>NC_090929.1:1263988305-1266388305 GCF_040938575.1 Ambystoma mexicanum | reverse complement strand
AAGTTATGCCCCACACGCACGGCCCAGAAGCGAGTCGCGCTCCGGTCGGAAAACGGTACGCCACGAGGCAGATATGCAATGCTACTTGGAAACAAAACGACCCACTAATGAACGCCGGGAAGACCGAAACATCGCGAAAACAACCTACGAGAAAAAGCTCGGAGAAGACACCCGTCAAAAAGGCCTATGGTCGTGGCTAAAAAGCTCGCTCATAAGGCACAATGAGACATAGCAATTAGAAAGCAGCCATCGGCCGATCGTATCCGCATCCAACGACACCAATTCAAAGAACCTGCACAATTTGATCTCGATGGCTTCTTGGAACACCAGAGGGCATTCACACCTGGCAAACCCGGCAAACCTAAACCTGGGGGCATACGATATAGTATGTCTCCAAGAGCACTGGCTGGTGGAGAAACCATTGCTTGACGGTTTTGAAATAGCGTTCTCCCCTGCGTCAAAAGGCATCCTGGGCCGTCCGTCCTCTGGCCTATTAATTGCAGTAAAAGCTAGATCGGGAATCTCCCTAAAGAAAACACTGAAGACGTCGCGAGACATTTTAGCTATACAAACTGAATGGGAAGAAGTGAGTGATCAGTCAAACTCAACTGCAAGAGAAACCTTGGTACTCATTACGGTCTACTGGAACCCGGCGCAAAGCTCCACTGAAGTCTTCTGCACCCAAGTTGCTAACACAATTGATGACATCATATCAGATGCTCCAGATTCCCACATAATACTATGTGGCGATCTAAACGCAAACTGCAACGACAAGCGTGAACATCTGGTTTCATCGCACAAAACCCCAGCCGAAAAAAGAGGACGCTCATGGCTGTCACTGATGAAATCGCGCAATTTTCACGATGTTTCGAGGCTCAACTCCTGGAAGATCGGCACCCCCACCTGGGAACGGGGTAAATCCAGGGCTAACATCGATTATTTCTTTGTGTCACACAGTCTGGTGGATCGCATTGTAGACTATTCAGTGATCCAGACCAAAGAGAGCGATCATAACCTACTGGAAATCAAATGGAAGACACAAAGCTTGAAAAACGATCATTATTCTTATCAAATTGCATCGAATAATCAACAAACACGTGTCCATCTGACCAAGATAAATCTGGAAAGAATAACTAACGAATACACAATGCGCTTTGGGAGTAAAGAAACCTCGAATCAAAATCCAGATTACCTGCCATTTCTTCTACAACACCAGAAGCTAAAATCAGGAATTAGCCTACAAAAGAAAATCAATCTTCACTCATTTGACGTAAAGGTCGCAGAAAAGAAAAGACTACTGAGAAAACTAAAGAGGCAAGCAAAAAACGAAAACTCGCCAAACATCTGGAACAGATGGAGGTTGGAAACTAACAGATACAAAGCATGGCTTAGATTCCACCGACACGAAATGTTCCAAAGAGATGCGGAAGAAATGCTCCAGGTCCTAAGCTCAAAAAAGTCTGGAGACTTTTGGGCTCTCATCAGGAAATCTGATAACAAAATACCCGTGCACATGGCCAATACAGTGTCCGAAACTCGGTGGGTCAACCATTTCGGTAACCTGTTTGAATCCTCGGCCCATATCGTGCCAGCCCAAAACAGAAGAACTTCGCAGACCTGGATTAATCTATCTTCCAAAGATGATATAAAGGAGATCATTCTCAAACTGAAAAAATCAAGAGCACCAGGACCCGACGGCCTTTCCAATATTGATCTTAAACAAAATCCTGAGCAATGGTCAATCTTGATCAGCGCTATTTTCACTCAATGCGCCAGGACTCGGACCATCCCGCCCTCGTGGACAAACGCGGTGGTCGTCCCGATTTTCAAACGAGGGAACAGAGAAGATCCAGAAAACTATCGTCCAATTGCTCTTCTCGACATAATTGGAAAGATATTCGCCTCCTTGCTCCTGAGCCACTTCAGGATCTGGGCAAATCAATCACCGGCGTATGACCCCTTTCAACTGGGTTTCCTAAAAGGGGGGAGCACGTCTGCCAATATTCTTCTTCTCAACATCTTAAAAGCCAGGGTCAAACAGGGCGCACCAACTCTCTTTTTGGCCTTTGTTGATCTGTCCCAGGCCTTTGACAGAGTCGACAGGCAAAAGCTCTGGGTCAAACTGGAAAAATGGCATTGCCCTCCCGAAATACTAGACCCAGTGATGGCTCTTCACACCAACACCAAACTAAGAATCCGACTAAATAATCAAGGTCTTCTGTCAAGAGAGATATCCGTAGAGAGAGGGGTCAAACAAGGCTGCCCGATGGCCCCCCAACTATTCATCACCTTTTTAGGTGACATGAAAGATACAGAAGCGGGCATCAAGATGGCACCACCGAAGCTGGGTAACGAGCACATATCACGTCTCATGTATGCCGACGATCTAATTCTATTAGATCAAACTCAGATCGGACTTCAACGCCAACTATCCAACTTGGCTCTATACATGGGAGAAAACAACATGAAAATCAACAAAGAGAAATCAAAAATCGTGATAATTGGAAAAGGCGGAAAAAAGATCAATCCACATTTCACATGGATTATGGACTCAATTCCTATCGAGGTGGTTACCAGCATTAAGTACCTAGGGGTACACATCGACCATTCAGCTAGGGAGGCCACGATGCAACAAGCCTTGTGGGACAAAGCGCGCAATCTTGCAGCCCAGATGAAAACAGTTAATAACAGATTTGGCAAATTTTCACTCAAACCAGCGATCGAATTTTACAAAGGAAAAGTGGTGCCCACACTCACATACGGTATGGGAGCAACTTTGACCATACCAAACAGCATCTGGCGCCGATTAGAAAGCTTAATCTGGAAATCAGCTCTAGGTCTACCAAATTCCACCTCGATGGACCTCATCAGACGAGACTTGGGCCTACAGTCGCTAGAAACAACGGTGATGCTACATGCTTTCACTCTCTTCAGAAATACCTTAATACCAGACAGTCCATCAATCTACAGAATCGTAGCTGATGAAATCGCAAAGCAGCGAACAACGAACTTAACCGCATGGTCAGAAAACTTAAAAGGAAAGCTATCAGACATAGCATGCTCAGTCGAAGACCTGAAGCACAATCCGGAAAGAGTAAAAAGAAAGTTAAAGGAACTTGATTGGATCCTGACCCTATCGAAAGCTCAAACAAACAAACTGACCATGAATCTCCCACCCACCTTTAACAGACTCAACGTACCTATCCCTTACTGCTCTAAGTTCCCAAGTCAACAGCTAAGAAAATTCTTCATGCGAGCTCGTTTCAACCTCCTGCTGACGAGAGAAATTTTAGCAATCAGATCCAGTTCAACTGACACTATCTGTCGCCTTTGCCACAATCCCACTACGACAGAATCAATTAAACATCTCTTACTCAGATGTCCTATGGTGAGAAAAATTCGAGCCACCTACCTTTCGACTCTGGTCTGCGAACACACATCTTTCGGAGAGGAAGAAGAACTTATGTGGTGGAACAGGTTAATGTCGGGAGAAAAAACCAGATGGACAATCGCGACTGTCAAAATCCTGGAGTCTGCCTTTGAAATGATCAGTTCCAGTTCACAAACCACGAGCGAGAGTAATACCTCCAAAGCCACCACTCTATCACCATAATGGTAATCAGGGAGATCAAGCTTCCTCTGGTATCTTTTCCGTATTCGGCCCTTTACGTCCGCTTGAGCCCAACCAACTTCATCTAAACATTACATTAACCTGGAAGAGGTAATCCCATTCTCACCAGGAATCTGACATAACTATATGAAAGCTAGCGGCGCATCTCATTAAGGGTTGCTGTCACTCTCAACTGTTTGTAAAAATTCATTTCATTGAATTGTAAACAAATAATAAAAAAAAAAAAAAAAAAAAAAAAAAAAGAAGACATTTCAGTATAATCGAAAGGAGGTAGTTTACTTGGGCTACCTACTTTCGAAAGGAGGGAGAAGACTAACGCCAGAACGCATAGAAAGTATTACTTGTATGCCTATTCCAAAGACACAAAAAGGAGTCAGAGCCATAATAGGCATGGCTTCATATTGCCGACAATGGATTGGTAATTTTGCGTTGATTGTGAAACCATTAGTGAATTTGACTAGAAAAGATGCGGTTATGCCTTTGCAGTGGGATGAGGAATGTCAGAGAGCATTTGATGGATTATAAACTGCATTATGCTCAGCTCCAGTTTTGGGTACGCCGAACTATAAGAACATTTTTAGACTATTTGTGTGTGAAAGTGAAGGATGTGCATTGGCGGTTTTGACACAGGAACAAAGTGGAAGAAATAGGCCGTGCGGCTATTTTTCTTCTGCGCTGGACCCTGTAGCGCACGCACTACCACGACGTTTGCGATCTGTCGCGGCGGCTGCTGCGTCAGTGAAACAAACGGAAGGGATGGTATTGGGGCACACTTTAATTCTGATGGTGCCACATCCCATAGACGTTCTATTAAATAGGACACAGACGCAACACCTCACCTCTGCTAGATTGACAAGATATGAGATTATCTTGTTCGCGCCCCATATCCAAATTATGAGGTGTAGCACTTTGAATCCTGCAGAATTAATGCAAATTAAACATAAAAGAAATTGGGAAGAATGAATCACCCCCCCACGATTGCTTAATGGTCACTGAGGAAGAAACCAAGGGGAGAGTTGATTTAAGTGATATTCCACAGAAAGAGCCGGATGGAGAGTTACTTTGTGACGGCCCATGTTTTAAATTACCAGATGGCACGACAACTGCCGCATACGCTATCACTACCCCAGAGAGAGTTGTAGAAAGTAAAAGAATCGTCTATAATTCAGCACAAGCTGCGGAAATAATAGCAGTAACCACAGCCTGCGAGATTTCAGAAAATTTGAATGTGAATATATATACTGATAGTCAGTACACGTTTGGAGTGGTTCATAACTTTGGACGACTCTGGGCTGAGAGAGGGTTTCTGACATCACATGGTGCCAGAATTCAACATGGCCCTTTGATTGTACGATTGCTGTCTGCACTCACGTTTCCAAAGCGCCTAGCAATAGTGAAATGCGAGGCACATAAAAAAGTAACATGCAAAATAGGAGAGGGAAACGCGTTTGCAGACAGGATTGCGAAACAAACTGCCACTGATTTGAATACCAAGATGATGACGGTTCAGACAGAGGAAGTACCCTGTATGATAGAAGATGGAGTTGCGACTGTCAAAGAAATGCAGGCCGAGGCTACGGCCGATGAAATACAGGGATGGGCAGAGGGATCTGCTGAGTTGGATTTGGAGGGTTGTTGGGTGGATAAGGAAACTAGAAACTGGATGTTGCCAAATTCATATGTCACTGCAATGGTCACAATGGCCCAGATACAGCACCTTTCTACAGTATGGCAGAATGCAAACATAAAAAAGAATGCAGAAAGGTTGGTGCAGAACTGTATCAAGTATTTACAACACAATGGCCCTCATTACGACCCTGGCGGAGTGGGATACCGCCAGCGGTAATCGCGGCGGACCCGTCCGCCGTACTACGAGTTCCCTTAGCGCCATGGAGGTTTTTTCCGCCTGGTTTTACCGGGCGGAGAAAACCATGGCGCTAAGGGACCTCGTTGTTAATTACGCCGCCGTACTTTACGGCGGCGTAATTAACTCCTTCCCCACTCCCATTATACCCTATGGGGCAAGAATGGGAATGGGGAAGGGTAAAATGGGGATTGGGGATTTACCGCTCCGCCAAGGTCGGCATGGGGTGGTAAATCCGCCAACCCCCATGGCGCTATCGGCGGCTTTCCGCCATGCTCCGCGGTGCATTTTGCACCGCGAAATCCGCCAGGGTCGTAATGAGGGCCAATGTAGTAAAGGGAACAGTGACACCAACAGGCAGTTTTGGCCCGCCCTCCATGCCGTTTGAGGTAGTTCATTTTGATTTCATAGAGATGGAAAGGTGGCAAAACTTAAAATACGTCTTGGTGGTAATCTGTGCATTCAGTAAGTGGGCGGAGGCATATCCTTTAAAAGACTGCGCAGCGATGACTACGGCAAAAGTAATGTTGAAGGAGTATTTTTCCAGATTTGGCTTGCCCCGTGTTCTATAATCCGATAATGGACCACATTTTGTGGGTGCAGTGGTGTTACAGATATGTGCAGGTCTCCAGATTGATAAGAGATTCCATAGTTCAAGGCATCCGAGTTCTGCCGGTCTTGTGGAGAGGCACAACGGGATTCTTAAATCAAAGATTAGTAAGATTTGTGCGGGAAGCAAGTTGAGTTGGGTGGATGCATTACCAATAGCACTATTATGCATGCGTACGTCTGTACAGGCTAAAACTGGGCTCTCCCCATACGAGATCATAATGGGGAGGCCGGAAAATGTATGGTGCGCACCTCAGCCAAAACGACTCAGTGAAATAGAACATCCTGTGCTTAGTACTTATTGTGGCCTTTTAATGCAGAAATTGCGTTTGATTCATCAGCAGGTGCAGGAGGCATTACCCGTGTGGGATACCGGTCCAGGGCACGCGCTGGAGCCAGGAGACTGGGTGCTGCTAAAAAAACTTCGAAAGAAAGTCATCATTGGCACACAGGTGGCGCGGGCCCCATCAAGTACTTTTGGCGACGCAGGCGGCAATACGGGTGGATGGAAGGAAGTCGTGGATCCATGCCACCCATGCCAAAAAGATTCCAACTGCACTGAAAGTCTTGCCTGACACTGATGACCGGTAAGAGACAGCGGTCCCAGAACCGAAAGAAACTGTTGCCAGTGTGCAGTCACCTGATCTGCAAAAACGTGAAGTGAAACTCGAAACAAAGCCTGAGACGATTGCCAAAGAGGGGGAAGGGCAAAGAGTGCCCCAACGTTGCCCAGCAGAATCAACATCACTGCTGACCGATGTGAAATCTGCCTTGCAGATACCAGCAAAACCAAATCGTGTACCCCTTTGGCACCCACCAGCACGCCAAAGACCGAATCTGCATCATTGGCGCGGCGCACACCCGCACCTGCAGTAGCGCCACAGGCTGACTTCAAGCCTGAATCTGAAAGTGCACCGGCACTGTTCACGGATCATACGATACCAGGAGCAAGGCGATACAACCTGCGGCCTCGGAAGACAAAGTGATCCGCATTCTTTTTCTTTTGGTGTTTATGTCAACCTCTGGTTCAGCTCATGGACGGAGAAGGAACCAGGGGTGTAGAGGAGAGAAGCATGAGAATTGTGCAAGTCGGACAATTCAAGACTCGCGGCTCCGCGGTGCGATCATAAAAGTACATGTGTCCGGAACCAGAGCGGACAAGCTGGGGGCACATGGTACTATGACAAGTGAGATAATTGATTAACAGTACATGTGTCCGGAAGCAGAGCGGACAAGCTGGGTGCACATGATACTGAGGCGATAACTGATCAAAGGTCCTCTGAGCAGTATAAGGAGGGACAAGTGATCTCGCCTAAAAACGAATAATCGAATCCAGGCTAAAAATAAAAAGGACAGGCAAAACTGAATTGTGAGAAATCCATTGAATTTATAGACATCAGAGCAAGCGCGACAAAGAGAGATATCCATAACGAACTGTGATAAGGAAGAAGAAGGACGACGAGAAACATGCCGGGACCGGTTCCAGCCTCCTCCTGCACCACCACCGCTGAGAATGAGTCAGTTATAAAGACTATAAGTTTAAGAAAAACGCACGGTAAAACAAATTGTATACTGACCCTAACGATAATAATGTGCTTTATGAGCGTGGTAGCACCAATATCGACTGCCCTAATATTATGGTGGGTAGAAACAATACACCCATTAGAAATGTTTTTACCAATAATTAATATATCCACTACTGAAAGCCCGGTTCAGGTGATCACTTATACCCTACCCCCAGTGGAAAAAAAACAGGGAAGGTTTTACGAATAACACCTTACTTCTGATAATGAACATGACACATGCAATCCTGAAGAAAACAAACTGCTGGGTATGTGCCCATTTACCACAGCATGCTGGGAAAGGAATAGGGTGTTATGTGCAGCCATTACCATTAAGTTCTGCATGTAGTGCATCTTTAGGTGCAATGTTCTATGGGAAATGGAATGAGAGTAATACGGGTCAATTAGATAGAACCAACATGAATGAGTTTGAGGAGATAATAATGAAGCCTGTGGGTTGTTCCATTTTCCATAAAGCACAAGTAATAGCCCCAGAGCCCACGAGGAAAAGCACACGAAAGATAACACGACAAAGTAGACGAGATAGATTGTCCCCGCCAGAAAAACATCTGTAATGACGTTTCGTGTAAGAACAGAAGGGAACAAAGATGCGATTCCCCCATCTTACACGGTGAATTATAGCCCAAGAACTGTCCCTTTTTGCCTAAAAAAGAAAGGATCTTTTTCACTCAGAACATATACTGGTTGTATGAATACAGTGGTACTAAAATGGGAAATAGAACCAGTATACGTAGGTGATCCAGTTTATTTTATATGTGGAGAGAAAGCATACCCTTGGTTGCCCAGAAACTGGGGAGGTACATGTTATCTCGGACTATTGTTCCCAGGAGTATTCCTCTTGGAAACAGCAGCCATTGCCAAATTATCCAGAACTAGAGTCAAGAGGACTGACGAAGGTGTTTTAATAGCAACTGATGTAGCGAAATCATTAATTCCATTTTTAGGACAGATAGTGAACTCCTATAATATAAGGCAACTGTCCAGAATCCTAAAGAATACAATAAACACAACAACAGATATACTATTTAACATGACGTTGGAAGAAAGAGGAATCAGGTTAATGACGCTGCAAAATAGAATGGCTCTCGATGTAATGCTGGTTGATCGTGGGGGAATTTGCAAAATAGTGGGATCAGCATGTTGCGTTTATGTCGATGACTATTCCCCCACGATCTTTGAAGCAATAAAGAAAATGCACGTTCTAAGCTCTGAACTCCCCACGGGAGAAGGGTGCTGGGAAATAGGATCTTGGTTTTGGGGAATACTACGATCTTGGGGATGGAAGCTGATCTCAATACTAGTAGTGGTGTTCGGAATATTCCTAACGTGTTTTTGTATACATTGTGTACCCATAGTTTGTGCAGAGGTAACTGAGGGATGTACGGAAGGATGCATGCGAATGATAACAAAGAAAAAACAACCTCATGATCGAACTAGCCCAGACCCAAATGCGATGAGAGTAATGAAAGAGTTGATGGCAATAGATATTAATGAAGACAATGATGTCCACGATAGCATGCGAGACTCAGACATAAGTACTTCAGATTCATCATCACTAGAGGAGGTTTCAATAAATAGATGAGACGTTTGGCATATGGCCAAAGGAGGGTTTGTCAGTCTAGAAATCCAATTTGAGACCGCAAACGCATTTTGGTGGCCGTGGGCCAACCGTCTCATGCACGATACGACAGAATATAGGTTTTCGAGTTTTCCAATGAACAGCCATTTTGATGTAACAAGAATCGCCATTTTGTTTTCTAACCATTGCTCATTGCTTTCTGTTCCTATTGCTTTGCAGTATATTTTCCGCTTACACTGCTCAACTGTGGAACATTGTTGTCTGTATATGAAAAGGACAAGGCCACAGGGCTGAGAGGATAACAAGAGTTTCGCTGAAACACAAACGTAGGCAGCGCCAGGAAGAATGCCCGGCTCCCTCCTTGATGTAGCCTTGAAGCAGAGCCGCAGGGCATTTAATAATTTCACAGCTGCCAGCCAGTCTCGTTATATGGTAGAATATGTTAGAATAATACCGCTAAACGCTTTAATTATGCTTTTCTAACGGCCCCCCTTTGATGAGCCCGCTAAGAGCATGTCGGCTCCCAGGACACGAATAGTACCTGATAGATAGCAAGGTCCAGAATGCAACTCCCCCCTGTATGTAGTTCACTTCCAAGAACAGAAGCGCCATGTTCTATTCAATAACCGAAAGATGCCTACGTACTCACAAATTGCAAATTGTTACTAGAATAGATGTTTGAAGGTGTCATAGTGGTTGGAGATGTCCATCGTCACACCAAGTTCAAAGAAACCCAATGAAGAGGGGTGTTATACATGTCATAGCTGATTGTTTGATATGCATTTTGTATATATGTAACTGATGTACGTAATTCGCTCTCTTGCGTCCCTCGAGGTCTAGAGATACACGTCGCGGGGCGTGAGACCGAGTTGGTCAACTGAGACTTTTGCTTTGCAATAAAACCCTAGCTTTGGGAATACAACCTCGTGTCTGGCGTCTCTATCGTGTGTGGTGACCCGCCTTGTTTCCATAGACGTCAGCGTCCCCTAGGGGCCCCTTTCAACCGGTGGAGCCCTGCTGAACCGTCTCACCACTTTTCCCGACGACAGAGGAGATCTCCAGTCCGGAGAGTCTTCTTCCTTTGACTGGTGGGGATAACCAGTTTTGCCTTCTTTTCACCTTCCTGGAGCATCTCGTGGCCGCCTTGCCTGTGCCAAGCACCCCGGCAACCGGAATACCACAGTTTACCACTACCGCGAAGAGAAGGGTATTACCTTTTAACCGAAGAACTCCGCGGCTGGTTTCTTCCCTGGCAGTGCAACGACCTTCATCTTTCCTCCACGGCGAGACCTCTTCTTCCTCTGGACGAAATGCCGACTTGCACCTGCTGCCAGGGACAACTGTCCCCGCTGGAGCTTCCTTCACACTTAAGGTACTGTGTCCTGCCTGGCGTCCCTTGCGACAGATCGTTCGGGGTGACAGTAAAGCCTCGACTTTCTAACCTGGGCTAGCCTGGGACAACCTAGCTAACTTTTCCTGACTTTAATTTCATCCTTTTTATGTGAACTATCTACAAGACTCTTTGGGCATAACCCCACTGTGTGAACCTGGACCCCTTCTGCTTGCTCTCTCCAAGAGTGGGCCTTGCAATTGACTTCCTTGCTCCCCAGTTGAACTCTGCCTATCCTGCCTTACTGTGGTTCGTTGTAAAAGTATTGAAACTTGTGTGCATCCTTAACTCTGCCTTTTTCCCTCCCTTTCTTTACAACTTATTAGAGTGTCATCTTATGTTAAGCGCTCACCTGTCTGAAAATAAGTGGTGTTTCTCACTAAGACTTGTCTAATAAGTGAATAGGGTTGTATATATATGATAGTGACTGTGTGCTGAATTTACTTACCTCGTTTCTGCTAGTGTAAATCCCAAGTGTGTCTTTAAATAAATAATTAAATACTTTTACACCAAAGCTCTGGTCAGTGTTTGTTTGTGCTACTGTGTCTTTGTACCTACTGTGTATACTCTGCATACTGCCTAACTCTTCTTGAGGGAAGTCTGACTGCTCAGCCACAGCTACCAAGTGAATCTGTGTGGTACAGACTGCTACCAAGTGGGTTTACTGCCAAACACCTGTAGTCTTAAATCTTTTGCAGTGGTCCCTAAGGGAACTGCACAGGTTTCTGCCTAACACCTTTGAATAGGAACCTGGGACCTTTAAACTAGTTCTGCCGTTTTCGGACTCTCCAACACTTCCAATACCACATTCTCCCT
Source organism: Ambystoma mexicanum (assembly GCF_040938575.1). Taxonomy (NCBI): domain Eukaryota; kingdom Metazoa; phylum Chordata; class Amphibia; order Caudata; family Ambystomatidae; genus Ambystoma; species Ambystoma mexicanum. Next base: position 1,266,376,833 of record NC_090929.1, on the reverse strand, counting down.
GATAGAACTCATGCAGGCTAGCAGTTCCACCGGTGTCCGGTTAAAGGTTCGAATACAAAAGGTTCGAATGCAATGGGGTTGAGTCAATAGAACCGAAAACAAAAGGTTTGAATTTTATTTTAATTATATATTTTGGGGGGTTTCCGTATAGGTAAAAAAAAGTGGTTTTTACCACAAAACCAGGGGTTGGGGGGACCCCCCCAAAAAAATAAAAATTTTTAAAAAATAAAAATTCGAACCTTTTGTTTTCGGTCCTTTTGATTCGACCCTATTGTATTTCGAACCTTTTGATTCGAACCTTTGACCTATAACCAGTTCCACCTGGTTTGTCTGTTCACCTAAGGGTGTGACAGCGGGGTAGTTTGCGCGCTTCAGCTTCCTTACTGCAATAAATAGCCAGAGGGTAGCTCAAAGGGTGTGCCCAAGCCCAACAGTCACCGCTCAGAATGCTGGTTGTCGGGTAAGTCTCAGCAGACGCTAAAGGCAGAAAGCAATGCTTGCACACACAAGTAGCGAAACTAAGCCTGTATTTAAATCTGCAACTCTCTCCCAAAACCACATAAATATGTGAGTTACTAACCTGGTGGTAGTGGTAAAAGGTACATATAAGCCATACATGAGTTTATGGTATGGTGACTATTATCCCTCACATTTATTCCTTATAATTATTAAAGACACATCTGTCTCCCACCTCTGGAGAGGCTGAGTGTATTCCCCTCTGATGGGCTGTGTCTGCTGCTCCCAGCAGGACTGGAGCCCAGGGGGATGCCTCTCTTTGATCCTTTGTAAAGTAGTTTAACACCCCTCTCTAGCAAGACAGCTCCTCAGCAGTAGATGTCCTGGGAAACAGGAATCGAATGTCACACCCTTCACAAAAGGAATAGCCTCACACCAGGATGTTGCATACCAAAGGGCCTTATTTTCTATGTTTTATTAGTACCCGGCGAGGGTGCAATCAGAATGAAAGAACCATTCTGATCGGCCCTCGCAGAGGGATTACCCGGCTGGAAATCCCTCTGCCGGGATTCCATGGCCATTGTTCCCAGCAGAGTGTGGGAACCCCTCAGCCAAGGAGAAGGCTCGAACCAGGGCCATCCCCGCTCTGAGCCTCCCCACGGCTGAGAAGCTGCCTTCGCCCCCCGCCGGGGACTCGGGTATGTTTTTTTGTCCTCCCCCTCTCCTCCCTTCCCTCCAAACCCCACGTACCTTTAGCCTGCTTCGATGGCAGCCTCCAGCCGTGTGGAGACTCGGAGCAGGGCCATCCCCACTCCGAGCCTCCACATGGCTTGAGGCTTCCATCATCCCCCGACGGGGACCCAGGTACATTTATGTTTCCTTTCCCCTCCCTCCCTTCTGCCCTCCCAACCCCACTTCCCTTTTTTTTCCGGCAGCAGACGTCCTGGGAACGCTTCTGTTCACAGCGCGTCTGCACCCGATGGCCGCAATGGAAAGGGAAAACGGACTCCGTTTTCCCTTGCCCCGGCGGCCATTTTGTTGGTAACTTTTTTATTTGTTTTTCCTTTCCAGAAATGCTGCAGCGTTTCAGGACAAAAAAAATGCTTTTAGTGCCCCGATCAAACAGATCTTGTGGGTCGGGGTACTAATAGCTATATGCCTCTCGCAGTGGGGCCGTTACTGACTCATTTAATGCCCCGGTGCCTTCGTTAAGGCCCTCGCTTCGCTCGGGCATATAACTATGGGCCTCAAAGCATTACCTGAGTCAGTTATGCCTCCCCGCTCGGGGCATATTGCTTAATTAGTGGGTTTGGTTATAACCAACAAACCTTTTGCACAATTTAAAAGGCATAACAAAGCACAAACAATACATTTCAAAATAAACACAAGATTAAAACAAGTAATTAATATCCCAATAACAACACCAAGGTTATTGAAAAGTGACAGATAAGAAAAATCATTTAAAAAACCTATTAAAAAAGAGATCATAGAATTTCAATAAAGATAAATAGGAATATAGAATGTGGATCACGTAGAGGGATTGCACAGTTGATTGTTTGAGGATCTCTTTCCATATATGGTATGCAGCAGCTGAAATCACAATCGAATGGACTCCATATGTTGAACTTCAAAACTGGTCTGAATCAATAAAATCAATTTTAACAGTCAGATTCCTATAACTTTTCACATATAAGGATAATAATTTAGGGCACTGAGTAAGAAGATGACATGCAGACTCAAATGAGGATTTACACAGATGACAAATACACTTTTCTCGAGGAATATTACTCCAGCGACCCGTGTGTTCAAAAGTAGGTAAGATGTTCAAACATAGATTACACTGCCTGCGGTAGCGGGCGTGTAGTTATGGTTAAGTTGCTAAACTCATAGGAAGAGCACTTTTTCGGCGGCTTTGAATTTTTTCTCCAAGTTTGGCGAGGTTTAGTGGGGTGGGGGGCAAAGTTATAGGAGGGGTCCCAATTTTTTTTTTCCCCCTCAGAGTGAATGGGGAAAAGGTTTGCGCAAGACTACAGGCTGAACGGCTGGATGGATTTTCGCAGGAGCCGGGGCTTGGGTCAGAAAGCGTGCTTTAGTGTGTTTGGTGGAAATCCAACCACTATTTTTTTGGGAAAGTACTGAAATGTACGTCCCAAAGAATTTGGGATATTTGGGTCTGCAGACCCATTTCCCTGCCTGCTCCCTGGACTGCAGTGTCATTGGCTTGCGGTACGCCGTGATGTCAACAAACGTTGGACGTGGCCGGTGGTTTGCTGGAGGGAAGCGTGCTCTGTGTGAAAGTTTTTGAGAAAAACGCCATGTTGTATCGGAGGACAGTGTGGCAGCGGAAGGGTGTGGAAAATGGACAGTACGGAACAGGTGGGGGAGTGAATAGCGGGTAATGTGAAATATGTGTGTACGTGGAAGAAGACGAAGGAGTGCCTGTAGTGTTCACGCGTACTGTCTGAACTTCTGGGTACTAGTATTTTGTGTGGTGATTGGAGATAGGTGCCACAACGGCCCCATACATTGTGCCGCCACTTGTTTGCGGACACCTATTTCGGTGGAGAGTGCGTGGCAGGTATGTTTTAGAAGGGGAACATTTTGTAAATGACATAGGTTGGGAGGTAGCATAGGTGGGTGTGCTATGCGGATGCAATGCGGTAGTTGCCCACATGGTGGTATGCATGGGTTAAGGAACTTGCGTTGGATCAGTGGAAGGATTACAATATTGGCTGCATGGAGTAAGGACGTAGAAAGTAAAGTATGGAGTGAAGAGCGTAGGCTTTTACCATACCCACCGCACTAACGCAAGGGTGGGTGTACATCAGGTGCAGGGTGGTGCTTGCATAGTGCTCTGTGTGCAAATTGATTGCAGTAGGCTACTTTTGCGCACCAAATGTGGGTACTTTGACAATGGTACTATAGTTTAGGAATGGAAGTGGGGACGGCTATAGTATGTGAATGAAAGTGCACCGGGGTGCAGGAGAGAGTGTTTTCTTTCTACATTAGGGTAAGTGGTGCTATTTGCTGCTGTATAGGTATATGGCGTTGAGCAGGTTGGGTAGTAGTGCTGGCGGTAGTGCTGTGTATGTAGATAGGTGAAGTTGGTCACAGGGTCAAATGGATGGTGTACTTATGTAGTAGTGATAGTGTTGAAGATGTACACTGTTGGGTGCATGACGGTAGGCCATGCACTCAAGATGATAGGATTGTACGACACACACAGCACTAATGCATTTCAGAATGTGCAGCAGTTACAAGCTGGTGAATGGATGGGGAAATTATGTACAAGTGAGACTGTTGAAGGCATAGACTGTTGGGTGCATGAGCGAAGGCCGTAGGCCGTGCACTCAAGAGCCTAGAACTTTAGGATAGAGACGGTACTAATGCTTTTTGCAATGTGCAGTACGTAGAGGGTGGTGATCTGTAAAAAAAGGGTGTGCAGCACATTTCAAACGCATTAGTTACAAGCTGGTGAATGGATGGTGCCATTACGTAGAAGTGAGACTGTTGATGGGGTAGACTGTTGGGTGAATGGCCGAAGGCCGTAGGCTGTAGGTCATGCATACAATGCTAGAACTTTACGACAGATACGGTACTAATGCATTTTGCAATGTGAAGTACATAGAGGGTGGTGACCTGTAAAAAAAGGGTGTGCCGCACATTTGAAATGTAATAAAGCAGAGCAAGTGAGCTGCAATAGCTGAATGTTTGGTTTTGGTGCTGAGGACCCTGTTACAAAATGGAAAAGTATTTGATGTGTAGTTGGAGATGGTGATGTGAAAAGTGATGCAGTGTGGGAAGTGGGTGTTGGGTTTGCATAGTGTTACTATGGGAGAGGATATGGTACAAGTATACTTTAATTGTGATTGATAACTATGCTGTGTGATTCTTTGTGGCACTAGGGCCAATGTTGTGCAGCAGTGGTGGGTAGGTTGGCAGTGATACCATACTTTGTGAATGGGTCTGGGTAGGGTTGGTGGAGGCTGTGGTATGTTTGTGTATTTTGCTTATAGCGACCTCTTTTAGTGAATGGGTGCAATGTAGAGGTTCTGTATGTGATTGCTGGATGCGTGTGCAGGTCACCTGTTTGCAGCCACCTCTTCTGTGATAAGTGGTGGCAGGTACAGTGTAGAAGGGGAATGATTTGCACATGAAATAGGTTGGGTGGAAGCGCGGGTGGGTGTGGCGACATGGTGGCATGCATGGGTTAAGGAAGCTGCATTGGGTTTGTGGAAGGATTATAATATTGGCACCGTAGGGCATGCAGTGAAGAGCGTAGGCCTTTACCATATCTAGTGCAGTAAAGCAAGTGTGGGTGTACATCTGGTGCAGGGTGGTGCTTGCATAGTGCGGTGTGTGCACATTTATTGTCGTAGCATAGTGTTGCGAACTGAATATGGTTACGTTGGCAGTGGCACTACAGTTTGCGAATGGAAGTGGGGACGTCCATAGTACATGAATGAAAGTGCACAGGGGTGTATGACAGAGTGTTTTCTTTCTACATTATGGGAAGTGGTGCAAATTGTAGCTGTATAGGTCCATGGCGGTGCGCAGGTTGGTTAGTAGTGCTGGTGATACTGCTGTGTATGTAGATAGGCGAAGTTGGTAAAATGGATGATGGTATTACGTAGCAGTGACAGTCTTGAAGGTGTAGACTGTTGGGTGCATGGCTGAAGGGTATAGACAATGCACTGATGGTAGTAAGGCATTTTAGAGTCTGCAGCAGGCAGAGGGTTGTGACCTGTAAAGAATGGGTGTGTAGCACATTTCAGACGCAATAGAGAAGGAGAAGTGAACTGCCATGACTGCTTGTGTGGTTTTGCTGGTGAGGTCACTGTTACAACATGGTAAACTTTTTGATGTGTACTTGGAGATGGTGCTGTGAAAAGTGATGCAGTGTGGGCATTGGGTGCTGAGTTTGCATATTGTCACTATGGAGTTGCGGTGCCTGTGTTGAAGGGGTAGCCTATCGGGTGTATGGCCAAAGGTGGTAGGCTGTAGGCTAATGCAATGTTGACTGTGCATTTGGTAGACAGTGATGACCTGTAAAGAATGGTTGTGCAGTATGCTGCAGATGACATAGAGCAGTAGAAATGAGCTGACAGGTGTGTATGTTTGGTTCAGCAGGTGCGGTGGATGGTAGCATATAGTGAAGTTTTGGATGTGTGATTGGAGATGGTGCACTGAAATGTCATGAAGTGTGCCCACTTGGTGCAGTGTGTGCACACTGGCAGTATGGCACAGGTTATAGTTGAAGTGCAGCTTATTTGGGTTCTTTACTATGATGTGTGCAGAATGTTGAGGTATGGGCAATGTTGTGACAATAGCTATAGCATTGGCACTGAGGAGGCAAAGCAATTGGGCAATGTGCTTACTGGTTGTGGTGTGTACACAAACAGTGTGAGAGAAGGTTTGGTTGTACAAATAAATGTAGGAGGCTATGGTGAACGTGTGCAAGGTAAGGGGCATGCATCATGTTTGTATGCATGGACTGCACACACTTGCGTGACGTAGCTACTATACATTCACTGCTGCTTTTGTGGGATCACTTTTCCGACATTTGTAGTACATGCATTACAATGGGAAGACCATATTGTGAAGTGTATAACCTACGTGGCAGCAATGATTTTGTTATGCATGCAGTGTGTGCATCATATCATATGATGCGCTATGGTACTTTCTGCTGTTTGTATTGCGCCTACATACAAGTGTGTGAAAGAGTGCAGACGATTGGGACGCAGATAAGGGCGTGGTGGGAAGAGGATAGTGGAAAGGGAAGAAGGACTGTTCATGAATTGTTCGGGTGCGGCTCTAACAGTACTATGCGAGGCACACATGCTATATCCTGTGCTTTTGAACATGCTGGCCAATGGAAATGCAATTGTTGGAATTCTCCAATGAGGTGGTTAGAGTGTTCGTCACAGGAAAAGGCGGCCATATTTATTTTCATTCCTGTGTGTAGTGAGGCGGGCAGAGATGGCGTAACGCAAACTTTTACAGTGGGTGATCGCTTTGTGCTCGATCTGCTACAGTATGCCGTGGAAAGAGGCCTTGATGGCAATTTCAATTTGGACGAAGTGGAGACTTTGTGGTGCAGTGTCCCTGTCCATAGTTTCCACCATTTGGTCGAATAATGTTGACGAGTGGCCACTTTAGGTACTGTGGACGTTGTGCATTATGGAGCATGGCTTTTGGGTTCAATAGCTTGCGCAAGTGTGTACCTTCAACTGAAAAAGATGATGAAAGAAGTGAATCGCTTTTTTGCCACTGCGATGGTGCATTTCTCAAGTATACCACCAAGTCCAGTATATAACTATTCCAATGAATGTTGTCGGCAGCCAGAGGTGGGAAGGCGTCTTATCAATAGAAGCATGTGCAACTTTTTACGTGCTGCTGGGATGTACTCCTGTAAGAATGAGAACATTGGTAATCGATAGGTCCACTTTCTCAATGGAAGTGGCATTTCATTGTCGCACAGTGGCAATGACATTCGGTTTTCAAATCTACAGGTTGCACTGAAGACGCTATTGTAAGAATGTGAGGCACAGAGCAACAAATAAAAACCATTATGAAAGCCTGCAAAAGGAGTTGTTACTGTGGAAGGTGTTTTTTTTAAAAAAAAAACAAGTTTTCTTTAAAAGCCACAAGTACAAAGGACATCCCCTACCATGGTTTACATTTATTCCCCTACTCCCGCGCGTGCACATCTGCAAATAAACGCAGACATTGCCACAGTAGCAGGGTTGTGTGTGTAAAATATGGCAATTTTGCAAATGTAAATATTCTGTTAGGGATTGTGGAGGACACAGGATTGCGCAATAAGCTTTCTGGGTGTGCAATGCACGCTCAGAATGTGCTCTACTATATATTTGTTAACCTTACTGCAGAGGGTGAGCTGTGTGTGTTATGGCTGTGTGTTGAACAAGCGACAGCGTATGCTCTGTGGGTGAATGGCACATACATTACTTGACAGTCAATGAAAAAGTGCGTCCGATGGGAATTATGTGCAGTGCATCCTGTGGGTTTGTGCATGTATGGAGCACCTACACTGAAGTGATTGCTTTTGGTTTCTTTGTGTGAGACTTTGGTGACGCTCGCTCTAGACGACATTATTGTTGTTGATTGTCTAGGGAGAAATGCAGACCATGCAACACAATGTTTGGTGGCGTTTGCACTGAGGGAGGAAGTAGGGCAGTCAATGATTCTGTTTCCGATCGCCTGCATAATTTTGTTTCCCAAAATGCAGCCACCCATTTAGGGATGTTATTTTTAATTTGGGGTTGAAATGGACACAGTGCAGTATATTGTGAAGAAGTGTATTTGTGTCTTTTTACAACTTGTGCCATTGTCCTACTATACAAATGGGATTCTATCTTTTCACAGCATGAGCATTTGTCTCCCACAAATAGCATTCTTTTTCCTATTACTGCATTTTCTTTTTGTGGCCGCTGTAAACTCATTGCTTTGGTGCCCTTTTTGGAAGTGCAGGAACAATGTTTGTGTTTGCTGTGGCGTACTTGCGCCCTTCAAAACTCATTGCAACACGCACAACTATTTCTTTCATTAGGTACCTATTTCTACCTGTTTCAACTGCAGTGTTTTCCACATTACCACTGCACCTTCCATTTATCAAACACTTGTGTGGCGGGTAGGGTATACGATGCACGTCGCACTTACTGCCTTCATTGCCACTTACTTTGTGACAATCTAAAAGGAGCTTTTTGTGATAATCACGTACAAAAACCATTCCTAAAGGAAAGTTAAGATACAGGTGCGCTATTACAAACAGCATCATTTCTAAATACAGTATGCTAAAGGAAAGTTATGGCAAATTCCCTAACAAAAAACGTTTTTAAAGGGAATTTCTGGGGCTTTTAGGTTTTACCTGTAACCATAACGTCCCTGCAGCAACGTTTTTCCATTGAATTTCATAGGTTTTGTAGTGGTGCAACTTAACCATAACGTCCCTTTAACAACATTTGTTGTTAGTGATATATTATAAAACTGCGTATGTGCAATGAGCATAACTTCGTTAGATAGGAACAAGGTGCATTTGGTAGGAAACTCTGTGTACTGTAAAGTGTGTATAACTTATTTTTTGCTAAATTGTCAATATTGATGATATAATCCACATCCCTGGCTTTCTTTTTCAGAATACAAATAGCATTTGGTGCATATATCAAATGCTCCAGAGTCATGTCAATACGTGCTAAAAATATAAATCTTCTAGTGTTCAGTCCAGCCAGAAATGTATTTTCACTCCCATATTTCAATAATTGGGCAAGTAGAACAAGTTACTTACCCCTGGTAATGTTCTTTCGACTGGATGTTCCTCCCACGTATTCCTTATCTTATGATATTTCTAATATCCAGCTTAGGTGCTTCGGAAACGTTTTCCAGCAGGGGGCACTGTGGGTCGATGCCTGTCGAATCAATGTCCCTCAGAGGCCTCAGACTCGATATCGACATCACCAAAGGTATATATAGACTGTGCAGCGCTCATTGGTTTCAGTTCCGTTTTTACGAATTAAGGATTTATCCCATACCTGACAGTTACTCCTCCTGAGAGAGCACAGACTGCAATCGCAAAGGAAATTCTACTGCGGGGTAGGTTGGGAGGGGCGATAAGGAATACTTGGGAGGAACATCCAGTCCAAAGAATGTTACCAAGGGTAAGTAACTTGTTCTTCGAATGGATTGTGTCCTCCCACGTATTCCCTATCTTATGATAGACTCCCAAAGCAGTTTCTAGAATCTCTGGAGGAGGGAGTCAAAATTTGTATGACAATTTAGTAGTTGCCATGGGTCTGTGTGCACAGAATGCAACACTGCTTTACCAAATACGCTTTCCAAAACTTTAATGTTTGGTGTAAGTATGTACGGACGACCATGTGGCAGCCGCACATATTTATTTCATTGGTATTCCCCTCTGTAATGCAGAGGAAGTCACCATGCCTCTAGTCGAATGAGCCCGAAGGCCTTCTGGATGATCTTTTCCCACCAGTCAGTAGCATTCAGATATTGCCAGTATTATCTATCTGGATAATGTTTGTTTGGTGATAGCCATACCCAATATGTGGCCTGAGTAGCCAACAAACAATTGGTCATTGTTAGGCAGAATCCTGTACAGTTCCCTTGGGGACCACTGCAAGAAGATTAAGAATACAGGAGTAAGCAGTAAACCCAATTGGTAGCTGTCCGCACCACCCAAATTTACCTGGTAGCTGTGGCTGAGCAGTCAGACTTCTCTCAAGAAGAGTTAGGCAGTATACAGAGGATACACAATAGGGCCAAAAACACAGTAGAACAAGCAAACACTGACCAGAGCTTTGTATCAAAAGTATATAATTATTTATTTAAAACACACTTTAGAAAATACACTAGCACTACTAATCAAAAGCAAGTTCCAACACAACCAGAAAAGTATTTACACCTCCCTTAGCAATGACTAGACAAGTCTAAGTTAAAACACCACTTTTTGTCAAAACAGAGGTGAGCGCGTAACTTAGATGGCACTCCAATAATTAGGTTAAAGGGAGAGAAAAAGGCAGGTCATAAAAATAAAACAGTTCCCAACACTTTTAAGAGACAAAATCAAGTTACTGGAGGCAGGGTATACTGCAGAGCCAAAATTCATAGGCCAGGCCCACTTTGAATGGAGCAAGGCGAAATGTGCCCAAGATCACACGGTTTAGCAATGCATTCAAGTCTTTGTAGAAAATGTTCAAAAGACGTTGGGTGGTTCAAAAGACAAAGTTAGAAGGTCTGGGGGCCAACCCAGTTGGAAAGCCAAGGATTTAAGGGTCACCTTGGGCAAAACGAAGAAAGGGAGGCCAGGTAGAACACAGTACCTTAAAGAGTGAGGAAGCTCCAGCGGTGGCAGTTGTTCCTGGCAGTGGACGCAGTTCTTGGTTTCGACCAGGGGAAGAGAGGATTTCATCGAGGAGGAAACTTGGAGTCGTTGGACTGGCCAGGGAAGAAACCAGCCGCAGAGTTTGTCAGTGAAAAAGTGTTTCCTGGTATTCGCAGTCACAGTGGTGCCGCTTGGCTATCCGGCCGCCGGGGTGCTTGGCACGGGCGATTCGACCAAGAGACGTCCTGGAAGGCGAAATGGCAAACTGGTTGATCCCACCAGCTCAGAGGGAGAAGACTCTTCCAGCAGAAGATCTGCTCTTGTCGTCGGGAAAGTGGTGAGGTCGTTGCAGCAGGGCTGCGCCGGTGGTGTCGTCGTTGCAGATGGCTCAGCTTCTTCCCTCTTCGGATTTCTTAGGTCCTGTGACGACTTCTGAAGTTACAGTCCCAAAAGCCCTGCTTTTATGCAGAAAGACCCCCATTCAACAGCCTAGCTGTCACTAAAACATGCTAAGTGGTGAGCCGGGCGGCTCACCACTGGCCGAATCAGAACAGAGTGCGACTTGAGTTGCTAAGGCAATGCAGTCCAGGGTGCCAATTCCCCCACCAACACATCCTGTGGAACCCAGACAGAGTGGCACCAGTTGGAGGGCTTCTGTGGAGAAGCCCGCCAAAAAGTGGAACAAAGGGCCCGACCTTGGTTGGAGTTACAGAGACGGACACGAACGCCATTTTAGAAAAGAGTTCTGGCAAAAAGACCCAACCGTTGATTTAATATTAAATAAATAAACCGGCGGTATCTTTAACATTGCACCAAAAAGTGGTGCGTTTAAAATCAATGGGAAAATCCCATAGGAAATATTCTGGTGGAATATTTTGCGTGGTAACCACTGCCACCAGCCAGAAACTCGACAAAGGGGGACTGGACAGTGCCCCCTTGAAAACAGACTCAGGGGTAATCGAATTAACCCCTTCCAGTACTTCCACAATATATTGGTTTGTACTAGTTCTGTTCACAATTTTGGACTAGTAAAGTCAATGGTGACTTTACATACCCTGGGAGACAGTAGTCAGTCCCAGGGTATGGAGTCTATGTTTGGGGGTCACTATGACACCCCTGTGTTACTGCACTGAGGGTGCTGTGTAACACATACACAAAAGACAGATGATACCCTATGGAGTAAAAGACCCCATAGCCCATAAGCACACAGAAAGTCAGAGACATACCTCAAATCATGCCCAAGGTAGCTTAAAAAAATAGTGATATACCTTTGGTGACTGAGGCATAGCCTGTGGCCATGGCCAGTGGCCAGATTGTCACGGCCATGACCCGGACAATCTGGCTACTGACCCTGACCACGAGGGACCAGCAATGGGGTTAAAGTGGACATGGCACCAGGGACCGGCTATGTGGTAAAGCTTTTTATTCGAAATCGGGATAGGTTTGAATGGGAAAAGAAATTCTACTCTCTGCTGCGTCCTAAAGTGCTGAGCGGGATTGCAGCAAACATGCGTGAGGAGCATCAGCAAGGACCTGAAAGCATGCTTTTGCAAATCTGCCTTCTGTTTTATTTTTTTCAAAAGTGTCAGAATGTAAGTACAACAACTAGTGATATAACTTTGGTGTCTGAGCAGTGGGCTTGGCCCTCGACAAGGAGAAATGTCTACTCTGATTTGCTTATTGGGGCATGCAGCATGGCTGAAGCCCTAGTTTTGAATGGGAAAAAACAATTCAAATTCTGGAGCTGGTGTAGAGATAAGAATGTTGATCCATTTACATGCAATACACCTATGGTGTTATCCTTTTTGTTACACCTAGCTAATCTGGGGCTCCAGATTGGTACTATTAAAGGATATCTTGTGGCGCTTTATATATTCAAATGCACTTCGGAGGAAGTTTCTTACTTCAAAATCCCTCTAATAATACGATTCCTAAAAGGATTGACAAATGTTTTCCCTCCAATCCCTTTTCAAGTCCCAGTCTGGGTTCTCAACTTGGTGTTGAAATTCATGATGTGTGCTCCTTTCGAGCCCATACACTCCTGTACTTTGAGGATGCTAAACCTAAAAACCATCTTCTTAGTAGCCATTACATCTGCACTGCAAGCTGCCATACACTATTTGTCTATTTGTTATAAGGACAAAACTGTTTCTGAGTTCCACCTGACTCAGAAAATAACATTACCATCATTTTACCCTCCTCAGTACCCTGGGAAGGAAGAGGAGAGGCTTCACAGGCTTAACCCTAAACGTTCACTAACCTTCTATGGCCCTCATTCCGAGGTTGGCGGTAAGGGATACCGTGCACCAGTAAGGAGACCGGTGCCGATAATCCCTTACTGCCCTACTACAAGGTCCCTTAGCAGGTCCCTCCTTTAACGCCTGGTCTGACCTGGCATTATGGACGGGACCCGTTAAGGGACCAGGGCGCAAATAACGGGCTTGACATTAGCACCCTCCCCATTTCCATTGAGCCCTATGTGGGCTCAAAGGGGAATGGGGAATGGTTTGGTGAATGGGGACTTACTGGTCCCGCCAAGGTCTGACTAGACCGGTAAGTCCCCATTGCACCAATCCAGAAACGGTACCGTTATTGGTGACAGCCATGGCGCAAATAGCACCATGACTACCACCAAACTCGGAATGAGGGCCTATATCACCAGAATGGCAAAAATAAGACAGGATGACTGTTAGGGAGAATTCTCTTATAAGGCTAATTTCCCAAACCTAGTGAGTCCCCCGGCAGCTTTGCTGGATTTTTGGGGTTTTTTTTTCTCCTGCTAAGATTGAGACTCTTTTCCTCCCACTATGACGCTTTTCAAATAATAAAATACTGACACATTTGCGAAACCATGCTTTCGGATCCTTGAGTTTGCTGCAAATCATCCATGTTTTATTTTTTTAAAAGTGTCAAAATATACGTACAAGAAATAGTCATATGACACAGCCCTCACTTGACAAAATCCCTTCAGCCTTTGCACATACATGCAAGGTTGGGTCTATAATCTATCTGCAAACGTCTGTGCATATTCGTCAAACAGCACCAGAGTTATAAGCCATCTATAAATGTTGAGAACCCCTTTAATTTTTTCCCCTCTTGACAATATCCCACCAAACTTTCCACAGACATTTAGGGCCTCATTACACGGTAGGCGGTGAGCCATGGCGCTATTAGCACCATGGCTCATGCCGGTAAAATACCGGCACCGCCTTGGCGGAAAGGGCATTTACCGCCCCATTCCAAGGTTGGAGGGGCGGTAAATCCCCCTTCCACCATTGCCCTTCCCCATTCCCATTTCTGCCCCATAGGGCTCTATGGGAATGGGGAAGGCGCTAATTACGGCACCGCAATTTTGCGGTGCCGTAATTAGCTCCGAGGTCCCTTAGCGGGTTGGATTTTAACGCCTGCAAAAAGCAGGCGTTAAATCCCCCAACCCGCAAAGGGACCTCGTAGTAAGGCGGTAAGGATTTACCGGTACCGGTATTTTACCAGTACCGGTAAATCCTTACCGCCATCTGTGTAATGAGGCCCTTAGTTTTGGGTCTAAAATCTTTTTGCAAACTTTTGTGCAGATTCGTCAAACAGCACCAAATTTATAAGCTCTTTAATTATTTTGGGACCATCCATCTAATTTTTCCCCCTCTTGGCGAAACAGCACCAAACGTTTCAGAACCATTCCGGGGTGGCTCTACAATGATATTGCAGAATTTCATGCAGTGTCATTGAGTGGCACCAAAGTTATAAGCCATCCAAAAACTGTTTTTCACCGACCCTATAATGCAGAAATATGCATGGATTTCCCCGAACATTTGAGATTTTTGCGAACATCACAGGACTGTCCCCAAACATCTGAGATGTTTGCGGACAACAGAGATGAAAAACAGCCGGTTTTTGCTTTTTTATGGCCCTATCCTTCCTCATCACCCCTCAAACCCCCAGACATTTTGTAACTAGTTTGACAAGTGTAATGTTGTGTTTTTTAATTTGTTTTTATTGCGATGTTCGAGAACTATGGGTACAGTCCTCAAATCTAACATGGCGACTGTTTCAAAAGTTTTGATGCACCTCACGTTTTTAATTGACCAATAAGTGACCCCACACGATTTCCACGAACATCACATTAGTCCCTGATTGGTCCACAGGTGTCTTCTGTGGACCGGACCCAGATATTACTAATTTCTTTCGACCTACTTTTTGCCCATTTTAGAAATAAATACTGGACGGATTTACACCAAATTTGTAAAAGCACACTTTCAGGACCAAGCTGCCTCTCCTCGTGCAAGTTTGGTGCAAATTCATCCAGCGGTTTGGGATGTAGGCATGAGCAACATTTTTTGACCATTATATCCATGAGGATTTCAAATGTTTTTGGACCGCCCTTATAACTTTGCTCCCCCTTGACAAAATCGCATCAAGCTTTGCATAATCATTCAGAGGCGGCCACATACTTTTTTGCAGAGTTTAGTCAGAATTCGTCAAGTGGCGCCAAAGTTATAAGTTGTCCAAAAAGTGTTTTTATTATGAGTTGAGCATCTTAACCATAACTACGCGGCCGCTACCGCAGTCTGTGTAATATATATGATGTTCGGGCTACCGAAAAGAAGATAACAAACAATGGCAGCCTTAAAACACACGGACCAGACCTAGGGACTCATGGGGCAAAGTTGTGAAAGTGCAGCCAGTGCTGTAGGTTTAATTTAAAAACAGAATTGCATTAAAATCATGGGGGATGATAAAATACACCCACATGGAAAATCGCCACGCTTTCCGTCCGTGACTCGGACTTCTTCAGGCAGGTTAAACATTCAACCTAACAACATGCTTTGTTTATAAACATTTTGAAAACTGGCACTTCCTGTTCTCAATGCTGTCATGTGATACAGCACATCTCTCAGTCACTGTATGTCTCATAGTGCCGCCATTTTGGACTAGTGTCCATTAGTATACAAATTATGGCTTATAGGACTACATGCCAACAATTCAAACATCAATATGCATACTATAAGGACATGGTGTCAACAAATGAACATTCTGGGGGTGCTGTTGCATGCGCTACAAGATGGCTGCAGCCTGAGAGTCCTACTGCCTAGGCTCCCACATATGGTGAAAATCCTGCGGTCCTGACGTTTTCTGGGGTGAAGGACAGACATTGCGGGACATCGGAACGCTTTCTGAGTGGGGATTTATCATCACCTGCCATTGCGGACCTGTGGATGCCGTGCAGTGGACTGTTGCCATTGCAGGCACCGCGGCTGTTTACTTGGTGGGCTTCCCCTCCCCCGCCGCAGTTTGCCTGGCTTCCCGGCCCTTCTTCCGAGGTGGCAGTTTGTTTTGCGACCCGTCTCTCGCCGCATCCTTGGTTCCCGGGCTGACTTCTGCTGGGAGGATTGAGGCTCGGGCCCTGCTGGTGGTGTTGGGATCCGCGAGTCTTGGCCGCGCGCTGGCCATGCACTGGTCGTTTTTTCTTCGGTGCCTGGAGGAGTGGCCACCTCTTCTGCGGAGCGGCACGAGTGATCACGACTTCGCCGAAGCCCTTCATTTGCCCTGGTGGAGCCGCGTCTGCGTCTCGTTTGGCCACTGGGTTCGGCACGGCTGAGATCCTGCATGAACCCCCTTCCCCACTCGATCCCGTCGGTTTGGAATCCTGGTGTGCGGTGAGTCGGGTGGCGGTCTGGGGTGCACTTCTATTTTGGGGTGGGGGTGGACGGACCGGGATTGCCACGCCTGGGTAATCCTATTGAGGTATCTGTGGGTCTGTCCCCCCTCCCCCTTCCTCCCTCTATGGTTGTTGAATGGTGACATTGAGCTGGAGGGGCATTGTGCGTGGAGCTCCGCGCCTGATCAGTTGGAAGCCCGTGCCCCGCGACGCACCTCGAGCCCCACAGTGGTGGACTGGCAGAGCATTTCATTGTCCTACAGACTTTATGGTTTGGACTTGTGGATTGAAGCACAGAGTGGCCCGCTTTTGTCACCTACGGCCTCGCTCCTCTTCTCCCCCCCATTGATGGCCGGTGGATCATGCATTGGATCACCGGATCGCAACGAGTGGGCCATTTTATTGAGTTTTTTGTGGGCCAGCACCCTTTCCTTCTTCTTTCCTTTTGTGGTGCTCTGTTGTATTAAGCAAAGAGGACACTGAGTGTGGGGGTTGGTGTATTGCGGGGGGTGGGGGGTTGGAGCCCCTTCCGCCCGGGAGTTTCTGGGTGGTTGGCTTCATCTTCATGTTTGGACCTGGAGGCTCCATGGATGTAATCAGCGGTTGGGGTCGTTGAGCGAGGGTGGCCCACCTGTCTCCAATTAATCATCATCAGGAATCTGCTGGAACTGGTGCAGTCCCTTTGGTGGCCTTATAGTGGACTATTCGATCGCCGGCAGTCTACCCCTCTGCTCTTCCCGCCCTGCTTGGTGGGTGTCCTCCCGGTGGGGGGTGTTGGAGCGCCCCGCTTGGTTGCACATCATTGCCCTCCTCCTAGATGCTGTGTGGGGCACCTTTCATCCCGAGGGCAAGCCTGCGCGTGGCTCGGATCTACCCTTGGAGCCCGGAATGGGCAACCAGAAGAAGTAGGCAAGGATGGACCAGTATGCCAGGTCGGACTCTTCGCAACAGGAGCCCGAAGCGGGCTCTTCTCAATTTGACCTTATGGCTCTTAACCAAACTTTGTTAGCGCTCAAAGGCAGCACAGACAGTCTAGGTGCAAACATTGATGCGCTAACTTGCAAAGTGGATGTTTCCGCTGTACAGATTGAAAAGCTGTGTGGGAGGATGTCCGAGGCAGAGCACCGGATCGGTGAGGGGGAGGATAAGATCACAGTGCTGCAACCTGAGATGGTGTCCCTCCAGCAAACGGTGAAAAGAGTGATGGCTAAGAACGACGATTTGGAGGGCCGGTCTAGAAGGAACAATATTAGGATCACAGCGGTCGCGGAGTCCACCTCCATCGATAACATGGTGGAATTTGTGGAGAAACTGCTCCGTGAGGTCCTTGACAACCCTCCTGTTACAAGCATGTTCCTGGTGGAGCAGGCCCACCGCTCCCTGGCGGCGAAACCTCCTCCGAGGGCACCGGAGAGAGCCATCATAGCCCGTATATTTAACTATCGGGACCGGGATATCGTGCTTCGTGCTGCCAGGGAGAAAAAGTCACTCCGGTGGGGGTCTGCTACAATCAGACTTTTTCAGGATTTCAGTCAGCAAGTGCAGCATATGAGGAAGCCGTTCTTGACAGTGAAAAATATTTACGCAAGAAAGATATCCGCTATTCTATGATGTATCCTGCAAAACTAAAGGTCGTCTATCAGGGGAAGACATTATTCTTTACAACTTTGGAATCGGCAGAGCGATTCGCCTCAGAACTCCCAGATGTGGGGTCCTCTCCTCAACAGTCATCCTAGTCTATTGCCCGCTGGAGACATCCCCTAAGCGCTTATGCCCCGCTCGCGGGGCCCCTGGCGAACCTTGAGGCCTTACTGTACAGTTCTTAGTCCCAGTTAAACACAGAGTTATTTTCAATATGGTTGTTTCATATGGTAAAAGAGCCTCTGCTATTAGGAGGTACAGTGGCCGCCGGCACCCCCCATGCCCAGCGGCACCTACGTTTTGTGAGGTTGTATGTTAGTTTGTAGGAGGGTTGGGGGTGGGGATTGTTGGCCGGTAGGTTGGGGTTTCTGGCGTGGGTGGGTGGTGGAGAGGGTTTTTGTTAGGTTTTTCAATTGTTGGGGGGCTGTGTTCGATGGCTCCCAGTTCAACGGGGACAGAGGTGGGCTTTCCCTTCTGAGCCATGTATGCCTTTTTTAGCGTCAAGTTTTGTAAAAATGTCTGTAGTCCCTTATTGGGGGTTTTCCTCTTGTCACAGGTTTTACCAATTGCTTTTGATTTGCACTTACAGTGACCACTTCACTGGGTCTTCACACACCGGTTAATTCTGAGATAGTTCTACTTACATGGAATATTCAGGGTTTCACCAATGCTAAAAAGACATGTCTCATCTCTAACTTTGTTCGGAATCATCATGTCAATGTCTTATGTATACAGGAGACTAACATAGGCAAGGATCACAATCCCCCGGCCCTGTCTGGGTGGGGTGTACATAGATATGGCTCCTCCTACTCGTCTCATTCCTGGGGGGTGGCAATATACATTCACCGAACCTTGGAATTCAAACTGCACAAACAGGTTTCAGATGGTGAGAGTCGATTTATTCTAGTGGCTGGTGAGATCGCGGCCTGGCCTGTTATATTTGTAAACATGTATGGCCCTAATTATGACTTTCCCGAGTTTTTCCTGTCATGCTCGGAACACCTACAGACATTCCCGGGGTACGAAGTGGTTTGGGTGGGAGATTTTAACCTAGCCCTTTCGGCCACGCTAGACAGATCAACACCAGCTCCGAGACCACTTACCTGGCCAGCTCAAACATGGCATTCCATAGCTTCAGACTACTCTCTAGTCGATATTTGGCGTTGGCATCATCCAAACGCCTGTGAATACACATTCCATTCAGGTGTACACGGGAGTTCCTCTAGAATTGACTATATTTTTCTGTCCTCAGAGCTTTCACAGGTGGCAGAGGGTACGGTGATTCTTCCTCGCACTTTGTTGGACCACTCCCCGGTACTGCTGAGGTGTAGGGGTACCTCTTCCCCTCCCCTAGACAAATTCGTTGGAGATTCAGAGCTCGTGCACTGGAAGATGGGGTGTTTCAGGAAGATCTGCACCGGTCCATTACAGAATTTTTTCAGCTAAATGAGGGCTCAGTCTCTAGTCCCGGTGTCCTGTGGGTGACTTTTAAGGTCTACTTGCGGGGTTGCTGTATATTTCAGGAGGGGTGGTCCTGAAAGGCATTCGCCGGGCGATTGCCCGTGTGGAGGGGGAAGTTAAAAATATGGAGCTCCTTCTGGGGGAGTCTGACTCCCCCACGTTTCAAGCTGACTTGTCGGCGAAGAAACGAGAAATGTGTTCATTAATGGACAGCGAGGAGAGGTTCCTGTGTGACTTGGTGTTGGCGGCAAGATACGGGGAGGGTGATCATCCGAGCAGGACCCTTGCCTGGGCCATAAGGCAGGAGAATCATCTAGAACCTATACTGGAAGTGGAGTCCCCCACAGGGGAGGCTGTCAGAGACGTGGTGGGGATAAACGGAGTATTTCATCAGTTCTACGAGGAGCTGTATACCGCTTGTGGCAGGGCCGGTCACAATGTCATTGCCCAGTATCTTGATAGGGTGGCCCTGGGCTGGCTTGACTCAGAGGTCGGGGGGCTTCTTAATGTTCCCCCCCACGGTGGAGGAACTTTGTGGAATAATACGGTCGCTCCCAAATGGCAAGGCCCCCGGTACGGACGGGATCACGGCTGAGTTGTATAAGGCTTTCCCTGATTTACTCATCCCACATTTATGTAACATGTTCGAGTAGGCAGCCTCCTATGGGGTACTGCCGGAATCCACTAGGACGGCCTTGATCACGGTACTGCTTAAGCCCAACAAGGACTCTAGGAAATGCTCATCTTATCACCCCTTGTCTTTGATAAACACGGATAATAAAATCTTAGCGAAGCTGCTTGCGGACCGGCTTTTTCCTCATATGCCTGCTCTGATTCTCCCGGACCAGGCAGGATTTATTCTAGGTTGATTGGCACAAAACTAATCTGTGTAGGCTGTTTACATTAATTCATAATGTGAACACGGACATCCCTATCGCTTTGGCGGCTTTGGACGCGGAGAAGGCGTTTGATTCGGTGGAGTGGCCTTTTCTGTTTGAAGTCCTCTGGCGTACGGGCGTGGGTAACGCGTTTCTCCATTGGACCAATCTTCTGTACTCAGCCCCTCGCGCCCTGGTATACACGAACGGGATTCAGTCCTCTCCTATTTACCCTACTCGGGCAACTAGGCAGGGCTGTCCCTTCTCCCCTCTCTTGTTCGGCCTGGCTATCGAGCCGGTGGCCTGTGCCCTGAGGGAGTTCCACTCTCACTGTGGAGTGACAATCCGTTCTCATGTATCTATTGTCTCCCTCTATGCGGATGACATGCTGTTATACTTAAAATACCCTCGGCCTAATTTACCACCGGTGATGGAGGAGATATCCGCATTTGGGGCCTTCTCTGGCCTACAAATAGACTGCTCTAAATCCGAAGTTCTTCCAATCACTTCTGGGATCTCCGCACAGGATATCGGTGTATCCTTTGCATGGTGTCCGCGGGGAATCCGCTACCTAGGCATAAGGGTGTCCACTTCCCCTGCTAGCATATTCGAGGAGAACTACATCACGGCCCTGCAACTCTTGGAACACAAGGTAGATGTTTGGATAAGACTTCCCCTGTCTCAGGCGGCCCGCATGTCTTTGTCTAAAATGGTTATCTTGCCGAAATTACTATACGTCTTCAATAATGTACCAATATGGTCCGCTACATCCTTCTGGAAACGCGTAAGCGCTCTGATGTCCAAACTGATCTGGGCAGGGAAACGTCCTCGCATATCTTTATCCACGTTGTGCTGCACGTACGCTCAGGGAGGGCTTGATGTCCCTAATCTCTTTCTTTACTATCTTATCACTCAGATCCAATACTCGACTTGGTGATTGTCCCCATTCCCATCTCGAGAGGCCATCGCTCAGACCAACGACTTACGGGGCTTTCTTTGGGCTGTCCGGGAGCGTCATGTAAAGGCGGATGTCCAACCCCTGGAGATCACGTTGAGGGCCTGGGATCAGCTGGCGAAATGGGCAGGCTTGGGTCTGTGGTATTCTCCGCAGCTGGCCATGTATATGGTTCGTGGGATCCCCCACACATTCAAACATATATTTATTCAGCATTTCCAGACCTTGCATATTTCCACGTTGGGGGATGTCACAACGCATGGTAAATTCATAACATGGGAGGAATTTAAGACCAGGGTGACTGGTCTCCGCTCACTATGCTGCTGTACTATCGTCTTCGCGAGGTGCTAAGGTCGAGATGGCCGGATTTTCCCTTAGCGCCGGTTGTTTCCCCAATCTTGGAGTATGTCACAAACCCGGCGTCCTCTAGAATGGCTAGATTTTTGGTGTCCCCCTCTTCATCCCAATATAGGACTAAATGGGAATGCTACTTAACACGATCTCTGACGGAGACACAATGGGGTGTTATACTGGGTCAGTCCAAATTAATCTCCATTAATAGCAGATTCCGCCTGATTCATTATAAGTTTCTATATCAGCTGTATTACTCTCCTTTGTCTTTGCACAAAATATTCCCACTTAGGTCTTCGAACTGTAAAAGATGTCAACAGTCCATGGCTGACTTCTACCACGTGGCTTGGCTCTGTCCTCTTATTCAATCCTTTTGGAGGGCCATCGCAGACGTTATGGAAAAGATAATAGAAGATCCG
Organism: Ambystoma mexicanum; assembly: GCF_040938575.1. Taxonomy (NCBI): domain Eukaryota; kingdom Metazoa; phylum Chordata; class Amphibia; order Caudata; family Ambystomatidae; genus Ambystoma; species Ambystoma mexicanum. Next base: position 1,266,355,160 of record NC_090929.1, on the reverse strand, counting down.
ATCCCATTCACTCCTGAAACTTGGCTGTTGGCATTGGTGGAACTGCTAGCTAACAGTGATATACGATTGGTGAGCATGGCCTCCGTGGTCGCTAGGTCATTGGTGGCCCGTGCCTGGGGGGCAGCTGTGGCCCCTACCCTACACCATTGGGTGAACTCCATGTCGTTGTGTGAACGTAGAGAGACACAGTACAATCAGTCACTCCAGCCCAGTGGCAGACCCAGGGACTACTGGGTAGCCTTCAGGAGCTACATATCTGATGGGCAGTGCGGCGGGAGGGTCTCATCATCCCATGGTGCTCCGGAAACTAATCTGATACTGCTTTGAAGGTGCCAGGCTATTGAACTGGGACGCTCCCCTTGCTCTCTTGTGGATTGGCCTAGGAGCTACCGTCTTTATTGTAACAATGCATTATAGGTTCTCTTTTTGTTGGAACTTTTGCTGTGACTTGGACATGCTGATGCGTTATTATGGTTTATATGTGGGGCTCGGATGGGGGAGGTGGGTAGGAAGGGGGGGTGTGTTACGTCCCGTGTACCGGGGATTTTGTTGTGTTGTATGGTTTGTAACTTAAATTTAATAAAAACAGTTTTTAAAAAAAAATGAACATTCTGTGCCTGTTCTGAATGACATCAAAACTCGAAGCAAAAAAGTGTTAGTTCATCAGCAAATATACATCAGCTGGATTACTAGATCTGAGACTGCTGGTCCAGATCCCAGCTGTTTATTACTACACAAGCAAGTGCATGAATGGAAGTGGCAGCAGCATCCAGCTGCAGAAGCATACATATCAATCCATAAATCACAAATAATTGGTAATATCTAGGCAACCATAGGTACTGCACAGCTTAGAGGGTGACTGATATATTAGCTTAACACATGCAAGCTACTAATCGAGTAGAAAGTGTCCAAAAGAAAATAAAATATGCATATAAATATATGACACTTCGAGATAAAACAGTGTTATAGATATGATTAGCTACATATAGCATATGCTCCACAGTGCAAAAAGAGCAAATAAAGCACAAAGTGCACAATATTACCCAAAAAGGGACAAAAAGTCACAACAGTACAGGAAAATAATCAGTATAATTGCTGTGCAAATAGCTAATGCAAAGCACATAATGCTAGATTGTACACAAAATGCAAGAAGATGTTAACTCTAATATGTGCAAATAGCAAGTACAAAACACCTTAGTGCATATTATGCTGAATTGTGCCAAAAATGCAATGTACCGTACCTATAATATAAGATCTCTATGTTTGCTAAGGAAAAATAAAATGTGTCTATATGAGGTGTATATGTGTATATTTGTGTTCCTGGGTAGAAGGTAGAAAGCAATGCTCGCACACATAAGCAGAGAAATGAAGCCTGTATTTAAATCTGCAACTCTCTCCCAAATCCACATAAATATGTGAGTTACTAATCTGGTGGTAGTGGTAAACCTTGCATATACGCCATACCTGAGTTTACGGTATGGAGGCTATTATTCCACATAATTATTAAAGACAAATCTAATTAGGATTATACATGTGCCATCACTGTGAACCCAGGCCACCTGTGGACAGGCTGAGTGTATTCCCCCCTGACGGACTGTGTCTACTGCAACCAGCAGAACTGGAGCCCTGGAGGATGCCTCTCTTTGATCCTTTGTAAAGTAGCAACAGCCCTAACTAGCAAGACAGCTCCTCAGCAGTAGATGTCCTGGGAAACAGGAATCATCAAATGGCACAACCTTCACAAGAGAAAAAGCTTCACACCAGACTGTTGCATACCAAAGGGCCTTTGATGATGTGGGCAACACAAGGGGAAGGGTTAGTGCAGATAGAAAGACTTTGATTGAACATTCCTTTATTTTGAACTGTTGTACTTTGTTGTTTTTTTGTTACTGTTTCGTATTCACACCCCTCTTAATAATATAGCCTGCCCTCATTCAAAGGAGCTATATCTCTTTACTCTGGCTGTTTCACCTTTATTATTGGGATCACTCTTGATTCGTAGAGGTGCGAGAGCTGAGTAGGCAATTTAGCCACTACTCACTCCGATGTATTAATATTGTTATTATTATTTGTTATTCGGTTTAAGACAAACCTTACACAAGAGAAAAAAGAATACATTCAATAATACAATACAAAAAACAAACTGTACAAAGAATATAGTACACCATTTTTAAAAAGTGGTTATTTCCCAAACAGGTGATAATCCACAAACTTGCTAAAAATAATCACCATTAATTAATTAAAAAGATATAAAATATATACATTGCTCACAGCTCCAATCTCAAAGTGCATGTTATAACCATACATCTGGAAAAATATCTATATGACATAGAATATCTGATAGCAGATAAAGTTAGCAACAGTTGTCCCCGATAAAATCCTAGACCAACGATCAGTTAGTAATACGTGATGTGTGATATGAATAAACATTTTCAAATGTTTTATTCTTATAGGCCTAAGGTCAGAGCAGTAAATCATAACATGTTCTAGAGTCTGCAGAGTGTCGATGGGACCACAGGACCGAAAGAATCTATATTTCTCGGTAGGTTTGTTTTACTCCAACAACTTCACTGGTAGGGATGACATTTAGTCAAAGTGCATGAAAATACTCTTCCATTTAGGGCATGGAATCTTCGCGCGATAGTCATGAACAGTATTATACCACTTGTCTTCCATAGCCCCATGATAGAATAAGTTATATTTCCCTAGTGTATCCCTAGAAGTACCCCAATTGGTATTAAACAAAAAAATTTTTTAAAGACATAGGATTAGTTACTAATATGTCCTTAGATGTTGCCAGGTCAATAATTAGGTAATGCGCTGCCCAAGAATTTAATTCGGTGCAGCTCCCATTTCTGAAAAGTACGTTTAAATTCCCATATAAAGAATTATTGGCAGGAACAATACGTTTCCTAGACACAGACAATACTTTCCATCTAATAAACGCCTAAAGAGATAAAAGACCTAGTTAATGTCTCAGGGCTGTTATAGGGGTGCAGTTGGGAGGTGATAACACCCTGCACTAGTTCATCATACCTTTTATTGTGTACCATACACAATCAGCTTCAATGTGCAACATCTCAGCTCCATACAAGAGGGATGGAACTACCTTGCTCTTATAATAATTCTGTACCAGCAGTAGGAAAAAACGCCCATATTTTAAGTTTCTTTTTTTTAGCTGGCCGCAAGTATATTTCCCTTCAGAAGCAGCCTCAAGATATCCAGGCCTATTGGCGGATGTCTCTAAATCATAATCCTAGCTATGTCAACTGGTCCACAATTTCCAGTGTACTATTATTCAAATACCATTTAAAATTGTCTTCCTTTCTACCAATGGATAAAATGATGACTTTGACAATTTATCTCTAGATCATTAGACAGCATGTAACATTATAAGGTTTTCAGGCTACACAGAAGACCAATGGGTGTATGATCAAAGATCTCTAGATCGTCAGCGTAGGTCAACCAGTGGATTGTTGTAGTACCCAATTTAGAGGGAACAAGTGAGCAATACTCAAGGCACAGCCTATGTCGGAGATGTATAAATTAAATAATGCCACAGCCGAAACCCCCCCACCCCACTAGTGAAGGCCTCTAAAGGTTTTAAAATGTCTTGACACAGAACCCTGCCCATCCATCCTGATACATATTCTGGTATCTATATGGAGATGGACCAATAACCCCAACAATCCATTGGGTAAACCCTGTCCCTCGACTTCTTTCCAGAGCCTATTCCTATTAACTTTATCAAAAGCTGAAGATAAATCAATTGTTGTTGCACAAATAGGCCTTTTCTGCGACCAGCAACTCCTCTGTGGTAGTATGAGAATAAAGCCATTTAGTGTGGTTCCCAACCCCGTACACAAATCAGAATGACATATGTCAAAATAACCAGATTCCGTAGTCCATAATTCGATGTTTCTCAGCAACATTGAGCAAAGATTTTACTACCTAGAAATTGGGATGTGGTAGGATTGCTTCCATGAAGCTGGAAGTTCACACCTAGTTGTTATGCTCCTAAATAGACTATACAAAAAATTAAACCATAGTCGTGGATCTCCTTTCATCGTTATATTTGATATGCTGTCTGGGCTTGCTGCTCTTGATAGCTTGGCTTTCATGATCCGGAAGATTATATCTTCCAGATTAAATTCTAAAGCCAATTGCCTGGATAGGATGTGATCTCAATACCTGATTTAGACAAGGTCTATAATCCTTCAAAATAGGCTGTCCATGTTGATTCTGCAATAGGATTTCTTTGCTCCTAAGCCTGAAACCCCAGCCCATTGTTAATTATATGCCAAAAGCATTTCACCTGCTTTGTCAGCATAATTACTTCTAAACCTTATACTCCGGCGAAGCACAAGTCTTTTCATCACACAGGTCAGAGGAGGGAAGTGAATTAGAGAGAAAGACAAGGTCAAGAGAGTTCCCACCAAAGTGGTTAGGCTGATAGTAGAGGGAGTAAAGGGAGTGGTCAGATTGCAGGGAGTTAAGTTCAAGGGGTGCAGAGGGCTTGGGAAGGTTAAAGTCCCCCAGCATGACAATAGGGATATCGGTAGGTACTGATGCAAGGAGAAGGTTCATATCAGGGAAAAAGGAGTTTTAGCATCATTATTAAAATTATTATGGTATTTATTGAGCGGTGACCTAGCTTCGAGAAGCAACAGAGTGCTTTACATAGGTATACAACAAAACTGATACATAACAGAGCAATTTACAGAGGTATACAACAGTACAGATGCATAACGAGTCACTTTTCAGAGGTAACAACAGAACAGATATACAGCGGTGGGTACAATACAGAGGGACAGAGAGGAGGGGATCATCTGTACCGCATGGCAGGGTGGAAAGGGGCAGGTGGCATCTAGCTAGTCAGGTGATGCGAGGGGCAACATGATGGCCTAAGTATTGAGGAGGAGAGACTCCTTAAAGAGGTGGGTCTTAAGTTCTTGGGCTTGGGTTTAGGATTGGGGCATAAGCAGAGAAGGCTTGTGTTCTGGTCCTTTCCTTTTTGCAGCAGCAGATTTCAAGTCTGTACGTGTCCTGGCTTCTGGTGGTGTGCTGTCCACCGGTGATGCTGAGTTTCTCCATGAGGTAGCTGGGTGACTTGAGTTTGACTGCCTTATAGATGAAGCAGCAAGACTTGAAGGTGATTTTTGCGTGCAGTGGGAGCCAGTGAAGGTCGATGAGGGCCGAGGTGATGTGGTTGTATCTGCATAGACCCTTGACGAGGCGTGCGGGCGCGTGTAGCTCACTTCTCAGGGGAGCAAGGGAGCATAACGGGAGGCCTTCGAAGAGTGCATTGCCGTCATAGGACCAGTGCTTGTGCAATGTATCTAAAGCTGTCCGGAGGGATGAAGAGCTTGGCTTTCCGCAGGAGGGAGAGCTGATACCAGGCTGTTCTTAGCTATGTGTGTCTTGAAGGACAGCTGTTTGTCGATGTTTACTTGCTTGGTTTCCAATGTGTAATAGTATATCCTTTTTTCCCAATAGGTTATGGTATCCCTCTTTATTTACATAGGCACTCCTTATTTCCTGCTTGATTTGCAGATTTTGATAGTTGGAAGGTTTTCCTATTGTTTCTTCACAACAGTGTTCCTTTTACTTGCTTGGTTTCCAATGTGTAATAGTATATCCTTTTTTCCGATAGGTTATGGTATCCCTCGACACGTGTTTCCCCAATTGTATTATAATTGGTTCTTCAGGAGGGTAGAGTTCTTTTTCTTAAATGGTTGATTATTTTGAATGCATTTCTCTAATTTAAAGCAACTTCAGCTATGCAGTGCTGTAATCTTGCAGGCGCTGCATCAGATTCACCTAATTAGGATGGTGAAAATAAAAGGTAGCGTTAGTATTTCTTTCTTAGATATGAGCTAATTAGGTGTATGATTTGACATACATAGATGCTTACATTTTCAAAAGGAGTAATGTGGGGTTGTTTATGGATCGGGCTGGTAATGCTACTTTAGATTAGTGTTTTTAAAGCCATTAGTCATTGAGCTTCTAATTTCTTTTAATACCTTGTGGAGTTTTTCGATTACTTACTTGAGTACGTTTCTCTAGTTTAAGGCATCTTTAGCAGTGCGGCGCTCTAGTGTGGCAGGCACTGCATCTGTGTAGCTTGTTTTTAGGGTTAAATATCATGCAGTAGGTATGCAGTTCCTGTAAAGACATGGGCCCTCATTACGACCCTGGCGGAAAGTGACTGACCGGACCGCCACAGCGCAAATAGCGTTTCCGCCATTGTACGAAGGAGCAAAGTGCGGCCCATTCCGACCCATCGGGCACGAGCACCACGGCATGGCGGAAGTGCAAAGTCCGCGATGGCGGAAAAGACCCCAAAACGGCCCACACCGCCGCCGTACGGCGCCCTAGGTGCAATACCGCCACCCATCACAGCGGACACCGCAGTGTGCGCCTACCGGAAAGTACGGTGACCGGAAATATACGGAAACGGAAGTTAAAACATGGGCCCGGAACGGGAAACATCCCGCGTACACCTATAAAACCACTAAAACCACACAACCACTAAAAACACTACCCTGAGACACACCCCAACCCGTCATCCACCCTAGCGAAACCAAGAAAAATGGGAAAAGTAGCGAAGAAAGCGTGCGACCGCAAGCGGCAGGTCCACTTCTCCCGTGAGGAACTCACCGTGCTAACAGAGACCCTCCAGGAGAATGCTGCCGTCGTCTTCTGCACGCAAATGACCAGGACGGCACTTGCAAACAAGAAGGCCATATGGGCTCTGGTGGCACAGCGGGTAAGTGCGGTGGGGACCGCACCCCGCACCCCACAGCAATGCCGAAAGCGATGGGACGACCTGCGGATACGCGTCCGCAGCATACTCTCTGCCAACCGCAACATTGCCACAGCCACCGGGGGAGGTCCTGAATCACCCATCAAGTTGACCCCCTGGGAAGAAATCTGTGCCTCCACCATCGGAATGGAGAGCATAGAGGGAGTCGGAGGGATGGAGAAAGGAGTGCAGACATCCGAAGATTCAGGTAGGTGGGCCAGATAAAACAATGCCAAATCCACAAAGTCCAACCATGTGAAGTACCATGTGTCCACATAGTGCAACAGAAACACATGTCCAGGAGAACGTCCACACACATCAGCCTGATAGCGCACGTTAAAACCCACAATAAATACATAAATAATTAAAAACCCCTAAAACACGCACTACACGTGCAGCAGGCACACCCTAACTGCAGGCTGCCAAACAACTGCACCCTCACTCCACACACAAATGAAAGCACCTCCAAGGCCCCGACCCAAATCACCCTCAGGTACCACCCCAATGCATGTGATACAATGCCATTCCAATTCCCACAGACCCATCAATAACCCTCGCCCTCCTTTACTCCACCACAGGGTCCGATCCAAACGACGAGCTACAGGACACCCCTACCAGCACACCTGCAAAGAGGGCCAAGACCAACGGCCAAAGACCCTCCACCTCAGCTGCACGCATCAAGACACGGCAGCAGCACAAATCAGGTGGCAGCACAGAGGAGGGAACATCAACAGGCACCCCAGCAGCCAGCATGCCCACACCACCACCACCACAGGTCCCCCCAACGGATGCCACAGAAGGCACTGCCTCTGGTGGCAGCAGCACCATAGGTGACACCCCATTGATGGCAGCATGCTCCGACACAGAAAACGGGGATGTCGAAGACAGATCCATCCATGACCTGTCCCAATCCCCCTGTCTGTCCCATCCCGTACAACATGAGGATACCACGCAGGGGCACCCACAAGACGACGACTGGCCATCCCCCACAAGCCCTGTGGCAAGGCAACATGAGGTCAACAGCCCCTCTGTGACACCCCCGCAAATGGCCATGGCCCAGCAGAGGCAACAGTCCCTCGACCAGTTAATCGTGCAACAGCAGCAACTGGCCACGCTCCTCAAGGACCATGCCGATGAATGTGGGGGCACTAAGGCAGACATAGAAACATCAACTCAGACACTTAGGGCAGAAATGGAGAGAGGTACAGAGACACTAAGGGCACAAATGGAGAGTAGCACCGAGAGCCTGGGAGTCCAAATGGAGAGAAGCACCGAGAGCCTGAGGGGGGAACTGCATGCGACGTCCAAGGACGTATGTGCCGAACTTGCCGCAGTGCGCCGTGTGCTCACTGAGCTCTCGCAAACCCTTAGGGACATGCATGGACGTGAGCAGGCAGAGACATCATCCGTTGCAAGTTCCGTCCAGGGCAGCCCCCAACGTAGATCTGGGAGGAACCTGCGCTCCACAGGCAGGGGTGCCCCTGATACCCGCAGAGGGGGCTTGCAATAGCGACTGCCCACTGACAATGAGCATCTTTGGACACTGGTGTTCGGGGGGGAGGTAGGAGGGTGGAGGGGGTGTGTTGGGCTCACTTGGGTGGCGGGTCGATAGGGTGTTCAACATGATATCACATATGCCATAAACAGTGCACGATCAACCAATGAGATGTGTGGACATTGATCTTTGTGTACTAGGCCATCATAGGCGTACAGTCCATATTGTGCATGTCCCAGACACACACAGTGCCACGAGTCCCGTGTCCATGTATCAGCCACCAGGCGTGAGTGCTAGAAGCATACATCAATGAGATGCTGACGAATGTCACGGCCCTCCGGTGCCTCGCAGACTCCTTGAGGTGCTGCCACATCCCCGCCCTCATCATGACCATCATCAGGTGCTTGCAGTTCTGCGTCAGGGGGCATGGGCACATTTCTACGTACGCACATGTTGTGGAGCATGACACATGCCATCACCATCTTTGCAACCTTCTCATGGCGGTACAGGAGTGCCCCGCCAGACCTGCTGAGGCAGCGGAAACGACCCTTCAGTAGGCCGAATGCCTGTTCTATGACTACACGGGTACGTTAGTGGGCATGTAGTCCTCCTCATGCTGGTCCCGTGGGTTCCGGACTGGTGTGAGGAGCCATCTCTTCAGTGGATATCCAGCATCACCTGTATGTGGACGAGAAACGTATGATGTGGAATGCCATTGCTACGTACGCACACCCCCCCCCCCTTCCTGCCAGGTCATTGGCGAATCACATACCCCACATTATCATGCATGTAATGAGACTCACCGAGTAGCCAGGATCTGTTCCCTGCGTGTCGCTCCATGTAGCGTGGTATAGTAGAGTTCCTCAAGACCATAGAATCATGGGTTGATCCAGGAAATCGGGCACAACAATGTGTAATGATCCTGTTGGAGTCACACACCATTTGTACATTCAGAGAATGAAATTGCTTTCGGTTGCGGTACTGGGCCTCCATGGCATGTGGGACGACCAATTCCACATGGGTGCAGTCGATGGCACCAATGCAACCCGGTATGCCGGCAAGTGCATGGAATCCCACTTTTGTGTTGGTAATTTCCTGCTCCGAGCGTGGTAGGGAGATGTAGTCGTCTGCGTGTTGCAGGAGGGCATCGAGCACTTGCAATAGTGTCCGTGAGAACAGTGGCTGAGAAATGCCATGCAACTGTCCGACTGTGTGCTGGTAGGTGCCTGTGGCCAGGAAGTGTAGTACAGACACCACCTTCAGTAGGGGTGGGATGGCGGTTGGGCTGTCTATCATGCTGACAAGGTCAGCCTGTGTCATGTCCACAATGGCGGCTATGGTGTCCCGGTCCAGACGGTAGAGGGTGTGGATCTGCTCATCAGTGAGGTTGAACGGATGTGCTCGGAGGCGTGGGATTGCGGGCTGCCTGCGTGGTGGTAGTGGCTGTGCTGGCGGCCCTTGCTGGCCCTGCCTTGCCCTCCTCCTCCTCCTGCGTCTCCTCCGTGCGGCCGGTTGTAGTTGGTGTTCGTCTTCTTCCTGGAGTTGGAGTACTTGCAGTGCTATCAGGTCCCCCAGGGCCAACATCGCGAGTCCTGCCGGTAGCATTTCGGTGTGGTTGTGGGAGGAGACTGGCTGTGCAATTTATGTGTTTTCAGGCTGTATGGCCTCCACCTGTGGTGATTCATTCCACCTGTGCAAACTGCTCTCCCCTTTGGCCGAGCACGTCCCGCACACAACGCTGCAATTCGGGGAATGGCATCTTGCTATTGCAATCATGTATTTGTACCCGATGGCCGTGTAACATTGGTTGATATGTTCATTCTGCTATGGTCCCATTGTTTCACATACTATCTGTGCAGTCGCGAACAGACTTGTGAAGGGTCAGTGGTACGTAGTACTCGAGTAACGGTGGGCCCTCATGCATCACTGTACCGAGTTGCAACGACCGGCGGGGCGTCCCATTTGTGGGTGAAGGCAGTTGCCATTTTCACACACAGCCGCACTAGATGGATTAATTAGTGATTTCAAACGGCCACAGATGCTTCTTCGACGTGATGTTGCAAATGAGGAATTCGAAGGGCGGCGCTTTCGGTTTTCAGCTAGCGGCTGGGAAATGCCCACAGGTCTGACTGCAAATATAACGTACTATTGTTCAATGTCCTTGGGACAGGGGCCATGGCGAGGATGCAATGATTGATATGAATGGTTTGGGATGCGCAATAGCGACGTGGGCGATGAGGCCGGACGTTCCCAAATACATGTTACTTCACAACACTGGCATTACGGGCTGGGGCACTGTGGATTTTGCAGGCTGCAAAACGCACAGACTCAATGGATATTTCTAATGTTATGTGAGTAAATATTCAGGCGTTTTAATCCCGGGATGAGGGAATGATGAATGGATGCATGGGCAGGTGATTTGATACAGAGTTTGCCATGTACAGGGCTTCTTGGAATCTATCCGCCTCCCCTGCGCTATGTGATGCAGGGCTGCCATAGTGGGACCATCGTCTATCTGGCCTTGTTGAGCCCTCCCTGTCTCGACGCGCCCTCAGACACTTGTGTCCATGCACGTTACCAATCCCATCTGATGGATTCTGTTTTGACAGACGCATGCACAGGTACACTCGTTTGTGATGGTGTTTACACCTCGATATAGATAGTTATGAGTCGCAAGTGGTTTTTGGGTGGTGATGAACCTTTGGAGTGGGCTAGCATGCATATGGCTGTGGATTTAGTGTGATCATTGAAGTGAGTTGTTCGAATGTAGTTCTGATGGCCATTCTGTTCTTTTTCTTTTCTTTTGGTTGACAGGTATCTCCTCCCCTTTTGCCACTGCCATCTGTATGCCACTCCTGCAGATGGCTTTTACTCCCGACACCTGCTGCTTCGTGTTAATCAGTGGAGCAGCATTACGATCTTATGGGACGATCGCCAATGGGCCACATGCCCTTACGCAGTACTGGTGGCTCGGAGCAACATTTCGGCCTTTCAGCTGGACTAGTGCCTCCCCATTGGGACGGCCCTGCGGTTGTGTGCGCTTCCATGTTGCCTTTCCGTACGTGAATGTGGCTCTGTGTACCATGATGGAACAGGGCGTCACACAAGTAGTGGCTGGTCATTTCTTGCGGATGCAGCCCACAATGGTGAAATGTGTTTTGGAGTTCATGGCCTGATGGCTGTATGGGCTTGGTGATTTTGTTGTGCATTAAATTTCTATTCTGATTTGGCCCGTGTAGCGTTCTTCTTTGCAAGTGATGTGGCATATTCCTATTTGGGGAGCGATGTATTGTGAGGAGATCTGCATTGGGTTCCGGCTTCTGAGTATAGTTGCGTGGTACTGTACTGGGCGCGTTTGCCTACGAAGCCCAGTGAGGTCAGGGATGGGGGCTGCCAATATGACTGTTTGAATGTTGTCATGCTCAGGGGCGGGGGATTGGGTTTTGTGTAACAGATGCCGGTCAGCCAGGTGGACTGGTGGAATGATGTGATTTTCGGAATATTGCTGGTCACAGGTGCCTGTGTTTGCGTGCGTTTCTTGGTGGGGGACTGTGGTCATGTCCATTGGGATGGCTTCTGTATTCGTGCCATCTGTGCCCTGCAGCTCCCATTGGCCCCTCTTGTGTTTCATTTGTTCGTTGGCATGCATGGGTGACTTGTACATTTCAATGGTTGCATTGTGACTTCATTGCACCTACGGGGAGTTGTACTTTGTGGGCAGGGAGCGGTGTACAGGCACTCAGTGGGGCCGTTTACGGTTGATTCGCGATGCCGTACTTCTCACCATGGCGGAATGGTTCATTCCGCCATGCTTGATGGCGTTAGGTACATGTCCGCTAGGGTCGGAATTGGCGTACCCTTGCGCCATGGTGGTGTTTACGGTTTGGCATGGCGCGCGCGCGCGTGCTTGGTGCAGTTAGCGTTGGCGTTCACTACGGTGTCGCTAATGGCTTCGTACTTTGCGGTGACGGGTCATAGTCGCACCGAGCGCTATTCGATGGCGGTATTGCATTTCCGCCATCGTTTTCCGAATTCCGCCAGGGTCGTAATGAGGGCCATGGACATTTACATATTTTTAAAATTTCACAAGTTGCGCAGATTAGAGATTACTTGTAACTAGTTTAATAATTATGAGTTATTTCGCTTACCTTGGAAACGTTTGTTTATTCCAACTAGGCGTGATGACCTTTTGGGGACGTGATGGTGTTGTGTGACCTGTCGCCATCTTTGATTGAGTATCCTTGATATTGGGTCAAGTTCTATGGACCTCTCCCTCTCATGTTTAATACATTTCTGCTGATAACTTGAATTGCGAATTTTGTTTGTGTAGCCATAAAGGCTGATATTATCTGTTTTTGATAATTTTAAAGAAATGAAAATTAAAATACACTGTAGCTTTTGCTACTATATTTATATTATGAATAATAATCTATGATCTTGTGGTAATTGGCTTACAAGAGGTGTTGACAGGTACTGTGGATCACGTAATCTAGGAACAAAGTTTTAATTTCGATTTGGCTCAGTTATGGTGGTTCCCTTAAGCGGCTTGTGCATAGTAGAGCAATGATAATGGTTAGTGCCTCAAAGTAACAGGTATAAGATGCTATTTGGGATGCATGTCAATGTGGAGAGATCTTGACCAGTATGTTAAGATTGATCTCACTTGGTAACTTAGTTTCAGAGAAAGTGGTTCATTTCTGAGTCTGTGTTAAGACCGGAGTGGCAACAATCCATGAGGCAGATTAGTGTGGCTTCCTTCTGACGTAAGAGTTGTTCCTAGTTCCCTCTTCTTGGTGGTTTGTTGACTTTTTGGATTCCGAAGTAGTCCTTCTATGTTTGCTCCAGGATGTCTTGTATAGAAGTGATATACCAGAGGTGATGACATGTCTTTATTTTTATTTTTTACATAGCGTATATGCTCTGCTATTCTGGTTTTCAGTTTCCTAATAGTACTGCCTATATAGAGTTTTTGGCAGAGACAGGTGATGCCGTAAATTGTAAATTTAGTAATGCAGTTGATGAAGTCACGGATTACAAAGTCTTTGCTATTTGGCAATTTGAGGGGTTTTTTTTTAGAATCCTCTGAGAATGAGCATACATTGCAGGTACCACATTTGTAATTTCCTTGAAAATTATCTTGTTTCCATAATTACGGAAGTCCTTGTATTGTTGCTTTCTTCTCTTGAAAGTGGTATCGGCATAAAATGTCCTTGAGATTCGGCGCTTTTCTGAATGTTAAGTTAGGTGTGCCTGTAAGGTAGGCTGAAAGATCTTCATATGCTTTAAGTATATTCCAATGTTGTTTTAGGATGTTTCTTAAATGTTGGCTTTCACTATTATAAGTGGTTATAAATCTTGATGTTGGTGGTTCTTGGTTTAGTGGTGTGGTTTTGTTTTGAAGAAGTTATTGTCTTTTTCTGCTGCTGGATTTCCATTTGGCTTTGTTAAGGAGTTTATTTTTGTATCCCCTTTGTAGGAACTTATTGTGGGCCTCTGACACATGTTTGTCAAATTCTTTAGCTTGGGTGCAGTTTCTCTTTATACATAGGTATTCCCCTAGTGGGATGTTGTTTATGGTGTGCAAAGGATGGTTACTGTTTGCCTGCAGGATGCTGTTTCATGCTGTTGGCTTAACAAATAGGGTAGATTGGATTGGATTGTTTTCAATGTATAATGCAAGGTTAAGGGATTGTATTTTATTCGTGCTTTCTTGCATTGTTAACTTGATATTGTAGTTATTATTGTTGAGGTAGTGGTGGTATTTTTCCAGTTGTATTTTGGTGCCGTTCCAGATGAATGACGAGAATGTCATCAATGTACCATCCCCAGTACACGGTACAGTTTTGCTCTGTGAAAAATTGATATTTCCAAGCATGGTAGAGTTCAAAGTGTCCCATATAGATGTTAGTATAAGAGGGACAAATTTGGCGCCCATGGCGGTTCCTTGTTTTGTCTGAAAATTTCTTGGTCAAATGTGAATATATTGTTGTTCAATGTAAAGTTTAACATGAGGTTTTCGTGGTAATATGAGATTGATCTGGTTTTCAGAAAATGATTTGTGGTTTCTAATCCTTTATCATGAAGTATACTAGTGTACAAAGATGTCACATCAAAAGTGACAAGATGAAAGTTGGGTTCCCAGTTGACTTCCGTGAGTTGCTGAATTACATGTTTAGTATCTTGAATGAAGGATGCCATGCTTTTGGCTAGTGGCTGCAGATGTTTATCTATGAATTCAGAAATTAGTTCAGTTAAGGATCCTATTCCATTAATTATCGGTCTGGTGGACGGTAGTTGTTTGAAAGGTTATGAATTTTTGGAATTAAATAGATTGTTGCCAGTACTGGATGTGATACGTTCATGAATGAGTTCTCATTTTCTGTGAGTAACCCCGTTTCCAGCCAGTGGTTATTGAGAGATTGCCATTCTTTTTGTAGCTCCTTTATTGGGTTGCTGTTGAGTTTTTCATAGCAGTTAGCGTCTGATAGATGTGTTGATGCCATTTGTTTGTAGTCTGAGGTTGTTTTGAGCACAATTTTGCCCCCTTTTTCTGCTTGTTTTACTACAATGTCTTTGTTCTTACTCAGATTTTTGATTGCTTGTGCTTCTTTGAATGATACATTATAGTGAAAAGATGTTGTATCTGTTCCTTTAAAGTAAAGTTTGCGAAGGTCATTTGTTACCAGTTGCTGCAAAATATCTATGGCATTTTCGACTCCAAAGAATGGGTTGAACTTTGATTTTGGTTTTAAAGCTGTATCTGGTGCAAGGTGTAAGGGAATATTCATATCTCTTGCAAAGGATGTTACAGTATGGCAGTCATCTGTTTCTTGAGTATTCATGAGGTTAATTGTGTCTTCCACTAGTTGTCCTGTGAGTGGTGAAGGTTCAGGGTTATCGGTTGTTTACCGATTTGACATTTTTGAACTGAAATACTTCTTCAGTTTCAGAACCCTGCAAAATTTGAAGAGCTCAAGGTTGGCTTGAAAGTGATCCATCCTGTTTGTTGGACAGAAAGATAGACTTTTGTTGAGGGCTGAAATTAGTTTGGCCCGTAGTTCTTTTTTGGTGGGATTAACCACTGGGTTTTCCTAGGTCTTGGATTCTTGAATCTTGTGAAAATACCTTGGGTGTTTGTGGAGCGTGCAGTATTTGCCGCTCCCTGTTCTTCCTCTTCTAGTTGGTTTCCATTTTTGGATGTACTTGGCTGGTTTTTGGTTTTGGGTAGGAGTGGTTTGAATATTGTATATGTTCTGTCCAGTCTGTACCTCTGGTATTCTTCTAAAAAAGGAAACAGATCTTCTTCTCTAATTGGGGCTGGTGCAGAAGCTTGTGCGTTTTCTATTTCATTTTTGCTTTCAGTTTCTATTTCTGAGGAGACTGGTGTGGTTTGTTTGGTTGCTTGTATTTTGGCTGGAAATTTGCCTGATGATTTGTTTGTTTGTCCGGTTTGTGTTTTTTTAAATGAATATACTCTTTTAAATTTATAGTCCATTTCGTCTCGATGAAATTTGCGCTGTTTTCTGCTTTTGAGTTCATTGGTATACATTGTGAGAACATTGTCTAGAATTTGATAGTTCTTAAATGTGGCTTCTGGGACATTTAGTTCTTCATTTTGTTTTTTAGTTGCTTCTATTTCTTTCAATGTTGTTTGGTGGACTTTATTTTTTTTTTAAACTTTGGTTTTATTGGTATTTTAAAGAGTATAACAAGCAGGCCATATTTGTAATCAGCAGTTAATCACAGTGCACTTGCCCAGCAAACTCCCCCCCCCACCCCCCCAACAGCCCCCCCCCTTCAAACCCCCCTCCCCCCACCCCTCGTTTTACCAACTCGAACCATAACATTGGGAAATTTGGACTTTTCTTTTGCGTCCATTACTTTGGTAGTGAGTGTGAGCGTCGGCATAATCTGGTGGCTGACGGCCGACCGAATGTCCCCGGGCCGTGGGCGCACATTCCGTCCATGGGGTCCCTGGTACTTTATCGTACAGTCTTTCGGCCTAGTCTCCTCGAGCCCCGCCCGGCCCCCCCCCTCAGGCCTCAGTGCACATCCCATCCCCAGGCCTCCCTTACCCCCTGCCAATTTTCAAGGAATGACCCGGAATCATTGTTCACCATGGCAGTTAGTTTGTCCATTAGAAACAAGTTTTTCAATTTCTTCAGCCAGTCAGCCTTGGACGGGGTCTCCGGGCTCTTCCATTTCTGTGCCAATGCCACTCTCCCCGCCCGTAGCATCGTTTCCCACATTCTGGGGTACCTGTAGAGGTCCGAGGACTCTGGCGGGAGGCCCAACAGCACCACCAGGGGATCTTGGGGAAGCAGTTCCTCTGTGACCTCAGCCATCCAGCCCCTCACCTCTGCCCAGTATGCCTGCACTTTCGGGCAGTGCCACCACATGTGGCCTCGTGAGCCCCTCTGGCCGCAGCCCCTCGGGCAATCGGGGGAGACCGCCGTAAACATTTTAGACAATTTCACCGGGTCCCTGTGCCAGCCCTGAAGAATCTTAAAGTTATGTTCCATGTCTGCAGTGTACAAATTACCATGGAAAGCAATTTTGAAGATCCTTGCCCAGGCGTCTTCCGAAATCTCCTCCCCTGCGAGATCATTCCAATATGAGCGAAAGCCCCTCCGTTCTACCAAGTTCTCAGTATTGAGGATTCTATACATTCCGGAGACGGCTCCCTTTCTAGAGGTCGCCATATCCAGGAACTTCTCGAAGGGGGTCAACTGCCTCCTCAAGTTCTCTCCCCATGTTGGGTCGCAGAGGATTCCCTTCAAGCGCAGGTATTCAAACACAGAAAGAGACCCCCGCCCAATGGCGTCCCTTAGGTCCTCGTAGGGCAGGAATTCCCCCTCCCGGAACAGCTGTCCCACCCACTCCAGCCCCGAGTCAGACCACGCCTGTGCTTTGGAAAAACCTCTGTTGCCCAATCTGAACGGGTGTCCCCAGAGAGAGGACATTGGGGATGGCCACGTCGTTAGGTGCGCCGTCCGGGGGCCCTCCCTCCAGACCGCCCAAAGGACCCCCAGGGTGGGGTGGGATTTCAATCTGTTTGGGATGAACTTGTGTGGTGCCCAGAGAAGATCGCGTACCTTGAGGGGGTGAGCGTCCATGTCCTCCAGGTAAGACCAGTAGGTGCCCATCCCCTCCCTCATGTGCTCCAGCAGGACTCGCAACTGGGCGGCTCGGAAATAGAGCTGGAGGTCAGGCAAGCCGAACCCTCCCTCCTCCCTCGGCAAGGTCAAGACCGCCCTCGCAGTCCTCGGGGTCCTACCCTGCCAGATGAACTCTCGGACCGCGATCTGTAGTGTCCTCATGAGGTGGTCGGGAATATTGGATGGGAGAGAGGTAAAGAGATACAACAGGCGTGGCAGCACGTTCATCTTTACTGCCGTCATACGGCCGTACCAAGACAGGATCATGGAGCTCCACCTCCTGAGGTCCCTGGTAATGCTAGCCAGGGCCGGGTCATAGTTGGCGGGGGCCAGTTGGGATAAGTCTCTGGTGAGGAGGACTCCCAGGTAGCGAACAGAAGCCCCGCCCACTGTGATGCCGTGAAAAATTCCCACGGGGTCCAGAGCCGGGTCGTTTACCCGCATGGGGAGAAGGACTGATTTGGAAGCGTTGATTTTTAGCCCCGAGAAGTGCCCAAATGCGTTCACCAGGGACAGGAGGGGGGGGAGGGAGGCCGCGGGGTCCACCAGGTACGCCAGGATGTCATCGGCGAACAGGGAGAGCTTAAATTCCACCTCCCCTCTCGTTATCCCTCTGATCTCCGGGTGCGACCTCACCGCTATGGCCAAAGGTTCCATCGTTAAAATATACAACAGGGGGGACAGTGGACACCCCTGTCTCGTGCCCCGTGAGAGGAAGAAGGGGTCCGACAATGTGCCGTTCACTTGTACCCTGGCCTTCGGAGCTCTGTAAAGAGCCGTCACCCAGCCCCTGATATGAGCCCCAAATCCCATTCTCTGGAGGAGTAGCTCCATATATCGCCATTCGACCCGGTCGAACGCTTTCTCCGAGTCCAGAGAGAGGAGGCTCGCGTCAAGTTCGGAGTTCTGGGCGTAGTGGATCAGGTTTATAGTCTTACGGATGTTGTCTGAGCCCTGCCTACCCCTTACAAACCCCACCTGGTCTCCATGGATCAGTGTCGGCAGAATCTTCTCCATCCGTTTCCCAATGATTTTGGCAAGGACCTTGACATCAATATTTAGGAGAGATATAGGGCGATATGAGGAACAATCAGTGGGGTCCTTACCTTCCTTGGGAAGGACTACAATTATGGCCTCCATCATGGAGTCTGGGAGGGTCCCCCCCTCTAAAACTGCATTGAAAACCTTTGCTAAGTGAGGGGCCAGAGTAGAGCGATACCGTTTATAGAAGGACACTGTGAAGCCATCTTCCCCGGGGGAGGTCCCCGCCTTCATCCCGCTAATGGCGTTGCCCACCTCTTCCTCGGTCACCAGCCCCTCCAGACCCTCGGCCATCTCCCCGGACAGGGCCGGTATCTGGACCGAGTTGAGGAACCCCTCTATCTCCTCGTCCCGCCCGTCATATTCCGAGGTGTAGAGTTTTTCGTAGTATCTCCGGAAGGCCTCTCCTATGTGGGGAGTGTCATGGCCCATAATCCCCCCTTCACTCCTCACTGCCTTTACCATTCTATCCCTCTGGACCTCCCTCAGTTTCCAGGCTAGGATTCTGTCCGCTTTGTCCCCCTTCTCGTAATACTTCTGCTTGACCAGTTGGAGGCTTCGCTCCGTTTTGTGTAAGAGGAGGTCTCGCAGCTGGAGCCGATAGTCGGCTAGTGATTCGAGCCGACCTTGATCCAAGGGGGCCGCTCGGGGCCCCGTCGGTTGTAGTTGGGCAATTTTCCCCCTCAGGGCCTTCTCCTGGGCTTCCCTCACTCTTTTGACCTGCGCGCTCATTTTAATGAGAGTGCCCCTCATTGTGGCCTTGAAGGCGTCCCATAGGGTGTGTGGGCCCACCTCGCCATTATCATTAAATTCAAAGAATTCCGTGATAGCCTCTAGCACCTCCTGGGCATGGACCTCGTCTTTCAGCAGGGAGTCGTTACATCTCCATCTCCCTCTGCGGTCGCTTAGCCAGCCCCTTGCAATGGTGGTTCGAACCAGGTCGTGGTCCGACCAGGGGACGGGGTCAACTTTGTGGCCCGAGACATACGAGTGCAAGGACTCGTCCACCAGGATGTAGTCAATTCTAGAGAAGGAAGAGTGGGTGGACGAATAATATGTGTAAGAAGGAGTACCCGTTCCGGGGGAGGGGAGTGTGTCCACCAAGCCCAGCTCTGCGTTAACCTTCCGGAAGGACCGGGCCATGTGGACATCCGTGGGCCTGGATAGCTGTGGGCCAACACGCCTTCTGTCTGAGTCGGGGTCGATTACCATGTTGAAATCACCTCCCACTACCAGCCCCCCCCGGACGAAGAGCTTGAGTTTCTCCGCCACTCGTTCCCAGAACTGGGCCTGGCCCTCATTGGGACCGTAGATCCCCACCAGGGTGAGCGGCGAGCCCTGTAGGGATCCTCGCACCATCAGGTACCGGCCTTCCGGGTCTTTAACTATTTCTTCTTTTATGAAGCCCACGTTTCTCCCCAGGAGGATGGCCACCCCCCTCTTTTTGGACCTGTGGGACGCACAGAACACCTCTCCTATACCTCCCCCCCTCATCTTGGGTTCCTTTCCTCTTGCCCAGTGAGTCTCTTGCAGGAAGAGGATATCAAGACCGGCCCTTCTGAATTCTCTAGTGGCCAGGGACCTCTTCGTGGGGGTGTTCAGACCCCGTACATTGAGAGTGCCCACCCCCAGGGCCGGCGGACCCTCAGCCGTCATCTAGCGGCACTACTCTCCGCGTCGGCTCACCTACACCACCTTTGTTTAGATACTCCCATGGTTGGATCCATTTCACCCCCCCTTCCGGAGGGCCTATAACTATTCCCCAACTGCCCCCCGGACCCCCCCCAAACTGAAACCCCCCAACTCCCGCGTTGACCCCCTCCCCCCTCCCCGGCGTCCAGCCAAGTTGTCCCGCCATATCTGGCTTTTGGCCGAACCACCAGCCCGCTCCCCTGGCCGGGCCCATCGTTTTGGAAGCTGTTCCTCCTGAGCCCCCCTAGCCCCTCAGGGCCCCACCCCCTCAATACCTCCCGTATACTTGCTGTTCGTCGGGGCGTATGAGTCGGTACTCCCACATGCTCTTGACTGAGCTGTCCCAACTTGCGTGCAGTGGACCCTGTCCTAGTCCTCCGGATCTCTCCTCTCCCCGTCTTTGGCCGGCGATGGCGTATTCATTTTCCTGAACTTTCGTGCGCCGGTTCGCCTCCTCCTTTCCCCTGACGGGCCGGGGCCGCTAGGTCCTGCCCTTTCTGGCCCCGACGGGCCCCTCCGGTCGTTCGTGTCCGTTGCATATTCCAGCAGGGCTCCCCTGATGTCCTCTTCAGTAACCAGGGTGGTTCTTTGGCCCATGTATTCGAAAGTCAGGGAGAAGGGGTAGCCCCATCTGTATCGCACTCCCTTCTCCTTGAGTAACTGCGTGAGCGGGCGACACATTCTCCGCTTGGCAAGCGTGAAGGCGGAAAGGTCTTGGAATATTGAGACCTGAGCGTTGTTGTAGGTGATATTTCTGGCCTTCCTGGCTTCCTCCAACACCTTTGTTTTTTCCGAATAGTAGTGGAACCTGACCAGTATCGACCGGGGGCCCCCCGGTCTGCCCCCCGCCCTATGCACTCTGTCGAACGTGGGTTCGGTGGTCATCTCTTCGGCGAATAGGAGGGTGATGATGTCCCGCACTGCCCTTATGACGTCCCTCTCTGTCTCTCCTTCCAACTCCGGCACCCCGAAGATTCTAAGGTTATTCCTTCTCTCCCTGTTCTCAAAATCGTCCATCTGTCGAGCTCTCTCCTCTTCTCTCTTTTCCAGGGCCTCCAGCCTCACCCTAAATTGTATATCTTGGGTCACTGATGAGGATTGGTTGGTCTCGACCTGGAGTAATCTGTCCTCGACCTTTTCCACCCTCTGGTCCATTTTCTCTAGTTTTTGGGCTATGTCCGAGCGCATGTCCCTGATTTCTTGCAGGATCGAGGCGAAGCCCCTCTCCATAGCTGACGGGGGGGGGGCCGCATCCTCCGACTGGGCCATGGTTCTTTTGAGGCCCAAACCGTTGTTGCCCCTCTTTGCTTCGTGAAAGCGGTACCCCTGCAAGGTGTCTCTCCAGCTCATTCGGTGTATGCCCCGAGGGCGGGGGGTCTCCGCGGCGGGGGGGGGAGGAGAGGCCTCCCCGGCCCGGGTCGCAGGCGCCTCCGTGAGATGGGCCCCGCGCCTCGGGGATCAAGCTTCGCTTCGCTGAGGGCGGGCACACGCCCCTCCGTAGCACGGCGGGGGCCTCACACCCTTTTTCACTGCCGTGGGACCCTCGACGGGGGGGTTGCAGCTCCTGTCCCCCCGTCTCCTTTACACTGTGGGGGGGGGTCTTTCAGGGCGGGCACTCGCCCCACCGTCCCTCGGCGGGGGCCACTCACCCAGGCAGCAGTCGGTGGCGGGAGGGGGGGGGGCCGGTGCCCGAGCGCGCCCCCTCACCTCCGCTCCACGGCTCGACGGGGGGGTTGCAGCTCCTGTCCCCCCGTCTCCTTTACACTGTGGGGGGGGGTCTTTCAGGGCGGGCACTCGCCCCACCGTCCCTCGGCGGGGGCCACTCACCCAGGCAGCAGTCGGCGGCGGGAGGGGGGGGGGGCCGGTGCCCGAGCGCGCCCCCTCACCTCCGCTCCACGGCTCGACGGGGGGGTTGCAGCTCCCGTCCCCCCGTCTCCTTTACACTGTGGGGGGGGGTCTTTCAGGGCGGGCACTCGCCCCACCGTCCCTCGGCGGGGGCCACTCACCCAGGTAGCAGTCGGTGGCGGGAGGGGGGGGGGCCGGTGCCCGAGCGCGCCCCCTCACCTCCGCTCCACGGCTCGAATCCACGGCCTCACCGTGGGGGCCCGCTCCCGCCGCCTATGTGTCTTCCGCTTCGGCTTCGACGGGGGAGGAGGGGTCCGTCCTCAGCAGTGGCCGGGCCCGCGATCGCGGGGGGGGCTCCGGAGCACCCCAACGGGGATTTGCTCCGGGACCACGTTGTCCCGTCCCTGGCTCGCGCTTCGCCCGCCTCCGCCGCGTGTCGTCCGGGGATACGCTGGAGGCCGCACTGCCCTGCTGGTTCTGCGGCGGGGCGGGCCGCGTATCTTGCTTTCCCGCGGCTTACGCGGGGCTCGTTCTCGGGCTTCCCGGGGTCTGCAGACTCCGTTTTTTCGCTGCTGGGGTGCCCAGGGGGGTCAGTCGGCTGGGAGGTGCGGGTGGGGCTCCGGGGGGGTCTCGGGGGGGGCTCAATACCCTCTGACAGACCGGGTCCGGCGGGAGCGATGCGATCAGGCAGCCATTGCCTGTGCGCCCCCTGGTGGCCTCCTTGGTGGACTTTATTGCCTTGATTAATGATTCTATACAAAATTTCCTTGGACGTGTTTACTAACATACCATGCCTTCCTTACAGTGTCCATGTAATTGCTTGTTCCCTTGGGCCATGTGCCAGGCCCAAGGTTGTCTGAAGGCAGGTGGTGAGACCCTGACCTCGACCCAAAGCCTCCAGTAGAGACCGTTCGCCAGCACTACGCTACCTGGCGAGTTTCGCATGAGAGAGAGAAAAACTCAGGAACGTGCGGGTGGCTGGAGCAGGAAAGGGAGAAAGGCAAGATTTTAAAGAAACAGAAAGTAAGAAAAAAGGAACAAGGAAAGACGAAAGAAGGAGAAAGCATACTAGTGGCACTGAAAGAAGGAAAAACGCACACTTGCGGTGCAAAGTAAAAAGAGAAGTCCAGAGTTAAAGAAAAGGGTGCGAACGAGCCAGAAAGAAGGAAACAAGTGCAGGTGTGCACGGAAGAGTGAAAGAAGTGCGCAAGAGGCACGATAGGAAAAGGACAGGTGCAAGTGTGCACAGCAGAAGGAGGGAAGCATGTAAGAGGCACAACACAGAAAAAGTAAACTAAAGGAAGGTGCAAGTGTGCATGACACAGTGAAAGGAAGACAGAAAGAAAAAGACTGTGGAAGTGTGGACAACAAAGTTTAAGGAACACAGATAGATGAAAGTAGTGCAGGAAGCATCTGAAGATAAAAAGTACAAAGTTAAGCAAGTGTAAAAATAAAGTGTGGGGCAAAGGATCAGAATGGACGCGCTTAGGAAGAGCAAAGAGACAGGCATTTTTGAAAGCCTCTGATTCTACCCCATGAAAGGATTGCATGTGAGAGAAACTGTTTAGATACATCCTGACAAGTTGAACTGGTGTTTGAAACTGAAAGGGGCCTAAGCCTGGGGAAGGGAACGCTGAGATGCCTACCAAAGAAAGCAAAGTGCATCCTGATAAAAACTGAATTTGTGTCGGAAGAATGGAAGAGGCCTGAGCTTGGGGAAGGGAACCCTGAGAGGCTCAACCACATTAGAGTCATATTGTTTTTGTAGTGTTGAAAGGATTGAAGCTTGGGGAAGGGAACCCTTCAAAAGGAACTGTTATATTTCTATTGTGGTGTTTGTGTAAGGAAAGATTTCATAATTGTATGTCATTTTCCCTCCATGTGTACACCCCCAAACTTTTTGCTGCTGTTTAGACACCATAGACTGACTTTGCCAGAGAAGCACAGCCTTGAGCTGCACTCTTCTGGGCTTTCGCTAACTTTTTATGGGTAGACTGACATGCCCTTAGGACAGTCAGTACTGGGAGACTTTGCTTCCCTTAGTCCTTTTCCAATGTTGCAACTTTTCTGCAACATGTAACAAGTACAAAATGTACCTTCAATCGCGCCTTGAAACATGTGTATAGGCGCGTTATAAATGCCATATCATATCATATCATATCATATCATACTTGGGTCTGTAGTCATTTTCCAAAGGCCCTAGATACTCCCAATGGACTTTTTGTGAGATGTGCAGATGTGTCATGGACAGGGCTGGTGGCAGCTATCTTTTTGCATAATTTTTAACACTTTTCTGACTTGTTAACTGCGTTAACCATGTTTGGCACGAATAGGTGGCCTGGCTCCAAAATGGCCATGCCACAAGGTTCTTTGTCCTGTCCTTTGGCCATCTTGCCCCTTCACCTTCCCCAGGTCGAGTCGACCCGGGGCAGTCCTTATTTTGACATGCAGTTTCCCGCAAAATGCCAAGCTTTCGCAGGCTCCTGCATGCCTTGTGTGTGTGCCTCCAGGATGTGGGCTTGGGTGTCTGTCCCCAATACCCATCCTGGGTGCCAGAGAGTCTGGAGTGCTGTGAATGACTGGGACCAGCGTGGTCCATGATTGGTCCACGTATGGAGTGTGTGTTTGTGGGCTCCCGTCGGGTCCTCTCCATTTTGGCACGAAGGGAACTTTGGATAAGAGGAGGCTGAAAACATCCATACCATGTCGATCTCTGGAGTTCTCACTGAACAAAGGATAGGATCCAAGTATCATGAAACTACGAAGCTGAGTCGAGGAACCGCAGGTGACCCGCTGGAAGGTTTGGCACCCTGAGCCCACTGTCGTCCTGTGGGACCCCTCTGCATCTGGTCGTCTGTTAGGCAGAAACCTGTGCAGTTCCCTTGGGGACCACTGCAAAAGATTTAGGACTACAGGTGTTGGCAGTAAACCCACTTGGTAGCAGTCTGCACCACCCAGATTAACCTGGTAGCTGTGGCTGAGGAGTCAGACTTCCCTCAAGAAGAGTTAGGCAGTATGCAAAGTATACACAATAGGCACTCAGATACAATAGCACAAGCAAACACTGACCAGAGCTTTGGTATCAAGGTATATAATTATTTATTTAAAAACACACTTATTGAACACTCCAGCACTATTATTGTAATTTACTCTAAAACACAGTTACTATTATTGGATATACACTCCTTATTCCTTATCAGACAATTCTTAGTTAACACCACTTATTTCCAGACAGAGGTGAGCGCTTAACTATGATGGCACTCCAATAGTTTAATGAACAATGGAGGGAAAAAGGCAGAATGTAGGAAAATACACCACACTAATACTTAGGAACTCTTAAGCAAAGCAGGAAAGTCAAAAGTTACTTGTGAGCCAAAGTCCATAGGCCGGACCCACTCTTGGAGAGAGCAGGGCACAAATGCACCCAAGATCACACAATGACAACAGGCTTAGAAAGTCTTGCAGGGAGTTCAGAGAGGTTTTAGTTAGGCTCAGAAAAAGTTTAGCCAGGATGTCCCAGGCTAACCCAGGTTCGAAAGCCGGGGGCTAAATCTACCCCGTACAGTCGGTTGCAAGGGAAGCCAGGCGGAACACGGTACCTTAAGTGGAAAGGATCCTCCAGCGGGGGCAGTTGTTCCTGGCAGCGGTTGCAAGTCGCGGCGTCGTCCAGAGGAAGAGAATATCTCGACATGGAGGAAAGCTGAAGGTCGTTGCACTGCCAAGGAAGAAACCAGCCGCAGAGTTTTCCGGTTAAAGGTACTACCCTTTGATTCGTGGTAATGGTAAAACGTGGTATCCCGGTTGCCGGGGTGCTTGGCACAGGCAAGGCGGCCACGAGATGCTCCAGGAAGCGAAAAAGGAAGCAGACTGGTTATCCCCACCAGTCGAAGGAAGAAGACTCTCCGGGCTGGAGACCTCCTCTGTCGTTGGGAAAAGTGGTGAGACGGTTCAGCAGGGCTCCACCGGTGGTGTCGTTGTAGCAGGTCGGCTCAGCTTCTCCCTCGTCGGATTCTTAGGTCCTGTGGCGACTTCTGAAGTTCCAGTCCCCAAAGCACTGCTTTTATGCAGAAAACCCTCATTCACTCAGCCTAGCTGTCACACAAACATGCTAAGTAGTGAGCCGGCCGGCTTACCACTTGGGCCGATCAGGATGGAGTGCGACTTGAGTTGCCTAGGCAACTCAGTCCAGGGTGCCTAAATCCCCCTCCACCCCTCCTAAGTACCCCAGACAGAGTGGCACCACTTTGGAGGGCTTCTGTGGAGAAGCCCGCCAAAATAGTGGAACAAAGGGCTCAACTTGGGTTGGAGTCACAGAAGCGAACACAAACGCCATTTTAGAACCGAGTTCTGGCAAAAAATACCAACCGGAGAATTAATATTAAATGAATAAACCGGCCGTATGTTCGAGGCTATAGGAATTAAATAATTAAAGTTGGTAGCCTCGAACAATGGGAAATCCCATAGGGATATATTTGCGGTCGAATATAAAAAGTAGTATCCACTGCCACCAGCCAAAACTCGATCAGGGGGGACGGAGTCGTGCCCCCTCGACTAACAGACCCCGGGGCAATCGAATTGCCCCGGCCAGTACGTCCACAATATGATGGTTTGTACTGGTTTTGTTCAGAATTTGAGACTAGTAAAGTCAATGGTGACTTTACATGCCCTGGGAGACAGTAGTCAGTCCCAGGGTATGGAGTCTATACTGGGGGGTCACTATGACACCCCTGTGTTACTGCACTGAGGGTGCTGTGTAACACACATCAAAAAACACATGAAGCCCTATGGAGTAAAAGACCCCATAGCCCATTAAACACATCTATAATCAAAGAGACACACTCAAATCATGTCCAAGAGTGAGGGTAAAAGAGTCTCACTCTTGGCAGGAGAAAAAAATAAACCTCAAAAATCCAGCAAAGCTGCTGGGGGACTCACTAGGTTAGGAAATTCAGCCTAAACAGAGAATTCTCCCTAACACTCGCCCTCACCCCCCGGAGACCTATCACATAGTCAGTCACTCTGGCTGGCTTGGGGGAAGGAGCACTCTCCAACCCCTCCTTGATCAGGGCCAATGGACCTCTGACCGGATGGCCATAAAGAAGCTCAAGGGAGAATAACCTACTCCCTCCTGAGGGACTTCTCTATAAGCAAAGAGAAGTCATGGCAGTAGAAGGTCCCACTTTCGTTTAAGGGGTTCCTCTAAAGCACCTATCATGCTCTTCATATTCTGTTAAACCTTTCTATCAACCCATTTGTCTGAGGGTGGTAGGCTGTTGAGAACTTGTAAGTAACTCTGCAGGTTTTCCACATGGCTTTCATGTAGGGACATAAAATTTGACCCCCTGCCAGAGATTACTTCCTTAGGAAACCAAACCCTGGTAAAAATACCAAGGAGGGCCTTAGCCACAGCCGGAGCTGTAACAGTCCTCATAGGAATTGCCTCAGGGTACCTAGTCGCATGGTCTACTACAACAAGGATAAACCTGTTGCCTGAGGAGGTTGGGGGTTCAAGGGGACCAACAATGTCAATCCCTACCCTCTCAAATGGGAATCCCACAACTGGGAGAGGCACTAAAGGTGCCACATTCTTGGAACCAACCTTACCAGAAGTCTGGCAGGTATGGCAGCTCTTACAGTACTTATCTACTTCAGCCCCCATCTTTGGCCAATAAAAGTAGAGAGATAGCCTTTCCTTGGTCTTCTTGAAACTCAAGTGACCAGCCAAAGGTATCTTATGGGCTAGTTGTAAGAACTGTTGTCTGTTTTCTTGAGGTACTACAAGGCGCTTGTAGTCTCCAGGTTCAGACTCAGTTGGTTCACTGTAGAAGAGGCCACCTGCCCAGTGTAACCTGTACTTCCCAGGCTCTTGTCCATCAGCCTGAGAAGTTGCCTGTTGGCGGAGACCTTCCAGAGTTGGACATTCTCTTTGGCCCTTTCAGAAAGCCGATCTGCTGGGTCCACCTTCTGGCAGTAAAGAGTGCAGCTCAGGATGGTCAGCTGGATCTAAATCTCCAATAAGGTCTTGGCCCCTTACTAGCTCTTCTTCAGAGTCTAGTTCAACCACACAGGGTTCAACCATCCTCTCAGCCTCAGCTGGAGGGGGAGTTACTGGTGTAACTTTGGACATTCTAGGAGAAGTCCTTGTTGGAAGCACTGGAGTGCTTGCTGCTGGCTTTTTCCTTGGAGTCTTGGGTTGCCCCTTGGCTCCTGATCTGGTTGAGACTGCAGTAGTTTGCTCCAGTGGAGGAGGAGTGATATCTTTCTTCATCATCTCATGAGAAGAACCGCTCAAGGTTTTCTCTCTTGCAGGTTTAGTGAGCTCCTGTAACCTTTTACTAGGAGGTCTGGGGGTATGTGACACAACTCCAAGAGCTTTCAGGTCATTACCCAACAGAACCCTTCCTGGCACCTCGCATTGTTCACTGACAGGTATCTTTACAGGCATATCATTGACCTGGATGAGAACTGGTAACTGGGAACACATCTGCACAGGCCCTCCAGCTAACATGTTGAGGCATTTGGGTGCCTTAGCAACATCATCTGCCTTGCAAAATGAATAATCCACCACAGTTATGCTGGCCCCAGTGTCCCTAATGACAGGAGTCTCCTAACCATTCACTTGGACACTGTCCTTATAATACGCTTTAGTATTATCTGGGATAGAGTTATATACATCTAAATTCTGTTGTTCCCACAACCCCAGAGAGACTAAAGAAACACTGGCTGAGACTCCCATGGGTTCATCAGCCAGCAGTAAAAAGTTTCCACTTGCCATTGGGACTTCCTCTTCTTGAGCGAAGGCTAAGGAGGCAAGTTGGATCCCGGAAGGTTTACCCTTACATCTGGGATCTCCTTTCACATAGTCAGTGGCCTTACAAACATAACAAGAGCCAAAGGCTCTCTGTAATGGAGGCTTGTTCTGACCTCCTTCTGGTCTGGGACCAGAAGGTACACTAGCCTGATTCGGTTTCCCTTGTGGCTTACCCTTATGGTTTTGTTTGGGGCCCTCTTTGGAATTTGCAGTATTGGAATTCTCTTTGGAGTCCTTTTTAGGCTGTCTCCCCTCATCCTTTTTCTGAGTTACGCCAGAATCCTTGTGAGTGGCCCGGTTGGCAACCCACAAGTCAGCAGCCTTAGCTAGTTTTCTGGAATCTAATTCCTTTGAATCAGCCAAGTGCTGTCTGAACTCAGGGGAGCAGGCATCATAAATTGACTCCAACATAAAAAGATTCTTCATACCTTCATAAGTGTTCACTTTGTAACCCTTAATCCATCCCTCTAAGTTTTTCAACCCTTCACTCACCCAGGTAGCCCAAGGGGTACCATCATGCTTTTTGAGGGTTCTAAACCTCTTAAGATACTAGGAAGGGGTCTTCCCAAACCTAGCTATTAAAGCTAGTTTCACACATTCGTAATCCTTCTTATCCTCCTCCCCCATTTCCATTACCACATCAGTTGCAACAGGGGGAAGCCTAGAGAACAAACAGGTGAGTAAGTCATTTCCTGTGATGTTCTGGAGCCCATGATTATATTCAAACAGAGCCAACCAATCCAACACATCCAACTTAGGCTCATACATACCAATCAATTCCTTAGGCATCCGGTGTAACGCTCACCTGGCTCCCACGGAGGCGCTGACCTGGTCTGGATTGCTGTGACCTCTTCAAGAGTGATGCGCAGGATTCGAAACACCGACTGAACTGGACCCCCAAATCTGGCTTGTCTGGCCCGTAGAAAAATCTTTCTGTAGGTGGAGAAAGGGGATTAACTGACTGCAGAGTATTGTGATTGCTTCCCACCTCCCCTTTGCTCTTCTCTGACCACCTCCAAAATCCCCAATCAAGGCTCACCTTAATGTTTGAATGGATGAGCTCTCCATCCTGCTTCTGGTGCAGGGGCGCGTATTTGACCAGTTACTTCACTGGTTTCGGAAGGCAAAATGCCGTAAGTATGCAGTTTAAAAAGTTCCAGAGTAGAGTCTTCTCTTTGTTTGCTTTTCTTAACCTGCGATCTGTCCTTATTTTCAGGTGCAGAGTGGAAGTGATGCTTCGAGGGATATTGCCGGAGATAAACTCAGGTGAGTTTGTGATAAAATGATCCCTTTAAATGTCTTTGAATCCCTCTAGTAATGTCTTTCTTTTTTTCCCCTTAGGGGCCGGGGTGCGGTACCAGGCCAAGAAGTGGCGCCGACCCGAAATGAGGAGTGGTTCCGTCAAATATGGCCAGGTAAGTCTTGTGACGGAAAATCAGGCTTTCCTCATTTGTTCCTCCTGCTCACCTTTTGTCTCTTCTTCTCCCCTGCAGGTGCAGAGATGTGGCGGAATTCCCAGAAGGTCGCGGTGGATAGTGAAGAGCCCACGAGGCAGGTGAGTGATGCGCGGCGCTGCTACAAGTAGCGCAATGCTTTTAAAGAATGTCTATCTTCAGGATCGCTGGTGTGATGATTCCGGAGACAGGTAGGAAATTAGATTAAGTTCTTGGTTTTCACCTTTTCTCTTCCCTTCCTTCCTTTCAGGTATCCCAAGAACGAGGCGGGTGTGGCTGGATGGAGGCAAGATGCAGGAGCAGGCACGGTGAGCGTTCAGCTGCTAGATGCAGAGCAACGCGAAGCACGTGTGGCAGTCCGGGCGTGGTTTAAATAACCTTGGAAGAAGTTCCAGGTAAGTATTCTTCCACGGTCCCCACCCAAGTAAAATAGTTCCTTTGATAAAATAGTCCCTCCTAAGCCTCATTTGGCTTGAGGCTTCATGCAGCATGGTCTGCATCAGGTAAGTGCACCAAACACCCTCTTTTATGAGCCTGGCGCCTATGGCGCCAGGACTGATGTCCAACATGAGCCTGGCGCCAAAGGCGCCAGGACAAAGTCCAAAGAGCCCCCATTAGGGGCCGCTGGGCTTTTACCCGAGGGCATGATGCCTGCTCCCGGGGGTGCTGGGCCTGTCCTGGTGCTCCGGGGGTAGGCATCATGACAGCCGGGGTCTTTTAGGACTGGAACTTCTAGAGGCGTCAGAGAGAGAAGCATTGTCTACAGATCATTTCTTCATTTCTAGCTCATGCTTGAGCTCCATTTCCCTTAGCCTGAGTTCTTGATTCAGTTCCTGGTGTCTTTGTTCAGCCTGAGTATTCAGTCTCTTGAATTCTAATTCAAGATTCATTTTCTCTAGCTCAGGATATTGAGGACTAAGGGTGGGACCTGGTAAAGGTCCTGTAGGTACAGCTGGTAGAGCAGACAAAGGCCTAGGGGGGACAGTCACAGCAGCCCCACCCTCCTCTTCTGAATCTTCCTCAAGATTATCAACATTTAGATCAACATTCATCTCTATACTGTTATCTAATGTTTCTGGCATGGTAGGTTCCTCTGAACCATCATCCAGACTTTGATTAGCTAACAACCTTTCTATCAATTCCATTTTCTTGCCTTTAGTCAGGAGATTCTTATGCTTACAGAGAACTCTAAAACAATCCGCAGTTTTTGTAGCAAGGGACTCTTGACTATAGTTTTCCATAGTTGACATGTTAGAAAGATTACTTTTTCAGTGTTAAGCTTTGTGGTTAGTTGCACTAAGATCTCTTAAAGCACTCTAAAATGTATACTCAATACAAATCCCACCGCTGTACACCAGTGTTATGCAGAAACCTGTGCAGGTCCCTTGGGGACCACTGCAAAAGATTTAGGACTTCAGGCAGACCCTCCAGCTTATTGCGATTTTGCGATCCCGCAAAATGCCGCGAAAACGGCCGTTTTGCGCAAAATGCCGCAAAAATGGCCGTTTTGTGCAAAAACAGCATCTTTTTAAAAAAAAAATATTTTTTTTTTTTTTTTTTTTTTTAGTAATCTGCAAAAATTACTGTTTTGAAAAAAAGAATCCTCAGGGTGCCAGGTGCTCAACTTTTTTTTTTTGTTTTTATTTACACAAGAAATGAAATCACTTGCGCCCCAAAAATTGCAGCCCAATCCACAAGGGACACATGAATGGGCACATTTTATATGCGCGCCCATTCAGATGGCCTTTTTCACCTCCTTGATCAAATAAAGTGGCGTTTCTGTCAATTTAAAAGCACATCCCTCATTTCCAAGCAAGATGCACTTTTAAATGTGCAGAAATTGTAGGCAACCCTACGCGCACGGGATGTGGGGCTGCCACTGCATGACAGGGTCTTTCCTGACCCTGTCATGCATTTATTTTAAGGTATGAACCGCTGCTGAGTCGCTTGCATTTCTGTTCCTCAAACAGGATAAAAATGCATTTTTTGGGTCACATTTTACAGCGGCAGGCACCTAGAGTGCCTGTCCCTGTGAAAGGCGCTGGGAGCTTGCAGAACACTGTCGGGAGAGCGATTCTATTCAAAGTACTCCCCATTTTGATGACAAAAATCTATCGAATGTTACAATTTGACCAATTACGTGCAGTACTATTCGATCGATTTTTATAAATACTGAACATGTGTTGCGGGGGTGTCACCCGCTCCCCTTGTTTAGTATTTTTGGTCTAGGGTGGTTGCAGAAGTGTTTTCCCCTTTTTCCTCAAAATTGGAGGCGGGGACAGAAAAAAAAGGAAAATAACGAAAAAAGGACCCTGCAGAGTCGGATCCGACCCGCGTTAGAGGGACGGATCCGACCTGCGTTAGAGGGACGGATCTGGCACCGCATGGTTGCAGGGGAAGCTGCAGCGACCAAGCGGTTAAGTAGGGGAGGGGGTCGGGTGGTGGTGAAAGGTAAATTTTGGGTTGTTTGGCTGAAGTGCAAATCAATTTGCAGCAAAATTGACTACGGTCAATTCCGCCGCAAATAATTACACTTCGGTCAAACAACCCAGAACACCATTCAAGGCAGCTGCCAGCGCACAATTTGCGCTACAGCTCAAGCCTGTGGAAATGCGCCGGTCACCTTTGAGAATAAGGTGACCTGCTCATTTCCAAAAATGGGTTGTCTAAAAATAGCATATCCTCCGTTCTTTTTTTAAATGCCCCCTCATTTGAGGAACTGGGACAAAATCTACATTTAAAAAAAAATAATAAAAATGGTTACATTATGAGAGAGAGGGAGAGTGATGGGTGAGATGTGAAGTGATGGGCAAGAAAGCAGAGGAAGAGCAGTGGGTCAGAGGAGGAAGTGTTGCACAAGAGAGCAGAGGAAGCAGTGATGCGGTGGGCCAGAAATCTGAGAGCGAGCAGAGGTACAGAAAGTAGAGGAAGCGGTTGGCCAGAAAGAGGCAGTGAGCTGCAGATTGGGAAAAAGGATGAGGGAAGAATGTGATGGAATGGGAGAAAAGA
Source organism: Ambystoma mexicanum (assembly GCF_040938575.1). NCBI lineage: Eukaryota > Metazoa > Chordata > Amphibia > Caudata > Ambystomatidae > Ambystoma > Ambystoma mexicanum. The sequence goes on along the minus strand of NC_090929.1, from coordinate 1,266,321,850 downwards.
TGCAAGATGCAGAAGCAGCACAAAAGAATGAAGGACTGTATATTGAGGGAGGAATTGTAGAGTGTAAGGTGTGAGTTGGGAGTATGATTTGGAGTGTGGCAGGGACTGGGCAGTGCAGATTGTGACTTGACAGTGTGACATAGCACGTGAGTATTTGTATGACAGAGTGAGAGGTTAAGGAATGTAAGTTATGATGGAGAGTTGGTGAGATGTTTGTGGGTGTTTGGGGGATTGGAGAACATAGAAGGGGAATATTTTCAGCATTACAATTGATAATGATCAATTTAGTTAATACTATTAAATAGGCATGAACATTAAACCAGAAATGTAGCCAAATCAAACACTGTTCTGCCAAGCCAGAGACATCTGGGACTCTTCCTATTAAATTAATACAAAAGACACATAATAATGATACCCTGGCTCTCTTCTAGCCTTGCACTCTACCTATTTCCTGCAATGTGGCAATCTTACACCCTCCAGTTAATACAAAATGTCCCGCAAAAATGCCGCAATAAATAAAGGTTTGTGCCGCAAAATTTGCCATTTCATGCCGCAAAATTTGCCATTTCATGCCGCAAAATCCTGGAAGGTCTGTTCAGGTGTTGGCGGTAAACCCACTTGGTAGCAGTCTGCACCACCCAGATTTACCTGGTAGCTGTGGCTGAGCAGTCAGACTTCCGTCAAGAAGAGTTAGGCAGTATGCAAAGTATACACAATAGGCACTCAGATACAATAGCACAAGCAAACACTGACCAGAGCTTTGGTATCAAGGTATATAATTATTTATTTAAAAACACACTTATTGAAACACTCCAGCACTATTATTGTAATTTACTCTAAAACACAGTTACTATCATTAGATATACACTCCTTATTCCTTATCAGACAAGTCTTAGTTAACACCACTTATTTCCAGACAGAGGTGAGTGCTTAACTATGATGGCACTCCAATAAGTTAATGAGCAAGGGAGGGAAAAAGGCAGAATGTAGGAAAAAAACCCACACTAATACTTAGGAACTCTTAAGCAAGGCAGGAAAGTCAAAAGTTACTTGTGAGCCAAAGTCCGTAGGGCGGACCCACTCTTGGAGAGAGCAGGGCACAAATGCACCCAAGATCACACAATGACAACAGGTTTAGAAAGTCTTGCAGGGAGTTCAGAGAGGTTTTAGTTAGGCTCAGAAAAAGTTTAGCCGGGGGGCACTGTTGAGCAGCCAGCAAGATGGCCGCTTAGCTTTCAAGCTCCGTGGCCCGTGAGCTACATATCCGTCAGCATCAGCGGTTCTGGTGATATACACGAGCTGGGACCCCAGGCATTCTGCTGCCCTTCGCCCCTGCTACATCCTGCCCCGTTTCTGGGCGGAAACGGACCTTCGGGCTGCTTTTCGGCCGCTGGGGGCATCCGGGCCGCGTGACTCTGCCTGCAGCCCATTCCCCCCATTGCCCCGCGAGGGTGCGCCTCCTGCAGCTTGGTGCGCGGCTGCTTGGGGCACAGGCATCGCCCCCTCTCCGCCCTCCCTCCCTGGTCTGCATGGACTGCCGCTCCTGAACGGGGCTGACATCCGCACCTCGCTCGCCCGGCTGGGGTTTGCCGGAGCACGTGGCCCGCCGGAGCAGCCTCTCGCCGGCCGCTCCTGCCATTGGCGGCGTTGGCGGCGCCGGCCCCCTGCGGGCAAAGATACTCTGTGATACAGCAGGGGCTGCCGGAGCGCCCCCCGCGCGGACACCTCCTAAGCACATCGGCTTCGCGACTTCGTCGCATATACCTCTGGTCCCCTGGGAAGGCTTTGGCGGGTGGCGGCGCCCTTTGCGGCAGAGCTCTCATCCGCACCCCGCTCCTCCTGCAGAGGTGCGCCGGAGCCCGTGGCCTGCCGGTGTGGCTGACCCGCCGACCACTCCTGCAGTGGTGACACTCCGGGATACGGCGGGGGCTGCTGGAGCGGCCCCTGCAAAGACACTATCGGACCGCTGCGGCATCGAGGCTCCGCCGCCTGCTTCGCTGACATCCGCACCCTGCTCTCCCTGCTGAGGTGCGCCGGAGCCTGTGACCTGCCGGCGCGGCCCCTCACAGGCAGCTCCTGCCTTTGGCGGCGTTGGCGGCGCCGGCCGCCTGCGGGCGAAGATACTCTGGGATACGGCGGGGGCTGCTGGAGCGGCCCCCGCACAGACACTATCGGACCACTGCTGTATTGGGGCTCCGCCGCCTGCTTCGCTGGCCCCCAGTGGCGGCTGGGATCGGGGGCTGTGCCGGGGCCTCCCTGCTAAGGGTTCCGGCCGAAGATTAAGGGCCTGATTCTGCCTGGACCCACTGCTGCGGGTTTGAGGCCTGCCCCATCCCGGCTGGACACACACTCTGCGGTCTGCGGGGTATCAAGGTGAGGAGGGTGAGGGAACTGGTTTCTGCGCATTGCGCCCACCTGCTCTTCCTCATCCCTGGGCTGTGACTGTTCCACTTTGGGGAAGAAATCTAACCCCAAGCATACCAGGCTCCCCTGCGACCACTCTCCTGTTGCTGGTGCCACCCTGGGTGTCCTTTACTCTCCTCTCCCTGGTCTGTACAACTGCTCGCCTCGCCCTGGGCGCACCTTGCGCCTCCTGACTAAGCTGCCCTCCTCTACCGGCCTCCTCCGCTTGGGCCCCCCTGGCTCTGAGGCGGGTGCCGCAGGATACTGTCCCCCCCGAACCATACTGCCACCTTGCTTGCCCTTTGTCTGGGCTTACTGCCCCGGAATACGCCAGTCGGTGGTGCTCCTTGCTTCTGCCTCCTAGGCAATTGCCATCCCGTTGCTGATCACGGGCCTAGTCCCTCTCTTATCCTCCTGGGCCCCATTGTTGCCTTCCTACGAAAACATTCCCTGTCCTTATCAAGGTGCCCCCGAAGATGTCCGGCAAAGCACGAGGGGCCAACAAGGCTGGAGCAATGGACAAGTTTGCCAAAGCCCTAGCCAGGCAAGACCAAGCTGGGGCTGCCCTTCTTGAAGACGACTCTGATGCTTCCTCATGCCCTCCTCAGCCGGACCTTACATCACTCATGGAGACTATGGCCAAAAACTTTGCGTCATTTCACGAAAAATTAGATGATATAAATGCCAATGTAGCCTCCCTACGCACCAAATTGGATCAGCAGGCTGGGTGAGGCCGAGACCAGGATTGGGGCCACTGAAGACGAGGTACACGTGCTCCAGAATACGGTCTCTGACTTGGTGCGAGATATGAAGCATGTTAAGGCGAAGTGCGATGATTTGGAATCCAGGTCCCGCAGGAATAACATCCGCATCGTAGGGGTTCCTGAGACAGCCCTCAAGGGCAAAATGGAACTTGCAGTCGAGGCCCTTCTGAGAGACCTCCTGGGGGATCCCCAACTCTCCCCCTTCTTTACTATCGAACGCACCCACCGCTCATTGGCCTCTCGCCCCAAACCATGCGACTTCCCCAGACCAATCATAGCCAAGGTTCTCAGCTACAGAGATAGAGACCACATTTTAGGACTGGCCCGTGAAAGAGGGGAACTGATACTTGAGTCCCAGAACATCCGCATTTTTCCGGACTTCTCTGTCAATGTTCAAATGGAGAGCAGGCAATTCAACGGGATGAAAAAAATGCTCAGAGAGAGGGGGGTGGAATATGCCATGTTATTCCCTGCTAGGCTGAAGCTCACCCACCGTAATAAACTGTACTTTTTCACTGTCCCTGAGGAGGAGGTGAAATTTATTGAGTCCCATATTCCTGTCCCTTGCCCCGTGGGTGACCCCGTTGATGAGGATTGAGCCGGCCTGTTATGCACCTGTTACTTGAATCATGGTGGTACTATTACCACGCCTGTTATGTGCAATTTGCTTGTAATCTCATGTATCTTCCCCTTTGTGAACACTCCTATTGTCGTAACTCATTGTGGAAATCTGAAATACAACATGGGTCACAGCTGTATGGTACACGGTATATGGCACCTATACTTGGACCCTCTATTCCTACAGCCCCGGCTCACCGTTCCCTATTATGTTGTCTCCTCTTAGAACTTAACTTAACCACCGCTGTACGCCATATGGTGTACTTCACCGGTCAACTATCTTAATCGGGCTCACGGCAGCAGCTTCCCCCGCTGCAGTTGCAACGCCGAGTTTGGCTTGTTTAGTTCACTGCCTGATCCCCTGTTTGGTTTGGGGATTGGTCCAGCCCCGTTGGGCTTGGCACAAAAGCCATGAGACTTGGGGTGGGTTCTTGGGCACTGCTATGTTGGGGATGGCAGTGAGGGAGGGGGGAGGTGTTATTGGGGGATGTTATAATAACAAAAATGGTGAGACAGTGGTAGCTTTCGGTATGACACATCTGGTCACGGAACAAGTGGCCGGCACTCGCACGACAATGTTTGACACGCATTACTCGGATCCCCCCATAATTGCTACGGAATGGCCATTAGGTTAATGTCCTGGAATATCAGAGGGCTCAGTAACTACACGAAGGCACGCATGGTCACCGCCTACGTCCATAGGCACGGGGTCAAATACTTTTCTTACAGGAAACTCATGCCCTCGCACAATTATCGTCCTCTCTTGCCCCGTCATGGGGCCCTAACAAATATTACACTGCGTTCTCCTCACAATCCAGAGGTGTCCTCACCTTGATTCACAAGTCCCTGGAGTTCTCCCTTCGCACCAGCCATATAGACGCCCAGGGTAGATATGTGATACTACACTGTTTCCTCGCCAATGCGGAATGCCTGCTGGTCAACACATACGCCCCATGCATGGATGCACCCGATTTCTTCGACCACATCCTTGACATCCGCCTTGGCTATGTTGGGGTTCCCATCATATGGGGGGGGGCGTGAATCTCATCCTGGACTCCGACCTGGACAGATCCTGTGTTGCACCCAGAACATTGTCCAGGGCCGCTCGCCGCCTCCACGCACACATGCTCACTGCCGGACTGGTGGACGCCTGGCGAGCACTCCACCCAACGTCAAAAGAGTTCACATTTTACTCCTCCGTCCACGACAGTCACTCCAGGATTGATCTTTTTCTTCTCTCGGCGGGGCTCATGGGCAAAACACTCACCTCACAGATTCTCCCTCGCACACTCTCCGATCACTCCCCGATCACATTGGACATCGCCCTACACCCGGCCCTCCCTCTGCATTCTAACTGGAGGTTCAAATCTGACGCACTACACGACATAGTCTTCAAGGCTGACATCCTTGCAGATATCACCTCGTTTTTTGATAGCAACAAACGCCATGACACAACAGACGGGGTGAGATGGGAGGCCTTTAAGGTTTTCATCAGGGGCATGTGCATTTCCAGGGAGGCTGGGGTCCTGAAGGATATTAGAAACTCTCTGCGCCGTTCTGAGTCCAAGCTTGGGGAGCTAGAGCGCGAATATGCAGCCACCCCTTCTCCGTCCATACTGGCACAAATTAGAACTGAACTGGACTCGTTCGAGTCTTTCGCCCACAGCGAGATAAGATACCTGGCCCGCCCCACTACGGCCCGAAAGAATGGTGAAGGAGAGAGACCAGGCCGCACTCTCGCCCGCCTCGCCCGGGCCGAGGGAGGCAGGGCTCAAATTAATAGTGTCATTGAGAACGACGGAGTCAACACTAGTCCGACCAGCCCATTCTTGAGACCTTTGCAGATTTCTATGCAACCCTCTATGCCCAGCAACCAGACCACAGCCCGCAAGAGCTGGACGACTTTCTGGACCAAATCCCAATGTCCCTTGTGTCCCTGGCCACTAAAGAACAACTAGATGCTCCCTTCACCCTTGAAGAGATCACCGCTGTCATTTCGGCCCTCCCTAAAGGGAAAGTCCCCGGCCCAGATGGCCTGACCGCCAAGTTCTATCAGGAACATGTTGCTCTCTTCGCCCCGCGCCTTCACAAGGTTTGGCTGTGCCTTTCCACCCTCCCCAGGTCCCTGCCCGAGGCTGTCATCACCGTGCTTCCTAAGCCGGGCAAACCCCCGGATGAGTGCGGCTCTTACAGACCTCTATCCCTTATCAATACCGACACCAAGATCTTTGCCAAAATCATAGCAAATAGGTTCCTCCCTATCATGAAATACTTGATTCACCCAGACCAGAGTAGATTCGTTCTCGCCCGCTCCACCGCCTTAAACATCCGGCGGCTATTCAACGTCATCTCTAGAATCGACCCCCAAGCCAACGCGGTGGCTGTGACATTAGACGCCCAAAAAGCGTTCGACATGGTCTCGTGGCAATATCTGTGGGTGGTCCTGGAAAAGATGGGGGTTGGCCCATATATGATGTCCTGCATTAAACTGCTATACACTAATCCTGTGGCCAGAGTCCTGGTTAATTCTCGTCTGTCGGCTCCCTTCTGCCTCCACAGGGGGACACGACAGGGGTGCCCCTTCTCCCCCTTGTTATTCGCTATGGCCATCGAGCCCATGGCTGATAGTGTACGAAACAACCACGGCAGTAAAGGAATTCGCCTGCGGGATACTCCCGATATTATATCACAATACGCCAATGACATGCTTTTATATATCAGAGACCCCTCGGTCCACCTCGACCCGATCATGCGTGAAATTATCAAAATCGGCACATTCTCGGGCTTCACCATAAATTACTCTAAATCGAAATCTTTCCCCTCACTCCCGCAACCTCCCAGCCAGCATGCAAATTCCCTCTCAAATGGGCTCCCGAGGGTATCGAATACTTAGGGGTCCAGGTGTCCCTCTCAAAATCCTCTTTATTGTCTGGTAACTATGTGGCTGCCGCACAATACGCTCACACCAAGATGGAAAGATGGCGTAACCTCCCCCTCTCACTATCAGGGAGACTGTCCCTAATAAAGATGATTATCGTCCCTAAACTTCTGTACGTATTCGCTAACGTTCCACTTTGGCCCGGGAAACAATACTTTTCGGACCTGCACTCGGAGTGTGCCCGTTTTCTTTGGCACTCAGGGGCTGTGCGCAGGAAGTGGCAGCACATGACCCTACCTTACGAGAGGGGTGGCTTCAGTGCACCTGACCTCACCCGGTACTGGATGGCCGCCCAGGCCCAGCACGCTACATATTGGTACCACCACCAGGAACCCCCCCCGCATGTTAAACTTGAAATACTAGCGACCGAGGAGGTGAATGTCATGTCCTTGATTCTGTTTCACTCATATCGAACGCAAGCCCCAGCTGACCCAGTGGCCTCCACTATTAAGGCGTGGCGGCAGATTCTGACGCCTTGTTCGGGCTCCCCCCGTACTACAAATGGCTTCCCCTTTGGTCTTTCCCTGGCCTCACCCCCACACAGGATAAGCTCCTCATATGCCACTGATCGGACCTGGGATACAGATCATTCTCTGACCTGTTCCCTGATGGGAAATTCATCACCCCAGATACGTGGAGACCTGGGCACTCCAGATCCCCACTTGAGCTGCTACAATACTTCAGTATTAGTGCGGCGGCGGTTCAGGACAAGTGGCCCTCATACCCGAACGAACCCCCTGAGTCCCCCGAGGTCCGCTACATAGCCAATTCCGCTGGTGGCAGGGGTATTGTATCCTCCTTGTATAAAATGCTGATGGCGCGTGCCGCTGAACCCCCCCACACGGCTCGCGATGCCTGGAGCCGGGATCTGGGATTGGACATCACAGATGATATGTGGTCCAAAATGTGCATGCATACTCGCAAGGTTTCTCTTAATTCTAGAATTAGATGTATCCAATACAAGCTACTCAATCGCCTATATTACACCCCTTATGCGATTGGAAAATTTGCCCGGGACCAATCCCACCCCTGTCAAAGATGCAGATCTAACGAAGCGGACCATGCACACATGTTCTGGTCCTGTGGGGCATTGGCCCCGTTCTGGAACGCAGTGCTTGAAACCCTCTCTAAAATTGTTGGGTTCTGCGTAGACCCTGAACCCATGTCTCTTCTGTTCGGCTCTGGGAGGGGACTGAAGCGAAACGGGTAGCTAATTTTTTGAATGTGGCGGGGGGTGTGGCCAAGAAATGCATTCTGCAATGCTGGAAGCGCAGGTCCCCCCCCTCCCTGGAGATGTGGCTGAAGGCCCTCACCTGGACACAATCCTGCGAAGAAGACTATGTTAACATGCGGCCTAGTAATGCCCGCCCTAAACATATATGGACAGAATTTTGTAGTTACTTGAACAGTAAGGTGGACTTGGAACTACTATCATCCCCTCCTTCTCCTGATCTGGGGGCTGATCTTGCTACGTGATGCACACCTCTAAGGTGTTGAACCTCTGTTGGGATTGTATCTGACATTCTGTAGTACTTATGCTTCATCATCCATGCTACATTATGACATGTGTGTCACTGTCTTAATTTGCACTGTACTGTCTACTACTTCTTGCCAATAAAGAAAAGTTTTTTAAAAAAAGAAAATGTTTAGCCAGGGTGTCCCAGGCTAACCCAGGTTCGAAAGCCGGGGGCTAAATCTACCCCGTACAGTCGGTTGCAAGGGAAGCCAGGCGGAACACGGTACCTTAAGTGGAAAGGATCCTCCAGCGGGGGCAGTTGTTCCTGGCAGTGGTTGCAAGTCGCGGCATCGTCCAGAGGAAGAGAAGATCTCGACGTAGAGGAAAGCTGAAGGTCGTTGCACTGCCAGGGAAGAAACCAGCCGCAGAGTTTTTCGGTTAAAGGTACTACCCTTTGATTTGCGTTAGTGGTAAAACGTGGTATCCCGGTTGCCGGGGTGCTTGGCACAGGCAAGGCGGCCATGAGATGCTCCAGGAAGTGAAAAAGGAAGTAGACTGGTTATTCCCACCAGTCAAAGAAAGAAGACTCTCCGGGCTGGAGATCTCCCTGTCGTTGGGAAAAGTGGTGAGACGGTTCAGCAGGGCTCCACCGGTGGTGTCGTCGTAGCAGGTCGGCTCAGCTTCTCCCTCATCGGATTCTTAGGTCCTGTGGCGACTTCTGAAGTTCCAGTCCCCAAAGCCCTGCTTTTATGCAGAAAACCCCCATTCACTCAGCCTAGCTGTCACTCAAACATGCTAAGTGGTGAGCCGGCCGGCTTACCACTTGGGCCAATCAGGACGGAGTGCGACTTGAGTTGCCTAGGCAACTCAGTCCTGGGTGCCTAAATCCCCCTCCACCCCTCCTAAGTACCCCAGACAGAGTGGCACCACTTTGGAGGGCTTCTGTGGAGAAGCCCGCCAAAATAGTGGAACAAAGGGCTCAACTTGGGTTGGAGTCACAGAAGCGAACACAAACGCCATTTTAGAACCGAGTTCTGGCAAAAAATACCAACCGGAGAATTAATATTAAATAAATAAACCGCCGGTATGTTCGAGGCTATAGGAATTAAATAATTAAAGTTGGTAGCCTCGAACAATGGGAAATCCCATAGGGATATATTCGCGGTCGAATATAAAAAGTAGTATCCACTGCCACCAGCCAAAACTCGATCAGGGGGGACAGAGACGTGACCCCTCAAATAACAGACCCCGGGGCAATCGAATTGCCCCGGCCAGTACGTCCACAATATGATGTTTTGTACTGGTTCTGTTCAGAATTTGAGACTAGTAAAGTCAATGGTGACTTTACATGCCCTGGGAGACAGTAGTCAGTCCCAGGGTATGGAGTCTATACTGGGGGGTCACTATGACACCCCTGTGTTACTGCACTGAGGGTGCTGTGTAACACACATCAAAAAACACATGAAGCCCTATGGAGTAAAAGACCCCATAGCCCATTAAACACATCTAGAATCAAAGAGACACACTCAAATCATGTCCAAGAGTGAGGGTAAAAGAGTCTCACTCTTGGCAGGAGAAAAAAATTAACCCCAAAAATCCAGCAAAGCTTCTGGGGGACTCACTAGGTTAGGAAATTCAGCCTAAACAGAGAATTCTCCCTAACATCGTCCTAGAAGGTCTGCAAAGATGCTTCGACACATTGGAATATTGGGACCAACTATTCTCGGCACCTTCATCAAAACCTGCAAGTACGTTTTCTCGGAAGTGTCCCTGGGCCAACCAGTGGACTGACCAGCTTACCCAGTTGATTTGCTGCCATTGCCGCCGTTTTGAGGAGGCCCTCGAAACTTGGTATACTGCTAGCTCTGTGTCCACGGCACCCTCACACCAAAATTCGTACACTTGGCGTTCCCAGGTCTGAAGTGAGACGAGTGTGCCAGGACCGGAGCATATGCGGTTACCGTGTTGCCCTGCCCCGGCAACAACCTTTGCAAGTGCGCTGCATTTGTGACCCTCTTGCTCCTGAAGCATGCTGCAGTGAAACCAGGTCGATCCATCCACCCGGAGCCACTGTCCCATTTGGGAATCCTCACTGTATCTCAGGAACTGAAAGCTGCAGAGACGTCCTTTTTGTCGCGTTCGAACCTGCAAGCGAAGTGGACTGAACTGGCGAAGTTTGGGTCCGAGAGCGCCTGGGACCGGTGAGTACTTCCAACACTAACCGGTGACCCCTAGCGCCAGGGCCCCTGTTTACGCGCAAGTGGCCAATGAGGGACCCTCTCCTTTCCACTGCTAGTGCGAACTAGCGACTCCATCCCGCACTCTGGAACTGCCTCTGCCTTCGAGTGGAGGTCCTACCTGAATAGTGGGAACTTATTCTTCATCGCCTCATCCACCTTCCTGAGCTGCCAGAGACCCCTGAAGAGACCCTGTTTTGCCCATTGGAACAACCGCGTGCGCTTGCATTGCATGTACTATTGAACACAAGGCTCCACTCTTCTTAGGGCTTGGACTGCCTCATAGGTGTGTTGCTGATGTCGAAAGGGCCTAAAGACTACCTGCACCGCCTGTTTCCTTCCCATCTAGGTTGTCAACATATTTTGGGCATTTAACCCTTTAGACCCCAATGGTCTTGCATATATATTGTATTGATAGTGTTGTGTTGATTTGCTTAGTGTTGCTGTGATTCTTTTGCTATGGTCTGAGTTACAAAGTCCTTGTAATAAATGTGTCTATATTTTTGATATAACACCTGTCTGGGAGTAATTTGTAAGTGTCCTTGCTTTGCGTGGTCGTTGAGGTCTTTCAGTCACCCTCACCCCTCCTGAGACTTAGTCTTGACCGCCTGCCATAGCTACCATGATTGGTCTGGCTTGTCCAGAGGTTACCCGGTTCCAAGAAACTAGGCTGGCCTTCTGAACCTCTGCCCACCAGGTCAGAGTTTAGAAATCAATTTTATTATTTTTTATAACTCTGTTTATTGAGTTTGAACAACACAACATAAAAAAACATGAATCACAGGCATACAACAGATGAAGGCAACATGGCAGCATCAAAAGCGAGAGGGGCCCCGCGGGGCCAAGGGCCGTAAGACAGTTGTGAGACAAGGCAGGTAAATAATGCTAACAGTGGTACTGATCTACTTCCACTGGCGGATTTCAGTGAGCATCAAGCCATTTTCCCCATATTTTTTCGAATTTGCGGGGGCAACCCCGTGTGTTATAGATCCGGCGTTCTGAAGCTGCGCATCTGTCCAGCTCATTACTCCAGCGGTTCAGGCACAGTGGGTCAGCATAGCCCCATTTAGACACAATAAGACTTTTGCCTGCCTCCAACGCAATCGCCAGAAACATTTTCCTGTATTTTGACAGGTCTACTTCTCCCCAGATGCCTAAGAGTACCATTTTGGGATCCCTAGGAATTGGCGCCGCCAGGGCAGCAGAGATCGTGTTAATACAGTTCTCCCAGAAAACCTGTAACACCTGGAAGTCCCATATCATATGGTAGAAGGTGGCAGGCTCAGTTTTGCATCTAATGCATGTCCCGTCTTCTAATCCCCCCCATCTGGCCATTGCAGTACGTGAGTGATATGAGCGGTGAAGGATTCTCAATTGTATTAGTCTCAGTCTAGATTCTATCCCAATTTCCCGGGGGGACATTAATGCATCAACCCAGTCTTCTGGTTCCAGTTGACCTACATCTCTTTCCCACTTTGCTTTGAGCCCATCAAGCTGTGTAGCCCCGAAGGAGTTGAGGGCCTGATAGAGAGTGGAGGTGACCTTAGAGGAGATGCGTTGCGGGAGGATATGTTTGTTGTGTCAGGGAATTGGGTGCGGATGGCGTGGGTCAGCTGTGCATGTCAAAACCGGTCCATGGGTGCCAGGTCAAATTGCTCTTGCATTGTCTCGAAGTCCAGGAGGCAACCACCTTGTATCACATGTGCTAGTGTGTGTATCCCTTTTGCGTGCCAGTAACCAAAAGAGCCCATTTTCACTATGTCCGGGAGGAGCGCGTTGTGCCATATGGGTTGGGATAGTGTTGGCTTTCCTTTCCAGCCGATTAGTTTGTGTGCATCCCGCCAGGCACGACGGATATAGTGCGTCGTTTTTGGCAACGTCGGGAGCTAGTTGTGGGTGGCATACAGGATCTGCAGCAGGGTTAACAGGGGCCATGGTCTATAGTTCAATACGGATGTATGGTAGTGTGGGGTCTGCGTGCATCCAGTCATTTACTACCCCGATCTGTGTCACAAGGTAATACGTGCGTATGTAGGGTAAACCGATGCCTCCCTCCCATACTGATCTCTGGAGCATGTCAAGGGCAATTCTGGATTGTTTCCCTCCCCATAACAGTGTGCAAAGGTTTCTGTCAATAAGTGCAAAGGTTTCTCGGGGGATGATAAATGGGGCGTTTTGGAGAACGTACAAAAGTCTGGGGAGGGTTATCATCTTGAATAGCGCGGCTCTACCCATTAACGATAGGGGGAGTGATTGCCAGTGGGAGGTATCTCTGTTAAACCGCTCTATTACTGGTTGTAGGTTAAGTTGGAGGAACCCTTCAAGTGTCGGATCGAGCCGTATGCCCAGATATTTAAATTCCCTGATAGAGATATGGCATGGGCAGGTCTCAGGGATCGCAGACTCGCCACCCTGGATAGGGAAGTAAATGGTTTTGGCTTCATTCACCTTTAGGCCCGCAAAGTTCTGATACTCCCTAAGGATGAGGCAGACAGTCGGGCATGAAGTGCTCGGGTTACTAAGGTATATGAGGGGGTCATCCGCGTAGAGTGAGAGGCGGTCTTCTCCCCCTCCCGGCCAAACGAATCCAGTCCAGTTGGTGTTAGCTCTGAGCTCAATTGCGAGTGGTTCGATGGCCAGGAGGAAGAGAAGCGGGGACAGCGGGCATCCCTGCCTCGTACCTCGACCCAAGGGAAATGATTTAGAGGACCTGCCGTTCACCCTTACCGTGGCCTCCGGGGATGCATTGAGAAGTTTAACCCATGATATAAATGTTTGCCCCAGGTTCATCCGAGCCATGATTGCCCACAAAGCATCTCACCCCACAGAGTCGAATGCCTTTTCAAAGTCCACCGCCAGGATGGCTAGTGGGGCCGGTATTTCTTTGGCTCTACTCAACGCCAGTTGGATTCTGCGTAGGTTCATGCGAGTGGATTTATTGGGCATGAATCCACATTGGTCTGGGTGGACGAGGGTCTCAATCACCTGCAGTAGTCTTAACAAGTGTTCTGGCGAGGACCTTGGCTTCGCCGTTGATCGGGGATATGGGACGATAGGAGGCACATTCCTCTGGAGGTTTCCCAGGTTTATGTATGACTACTATGCATGCCTTCATGATGTCCGGGGGGAGTGCCCCTAGCTCTTTGCTACGTAGGAACATACGGTGCATATGGGTGGATAGTGTACCACCGAGGCATTTCTCTGTAGGGAAACCGTTGGGACACAGAGTTTTGCCGGGTTGGAGCTGTGCAAGGTCCTCTTGCACCTCGGCCTCTGTGATTTCAACATTCAGGAGATCTGATTGGTGCTGTGAGAGTTTCGGGATCTCAATCCGGTCAAGGTAGCATGAGAGTTCGGATGGTGAGCTCCCGGTGGGTGGGGTATAAAGATTCTTATGGTAGGCGGCGAATGCTTCATCAATGTCAGAGTCATCTGTCAGCAATGTTCCATCCGGAGATTTAATGGCACGTACATGTCCCCTGCTTTGTTCGCGTCTCTCCAACCAGGCCAAGGTCTTATTTGCTTTGTCGCCTCGTTCATAAATTTGGCTCCGGACTAGCTGATGGGCTGTTCGTGCATTGTCTAGAGCCAGGTTGCCAAGGGTATCTTGTCCCATGAACATAGCCTCTTTTGCCTCTTGGTTGCTGTGTTCTAGGATTTTCCGCTCACACTCCAAGGCTTGTGCTTCTGCTTCTCTGATCATTTGGACTTGTCGTTTTTGGTGGGCGGAAACCGCCGAGATAGCTTCCCCTCGGAGGACAGTCTTGTACGCCTCCCAGATCAAGATTGGGCAGTCCACTGAGCCTTCGTTGATTTCGAAATATTCTGTTGTCTTTTTTTTCCAGTTCCTCCGCAATTTCTGGGAGACGTAGGTGGTATGTGTTCAAGCGCCAGTTACAATCCAGACATCAGCAGGAATTCTTCATAGTTAGAAGGAGCGGAGAGTGGTCCGAAGTTCCCCTTGCAAGGAATTCAGCATCTAGGAGTCTGTGATTTATGCTGCGGGGGATGAAGGCTTAATCAATCCTGGAGAGCGACTTGTGGACGCTGGAAAAAAAGGAAAAGCCAGCCTCGTCGTTATGAAGTGAACGCCATGTGTCCGACCACCCCAGGACTTCGGCGAACATGGCGAGTGGTGTGGAGGCGGGGCGGCTTCCAGATCTCCTATGAGATCTATCGACTGCAGTGTTCATCACTTCGTTGAAGTCCCCACCTATCACCCATAAATTGGCATCTTCTTCCAGGAGCAAGTTCCGTAGTTCGGTGAGCAGTTCTTCGTCAGCGTGGGGGGGCATAGATTGCTGCGAGGCCCCATTTCTCACCCCAGATGTCGGCAAGTATCATTACGTAGCAGCCCCGGGGGTCAGCTTTGACCTTCCTAATCTGTAGGGGGACTCGCTTGTGGACGAGTATCATCGTGCCCCTGGCGCCTTTCGTGAATCCGGCATGGTAGGTATGCGAGTAGTTGGATCTTTTGAAAAAGTTGATGCTCGTACTGATCAAATGTGTTTCATTTAGGAGAGTTATGTCTGGCGAGTACCGGTTGAGGTACTGGAGCACCAATCTTCGCTTTATGCTGGAGCCAAGGCTGTTAACGTTCCAGGACAGTAAGGTTACCTTGTTGGAGTTCATTCTATCTGCGTGGGTCTCTTGTCCGGGCATCTGGAAGGATCAATGGCGGTTGCGTATTTTCCGGAGGTGTGTAGAGATGTTCCTTTGGGGGAGACGTCCGGGAGTCGCCCCGTAGTGGTGTGCCTGATGACTGGATGATTTTAGTGTCACCGGTCTTGCCCATAGACAGTGCTTGATTTTCTTGCCAGCGTTTGTCGGTATCATACCTTCTCGTCCCGTGATTTTGTTTCCTTACATTCCTAAAACTCCCCCCACCCTGTACTTCCCCCCCAACTGGGAGCACCTGTTGCTCAAACATTAAACTTCTAACTTAGTAAACTTCCTCGGGATAACTCAAACTGTGATAGTGCCCGCGCCGCATTAGGAGCGGCAGCCGCTAAGTGAGCGTTCCCATGTTATTGTGTTGCTGATTAGTCCCCACATTGCGTGGGCCTTATCCCTTTTCCATAGGGTTCCCAGCCGTGTCGCTGTCTGCATTGTTTGGAGATCGAGGGGGCGAGGGCCGCCCAGACCAGGGCTTCTGTGTGGGCGGCCCGGCGGTGTGCGCCTCACTCTGGAATCCTTGAGGACTTGGGTTTCAAGCCAGTCCCATGCATCTTTGGGGTTGTAAAACAGATGAGTAGTGCCCTCATAGTGGACTTTAAGCAATGCCGGGAAGAATAAGGCATATTTGATAGATAGTGACTGGAGCTTCTTCTTGACAGAGTCAAATGACTGGCGGGCTTTTTGGACTTCTTTAGTGTAATCGGGATAGAAACCGACCCTGTAGCCGTTGTATGTGATCGGGCCAGAGGCTCTTGCCATTTGTAAAATCGCATCCCGGTCACGGTAGTTCAGCAGGCGTGCAATTATTGTTCTAGGCGGGGCGCCCGGGGTAGATTGGCCGGTGGGGACTCTGTGTGCCCTCTCTATGGAAAAGAATTTGGATAGCTTTTTAGGGGCAAAGACATGGCCGAGCCAATCTTCTAGGAAAAGTTCAGCGCTGGGGCCTTCCTCTTTCTCTGGTATTCCGAGGATCCTGAGATTATTGCGCCGCGCCCTCCCCTCACTGTCTTCAGCACGATATTCCAGTTGGGCCACTTGTTGGGCGATCGTGGTGAGTTGCTGCTCCAGCCGGTGGACAGTGTCTTCTGTGGTAGACACTCTCTGTTCTGCCTCTCCAACCCTGGTCGACAGGTTGCAGAGGTCCTGGCGTATGAGGGACACCTCAGAGGATAGGCCGACTATTTTGAGTTCCAATGATGTCCTCGAGTCCCCGATCGCCTTCATGAGGTCTAACATAGAGACAGGGGGGTCATGGGGCTCTTCGGAGGCCCATTCCTCTTCTGGAGGCTGAGACCTGCGGTGGGGAGGAGCCCCCACGGTGTAGAGGTCCATCTTACTTTGTAGAGTTTGCCGCTTGGGTTTTTCTTTACCCATGTCGTGATTAAGCGGTCCTGCATGGCAGGGATCCGGGTGCTTCCCGTTGTCACACCAGGGGTGAATGTGGGATTGGGAGAGGTCCTGTATGAATCAGGCAATCATGTAGAGGCTGCGCAGGGTGCTCACCGCAAATCCATGCAAGGGCTGCGTCTAGGACAGCAAAACGCAGTCGCTGCGAGTATTAGTCTCTCTTCCAGGGTCGCAGAGCACATGTGGGGGGGGCAGCCTGCGGGGGAGAAATCATCTCACTGGTAGTAGTGGCCCTTGAGGGTCATTCTGGTGTGTTTCTGCCAGGTTGCGGTCGCTGCTTAGCGGGGGGGAAGAGAATCCGGGGGTCCCACGTAGACCAGGTGTGTCCCAATTAGTTGCGGGGAGAAGTACATCCCGCCCCCCTATTCCTAGTTCAGGTCAACTACGCAGAAGCCTCGTGGGGAGGACAGTGTCCTTGTTCCATACACTGGTATGGTGCTGGCCAGTGCCTATCTCCGATGCATAAAGTGGCCCACGTGGTTTCCGTGGTCTTTACAGTTGGTTAAAATTGTACAGGAGGCCTTGAGGGGGAGATAGGGCAATCCCACACTTAACACACACTCGTACCTTGTCATGGATATGTCCATTTACTGCGGATCATGCATCAGCAGGGGAGCGCAGCACACGGCTCTCCTTGTCGTGCTGCAGCTCGACCCTGGGCGTTGTAATCTCGCTGATTGGGGGGGGGTTCCCCCGGGGGAGAGGCTGATAGTGTGGGCCCGAGCCGCGGGCGAATAGGCTTCGGGGCTCCGCGTATTCGTGGTGCTGTCGAGGTCAAGAGGGGCGCTGCTTGTATGTCACCGGCTGCAGCCACTTCGTGTCCCGCTCTCCGTGGGTTCTTCGGGGCAAGCCGGTGAGGGTGACTGCAGTCGGGTCTCCGGCGGCATGGGCAGGGTGCCGCCGGGGCTTACAGGCAGCACTGTGGTGTTATTCAGCGTGTCCTCCCACGCAGGATCCTCTGCGTTCGCCGCGCCGTGGAGAGGCAGGGGGTGGGCAGCGGCCACACCTGTGTCACAATGGCCACGGCCCGCCAGCCGGCAGATTCGGGCTGAATCTCACGTCCCCCACTCTGATTCCGCCCGGGGCTGCAGCCAGTGTTTCCCTGGTACATCCACCGCTTCCTGTGTGCCGATGAGGTGCGATTATACAGTAAAAGGGGATTTTTTGCAGGATGAATGTAGCGGCCGCCGGGAGCCGTTATGCTTAGCTCCGCCTGCGTCACGTCCGCATGCGCAGTCCATCTAGAAATACATTTTAACAGTTTGGAACTTGAACAAGTTGAAGATTGGGGAAGGGAACCCCAAAAACACTGAAGGTATTTGAAACCACTGCGATGGCTCTGTGGAGAAGGTCTTACGAACAGCCTTTTTTGATTGAACTAATTTTTGTGACCAAACTACACCTGATGAGAAGACCACCTGAAACCAACTCTGGTTTCCAATTTTCTGTTGAACCGCTATTTTTCTTTTTGAAGACATCCTATCATATTTTTGTAAAGAGTGAGGGCAAGCGTAGGTTTAGACACAGACAGACTTTTATTTTGGATTATTAGACAGCAGCGGCCATTAGAAACATCAGTTAAGGGAACCATCCCTTTAGAGTTAGGGCCAGTTAGGCATTACACCAACCCAGGAACCTTAGTCAATAAAGGTTTTAAAACAAACACCTATGAGTCTGTGTCTCTCCTGATACCATGCCTGTCTCACAACCCATAGACTGCCATTGGCGCTGCTAATCCCCAAAGCCATTCCCACTACTTACCCCTCTCTGCCCAAAACGCATCCCCCTGGGAGCTCTTTGACCTAGCTGTATCAAGAAGTAACCTCAAACATTGTTGTGCCAGTGTTATTTTTAAGTAGTATGCTCATAGAAAATAAATTAATTGCAGCTGTAAATGAGATACTGGTGTAATAATAATGTTTTAACAAGTGTACCTTCAGCCACTTGATTTATATATGTTCCTTGCACTGAAATCCTGTTAATAGCAAGGATTGACAAAGCCAACAGTTTCGCCAAGTGCTATCCCATGTGTATACAAAAGCCTAAACTTTGCCTTTACCAGTGCTTTTTGATATTGCAGATGGTTCCCTCATGCCCAAACTTTCCGCCCAGTGCAATGCCTCAACATTGTACGAGTGAGAAAAAGGTTACATGGGGAACATACACAACATCAAATTAAAGATAGATCTCTATAAACTGTGAGGTGTATTCTGCCTCAGGATACTGAGTGACATCAGAGACAACTCTGTCTCACATTACCGATCAGATGCCACTCAGAATCTCCTTAAGAATATACTAGTGCAATTGATAGCTATCCATGTATAATTTAAACTGCCATAATGCACTGTACTACCTCAAACCCATACCTGTTAGAAGAACTTTTCAACTGACATGCTGCAGGTGCCATCGGTATACCATCATCATCTACTGCCCATGACAGGGAATACCAAAGTTGTCCTGATGTCAACAGACATAGCTCCTTATTTCCATATCCATCAAGATAAAAAGGCACATCTGTTATCAATACAAAATTAAAGAAACACATTGTAAAATATGCTTCATACTCAAATGTGTCCATTTAAATATCACACTCAAGTTTACATCATTCTTTCTTTTGCACAGTTCTAAAGAAACCCTGTCAGTATAATCCTTCCCACTTTATTGTGTAATAAGATCATATACTATAGTTTCTGATACATTTTGTTTTGATACGTTTGAATAACATCAAAATCTATCTCTGCATTCACATAAATTCATGATTAATCCCTTATGGCCCTGAATGTGTTTAAAGTGATGGCACACATAATTCCAAGGTGCCCAAATGCATTGTTGGTGTGTCATGCACAAATGGCAACCAATGTCATACATACAAATATAAATGACTCAAAACTGAATATTGAATGGGGTTCGGTCTAACCTCTATTCAAACCTCCATCAAAAAAACTCAATCTTTAAAGGAAAAATGTTACAATCTTTAGAAGCTGAGTTTTATCCAGTAATAACCATGATGTCAAAGTGCAATCGTTTTTCCCAAATTAAGCAACTGATTCTGACACTGAGCTCAACATTGGATTGAAGTAAAGCTTATAAAGACCTGCAGAATGTGAGGATTTATTGACTCCCAGGTATCCTTTTGGTAACATAACATTTCCCTTTTGCATGTTCTAGTGGTAGACTCGTATGCATTAATCTGAAATTGTTTTCTTCAGAAGGTGGATTTTACACCACACTATTTGGGTGAATTCAGAGATGATTCTGAATATTCTTAGTATATTATCCTTAGATGGGTTTAGGGAAAAACAAAATAAGTCTGCATAAAATACATTTTAGGTGCTTGCACTGGAAGGAGTCTCTGCACAGATTCGATCTCAATTATTGAAATTGCCAACGGTTTTGGAAAAAAAAGTAATGGACAAGATAGCGGCTCCACCCATTCTTCATTAATCGTTACTTCCACAATTGCCTTTTCATATACATTTGTTATTAACCTGGTGAACTGGGTAAGGGGAAGCACTTTATTTTCATTGTGCTCCATACAAAAGCCAAACTTAATAGGTCAAATGTTTTGTTTTGCATCAGGAACTCCAAACAAGTAGCATATGTTAGCTCGGAACTGTGCGAAAGGACTGAAAGAAAAGGTCTGACTTTACCAAAAGTCCGAAAAAAATGCATACCACCAAAGGTTCGAACACCAAAAGTTTGAGTGACATGCATTTTAGGTAAGTAAAAAAAAAAGACTGCAGGGGCTGTGGGGGTGTCCTCAGCAACACCCCGCTCACCATATTATACAGTATAGTGAGTGCGGGTTGCGGGGGAACCCCCTGCAGCTGCCCATAAAAAAAAAAAAGGTCCCTACGGCGCCGGTTCCCGATCACGGAAGTGAAAGGGAACTGGCGCCGGAGGGACACTGCGTCAAGAAAAGGTAAGTAGGGTTTGGTTATGTTGGGGGTGTGGGTCGGGGTGTGTTGAGGGTGTGGGTGGGGGTTGTGGTTTGCAGTGTATTTTCGCACGGGAAATGTACAAAACTTTTAGGGACACTTAGGCACTGTATCTGTATCCCTACAGTTCCACCACCAGCACTTGACACATGATGTCTACACTTACCCTTGCACTTGCCACCAGCAGGCCGTACGTTACTTATTGTTCATTATTCTTTATCCCATGTACTGCACTTTCCCCCTCCCCTCCCATGCACTTGCGCGATCTGAATGACACCTGGCCTAGTAGGATCGTTGTCTGTCTTCCCTCTGTTCCCCCTCCCTTGCCGCATCGCGCCTTGAACTTGTGTGTAGGCACGTTATAAATGCCATATCATATCATGTCATGTTAAGACCTCCCGGCTATATCAGCAAGTAAGAAGTGGCCTGTGAAACATTTGTTCCCTCTCTTTAACAAAATCGATGAGCGGTGACCATATCTGTACATATTTAGTAAGGTAATTCAGCGCCAGCACTGCCCCCTTTTCCATTGACAATATCCCTTATGTTTTCACCAAAAAGTATGCTATTGGGTGACCAGCAGGGGCTTTCCATAAGCAAGCAATTGTTAGTCGTGCAGCATTAGGCAGGTTGGCAATTAATCTACCACAGTTGCCCATTAGTTGGTAACTCCCCTCTTCATCTCTATCACCAAGAGTGATCAGGAGCAATTCTACCTTGGTTATTTCTTTGATCCAGCTTAGGATTTCCTTCCATTATAGCTGGATCACCCGACAATGCCACCACATGTGCCCCAGGTCTCTATTGTTACCGCAGCTATGCCAACATAACCTAGATGATCCTGTAGAGATTATGTGGATCCTGACTGGGGTTAAATACCAAAGATAATAAATCGTATAGGCGCATTCTTTCAAGACCATACAGTTTAAGCTTTTCTGCACCCACTCCCAGATGTGATACCACGATTCCATTCGGATCTACAACCCCAGTTCTCATTCTCATGTGTCCATTTATGGCATTGCCTCTTATGAGGGTTGTAAAGGAGGGAAAGGGGGGGTCGTCTTTTATTTTATAGAGGGGCCTGAATCTGGAGGCTATATATACTGTGGAGGGGGGGGGTGGGTTCAGGCTACCTCTTCCTCTGAAACACTTACAGGTGTGGCACACATATACATGTAACAGATCCTAGTACATGAGCTCTGTGTATTTGTTATGATGGATCAAACTTTTTAAGGTACATAACATTGTTTATTTATACACAGGGGATAGCTTCCTTTTCTTAACATATAGACATATAAAACTAAAAGTCCATGTTTACATTATATTGTATCATCATATAATGTGATTGTCTGATAGACATAGGCAAAAGTGAGGATTAGTATATTGTGACTGAGAGTGCAATGTTACTAAACATGCACCTATTGAGTCGACACTCAAATGTGTTTTCAGCTATGAACAAAAACAAGTGCAGATGATGTAATGTCCTATAGCTTTCCTCAGGACTAGTTAGGCAGAGTATTGTAGGATGATCTTCCACATGTTGCTCGTAGTGCCAGTGACTCTGTGGGAACATAAGAGGTGTGTGTTTTAAAACCGTGTCTACACGGGGGGTAATGACTAAAGAAAAACATGCAGTTGTGCCATCACATACCTGTTACAAGGAATTAGGTGTCTCAGGGCTGGTTTATTGTGAAAATGGCATCTCTGGGTTCGCCAAAAGCAGAGGGAGTCAATCGGCTCTAGTTGCACACAAAGTATGAGCTGCAACAAAGGACACAGTTGTTCACTGATCTGCTAATTGTTTGTGACAGAGAAAATGCATACTACGCATCTATGGGCGAGGGCCCGTGTGATATTTATAAAAGGATTAGTGATTGCACCAACATGATTACAGTGGTGCTAAAAAACCTTTCGGTTCATTGGCGGTCAGTGCCCGTGAGGAACAAACCCCGTATTATTGGGTTTGCATGCCATAGCCTGTTAAATGGACTGTAGAGAGAGAGAAAGTACCCAATACACCCGAGTGTTTTCTCAAGCGTAAGTGCAAGCGTCGCTGCACGGTTGACTCAAAGTGAGCTGTGTTGCCCGAACATCCTCTGCAAATGTGTAATGGTGTGCAGGGGAACGTGCGGGAGCTAAAAACCTGTGTTACTGGATTTTCATGCCATAGCCTGTTAAGTGGACTATAGAGATGGAGAAAGTGCCCAATTCACCCAAGTGCTTTTCTCGAGCAAAAGTTTGAGCGTCTGACATTACTTGGTCGCTGCACGGTGGACTCAAGATGAGCTGTGTTGACTGGAGATCTCCGAGCGTCCTCTGCACATGCGTAATCGTGTGCAGGGGAACGTGCGGGATCTTAAAGGAGCTCGTTTATGCGCAAATGATCAGTGTTCCAAATACTGCGCATGCAAATCAGTGTGTGTGGTTGATGGAAAAGGGGTTGCCGGTATTTTGTAACATGCAAACACAGGAAGTCGTGTACTGATACATGATGTGGTAATATTACATAAATGCATATTTCACATAGTTTGTAAAAAAATGAGTGAAAAAGTGTGGTACGATTTTTGCTGTATAAATAATGATGCCATAGTTATTAGAATAATTATGAGACACATTCATGACAAGCATATGAAAAACGTGATGAAGCATTCAAACCATGGTATTACGGAAAAACCACCATTTGTAAGAAAACCTCTTATACAGAAAGGCTTTCGGGGAAAACCACCACATTTTTTTGGGAGACAGACATTTGCATAATTCTAGTTAGGCATATTACTATTCATAGTCCCTGATTGATATCTAAAGGGAGCTGCAGAGGGAGGTTGCCGGCATTTTGTAACGGGCAAAAGTAAATAGTCCGTGCACTGATGTGGTACTGTTGCATAAATGCATTGTTCACATAGTTTGTGAAAACAGAGTGGAGTGATTTTACGGTATATATATTTTTGTTACCGTAGTTATTAAACGATTTGCACATTACTGGCAAGCATGTAACCCATGGTTTAAGCCAACATTTGTTTGTATGGGAAAATCACATTTTGGAAAAACAGACATTTGCACATTTATAGTTGGATACATTCCTATGCATAGTCCCTGTTTGACATCTAAAGGGAAAATCTAGGTGATGCTTACACAAAGCTACTGGCTGTAGGATGTATTGAGTAGAGTATGTCATGCGTGACTGTAATGGCAGAAGCTGGCAGGGTCTGTTTCAGAACAACAGATTCCACTCTATGCAAATATTAAGTCCATTTCTCACTGTGTCCAATCTATGGATCCATTTGTGTTCCAATTTTCTGAGGGCCAGGTCTCTGTCTCCTCCACGTTCTTTTTCACTGATGGTTTGGATGATCGACCACTGGAATTCTGTGTGTTTGTGTTTCAATTTGCTAAAATGTGCTATCATAGGCTTGTCCTCTACAGCATTTTTTAGACACGATCTATGTTCAAAGATACGTTGTCTAACTTCCCTTTTGCTCTTACCTACATAGAGTAGGTTACACGGGCACCAGATTACGTAAATGCTCCATTTTGTCCGGCAGTTTGAAAAAGATTTGTAATGCCACTTGAACCCATTAATTGAGATTTCTTTTTGGTCTTTGGTTAAGCTGCATACTGAGCATTTGCCGCATCTGAAATGTCCGATCACAGGTGGGAAATTCCACAGATTTGCTTGTCTTGATTTCTGGGGTGTTTCTGGGTATGTGTGGACTAGCCGGTCTCTCAGATTTTGGCTCCATTTAAATGTGAATCTGGGTTTTACTGGACTGAAGTCTTCTGTTTGTAAAAGGTTCCAATTGGCTAGGATAGTTTTTCAGATGTTGTTACTTATTGGTGAGAATGTTGTAACACATGTCATTTTATCAGGAAGTTCCACTCTTAATCTTTTAGTGAGACATGTTTCCCTGCTGGTGTTTCTGGCTGTTTTCCACGCTCTCCTTATAATTTTGGGGGGGTATCCTCTTGCTTTCAAACGGGATTCTAGTTCTTTTCCGTTTCGGTCGTAGTCAGGTAGTGTTGTACAGTTTCTGCGTATCCTAAGAAACTGGCCGAACGGAAGGTTCTCTCTGAGAGCTTGGGGATGAACATTTCTGAAGTTGAGCAATGTATTTTTGTCTGTTGGTTTTCTGTAAAGAGTTGTCATCAAAGTTACTTCATTCATAGTCTGGATGTTGAGGTCCAGGAAAGGAATGCTGGTTTTATCTGAATGTATAGTAAATTGTATACATGGGTCTATGGTATTGAGCCATATGTGGAAGTCTTCTAATTGTGGTTGGGTGCCTCTCCAGATGGTGAAGACGTCGTCAATATATCTGACCCATCCAATCAGTTTTCCTTTGTATCTGTTATCTTCATTATAGATATTGCTGATTTTCAAATGGTCCATATATAGATTTGCTATGTCCGGAGCAAAAGTGGAGCCCATACTAGTCCCCCGTATTTGCTGGAAAAACTTGCCTTGGCACATAAAGACATTTTCCGTGAGTGCTATCCATATACATTCCAGTATAAATGATGTCGGTGTTGTTTGATCTGATCTTGTGTCTAAGTAACCTTTGAGTATTTCTAGACATTCTCTCTGTGGAATTCTAGTATAGAGCGCTTCCACATCAAACGTAACTAGGATGTCGTCTTGTTCTGTTTTGATGTTGGCGAGATGGTGTATCATCGCTGTGGTATCTTGCGTATAGGATTCCATTTTTTTGACGAAAAGGCATAGAAAAACATCTGTGTATATGGATAAAGTCTGCAGGAGTGAGCCTATTCCCGATACTATGGGTCTTCCTGGTGGTTTGGTAGTGTTTTTATGTATTTTTGGGATACAATAAAACGCCAGGGTGATCGGATGTTCTTTGGTAAGGAAAGATTTCTCATCTTCATCGATCCAACCCTGGGACTCTGCAAAGATCATAAGACTTTTCATCTCATCTATTAGACGTGCTGTTGGATTACTGTCCAGTTTTTTGTAGAACCGTCCATCTTGGAGATGTTTTTGTAGTTCATCTTCATATAGTTTATTGCCCCATAGCACGATGCCACCTCCCTTATCTGCTGGTTTTATACAGAAAGCTTCCTGATTTTCAAGGTGTTTCAATGCATTTCTCTCTTCTTTGGTTAGATTGTCTCTTTGATGGTTTTTTGTTTTAAAAATGGTCTCCATTTCTCTTAGGACTTTGTTCTCGAAAGCAAGTATTTCTGGGCACACCATTGATGTAACAGGTGTGAAGGTGGATTTTGGTTTTAATCCCGTGGTGGTAGGGTCTTTGGGTTTATCTTGGTTGGAGTTGCGGCAGAAATATTTCAGACGTATAGTTCTAAAGAATTTTCTTACTTCAACCTCCGTGGAAAAACGGTCTGCTCGATTTGTGGGTACAAAACTCAGCCCCTTGCTAAGGATATTGATGTCATCAGGGGTGAGGATATAGTCACTCAAATTGAAGATTGGAATTACCAAGTTTGCTGTGGTGCTTGTGGCGTCTATTGGCGTGTTCTCATACCATGGTAGCCCTGTTGTAAACCCAAAGACCCTACTACCACAGGATTAAAACCAAAATCCACCTTCACACCTGTTACATCAACGGTGTGCCCAGAAATACTTGCTTTCGAGAACAAAGTCCTAAGAGAAACGGAGACCATTTTTTAAACAAAAAACCATCAAAGAGACAATCTAACCAAAGAAGAGAGAAATGCATTGAAACACCTAGAAAATCAGGAAGCTTTCTGTATAAAACCAGCAGATAAGGGAGGTGGCATAGGCACAAGATCAGATCAAACAACACCGACATCATTTATACTGGAATGTATACGGATAGCACTCACTGAAAATTTCTTTATGTGCCAAGGCAAGTTTTTCCAGAAAATACGAGGGACCAGTATGGGCTCCACTTTTGCTCCAGACATAGCAAATCTATATATGGACCATTTGGAAATCAGCAATATCTATAATGAAGATAACAGATACAAAGGAAAACTGATTGGATGGGCCAGATACATTGACGACGTCTTCACCATCTGGAGAGGCACCCCACCACAGTTAGAAGACTTCCACATATGGCTCAATACCATAGACCCATGTATAACATTTACTATACATTCGGATAAAACCAGCATTCCTTTCCTGGACCTCAACATCCAGACTACGAATGAAGGAACCTTGATGACAACTCTTTACAGAAAACCAACAGACAAAAATACATTGCTCAACTTCAGATGTTTTCATCCCCAAGCTCTCAGAGAGAACCTTCCGTTCGGCCAGTTTCTTAGGATACGCAGAAACTGTACAACACTACCTGACTACGACCGAAACGGAAAAGAACTAGAATCTCATTTGAAAGCAAGAGGATACCCCCCCAAAATGATAAGGAGAGCGCGGAGAACAGCCAGAAACACCAGCAGGGAAACATGTCTCAATACAAGATTAAGAGTGGAACTTCCTGATAAAATGACATGTGTTACAACATTCTCACCAATAAGTAACAACATCTGAAAAGCTATCCTAGCCAATTGCAACCTTTTACAAACAGAAGACTTCAGTCCAGTAAAACCCAGATTCGCATTTAAACGGAGCCAAAATCTGAGAGACCGGCTAGTCCACACATACCCAGACACACCTCAGAAATCAAGACAAGCAAATCTGTGGAATTTACCACCTGTGATCGGACATTTCCGATGCGGCAAATGCTCAGTATGCAGCTTAACCAAAGACCAAAAAGAAATCTCACTTAATGGGTTCAAGTGGCATTACAAATCTTTTTCAAACTGCCGGACAATATGGAGCATTTACGTAATCCGGTGCCCCTGTAACCTACTCTATGTATGGAAGAGCAAAAGGGAAGTTAGACAACGTATCTGTGAACATAGATCGTGTCTAAAAAATGCTGTAGAGGACAAGCCTATGGTAGCACATTTTAGCAAATTGAAACACAAACACACAGAATTCCAGTGGTCGATCATCCAAACCATCAGTGAAAAAGAACGTGGAGGAGACAGAGATCGGCCCTCAGAAAATTGGAACAAAAATGGATCCATAGATTGGACACAGTGAGAAATGGATTTAATATTTGGATAGAGTGGAATATGTTCTTCTGAAACAGACCCTGTCAGCTTCTGCGTTTACAGTCACGCATGACATACTCTACTCAATAAATCCTACAGCCAGTAGCTTTGTGTAAGCATCACCTAGATTTTCCCTTTAGATGTCAAACAGGGACTATGCATAGAAATGTATCCAACTATAAATATGCAAATGTCTGTTTTTCCAATATGTGATTTTCCCATACAAACAAATGTTGGCTTAAACCATGGGTTACATGTTTTAACACATTTCCAAATGCTTGCCAGTAATGTGCAAATCGTTTAATAACTACGGTAACAAAAATATATATACGGTAAAATCACTCCACTCTGTTTTCACAAACTATGTGAACAATGCATTTATGCAACAGTACCACATCAGTGCACGGACTATTTACTTTTGCCCGTTACAAAATTACAGCAACCTCCCTCTGCAGCTCCCTTTAGATGTCAATCAGGGACTATGAATAGTAATATGCCTAACTAGAATTATGCAAATGTCTGTCTCCCCAAAAAATGTGGTGGTTTTCCCCGAAAGCCTTTCTGTATAAGAGGTTTTCTTACAAATGGTAGTTTTTCCGTAATACCGTGGTTTGAATGCTTCATCACGTTTTTCATGTGCTTGTCATTAATGTGTCTCATAATTCTTCTAATAACTATGGCACCATTATTTAGATGGCAAAAATCGTACCACACTTTTTCACAATTTTTTTTGCAAACTATGTGAAATATGCATTTATGTAATATTACCACATCATGTATCAGTACACGACTTCCTGTGTTTGCATGTTACAAAATGGCGGCAACCCCTTTCCCATCAACCGCACACACTGATTCGCATGCGCAGTATTTGGAACACTGATCATTGGCGCATAAACAAGCTCCTTTAAGATCCCGCACGTTCCCCTGCACACCATTACACATGTGCAGAGGACGCTCAGAGATCTCCAGTCAACACAGCTCATCTTGAGTCCACAGTGCAGACACCAGGTAATGTCAGACGCTCACACTTCTGCTCGAAAAAAGCACTTGGGTGAATTGGCCACTTTCTCCATCTCTATAGTCCACTTAACAGGCTATGGCATGAAAACCCAGTAACACAGGTTTTTAGCTCCCGCACGTTCCCCTGCACACCATTACACATTTGCAGAGGATGTTCGGGCAACACAGCTCACTTTGAGTCAACCGTGCAGCGACGCTTGCACTTACGCTTGAGAAAACACTCGGGTGTATTGGGTACTTTCTCCCTCTCTATAGTCCATTTAATAGGCTATGGCATGCAAACCCAGGTTTTTAGCTCCCACACGTTCCCCTGCACATCATTACACATTTGCAGAGGATGTTCGGGCAACAGAGCTCACTTTGAGTCAACCGTGCAGCGACGCTTGCACTTACGCTTGAGAAAACACTCGGGTGTATTGGGTACTTTCTCCCTCTCTATAGTCCATTTAACAGGCTATGGCATGCAAACCCAATAAGACGGGGTTTGTTCCTCACGGGCACTGACCGCCAACGAACCCAAAGGTTTTTTAGCACCACTGTAATCATGTTGGTGCAATCACTAATCCTTTTATAAATATCACATGGGCCCTCGCCCATAGACGCGTAGTATGCATTTTCTCTGTCACATACAATGGCAGATCAGTGAACAACTGTGTCCTTTGTTGCAGCTCATACTTAGTGTGCAACTAGAGCCGATTGACTCCCTCCACTTTTGGCGAACCCAGAGACGCCATTTTCACAATAAACCAGCCCTGAGACACCTAATTCCTTGTAACAGGTATGTGATGGGACAACTACATGTTTTTCTTTAGTCATTACCCCCCGTGTAGACACAGTTTTAAAACACACTCCTCTTATGTTCCCACAGAGTCACTGGCACTACGAGCAACATGTGGAAGATCATCCTACAATACTCTGCCTAACTAGTCCTGAGGAAAGCTATAGGACATTACATCATCTGCACTTGTTTTTGTTCATAGCTGGAAACACAATTGAGTGTCGACTCGATAGGTGCATGTTTAGTAACACTGCACTCTCAGTCACGATATACTAATCCTCACTTTTGCCTATGTCTATCAGACAATCACATTATATGACGATACAATATAATATAATATAAACATGGACATTTAGTTTTATATGTCTGTATGTTAAGAAAAGGAAGCTATCCGCTGTGTGTAAATAAACAATGTTATGTACCTTAAACAATCTGTGATCCATCATAACAAATACACAGATCTCATGTACTAGGATCTCTTACATGTATATGTGTGCCACACCTGTAAGTGTTTCAGAGGAAGTAGCCTGAACCCACCCCCCCTCTCCACAATTGCCTCTTATGAGCCATCTGTATCTAGAATGTTATAACATTGATTTATCTTTTGGTGCCACTACCCTTGGCTGCCAGGTTTTCTAGGCCTCTTGGGTTTCTGGCCCCAGCCGCTTTCACTTCCCTGTTAGAAATCCAATGCCTTAGGTGTGTGTATCTAAACCGCTCAGTTTCCAGCAGTGCGAACTGTTACTTACATTGGGCAAAGGTTAGGGCATCCCCTCCTTGATATAATCTACTCAGTATTAAGGTGCCCGATTCATCCTATTTAGCATTGGTCTCCTTGATAAATCCTGGGATAAATTCTGGGTTACAGGTGATTGGTGTAAATGGACCCATCCCCTGGATAATCATTAGTCTGTTGCATGCTTTTTTACAGTGTATTGATGTAGCACGAATCAAGGGGAGGAGTGAGCCGCAGTTTTTGCTGTCCCCTACAGGCAAAAAGGAAAGATGGGAAAGGGGAATATTGCAGATGCCCTGCTCGAAGGACACACATTTTTTATCATTCTGGGGTCCCAGCCATTCCAGTGCGTGGCTAATTTGAGCTGCAATTAAATAACGGGAAAAGTCCGGTACATCAAATCCTACTGTCATTGTCGTACAATTTCCCTGGAGACCATAAGCAGCTTTTTTCGCCCATATGACCGTAAGGGTCACTCCCTGCATTCTTTTAATCATTTTTTGGCGAATTTGAATTGGTAAGGCTTGGAACACTTATAGCAATTTCAGCACGAGCGTCATTTTAACTGCCGCTATGTGGCCCAACCAAGATATAGCTTGTGTATTACACCTAGAGAGCAGGTCGGTGGCCATATCCCAAAAGCTTGGGATGTTTGCCTTGTATAGTCCCTTGTAGTAAAGTGTTATTTTGAGACCCAATTACTCTATGGAGTCTGTGACCCACTTAAATGGAAAGGTTTTGCTTTGTCATTACTAGTCATACCAATTTATTTAGCCATGTTAATTTGGAAGCCTGAGATATCCTTAAAGCCATCAAGCCCAGACATTAAAGCCTCTATTGAGGATCGCAGCTCTTCCAGTAGCATAATGATATTGTCGGCGTATACTTTGTGGAGGCAACGTGATGTGGAAACAGGGGTTTAATTATTTTGGGAAAGTAAAGGGAAATAAGTAATGATCCATGCAAGACTTGCCAGGCTCAGTCTCTCTGTTGCTCCAACCACCGTCTCCTCCTCGACATGTCACTCCACAAGCTCCCGAATCCTCCACGTCACCAAGCAGCTCGCATGACAGGAACTGACCAGTCACATACTACACATCCCCTTCTCTTCACAGTTGGATAAAAGATGCGCAGAAAATTCCTTCTACACATATCCCGTCAGATGGCCAGGTCTCTGATAGATTCTCCCCAATCTTGACTGGTGAGGACATCCAGCTGTGTCATTAGGTAAGGAAAGTTTGCTCAACCTCACCATCATCACTGTTACCTCTCACCCTACTATTCATTCTCTTCACCAATGACACTCTCTCTATGTTTCACACTCATCCATCCTCCACTCTGACAGCATGTGTAAACACCTCAGTTACTGCATTTGGCTTAGACCATTTGCAAAGCCCATTTCTGAGAGCAGGAGGACGTTTAATCCTTACTTTATCTCCCACAGCAGGAAGAACAATACTTCTTCCAGTACCAGACCGATCATGCACCACCTTGTTTTTTAACTGGCTGCACCTTATGTTATTAACAACACTCTCCAACTGTTTCTCTATTGTGGCGTCCCTGCCCATCCAGAGTGTCACAAGTTTGGTATTTGCTTTTCTGTCTCTACTAAACTCAAAAGGAGAAACTCCTGTTGTGCAGTGAGCAGTAAACCTGTGAGCAACAATCACATCCCTCACCACTTTCTCCCAGTCCGTACCATTAGACCAAGCCCACTGAATGGCCCCCTTGAGAACTTTGTTAAAACGTTCTACAACGCCATTTGTTTGGGGATGGTAAATTTTACTTTTCCTGTGCTCAATAGAGTTTTTCCGACATTAGTCCTCCATTTCTTTTGATCTAAACTGTGATACATTATCTGTCACAATTACCCTGGGGAAACCTTCCCGCTCACTGATTTCTTCTAAAAATTCAATTATAGACTTGTTAGTGATGCAAAGTCGAATCAACACTTCCATCCACCTGGTTAATAAATCAATGACTACCAAA
Organism: Ambystoma mexicanum; assembly: GCF_040938575.1. Lineage (NCBI taxonomy): Eukaryota > Metazoa > Chordata > Amphibia > Caudata > Ambystomatidae > Ambystoma > Ambystoma mexicanum. The sequence goes on along the minus strand of NC_090929.1, from coordinate 1,266,289,833 downwards.
CAAAAAGATTTCCTTCCATTGCTTCACACAGGGCCCAACACATCCATTCCTAATTTGTCCCATGGCCGTTCAGGAATATCAGTTATAACCATGGGATATTTTGAACTCACACACACTTTGTCACTTTTGATACAAAGGATACACTCTGTGACAGTCCTTTCGATCTGAAGATCACAGCCTGGCCACCAGTAGTCGCTCCTTATTCTCTGTTTGGTCTTAAAAATCCATTGATGACCTTCATGAGCCAGGTTTATGAGTCGTTGACGAACATCACATGGAGGGATGATTTTGTCACCACGCATTAACATCTCCCCTTGGATACTCAGATCATCTATTACATTCCAATACGGTAAAAGACCCAATTCTTCAAAACAATTCTTCCTTCGAGGACTACCCTCTTCCAATTCTTGTCTGAGTCTGCTCAGACTAATGTCCTGTTTCATGGCTTCTTCCCATTCCCTTTGTGGTACGGGTACAGAAGTTATGGCCAAAAACACTTCTGAGTACTTTTCTTCATAATTTAATTCTGTTACAGTTGTGAGTCTGGACAAACAGCCGCAAAAAGATTTACACCAGGTAGATATTTCACTGTGAATTATATTCTTGCAGTTGGGCAACCCATCTTCTGATGCGACCTGATACTCTGTCTAAACACTATTATTTTGACCAAAGGTTTGTGATCGGTGCAAAATTCGAAATTCATGCTCCAGCTCAAATTCTTTAACTTGTCTGCAGCCCATTTATTTGCAAAATCTTCCATTTCGATAGTGGCATAAGACTTCTCCACCCCTTTCAATAACCTAGAAGCAAACACTATGAGAAATTCTTTACCATCCTCCGCTTGTGTAACTACTGCGCCCAGACCTTTATTGCAGGCATCCATTGTTATTATCGTCTTCCTGTTGCTCCTAAAATTTTGCAGTGCAGGAGCTCTCGCCAGTGCTCTTTTGATGGATTCAAACTCTTCTTCACATGCTTTGCTCCACAAAAAACTGCTCTTTCTTTTGGTAAGCTCACGCAAAAATGCTGTGTGTTTCGCAAAGTCACAGATGAATTTTGAGTAGTACTCCGCCTATCCTAGGAATGTTCGAACTTCCTCACGAGAGACTGCCTGCAGAATGCAATTTCTTGAAAACATTGTTTAGTCTTTCATTGTGAAGATTCAAACTATCCAAATAAACCAATATGTCATCTTGAAAGCACAGGATTCCTTCGTCCCCATTGAATAGCTTGTGCATGAACTTCTGAAATACTGAAGCAGAGGAGACCAAACCAAATGGCATTCTTCTGTACTGGAATAATCCTTCTGGTTTATTGAAGGCTGTCAAACATTTTGATTCCTCATGTAACTTAACCTGATCATACGCAGATGCAAGGTCTAGTGTCGAGAAACATTTAGTTGCACCAATGGTGGATATTATTTCCTGTATATTGGGAAGTGAATGCCTTTCCGGAATTATACACTTGCTGAGTTTCCTCATGGCAACACAGATCCTGATTTTCCCAGTTTTCTTCCTCAGGACTACGAGAAGTGACACCCATTCAGCTGCATCCATGCTTTCTATAATACATTGACTTTTCAACTTCTTTAGTTCTAATTTCACTTCATCTCTTATCAACAGAGTAATGCTGCATAGTTTCTGCGCTACAGGCTGGTGGTCCTTTTTCATTTTAATCTTGTGTACAAAACCATGTAGGAAACCTATTTCATCACGATGAAAAATGTCATTCATTATTTTCCCTTCAATGTTGGCACTTCCTACAGAGAGTACTGATTCTTCCGTATTGGGGTCTAATTTTACTTTGAGCTTCCTCTGATGTGTCCAGTTTAATAATGGGGTATTCCCCTTTTTCCTTACATAAACTTTTCCTCTAGCCTCTCTGTCGTTGAACCTCAGAATGCCCCAAACCACCCAATCAATTCAATTTGTACTCCTCCATAAGCCTTGGGGTTGATATCAACTTCTTATTTTTTTCTTTAAACAATTTTTATTGATTTTCACAACAAACTATAATCATTCAACAAACCAGCAGTATACATCATGAGTCCACAACATCTGTTATTTAACGTTTAGGCTCTGCTGTTTACTTTCCCCCTTCCCTCCAAACTCGAGCCTACTCCACCTCGCTTCCTGCCATTCCTTCATTTTCCTGCAACCTCCCCCTCAGCGGGTTAATTCTCATTGGGGCTATCTTGGGTGGGCGCATATAATGTGGCTATCAGTTGTCTCCATTGCATCGGGGATCCTGCCCCCCCCCGTTGCTCGCCTCTTGCCACACTGCTGTTTCAGCTTCTGTCAATTTCTGTAGGTCCCTCCACCATGCCTCTACTCTGGGTCTGTGGCTTGCCTTCCATCCCATGGCAATTCTCCTTTTGGCAAGTATATATGCCAGGTCTTTCAGCTTACTTACATGTCTCAGTTGGTTTGGTCTAGAGAACCACCCCTTATGCATTAACTTCTCTGCATCTGGGGCATGTTTGTTGTTCTGCTTTCCCGAATCTAGCTATCCGTTGGGGAGTCAAGTATGCCCTGTGGGTTACGTATAGTTGTATTTGCTGCAGTCTCGTGTTTCTGGACACCTTTTTATGGTACCCTTGGGCTCTTTCCCATTGACCATCACTCATAAGTTCCCCAGCCTCTTCTTCCAAATCTAGTCTTAATTGCGTCACTTCTTCCCCAATCTTGGACATTAAGAGCTCGTAGATTCTGGAAATCTCATGTCCCCCTTCAGCCATGTCCTGCATCATTTCTATGGCTTCATCAGGTTGTTCTTCTAGTGTTATTTCTGACCATGTCTTTTTGATCTGCCTTACCACTCTGGTGTAAGTGATGTATTGCCCCACATGTAGAACAGTTTCCTCCACCAGCACCCCAAACTCCTTTATCTTCCCCTCTTACCAGATGTCTCCCACTGTTGCCACCCCCAATGATTCCCATCTCCCCCAGATCGTTCTCCTCAGTTGTTTGTCCCCTTCGGTGAGTGCCACTGGCGGTACTTGCGGGCAACATGGGGTTGGATTCTTCATAACCTGACATGCTTTGCCCCATATCTTCCATCCCAATTCCAGCATCCCCTTTTAATTCCGGTTTAGGGAGCCATATCATTTCTTTAAGGAAGTACGGGCCACACTCTGAGCTCAACAGTCTGGACTCTGACGTGGGGTCTTCAGATAACCATTTTACCACATGTTTCAATTGACTTGCTAGGTAATAGGCCTCGAAATTTGGCAGCTTGATCCCCCCTCTGTCGTACATGTTCTGCAATTTCCACAGGGCAATTCTATTCCGAGTGCCATGCCAGAGGGACCCCCTACATATACTTTGAAGTTTAGCAAAAAAACATTTTGGTATCATATACGGTATGTTCCCGAAATAATGCAGCAATCTAGGCAATACAACCATTTTCAGTAATGCTCCCCTTCCCATCAGGGCCAGGTGTAGTTTCGTCCAGAATTTCATACTGTTTTCTATGTTTGTTATCGCTCTCTCAGTATTATGCCTGTGTTCCTTCCCCACTGTGTGATAAATGTCTATCTCCAAATATCTGAATGTGTCGATCTCCCATGGTATTTTCAGGACTGGCAGTTGTTCCTTTGAGACCCCTAGATAACTCCCCAGTGGGAATATACATGATTTCTTAGGGTTGACAGCGATGCCCGACAGTGAGGCAAATCGCTCCATGATCTCCATTATATTGGAGGTTCTCCTCCGGGTATTGCAGGTACATCAGCATATCATCTGCATATGATGAGATTAAGTGTGCTTCCCTGTTTGTGTGGATCCCAATTATTCCGTATTGTTGTCTTAGATATATCACCAGTGGCTCCAACGCTAGTATGTATAGCATCAGCGACCACGGGCATCCTTGCCTGGTGCCCCTACCAAGTTGCCATTTCTCCGAGATACACGGCGCCGTCTTGACCCTGGCCAACGGCATGCTATATAGTAGTTTCACCCATCTAAGGTATCCTGGTCCCATCCCGTATTTGCTTAGGGACGCAATCAGCCTTGGCCACATGACGGTGTCAAAGGCTTTGACTGCATCAAGTGATACTATAGCAATCTCTCTCGGGTCCCCTCTTGTATGTTCCATGACCCGGTGGAGCCTTCTTAAGTTGTCTGATATGCCCCTGTTCGGGACATACCCCGTTTGATCGGAATGTATCAAGCTGACGATGACTCGCTTCATTCTGTTGGCCAGCACTGCAGTGAGTATTTTACTGTCTTGATTAAGCATCGAGAGTGGTCTATATGATCTGCACTCCACGCCTGGTTTGTTAGGTTTAGGGAGTGGGACAATAACTGTCTCCCTTAGGGATTGGGGTAGCATACCCATCTTGAACGCCTCGTTCAAGATTGCTAGCAGCGGGGGGAGCACCTCCTTCTTATACTTTTTATAGAACTCGGTTGGGAGTCCATCAGTTCCTGGGGTCTTACCGGTGGGCAGCAGCACCACTACTTCTTCTAATTCCTCTATTGTGATTGGGGCTTCCAGACCCTCCCTTTCTTCAGCACTTATTTTGGGCAAGACAATGTCTTCCAGTGTTTCGCTATCTCTGCACTATCACCTCCCCCTTCGTCCTTGTAAAGTTTCTTATAAAATTCCAGAAATTCTCTGTTTACTCCTTCCTGAGTATCCACTATGTGCCCACTTTCTCCCGCTACTGCTCTGATCACTGGTCTGGGTGACTCATTCTTATACAGCCAAGCCAGCATTCTTCCCGGTTTGTCCCCGCCCGCATGCTGACTCTCCGAATATTTCTTGTAGCTTAGATTACAAAACCTATCCCAGTATCCCACACATTCCTGCTGCAGTTGACTTATGGTTCCAGTTGCCTTCTCTGGGTCCCCCCCTTCGCTCATCACTTTCTCCAGTTTTGTCTCTGCTTTTTGTAATTCCTTCAATATCCCTCCTTGTAGCCCTTTGGATTTGGCTATTGCTGCTCCCCTTATCACCACCTTGAATTTTTCCCATAAGGTACCCGCCGAGTCTACTCTGCCAGTGTTGTTCTCAAAGTAATCTACAATTTCCTCTCTCAGGTCTTCTCTGAATTCCATATCTTGCAATGCCTCTGCTCTGAGCCTTCATGTTGGAATCCTAGCTCTCGGGGGCAGGTATTGTCATGTTAGAACCAATGGCGAGTGGTCCGATAGGACCCTCGCTTTGTATTCTGTGCGTGTTATCTCCACCATCATTTCCTGTGTGGCAAACATGTAGTCTAGCCTCGTAAGTAGTTTCTGTGGGCTCGAATAGTCTATCACATGGATGCTGTACCCTCCACCCATCCTCTAACCGGAGCTCCGACAGCAGTGTCCTCAGGGCTTTAGCCGCCCGGGCAGGTCTATCCCATTTCGTATCCGATCTGTCTACCCTTGGATCCAGTGTACAGTTAAAATCCCCTCTCCATATCATCACCCTCCCCAGATACACATTGACTTTGGTGTGTAGGGACCTGATGTACGACACTGTGTCTTGGTTCGGGGCGTATGTGTTTATAATGCTTATTTCTTTATTCTTTACCAGCCCTCTTATTGCCACCATTCTTCCATCTGCATCTATTGTGGTCTGCAATAGTTTGAATGGGACATGCAGGGCTACCCACGTGATCACCCCTCTCGCGTACACCGAATACGGCGCTCCAATAACAGTTCCCTTCCATTTATTTTGGATCACCTCCTGTTTTTCTTTTGTAAGATGGGTTTCCTGTATCAAGGTGATGTCTATCTTTTTCCTCCTTAGGTACATCATTATCTTATTTATTTTCAGGTAACTGTTGAGCCCCCTTACATTCCATGTCACTACTTTAAGGTCCCCCATTTTCTAGCTGTATCCAGTTCCTTCCGTCCCCTCTCCCTCTCCTGCATAAGGCGCAAGTGCGCAGGTGCGTAAGCTTGTTTCCCGTTCTATAAACTACTCCCAGCATTTAACACTTCAACTCCCCAAACTCCCCTCCCACCCCCCTCCCTTCCCAAACCCAACAATTGCCCAGCTCCATCCCTGGATCTCAGGCGATCCCACGTTCCGTCTCGTCCCGGGTTACCGGTGCTAGGGACACAGTAGGAGGCCACCACTCAATCAGTGGCCTTTCTAACCTTACTTCTGGGGTATGAGAGTCTGGCCCCTGTGGCTCCAGCGCTTTGCTACATTTCATTATGTGCGTTAAATTTATATTATACAGTCCTAACGATTTCGGTGTATGTGCATGACGTTATATTCTAGTCCCAGTGTTTTAGTCATAGAGCACCTCTGCCTCCCGGGCCACCAAGTCATTTTTCATTGCCATCTTCCTTCCGTGCATCCATCTCTGAGGGGCAGTTCTGCATGTCTAGCCACTCTGTCGCGTCCTCTGGGGTATCAAAGAACAAAGCCCTGCTTTTGTGGAATACTTTTAGCCTTGCTGGGTACATCAGCATGTACTTAAGGCCTGCCGCTCTCAGCCTCTTCTTCACAGTGCCGTAGTTCAATCTCTTCCTCTGCACCGTGAGTGTGTAGTCCGGGTAAGCTGTTATGGGGGCAGATGCCCTGTGTATCGTGCCCCCTTTGCGGAAGAATTCCAGGATCTTCTCCCTATCTCGATAGTTCAGGATTTTGGCTATTATCGGCCTCAGGGGTGTTTCAGGTGGTGGTTTCCTCATCAGTGCACTGGGCGCCCTCTCGACTGCAAATCCCTGCGTGAGCGCCCCGCCTGCTATTTCTTGCAGTAGCATGGATTCAATGTATTCAATGGGGTTTGAGCCTTCTTCTCCTTCAGGGAGTCCCACTATGCGAATGTTCTTCGTCCTTCCGCTTCCTCCGCTCTATTTTCCAAGTTGCCCACTTGTTGGTGCAATATGTGGATCTCCGATGTGTGCGACGCACAAGCAGCTGTATTTGTCACTGCTGTCTTCTCCAGCTCGCCTGTACGTTCTACTATTTTCCTCACATCTTGCCGTAATAAGTTGACATCTTCTTGTACTGCCCCTATTTTGAGGTCCAGCGATGCTCTAATTTCGCTCATGGCTGCATCTAGTTTGGTTTCCCAGGCGATCTTCAAGTCAGCGATCGCCTCCAGTATCTGCCGATCGTCTCTCTACGGCGTTGCTTCCGCCTGCGGATTCTTATCCTTATTTCTGGTCCCCTCAGACTGTTGGGGTGTTTTCGTGTAGTCCTCCATGGTTTGTTGTTTCCCCTTTGTCTTGAGTAACTTAGACGTCATCTCGATGCCACTCTGGTTCTGCTTGACGTTGCCCAGGCTACAATCACTCTCTTCCTTCTTTGCTTCAGTCCATATAGTGCTTACACTTTGTTGGGGGCTATTCCCATGGCCTCCCGACTGCTGAGTGTGTGCTCCTCTGCCGTTGTCGTCTTGGTTTCCCTACCCTGAGCCGGGTTCTACTGTGCGGGTTCTGTCCGCTGTGGATGATGTGTTTCTCCCTTGGCGCTCTTTAGCACCCTTCCTGTCCTTTGCCACCAGGCCTTGTCTAATGTGTGGGTCTCTTGCGCTTCGTTGCGGGCCTGGCACGTTCATCTGTTCCCAGGGAGTCTCTCCAGCTATTTGCTCCAGTGCCCTGCACGTGATTTTAATTTGTACCTTTCCACATCCTCGTTGTTGTGCACATTTGTGCTCCTTGGGAACACTGCCTATCTTCTCGTAGGTTACTTAGCTGTGTCTCTCACCCAGGGTCTTCCTGGTATGGGGTGTGTACCACTCACGCTTTGTTGTCTCCTTTTGACCCGGGTTGGCTTTGTAGTCTTGTGGGAAGCACCCCTGGTTTCTTGCTTGTCGCGCTGCTTTCAGCTGCCCCTTTGCCTCATCCAGTTGTCCGTGCCTATCCACTGCGGGTGCACTTCTGTCCTTGTTACTGATTCCTTTTATGTTTTTTCTTCCCACTTGTTCCCTTCTTTGCATCTGTTTATGTTGGGCGAGGTGCCCTTGGTGCCTGCTTGAGGCCAGTCCTTTGCTCTGTGTGGCGCTTCACAGCCTAATGCTGCCGTGTGCGCTTTCCACTGCTCCCGGGCCCCCCTCCTGCGGCCGCTTCTCTGCCAGTTACCGCAATAAATACAGTGTGTCCAGCTCTGTGCGCGCTCGCGTAGCACAGTTTCGTTGCTTGTTTCAGCTCCGGAGCGGGGCTACTATGTATCCCGCCGCTGTCATCCCTCGCTCTCACAGACGCTCGCTCAGCTCTCTCTCGTTTCGGAAAGCCTTCCGCCCTCTAGCCACTCCCACCCTTACAGCTGGTCTGCATATGGCTTGCCATTCAGCATACCGGCCCCATCTGTGTCCATGTACTACCGAGGGTCCAGTGTCTCTCAGGGCGCCGCCTCATTGTCCAAGGTTGCATCCGCATCTCCTTCGCCCGAAGCGGGTCCTTTTGCTTCTTCGCTTTCAGTCAACGGCCATCTTCCTTTGTTCGGTTGCCCTCGTCTCGCAAACCTCTTTTGGGAACCGTTCCTCTCTCGCTTTTCGGATCGCGTGCACAATGCACCTCCTCGTTCTCCAAGGCTTCATACACAGCATCCTATATTTCCGAGTGAAATGATGTAGTTTTGCACTATGTTCTTCCAGATTATTGCAGGATCTGCGGGAGCCCACGGAAAGTCCCGTCCTCTCACATGGCTCCTTGGCCCCGCCCCTCGGGTTGATATCAACTTCATTGAGAAATTCATGTTTAGATTGTCTCCCTTCGCTTTGGGGTAGCACCGTATATTTGGCACTTGAATCAATCATCATGGATAGTTGTGCATTGTCGATAAATACTGAAGCTTTGGGGCTTTCTATCTCCTCTTCATCTTCATCCACTACCATGGATATTCATTCTTCACCCTCTTCATCACTGTGGTCACTCCCTATCCAATTAGTGGTTGTTCTCTTGGTTTTGCAACATCTTGAGAGATGACCCTTTCCTTTGCATATTTGGCAGATAATTTTCAAAGCGGGACAATCTGGATTGTCCGCCCAGTGATTAACACTGTCACACCTGAAGCATCTGCCAGGACTGCTCCTGCTAGTGTTAAGAATAACGAGTCAGAGAAGACAATTTGTCTCACATCAAGCTACTTTGCATGGTGCAGAGGAAACAGTCAGGGTGCTACACAAGCTCCTTGATAAAAGTGCACATACTGTCCAACAATGTACGGCCTTTTTACAAGGGACAAAAACAGACACTAGCCTCTGATAATATAAGTTAAGTGGCTAAATAACGCACATGCTTGTAAACTAGAAACACGTACATACACTTGCTGCTTGGCTACTGCTAAAGACGAAGAGCAGGAAGTTGTAGCTTCCCCATTTCAGCAAAGAAACCTAACCACAAGTGGCAGCTTCCTGTCTTAAACGACTCTTAGCAAATTCAACAGATGCTTTTTCGCACCATTCAGATCTCATAAGAAGCCAAGGATAGGAAACATGACACCAAAATACACGCGCACACTTGAACGTGTGTGGAGGCGAGTGATGTGGTTTACCTCTTCAGAAGCGCACTTAATAAAATGGAGTTGAAGCGGTGTGGAAGCAATTGACACGCTTTAACTGGTCAATAAACAGAAGCCCAATTACTATGGTAGAGACAACTAGGGGAGACAGAGAATGCCTGTCTCTTGAGTTTGCACATAGGTATGTTGTATGTTCAAAGCAGAGCAAAGCAAATGAACAATCTTAAGCACTAGGCTTTAACCTTCTAGGGTACGGAAATGACGCACACATGCTAGACGGAGCAAGTCCCGTCTTAAGATAAAAAGCACAAGCTGATGTGGGAGGGCAGAGGTTCACCCAGCAACCAGTAGAGCTCAAGTGATGGGGGCTGGTGAGATTGAGCATCGCAGGTCCCAGAGCAGAGGAAGACGCAGGCCCAACTGACAGGAAGCCGTGGTCGATTTGCATGCTGCACAGCTTTTCCTAAAGCGTGAGTTTAAGTGTGGAAGTCTTGATGTGTGCATTTTGGGACTACAGGTGTTTGGTATGTTACTCGTTGGTATGTTACACCATACCATAACATAGCATAGCATAGATCAACATAAGATAAATCCCATGTCACTCATAGTTGCTAAACTAAAATGATTACTTGTTCTTGTCTCTATTAATGTAAATCATACTCCTAGCTTACACCACAGTTCTTCTCATATGTATGGTGATGTGCTATGTCATAGTTGCTTTTGTTATAGGGTGTGCAATGCAAATTAGAGCTTGTAGGAGATAGCTGCGATATTAAAAATATATTAACCTGCTATCCTCAGTGTCAGCTTCATATTTCTGAGTAGTGCTTCAGAATGGTGTCTCTCTGATTCCAAAGAACTTCACAAAAATGTCCTTTCTGTATTTTTGTCCATTATGCTAAGGGGAACGAACGCTCAGGAAGATGGTCCCAAGCGCGATGCCAAACCCCTGGGGCACCCATTATCATAAAAACGACTTTTGATTCATGTCCACTTTCCACAGCCTCACCTGGGGTGGAGGGGGGTGCGGGTATCAAGCTTGACCCCAAGCAATCAAGTCACTAGGACTGTTTCTTCTCCGTGTACGAAAAGACGATCTGCCTCTCCTGTCATCTCTCCATGCAGGTCTTTGTATTTTGTCTGCCCTCTTTCTGACAGCGTTATCATTGACTAAAGAAATTGCATCATTCATTATGGGCATGTTTATTGGTTGTGATGTGACCAGTATCTTTATATACATATATTTCATTCAATCTTCTAACACTTTGACACATTTCTCTGTGTGCTCTACTTCTTTTGCACCTATGTCCAATGAGGGATCATCGTCTGACCACAATTTTTCTCTAACCTTGGTGCTGTTGCATTCAAGCACAAATGTATCCCTCCACTGTTCATCTAGTTGATCATTGAAATTGCACGTTCTGGCTAATTTCCTTAGACTTGTGATATATTGCTCCACACTCTCTCCTTCTTCTTGTGTTCTTTTCCCAAATTTATAGCGTTCTAATATCGTACTGAATTTCTTCTCATAATGTTTACTAATCTTTTTAACCATTCTCTCATATTCATTAAGACCATCATCATCATCATTCTCAGGGAGATCAGGCAAGTCTTCAAACTTCTCTTGTCCAGCAGAGCCTAGACAATGCAACAAAAGGGATGTCCTTCTCTCAACACTACAGTTTGCGCCACAGACTTTATCCACCTCTTCCATGGTATGGCCGGTTTCCCTACTTTGTGTAGGAAGAAAGCAGGTAGGGGTACACTGCTGAATGCCATGGTCAGGAGAGTAATGCCTGTGATTGTCCGCAATGTCTGTGTTGTAGCAGGTTTCTCTTGGTGATATTTTTGGTGCAGGACTCTAAAAGTGGACTTTGATCTGTTTAAAGTAGAGATAATATTGGCAGAAGTTTATATGAAGAGATTTGGATGGGTTTGGCTGACATATGTGTTTAAAACTGGAGAACTGTGCCTCCAATTGTGTTTTTTGTAGGGTGCCTGACCTTAAAATGGTGGCGCATATAAGAAAACACTGAGGCGTCTTTAAGATTGCCTGATCTCAAAATGGCGGCAACTAAATCTTGTCTTATCAATGACGTGCTGTAATAGGTTGAACACTGCTGCCAATAAACATTTTTTAATGTTTTTATTCTTTCTTTGGTGCATTCAAACACACTGGATGCCGGGTAGGGGAGTGCAGGGAGCACTGTCACGCTGTCACCTCACCTTCAGATATCAGGATTAGTCATCCGGGCAGCAGCGTAAGATGCAGTGCTCTGTACGGTATACAGGGCTAGGAATTTGAATGTGTTCCTCGTCGCCACTTGTAATAAAAGTGTGGAGGCAACGCAGTGTGGAAAAAGGAATTTAATTATACTGGGAAAGAAAAGGGAAATAAGTAATGATCTATGCGAGCCCCGCCAGGCTCAGTCTCTCTCGGCTCCAAACACCGTCTCCTCCTTGACATGTCCCTCCACGAGCTCCCGAATCCTCCACGTCACCAAGCAGCTCGCATGGCAGGAACCCGCCAGTCACATACTAGACTTGTGGGGATTTGAATGCAACAATCGAATCACTAGGCCAGGCCGAAGTTCAAAACTCTGATTTCCATGGCAAAGGCAAAAGAAACCAACTCTACCTTGACCCTGAATCAACTTTAAGAGGAAAGCAATGGAGCGCAGCCATGGATTCCTGGGATCTCCATAATCTCCATTGGTTGATATCTAAGAAAGATTTAAGAATTCCAACCTGGGAACTTGCAGTAAAAGAGACCTTTCTTGATCACATCTATACTTCTAGAAACTTACTAGCGAGTACATCTTCCTTTGAAGTAATTCGCACCTGTCATGGCGACCACAACCTTCTGAAAACAACTTGGAAAACAGAACTTTCTACATCTCTGCCAAAGGTCCAAAAAATGGAGGAAAGAGTGGTGACCAACCTATAAGGCACTAGGTTGAGGCTAACTGATGAGGCAATTGAGGAAATAACAAAGACTTACTTGGTTAACAAAAACCTAGCTGCCTCAACTAACTCACTACCATCAACAGATTATTGCCCCTTGCTCACCCCTTACCAATGAAAGGGCTCAAGATCCAATCAAACTATGTCTCACTATCATTCGAATAATCATATTCTTAGACAGAAACGCCTGGAAGTGAGGTGTTTTATGCGCAATGCTAAGAAACATCCTTCTGCTCATACAGCAGAAATTGCTAAAGTAGCTTCACTGAACTACAAACACTGGCTAAAATCATACAGGATCAACTTATACCAGAGAGATTCAGAAATTATGCGTAGAACGTTAAGTGGAAAGCAGGTGAAAGCGTTCTGGGCTCTAATTGCAGCTGATAAAAGATTGACGGAAGACATCTTTCCAACAGTGTGAGCGAGCATGATTGGGCTCTACATTTCTTGAACCTCGTTGACAAGCCCAAATGCCACAATTGGGAACCTGTCACTACTGAAGAAAAATGGGACATAGAGCTTGACAAGTTATCTATTATGAACAAAATTAACAAGCTAAAAACATCTAGAGCGCCTGGTCCAGACGGGTTGTCTAATATGGACCTTAAAGCTAATCCTGAAGCCTGGGATCATGGAAATTTTCAGAACATGTGAAGAGACTAATAGGATACCTAAATCATGGAAAACAGCCAACATTGTTCCTATACACAAAAAGGGGGACAAGGGTAACCCGGCAAGTTACCGTCCCATCGCTTTATTGGATTGCATCGGCAAACTTTTTGGAGCATTCCTTCTAGACAAATTTAGCTCATGGGCCTTATCATCTGAAGGACATGATGTTTTCCAAACAGGGTTCACCAAAAACGTAGGAACTTCTGCAAACATCATGATACTTAGTATCTTAAAGTCAAGAGTCCTAGAAGGCTCGCCTCGTCTTATGTTAGCCTTCATAGACCTTTCACAGGCTTTTGATAAGGTGAACAGAGAAAAACCTTGGAATAAACTTTCTACACGGGGTTGCCCTTCTTCGATCTTGGCCCCCATCAAAGCTCTCCATACCGACACCAGTGTGCAAGTAAGACTTAACAAAACGGGACTTCTTTCTCGAAGTATTCCAATTTATAGAGGGGTTAAACAAGGCTGCCCCCTCGCCCCGGCCCTTTACAAGGCCTATATCGGCGATTTGCAAAGATATGAAAGTGGAATTAGAACATTTCCTCCATCCTTGGGTGAGGGAAAGAGCACTAGACTCATTTACGCTGATATCATCTTGATCGACCAGACGGAGATTGGCCTGCAAAGGAAACTCGACAATCTTTTGGCTTATCTCACATTGAACGATCTTGAGATAAACCGATCAAAAAATAAAGTGATGATTCTAGAAAAAGCTCCAAACTTAAAAAGGAAAAGATCACCATCATGGCATCTAGTCAAAGATAAACTGGAAAAAGTACAAGCCTTTAGATATCTAGGCATCACATTCAGCACCAACCAGCAAGAAAAACCTATGCAAGAAACCATCCATCAAAAAACTAAAACCTTAAGCATTCAAACACAGATGATGGACAGGAGATTCGGACGATTCTCCCTAAAAGCTTCAATAGACTTCTACAAAATGAAAGTAGTCCCGGCACTAGCATATGTTGCATAAGCAATGCCAACCATACCACCTGAATTTTGGTCCAAAGTAGAAGGCCTATTTTGGAGGAAAACATTACGCTTACCATCTTCAACTTCGATGGCCATAATCAGACGGGAACTAAATCTAACCTCTCTAAAAGCTACTGTTGACCTGAATGGTCTAATGTTGTTTAGGAAAGTTTGTGTTCCAACTCAGAACATTTACCAGATGATCATGACTGAAATAAACAAAGGAAACAATAAGATGCTGGCTTCATGGGTTCATAAAAACTTGTCGCTCCTGGAGGAAATCAATAGCTCCGAGAAGGAGCTCGAAGAAAATCCAACAAAAACGGCAAAGAAACTGAAAGAATTGGACTGGTGCAAAACATTGGACTTGGCGGGGAAGAACATTCTGACATCGAACTTGCCTCCAGTAGCTGTTAAACTGAACAGGCCGGTAAATTACCTGGTGAAATTCCCCAATAAAAAAACTTCTATCTTTCTGAGAGAGAGATTGAATATCCTAAAGACAAAGGAAATTCAAGCAATCCGGCATAAAACAAAATCTAACAACTGTTGATACTGTAATGAGCCACATACAGTGGAAACATTAAAACACTTGCTTCTTAACTGCAAAGGCCTAACGTCCACCAGAAACACACACCTTGGCCATCTCTACACCTATTTTTGTAGCCTGGAAGAAGACTACTGGTGGGTATATTTAATGAATGGTGAACATATTAAACCTGTCATCGCAGTGGGGAATTTCCTAAGCAGCCTCAATTTAGATCTGAATTAATTGAAAAAGGAATGGATCAAAAACTGTAGGACATTTAACCATTCACCAATGGACTGCCCCTCCAAAAAGGAAAAGACAAAGATAGAGAAGAACGGGAATAAAGGAGAAAAGAAGATTTCACATTCTTATTCATACCTTTTAACAAGGAGCAAAACTTGTAAAAACTAGACATATTTAAACCAAGTCAATAAAAAAAAATGATTTTATATGGTATACCTCTGATTTTGTTTTTCTGGCAAATCAACTGGGCCCAGGGTGAGTGCAAAAATCAATGGGAAGAGCGGACACCTCTGTCTGGTAACTCCTGTGAGATCAATGGCGTTGGACCAGTTGCCGTTGATCTTCAATTTGGTGTGGGGATGCCTTATTGCCTAATGTTAGCCGTTATTGCTTTCGTAATGTTTGGACTAAAGCCTGAGTGGGTCAAAAATCTCTTCTAGGTATTTCCAGTTTAGGGTATCAAAGGACTTGTTAGCATTCAACGCCAGGACTATAAAGTGTAGTTGTTATCTTTTTCCTAGTTCCAGGAGATCCACTGCCTTTCTAATATTGTCCTGAGCACTTTTGCTAAGGCTAAAATCTATTTGGTCGTCATCTATCAGTTGTGGGAGGGCTTTCATGAGGCGTGTGGCCATTCATTTTCAAATACATTTTTGCATCTGTCTTAAGCAACGATATTGGCCATTATGAGGAGCATTCCCCTCAGTCTTTTCCTGGTTTTAATACCAGGACCACAACCGATTTCGCCATTGTTGGCTTTACCGCTCCAGCATCTCGGAATGCGTTATAAGGAGCAACTAGTCGAGGGATCAGGGTGTGTTTAAAGGTCTTATGAAATTATTAGAGTATCCATCTGTGCTCAGAGTTTTCCCACTAGGCAGAGAGGTAATCACCCCGTTCACTTCTTCTGGCATAATGGCTGGCTCTAAGTCTTCCCAATCAGACAGGGAAATCCTGGGCGCTTTAATGGTTGTCCAGAACCCTGCTAGTTTTATGCCGTCTATTGGAATCACCTTACTTATTTATTCTCTATTGGATTTTTCCATTGTCTCCTGTGGCGAATCCAAGGTATTCTTCCCTTCTTCCCTAGGGGGTGCCACCCAATTTGGGTCAGCTCTCTCTGCAACACCCTCCCTAGGGGTTTGGGAAAGTGGAACCTCACTAGGAGTGACTCCCTCTTAGGGACGAGGACTCCCTTTCCCATGGGGAACTCCTTATACCGAATGTACTATCTTCCTACATGGGAGTAGGAAATACTGACAATACATCTATGTGTTTGGCCGAAGGTAATACTGACAATACATCCATGCGTTTGGCTCAAGGTAATGCTGACAATACATCTGTGTGTTTGGCTCAGGTAATGCTGAACTTTCCCCATGTTTGACAACCTGTGGGGAACTGTATGCCCATTCTGAAGACTGGAGTAATAATAAAAGGGCAACAACCCTTGAATGAAGGATGTGAAACCAAACGCTGAGGTGAGTCTCAGACATTAGAGTGTCGGCAAGGGGAGGAGCCACGCAGACCAGTGGTACTGGTTGCAGCACTGAAGGAGACAGATGCCAGTGGGAGGTGCTGAATGCCAGACGAGGTACTGTGCATGGCTGGAGAGGCAGAGGTCGCGCAGAATGAACCAGACCTGGAGGTGTAGCCACGTAGAGGACATGGTGAGCACGCAGACGCTGAGTCCAGGGATGGAGGGGGGACTGGGTTCCTGGCTCTCAGACCTCGAGCCAGCGCGAGAGAGAGAGAGAAAGAGAGCGAGAGAGCGTAGACAAGCAGAATGCGAAGACTGCTAGCATCCAAAAGTGAAGAGTGGCAAGCCATGAAGAATGTTGCCGTTGCTTACAAGATGGACCCTCATTGGAGCAAGCTCCACAACACAGCACATACGCGGGTTGCCCAGGTCGGAGGGAGATGAAGAGAAGAGTTTATGAGTGGGGAAGATGGAAGGACTACCTTAACCCCACCCAAGGGTCACATGTACCTGAGAAAAGAGGGAGAATGAGACAAGGAAAAAGGTTACAGGAACCCGAGAAACCTGAGCAGCATAAGCATTAAAAAGGGTTGCAAGGAGGGGGTCATAGGAACCCTAAAGAACTTAGTGAGATATTGGGTCAGGGCACCCCAAAGGAGCCACAGGCCCACAATAAGCAAAGTGAAAAGTATATATTACGGGAGCACAGAGACACCCGAAAGTTGGTCGAAGTGTCGAGTTATAGACCAAGTTGGTGGACAGGGATCAGGGAAATATCCCTCCATATAAAGAAGTTTGCCATTTTGTTTTTCAAGGAACTTGAGACTTTTGGGGGGGAATTTTGAGGAACTTTTTATAGACTGGCAAAAACTGTTTTCTTTGACTGGAACCTTTGTTTAGTTCTAACTATTGAATCCAGACGCAGGAGGGATTCCTGGAACAGCCGGAGATATATTTGTGAAGAACCAAGAGTGCAGGGCACTCAACCTATTTCTTTTACATTTTTTCTAAGTGACAGGGCCAGTTTAGTGGATAGGTTTTGGACCAAAGACTATATTTATTTAAGACCATACGTGAGCACCTTAGTTTATTTTTTTTAGGAAGGGAACTCCATTTTAGAAGTAGGGTCAGTGAGGCATTTTTTTACTTTAAATAAAACTACAGTCAAACATTTCTTCTCGTCTGAGTCCTTCTTCTGGGTTGCCACACTCCCTTTTCCCCTTTTGTTGAAGATCCTGTGGTTCAGTTTGTCTCTTAGCGCAGGAGCATAATTTTGGGTTGATAGGTCACACAATTTAGCTGCAAATATTTGATGTGCCTTATTTCCTACCATATAGTAGCTTTGTTTTGTATACAGGAGGAATTTTGCTTTCAGTTCCTGGTATATTTTCAGAGAGTTATTCTTTGTATTTATTGCTTCTAACATTTTGATTTCTTCCTCTTGTATCCGCCACTGCATGGCCCCAGTTCTCCTGTATGCCACCATTATACTTATCATTTCTCTCCTAAGGACTGCTTTCCCCGCATCCCACCATGTGTGCCGATTCATGTTCCCTCTGTTTTTTTCCCTGAAATAGTTAGAGAACGTGTTGACTATGTGATCACAGAATGGTAGGTCCTGCAGAACACAATCATACACGCGCCAGGGTTTGCACTTCAGCCTCAATGGCATTCCCATTTGGAGATCAACCAACACAGTACATGGTCCGAGATAATCCTCTGACCAATTTCTACTGCAGTCACCTTTGGGATTAGTATGGAGGACATAGGAGCATATATATTATAGAATATCTCCTATGTGAGTCTGAATAATGCTTCTCCATGGAAAAATATCCATATCTCAATTAAAGAGAACTCATGAAGGATCCTGGCAACTACCAGGAATATCTGCCTATCCATTTTGAAAGTTGCTAGCATTTTATCTAGTATGGATTAAAGTCTCCACCCATTATTAGTCTTCCTTCCCCAAAGCTGGTTATCTTAGGTACTAGGTTTTTATAAAAGTACTCTTGCTGTTTGGTCGGGACACATATTACAATTAGTGTACATCTCTGGAAATATGCTATGTGCAGAATGGGAAGCCCTTTTGAATCAGTATAGCCACTCCCATTTACTTTTCGCCACTTTATACAATGTACTGCGTGAGGAATGCTTTGCTGTAGAGTCACTTTTTGTCTATTGTTAGGAGGTCTGTCTCCTGTAAGAATGCCATCAATGTTTCAGAGGTGAACAACCTTTGCAAAACCGTTTTTCTCTTCATCATGGAATAAAGGCCTTGTCATTCCATGTTAAAGCTCTCAAATCCCAGTCACCCGCCATTTCCACCAAATGTTAACTTGGATATGCTGCAGCAGACACCCATCCTCCCCCCTATGCCCTTTCTAGCCAAAAAAAACAAAAAAAATGGACATACATGTGGAATGATATTTCTGAGGATAATGGACTGTCTCCAACTTCTGGGGAGACGTTACCAAAACTCTTGGTAATATCAAAACTAATGATCTGACTCTAAGGGGTATTGCTTTTGAAACCAGGCATCCATCCTCCCTCAAGCACCCGAAATTTTAACAATATGATGCACCTGTTAAATTTCAAACTTTCAATGCAGTTTCTGACACTGAGGATCCAGACCTCAATTCTCCCCAATGCTACACATATCGGGACCAGTTGTTCTTTACTTGGCTGAGAACCAAGTAACCTGGGAAATCATAGACAGGTCGTTTTACATTCTGAGAATTATCCCCAATCCCTCCAGTCAGTCATGGTTTTGTGTCCAAACAGGGTTTTACCTGGTGGTCATTTTGGTAGGCTGCCAGATATATCACCCATTCACAGGCTTCCTAGGGAACATTGCTGTTTGGTGCCAATTTTTGGTGGGCTCAGATTACGCCCCGGTACTTTGTTTCTCTTTCTTTAGGTTTTGCCATCTGCTGGCGGTGCTTGACCCTCCTCTGACGCATCTTCCTCTTGTTGCCTATCAATTAGGTCCGCCATCTCCACTTCTGTTGCGATTGCATGTTGTTGGCCCTTATGCATGAATAGCCCTTTGCATGGTAAGCCCATTTGTACTTAATGTTATTCTTCCTCAGCCAGGCTGTAGCTGTATATAGTTTACGCCTGTTAACCAGAGTGGTCTGTGGCACGTCTTGGAATACTACCATTTTTGCATCCAAGTAGTAGGTTCCTGTATTCTTGTTGCTGCCAGAATCTTCTCCTTCAACTGATAAAAATGTATCCTGGTTATGAAGTCCGGTAGAAGACCTGTGTTTTGCTGCACTGTCAAGTATATCTTGTGGGTTCTATCTAATATAATCTCTGTTTCTTGGGTCGACTTAAGAACCTGGTCAACTGGGCCCTGCACCTGTTCCAGATCTTGCTACAAGACAAGCCGTGGGATGCCCCTTGATCTTATGATGTTGCAGCAGAAGTGTTTTTCAGAATTCTTCTGCTTATCGTTTAAAGTTTCTAGTTGTTCTTCCAGGCTTGGGACCCTTCCTGTGAGTTTGGCTTGCTCATGTCTTTCGTCACATAGAGTTGTTTCAATGTCATCTATATGTTTCACAGACGCCAGAATATGTCGATCAAGTTCATTGATGGCTTTAGACAGGCCATCCGCACTACCTTAAATCTGCGTTTTAATTTCTTGAAATATTATTTGGAGTTTGTGTTTTGTTTATTGCCATGTTCGTGTTTGGGTCTTCAATTGGCACTGAGTTAATCTGCGCTTCCACTAATTGCTTCTTAATGGCCTTTTGAGTTTGCAGAAGCGCTTTAATGTCTGCATTTTTCTTTTTGTTGTTTGTGTGGCCATGGGCCAGGCCTGATCCTTGCTTCACTGTCTTATTCTTGTGAGTATTATTTTTTGTGCCCTTCCAGGTTCTCCAGCAGCGGCTTTGCTTATACCAGGGGTTCTTATGTGATAGGCCAGATTTTCTGCTTTTACTTACCAGGCCCTCTTGTTGTGGGTCAGCCAGCCCCTACAAACACAACGCACGGTCGTCCTCCTAATGGCGAAGTTTTAGAGCAGCTCTGCAGGGTTCAAGAAGTCCCCAATTTCCACCCACGGGCCTTCATCCCCCCCAGCACTATAGCTTGTGTCTGGTGGAGGCCCTCCACTAACCAGCATTACTGTTGTCTTCACGGGATTGAAGCTGAGGATTGCAGCAGAGTGGCCGAGTCGTGAGTGTCAGGAGCACCCTGTTTCCCTTCCCAGCCCAATGTTGTTACAGGCAGGTATCTTCCCTCATTCCCTTTTTCTTGCCTGCTCACAGGAAACAGGGGGCCTGTCAGCATGTAATGCGGACAGGGGAACTCCCATTGTCACCCTCCTCGGTACCTCTGCTCGGCCTCCTCTATCGTGTGCCCCGTGGAAGCCTCCCATCTTTGCATGTAGGGCCTTTGGGGTGGATCTTCACCTAAATTTAGTTGTGCATATATGGATGCTACCACCCGCCTATCACCGGGGTCCGTGTTCAGGTATTTTTCAAAGGAGGTTCATTAGCGTGTCCCTGTTTGTTTCATGGATGGGTGAAGCAAGCAGTGTCGCAATTGTGCGTAGCAATATCTCTCCCTCTCCCTTAGGTCGAAGTCTGACTTGCATTCGTCGAATTGTTTGACTTGATTCCCCTCGAACATATCGCTGATCTTTTGACATCCCCCCTACTGCCAATTCATAAAGGTGGAGGCTTTGTGTCGCGGGGTGAATTGTGGGTTGTGGAATATCGGCGAGAAAGGGGATGGGTAGGAGGTGATGTGAGCCCTCTTCGTGGCCTCGTCCCATGAGTAGCCCACCAGGGAGAGGATAGTGCTGCTGTACATTTGGGGCAGTCTGTCTGCTTTGGGCTTCCAGAGTATCCCTTCCAGACTCTCCCCTGCTACTGCTTGGTCCATTGGCCTCCAAATCTTTCCCCGATCCACGTTTTGCAAGTCCTGGGATGACTCTCATCAGGGCTGATAGATATTAATCCTTAAAGTCTGGCTCCCCTGGCCCGTCTCTAGAGGTGGGCAATTTCATGACTCTAGCGGCTACCCTCGGAGGTCTGTTGTCCCATACGAATCTACTCCTCATTTTTTGGATAGACCTAAATATGGAGGGCCGTACATGAACAGGGAGGGCCGAGAAGTAGTATAGTAGTTGGGGGAGTATAACCATTTTTAGGACATTTGTTCGGCCTAGCTATGCTATGGACAAGGGACCCCATTCTATCAGTTTGGTCTTAAGCTTTTCTAAGAGAGGCGGGTAATTTGCTTGATATAGTTGGTCCACTGACTTGGCAAAGTTGATTCCCAGATAGGTTATGGAGTGTTCCACCCATCTATAAGGGGAGCCCCACTTGAGTTCCTGTACTGCTTCCTTCGGGAGGGTGAGATTAAGAACCTCAGATTTGTTTGCATTTATTTTTAGCCCATCCACCCCCTCCCCAAACTGATTGAGTTAATTTTCTATCGCTCCCAGGGAGAGCTCTGGTTGGGAAAGTGTTAGGAGCATATCTTACGCAAAGGCAGCGATTATGTGTGGCGTTCCGGGAAATGTGATCCCCCGTATATCCTTATTAGCTCTTACCGCAGCTAGAAAGGGTTCTAGGTGAATTGCATACAGGATGGGTGACAGTGGGCGCCCCTGCTTGGTGCCCAGCTGGACTGCCACTGGCTCTGAGACCTGACCATTTATGGATAGCCAGAAGAGTGGGTGCTGGTAATTGGCCCTTAGCCTGTTCATGAATTTACTACCAAATCCCATCTTGTCCATGGCTGCGGAGAGGAATCCCCACTCTACCCAGTCGAAGGCTTTCTCAGCATCTAAGGCCATGAGGAGAGCAGGGATTCCCCTCTTGTGGGCTTTTTCCATTAAGTGCACTATCCTTTTTACATTGTCCCCAGTCTGCCATCCCTTGATGAAGCCTGACTGATCCAGATGAACCACCCGGGGAAGAATTTGGTTAAGCGTGGTTGCCAGAATTTTTGTGTGGATTTTGGCATTGACGTTGATCAGGGCAATTGGGCGATAGGATCTGCACTCTGTGGGGTCCTTGCCTTTTTTGGGAATAAGGGCTACCTTAGCCTCCTCCATGGACTTGGTGATCGCCCTGTCTGTGTCAAACTCATTGAACAATTTGGTCATGTGGGGTATTTCCCTATGAGTGATGTGATGTGATATGTTATTTTTAATGCGCTTAATACCCAGGTTTCTAAGGGCGGACCCGGGGATCGAACCTGTGTTGCTTCACGTCGTCTTGCTTCCAAGGCAAGCACGATGCCCCTGAGCTATCCTCCCGAGCCCGAGTCTTGTAGAACTCAGCGGTGAAGCCGCCTGGTCCTGGGCATTTGTTAATAGGTAACGATTTTACTGCCTCCCGAATTTCTTCAGGGGTTACGTCTTGCTCCAGGGCCTCCCTTTCCCCCTCCGAGATTTGCACCAGATCAATCTTTTCTAAGTAGAGTTCCTGTAGTGATGGTGAGGGGTTATCTGAGCCGTATAGCTTGGAGTAGAATTGGACAAACTCTCTCTCTCAATGTCCTTATTGTTAGCGCTAGTCCTACTCCACTCAACTTTGATTTTCAGGATAGTTTTGTCCTTCTCTTCCCTCCTCAGCATTCTGGCCAGTAGGTGGTCAGACTTGTTTGCCTTTTTGTAGTATTTTTGTCTTAAGGACATTAGGTTACGTTCCATTGCCCTTGTTTGAATTAGATCTAATTGACCCTTGGTGACTCTGTACTCCCTTTTAGTTTCCGCGCTCAGGGGTGCCCTATTGTTGCCTTAAAGGCGTCCCATGTGGTTCGCGGGGTTGTTTCTTCTACCATGTTGGTCTCAAAGAAAGTCTCTATCCCTTCCATGACTTCTTGGGCCATTTTCTCATCTTTAAATAGGGGTACTGGGTAGCGTCACCTCCACAGGCCAGCAGGGCGTCAATTTCTTTTTAGGTTTAGGGTTATGGGGGGGGGGTGGTGCGACTGTATGATCGTCCCGACTGTGACCCCTGTCGTGCGACCCAGTAGACATCCAGAGAGTGCGTCCTGGCCTGAGCTGGGGGCATATAGTGTTGCTACTGTGTAAGTTTTCCCTCTCCCCGACAGAGCCACTGCTAGGTACTCCCCTGGTCCTCGATATCCATTCCACTCTGGGCCAGATCCAGCCCATCTTTTAGGGCCAGGAGTACCTCTCCTTTCTTATTGGGTTGGGTCGCTTGATACAGCCTTGAATAGCCCCAGAACTTGATTCTGCTTCTGTCTCGGGTATGGACATGGGTTTCTTGTAGAGTCATTGGGCTTCATTATGAGTGCGGCGTTAAGGGGTTAACAGCACTGGTAAGGATGCCGGTGCCGTTAACCCCTTACCGCTGCATTCCGAGGTCCCTTAGCGGGTCCCACTAAGGCCGGCTGATTTTACCAGCCGCCCTTAGCGGGAGCCGCTAAGGGACCAGGGAGCTAATAACGGGCCCGCTATTTGTGGGCCTGTTATTAGCTCCTTCCCCATTCCCATTGAGCTCGAATGGGAATGGGGAATGGTTTTCAGAATGGGGACTTAACGGGTCCTCCAAGGTTGGAATGACCGGGTAAGGACCCATTCAGAGAGCCCAGACCCGGACACGACTTTGGAGGCAGCCATGGTGCTAATTGCACCATGGCTACCTCCAAAGTCGTAATGAGGCCCATTATGTCCGGCTCTTCCCTTCTTAGGTATCTCTCTATCCTTTTGCTTTTGATTGGGGAATTTAAGTGTTGACGTTTAGGGATATGATCTTAAGGTTATTACTACTTCCCATTGTCTGGTAGGTGTTCCTCCTCTACTTATCTGGCTTTCAGGGTGGGTCTAGGCCCGCCCGTTTGGTTCCTCCTTCCTTCCCCCCTTGCCTCCCGTACCAAGGGCCTACCGTCTTTCGGGACCCACTCCTCCCGCCCCACCACCGGTCTGGGTGAATTCATCCAGCTTCTAGCCCCCTTCGAATCCCTGTCTTGAGAGTTGGATCCTTGAGTAGCCCCAGGACTACCCCGCCTAGGTTCTCCCACACCCATTCCAAGAGTCCCTGCCCCCACCCTTCTACAAGGGGCCTTGTAGGCCTTGTTAGCACAACCTTAACTTAACTTTAACTTGACTTGTGCCCTCCCCAGGCGAAATGTCGAGAAGTAGGCCCCCACGATGAAGCGCGTTCAGTCAGGGGTTTTGTTGGGGGATTTGTTCTTGTCCTGGTCCTTTCCTGCTGCAGGGCCTCTGGGAAGTGACTGGTGTTCCCCTTTCTTGGGCCTTCTTGGTCTTATTGTGGTCCATTCCCAGGGTCTGCGGGTGTTTTGCTGAGGTTCTGATTGGCGGGGTAGCGACTAACGCTCCTCTTCTATACTCAGGAGGGTAGCTCCATGTTCATATGACGTAATTCTATGTTGCTTCCCCTGCCAGTCAAAAAGTAGCCTGAATGAGAATGTCCATCTGTAGTAGACCTCTCGGTCCCTCAAGAATGCCAGGATTGGGCACATTCTCCTCCTCTTAATGAGGGTTGATTGCGCCAGGTCCTGGTTGAGGAATATTTCCACTCCATTGTGTGTGATCTGTCTCGCTCTCCTAGCCTTGAGGAGGATTCTTTCCTTGATGGTGTAGTCCTGGATGGCCACCAGAACGTTCCTCAGTCTCGTCCCTGGTTCCTGTCTCCAGGTGCCCACACTGTGGATCCTATCAAATTTTAACTCCAGTTTGGCGTCAGGTTCTAGAGGACCCATGAAGACATTTTTCACGGCTTCTGCAAGGTCTGTGTCCTGTGTGCCCTCCAGCAGGCATTTGATGCAAATATTGGACCTCCGGGATCTGTTTTCTAAATCCTCTGCCTGCAATTAAAGGTTGTGGGTAGCTGTCGCCAGGGTTTCCAACAGAGCATCAGTTCATCTTGCATCTTCCGTCAGCTCTCTTTTTATCTCCTGCAGCCCCTCGGCTAGATCCTCCCTCGGGACGTCCATTTGTTTCTGTACCATGGAAGTTATCTTATCCCTGAAGTCATTGAAGAATTGCTTCAGCAGGGACTGCGTTACAGGCCGGTCCTGTTCCTCCTGCGTGGGGTCTTCTCCTGGCTCTGGCGGCAGGTCTACTAAATGGGGTCCCCCGGGCAGGTCTGGGTCTTTGGGCCAAATTTTGACAAGTGCACTTTCCTGGAGCCTGTTGGAGCCCTTTGCTGAGGTTGGGGGTTCTTTTCCCCTAGATTTCGACATTATTATTAGTTGAGGTATAAGCAGCTGTGCTTGGGGCTTGCTTCGTTGCCTCTGATTGCGTGCTTGTTGGGCTTTGTGGGGGGTCTGAGCCACGCATTGGTTCAGGTGCAACAACCTTAACACCCCCTAGGTCGCACATCAGCGCCCGGACAGTCAAAGGTTATATTCTCCTTGTGTGTCCTGAGGGGTGTTGTGCCTTGTTGAGCCTCTGAGCTACTGGGGGAGGACCCCTCCGGGATTCGCCAGGTGCTGCCTGGCGTGCGAGTCACCAGGGTACCACGTTCCCGCCAGCCCGGGGATAAGTAGCCTTTTGTGTCACAGAGCAGACCTTTGCGTTGCGCCAGCAATATGGTTGGGGTGCTTGCGGGATCACTGTTGTGGTCGGGACCTCCACCAGTGCTGCCCCCGCCCAGTTCAGCGCCGCTCAACTGATGTCTGCTCTGTTTCCTAGTTGAGATGCCTGTATGGAAAGATCTATTCCAGGTCCCACGGGCCTGATACACCGACTTGTGTGCTCCTCTTGGATTTAGGTTTGTGTGCTGTTAGTGGGGTGCGCTAGACCCCTTCCTTTTCAGCTGCTGCCGCTGTGCTGGGCGGATGTCTCCTGGCCGCATCCCACTCTCTGCCTTGGCGGAGTGATGTGAAGGGATGTCCCTTATAGTCCTGGGGATCGTGCTCTTGCCTGGGCCAATTTAGTGGTCCTGCGCCACAGCTTCTCTCTGTAGGATCAGAGTACCTACCCAGGGGCAGCGCCGATGTCTCCTAGGTGTTCCCCCCTATCTTTGCAGGCGGGATGCTATCAATGTTTTCCTGATAGTCCCAGGGGAAGTTATGTTGCTTGGGGCCCCTTTATTTGGTGATGGCCCCCACTTTCCCCTGTCTGGTCTGAGGGCCTGCTCCATGGCACTGGAACAGCCCCCCCCCCCGCTGTGACTCCGAATGGTTCCGGTGCCGTGGTCAAATTAGTCAGGCGTACTCTTAACCCGTGCTTACTTGTCAAATGCACTCCGCCTTGTCCGCTTATGGGCCCCACTGCCCCGGATTCCTCTGATAAGGGCTGTCAGTATCCTCAAAGGATGCCGGCCCCCCGCTCTTTGTTGTTGGAGCAGCCCAGTGCCAGCAGGTTTGCAAGGGGGGGAAGGGTGGTATTCCAGCTCGGTGTGTCTCGCTGGATCAGGGGGAGGAGCGGGCTAGCAGAGTCCCTCGATCCCAAGGTCTCGCCTTCTCATTCAGTGCGTCTACACTTTGCTACTATCCCTCCGCAGTGAGCCACTTGAGGCTGGCAGGCTTGACCGCAAAGTCCTCCCTGCTGGGCGCTGCTGCCTGCCTGTTCGGGCCGTGTGCCAACTGACACCCTGAATCCGCGGCTCTTATTATTTCGAAGGTGGATACCAGAGCTTCCCTTTTGGCTCTGCTTGTCCTCGAGACTGTGCGAATTGGTTCCTGAGCCTGGAGAGGGCTTACAAGAGCTGTTTCTGGAAATTTTACGGCCCTGTGGGTCAGGAGAATGATGGTCACGGTGCACCCAGCATTGCGACCATCTTGGAATGGCTCTCAAAGGGTTTTGATTACATAAAGATTCCCCTTTTTCTGTTTTTAACTGAAGATTTTCCTGAAGCAATCTGTCATTATATTTCATAGTCCACTGACTAAAACAGACTATATCATAATAGCGAAGAATACCTATCAACACCAGGATGTTACATCAGAGTAGACATGGACTCCTTGACTTCAGCCAAAGAGAATCTGAAATCACTAATCACTAATCCTTAAATGGTATCAAAAAGGTGTTTTAAATGACGATGAAAAACAGTTCTCAGTTGTAGAGCATCCAGGAACCGCCACTTTATATTTTTTGCCAAAAAACCATAAAGCATTTACCAATTTACAAGTCAGATCCATCGTAAGTGGCAATAACTCACTAACTGAACACCTATCTCAATTCATCAACTCTTTTTTTTATAATTTAGGTTTTAAATCTTTAATCCTACATTACACATTGCACCCATATCACACAGAAACCTCAGAATATGATTTGGAAGGACAATTACATCTTAATGACATTAGATGTCAGCTCACTCTAACATTCAATAGGACACCATCTAGCACTGATCGCAATCAAACACTATTTCAACCAGAAACAAGTTCAGTATTTTGAACAATGTAACTAGAAATGTCAGATTTTGCTATGAATACTGAAAATGTTCTATTTAACGACAAACTATACAAACAACTGAAAGAGGTAGCAATGGGAGCTAAAGATGCACCCTCGCTAGCAATCTCTTCATGGGTTATGTAGAAAAGGATTACGTCACCAGTCCATGTACCATGTATTCCTATTTAACACAGATTGTATCCTGATACAGAAACATCGATGATATTCTTACCATATGGCAAGGAGACGAAACTGAATTAAAAGAATTCTTTGAATATTTGAATAAGATCCAATTGTGCATCTCCTTAACCTGCCATTATAGTCAAACCAACATAGTATTCCTAGATCTAGGAATGTATATTAAAGACAACTAAATTGAAAACAATCTCCTGCACAAACCGACAGAAGTGGATTCTATTCCCATGCATAGGTGTCATCAAAAAGCTACCATTGATAACATCACCACTGATGAATCATCAGGGCAAGGAGAATATGCTGTAAACCCTCTAAATACAATGATGCTATTAGGGAAATAACTAAAATATTTAGAAACAGAGAATATACAACAAATGCCATAAATGAATCTCTAGAAAAAGCAAATGTGAAAAGGGAGAGGATTTACTTAATTCTGCTAACAAAAAGATAGCACGAAGAATCACAATAGGGAAAGAGTCACATTCACCACACAGTGTTGTTCTGAGATTCTGACTATAAGCACGATTCTCAAAAAGAAATGGCACATTCTAAAATCAGATTCCATCATCGCTAAATACATAGATGAGTACCCAAAACTGATTTACAGGACGGCTCCAACTCTAAAAAACAAAATCACCTCAAACCATCTAGGTAGCAACAACAAGGAAACTGGCAATTGGCTGAGTCAAAACCTACTTGGCTTTCACAAATGTGGGAATTGCAAAGTATGCCACCAATCATTGGATAAGACATACAAAGTATGCATTAATGGGGTTGAAATAAATACTAAACAATCAATCAATTGCAAAAGATATGTCATTTATGCAAATAATTGGACATGTAGATTATACTATCTTGGCAGTACCAAAAGAGAACTGAAAGTAAGAATAGGGACAAGTTACTTACCTGTAACTGTTGTTCTCCAGCATGGGTCTGGCATGGATTCACATGCTCATGAATATTCCCCGTCGTCAGGCCGGGAATCCTCGGTATAGAAAAAAATCAGTATCAGTTCCGTTTCTGATCTGTCTTTCTTAGTAGTAACCAATCACTGGTCTCTGGGTCATACTGAACCCAGCCAATGACTGCCCTCTCCCTAAGCCCCGCCACTGGCAGCCATCCTCAGATTTGGTGGCAGTATGACCAAGTGAAGAGCCGCAGAGGGGTAGGCGGGAGGGTTCGCATGTGAATCCATGCCAGACCCATGCTGGAGAACAACAGTTACAGGTAAGTAACTTGTTCCTTCTCCAGCATGGGGTCTGGCATGGATTCACATGCTCATGAATAAGAGAATACATAGCAGTACACACATGCACAACCACGGGAGGTGGCAACAGGCTCAACATTAAGCAATACAACAACTCAACATTAAACATCTCTTACCTCCTCACCAGGCTCACCTTAGGCGAACAGATTGCGCAGCACTGCTTGGCCGACCCTGGACTCCTCCCTGGAGTCCCGATCGACGCAGTAGAATCTTGTGAAGGTGTGCGTCGACCTCCACGTTGCAGTCCTGCAGATGTCCAGCAGGGGCACACCAGACAGGAACGCCGTGGTAGCAGCGATCGCTCTGGTCGAATGGGCTCAAGGATGGCCGGGAAGCGGTCGGTTTGCCAACCGGTGACAGTGCATGATGCAGCCGGAGAGCCATCTGGAAATGGAAGTCTTCGAGAGAGCCTTCCCTTGATTCACAGTCCCAAAGTTTACCAACAGCTGTGACGTCTTCCGAAAACTCTTTGTGCGGTCCATGTAGAACTTCAGCGCTCTAGCTACATCCAGCGAGTGCAAAGTCCTCTCAGCCGGC
The DNA here is from genome assembly GCF_040938575.1 of Ambystoma mexicanum. Taxonomy (NCBI): domain Eukaryota; kingdom Metazoa; phylum Chordata; class Amphibia; order Caudata; family Ambystomatidae; genus Ambystoma; species Ambystoma mexicanum. The sequence continues at coordinate 1,266,260,207 of NC_090929.1, read as the reverse complement.
GACGAAGGCGACGGGAAGAAAACTGGTAACACCAAGGGCTCGTTGAGGTGGAAGTCCGACAGCACCTTGGGCATAAAGGAGGGGTGCGTCCTTAGCACCACCCTCGTGTCATGAAAAGTCAAGTATGGAGGCTTGCAAGATAGGGCCTGGATCTCTCGCACTCGTCGTGCAGAGGTGATGGCCACGTGGAAAGCTGTCTTCCATGACAGGAACTTCAAAGGCGCCGAATGCATAGGCTCGAATGGGGCCCCCATGAGCCTGGTCAGCACCACATTAAGCTCCCACGCCGGGGCAGGAGCCTTCACCGGCGGGAATGATCGGAATAGTCCCTTCATGAATTCTTTCACCAGGTGATGAGACCACAAGGACGCCCGTCCCGTAGTCCTGGTATATCGGGAGATTGCAGCCAGATGTATTTTGATGGAGGCGTGAGCCAGTCCAGCTTTGGCCAGTGACAGTAGGTACGGCAGTACTTGAGGGGCCGTAATCCGCAGAGGGTTAATCTTCTGTGCACAGCACCAGACAGAGAACCTCTTCCATTTATGTCTGTAGCACTTGAGAGTTGAGGACGCCCTGGCCTTTGCAAGATCCTCTCTGGGATGTTGGTGTAGGGTAACTGCGAGTTGCTTGATACTGAAAGTGAGAGATAGGAATCAAGAAAGTGAAAAAGGAACTTTTTCACTTTCTTGATTCCTATCTCTCACTTTCAGTAAATTGCAAAAGGGCAGCTGGCGCGTATCAAGCAACTCGCAGTTACCCTACACCAACATAGGTAAATTAGAACAGAGTGGTTAAGAATCAAAACACAGAACTAGATCACCCGCTCTGGTCAAAAAACCTTTGAGGCATACATTACAGTTGGGAGACTCCAATATATTTGACTCTTCCCTGAAATTATATGTGTCCATGCTTGCAGTAATACACACTGTTTTTCCCGTTACCTTTCTCCATGTAATCTGGCATCTCGAAAGGTCTGGTGGGTTTACACCAGTTAGATTGTAAGTGACTAGCACAGTTTGTTTTTTAGATCTAGGCGCTTGAATGCCCTTTTTATTTTAGGCATGTGTTGTCTGAACAATAAAAATAAAAAGAAAATATTTTTGTAAATTACGCGTGGTATGAGTAATCTTAAAATTACATGAGATTACCTTGGATTTAACCTGGTGTGACTCAGGGTCTTAAGGTGGGGGAAGGCGACTTATTATCCTTTGCTTTCAGCGTATCAGTCTCCCATTGATAGTGTCGTCCCCCCGATAACAAAAAACTGGGAGTTCCCAATTTTGAAATACTGGTGTGGACGTTGACAAGTCCAGAAGGTCCGGGAACCAGATCTGTCTCGGCCACGCCGGTGCGACGAGGATCATCCTGCACTGGCACCTCTTGAGCTGGTTGATGAGCCGGAGCAGAAACAGCAGCGGAGGGAACTCATAAAGAAATAGGCCGTCCCAGGGGAACGAGAAAGCATCGCCCATGCTCCTCGGCTGGGGGAACCTGCTGGCGAACCTCCGGCACTTGGAATTCGTCGCCGTCGCGAAGAGATCGATTTGGGGTTTGCGGCATCGTCGGAAGAGTCGATCCACTTGATCCTGGCGTAGTTCCTGCTCGTGGCACGAGCACAGCTCCCTGCTGAGTGAGTCGGCAATCGTGTTTTTTATTCCTGCCAGATGAAGAGGCACCAGAAACATCCCTTGGGCGACAGCCCAATGCCACAGAACCTGGGCTTCCTTGGATAGGGCCAGGGATCTGGTTCCGCCCTGCTTCCGGATGTAAAACATTGTGGTGGTGTTGTCGGTGAAGATCCTCAAGACCTTGCCCTTGAGGGACGGAAGAAAGGACCTGAGGGCCCAGAACACTGCGCGGAGCTCCAAGATGTTGATGTGGAATGACTTCTCCTCCGGGAGCCAAAGGCCTCTCACGTGAAGATCTCCGGAGTGCGCTCCCCAACCTTCCAGGGAGGTGTCCGTCATCACCGTCACCTGGTGAGCTTGGGTCTGAAAGTCTGTGCCCGCCGACAGATGAGAGCGGGTACCCCACCACCGGATCGCCTGATGGAACGTCTCGTTGAGAGGGATCCTGTCCTCGAAGCTGCCCGTCGACTGGACCCAGCGGGCGTCGAGGAACTCTTGTAAGGGGCGCATACGAAGCCTGCAAAGGCACACGAGATAAATGCAGGAGGACATCATCCCGAGGAGGGACTTGATAGATCTTACCCTGGCCATGTCTGTGGCCAGCAGATGCTGCACCTTGCCCAGAATGGTCCTGGTCCTTTCCTCCGACGGTGAGGCCAGCCGCGCCACTGTGTCGAGCTTGGCTCCCAGAAACAGGGCGACTTGCGACAGAACCAGGTGGGATTTTGGAAAGTTGATGGAGAATCCCAGGTCCGCGAGCAGCTGGACGGTCTTCGCAGTTTGTTCTCCACGGCAAGCTCTCTTGTCCTTGCCCGGATGAGCCAGTCGTCCAGGTAGGGGTAGACGTGGATCCCCTGTAAGCGCAGCCGCGCCGCCACGGGTGCGAGGCACTTGGTGAACACCCTGGGTGCCGACTTCAATCCGAACGGGAGGGCCTTGAACTGGTAGTGCCGCCCTTGGACCGCGAACCTGAGGAACTTTCGGTGTCTTTTTAGAATGGGGATGTGGAAGTACGCATCCTCCAAGTCCAACGACGACAGGAAATTGCCCTCCTCCAGCTGTCCCAGCACGTGCTGGAGGGTGACCATCTGGAACTTCTGTGCCTTGATGTACTTGTTCAGTCGTCGCAGGTCCAGGATGGGGCGCCATCCTCCTGTCTTCTTTTTTACGAGGAAGTACCTTGAGTAAACTCCAGAGCCCCGAAGCCTCTTTGGGACGAGCTCGATGGCACCCTTCTTGAGCTTCGCCCTTACTTCCAACAGTAGTTGAGGGACGTGATTTTCCTTCCTGGCCACAGGTGGAACGTGAGGGCACTTCTTCTGAAACTCGAGGGAGTGCCCTTGGGCCAGGGCGTCCAGCACCCAACGGTCGGTGGAGATGGACTCCCACACGCTGACGAACCTCGCCAGTTGGCCTCCCACCGGGGTGCTTTGGCAGGGGCCCGACCCCACGGTCGGTTCAATCTTGTTTGGAGGTCGCCTTGCCTCCTTGACCTACCTGTCGACGACGACGGGCACCACCTGACTTGCCGCGTCCCCTGTAGGCTTCCTGGGACGAAGATCTTGCCGCCTAGGGGTACGTGGAGGAGCCACTGCCGGATCCCTTGGAGGCACCTTGTCTGCCTCCGGAGCTCCGAAAGGACGGCCGTCGTTGTTGGAGCACTCCCAGTGCCCGGGCAGTCTGTGTGTCTGTCTTGATGGCCTGAAGGGACTCATCAACCGCCTTCCCAAACAGGTTGTTCCCATCGAAGGGCATGTCTAAAACCTTGGTTTGTACGTCCTGGCGGAAATCCGTGGCCTTGAGCCATCCTCGTCTTCTCAAGCAAACGCTGTTGCCCAACTGACGGAAACCGGTGTCGGCGATGTCCGTTGCCACCGTGATGGTGTGGTCTGAAGCAATCTCACCTTCCTGTAGGATTTCAAGGGCCTCAGCCCTTTTGGCGTCCGGAAGGAAGTCCAACAGAGGTGTGATTTTGAACCACAACTCCCTGTCGTAGCGGGCTACGATAGCCAGGGCTTTGGCTGCCTTGATAGCCGTCGCTGCGGATGAGATGATCCGTCGTCCCATCGTGTCCAGCTTCCTGCCCTCGCCGTCCGGCGGGGAAGTTGATGTTGAGGCCGATGCCCCCCCAGCTTTCTTTTTTGCCGCCGCTGAGACGACCGAATCCGGGGTAGGTTGCGCCCGAAGGCACAAGGGGACAGCGTCGGGGACCCGGTACTTCTTCTCGTACCGGTCCCTCTTTGCTCGCGCCGTGGCAAGGTTCTTGAGGAGGGCGAGCCCCTCATCCCAGATGTCATCAAGAAGCGGTACGGCGAAGACCGTCTTCCTTTTAGCCTCGTGCCGTTGGTAAAGGAACCCTTCCTTCTTCTTCTCTTCTGGGCAGAGCTGGAAGAGTTCGGATGCCCTGGAAATCATGGCATGAAAGGATCCAATCTCGTCGGGCGGGGACGCCCAAGCAGGGGGCGACGGGGGACACGTCCCGTCATCTCCTCCGTCGTCATCTGTACCTGTTGTAGCCGTGTCCGTGCCTGTATCATCCCCGTGGGTAGTAGACCGGGGGAAGGCAGAGCAGGCCGCAGAGGTGGGAGAGGTGGCGTAGGATGCGTCCTCCTCCTCTTATGCGGTGGACTTTCCGAAGTTCCTGGCTCCGGTTCCCCCATCGGGTCTGGCTCAGGTACCTCCGTCGGGGGGAGGGGCAACCTTGTCCTTATCTCCGAGCATAAGGACTGAATCGCTGACAAAATTGCCGCCGAAGTGTCCTGCGGCGCCGGAAACGACGGGCGCAAGGACTCTTGAGGAGCCTCGTCGGCGACATCGTCGCTCTCGACGTCTCCCTCATCGGGATCCCTCCCGATGGGCTGGGCCTCTTCCACGACTTCGATGAGCTCTTCTTCAGTGGTCGTGTCTGTATTCACGATGGCCACCTGCCCCTCCCCCACCTTTTCCAACGAGGACTTTGTGGGGGTATTCTCAATGGGCCTGAAAGACGACTCCCTTCGCGGTGGCAGGGAGACTCTGGGTCCTGTGGTCGCCTCCACTGGTGTAGCCTCCACAGGCTGAGCCAGGGCCGCGGCGACATCCTCAATCGAGGTCTTAGCAGGGTGAATTAAGGCCATCGTCACCTTCTGTACGCCTGGGGCCTTCACCTTGGGGGGAGGGTCCGAGCCTCGCTCCCCCTCTGCCGGAATCTTCGAGATCGACCGGGGCCTCTCCAGAAGCTTCGCCGGGTTCTCGGACTTCCTCTTACCCGAGCCAGAGCGTTGGCTCGTGGTTGATGGTGCCGGGGAGGAGGCGCCCTGCCTGGCAGCCAAGGAGCCCGACCGTTCGACGTCCCGGTGCCCGTGGACTCGCAGTGCTTGGCCTTTTGTTGGGCCCCCTTCGCCGGGGCGCCCTCACAGGACTTAGAAGACCGCTCAGACTTCTTTTTCTTCTTCTCGCCTGACGGGCTCTTCCCTTCTAGCCAGTTGGCGAGACGGAGGTGGCGATCCTTCATGGTCCGCTCCGACATGTTCCCACAAAACGCACAGTCCTACTCCGTGTGCGTCTTGTCCTCATGGAGACAGTAGAGGCATAACGAATGCTCGTCCTCCTTGAAAAGATTCTGAAGCTGGCATCCAGGGCAGGTCCTGAACAGCTTCCCGGGCGTCGAGCTTCCTTTCTCCTGGGCCATGTCCGGGGTAGGCCTCAGAACTTCTGGAATCCTCCAAAAGCGTAACTTGACGAAATCTTCACCCTTGAGGGGCGTAGAAAACTCAGAAACGGATCCCCGTTGATCGGATGTAGAAACGGTGGAGCTTGAGGCTCTATTTAACTGAAAAATGAGAAAAATCTCCTGAAAAAAGCGCGAAACGCAGCAAAAGCTCGAGAGCTACAGCACGAGGACTCCCAACACTTGAATGTGCGGTAAAAATCTGAGGATGGCTGCCAGAGGCGGGGCTTAGGGAGAGGGCAGTCATTGGCTGGGGGCAGTATGACCCAGAGACCAGTGATTGGTTACTACTAAGAAAGAAACTGATACTGATTTTTTTCTATACCGAGGATTCCCGGCCTGATGACGGGGAATATTCATGAGCATGTGAATCCATGCCAGACCCCATGCTGGAGAAATGCAACATCTCAGAGTAATCAGAAATGCAGATATCAAGTATCCACTAGCTTGGGGGCTGCTCTTGAGCGGAGAATGGAGTAGACGCAGCGCTCAACCGCTCTGTGGCAATTCCACAGACGAAGAGAGATCTACACTGAATTTAACGGGTGCTGGCTTGAACTGCAAGCAGCAACAGAGGGGTAAACCCCTGGAGAGGCAGAGGGTGAAATGGTTCGGGCAGAATATTCCGGGCACCGGAGGAAAAGCAAGAGAAGAAATTGCCAATATGAAGGACCAGCGGACAAACAAAATGGTGGCCATGAGAGTGAGCAGCTCACAGTACAGTAAGTGCAACACTGCTATCTGGAACTGCTCGAACTGAAGGGAGTCCTTCTTCCCGCTGGGACGGTGGGCAGGATCGGAGGAGGTGGTGGGAATTATAAATGGGAGAGGGGACCGGAGAGGCAGCTGGTGGCAGCTGCTTGACTGAGCTTCCCAGACTCGCCTTCACTCACCCTCACAGAACCAGAGAGACAGCTGGGCCTACCAGCTCCACCAGAGATTACACCACGGGCAAGGGAGGGGCCTGAGGACATCACTTGGCCAAGCACACAAAGGTGGGGAATACAGGAAGAGAAGTGCCTGATACATGGCAGTCAGGAACAGGCCTGTAAAGAGACTGAAGTGGAGTAAGGGGGATTACAAAATGAACCCTGCCCGAGCGGCTGGGGGACTTACAGGAAAATAACTTATGGACTGCTACAAAGAAGGGAAACCCAAGCATGCATGAGCCATGACCAGGGATAAGGAGCCACTGAGGAAGCCCAACACATAGCCCAAAATAGACACATTCACTACAAGGAGGCCCGGAGTGTCACAGGAGTTGGACGTGGGTCACTCAGTGGCACAGAAGGGTGGGGGGCAGATTCCTCCCACTACACGCAGGACATCCTGCAGGTCATCCATGAAGTGAGAAATTTGCTACAACAAAAAAATTCAATGCAGTTGGAGTGGATGTAGGTCTGTTGAGGCAGGACCTACACAGGGTGTCGACAAGAATGGGGGAGACCGAGGAGTGCATATTGGACATTAAGGACACAATGACATTCCAGCAAATCAACTTGCAAAAAGCACTAAACAAAACACGCCAGCTGGAGGAAAGGATGGATGAAGTGGAAGAGAGTACTAGCTACAATAACATATGCCTGAGTGGCCTTACGGAGAAGACAGAGAGCCCATCGATGGAACTTTTCCTGCAAACATGGATCTACGGATGGGTGGGATTGCACAGCCTGTCCAACTTCTTCTCAATACAAAACGGCATATAGAGTACCAAGTAAGGAGCCAACCCCGGCAGTCCCCCTACCCCTGGGACAGGTGATAGCAAAGCTGCTGAACTACCGAGATCGGGATGTGATTTTGCAATCCGTAAGAAAGAGGGGCACACTGAAATGAACAGGGTCGAATGACCACTAGGGGGCATGGAGTAATGGCTGCCTGAGCCGATTTCTCCCTTCTCCCCCCACAGAATAAAGCATAGTATCGTGTATTGTCACAGTGGTCCCGAGCGATAATTAGGGGCAAGAGCGTCGGAAACACTCAAAGATTCTGCACACCGAAGATTGAGGCTGTGCATGGTGGTTCGGCAAAGAACGCAGCCCTGACAATCACAGTGGGCTGGAGCGCAACCGAAGCTGGCACAGACCTCTGCAGCTTCCGATAGAAGGAACGTAGGAGGAGTCAGAAAGTAACAGTGCAGCCCAGCACTGAGGCTAATGGACGTAGTGCAGCCTGGGAAAGTGAAAAGAGAAGTCGGGGACCCACCCTGCTAGCCCAGCAGGAAAGCAACAGAGCTGTGACCCGGCCCCAGCAGAGAGAGCCCATGAAGCAGTGAGATCCGCAGGCTACGTCAGACCTGCTGAGGACACCCACTGGAGGCCCATTGTGGCAAGTATCCCGGAGCACATAATTTGTGGATTGAAGGCCCAGCAATAAACTAAAAGTGGGTAAGAGGGGATTGGATGCTGCATAACACGCTGGAGGAGCACGTGCGCACATCCACCATCCCCCGTGTAGGTGGGCACAGTTAACCCTGAAAGGGCTCAGACTGTGGGGTCTCGGAGGGGGCTCTGGACCTACTAAATTGCCTGAACGTGGCCTAAGGATGAAGAGGGATGCCCCAAGGCCCAGAGCAGGCATCCAGCGACCCGCAAGAACAGCACCTGAGGCACAGTGCAGTGAGCCGGAGGCCCTTGAGAGAGGGAACCCGAGTCACATGGGAACACAAACACAGCCCCCCATTATCCCTTAAGGAGAGCACTCTTCAGAGCGCATACCGCAGTGCTAAGTTCAGAACCCTCCAGACCATTGAGAGGGCCCTGCACGCTTGCTGTGGAGACAATCACAGCCAACCTGAGATTAGACCGAGAGAAATAAGGGTGGCCCCTGGGCTGCATCGCACACTGACGTAGCCCCACATACCACTACAACCAAAATAAGAACCAGCAATCTCTGGGCATACGATACACGGCAGAGCCCTCCTCTGAGCAGAAAGTCGAAAGGTGGAGCAAAGGCCAAAATGGGAACAAGTGACATGAAGACCATGCTGGGCATCCAGGAAAAAGTGAAGGAGAAGGAGAGAAACGCCAAGGAACTACAGGCAGAGGTTCACCCACCACCAGCACAAAGCTATACCCCGGGGGCATTTAAGAAGGAAGACCTCATGGGGATGTTCTCTATGCTAAAACAGGACCTTACTAAAGAGATCAAGGACACCAAAGAGACAATGGTCAAATCAGTCGCTGACTTGAACTCCCACATGATTGGCCTAGAGTCAAGGGTAAATGATGTTGAGAACACAATGTGCAAACAGGCCCACGAGCAGGCGGTGCTTACGAACAGAGTACTGGGAATTGAAGAGAAACTTGTAATGATATGGTCGAAGCAGGAAGATCTTGAAAATAGGGTGCAGAGAAATAACATCAGAATATGAGGTATCCCAAGGGAGATTCCAGATCAGGAAATAATGGACTATGTGAAGGATCTATTTGAAATGTTGTTAGAACTCTCAGATGCCTCAGCAATTGAACTTGAAAGGACGCACCGAGATTACACGACTTTACAACAACGTTGCAACTTAGTGGCAGATGTCCTGTCCAGGGTACACTTTTTCCATCAAAAATAACAAATTTTGGCTGCAGCCTGTAGGCAGGAACCGGTACAGTTCCGAGGCAAGCAGATCTCCTTGTATCAAGACCTGGCTGCATGTCGTGACATATTGGTGGGGCTTCCCCTGAAAGCTGCTATTTGAAATCCAGAACCAAAAATATGCAATAGGCTCTGAAGAAGAAGCGATGGAGCTGATGGCGGCGACACAGAAGGATCTCAGCAAAAGAGAACCCGGTCAGCACTCAGACTGGTCTAAAAACGATAAAACTAGGCGGTCAAGTCGAGGGAAGTTCCCTGAAGCAAGGCTCTCAGGGAATGAGTCAGAATAACTCAAGAAGGCACTCGAGTAGCTCGAACACAGTCCGACACACATTCAACTGAAATGGTTTGAACTTTTCCTTTCTTCGCAGAGTCGGCGCCCACATAAGTGAGGTGAGACTCTACACACACACACGATATTGGTACATCCACATTTCAATAATGGGGGAGAGAGGGTCTGCCATGAAGGAATGGCGCCCGCCCACCTATCACCACGAGTGATAAACAACAGGCCACCTCCCAAGCAGGGGGCTACGCCTGTGCAAAGTTTTGGGGGTTTGACTTTGATGTTAATTTGTCCTTTTTTGATTTATGTTTTTGGGTTCTCCACACTCCTAATGCGCTTGTTCCTGTGTGTTGTTGAACTAGAGCCACGAGGCTCCTCCACAGCTTCCCACCCCACTAGGATAGAGGCACCACAACCTAACAAATCGCATGGTGATAAACTGTAACACGAAGTGTCTGATGCTGAATGTCCGGGGCCTCAGCTCTCCAATAAAAAGGAAAGCGATTCTCCAAAGGCTTTGCTTTCTTACAAGAGACTTATCTAATCAAGGAGGAGGAAAAGTGTCTGACCAGCAAGGAATACCCATGAACATATTTCTTCACGAGTGGTCTCAAGAAAAAGGGCATAGCCTTAATGGGCCGTAAGGGAATCCCACTGCGAACAAGCGAGGTTATGAGAGACGTGCAGGGGAGATACTTATTGGTTAAAGGGGACCTTTGGCAGCCCAGAATCAAGTTCGGAGGTGATATATGGGCCTAATGAAAAACAGGCAGTGTTTATTGAGGACCTCTCTAAGAAATTGGAGGCATTCATTGAATGGGAAGTAATCCTAGGGGGGACTTCAACTGTGTAGTAGATCCCACAATGGGCGAAACACTGGCCCCCTCCAGGAATGATAAAACCAACTTTTATGCCATGACTAACTTGCTGAGAGAACTGTCACTGATAGAAACATAGCGCTTTGCTCACCAAGGGTAAAGGGAATACACGTTCTACTCAGCATTGCATGGGGCTTCTCCAGATTGGATATGTTTTTAATCTCTTCCACCTTGGCCCCAGGGATGAGTGGTGTAGAAATCCTTCCAGGGGCACTCTGTGACCACTCCTCTGTAAAAATAGTGCTTACCCTAGACCCAAGCACCTCATGTTGTAAACCCCCATGGAGATTCAATGACAACATACTAACAGGCAATGTCACCAAGTCTATTATAGAAGAGGCAATAACCCACTATTTTCAAGAAAATAAGGCAGAGGGCATGAGCACACACACCATATGGGATGCTGGGAAAGCAGTTATTAGAGGAGTCATAATAGGTCAGAAGATATCCTGGGGCAGGAATCAGCGGATTTATCAGAATGAATTGGAGGCAGTGGTTCAGGAGAAAAAAAAAGCACACACCAGGAAGGGGGGCAGACGCATGTTGAGGGAGCTTAGGATAGCCAGGCAAGCCCTAGAAACCCTTCTGATGGGCAAGGCAGCACACTCACTGCTTACAACAAAGCAATTCTACTACTTGAAGGGTAACAAAGCAAACAAACTACTAGCGGCTAAACTCAAGTTCATAGTCCCTCGCCAAGGTTGAGGGTGAATGTTTTGGAGTTCTTGGGGACGACAGATGCATCATGTTGGGGGGAAGTATGGGGTGGGGGTAGTTCAATGGGTTGAAGGGTTGTTTTTGTTCAAGGTTCAGTTGCGGTGGGTTTTGTTGGAAGTGTATGGTAGATACTCCAGGGGGTTACAAACTATAAAACATATCCGCGACACAGGTCTTTAATTATCATAGTCAGTCAGTGGGGAATTCAGAACAGCAACCACAATCATGGGCGAGAATTGCAGAGAACTGAAATGTCTCACCTAGAATGTAAATGGTCTAAAAGATAAGATTAAACAATGCTTAGTCTACAGGCACCACAACATTCAAAATGTGGACATAATGCTCATGCAGGAGACGCAGTTGATGGGTTCAGTATGCAGATTTCGGGGGCAGGGGACAATACACGGTGTTGGAACATGCAAAGTACAACAAAGGCTCAAGGGGTTTTGCAATTTTAATTAAACGTACCATCCCTATCAATACAGTCAGGTGAAAAGTCATACAAGTGGAAGGTACATACTGGTGATAGGGGACCCATGGGGAGAAGTAATTACCATACTAAGCATCTATGCACCACCACCCTTATAAGCGGAGTCAGGGCAGAGTCTGAGGAGCTGCGGAGAGTGGAGCGGAGAGTCTGTCCACTCTGTTTACTGTTGTGGGTGTGTCTGCCTACAAAGACCCATTTCCCCCGCGGAGCGGGCGCGGAGTCAGGGCAGAGTCTGAGGAGCTGCGGAGAGTGGAGCGGAGAGTCTGTCCACTCTGTTTACTGTTGTGGGTGTGTCTGCCTACAAAGACCCATTTCCCCCGCGGAGCGGGCGCGGAGTCAGGGCAGAGTCTGAGGAGCTGCGGAGAGTGGAGCGGAGAGTCTGTCCACTCTGTTTACTGTTGTGGGTGTGTCTGCCTACAAAGACCCATTTCCCCCGCGGAGCGGGCGCGGAGTCAGGGCAGAGTCTGAGGAGCTGCGGAGAGTGGAGCGGAGAGTCTGTCCACTCTGTTTACTGTTGTGGGTGTGTCTGCCTACAAAGACCCATTTCCCCCGCGGAGCGGGCGCGGAGTCAGGGCAGAGTCTGAGGAGCTGCGGAGAGTGGAGCGGAGAGTCTGTCCACTCTGTTTACTGTTGTGGGTGTGTCTGCCTACAAAGACCCATTTCCCCCGCGGAGCGGGCGCGGAGTCAGGGCAGAGTCTGAGGAGCTGCGGAGAGTGGAGCGGAGAGTCTGTCCACTCTGTTTACTGTTGTGGGTGTGTCTGCCTACAAAGACCCATTTCCCCCGCGGAGCGGGCGCGGAGTCAGGGCAGAGTCTGAGGAGCTGCGGAGAGTGGAGCGGAGAGTCTGTCCACTCTGTTTACTGTTGTGGGTGTGTCTGCCTACAAAGACCCATTTCCCCCGCGGAGCGGGCGCGGAGTCAGGGCAGAGTCTGAGGAGCTGCGGAGAGTGGAGCGGAGAGTCTGTCCACTCTGTTTACTGTTGTGGGTGTGTCTGCCTACAAAGACCCATTTCCCCCGCGGAGCGGGCGCGGAGTCAGGGCAGAGTCTGAGGAGTCAGAGGATCGGAGGGGTGGAGGTGTGCAGCCCTCCTGGTCCAACTCCCACCCGGACCCCTCCCTGCGGACACAGACACAACGCGAGAATGCGCGAAACCCGCGCCCAACGAAAACTGATCTCACCAAAACCTATTGCAAAGCCTGCAAAAACTGCAAAAACTGTCGCTGCCGATAGCCCCTGGGACCCTATCGTGCACCCACCGTCTTATGACGACCAAGGTGCAGCTTGTGAGGCATCACCCTCGCCACCTCTACCATCAAGCCTCTGCTCATCGGCACGAGCAGCATCAATGACAGAGGTGAGTGTTGCCCAGCACAAACACTGTGTTACACATAGAAAGTGTAACTGTAACTGTACCTGTAACCGCATAGACACTTGCGACGAGCCTTTTCAAACTCCCGTCACCTGTACATATCCACCGATGCCCGACGCCTTGCAGAGAGTCTGGGAGACTGGCCGCTCTAGCGGGCCTGCTGTGTGTGCTGTCGCGGTTGGCAGTGGTGGCGAAGCCGCCATTGCAGTTCTGGAGGCACCGGCACACGACCTCGCCGGGTGCCTGGATCCACCTGGAGCTGCTCCGTGTGATGATGGCTGTGATGGTAGGGCGGAGGGGGAGACTCTGCCTGTCACAGAGAGGGACGTCGTGCGGCAAAGCTCTAGCGGGATCAGCTCCTTGGATACTGTGGTTGTCCCGAGTGACTCGCAGCTGCATCCTGAGAAACCCTTAAAGCCCACAGGAGCTACTAGTCCAACTGCTTATGGACTGACTAACATAACTCACGAGTCACCTCGATCCAGGTTCTACAGTGCCTTGGCCTCACCTAGAAACCCTGACATTTTCTCAGCACACACCAGCAAGGAGGCCTTCTTATTTGAGGCCCCTGACGTTCTTCACAGTGAGGCGATGTGCGGGACCAAGGCTCTTGTGTATCCTGAAACACGACAAGCTGAAGAGAGGGATACTGATCGATGTTCGAGTAACGTCCTGGGCGGCGCCTTGCCTCGCCTCACATCAACCTCTACCACTGCTAAACCTATAATAGGATTAGAAAGAAGAAACTCACTTGAGGTGGCAAACAAACTGTTACTTGACCTCACTCGTCTAAACAAAGAAAGAGCCGTTAAAAACACTATAAATGACGACTTGGGTTCAAAAGCTCCCGTAGAAAAAACTTCTGGCTCAGGGGCGTGTTCCTCTACCACGCAACCCATATTGCTCACCTTGAGATCAAGCTCACTACATAAACGAAGAAGGATTGGGGTGAGTATATCCCCCAGTTTGAGTTGCTCTCAAAACAAGAAACTCAAAAGAAGCTCGATAGAGCATAGCAACGCAATGGGTTCACCAGCCATAGTCCCTGCGCCAAGGCGAGTAATTGACGATACTTACTGCACAACGGACTCCTCAGCAGATCAAACCTCAACGGACTCATCCATAATGGAACGGCCTTACCCCAAGATCCGACGACCGATTCACCGTGGTAGGCGTATGCCTCCACCTGACTCTACAAATCCAGAAGACCCAAGAACGGCGCAGCACACTAAAGATTTACAAACCACCATAATCTCCTCTATGGCCATCTCCATTGCACCCTTTATCAAAATGTACGAAAATCTCAATGACAACATAAAAGAGCTTTCTACGGTAGTCACTGCCATGAATCACAAAATAGAAGGCATGGAAAACAAAAACCTTCACTGCAAGGATATTCTACACGAACTACAAAAAAAAACAGACTGGGCGCTTGAAACACTATCAGACCACGCCAAAAATGCAAACCTAGACAAAAAACTTCTAGCTGAAGTAGCCAAAGAAGCATTGAGCATTTTTCAACAACAAAAAAAAGAACATGGCTACCAGGGGGTAGTTTCCCCTCATGTTGGCCTTCAGGCGACACACTCATGTGTCACATCAGTTTCTCTATCCAACACTGAAAGATGTACACCAACCAATCAATCAGAGAATGCTGCCAGTAACAACAACATCACTGCTGCTAACTCATCATGTGAGCTTGCTAATGTGCAAAAAGAGCCAACTATAAGCCACAAGGGAACCCTAAAGGCTAGTGTGCCTCACATCGCCAACATAAACTCGACAGATCTTACCCTGATACCGGAGACAACGGAGAAACTTGGCAGTACATCTATAAATCCGCATGTTGCTATCATCGCGGTAGACGACTGTCTGATCAGCACTCCGTTTGTAACTGCTCTAAAAGAGAGCCAGGCGGATACGAACTTGGCACTACAAAACCCTCAAGAGGCATCAACCTCCAAGCCGACCCTTAACCAAGAGCTGTTCTGTTCCCAGCTACAACCGATGGCTCCTCCTGCGAGGGTAAACCCCGTGCCCGCTATATACGACATTTTTAAGAAGCCAACTGTTATACACAAGACTCTAGCAGCTACCGAACAAACCATAGGCAACACACTAAAAAAAACCAAAAATCAACCAGCAAGGAAAGCGAGTAGAGGAATCGACTCTCGAAAGTTTTTACGCAACATTAAAATAGTCAACGTAACTGCTAACGGAGTCATCACTAAGGACTCCACTATTGGAAAAAAGATGGCCGTATGTGCAAACAAATCAATGTCATCAGATCCTAAAGAGATGTCAAACTGTGACAGTGATGGTTCCGATACCCTACTGAATATATCTGTATATGACGACGAAGAACTTATCGTCAGAGACAAGTCAGTAGCATTTTCACAAGGTGGACCCAATATATCTGTATATGACGACGAAGAACTTATCGTCAGAGACAAGTCAGTAGCATTTTCACAAGGTGGACCCAAATTAGACTCTGCTGCACCTGTATACATTGACTTAGACGTGCCTGATACTACACCCCGGGAAGAGACCAGGAGTCCTCGTATCTCATCTCTGAACTGTAGTCAACATATTCCTACTACTGTGAAAGCCTCTAAGAGAGTGTCCAGAATCTGTAAACTTATCAAACAAACACCGTCGCAGACCACAGAGGAGGTTCTGCAGAGTCCCCGCTTTGTGACTTTAGATGCCAAAAGACGGATGCTTGATGCTAAAAGAAGCACAAAGCGCCCTTTTGTAAGCCAGCAGGTCGGAACCGAATCATCTGCCGTATCCAATACGTTGCAAGACTCCATATGTGTGACACAGGCGTCAAGGTTCGAGGCCCCCACAGTTCGCAATTCTGGGCCCAAAATGCCTATGATCACAGATGAAAGGAAAAACCAAACAGAGTGGGTGAACCGATCAACTAAACAACCTCAAAAACAAATGCCAAAGGTGAGATCACATCAACCAGCGACACGACAAGCACCCCATCGTCTAATACTGGAACGTATAGTATCCTCTGATGACCTGATACTAAATCGATCTAATGTGCTGCGACTGTGTCAGCTGATTCCCAGCTTACGTGCGATAACTTCTGAAGATCTCAAAATTGTGGAATTCCAGAACGAAACGAAAACTGATGCTGTAATCCTACATCTACACTCTAAGATCATAGCAGATGCACTACTGGATGCCGGGCCTACACTGATGTCTCTAGGATTTGATATAATCAACGCTGAAAGGGGTGTTTGGAGCGCTGACTCCCAAGTAAAGTCCTGCAGTAATCCAATGAATAACGGGAACAAAAGATCCAATGAAGACTTGGAGAGCAGCATCGAGCATCAATCCAAGGAAACTCAAGCGTCTAGTCCTTTGAGACCACGTGACTCAGCAGCCTTGCCACTGGAATGTGACCTGATAAGAATTACAGTTAATGGAATGACAAGCCCATCCACTACACATGACAATGAGAGGAACCCTGCCATCATATCAAACAAATGTGACGATTGGTCCTGGTTGGCCAAAACCTTAAACACTGAACCGAGGAAATAACGCCAGGAACCGGGAAGATCTCACATATGTAACATAGGTTCCTGGAACACTAGAGGATTCACGCATCTTTTTGAAACAACATGGGCTTCTGAACTGGACATTTTGTGTTTACAAGAAACATGGCTCTCTCAAAGCCCGTTGATGGAAGGATTCGAAATAGCAATTAATCCCGCCATAAAACAAACAAAGGGAAGGCCGATGGCTGGCCTACTTTTGGCAGTGAGGAAAAGCACTGGATTCCGGATCCTCAACTCATACAATCCCTCACCTTTTATTCAGGTATCCACCGTCGATGTATATCCAAAAGAAACAACCAAGAAATCACGCTTGTATATTATCAACTTATACTGGAACCACGAACGCAACGAAGAGTGCACCTTTATTGACCTTGTAACAACCGTGATCGACGACTTACTCACTAAGGAGCAACCGCTAGACCTAATTGTATGTGGTGACCTAAACATCATCTGTATTCCGGATAATGCTCACACTGACGAAAACTCAAGAGGCAACTGCAAACGAGAACAAGCTGCGACTCAATGGTGTTTAGAATTAGATCTGAGAGGCTTGCACATGCTTAACGGGCAAACAGCTGGTGATATTCCGGCTTGCCCTACTTGGAGAAGAGATGACCAAAAATCGGTCATTGACTACATATTTGTGACTGAAAACATCCACAAGAGAACAACTAAATTGGAAGTCACCAAAATGCAACACAGTGATCATGATATGCTAAAACTATCAATTCATCACCCTTGGCTGGATGAGCAGAGCTGTTGGCCATTTGCGGTATGCACTGGGACAGGCAGAATACGTCTAAACCTTTTGGATACAGAAGTAATGGCCATTTCTAATGCCTTTCAACACACTGTCAATTCCTTAGAATACCAAAATCTTCTGTCCAACTTTGAGGAACACAAACGTAGCCTAAAACACGTCGAATTTTGCCCAAAACATAAATTCGACGTTTCCATCCTGCAACGCAAAAGAGTGATGAGACAAGAGTTACGAAAACTTAAAGGCCCGTATACCGACAACATGAAAGAGAGCAAAAGGGCGATCAAGGCCAAATACCGAAACTGGCTTAAATCACATGCAGTGATTATGCACCAAAACGACTCAGAAGAGATGCTGAAAAGAATGGCTGGCAAAAACTCGGCAGCCTATTGGAAACTGATAAATAACACTATGGCCCCACAGCAAGCCCTCCAAGCCATTGCAGTAACTGAAGCTGAGTGGGCGACCTTCTACACAGACCTCTTTTGCAATGATAAACCCGTACCATCATGGGTTCCTATAACGACAAACAAATGGGACCTGGAGTTTAAAAGAAGCGACATCTTGGACATAATCAAAAATGTGCACGACTCTAGAGCGCCTGGCCCTGACGGCCTAACAAACTACACACTGAAAAAAACACCAGCCTTATGGGCAGACTTTTGTGTCACTCTGTTTGACCGAGTCATCACGAGCCGAGCAACCCCCAAGTCTTGGAAAAGCGCTGTAGTGGTCCCAATCTTTAAAAAGGGAGACCGTCTAAATCCAAAAAACTACAGGCCCATAGCTCTGCTAGACGTGTTGGGGAAGATTTACGCCACCCTGTTGAAACAGAAACTACAAAAATGGGCCAAAGACTATAACCATGTAGACCCCAGACAAGCGGGGTTTGTAAAGGGAGTCGGATGCGGCTTGAACCTATTGGTACTGAATCTCCTAAAGATGGAAGCAATCAGAACCAACACAAAGATCTACCTGGCTTTGATAGACTTGTCCCATGCGTTCGATAGCATAGACAGGGAACGTTTATGGGAGAAACTCATGAGATGGAACTGCCCTTCAAGCTTAGTGGAAGCGATACGTGAACTACACACGGACACTACCATTCAGATTCGCTTAGACACTAAAGGCACGTTATCTGCCCCTATCAGCACACAGAAGGGTGTGAAACAAGGATGCCCCTTAGCAGCCATCATTTTTAACCTCTTTATATCTGACATAAATGAGGCATTCACTGGCGCATCAATATTTCCTCCGAAATTACATGGCTCGCCCATTAACTACCTGGTCTACGCTGACGATCTTATTCTGATCGATTTGACTCCTATTGGCCTGCAGCGTAAACTAAAGTGCCTTGACAACTATACAACAGCGAACGGACTTCGAATCAACAAACAAAAATGCGAAATTCTAATCTTGGAGAAACTACAAGGCCGCATCACTCGACGGAAAAAGAACAGATGGTCTCTTGGTAATGAACAACTTCAGACCGTAAAATATTCCACATACCTGGGTATGAAGATCAGCGCCAGCAGAAATGACGCACCGTGGGCAGAACTGACAAAGAGCAAATGCCGACAGATGGCTTGTCAGGCGACTCTAATCAACAAAAAATTTGGAAAGTTCACCCTAAAACCAGTAATTGAATTTTTTCAACAAACAGTGGTACCTGCCCTAATCTATAGCGGCGAAAACGCCTTTGGCTGTTCAAGTGACTTGTGGAACTCACTTGAAAACATATTCTGGAGCAGAGTACTACAGCTTCCCAAAGGCACTTCGACGGTCTGTCTTCGATATGAACTGGGCCTCATCTCGATAAATGCAAGAGTCTCTTGGAACTTACTGAGTCTGTTTAGAAAAACTCTGATAGAAGATCCAGCGATCCAATTTAAAATACTACACAGGCCGGACACCGCCAAAGAACACACGATCTTCTTTCAATGGAACCTCCTTTGCGAAACACTTTTAAAGGAGTTTGACATTTCAGCCACAATGCTAACTAAAAATCCAGAGCTGGCAAAAATGAAAATATGGAGGGCTGACTGGATAAAAACTTGCGAAGCAAGAGCCAACTCAACTCTAATGCAAGATGTCCCAGGAGAAGCCAAAGCATATCATCAGAGGCACACTTATTTAACTCTTCTTCCAGATCAGCATGCTAGATCTCTATACATGCACTTCAGACTAAATATGCTAAAAACAAAGGAGCGGATGAACATTTGGGCGAAGGGTGCGGGCACCAACCTAAGTTGTAGCTTCTGTAACAATGATAAGGAAACCTTAAAACATCTAACGATGTTCTGCCAATACTTTCAGCATCAAAGGCAAATTCACTTCAGAGAGCTAATCGAAGAGCACCAATGTATGACGGCTGATGACTGGTGGAAAGCCTTATTTGAGGGATCGAACAGAGCAGTGCTATTTGCACTAATAAACTTTCTACGTGTAGTAAAAGGACAGCTGGACGATCCAAAACTCAATGTGGTCCAATCAAAGACTTGAAATATCTATCGGCCACCATGGCAGCATCCTTTAATATGACACGTTGGAAGTACAAATCGAGTTGTTAAGACGACACTGATGGTGGGAGGGATGGAGGGAGGTAAACAAAACGACACGATTTCACATGTGACGTATCCTTCCTCTTGTTCTGCTTTAGTTAATTCTTTTTAAAGGTTGAACAAACCAATAAAAATAATTAAAAAAAAAAATAATAATCGGAGTTACTCAGAGCGCTTCAAACATTACTGCCTACACACGTTGCAGACCTGACAATAGTGTGTGGGGACTTTAATGATGTCATCCAGGGAGATTGAGACAGGAGCTTGCAAAGGGACAGACCAATGGTCGAAGTGGGCGGTGAGCGGTCGGGAGCGGTGTTCCTATACTTTTATTAATTCCGTTTTTCTGTTCCTATACTTTTATTTTCAAAAGAAACTGTTCCGAAATGGTTTTGTTTTAAAATAAAAGTTTAGGAAGAAGTTCAAACTTGCACTTCAGTGCACTGCACTGAACGTTCCCCTTAACCAGCAGGGCATGTGTCTGGGGGTTGGTATTGCATGTGCGAGGGGGTGTGGTGATGGGGTTTGGAGGGAGCGGGAGGGCCAGCAGGGAACATACTTCCACTACATCTTTTCATACACTTCGATCACTGGGACAGACTACCTTGAGATATAACTCGCACTAAATTAGCGACAATTGTAGATGTAACTGGCCTGAGCGATTTCTGGGGAGGATTGCACCCAGGGGAACGGCATTTCTCATTCTACTCAGGTGCCCATGCGTCACTATCATGCTTGCTTTACATCTTCTCACCATGCACAACTACGGCTAGGGTGACGGAAGCCAAATATTTATGAAGAGGTATATTAGATCATGCTCTGCTGTATGTTAGATCACGGGGAGGGAACTGAGGGGACAAGGGGAATGGAGGTTAAATGCTTATTGCATGACATTGAGCCGATACTGGGGATGTTGAGAGAAGGTACAGACGAATACTTTGGGTTGGTCGAGGGAACAGTACAAAGTAGTTGTATTATCTGAGAGGTGTGCAAAACGGTCCTCAGGGGATGGGTGGGGATGACAATAGGTCACCACCGGTAGGAAAGGCGAGTCAAATTAGAGGCTCTAGAAAAGGAAATAGAGGAGAAGAAAAGTATATACACAGAGAAAAAAACATCAGAGGCAAAAGGGGTACTACTGAAGACTATTGCTCAATATAAGTCTGTGGACACAGATGAGGCTAAACAGGCATACTGGGCTATGAAGGCCAAAGGGGATAAACGTGGGAAGATGCTAGTATGGCTAGAAAAGAGAGAGGTGGAGTCCAGCTGGGTCAGGGAAATAAGGACGGACGGGGTGAGCATTACACGGAAGGCAGTCAAAACGTCAACGAATTCGCAAATTTCGATTCAGGGCTGTATGGAGAAGTAGCGGGCCTGAACAAAGAAGGAATCCTGACATATCTGGAAAGGAGCTAGCAAGCTAGCATGCCAGTGGTGGAGAGCAAGCACAGCTTCAGATGGTTAGGGTAATCACAGTGGAGGAGGTACAGGATGTAATCAGCAACCTGCAGTCTGTGAAAACCTCGGGCCTGAACAAGATCTTGGTTGAATACTGGAAATGCATGGGAGACAAAGTGGCAAAATAACAATTCTAGACGTGCCCTCACACGTCTGAATCATAGCATTCAAACTACAGTATTAGTAATGTATAATTGTATCCTTTTCTGTTGTTTTTATTTTTTTGACTAAAATGCTAACAATAATAATTTTGTTTTTCCTTTTTCTGTCACTGTTCTTTTTTGCAATGTTTTCATGATATTCGTTTACTCTTCTTTATGTACATATTCATTGATTTGCTCAAAATAGTGAAAATGTATCGGGTGGAACTATGAAACAATTCATTATATAAAATCATGCAAAATGGTTCTATGCCCGGAAGAAGCCCATGTTCTGAGTGAAACGTGTGTTGGCCAGACCAACTTTCATTTGTGTATGGCTTTCAGCACTTATGAGACTTACTGCACTTAATGAAGTGTCAACCAATGCATTTCTGAAAATCATTGGTAAAGAGACATTTTCTATCGCATCTGCCAAGAGGTCAAAAACGGTTATGTTACATTAATCCTAATTATGTTTGACTTCAGCGCTACTCAGTCACAAAAGAGAAATTCTTTTTCATGGCCATTTTCAATTGACCATAGTCTTGATTGTTTTATCAACCACATCCTTTACCTGACTCTTTCTCACTTGTAGAACTGGACATCTCCCTATTTTGCTTGCATGCTCATATGCTGTTTGAGCATAGGTACACTGGGAAATTATATTTTTCTGATGTCATTCTGTATATGATTCCATTCCTGAATTTCCTCACTCAGTGAATTTTCTCTGTTATCCCTGGCGCTAACTCCAGTTCTTCCATTTTCCTCTCCATATCACTCTTTTTCCTTATGTTATCACTATCAAATATTCCATAATTATGGCCTTAAATGGATCCCATATCCTCTGGCCCAAGGCACTCCCCTCTTTCCTCTTGAGGAATTCTGTAATAGTCACGATCAGTACATTATTCATCCTCCACTTAACTCTATTTAATTTAATTCAACAAATCATCCCCTGTATTAACACTAATAACAGAATGATCCATAAAGACTGCAGGTTCTACAACCATTTTCAGACATTTTATAAAACAGCCATCCTCCAAGCTAAAGGAAAATTCCTATAACCAACGAATTCTAGAAGCTAAATTCGAGTCCAGAGAACTCTTTTTGATCCTACGGGAGTTACAATCCCCGGCACCCCTTCCTGACCATTGCATTAAGGACTCACAGTGGTGCAACAATATTCAAAAAGCGCTCCTTGGCATAGTCGCCACACTTCAAGACAAAATTAACACCAAGAAATCCAAGCTAGTGCCACCGCCCATCCCACCCCATTCATACCTTTACCCAATTTTGAATTCACCCCGTAACCATCATCGAAACCATCAAAACCATCCGCGCCCTAAAAGCATCCAAATGTCAAGGTGACATCTGCCCTGAATCTCTCATAAAAGAGTTGGCAGAAGAATTAGCCCTGATCAATAACTTGTTTGCCTCAAATAATAATAATGTACCTGAAAACCTCAAGGAAGCCGGGGTCCTCCCTTTCCTTAAAAAACCCACCCTAGACCCGAACATCCCGACAAACTACCGTCCAATTACCACGGTACCATTCCTCCTGAAAATACTGGACAGAATAGCTTATATGCCAATACAGAAATTCCTGGAAACACATAATCTCCTAGGCCTCAGACAATCCGGCTGCCGCCCAGGCCTCAGACAATCCGGCTGCCGCCCAGGCCATGGCACTGAAACTGCTCTCTTGGACCTAACAATCCAAATGGACACGGCAAAAGACAACGGCAGTATGGCTGCACTTCTACTACTAGATCTGTCCACAGCGTTTGACCTGGTCAACCATAAAATACTTTGTAGACACCTAGCTTCAGACGCCCACTTCTTGGACCATGCCATAAAATGGGTTAAATCCTTCTTATCTCACTGCACCATGAGGGTTTTCACCACCATGGCGGCTGCACCTCCTGCCTCAGTTACCTGCGGAGTCCCCCAAGGGTCCTGCGTTTCCCTTACCCTACACAATGTCTTCACCAAGCCATTGTTTGACCTACTAGATAAACTTGGAGTCACCTATACCAACTATGCTGATGATACTCAGATGCTCGTGCCTATCACAGGCAATCACATCCATAACGTTAACACTCTAAACAAAATCTACTTCACCATTCAGGCCTTGATGGCCCATAATGAACTCTGCCTACATGATGACAAAACTCCTCATTGTCAACCACTCTCAGATTAACAAACTATTGTTTCGAAACTTTGACTGGCCACCTATCCAACGACTACAAAACCTTAATTATTGACAGTAATACCATTACCACCTCCAAAGAGGTTAAAACACTTAGGGCCTCATTACAACTCAGGCGTTGAGGGTTAACGCCACCGTTAACCCTTAACGCCTGATTCTGATTTTAACGCCTGCTTTTAGCAGGCGTTAAAATCCATGGCGCTAACCTGCCATGGTGCTAATTACGCCGCCGTAATTTACGGCGGCGTAATTAGCGCCTTCCCCACTCCCATTATGCCCTATGGGGCAAAAATGGGAATGGGGAAGGGAAAATGGGAAATGGGGATTTACCGCCCCACTCACCTTGGAATGGGGCGGTAAATCCGCCATCCACCATGGTGTAAACAGAGTTTACACCATGGTGGTAAAGTTGGTGCACTTAGCACCAAGGTTGTAATGAGGCCCTTAGAGTGTACCTCGACACTTCACTCACCATGACTAGGCAGGACAATGCTATCGCATCGGCAGCAGCCTACACTGCCAAATTGATCAATGCCAGCAGACCGTTTTTGACCACTGATAACTGCGTCACACGCACCAGAGCGTTAACACTCTCCAGGGTTGACTACTGCAGCTCTCTATTTGCAGCCACCAATACCAAAAATATAAAAAAACACCAAATAATTCAAAATAATGCAATAAAAGCAGCGCTCAACATTCCAAGAAGGGATCACATCTCTGCATGCAAGACGGAAAATCCATTGGCTACTGATAAGGGAGCACATAACATTTAAAATCCTATCCCTTATACACAAATGCCTATAAAAGACCACCCCAAGTTATCTGTCCAACCAAATCACCAATACCCAGTCCACCAGGCCCACCAGAGCTGCCTACTTCTTCTGCCTGGATATCCCCCGCTTCAAGCGACAAAAGCGGGTGGCAGCAGCTTCCCAGTGATCACAGCTAAACACTGGAACCTTACCTCTAGCATTGAGATCAGACCCATCTCTTTGCATGGGCGTAATTTTAGGGGGGACAGGGGTGTTTGTCGCCCCAACCTTCGCGGCACACCATTTTGTCCCCATTCATTTGGCTGGGGCACCTTTTCTTCAGATGTCATGTCCCCCCCCCCCAACATTTTCAGCAAAGTTACTCCACTGTCCCTCTGGTCCTTCCGGAAAGAACTCAAAACGTGGCTTTTCAATCAAGGGAACTAAGGACAACCACGTAACTGTATAACCTTTTGTGAATTTGCATCCCATTGTGCTTTCTTGTATCCAAATCCCCCTGTAAAACCAATGTATCCTTAGAAATCCACTGTAAATCCTCTGAAAAACTATAACCATAAGCAACATAAGAAACTATCTGTAAACAAACATGCTTCTGTAACCAGCGCCTAGATGCCCCCAGCCTAAGTGCACTTGACAAATGTCAAAATAAATAAATACTACATTTTAGGATACATACTATTCAATCACTCTCAGCTGACTTCAATATAATTACAGAATTGTCAGAAGAAACATCACTAAACCCCAAGTCCCAGTTTACTCCACATTTAGCAACGGATAACGTGATAGACATGTTTAGCAAACCTACAACGCATCACCTTTCAGGGACTAAACAGAAAATGCAGCAACATTTGACATTTCAAGAAAAAACAGAATTAATAGAACTCAGTAAGAATCCGGAAGCTACAATAAAAATTGCTGATAAAGGAAGTAACATCGTCCTCATGAAAACAGAAAAATATGTCAAATCGCCTCTTCACCATCTAAACAATGCAAATTGATATGAGAAACTGATAATTAACCTTTTACCCAAACTAGTGGAAGACTGGAAAATTATGAATACCTATTGGTTGGAGACTGGCCCGCTCACAGAAGATGAATACAATTTTATGAATAATCCATTTCCGATTGTAGCCACAATATACTTTATTCCCAAAATCCACAAGCGCGATCAGAACTTTCCACTGAGCAGACCCATTATTAACAGTATCAGATCACTTTACAGAGCCTATTTCCCAATATATTGACCAACATCTACAACCTCTGGTATCAGAATTGGCATCATATATACGGGACACCAAATATGTCATCCAGCAATTAGAAACAGTACCATGGGAGGCTAACTACAGACTAGTCACACTTGATGTTTCTTCACTGTATACTAGTATCTTGCATACCAATGGTATTGAAACTTATTACTTCCTTAAAACCAGATCCATCTCTTTTCACCAACAAAATCAAATGTTAACAGAAATGCTTAGTTTCACATTACAAAATAATATATTTACCTTCAATAATCAACTATATAGACAGAAACAGGGCATGGCCATGGGTGCAAAATTTGCACCAACTTATGCCAATTTATATATGGGCCACTTTGAAAAAGAATTTGCTTGGCAACACCGTGCATTCACCGCTGAAAATCGTATAATCATATGGGGCCACTATATAGATGACATTTTGATCATTTGGATTGGAGACCTTCATAAACTCAACGAATTTCATACCTATTTAAATGCTAACGAGTACAACCTACATTTTACTTTGCAAGAAAGTACAACCTCATTCAACTTTCTGTGGGCCTCATCACGACCTCGGGCGTAGCGGTGGCGCTATTAGCGCGGGGGCTATTAGCGCGACCGCCATAGCCCCCGGCGCTAATAGCGCGGGATCACGAGTTGGGCGGACTTGGAAGTCCCCATTCCCCATTGAGCCCATTCGGGAATGCCCCATTCCCCATTGGGCTCAATGGGGAAATTTCGCGCTCATACCGCCGGCGGATTTCCCGCCGGCGGTATAAGCGCGAATTCTCAGCGGATTTCACACCAGCTCAGAGCTGGTTTGAAATCCGCCGAAGCCCTGATTCGGCAGACCCTTAAATCCAGCAGTAATAGCGCTACCGCCGGATTTAAGGGTTACCGCTGAGGTCGTGATGAGGCCCTGTATCTGGAACTATATATCAAGAATGATGCTATTCATGCAACTCTTTTTGTCAAGCCAACCGCAGGAAACAGTATCCTTCAAGCAACAAGCAATCATCCGGACCATGTAATTTTGAATATTCCATATGGAGAAATATTACGTATAAAGAGAAACTGTATAGAACAAGAAGAATACGAAAAACATGCAAGAGACTTCAAAAGTTCAAAGAAAGATGTTATGACAGTGAGCATCTCAACAAAACTTATTACAAAACCAAATTGCAATAAGCAGAATTGCTCACCAACAAACCCAAATCTGCTCTTACAACAAATCCAAACAAGATAAGGTTTATAACCACATACAGCTCAAATATGCAGGCAATCAGAGCAATACTGTCCAAACAGTGGCCTATCCTACAATTGGATGAAGACCTAACAACATATTTGGAAAGCACACCAAGTTTAACTTTCCGCAAAGCGAAAAACTTAAAAGAAATGCTGAGCCCTTTTCATTTTGTGAATATAATCCAAGATATTGGTTTGCCCCAAATATGGAACATGAAGCCACTAATAGGAAACTATAAATGTGGACAATGCAAACAATACCCTCACTCAGAAAATGGCAAACAAGAAATTCTAATGTCAAAAGGCACCACCTGCAAAATCTCTCAGTTTATCAATTGCAACACCAGATTTGTTGTATATGACATCCAATGCACATGCCAAAAAATGTATATAGGCAGTACCATCCGACCCTTAAAGATAAGAATATCAGAACATCTAAGATCTATTGGAAATAAGGGCACAAGATTCCCATTGGCCTACCACTTTCAACAAGATCATCAAGAAGACTCACTGGACGGTATTAAATACTTTGGCCTTGAAAGGATTTGCATGCCTCCAAGAGGAGGGAACAAAGAAAAAATCTTGAGATGCAAAGAGGCGTCTTGGATATGCCTAATGGACACATGCCATACAGGTTTAAATGTGGACACAGCGATGCACCATTATCTTTAAAGTTTTGTGTCACTAATGAATACTATAGTATGAACAATAGCTAGCTCAGCCAAAATAGGGAGGCATTTACTTTATATGTGTTCACCTATTTCTTCTGTTTTACAATTTTCCTTTTTCTTTTTTATTGAACAACATGAAAATGTATCATTTAGGAAATTACTAACTCTGAACATTTTTAACTGAAGTTAGGACAAATATGATCTATACCTATATTGTCTTTGAGATATCATATATATGCTTCTGATTCCAGACCAACGTCAAGTTAAATTTATATACTAATACCATCAGGTCAAATCATGTTACTATAAATATCACCAAGGTAACACCAAAATATCTGGCTTTTAATAAAATCAGCAAAGTTAATTTATGAAAAAACAAGATCTAGTACAGCGTTAAGTTCAGTAAACTTAGGAACCCAAAGCAAGATGGCGGAGGCGTGATGACGTGGTCGCTCTTAACGAGCATGATCACGTCATCACGTTACTATTCATATGCGTCCATCTTTAATCCTTCATGGTTAACATGCCGCAAGGATTTCAAATAGCATCGGGAAATCAGCCCGTATCCCTAAACTAATACCAGGTAAGCGAAATGGCTCTCTAGAAAAGCATATATAGTTCAAATATTGAGATACATATCAATAATAAAATGTATATTAACTAGAAGGCAATCTGACAAGCAACTAAAATGTGTATGCTTGTCTATACCTTTTCAACAATATAATTGACAGACACATGCGTATATGAAGCAAGTCTTCTCACAAACGTTCGAATTGGTCAGAATATAGAGATTTTGAAGCAGCAAGAATAAACCAAAAAGTCTGTCAGTATAAAAACGTTATATACCTTAAGGATGTTGGAGCTGAAATCACAAGCAATGTAAGATACATCTACAATAGCCAAATAAGCTAAATATGTGTACTTTGTTTTAGGTTGCAAACACATTGGATTGATTTAACCCTCCTGATGAACCACCATAAATATTTGGTGGGGAAACACGTGTCGATGTAATTTATAACTAAATAAAATAGATCTGGAACAACCATACGGATTCTCCTCTTCTTTTTGCAACTAAATTTCATGAAATTAAAATAGAAAACAGCCTCCTATTTCCCCCCCCTTTCTCATCTTATTTCTGTGTTGACCCATTCCTCCCATAGATCTATCCTTGCTTGACACCGCCAAGTTAAAATGTAGACCTATTTTGTATGCAGCTCGAAAAGTAGTCATTCCTAATGTGTGAGAATTCCATAGCCCCATAAAATAAAAATGTGTGCCACCTAGAAACCAGCGTTTCATTGACATAGTCACTCCAAAATACAGTTCACTTGGTTGCTTACAAAAACAAAGAGCAATTGACAAAATCCCAAATTACTGACCTGGTTTATATCCCCTTACTAACCGCTGTCCTGTGGCAGGGGCCAGAAAGCAGAGGATGATGGGAAGAGAGGCAGAGGTAAAACCCCTAAATCAAATAGAATTCAAAAGAGGGGGGGATCCCTATAAATCCGGGAATAAGGGGAGGGGTATGAGAAGAGCGCCATTGTTGGAAGGCAGTGAGTCATATTCGGTGCTGAAGGAGGAACTATCAAACTACTGTACTGAGAGGCTGAAGGAGACAATGTCTCACACACAGGGAGGCAGATGCTGTAAGAGGTTCCAGAGAGCCTTTAGAGGTATTCAGATCTTACAGGGTGTAGACTGCTCTGAAAGGTGTGTTCAACCTGAGGTGCATTGAGAACCATAAAGCACCTGGAACATGAGTGGTGTGGATAATCATGAACAGAGCCTAGAGCCTGAGATGTGTAATAAGAAGTCCGAAGATGACTAGAACCTGAGAGGGGTGGTCAAATAAATACGATGAGCACAGAGAATTGGGAAAAGAGCTGTGTGCAGTATTGCAGACACCTCATCCAGTCCCATTATCAAATAGTTATGACCCACATCTGAACCAGGGCCCTGCCATCAATGATATGGGGAAGGTCACCAGAAAACAGGAGAAAGAGAAAAAGAGATGTCTAGGTTCTGACACAAGGAAGGTGATTAGAAAGCTAGCCCCAGAAAGCACTGACTCGGCAAGAGATTATGGCTGCTAAATTGTCCACTCTCCTATCCCCCCTACCTCCTCCCCATGATGATCGGCATGGAGAATCTTGCCCGATTAACACAAAGGTTTTAGCTATTTTTTCAGAAATAAAAGCTTTAATAACTGGAAAAATAGAGAGTTGCCTGAGAGAATTGGTGGATAAAATAAAGACACTCAAGGATAAGGTGGCTTTAGTCGACATTCGCAAGATTGAACAAGAGAACAAATAGCCAAATCCACTCTGAATCATTATCCCTTGTCTGGAAATGCATCCATTAAAAAAGAAACAATGGTCAACCACACACCTAACAACAAAGAAGTGATAAAAGGTTGCCCTCCACAGTGACTACAGCACTCCTAGGCCATGGTCCATTTTCCTCCGTACTGTATGGGGCCCTCTGTAAGAGAATGGACCAGAGACATCTGCACAGCAACATCTGGCTTACCCTTTAAACAATAGCATGACGACAGGGCGAAGCATTACTTCGCAAATTGTACTCCTGCCACCGCCCCTTACTCACCCTTGTTAACATATCTTTTATGGTGGCTGCAGGTAGAGTCGTATGGAGGGAAAGGGACTATGGACTAGGAGCAAAGTAGTCTCTACAGTGAATAACATTTTCTTACTCGAACATCTTGTCCCCTTTCCTTCATACTTGAAGTGCAAATGCACAGCCTAGCACACTCACCAAAGGGAGGAAGAACCTCAAATATATCAGGAAAAGAAATGTTTACAAATTGCCTGCTCAAATGCTGCATCTCCTCGGGAAGTGGCATCTGTGTATTAGTGTCTGCAAAAGCTGAAAGGAGTGGACCAATTAGCTACTTTACTGATAGAATCCCAGGGGACCTGCTTCTAAAAAACCATAGCCATAGATTTTGCTCTAACCAAATGTGAGTGCATAATCCTTCAACCCTCATGTTTCAGTGACTTGTATGACTCAGAAATGGTACAGATTTTCCACCTTTAGGTAGAAGCCATAGAAGCTTGACGACCATGAGATGACCCTGCAAAGGTTGTGGAAAGAGTCTCTCACCAATGAGATAATCTCCTGCATTTCCAACAACAGCTTTTTCCTGTCATTAATTTTAGTTCCTATTCCCCATTCATACCCCAGAACCCAGCTAGCACCATTTATATAGAAAAGAGTTACACTGATATAATTGTCTCTTGGGGTCAGAGGCTGGAGAAGGACAAGTAGAACCCTTCGGTAAACAAGAATGTTTTCCTGGTGCAGTGGATTATTAACCTAAGAGTGCTTACCTTCCATAACATAAGTATTGTCAGATGTTTTTCAGTAAATTCCATCTGCTCGGTTCATAATTTGAATTGTTTATTGAGATTGAAAAAAACGTTTTGCACCATAGAAAAAGTTGTGTTCATATGTTCTTAAATACAATAAATTTACAAAGAAACACAAAAAGGTTTTTCATTTTTTAAACAGCAGTTCTAAGTCTTAGTAATTTCCTATTTACTTGCATAATGCCCTTAGCCAAATGATTTTACATTGCATAACATCCTCAAATTAGTGTCAACTTTTCGATCCTTTATTTGTGCTTCATTAGTTAATCATCATTTATGTGATGTTTATCATCAGTTTTATCCTTAGTATTTACCTAATTTCTTGAAAAATATACCAGTTTATTATTATCCTCTAATCTTTACTTCATTCCTTGTCACCATTTATATACTTTGTGTTTATTTCATTAATATCTTTTAAAACATATCAGTTGGTTGGTCATTCATTTGAGTTCTCTCTGAATAGCATCTTCACTTGCTAGCTATCCTCTGTCCTTATCAGAGTAAAAAGTTCTTTATTGTTGTTGTAGTTCTCTCGGAATAGCATCCTCAATAGATTATTGTCCTCATAGGAATAGCACCGCCGAATCGCTAGTCTGCATCATTTATGGTCGGAAATACGGCAGTAAAAGATCGTCTTCGAACCTCTGATTTTCGTTCTTGTTTATTGAAAACATTCTTGGCAAATGCTTTCACCTTGTTTCGTCTTTCACTGGTCCAGGAAATGTCACCTCTAGCGGCACAATATGAATGCCCCCAGCATCCCTTGTCTATCTTGTTCAATCTACTCTTCTCCTAAGTGCTTACAATTAATTCCTCGCCAATGGCTACCACTTGGTGAACCCCAGTGCTACCTAGATCGATTCAGATTCTACGCTAGCACCCTGGGAAAAGCTCACAACACTATGTAAATAGCATTCAATCATAAGTGAATGATAATTAATACACTTAGGTGTATATCACTTGTATTGGAAAATAGATTTTAAGTGAAAGATGGGAAAGTGCAGCACCAATGCGGGAGGGTGACAATTATTCAGTCACATAGTGAAGACAGAAAGGAGCTCATTTCGTTCTCTGGCATACATTTCTCAGAGGGGATGTTACATATGCACTTAAGTGCAAACAGGACTCCTCAAGGCAATGTTTGCCATTTGCACTGCGAAGTGCAAAACCAAGGTGTAAATACAAGTGTGATTGCCTGTATGCCTTTCTTTTTGCACTTCACAGCACAAAGTACATGTCGCCTACCATGTGCACATGGCAGGCAGGGTTTGCAATGGATTTCTATGGAATCTGGGTGCATTTTGCTGGTGTGAAAAGCACTGGGTCCATAGAAATTCAATGGTTTTAAGCCAGAATATAAATGTCATTCTGGCATAAAACCAAGTGGTTTTTAGAGATGTGGGGAAAAGGGAGGCGGAAAATGTAACTCCCATTATACCCTGCTGCACCCAGGTTGAAATACTACAAAATGCAATGGAGCGTGTAAAGGCTAATTATAATCATCCCCAGCAGTTCTACATCATGTTACTTACAATCTAGCCCATGCCTAACAGTACCTGGTTGTGTCAGGGGCTAAGTTGCTAGATGTAGAATAAGTACGCATTGTGCATCACATGGGAAAATGTTTTTTGTGGGAATGTTGAAATTGAAATTTGCAAATAGCAACAATGATTTTTAAAGGGACCTTATCGTTAAGTTGCACTAATAAAAACCTATACAATTCACTGAAAACACTTTGTGGTTGAGTTGCACTAGTAAAAACCTACGAAATTCATTGAAATAATGTTGTTAAAGGGAGATGATGGTTGCAGGGTAAATTAATCCAAAACAAAGAAAATCGCCAGTATGGTAAGCTCTGCAACCATAACTCGTGCCACCACCATGTACTGCTAAAACTAACACAAAGGAAAACCAAGATGATATCACAAATCAATTCTGATGAAAAGTCCCGACAAGGGGTTCTGTTCAGAATGTTGCTAGCAATATGAAGGGTGATCGGGAGACCTCTCATTAACTACTCCATGTATTACAAAATGCACGTATTGAAATAGAAACGTTCTAGTGAAGTGTTGTTAATACAGTAATCTAATAATACATATACATAGACAATAGCTGCAGCACAGACCATTGAAGTAGAGTATTTTTAATCTAGTAATATTGGCCAGTAGAATCATAACTCCAAGCTTATCAGAATCTTGTCTAATGTTAAACTGAGAATTAACAGCTAAAAATACAAGAATTACTACAAAAATGTGTTAGTACAAAAAATACATATGGAGAGCATCAATGTATACACATCTGAGGCACATACAGGAAACTCTAGTAAGAGGAAAGATACACCATGACCAGAAAATTACAGTAGGATTAGAGTTCATCATCATGTACAAAAAATGAATTGTTGGTCTGGGGCCTGCTTATTGTCCCATGTATGTGCACCATGAGCTCAGGCCAAACCATAAGGAAAGTACCTTAAAAACATAGCACAAGGTTACATTCTACATATACTGCACCTTTAGAGTATGTGTATCATGTTTTCAATGCAGTATGACCAGATTAATTTGTCATCTTAAAATGGTCACTGTCACTGAACATAAACAACTGCCCCTTGAGCAGACTTTGCAGGAATAGAGCTCTGAACGTGAAGTCTATTTTAAGGTACTGCTATCTCAACGAGTCAAGTAAGAGAGAGTAACTCTGAAGTACTGCTTTATTTTCTGCAAGCTTGGAATATGGGAATTAGTTCTTTAATGCAGCAGTGTTCGTGTGGGATCCAGAGACACATTCCACTCCTGTGATACTTCGCATTTCACTATCTTTAATTTTACATTGTCGTGCTCTTCTGGTTTCTTCTCTGTGCTTAGCTGGGTCTAGAGGTTACAATTTAAGCTGTCCTTGTTTATTGGTAGGATGGGCTGCTGGTATGCAAAGGGATGATTTGAGAATAAAGCCTGGTGCTTGAATGTCAGCATGCACGCGGGAGGAGGAAATGTATTGTATGTGTCTGGCTAACATGCTTAACACTCTCAGTAGTTACAGAGAGACATGAAACTTAACACATGCTTTTGGAGAGTATTGCCTACATTTTTTTTAATAACATTTGTGATTCAGTGTGTAGGAGTTCCATCACTCTTCCTGTGCAAAGCAATACTCGATTATGCGTGTTCTACTGAACGCTTTTGCAGAGATGCTTTTGAATATTTACACTTTCACAGTGAGTGTTGTGAGGTTGGTGAATGGAATGTTTTGTGAAGTGTCTCGAGTGCTTGATACTTTAGAAGGGCTATCCACTCTGAGGACGTTCACATGTTTTAATGACTTTGTACTGCATGCTGCAAGCTGACAGTTTTGAACATTTAATGGAGACATTTTACATTAGAATAACTGTAGTATTGTACCTATCTATTTGCACTGGGTGCACACAGTGCTGCTAGTAGAATACAGCTATGTCATATGGAATGTGATGGGACCTGAGGGTTCCAAGAACTACAGTTGGGAACACAGGATGGGAGAACCTTACTGAAAGGATGTCATCTGTTTAGCTCCCCGCCCCTTTCTATATAACTAGCCCTGTAACTCTGTAACTTATAAATAAACTTACTCCGTTTATATATACTGGTCTCCTGTGCCTTACCTGAATCCAGATGTCTTCTTACCATCCCCGATACTACAATAACCTTTTCAGGATTTTCAGGATGTACTTGGACATTCAATTTATTCTGCAAGGAGGTAGGATTGCACATTTACTGTTTAACCGTTTATGTATGAAAGTGTGGGAGTGGTGTGACAGTTCTGGGATGATTAGCACTTGCCTCATAGGTTAAGAAGGTCTGGGGATGTAGAATTGTGGTGCAGCTTGCTGGGGAATGTATGCTACGCCTTTGTAGGACAACCAGTGCTGGTTTTGCGGTAGTGCTGCCATAGTGTGTGGTTCAGCTTGGTTCTGTGTGGTGTTCGGTGGGAGTGTTCTAGAGGTGTGTATGTGTTGTCTCTGCATGTGTAGGGAAGAAGTGTGTTGTATTGTACCTTGCGTGTGTGTGTTGTGCTTTGTCTATACTTGTAAGGAAAGGAGGTGTGCTGTATTGTGCCTTTCACTGTGCCTTGCTCTGTGTGTGTGTGAGCGGCTGTCTTGAGCGGTTGCTTGAGTATTGTAATGTCAAGATGGAATGTTTGGTGTGTATGTGTAATGTTAGTGTTTGATTAGACGTTCCGCCCAGGCATTTGAGATGAAGTAGCCTGGGTGGTGGGAGCCAGTGGGCTCTACTCCCTAACCTAGGCTCCCATCCCTTATGAATCTATACTTGATGTCATCTGATTACTTTCCTGCTTAATAAATGAACTTAATGAAACTACCTGCTGCCTCTAGGAAACCTACTTTACAACACTTACATGTTTAAAAGTATTTTTGGCAACTCTTTTACAAATCTATATATACAGGCTTCCTGTCACTTACCCTGTAATAAGATTATCAATAAGCATATTCTCTTTTTTAACCACTATATCAAATTCCATGTATTGCAGCATTCATCACCTGCTCACATCAAGTGGCAGTTACTTACAATGCTGTGTGTTTAAAAATGTTTGTTTTAGGAGCCATTTCATGAAAGTAAAAAAAAAATGCATATATGCATTTATAGCAGCACTGTCTGTGTGTAACTTTTTTCTTAAAGAAAGGAAGAGCAGATTACTTGCCAACATGACCCATTCCAATTTATAGATGCTTTTTCTTTGCATTCTGTGGGCCCCATCACGAGTTGGGCGGTATCCTGATTGGGAAACCGCCCAACTTTATTTGCGTTACTGCCCAACTGTCTGGTGGTATTACCGTCGGATCACGGGATGGGTGGTAAACATTTTTCCTCATTCCCCATTGGGTCTAAAGGACTCAATGAGGACATTTCGGCACAATAACCGCCAGCGGTATTACTGTGCTGTAATTGCACCGAAAATCAGCATTTTCCAGCATGTTTATTCCAACTCCCAGAATGCAAATAAAACAACACTTGATAAGCACCTAAATATTGGAATGCATCATGTTGGCAAGTATGCATGTACTGCTAACATATTAAACTTCCAAACACAAAGTGCCACTTAATAATGTCCTACAAATCTTTTCCATCTGCTTTTCTTTTGCATTTTTTAACTTTCATAAAAATGCTCCTACAAGAAACATGTAACAGCTCAGCATTTTCCATTTTTCATTTCATATAAATGTAAAACTTTCAAACCTCACTCATTACATCCCTTACACTGCCACCATTCTGCATCTGCTCACACATATTTGTATACCGCCAAAGTATCTATATACACAGATTCACCTTACATATAAAGTACTCTTCTTTCCCAACCTGTACTATAAAACACCAAACACTACTGCAACAACAATCCATTGCCTTATTACTAGGTCAGTTTCCCTATTCTGTAAAAACACTGCAACTCATTACAAATACCTTTGCACCACAAACACAGCATTTCCTTTATTAAAATCAGCAGCACACATGCACCTTTTTCCTCAAACCCATTTTGCCCCGTTCCTCCTAATGTCCAAAACAGCACTGCTCATATTCCAATTCTTCCAAGAACATAGTTTACAAACTTTAGTACACCACCCACAACACAAATCTATTAACTTTTTTTCCCAACAACCTTCATAAATAACAACCTCTGTTACTAAAAGTATTTCACCATTACCACATATACCTACTACCTTTCTTTTACAATTACAGGAAAGAAGAAGATTCCCGAAAACAGCTAAAAAAAGCAGCACACTCTTCACATCCTACATTAATATAGCATGTCATATGGAATGTGATGGGACCTGAGGGTTCCAAGAACTACAGTTGGGAACACAGGATGGGAGAACCTTACTGAAAGGATGTCATCTGTTTAGCTCCCTGCCCCTTTCTATAGAACTAGCCCTGTAACTCTGTAACTTATAAATAAACTTACTCCATTGTAGCATTTACGGGTTCTTTATATATGTAGGGACCAGGCTGGAGGCAGATATATGTATAAAATAAGTTAGCTTTATTGAGTTACAGGGAAGTTATGGAAAGAGGGTAGGAGCACAAGGTAGAAACATCTTTATCCATCTCTCTCCCATCCTGTGTGTCCCAACTGTCTCCACTGGAACCTTGATGTAGATTAGGTTCCAGTCACCAGGCAACATTCCACTGCTTGCATCTGTGCACCAATACAAGCAGCATGCTACACATCCCCTTTCTTTATAACAGAAACACACTCCAACAACAAGCACTGAACAGGAACTCACATCAAACCACCTAAACAAACATTCATCACCCTCACAATTACTAACCACTTTCTCAACCCTCTCAGCGTACATCTACATTCGCGTAACTAACGTTCCCCAACCATCATAAATATCACAAACCAACCATATATCCAGAACTGCCACCACTGGAACTCATAACTGCCACTTACGAGCACAAACCACAAACTAACCACATTCCATCACCTTAATGGCTCATACAGCACGGCTTACACTCCTTCCACTCCGCCTGCCACACGGAGTCTCGGGTCTGCCACACCCGCAGCACTAATGCAACCAACCAAAATACACAAACTAACATTCTTTAACCTTAGCAATACACCACATACCATACAACACCACCTCTCATTCTCACACAAAGAACCTGCAGGTTGCACTCACACTCTCATATTCAACTTGCCCCAAGAACCATATAAAAGTAGGAAAATAAAGAAAAGATACAAACTAAACAAAGATCACACAAAAACAGCGTAACTGCATAGGCACAGTACGTGAAAAAAAACACTAGAATAGGAAGTTGGCCATACAACCCATCAAGTGTACCGATCTTGCAGACACAAACACATCCGGAAAATATTTGCACAAAAATCCATAAAATTTCATTTCACTTTCACAAGTGTGAATCCTTTTCATTTTATCACCAGACACACCACATGCTTTGGATACAAACTCATCATACTCTTCAAAGAGCTTATCATTGGGGCCTATTACACCCAAATCCACTCATACCAGAGGCACAACCTCTTTTACTACAACTGCATATGCCATTCACTAAACTCACATCACTCATATTGATATACCAAAATGTACTGTGGAGACTCATACACTCCATATAATCAGAGGCTTGCACATCACCTAGCTTAATGTCCCACCTATTTCAAGCATTTAAACATTTACCAACCAAAACTTAAATATACAAATAGTGTAATGCATTTCCTTTCCCAAATGTCTCATGTACAACATTGTTCACTAAAGGTCCATATGAGAATACCTATAAGTCCATAGGATCACCCTGAAAATCCTCAAAAATGTGTTAAATCTACACATCTGTAAAAAAAATTCAGCACAGACAAAACAAAACATACTATAATGTTATCACGATACTTTTTTTACTTTACCATATTGTGCAGTTTTTCAAAACCATTAAGCCACTGCCATTTCCTCTTTAAACATGCATTCAGAGCCTTCCCAGCCAGGCCAGACAGATAACTCACTACCACATCAAACTTATCCATACAAACATTGCACTTAAAAACGTTCATTGTGACCCTTAAAACACTTTAAACAGGATTGCTAAATTACATCACAGAACCAATAACATTACACCAATCCCATTTACTTACACTGTGTTCCACTGCACTAAATACATGAACACTATACATTGACTTTACAGTCGCATCACTAATATCATTAGCCTCAAACTGTGTAATATTGACATTTCACCTTCATGTGATTGCTGCATGTCTTTACAAATTCATTCCAGCCCATGAATTGCACGAAGATTATCGACTGCACACAACAGTCTGTGAATCACATTGATTTAAATTCCCATAAACAAATTCGATTTATCCTGCTCTAACATTTCCAGTGCGGCCACGTTCGATTATCTTTCAGTAATTCACATCACAGGGAGCACCAGAACGATCATTTGCACTTGGACTCAGATCTGATCAGTCTCTGTCGCGGTGTATTCTCTTCTCGCGCTGTTCTTTTCAAGCTACGTTGTTTAAATGTGATCTTTGTTTTGTGAGTTTTCTTTTCTGCATTTTCCCACTTTTCATTGTTTCTTATGGCAGGGTGTGTATGTGAATATGTGATGGCGCAAACCACAGGTGTTTCGGAGAGGAATGGTGGTGTATGTAGTTATGCAGTTTGGCTGTGAGGCAAATGTTGATAAGGATAATTTATATGGTCCTTATGAATGTTAGATAGTTCCTGATGGTTGCGTGAGTACGCGGTTGTGCTGGGTGTGGCAGACCCTTGTCTCCATGTGGCAGGTGGAGTGGGAGGTGATACGCTTTGGTGGTTGAGAGTGTGGCAAGGAACGTATGTGCTCGCAAGTGCCGGTTGTGAGGCCCGGGAGTGGCAGTCCCGGGCAGGGGGTGATTTGTTTACTTTATTGTTTTGATTGTTAGTTACATGAATGTGGATACGCTTTCTTGGTTGTGAATGTTGTATAGGTTTCACGGATGTGCAGGAGTGTGTAATTTTGAGAGTCTCTCTAAATGTCTGGTCTGTGATAATTTGTTGGTGTGTTCAATTGAAGAGAGGGAGATGTGTAGTATTGTACCTATCTATTTGCACTGGGTGCACACAGTGCTGCTAGTAGAATACAGCTATGTCATATGGAATGTGATGGGACCTGAGGGTTCCAAGAACTACAGTTGGGAACACAGGATGGGAGAACCTTACTGAAAGGATGTCATCTGTTTAGCTCCCCGCCCCTTTCTATATAACTAGCCCTGTAACTCTGTAACTTATAAATAAACTTACTCCTTTTATATATACTGGTCTCCTGTGCCTTACCTGAATCCAGATGTCTTCTTACCATCCCCGATACTACAATAACCTTTTCAGGATTTTCAGGATGTACTTGGACATTCAATTTATTCTGCAAGGAGGTAGGATTGCACATTTACTGTTTAACCGTTTATGTATGAAAGTGTGGGAGTGGTGTGACAGTTCTGGGATGATTAGCACTTGCCTCATAGGTTAAGAAGGTCTGGGGATGTAGAATTGTGGTGCAGCTTGCTGGGGAATGTATGCTACGCCTTTGTAGGACAACCAGTGCTGGTTTTGCGGTAGTGCTGCCATAGTGTGTGGTTCAGCTTGGTTCTGTGTGGTGTTCGGTGGGAGTGTTCTAGAGGTGTGTATGTGTTGTCTCTGCATGTGTAGGGAAGAAGTGTGTTGTATTGTACCTTGCGTGTGTGTGTTGTGCTTTGTCTACACTTGTAAGGAAAGGAGGTGTGCTGTATTGTGCCTTTCACTGTGCCTTGCTCTGTGTGTGTGTGAGCGGCTGTCTTGAGCGGTTGCTTGAGTATTGTAATGTCAAGATGGAATGTTTGGTGTGTATGTGTAATGTTAGTGTTTGATTAGACGTTCCGCCCAGGCATTTGAGATGAAGTAGCCTGGGTGGTGGGATCCAGTGGGCTCTACTCCCTAACCTAGGCTCCCATCCCTTATGAATCTATACTTGATGTCATCTGATTACTTTCCTGCTTAATAAATGAACTTAATGAAACTACCTGCTGCCTCTAGGAAACCTACTTTACAACACTTACATGTTTAAAAGTATTTTTGGCAACTCTTTTACAAATCTATATATACAGGCTTCCTGTCACTTACCCTGTAATAAGATTATCAATAAGCATATTCTCTTTTTTAACCACTATATCAAATTCCATGTATTGCAGCATTCATCACCTGCTCACATCAAGTGGCAGTTACTTACAATGCTGTGTGTTTAAAAATGTTTGTTTTAGGAGCCATTTCATGAAAGTAAAAAAAAAATGCATATGTGCATTTATAGCAGCACTGTCTGTATGTAACTTTTTTCTTAAAGAAAGGAAAAGCAGATTACTTGCCAACATGACCCATTCCAATTTATAGATGCTTTTTCTTTGCATTCTGTGGGCCCCATCACGAGTTGGGCGGTATCCTGATTGGGAAACCGCCCAACTTTATTTGCGTTACTGCCCAACTGTCTGGTGGTATTACTGTCGGATCACGGGATGGGTGGTAAACATTTTTCCTCATTCCCCATTGGGTCTAAAGGACCCAATGAGGACATTTCGGCACAATAACCGCCAGCGGTATTACTGTGCTGTAATTGCACCGAAAATCAGCATTTTCCAGCATGTTTATTCCAACTCCCAGAATGCAAATAAAACAACACTTGATAAGCACCTAAATATTGGAATGCATCATGTTGGCAAGTATGCATGTACTGCTAACATATTAAACTTCCAAACACAAAGTGCCACTTAATAATGTCCTACAAATCTTTTCCATCTGCTTTTCTTTCCTTTTACAAACAAGTTACACACAATGCTGCTATAAATGCACATATGCATTTTTTAACTTTCATAAAAATGCTCCTACAAGAAACATGTAACAGCTCAGCATTTTCCATTTTTCATTTCATATAAATGTAAAACTTTCAAACCTCACTCATTACATCCCTTACACTGCCACCATTCTGCATCTGCTCACACATATTTGTATACCGCCAAAGTATCTATATACACAGATTCACCTTACATATAAAGTACTCTTCTTTCCCAACCTGTACTATAAAACACCAAACACTACTGCAACAACAATCCATTGCCTTATTACTAGGTCAGTTTCCCTATTCTGTCAAAACACTGCAACTCATTACAAATACCTTTGCACCACAAACACAGCATTTCCTTTATTAAAATCAGCAGCACACATGCACCTTTTTCCTCAAACCCATTTTGCCCCGTTCCTCCTAATGTCCAAAACAGCACTGCTCATATTCCAATTCTTCCAAGAACATAGTTTACAAACTTTAGTACACCACCCACAACACAAATCTATTAACTTTTTTTCCCAACAACCTTCATAAATAACAACCTCTGTTACTAAAAGTACTTCACCATTACCACATATACCTACTACCTTTCTTTTACAATTACAGGAAAGAAGAAGATTCCCGAAAACAGCTAAAAAAAGCAGCACACTCTTCACATCCTACATTAATATAGCATGTATGTCTCTCTAATTGTAACAATGCTCTTTCACTATATATTAGACTAGAGTATTCTTTTCGGATCAACATGGTTTCACTCTTACTCATTATACTGAAACATTCACACTCTTTCTATTCCCATCTAAACACCACCATTATAACACCCACTATTTTCCTCAAAACATCCTAATGTCCCTACTCATTCAACAAGAGCACCAATCCCCTACTCACTAACCCAAGCCCATCACACATGTTCAGACTCTTACAACCTTCCCAACTACACCTACCATTCCACTACACAATTACACAGCACTCTAGGCATGTCTACAATAACACCCACATAACCATGCGCAAAACTGGCATATAGATTGCACAACTTTCAAACCCAAACTTTCTTTTTTCCCAACAGACAAAACAAAATGCCTACAAAAAACAACTCTGTAGAAAACAAAGAAAAAATAGATGGAGCAAATAAGACTAAAAGCAAGTCATCAAGTCATCCACCGCTAAACAATGTATGGACATTAAAACAAAAGAGCTAGTAACCGCACTCAACACAACTAAACCAGACATCACTAAAGAAAGTAAGGCCCCTCTTGCAAAAACTAAAAGTAAAAAAATATGTACAAACAAAAGCACACCTACTAATGAACACTATCGGGCCAATTCATAGAATCAGGCGCATATGTAGCGCACGCGGCTGGTGCAGAGAGGGAGCATGCGCCAGCATGCGCCAGCCGCGGGCCCCAAACAGCATTTAGGCATACCGCGTATTCTTGGATTTCACAAGCCATTTGCAGCCGTGGCGCAGCGAACATCCAGCAGCGCCAGTTACACCCCCAAGAATGCCACTTGCGCCAGAAACAGCCATAGAAATCCCCAATACGGTGCAAAGGGCCGTCCTAATCCTGCACCAGCTTACAGCCCCCTACACCGTAATCGCGTGAAAAACTACGCGTCCCCGCTTGCGGCTGCCAAAATTCATGAAAATCTACTTGCGCACCCCCTTCAATATGCGTACCCTGCTCGCGCCAGCCAAAACGCATGAAAATCTCCCTGGGCACCCCCTTAAATACCCATACCCCGCTCGCGGCAGCCAAAACACAAGAAAATCTACTTGTGCACCCCCTTCAATACACGTACCACGCTCGAGCCAGCCAAAACGTGTTAAAATCTCCCCGGGTAGCCCCTTGAATACACTTACAACGCTCGCGGCAGCCGAAACATGTGAAAATCTACTTGTGCACCCCCTTGAATACGCGTACCCCGCTCACTGTTAGGGAGAATTCTCCAGAATGGCTCATTTCCCTTACCTACTCAGCAGCTTTGCTGGATTTCTAGGATTTTTTTTTTTTCACTTGGTAAGAGTGTGAGCCTTTTTTTCCCACTCTTACATGTGTTTTGCTGTCTGTGTTTAAACATTTTTGTGTTCATAGACTGTGGAGCCTCCCCTACTCCCCTACTCCATAGGCATCATCTTTTTACTGTGTGTTACACAGCACCTTCAGTGCAGTGAAACAGGCTTGTCTTTTAGATTTCACAACTCAGACTCCATTTTCTGGGAAAGACTACTGTCTCCCAGAACATGTAAAGTTGTGTTTTACTCCGTGCACCAAACCAGGTTTGGTTCCTTTGTTCACTGTCTTTTCGCGGGCTTCTACGCAGAAACCCTCCTTAGGTGCCTGAAAGTCTGGGTAGGCAGTATGTGAGGGAGAGGTTGTAGGACCCCTGCCATGGGTTCCCTT
The DNA here is from genome assembly GCF_040938575.1 of Ambystoma mexicanum. Classification (NCBI taxonomy): domain Eukaryota; kingdom Metazoa; phylum Chordata; class Amphibia; order Caudata; family Ambystomatidae; genus Ambystoma; species Ambystoma mexicanum. The sequence continues at coordinate 1,266,216,782 of NC_090929.1, read as the reverse complement.
GGTAACGCAAGTCGCACTCCTGTTTGATTGGCTAGGTGACTGTCCCGGCGGGACAGCCACCCTGCTGTGTGATTGACAGCCAGGCTGTGTGAATGGGGGAAAACTGCATAAAAAGCAGGTCTCTGGGTCTGGAAAGGCAGAGTCGCCACTGTAACAAAAGAACCGACGAGGAGCTGACAGAAGAGGACCCCTACAATGACTGAACTGCCCGGTGAAGCCCTGCTGCAGATCCGAATCTTCAAGCTCCAACGACAGAGAAGATCTACCAGGAATCTTCTTCCCCTGAGTTGATGGGAACAACCAGTTCGCCCAAACTGCAAGCCAGGACTCCCTCCTCGGGTCCAATTTGCTGTACAGAGCTACAGTGAACCGGATAGCCAGGAAGGTTGGACCCTGCTTGGGTTTTAAGGAGTGCACCTTTTATTCGTTGTTTTGCTCTGCTGCTGGTTTCTTCCCTGGGCAGTGCAGGACCCTCCAGTCTTCCTACTTCGTGTCAGTCCAACAGTCGCTTCAGGAACTGTAAACCTGCAGGACCTGCCAGGAACGTCCGCCTAAGTTACAGCTTCTTCTCCATTTAAAGGTACTGTGCAAATCCGGTTGTTCCTTTCGTACAGCCACTTTGAAGGAGTGTGAAACCTTTCGCCAATCCGAAGGCTTGTCCTTCTCTACTCTTTAAAATAACTTTTCTGCCGACCAACTTCGTCCGGAACTCTTGGCAAAGACTTAACCGCGAACTACCCTGAACTGTGTGATCTTGAGCAAAAGACGTTTGTCCTATTGACCTTGGCCCTAATCCTTTTTTATTTGATTCCATCTCTGTAGTTCCTCTTTCTAGATTGCCCTGCTTACTTATTTGTTGGTGCTGCTCAATTTTGACCTATGCTAGGCAGAAACCTGTGCAGTTCCCTTAGGGAACACTGCAAAAGATTTAAGACTACAGGTGTTGGCAGTAAACCCACTTGGTAGCAGTCTGCACCACCCAGATTTACCTGGTAGCTGTGGCTGAACAGTCAGACTTCCCTCAAGAAGAGTTAGGCAGTATGCAAAGTATACACAATAGGCACTCAGATATAATATTACAAGCAAACACTGACCAGAGCTTTGGTATCAAAGTATATCATTATTTATTTAAAAACACACAGTTTGAAACACTCCAGCACTCTTATTGTAAAATATTCTAAACACAGTTACTATTGTAATATATACACCCCTTTTTCCTTATCAGATAAGTCACAGTAAAACACCACTTATTTTCATACAGAGGTGGGCGCTTAACTAGATTGCACTCCAATAAATTTGTGAGAAAGGGAGTGAAAAAGACAGAATATGGAAAGGTACACCACTCTAAGATTCAGGAACACTATTAGCAAGGCAGAAGAGCAAAAAGTCACTGGTGAGCCAAAGTCCAAAGGCTGGGCCCCCTCTTAGAGAGAGCAGAGCACAAATGCGCCCAATATCACACAGTTACACTAGGCTTAGAAAGTCTTGCAGAGGGTTCAAAAGAGTTTAAAGAGGCTTAAGAAAGTTCAGCCAGGGTGTCCCAGACTAACCCAGGTTCGAAAGCGGGGGGCTAAATCTACCCCGTACAGTCAGTAGCAAGGGAAGCCAGGCGGGACACGGTACCTTAAGTGGGAAGGATCCTCCAGCGGTGGCAGTTGTTCCTGGTAGTGGGTGCAAGTTGCGTCTTCGTCCAGGGGAAGAGAAGATCTCGATTTGGAGGAAAGATGAAGGTTGTTGCACTACCAGGGCAGAAACCAGCCGCAGAGTTTTCCGGTTAAAGGTGGTACCTTTGTTTCGCGGTCATGGTAAAACGTGGTATCCCGGTTGCCGGGGTGCTTGGCACGGGCAAGGCAGCCACGAGGTACGTCGGGAAAGCGAAAAGACGGTGAAACTGGTTATCCCCACCAGTCAAAGGAAGAAGACTCTCCGGTGGGAGATCTCCTCTGTCGTTGGGAAAAGTGGTGAGGCAGTCCAGCAGGGCTCCACCGGTGGTGGTGTCGTGGCAGGTCGGCTCAGCTTCTCCCTCGTCGGATTCTTATGTCCTGTGGCGACTTCTGAAGTTCCAGTCCCCAAAGCCCTGTTTTTATGCAGCAAACCCCCATTCACTCAGCCTAGCTGTCACTCAAACATGCTAAGTGGTGAGCCGGCCGGGTCACCACTTGGGCCAATCAGGATGGAGTGCGACTTGAGTTGCCTAGGCAACTCAGTCCAGGGTGCCTACATTTCCCTCCACCCCTCCTAAGTACCCCAGACAGAGTGGCACCACTTTGGAGGGCTTCTGTGGAGAAGCCTGCCAAAAAGTGGAACAAAGGGCTCGACTTGGGTTGGAGTCACAGAAGAGAACACAAACGCCATTTTAGAATCAAGTTTTGGCAAAAAATACCAACCGGAGAATTAATATTAATTAAATAAACTGGCGGTATGTTCGAGGCTACCGTAAATAATTAAATAAAGGTAGTAGCCTTAAACAATGGGAAATCCCATAGGAAAATATTCGCGGTTGAATATAAAAAGTAGTATCCACTGCCACCAGCCAAAACTCGATCAGGGGGGACGGAGACGTGCCCCCTCGACTAACAGACCCCGGGGCAATTGAATTGCCCCTGCCAGTATGTCCACAATATGATGGTTTGTACTGGTTCTGTTCAGAATTTAAGACTAGTAAAGTCAATGGTGACTTTACATGCCCTGGGAGACAGTAGTCAGTCCCAGGGTATGGAGTCTATACTGGGGGGTCACTATGACACCCCTATGTCACTGCACTGAGGGTGCTGTGTAACACACATCACAAAAACACATGAAGCCCTATGGAGTAAAAGACCCCATAGCCCATTAAACACATCTAGATTCAAAGAAACACACTCAAATCATGCCCAAGAGTGAGGGTAAAAGAGTCTCACTCTTGGCAGGAGAAAAAAATAAACCCCAAAAATCCAGCAAAGCTGCTGGGGGACTCACTAGGATAGGAAATTCAGCCTAAACAGGGAATTCTCCCTAACACTCGCCCCCCCCCAGACTAAGGGACAGGAGGATTTAATCCACTCCTGGATGAACCTCATACCTCTACTCGATGACATACATCCTAGAGAGTCCATCAGCATTTTGATGGTGACACCCCGACCTGTGCTCAATGGTGAAATCAAACCCTTGCAGGCAGATTGACCATCTCAATAGTTTTGGATTTTCCCCCTTCATTTGCATTAACCATTTCAAGGGTTGGTGGTCAGTCTGAATGACAAAAGTAGAACCATACAAGTATGGCCTAAACTTCTTCAGTGCCCACACAATAGCAAAGCATTTTCTTTCTATTGTTGCCCACCTTTTCTCAGGATCCTTCAGCTTACGGCTGATGAAGCAAATGGGGTGCTCCCTACCCTTCTCATCCAGTTGGCTTAGAACTGCACCTATACCTACATTGGAAGCATCAGTTTGTGCAATGAAAGTTTGGTGGTAGTCAGGAGCTCTCAATACTGGAGCTTGGCAAAGAGCTTTCTTCAGTTTTTCAAAGGCCTGATTGCACTCCTCATTCCATTTGACCTTTTTAGGGAATTTTGGAGAGGAGATTACATTCAGTGGAGAAGCTATGGTCCCATAGTTCTTAATGAAATTCCTGTAGTACCCAGTGAGGCCTAGGAAGGCTCTCACTTGGGTTTGAGTAGTAGGTGTTGTCCAATTTTGCACAGCTTCAATCTTGCTGAGCAAAGACCTTATTTCTCCACCTCCTACCTCATGCCCAAGGTAGACCACCTTACTTTGACCTATCTGGCATTTACTTGCCTTGATAGTCAAATTGGCCTGTCCAGGAGCCTGCAAAACATGTCCTAGGTGGTTCACATGATCCTCCCAGGAGTGGCTGAAGACTGCAATGTCATCCAAGTATGCCATGCAGAAGTCCTCCATCCCAGCTAGAACTTGGTTCACCATCCTTTGGAATGTAGCAGGTGCACTTTTTAATCCAAAAGGCATGACCTTAAACTGGTACAAGCCAACTGGGGTGGAAAATGCAGTTTTCTCCTTGGCATGGTCTGTCAAGGCTATTTGCCAATAGCCTGACGTAAGGTCAAATGTGCTGAGGTACTTGGCTGCACCAAGTTTATCCACCAACTCATCTGTCCTGGGTAAAGGGTGGGCATCAGTCTTGGTGACTGCATTAAGAGCTCTACAGTCCACACAGAATCTCAAGTCTTTGGATCCTGCCTTTGGTACTAACACAACTGGGCTAGACCATGGACTAGTAGAGGGTTCTATTACCCCGGATCAAACATCTTCTTGACCTCCCCCTTGATATGGGTTCTCACATTTTCTGACATTCAGTATCCTCTGCTTTTGACTGGCAGACAGTCACCAGTGAGTATCTCGTGCTGTCCCCAAGGGGTCAAGCCTGGCGAGAGTGAGAACAGGGAGGCAAACTTGCACTCCTCTTGTTGCACAGGTGTCAGATCTGAAGAAAGATTGACTCTTTCAATTTTTTCATCTAAAGGTACACCTCTGAGGAGATCAGGGAGAGACTCACTCTCTTCTTCCGCTGCTGCTGAAGCTAGAAGCAAGGCTCCTACTTCAGGTCTGGAGATGTACACTTTCAGTCGGTTGGTGTGGAAGACTCTAGGAGCTTCCCTGGGTCTGCCCAGATCCACCAGATAATTGACCTCTCCAAGTGTTCCCACAACTTTGAAGGGTCCCATCCATTTGTCTTGCAAGGCCCTCTGCCTTGTTGGGAGCATAACGAGAACTAGCTGGTCTTGAGTGAACTCAACCATGTTAGCCTTTTGATCATGCCATTGCTTGACCAAAGCTTGTCCAGCTTTCAGGTTATCACTAGCTTCTGCCATCATGTGTGACATTCTCCTTCGGAGACCTATCACATAGTCAGTCACTCTGACTAGCTTGAGTGGAGGAGCGCCTTCCAACCCCTCCTTAATCAGGGCCAATGGACCTCTGACCGGATGACCATAGAGAAGTTCAAAGGGAGAATAACCTACTCCCTCCTGAGGGACTTCTCTATAAGCAAAGAGAAGGCATGGCAGTAGAAGGTCCCACTTTCTTTTCAGAGGTTCCCCTAAAGCACCTATCATGCTCTTCATGGTTCTGTTAAACCTTTCTACCAACCCATTGGTTTGGGGGTGGTAGGCGGTTGAGAACTTGTAAGTAACTCCACAGGTTTTCCACATGGCTTTCATGTAGTGGGACATAAAGTTTGACCCCCTGTCGGATATTACTTCCTTAGGAAACCCAACCCTGGTAAAAATACCAAGGAGGGCCTTAGCCACAGCCGGAGCTGTAACAGTTCTCATAGGAATTGCCTCAGGGTATCTAGTAGCATGGTCTACTACAACAAGGATAAACCTGTTGCCTGAGGAGGTAGGGGGATCAAGGGGACCAACAATGTCAATCCCTACCCTCTCAAATGGGACTCCCACAACCAACTGGGAGAGGCACTAATGGTGCCACATTCTTGGCGCCAACCTTACCAGAAGTTTGGCAGGTATGGCAGCTCTTGCAAAACGTATCTACTTCTGCCCCCATTTTTGGCCAATAGAAGTAGAGTGAGAGCCTTTCCTTGGTCTTCTTGAAACTCAAGTGACCAACCAAAGGAATCTTGTGGGCTAAGTGCAAGAACTGTTGTCTGTTTTCTTGAGGTACTACAAGGCGTTTGTAGTCTCCAGGTTCAGACTCAGTTGGTTCACTGTAGAAAAGGCCATCTTCCCAGTGCAACCTATACTTCCCAGGCTCTTGCCCATCAGCCTGAGCAGCTGCCTGTTGGCGGAGACCCTCCAGAGTTGGACATTCTCTTTGTCCCTTACGGAAAGCTGCCCTGCTGGGCCCACCTTCTGCCAGTAAAGACTGCAGCTCAGGATGGTCCTCGGGGTCTAGATCTCCAATAAGTTCTTGGCCTCCCACTAGCTCTTCTTCAGAGTCTAGTTCAACCATACAGGGTTGTACCTCCCTCTCAGCCTCAGCTGGAGGTGGAGTTACAGGTGTAACTGTTGGAAGCACTGAGTGCTTGCTGCTGACTTTTTCCTAGGAGTCTTGGGTTGCCCCTTTGCTCCTGATCTGGTAGTTACTGCAGTGAGTTGCTCCAGTGGTAAAGGAGTGATCTCTGTCATCATCTCCTGAGATAACCCTCACAGGGTTTTCTCTCTTGCAGGTTTCGTGAGCTCCTGTAACCTTTTACTAGGTGGTCTGGGGGTATGTGACACAACTCCAAGAGTTTTCAGGTCATTACCCAACAGAACCCTACCTGGCACTTCACATTGTACACTGACAGGTATTTTTACAGCCATGTCATTATACTGGATGAGAACTGGTAACTGGGGACACATCTGCACAGGCCCTCCAGCTAACTTGGTGAGGCATTTGGGTGCCTTAGCAACATCCTCTGCCTTGAAAAATGATTCATCCACCACAGTTATGCTGGCCCCAGTGTCTCTAATGGCAGGAGTCTCCTGACCATTCACCTGGACACTGTCTTTATAATACTCTTTAGTATTATCTGGGATAGAATTATACACATCTAAATTCTGTTGTTCCCACAACCCCAGAGAGACTAAAGAAACACTGGCTGAGACTCCAATGGGTTCAACAGCCAGCAGTAGAAAGTTTCCACTTGCCATTGGGACGTCCTCTTCTGGAGCGAAGGCTAAGGAGGCAAGTTGGATCCCTGAAGGTTTACCCTTGCATCTGGGATCTCCTTTCACATGGTCAGTAGAGTCACAAACAAAGCATTTACCAAATGCCTTCTGGAATGGAGGCTTGTTCTGACCTCCCTCTGGTTTGGCACCAGAGAAGACACTATTCTGCTGTGGTTTCCCTGGTGGCTTACCCTTCTGGTTTTGTTTGGGGCCCTCTTTGGAATTTGCAGTATTAGAATTCTCTTTGGAGTCCTTTTTAGGCTGTTTCCCCTCATCCTTTTTCTGAGTTACCCCAGAATCCTTGTGAGTGGCCCTGTTGGCAACCCACAAGTCAGCAGCCTTAGCTAGTTTTCGGGAATCTAATTCCTTTGAATCAGCCAAGTGCTGTCTGAGCTCAGGAGAGCTGGCATCATAAATTGACTCCAACATAAAAAGATTCTTCATACCTTCATAAGTGTTCACTTTGTAACCCTTAATCCATCCCTCTAGGTTTTTCAACCCTTCACTCACCCAGGTAGCCCAAGGGGTACCATCATGCTTTTTGAGGGTTCTAAACCTCTTAAGATACTGGTAAGGGGTCTTCCCAAACCTAGCTATCAGAGCTAGTTTCACACATTCATACTCTTTCCTATCCTCCTCCCCCAACTCCATTACCACATCAGTTGCAACAGGGGGAAGCCTAGAGAACAACTAGGTGAGTAAGTCATTTCCTGTGATGTTCTGGAGCCCATGATTATATTCAAACAGAGACAACCAATCCAACACATCCAACTTAGGCTCATACATACCAACCAATTCTTTAGGCATCCGGGGTCTTTTAGGACTGGAACTTCTAGAGGAGCCAGAGAGAGAAGCATTTTCGACAGATGATTTCTTCATTTCCAGCTCATGCTTGAGCTCCATTTCCCTTAGCCTTAGTTCTTGATTCATTTCCTGATGTCTCTGTTCAGCCAGAGCATTCAGTCTCTTGAACTCTAGTTCAAGTTTCATTTTCTCTAATTCGAGATGTTGAGGACTTAGTGTGGGACTTGGCAAAGGCCCAGTAGGTACAGCAGGTAGAGCAGACAGGGGCCTAGGGGGGACAGTCACAGCAGCCTCACCCTCCTCTTCTGACTCTTCCTCAAGATTATCAACATTTTGATCAATATCAATTTCTATACTGTTATCTACATTTTCTGGCATGGTAGGTTCCTCTGACCCATCATCCAGACTTTGGTTAGCTAACAACCTTTCTATTAATTCCATTTTCTTGTCTTTAGTCAGGAGGTTCTTATGCTTACATAATACTCTTAAACAATCAGCAGTTTTTTGTAGCAAGGGACTCTTGACTATAAGTTTCCATAGTTGACATGTTAGAAAGATTACTTTTTCAGTGCTAAGCTTTGTGGTTAGTTGTACTAAGATATCCTAAAGCACTCTAAAGTGTATACTCAATACAAATCCCACCGCTGTACACCAGTGTTAGGCAGAAACCCGTGCAGTTCCCTTAGGGAACACTGCAAAAGATTTAAGACTACAGGTGTTGGCAGTAAACCCACTTGGTAGCAGTCTGCACCACCCAGATTTACCTGGTAGCTGTGGCTGAGCAGTCAGACTTCCCTCAAGAAGAGTTAGGCAGTATTCAAAGTATACACAATAGGCACTCAGATACAATAATACACGCAAACACTGACCAGAGCTTTGGTATCAAAGTATATAATTATTTATTTAAAAACACACAGTTTGAAACACTCCAGCACTCTTATTGTAAAATATTCTAAACACAGTTACTATTGTAATATATACACCCCTTTTTCCTTATCAGATAAGTCACAGTAAAACACCACTTATTTTCATACAGAGGTGAGCGCTTAACTAGATTGCACTCCAATAGGTTTGTGAGAAACGGAGGGAAAAAGACAGAATATGGAAAGGTACACCACTCTAAGATTCAGGAACACTATTAGCAAGGCAGAAGAGCAAAAAGTCACTGGTGAGCCAAAGTCCAAAGGCTGGGCCCCCTCTTAGAGAGAGCAGAGCACAAATGCGCCCAAGATCACACAGTTACACTAGGCTTAGAAAGTCTTGCAGAGGGTTCAAAAAGAGTTGAGGCTTAAGAAAGTTTAGCCAGGGTGTCCAAGACTAACCCAGGTTCGAAATCCGGGGGCTGAATCTACCCCGTACAGTGGGTAGAAAGGGAAGCCAGGCGGGACACGGTACTTTAAGTGGGAAGGATCCTCCAGCGGTGGCAGTTGTTCCTGGTAGTGGGTGCAAGTTGCGTTGTCATCCAGGGGAAGAGAAGATCTCGACTTGGAGGAAAGATGAAGGTCGTTGCACTACCAGGGCAGAAACCAGCCGCAGAGTTTTCCGGTTAAAGGTGGTACCTTTGTTTCGCGGTCGTGGTAAAACGTGGTATCCTGGTTGCCGGGGTGCTTGACACGGGCAAGGCGGCCACGAGGTATGTCGGGAAAGCGAAAAGACGGTGAAACTGGTTATCCCCACCAGTCAAAGGAAGAAGACTCTCCGGCGGGAGATCTCCTCTGTCGTTGGGAAAAGTGGTGAGGCAGTCCAGCAGGGCTCCACCGGTGGTGGTGTCGTGGCAGGTCGGCTCAGCTTCTCCCTCGTCGGATTCTTAGGTCCTGTGGCGACTTCTGAAGTTCCAGTCCCCAAAGCCCTGCTTTTATGCAGCAAACCCCCATTCACTCAACCTAGCTGTCACTCAAACATGCTAAATCGTGAGCCGGCCGGCTCACCACTTGGGCCAATCAGGATGGAGTGCGACTTGAGTTGCCTAGGCAACTCAGTCCAGGGTGCCTACATTTCCCTCCACCCCTCCTAAGTACCCCAGACAGAGTGGCACCACTTTGGAGGGCTTCTGTGGAGAAGCCCGCCAAAAAGTGGAACAAAGGGCTCGACTTGGGTTGGAGTCACAGAAGAGAACACAACGCCATTTTAGAATCAAGTTTTGGCAAAAAATACCAACCGGAGAATTAATATTAATTAAATAAACCGGCGGTATGTTCGAGGCTAGCGTAAATAATTAAATAAAGGTAGTAGCCTAAAACAATGAGAAATCCCATAGGAAAATATTTGCGGTTGAATATAAAAAGTAGTATCCACTGCCACCATCCAAAACTCGATCAGGGGGGACGGAGACGTGCCCCCTCGACTAACAGACCCCAGGGCAATTGAATTGCCCCAGCCAGTACGTCCGCAATATGATGGTTTGTACTGGTACTGTTCAGAATTTAAGACTAGTAAAGTCAATGGTGACTTTACATGCCCTGGGAGACAGTAGTCAGTCCCAGGGTATGGAGTCTATACTGGGGGGTCACTATGACACCCCTGTGTCACTGCACTGAGGGTGCTGTGTAACACACATCACAAAAACACATGAAGCCCTATGGAGTAAAAGACCCCATAGCCCATTAAACACATCTAGATTCAAAGAAACACACTCAAATCATGCCCAAGAGTGAGGGTAAAAGAGTCTCACTCTTGGCAGGAGAAAAAAATAAACCCCAAAAATCCAGCAAAGCTGTTGGGGGACTCACTAGGTTAGGAAATTCAGCCTAAACAGAGAATTCTCCCTAACAACCTCACTTTGTCTTTCCCTCCCTTTTTAAATTATTGGAGTGCCATTTTTCTCATACTTCATTTTGAGCTTAACTTGTCCAAAATCTATTGGGAGTGGTGTGGTGTATTAAGATTGTGCTTTTTCAACACCTTTACTTTAGTGAGATGTTATATAACTGATGTGTAAATAAATGTATATTCTTTTACTCAGAAACCTTGAGTCAGTGTTTGAATCATAGTAATTGCTGTCCTCTATGTAACCATTGATACTGCTCACTTGCTCTTGAGATAAGTCTGGCTGCTCAACCATCGCTACCACTTTTACTGTGTAGTACAGGCTTGTACCAAAGGTGAATTTGTACTGTCACTTGTAATCTTAATTGTGTGTGGTATTCCCAAACGGTACTGCATATAATTCTGCCTAACACTCGCGCCAGCCAAAAAGCGTGAAAATCTCCTCGTGCACCCCCTTGAATACGCGGACCGCATGAAAAGCGGCAATCCACACTACAGGGGACCACCCAACACCCCTGGCCATGCCCCGCAGGCAGCCCACACTACAGGGGACGACCCAACACCCATCACCATGGCCGCAGGCAGCCCACATGGAACCATGCACCTGCAAGCCCCGACTCATGACCCCCACCAGTGATGGGCACCTGCCAGCAGGAACCTGACTCATGACCCCCACCAGTGACGGGCACCTGCCAGCAGGCCCTAACTCATGACCCCCACAAGTGATGGGCACCTGCCAGCAGGTCCCGATTCATGACTCCCACAAGTGATGGGCACCTGCCAGCAGGTCCCGATTCATATCCCCCCACCAGTGATGGGCACCTGCCAGCAGGCCCTAACTCATGACCCCCACAAGTGATGGGCACCTGCCAGCAGGCCCTGACTCATGTCCCCCCAACAGTGATGGGAACCTGCAAGCAGGCCCGACTCATGTCCTCCTAACCAACACATTGGAGGTCATTCCAAGTTTGAAGGTAGCCATAGTGCTATTAGCACTATGGCTGCCTCCAAACCCGGGTCCGGGTCCGGTGTCTCTGAATGGGGAATTACCGGCTCATTCCAACCCTAGAGGACCCGGTAAGTCCGCATTCAGAAAAGCATTCCCCATTCCCATTGAGCCCCTACAGGGGAATGGGGAAGGAGCTAATAACGGGCCCGCAAATTGCAGGCCCGTTATTAGCTCCATGGTCCCTTAATGGGTCCCGCTAAGGACGGCTAGTCAGACCAGCTGTTCCTGGTGGGACCCGCTAAGGGACCTCGGAATGTGGCGGCAGGGGGTTAACGGCACAAGCATCCTTACCGGTGCCGTTAACCCCCTACCACCAGGGTCGGAATGACCCCCATTGTCACAACATACATGCATGTAGCAAATGTCCACCCAGAAACCACCCCACGCTGTCCCCCCCCACAGTGCAACTCCACACCCATCCATTGTCCCCACTTAACCAGTACAGGCCCCATGTCATTCACAGAAGCACACATGCATGCACCCAAAGACATGCCCGACATGGCCACACAGCAGCAAAAATTGACTGAGACAATGGCGACTGACATATGCACCAAACAATTGAGATCAGACAACACAAATATATGAACTGATTAAAATGTATTAAGAAACACAAATCTATCAAACGAAAAGCAACCATGACAACGAAAAATAAATGAATGTGAACTGAACAGAAATGCAAAATCCAAAAAATAGATGTGATCCAAAAAAAAGCACATCCTCAAAGTGCTCCATGTCCAGAGTTAAAAAATCAGAATCCAAAGGGAAAATAAAAAAAAATTCCTTCATGGGTGTAAAAAAATAGAAGAAAACAATCCACAGTACCTGAACTATTCACAATGAAATTCTGAAGGTCCATGATCCCAAAACAAAATGAAACTTACCAAAAACCACACAAGAATACAACTATATACAAAAAAGTGGAGCAATGTCCATGGACTCCTAATAAAAAAAAAAAAACGAAGGAAACCTAAGCCTAAATAACTATATACAATGGCGGCTGGCTAGTCCTACGGCTCACCGTTCTTACCAAGAGTCTTGGCCATGGCATCATAGAACTCTGAGTCTAGGGCCCTGAGACGGGACTGGACTCTGTCCTCAAGGGCTCACAGGGATGCCGACATGCTCTCCACTAACTCCCTGTGAGTCTCCTCGAGAAACTCTGCCCGCCTCGATGCCAGCCCCATGGAGTTCCCCTCCCTGACCATGGTGAGCCGTGCCCTCTCTGCCCGCCGCCGCTCTGCATCCATTTGCTGGCCCATCCACTGCCACACAGAAGACACACATTGTCCAGAGTCCTCCTGCCCTTCGGCCGATGCCTGCCCCTTTGATGTTGTATGCCCTGAGTCCGAACGCCTCCTACGTCGAGCCTGGTGCTGCCGCCTTGATGTCATTTGCCTGTGCCACCATGACTGCCTCCAGGACGCTGACGACCCCCGGGGCTGTTGTGGACGTGCCCTGCTGGAAGTTGCCTGCACATCTTCCATTGCCAGGGATCCTGTTGCTTGGCTCACTACCTCTGCTGAACCTCCGACTCCCGACAGTGGCAGGGATGGGATCTCCACCAGCCTGGCCGCGGTGGATGAGGCAGGTCCACAGGGTGCCCTGGTGGCATCTGGGCCGGAAGACAGCATGGAGGACGACTGGCGCATAGTGGGTGCAGAGGAGGAGAGGGTCACAAGAGCGGCCAGCACATGCAGGAATCCTGCGACAATGAGCCGTCCTAACCAGTTCAGGATGGCACACAGCTGTTTGTGATGACGTGCGTGGTCCTGGCAGGAAGCACGCACATCATCACGAATCACGCATGTGAGCATCGCGACACCGACTAGGACGGGCTCAACCCTGTCAAAGATTGCCTGGTCCGCAGGTAGAGGAAGGTCAGTTGACATGGACACATCCTTTACCCGCGGATGGGCCTGGAATGAGGCATCTCTGCCGGTGCAGAGTGATGCAGTTGCCGAATCAGGGAGAGGATTATGCAGAGGCACCTCTGTGGCGACCTGTGCTGCCTCCTGCCCGTGGACTGCACCACTTGCACCAATGGTATCACCCCCGCCAGGCCCCATGTCTGGCGCTAATGCGGCCTCCTCCTCCTCCTCACCCACCACCAACCTGGATGCCTCCACACCATCTTCCGCATTGTCCTGCCCCTGTGGTGGCTCACCTGCCCCTTCTGATGCCGAGGAGCCGACTTCCAGCCTTGTCCTCTTGGGCCTCCACTCGGCAGCTGAGGACGCGGCACCGGTCCCCTCGCTCCCGGAAGATGACAAACTTTCAAACCTCACTCATTAAATCCCTTACACTGCCACCACTCTGCACCTGCTCACACATATTTGTATACCACCAAAGTATCTATCTACAAAGATTCACCTTACATATAAAGTACTCTTCTTTCCCAACCTGTACTATAAGACACCAAACACTACTGCAACAACAATCCACCATTGACTCATTACTAGGTCAGTTTCCCTATTCTTTAAAAAACACTGCAACTCATTACAAATACATTGCACCACAAACACAGCATTTCCTTTATTAAAATCAGCAGCACACATGCACCTTTTTCGCAAACCCATTTTTGCCCCGTTCCTCCTAATGTCCAAAACAGCACTGCTCATATTCCAATTGTTCTAACAACATAGTTAACAAACTTTAGTACACCACCCACAACACAAATGTATTAACTTTTTTCCCAACAACCTTCATAAATAACAACCACTGTTACTAAAAGTACTTCACCATTACCACATATACCTACTACCTTTCTTTAACAATTACAGGAAAGAAGAAGATTCCCAAAAACAGCTAAAAAAAAGCAGCACACTCTTCACATCCTACATTAATATAGCATGTATATCTCTCTAATTGAAACAATGCACTTTCACTATATATTAGACTAGAGTATTCTTTTCGGATAAACATGGTTTCACTCTTACTCATTATACTGAAACATTCACACTCTTTCTATTCCCATCTAAACACCACCATTATAACACCCAATATTTTCCTCAAAACATCCTAATGTCCCTACTCATTCAACAAGAGCACCAATCCCTTACTCACTAACCCAAGCCCATCACACATGTTCAGACTCTTACAACCTTCCCAACCACACCTACCATTCCACTACACAATCACACAGCACTCTAGGCATGTCTACAATAACACCCACATAACCATGCACAAAACTGGCATATAGATTGCACAACTTTCAAACCCAAACTTTCTTTTTTCCCAACCGACAAAACAAAATGCCTACAAAAAATAACTCTGTAGAAAACAAAGAAAAAATAGATAGAGAAGATAAGACTAAAAGCAAGCCATCAAGTCATCCACCTCTAAACAATGTATAGGGCCTCATTACGACCCTGGCGGTAAGGGGTTAGCGCCAGCGTTAGCTGCGCCGACCCCTTACCGCCAATTACGAGTTCCCTTTCCGCCATGGCGGTTTTTACACCTGCTTTTAGCGGGTGTAAAAAACCATGGCGGTAAGGGAACTTGGTGTTAATTACGCCACCGTAATTTACGGTGGCGTAATTAACGCCTTCCCCACTCCCATTATGCCCTATGGGGCAAAAATGGGAATGGGGAAGGGTAAATGGGGATTGGGGATTTACCGCCCCGCCAAGGTCGGAATGGGGCGGTAAATCCCCTTACCGCCATGGCGTTAACGTAGTTAGCACCATGGCGGTAAAGTCACGGCCCTGGCGGTAACTTACCGCCAGGGTCGTAATGAGGCCCATAGACATTAAAACAAAAGAGCTAGTAACCGCTCTCAACACAACTAAACCAGACATCACTAAAGAAAGTAAGGCCCCTCTTGCAAAAACTAAAAGTAAAAAAATATGTACAAACAAAAGCACACCTACTAATGAACCTAACACTATCGGGCCAATTCATAGAATCAGGTGCCGATGTAGCGCACGTGGCTGGCGCAGAGAGGGAGCGTGCACCAAACAGCATTTAGGCGCACCGCGTATTCATGGATTTCCCAAGCTATTTGCAGCCGTGGTGCAGCGAACATCCAGCAGCGCAAGTTACACCCCCAAGAACGCCCCTTGCGCCAGAAACAGCCATAGAAATCCCCAATACAGTGCAAAGGGCCGTGCTAACCCTGCACCAGCTTACAGCCCCCTACACCATAATCGCGTGAAAAGCTACACGTCCCCGCTCGTGGCTGCCAAAACGCATGAAAATCTACACGCGCACCCCCTTCAATATGCATACCCTGCTCGCGCCAGCCAAAACGCATGAAAATCTCCCTGTGCAACCCCTTGAATAATCATACCCCGCTCGCGGCAGCCAAAACGCGAGAAAATCTACTTGTGCACCTCCCTGAATATGCGCACCCCGCTTGAGCCAGCCAAAACGCGTGAAAATCTCCCCGGGTACCCCCTTGAATACACGTACAACGCTCGCGGCAGCCGAAACATGTCAAAATCTACTTGCGCACCCCCTTGAATATGCGTACCCCGCTCGCTGCTAGGGAGAATTCTCCAGAATGGCTCATTTCCCTTACCTACTCAGCAGCTTTGCTGGATTTCTAAGATTATTTTTTTTCACTTGGTAAGAGTGTGAGCCTTTCTTTCCCACTCTTACATGTGTTTTGCTGTCTGTGTTTAAACATTTTTGTGTTCATAGACTATGGAGCCTCACCTACTCCCCTACTCCATAGGCATCAACTTTTTACTGTGTGTTACACAGCACATTCAGTGCAGTGAAACAGGGTTGTCTTTTAGACTTCCCAACTCAAGACTCCATTTTCTGGGAAAGACTACTGTCTCCCAGAACATGTAAAGTTGCCATTGACTTTATTAGTCTCTTTTAAAACCACAGACCCAGTACAAACTATCTTACATAGAGTACTGGAAAGGGTTAATACTTATCCCTTTTTGTCTGTTTCTCTTGGAGCATTGTTTCGCTCCCTTTTCATCAAGACTTGGCTGGTGGCAGTGGTAACTACCCTATTTTTCCTACCGCGGTTATCTTAAAAAATCTTGGTATTGTGTTAGGCTATCTTGGTAGCCTCGAACTTAAACCGCTAGACCATATATGTTTTTATACGGTTCCAGCTGGGTTTATTTGCCATTTCTTTTTGAAAATGTCTTTCTAGTGTTTTACTCTGTGCGCCAAACCAGGTTTGGTTCCTTTGTTCACTGTCTTTTCGCGGGCTTCTACGCAGAAGCCCTCCTTAGGCGCCTGAAAGTCTGGGCAGGCAGGATGTGAGGGAGGGGTTGTAGTAGGACCCCTGCCATGGGTTCCCATGGTAATGCAAGTCGCACTCCTATTTGATTGGCTAGGTGACTGTCCCGGCGGGACAGCCACCCTGCTGTGTGATTGATAGCCAGGCTGTGTGAATGGTGGAAAACTGCATAAAAAGCAGGTCTCTTGGTCTGGAAAAGCAGAGTCGCCACTGGAACGAAAGAACTGACGAGGGGCTGACAGAAGAGGACCCCTACAATGACTGAACTGCCCGGTGAAGCCCTGCTGCAGGTCCGAATCTTCAAGCTCCAACGACCGAGAAGATCTACCAGGAATCTTCTTCCCCTGAGCTGGTGGGACCAACCAGTTCGCCCAAACTGCAAGCCAGGACTCCCTCCACTGGTCCAATTTGCTGTACAGAGCTACAGTGAACCGGATAGCCAGGAAGGTTGGACCCTGCTTGGGTTTTAAGGAGTGCACCTTTCATTCGTTGCTTTTGCTCTGCTGCTGGTTTCTTCCCTGGGCAGTGCAGGACCCTCCAGTCTTCCTACTTCGTGTCAGTCCAACAGTCACTTCAGGAACTGTGAGCCTGCAGGACATGCCAGGAACGTCCGCCTAAGCTACAGCTTCTTCTCCATTTAAAGGTACTGTGCAAATCCGGTTGTTCGTTTCGTACAGCCACTGTGAAGGAGTGTGAAACCTTTCACCAATCCGAAGGCTTGTCCTTCTCTACTCTTTAAACTAACTTTTCTGCCGACCAACTTTGGCCGGAACTCTTGGCAAAGACTTAACCGCAAACTACCCTGAACTGTGTGATCTTGAGCCAAAGACGTTTGTCCTATTGACCTTGGCCCTAATACTTTTTGATTTGATTCCATCTCTGTAGTTCCTCTTTCTAGATTGCCCTGCTTACTTACTTGTTGATGCTGCTCAATTTTGACCTAACTTTGTCTTTCCCTCCCTTTTTAAATTATTGGAGTGCCATTTTTCTCATACTTCATTTTGAGCTTAACGTGTCCAAATTCTATTGGGAGTGGTGTGGTGTATTAAGAGTGTGATTTTTCAACTCCTTTACTTTAGTGAGATGTTATATAACTGATGTGTAAATAAATGTATATTCTTTTACTCAGAAACCTTGAGTCAGGGTTTGAATCATAGTAATTGTTGTCCTTTGTGTAAATATTGATACTGCTTACTTGCTCTTGAGATAAGTCTGGCTGCTCAACCATCGCTACCACTTTTACGTTACTTGTAGTGTTCATTGTGTGAGGTGTTCCCAAAGGGTACTGCATATAATTCTGCCTAACACTCGCGACAGCCAAAAACCGTGAAAATCTCCCAGCGCACCCCCTTGAATATGCGGACCGCATGAAAAGCGGCAGTCCACACTACAGGGGATCACCCAACACCCGTCACCATGGCCGCAGGCAGCCCACATGGCACCATGCACCTGCAAGCCCCGACTCATGACCCCCACAAGTGATGGGCACCTGCCAGCAGGCCCCGATTCATGTCCCCCCACCAGTGATGGGCACCTGCCAGCAGGCCCCGACTCATGACCCCCACCAGTGATGGGCGCCTGCCAGCAGGCCCTGACTCATATCCCCCCACCAGTGATGGGAACCTGCAAGCAGGCCCGACTCATGTCCTCCTAACCAACACATTGGAGGTCATTCCGAGTTTGAAGGTAGCCATGATGCTATTAGCACTATGGCCACCTCCAAACCCGGGTCCGGGTCCTGTGTCTCTGAATGGGGACTTACTGGCTCATTCCAACCCTGGAGGACCCGGTAAGGACCCGGTAAGTCCCCATTCAGAAAACCATTCCCCATTCCCATTGAGCCCCAATAGGGCTCAATGGGAATGGGGAAGGAGCTAATAACGGACCCGCAAATTGCAGGCCCGTTATTAGCTCCATGGTCCCTTAACGGGTCCCGCTAAGGAAGGCTGGTCAGACCAGCCGTTCCTGGTGGGACCTGCTAAGGGACCTCGGAATGTGGCGGTAGGGGGTTAATGGCACCGGCATCCTTACAGGTGCCGTTAACCCCCTACCGCCAGGGTCAGAATGACCCCCATTGTCACAACATACATGCATGTAGCAAATGTCCACCCAGAAGCCACCCCACGCTGCCCCCCCACAGTGCAACTCCACACCCATCCTTTGTCCCCACTTCCCAGTACAGGCCCTATGGCATGTCATTCACAGAAGCACACATGCATGCACCCAAAGACATGCCCGACATGGCCACACAACAGCGAAAATTGACTGAGACAATGACGACTGACATATGCACCAAACAAATGAGAGAAGACAACACAAATATATGAACTGATTGAAATTTATTAAGAAACACAAATCTATCAAACGAAAAGCAACCATGACAACGAAAAATAAATTAATGTGAACTGAACAGAAATGCAAAATCCAAAAAATAGATGTGATCCAAAATAAAAGCAAATCCTCAAAGTGGTCCATCTACACAGTTAAAAAATCAGAATCCAAAGGGGAAATAAAAAAAAACATTCCTTCATGGGTGTAAAAAAATAGAAGAAAACAATCCACAGTACCTGTACTATTCACAATGAAATTCTGAGGGTCCATGA
Organism: Ambystoma mexicanum; assembly: GCF_040938575.1. Taxonomy (NCBI): domain Eukaryota; kingdom Metazoa; phylum Chordata; class Amphibia; order Caudata; family Ambystomatidae; genus Ambystoma; species Ambystoma mexicanum. Next base: position 1,266,197,768 of record NC_090929.1, on the reverse strand, counting down.
TCCCAAAACAAAATGAAACTTATCAAAATACACACAAGAATACAACTATATACAAAAAGTGGAGCAATGTCCGTGGACTCCAAATTAAAAAAAACAAAAAAACAAAGGAAGCCTAAGCCTAAATAACTATATACAATGGTGGCGGGCTAGTCCTACGGCTCACCGCTCTTACCAAGATTCTTGGCCAGGGCATCATCGAACTCCGAGTCTATGGCCCGGAGGCGGGACTGGGTTCTGTCCTCGAGGGCTCGCAGGGACGCCGACATGCTCTCCACCAACTCCCTGCGGGTCAACTCATGAAACTCTGCCCGCCTCAATGCCCACCCCATGGAGTTCCCCGCCCTGACCACGGTGAGCCGTGCCCTCTCTACCCGCCACCACTCTACATCCATTTGCTGGCCCATCTACTACCACACGGAAGACACACATTGTCCAGAGTCTTCCTGCCCTTCGGCCGATGCCTGCCCCTGTGATGTTGTATACCTCCTAGGTCGAGCCTGGTGCTGCTGTCTTGATGTCATTTGCCTGTGCCACCACGACTGCCTCTGGGACGCTGACAACCCCCAGGGCTTTCGTGGACTTGGCCTGCTGGAAGTTGCCTGCACATCTTCCATTGCCAGGGATCCTGTTGCTTGGGTGACCACTTCTGCTGAACCTCCGACTCCCGACTGTGGCAGAGATGGGATCTCCACCAGCCTGGCTGCGGTGGATGAGGCAGGTCCACAGGGTACCCTGGTGGCATCTGGGCCGGAAGACGGCATGGAGGACGAATGGTACATAGTGGGTGCAGAGGAGGAGATAGTCGCAAGAGCGGCCAGCACATGCAGGAACCCTGTGACAATGAGCCGTCCTAGCCAGTTCAGGATGGCACACAGCTATTCGTAATGACATGCGTGATCCTAGCCAGAAGCATGCACATCATCACGAATCACGCTTGTGCGCATCGCACTACCGACTAGGATGGGCTCAACCCTGTCATGCATTGCCTGGTCCGCAGGTAGAGGAAGGTGAGTTGACGTGGACACATCCTTTACCCGTGGACGGGCCTGGAATGAGGCCTCCCTGCCAGTGCAGAGCGATGCAGTCGCAGAATCAGGGACAGGATTACGCACAGGCACCTCCGCGGCAACCTGTGCTGCCCCTGGACTGCACCACTTGCACCAGTGGTATCACCCCCACAAGGCCCCATGTGAGGCTCCATTGCGGCCTCCTCCTCCTCCTCACCCACCACCGACCTGGATGCCTCCAAACCATCTTCCGCATTGTCCTGCCCCTGTGGGGGCTCACTTGCCCCTTCCGCTGCCGAGGAGCCCACTTCCAGCACGTGCAGCATACATTTGCATCCATGTCCAAAGCACTGTGTGTAGATCAGAATGGGGGCTGGACCTTACATGCATCATGGGACATGCACATCAGATGCACACACACCTCCGGGCAGTCATGCATCTGGCCATGTCTACCTCCTGTCACAGAGCACACATTGGCAACTGTGCCGCATCAGTCAATCAGGTATGAGATCGCCATGGATCATGCATCCATGGCGTTTCCCAGTCACACACCCACCACTCAGACAAACGCACATGTACACCATGCACATCCATGAAGGTGAAAGAAGCATCCATGTCTCACGCCCCAGACATGGCCCAGTACAGACACAGGCATGCAAACATGTGTGCATTGTCACATGCTGGTGCACATCATGCATTGCAACACAGACACTATTGATGTGGATCATGCTTGACTGCACTTACATGCATTATGATCATGTCCTTGTACACAGACATCCATACATGGGGCATGCCAGACATACAGCCGAGGTGCCCACTCCTGCCACACCTCAATATGCACTACGCTGCACATGAGCACATGGACACTTACCACTCGACTCCAGACGGGTCTGCAACTCGAGGACCTGGAGGTGAAGCGCTGGGCATGTGCGCTCCAGGACCCGCATCTGCATTTTGGTCAACTGGTCCCGGGGCCCCACTTCTCCATCAGCCTGAACTAGGCGCTGGGTCTTGGTGTGGGTCCTGAAGCTGAAGTCCTCCCAGCGCTTCCGGTTGCGTTGGTAGTGACGGGATGCCACCCCCTCCGCGTTGATGGCATCCACAATATCCGAGCAGATCCTCCTCCGTCCTTCTTTGTCGAGGCGCGTTGTCGAGAAGGGGACATCATAATGCCCCAGGACTTGCTCTACCAGGATGTCAACTTCATTTGCAGTGAAACTGAAAGCCCTCTGCTTCTCTGCTGGGGGTTTGCCACTGGCCCCGGATGGTCTTTGTTTCGACATGGCAACCCCCGATGTAGATGTGGGTGGGCAACTGGGTCCTGGGGCTGGGCTGTGGAGCAATGGTACACCAATCGGGAGTCTCCTGGGTCAGCGGAGGTGGTCTCAAGAACAGGATCCCTGGCAATGGCTTCTGTGCAGGGCACGTTGGCGGCAGGCAGGCTTGCAGCAGCAGATGGCTCATAGGAGGCTGCAGGAGGTTTATTCCATGCACGTGGGCTACCCGGGGTTATCATTTTTTGGGGTGCCTGAGCATTGCGTGACCCGTCTTTTATCACCAGCGGTCACAGACAACCTTGCAGGAGCACCGGGGTGCGTCTAACATCTTGTACCCTGCCCCCTTCACCCCAATTGCCCAGGACAATTGCTGAGTGAACCTCCCATTTGCAACATACCATCTGTGCCTTGGTTGGTAAGCCACCAAAAGGGAAGGGCAGCAAAGCTGGGCGACCTCCAGGGCTGACGTGGTTGGGCACGTGGCTGGGGTGGCCAGGGAGTCCAGGGAATCCAGGGATGCCAAGGTGGACACGGAGGGGGATGTGGCCAGGGTGTACTACCGGGGCAGGATGTCCAGCAACTTGCTGGGACAGCCATGCCACCACCCCCAGCGCCTCAGGGAGATACTGGTGCTGCAGTCATCCCCAGCGCACATCTGACATCACAGCCAATGTCATCTGCTGGCAAGGGCCACCAGATGGTGGAAGCTGCAGGTGCAGCTGTGGCAACCACCACCCAGGCTCGGGTCAGCCAGCGCAGGCTGCCTTGGCACAGGCCTCCCAGGCAGATTGTCTAGGCAGGAAAGCCAAGCCATGTGTGTCCAAGGTAGCTGTGACCAAGGCACATGTTCCTGGGGATCTTTGACATCTGCTGCCCCAAGCAGCCAGGTGGTGGGAGCTGCATGGGCAGATGCAGCCGACACCACCCCGGCAGTGAGTCTGCCAGCCAGGACTCTGTCGGTCACAGCCCTTGGCACTGAGGCAGTTGTGCTGCTGGGTCCTGGCAACAGCACCCAGCAGCCAATCACACAATACAGGCCTTCCGTCCTCATGCCAATTCCTACTCCCATTGGACAGTCCACCATTGCCACTGCCCCAACTGACCAGAGCAGCATTTGCCTCTCCGGGTCCGCACAACTGGCCAAGAGGAGGAAGTGTGCTTCTGCGCAAGAGGCTGGTATCCCAGACATGGCATCGGCCTCCGGCACGGCAAGGAAGAAGCCTTTCAATAAAGAGGAGGTGGACTTCCTAGTGGACTACGTGTCGGCACATGACCGCGATATGCTGGTGGTCTCAGGTTGCCATACTACGCCTGCCCAGCGTCAGGTCCACTGGCAGTTTCTTGCAGATGGTGTGAATGCTATGGGATATGAGAGGCGCACAGCTCAGTATTGCTACAAGCGTTGGACTGACCTCCGATGCTGTGAAAAACAAAAGCAGGCCTCTAATTACTCCCTGACTCTGGTGACTGGCAGTGGGCCACCACCAGAGGAGGATGAACTCACTCCACTCGAGGAAATCGCTGCAGAATTCATCGATCGAGGACAGATCCAGGGAGTGGGAGAGATGCCGGATTATGACGCAAACGTCCGATGATGTTACGCTCACCTGGCTCCCACAGAGGCGTCGATCTGAACTGGACAGCTGCGGTCTCCACCAACGTGACGCGTAGGGCTGAGATGACGGACTGGACTGGCCCACCTAGCTTTGTTTGCTTGGCCCGTAGGAATATCTTTCTGCAAATGGAGAAAGGGAATTAACCACACGTGGAGTCAAGTGTAAATTCCCCCCACCCCCGCTGTTCTCCCCACAGATCACCTTTGATGTCCCCTCCTATAGTCTCACCTGATGGTTTGAAAAGATGAGCTCTCCATCCTGCATTGAGTGCAGGGGCGCGTTGATAACCAGTTGCTTCACTGGTGAGTTCCAGAACAATAATGACTCCGAAAAATATGTAGTTCGTAAGAGTTCACATGTCTGACTTTCACTCTTGTCCGATTCCTTGCAGTTTGCAGCTTGACCCTAGCGAAGAGTTCCTTGTGGTAGCTGACGAAGTTCAGGTAAGGATTTGGCTTATCCTACACAGTTCAATAAAATAAGGCCAGAATATAAGCTGCCTGTTCCCTTATTCAGGTGTGGCGAGAAAATATGAAGTTCGAGGAATTATGTCTCCGGCGGTAAAATTAGGTAAGTCTATTGCGGTGAGAAGAGTTCCCCTTATTGTCCCGTTGTCTCACCTTGTCGTCCTTTTGTTCCCCTTAGGGGCCGGGGTGTGGCGAGGATGCAATGGAGACTGCGCCGACCCGTGAAGAGGAATAGTACCCCCGGCGGTAATCAGGTAAGTCTATGGGGGTAGTTACTATTGCCTCTGTTTATTTCCTTGGCTCACCTTTGCTGTTCTTGTGTTCCCCTTAGGTGCCAGAATGCGGCGGAACGTGCAGATGGATGCGGTGGATCGTGAGGATGCTGCGAGGGCCGGTGAGTTCAGCGCGGCGCTGCAGCAGGCGAGGCGGCGCGCATAAATGCTTCTTTCTTCCAGTTCGAAGGTGCGGTGGATCCGGAATCCAGGTAAGGATCGAAGGTTTGCTCTTATTATAACCTTTCTCCTTCTGTTCCTCCCTTTTTCTAGGAGCTGCAGACTCGAGGCAGGCGTGGCAGAAGACTGGATGCAGGCTTGCAGACACGGTGAGCGTTACGCTGCTGGATGCAGAATACCGCGAAGCATGTGCTGCTCTACAGGCGTGGTTTAAATAGCCTCCAAAGTAGTCCCAGGTGAGTATTCTTCCCCAGCCCCACCCGAGTAAAGAAATAGTCCCGAGGTAAAATAGTCCCTTCCAAGCCTCATTTGGCTTGGAGCTCTGCAGCATGGTCTGCACCAGGTAAGCTTGCAGCATGGTCTGCATCAGGTAAGTTTACTCTATGAGCCTGGTGCCTATGGCACCAGGGCTGACTCTCCATATGAGCCTGGCGCCATAGGCGCCAGGACCGCACCCAAACAGCCCCTAACAGGGGTTTTTGGCCTTGCTCAAAACAACTTGATGCCTGCTTCCTGGGTTGCTGGACCTGGTCTGGTTACCCGGGGGTAGGCATCATGACAGATGAGTCTTGATGCGAGTGTGTCCAGCCCATGTGTGTTTTGCTTGTGTGATGTGTTTGTGATTGACTGCCAGTTCAGGCTATGTATTAATGAGTGACATGTGTGACACATGCAATGCTTTACTGATGTGTGCTTGTCGTCATGCAGTCTGCATGCAGGACATGTGCTGCACACGGGGCCAGTTCTCATCACCACACATGCACCCTACTTACTTGCAAGTCACTCGGCAGCCTCTCCTGTCCATGTACAGGCTCACTGACATGTTTGCATGTAGCGTGTGGTGTTTGTTTGTTTGTTTATTTAGTATAGCGCAAACCAAACCTGCGGGTGGCTGGGCACAAACATTACAAGGATACTTGAGAACTTAGTTACAGAGCAATGCATGATGATTAGGAAACATGGTTACATACACTGAATAATAAAAAGCTGTTGAAGCAAGGTGGCATAGATGCAACCATAAATTGGCAGAGGTCAAGAGGGACCCAGTGGCATTCCTAGATGCAAACAGCAAATACCAGAAGTATGTTCGGTAAAAGCAAAGTAATCAGAAAGGGCAAAGGGTGGCAAAGCAAGGGGTCCTAAGGGAGGAGTAGTGGTTAAGTTAAGCGTCATTCCAGCGTAGCCAGGCGAGGACCTTCCGCCTGAAGCTGGGGTAAGGTTGGTCAGTTCTAAGATCTAAAGGGAGTCTATTCCAAGTTTGGGCAGCTATGACCGGAAAGCTAGAGCCGCCGGCTGTGCTCTTTTTATATCTAGGCAGCACTAAGGTGTAGGCATTGGACATTCTTGTGGGACGGTCTGAGGTTCTCTTGTTAACTCTATCTGCCAGGTAAGGAGCAGCTATGTTGTTGAGACATTTGGAAGTGAGAGAGAGGGTTTTAAGGGCAATCCTGTCCTTAATTTTAAGCCAGTGGATATTTCTTCTGGAAGCCATGATCTCTATTTGGGATATTTAAGGCTGCTCTCAGAGCATTATTTTGGAGCGTTTGCAGTTTATCAAAAATGTACTTGTTAGATCCCACGTATAAAGCATTACAGTAATCCAGTCTGGATATAATAAGTGCATTGGCTAGTGTAATGCAACTAGTCTCAGATAGGAATGGTCTAGAGGCTCGGATCAATTTGCAAGTACATGCTGTGGAGGATGCTAGGGTATTAATTTGTTTCTTAAAGGTGAGTGCCGAGTCAAGATAGACCCCAAGGGTTTTGACTGCATGGCATCACTTTGATGACATTATTATCGATGTTGAATGAGGCATAGTTAGGATCACGTTTTTTAATCGCCGTCTCTGTGTCAAAGATCAGTAGCTCTGTTTTGTCATCATTCAGGCAGAGGCCGTGAGATGCCATTGATGCCTGAATGAGGAGATATATCTTTTTTACTAAAGCCAAGTCCTCCAATAAGTTGCTCGAAAGGGGCATAAGGATCTGAGTGTCATCTGCGTAGTTAGTGTAGATGACACCCAGACTGTCCAACTTGTCAAACAGGGGCTTAGTAAAGATGTTGTACATTGTGGGAGATACGCATGATCCTTGGGGGACACCGCAGGAGACTTGTATGGGATCAGCGGCTGCTAAAGGGGAGAAGACTTTCATTGTATGGTTCGCAAGGAAGGATTGCACCCAGGTTATGGCATCACTTGAGAAATGGGTGGCAGAGCTGAGATGGTTGCATAAGACTGCATGATCTACCAGGTCAAAAGCTGCCGATAGGTCAAGGAGGAGTAGCATAGCTGATTTACCATTGTCCTTCAACTCGTCAATTTGGGTCTTGAGGTCAATCAAGGCTGTTTCAGTGCCATGAAGGGGGTGGAAGCCAGATTGACGTGAGCCTAATAGGTTGTTGGCTTCTAGGTAATCCTGAATTTGAAAGTAGGCTATTCTGTCGATGATTTGTAGTAAGGAATGGGACAGTGGTGATAGGTCTATAGTTGGTAGGTATAGAAGGGTCTAATATTTGTTTTTTAAGCAAGGGAAGACCCCAGGATTGTTTTAGGTTATTGGGCACTAGGTTTGACTTAAAGGAAGCGTTGATAAGCTTAGAGATAAAGGGAGCTAGATCTCTAGCTGCATCTTTTATGATTTGGGCTGGACAGTTGTCTCCTTTACAGTTAGAGGGTTTCAGTGAAAGTATAATTTGTTCTGTCTCTAGTATAGGTATTTGTTTAAAGCTGAAAGGATGAGGGGTATTGTTAGGTGGATTTAGGGGTGGCTGTGGCTGGGGTGGAGGCTCAGCCGGCAAGAGCAGGGAGGCTTTCTTGTTGGCAATTTTAATTTGGAGAGAGCTGATTTTACCCGCTAGGGAATTTTGTATATTAGTACACCAGGGCTTATTTTTGTGAGTATTGTCAATCTAAGGTATAGGTGATTCCATTTAGCGAAGTATGGAGAATAGTTCCTTGGTATCTGATTTAGCCTTGGATATTCTATCATTATCGGTATACTTTTTAGTACTAATGATTTCCTTTTTGTACCGTTTAGAGTGAGTGGTTAACTTAATGTTGTTCTTCTCGGCAGGCGAATGGCGCCAGATTGATTTCAACTTTCTTTATTGAATTCTTAGTTCTTTCAATTGTGGTGTGAACCAGTTATTCAGATGAGAAAGTTGTCTGCCTTTACGGATTTTGATTCGGGCGATAGTGTTGAGTGCCTTAATCATAGTGCTGTTGTAAACTTCCACCAGTAAGGTGGGGTCTGTGATGTTGTCTAGATTGTCAAGAGTGGGGAGAAGGTGTGGTAAAAGGTGTTCTACTATAATGTCTGTTTTACTCCTAGTAGAGAGTATTGGTTTAGGGCGGATAAGATCTAGTGAAGCAGAAAATGAGATTAAAGGCATGGTCTAGTAAAAAATGTTATTTAAAAAATAGATAGGCAACATAAAAAAAAATACTAGCATTCTCTTTTTTAAAACTTCCTATGTAAAATTTTGAGCTATTCAAGCTCAAAATTCGCAAAAGCATGCACATGGGCGCATCCATTTTGTGAAATGGATGCCCTCCTGTGCTGGCTTTTGCTTTTGCGGCACTAATGAAGGAAAAGCCAGCCAGCTGTAGTAAACAAAAGCTACCGCTGGGTGGCTTTCCCTTCATTAGTGCTGTACGCGGAGGACGGGGACCGGAGACCAGAGCAGGAAAGCTGCAGCTGAATCTCGGTAAGTGCTATTTATTTTTAAAAAAAAGAAGCACTAGCTGCGGTTTTTTTTCTAAGTTTTCCGGGCTGGGGGAGCCCGGAAAACTTAGAAATAAAACCGCAGCTTTAAAAACGTTGTATTTATGTTTGCAGTCGCTTTTGAAGCGACCGCAAACATAGATACAACGTTATTGTGTTGGAATACGCTGCGGTTTTTCTTTCCAAGTTTCTCAGGCTCCTCCGGCTCGGAGAAGGTTGTGTGTGATGCAGTTGATATGGAACATGCAGTATATGTGTGGGTTTCGCATTTGACATGCATCCGTGTCTGCTTTCAGGATCCCCTTCCATTTCATTGCCACTGCATGCATGCCAGAGTTTGTGACGTGTGTGACATGGCTGCCTCATGTGTTGGCCCTCAATATTGTGTTGTATATGTGTGTGGTATGTGCTGCTGACATGTGTACTCATGTTTATTACTTTTTTTTACGGGTGATGATGCACGAGAAGCAGTGGAGGAGGAGATGGCAGACAGGGTGGAGGGTTCAGGTCACCAACCATGCACCAGTGGTGGTCCTGGGGTGGTAGGCCACGAACATCCCTCTGGGCCCCAGGCCATCCTGTCCAGGCCTGCCTCTGGGTACAGCCCTGAGGATCTCTCTGACTCTGATGTTGAATTGGATGCTCGTGAATCCATGCCATCGACGGTGGGTGATTCTGCAATGGATTCTGTTCTGTCTGCCACACCTGCAGTGGGGGTAGACCCCTCAAGGGGCCAGTCAGTTTTGGTATGTCAGCCTGTGGTGGTTACGGGTGCAGAGTCACACTCCACACCAGTTGCTCCTGTTCCTGTGACAGCATATTGAAGGAGGAATGCAGTCCTGCAGCCGCAGGCTATACCGGCACAGCAAGGACCACTTCTCCTTTGGCCCCACAGGTGTGGTGCCCAGCAACGCGGTGGCCGTGCGCCACCAGGGAACACTGGGTGGGAGCAATCCATGTATGCCATTGCACAGCAACAGGGGGGAGCAATTGAGTTGTTGGCTCAAGGCATGGAACGTGTGGCTGATTCCATTCTCCCCCTGATAGGCAGGTGGAACTCCAGCAGCAGGCAACGCAGTCCACGTGCTGCTCACTCAGGCTGGGCACGGCGGCGTCCAACAGGGCTCGCCGGGTTGAACTGGTGGCTCTGCGCTCAGCTATTGCTGCTGACACAAAGGCCAACAGGGAAGCCCTAAGGGTAGATAACAGCTGCCTCAGAAGTACTCTGGCTGCTCTCATCATGGGCCAGGAGACACGGGCAGAACAGAGGATGGTGCAGCTGGAACGCACCCTCTCGGCTCAATTCCATGCAAGCCGGAAGGAGGTCCGTCTGTCATGTGAGGCCTCCCTGGCAGAACTCTGTGTAACACGTGAGTCGTTGCAGGAGGATCTCTGTGTTACACATGAGGTGGTGCATGGGGACCTCCGTGCCATATTCATGCAGAACCAGACTCACTAGGACTGCATGCTTGCTGCCGTGGAGGGACTTGCTGGGACTATGTGTGGTCAGGCACCTGTGCCACGCGCACCTCCTGATGTATGACCAGGGGGTGACGACGACCTATCTCTCACTCAGGCCATGCCGTCAAGACCATGAGCCCATGGAGGATTTCTTTTATTAGTCTCAACATCGACACGTGTGGGTGTTGAGGTGCACCCTGCACCTCCCCCCTCCTGGGTGCCCCCCTCCCCCGGGTCCACTATGGCCATTTTTATTTTTGTCTATTGCCCTTTTATGTTGCAGTGTGGTGCTATGTAGCATCTAATGGCATCCACTGTGTGTTCCGGCTGGGCCCATACAAGCTTGTCTCGTGTTTGTGGCTTGGGGTCCAGACACATATGCCACTCCTGCTTCCCCTTTCCATGGGCTCGCAAGGATGGCACCGTGTGACAGTAACTTACACAGAGGCATTTGACTTCTGTCATATCTGTGGCCAGTCTGAAGTCCAACTTGTGTATACACCCCTAGTGGGGATTCATGATGGTTTCTCCAGTGCATGGTTGGACTGCATTTTGGTGAGTATATTGTTGACTGTGCATTATTTAATTCTGCTAATTCATGTATTGCCTTGACTGTATACATTGTTGATGCACTTCATGCTGTATACTGTCCGATGCCCCCTTTAGCTGTCGAGGCCACTCTCATGATGGTAGGGGGACATGTGGTGGCAATGTCACATTGAGGCACTTGTGCTATGGTGTTTACTCACTGTCTGACATTGTCACTGTTGGGTCCTGTGTTCATGATGTGTTATGCTGGTAAATTGATAGTCCTGTGTTGGCTTTGCTTTTGATGTGTCACAGGATCAGCAATATGTTTCCGTTGCAGATGTGCCCACAAAAGAGTGGTTAAAATGGAAAATGTATGCTACACTGTGGGTTCATGCATTTCCCATGCTAACATGTATTGAATCACCCTGCAAACACACCCCCACAACACACACAACACACCCCCACCCAAACATCCACCCACCCATACACTACTTGCCTTCTGGGACATGCTGTGTCCCTGCTGCGCATGTTCACATTGACTTTCGTGATCGTGAACTGGCGCAGCTGGCTGTATTTTTTCTTTGTTTTTTTATGCAGCTGCAGGGGTATCCACCCCACAAACAACACTCACAGTACTGTGCGGTGAGCGGGGTGTTGCGGGGGACAACCCCGCAGTACCCGCATCGTCTTTTATTTCTTGGAATTATCTGAAATGCATGCCACCAAAGGTTCGGGGGTTTGGTGTTCAGACCTTTGGTGGCATGCATTTACCTACTTTTAGTATAGGTTGGATGTTTTTGCTCACTCTTTTCTTCAGAGTGCGTTTCTGAGGGGATTGTATGTGGCCTGTTTCCATTTGTAACAGTGCACTTTGTGACAGCTGTGTCATGTGTGTTGATATTTTTATTGAGGTTTTCACATTGCATGCCATGGCATGGTGTGTGGGGTGGGTGACATGGGGTTGAGGGATGTTTAGGTCACATACCAGCATTTGGATGTGCTATTTTGCATGGGGGTTTGAATCTGTAGCTTGCATGTGTGCCTTTTGGTCACACGATATTGTGTTTGTTTAAGTGGCTGGGGATGCACACGTTGCTGCAATTCCAAGGGCACATTCTCAGGGTGTTAAGGTGGTGACAGTTGACTGTCCCTTTGTCATCATCGATTGTCACCTGGAATTTGCCAGGCCTGTGTGCACTCTGCAGGAGGTGGAGGGGCGTTTAGGTGAAAAATGTAGCCACAAGCTGCCTCACGACGTGCCCTTTCCCCTCCCATGCGCAGCAGCCGTGCATGTGGTTGGAGATGTGGGGGTACCACCATGTCCACCGATACGCCCCGCCGGGTTGCAACATTGTGCAGGACACATGCTGCCACAATGATCCTGCACCCTACTGGGGGCACATGTAGTAGCTGCCCACCAGAACTGTCAAGGTGGCGGAAACCTGACTTGAGCACTCCGAATGTGCGCTCCACTATGCCCCGGGTTGCAATATGGACTGCATTGTATCTTACCCGGGGTGGTGTGGTGGGGTTCCTTATTGGTGTCATCATTTGGGGGCTCAGAGGGTAGGCACAGTGCCCTGGGGAGGGGATAATGGTTGTCATTAGTTGGGTTTGTGTATTTGTCTGTGTGTGACATGCATACATCTACACAGGCATTTGTACTCACCAATGAGCCATGTGTTGCCATGCCTCCCAGCTTCCAGGTCCCGGTTTAGGGCTGACATTCTGTATATGAAACTGTCATGGGTGGACCCGGGATAGTTTGCATAGACAGAGGTAATGATTCCCTTGGCATCGCAAACAACCTGCACGTTGATGGAATGCCAGTGCTTGCAGTTGCGATAGAAGTGCTCAGTGGCCCTAGGTGGACGTAGGGCCACATGGGTGCAATCAATGGCACTGAGCACTCTGGGGAAGTATGCCATCCTGTAAAAGTCCAGGACCAGGGCCTGCCTTTCTGCAGATGTTCTGGGCATGTAGATGTGCCTGCGGACTGAGGGGTGTGTAGTCATGATTGCCAACACCTGGCGTAGGCAGCGTGACTTCGTGGCCTGTGAGACGCCCCCAACTATGGCAGTTGTCCGCTGAAAGGACCCAGTGGCTAAAAATGCAGAACATTGAGCACCTTTTCCAAGGGGCTCAGTGCTTGGGAGCACAAGGTGGGTGATGTGAGGTCATCCTCCCACTCAGTGACCAGGTCTAGGATGATATCAGGTGGAAACCTATACCTGCCATAGACCTGGTCATCATGCATCCCAAAAAGGCTGGTCCTGGGGAAGAAAATGCGGGGCCTGGCTATCCTCCCCCTCCTGCAGTGTTCCACGATCACTGCTGCGAGGAATGGAACATTCATCATAGCTGTATATGCTTGCTTGTTGTTTGTGCGCGCTTTTATGCTGCGCCGGGCCGCTTCCGCCTGCTTTCACGTGGTGGACGTGTTTCCGGCGTTGCGTGTCTTTTGGCATGTGTGGGTTTCACTGCTGTACTTCCCCCGCTACGCCCACATTTTTGCGTGTTGTTCCTCATTCCGCGTGTTCCGCCCCCTTTTTAGGTGTGTGCGCTGGAAGTTTTGCGCCTTCAGTGGGAGAATCGTGCACAGCTTTCGGGATGTCGCAGTGACGTGTGTCCGTAACACGCAGATTCAGCGCAGGTGCCAGGTAAGCCATGCGCAGTGCCTTCCATGAATCGGTAAATGGGCACACGCGTGCGTTTTGCACGCGTGCGTTTTACACGCGCGCGCTGCGTTTCTCATTCTTGCGCTATAGATTTCGGCGCATAATGATTCCATGAATTACCCCGTATATCTACCAACCCTGTATATCTACCAATGTAGCTACAGTAAAGCATTCCAAAACATAATTTTACAAAAAAATTTCCACCATGTAGTTCTTCACAATCTTATAAAAACAGTTAAAGTCACAATCTACCCTTAAAAACTAGCCCAGGAGACTACTCCTCGAATCTCTAATTGACAACACATTTCTACTAAAGAGAAAGTTGCTTAAATTGATTTTTAACAGAATGAAACCACTAACTAAAATAATCAATACATTACTAAAAGTACTTCTAAATATGGGCATGTCAATACAGATACCTATTCAAACTTCTGTGAAAGTGAATGGATTCACACAAGTAGCACAAAACCATATTTCAATGAAGAGGCTTATACACAAAATCAAAAAAAAAAATGAATTGCCATAGACAGTAGTGGCCGAGGGTATGAAATGGTAGGAGAGACCATTATGGCAACAGAATCCTTACAGAAAAAATGGCCCCAACAAACTTCAACCAAATGTTCCTTTCACCCAAACAAACCATCCAGTGTACAAATGGACATTCAGCTCAATGTGTAACGTACGCCAACAATCCTTCAAATCATTACGACAATTCCTCGATCACAATGTGAAACTGAAAGACAAAAGTATAATGAAAACTTTACAAACCATGGACTCCTGTCCAGTGCGCAGCCACACCAGACTGCTAGGACATTCATTAGCCTGCTTTCCAGAAACTGCTGGCAAAAGCACCCCCCACCACATCAAAATGTTAGCAACACACCATTCTGCTATACAGAATCTTGTGCATAGACTATAATATGCAAAAAGTCCTGCTCTAGAACTGCAAAATTTAAATAGCATTCTCCTACAACTTCAGAAACCATTAGCAAAAACCTCACAAACACCAACCTCCTAACAAACACATACAAAAAAGAAATAGCTAAGTTTCAAAACACATCTGCTGAAATACCAGACCAATTATGTGTCGTTGTCGCAGAACTTTTTATAAAAAGAGCACATTAGTAGATATAGCCTACAAAATAGAGGAAAATGAGGAATCCCAATAGTTCCAATTAGCTTTATATCTAACAGCAGAAAATAAATACAAAATAACTGATCCCTCAATAGTTTGCACATACTGCAATACAGAGCTTGAAAATAACCAAATGCCATCACGGGCTATTACTAATAACTTTGAAATATTCCCACTTCCAAAGGCTGTCTAACAACTTAACTTTTATGAGCATTATAATCCAAACAGTACACCCATTTCAAGCTATAATATGCCTTCAACCGAAAACAGCCAAATTGCCTCCATCCTAATAACTAAAAGGCATCCGTGGCAAAGTAGTATATTTTCCATTACATCTTAAAGAAATAGTAGAAACCCTAGGAGTACATGGCCAATAGATCAGTCTTTGATTGTACTAGTTGATGGTGTACCAACAAAAGACAAACAGATTTGGCACCAACTAGTCGACTTAAACAGAGTTAGATAAGCCCTACAATATCTGAAGAAAAAAAACGATGACTACTACAAAGATATAAACACAGAAGAAAACTTAAGAGAAACCACCCAAATAATTCAAGATTCACTAGCAACTGCCCAATTTGAACATGTAGATCCTATTAGTGCAGCCAACATTTTAGACCAGCATACAAGCCAAAAGATCCCCAATGAGCATATGTGAAGAAAGTGTAGAAGCATGTTCTTTTCCTCTACTCTTTCCTACAGGAAAAGGAGGAAAATATGATGAAAGAGCCACACAAATGAGTGCATCAGAATATCGCTGTTTACGAATGCATTCTGAAGACCCCAGATTCAGACAAAATGTAGAATACATTGTCCACCTCCTTTTTCGAAAGTGAACTAGCAACTCTGTGTTACAGAGTTGCACCCACATTAAAAACAGGCTCCAATTTTTTAAACATGTTGTGACAGCCATTATTGCATTTACTGCCGACAACATTGGATGTGCCTCGATACTCTGCTGCCTGCTGCCCGGTGCCTGTGCTTTTACGGAGGTTGGACTTATAAACACTCCCTCTACGCAAAGCATTTCGCGAAGTGTTTCGAGGAAGTGTTCTATTGTGACTGTCATTATTGCATTTACTGTCAACAACATTGGATGTGCCTCGATACTCTACTGCCTGCGGCACGGTGCCTGTGCCTTTAAGGAGGTTGGACTCATAAACAATCCCTCTATACCAAGGTTGTCCAACATACGGCCCGCGGGCCACAATGCGGCCCTCAGAGCCATTTCATGTGGCCCGCAAGGCCGAACAGACAAACAAAGGAAATCCAAAAGAACAAGCTGCATGGGTTGTGATTTCCATTGGCTGAGAAACAGCCAATGGAAATACTGTTGCCATGCAAGGTACGGCGAGGGCACCACCTTCACACTCCTGTTCCAGTCAGCTTCGTGTGAATCACCAGCCCAGCCCCCCAGCATCACGCCTGTGACCGAGGCCTGGTAAGTTTTTCTTTTTTTAAATTTATTTGCAGGCCACGGCCTGGTTTATTTATTTATTTGTTCGATGTTCGTCGGGTCCGTGGACCAGACAAACATCGAACAAATAAATAAATAAACCGGACCGTGCATGGCAGAGCACTGTTACTGCCTCTGGTGCCCCCTGAAAGGGGACACCAGAGGCAGTTACAGGCCCGGTGCATTTTTTTTATGCATGTTTGTCGGGTCTGTAGACCCGAATTCTGGGCCGTGGCAGGGGACTGTTACTGCCTCTGGTGCCCCCTTGCAGGGGGCATCTGAGGCAGTAACAGGCCACGGCCTGATTTATTTATTTATTTGTTCGATGTTTGTCGGGTCCGTGGACCCGATTAATTTATTTATTTCTGCAATGTTGGGCAAGACCAACATTGCGGATATAAATAAATTAATCGGGTCCACGGACCCGACAAACATTGAACAAATAAATGGGCCGTGCATGGCGGAGCACTGTTACTGCCTCTGGTGCCCCCTGGAAGGGGGCACCAGAGGCAGTTACAGGCCAAGGTGCATTTTTTTTTTTTTATGAATGTTTGTCGGGTCTGTAAACCCGAATTCTGGGCCATGGCGGTGGGGGGGGGGGTCTGTTACTGCATCTGGTGCCCTCTTGCAGGGGGCATCAGAGGCAGTAACAGGCCACGGCCGGGTTTATTTATTCATTTGTTCGATGTTTGTCGGGTCCGTGCACCTGATTAATTTATTTATTTCTGCAATGTTGGGCCTGACCAACATTGCGGATATAAATAAATTAAACGGGTCCACGGACCCGAAAAACATTGAACAAATAAATAAATAAACTGGGCCGTGCATGGCAGAGCACTGTTACTGCCTCTGGTGCCCCCTGGAAGGGGGCACCAGAGGCAGTTACACGCCCGATGCATTTTTTTTTTTAAAGAATGTTTGTCGGGTCCGTAGACCCGAATTCTGGGCTGTGGCGGGGGACTGTTACTGCCTCTGGTGCCCCCTTGCAGGGGGCATCAGAGGCAGTAACAGGCCACGGCCTGGTTTATTTATTTATTTGTTTGATGTTTGTCGGGTCCGTGGACCCGATTAATTTATTTATTTCTGCAATGTTAGGCTCGACCAACATTGTGGAAATAAATAAATTAATCGGGTCCACGGACCTGACAAACAATGAACAAATAAATAAATAAACCAGGCCATGTCAGAGTTACAGCCACTGCAGTTACAGGCCCGGTGCATTTTTAGACTTTGCCAACTTTGCACCAGACCTGCAGATGAACTTAACTGGTCTGCTGTTAAATCTCAGTTACCACTTTAATGATATCCACTACACTACAGAATAATTGCTCATTTTACTATAGCCAATATGATAGCTCAGTGGGTTGAGCGCTCACTGCTGCGATGTGTGTGTGATCTGCATGTTCGAATTCCCGCAAGGCCATCTCAGCCTTCCATCCTTCTTAGGTTGATAAATGAGTACCAACACAGGTTGGGTGATATTGTATGCATATTTGTTCTATAAAAAAGAGCTTTAGTGAAAGTGCTATAATATAACATATTATCATTTGGCCTTGGACGTCTGCTGCCACTCATAGTAATTTGACAATAGGGATCTATACACACAGATATTAATGAAACATATGGTGATCCATTCTTGTATGAAATGTGTTCAATGTTTGTCGGGTCCGTGGACCCGAGTAATTTTATTTCTGGGCCATGGCGGAGGACTGTTGCTGCCTCTGGTGCCCCCTGGACCAATCACCTATGGTAGCAGACATACAGGCTGCAATGGATCTAGTTGCAGCTCACTAATTGTGCCCCCTGCTCCTCATGAACCCCCATAGTTGGTCAATCTAGTGGTGTCATCAGGAATCAAATTTAGGAGGGGCACAGAGGGGGCCAAAGGCAAAAGTAGGGGACATGGTCAACATAGATACAGAATATTTACTTGACAACACTGGTCAAAACTATTATCTGCATAGTGAAGTACCTAATCACCAGTGCCATGGTATGCTCAGGCAGCATCAATCATGCTTTGTACAGGACAATGCTGCCTAAATTGGGAACAACCAGCATAGACATGTTGCTACAGGGGCATATTTTGGGCACAACCAGCATGCCAATGTGTTACATCAGTGACAGTGCTGTTTTACAACACTGTGGACACATTGATCATTAAAATGTGTTGTGTTCTACAATGTTCTTGTCTGCTGTTGGTGACCTGTAATGTACATGTTCCCCTTTAGAACAGATTGTAAACTTATGGCTTTTTGGCCAGTTTTCCTGCTGTAAAATGCACCATTTCAGCCCCATATTTGGAAATAAAATCTTGGGGGGGGACCCCCCCCATATTGGGGGGGACCCCCCCCAAACCCTCCCTAGATCATTATAGCTCCCTCGCTATGCTCGGTCGCCCCCACTGTTTCAGAAAAATATCAACACACACTGGTGGAAGAAATCACAAGAAACTAACCTTTGACCACTGCCCCTGACACCCAAAGCTATCTTTGGGACTGCATGGCTATCACTGCCTGTGATGCTATTGTGTCAAAGGTCACACACCATCGATTTTGAATATACTGCTTTGGGTAAGGGTGTTGACTTTTGGCTCGCCGGCCCACCGGGTGACAAAAAGTTAATGCTTCGGCCCCACATTCAAAAAGGTTGGACAAGCCTGCTCTATACGAAGCACTTCGCAAAGTGTTTAGAGGAAGTGTTCTGTTGTGACTGTCATTGCATTTACTGCTAACAACGTTAGACGTGCCTCAATACTCTCCTGCCTGCTGCACGGTGCCTGTGCCTTTAAGGAAGTTGGACTCATAAACAATCCCTCTATGCGAAGCACTTCACGGAGTGTTTCGAGGAAGTGTTCTGTTGTGTTCCAGTGTGTGCAGGGAGCGACTACGGTTCCAAAAACACAAGTTAGTGCTACCTGCAAGCAGTGTCTTTACCACGAAAGGCTGTGAGTAAGGAGTGTCACTTTTGACTTGCTATTGTCGGCTTCACTCACTATTTCTCCATTATTCTAGTGCCACTGTGTTACACAGTGTGTGTTAAATTTGTAGATGGGAGAGTGACTGCAGGCTTGATCCTTGAGCTCCCCAGTGGATTTACTGACCCCACTGAAGCTAACATTACTTGTGCTTTTGCCGAGGCATGCTTGTGAACGGCACACAGGATACTTTTTATTTTGCATTGTTACGCAGTGTGCGCTAAATTCGCTAACGGGGGAGTGACTGCGGGACTGACCCTTGAGCTCCCCTGTAGATTCATGGTGTCTACCAAAGTTCCCACCATTTGTGCCTTTGCTGGGGTATGATTGTGAACAGCACGCGGCGCATCTGCTATTTATGCATTCCAAACAGCATTTTCCTTCTTACAGTAAAGCTGCAAAACCAAAGACACAAAGGCACGGTGAACTTGTAATCTGGATTACCACTTTGTATTTGCATAATCTTTCGTTGGCGCTGACCTCTGACCATGCCAGTTCTGCACAGTGGCAAACTCAGAAGACCTTCTGGACCAAGTGGCGTCAAATATACCATGTCTGATGATTGGCCAGAGGCTAATCCAGGGGGATCCATTCGAGGTGGAGATGGCGGATAAATGTATAATCCTTGTGAACCTTTAAAAATACGTGCGCCGTTGGTGGCACAAAGTGCGCATAACCAAATCTCTCGTCATGTGTCCTATGATTGGTCACATATTATAAATTCTCTACATCAGCACAACCCCTCACAAAGGGGTCCTGAATGAATTTTACCAGTTAGAATGGTGTCCTGGAATTCACAAGGATTTGCATATCTACGCCTGAATGGGGAATTTTGGAACAAAGCTGACTTAATCTGTAGCCAAGAATCTTTTGTTGTTGGCACCCTTTTGGTGAAGGATTTTACTGCTCTGTGCTTGGCGTATATCTGTTGGTTCTATCATAAAAAATATGGGCTTGGGCCACCCCGATATTTTAGGATGTAAAATATCTTGGCATGATCAGTGTAATAGACTTTTACGTGTTTTAATTGTTCTGAATATTTATTTTAATCCAGTCTGGACCACTATGATTGATTTTATGTCACTTATTACTAATGTATTTGATTCTAATTGTCTACTGAAGAATGTGGGGTTGGTCATAATGGGCGATTTTAACTCTGAGTGTTTGAATTCTCGGTCGTACCACCCTGAGATTGGTAGGCGTTTCTCCCATTTTGCCCGAGATCGAGGGACAATCTTTCGACCTTGCCTTGAGAGCTTAGATCTCATTTTGCTTAACGGGAATATAGAGACCGATATACTGCCTAGCTATACTTGGACCGACAATCTTCATAGATCCACATTGGATTTTATGTTTGTTTCCACCCACATTCTGCCGATTATTCAGAACTTCAGAGTTATACCAAATACTTCTAGCGAACAATCACTCCTAAGGGCATCATTTGGCGACACTCATACGATAGAGGTTATTGAGTTAATCCGTGATTCTATAGAGATTAACCCACGTAATAAAGCAATCATCTGGCGTCCTAAACATGCGATAAGATTTAATGAAAGGATTGATGAAGATTTGCTTGGTGAACTCTTTATAGACATGTGCCCCTCTTCCTTCCTTTCTTACCTGAAGACGATGTTGCTATCGTTAATCCCCTATTTAAATATCAAAGTGGGTGAAACTCGTTTAAAGAGGAGTCATGCATTTACTGTACAAGTACATGCCATGAAGCTGAGATTGAGGGGGGACATTAAGGAAACTATTAAGTCCGGTTTTGACGTGCCCACAACAATTGCCAAACTTAAACAAGGGTATAGAAATTGGGTTAGGGGCCATTGTGTCCTTTTGCTGCAAAAAGATGCGGAGGCCATAGTTAACAACCTTGGTATCCCATAACACCTCACATTTTTGGAGAGTAATACGTGGGGGGATGTTCAAGCCATCTTGCAACACTAACCCATTGCGGGTAAGGTCTGGGAAAATCACTTTCTGAACCTTTACGTGGTGTTGGATTTTGATACTGTGGTTAATTCTGTGAAACAGGGCCTATGTATTGTTGGTGAAGCCTGACCTTTGTTGAATACTGCCAAGCAGGGCATCGGGTTGCTATAGGGAGGGCTAAGGCTTTGAGTGCCCCAGGACCAGATGCGCTCTCCACTATGACTTTGAGGTCTGCTCCGGAATTATGGGCTGATGTCCTGTTACAGCAGTTTTCAAATGTAGTTGGTCAGGCTAGTTGCCCTATAACCTGGAGAGAGGCCATTGTTGTGGACATCTTTAAAAAGGGCGAATCCGGGTAATTATCGCCCTATCTCCCTTTTGGGTGCCTCTTACAAGATTTTCTCTACCTTTGTGCTTCGAGCTTTAAAAAGATGGGCCCCTCAGGCAAATAAATGTGACTCTAATCAATCTGGGTACTGTAAAGGAACTAGTACAGCTTTGACCTGCTTTGTTCTACAGCTCCTAAAGAGTCAGGCATTTAAAGCAAAGTGTACCCTATATCTTTCTTTTTTGGATATAAACAACGCATTCAACTGTGTGGATCGAAACAAGCTCTGGGACATGCTTAGACTCTGGGGTTGCCCTGAGGCTTTGGTTCAGTTGCTTGAATTGATGCATAAGGTATTAATTAAAATCAGGTTGGACAAGAATGGTACGTGCTCTGGATGGATCAAGGTAGACCAAGGTCGTGTATTAGCACCCTTCCTGTTTAACCTTTGTATTCTTCGTATTGGGGCAGAGCTGGAGGATCTTGGTATCAATCCCCCGAGGCTGGGACTTGCGAAAATTCAATATCTTCTGTATGCTGATGATCTTGTACTGATCGACTATACTCCGACAGGCCTACAGAAAACACTCAATAGGATGCAGGCTTTCCTCAAGGATATTGGATTAAATATTCATGTGCCAAAATCAAAGGTTTTGGTAATTAATCGAAAGAAAGGTTAGATCAGGTAGACCACATTTTTGCTGGTACATTGACAATATAAAGTTGGAAGTGGTCACAGAATTTAGGTGCCTTGGGGTACTAGTTAAATCAAATCGTTCAGTTAGGCTTGGTAATCAAGCACTGAAGCTAGATGCAGTCTCCCTGCGCTAGCTCAATTATGTGTGCTCGACAGAAAATCTGGTCGATTTTCACTTCTTACAGCGATTAAAATGTACAACCAAGTCCTTGTCCCAAAGCTATCCTATGGGGCAGAGGTACGGGCGAAGGGCCTAGAGTGGGACAAGATTGAGGCAACTATTTGGAAAAGATTTTTGAGCATTCCAACTGGCATCCCTTTCCTACCGGTTACACATATCTTGGGAATTACATAATTGGCTGTCAGGATATTTTGGAAAATTATTCTTTTGTTAAGATCTATTTGTTCGATCCGGTGTAAACCTTATTTGTCCATTTGAATGCAGGATACACTCAGAATAAATGCGGTGTGCTAAAGGATTGGGTGAAGGAAGTAGTGATTGCTGCTTCAAATTGGATAATTTTATTGGATGAACTGGAATATAATCCAGGCAAAATTGAGAAATTACTTTTTGAAAATGACTGGATTACTAACAGGGAAAAACATACACTTACAAAATGTTTGACCATTTCTCTATGGACATCAAACCTTTTAATTGTTCCCAAAAATATTTTAGATGGTTATCGAGATTAAACTTTTCAACATTATTTTCGCACTCAGCGTTTGTTAAATTGGGAGACTCTTTGGTGGCACATTTTAGTGACTCCTAATAATAGATTGTTAATTAATGTGATTATTTTTTAAAAAATGGTTGAGACTGGTTATGAAATTTCCCTGTTTTAAAAATGGTTTTTAGGAATCAATGGGCCTCATTACAAATCAGGCGGTCCGGAAAAAACGGTGGCGGTAAACCCGCCGCCACCGTTGTTTCCGGACCGCCTGATCCCGACTCCTGCAGGCGGGAGGTGATGTTCCCGCCAGGTTTGACCTGGCGGGTTTAACACCGCCCGCCTGCAGGCGGACGAGGAAACACCGGCAGCATTACGAGATGCTGCCGGTGTTTCCATGATCCCCATTCCCATTGAGCCCCATAGGACTCAATAGGAATGGGGATTAACACCATTCCGCCTCCGTGATTCCCGGAAAATCGGGGTTGTAATGCCCCGGTAATTCCGGGAATCACGGAGGCGGAATGGTAATACGAGTCCGGCGGTAACCAGGCGGTTTTACCGCCTAGGTTACCGCCGGACTCGTAATGAGGCCCAATATGTTTTTAGGGATCAATATATATTATGCGATACACAGTTCTTAGGTATTCTATGTGTGTTTTATTATTTGAAGTGTCGCATATTACTTTGTTACTCATTGATGTATTGATGTGTGCATACGTGTGTAAAGTTTCTTTTATAAACTATATCAAACTAAATAAATAAAAAAATAAAAAGACAAAGATGAAGTATTGTAGTCAAGTATCACAAATCTCTTGGCAAACATGTGTGGTGTAACAAGGTACTTTCCCCATCGATTCATTACCATGCTGCACTTCATCTGCAATAAAAATTCCCCTCCACTCGGAGAAGTGCAACACTTCTTTTAGAGAAAAGAATATGAATCCAGAGGAGCACCACACATCCACATGATTTTGTGGGTAAAGATGCTCCTAAATCTGCCCATAACAGTGATGCCAAATAGTGTCGGCATAGATATAAAAACAAAGGTAAATAGTATATACCAAATGTCACTTTGGCTTCCCTAGACCAGTTTGAAAAAAAGGACAAGTAAATAGCTTGATGTCTTCTGTTAGACACAGTGTAAAAGGCAAATCCCCTAAAAACACATACAACATTAAAAGGGATGAAGCATCCAAGTACAACAATGATTACAATGCAATCATTGGGCCTCATTACGAGTCAGCCGGTCCGGAAAGAACGGTGGTGGTAAATCCGCCACCACCGTTCTTTCCGGACCGGCTGATCTTGAGTTCTGCAGGCGGGAGCGGGTTTAACACCACCCGCCTGCAGGCGGACATGGAAACACCAGCACCATTACAACATGGTGCCAGTTTTTCCACTTCCCCACTCCCATGGAGTCCTATACGACTCCATGGGAATGGGGACTTACAGAATTTCGCCTCCGGAATTCCCGGGTGACTGGGGTTGTAATGTCTCAGTAATTCCGGGAATCACAGAGGCGAAATGGTAATACAAATCCGGCGGTAACCTGCCGGTTTTTCTAGCTCGGTTACCGCCGGACTCGTAATGAGGCCCATTGTCCTCTCGTGGAATGAAAATACGGACACACAATACATTGCAGACAATTCCACTGCAGTTTCAAGATATGTCAAAGACTATCTCACCAAAGTTGAGAAAACAGAGCTAAAAGATTTGTGGGATGACATAGCATCTGACAAAACACTGTCAGAAAAATTGTACAGCTTTGGTATAAAAATGCTCTCCCATAAAGAATGCGGGTGCTATGAAGCTGCAGACCGTTTAACTGTTACAGCATTACATGGCTAATCTGAACACATTGTCTGGCTAAACCTTGTACCAGCTTCATCCTGAAAAAGAGTACTAAAATCTGACCGAGAGATAGAAACAATAGCCACAAATGATCCCAACAGCCAGGACATTTTAAAAAAACAATTTAATTGACACATACTACCCAAACAGAAGTACTGCTTTCAAAAACTTGGAGACCCACTTATTCTAAATAAGGTAGAAAATACCATGTATCAATCTAAACAATCTGAAAAAGACTTGTCAGTGCTCAAATCACAGCTAAATAATGAACAACTCACCATTTATCTAGAAGTCACTGAAGAAAGTGAACATGGTTTTAAACATGAAACTAAAACGAGTAGCTGTATGTATGTGAGGAAGCTGGTTTTGGCAAAACTTTCTTAATTAATTAGCACATTTCTACAACACTTAACAAACAACAACCTTTCGGCTGTTGTAATAGCCCCCACAGGTTTAGCTGCCAACAACATAGGAGGTGTAACTTTACACCGACTACTGCTCCTCCCAGTAGAACAACAAAACAAATTAGAATACTATAGATTATCAGCAGAAGCTGCTACTGAAGTACGCAGAATACTAAAACAACTGAAAGTGCCCCTGTAGATGAAGTAAGCATAGTTTCAAGCTCATGTTGGCTTTAATTCACCTCAGAATACAAGAAGTTCTAAAAACCGACTATGAAGAACTGTTTGGAGGAAAACACGCTATTCTTTTTGGAGACCTCCTACAGTTAACACCAGTAAAAGGTCAACATATTTTCAAAACATTAGGACACAACCAATGCCGTTACCCAATAAGCAGCATTGGAAATGTAAATCTCTGCCAACATTTTCGCTACAGAGAACTAACTCAAAACATGCATCAGTCTGCAGACCTCACCTATGCTAACATTTTAAAAAGCATTAGAACTGGTCTGCTAACTAAAGATGCAAAATACATCTTAAATACTAGACTAATCGATGAGCTATATGGGCAAAGAACATCTGCTCCTGATGTCATGGCACAATAAACTCAACAAAATATAAAATGCATGTACTTAATGGCAACCTTGCAAGCTGTAGTCAATTCAACGATACAATGTTAAAAAAAGAACTGCAACAGATACTGCATATCAGCGCCACAGACACACTCAACGTGCACGGCATGACACTCCCTATGTGTCAACAAGCAACAGCCGACTAAATAGCTTAGAAAAATGTATCTCCAACAAAGCTGGATTAGAAAAAGTATTAACTCTGTGTCTTAACTGCGGAGTAATTCTAAAACATAACCTTGACGTAAAACAAGGTTTAGTCAACGGAGCAATTGGTGCAATTGTTGGCTTTAAAACATATCCACATGACAACAACATTCAGGTTGTCAACATACACTTTGACATTCTTGCAAAAGTTAAAAAAATAGGCTGCACAATAGCACAGTTCCTTCTTTTCAAAGACATGTATGTACGCAGAGAATAACTCTCTATCTCGTGCACTTGTACTTGTATACAGGCGCGTTATAAATGACTTATCATATCATATGCTGTCACTATTCACAAATCGCAAGGTCTAACCCCTAGATCACACATTGATTGACAATGGCAGCACAGTCTTTAAGGAAGGTATGAGTTTAGCAGAACTTTCACGTCTGCACACACACGCAATGGTCTATTCCTAGTGAACATTGATGCAAACAAAGTCAACGCTGGCATTCCTTGCATCCTAGAATACAACAGGCTATTTGCATTGTAGACCCCCCTCTAGATATGTACCTCAAAAACAAAAACCTTTAAAAAGAAAATGAATACAAAAAGAATCTATAATACATCTCTCAACAATACAACTAAAGAAACAAAGACCAACTGCTGCGCCATCAAATAATACAACCACAAAACTGTCTAGTACAAAATCAACTGCACGTCCATCAGAAGACGAAAAGACAAATTTCTCTTCTCAAAGAACAACTGCAGGCCCATCAAAGGATGCAGAGGCACAACTCTCTGGTCCATTTAAATTCAGCAACACAACTGGAGTAAATTGCTATGCAAATGTAGCAATCAATCTTCCTTTCCATTTGCCACCAACTGTTCACAACATTTACTTAAACGGCTCAGACAGGTTGTGTTTGCAAATGCTCGTCCTTCATAGAAATGCCACAAATAATCCTGAGAGCACTTACAGTATCTCAGGTATAAGGCAAGAATTGGACTACTGTACAGGAATGGTATGTACGTGTCCACGTGTATGCAATCTGGAAGAATTAATTTATAGGGACGTTTTTCGTTTCCAGTATTTGTAGTAAGTACATTAGGAATTCTTGTGGATATTCCTGTGTGTTTATGGAAATAACAAGGGGGGAGGGTGGTTCCTGGGAGACTCTCTGCCAGACATGATTCCTGGTTACGAGAGACTTACCCAGAGTCTTTAGCGCACTATCTTTCACAGAAAAGAAATATCCCAAACATATCAGTCTTTGTCCTGCCCTGGGGCAGTCCAGCACCGAAATGCTAGGCAATTCTCCTCTGAACAAGAGTACCAACAGCATCCCCAGACACGTGTTTCGGTCTGGTTGGACCTCATCAGTAGGGAGGAGCTGTGCCTCTCTAAGAATAGTGAGCAAGGGGTCCATGTCTGGATTCTCCTAGTAATTTATGGTGAGACCCAAAGTTACTTAAATATGCAAATTGATAAGGGGGGTCCTGGGAGTCTCTCTGCCAGACATAAGTCCTGGTTACGAGAGACTTACCGAGAGTCTTTAGCTCACTATCTTTCACAGAGAAGAAATATCCCAAACATATAAGTCTTTGTCCTGCCCTGGGGCAGTCCAGCAACAAAATGCTAGGCAATTCTCCTCTGAACAAGAGTACCAACAGCAACCCCAGACACGTGTTTCGGTCTGGTTGAACCTCATCAGTAGGGTGAAGCTGTGCCTCTCTAAGAATAGTGAGCAAGGGGTCCACGTCTGGATTCCCCTAGTAGCTTAGGGTGAGACCCAAATCTACTTAAAATATGCAAATAACAAGGGGGGGGAGGGGGTCCTGGGAGACTCTCTGCCAGACATGAGTCCTGGTTACAAGAACCTTACCCAGAGTCTTTAGCTCACTATCTTTCACAGAGGAAAAATATCCTAAACATATCGGTCTGGTTGGACCTCATCAGTACGGAGGAGCTGTGCCTCTCTAAGAATAGTGAGCAAGGGGTCCACGTCTGGATTTCCCTAGTAACTTATGGTGAGACCCAAAGTTACTTAAATATGCAAATTGACAAAGGGGGTCCTGGGAGTCTCTCTGCCAGACATAAGTCCTGGTTACGAGAGACTTACCCAGAGTCTTTAGCTCACTATCTTTCACACAGAAGAAATATCCCAAACATATCAGTCTTTGTCCTGCCCTGGGGCAGTCCACCACCGAAATGCTAGGCAATTCTCCTCTGAACAAGAGTACCAACAGCATCCCCAGACACGTGTTTCGGTCTGGTTGGACCTCATCAGTAGGGAGGAGCTGTGCCTCCCTAAGAATAGTGAGCAAGGGGTCCACGTCTGGATTCCCCTAGTAACTTATGGTGAGACCCAAAGTTACTTAAATATGCAAATTGACAAGGGGGGTCCTGGGAGTCTCTCTGCCAGACATAAGTCCTGGTTACGAGATACTTACTCAGAGTCTTTAGCTCACTATCTTTCACAGAGAAGAAATATCCCAAACATATCAGTCTTTGTCCTGCCCTGGGGCAGTCCAACACCGAAATGCTAGGCTATTGAATGAGGTTCAACCAGACCGAAACACGTGTCTGGGGTTGCTGTTGGTACTCTTGTTCAGAGCAGGACAAAGACTGATATGTTTAGGATATTTTTCCTCTGTGAAAGATAGTGAGCTAAAGACTCTGGGTAAGGTCCTTGTAACCAGGACTCATGTCTGGCACAGAGTCTCCCAGGACCCCATCCCCTTGTTATTTGCATATTTTATGTAGATGTGGGTCTCACCCTAAGCTACTAGGGGAATCCAGACGTGGACCCCTTGCTCACTATTCTTAGAGAGGCACAGCTTCACCCTACTGATGAGGTTCAACCAGACCGAAACATGTGTCTGGGGTTGCTGTTGGTACTCTTGTTCAGAGGAGAATTGCCTAGCATTTCGGTGCTGGACTGCCCCAGGGCAGGACAAAGACTGATATGTTTAGGATATTTTTCCTCTGTGAAAGATAGTGAGCTAAAGACTCTGGGTAAGGTTCTTGTAACCAGGACTCATGTCTGGCAGAGAGTCTCCCAGGACCCCCTCACCCCCTTGTTATTTGCATATTTTAAGTAGATTTGGGTCTCACCCTAAGCTACTAGGGGAATCCAGACGTGGACCCCTTGCTCACTATTCTTAGAGAGGCACAGCTTCACTCTACTGATGAGGTTCAACCAGACCGAAACACGTGTCTGGGGTTGCTGTTGGTACTCTTGTTCAGAGGAGAATTGCCTAGCATTTCGGTGCTGGACTGCCCCAGGGCAGGACAAAGACTGATATGTTTAGGATATTTTTCCTCTGTGAAAGATAGTGAGCTAAAGACTCTGGGTAAGGTTCTTGTAACCAGGACTCATGTCTGGCAGAGAGTCTCCCAGGACCCCCTCACCCCCTTGTTATTTGCATATTTTAAGTAGATTTGGGTCTCACCCTAAGCTACTAGGGGAATCCAGACGTGGACCCCTTGCTCACTATTCTTAGAGAGGCACAGCTTCACTCTACTGATGAGGTTCAACCAGACCGAAACACGTGTCTGGGGTTGCTGTTGGTACTCTTGTTCAGAAGAGAATTGCCTAGCATTTCGGTGCTGGACTGCCCCAGGGCATGACAAAGACTGATATGTTTAGGATATTTTTCCTCTGTGAAAGATAGTGAGCTAAAGACTCTGGGTAAGGTTCTTGTAACCAGGACTCATGTCTGGCAGAGAGTCTCCCAGGACCCCCTCCCCCCTTGTTATTTGCATATTTTAAGTAGATTTGGGTCTCACTTAAGCTACTAGGGGAATCCAGACGTGGACCCCTTGCTCACTATTCTTAGAGAGGCACAGCTTCACCCTACTGATGAGGTTCAACCAGACCGAAACACGTGTCTGGGGTTGCTGTTGGTACTCTTGTTCAGAGGAGAATTGCCTAGCATTTCGGTGCTGGACTGCCCCAGGGCAGGACAAAGGCTGATATGTTTAGGATATTTTTCCTCTGTGAAAGATAGTGAGCTAAAGACTCTGGGTAAGGTTCTTGTAACCAGGACTCATGTCTGGCAGAGAGACTCCCAGGACCCCCCCCCCCCTTGTTATTTGCATATTTTAAGTAGATTTGGGTCTCACCCTAAGCCACTAGGGGAATCCAGACGTGGACCCCTTGCTCACTATTCTTAGAGAGGCACAGCTTCACTCTACTGATGAGGTTCAACCAGACCGAAACACGTGTCTGGGGTTGCTGTTGGTACTCTTGTTCAGAGGAGAATTGCCTAGCATTTCGGTGCTGGACTGCCCCAGGGCAGGACAAAGACTTATATGTTTAGGATATTTTTCCTCTGTGAAAGATAGTGAGCTAAAGACTCTGGGTAAGGTTCTTGTAACCAGGACTCATGTCTGGCAGAGAGTCTCCCAGGAACCACCCCCCCCCCTTGTTATTTCCATAAACACACAGGAATATCCACAAGAATTCCTAATGTACTTACTACAAATACTGGAAACGAAAAACGTCCCTATAAATGAATTCTTCCAGATTGCATACACGTGGACACGTACATGCACTCCCTGCAACATGTTTCACAAGAGTACTTCCTTAATGACCGATTTGTGCATGTATTCATTCTTATAAAGGCAAACACGCCAATTGTGTTAACTAGGTGCTTTTATTAGGTAAAGTGAAGCACATTATCTTGAGACCCCCAACACATCCAAGATCTCAGGTTCAACTGTTATAACTCAAGCAACAACAAACTCTCCAAGATTCAGTGTTCCAATTAGAACATCATGTCGCATGTTCATTCTGGAATGAACATGGCAAAGCAAAGCATGAAACAAGAGTCATTTATACAACACATCCCCCTCCCCTATTTTACAAAAAAAAAATATATTTCATGAACACACATATTTACAAATGTATCATTTTGAATGAGCAAGAAACAAGTTATCTCTTAATTTGTGCAACTCTGGACATGTTCCAGATTTGCCCACTTTCCAGCCCCACAGCATTTCTAAAAACCCGCACAACTCTAACAGGGTCCATATATAGAGACTCTCCTTTCTTCGAGAGCACAGCCTTTCTTATCCGAACCCAGTCCCCAACTTTAACCACCGTTCTCTTTTTAGGATTTCTCTCATTGACTTTTTCCACCCATTTTCCTTTACGTACATCCATTCTTTTTTTTACATCTTCCACAACTGCATCCGTCTCTCTCCCCTTGCCCAGCCAAGCTGGAGCCACCAATGTATTAGCTTTCTGGCCCCTCATGAGTTCAAAAGGGCTCACACCTGTCTCAGAACCAGGAGCCATCCGCAACGCATACAACCTTTCCCTCACAGCTACTCTCTTATCTAAACCACATGCATTCGCTCCACGGATAGCTTCCATAATACACCTATTGACCCTTTCGACCATACCATTTCCTTGTGGATAATACAGAGGCGTCCTTTTGTGCCCAATCCCACATTTAACCAGATAATCTCTGAGGAACTTTCCAGTGAATTGGGGACCATTGTCTGTGAGGATACTTCTAGGTAGAGCCTCCCTTTCAAATATATTTTCAAGAAATTCTATAATGCGTTGACATGTAACTTCTCTCATGATCTTGAACTCCGTCCATCTTGAGAATGTGTCAACTAGGACAAGAATGAACTTTCCTCTTCCCATTCCCATGTCAACTGGACCCAAAACATCCATTGCTAAATCTTGCCACACTCCCTCAGGTATGCTTGTCTTTCCCATGGGCTGAGACACAGCCATCACATTTTTTCCAGATCTAATACAATCTGTGCATGCACCAACCACTTTTTCAATTTCACGGTCAATACCAGGCCACCAGTAATCCGCTTTTATCACTTCTTTCGTCTTACATACCCCTATATGCCCTTGATGAGCAGATTTTATCAGCTTTTCCCTCAGGCACCCAGGAACTACCAATTTGTCCCATCGGAACAATAGCCCCCCTTTCACTGACAATTCAATTCTTACTTCCCATAACGACCTTTCCTCCCCGGAAAGTAATCTTCTCCGGCCACTCGTTTTCTACAAACGTCACTATGCGTTTCCACATTTCATCTGATTCTAATACCCGAATCCATTCTTGCTTTTGTATGATACCCTCTGCAGTTACAAAAACCATTTCACTCTCACCACACACAATATTGCTGCCCTCATTTGCCCCATCCTCCAGTTTCACCCTGTAGGCATGATCTGCTCGTACGTTTTCTTTCCCTGCAACCACTTCTATAATGAACCTGTGGCATTGTAGTCTTGTGACCCAACCGGCAACTCTCCTTGATACCTTGTCAAGACCTTTATTTTCAAAAATTGCCTTGAGGGGCTTATGATCTGTTCTTAAAGTAAAATCCTGACCCCACACAAAATTCTTCATTTTCTCAATACCCCAATAGCACGCCAAGGCTTCCTTTTCCAGCACAGAATAATTAAGTTCTGCCCCTCTCAACATTCATGATGCATGCATTACAACCACCTCTGAGCCATCCACATATGGTTGCAACATCACTACTCCTATACCAGTATCACTGGCATCAACTGACAGAATAGTTATTTTCCTTGTATCAAACATCGATAAGGGTTTGGCCATATCTATTTTTCTTTTCATCTCTTCAAACTCTCTCTCACATTCCCTACTCCAAACAAATTCAACTCCTTTCCTTAACAATGCCCTTAAAGAGGTTAATGGGTCAGCAAAATTCTCAACGAACCTATGATAAAATTCAATAGTACCTAGAAATGACCTCAATTCAGCCTTATTGCTAGGAGATTTTGCCTTAAGAATGGAATCCACCAGATTCCTTTTTGGTTTAAGCCCATGCTCTGATATTTCACGGCCTAGATATTCAACAACCTGTGTCATAAAAACACATTTTTTACTTCACAAAGTAATACCTCTCTCATTAAAAATATTGAGAACCTCATCAAGTCTCCCCTTCAATTGTTCCTCATCCTTACCACATATGAGAACATCATCCTGAAAGCACCAGACACCTTCGACATCTTTTAACAACTTGTCCATAACCTTTTGGAATACCGAAGATGCCGCTATTAAACCAAAAAGGCATGCACCGAAATTGATATATTCCCTCATAAGTAATGAAAGCAGTCAATTGGGAGATTCAGCATCTAACTTGATTTGATGGTAGGCACTTGCCAAGTCAAGTTTGGCAAAAAATGTTGCACTTCCAATTCTACTCAACAACTCTCCCATGTTTGGAAGAGGGTGCCGATCTGCCACAACACACCAATTAAGTTCCCTTAGATCGATGCACACTCTCAAATCTCCACTACCTTTCTTCACAACTACCACTGGAGAAATCCACTCTACCGCCTTGGCCGGCTCAATAATGACTTCTTTTTCTAATTTCATCAGTTCATCACGTACAGCTTTTCGCATCGACAAAGGTAACGGCCTGAGTTTAGATGCAACTGGTTTGCTTCCCTCTTTTACAACAATTTTGTGAACCATTCCTTTTAAGCATCCTACATTACTCTTGAATACTTCTGGATACTTAAATAACAACTCATGTCTTCCAGAATTATTTCTACACGATCCATGTATATTGGCCACAATAAGTACTTGTTCTTCACTATTAGGGTCTGACTTAATGCATAATCCTCTTTGCTCCTTCCAACCCAGCAATGTTTCTCCCCTTTTTGTGACATAAATTTTTCCATAAGTCACTCTGCCCTTAAACTCGAACTTGGCATTACAACATCCCAAAATTTCTATCTTATCACCATTATACCCACCCGGCATTTTATCAGAGGGTAGTAATTGCTCTATAGAACCACCAACTACATTCTCGAACACCACTCTGGACATTAACGTGATCTTTGAACAAGAGTCAGCCAACATCCTAACTAAGTGTCCATTCACTTTTATCCAAACAGAGGGGTGTTCACATTCATCAGACTCCGAGCACTTTACCATGTGAACAGTGACAATTTCATTCTCAGAAATATCACCTTCCTCAGATGTTGCACCATCATATTCTTCAATGAGAAGAGTTCCTTTTCCACTACCAACCCGATAATTTTTGCAACAGCTCTGAAAATGACCCCATTTCTTACAAATGCTGCAATTCACACGCCTTCCAGGACATATGGGAGACGTGGTCAAATGACGAGCACTACCACATCTGAAACACAGTCTGTCTTCCCTTTTTATGTGACCCTGGGGACCATCTTTCTGGACAAATCTATTTACCTGTTCACTACCCCCACCTTTGTTTTGGGTAGGCTCATATCGTCTATCAGGTTTGAATTTTTGTTTTTTCTTTTCTTTCACGTAGGCTCCCTTCTTATCATTCACCTTCAGAACCTCAACAGTTGACATTGACTTATTTTCCTTAACCCCCAATTTGGCTACGCACTGTAAGGTGTGCTCGATCCTTTTTGCAATGCCTTACCTCCTTTAAATTAGGGTCATCTTTCAACCAAATTTCCTCGCAAATTTTATCATTAGCACAATGTAACATAAACTGGTCCCTTATATGTTCATCTAGACTACCACCAAATTTACAATTAAGAGACAAGTGTCTTAGAGCCGTAATGTAATCTTCAACAGATTCCCCTTCACTTGGAACCTTGGAACCTCATGCCAAAATGATATCTTTCCAAGACAGTACTCGTTTTAGCTTCAAAATGTTTGTCCAACTTTAACAAAGCCACATCAAAATCGTTAGATCCCTCTTCCAAATCCAGTTGAGAAATGTCTGGGAGGGTGTCATATATTCTCTGACCTTCATAACCCAAAAAGTGCATCAGCATTGCCACTTTTCCCTCCATCGACATCCCATTACCACAGGTAGCTTTAACATAATGTAAAAACCCCTTTTTCCAAGGTGCCCATTTAATCTTGGGCATGCCTGGAGTGGGCATGAACACTTGGGGACCAGGTACTCCAGACAGTGCCATATTACGACTTTAATCCGCAGCACTGAGTATTATATATATTCGTCTGATGTCGCTCGTCCAGGACCAGAGCAGCCAACTCAGACAATCTCTCCCCTTTCACTGGGTACACACCTGTTAGCCGAAACTGGGCTACACTGCTGGAAATATCTCACCTGTTCCTGTTCTCAGCAGCAATCCCAGACCGCCTTCCCCGGAGGGCCCTGGGCGGGTTCAACACAAAACACGCTTCACCCTGCGGAACTAGACCTCTATTTCGAAAGCAGAGTTTCCACCACGGAATTTGCCTGACATCCGGACATGTGACTCACTTGTTTAGGACAGCAATACAATGAAGGGCACATACGTGGTTCCTTCCACGACAACTGCCTGATTTCTGGATACGTGGTGGATCACGTGACAGGCGTACGCTTGGACGCGCACTGTGCTGCCGCCTAGCTTGAAATGCCAAGCAGACTGCATGCAGAGAAGGACGAGGCTCCTACGGGGAGATGTACACGGAGGTGTTACAGCTCCAAAACGCTGCGGCAGCGTCGCCACAAGTCCCGATGAGACTTTTCAATTCGTCTCTCACCTTTCTTCGCTTGTCGGGTCGACACAGCTTCTCTCGTCAGCGCCAATCTGCTCCTCTGCAGAACTGAGTGCGCACTGGCAGGACAACACTGGGACATGCAGGGTGCCGGTTCCTCTCCGCAGCTTCACACGCGGTGAGCGTCATCACTTTCCGCCAGCTGGTGTTGGGGGTCTCGATGGGGATTAACGTTATAAAAAAAACAGGGCAGGCTTCACCAGAACATCTATCCCATCCTCGTCGCCATTCTTATAAAGGCAAACACGCCAATTGTGTTAACTAGGTGCTTTTATTAGGTAAAGTGAAGCACAGTATCTTGAGACCCCCAACACATCCAAGATCTCAGGTTCAACTGTTATAACTCAAGCAACAACAAACTCTCCAAGATTCAGTGTTCCAATTAGAACATCATGTCGCATGTTCATTCTGGAATGAACATGGCAAAGCAAAGCATGAAACAAGAGTCATTTATACAACATCCATACCAAATACTGAATCGATGCCATTTACCCAACTTCTGCAGAATGTAAATCATAGCATATTATGTCCTTTTTGTAATTCAGACAATGGTTGCAACATACAAATGAATTCACATGGCCAATATGTGATACTAACCCTTCGATGGTACAATGCAGATGATACCAAAAATAATGTAAGCTACAGGCTTCACACACAGCCAAGTATCTCTTGGCAAGAAAGCCTTCATAACAGTGGGCCTGATCTACCACACTGGTACTACAACCATTTTAAGCCACTGTGCTGCATATATCAAAAGAATAAGTGGTTGGTTTGAATGTAACAACACCTCCATTACCCTGAAACATAGGTTACCAGCAAATCTGACAAGTGCCTACTTAATATTCCTTCAACCCAAATGTACTCACTAAACTGTAGCACGATAAACAGTTAGAATACGCCAACGGGTATCAAACTACAATAAAGAAGACACTCTTTATCTAACTACATCCAAAATACTACAATAGTACTTTTAAAAGCCAAGATAGTTAGAACACGCCAACAGGTATCTAATTACTTCAAAAGTCCCTTTCATTGCAATACACTTCAAATACGGCATCACAGTTTTTGTTACTGCAAAACGTCTTGTAAAGTCAAATATGTTTGTTTGTTTATTTATTTGTAGGGCACCCTAAAACCCTTAGGTAGCTAGGCACGCAGCATATCAAGATTATTTATAGCTTAGTTACAGTGAATTTACAATAAACATAGTTGCAAGGTATTAACAGGTTACTAATAACTTGCTTACAGCGCATAGAGAAATATATACAGTGCATAGATACGTATATACAGGTGAGTATAGGTGTAAATTAACATATTTACAAGTAGTCACTGGATCCTGTGTAGTCACCAGGTGGGTACAGTTAGCTTAGCTGCCGATATGTGCAAATGTCTAGGTGCCAATTGTAAGTGGCAAGTAACTGCGAAGAGGGAGGAGGGAACATGGGTCGCTGTGATGTTATTGGTCTTTGTGCCATAGCCAGTTACTGGTGTTGCACCTGAAGCTATTGTAGGATTGGTCTCCTCTTAATTCGACTGGTAAGGCATTCCAGTGCTGGGCTGCTTTTACAGGGTAGCTATTACCTCCTGTTTTTTGTAGGCGGAATTTAGGGATTTGGAGGCAGTAGGAATTGGCTGTTCTGGTTGGTCGTGTAATGGATTTTTAATTTATTCTTTCCTTCAGGTATGGTGGAGCTGCGTTATTTAGGCATTCGTATGTTAGGGTGACAATTTTAAGCAGGATCCGGTCGGTGATTTTGAACCAATTGTGATTTCTTCTGGCGTTGGAAATGTGATCTATGGCTGGGAGGTTTAGTGCTGTTCTAAGCGCGTTATCTTGGAGGGTCTATAGTTTATCTGTGATGTGTTTGTTAGCTCCTGCATACAGTACATTGCAGTAGTCCAATTTGGAGAGGATGAGGGCATTGGCTAGAATGATGCAGCTAGCTGAAGAAAGGAAGGGTCTGCATGCTTTAATGAGTTTTCCAGTATGGGCTGTAGATGAGACCAAGGAGTTTACTTGCTTTGTTAGGGAGAGATTGGAATCCAAGTAAAAGCCTAGAGTCTTCACTTCTTTGGCAACTGTGATTACGTTGCCGTCTATGTTGAAGGCCTTATAGTTGTCATTAAGTTTTTTTAAGTTGTTAGTTGAGCCAAGGAATAGGATCTCCGTTTTATCGTCCTTCAGGCAGAGGCCATGGGAGCCATCCATGCCTGAATGAGGGTATAGATTTCGTTCACTAAGGCTGTATCTGATGTGAAATCGCCCGTAAGGGGGATGAGGATCTGGGTATCGTCTGCGTAATTTGTGTAGGTGATACCCAGCCTATAATATCTTCACTAAGCCTCTATTTGAGGCTTAGTGAAAATATTATACATAGTGGGTGAGACGCAAGAGCCTTGGGGAACACCACATGTTGTAATGACTGGGTCAGCCGAGGCAGCCCGGGAGAAGACTCTCATGCTTCTGTTATCAAGAAAGGATTGGACCCAAGCTATAGCGTCACTTGAAAAGTGGGCTGCTGATGCTAGGTGCTTGGATAGGACAGCGTGGTCCAACAGGTCAAAGGCAGCCGAGAGATCAAGGAGAGGTAACATAGCTGTGCTTCCTTTATCATTTAGTTCATCAATTTGGTCTTTGTGATCTATTAGGGCTGTCTCAGTGCCGTGTTGCGGTCTGAAACAGGACTGTCGTGAGCCTAGTAATTGGTTGGTTTCAAGGTATTTTTGAATTTGTAAATAGGCCACTCTGTCAATTATCTTGAGGAGAAAGGGGACCATGGTAATGGGCCTATAGTTGGTTGGGATAGATAGGTCTAAGGTTTGTTTTTTCAGGAGGGGTAAGACCCAGGATTCTTTTAGGCTGCTTGGGACCGTACTTGATCTAAAGGAGGCGTTAATGAGTTTAGTGATGAAGGGAGCTAAATCTATGGCTGCATCCTTGATTATTTGTGCAGAACAGCTATTGCCTTTGCAGTTTGAGGGCTTTAGTGAGGCAATGATTCTTTCTGTTTCATGAGTGGTAATTTTAGAGAATTTAAATGGTGCTAAATCGGGTTTGTTGCCAGGCGGGGGGCCATAAGGGATTCCGTAAGTGGTAGTGATGCTTTTTTGAGTGCAATTTTAGTTTGCAATGTTTTTATTTTATTTGCTAAAGCATTTTGAATTTTGGTACACCATTGTTTGTCTTTAGGTAGATTGTCTGGTGGAGATACAGGGGATTTGGTGGCAAGGAGTTTGAGTTTTAATTTGTTTTCATCCGTAGGGGTGTGATGCCATATTGCTTCTAGCTTTCTTTTTTCCCTTCTGAGATCTTTTAGAAGAGGGGTGAACCAGGTGTTTAGGTGAGCTTGTTGTTTACTTTTGCAGTTCTTAAGTTGGGCAACAGTATCTAGAATTTTTGTCATGGCTGTATTATAGTGGTCAACCAGCATGTCTGGGTTTGAGTTGCTTGGTAAGGCATTAATCACTGGGAGTAGGCCCGGTAGGATGTTGTCCGTTGTGATATTTCTTTTTTAGCTCTAGTGGGGAGAGGAGGAGCCATTATTATTTCTTTATTTGCTAGCTTATTGAGAGTTAGGTTGAATTCGATCAGGAAGTGGTCTGTCCAGGTCTGGGGTGTAATTTTAGTGTTATTGGTGGGCAGTTAGTTGTTGCTACACAGTCAAGGGTTCTACCTTTGTTATGGGTAGGGGTGAGGACAATTTGGGATAGGCCATGTTCATTAAGCATGGTGGTTATCACATGTGCTTGTTTGTCGTCAGGGTCATTGAGACCTAGGTTGAAGTTGCCAAGGATCATTATCTGAGATGATTCCTTATTGTTACTAGCGATCAGGCTAGAGATAGCCTCTTCAAACGTACCTAAAGGCGCTGGTGGCCTGTAAATGAGGTAGATGGTCAAGGTGCGGCATGGGGATATAGGCAGTTTAGCAGATAGTAGTTCACATGATTTTAGAGGTGGTAGCGTTGTGAGCCTTAATTCTATGTTCAATTTGGT
Organism: Ambystoma mexicanum; assembly: GCF_040938575.1. Lineage (NCBI taxonomy): Eukaryota > Metazoa > Chordata > Amphibia > Caudata > Ambystomatidae > Ambystoma > Ambystoma mexicanum. The sequence continues at coordinate 1,266,158,814 of NC_090929.1, read as the reverse complement.
GATAATGGCTAAGCCACCTCCTCTGGCATTTTTTCTGTCCATTCTTAGGATATGGTACTCATTTGGGATGGTCAATGACAGTGCTGGGCCTGCGGCATCATGTAGCCAAGTTTCTGTAACTGCTAGGAGGTCAAGGTTGTTTGTCGTTAGGACATCAGCTATTTTCGTGGCATGGGCCACCATAGATCTGGCATTGATTGGAGCACCTGCTATTATCATAGCTTTTGGTAGGCCTTAGGAATTCGTGGGTGTTTTGGGCGGTTTATTCTGTCTCACAGTGGCAGGTTTTTGTGGAGTTCCTAGGGATATTTTTAGGGTTTGTGCGGCGGTTTAGATTGGTGTTAGCCGGGTTAGGTTCATGGAGGGGGGAAAGTCTAGCGCAGAGCCTAATATTTCTAGATAAGGTGGGGCAGGGTTCATATTCGATTTGGTTCAGGTTTATAGGTGGCAGGTGATTGATGATTAAGATAGCCAGTGGTAGTAAAGCAATGCTAGTGTACATAGTCTGGCTGGTGCGGTGGGTAGCCGCGAGGTGGGTAATAACCCTGTGGCTGAGAATGGGCTAGGGACACTTGCAGCGGTAGGCTAGGTGCAACTTGCCGTAATAGGTTAAAGAGCCGTTTGTCTAGATGCCGTCTGCACTAATCGGCCATGGGCAGTTTACAGGGTGTGCTAATATCATCTTTGTAATGGCAGGTAATGGTAAACTAGTAGCAACTTTGCAGTAGGTCACAATCCTAGTTAGGATCAACTTTGCATTTATGAGCTAGGGGCAATTAGCAGTAGTATACTAGTATCAACTTTGCAGTGGCAGGTTAAAACACAATCCTGTCTAGAATCAATTTTGCATTTATGAGCTATGGGCAATTGGCAGTAGTATACTAGTATCAGCTTTGCACTGGCAAGTTAAAACACAGTCCTGTCTAGAATCAACTTTGCATTTCTGAGCTAAGGGCAATTGGCAGTATTATACTAGTATCAGCTTTGCAGTGGCAGGTTAAAACACAATCCTGTCTAGAATCAACTTTGCATTTGTGAGTTAAAAACAGTTGGCAATGATATGCTATTATCAATTTAGCAGTGGCAGGATTAAAATCAGTTCGTTTAGAGTCAACTTTACCTTGTCTAGGATCAACTTTACCATGATAGGCTAGGGCAATTTGCAGGGTGTGCTAATATCATTTGCTGTGGTGGCTAGGAGCAGTTTAACAGTGGCAGGCTATTTGCATATCATGATCATAGCGGTGTTATGTGAGTTCATTGAGGCGAATGTGGTCATTGACGATCGGGAGAGATTGAGGTCCGCGCACCTGTAGTTCAATTAGTACGGTGGGAGGTAGGTGTGGAATACGGAGTTTGGGCAGTCTGTAAGGCAGCCGCTGCAGCCAAGGGCGTTGAACGGTGCTGGGAGGTGCGTACGCAATCGCTTACTGGTCGGGCTATGTATTTGAGGGCTAGTAAGGGATGAAGCAATTATGATGCAGAGGTTGTGCGGTCCCAGCAAGGCATGATCGCGCTGAGTGTGCTGCTGGCCACAATCATGGGACACACCTGCATACATTAGAGCGGCGGTATGTGTCTAGACAGTATGAATGTAGGTACTTATGTACCACATTTAGCAGGCGCAAGCACTGATAGGGATTGGGGGTATTGCTAGGTGAAAAGTTACCATAGGATAGTGTGGAGTCATCTGGGACGCGTTGACCAGGGGGACTGGCAGGCGGCAGGTGCGGCAAGGCCTTGGTCGGAGTGGGCCTGCTACGCCTGCCGGCACCCGATTGGGGGATAAGAGTGGCACGGCAGCCAATCGGTGCACAGCAGAGGCTGCTGGGCCTGGTTAGGCGACGACGGACACACGCAGGTATCGGGCGGCCATCTTTAAGTATGTTGATGGCCTCGTGGATAGTGATGCTGGCAGCGAGCACGGAGTTGCTGCCACCAGCCGAGTAGGGGGAAAGAAGAGGTCTTCTTGTTTGGGCATCAAGCACAGCCCATATGTAATAAAGTGGAGGCTCAAAATGCGACATTTCAATTTTGCGCGCACAGGCCAGTGCGCTTACCGCAAATCGTGGTTAGGGCAGGAAGACTTTCTCCTGTGGGCCCGCTCCTCCTGCAGGGTTGGGGGGAGCTCCAGCTCTGTGGTGGGGTAGTGTGGAAGTAGAATATAGTTACAATACGCCTATAGGTATCTAACTACTTTAAACATTCCCTTAATTATAACACATTCCATACAAACATACTATCACACTGTAATGAGCACTGCTCCCGAGAAGCCAAGTCAAGCCCAGCATCCCCGGAAGCAGGCTCACGACCCTCGTCCCCGGCTGCAGCAAACCCCTATTGGGGCCCTTTGGACCATGTCCTGGCGCCTCTGGCGCCAGGCTCATAAGGATCCTCAGTCCCGGCGCCAGGGGCACCGGGCTCATAATTCTTGCAAAGGTGCTTGGGTGGACCTACCTGTAGCAGACCATGCTGCATACTCACCTTTGCAAATGCTGGCAGGATGAAGTCCCCAGCCTTCTGCTGGGAGGAACTGTTCCCTGAACTGGGACTACTTTCTTACCTGGGTGGGGCTGGTGCCACTCCTTAGCTCTGGAACACAGGAACTCTTTTACCTGGGCGAGGCTGAGGAAGAAGATACCCAATCACTCCAACACTATTTAAACCACACCCGATTGGGAAAACGTGCTTCGCATTATTCTGCATCTGCAGCAGGACGCTCACCGAGTCAGCTCGACCATTCCAGTGACAGCTCCAGCTTCAGCTCAGCAACCTGTGGAAGAAAGACACGAGAACTATACTTACCATCCAGGAATCCAGACACCGGCAGAACCTGCAAGCAAAAGAAACATAAGGTTAGCAAGTTGCAACACGTTCGCAGCCGCGCTCGCTTACCTGATCCATCTGTGCTTTCACGGATTCTTCGCGGCCTTCTCTTCAGCAGCCTAACGGCACCTGTAAAGACAAAGAACATTGTTAAGTAGGAATCGGGTGAAGGCGGCCGCATTTACTTTTCTTACCTGCTTTTGTGCGCGTATTACGATCTCTTCAACCGCAGCAGCCCGGCACCTGAAAACAAGAAAAGACTTATTTAAGTGCCATTAAAGACTGCAAGAAAGCCTAACACTTACGTGTTTCCCCACGTGCATCCGCGACTGGGAAAACGCCCGCAAGGTCCCGACACCTGCAAATAAGAAAAGAACATTGTTAGAGGTGCTATAGTAAGGTCACAGATCATTATACTCACGTACTTCGCACGTGCAACGGCAATGGACGAACAACGCCCGCAACATCTCAAGACCTGAAAACAGAAAACAAGGGACATTATTGAGGTGTCATTGAAATTCCCATACCTACGTACAACCGCACGTGTCGCGCTCTCAGTGACCACGCCCTCAGCATCCAGGCACCTGAAAAAGACAATGCAAAGACTTCATTAAAGGTGCCCATCTCTTCAAGACTATAAACTCTTTATACCTACTGGCATCCGCTCTTGCAGTAACGGCGGCATCACCTTTTGGCATCTCAGCACCTGTGCCACTTCTAAGGCCACAAAAGACTTTGAGGACCTCCAGTGACGTAACTGAAACCCACGCACCCCTGCATAAGTCGCAAGATTGAGAGCCCAGCATTTATACACCTAAGGTGAGAGCTCACCAGGACATTGGACTTTCGTAGAGTTGGCGATTAGTGAGGAGGAAGTCCAGCCAAACGGTCATTAACCCTTTTTTCTTCCGCCTGCAGAAACCTTACCCTGCAAGCCAGACGGTCAATAAGAGGAAGCCCAGTCCAGAGAGTCATCCGAGCTCTACGCTTCTCAATTGAAGAGACTATAACAGTTCAGCCGGGACCAGCGCCTCCGTGGGAATCAGGTGAGCGTTACAGAACGCAAAGCCCTCCAATAACCTCCTATCCAGGCTCTATGGAAACTTCCGACACTGATCAACTGGCCCAGTTACTAGGGGAATTAAGAGCTGAAGTACATGCTGCCCGCCAGGAAACGAATGCCCTGAGGAGGGAATTGATTATGTCCAAAGAACGAACTGATGACCTCGCCAGACAGTTATTACAAACACAAGCGGGGCAAACCCCTCTACCTAATTCAGGAGGGACCTATACCCCGGCGGCTTCAGCCAATCCTGTTCAAATCAATCTGCCCGGAAATGTGCCTTTGGCTCCGCCCGAACGCTTCTCTGGTGACCCTAAGAGGTTTGCGGTGTTCATAAATCAGTGCCGATTGCACTTTCTTTGTAGACCAGCTGCTTTTCCGACTGATCAGACTAAAATAGCCTTTGTGCTTTAGTATCTTAGCGGCAGCGCCGCTGATTGGTCGATCCCTCTGGTTACACAGGCCGATTCTTCGCAATTTCCAGGCCTTCCAGGCCAATACGGAAAGACTTTTGGCAAGACATTCCCAGGGGCAGGCCCTGGACAACGAACTCCTTTCCCTACGGCAGGGCAATCAGGATCTTCTGGCTTATATTGCGTCATTTAACAGAATAATCGTAGAAACCAGATGGCCCGAGGACAAGAGGATCACGCTTTTCCACAGGGGTTTGCGTGGCGAACTCAAAGACGTCCTAGCCCAGGTCGTGAATCCCCCTCAAGATTGTTCAGAGTACATTGATTTAGTGGTCCAATTGGATCACAGACTACAAAACAGAAAGGCAGACCGCTCCAGGTTCGAAACTCGAGTATTCTCTAAGCCACTAACTCACACCAAAGGAGTTGAAGCCGTAGAACCTATGCAAATAGGGGTCGTAAAGGGTCCCCTAACCCAGAAAGAACGCGACAGGAGATGACAATTGCAGCTATGTCTCTATTGTGGAAATTCAGGACATTTCCTCAGAGATTGCCCGGTGAAACCTCCGAAGAAGACAGTGGAAGCTTCTGATAAGAATTCCGAAAAGCCCGAGCCGGGAAACGACCTTGCCCGACAAGTGTAGAGGTCCGCTTGCCGAGCGTAAAAACCAGTTCTTTAACCTCGCACTTCATAATGTCAATGGTCCTCATAAATCCAGAACGACCGGATCGTTTGCATGCCATTAAAGCATACATTGATAGCAGAGCGATTGGAAATTATGTAGACCGCGAGATGGCTTCCAGGATGAACCTACCCCTTTGTCCTAAGGTAATTAAAGACGTCATTACCACAGTGGATGGTACGGAAATAGCCTCCGGACCGGTAACCCATACCACCACAGAAGTGACGTTATAAGGCCAAGATGGACATCAGGAGGTAATCGTGTTCGATGTGATCAAGGCCCCTCAGTTCCAAATAATTCTGGGGATCCCTTGGTTGGAGAAACACAATCCTCAAATTGATTGGCGAGCAAAGACGATACAGTTCCCAGAGTGTGCACCTACTTGTTATCCTCGACCCAGTATTGGCCTAGCGGTAGCAACATCCGAAGGACCGCAATTGCCTCCAGAGTATCAAGAATTCCAAGATGTCTTTCAGAAGGAACAGGCTAATACCCTGCCTCCCCACAGATCTTACGACTGTCAAATAGACCTGATACCCGGAGCCACTCCCCCTTGTAGTAGAATTCACGCCCTTACCAAGCCTGAAAATCTTCATTTGCGACAGTATCTGGACCAGTACCTGGCAAATGGATTTATCCGCCCATCAAAGTCTCCTGCATCCTTGGCTCTGTTCTTCGTACCTAAAAAAGAAGGTGACCTTAAAACCTGTATTGATTATCGTGCCCTGAACCAGATAACTATAAAGAACAGATACTCCCTACCTCTGATTCCGGAACTCCTTGACCAAGTTAAGAACGCCTGCATTTATACAAAGCTAGATCTCCGGGGAGCCTACCACTTTGTACGGATTAAAGAAGGCGACGAATGGAAGACAGCATTTCGCACCAAGTATGGACTATTTGAATACCAAGTGATGCCCTTCGGACTATGCAATGCACCAGCCGCTTTTCAGTATTTTATGAATGATGTCCTCAGAGAACTCATAGATGTTTGTGTAGTCGTCTACATAGATGACATCCTTGTGTACTCATCTTCAGAAGCAGATCATCGGAAACATGTTAGAGCCGTCCTTGAAAAACTCCGCCAACATAAGCTTTTTGCTAAGCTCGAAAAATGTGTTTTTCACGTCACGGAGGTCGAATTTCTAGGCTTTATTCTGACACCCAAAGGAGTCCACATGGACTCGAGAAAGGTGGACGCTATAATCAAGTGGCCATCACCTACTTCTGTGAAAGGTGTCCAAAGCATGTTAGGTTTCGCCAACTTTTACCGCAGGTTTATTCCAGAGTTTTCACGAGTGGTGCAGCCCATCACCGCCCTCTTAAGAAAAAACAAACGTTTCGAGTGGTCAACAGAAGCAGAACAGGCCTTTCAAGAGCTAAAAGCCAAGTTCACCTCAGCACCCATACTGAAACACCCACGCCCAGACCTCCCTTACATCGTTGAGACCGACGCCTCCAGCTTAGCAATGGGGGCGGTTCTATCACAGAGAGATCCGGAAACTAACCAATTGCACCCCGTGGCATTCTGGTCTCGCAAGTTCTCGGGGCCTGAAATTAACTACACCATCACAGATAAAGAGCTTTTAGCGATTAAGTCCGCTTTCAAGGCCTGGCGGCACTATCGCCTTGGAGCCAAACACACTGTCACGGTAATCACCGATCATCGAAACCTACAATACCTGAAAACCGCCAAAGCTCAGTCCTCCAGACAGCTTCGCTGGGCACTTTTCTTTGCCGAATTTGACTTTGTAATTACTTATCGCCCCGGCAACAAAAATGGCAAAGCGGATGCCCTTTCCCGGATTGGAATGGGAGATAATATTGTCAATCCTGAACCTGTGCCAATAATTCCAGAACAGAGAATCCTGGGCCTGATTTCTTCACAATCCATTGAAGATATCGAAGCAAAAGTTAAACAACTTGTGACCCCTTCGGACTTACAAAACTGGCAACTGAAGGGAAAGGACTTCATCATAAAAAAAGACCTGCCTTATTTTCAGGGACGACTATTCCTACCACATGCCGATTTACAAAAACAGGTGATCTCTTGCTACCATGATTCCTTGATGGAGGGCCACCCAGGCATTGCCAAAACCTCGTAAAACGTCAAGAGACACTTCTGGTGGCCGTCATGGAGAAAAGACATAAAGGAGTTTGTGATGTCCTGTGGTGTGTGTGCCCAAAACAAAGGTCAGAAGGAAAGACCAGCGGGTCTCCTGCATCGGCTAGACATCCCGCCACATCCCTGGCATACCCTCTCCATGGACTTCATCACCGATTTACCCTCCTGTTCCGGATACAACACTATTCTAGTAATTGTAGATTTGTTTTCTAAAATGGCCCACTTCGTTCCACTAAAGGGCTTACCTTCAGCTTCAGTTCATTTTCCTTGAAAATATTGTAAGATTGCACGGCTTCCCTTCGGTTTTGATCTCAGATAGGGGGAGCCAGTTTATCTCTCACTTTTGGCAAAGTTGCTGTCGTTTAGCTCAAATCGATGTGAGACTTTCAACCAGCCATCATCCCCAGACCGACGGACAAACTGAGAGGACAAACCAAACTCTGGAACAATATTTACGTTGTATGCTACAGCAGTCGGAAAGTAATTGGAAAGATATCCTTTGGATAGCCGAATATGCTTACAACAACTCGATCCATTCAGGAACCGGAAAAAGTCCCTTTTACATTTTATATGGGATTCATCCTCGAACCTCCAATCTCGACCCGCCCCAAGATCTTGGAACGCCTGCCGTGGATCAACTTCACAATGCTATCACTCAAGCTTTCAAAGAAGCGACAATCCACCTACAACAGGCTAAAGAACGGTACAAAAGGGGAGCAGACCAACACCGAAGAGACGCCCCTCAATACCAGGTTGGAGATCAAGTTTGGTTATCCACCAAACATTTATCACTTAAAGGACCTCACACCTTCAACCCAAAATATCTGGGACCATGTCCAATTACAGCCATAATAAACCCAGTGGCTGTCAAATTGGGTTTGCCATCCCACATGAAAATACATCCGGTGTTTCACGTCTACTAAAACCTATGCAACCTGGAAAGTAGACTGAATAAACCTCCAGAGCCTATTCAAGTAAATGGAGAACCTGAATTTGAGGTTAAAAACATCCTGGACTCCAAGATCATCAAGTCAAAATTATACTATCTGATCGACTGGAAGGGTTACGGACCTCAAGAACGATCATGGGAACCCTCTGACCACGTCCATGCTCCTCGTCTAGTCAGAAAATTCCACCAAACTTTTCCCAATAGGCCAAAACCTCCGGGGAAGACAAGTTTGGGAGGGGCCTTGAGGGGGGGTGCTGTCATGAGCACTGCTCCCGAGAAGCCAAGTCAAGCCCAGCATCCCCGGGAGCAGGCTCACGACCCTCGTCCCCGGCTCCAGCAAACCCCTATTGGGGCCCTTTGGACCATGTCCTGGCGCCTCTGGCGCCAGGCTCATAAGGAACCTCAGTCCCGGCGCCAGGGGCGCCGGGCTCATAATTCTTGCAAAGGTGCTTGGGTGGACCTACCTGTAGCAGACCATCCTCATACTCACCTTTGCAAATGCTGGCAGGATGAAGTCCCCAGCCTTCTGCTGGGAGGAACTATTCCCTGAACTGGGACTACTTTCTTACCTGGGTGGGGCTGGTGCCACTCCTTAGCTCTGGAACACAGGAACTCTTTTACCTGGGCGAGGCTGAGGAAGAAGACACCCAATCACTCCAACAATATTTAAACCACACCCGATTGGGAAAACGTGCTTCGCGTTATTCTGCATCTGCAGCAGGACGCTCACCGAGTCAGCTCCAGCATTCCAGTGACATCTCCAGCTTCAGCTCAGCAACCAGTGGAAGAAAGACACGAGAACTATACTTACCATCCAGGAATCCAGACACCGGCAGAACCTGCAAGCAAAAGAAACATAAGGTTAGCAAGTTGCAACACGTTCGCAGCCGCGCTCGCTTACCTGATCCATCTGTGCTTTCACGGATTCTTTGCGGCCTTCTCTTCAGCAGCCTAACGGCACCTGTAAAGACAAAGAACATTGTTAAGTAGGAATCGGGTGAAGGCGGCCGCATTTACTTTTCTTACCTGCTTTTGTGCGCGTATTACGATCTCTTCAACCGCAGCAGCCCGGCACCTGAAAACAAGAAATGACATTATTTAAGTGCCATTAAAGACTGCAAGAAAGCCTAACACTTACGTGTTTCCCCACGTGCATCCGCGACTGGGAAAACGCCTGCAAGGTCCCGACACCTGCAAATAAGAAAAGAACATTGTTAGAGGTGCTATAATAAGGTCACAGATCATTATACTAACGTAATTCACACGTGCAACGGCAACGGATGAACAACGCCCGCAACATCTCAAGACCTGAAAACAGAAAACAAGGGACATTATTGAGGTGTCATTGAAATTCCCATACCTACGTACAACCGCACATGTCGCGCTCTCAGTGACCACGCCCTCAGCATCCAGGCACCTGAAAAAGACAATGCAAAGACTTCATTAAAGGTGCCCATCTCTTCAAGACTATAAACTCTTTATACCTACTGGCATCCGCTCGTGCAGTAACGGCGGCATCACCTTTTGGCATCTCAGCACCTGTGCCACTTCTAAGGCCACAAAAGACTTTGAGGACCTCCAGTGACGTAACTGGAACCCACGCACCCCTGCATAAGTCGCAGGATGGAGAGCCCAGCATTTATACGCCTAAGGTGAGAGCTCACCAGGACATTGGACTTTCGTAGAGTTGGCGATTAGTGAGGAGGAAGTCCAGCCAAACGGTCATTAACCCTTTTTTCTTCCGCCTGCAGAAACCTTACCCTGCAAGCCAGACGGTCAATAAGAGGAAGCCCAGTCCAGAGAGTCATCCAAGCTCTTCGCTTCTCTTTAATTTTAATTTTTTTATTTAAAAGTTGTTTTAATCAAGTATATCTTGATTTTTCAACATACAAAATTAACATAACGTATTTAAAATTAAAAGAGAACATATTATGAAAAATAAAATTGATATTAACAAGAATTACGTCCATATGCAGATTTACATAGTCAATAACAACAAACTAATTAGATACAGATTTATACCTAATCACTTTAAACAAAATAAGAGCATTAAAAAAACAAGTAATAAGATAAATCCTGTATCTAAAACCTGATTAGTGAACTTTCTTCAGTGCGACTTTGCACACTAACTTTGCCTTTAAGTCCCAAACTATACAAAAAACTCAATATTGCATATCTAACAACTTTCAATTGACTATTAAATAGGAGAGACCAGCAACGTGTTTGAGACATGGTCATGTACCCAGTAAATAAATGTTCAAAATGCACAATTCTTTTTGCTTGCAAACTTTGGCATTCAACACATAAGTGTTGCATTGTTTCAATGGCTAATTGACAAAACCGACACAAAGCATCGTCTTTTCTGATAATTCTGCGATGGCACAGAATTTCTTTTATGGGCCAGATATTTAATCGAAATCTTAAATAATCATCCCGCTGTCGGGAATGTGGGAACATCATTAGGTAACTTTCTGTTTCCCCATAGCGCTTTAAGGCAAATGGGTTTTTCTTAAACTTTTTGTATAGGAGACATGCACTTCTTGTTTTTATCCAGTCATCCTCCCATATCCGTTTTTTTGCCTTAGTGGGATTGCCTAGCAATAGTGCCATTGAAAATCCAATATTAATAATGATTTTTTCTGCTTGATTTCTCCAAGACACTGCAAATGGATCATCAGATCTTAAAAGGTAAATAGCAATCATTCCTAACAACCCAGGATGATTAACACTTAATATGCATTTGCGATACAACGAGCATAGCCTCCACTTATAGATGGCATATAAAGACAGGTGTCCTAGCTCGTGTCGCAGGATGCAAATGGGTTCTGACAATGGGAGGTTGAGAGCACGCTTCCAATAGCATCCTTCCATAATGGCCCAGTATTGATATGATTTTCCCAAGACAGCCTCTGAACCATAAAGAATTACCGGAATAAATTTTTGTCTATAATAAACCAATAATGGTACTATTGAAAACTTACAATATTTACTCCTTATTAGTCTGCTTTGTGATATAGCCGTCGTTAGACGCTGTTTTAGATGTTGATGATTCGCATTCTTACCTGGTGAGTTACTTATGAAGACCCCCAAATAGATGTAAGAGGAAACTGAAGTCAGGTTGGCATTTTGTAAAGGCCATTTGTAGGTGGCTTTCCTTTGCATGCTTTTGCCAAACTGCATAACCTTTGTTTTACTTAAATTAAAGGAAATACAGTTCTTTTTAGTATAGGTATCCAACGCACACAAAAGTGCCCGTAATCCTTTGGGAGTCTTTGAGAATAACACCATGTCATCAGCATAGAGTAGGTATGTAACATTAACCCCATTAATTTTGGGTGGATCTGCCACAGTTTTACTAAGGTCTACACCAATGTCTGAGATAAAAAAAGTAAATAAAGCAGAAGCTAGCAAAAAACCTTGTTTCAACCCACATGCAGTCTTAATTGGGTCAGACAATAGTCCCTCACTAGAAAGTTTGATTTGTATCGAGGTATCTGTATGTAAGTCAATTATCCACTTGACAATTGACCAGGGACATTTTTTATCCATAAGTTTTTTAAAAAGAAGTTCACGAGGAACAGCGTCAAACGCCATTTTAAAATCTATAAAAGCTGTATAGAGTGGCTGGTGTTGGTGGGAAGCCTTCTGAATAATACTTGTAAGGGTAATAACATGTATAGTCGTCCCATTTCCAGGCAAAAATCCTGTTTGGAAGATGTCTCGATAGTTATTTTCTTCCAACCAGATGTTAAATCTATTCAGGATTAGTCGGGCGAAAATGTTCCCAGGACAATCCAAGAGTGCTATGGGGCGGTAAGCAGCTGGGTCATCACGCTCCCCTTTCTTAAATATGGGCAGAATGATGGACTTCTGCCAAGATTTAGGAATGACCCCTGTCGAGATGACTTTGCTAAAGATCTGATGGAGGATCATTGCCCATTCTTGTGGGTGATCTTTAAGTGTGCTATAATGGAGACCATCCGGGCCTATTGCCCTCGAGCGACTCAAGTTTTTAATACATATCAGTATATCATTGACGGTGATGGTAAAGAAATGGGACCAGCCTAGGGAGTATGTCTTTGGAATCAAGTTCGAGAAGGACGATGCATAAAGCTTTCCACAGTAAGTTTTCCAAATTGCATTTGGAATAGCATTTATTTGAACAGCATCCTGTGTTCTATGCGTGGCCTCATTTAGGCAAGCCCATATACCACTAGTGGATTTCTTAATAATCTGGGACATCATGGTTTCCCCATTTTGCTGATAGCGCACAGCTCTCTGACCCTTTAGCCATGTTCTATAGGATGCTTTTAATTTTGTTTTAAAAAGCAAACGATGGGTTATAGGGACAAATTTTAAATTACGTAGGTCTCTTCGCAATTCAGCTTTCTTAGACTGTACTATTGGGTCAAAGGGATGACAATGTTTATGACGAACACTCAGGTCTGGCAGTTTTACCTGCTTAAACAAATGCATTACTGTAACATAGCAGTCCGTTGACCCAGAAGACACAAGCAGGGCCGCATGAAACTGTTTTAGTCGATTTCTATTCCATCTCACTCGCGTACCGCTGTTATTTACAAAATTTGGATAGGGATGGGTCTCAACCATAGGCGAAATTACAGATGATGACCTTGAATATCGCATAGTTAGCTTATTATGATCACTATGGTCGGTTGCAACCACTTGCATAGATTGTACATAGTTTAAAAATGTCTTATGGACAAAAACATAGTCAAGTATTGCCCGTTGTGACCCTCTACTCCATGTATACTCAGCAGGGATATCCCCTAGGATGGCACCATTCAACATTACAAATCCTCTCTCGTGCATCATATTTGTCCAAGTTAATTCATCATCAGTATGTTCAGTATAAGTTTGTGATAACAAATGGAGATTTAAATCCCCTACTATGATGGTTTGACAAATGTTACCTTCAAAAGTCAGGCGATCGAGAATCGAATTTAGTGACCCAAAAAAAGATTCTGCGGTCATATTACCTCTGCTCCAATAAATGTTGACAATAACCAAAAGCTCACCACCTCTCTGGAGTCTAACAATTTGAAAATATGGGGATGGAGAGACTAATTTTTCACTTACTAAACCTGTAGCTTTCTTGACTGCAAGCAATAGACCACCACTGGGTCGACCTCTATGATGTTGAATGGCCGGAGTTATAATTACATCATAGGACGTCCAGATGGGGCAGTCAACAAGCCAGGTTTCCTGTAAGGCTACCAGATCATAAGTTGCCAAATCTCTACTAGCAAGGTCAAATAAATGCTTATGGCCTCTCGTATTCCACGAGAGTAGGCTACCTGTACCTGCATTATATTATGATATAGCAAAGTAGTCCTGGGATGCCACCATTCGTGGAGCAGAGTTTACAATCTGATTCGATTCTCTATTCTTGATAGACTGATATATCCTGATTTGAGCTTTGTCCATCACATTATTTGTTATAAAAGGGTCTTGAAACAAATTAAAACCCAATTCATATAGGACTGTTTTAGATTGCCACAATATATTCATTACAATTGTCGATTGAAGATGGATTCTTGCTTCAGAAGGGTCATTTGTATTAATAAATTCAACCAAGGTTATATCTGTTGATGATATATCAGACAGGGACGGGATTTCACTGCATATGTTCAAAATGCTAGCCCGATTTAATACATATTTGGGATAAGGGTCTTCGCGACATCTAATCACTAGGCAATTAGACTTGGACTTGACTTGTAGTTTATTACCATCCTTGAAATTCATATTGTGGGCTTGAGCATTTGTCTGGAGACAAAGGCTTGATGGCATATCATTTCCTTGCGCTATTCGATTGCCCAACTGCGCCGGACCCTTTAATAACTGGCTCACGTCAGGATAACGCAATGATTGCGTACCTCCAGCCCCTTGGCAACTTTGGCTGGCTTCGCCGATATAAGCTGCAATCGAAGATTTTATGATACCTCGAATGTCCTGGGTCTGAATGGCAGCTTCAGGCCACGACATCTGTTCATGTATTTGCAAGATGCCATGTTGTTGGGGCAAGGAAACACCCGAGACATCTACTGATTGACGGGGCAGGGCTGAAAGCTCGGTTCGGCCAGAAGAGTCAACTTGCAATGGAAGAAAGGGGCCTATTTTTGTATTCACACCATTTTGTAGATGGGTTTGACTAATTATTACTGTTTTTGGATTTTCCACTAAAGCAGAGGTCTTCTCCACATTAAAACCCTTAGTTACCATGGAACTTACACTGTTCAAAGGTTCGGTAGGAGCCCCGGGTATGTCTGACATGTATGATTTGATGGATGTTCTAATTTCCTCTCTGAGTACCGCTAAATTCACTTGACTCAGAAGCCCATCACTCCCACCCGTGGGTGGCCTGGTCTGTATGTCAACTTGTCCCACATTACATGGTCCTACACCATCGAAGTTATTATCACTGGAGTCAGTATTATTTAATGTTTTTGGAGAATTAGTGCACCGTGCCGAGTCTTGGGCACCCATGCCAGCTGAAATAGTGACCAAATCGTCCAGGGGCCCGTAAGGCATGAAGGTTTGAATAGCTTCTTTGGGGCCTGATTTTACCAAATTGACTTTTACAAGTTTTGCAGTTTGTTCACGTCTAGAAAGGGCTTTGATGAACTTACGGCCTGCAACCTGGGAACTGGCACCTCTGCCTTTCGTGAATAGTTTTCTGGAGGCAGTGGGCAGCGGGTCAGTAACTACCGCCGATGTTTTAGTTAGATTCATCGTAATAGGTTTAGATGAAAAGAATGTATTGTTTGACAATACTGTGGTAGGTAAGGTCTCTTTCTCCTTGATCAGGCCATCAGGGTCATGGGTAACTATGCTATCAATACATTTGCTGAGATTGTTTTGTACGGTATCTCTATTGGAAATAGATGGATCAGATTCAGCAACCATTTGCACGGCTGGTCGATTACAACCATTGGGATCTACCTCACACAGACTTTGGTTATTTTCTGTTTCAGACAGCACACACACTTGTATACAATCAGCATTCATTATGCTACATGAATCAGGTCGATAGCCTTGAACAGTCTCAACATTGGACCGCAAGGTCACTTGCTCGACAGGCGGTTTTTGTGAAAGCACCGCTATACCGTTACTGCATTGCTCTAGTAGGATGGTTTGATGATTGAGCTTACCATCTAGTACTTCGTAAAGTTTCACTAATGCAAGCAACGCAGTATTCATGGCGCTAAGAGTATTATTAAGCGCCGGGGCTTCTGGAAAAGAAAACCGCTTGGAGCAGTTCTTATTAATGAAAAAGTCAGACTCTCGATGGGGTTCCTCAAACCTTGTCCTTCGAGGAGTCGGAGCAATGAAAGAGGGCGATTCATCAATACAATTGGAGTTAGACATTTGATTATTGTCTGGGGGGGTTTGGTGACAATTTTCAGTAGGCTTCACCCCTCCTCCAGAATTGCTTACCTGGTTTTCTGGCCCCATTGTATTATCTGGCTGTAATTGAATTAAATCCCCAGTATTTGAACAAATATACATAACATCAGCTAAGGGAGAGCTCGGTCCTCCCGAAGTGTTCACAAATTCCATGACTTCCATGACTTCCTCATCAATTTCCCCTGCTCGAACAAGCTCCTCATGGACAGCACACAAACAATGTTGGGCTGCCACTAATCAACAAAAGGGCTCCAACATTGGCTGCGTGCACACATCAACCTGGGGCCGGGACTCTCCACCACCCTGAGGATCATCCAGAGTACAGGCTGTCACAAGAGTCAAATCAGTCACTTCGCTTGAAAGATTGGGGGTTACATGCACATCAGCGACAATCAATGTACTAGGGATTTCATTCATATTTTCGACTTCAACAACACCAATGGATTTTACATGTGTGCTAGTAATGGGCAAGGGTCCAAAACTATCACTCACACTGGCCTCAGCCAACACGCTCTCTAACCCAGTCTCCGAACATAATGATTGTATTGGGGTCAAAGGAGGCGGAGGACTGGTTAACACACACACATTAGACCCACTCTCTAGGCTGGACAGGGTGTCTTGGGAATAATACAAACGAATGTCAGATGAAAGAGATATTGAGCGCTGGAGATTATGCTTTTTGCGGTTTAGTCTAGTATTAATTTTGTTCGCTGCCATTTCTAAATTAAATAATTGGCCAGGATTAATTACAGGCATGCCTGATGTTAATTTGAATTTTTTACTGACCGTAGTTGACATAATATGTTGGTGATCAACTAATTAGGCAGAGCGAGAGAACAGCCGCAGCACGCTTGCACGCGAGACAGCAAGACAGCCCACTCAGCAACCACTCTTGCTAAACGCGCGCGCTGAACGCGCAGCGTTGATGGTTTTGAAGAGGTTGCTGGGAAAGGGGCAGGCAGGAAGTCGAGAAATGACCCAAAAATCGTCAATGACATGGACTGGTTACACAATGTACTATGGAAAAACAGAAAAAATAAGAAAAATGAGCCACTATTCACTGAATAAAGTCAATCAATTCCTTAGTAGACCCTTTTAAAAACAATTTGTACCAAAGTTCCAGTTCCACAGAAGCAAACAAAGTCCAATCCAAAATCGATCTTTGCACAGGACACAGGACACAGGAACAGCGTGGGAGACAGCAAGACAGCCCACTCAGCAACCACTCTTGCTAAACGCGCGCGCTGAACGCGCAGCGTTGATGGTTTTGAAGAGGTTGCTGGGAAAGGGGCAGGCAGGAAGTCGAGAAATGACCCAAAAATCGTCAATGACATGGACTGGTTACACAATGTACTATGGAAAAACAGAAAAAATAAGAAAAATGAGCCACTATTCACTGAATAAAGTCAATCAATTCCTTAGTAGACCCTTTTAAAAACAATTTGTACCAAAGTTCCAGTTCCAAAGAAGCAAACAAAGTCCAATCCAAAATCGATCTTTGCACAGGACACAGGACACAGGAACAGCGTGGGAGACAGCAAGACAGCCCACTCAGCAACCACTCTTGCTAAACGCGCGCGCTAAACGCGCAGCGTTGATGGTTTTGAAGAGGTTGCTGGGAAAGGGGCAGGCAGGAAGTCGAGAAATGACCCAAAAATCGTCAATGACATGGACTGGTTACACAATGTACTATGGAAAAACAGAAAAAATAAGAAAAATGAGCCACTATTCACTGAATAAAGTCAATCAATTCCTTAGTAGACCCTTTTAAAAACAATTTGTACCAAAGTTCCAGTTCCACAGAAGCAAACAAAGTCCAATCCAAAATCGATCTTTGCACAGGACACAGGACACAGGAACAGCGTGGGAGACAGCAAGACAGCCCACTCAGCAACCACTCTTGCTAAACGCGCGCGCTAAACGCGCAGCGTTGATGGTTTTGAAGAGGTTGCTGGGAAAGGGGCAGGCAGGAAGTCGAGAAATGACCCAAAAATCGTCAATGACATGGACTGGTTACACAATGTACTATGGAAAAACAGAAAAAATAAGAAAAATGAGCCACTATTCACTGAATAAAGTCAATCAATTCCTTAGTAGACCCTTTTAAAAACAATTTGTACCAAAGTTCCAGTTCCACAGAAGCAAACAAAGTCCAATCCAAAATCGATCTTTGCGCAGGACACAGGACACAGGAACAGCGTGGGAGACAGCAAGACAGCCCACTCAGCAACCACTCTTGCTAAACGCGCGCGCTAAACGCGCAGCGTTGATGGTTTTGAAGAGGTTGCTGGGAAAGGGGCAGGCAGGAAGTCGAGAAATGACCCAAAAATCGTCAATGACATGGACTGGTTACACAATGTACTATGGAAAAACAGAAAAAATAAGAAAAATGAGCCACTATTCACTGAATAAAGTCAATCAATTCCTTAGTAGACCCTTTTAAAAACAATTTGTACCAAAGTTCCAGTTCCACAGAAGCAAACAAAGTCCAATCCAAAATCGATCTTTGCACAGGACACAGGACACAGGAACAGCGTGGGAGACAGCAAGACAGCCCACTCAGCAACCACTCTTGCTAAACGCGCACGCTAAACGCGCAGGGTTGATGGTTTTGAAGAGGTTGCTGGGAAAGGGGCAGGCAGGAAGTCGAGAAATGACCCAAAAATCGTCAATGACATGGACTGGTTACACAATGTACTATGGAAAAACAGAAAAAATAAGAAAAATGAGCCACTATTCACTGAATAAAGTCAATCAATTCCTTAGTAGACCCTTTTAAAAACAATTTGTACCAAAGTTCCAGTTCCACAGAAGCAAACAAAGTCCAATCCAAAATCGATCTTTGCACAGGACACAGGACACAGGAACAGCGTGGGAGACAGCAAGACAGCCCACTCAGCAACCACTCTTGCTAAACGCGCGCGCTAAACGCGCAGCTTTGATGGTTTTGAAGAGGTTGCTGGGAAAGGGGCAGGCAGGAAGTCGAGAAATGACCCAAAAATCGTCAATGACATGGACTGGTTACACAATGTACAAAGTTCCAGTTCCACAGAAGCAAACAAAGTCCAATCCAAAATCGATCTTTGCACAGGACACAGGACACAGGAACAGCGTGGGAGACAGCAAGACAGCCCACTCAGCAACCACTCTTGCTAAACGCGCCTCAATTGAAGAGACTATAACAGTTCAGCCGGGACCAGCGCCTCCGTGGGAATCAGGTGAGCGTTACACTTACACTCACATAATTATAATAGTTTTTTTAATCCTCTAGGATTTTATTCCCAAGGACCCAATGAATATTTCATGTCACTACAACAACAGTGTGGCACACACTAATGTTGTACCAAACATAGTTCATAGAATGTACTGTTTATGAGGGTCAAAAAAGTACTGTTTTTTATCACAGAAAAAGAACCAGAGATTCCAGCTTTATTACTGTATGCAACTAAGTAATCATAACAAGTATAAAAAAATTCATATTCCATAAGCACTATTCTCAATTGTACTACAATTATGAATACCATATACACTTCAATGATATCATTCCACCATATTACAAATACTGTATACTTCCCCTATATTACCTATAATTACTATACATACATTAATATAGTGTGTGTGACCACAACCACCAGAATAGAATTAAACCATATAACAAGTACGTACAATACACCTTCAAATAACAAGACTCGTACTGTACCGCCTGTAATCTAAATGATGTCCGTGGACACCAAATGTGACAGTGCACTCTGCGGAACCTTCACACCATTTTTTCACCAATAAAAAACCCTTTCCAAACCATCTTTCGGCCACCAAATAACTCCAAATGTGTTTTTCAGACTTTTTCCTCACCACATTATCCGCGGTCAGCTGCAGTGTCTGCGGACTCGGCGGCACCAGCAAGTCCCTTTCTCAACTCTAAAAACAGCTCCATATCAACTTTAATCCACTCCCGCACCCTTTCCAGCCCCTCTTTCAGCCACCAAAGAAACCCAAACGTGTTTTATACACTTTTTGCCCACCACACTGTCCGTAGACACCGCAAGCTGTCTGCAGATCCAACATAGCGACTGTTTCAAAAATATGATGCACCTCACATTTTTTAACATCCAATCAGTGGGTGCGTTTGATATCCGCAAACATCATGCAGCTCTCTGATTGGTCTAGAGTTGTCAATGAACCCCAAATTGAGAAGAGAGGACCAGACCCAGATATCACTAATTGTTTTGGACCTACTTTTTTTTAGCCATTTTTCAAAAACTAATGGACAGATTCACACCAAATTTACAAAAGCATGCTTTTGTGACCAAGACACTGCTCCTAGTACCAATTTGGTGAACATCCATTCAGCGGTGTGGGCTGTAGGCGCAAGCGAAAACATTTTTCCATTGCATATATGAGGATTTCCAAACATTTTTGATGAAACCACACCACACTTTGCAAAATCGTACTGAAGGGGCCATATACTCTCTTTTCAAAGTTTGGTGAGGATTTGTTGAATGGCACCAAAGGTATAAGCCGCCCAAAAAGTGCTCTATGAGTTGAGCAACTTATTCATAACTACAGGGCCGCTAATGCAGTCCGTGTAATACATGTATCTGTTCTGCAGCTTCCATTTATAGTGGAAACTGATGAATCTTTCCTCGCCATTGGTACAACTTTATCCCAGAGGACTAGAGAGAAATTTGAACTGAATCCCACAACTTTTTTCCAGGACCTTGACCAACGTTGAACAAAATTATACTATTTATGACAGGGAGTTATTGGCTATCAAAGATGCATTTGCGCAATTAATCATTATTTTGAAGGGGCAACAGAAAATATCACAGTTTGGACAGGTTATAAGAAATAAAAAGTTACTCACTTTAGGGAATGAAGTACTCCTAGTCCATAGTTCCCTTTTTTCTATACTTTATGGGCGTCCCGGCACCAGGAAGGAGCTGGTACCATTTTGCCTCGTAAAACATGATTCAATTTTAAATTTAGAGTGCACTAGGGCACGACCATCAGTCTAACCACGCCCTGCTAATCCCGCCCACTGGTGCCTCACCTCAGTCTCCTTTGTAGCATGGGACTCGAGAAGGACTCGTTTATGAGCTGTCTTATTTAGGGGGATGGTGGTGGCATGTATGGAAGAAAGGGGTCTTTGGACTAGAAGTAATTCATTCACTATAGTTTCTAAATTTGTGTTACTACTAAGTCCCGTCCCCTTTCCTATATACTGAATGGGTAATTCCAATTCACCATTTTTCAGGGAGGAGGACACACTTCTTACGAACTATTGGAGAACAGGTTTTTTTAGCACTGCCTGTCTGAATGCCGAATCTGACCCTTCACTAGTGTCCAGGCAGTAATGTTTGCAGAAAGCTGAAGGTGATGCCCATGTGGCAGCCTTACTTATGACATCCCATAGTACTTGTCTTTGAAATGCCACTGCTGTGGCTTTAGCCCTGACCGCATGTGCATTCATTCCTGCAGGCGATTGCTTACACTGTAATTTGTAGGATTCTGGAATAGCTGCTACCCGCCATCTGGCTACAGATGTTTGGGTGCTTGAGACACTGGAGCGCAACCACAAAACGTGACAAAAGGGATGTCTGATTTTCTAAAATGTTTGGTCCTGTCCAGATAGAACTTTAATGCCCTGCGCACATCTAGGCAATGTAACACTTTATCCGCCTTAGATGTAGGATTTGGAAAAAAGGGTGGAAGTACTATCTCTTGGTTGAAATGGAAAGCTGATACCAGTTTAGGAAGGAAACCCTGGTTGGTTATAAGCACGTCCTTATGTAATACTGTATATGGCTCTTTAGCCGCTAGTGCTTGCATTTCGTGGACTCTGCGAGCATATGTCAATGCTACTAAATAGTGGTTTTCCACATGACAAGTTTAATGTCTTTTGACGCTATTGGTTCATAAGGTTTATGTGCCAGTGCCACCAGAATTATATTCAAGTCCCACAATGGATGAGGGTGCGAAATAGGAGGATACATCCTTGTAAGTCCTTGTAAATGTCTCTTGACTATTGACATTTATGGAATTCCTGTTTGCGTCTATGGGTGCGAAATAGGTCCTACATGTAGCCACCTGAACTCCTGATTGGGTAAGGTGTGATTGAATAAAAGATAACACATTTTGTCTAGAGAGCACTGCAATGCGCTGAAATTGTTGTCCTTAGCCCAGAAGCAGAACACGGACCATTTACTTTTATATTGAGTCCTAATAGATTCATTATGGGTTTGTTGAATCATGTGTAAATTCTATTGAGAAATACCTAAGTAGCTCAATATTAAATCCTCAGGAACCATGCACTGAGGGCTAACTTTTCCGGGGCAGGATGAATCACTGCCCCTGCTTGTTGAGTTAAAAGATGAAAATGCTTGGTCTGTAACTAAATAGGCTCTTTGTGGGCTAATTCCAAGAGATCTGAGTAACACACTCTTGTTGGCCAATGAGGAACTATTCATATATCATTGTGCAACTTGCTGAGTCTTTGAGCTGGTGAAGGACTTTTTGGATTAATGGAGTTGTATGAAAGGCATAACATCACATTACACCCCAAGGGATGTAGAAAGCATCTGCCAGCAATCTCTTGCCCTGACCTGTCCCGGAGGCACAAAGAGGACAATTGGTGTTCTCCTGTTTTGCAAATAGGTCCACATCTGGATGTCCCCAGAAGTTGAACACTCTGTTGAGCACTATGTGGGCTAGTTCCCATTCGTACAAAGTGGAGCTCAGCCTGCTGAACCTGCCCGCATCTGTGTTATCTTCCCCTGGAAGATGCACAGCTTGGAGCTGAATGTCGTGACTCACCACCTAGTTCCATGTCTTCACTGCTAAACCGCAGAGAGCTTGAGACTTCATTCCGCCCTTCGTGTTAGTGCAGTATATTGCTGTGGAACTATCTGTTCTGATGAGGACAGCTTTGTTGTTTTTTACGAGCTGAAACGCGTTTAAAACTAGTGCAATAGCTAGAAGTTCCAGATAGTTTCTGTGAAAAGGTTTCTCCCTCAGATTACATTTCCTGTGGATGGTAAGGGTCCCAAGGTAGCCGCCACCCTTCTATAAAAAAATCTGTGATAATCATCACTGCATGTGGGGCTTGATGGAATAGACCTCCTTTCATAACATTGGACTCCCTCTTCCACCATAAGAGGTCTTGTTGCAGTAAGGGAGGAATAGAATTTTGTCTGATTGACCTCTCATTTCCTGGTCCCATGAACTGGATCAATGCATCTGAAGTGCCCTCATCTTGAGCCTGGCTAGAGCTACTGTGAGGACACAAGAAGCTAAGAGCCAGAGCAAATGCTAGTGCCACCACGCTGCCATTGATTGTCTCATGGTAAAGTCATTGACTGCTGAAACAATATCCCTGAACCTATCATGGGCCGGGAACATCTTCTCCGATATCGTGTGCCACCTTATTCCGAGAAACACCACATTTTGCAATGGTAATATCTCTGACATTTTTAGGTTGATTGAGAACCCTTGGTCAAATAGTATTTGCATGAGCCTGTTGAATGAAGATGCCTCATTCTGTGCAGAAACAGCTTCAATGAGCCAGTTATCCAGGTAGGGATATATGTGGTGACCCTCCATTCTGAGAATAGCAGCAATGGCATAAATTATTTTTGTGAAAACATGTGGAGCTAAATTCAGTCAAAATGGGAGCAATTTGTACTGAAAGTGATGGCCCATCACTGCACTGTAAAGCATAACATTTGTCTCTGTGTTTGCAAAATGAGGACATGCAGATAGACATCCTTCTGGTCCAGGGAGCACATCCCATATCCTCTGCAGAGTGCCTGGGCTATGTTAGCTGGCGTCACCATCTTGAACTTTTCTAAGGGGAGGGAAAGGTTTAGGTAATGCATTGCACCACAAACACAGCACTTCTTTCATTAAAATCAGAAGCTCAAAAATAACCTAGACATGCAGCTTTTTCTCACACCCATTGTTTCCCTGTTCCTTCTAATGTCCCAAACAGCATTACTCATACTGCATTGTTCTAACAACATAGTTACCATATTTTAGTACAGTACCCATAACACAACTTTATTAACTCTTTCTCCCAACTACTACCTTTATGAATAACATACTTACTAAAAGTACTGCACCATTACCACACGTACCGATTAACTACAATTACAGGGAGAAGAAGATTCCTGCAGACAGCTACCCAAAAAATAACACTCTTCACATCCTACATAGTAAGTACATTAGTATAGCATATATATCTCTCTAATTGTAACAATGTCCTTTCAATATATATTAGCCTAGATTATTCTTTTCGAATCAACAACATTAATTTCACTCTTACTCATTATATTGAAACATTCACACTCTTTCTATTTCCATCTAAATACCACCATTATAACACCCACTGTCTTCCTGAAAACATCATAATGTCCCTACTTTTTCAATCACAGCACTGCTCCCTTACTCACTAATCCAAGCTCATCAAACCTGTATAGACTCTTACACTTACAACCTTCCAAACCACACCTAACATCCCACTACACAATCACACAGCACTCTATCAATCACTACAATCACAGCCACACACCCATGCACAATACAAGCAAATACATTTCACAACTTTCAAACCCATACATTCATTTTTCCCAACAGAAAAAACAAAATGCATGCTAAAAAGAAACTCTGTAGAAAATAAAGAAAAAATAGAGGAGATAAGACTAAAAGCAAGCCATATAGTCATCCACCTCTATAACTATTTATAAAAAACATTTGTTTGTGTGTTTATTTATTTGTACTGCGCACCAGACCAGAAGGTATCAGGGCGCAAAGACAAGTATACTTTAAGCTTACAAGGTTACAAAATACAGTACAAATACAGCGTGAGGTACATTAAAACAAAATAGCTAGTAACTTGATTGAACAAAAGTAAACCAGCAACCACTAAAAAAAGTAAGGCCCCTCTTGCAAAAAGTAAAAAAAGATGTACAAACAAAAGCAGACTTACTAATGAACCTAACACTATATCTACCAATGTTAACGTAGCCACAGTAAAGCATTCCACAACATTAATTGTACAAAGAATGTTCCACCATAGAGTTCTTACAAAACAGCTGAAAAGTCATGATCTAACCTAAAAATACTACTGCAGAAGACTAATCCTCAAAGCACTAATTGACAGCGCATTTATACTAAAGTGAAAATTGTTTATATTGATTTTA
This sequence comes from Ambystoma mexicanum, assembly GCF_040938575.1. Lineage (NCBI taxonomy): Eukaryota > Metazoa > Chordata > Amphibia > Caudata > Ambystomatidae > Ambystoma > Ambystoma mexicanum. Next base: position 1,266,134,130 of record NC_090929.1, on the reverse strand, counting down.
AGCAGAATGCAACCACTAACTAAATTAAGCAATGAATTACAAAAAGTACTTCTAAACATGTCCAATGCCAATATAGATACATTTTCAAATGTCTGTGAAGTTGAATGGAGTCACACAAGCAGCACAGAACCATATTTCAATGAAGAGGCTTATAAACAAGAACTAAAAAAAATAATATTGCCATAGACAGTAATGGCCGAGGGTATGAAATGGTAGGAGACACCATTATGGCAAAAGAAAAGCCAATAGAAAAAACATCCCAAACAAACTTTCAACCAAATGTTCCTTTTGCCCAAACAAACCGTCCAGTGTACAAATGGAAATGCAGCTCAATGTGTAAGGTATGCCAACAATCCTTTAAATCTTTACAACAATTCCTCAATCAATGCATAAAACTAAAAGACAAAAGTAAAATTAAAACTTTACAAACCATGGAATTGTTAAGGGACTTCAATTCAGCACTCCAACTAAGTCAATGCCTGGTCTGGGATGCCCAAGGGAAGCCCTTATTTATATATTTTTATGACAAGTTATAATCTGGATGATAAACCCTTATATAACGCCACTCTCTTTGCATCCCCCTGACCTCACTGAGCCAAGAAGTAGGTTTGTTTTGTAAATTAAAAGATTTATTGAAAAATTAAACAAGATATATATCACACTTTTATAAACAAATTAATATTTGAGAGCACACTTAAGAATATGACAGTGATCAACAATGGATAATATTACAATTGTACTCTCTTTTAATCACTTAGGAGTTGGTATAGAAAGGATAAGGTAGCAGAGAATACTTTTATGGTTTCAAGGAAATGCAATGATTGAAAAGAATGCAGTACAGAAATAAACTGATATGGTTTCAACAAGAGATAATATAATCACTTTTCCCCTTGTGGCAATTCACTCCCCCCCTATGCAATATAAAGAGATGGAAGGAGAACACACAGTTTTCAGGAATACAATCACAATGTACTACCAATTCCAGTTCCCCCTAGCAAGCTTAGAGCAACCGGTATGCTTTTAAACAGTCAACAATACTTTTAAATGTGATTTGCAATGAAGTGAAAATATGCTCAAAATGATTTTAATTCCCTATAGGAGATTCATGGTAGGTGATAGCTACTTAAGATTGGTTCAGGTCAACACTACCAAATATTCATGAGGGATTATTAGGTTGAAAACGAATCTCAGCAATGGACAGCAAGAAATAGCTATTTTTGACAGGTGAAGGAATTGAGTCAAATTTGCAATTCGCGGTACTTTAACTGAGTGCGTCGAGCGCGATTACCGAAAAAATATAAGGAATAGAAAATCGGCTTATTGGAAAGCTCAGGATCTTAGATTTAAAAGGAAAGTTAAATCTCGTTCCTAGAACATACGGATCAAAAGATACGGACGGTTTTGTGGAGGTAGATTTTCAGAAATGAAATAATGATTCAGAATGGCAAATGACACTTTCACAGCTTTAAAGTCACAGAATGAACACACGATTTCTAATGCAGTTCTAGGCAGGTTGAATTGGATGGGATAAGCTTATTTTAAACTAATAGATGACTATGCACAGTTCTGGATGGGTACTCACACTATAAATTTGAAATAGGTCGTCAAGATCTGGTCAACAGGTTTAGACTGGATATCTGGCAGGTGGTTCTGAAGTTACAGCGATCTGGGTCAGCTCTGCTCTGCTGGTCTGGATCTCTGGTTCTGGCAAAAGTTCTCGGCACTGCACAGCGGTCTGGTCTGGGTCTGGTCTGCGGTTGGGATACAGCTCTGCTTTCTGGGTCTGGTAATGGCACCGCGGTCTGGGTCTCTGGTTCCGGCAAAAGTTCTAGACAGAAGCGAACAGCACAGCCCGGCTGTTGAATAGTTTGGTTATGTTGCTGGATTCTGAGGCCTCTGAAGGATTCAGCTTGTGGACTAGGCCTCTCTGCTACAAGTTCTGAAGTCTGGATTCTAAGTTCTGCTTCTGGAGTCTTCTGGCAAAGCGCTTCGCAAGAAATCAGTTTGAAGTGGAAAGTGAATGTCCTTACCTGGGTTACAATGGCTCTTTTTATGTCTTTTGAAAGTGGGTGGGAAGGCTGACTTTCTATGCCCAACGCTCTGAGGATCCTGATAGGCTAGAGGATTCTCTGTCGCCTGACTGGGGAACTGAGTTGTGAGTTATCCCGTGTCATGAGACATCATTTTTATGGCATACAGAAAGAACACTCCCCTTGTCACTTTGCACACAAATCTATTCTTGACTTAAATGCATATTTATCTATGTACAATTTATCTAATATTATATGTCCAGTTAACATATTTTCTGTAGCGCCAAACCATCCGATCCCTGTCTTTGTAAGATTTTGTGTTCACTTCTGACAAAATTCTGCCCTTTTCATCCAGAACACAACCGCTAATCTTTTCCAGAATTTACACAAATGTGCGCAAGGAATATGGGCATCAGATGATGAAGTGTCAGATTTTTAACATACATACATTTGAAGTAATACCCTATTTTCCGCTACTACCCCCAGAACATACCACAGAGTCCTAACACCTCTTAATATGTGCACAGAAAAATCACAGGGATAATGATATTATTGATATAATTTTGACAATTATGTACTATGAATTATCCATCTTTCTAAAATGATGCTTTGGCCCAGAGGGGTGTGGTTTCCCAAAGCACATGGGGGAATTTCTGGTTTGTCCACTTCCTCCAAACTCAGCTGGCTCACAGAGGCAGTGCCCCTCCGATTTCCTTCCAAGAGGAAGCCATTTGCGACCCCCTGATTTAGCAATCGCTTGGAGCAAAGGGGAGTTCATTGTTCTGTTTTCCTGCAGTCCCAGGTACCCCTCTCCTGATTCAATCAGAGAGGTGTAATCTCCTTTTGGTGGGGCAGCAGAAGGCAGGCCAGGCCTGTGAATGCAGTTGCTGTGCAAATTTCAACTCCTGTCAGGGGTAGTTGCCGGGCAGAATTCAGTCCCTTACTGCAAAACTTCTTGTAAAGGCTAATATGTGTGTTTGTTTATTTATTTGTAGGGTGCCCTAAAACCCTTAGGTAGCTGGGCGCGCAGCATATCAAGATTATTTATAGCTTAGTTACAGTGAATTTACAATAAACATAGTTGCAAGGTATTAACAGGTTACTAATAACTTGCTTACAGTGCATAGAGAAATATATACAGTGCATAGATACGTATATACAGGTGAGTATAGGTGTAAATTAACATATTTACAAGTAGTCACTGGATCCTGTGTAGTCACCAGGTGGGTACAGTTAGCTTAGCTGCTGATATGTGCAAAAGCCTAGGTGCCAATTGTAGGTGGCAAGTAACTACGAAGAGGGAGGAGGGAACATGGGCCGCTGTGATGTTATTGGTCTTTGTGCCATAGCCAGTTACGGGTGTTGCGCATGAAGCTATTGTAGGATTGGTCTCTTCTTAATTCGACTGGTAAGGCATTCCGGTGCTGGCTGCTTTTACAGGGAAGCTATTACCCCCTGTTTTTTGTAGGCGGAATTTAGGGATTTGGAGGCAGTAGGAATTGGCTGTTCTGATTGGTCATGTAGTGGATTTTCTATTTATTCTTTCCTTCAGGTATGGTGGAGCTGCGTTATTTAGGCAGTTGTATGTTAGGGTGACAATTTTAAGCAGGATCCGGTCAGTGATTTTGAACCAATTCTGATTTCTTCTGGCGTCGGAAATGTGATCTCTGGCTGGGAGGTTTAGTGCTGTTCTAAGCGTGTTATCTTGGAGGGTCTGTAGTTTATCTGTGTTGTGTTTGTTAGCTCCTGCATACAGTACATTGCAGTAGTCCAATGTGGAGAGGATGAGGGCATTGGCTAGAATGATGCAGCTAGCTGGAGAAAGGAAGGGTCTGCATGCTTTAATGAGTTTGCCAGTATAGGCTGTAGATGAGGCCAAGGAGTTTACTTGTTTTTTTAGGGAGAGATTGGAATCCAAGTAAAACCCTAGAGTCTTCACTTCTTTGGCAACTGTGATTATGTTGCCGTCTATGTTGAAGGCCTTATAGTTGTCATTCAGTTTTTTTAAGTTGTTAGTTGAGCCAAGGAATAGGATCTCCGTTTTATCGTCCTTCAGGCAGAGGCCATTGGGGCCATCCATGCCTGAATGAGGGTATAGATTTTGTTCACTAAGGCTGTATCTGATGTGAAATCGCCCGTAAGGGGGATGAGGATCTGGGTATCGTCTGCGTAATTTGTGTAGGTGATACCCAGCCTATAATATCTTCACTAAGCCTCTATTTGAGGCTTAGTGAAAATATTATACATAGTGGGTGAGACGCAAGAGCCTTGGGGAACACCACATGTTGTAATGACTGGGTCAGCCGAGGCAGCCCGGGAGAAGACTCTCATGCTTCTGTTATCAAGAAAGGATTGGACCCAAGCTATAGCGTCACTTGAAAAGTGGGCTGCTGATGCTAGGTGCTTGCATAGGACAGCGTGGTCCAACAGGTCAAAGGCAGCCGAGAGATCAAGGAGAGGTAACATAGCTGTGCTTCCTTTATCATTTAGTTCATCAATTTGGTCTTTGAGATCTATTAGGGCTGTCTCAGTGCCGTGTTGCGGTCTGAAACCGGACTGTCGAGAGCCTAGTAATTGGTTGGTTTCAAGGTATTTTTGAATTTGTAAATAGGCCACTCTGTCAATTATCTTGAGGAGAAAGGGGACCATGGTGATGGGCCGATAGTTGGTTGAGATAGATAGGTCTAAGGTTTGTTTTTTCAGGAGGGGTAAGACCCAGGATTCTTTTGGGCTGCTTGGGACTGTACTTGATCTAAAGGAGGCGTTAATGAGTTTAGTGATGAAGGGAGCTAAATCTATGGCTGCATCCTTGATTATTTGTGCAGAACAGCTATTGCCTTTGCAGTTTGAGAGCTTTAGTGAGGCAATGATTCTTTCTGTTTCATGAGTGGTAATTTTAGAGAATTTAAATGGTGCTAAATCGGGTTTGTTGCCAGGTGGGGGGCCATAAGGGTTTCCGTAAGTGGTAGTGATGCTTTTTTGAGTGCAATTTTAGTTTGCAATGTTTTTATTTTATTTTCTAAAGCATTTTGAATTTTGGTACACCATTGTTTGTCTTTAGGTAGATTGTCTGGTGGAGATACAGGGGATTTGGTGGCAAGGAGTTTGAGTTTTAATTTGTTTTCATCCGTAGGGGTGTGATGCCATATTGCTTCTAGCTTTCTTTTTTCCTTCTGAGATCTTTTAGAAGAGGGGTGAACCAGGTGTTCAGGTGAGCTTGTTGTTTACTTTTGCAGTTCTTAAGTTGGGCAACAGTATCTAGAATTTTTGTCATGGCTGTATTTTAGTGGTCAACCAGCATGTCTGGGTTTGAGTTACTTGGTAAGGCATTAATCACTGGGAGTAGGCCCGGTAGGATGTTGTCCGTTGTGATATTTTTTTTTTAGCTCTAGTGGGGAGAGGAGGAGCCATTATTATTTCTTTATCTGCTAGTTTGAGAGTTAGGTTGAATTCGATCAGGAAGTGGTCTGTCCAGGTCTGGGGTGTAATTTTAGTGTTATTGGTGGGCAGTTAGTTGTTGCTACACAGTCAAGGGTTCTACCTTTGTTATGGGTAGGGGTGAGGACAATTTGGGATAGGCCATGTTCATTAAGCATGGTGGTTATCACATGTGATTGTTTGTCGTCAGGGTCCTTAAGACCTAGGTTGAAGTCGCCAAGGATCATTATCTGAGATGATTCCTTATTGTTACTAGCGATCATGCTAGAGATATCCTCTTCAAACGTACCTAAAGGTCCTGGTCGCCTGTAAATGAAGTAGATGGTCAAGGTGCGGCATGGGGATATAGGCAGTTTAGCAGATAGTAGTTCACATGATTTTAGAGGTGGTAGCGTTGTGAGCCTTAATTCTATGTTCGATTTGGTGATAATGGCTAAGCCACCTCCTCTGGCATTTTTTCTGTCGATTCTTAATATATGGTACTCATTTGGGATGGTCAATGACAGTGCTGGGCCTGCGGCATCATGTAGCCAAGTTTCTGTAACTGCTAGGAGGTCAAGGTTGTTTATCGTTAGGACATCAGCTATTTTCGTGGCATGGGCCACCATGGATCTGGCATTGATTAGAGCACCTACTATTATCATAGTTTTTGGTAGGCCTTTGGAATTCGTGGGTGTTTGGGGCGGTTTATTCAGTCTCACAGTGGCAGGTTTTTGTGGAGAGTCTTGCATTGAGTTCCTAGGGATATTTTTAGGGTTTGTGCGGTGGTTTAGATTGGTGTTAGCTGGGTTAGGTTCATGGAGTGGGGAAAGTCTAGCGCAGAGCCTAATATTTCTAGATAAGGTGGGGCAGTGTTCATATTCGATTTGGTTCAGGTTTATAGGTGGCAGGTGATTGATGATTAAGATAGCCAGTGGTAGTAAAACGATGCTAGTGTACATAGTCTGCCTGGTGCGGTGGGTAGCGGCGAGGTGGGTAATAACCCTGTGGCTGAGAATGGGCTAGGGACACTTGCAGCGGTAGGCTAGGTGCAACTTGCCATAATAGGTTAAAGAGCCGATTGTCTAGATGCCGTTTGCACTAATCGGCCGTGGGCAGTTTACAGGGTGTGTTAATATCATCTTTGTAATGGCAGGTAATGGTAAACTAGTAGCAACTTTGCAGTAGGACACAATCCTAGTTAGGATCAACTTTGCATTTATGAGCAAGGGGCAATTAGCAGTAGTATACTAGTATCAACTTTGCAGTGGCAGGTTAAAACACAATCCTGTCTAGAATCAACTTTGCATTGATGAGCTAAAAACAGTTGGCAATGATATGCTAGTATCAGCTTTGCAGTGGCAGGTTAAAACACAATCCTGTCTAGAGTCAACTTTGCATTTATGAACTAAGGGCAATTGGCAGTAGTATACTAGTATCAGCTTTGCAGTGGCAGGTTAAAACACAATCCTGTCTAGAATCAACTTTGCATTTGTGAGTTAAAAACAGTTGGCAATGATATGCTAGTATCAACTTAGCAGTGGCAGTATTAAAATCAGTTAGTTTAGAGTCAACTTTACCTTGCCTAGGATCAACTTTAACATGATAGGCTAGGGCAATGTGCAGGGTGTGCTAATATCATTTGCTGTGGTGGCTAGGTGCAGTTTAACAGTGGCAGGCTATTTGCATATCATGATCATAGCGGTGTTCTGTGAGTTCATTGAGGCGAAAGTGGTCATTGACGATCGGGAGAGATTGAGGCCCGCGCACCTGAGGTCCGCGCACCTGTAGTTAAATTAGTACGTTGGGAGGTAGGTGTGGAATACGGAGTTCGGGCAGTGTGTAAGGCAGCCGCTGCAGCCGAGGGCGTTGAACGGTGCCGGGATGTGCGTACGCAATCGCTTACTGGTCGGGCTATGTATTTGAGGGCTAGTAAGGGATGAAGCAATTATGATGCAGAGGTTGTGCGGTCCCAGCGAGGCATGATCGCGCTGAGTGTGCTGCTGGCCACAATCATGAGACACACCGGCATACATTAGAGCGGCGATATGTGTCTAGACAGTATGAATGTCGGTATGTATGTAGGTATGTATGTACCACATTTAGCAGGCGCAAGCACTGATAGGGATTGGGGATATTGCTAGATGAAAAGTTACCTTAGGATAGTGTGGAGTCATCTGGGCCGCGTTGACCAGGCGGTCTGGCAGGCGGCAGGTGCGGCAAGGCCTTGGTCGGAGTGGGCCGGCTAAGCCTGCCGGCACCCGATTGGGGGATAAGAGTGGCACGGCAGCCAATCGGTGCACAGTAGAGGCTGCTGGGCCTGGTTAGGCGACGACGGACACAGGCAGGTATCGGGCGGCCATCTTTAAGTATGTTGATGGCCTTGTGGATCGTGATGCTGGCAGTGAGCACGGAGTTGCTGCCACCAGCCGAGTAGGGGCAAAGAAGAGGTCTTCTTGTTTGGGCATCAAGCACAGCCCATATGCAATAAAGTGGAGGCTCAAAATGCAACATTTCAATTTTGCGCGCACAGGTCAGTGCGCTTACCCCAAATCGTTTGTTTGTTTGTTTGTTTATTATATTTCTATAGCGCTCCAGACCCGGGAGTATAAGGGCGCTTAGTACAAGTTACAAGGCACAGTACATGTTAATAAACAGTAGTAGTAATAGCTCAACAAGCATACATGATATATGTACATATATATATACAGAATATACAGACAGTAGAGGTAATAGCAACCAATAATGACAGAAATGAGCCATATGCAATATGTACAATTTATAGCTGAGGACTAACTTGAAGGTTCACTTTTTGTCAGAAGCCACCCAATGGCAAGCTTCCTGAACGATTGGAAGGATTTGGACACCTTAATATTCAATGGCAAGGTGTTCCAGAGTTGGGAGGCGAGGACAGTGAAGCTCGAGCCTCCAGCTCTTTTAGAGGTAAATCTGGGTACTGTGAGACATAGGGTATTAGAAGATCTCGTAGTTCTAGGGGAAGATTTCAGAATAAATTTGTTAGTAAGGTAGGGAGGGGCTAGCTGGTTGAGTGCTTTGTAGGTAAGGCAGAGGGTTTTTAGATCGATTTTATGTTGGATGGTGAGCCATTTACATGAGGTTCTAGTGGCAGAGATGTGCTCATGCATGGGAATGTTTAGTGCTGCCCGTAGCGCATTATTTTGAAGGACTTGGAGTTTGCTAATTATCGCTTGATTTGCGCCTAGGTAGAGGGTATTACAGTAGTCTAACTTAGATTGTATAAGAGCTCTAGCTAGTGTGAGGCAACTGTTAGAGGAGAGAAATGGTCTACAAGCTCTAATTAGTTTACCTGTATAGGCAGTGGCTGAAGCGTCGAGTTGACTTGTTTGGCGAGGTTGGTATTAGCATCGAGGTAAAAGCCAAGTGTTTTTACATTTTTGGCAACCTGGATAGTATTACCATCGATTATGATGTTGGAATAGTTGGGACTTAGTTTTTGTAAGTTGTTAGGTGAACCAACAATGAGCAGTTCAGTCTTCTGGTCATTCAGGCAGAGGCCATGTGTGGCCATCCATGCCTGAATGACGGAGAAGATTTCATTGATCCTGGTTACATCAGTTTTGTAGTTGCCCGAGATAGTGAGGAGTATCTGGGTGTCATCTGCGTAGTTTGTGTAGGTGACACCCAGACGGTCCAGTTTATCAAAGAGGGGCTTTGTGAAAATATTGTATAAGGTCGGTGAGACACATGAACCTTGTGGGACACCGCAAGTAATGGGGATAGGGTCTGCGGCTGCCACCGGAGGTTGGGCAGGAAGACTTTCTCCTGTGGGCCCGCTGCTCCTACAGGGTCGGGGGGATCTCCAGCTCCACGGTGGGGTAGTGTGGAAGTAGAATATAGTTAGAATACGCCTACAGGTATCTAACTACTTTAAACATTCCCTTAATTATAACACACTCCATACAAACATACTATCACACTTACACTCACATAATTATAATAGTTTTTTTTAATCCTCTAGGATTTTATTCCCAAGGACCCAATGAATATTTCATGTCACTACAACAACAGTGTGGCACACACTAATGTTGTACCAAACATAGTTCATAGAATGTACTGTTTATGAGGGTCAAAAAAATACTGTTTTTTTCACAGAAAAAGAACCAGAGATTCCAGCTTTATTACTGTATGCAACTAAGTAATCATAACAAGTATAAACAAATTCATATTCCATAAGCACTATTCTCAATTGTACTACAATTATGAATACCATATACACTTCAATGATATCATTCCACCATATTACAAATACTGTATACTTCCCCTACATTACCTATAATTACTATACATACATTACTATAGTGTGCGTGACCACAACCACCACAATAGAATTAAACCATATAACAAGTACGTACAATACACCTTCAAATAACAAGACTCGTACTGTACCGCCTGTAATCTAAATGATGTCCGTGGACACCAAAAGTGACAGTGGACTCTGCGGAACCTGCACACCATTTTTTCACCAATAAAAACCCTTTCCAAACCATCTTTCGGCCACCAAATAACTCCAAATGTGTTTTTCAGACTTTTTCCTCACCACATTATCCGCGGTCAGATGCAGTGTCTGCGGACTCGGCGGCACCAGCAAGTCACTCTCTCAACTATAAAAACAGCTCCATATCAACTTTATTCCACTCCCGCACCCTTTCCAGCCCCTCTTTCAGCCACCAAAGAAACCCAAACGTGTTTTATACACTTTTTGTCCACCACACTGTCCATCGACACCGGCAGCTGTCTGCAGATCCAACATAGCGACTGTTTCAAAAATATGATGCACCTCACATTTTTTAACATCCAATCAGTGGGTGCGTTTGATAACCGCAAACATCATGCAGCTCTCTGATTGGTATAGAGGTGTCAACGAACTCCAAATTGAGAAGAGAGGACCAGACCCAGATTTTACTAATTGTTTTGGACCTACTTTTTTTAGCCAGTTTTAAAAAACTAGTGGACAGATTCACACCAAATTTACAAAAGCATGCTTTGCTTTTGGGACCAAGACACTGCTCCTAGTACCAATTTAGTGAACATCCATTCAGCGGTTTGGGCTGTAGGCGCAAGCAAAAACATTTTTCCATTGCATATATGAGGATTTCCAAACATTTTTGATGAAACCACACCACACTTCGCAAAATCGTTCTGAAGGGGCCATATACTCTCTTTTCAAAGTTTGGTGAGGATTTGTTGAATGGCACCAAAGGTATAAGCCGCCCAAAAAGTGCTCTATGAGTTGAGCAACTTAACCAGATCTGTTCTGCAGCTTCCATTTATAGTGGAAACTGATGAATCTTTCCTCGCCATTGGTACAACTTTATCCCAGAGGACTAGAGAGAAATTTGAACGGAATCCCACAACTTTTTTCCAGGACCTTGACCAACGTGGAACAAAATGATACTATTTATGACAGGGAGTTATGGGCTATCAAAGATGCATTTGCGCAATTAATCATTATTTTGAAGGGGCAACAGAAAATATCACAGTTTGGACAGGTTATAAGAAATAAAAAGTTACTCACTTTAGGGAATGAAGTACTCCTAGTCCATAGTTCCCTTTTTTCTATACTTTATGGGCGTCCCGGCACCAGGAAGGAGCTGGTACCATTTTGCCTCGTAAAACATGATTCAATTTTAAATTTAGAGTGCACTAGGGCACGACCATCAGTCTAACCACGCCCTGCTAATCCCGCCCAATGGTGCCTCACCTCAGTCTCCTTTGTAGCATGGGACTCGAGAAGGACTCGTTTATGAGCTATCTTATTTAGGGGGATGGTGGTGGCATGTATGGAAGAAAGGGGTCTATGGACTAGGAGTAATTCATTCACTATAGTTTCTAAATTTGTGTTACTACTAAGTCCGGTCCCCTTTCCTATATACTGAATGGGTATTTCCAATGCACCATTTTTCAGGAAGGAGGACACACTTCTTATGAACTATTGGAGAACAGGTTTTTTAGCACTGCCTGTCTTAATGCCGAATCTGACCTTTCACTAGTGTCCAGGCAGTAATGTTTGCAGAAAGCTGAAGGTGATGCCCATGTGGCAGCCTTACTTATGACATCCCATGGTACTTGTCTTTGAAATGCCACTGCTGTGGCTTTAGCCCTGACCGCATGTGCATTCATTCCTGTAGGCGATTGCTTACACTGTAATTTGTAGGATTCTGGAATAGCTGCACCAGCCATCTGGCTACAGATGCTTTGGGTGCTTGAGACACTGGAGCGCAACCACAAAACGTGACAAAAGGGATGTCTGATTTTCTAAAATGTTTGGTCCTGTCTAGATAGAACTTTAATGTCCTGCGCACATCTAGGCAATGTAACACGTTATCAGCCTTAGATGTAGGATTTGGAAAAAAGGTTGGATGTACTATCTCTTGGTTGAAAAGGAAAGCTGATACCAGTTTAGGAAGGAAACCCTGGTTGGTTCTAAGCACGTCCTTATCACGTCCTTATGTAATACTGTACATGGCTCTTTAGCCGCTAGTGCTTGCATTTCGTGGACTCTGCGAGCATATGTCAATGCTACTAAATAGTGGTTTTCCACATGACAAGTCTAATGTCTTTCGACGCTATTGGTTCATAAGGTTTATGTGCCACTGCCACCAGAATTATATTAAAGCCCCACAATGGATGAGGGTGCGAAATAGGAGGATACATCCTTGTAAATCCTTGTAAATGTCTCTCGACTATTGACATTTACAGAATTCCTGTTTGCGTCTATGGGTGCTAAATAGGTCCTACATGTAGCCACCTGAACTCCTGATTGGGTAAGGTGTCATTGAATAAAAGATAACACATTTTGTCTAGCGAGCACTGCAATGCGCTGAAATTGTTGTCCTTAGCCCAGAAGCAGAACACGGACCATTTACTTTTATATTGAGTCCTAATAGATTAATTATGGGTTTGTTGAATCATGTGTAAATTCTAATGAGAAAGACCGAAGTAGCTCAATATTAAATCCTCAGGAACCATGCACTTAGGGCTAACTTTTCCGGGGCAGGATGAATCACTGCCCCTGCTTGTTGAGTTAAAAGATGAAAATGCTTGGTCTGTAATTGAATAGGCTCTTTGTGGGCTAATTCCAAGAGATCTGAGTAACACACTCTTGTTGGCCAATGAGGAACTATTCATATATCATTGTGCAACTCACTGAGTCCTTGAGCTGGTGAAGGACTTTTTGGATTAATGGAGTTGTATGAAAGGCATAACATCACAATCCACCCCAAGGGATGTAGAAAACATCTGCCAGCGATCGCTTGCCCTGACCTGTCCCGGAGGCACAAAGAGGATAATTGGTGTTCTCCTGGTTTGCAAATAGGTCCACATCTGGATGTCGCCAGAATTTGAACACTCTGTTGAGCACTATGTGGGCTAGTTCCCATTCGTACAAGGTGGAGCCCAGCCTGCTGAATCTGCCCGCATCCGTGTTATCTTCCCTTGGAAGATGCACAGCTTGGAGCTGAATGTCGTGACTCACCACCTAGATCCATGTCTTCACTGCTAAACCGCAGAGAGCTTGAGACTTCATTCCGCCCTTCTTGTTAATGCAGTACATTGCTGTGGAACTATCTGTTCTGATGAGGACAGCTTTGTTGTTTTTTACGAGCTGAAACGCTTTTAAAACTAGTGCAATAGCTAGAAGTTCCAGATAGTTTCTGTGGAAAGGTTTTCCTGCAGATTCCATTTCCTGTGAATGGTAAAATTCCCAAGGTAGCCGTCACCATTCTATAAGAAAAATTTGTGGTAATCATCACTGCATGTGGGGCTTGATGGAATAGACCTCCTTTCATAACATTGGACTCCCTCTTCCACCATAAGAGGTCTTGTTGCAGAAAGGGAGGAATAGAATTTTGTCTGATTGACCTCTCATTTCCTGGTCCCATGAACTGGATCAATGCATCTGAAGTGCCCTCATCTTGAGCCTGGCTAGAGCTACTGTGAGGACACAAGAAGCTAAGAGCCAGAGCAAATGCTAGTGCCACCACGCTGACATTGATTGTCTCATGGTAAAGTCATTGACTGCTGAAACAATATCCCTGTACCTATCATGGGCCGGGAACATCTTCTCCGATATCGTGTGCCACCTTATTCCGAGAAACACCAAATTTTGCAATGGTAATATCTCTGTCATTTTTAGGTTGATTGAGAACCCTTGGTCAAATAGTATTTGCATCAGCCTGTTGAATGAAGATGCCTCATTCTGTGCAGAAACAGCTTCAATGAGCCAGTTGTCCAGGTAGGGATATATGTGGTGACCCTCCATTCTGAGAATAGCAGCAATGACATACATTATTTTTGTGAAAACATGTGGAGCTAGATTCAGTCAAAATGGGAGCAATTTGTACTGAAAGTGATGGCCCATCACTGCACTGTAAAGCATAACATTTGCCTCTGTGTTTTTAAAATGGGGACATGGAGATAGACATCCTTCTGGTCCAGGGAGCACATCCCATATCCTCTGCAGAGTGCCTCGGCTATATTAGCTGGCGTCACCATCTTGAACTTTTCTAAGGGGAGGTAAAGGTTTAGGTAATACATTGCACCACAAACAGAACACTTCTTTCATTAAAATCAGAAGCTCAAAAATAACCTAGACATGCAGCTTTTTCTCACACCCATTGTTTCCCTGTTCCTTCTAATGTCCCAAACAGCACTACTCATACTCCATTGTTCTAACAACATAGTTAACATATTTTAGTACACTACCCATAACACAACTTTATTAACTCTTTCTCCCAACTACTACCTTTATGAATAACAACCTCTCTTACTAAAAGTAATGCACCATTACCACACATACCGACTAACTACAATTACAGGAAGAAGAAGATTCCTGCAGACAGCTACCCAAAAAAGAACACTCTTCACATCCTACATAGTAAGTACATTAGTATAGCATATATATCTCTCTAATTGTAACAATGTCCTTTCAATATATATTAGCCTAGATTATTCTTTTCGAATCAACAACATTAATTTCACTCTTGCTCATTGTATTGAAACATTCACACTCTTTCCATTTCCATCTAAATACCACCATTATAACACCCACTGTCTTCTTCAAAACATCATAATGTCCCTACTTTTTCAATCACGGCACTGCTCCCTTACTCACTAATCCAAGCCCATCACACCTGTATAGACTCTTACACTTACAACCTTCCAAACCACACCTACCATGCCACTACACAATCACACAGCACTCTATCAATCACTACAATCACAGCCACACACCCATGCACAATACAAGCAAATACATTCCACAACTTTCAAACCCAAACATTCATTTTTCCCAACAGAAAAAACAAAATGCATGCTAAAAAGAAACTCTGTAGAAAATAAAGAAAAAATAGAGGAGATAAGACTAAAAGCAAGCCATATAGTCATCCACCTCTAAAACTATTTATAAAAAACATTTGTTTGTTTGTTTATTTATTTGTACTGCGCACCAGACCAGAGGGTATCAGGGCGCAAAGACAAGTATACTTTAAGTTTACAAGGTTACAAAATACAGTACAAATACAGCGTGAGGTACATTCAAACAAAATAGCTAGTAACTTGATTGAACAAAAGTAAACCAGCCACCACTAAAAAAAGTAAGGCCCCTCTTGCAAAAAGTAAAAAAAGATGTACAAATAAAAGCAGACCTACTAATGAACCTAACACTATATCTACCAATGTTAACGTAGCCACAGTAAAGCATTCCACCATAGAGTCCTTACAAAACAGCTGAAAAGTCACGATCTACCCTCAAAAACTACTGCAGAAGACTAGTCCTCAAAGCACTAATTGACAGCGCATTTCTACTAAAGAGAAAATTGTTTATATTGATTTTAAGCAGAATGAAACCACTAACTAAATTAAGCAATGAATTACAAAAAGTACTTCTAAACATGCCCAATGTCAATATAGATACATTTTCAAACGTCTGTGAAGTTGAATGGAGTCACACAAGCAGCACAGAACCATATTTCAATGAAGAGGCTTATAAACAAGAACTAAAAAAAATAATATTGCCATAGACAGTAATGGCCGAGGGTATGAAATGGTAGGAGACACCATTATGGCAAAAGAAAAGCCAATGGAAAAAACATCCCCAACAAACTTTCAACCAAATGTTCCTTTTGCCCAAACAAACCGTCCAGTGTACAAATGGAAATGCAGCTCAATGTATAAGGTATGCCAACAATCCTTTATCTTTACAACAATTCCTCAATCAATGCATAAAACTAAAAGACAAAAGTAAAATGAAAACTTTACAAACCATGGAATTGTTAAGGGACATCAATTCAGCACACCAACTAAGTCAATGCCTGGTCTGGGATGTCCAAGGGAAGCCCTTATTTATATATGTTTATGACAAGTTATAATCTGGATGATAAACCCTTATATAACGCCCCTCTCTTTGCATCCCCCTGACCTCACTGAGCCAAGAAGTAGGTTTGTTTTGCAAATTAAAAGATTTATTGAAAAATTAAACAAGATATATATCACACTTTTATAAATAAATTAATATTTGAGAGCACACTTAAGAATATGACAGTGATCAACAATGGATAATATTACAATTGTACGCTCTTTTAATCACTTAGGAGTTGGTATAGAAAGGATAAGGTAGCAGAGAATACTTTTATGGTTTCAAGGAAATGCAATGATGGAAAGGAATACAGTACAGAAATAAACTGATATGGTTTCAACAAGAGATAATATAATCACTTCTCCCCTTGTGGCAATTCACTCCCCCCCTATGCAATATAAAGAGATGGAAGGAGAACACACAGTTTTCAGGAATACAATCACAATGTACTACCAATTCCAGTTCCCCCTAGCAAGCTTAGAGCAGCCGGTATGCTTTTAAACAGTCAACAATACTTTTAAATGTGATTTGCAATGAAGTGAAAATATGCTAAAAATGATTTTAATTCCCTATAGGAGATTCAGGGTAGGTGATAGCTACTTAAGATTGCTTCAGGTCAACACTACCAATTATTCATGAGGGATTATTAGGTTGAAAACGAATCTCAGCAATGGACAGCAAGAAATAGCTATTCTTGACAGGTGAAGGAATTGAGTCAAATTTGCAATTCGCAGTACTTTTTCCTAGTGCGTTGAGTGCGATTACGGATTTAGGCTTGTTGGAAAGCTCAGGAAAGCTTAGCTTTAAAAGGAAAGTTAAATCTCGTTCTTAGCACATACGGATCAAAAGATACGGACGATTTTGTGGAGGTAGATTTTCAGAAATGAAATAATGATTCAGAATGGCAAATGACACTTTCACAGCTTTAAAGTCACAGAATGAACACACGATTTCTAATGCAGTTCTAGGCAGGTTGAATTGGATGGGATAAGCTTATTTTAAACTAATAGATGACTATGCACAGTTCTGGCTGGGTACTCACACTATAGATTTGAAATAGGCCGTCAAGATCTGGTCAACATGTTTAGACTGGATATCTGGCGGGTGGTTCTGAAGTCACAGCTATCTGGGTCAGCTCTGCTCTGCTGGTCTGGATATCTGGTTCTGGCAAAAGTTCTTGGCACTGCACAGCGGTCTGGTCTGCGGTTGGGATACAGCTCTGCTTTCTGGGTCTGGTACTGGCACCGCGATCTGGTCTGGGTCTCTGGTTCCGGCAAAAGTTCTAGACAGAAGCAAACAGCACAGCCCAGCTGTTGAATAGTTTGGTTATGTTGCTGGATTATGAGGCCTCTGAAGGATTCAGCTTGTGGACTAGGCCTCTCTGCTACAAGTTCTGAAGTCTGGATTCTAAGTTCTGGTTTGGAATCTTCTGGCAAAGCGCTTCGCAAGAAATCAGTTTGAAGTGGAAAGTGAATGTCCCTAACTGGGTTACAATGGCTCTTTTTATGTCTTTTGAAAGTGGGTGGGAAGGCTGACTTTCTATGCCCAACCCTCTGAGGATCCTGATAGGCTAGAGGATTCTCTGTCGCCTGACTGGGGAACTGAGTTGTGAGTTATCCCGTGTCATGAGACATCATTTTTATGGCATACAAAAAGAACACTCCCCTTGTCACTTTGCACACAAATCTATTTTGACTTAAATGCATATTTATCTATGTACATTTTTTCTAATATTATATGTCCAGTTGACATATTTTCTGTAGCGCCAAACCATCCAATCCCTGTCTTTGTAAGATGTTGTGTTCACTTCTGACAGAATTCTGCCCTTTTCATCCAGAACACAACCTCTAAACTTTTCCAGAATTTACACAAATGTGCGCAAAGAATATGGGCATCAGATGATGAAGTGTCAGATTTTTAACATACACACATTTGGAGTAATACCCTATTTTCCGCTACTACCCCCAGAACATACCACAGAGTCCTAACACCTCTTAATATGTGCACAGAAAAATCACAGGGATAACGATATTATTGATATAATTTTGACAATTATGTACTATGGATTATCCATCTTTCTAAAATTATGCTCTGGCCCAGAGGGGTGTGGTTTCCCAAAGCACATGGGGGAATTTCTGGTTTGTCCACTTCCTCCAAGCTCAGCTGGCTCACAGAGGCAGTGCCCCTCCCATTTCCTTCCAAGAGGAAGCCATTTACGACCCCCTTATTTAGCAATTGCTTGGAGCAAAGGGGAGTTCATTGTTCTGTTTTCCTGCAGTCCCAGGTACCCCTCCCCTGATTCAATCAGAGAGGTGTAATCTCCTTTTGGTGGGGCAGCAGAAGGCAGGCCAGGCCTGTGAATGCAGTTGCTGGGCAAATTTCAACTCCTGTTGGGGGTAGTTGCCAGGCAGAATTCAGTCCCTTTAAGCCAGGCTTCAGCCAAAGGTCACTTTTGTTCCAATTTTTCTTCATTCAAATCAAACTTACAATTTTGACACATGCAGCTAGAACGCTGATTCTAAGTTCAAAACTATGACATTTAAACAGTTGCAACGTATGTGACACTCAAAAGTAGGTCACTTATTTATTTTAGACATTTCGATTTTAGTGGCTTTAAATCCCATTTCACTTAAGCTGCTGATATCCACAGCCCAGCCAGTTTTGTTATGAACATTATTTTAGGCTCTTCATCTTTCCAAATTTTGTATGCACACAAGACTTTATTCTACCAGACGTCTGCTGGTGTTCAGTAAGATTTTTGAATATCTTGCAATGTTTGAAATAGGCATTTTGAGCTTGCATTCAGAGAAACAATGGTGATTTCAAAACGCTTTTGAGCTAACAGGCACTGCTGTTTTTCCTTTGGCACCACGTTTCACTGATGGCACTTCTGGCCCATCACGCTCGCACTGGTGGGTGGCGGGTCAGGTGACCATATTGGTGTGCGCAAAAACTGTGCGCTTTTCCTGGATTCTGGCGCAATTGTGGGCTTTTCGGCCATCTTGGATTTTCTAAGCCCACAGCACCAAATGCAGCATAATAACTTGAAAGTGGGTCGATACACCTGACAGAATCTTTTTCAGTGCACAGCCTCGCTGGACTTTAAGGACATTCATTAGCCTGCATTTCCGGAACTGCTTGCAAAAGCACCTTTCACCACATGAAAATGTTAGCAACACACAATTCAACTATATGGATTCTTGTGCATAGAATGCAAAAAGTCCTGCTCTAGAACTTCAACATTTTAATAACATTCTCCTACACAGAACATCCAAAGAACTCCTTCGTACTCCTTTGTACTAGTTAATGGTGTACCATCAAAAGACAAAAGAATGTGGGTACAACTAGTCGACTTAAACAAAGTTAGACAAGCCCTACAATATCTGAAAGAAAACAAGGAATACTACAAAAATATAAACATAGAGGAAAACTTAAGAGAAACCACCAAAATCATTCAAGATTCACCAGCAACTGGCCAATTTGAATGTGTAGATCCTATTAATTCAGACAACAATTTAGACCAGTATACAATTCACCCACTACACTCCAAAGACACCATTCAAGATGCATTAGAAATATAGCAAATGCTTCAAGACAAAGGATCTCCAATGAGCATATGGGAAAAAAGTGTAGAGTCATGTTCTTTTCCTCCACTCTTTACTACAGGAAGATATGATGAAAGATCCACCCAAATTAGTGCATCAGCATATCGCTCTTTACGAATGTATTCTCAAGACCCCAGATTCAGACAAAATGTAGAATACATTTTCCCCTCCTGTTCGAAAGTGAACTAGCAACTTATGTTATGGAGTTGCACACACATTAGAAACAGATTCTAATATTTTTTTTGAACATGCGCTACCCAACTGCTTCAAAAGATAAAAGACAAAGATTAAGTTTTGCAGTCAAGTATCACAAATCTCTCGCCAAACATGCGTGGTACAAAAGAATACTGGTCCAGACGTCACGCTGATGTACTTTCAATGCTATGGGACCGAGACCCACCTACATAGTTTTTTACTTTAAGTTGTGCAGAGTATCCATTGGGTTGACTTGCACAACTTCGTATACACTGCAAACTAAAACAAAGAGGGAATAGATATTTTAAAAAAAAGGCAAATAGATATAAAAACACCAGGTGAATTCCATTCTCGTGACCCTGTCAATTTATCAAGGTACTTTCACCATCGCTTCATTGCCATGCTGTACTTCATCTGCAATAAAACAAACCCTCCGCTTGGGGAAGTGAAACACTTTTTTGGAGAAAAGAATATAAATCCAGAGAAGCACCATGCTTTTGTGGATAAAAGATGCTCCCAAATTAGGCCTTGACATTGATGACACATTGTTTGTTTCTATCTTTTGGTATGATTTTAGTACTCTTTTTCGGGATAAAGCCAAGCAATGGCCTTCGTTACAAGTCTGCCGGTGTGGAATTAAGGCTGCCAATAGCAACGTACTGGCACCCATTTGCGACGGGCAGACTACAACTGGGCCTACCGGGGCCTCTGCGCCCGGCAGGTTACTACCTGATTTGCCTTTTACACTGTATCTAACAGAAGACATCAAGCTATTTACTTGTCCTTTTTTGCAAACTGGTCTAGGGAATTTGGTATAGTATTTATCTTCGTATAGTATTTTCCACACTTATGTTTTCGGAAGCGTCAGATTTGTGTACGTGGGTCACTGTGGTTGGTTTCTGAAGGGATGTTGCGGTAATGTATTTTTCAACCATTGCTAATGTGCTTCCAAGAAAACTGTGCCTACCAGGGCAGATGCGCCCAACAGGTAGGACCCTACCGGGCGCAGAGGCCCCGGTAGGCCCAGTTGTAGTCTGCCCATCGCGAATGGGTGCCGGTACATTGCTATTGGCAGCCTTAATTCCACACCGACAGACTTGTAATGCCATTGGCTGGCTTTATCCCGAAAAAGAGTACTAAAATCATACCAAAAGATAGAAACAATAGCCACAAATGATCCCAAAAGCCAGAACATTTTAAAAAAACAATTTAATTGACACCTACTACGGATACAGAAGTACTGCTTTGGAAAATATGTATCTATACAACATGCCCAAAACTACTCCTACAAAAACAATGTCACACCAGATGGTAAATATTCAGTCTCAACTTGTGAAGGAAGCCTAGTCAAGCTTACCAAACCCAGCCTAATGAATCATATAAAGTTATCATTTAAATCTCTGAAACATAGAGAACCTCATAACATGCCCTACTACAACTTTTTAAACCTTGGAGAAAAGAAGAATTATTAGGTGACCATGACTCATTTGAAGCAGTATTCAAAGCAAATGAAAGCAGTATAACAAATGTCAATTTCAAACAATACAAATAAATGGCAGACAACGAACACCACCAAGAGGAAGACATTGCAGCTCTACTAGATAAAGACACTCCTGAGGGCAGTCAACCTTCCCTTACAGGAAACCAAGAACAACTTGGAGACCCACTATTTTTGAAAGAAGCAGAAAGAGCCATGACTGAGGTAGAAAATACCATGTACCAATCTAAACAATCTGAAGACTTGTCAGTGCTGAAATGATGAACAACACACCATTTATATAAAAGTCACTGATGAAATTGAACATGAATTTAAACATGAAACTAAAACTTGAAGCTGTAACAATTATAAACCTCTCCTCCTGTATATAAGTGGTGAAGCTAATTCTGGTAAAACGTTGTTAATTAAAATAATCTGCACATTTCTATAAGTGTTAACAAACCACAACCTTTCATCTGTTGTAACAGCCCCCACAGGTTTATATGCCTATAACATAGGAGGTGTAACTTTAAACTGACTACTGATCCTCCCAAAAGAACACCAAAACAAATTAGAATACTACAAATTATCAGCAGAAACTGCTATTGAAGTACGCAGAATTCTGAAACAAATGAAAGTGCTCCTGATAGATGAAGTAAGCATGGTTTCCAACCTCATGTTGGCTTTAATTCATCACAGAATGGAAGAAGTCCTAAAAACTGACTATGAAGAACTGTTTGGAGGAAACACGTTATTGTTTTTGGAGACCTCCTACAGTTAAAACCAGTAAAAGGTCAACCTATTTTCAAAACATTAAGACACAAAGAATGCCGTAACACACTCGGCAGCATTGGAAATGTAAATCTCTGGCAAAATATTTCCTACAGAGAACTAACTCAAAACATGTGTCAGTATGCAGATCACACGTATGCTAAAATTTCAAAAAGCATTAGAACTGGTCTAATTACTAAAGATGCAAAATTCATCTTAAGAAATAGACTAATCCATGAGCTATATGGTGCAAAACATATCTGCTCCTGATGGCATGGAACAATTAACTCGAAAAAATATAAAATGTATGCCTTTAATGCCAACCCTTGCAAGCTGTAGTCAATTCAATTATACAATGTTGAAAAATGAATTGCAACCCATACTACAAATCAGCTCCAGAGACAAACTATAAGTGCACAGCATGACACTCTCTATGTGTCAACAAGCAACAGCATGACTCTGCAATAAATCCAACTATACAAAAAAAGGGAGTAGGTTTAGGATGGGCAAAAGAAATTCACTCCGTGGAGCATTAGATCACTGATGATTTTTTGAAGGAATCTGATATGCAATATGGGTAGAATCACACAGCCGGATTAGAAAAAATATTAACTCTGTGTTAAAACTGCAGAGTAATTCTAAAACATAACCTTGACATAGAACAAGGTTTAGTCAATGGAGCAATTGGTACAGTTGTTAGCTTCCAAACATATCGATATGACAGCAACATTCAGTTTGTCAACATCCACTTTGGCAAACTTGCAGAAGTTAAAAAAATAGGCTGCATAATAGCACGTTTCCTTCTTTTCAAAGACATGTACATACCAGAGAACAATTCTTTCTATCTCCTGCATATACTGTCACTAATCACAAATCACAAGATATAACCATAGATCAAGCATTGATTGACATTGGCAGCCCAGTCTTTAAAGAAGGTATGAGTTAAGTATCACTTTCACATCTGCATACACTCAATGGTTTATTCCTAGTTAACTTTGATGCAAGCAAAGTCAACGCTTACATTCCTTGCATCCTAGAATACAACAGGCTATGCACACTGTACACCCCCCATCTATAGATGTACCCTGTACCTCCAAGAAGAAGATTCTTACAAAGAAAACAAATACAAACAGAACCTATAACAGATCTCCCAATAATACCGCTAAAAAACAAAGAGCAACTGCTGCTCCATCAAATAATACAACCACAAAACTGTCTAGTCCAAAACCAACTGCATGCCCATCAGAACACAATGTCTCTTCTCAAAAAACAACTGCAGGCCCATCAAACGATACAGGCACAACTCTCGGGTCCATTTAAATTCAGCAAAACAACTGGAGTAAATTGCTATGCAAATGTAGCAATCAATTTTCTCTTCCAATTGCCACCAATTGTTCACAACATTTACTTAAACAGCTCAGACCAGTTGCGCTTACAAATGTTTATCCTTCATAGAAATGCCACAAATAATCCTGACAGCGCTTACAGAGTCTCAGGTATAAGGCAAGAATTGGACTACTGTACAGGAATGGTATAATATACCATAAACACACAGGAAGATCCACAAGAATTCCTAAGGTACTTACCAGAAATACTGGAAACAAAAAAAACATCCCTATGAATGAAATCTTCCAGATTTAATACACGTGCAAACATACATGCACTCTGCAACCATGTTTCACAAGAGCACATCCTTCATGTACGATTTGTGTATGTATCCATACCAAATTATGAATCAATTCCATTTCACCAGCTTCTGCAGAAAGCAAATCATAGCATATTATACGCTATTTTGTAATTCAGATAATCGTTTCAACATACAAATGTACCCACATGGCCAATATGTGATACTAATCCTTCTACGGTACAATGCAGATGGTACCAAAAACAACTGTAAACTACAGCCTTCACACACGGCCAATTATCTCTTGGCATGAAAACCTTCACAACAGTGGGCCTGATCTACCACACTAGTGCTAAAACCACTTTAGGCCACTATACTGCATATATCAAAAAAATAAGTGGCTGGTTTGAATGTAACGACGCCTCAGTTACCCTGAAACATAGGTTACTGGCAAATCTAACAAATGCCTACTTAATATTCCTTCCACCCAAATTTACTCACTAAACTGTAGCACAATAAACAGTTGGAATAAGCCAACGGGTATCTAGCTGCAGTAAAGAAGAGCCTCTTTATCTAACTACATTCAGTAGTTTTCTAATACTACAATAGTACTTTTAAAAGCCAAGATAGTTAGAATACGCCAACAGGTGTCTAACTACTTCAAAAATACCCATCATTGCAATGCACTTCAAATACACCATCACAGTTCTTGTTACTGCAAAACTTCTTGCAAAGTCTAATATAGTTAGAATATGCCAACAGGTACCTAACTACTTTAAACATTTCCTTAATTATAAAACACTTCAAACAAACATACTATCACACTTACACTCACATAATTATAATATTTTTTTTAAAATCCTGTAGGTTTATTTTCCCATTGACCCAATGATTATTTCATGTCAGTACAACTACAGTGTAGCGCACACTAATGTTGTACCAAACATAGTAAATAGAATGTAGTGTTTGTGAGGGTAAAAAAAGGACAGTTTTATTTCACAGAAAAAGAACTAGAGATTCCAGCTTTATTACTGTATGCAACTAAGTAATCATACCAAGAATAAACAAGTGCATATTACATATGCACTATCCTCAATTGTACTACAATAATAAATACCCTATACACTTCAATTATACAATTCCACCATATTACAAATATTGTATACTACCCCTACATTACCTATAATTACTATACATATATTACTATATTGTGTGCGGCCACAACCACCACAATAGAACTAAACCATATAACAAGTACGTACAATACACCTTCAAATAACAAGACTCGCCCTGAACCCCTGGCAATCCAAATGATGTCCGTGGACACCAAAAGTGATGATAGACTTGCGGCACCTGCACACCTTTTATCAACCTAGAAAAACAGCTCCACGTCAAATTTATTGCACTCCCCCACCATTTCCAAGCCCTCTTTCGGCCCACAAATAACTCCAAATGTGTTTTTCAGACTTTTTCTTCACTGCAGTATCTGCAGTCAGAGGAGGGGTCCGCAGACTCGGTGGCACCTGCAAGCCCCTTTCTTAACTATAAAAACAGCACCATATCACCTTTGTTCCCCTCCACTGGGCTGCATCTATGAGTATTTCCATTTTATTTTTACCCCCCCCCCTATAACTTTTCCTCCCGTGGACGAAACCGCACCACACTTCGCAAAATCGTTTTGAGGGAGCCATATACTTTCTTTTACAAAATGTGGTGAGGACTTGTCAAACAGCCCCAAAGGTATAAGCTCCCAAAAAGTGTTCTTTCTATGAGTTGAGCAACGTAACCATAATTACAGGGCCACTACCTCAGGCCCTGTTATATATATCTCCGATCTGCAGCTTCCATTTATAATGTAAACTGATGAATCTTCCATCACCATTGGCACAACATTATCCCAGAGACCTAGAGAGAAATTGGAACTGAATCACACCATTTTTTTCCAGGACCTTGACCAGCGTGGAACAAAATGATACTACTTATGACTGGGAGTTATTGTCTATCAAAAATGCATTTGCGCAATGAATAATTATTTCGAAGGGGCAACAGAAAATATCACAGTTTGGACAAGTTATAAGAAATAAAAAGTTACTCACTGTAGTGACTGAAGTACTTCTAGTCCATAGTGCCCTTTCCTCCATACATTATGGGTGTCCCGGCACCAGGAAGGGGCTGGTACCATTTTGCCTCGTAAAAAATTCTTCACTTTTAAATTTAAGGTGCACTAGGGCACGGCCGTAGGCATAACCACTCCCCGTTAATCCCACCCACTGGTGCCTCACCTCAGTCTCCTTTGTAGCATCGGACTCGAGAAGGACTGGTTTATGAGCTACCTTATTTAGGAGGGTGGCGGTGGCTCATATGGAAGAAAGGGGTCTATGGACTAGGAGTACTTCATTAACTATAGTTTGTAAATTTGTATTACTCCTACGTCCCTTCCCCTTTCCTATATAACGTATGGGCAATTCAAATGCACCATTTTCAGGGAGGAGGACACACTTCTTATGAACTATTGGAAAACAGGTTTTTTAGCACTGCCTGTCTGAATGCCGAATCTGACCTTGCACTAGTGTCGAGACAGTAATGTTTGCAGAATGCTGAAGTGATGCCCATGTGGCAGCCTTACTAATGATAAGATATGATACAGCATTTATAACGCGCCTATACACAAGTGTTTCAAGACGCATGTTTATGACATCTCATGGTGCTTGTCTTTGAAATGCCACTGCTGTGGCTTCAGCCCTGACTGCATGTGCATGCATTCCTGCAGGCGAATGTTTACCCTGTAATTTGTGGGATTCTGAAATAGTTGCTAATATCCATCTGCCTATGGATGCTTTGGGTGCTTGAGACACTGGAGCGGAACCACCAAACGTGACAAAAAGTGTGTCTGATTTTCTGAAATGTTTGGTCCTGACCAAATAGAACTTTAATGCCCAGCGCACATCTAGGCAATGCACCACTTTAT
This sequence comes from Ambystoma mexicanum, assembly GCF_040938575.1. NCBI lineage: Eukaryota > Metazoa > Chordata > Amphibia > Caudata > Ambystomatidae > Ambystoma > Ambystoma mexicanum. The sequence goes on along the minus strand of NC_090929.1, from coordinate 1,266,107,647 downwards.
CCGCCGTAGATGTAGGATTTGGAAAACAGGTTGAAAGTGCCATCTCTTGGTTGAGATGGAAAGCTGATACCAGTTTAGAAAGGAAACCCTGGTGGGTTCTAAGAAGGTCCTTATGGAATACTGTATATGGCTCTTTAGCCACTAGTGCTTGCATTTCGCGGAATCTTCAAGCAGATGTCGATGCTACTAGAATAGTGGTTTTCCACATGACAAGTTTAATGTCTGTGGACACTATTGGTTCAGAAGGTTTATGCTCCAATGCCACTAGAATTATATTCCAGTCCCACACTGGATGAGGACATGAAATAGGAGGATACATCCTTGTAAATGTCTATTGACTATTGGGTTAGCTGACGATAGCAAGACATTTAAGGAATTCCTGTACACATATACGGCTGCTAAATAGATCCTACATGAAGCCACCTAAACTCCTGATTGGGTAGGGTATGATTAAAAAAAAGATAAGACATTTTGGGGGGGTCATCACGAGTTTGGCAGTAACCCTTATATGCAGCGGTAATGCTATTAGCAAGCACCTCAATGCCTCTGGGCTACTAGTGCGCTATACAAATACAAATAAATAAATACATTTAAGGGTCCGCCAAATCACATGTGCGGCAGGATTTACCCCCAGCTCTAAGCTGGGAGCAAATCCGCCGCGATTTTGATGATTTTCGGTTCTATTACCGTGTGCTAATACCGCCGGCAGTAGTAGCGCCGAAAATAACCCATTGGGCCCAATGGGGAATGAGTAATTACCGAATGGGCCCAATGGGGACTAACCGTTCCGCCAAACCCGTGATCCAGCGCTAATAGTACCAGGGGGTTTGGCGGTAACCCAAATAGCCCCGGCAGTAATACCGCTAGGGATGCCGCCCAACTCATGATAAGGCCCTTCGTCTAGAGAGCACTGCAATGGGTTGACATTGTTGTCCTTAGCCCAAAAGTAGAACCTGGACCATTCACTTTTATATTGAGTCCTAATAGATTCCTTATGGGCTCGTTGAATTATGTGTAAATTATGTTGCGAAAGACCTAAGTAGCTCAATGTTGTCCCGGCAGGATGGATCACCGCCCCTGCTTGTTGAGTTAATAGATGAAGATGCACAGTCTGTAACTGAATAGGCTCTTTATGGGCTAATTGCAAGACATCTGAGTACCACACTCTCGTTAGCCATTGTGGGACTATTAATATATCATTGTGCAATTCATTGAGTCCTTGAGCTGGCAAGGGACTATTTGGATTAATGGAGTTGGGGGGAAAGGCATAACATCACATTCCACCCCAAGGGATGTGGAAAGCATCTGCCAGCAAACACTTGCCCTGACCTGTCCAGGAGGAGTAAAGAGGACATTTGGGGCCTCATCACGATTTGGGGTGCATCCTGGCTGTAATACTGCCCATTTGTAATAGCCTTAGCACCGACGGGTCCGGCGGTAATACCGCCGGATCACGGGTTGGGCGTTAATGGTAAATCCCTATTCCCCATTGGGTTCATTAGATCCAATGGGGCATTTTCGGCGCTAATACTGCGGGTTAATACAGCCAGCGGTAATACAGCCAATAACAGGACGCTAGGGGCCTCATCACGAGTTGGGCCAAACCCTATGGCGCTATTAGCACTGGATCATGGGTTTGGCGGAACAGCAAGTCCCCATTCCCCATTGGGCTCATTCGGGAATTCCCCATTGGGCCCAATGGGGAATTTTCGGCGCTACTACCGCCGGCAGTATTAGCGTGGCGGTAATAGCGGCAAAAATCGCTGCAGATGTGCACCCAGCTCAGAGCTGAGGGTAAATCCTGTGAAACCCGTGATTTGGCAGATCCTTAAATGCAGCGGTAATAGCGTTACCGCGGCATTTAAGGGTTACCACCAAACTCGTGATGAGGCAGTAAATGGGATTTTCACCTCCAGATAAAAGCTGGAGGTAAAACAGCCCATTTAGCAGCCAACTCATTAAACGCCTAGCCCTTAAGAGGCGCTACACCGTTACCCCTGGATTTAAGGGCAAAAGCCAAACTCGTGATGAGTCCCTTGGTGTTCTCCTGTGTTGCAAATAGGTCCACCTCTGGATTACCCCAGAATTTGAACACTCTGTTGAGCACTATGTGGGCTAATTCCCATTTGGACGAGGGGAGGCCAGCCTGCTGACCCTGTCTGCATCCGTGTTCTCTTCCCCTGGAAGCTGCACAGCTTGAAGCTGAATGCTGTGACTCACCGCCTAGTTCCATGTCTTCACTGCTAAACCGCAGAGAGCTTGAGACTTAATTCCCCGTATCTTGTTGATGCAGTACATTGCCGTGGAACTTTCTGTCCAGATTAGGACAGCTTTGTTGTTTATTATGAGCTGAAACGCTTTTAATACTAGTGCAATAACTAGAAGCTCCAGATAGTTTATGTGGAAAGGTTTTCCTGCAGAATCCATTTCCCGTGAATGGTAAGGCTCCCAAGGTAGCCCCCACACTTCCATAAAAGAGTCTGTGATAATCATCACTGCATGTGCGTGTTAGGCAGAATTATATGCAGTACCCTTTGGGAACACCACACACAATTAAGACTACAAGTGACAGTACAAATTCACCTTTGGTACAAGCCTGTACTACACAGTAAAAGTGGTAGTGATGGCTGAGCAGCCAGACTTATCTCAAGAGCAAGTGAGCAGTATCAATAGTTACATAAAGGACAGAAATTACTATGATTCAAACAAATACTGACTCAAGGTTTCTGAGTAAAAGAATATACATTTATTTCCACATCAGTTGTATAACATTTCACTAAAGTAAAGCAGTTCAGAAATCACACTCTTAATACACCACACCACTCCCAATAGATTCCAGACAAGTTAAGCTCATAAATGAAGTGTGAGCAAAATGGCACTCCAGCAATTTAAAAGGGAGGGAAAGACAAAGGTTAGGCAGAAATTGAGAAGCACCAACAGGTAAGTAAGCAGGGCAATCTAGAAAGAAGAACTACAGTGATGGAATCAAATCAAAAAGGCTTAGGGCCAAAGTCAATAGGACAAAAGTCTTTTGCTCAAGATCACACAGTTCAGGGTAGTTCGCAGTTAAGTCTTTGCCAAGAGTTCCGGACAAAGTTGGTCGGCAGAAAAGTTAGTTGTAAGAGTACAGAAGGACAAGCTCTCGGATTGGAGAAAGATTTCACACACTTTCACCGCGGCTGGACGAAACGAACAAACCGGATTTGCACAGTATCTTTAAATGGAGAAGAAGCTGTAGCTGAGGTGGACGTTCCTGGCAGGTCCTGCAGGCTCACGGTTCCTGAAGCGACTGTCGAACTGACACGAAGTAGAAAGACTGGAGGGTTCTACACTGCCCAGGGAAGAAACCAGCAGCAGAGCAAAAGCACAGAATAAAAGGTGCGCTCCTTAAAACCCAAGAAGGGTCGACCTTCCTGGCTATTCGGTCCACTGTAGCTCTGTACAGAAAATTCGACCAGAGGAGGGAGTCCTGGCTTGCAGTTTGGGCAAACTGGTTGGTCCCACCAGCTCAAGGGAAGAAGATTCCTGGTAGATCTTCTCTGTCGTTGGAGTCTGAAGATTCTGACTTGCAGCAGGGCTTCACCGGGCGGTTCAGTTGTTGTAGGGGTCCTTTTCTGTCAGCTCCTCGTTGGTTCTTTCATTCCAGTGGCGACTCTGTCTTTCCAGACCCAGAGACCTGCTTTTTATGCAGTTTTCCCCCATTCACATAGCCTGGCTGTCAATCACACAGCAGGGTGGCTGTCCCGCCGGGACAGTCACCACAGCCAATCATTTCAGAGTGCGACATGGTTCTCCAAGGAGACTCTGTGCAGGGAGTCCTAAACCCCTCCCTCACATCCTGTCCCCCCAGACATACAGGTGCCTAAGGATGGCTTCTGCATAGAAGCCCGCGAAAAGACGGTGAACAAAGGAATCAAACCTGGTTTGGCGCGTAGAGTAAAACACGAGAAAGACTTTCACAACAAGAAATGGTGAATAAACTCAGCCGGAACCGAAATAAAACATACATGGTATAGCGGTTTTAAGTTCGAGGCTACCAAGATAGCCTAAAACAATCCCAAGGTTATTTAAGATAACCGCGGTAGGAAAAATAGGGTAGTTACCACTGCCACCAGCCAAGTCTTGATGAAAAGGGAGCGAAACAATGCTCCAAGAGAAACAGACAAAAAGGGATAACAAGTAACCCTTTCCAGTACTCTATGTAAGATAGGGTGTACTGGGTCTGTGGTTTTACAGAGGCTAATAAAGATAACGGCAACTTTATGTGTTTCTGGGAGACAGTAGTCAGTCCCAGAAAATGGAGTCTGGGTTGGGAAGTCTAAAAGACAACCCTGTGTCACTGCACAAAAGGTGCTTTGTAACACACAGTAATTAGATGATGCCTGTGGAGTAGGTGAGGCTCCACAGTCTATGAACACAAAAATGTTAAACACACACAGCAAAACACATGTAAGAGTGGGAAAAAAAGGCTCACACTCTTAGCAGGTGAAAAAAATAAATCCTAGAACTCCAGTAAAGCTGCTGAGGGACTCAGTAGGGAAAGGGAAATCAGCCATTCTGGAGAATTCTCCCTAACAGTGCGGCTTGGTGGAACAGAGCCCCTTTCATAACACTGGACTCCTGCTTCCACCATAAGAGGTCTTGTTGCAGAAAGGGAGAAATAGAATTGTTTTCTAATTGACCTCTAATTTCCTGGTCCTGCGAACTGGATCAATGCATCTCATCCTTAGCCTGGCTAAAGGTACTGTGTTTGTTTGTTTATTTATTTACAGAGCGCTCCAAACCTGGGGGTATCTGGGCGCGTTACATGTTGCATAGAGATACTTTTTCATTACAATGTTTCAAATACAGGTATTTACAGAATATAGGGAGAGAATACAAATGGACTTACAAGTAATTGAAGTCAGAGACCTTCAAAATATTTACAGAGCTATATAGGCAGACATATACTATACACATTACATAGTTTCAGGTGCAGGGAACTAGAATTTCCATGGCAAGAGTGGATCAAGAGTTACATATAGGAAAGGTCAAAAGTTACATGATATTTGGAAATATATAAGCCTCTACGCTGGCTAGAGATCCCTGGCTATGAGCCAACCTTTCGTTTTTTTTTTCTGAAGATGAGGAATGATGTGTCAGATCTTAAATCTGTGGGCAAAGAATTCCATAGCTGAGCTGCCATAACAGGAAAGCTACTTCCCCCTACCTTTTTTAGGGTATATCTCGGGGCCTGGAGGCAATTTGAGTATACTGTCCTTGTCAGTCGTGAGGATATATTTCTGGTAAATTTATCCACCAGATATTTCGGAGCTGCATTTGCTAGGCAATTGTGGGTAATGGATAATACTTTAAGATGTATTCTGTCCTTTACTGCAAGCCACTTGGCATTGCGTCTGGCCATAGAGATATGTTGTGTTCTCAGGATACTTAATTCAGTTCTTAGAGTGTTATTCTGTAGGATTTGTAGTTTGTTGATGTTTTGCGTGCTGTAGCCAAGATATAATGTGTTGCAGTAGTCTAATTTGGACAGCACTAAGGCTCTAGCAAGAGTAATGCAACTGGATTGCAGGTCTAAATAAGCTTACAGGTGTATGCTGTCGCCGGAAGAAAGTAGCATTGACCTGCTTTTGTTGGTTAAGAGCCGAGTCTAGGTAGAAGCCCAGCGTTTTTACATCTTTGGCAACTTTATGTTTTTGCCATCGATGTTAAATGATTGGAATTGGTTACTTAGTTTGTGAAGTTTGGCTGGAGCTCCAATGAGTAAGAGCTTGGTCTTTTCATCATTAAAACAGAGGCCATGCAAGGCCATCCATGTCTGAATGAAAAGATAGATTTTATTCAGCAAGGCAGAGTCAGCCTCATAATCTCCAGGCATAGGGATGAGAACCTGAGTGCCATATGCATAGTTTATATAGGTGGCACCCAGACTGTCAAGGTCATCAAAAAAAGGTTTAGTGAAGATGTTGTACATCATAGGCGATATACATGACCCATGCAGAACTCCACATGTTATTGGAGTTGGTTCCGCTGATGCAGATGGAGAGAAGACTCTTATGGAACGGTTGTCTAAAAAGGATTGAATCCAAGCCGTTGCCTCAGGGGAGAAGTGGGCGGGTGTAGAGAGGTGCTTGCATAGCACTTTATGGTCCACCAAATCGAATGCGGCAGATAAATCTACAAGGAGGAGGAGAGGCAGTTTTCCTTTGCCCTTTATGTCATCTATTTGGTTTTTCAGATCAACAAGGGCCTTTTTCTTACCATGTTTAGGCCTAAAGCCAGATTGGTGGAGCCCTAGTAGATTGTGAGTCTCTAAATATTTCAGAAATGTTCTTCCTTTTTGAGCTTCTTTTGTCGACTTCTTCTTTCATCGTCTTCTTCTTTTGGCTTTTTTGTTTTGATTTTGATCTTACAACTAACTTGTAAAAATCACTTTGGTGATTGAAACTCGTAAATAAAAAAAAATATATAGTTCTGAATTTGAATATAGGCAGCTTTGTCAATGATTTCTAACAAGAATGGTACTGTAGTTATAGGTCTATAATTAGTTGGGATGTTTGGGTCTAACGTGGGTTTCTTTAATAATGGGAGGACCCATGCATCCTTGAGATTATTAGGAATCGAACAGGAGTCAAAGAAGGTATTCATTGAAGTCATGATGAAGGGGGCTAAATCTCTAGCCGCTTCTTTGATGATAGGAGCTGGGCAGGTGTCACCCAGGCATCTGGAAGGTTTGAGGGAGGTTATAATGTTCTCCACATCCCGGATAGAGACTGCGGAGAATTTGAATCATTTGGAAGGTTTGGTGTGGTCTGGTCGAGAACACTGCAGAATAGAGGGGTACAGGATGTTTAATTATTTTGCTTTACAGGATGTTTAATTATTTTGCTTCGATTTTATCTTGGAGTAGAGATATTTTGTTGGCCAGAGCAGTTTGAATATTGGTACACTAAGTTGTATCCTTGATGCAGGTGTCAGTTGGGGGTTGGGGGGCTCCAGTTCTCTAAGGATAACAAAGAGTTTTCTTGTACTTTACCTAGCTTTGAAGATCCTGTCATTGTACATATCACGTTTAGTTTTGAGAATCTCAGATTTATATTGTACTGAGATTTTGGAAAGATTGTACTTGTTTAAAGCTGTCGGGTTGTTTTTCCAAAGGGATTCAGCTTTCCTTTTATCTGCTCGTAGGGCTTTGAGGTTAGGGGTAAACCATGAATTGTGATGGGCTCTAGGTTTATCGTTGCACATTTCTAAAGGTGCAATCTTATCTATAGCTTGATTAATGGTGGAATTGTATAGGTCAACTAGAGCTGCCGGATTAGTGCTGGCGACCATGGGACTAGCGATGGGTTGGAGAAACGGCAATAGATTATTCACTGTTATATTCTGTTTGTTTCTAGTAAGTAGAGGAAGTGCCAAGAGGTTCATCCATGCGACTTGTAGGCTATCCTTAATAGTAAATGTTAGTAGGTGGTGGTCGATCCATACACAAGGTTCATTGGACAGAATTGTAGTCTCACAGTTAAGGTCAGCCAACCAATCTAAAGTTCTCCCTTTAGAGCGAGTTGGTGTATGAACCATCTGAGTGAAGGCTAATTCTGCAATCGTATTGGCAAGTTCCAGGACTTTTTGATCATTCGGGTGACTAAGGCCCAAATTGAAGTCTCCAAGTATTAAGATTTGTGAAGTAGGTTTAGTATTAGCTGAAAATAATGTTGTGATGTCTTCTTCAAAAGACGTGATAGGGCTAGGTGGTCTGTAAAGCAGATAGTTACAGTCCTTGAGGCTGACAGTGGCAGTTTTGACTGTCAAGAGTTCACCTGGTGTGAACGGAGGATGGGAGGAGATTCTTAATTCTAGATTAGTTGTGGCAATGAAGGCAATACCACCACCTCTAGCTGTGTCTCTGTCAAGCATGAGAATGGTCAAATTGTCTGGAATGGCAAGAGAGAGGGCTGGGCTTGCAGCTGCATGGAGCCAGGTCTCCGTAATTGCAAGAAAGTCCAGTTGATTAGCTCATATCAAGTCTAAGATATCTAGCGCGTGGGCAACCATAGATCTGGATTAATTAGTGCACCTTTAATGTGAGGAGGCTTAATGACTGCAGCATTAGGTGATGTTGTCTGGGCAGGCATAGTGATAGTCTGAAGGATTTTAGGTTTAGGATTCTTTTTTTGCACAGTTTGGCACGTTGAGATATCCCTAGGATCATGTAAACCTATGTAGTTTTTTGGCCGTCTAAATCCAAGCCTATTATTTCTAATATGGAGAAGGGCATGGTTGGTTAGGTGTAGGTCTTGTAGAAAATCGTTGAATACATTGGTCAGGAGTTAAAGAACATGTAGAATCCACATTCGCCATGTTAACGGGAGAAAGGTTGTTGGCTATAAGGTTTAGAGGAGGCGTAAGTGTGGTCAATTTAGTAGTTATAGCCTGAGGCGATGTTCCCATGTAGGCAGTGATAGGAATGGATGTGGGCCGGGCTGTAGTTAGTTTGATACCATGTCCTGAGGCCCCGGGAATTGTCAAGGTGATAGAGCTCTTAAAGATGGTATTGGTATAGTTACAGGAGACCAATCTTAGGCACTCCACCTTATATGTGGTGACTGAGGCTCATGCAGCAGTAATGTTAGCAGGCAGTATGACTAGTAGGCATGCAATTATTAAGGTAATAGCATACATAGTTATGGTTACCATGGGGGTGCCTAGATATTAAGGTAATTCAGTAAGTGCGGAGGGTTAAGGTCAGTCGAGGCCTGTAATAGTACAAGGACGTTCAAAGGGACCTAATGAAGTTATTTCCTAACATAGATAATGAGTAACCTAGCATGAAGACAAGGTATGGTAGACGGTAACGGGGTGCTATAGTGCGGTCACCGCAGGTAGACTACCATGTTTATACAGATAAAAGTTATGTAGGCCGTATTCCCACCCGTCCAGCGGAACGGGGCAAAACTACTCAAACATGTACGGTACGATGCATATGAAACAGCACTAAACTCCCATGAGATAAGAATAACACTGTCCTCTATCAAATGGCTGCATAGGTGAGATAATGCTCTTTCAATGCCAGTGGTGATCGTCATATAATTTACAGGAAAGTCAAGGTTATGTTCGACATTTTGGCATGGCACTAGTCTGTTATGAAATAAGGCCTACAATAAGTTTAATAGTGGTAAAAAAGCATAATTATAGAGATCAGCAATAACAAGTTAGTTTTTCATAGTGGCAACTGATAGCTCCATGTAGTACAAATTAGCTTAAATTCAGCCCAAATGGGAGCACTTTGTACTGAAAGTAATGGCCCATCACTGTAAAGCGTAACATTTGCCTTTGTGTTTGCAAAATGGGCACATGCAGATAGGCATCCTTCTGGTCCAGGGAGAACAGCCAATATCCTCTGCAGTGTGCCTCGGCTATGTGAGTTGGCGTCACCATCTACAGGGAGGGAAAGGTTTAGGTAAGATAGATCTAGTACTACTCTCAGGCTTCACTGGTTCTGCTTGTGAATAGCGAATATTCTTTTTTTTTTTAAACACTCTTTATTGGCATTTTCAAACAACAGCTCCAGAAACGAACCCAAAACTCTCCCCCCTAACCCACACCCATACCCCCGTACCCATCCCCATATAGCGAATATTCTTGAGTAGTAGCTCAGACCCTCCTTCTTCTGTGGGACTTTTTCAACTTCATGATTCTGAGCCAGCTTGATTATTTCCCTAAGAAGAGCTGGTGAACCTATTTGAAGCAGGGGATGCAATGCAGGTGAGAGTGAAGGAAGGTGGAGTTGAAAACCTGTGCAATTTACAGATTTGAGACATGGTTCTTGAAAAGGGTGATGCCAAACTAGCATGTGCCAGGCTAATCTGCCCCCCACAGGGCTATCGTGGACCTGGACACTGGCCTCATTGTTTTTTTGGGATCTGAAGCTTATGAGGCAGAGGGGGACATGCCCTGTTTTTTGTGATGCATATTGGGTGAAAGATCAGGTTGCCCTAGCTCTTCAGTCTTGAAAACCTCTAAAGCCTCAGGAGTGAGGTCTTCGCTAAGATCTTTGCTGGGAGCTTAGAAATTGATTTGGCGATGGTTTGGACATGATTGCCAATGACTAAGCTGTCTGTGTGCTTGTTTTTTCTTTGTTAGTTCCTCATCTGTGACAGAATGGAACAGATCAATTCCTTGAAAAGGGAGGTCTAGGATTCTGTCTTGCACATCTGTTGTACATTTTGTGGCATGCACCCAAGCAGATCTACTCATATATGTAGCTACACACATGGCTATGCAGGATATAGCAAAGTGCGATACTGATTTCTCTAGAATGTTCTAAGCAATGATATTTGCTTCAGATAGGCCTGCTTTGAAGACTGCATGACGTTCTAGTGGTAGATCCAGCAGAAAATCCCCTATTTCCCTCCATAACATTTGGTTTGCTGCAGCAAGTAATGCATCTGCTTTAGCTTGTCTGAGGTGTAACCCTGTATCTAGATATACATTTTTCCAAATGGTTCTAAAAGCTTGTCCTCTGTGGATAAGCAGGCTGTTGCAGATGATCTGGAGAAAGTAGTCCTTGTAGATGGCTTTGAATAAAAAGATGCAGCAGTTACTACAGAAGAATGTGGTTGAGGGTGAAAGGCCAGCATCACTGGCTCACTTTTCATTTGCCTAAACCTGGCATCCAAACGCTTGTTTCTTGATAAAGTTAAGTCGGGTTTAAGCCATAACCTTTTTACTACTGCTAGCACATCCTTTTGCAAAGGTAGTCCCAAGCGGTTAGTTTGACTGAGAGACAAAACCTCAGACAACACCCCTGCTGCCTGTGCCTGCTGGTGCGGTACAGGTACTCCTAAAAATTCAGCAAGACATACGCCAGGGAGCGAGGCACTGGATGCTGGAGAATTGAGGAAAAGCACAGAATAAATCCTGCAGGAATTGTATTACAATATGAATCTTAAAGTAAGAGCCTTGTTCTAGCGTGCATTTAAAAATGGATAACGGTGCTAAGTATCCCTTAACAATAGCCACCAGCCACTGCTGGGCTGGCTGCAGTGAAAAAGAAGGTACTGCAGGTGTATTACAAGAGAAAGAATCCATATCTTTGGATCTGCATCATCTGTAAAACCTGTTCCAACTGCAGCAGTATATTGCTTTTGTTGCTTCTGCCCGTAAACACCGCCATAACTTCTTTTGGGAGGTCCCAATCTTTATATCTCAACCTCTCAGAAACCATGTGTGAAGGTTCAGTGTTCTGATTCCTGGGTGAAGAAGACAACCTCCCTCCTGTAAGAGTAGATCCATTCTCCGAGGAAGATGTAATGGAGGGCCGATGAACATGTCTACATGTCTAGAAGGTCCGGGTGCCACGTCCTGGCCTAATCCGGAGAAATGAGGCTCGTGGGTTTCCTGAAATTCCTCAGCCTCCTGATGACGTGAGGGATGACAAGGATTGGTAGGAACGCATACAGGAGTGGAAATTCCCAGTCCACTACGAACATGTCCAACAGAGCTCCTCTATGAATACATTCTCTGGAGCACACCAGGTCGCGTTTCCTGTTGATACTGGACGCAAACAGATCCACTTGAGGAGTTCCCCAAAGGGTGAAAATCTCTAGAAGGACAACTCCTACTAGTGGGAGATCATGCTCTGCCTGCTCAGAGCACTCGTCGTTGTATTGTCTTTCTTGGTTAGGTGAACGCCCGACAGAGAGATCCTTTTTTGTAGAGCCCAAAACCAGAGCTGCATTGCCTCCCTGCACAGTGGTGTGACACCTCCTCTCTAGTTGAGTTAATACATGGCCACCATGTTGTCAGTCATTATCAGGACATTATTTCCCTCGATGGAAGACAAAAAGGCCATCAGCGCCAGTCTGATCGCCCTAAGCTTTAAAAGGTTTATGTGTGGACTTGATTCTGCAGGGAACCAAAATCCGCGCATTGTTAGATCGCTCATGTGAGCTCCCCATCCCGCGAGGGAAGCATACTTGACTACAGTTGTTTCTGCCCATGGCTGTCAAAAGGTTTCCTGCATCATCACATTCTCTTTACAGGCCCACCACAGGAGATCCTGTTCGACCTTGCTCATCGCCTGAAGAAGGTCCGTCATCTGCCTGAGAACTGTTGCCATTGGGAGCTGAGGAAACACTGGAGGGACCTCATCCTTAGGAGGTCTTTTGGCACTAGGAAAACGCAGGATGCCAAGAAGTTCAGCAACCTCAAAAAGTCAAATGCCGGTAGATATTGTGCATTATGAAGTCTCATTACCATCTGCAAGATATCTTGAGCCATCAACTCGAGAGGCAGAGCCTAGCGTGAGGAAGTGTCCAGGGCCGCTCTAATAAATTGAAGCTTCTGGAAGGTGTAATCTGGGACTTCTTCAAATTGAGAGAGAAGCCGAATTTGTGGAGGGAGTGATAGGTTCTGTAGAGATGTTGCAGGGCCTCTTCGGTGTAAGATCTCTGATCAGCCAATCATCTAGATAAGGAAATATGAGAATCCCTCCCCTCTGTAGATTCTCTGCCACCACTGCCATTAACTTGATGAAGATCCTCACTGCCATTAACTTGATGAAGATCCTCAGGCCGAGGTGAGTCCAAAAGGCAGAATTCAAAATTGATAGTGAGAACTTCCAATGGCGAGCCTCAGGTATTTCCTGTATCTCAGATGTATAGGCACATGGAAATAAGCATCCTGAAGATCGAGTGACCTCATCATCCAGTCCTGGTGTTGAAGGGCCTAGAGGATCTGCGAAAGAGCAACCATCTTGAATGTGTCCTTCCTGAGGAACTTGTTCAAGCGCCTCGGGTCCACAAGGGGTTGCAGTCCTCTGTCTGTCTTTTCAGCCACAGGTACCTCCTCCATGGCAGCTTTCTCCAGCAAGGAAAGAATCTCCTGTAGTAGGAGGACAATCTGAGGTTGTTTGCAGGAATGGGAGACAGTACCCTTGGGCTACTGTCTATAGATCGCATGTATCTGAAGTAATAAGATGCAATTTTTACTGATGCTGAGTCAACCTGCCACACACTAGGGTTCTGTGAGCAAAGGGCTCAGAGAGGTTTCAGGACAGTGGCTGTGTCAGAGGACAATGAGGAGGTTGCTGCTTGAGCAGTTTCTCCTCCACAGCCCCTAAGAGCAAGTGTAAACCTTCTTTGTCCTTGTTTCTGGGTAGTCTAACTTCTTCCGCTTTGGCAAAAGGAGGAGTAATAATGAAAGGACCGCCCTCTCCAGGCCTGCGAAGGCGGGTGTTGTTGCCACTAGCGAATGGCTCCCCCCAAAGATTTTTCTGCAGCTTTTGAAGCCTGTAATTTCTATAGGCCGTTGTCGGTCTTTGAGCCAAATATATTGGATCAATCAAAGGGCATAGCGGGGAGTTTTGACTGAACATCGGGTGAAAACCCAGGCATACGCAGCCAAGCAAATCTCCAAATTACTGCACAAGAGCCCATCCATCTGCTAACACAGTGTGACCATCTAGACCTGACTGAAGGGATTGGCAAGAGGCCTCTTTACCATCATTAATTAGGTTATTGAACCAATCTTGCATCTTACCTTTAGGATAGTTTTCTTGGGCAACTACATTTCACAATGTATAAGTGTATTTTTTAATGCCATGCTTCCAGCAGAAAAGACTCTTTTTGCTAGAGTATCATATTGCTTATCCTCCCTATTCAGAGGGATGGTCTGATAAGCAGTGGCCTTTGAAGTTGAGGTTGCCACCTGTACAACCAAGTTCTCTGGTGTTGGAGAGGACATCAGGATCCATAGAATAAGGCCTATACGTCTTCACCAAATCTTTGTTAACAGCCGGAGTGGTGTCTGATTTTTGCCATTTTCCAAAATGATTTTTTTAGTGCTATACTGAAGGGCAGCACTGGCTCCTTAGGAGGGCCTCTATCTAAGATGTCTGTCAGATCATCGTGGGTAATGTTCTTTGCAGGATGCCCCCATCCCAAATATTCCATCACCCTGTTCATGACCGTCCTATAGGCTGCATTTGGGTGAGAGTGGACATTTGGTGTGTCAATTTTAACCTCAGGGGAGATATACAGAAGACTGGCTTCCTTTAAACATGAGGCTAAGTCTGCTAGATGAGATTGATATAAAATCAATTCTTCTGGAAAATAAGGGGTTCCAAAACGTTCCTCTCCAAAGGGTATGACATTGTCTTCCTCCTCATCTTCCTCAATGAGGGACCCAAAAGTTTTGAAAAAAGCCGTCTTAGATTGGGGTTTGAAACTGGAGCAGACTCTGAGGTCAACGTCGATGATGAAGGTCCCTTCGACTTTGACTCCTCCTCAGAGGAAGTAACAGAAGCAGTTGTTATCTCAGCAGTTGATGCTGTCGACGCAACTCGAGATGACATCTCTGAGGTCTTCAGACTGTGGCTTTTGGGCACACTGATCAAAGCCTTACTTACTCTACTAAACCTCTAGATGGTTGTGTTTCCCATTCGGCCGTCAAGGCAGTCTTTTTGGGAACACATGCCTGACATTTGCTGAGCGAGAAATCTGAAGATGTGGAAAGTTCCCATTGTTTCTTCCGTAACAACGAAGAAGGGTGACAGTATTCACTCCTGAATCTCGATCACTTTGAATGTTTGGAACATTTTTTGGGCCTTTCTGGAGACTCCATCAAGTGGAAATCCTACCTTTGGAAAATTTTCTTTTCAAAGGTATCGAAGACGGAGATTTAGAAACTGACCAACCTAGGGTGAGCTTTGACTTTTTCTCCTTCAAGGCCTTACTGATCATCGATTGGCAGGAGCCACATTCGATGACTTCATGATCTTCGATGAGGCACCAGAGACAAATACTGTGCAGATCAGTGATCAATATCTTCGAGTCAAAGTCCACACATCTCTTAAAGCCTGTTTTCAGCATAGACATCATGATGAATCACAGAAAGTAATCACCCCGCTGTGACTGGTGGCCTGATCCTCATGAATCCAATAGGATTCCAGGCCCTCCCCAGTCGATACCAGCACCCACCCCCAACTGCACTGCCCATGTGGGCCCTGGTTGGCGGCTCTTAATCCCACCTTTGGGAGTCACCTGCACTAGCGTTTAACCTGAGGTTCTCCTCCTTGGCTGCTGTTAGCACTTACCTCCCGGACTCTCCACCAGCACTTGCCTTCTCCACTGACCCGTCCCCTCCCTCCCTTTCCCCTGCACTTCTTCTCACTGCACTTGCATATTCGAATGTCACAAGAACCATAATTTTATTTTACTGTTTTTCCCATTATTATTTTCTCCTTTTACCTTCCCATTTAGCCGTGTGGCGCATTCCAAAACCATTCAGTTGTATAAGTGCCTAACAAATGCTCAATAAAATAAAACAAATAAAATAAAGTATTATGACATTAGTCGGAGAGAATTGCTGAGGCTAGTCAAACCGTTCCGAGAGCGTGCTGTGCATTCAGAAAAACTAAACTTATGCAACGGGTGCAGTGCGTGCTATTTATACTATCATCAATGCCACATCTAGACGTGGGAATGGTAACCATCCAGGGACACTGACACTGATGCAAGCGCTCCCTGCTGTCAAAATGTTTTCCGACACTGCAAAGCAGGATACAAATATATCAAAGATGAGGAATCTGTGGCAGGACACAATAAATTAGACCTAAAATGACCCTCCTCTCTAACTATGATCTGCAATATGGTGGCCAGACGGAGAAATTAAATAGAGCTCTGTAACACTTTTGATGTTGTTTTATCACACAATATCAAAATAATGGGGCTAAGTGTATTGCTGTGGCTGAATGTTCTTAACATTTTTTTTATTGTATTGTTTAAAGCTCAAGAGCAGCAGAGCGCTATAAAAGGTGGGGGTAGCGTGAGAAACCTGAGGGTGTTCTCACTTGTTGATCCTGGGGATCCTTTGTTCAGGCGGCCAGCGGAGGGCCATCACGCTTGGATCCCAACCCTGGGGCCGGAAAAGCAAGGGAGGATCACCTGGGCAGGGGGTGCTTGGGGATTGCTGGAGGAACACCCTTGGGAGAGAGATGGTATTCCCCCCTTTTTGACACACCCCCACCCAACCTTTCCTCCACCTTTATAGATTATTGGAAGTGTTGTCCCGTTGCCCCCTCCCCAATTCCAACTGGTACCAACACCAAAGGGAGGCATAGGAAAACTAGGAAAAGAAGAACAAACACAGCGCCCCATATTTTACAACAAGATCGTTCCCCTTATCCTGATAATATTTGTCCTCCTTTTCCTATCACCACTCAGGAATACTACAACTCCCATAATTCCTCCCTATTGTTTTTCCCCAAAACCACTGGGTTGAGGAAGAGGCAGACTAGAGCTATGAGATTATACATAGGAATCAATGTGTCATGAATTCCTATGGGTAGCCTCCATCGTGTCTCCTTAACAAGGACTGGCAGAGTCAGGCAAGGCTGGGCAATCACTCTCACCTGATTCTGGTTAACTCTCCCAGCCAGTATAGAAGGTGGCGCACACAGACACACTTTGACTGAGCTGGGGATACTGGAGGAAGCACAGAGGCCAGGAGTGAAGAACCAGAGCTGGAGGAACCGTGTAAGGAAGTGCCTATGCCAGAGCTCCTCCCCTGGGCCAGATAGGAAACCCCAGGCCTTCGAGGGGCAGGTGGTCAGAGCATGACCTCAGGAAACATCCCATTTACAACCTTGCAGCTCCCAAAACTGCTGGAATGCTGTTTTAGGGGAGCTGGCGAAGTGGGAGCAAAAAAAGAAAAATATTGCCATATGCGACTTGAAGTCCACAGACATTTTTTATGTTTCAACTTTTTTGTGCTCAGCTAGAGTTTGTGCACAGCGAGAGGGTCTGAGCACGGCTGAGGGAGACCCAAGTGAAAAGTAAAAGGAGGGGTCTGAGCCCGGCTGAGAGAGACATGTGTGAAAAGTAAAGTAGAGGTCCAAACCCAGCTGAGGGAGACCTGTGTGTAAAGTAAAGGATAAAGGACAGCTGGAAGGGAGAAAGAGTCTTCTGAGTCCTACAAGGTTACCAGCCACCCTCCCGGCTGAACGGCAGAGTTGGGGAGGCACAGAAGCGGCAGTGGTAACAACCTTGACTTCTACATCAAAGACACAAAGCATCTTAACACGACCGGTGAGGGATGGAAGTTTATGTGAGTGCCAGTAAACTGCGAGAGAAAGTGAATCCATTGTTAAGAAGAACAAGTTACTTACCAACTGTAACGTTCTTTCAATTGGATGTTCCTCCCACGTATTCCTCATCTTAGATATATGTCCTTATCTTCAGCTTTGCTGCTTCGGAATTTTTTTTCTCTCTACACCAGAGGGTGCTCCACTCGAGGCTGCGGCGTCGATGTCCTTCGGCGGCATCCTTCGAGTGCTGACGTCATCCGCTGTATAAATGGCTCGAGCGCCCGTTGGCCTCAGTTCTGTTTTTTCGTATATTATAACCAACAGATTGTAGTTAATGGCGTGCCTCTTTTGATCCAACCTTTAAAAGAATTTAGAGTGTAAATCACATAAACTGTACTGTGGGGTAGGCTGGGAGTGTCGATGAGGAATACGTGGGAGAAACATCCAATCGAAAGAATGTTATAGTTGGTAAGTAACTTGTTCTTCGAATGGATTGTGTCCTCCCACGTATTCCTCATCTTAGATAGACTCCAAAAGCAGTTTTGTATTGGAGGTGGGAGTACAGAAACTTTAGTCATGTACAGAATGTAGTACTGGTTTAGCAAATAGACCTCCTTGAGAAGAAGTCGAATCTAGAGCATAATGTTTTATAAAAGTGTGCATGGATGACTATGTGGCTGCTGCACACATATCTTGCATAGGGACACCCCTTTGAAGTGCTGTTGAAGTTGCCATGCCCCTGGTTGAATGAGCCCTCAGCCCATCTGGAGGATCTTTCCCAGCCAATCTATAACATTCCGTTATAGCCAAAATTATCCATCTAGATAATGTTTACTTAGTTACAGCAGGTCCCAATTTAAGGCCAGTGTATCCCACAAAAAGCTGGTCACACTGACATAGTTTTGCCAATCTTGAGATATAGAAGCTAAGAGCTCTTCTAGGATCTAATCTATGTAGCCGTTCTTCTTCCTTACTTGTGTGAGGAGGAGGAGGGTAGAAAGTAGGCAATGTTATTTTTTGTGACAGGTGAAAATCTGAGACAATGGGCCTCATTACGAGTCCGGCGGTAACCGAGGCGGTAAAACCACCTGGTTACCGCCGGACTCGTATTACCATTCCGCCTCCGTGATTCCCGGAATTACCGGGGCATTACAACCCCGGTTTTCCGGGAATCACGGAGGCGGAATGGTGTTAATCCCCATTCCCATTGAGTCCTATAGGACTCAATGGGACTGGGGATCATGGAAACACCGGCAGCATCTTGTAATGCTGCCGGTGTTTCCTCGTCCACCTGCAGGCGGGCGGTGTTAAACCCGTCAGGTCAAACCTGGCGGGAACATCACCTCCCGCCTGCAGGAGTCGGGATCAGGCGGTCCGGAAACAACGGTGGCGGAGGGTTTACCGCCACCGTTATTTCCGGACCGCCTGATTTGTAATGAGGCCCAATTTCTGGCAAAAAAGAGGGTTTTACTCTAAGGACTACTTTATCTTTATAAAAGATGGTGTGAGGAGGACTACTAGAAAGTGTCTGCAACTCACATACCCTGCGGGCTGATGTCATGACAACAAGAAGTACTGTTTTTAGAGTAAAAAGCCTTAATGGACAAGAATGTAAAGGCTCAAATGGAATGCATGTGAGTAACTTTAGTACCAAGTTTAAATCCCAAACACGAACTTGAAAGGGTATTGGAGGAAACACATTATTTAGACCTTTTAAGAATTGAGTTATTAAAGGTATCTTAAAGTAAGATTCTTCCTTAGATGAGTGCTTAAAAATGGATAGCGCTGCTAAGTATCCTTTTATCTTGCCAACCTGGAGCCCCAGATTAGCCAAGTGTAATAGAAAAGACAATATTGTAGGAATATTACATTGAAACAGGTCCACATTCTTTTCTCTGCACCAGTTACTGAACTTGTTCCAACAACACCGGTACAGAGATTTAGTTGCTGGCCTTCTGACCGAAAGCAAGATCTCTGTGACGTCACCTGGAAGGTCCCAATCCTTGTATCTCAACCTCTCAGAAGCAATGCGAGAAGGTTGAAATTCTTGACCTCTGGTTGGAGAACGTGACCTTCCTCTTGCAAGAGAAGATCCTCTCTTTTTGGAAGATGTATTGGAGGGCAAATGGACATTTCAGAAGTTTCGGGTACCACGTTCTCC
The DNA here is from genome assembly GCF_040938575.1 of Ambystoma mexicanum. Taxonomy (NCBI): domain Eukaryota; kingdom Metazoa; phylum Chordata; class Amphibia; order Caudata; family Ambystomatidae; genus Ambystoma; species Ambystoma mexicanum. The sequence goes on along the minus strand of NC_090929.1, from coordinate 1,266,088,397 downwards.
TGGCCCAATCCGGAGCATTTAGGATCATGGTTTTCCTGAACTTTCTCAACCTCCTGATTACCTGAGGAATCACAGGGACTGGAGGAAACGCATACAGAAGTGGAAACTCCCATTCCACCACAAATGCGTCTCCTAGTGCTCCTCTCGGGGGAAATTTCCTTGAGCAGTACAATGAGCACTTCCTGTTGACACTGGTCGCGAACAGATCCACTTGTGGGGTTCCCCAAAGGGCGAAGATCTCTTGAAGGACTTCCTGAGCTAGTTCCCACTCGTGAGAGACTGTGCTCTGCTTGCTCAGAGCGTCCACCGCTGTGTTTTGCTCTCCAGCTAGGTGAACTGCCGACAGAGACATCCCTTCTTGTATTGCCCAGAACCAGAGCTGCATTGCTTCTCTGCACAGTGGCAGTGACCCTACTCCTCCTCTCTTGTTGAGGTAGTGGATGACCACTGTGTTGTCCGTCATTATCAGGACATTCTTTCCCCGTACAGAGGGCAAGAAGGCCTTCAGAGCTAGTCTGATTGCCCTCAGCTCCAATAGGTTGATGTGTAGTTTGGACTCCGATGGAGACCAACTACCACTGATTGTCAACTTGTTGGTGTGAGCGCCCCACCCCGTGAGTCAGGCGTCCGTATTGTTATCTACGGCCATGGTTGCCAAAAAGATTCACCCCTGAGGATATGTTCCCTGCAAGTCCACCATTGCAGATCCTGTGTCACACTCACCTGATTCCCACGGAGGCGCAGGTCTGGCTTCGAGTGCTGATGCTTCTTCAATGGTGAAGCGCAAGACTCTGATGATGGACAGGAAGGGCCCCTCTACTCTGGCTTTTCTGGCTCGCAGGAATATTCCCCTGTGCGTGAAAAGGGCATATTACCTACTGACGGAATAATGCTCAAGCCTCCCACTCCCTTCCAACCCTCCTCGATACCCTTCCATGATTCCCCGTGAAGTCTCACCTTAGGGTCTGGAAGGGTGAGTTCTCCATCCTGCTTCTGATGCAGGGGCGCGTTGAAACCCAGTTACTTCACTGGATTGAGGTTTGATGGGAGTTCTAAATAAGCTTGACTATTCAGGTGAGGCGCTGTAAGAGTTCTGTTGCAAGTTCAAAAGTTCAAGCTTAATAATAATGTTCATTGACTTATTGCAGCAAGCGCTGATGCTTATGTCTTTTTCCCCTTAGGGGCCGGGGTTCGGAATGCCGGAGATATGGCGCCGACCCGAAGTGTAAGTTCTGGATGAGCGTTCAGGTAATGTCTTTGCATTCGCTCATTCAATGTCTTTGTCTTTTTTCCCCATCGGGGCCGGGGTCCGGACTGCCAGGAAGCGGCAGGACCCAAAATGAAATGGGAATGACCCAACAGGTAAGTCTTAGAAGGAAACTGAGCTTTTCCTATTTCCCTTCCTTCTCTCACCTTGTTTTCTTGTCTTTTCTCTCTAGGCTCTGGGAAGTGGGTGCGGATCCGGATGATCGCTGCTGAAGGTGGAGGCGCCCAGGAAAGGTGAGTGAAATGCAGCGCTGCAGCGATCGAAGCGAAATGCTTTTAAAATGATGTCTTACCTTTCAGGATCGTCGGTGTGATGTCCCCGTGATGCAGCTTTAGCAGGTAAGGTCTTCTTTCTCACCAATTCTCTCTTAGCTCCCTTTGCAGGCAACCCAGGATGCTGACAGGCGTGGCTGAAGTCCAGATGCAGGAGCTGACACGGTGAGCATCTAGCTGCGAGGAGCAGAACAACGCGAAGCGTGAGTTGCTGATCGGGTGTGGTTTAAATAGCTTTGGAAGAAGTTCCAGGCATGTATCCTTCCACCGATCAGGTATGTATCCTTCCCCGACCACACCCAGGTGGAAAGTAGTCCCACAGGTAAAGTAGTTCCATTCAGGCCTCAAGAGGGCCTGGATGTAGCAGCATGGTCTGCATCAGGTAAGTGCACATTAAAACACTTGAACACATGTCTAGCTTTATGAGCCTGGCGCCTAAGGCGCCAGGACAGGGGTCCAACATGAGCCTGGCGCCTAAGGGTCCAGGACTGTGTCCAAAGGGCCCCAGCTTGGGCCCGCTGGCACTTCCCTGGGGGGAATGATCCCTGCCTCTGGGGTTGCTGGGTCAGACCTGGCTCCTTGGAGGTAGGCATCATGACATCCTGTGCTACTCTGGTTGGAACTTGCAATAGATGTGACATTTCCCCTGAAAATTGGGACGATTGAGTCCTGAGGGCCCATTGAAGGGATCTCATCCGCAATCTGGCTTCTGGCACCAGAAAAATGCAGGATGCCATGAGATCGAGCAACCTGAGAAAATCGAAGGCTGGTAGACACTAGGCATTCTGGAATTTTATTACCATCTGCAGAATGTAGTGAGCTCTCTCTTCGGGAGGCGAGGCTTTGCCCGAACAAGTATCCAGGACTGCTCCGATAAACTGGAGTGTCTGTGATGGTATCATGTTTGACTTTTTTAAATTCAGAGAAAACCCTAGTTTGTGAAGGAAGTGGCAAGTCTTGGACAGATGTTCCTGTGCTTGTTCTGGAGAAAGTGCCCTGATCATCCAATCGTCGTAGACGTAAATGCCCACTCTCCTGAGACTCGCTGCCACCACCGCCATCAACTTGGTGAAAACTCTCGGGGCATAGGTGACCCGAATGGCAGAACTCAAAACTGATAGTGAGAATTGCCAATCGCGAACCTCAGGTACTTTCTGTGCTTGAGATGGATTGGCACATGAAAGTAAGCATCCTGAAGGTCCAATGATACCAACCAATCCTGGAGTTGGAGTGTCTGAAGGATCTGGGAAAGTGTAACCATCTTGAACTTGTCCTTCCTGAGGAACTTGTTCAAGCTTCTCAAGTCCAAGATGGGTCTCAGTCCTCCGTCCTTCTTTGGTATGAAGAAATATGGGGAATACCAACCCTTGTTCCTCTCCGCTACAGGTACATGTTCTATTGCACCTTTCTGTAGCAGGGTTAAAACTTCCCGCAACAGGAGCTGATCTGGATTTTTTTTTTTAAACAATTTTTATTGCTTTTATTTTTTGTCAACAACCAAACAACAAAACCGAGCGGTGCATGTCATACATGATTGAATATCACGTTTCTTGTTACATTATAGACGCTGCTTACCCTTTACCCTCCCGCCCTTAACTCGAGCTTACTCCAAATCGCCTTCCGCCATTGTCTCCTCCTGGGGTATTCCCTCTTCCGTCCCCTGGGAGGAATAATAATAATTTGGCACTTATATAGCGCTACAAACCCTCAGGTATCTGAGCGCTGCTTATTATTATCCACGGTGTGTGGTGCTCATTTATCGACCTCGGAAGGATGAAAGGCTGAGTTTGGCCCCGCCGGGATTCGAACCTGCGTTAGCAGGCTCTGCACGGATGTCAAAGCGAGCGCTCTACTCGCTGTGCCACTTGACCGGCTTCATCGTCGCTTGAACATATCTGGGTGTACCCGACCAATATGGCAACTAAATGCTTCCAAGCCATCAATGTATCTGCCTCCTCTTCTCCTCCTTTACTGGCCGCTTCGGTCCATACCACCGTTTCGGTTTCAGCCCATTTCTTGAGGTCATTCCACCACACCTCTAACTTTGGCCTATTACATGCCTTCCAGCCTATAGCAATTCTACGCTTGGCCAGTATGTAAGCCGGGTCTTTGAGTTTGCTCACATGCTGTAGCTTGCCTGGTCTGGAAACCCCCCCCAACATACATGCCCATACCGAATCCACATCTAGCGTGATCCCCTTTTCCGTCAGGCGGTGGGCCACTTCATTCCAGAATTTACTAATTTCCGGGCATGCCCAGAAAATATGGGTCATTTCCGCTTTCACTTCTCCGCATTTGGGGCACGATTGTATTCCTGCGTTTTTAAAAGGGGCTATCCTCTTGGGGGTCATATATGCTCTATGGGTTACATATAGCTGAATCTGTTGCAACCTTGCATTTCTGGACACCTTTTTATGAAATCGTTGGGCTCTCTCCCACAGCCCGTCATTCATACATTCTCCCACTTCCTCTTCCCACTCCTGTCTTAACTGTGTTACCTCTTTCCCAATTCTGCTCATCAATAGTTCATAAATTCGGGAGACCTTGTGCCCTCCCTCTGTGATGTCATAGATAGTTTCAATGGTTGTGCCTGGCTGGTCTTCCAGCATTATTTCAGACCACGTCTCTTTGACTCGTCGCACCAGTCTAGTATATGTGATGTATTGCCCCTGATGTAGGCCCGTTTCTTCTACCAATGCATCAAACTCCAGTATTTTCCCATCTTGCCATATATCTCCCATTGTTGCAATACCCACCGATTCCCAGTGCATGAGTATTGTTTTCCTCTGTTGCATATCCCCTTTCGCCAATGCTACCAGTGGTGTTTGCAGGGAACACGAGGTCGGGCACTCTGACCTCAGTAATCTGGACTCCAGTGTTGGATCTTCCGATAGCCATTTGGCCACATATTGTAGCTGTCTGGCCCAGTAATATACCTCGAAATTGCGGAGTTTTATACCCCCTTTGTCGTATGTGCTTTGTAATTTCCACAGGGCTATCCTATTTCTAGTGTTATGCAAGATAAAGCCTCTGCTTATGCTTTGGAGTTTGGCAAAAAAACCTTTTGGTATCATGTATGGTATGTTTCCAAAGAAGTGTATCAACCTAAGTAATACAACCATTTTCAACAGGGCCGCCCTTCCCACCCTGGCCAGAGGGATTTTAGACCAAAATCTCATACTGTTTCCTATATTTGTTATAGCCTTTTCTGTGTTGTGTTTATGTTCGTCCTCCACTGTGTGATAGATGTCTATCCCCACGTATCGGAAGGTTGTGGTCTCCCAGGGTATTTGTAGAATGGGTAATTGCTCCCGCGGGATCCCTTTAGATCTTCCCAGGGGACATATGCACGATTTTTGGGGGTTGACTGTAATGCCCGCGAGCGACGCAAATCGCTCCATCACTTCTAGGATGTATTTCAGGTTTTCCTCCGGATATCTTAAATACAACAGCATATCATCTGCATATAGTGATAATAGGTGTGGCCCTCCTTTCGTGTGGATCCCCACCTCATTGTACTGTTGTCTGAGGTATATCGCTAGGGGCTCTAATGCAAGGATATATAACATTGGGGACCAAGGGCACCCCTGTCTGGTGCCCCTGCTTCGTTGCCATCTTTTCGAGATGACCGCTCCAGTCTTTACTCTGGCTATCCCAGTGGGTGATTCTGAGGTTTCTTTTGAAAAGGAAGGCAATAAACTTGGGATACTGTTTCCAGTGCCCAAGCATCTGAAGTAATGCCCCACCATTCTTCCAGATGCTGTGAGATCCTGCCTCCCACTGGGTTCTTGTGGGTCAAAACCTCAGAGTGCTGCAGCGGCTGAAGGGACAGATACCGCTGCTGGGGCAGATCTAGCACCTTTTCGCCCCAAGGAAATTTCCTTTGCCCTCTCTGACTGGCCTGTCCCTTTCCTTTCCCAAATGAGGAATGAAATCGAAAGGGACGACCCCTCCAGGAAGATGAGCCTGTGTAGGGGCGTTGTTGAGGTTTTCGTATAGCTGTACTGAGAGTTTTTGCTGCCGCTTTGGAGGTCTGCAGCTTCTCCAAACTTTCACCTTGCTGCCAAACAACCTTGAGCCGTCAAATGGCATATTAAGAAGCCTGGATTGCACATCAGGTGAAAAACCTGACTTTCTTAGACACGCAAATCTGCGTAGCACTGTGCTAGACGCCATGGACCTACTGATACTGTCAGCTGTGTTCACACTTGATTTAAGGCATTCCCCCAAATCCTCTTTTCCATCCCTTACTGTAAATAGGAACCCATCACACTCCTTACCTTCCGGGATGTGTTGAGCTGCCGCTGACATGCAGTCCCACAGGGTATTTGTAAATCTTGCAAGGGTGCAAGTTACATTTGTGGATTTTAAAGCCATGCTCCCTGACATAAAAATCTTTCTAGACCATGCGTCAAACTTTTATCATCCTTATCAGGGGAAATTGTAGGGTATGCAGCATTCCTAGTAGAGGTATCTGCTTGAACTATCAGACTTTCTGGAGATGGATGCTTATTTAAATATTCTGGATCTGAAGGACAGGGTCTATATTTTGACACATATTTCTTATTCACTGCCGGAATAGTTTCAGGGTTTTACCATGCAGTATTAACCTTCCTTTGTAAGGCTACATGAAAAGGAAGTATGGGGTCTTGCAGAGGTCCTCCTGAAAGGATGTCAGTCATGTCATCATCTTCATAGACAGGTGAATTTCTACCCCATCCCATGAATTCAGTTACCCTGTTCATCAATTTTCTATAACCTGCATCAGCATGTTCTGCTGGGACAGGTTTTTCAAATTCCTATTCTGGAGCAGTATCCAGACCACTTGTTGATTGCAAGCACTCATATAGATCTTGCATCTTAGATTGGGGATCAACTAACTCCTCAGGGACTTGTCTTGTACCAAATTTAACACCAGCAGGTGAAACCTCTTCTTCTTCTGCTGATGACACTCCTTTTCAGGTGATATAGGTTTTAACATTGGTGTCGATGTTACCATTGGAATGGGCGTAGACGTCCACAAAAGCGTTGATGGCATCGATGTTGTAGCCACTACCTTCGATATTGTCGAGGTAATTTTCAATGCCTTCGAAGGAATCGTCGATGTTGTCGAAGGAGTTGTCGAGACCATCGACACCTTCGAAGGAGCCTTCGATGCACTCGACATAACCAATTTAGGTTGGGTCATTGACACCTTATACTCAACCGCCTTCGATAGAGGCTTCCAGGACGTTCTAGACGAGGACTCTGATGACGTATGAGAGTCTGACACCATTTTCTTGAGTTCTACCTCCGATTTATGCACCGGTAGGTCTTTTCTATGAGGTGTCTGGGAAGACTCCCTGGATGACACCCTCAACAATTTTTTGTCAGATTTTCTCATCTTGGATCTTCCCCTGTCACTTTTTTTGTGAGCAGGGGCATGGTTTTCGTTAGACTTTTTTCAGGGGGTCTGGGCTGCATTCTCAAATTTACTTTACATAGATGCTCTGAAAGCTTCCCACTTTCTTAGGGAGTCATGTCTCGACGGACATGTTATAACTTCCTCAGACGACGTTGAGGAAGAGGAAGAGGGAGACGGGTGTCGTCTTTTCTTTTCCTTTTTAGAGGACGAAGAAGAGGACTTCCTGGATCTACTCCTCGACCTAGATTTTTTATGAGGTTTTACCGAGTCTTTTCTCCCCCTCGAAGAAAACTTCAAGGAATCCTCCCCCACCACCAGTTTCCCTCTTTGTTCTTTTAAGGCCTTATGGGTCATCGACTGACAAGAACCGCAGTCATCTATACAGTGGTCGGAACCGAGGGACCAGAGGCAATTCCGATGGGGCTCAGTTACCGACATCTTTCTCCCACATTTCTGGCATTTCTTAAATCCAGTCTTCGGTGGGGAAGGATTAGATGAAGATGACATTATCAATCGAACTGAAGCGCCGTTTATATCGATCCGAAGCGAAGCTAATAGAAAAACTGAACTGAGGCCAATGCGCGCGCTCGAAGCATTTATACAGCGGATGACGTCGGCACTCGACGGATGTCGCCGAGGGACATCGACACCGCAGCCTCAAGTGGAGTGCCCTGGGTGGAGAGAGAACATTTTTTCCGAAGCAGCAAAGCTGAAGGTAAGAATATATACCTAAAATGAGGAATACGTGGGACAACACAATCCATTCGAACTATGAATATGAAATAAAAAGTAGCAGAGTGGTCCGGCTAAGTAAGATTGCCCAATCGAAAGTCTCTGTGAAATGTTTTAAAGCTGCAGAGGCAGCGGAAGCGAGGGAAAGAAAGTAACCACAAAAAAGTGATACATTGCAAAGTGGAAGTAAAGAAAAGAGGGCTGAAGTTGTCATGTGGAGATTAGAGGAAAAATCCTCCTACTTTCGAAAGTCTTCAACAGCAAAATCAAAACACGTGTGGACTGTAAAGAAAGCTTGGGAAAGGGAACTCCACCAAGAAGAAAATGTTTGAGCCTGTGTATTGCTCGCCCAGAGTGCACGGACAGTCATTAATCACCAGCACAATTGCAGAGCCAATACTTTGAACGCAGGTAGACGACGCAATGACTTACAACCACACGCACGCTTAGAAAATAATGAGCACTTATACGGCTATTTATTCAAAGTTTGGAAGCAACAAGTGATAACACAGAAATAAATCAAAGAAAAGACAGAGAATTCAAAAGAAAATACATCACCGTGGGCGTAACTGAATCCCTTATCTTGCCAGAAGCGGCTGGAAGACCCCGGTAACAGCCAGGCCGAGAGCACAACAGCCCACAGGTATGCCGGACAAAGGCGTCACCCTTCCGACTGAGGTCTTTGTACTTGTCCCGTCTGACCGTTGAGGGGTTCTGCATACATGCACTCCTCAAAAAGGGGTGGTAATTTCTCGAACCTTCTGGCAATGCACTTGCACATTGATGGGTAACCGTTGGTTGCCAGCTGGGTCAACCGACAGTAACCTCAAGGAGCAAAGCGCTTCCCTCTCCTAAGGACAAACGCCACGGAAAACAGTCCCATAACTCATAACAAGACATAACAAAACCATATTTCCCAGCAGAATGTCCTTGACTGCATACCAGGTTTGGAAAGCATGTTTTCTTCAGCAAAGTAAATTCAGCTCTCAGCAAAGTAAGTACAGCTTTTCACTGAGGCCTGCAGTAAATATCCACTATGGCTCTGAGTGCCCCCAGAATACACTGCGCACCAGCGCCATGTTTTAGCTCAAGCATAACAGCCTGATTGAGGGGAACCTATAGTGAACTGTGACCAAATACTATACTTAGAAACTTTTTGTTGAAACTGTGTAGAAGCTTGAAGGGGGATGGGAACCAAGAGGTTAAACCCGTGAACTTGTAACTCAGACTTGAATGGCCAAGAAGGCTCTGGAGGGCAGAGCAAGCCACCTAACTGTGCTTGCAAGCCAAAGTGTGTTCATCCATCACATGTTCCATCTAACCACATACTAGACAACGTGGGGACGAGAATGAATACTGATTCTTACTCTCATGTACAACTGAGTATCGTCCGCATATTGGTGGATGGCTATATTGAGCTCTTTGAGGAGTGTAGCCAGAGGCTCCAAGTAAATGTTAAAAATGATCGGTGAGAGGAGGAGCCGTGGGGGACTCCACAGGAGACTGGGAGTCTATTAGAAAGCAATGTGCTCCTCTGGATGGCCTGGTGTCTTCCCGAGAGGTAGGAGGTAAACCAATTCAGGACTGTGCCAGAGAATCCCATCCTGTCGGTGAGGAGGGAGATGAAGATTCTATGGCCGAGTGTGTCATTGAGATGGCCACCTGGATGGTGGCCATCTCAATGCTACAGATGAATGGAACCACCTGATAGTTGTTTAAGACACAAAGTTGTTGCATTCTGGTGAGTAGTTGTAACTTTTTAGTTGGACCAGTCATCTAGTTCCAGGGTCGTTTTTTTCAAAAGAGTTAAGATGAGACCAGTCTTGGGGGTGTCTGGCAATTACCCTTCTGTGAGGGTGGTATTAATGATGCTGAGGAGTGTGTTTATCTCTGGGCCCTCAATTGTTTAATGATGGAGGCAGGGATGATATTGTCTAGAGAGTGGATTTGAGAGATGCAATTGTTTGTAGGAAGTCTGGGGGTGAGAGAGGAGTGAATGCAGTCCAGAGGGGCCCTGTGCATGCTGGAGTGCAGGGGGGCTAATGCGGTGGGAGGTTGATTCAATGATCTGTCGGATGTTGTGTATTTTCTCAATCAAATAGTTGTTGATTCCATCGCATTTTTCCTGAGTCGCTTGCACCTTGGGATCGGGTGAGGGTTTGTTACAATGGCTTACTACATATTAGAGGGCTTTGCTCCTGACACAATGTTTGTGGAGTAGTAAGCAACTTTGGCCTCAGAAATCAGAATCCTATGGTTGGCAATGAGAGATTTGAGGTTGGTGAGATCTCCAAGGTTACGGTTCTTGTGCCACCGTTTCTCTAGGGCTCTGATTGAGTATTTGTTAGAGGCGTGCTCTGGGGTGTACCAAGGTGAGGATTGAATGGTCTTAGTCTGGGTGATTTTTAAGAGAGCATGAGTGTCTACTACATTCATAGCTGAGTTGTTAAATAATTCTATGAGGTCCGAGGCATTCCATGTAGTGAAGAAGTATACAAAGTTTGCTTCTAGTTAATTGACCGGGAAGGTTTTGAATGAGTGGTGCTCGGTGAGGGGGCTTTAATCCTGACCTTTGTGGGCTGTGTTCGAGTGGGTGATCGACAGTGTGATTGTGTTGTGGTCAGAGCAGTCAAGTGGGATAGGGTCTGCATGGGTGATGAAGGGGGATGATGTAAAGATTAGTTTAGGGTATTACCTTTGTTGTGCATGGGGGAGTTCAAAATATGCTTAAGTCCATGAATCCTGTCAGTGTAAAAAAGCATGCAACGCATGTGATTGTCTCCATTGGATTCAGAGACGTTAAAATCTCTGAGAAAGGCCTTATTATTATGTGCTAATTTGGCAGAAGAGTTGGATATGTTGGACATAAAAGAGTCACTCCTGTGAGGTGGTCCGTGAATGAGGTGGAAGGTGATGGATTCCTTGTGAGATAAAGGAAACCGGCAGACAAGTGATTCGAACAACCTTGTTCTGCAAGAGGGGGTGATGGAGCATGTCCAATCTCTCCTGTGGATGATTGCCACTCCGTCTCCTGCCCTTCCTTGCTGGTCAGCACATTGGAAGCAGTAGGCTGGGGGTAGGATGACATCAACAACATGGGGGCATGATGATGTAAACCATGTTTTGGTGATAAAGAGGGTGTCAAGTTTGTTGTACAAGATGAGGTCAGTGATCTCTGCGGCATGAAAGTCTGCTGAGGGTGCATTGAGGAACATGAGGGGACGTATGCTTGTAGATTGTGGATGTTGGGTGGGAACAAGGTGGATATTGATGAGGTTTGCTAGAGTAGCTTGCCAGAGCTACTCAGGGCCCTTGGCCATTCGAACACTAGCGAGGCTGGAGATACTCTGTTAAGGGAGGAGACTCATGGTGGTGTCTTTTGACAAATAGTATTAGTATCACATTTTTTGTAGGTGAAAGGCAGGATAGTGGATCTTGCTTGTGGCCTTTACAGGCCTGACCAGGCACAAGCAGGTGAGGTCCTTGTCTTCGGCTGTCCTCTGCTGAGGATGCTGGCTCTGGAAAGACAACTGGCTGTGGGAAGAGCCATTGAGTGGCAGGGCCTGCATCCTCCTCAATACAGTCTGCCTGGAGTTCTTAAGAAGCATCCTGGAAGGCGCCAAAACTGGTGGTGGGCAGAGCAACTGAGTGAAAGGGCCTGGTCACGTGACCAGCAGTATCCTCATTGTAGTCTGCCTTGAGCTGGCTTGGAGTCCTTAAGAAGCTATCTAGTAAGTGTGTAAACTGGTGGTGGGTAGAGCTATTGTGTGGCAGGGTCTGGTCACCTGACCAGAAACATACTCAATGCAGTCTGACTGGAACTAGCCTGGAGTCCTTTAAGAATTCACCTGAAGGTGTATAAACTAGTGGTGGTGGGGGAGCAACAGAGTGGCCTGGTCTGGTCACGTGACCAGCAAACTCCCCAATGCAGTCATTATAACAACTTGTTACACCCTTCTATCACATTCTCACCATTGTTTGCAACCTTTGGTTTTCGTCTTAACATGTTTCCTACATCTATAATGTCCCAAGAAGTATCTGCAGTGGATACTCTCTTAGAGATATTGGAAAATGGGGAGCAGGTGCAAGTGGATCTAGGTCACCTGGCCTAAGCCCTGCCCACCTGGTGCCTTCCTGGTTACCGCTCTTTTTCCCCATTTAAGGAGGCCTAAGCCCCGCCCACCTGGTGCCTTCCTGGTTGCCGCTCTTTTCTCCTACTTAAGGAGGCATCCAGCCTCTTTTCCTTTGCAGATGGGGAGCAGGTGCAAGTGGATCTAGGTCACCTGGACTCTGCCCCGCCCACCTGGTGCCTTCCTGGTTGCTGCTCTTTTTCCCCACTTAAGGAGGCCTAAAACCCTCCCACCTGGTGCCTTCCTGGTTGCCGCTCTTTTTCCCCGCTTAAGTAGGCCTAAGCCCTGCCCACCTGCTGCCTTCCTGGTGGCTGCTCTTTTTCCCTACTTAAGAAACCCTCCAGCCTCTTTTCCTTTGCAGATGGAAAGTAGGTGCAAGTGGATCTAGGTCACCTGGCCTTAGCTCCGCCTACCTTCTTAGCCCTGCCTCTTCCTTTCTGCTCTTAACTCTTAGATCAAGGGCGTCTCTCGCCAGGGCATCCGAAGTAAAGGCCAGATGAAGAAAAGGGAAATTCCTGTTTGGACCTGTTTGGACCAGTAGAACCCAGAACCCGAACCCCTGCCCAGACAGCAGGTAAGCATGCACCAACACGTGTTTAATCTCTCTGTCCCCACAGCCCATACCCACCATCATCAGACACCGGCAACATCAATTTCTCCAGTGCTGGGGTGAGGACAGGTGGTCCATGGGTCCTACTGGTGGTCCGTGGCACAGTAAATTGTGTATTTGTAAAAGTTGTAAAGGTTGTATTCTCACGCCGCAGAGTGTGTGTGCAGTATGTTCCCAACGGCGCCTCCCTGACTGTGTGGTCACTCGCAACTCCAGATCGCCTGTGCCTCACACCCCCCCTCTCCAGCCTCCTGCACCCACGTGCCCCCTTTGCTTTGCATTGTATTGCTCTGTTGTATTCTTCCCTCCTCTAGGTTCACATTTGTCGACTGCTCTGCTCTTTGTATATTGTTTTGTGTTTTTTCCTCACTGACTGCCCTGTTTTGCATTGTATTCGTTTGTGTTCTGATGCATTCTTCCTTCTTCTGGGTTTACATTTGTCGACTGCTTTGTTCTTTTGTATATTGTTGTGTTCTGCTGTGCTCCACCCTCTTCTAGGTTTTTTTTAATGACGGCTCTGTTCATGATGCCCTGGTAACCTGATTTGCTTACTGGACTGCCTTGTTTTCTGCCTGCTCTTCCATTTGAGCTCTTGTCTACTTAGTCAATCGTCCACTATTGTCTTGTCCCTTTCTGTGTCATCTGCTTGCTCCCCTTCTGTGTCCTCCCTTAGTGTCTCCCCCCACCTTTCCCCTCTACCCCTCTTTCCTCTTCCCCCACCAACTCTATGGTGCTCAGTTTCTCCTGCTTCCCTATTGACTATCCTGCTCTGCTCACTAAGTTTGGTAGCAAGAAGTTCAAAAAGGATATCCTGGTCTCCAACTCAGGTCTCCCTATTGCTGACTCATATACCAGTGCTTCCTCCAGACAGACCCTCACCGACATCCTCTTTGCCGTTCCCTCACCAGACCTATGGACTCTTCATATGGCCTCTGTGCTCTTTCCTTTCTCTTCTTTTCCCATTATTGGTGGCACCCGGTGGCAGGCCCTCCTGGCCCCCTTCCACTCCTCTAAGGTCATCATTAATGTTTACCTGAATTGCACTATCAAGACCCCCAGGCCAACCTTCTCCTCTTTGACAGACGCTTCCTGCTCCTCATCAATTACCTTTCTTCTACTGCTGTCCTTTCACTCCCTTCTTCGGCTTCCTTCCCTCCCCCCTCTGCCTCCTCCTTGACTACCTTGCCCTCTCCTCCATCCTCTTCTGCTATTCCTCGGGCTCCGTCTACACCTCAGCAGGGCGTACCTCTGATTTGTACCCCTCCCTAGAAGTCTTTCAAGGTTGGCAACCTTCTCGATATTGCCACTCTCAACTTTTGCTCAGTTGTCAAACACTCCTCTGACATCTGCCGCTTTCTGGAAGAACTTGATCTCAATGTCCTCGGTCTCACCGCGATATGGTTCACAGCCAGCTTTGTCAAGATCTTTGAAACTGATGGCTACAAGATCCTCTCAGTGCCCAAGTCCAACCGCTCCGGAGGTGGTGTAGCCTTGATCTTCCCGGAGTGGATTCCTGCTTCTGACATTCCTATGCAGGCCCACTCCTCTTTCAAATGCCTTGTCTGCAGGCTCCCTCTCTCTCCTGGCCACTCTCTTACCCTGGCTATCTATCGGCCACCTGGTCAGATCACCTGCTTCCTCTCTGAGTGGGCAGACCTCTCCTCCTCACTCCTGGCCTCGATCATCAACTCCGCCTTCTTGGAGACTTTAACATCCACCTGGATGCTTACTGTCCCTTCTCTGGACTCTTTTGCAACCTCTGTGACTCTCTCTCTTTCTATTCTCCCCTCTGGCCCGACTCACTCTACAGGGCACACTCTGGATGTTCTGATCTCTTCAGACCTCCCTCCTCTATCCCCCTCACCTCCCCTCTCGCCTGAAGTATCATGTTCTCCTTTCCCCCCATCTCTCCCTCTCTACCCCCAAGGCCAAGCAAACTCCAGCACTGCCACCTACCTTCTCGGTCATCCAACCCATGAAGCGTGTATCAGTTGAGGCTTTCGCCGCCACGTTCTCTCCCCATCCTCCTCCTCTGGCTGACTCAGATCCTGACACAGCCCTTTCCATGCTCCACTCTTCTATCTCTGATATTCTTGATGTTATTGTCCCTGTCATGAGGATCCGCTTGGAGCCCAAAGCAAAGTGCAACTCCTGGTATGACTCTGACCTCATCACCCTTAAACGCAAGTACAGGGGGCTGAGAGGAAATGGCTAGCTTCTTGCGCATCCTCTGACAAACTGGCCTGCCGCCTGCTCAAAAGGCAATACCGGCTCTCTGCCCGCACTAAGAAGAGAGCCCACATCCAAGCCTGCGTCTCTACGGCATCTAACAACTCGGCCGAACTCTTTAAAATCTGGAAGGAGCTGGCCAATCCTGCTGTAGTCTCTACCTCTCCTGTCCCCTCCCAGGCCCTCTGCATGGCCCTGGCTTCTCATTTCATCTCTAAAACCCAGGACATCCTGTCCACTCTCTTGTCCTCTCCTCCTCCTCCCTCTACTCTCTCCTCTCCTCCCACTTTCTCTTCCTTTCCTCTGTTCTTCCCAGACAAGGTTTCTATGGAAGTCCGATCTATGAAAGACTCGTAAAAACAGGTTCTTCCCTGTTCTTCCAAAACCATCAAGGACCAAATTGACACTCTCGCTCTTGCCCTGGCTGACTTCTGCAACCAATCCTTTGCCACTGGAGCCTTCTCCTCCCCCCGAAGCACTCTCTTGTGCATCCTCTTCTCAAGAAAACCTCAGCCAACCCCTCCTGCCCGGCCAACTATCGCCAGATCTCAATCACTCCTTTCCAGGTCAAACTCCTGGAAAAGCTGGCCATCTCCCAGCTTAATCTTCATACTGAATCTGTTGGTTGTCTCCATGATCAGTCTGGCTTCAGAGCAGCCAGAAGCACAGAAACTGCTCTCCTGAACATCCGTGAAGACCTGCTCTCTACCCTTAATTCTAATCTCCCCTCTGTCCTCAGCTTACACAATCTTTCTTCTGCCTTTGACACAGTCAACCTTTTCTCTATCTCACTCTATACCTGTGATGTTCCCCAGGGGTCTAACCTCTCTCCCTGGCTGCTCAACCAATACCTGCCACCTGGAATAACTATTATGCTCACTTTGGTCTCTGCCGGGATGTAGGGACACGGTTGCAGCCCTCCCTGTAAGTGAATCACCCTTGTCAGGCTTCTTCCCCTGCCCATATGCTGTGGGCTGCGACAAATGGTGACACTGCTCCTGCGTGGATATATGAGATAGTGAGAATGCTGCTATGTGACTGCTATCTCTATGGAACCCTTCTTCCCAAAGTGTGGTGAGCATGAGCCGACCCATATAGTCTCACCTGTTGATTAATGATGATGACCTCTCTGTCCTGCTTCTCACTACAGGGGCGCTTCTTGATGGACAGAGTTCCTTCACTGGCCCATTGTACGTGGCAGCCCACACCGGCTGTGGCTTAATCACTCCTGATGCTAAGTGTCTTATGGCTTTAAAATATTGTGATGTTGATTCCCGATTATTGTCCATATCTTTTAATTATGCATTTCCTCTGCTTTCTCCCAACAGGTGAAATGCGGCCCAGTGGTAGTTGCGGTGCACGAAGCGAAGCCAAATTGGAAGAGAATGGAGTCCACGAAGCTCCGACAGAAGCTGAGTGTTGGTTTAAGGTTGAGCGCGAAGATTTGTCAAAAGCACAACCTTATACGTTATGTCTTAGCAAAGTCTAACCTTTTCTTTATCTTTTTCTCTTGCAGGCACCGTCTTCAGATGAATTTCCCGCCATGCCACAATGTCGGGGTTAGAGCGCTGCTTTCCGGAGGTCTGGAGGTGGATGAAGAATGCCAAAGACAACAATGATGCATGTCAATGAAAGCTGGTTCCAAGGTAATCGCTGAGGCTGGTAGCTGGAAACAAAGGTAAGATGCTGAGGCTGGTAGCGGGAAACAAAGTAAGATGCGCTCAAGAGGCGGTCAGCGTTATGCTGCAATCAGTGCAGAATAACGCAAAGCGCTTGCATGAAGGCTGGGCGGGGTTATATAGTCTAGCTATGGCCACGCCCATTAGCCTTGGCTCACCGGCCTCACCCTGCCTCTCCTAAAGGATGCTGCACGTGTAATCCAGCTTCCCCCAGCAGCCACGCCCGAATAAACGTACGTGGAGGCTCTTGCAGGGAAAATAAAGTACTTTGCACAAATTAAAGGGTGTCAGTTTTATATTTGTTCATGAGCCTGGCGCCAGGACTGAGTCCAGCTGGGCTCCCTATGCTGTATTGTCCCAAAGGGACAATTAAAAGTTGTGTCACCCCTTGCCCTCGTCCCCTGATGGTGCGGGGTCTATGTTTCCCGCGCCGGTGGCCATGACAATAATGCTCTCTGCTCCAACTTTCAGTGCTATGCAGATGACACTCAGCTCGTTTTCAGGCTCCTCTCTGCCACCACTTCTCCTTCTCTCATCTCTGACTGTCTGTCTGCTATCCCGGAGTGGTGTGCCGCCAACGATCTCTGCCTTAATGCCAGTAAGACAGAGATTCTCCTCATCGGCACACCTGCACACTCCTTTCCTATCACTCTCTGGCCAGCCTCCCTTGGCCCTCTTCCTGCTCCCACCTGTGAGGCTAAGAACCTCAGGGTCATCTTCAAATCCATACTCTCCTTTTCTTTTTTTTTAAATTGTTTATTTTCGGTCAACACACCGGTGAATCATACATTACAGCACATTAAATCTTAGCAATTTATCAAGCCATCTGGTCACCTTCCCTTAAACTAACCCTCCTCCCTTTAACCCTCATTTATCATCTAGCTCTCGTTCCTCCGCTCGTTGTATCATGTTCTTGCTCTCGGCCAATAGGGCGTTCGCCACTGAACGTGGCTTGAATGTTAGGGCTGGGTAGCTCTGGTCGTAGTCTATCACGGGTGACCAGATGTTTGTGAAGCGGTGAAGGAGACCTCTATTTGCCGCTGTGATTTTTTCCGCTATGAAAATGTCCCAGAGTTTCAGCCACCACAGGATCATTATGGGGCCTTCCGGGGCTTTCCAAGTTCGTGCCACCGTGATCTTAGCGGCTAGGAGCAGATGGGTTAGGAGGGTTGCCCCTCTGCCAGATCTTGGGTATATGCCCGGGATCGGGACTCCTAATAGAATCGGTTCTGGCTCCAGAGGTAGCGTTATCTTGGTAATGTTAGCTATGGCCGCGATGCATTGGGTCCAGAAGTTCGCAATCACTGGGCATGATCACCACATATGTATGAACGATCCCGGAAGGCCACATTGGCGCCAACATCGGGGGTCTAAGGTTTGGTTGAAGTGATGTAGTCGGAGCGGCGGGTAGTACCATCTTAGGAGTAGTTTATGAGCACACTCTTGGTTGGTGATGCAGAAGGAAGAGGATCGAGTTTGAGACCAAATGTTTTTTTTTAATTATTATTTATTTGTTTTGGTTTTAGTTAAAAAAAACCTTTACAAAAATCTCCCTATGCAAACAAGCATTCATAAGCTCAGGAAGTAACCAAAGATGACCAGAAATAGCCAAGGGTGACTTAACAAGAACCTAGCTCAGCCCTCATTATGCTCTTACAACTTTTACAGATCTACAGGGCTCAATAGTATAGAGAGTTTTTCCATAATTTTTACTATTGTAGCCGTGAGCATAATTTCTTGGCCTGCAATCAGTCTTTCCCAAAACTGATCACACATTAAGCTTTCTTCTTTTGCCACGAATCTTCCGAGCAACTGCAATCTTAATTTCCAGGTACCCTCACACTCCATTAATAGGTGTTTGAGGGATTGATGGCTTGGGGGATTGCAGTGTCTACAGAATACAATAGCTTTGTCACCCTGGTTTCTTATGGGCAATATTTCCCCTGAATGAGCGATATTAAGTCTTAGTCTTAAGAAGTTACTTCTTATAGCTCTGTCTGGGTATTTTTGAAGATAACGCGGAAGAGAACCCAGTTTTCTGTCTACTTTCAGGAAGAGATTTGGCGGATTCAGTTTTCTTACTCTGTCCATGTTGACGATCTAGTCCTTTATTTCCAGGAGCTTTTTTACTTTTAATGGATTGTAGATAAGAGTTTCTAACGTTGTCTCAAGGCCAATCAAAATATTTTCCACTGTCCTCTTCAGTCCATTGAGTAGATTGGATTTTGTTTTTTTGAGATGTTCGTTTACTTCGAAATAAAGAGTGGACTGATCAGCTGTTATTATTTCACGGTACAGGGAAAGAAGTTTCCAATCAGCGCGACTGTCCAATGAGGTCAATCCTAACTCAAATCTGAGGCTAACTAGTGGAGTGCACATTGGAAGGTTTAGCGATTCTTTCCACAAAAGTCCCTCGATTTTGTCCCAGTTGTAGTCCCAGAGCGAGGGCTTTGCTTCTAGCCCATATAAGAGGACCGGTACAGCTTTGGCCATATAGTATTTAACAAGTGGAAGGAGTGAGAATTTACAAAATTTGCCATTCAGTTTCTTCATTTGGGAGACCATATTTGTGGCTTTGTTCAAAATGACTGTTGACGCTTTGTTCGGAGAAGGGAAAGCTGTGATATCGTAACCAAGATAGGTCAGATCTTCCACCCGAGGGACTGCTTTTCCGTCCAAAACCCAGTTTCTAGAGCCCAGATTTTTTTAGGGATGTTTAAAGATAAGAATCTTAGATTTCAGAGGGTTGATTAACAACCCATTTTGTGTAGCGTAACCCCCTAATCTGCTCAAAAGCCTCTGCAGACCATTCGCCGAGCTGTCCAGCAGAACCAGATCGTCCGCATAAGCCAACCAATGGATTCTCCTCCCATTTAGCCTCGGGTTGGCCATTGCAAAGGACTCCAGAAAATCTCCAAGGTCTGATAGGAATAGGTTGAAGAACAGAGGAGCTCCAAGACAGCCTTGCCTTACCCCTTTGAAGACCTGCATTTTTTCTGACATATTGCCCAAGTTATCCAACCTCACTCTGATGGTAGTATTCCTGTGAAGCTCCATCAACATTGCAAGTAGAGGAGATGGAATCCCCCAATTATGCAATTTCTGCCAAAGGTGTGACCTATCCACTTGATCGAATGCCTTAGACAGGTCAACCCAGGCACCATAGAGGGGGACACCCTCTTTCTCACTGGTGTTTTCACTAAGGAGATTCAGGATGAGCCCATTAAGGCTGGTAGATAGGCCTTTCCTGAATCCTGTTTGATGTTGGGAGAGAATCTGCTTGGACTCCACCCACAGAACCAGATCTTTTAGTAGTAACCGCATAACATTTTTACAGTCAATGTCCAGGAGGGCGATGGGGCGATAGTTAGCTGGACTTAACCGATCGCCCCCCTTGAAAAACGGAATTACCAGTGCATTCTTCCATGATGGTGGAAAAGCCCTGTTTTGCAAAATTTCTTTGAAGAGGCAGTATAGCAGTTTAGCCCACATGTTTGGGTTGTCTTTAAGGACCTGATAGGTGAGTCCATTGGGGCCTGCTGCTTTTGATGTTGAAGATGAACAAATGAGCTCCAAGATGTCTTGTTCCTCGAAGGTGAGAGACCAGTGTATATCTGATGGTAAGATAAAGTCAATGGATCCTGTTTGTTTGAAGTTGTTAGACATATATGCCACCCATGCTTTCTCTGGAACCAGATTACAAAGAGAGCTGTTCTGACCGCTCTCTAATTGGTTCAGAGCCGCCCAGAAGTTTCAACAATTGGTTGCATTTAGTAGATAAAGCATTTTCTCTCCGTCTTCTTGGACTTTCTGATATTTTTGGTTTTTTGACCAGTTTCTGTAGGTCTGTTTGGCCAACCTTTGATCTTCTTTACATAAGATTGGATCGTTTTGTCCCTTTCTTATGCAACAGAGAGTTTGTCGTAAACTTCTTTTTTTCTTTTGTGTCTCTACATCAAAGGGGTGCAGATGATCTTGTTTGTTCCCAGCTTTTATTTCGCTCGGTGCACAAATGGACCAAATAAAATTTCCAAATTTCCCTGGATGAATTTCATCTTGCCATATTGAAGGAGGGACTTCCTCAAGAATTTGTTCAGTGTTTTTCCACCCTGTTTGTATTTTACTACTCTCAGTTTTCCTTTTTGACTTTTGATTGTCTGCAGGCTTTTAGAATGCCTAGGCTTCTGTATGTCAGGAAATATAAGTTGTAAGCTTGCGTGGTCTCTTCCCCCCTTCCAATTTAGGGACAATTCTGGGCAGAGAACAGAGAGACCGGGAGAAACAAAGAAATAGTCCAAGGTGGATTCAAGGGACCCCTGACGCCATGTTACACCGGCTTTGTCATCAACCCCAGTTTTTACTAGAATCATTTCAAGGTCCCAGGAAGTCAAAAAGTCTCTCCATAGGTTAGCATTTTGTAGTTTACTCAGTTTTGGTTGTGCAAGCGAAGTGCTTCCGGGATGTATGTGATCTGTGTTTAGGTCCCCTAGCAAGATTTGTGCTCCCTCCCACTCAGTCTTCACCATTGTAAGCACAGCATCCAAGTTTTCTAAGAAGTACTGAAGTTTGGAGTTAGCGGGGTTCCAATAAATAAATAAATTGCTATAGTGAGGTGAGGGGCTTCCATTTCCAGTTTTACAATACAGGCTTGAATCCCTACCGCATCTTTACATAAGGATGTAGTTTCTTTTATGCTGGAGTTTTTAAGTGCTATTATCATCCCACCTGCTGGTCTTCCTTTTAATTTTTGTGAAGCTTGGAGATTGAACATTGTAAAACTCTCTATCTGAATTTAGTTTACAAGCCATGTTTCCTGGAATAAAAAAATATCATTTGGAGCTAAAAGTTCCTCTTTCACTTTCTTATTTTTAAGGAAGCTTGATCCTCTTGTATTCCAGGAAATTATCCCCAAACCCATTTGCCTAAAGACTATTTTCTGCGACACCCCTTTTTAGAATTATTTGGGAGATGATTTCTGGTAATTTGGCTATGAGATTCTCATTTATGTTTGAACCCAATACCATATTTCTGCCCGACTCTCTTTCCTTCTCCGCTAATACTTCATTTTTCTGGACTGCCTCCCTCCCTGTTTGTTTTGTTCTGGGCATAGTCTCAGATAGAGCCTCCTCACTAGTCTCGTAGACCATCAGGCCCTCTTTGGCAAGATCCTTTTTGTTATTGAACAGGGATTGTTGTACTCTTCTCGAGTTTAGTCCAACTTCCACCAAAAATAAATCTTTCTCAAGTGGGAATCTAACATATTCGATCTCCTCAGATGAAAAGAGGAATAGATTGTGATTTTTTTAAATCTCAGATAGTAGCACAGATCTACAGAGAGATTTGTTTTTATTTTGTTCAACCAATCTTAACCATGCTTTTGGGATTTTAAAGTCTCCCACAACCTGTTCTTCATTTTTCTTTGCAGGTGTGGGGTACAAAAATCACTCATTCCCCGGACTGGGTAATGCAAGTGTTCTATGTTTCCCCACGCCGTTTTGGCTATCCGTCTCATTAGGAAAAGATCTTAAGGCCACTTCCTCCTGAGTATGGAGTGAGGAGTGAGGAATGATCTGGGCTATGGGTGAAGCTGGTTTTAATATTGGTTTCAAGAATATCGGTGCCAATTTCAAGATGACATTTGAAGGCACTTTTGTAGAATCCTGAATTAGGTTTTCTTGATTGGTATTGTGTCATAAAATTTTTTATAAATATCGGAGCAATCCTCATTTTTCCAAGCCCTGTTTTTTGACCTTGTATCTTCGAATCCTTTTTTGGGGATGCTACAGAGTCTGTTTGCAGACCGACGTTTGAAGTTAGAATTTTTGGACTCCGGGGATAGGTGCTTTTGCGCAAAGGATACTTCTTGCTACCTTTTTTCCCTGTGGCTGAATTGGTGGGGTAGGTTTGTTTCGGGCTTGAGCTCTGTGGTGGATCTGGAATCGAAATAACTGATGCCATGGTTTCTGACAGTTGCTGATCAGTTGGCAGACCAGCTTTTTTAGAAAAGAGTTGGTACCTGTGTTTTTCATGACTGAATTTTTTTTTTTTTTTTTTTTTAAATGTTGGGCTTTTTTTATCTGCGGAAGTGTCGTTGCAGGTTTTACACTGCGCCCTCTTTTCCTTTTTTGCCTCTTTCTCCTTTTAAAATCTTGAGAGGCTGCTGGGATCCAGTTTATTTCCTTGCATGACGAGCCTGTTTGAGCGTTGACCTTCCCATCCCGAGAATCATCAGGAATCTCTCCCAACACATCAATATGCATGTTAGCCAATCTTCTAAATTCGTCTAGGATTGAGTCTGATAATGGAGTATCATCAAAAATTGTAACATCTTTGGGGACCTCTTCTCTGCAGGGCTGACTCCGTATTTGGAAGTTTGAAACTTTCCTTGGGAGATCTTTTAAGAGTTCTTGTGTGACAGTATTTCCCTTGGTAGCCTCCTTCAGTAGGCTGTAGATGTGGGTGATATCCAATCCTTGCTTCACGCCGTGGGGACCAAAATGGTGTTCATGATGTTACTGAGAGACACCATAGCTGACTCATTCTTGGATATTTCATTAGTTAATTCCAACAGTAGGCCAGCCTGCATCTGAACCTCTGATTTTAAAAGTTCAAAAACTGACACCAGGGAGTTTAAAACGAAGCTGAGTGCTGCCAATGTACTTTTACTGTTCTTTGAGGAATTTCTGCTGGAAACAATCACAAGGCCTTCCGAACAGGCTTGGGGTGAGGCAGATGGTCTTATATTCTGTATATTTGTATCTACAGGAAAGGAGCCATTTTGAGATATTTCCAGGGGGGTTATCCTTGCTTCCCCCTCTTGGGCTAAATCAAGAGCCAAGTGCCAATAAATAAATCTGCCATATCGTTTGTGCTTTTATTTCTTTTCCTAGGGAAATGGTCGTTTATTCGACTCTTTATCTTCTTAGTTGTGATTGTAAATTCCAATCCCCGTTTCCATCCTTTCTGAATAAGGGAGATGGGGGGATTCTCCTCCCCTGTTTTCTGTCTAGTCGTGTGAATAAGAGCTTGTGTGACAGCTGATGCTGCCAGAGTAGTGGTTAGAACGGGGATATTTTGGCCAGCATTCCCTGTCTTCTCCCCTTCAACAAGATAAGAGCCTTCCTGATCAGGCATAGCTTCTATATCAGGTGAGCTACAAAGTCTCATTTGATGATTGTGAGAATTATAAAGATATTTGAATGGGAAAACAATACCCACGAGGGATACTGGCTAATTAGGGAAATTTCCCCCAAAAAATAAATAAATAAAAGAATTCAAAAAGTTTTTCTTTTTTTTCTTTTTCCTTTCCCTCCCTTCTTCTCTCTCTTTCTTTTTCCTTCTTTTTCCCTTTTTCTCCTTTTTTTCTTTTTTTTCTTTTGTTTGGGGTGATTTTCTATTTATAAAAGGTTAAAAACGATCCTCCTAGTTTTCTCACTTCTGAGCCCGCTGGAGTGACACATTCCCCAATCTAATCTCAAGATTATTATAGTACTACATATGGGTAATCCCACATCAAGAGATTAAAATCCCAGGTTTACGGACAAGCTACTACTTTGTTACCTTTGTGGGGCGCACCTCCAGCGCCTAACAGTCGCACAGCAGTCACCGGCCTTTACCCCAGACGGGCTTAACGCCGCGAGGGTGGTTCACTCTGGCCTTTGTAGATGGTGAAGATCACGTGATAGATCACGTGTACAGGACAGGCCCCGCCTCCTCCAGGAAGCACACGGCCACCAGCAAGAGCCCCTTGTCGGCTCGCAATGCTGGGCTTTGAACTGATGCCAACAAACGTTTTCACAAAATAATTGGTTTTCAGGTAACACATTCGCCGCTCGGGCGGTTCACTCTGGCCTTTGTAGATGGTGAAGATCATGTGATGGATCACATGTACAGGACAGGCCCCGCCTCCTCCAGGAAGCACACGGCCACCAGCAAGAGCCCCTTGTCGGCTCGCAATGCTGGGCTTTGAACTGATGCCAACGAACGTTTTCACTAAAGAATTGGTTTTCAGGTAACACACTCGCCCCTCGGGCGGTTCACTCTGGCCTTTGTAGATGGTGAAGATCACGTAATAGATCACGTGTACAGGACAGGCCCCCCTCCTCCAGGAAGCACACGGCCACCAGCAAGAGCCCCCTGACGGCTTGCAATGCTGGGCTTTGAACTGATGCCAACAAACGTTTTCACAAAATAATTGGTTTTCAGGTAACACACTCGCCGCTCGGGCGGTTCACTCTGGCCTTTGTAGATGGTGAAGATCATGTGATAGATCACGTGCACAGGACAGGCCCCGCCTCCTCCAGGAAGCACACAACCACCAGCAAGAGCCCCTTGTCGGCTCGCAATGCTGGGCTTTGAACTGATGCCAACAAACATTTTCACGAAAGAATTGGTTTTCAGGTAACACACTCCCAGAGTCTATCCAGGCCTGGTCTTCTATCGGGTGTCCTAGGTCGGTTTCCCATTGAGTCATATAGGTT
This sequence comes from Ambystoma mexicanum, assembly GCF_040938575.1. Taxonomy (NCBI): domain Eukaryota; kingdom Metazoa; phylum Chordata; class Amphibia; order Caudata; family Ambystomatidae; genus Ambystoma; species Ambystoma mexicanum. Next base: position 1,266,063,594 of record NC_090929.1, on the reverse strand, counting down.
GCTCTAGCGACGAGAAAGTTTGTCTGCAACAGCTTGTATATCGTCGAGATTCGTCCTCGGTTTGAGGGATCTGCGATTGTCAGCTCTATGGGGTCCAGTTCCTGTGTAGCCGCCAAGCTGGTTGATGCATGCAAGCACCAATGTGGTAATTGCGCATATGAAAACTTGTCCGTTTCCGTGAAGCGAAAGGCGCTCTTGCATTGTTCGAAGGTGAGTGGTCGATTCCTCTCAAACAGCTGACCTAGGGAGCTAAGGCCACCGGCGATCCAGTTTTTGAAGTTTGCGGTGTGGGCTCCCGGTGAGAACGCCGGGTTATAAAATACTGGGGCGGATGAGCTCAGGTCTCTCGGGATGCCTCTATGTTTACGTGTCCATTCCCATGCTTTTAAGGTATGCTTAGTGGAGGATAGGATAGCCGGCCATGTTCTCCGTAAGGCGGGAGGGAGGTGCAAGAGGAAGCGGAGGGGGAGGGGTAGGCGGGATTGTTCAATCTCTGCCCATCTTGGCTGGTTCGAGCTGATGGTCCAAGCTTGGGTGCGAGCTAGCTGGGCCGCTATCTGGTATTTCTGGAGATCTGGGACCCCCAGGCCTCCTAGGTAAGGACTGCTCAGCATCGTTCTCAGTGGGATCCTCGATTTTTTACCTTTCCAGATAAAGCATAATACCTTCTTCTGGAGGCGCTGGAGCGGGGGCCAGGGGACCATAATAGGAAGGGCTGAGCAAGCGTAAAGGAGACATGGGAGGAGGTTCATATTACACGCCGCTATGCGGCCCAGCAGTGAAATCTCCTGTGAGAGCCAGCAATCGAGTTCCTCTTCCAGTGTCTTAAATAACGGCTGAAAGTTCATCCGATAGGTATCTTCCGGACGGGCTAGGATCTGGACTCCTAGGTAGGGAATCGACTTTTCGCTCAGTTGGATCGTACAGAGGGTTCTGAAGGATACTTTATCTTCTGGTTCCAGTCTCACCCCTAGGGCTGATGATTTCGTGAAGTTAATAGCGAATCCCGATACCCTACCGAAGCTATGAATTTCTGCCAGGGAGGACCCCAACGACTGAGAGGTGTCCGTTATGGTTAGCATCACATCATCAGCATATAGCGCTATTTTGTGCTGGGAAGGGCCTACTTGGAGGCCTTTGATTCTGGGGTTGAGGCGAATTTGTTGGCCCAGGGGTTCCATGACTAGAGCAAAGAGCAGGGGGGATAGGGGCATCCCTGTCTGGTTCCACATGATAAGGGGATTGGGTTAATTAGAAGGCAGTTGACCTGAAGAAGGGTTTTTGGGGATTGGTAGTTCGCCAAAACGAGTTTTTGGAATGAGGGTCCGAAGTGAAAGGACTGGAATGACAAGTCTACTTTGTCGAAGGCCTTGGTTGCATCCAGAGGTAGCACTGCCAATTTTCGCGAGTCTAGCTGTGCGACCTCAATCAGATTCAGGACCCTGCATATGTTGTCTGCAGCGGATCTATTCAATATAAACCCTGTCTTGTCCGGGTCGATGATGTCCGGGAGCAATCTCGCTAGTCGGTTTGCTAAGACTTCTGAATATATGTATAGCGTCTAGGTTTAGTAGGGAGATAGGTCTATACGCCATGATATCTCTGGGGTCTTTTCCCGGCTTCAGAGCGAGGACTGTTATCGATTCTTGCATTGATGGGGTAATTGTCCCCGAGACGGCGAAAGAGTTAAAAAGCATTGTCAGAGGGGTCACAAGCTGGGGACGGAAGATTATGTAGAAACGGGTCGAGAATCTGTCTGGACCCGGGGCCCTTGGTTTGAGACTCTTGATAGCTCTGTCGACCTCCTCGCTTGTGATCGGGGTCTCTAGCTCGTCTCTTATCGTGGGAGTGATCTGGGGAGGGCTGCGTCACGCAGGTAGGATTGTTGCTCTTCGGGCGATCTCGGGGATGCTGTCATCGTGTCCGTGAGGTGGGCTACTGCAAGACGCAGCTTGTCTCCCTCCGCAAATTGGACTCTACCCTGGGGATCACGGAGACCCAGGATGGAGTTCCTCTTCCTGATCTTCGCCAGCTTTTCCACCAGGAATTTGTTTGCCTTGTTCCCTTTGGCGTAGTAGCTTTGCTTAGATCTGGATAGGAGCTGGGCTGTGTCTTCTGCATAATCTGCTTCAAGCGTCTTCCGGGCTACCTGCAGGGTCCGGTGGGTTCTAGGCGTCCAATTCTTCTCTTTACATACTGCTTCCGCTTTCTCTACTTCGTCCTCTAGGATCTGGAAGGTTTGTCGCTTCTTCTTATGATAAGCTGCTCCTTGTGAGATTAAGACCTCTCTTACTACTGCTTTCATTGCGTCCCATGTGTTGGCTGGAGAGGTATCTTCGTATTTGTTTTCCTTAAAGAATTCCTTAATAGCTTTCGCTACCACGTCCCTCAGTGACATGTCTCCCAAGATCGGGTCGTATAGAGTCCATCTGCGTTTCCGGGCCGGGTCAGGGTTGTGGGCTCTAAGCGTTAGAATGATCGGGGCATGATCTGATAGGATCCTAGGACCAATGGTTACATCGTCAGTGAGGGCCAACGCTTGGGGGGAAGCCAACAGAAGGTCGATGCGGGAGTAAGCTCTATGCACGTAGGAATAGAATGAATAATTGCGGTCCTCTGGATGTAGAACTCTCCAAGTGTCCACCACGTCTAGGGTTCGGAATAATTTGAGTAGGGCTGCTGCTAAGCTATAGTCTTTGCGAGCCGGGGGTTGAAACTTATCTTTGATTGGGTCTGGGACTCCATTGAAGTCTCCTCCTATTATCGTCTGGCCCTCTATGAACTGTGGTAGGGCTTCTTCTAGGGCTGAGTAGAACTCTTCCTGTTTATCATTTGGGGCGTAAACCGATATGAGTGAGTAGAGCTGGCCATAGATCCGACATTTGATTGCTACGAAGCGGCCCTCTGGGCAGAGCAAGGTGTCTAGGATTTGTGGTCTGAGCCCCTTGGCGAAGAGTACCGCCGCCCCACCTTTCTTGGTGCCATACAAGGCGAAAAACTGTAGCGGGAATTGTCTGTCGTGGGGCCTAGTGAAATCCGCTGGGATCAGGTGGGTTTCCTGGAGGAAGACAACTGAGGCCGCTTCGTTCTGCAAACGCTGTAGCGTGGACTTCCTCTTCTGCGGAGCGTTTAAGCCTCTGACATTAATCGTTAGGAACGTCACTTTTCGGTGTGGTTGCGCGGTCTCATGATCTTCCACTAGCGCCTGGGGCGGAGTCTGAGGGGGAGGGCGGTGGGCTTCAGGCATCATTTATGGACTTGACATCAAAGCGGTTCTCCAGTGGTCGAGTTTTATGACCTCTCCAACGGGAATGTAAACTTGTGGTATTGAGGGAGGCCGATTTTTCCTGTTCGGCGATTCCCATGGCCAACCGGGCCTTCTCCGTCCACTTAGCCAAGAGGGCTGGGACGATCGAACATAACTGAGTTTGTCTCCAAGGGTAGGATGATGGCATACACCTCGGAGCGGGGTATGGCCCGCTCGGGACCCGCAGCATCGCTATTTTCTTTTGTAGATCTGCGGGTGGTTGATCTCTGATCGTAGGTCATCATGGATATATCTCATTTTCCGCCGTCTCTGCGCCCTTGACCAGGCGGGTTGATGCTGCTTCCGAGGAGGCTGGTTTGGGTCGTCGGGCGTGCAGGACGGACTGCGAGTGGGCGAGTTCCCGGGAGAAACTGGGTGAAGAATAGACTCTGCATCTTCCAGGTGGCTTATTGAGCGTTGGGTTCCTTGGTAGGTGAATTGGAGAGCAGTGGGGAATAGCCATCGGTATCGGATCTGCTGACTCTGCAGGAATAGGGTTAGGGGTCTGAGGGCTCTTCTTTTTTGTAGGGTCATCAGGGAGAGGTCTTGATATATCTGGAGCGGGGTGCTTAGGAAGGACAGTTCGTCTTTGGTGCGGCTTATTTCTGCGATGGCCTCCTTGGTAGTGTAAAAATGGACCCTCGTTAACACATCTGGTGGGGCATCTGAATTCACCCCCCTGCCTTGGGCGCAGTCTATGAGTGCGGTCCAGGATAAGTTGGGTCTGGTCCATCTGTGGGAGCAGGGCTTGAAAGAAGTTGCTTATATATTCTGGTAGGTCTTTATCTTGTATTGTTGAGGGGACCCCTCGAATGCGAAGATTGTTTCTTCTGGCCCTGTTTTCCAGGTCCTCCTGCTTAAATTCCAGCACTTCACTCCTGTTCTGGAGAGCCTGGATCGCTTGTTGCATCTCTATTAGGGTTGCGTCGTGACTCTGGGTCAAGTCCTCGACCTCGCCTAGCCTCTGCTCTGCCTCTATGACTCGCTGATCTGTTTGTTCTAGTTTCGCGGTCATGCAGGATCTGAACTCTTCTTTGATGTCTCGCATAAAGGCCTGGATGTCTCCCTTCGTTGCCAGCTTTCCCTGCTCTTCCGGGGTCTTCTGTGGGGTGAGTTTGGGATTGTCCAGTTTATTAGCCTTGTCTGCCGCTAACAGCATGGTGGAGATGTCCGAGTGTTTGGTTGCTTTAACGATCTTCGCCATCGTTTCTGCTGCGCTGTCTTTTACTGGGAGTCGGGCAGGGGGGCTTCAGTAGGCAGTCCTCTAAGCTCCCGGCTTGCTAGGGGTCTGGTGAATAGTAGTGAGAAGCGCTCTAGGGCAGATTGTCCGGTGCCTCTCGGGGCGAGATCCTCAGCGCTACTAGTCTGACCTCGGTGGAAGAAGGATGCTCTGTCTTTGCCGGTGAGGTTTAGCCTCAGAACGTAGGCGACCTGAGGGGGAGGAAAGTGGGCCGGGGCACCCCAGGAAACTGCTAGGGTGAAAGGCTTAGTATGAGCACGAAAGCAAAGAGTCCGGGAGGCTAGAGGTCCGGTGTAGCTCAGGCAGGCTCTGAGGTGGCGGGCTGCTCAGCTGGAGGCGTTCGGGAGACCTAGATGGGAAGGGCTCCCAGGCTGCCGTTGTTAATGGGTCACCACCGGAGTGAGGGATATGGGCCGGGGCGCCCCAGGACGCGGCTGGATCAGTGGGCCCAGTGAGGGCTCTCCGTTCAAAGATTATCTCCAATGGCAGCACTGCTCAAATGTTTGGGCAGTGCCCGTAGCCCCCAGGGTCGCCTGACCTGGAGTTGCCGTTGGATTGGGGGTTTTAAGGGGGCAGACTGCGGGTAAAGAGTTTGTGGCTGCCGCTAAAGGGTGAAGTCTAGGGCCTCCTCGGAGCCATCCCACCGTCAGCCCCTCCGCCTCCCGGGGCTTCACAGCATGTAGAAGGCGCTTCCAAGGGCGCAGGGAGCACGTTTTAGTTGAGGGGGTGGGAGGGTATCCCCGAGACGGCACCTCGGGGTCCGGGTGTGGAACTTGCTGGCGCTAGGCTCTCACCTTATTGGTATAGGGAGCTCCCAGGCTTTGCAAGCTCAGCTGCAGGCGTGGGCTGAGCACCGCTCCGAAGGTGTCAGCAGGTACTTAGGAGCAGTGTCTGTCGCCTTCTGTAGGAGTCGCGTGGGTTTTGCCTCCCTGGGTCGCGGAGCTTCACCCTTCTTCACGGCCGTTCCAGAGCAGTGGGAGTCTATAGCTCCCCGGGGCCTCGCCACGGCTCTCGCTTATGTTGGGAGAGGGGGAGCTCGGGAGCTCGATATCTCGTTTTTCTGCCGACCCTTATCAGGATTCACAGGGCCTCTTATTCGGCTCTCCTCTGTTCCATGTCCCCATCGAACTGTGCCACAGTCGCTCCCCTCGCTGCTCCTAATGTCGGAGGGGGTCCGCTTCTCCTGTCGGCCATCTTGGAAGCGGCACTCTGGGCCAGGGGGTAGAGCACAAATCCGGTCCGTTTCTGGGGTTCCAGGGGGATTAGGAGCCCCTCGAGTCGATCACGGGTGCCTCTGCTTCTAACGTTGCCATTGATGAGGAAATCATCGCTGGATGACCGCGGGAAGGTTAGCTTCTTTTCGGATGCCGCGGGTCCCGAACGGAGGCCATTAAAGGAGCAGCCACATTGCTGGCGCTCCAGGCCATGCCCCACACTCTCCTTTTCTCCTCACATCTCTGACATCTGTAAGAAGTCAAACTACCAACTGCACCTCCTCAGAGGTATTCTTCCTTTCCTCTCCTTCCCCCAGAAGCTCACTGTCTCTAGATCTCTGGTTCTCTCTGGCTGGACTACTGTAACAGCCTCTTTCTATATCTGCCCGCTTCTACTCTCTGCCCTCTTCAACTCATCCAGAACAGGACTGCGAGACTAGTCCTTGGCCTCAAGCCCAGGGATTGTATCTGTTAAGCACTGAAATCTCTGCATTGGCTCCCAGAGGCTGCAAGGATTAAGTTCAAGACCCTCTGAATTGTCCACAAGGCCTTCTGGGGGTGGGTCCTCAATGCCTCCAACTCTCTCTCCGTGAATACCTTCCTACTCAAACTCTTCGCTCCTCCACCATCCAACTCACTCAGGGTCAGTCGCTTCTCCAAGCAACGAGTTGGTGGTAGATCTCTTTCTTCAGCTGCGGCCTCCCTCTGGAACAGCCTCCCTGCCTCTCTGAAACTTGAGGAGAACCATTTCTGGTCCCGGAAGCACCTCAAGACCTTCCTCTTTGCTTCTGCCTTCTCTCTTACTCTCCCCTGCTGATATCCTGTCTGATACTTCACTGGTCACCTGGCTACCCTCTGATTTCGGGCCCAGGTCCTTGACCGCCCAGTTTCACCCCCGCACTGCCCCCCAGCAATCCTTGCAGTTGGGTCTGTATCTGTAACCCTTCAGTCCCTCTACCTGCACTTTTGGACACCTGTGTCTGCACGTACCCTTGCACCTGCCACCTGCTGGCTGCACTTCTTGTTATTGTTTTGAGCCCATGTACAGCACTGCCCCCTCCCCTTTACCCTAGCACTTTTCCGCTCCCCCCTCCCCTGCACTTGCGCGATCTCATTGTCACTTGGCCTAGTAAGATTGTTGTCTCTGTCCTCCCTCTGTTCCCCCTTCCTTGCCTCGTCGCACCTTGAGACACTTGTGTATAGGCATGTCACGAATGCCATATCATATCAAAAGTTATACAATGCCTTTTCTGGTCATTTGAAAGAGGCAAAAACAATGTACAACAAGTTTACCAAATGCAAAAAAACTAAGAACCAGACTTTCAAATAGTGAAACATGTTTAGTTATTCACTAAATACTCCCTGGTTTATCCCAAGAGTTGTTTGGAGCATTTAAATTATTGCAGTTGCAATTAACCGAATATGGGAATATTCACTGTGTGTCATGCATAAATAATGAAGGTAGCTCATCCAGTTGCCAGCAATCCCAGATTGAATCATTATTCCAGGTAATTAACAATTTGAAGCAAATAGGATTTTAGACCCAAGAAAATGAATAAATAAAGTTCAATGACTGGTTGATTGGAAGGTTTTTGGACCTAAAGAAAGATCATCAGAAGTGGCAGAATTTGTACCTGCTCCAGACTTAATTAAAATGTTTATAAAAAGTTCACAAATAAATCAGTTGCATGGAAGGAGAGCTTTGGATGGCATTTGCCGCCTCGTATCTAAATGGTTCTTCATTCATGATATTTTTCTGAAAAAGCAGTTTCAAGTGAAAGGTTTGAAAAAAAGCTTGACATTCAGGTCATGCTACAAATCTGTCTTAATGTTGGTATTGTCATGGATGAACCCATTCGGGAAAAGGAAATAAAGTATGCAAATTAGCTGTCAGAAATGCAAAGCAATCCTGGGGACTGTGGGTGAAATGGAGAAGAGATTTGTGTTTCATGACAGTCATCACAAGTCTATGATTTCTGCCAAACACATCATTGATCAAATCGTGGTGTTCCTTTTTGACCTCATACTTTTCTGAACCTCTGTTTTCATTGCTTTGAATGATTAATTAATCGAACATTTTTTTATATATATATATATATATATATATATATATATATATATATATATATATATATATATATATATATATATATATATATATATTACACGGCCACAGTAGTGGCCGTGTAGTTATGGTTAAGTTGCTGTTTCCATAGGAAGAGCACTTTTTGGGCGGCTTATAACTTTGCTCCCCCTGGACGAATCCTCACCAAACTTTGCAAAAAAAGTATATGGGCCACTGAATTTTTTTGCAAAGTTTGGAGATGTTTGGTCCAGGGGGGTAAAAGTTATAGGGGGGGGCCCAAAACGTCTTTTTTTTCCCATAGACTGAATGGGGGAAAAACTTTGCGCACGGCTACAGTTCAAACCGCAGGACGGATTTTCACGAAATCTGCGGCAGGTACAGGGGCTTGGTCCAGAAAGCGTGCTTTTGTAAATTTGGTTACCTTCCGTGCAGTACTTTTCTTTAAAATTATCAAAAAGAAGGTCTGAAAAAATTAGTGATATCTATGTCCGCTTCGCGGTCACACTTCCCTGTTCGGTCCTCGGACAAGATACCGATTGACTAAAGGGCTGGCGTCATGACCACGGACACGCGACGTCTCTGTCCATTGGCTGCTGCGAGACGTGTTCTGCGTTAGATTGTTTGGATGCGCCCGACATCTTGGATCCGCCGAAAGCGGTGCAACAACCAGCGTACATATGCTCTATTTATAAAACTCTTTTGCTGTGTCACAGACCGTTGGGAAAGGTTCAGACAGTAAGACATGGGTGATCAATGCATTTGTTCTGGTGGTCGGTCTTCATGATGTACTTTCCATGGACAGCTTGTACGCATAGAAAATGAGGGGTGTAATAACGATAGCACTTCAGTCCATGCAGTGGACAGGAAACTTCTAACTGTTGAAAGCACACGCGTAGTAGTAGCCAACATTGAAATTGACAACATGCTGTGATTGCAATACTTTTCCCGATGGCTATTATTATATTCATTAGTACGCCACCATGGGTGTCACATGCTCTAGTGGTTGTGGCCAGGGCCTAGAGTCTTGGATGCATGGGATTCGGCCGAAGGCCTTACTTCCAAGACTGTAGGCCCTGGCCACAACCACTGCAGCATGTCACACGCATGGATACACCCGTAGTATTGCGTTTCGATTGGAAAGTTGTTAGGAGTGTGTGCAGTCTTGGGTGCATGGCCAGAGGCCATGCACCCAAGAACAAAGTTATAAGTAGTAGACGAGGAAGCCACTGCACACCCATCCCATGTAAGATCTATGGACATACAGCTAGGAGTGAAGCCTCTGGCCAGAAGCACTGAAGGATACCACACCTATAGAAACCCCCCCACTACCACACATCACTGAGGTGGTTGTGGGGAGACTCTGTAGTCTTGGGTGCATGGCCGAAGGCCATGCGCCCAATAACACACTTATACCTTCTTCATGATGTATTTTCTATGGCCTCCTTGTACGCACAGAAAATGAGGGGTCCAATAAGGGCAGTATTTCCGTCCGTGCAGTGCACGGGGAACTTGTAACAGTTGTAAGGACACGTGTGGTGTTAGGGAACATTGAAATTGACACCATGCCATAATTGCAATACTTTTTCCTACGGTTATTGTATTCATCAGTACGCCGCCATGGGTGGCACATGCTACGGTGGTTGAGGCCAAGGCCTAGAGTCTTGGATGCATGGCCGTCCGCCGAAGGCCGAAGGCCTTACTTCCAAAACTCTAGGCCCTGGCCACCAACACTTCAGCATGTCACACCCATGGATACCCCCTTACTAATGCGTATCGATTGCCTGGTTGTGGAGAGTGTGTGTACTCTTGGGTGCAAGGCTGAAGGCCATGCCCCCAACAACAAAGCTATAACCTCTTCACTTACAAGCCCACATGGGTTTCATGTAGTGCGGCGGTTGTGGACAAGATGTGTACCTCTGGGTGCATGGTTGCAGGCTGTATGCCATACACCCAAGCATGCACCCAACAGGAAACTTGTAAGCACTGGAGTTATAAGACACTTCACAACCATATATTGAAATGAATGGCCGTACACCTAAAATGTTAGGCCCTGCGCACTAGTATTGAACATCAGTCAGGTGGCTGTGGGGAGTGTCTGCAGTCATGAGTGCATGGCCACAGGCCATGCACCCACAGCACAGTTATATGTAGTGTACTTACAAGGCACAATGGGTACAATATGGTGTGGTAGTGCATCACTCTGGCGGCTGTGGGGAGGGGCTGCAATCATGGGTGCATGGCCGAAGGCCATGCCCCCAAAAGTACATTTGTTCGTAGTGTACTTATATGCCACAATGGATGTCATATGGTGTGGTAGTAGTGGCCAGGATGCAGAGTATTTGAACAAATTAATAAGCACTGCAGTTGTAAGTAACTATGCATTTTAAATACTGTATACCCATACATTCATAATGCTACGGCCTCAAACTCACCTCTGTAGCCTGTGGCTATAAACTACTGCACCATATCACAGCTATTGGTACACTTGTACTATGCAACATCATTAAGATGGTTGTGGGGAGGGCGTAGCGTTTTGGGAGCATGGCCAAAGGCCATGCTCCCAAAACCAAGTTTGTACATAGTAAAATGCCAAGGCACAATGGTTCCAATATGCTGTGGTGTTTCTAGCCAGGACCCAGACTCTTGACTGCATGCCCAAAGGCCATGCACCCAAGACTGAAGTCATAAACAGTGGAGTTACAAGTGAATATGGGTGTGGTGTAATGCGCTAGTTGTGTGGACGCCCTAGTATCTTGCCTGCATGGCTGCAGACGATGGTCCGAAAAGTTAATTTATAAGTAGCTAATTTACAAGGACCATGGTTTTGATATGCAGCGTTGGTTGTGGCTAGGACCTATACTCCTTGTACCTTGGTCGTAAGGCGTAGATGGTAGGTTACACACCAAAGATGCAAGGGCCAGTCTACAGGCACTGCAGCATATTAGTACCATAGATTAGAGGTATAGATTTGCATGTGTAGAAAATGACTGCCAATATACTTACTCCTTACTTTGTTCAGAATCCACATACAATTTTTAAATGGTTATCATACTTGGCGGAAGTATCCCTTTTTCCATTTCTGTGATAAAAGAAACAGGTATGTTAGTCTTTGCATTTTTTGAAAATGTACTACATTGCTTAATAGACAGTTTACCTTCATATTTAGTTTACAAACCAGTATACTGTGGATTGCGCTCAGTTTCTGTGTTTGCTTTTCTAATCCTTCGGTCTGGGGAAAAAAAATCCTTGTCGGATTAAAAAAAACCTTCATTTACTATGGTACTAACTACTTACTTGTTTCCTTTGAGTGTTTCCTTCATCTTTCTGATTAATGTTATGTTTGTTGCCTTCCTGCCGATTTTTACCAACAGTTAGATACCTCTAGGCGTAATCTAACTGAGCATTTGTTCCTACAGCTTTGTGATATTCATTCATTTGTGTTGTTGTTATATCCTGTTTCCTTCATGTTTCTCACTAATGTTATGTTTGTTGCCTTCCTACCAATTTTTAACAACAGTTAGATACCTGTAGGCGAATTCTACCTGTGCATTTGTTCCCAACAATCTGTGATATTCATTTATTTGTGTCATTCTTACATCCTCTTGGGTAGTTATACCTGTTGGCGCATTCTAACTGTTTATAGACTTTCACATATTTTTTTTTTTAAATCTTGAAGTACACATTATTTCATACATTTTGGCTTTAAGAACATTAAATACGCATTTTTAAGATTAGCTTGTAATCTCTGCTTCAGAGTAATGGTGCTATCATTACATTCAAGCCATCCACAATTCTTTTTAATGTATGCAGTGTAGTGACCTGCATTGGTTGTAGCTCCTGCATGGTAGATTATACCTACTGTTGTAAAGGTTTTCTTTCCAAGTGACACTTGAGCGTGTGTGAATCCAGTCAGTTTGCAGTTGTTTTTGGTGCCATCTGCATTATAACATAGAAGCATAAGTATTATGTAGGCACTATGTGATTGTATCAGTAAGGTGGAGCGATTGTCTGAATTGCAAATAGTACATAATCTGCCATGGTTTGTATTTTGTACAAGTTGCTGAAATGGAATGCTCTCACAATTTGGTATGGAAACACACACAAATCGCTCATTTGGGATTTCTTCCTTTATCACTTTGCTATAGAGAGTGCATGTATGTTTCCACATGTACGAAATCTGGAAGATTTCATTTACAGGTATGCTTTTGTTTTCCAATACCAATAGTATGTACATTAGAAATTCTTGTGGATCTTCTTGTGAGTTCATAGCGAATCTCACCGTTCCAGCACAGTCGTCCAATTGTTGCCTTACTCCATGAATACTGTATGTGTTGTCAGGATTGCTTGTTGCATTTCGATGCAGCACTAACATTTGCAAACACAATTGGTCTGTACTGTGCAGGTAAATATTGTTAACAATTGGTGGCAATTGAAATAGAATACTCATTGCTACATTTGCATAGCAATTTACCCCACTTTCATTTGCAAATTTGAATGGTCCAGCAAGTTCTGTATCTGAGAGCATATTTTGGAATTTCTGTTGCTTCTTTGCCGACATCCCTGGTTTACATTCCCTAATAGGTTCTTCTGTGTTTGTGGTAATTGATGAAACTTTAACTTCTTTTCTTTTCTTTCTGGAATTTGCTGTTGGATTCTGTTGCATTTCTGTTTCATTTAGTTTTCTTTTACCACGTTTTACTTTATCTGGAACAGGGTATTGTTTCAGATGAGGGGTGTACAGTGAACGTAATCTATTGTATTCTAGAATGCAAGGAATATCAGCTTTGACTTTACTTGCATCAAAGTTCATTAGCAATAGACTGTCAAGTGTACGTAAGCGTGATAATGCTACGTAGCTCATGCCTTCCTTAAAGACTGTGTTTCCTATATCTATCAATGCTTTGTCTAGGGTAAGACGTTGGGATTTATGAATGGTAACTGCATATGCAAGAGTTAGAGAAAATTGCTCTCTACGTACACACATGTCTTTGAAGAGAAGGAATCGAGCAATTGAGCGCCCTATCCTTTTCACTTCTGAAACTTTATCAAAGCGAATATTGACAAACTGAATGTTGCTATCACGTGGGTATGATTGAAAGCCAACAACTGTGCCCAGTGCTCCATTAACTAGCCCTTCCTCTACGTCAAGGTTACATTTAAGCATTACTCTACATTTTAAGGTTAATTTCTATATTTTTTCCAACCCAGCTGTGTTGGAGATTGAATTTTCTAAACTATTTAGTCTTGTTGTGGCTTGCTCACACATGGGTACTGTCATACCAAGTACGTCTAGTTTGTCTGTGGCGCTAATTTCCAGTATTGGTTGCATTTCTTTATTTAACATTGTTTCATTGAATTTGAAACAGCTTTCAAGAGTTAGCATTAAGGCCATACAATTGACATTTTTGTGCGCTATTTGTTCCATAACATCAGTTGCACATGCATTGTCGCCATAAAGTGCATGTATGTGCCGGTTTTTCAACAAAACGTGTGCTTCTTGCGATAATACACCAACTCTAATACTTTTTAAGATGTTGGCATAAGTGAGATCTGCAGATTGCCGCATGTTATCAGTTAATTCTCTATATTGGAAATGTTGCCAAAGGTTAACATTACCTATGCTACCAACAGTTTTCCGGCAGAGTTTGTGGCCTAAGGTTTTAAAAATCGGTTCACCTTTCACTGGTGTCAATTGTAGAAGATCTCCGAAAACGATAATGTGTTTCCCTGCAGAGAGTTCTTCGTTGTTACCTTTAAGTACTTCTTGCAATCTGAGATGAATCAATGCCAACATTAGGTTGGAGACCATGCTCACTTCATCTATTAGTAGCATTTTCATTTGTTTCAATACTCTGCGTAATTCCATTGCAGCTTCTGCAGAAAGTTTGTAGTAGTCCAATTTATTTTGATGCTCTACTGGAAGCAGTAGTAATCAGTGTAAAGTGACACCGCCGATGTTGTAGGCAGCTAAACCTGTGGAGGCCGTTACAACAGCTGACAGTTTGTTGTTTGTCAATTGTTGAAGGAACTTGCTGATGATTTTGATTAAGAATGTTTTCCCTGATCGAGCTTCACCACTGACGCACAGCAGTATAGGTTTGTAATTTTGGCAGGTACATTCTTTATTTTCGTGTTGTACACCATGTACAATTTGTTTTGTTACGTCTTCAAAAATGGTGCATTGATCGTTGTTAAGTTTTGCTTGTTGTACAGTTAAGTCTTCTGTATCTTCTTGATACTGATACATGGTGTTTTCTACTTCTGCCATGGCTACTTCAGCCTCATTTGCTATTAGTGGTTGCCCTAGTGGTTCTTGACTTCCTGTTACAGAAGGTTGACTACTGTCGGAACAGTCCTTATCTAGTTGGGCCTGAAGTTCTTCTTCCTGTTGCTGCTCATTGTGTAACATTGTTTTGTACTGCGTAAAGTTCACATCGGTGATAGCGCTTTCATTTGCTTTGAAAGCATCTTCATAGCAGTCATAGTTATCTAGTATGTCTTCCTCTTTTCTCCATGGTTTGAAAGGTTGTAACAGAGACATGTAATATAGTTCTTTCTGTTGAGGAGTTTTTAATGACAATTTTACATGATTAATTAAGCTTGGTTTGGTAAGTTTCACTATGCTCCCTTCACATTCGGTCACTTTATATCTACGTTTGCTTTCATCGGGTTTTACATTATTTTTGTATGCAAAGTTTTGAGCTATGTGGTACAGACACATGCTTTCCAGAGTGCTACTCCTGTTCGGATATTCGGATAGTATGTGTAAATTGTTTTTTAGAATGTCTTGGCTGTTGGGATCATTTCTGGTAATTGTTTCTATGTCCTCATATGATTTTAGCACTCTTTTTCTAGATTTTGCAGGACCAAGACTGAGCCATACTATGTTGTCTGATTTTCCATACAAAGCAGTACCGGTTAAACGATCTGCTGTTTCATAGGCGCCACATTCTCTATGAGAGAGCATTTTTATGCCTAGGCTGTACAATTTCTGTGATAATGTGTTGTCTGATGCTAGGTCATCCCAGAAGTCTTGAAGGTCTGTTTTTCTGCTTTTGTTAAGTAGGCTGTAACATATCGTGCAAAAGCAGTTGAATTGTCTGCAATGTACTTCACATCTATGTTTGCATTCCATAAGAGGGCAATGATTGCATGGTAATCATTGATATATTTTGATTCTTCCCTTCTTTTTATGTAATACGTGTTCTTAGGTGATTTACCTTTAACACTATGTCGAACTGAAGACATGAAGTTGTTTACTTCACCTATTTCTGTAACTGGTCTAGGGAAACCAAAGCGGCATTTGGTGTAGTATTTACCTTTGTTTTTGTATTTGCTGCAACAATATTTGCCACATTTGTGTCTTTGAAATTGTAAAATCTGCCCATGCAGCTCACTATGTGTCTGTTGAGAAGGGATTTTACAAGTGACATATTTTTGGATAAACTGCAAAAGAGTGCTGTCACTGTCGTGACCAAGGTTCGGTGCACCTTTGATCCATAACAGCATATGAATATGTGGTGCTCCTCTCTCTTGATATTCTTTTCTCCAAAAGAAGTGTTGCACTTCTCCAAGGGGAGGAACAGTTGTATTGCAAATAAAGTGTAGCATGGCAATGAAACGATGATGGAAATATCTTGACACATTATCTGGATCTAGAGAGCAAAGTTCTCCAGGTGTTAATATATATCAATGTTGCTGTTTGCTATGCGTAGGAACTCATGTAAATCTTCCCATGCATATTCGGCACAACTTAGCGTAACAAACCAAGTCAGTGGTCCAAGGTTTCTGATCATACAACGCACATCTCCGTGCTGTCGGAACCAGCATTCCTTTGTACCACGCATGTTTGCAAACAAATTTGTTATATTTGATTGTAAAACCTCATCTTATTCCTGTACTTTTTGTATTAACTGCGTATCTGACATATTTTGAAAGTGGGTACCAGATTTAAGAATGTGTGCAACTCCGTAACATAGTGTTGCTAATTCACTTTCATAGAGTAGGTGGAATATGTACTCCACATTTTGTTTAAATCTGGGATCTTGCGAATAGATTCATAATGAACAGTATTCTGATGCCCCAATCTGAGTGGGTCTATCATCGTATCTTCCACCTTTGCCAGTAGGAAATAGCAGTGGAAAAGCATGCGCTTCTATACTTTTTTCCCATATACTCATTGATGACCCTTTGGTTTGTCGCATTTGGTAAGTTTCTAGTGCATCATCTATGCTTTCATTGGAATGCAATGGATGAATTGTGTAATGGTCCAAAAGAGTGGATACTATAGCAGGATCCAGAAGTTCGAATTGTCCAGTTTCTGATGGCTTTCCCTTAAGCTTTCATCAATATGTATTTCCTTGTAGTACTCATTATTGTCTTTTAGATATTGCAATGCTTGTCTAACTTTGTGTAAATTGTGTAATTATTGCCAATTTTTTTTGTCCTTTGTTGGTACTCCATTTACCAAGACTATTAAAGAATGCTGTATTGAACGTTCCACTCCTAGAGTGTGTACATTTTCAGTTAGATCTAATGGCAAATAAACTACTTTGCCACGAATGCCTTTCACCAATTCAGAGGAAGGTAATTTTGCTGTTTTTGGATGTAGGCGTATAATTGCTTGAAATGGGTTAACTGTTTGAATTATTATGCTCTCATATAAATTGAGCTGTTGCAGGATTTTTGGTAATGGAAAAAATTCCAAAATATTTGTAATAGCACGTGAAGGAGTGTGGTTGTTGTCTAATTTTGTAGTACTGTAACTGCAACATATTAGGCGTTCAGTTAGTTCATATTTGTTTTCTGTTAAAAGGTAGAGAGCTAACCATTTAGAATCTTCATTGTCTTCTATTTTGTATGCTATGTCCACATTTTTTGTGTTCCTTTTGTAAAATGTTCTGCGGCAACACACACACACATGGTTTGGTACTTCAGCCGAATACCTTTTAAATTGTACTATTTCTTTTCTGTATGTGTGTAATAGAAGGTTGCTATGTGCAGAATTGTTGCTACTGGGTTCTAAAGTGTTGCATTTTGTAAGTGGCTCTCACTTCCAAAATGCTTTCTCTGAATACGGTCAATTTCTTCTTGTAAGTATTTGGGTGTACCATGCAGAAGAGTGGTATTTAAGTTGCCTAATTCTGAAGCTGGACTTTTTGCATAGCATATTTCTTACATTGGAATGATGTATTGATATCCTTTTGATATCATGGAAGGTGCTTTTGCAAACAGGCCCAGAAATGCAGGCTAATGAATGTCCTTTTAGTCCTGTGTATTTCCGCACTGGACAAATATTCATATTTTGCAGCACTTTCATTTTACTTTTGTCTTTACCTTTTACATATTGATTGAGGAACTGACGTAAAGATTTGAACGCTTTGTTTGGAACGGTACACATTGATGTGCACGGCCATTTGTTTACTGGACGGTGTGGTTCGGCTGAATCGAGAGGTAATTCTGAGTTTTCAGGGAATACATTTGTAAGCAGTGTTTCTTGTTCCATGATGTTAATATTGATTTTCTCATACCCTCATCCAGTGCTATGGATGTGAATTGTGTTTGTTTGATTTTCTTTGTATGCTTCTTCATTAAAATATGGTTCTGTGGTTGTTGTGTGACTCCATTCACCACCACAAACATGTAAGAAATTATTTTTGTTCACATTCCGTTTATTGCTGAGTTTCTTTTGTAGTTTAGTACTTAGTTTTGTTAGTGCTTTCATCCTATTTAACACTAATATAAACCACTTTCTTTTGAGAAGGATTGCACTGTCCACGAGAGCTTGTAGGATTAACTTTCTACAGTAGGTTTTAAGGGGTGAGGATGATTTCGGTCCTCTTCTTAGTAGATTCTGAAGGACTCTGTGACTAAACATTTTTGATCAAATACTTTTTTTACTATGCGATCTTGTTACACGATCAGGATTATTAGGAGCATTGTTAGCTGTACTGGTAGTCATTTTTTTGACAACATGTTTGTGTTTTGTGACACATTTTGATGGAGGAGGTAAAGTTTTGGTAGTTGAGACTTCCTTTGTTTTGCTAACCAACTGCATTAGCTGGTTTGTTCCAACATTCTCTACAAACTCTACAACAGGTGGATGCTTACATTGGGCACTTTTATTTTTATTTTCTCTACTTTTGCGTTCCTTTCTACGGAGTTGCTTTTTGGTAGGCAGTCTTTGGTGTCTGTTGAAAAAAAGGTATACTTTCTGTTGTCCAATGTCTGTGTGCTGTGTGCATGTGTGCATGAGTCTGATGGGGAAGCTCTTTGTCATGGTGTGTCGATGAGCATTGGATTCGTGCAATGATTTGGTAAGGCTACTTTATTGTTTGTATACTACTACAATGTGCTTCAGATGAGAGTACAAAGTGGGCTACTTGTGACGAGAACCATTATTAATAAACGAAATGCCATAAACTTGCAACAGCAACTTCTTTTCTAAATCTAACCTTCTAAGGATTACGTATGTTATTTGAGTTCCAAACACACAGGGATTTGTGAGCCATTGTTCCTGTTATGCTTTGTTCAATAAATGGATATTTGTAGGTAGAATGGTTTAGAAATCAATGTTTGCTTTGGCGCCCAAAATAAACAAATAACCCACACAGCCTCTTTGAGGAGTAGTTACAATATAAAGGTAGTACTGTACTTACTTTTTTTTGCAAAATAAGCAGGTTTCTTCGGATATGTCGTCTGCAGTGTAGATGCTGTTGATTCTCAGGAGAGTAGTCTTCACTGCGGTGCAAAAAAACAAAATCAATTACTTTGTGTGTTTACAGCAGTGATGATACTGCACACATTAATTGTGCTTCTTTCGTCACAGCATTCTACTTTCATATTTCAACCCAGTGCATGTGTGCATTTCACTTCACTCTGCGCAGTCTTTGCATGGTATTTGCAATATGGTACTTGAAAGTCCTTCAAAATTGCTAACAATTTTAAGTTTATGGAAATGCCTTATTTTTTACATGGTGTACTATGTATAGGAGAGAGGTTTGAAAGCGATAGGGCACAGTAGTAGATGGGGAAAAATGTTCTACTTGCAAATTAAAAGCACGATGCCAGGAAATCGGGAGACCCTCAGAGGGAGATGTCACCACAGCAATCGGGAGCGCTTACTTTTCTCATACGATTACATTGCAAGTAGCATTACTGTAGCCCGTACACAGTACACAACTCCGACATTTTCACATACAAAATTGAGTTCCGCCCTAAATAGGCATGCTTGCAACGTATGTATAGGTTATGCGGAAGACAGTAAGCAGTCGTGCGGTTTGTCAATGATAAATCGGACATCTTGCACTTTAAAGGGGGAGCGTTCGTATGTATTGCCTATGCACATTTAGCGGCATTAATTTGTCTACATTAAACCAAAAGGGTTGCACATGTTCTCTGATTACAATATACATACCTGTATTCTATACTCATGCATGTGCGCATGCATGGAGCTGTATGTAAAAATTTGCAATACTTGCACAGTAGCTTGTGAAGTAGGTGCTTTGCAATGATATGCGACTTCCATTCACAATCATCAACAGTAATTTTGAAGCGCGCAATGTTGATGACGGAGTTAGAATTAGCGATGGTCAATGTGATTGGTGGATGGATGGTTGTGTGACTGCTTAGTTGTGTCCAACGAGGGACTCGACTTGATACCGCTGTGGAAAGGGTGGAAGGACTGGGTAAGAGTTACGTGCCGCACGTAGGCAACGCTTGTCCGCAGGTAGGGCGTGTCACATATGGGTTTCTACAGTAAATCCTGCATGGAAAGGGGACTGTAGGCATCAGCCAATCAGATGTTCACATTACTCTTTTTTGTCGAAAGACGGTGCGTACACTGAAGATGGCAGAGGTGAAGAGGGTCAGGGTTTTGGTGCTTGGAGACATTTTTGTGCATGGCTTACAACACTATGCCGAGAGTAGGCATGTGGCACACCACTCCGATGTGAGAGGAGTGGAGGTGGTGTGGAGCGCTGACACTGATGGCAATGCTGCAAGTTTGCAGAGACATGTGTACAATGACCACTCCTCATGTGGTAATTTTGCACTATGGTGCTTCCCATTTGGGATACGTGAGTTGACATACTTTGTTGGCAGATTTGGCACAGTTGGTTGAAGCACTCGTGACCATCTTCCCAACAACAAAAGTAATTTTTTCTGCTTTACTCCCTAGAGTAAAATGGGACAACAATTCTGTTTTCTGTCCAGATCAAAGTATTGGGAGGTGTATCATCAATCGCGGCATGCGTGCATTCATGTTACGAGCTGGTATGTTTTTCTGCAGCCACGATAACATTACTTCAAGCAATGCAGATTATTTTGAAGTTGATGGTGTTGCGCTATCTTTTTTGGTAAATGCAATGTTCTTTAGGAACATAATGCTTCCTTTAGAGAAGGTTCTGTAATGGTTGTAGGAGTAAAGCAAGGACAAAAAATACAAAAAAATAACAGATGTCTGTACGGTATCTGGCCAAAAATAAAAAAACAGCTCTCTTTCAGAGCCCACCTTAAAGGGGAAAAAGGGGAATAACACTTTAATGTACCGTCGTCACGCTCTAATCCTACACATGTCCGCGAACATGGTGGTACTTTGCAGCCAGCGCATATCACCAACGGGGATTCAGGGGTGGAGACGCATGCAAATGAGAATGAGCGGAGCTAGGGATTGGTCCATAAAGTTTAGAAGAGTTCTGAATGGTGCACTTTAGTAAGACCGTCTTCTCCCTGACAGGAGACCACACAGCCAAGGCTTTCCATGCTCGAAAACAGATTATCTGGATTTTGGGAGACTCAGGTATACTTTGGTTGAAGGTGCATGCAGAAAGCTGCAGTTTATCTGCAGATCTCGGATTTCCTCATGTGGAAGTGCACTGGCATGGCGTGCGTGGCATGAGGTGGCTGGACTTGGTACCGCTCTGTGTTACTTTACTGACAGAGCGTCCTCCAGATATACTTATCATTCATTGCGGAGGAAACAGTTTAGGCCATGTCTCTGGAATTTCTTTGCAATTTGCAATGAAGGAAGGACTTGCGAAGCTCATGGACATGTTTCCGAATTGTCAAATACTTTTTTCCCGTATTGCACAAAGACAAATATGGCTGCGTTCTTCTGCTTTTGGTCCACAAATGGAGAAAGCGAGACACAATGTGAATAAGGCTGCTTGTGCCTTTTTAAGAGATGTTGGCATGTCCTCCTTCCACAATGAAAACATTTTGTTCGCTGCTCTTTCATTTTCCGCAGAGATGGAGTCCACCTCATATATGCTGCATTGCGTCCTCTTTTGAATTAACACTAACCTATCTGACAATCCGTTTTCTCCAATCCACAGTTTTTGACCCACACAACACACCACCGAAAGGCTCTTTTCAGAGCCACCACTTACTCCCAGCGTACACTTCATTGTGTTTGCTCCACTTGGACCCTTCCTTTTTTCCCCTAGGACTGTCCCCAAACTTTTCCACCACTCCGCAGGGGTCTACGACTGTCACTTCATAGTTCTATCTTTAAACTGAGAAAAGCGGCTCTGAAAAAAGCCTTTTCTGTAATTTTTGTTGTTTTCACGTTTATTGCTTCACAGGATACAACACATTAGGAGAAGAGCCCAAAGGAGGGTAAGGAAGGGACACCAGCCACGGGGATAAGAAAGGGCAAGTGAACAGAAAAAGATATAGGGTGAGATTTATTTAGGTATGGAGCAGATCTTCTGGTGCTCTGTGACAGTAGCCTCAAAAGCACTTCAAAAACTCTCCCCCCTAGAGAGTACTGCGACACAATACTTACACACTATTGTCACCTTTGAAAGGTAAGGGTCAACAGCATTGCGAATGGCTTGTGAGGCAGCTGGAGGGAGGCGCTCCCCCACAGGAGTATCTCTTGTGGTGGGAGGATCGGACACGGAGGATGCTGTGGAGGAACTCAATCGACTACGCTCTTCACATGGCACCACCTTCCACCTTGCGAATGTCTGCAGTGTAGAACGAAGTGAGGTGTCGCTTCATGGTTGTTGTACCAAAGCTGTACGAACTAAGTCTCCCGCGACTCAGCACTACCTCGCACTGGTTACACTTCATCAGGTTCGCACATGCTTTTGGTACGTTCCTATAAACGGAAAACAACCACCACACCCACGACTCCCGGCGAGTGCTCCTAGTGCCGAGTTCCTCCACTTCATTCTCTTCCTCCTCTTCTTCCTTGCTCTCTACATCCTCACCCATAAATCTCTCTGCAGGCCCTAGGGGAGGTGGTGGTGGTGGCGGGTTTGGTGCAGGGGCTAATGAACCAACAGCAGCCATGGAAGCCATACCAATTAGTTTCCTTTTGGTCACTACAGCAGTAAAGGCAATACACCTCAATCTGCTAGAGCTAGAAGGACAATGAAGATGCGCTCGGCGGTGTGGCCATTTGTAGGGGTGGAGGAGTGTGCCTCGTGACCGTCTTCATCACTGCAAAGCGGTACAAAAGTTTTACACACCAAGTCCTCAGGTCAGCTATTGTCTGGGATATGTGAAATTATATTTTTACACTCTACAATACTTTGCCTTGTATCTACAAGTTCTTTTGGATTGTTGCGGAAGCACACAAACTGCACAAATTAGTCCGCACGCTCAGCGTGGGTGCGGTCACATGATGACGTCCTGAACACATCTGCGCCAGAAATGGGAGTCCGCTGGACAGCAAATACAGAGTACCAAACGTGCGCATGCACGCAAGTGTCCTACGGACAGTGTTCGGGTTCTCAAACTAATTCAAAGTGCGACACAAGTGAGACAGACAGTTAGGGACAGGCGCAATGTTAGCTATACTTACGGTTGTACTACGCATGTGCATACATGATATGTTCACTGTACGGACAGTTCCAGTGTCCTTTGGACAACTCCATTTTGTTTGCCTACGAACTTGCCGGCCACCGCGCCTGTTCTACGGACGGCACCATTTTGGATGCACCCGATACGGACAGGTATACTGTCCTTCACACACTCCCATTTTGCTCATGTAGAGCCATCCCGGACATCTGGTGTGTTCTACGAACATGTTTCATCTCGTTTACAAGCGGTACGGCGAGGTATAATGTCCTTAGGACGCCCCTTTCTGTTTATGTACGCACAACTTCAACAGATGGTGCGGTCAAACATCAAGTTCATCTTACTTGACACTAGTAAGGGTAGGTGTACTTTCTTACAGCACCCACATTCCATTCCTTTGTTCGCGAACATTTTACGTCTTTTAAAAAAAAATGTTTTACTCACACTCTTTCACTACAACTACTGTACAAAAACATTCCAAACACACACACACACATACTTCACTCCAATGAAATAGCGAGGGAAGCGGACACTGACACAAATATGGGGGAATTAGGATTCAACACGGGCTGGTTATGAGGAGAAGATTTGTGAGGGGAAGAAGGGATGGATATTTCATCAAAACGTCTATTTTCCTCTTGAAGGTTTGGGGAAGGTTCACTACGGAATGGAGAAGCGGGGCACGTACAGGTGGGGCAATGGTAACAAACATTTCCTCTCACACAGTCCTCCACAAACTCCCGTAAACTTTTAAAATTCTCGTTCAATATGTCCATTTTCTGCTCAATCCTTTTTATCCTATCTTCTTCTGTCTCGTTTGTTGCCCTTTCTTCTTTTCTTTCCTGGTCTGTTAAAAAAAAAATATACATATGTTAAATGCCTATAAAATACTGGTCATTATTTTGCATATGCAGAGCAATGTGTACCATTATTGTCGCTGTCTTCAGACATTTCCCCATGCGGAAAATACTCCTTCAGCCACTCCAAAGTACTAGCCATTTCTGGGTCAAAACAACAGAAAGAAATTATTATTTCTGCATCACATACTAAAAAAAACACACACATACAAAAAAATGACCTCCACTCACTCTTTTGATGTAATCTCCCTTCTTCCCACTGTGTCTGTCCACTGTCATTCCAGGCTGCCGAGTTTCTGTGAAGTAATTACGATGGAGGCATCCTTTTTTTTTTTTAATGGTACCATCCATTTCATTCTACATGTCCTTTTCTTTTCACATCTTCAGGTTTCCATATTTACTACTTATAATATCTTTATGTCCTTCTTCTACGTTGTACACTTTTTGTGTAAGACAATAGTACATTTTCAGATACCCCCCGCCTCTTTGGGTAATTAATGTTGATCCTGTCTGCCCCTGTCCGCAAACAGGCGCTCAGTCCGTCCCTTTCTATTATCAATAGGGAGGGGGTTCTGTATGTTCTGTGTTAAATGTATATCAAGTACATAGATTATATCAAGTACATAGATTATGCTACATATCTCCCAAAATCACATCATCACAGTGTATATTCCACACAACACCTTCATTGACACACCTTCATGATTAAGTTCCCCTTCCAAAAACCTGTACAATTCACTACAAAAAAAACTTTGTTAAGGGGACATTATGGTTAAGTTGCCCTCCCAAAAACCTGTAAAATTCACTACAAAAAAACTTTGTTGTGGGGACGTTATGGTTAAGTTGCCCTCCCAAAAATCTGTACAATTCACTACAAAAAAAACTTTGTTGAGGGGACGTTATGGTTAAGTTGCCCTACCAAAAACCTATGCAGTTCACTAAAAAAATAATTTCAACCTCCCCTTTATGGTTCAAATTAAAACCGAAAAACCCCAGAAATTCGACAGTTATGGTAACCTAAGCCCCCAAACCTGCCACCGCCCCTGTGCACTGCTAACACTAACACCCAGACCATGAAAGATGTCATATCAAATGTCACTGATGACATCACTGACGACATCACATGTTTAGTCCCATTCTTTTCGTTTCCTGCCATATATATATGGACATTCAGTAAAAAAACTTTATTAAAGGAATATTATACTTCACAGCGAAACCAAAAAACACTGCTCATTCCCCCATTATGGTAAGCTAAGCAACCATAACTCGCACCATCTACGCGCATTGCTAAGGCTAACACCCAGGACATCAAAGATGACATCACAAACATCATAGAGTAAAGAACTTAAGGAATCTAATACCCCTCCACCCCCGTATAGCACTGATGCAGACCCAAGAAATCCCAGCGTGTCCAGAATAGGGGCTTTTTATCAATAAGAAAGTGTCTATTGAGCCAGAAAGGACTTTGCGAGATAAGGCCTGGTGTCAAATTCTATTTCTTATATGTGGACGACCAAATCACTTAAATGTGGCATAATAGTATTTGGCTTGGAAAATGGGTGGTTTTGGTTAAGGAACTCTACGGTCATCAAGGGCCTATGAAACATTCTCTCATATTGAGCACCCTCAGGCCGTGCCTCACCTTCGATATTGTACCTAGCCACCTGAGCTAACCTTAACTTTAAAGTCCAATAATAAAGTTTAACGTCTGGGACATTAACACCACCTCAAGATTTGCTTTTCATGAGATTATTCTTGGTAATTTTATCTCTACCTCGTGGCCAGAGAAATAGCTGCAAGGCTCTGGACAGTTATTTAAAATATTTTTACTAATCACCAGAAGCAGCACAGTTAATAAGTATAGAGGTTGGGGAAGGGAGAATATTATAATAAAATTCTGCCCGTTAGTAATAGAGAAAGCCTACTCTAGTTCTTCAGATCTCCCTCTATCCCCTCCCATAACTTGTTCAGGTTGAACGTTACCATAGCTCCCAATATTATTTTTAATTTTTATTCTTATTTTTATTTGGATTTCGCTGAAAAGAAATCAGCCTTTCAATAATTAAACATTTTCAACATATTCAGAACATTCATGAAATAAACATATTGGGGGTAATTCATGAATTATTTGCGCCGAAATAAAAGGGATTTGTGCGCCATTCTGCCCGCAAATCCCTGTTTAACAAATGGGGATTTGCGGGCAGAATGGCGCACAAATCCCGTTTTTTTCGGCGCAAATAATCCATGAATTACCCCCTTAAACTTTACAGATTTAAAAGATTGAGATTAAACAGCATTTATGACAAAAAAAAGGAAAGAAATGTTATCAAGATAAAGGAAGAAAAACCTAAAAAATACAAACCAAGAGAATTCAGTCCATTGGTTTCTATAATGGCCTATTCACATTATTATCTCTCATGACTTAATTAGAGATTGCATTCTAATAATTCCCCTTTATCGCCAAAATTTCAAATTTTCAAATTCGCCTAAACAGTAATCCAATATACAGCATCAACTACATCAAGCTAATAGGCCAATAAACACATCACCGCAATTGTTCTTCAAAATTTCGCCAAATCACATAACATTAGATACCTTCTTTAAAAGCAACATTTATACAGTGGTATCCATATCTCATAACTGTTGCAACAAGTTCAGAGCCTGCATAAAAGTTACCATCACTATCTTCAGTCTCGATTTCTGACTATTATACAAGATATTCCATAGCGTATCTGGATCCACTATTATCAAAGCTAGGAACAAATGTTTGAACAATCGCACTCTGAAAGATATAAGCATTGGACATTCAACTAGCAGATGCTTAAGGGTTTACACCTTGGCAGCATCCACACAGAATCGACAGATGTTATCATCTACTAATTGCTGCATATAAAGCACTTCCTTAGTATAGAAAAGATTCAATCTTAGCCGTAGATATTGAGATCTGTGCTTCATATCCGGAAATGTCAGAATATATTGTTCAGTAATAAACAATTTCTTTGAAACATATGGCAGGGTTTGAAAGAGTTTGCCTTGCAAGCATTCATTTCTAGTTTGGATCCAATCGTACATCCATAATTTAGCTTTTGCTCTATTTGGGTTCTTGAGCAAAGTAATTTCTGTTACCCCAATAGTGTGGATGTTCAAAGTACTATTTCTCCAGGCCTTAATTTCAGAATGCTCAGAAGTCAAAACATATTTGGCCAAAATGGTCGCGATGAGAATAGGGCCAGACACCAACAGGTATTTTCTATAAACCGAGATAACCTTCCAACAGTATACTGCATATAATGAGACCATTCCTAATTCGTACCATATTAGGCATATAGATACCATCTGAGGAAAACCTAAAATGGCTCGCCAGAAACGCGCTTCAAATTTCAACCAAAAGGACTCAAGTAGGCAGCATCTTGTCTCAGACACATAGGTGAGAATGGGAGTTACCTTTTGTTTAAAAAAAGTTATCGCTGGTGAGAATGAAAATTTACCGTATTTACCCTGGATAATACGTGCCTGGGCCAGTCCTGTTTTTAACTTAGAATCCAGGTCTGAGGAATAAAGATGTTCATTATAATGGGTACTGATAATAAGACCCAAGTACTTATATTCCTCAGTTTCATCCAATTTTTTTCCCTGCAAAAGCCAAGGAATTGCACCTCAAGACCTTTTTTGTTTGGGATCCCAAACCATAAACTTACATTTAGATTGATTAATCTTCAGATTATTCGCTTGCACATAATCATTCAATTTGCCAAGGAGGGCACGTAAACCCTGCGGTGTCTTAGCCAGCAACACCAAATCATCAGCGTAGAATAACCAGGGGACCGCACACCCGCCCAACTAAGTGGGTCTGAAATGACATTCGCAAAATACCCTGGTGCATCAGAGACTAAAAAATTAAACAACGTACAGGCCAAAAGGCAGCCCTGCTTAAGACGCCAAAATATTTGAATGGGATCTGATACATTTCCATCCAATGATAATCTAATCTGAATGGAGGTCTGGCTATGGAGTTCGTTAATCCAATATAGCAAATATGGGGACAGGCAGTATAATGTAATTTATTCATCAAGAGACCCCTACATACCAAATCAAACGTGGCCTGAAAATCTATAAAGGCTAGGAAAACAGCCTGCTTTTTATACATTTCCTGGGATTTAATTGCCTGTAAGACATGCAGATTTATGGTAGTCCCCAGGCCGGGCATGAAACCAGTCTGGTTGGGATCCCTAATTCCATCCAGGTCCAACCACTGGTGTAAATCCCTCAGGAGAAATTTTGCAAAAAGCTTGCCTGGAATATCCAGGAGTGTTATGGGTCTATAATTCGAAGGTTTAGACTATTCCCCCTTCTTGTAGATCGGGATAACAATCAATTTTCTCCAAGAACCGGGCAACACTCCGGTTCTAACTATCTGGAGAAAGATGTTCAATAAAATCTCAGCCCAGGCCGTAGGATGCTTTTTAATCATAACATTCGATAGCCCGTCGGGAACAGGGGCTCTTGATGTCGAGAGCTTGGAAATAAAGTATAAAATATCATCTAAGTCAAACTTAAGAAGATCTATCTTAGGTCTAGCCACCACTTCAGAAGGGTTCCATGTAATAATGTCGCCACAAAAATATCGCCATACAAAAATATCGCCGAAAAACGGTCGTTTTTTGTGGCAACATTATTGCATGGAACATGCGGGGGACAACCCCCGCAACCCCCACATTTTTTTTTTGTTTTTATTTATTTTTTTTTTATTTTATTTGCCCCTGTCGCCATATATATGGTCACCCAAATAATATCGCCACGACATTTACCCGGCGATATTATTTACGGCGACCATATATGTGGTGATATTATTACCTGATACCTTCAGAAGAAGTCCTTAAAAGGGTAACCGCAAAAAGGGTCCTATAATAGCAGGTCCAGACCTCTTCTGGCACTACTTTAATCTGGGCTGCCAATTGGGATGCCCCATAGGCCGTATTGAGGAAGGTCCATATTTTGGCTGAGCTTTTAGAGGCAAAGGCTCTGAGCATATTTTCTGCATCACGTTGGTACATAAATGCTTTTCTTGATCTTATCCAATTTTTATACTGGCATTTTAGAAATCTTAGTCATAAAGTCATGTCAGGGCCACCAATCACACAAGTTGGTTTGTTGTCATACCGGAAAGCCACCTTTCTTGCTACCAACTCAGCATCATAAACATGAAGGTTACTTTTAACCTGATTAGAGGGTTTCTTACCGGACTTAAAGATTAACATGATATCTGCATTGGAATGTTCAGAAACACTGCTCTTCTGCGTAGAAGCTTCGTAAGCTTGCATTAATTGCCCATTGAATGACTCAAGGGCCATAGGCGTCCAATGGAATCGATTGTTGGCATTACTTAATGTCATCCCCGTAGTATGGATGGGTTTAAGACTTTTGGTGGGTTGGACCATGACCACCTTGCGACCAATATATCATGGTCGCTGAAGTTTTGAGTAATAACTTGGAATTTTGTTATAGAATTAAACAGACCACTATCGACATAAACATAGCCAAGCCGGGCAGTCTGGCTGCCTCTATGCCAGGTATAAGCTGGAGGCACATAACCAGCTATGCTTCCATTAAGCATATATAGATGCCGCCTTTCCACAAGGGAGTTCCATCGAGCAGCAATGCTGGCCAAAATTTTAGGTGGCTGTACAATACAGGAGATATTAAAATCTCCTACCAAAAGGGTATGTTGGCAACTATGATCCAATATAAGGTCCAGCAGATCTTCAAGCGCAGTCATAAAGTCTATGTCAGTAATGCCAACATGATTCCAATAGACGTTAATAAGTGCAAGTACACATGTTGGTGACGTAATCTTGACCAGTTGCAAATAGCTATTAGGAGACACCCAGGGTTCAATGATTAAATTCGAAGAAAATTTGACAGCCACCATAAAACCAGCCATGGGGCGACCCCTAATGGGTGCAATGGCCAGAATGAGGACAACTGTGTATTGATCCCAGGCTGGGGGACTATATAGCCATACCTCCTGCAAAGTTACAATATCATAATCTCGTAAGAGATTATTTTCAGGATCAATCAAGTGCTTAAACTCACGGGTGTTCCATGAGGCCAAAGGCCAACTTTTTAAACTGTCTCCTAGCTAATATTGACTATGCACCCAAGTCTGTCCTTGAGGGTGACTACTGTCGACCTCTGGCAAAAGTGGTAACTGTTTCCCCCAAGAAGGTATGTGCTGATGATCAAAGGAGGAAGAATTAATTAGTAAGAAACCCTTATTATATCATTCCAAGCTAGGCTGCCACAGGGCATTCTTCACAAAACCAGATTTAAACCACAATGTCACCACTGAAACGTTGCTGTTATGCACAAATTCAATTTGCTCAATATCACAAGAAGCAATCTCCTCCAATTCCGGAACTTCCAAGAGAATGTTCATTACTGACTGCCTATTAAGGTCGTATTTAGGATACGGATGTAACCGGCATTTGAGGATTAAATGAGCCAGTGTCTGCTTTGTGGGTGCCAGATTTTTAGAGTCCTGTGGTTGAGGGTGAGCTAGATGTTTACTCACACCGACAGTAGTTGGGCTAGCAGACAACAAATCATTATGAATAACAGATGGATCCGATATCCCAGCTGCACTAGAACTGTTCTTAATGTCATGCACATCCTGGGAATTTGGTAATGAGAGAAAATGTTTTAAAGAATTCTCAAGTTCCTCTCTCCAACCTTCTAGTGTCAATTGCTTATCAGAAACAAAATTAACAGAATCAAGTGGACTCCCAATTGTAGCTCTATCAGCAATTATCTGAGTCGCCCGCATATTAGCGGACGAAAGTAAATTGTCAGATTTAGTTGCAGGGCAAATGTTATTTGGTTCTGCAACATTTTGTTGTGCAGCAAGTCGTACCCAATTATCCAGTGGTTCATGTATAGGCGGGTGGGGCTGGTGGATCGATAAAGATACTGTTCTCTGAAAGGACTTATTACGGTATTTATTGGCAATGGCAGTGCATGCGATGGAAATTGCTGATTTAGGCAAGGATAGTTTTTCAATAAATCTTTGCGCACCCGCAGATTTAATATTCGCACAAGATTTAACATTTTTAGGTTTCTTTTCCTGTTGCTTAACAGGCACTTTTTTTGCCTTAGTAGCAAAAATTGTATAATGTTGTGCAATCGCATCTTCCCCCGACTTTTCCTTAGAAGAGCCCTCGCCTGGGTCCAGCAAAGCACAACTGATAGCTGGAACCTCGATGTTCTTAGATTTCGTTTTTTTTTTCTTTTCTATACAGGAGTTGGACTCTGAACAAGACTCAATCACAGGATTACCTACATTTAGCCCAACTGAGACCTCGGCGTGTCCCGTCTTCATTAACGGTAAGCTTACAATCGATGGAGGCGCAGATTTTATTGACTGTTCCAGAGCCTGCAACTGGATGTAATTGACCTGTTGACTCGGAGAGCAGTCAATTAGCAAAATGTTATCATCACTTGGGATAATAACTGGGGGTCTGATAGAATTTGGCAAGATCGAACCAGATGAAGTAGGAACCCTTTCACAAGATGAGCAATGGGCACATGCCCTTTCTTCCCGACTCTCTATTTTTACCAGTAGAGCATACTGCATATTTATTTTCTTATCTAAAGATTCATAAAGTTTGGTCAAGGAATAAAGGGATGTGTTCATAGATTCCAAAGCTATTTCCACTCCGACTAAGTGTTCCCACATTTTTGGCATTATAGAATTTGAGGGTGAATTAGATTTTCACCTTGCAGTGGGCTGCAAAAATGATAAAGACAATGCAGAGGAATTAGCTGCCGTCTGTTACACTCACCTGGTATCCACAGAGACGCCCTTATGCCCTCGTTGCCAGATTCACCCCTGGCCCGTTCCCGATTCCAGATGATGCCTTCTATGGCGGTCGGCCTGAAAACACAGGAGGACTGGACTTAGGAACAGAGTTTGTTTCCTCCCATCAGCCCCCCCACCCCGGACTCTATCTGATAGCCCACTCCTCACCTTGTTGTGATGTCTGCCATGCTCTCTGTCCTGCCTTCTGTGCAGGGGCGCGTAGTTTTCTGCAGGTTGAAGCCACCGAGTTAACTTCACTGGTGCTAACCCATTCAAGTGTCTTTAAGGAGGTAAATCTGGTTATAGCAGTCTTAAAATGTCCTTGCTTTCCTTTCTTGCTATTAATGTATTTTCTTTATTTATTTCCCCCTTAGGTGCACAGAGATTCAGTGGATGTGTTGCTTGGATCAGGCTCCTGCCAGGATGATGGACGCAGGAGCGTATGATAGAGGATAGGTTAAGCGCGAAGTGCGGCGCGGTAATGTCTTTTCTTGCTAACCTACATTCCTTATTCTTTTTCAGGTCGCGATGGTCTTTCTGGGTGTGTGAAGATTTCCGGAGCAGAACCGGCCAAGAAATGCACAGCCAGCTGAGGATTTCATGATTACTGCCGTAAATGCAGTGAGTAACATGTTTTAACGTTGTCCTTCTTTCTCTCTCCCACCAGGTACTTCGTTCCGTTGCGTGCGTGATGTCCTGATGATGCTGCCGCCTGGATGGAAGACCGCGAGCAGCAGGAATCGACGGATGGAAAGTTGCAGGTAAGCTGAGACTACTAATGATGTTCTTTTGTCTCCTCTGCAGGTCCGCTGTTAAAGGATCGCCGGGTGCTGGTCTCTGGACACGGTGAGCGTCACGCTGCAGGCTGCAGAATAACGCGAAGCACATTCTGTAACTTGGGTGTGGTTTATATAGCCCTCTGTAAAGTAGTTCAGGTAAAGTAGTCTGGGCTACCACACCCGAAAACACTGCACCGCAGAGTCTGGTTCTTAGGAACTAGACTGTGTGGGTGCCTCCATGTTGGCTGCAGGCCTTCACAGAAAAAGTAGTCCCTGAAGACAATGTCCCAACCTGAACATGAGCCTGGCGCCAAAGGCGCCAGGACTGACTCCAGGAGAGTCCATGATGATAATGCAAGGTCCTTGGGGCCCCAAGTGAACCCTGAGCCCTAACCCTACCTGGCATGTGACCATGCCAGTGGGGTTTTGGGTCACGGGTCGTGACACCGTCGGGGAAAACATCATAGGTGATTGCGAGAGATCCCCTTTGGACGGGATGGGCAATGGTTTTACCACCTCTAGGACAGATTCCTGTATGTGAGACTCATAACTCACTGGAGAAATCACCCCAGGTGGAGTATTTACTCTCAGTGGTTTTTCACTTCTTAAAACATCAGTGATCGTATTCGCATCACTGGGACTCCCTATGACCTGCACAACAGCCAATTTCTCTGTTGATAAAGTACCATCATTACCAACCGCCAACATATCAGGAACAATCTGTTGGGCAGCAGTATTCACAGTGTCCACTCTCTCAGTGTGTAACATTGGGAGTGCTAATACACCTGCATCTACTAGAGAGTCAGGCGGGGTATTTTTAAGAATAGCTGTTTCACCGCTCACACTAGAATTTCCAAGTGTAGCTGATAAAGCAGTCGTCTGATAGCTGCATACATCAGCAGTCAACAATTGAACAGAAGTAAATGGCTGAATACCCGGTGCACAAAAATTCCGGATGTCTAGCATTGGCGAACAAGAGCAAACAGCCATTTTTTTGATGTGGGAAAGCTGTATAGTATGGCTTGAGGATTTCGGAGTAGTCAGCACAGCAGCATATTTTACATACATTTGAGCAACTTCTGGCATACCAGTTGTAAGTAAGTAAGACATATGCCTAATACCTAAAAGCGCTGCTTACAAAGTGCTATACAACAAATTAAAAATACAAAAACACTGTCCAATCACATTAATAAAAATCCAAGTTCTTTTCACCAACAATAATACCAAATTCTGAATTTGCTGGAAAATCAGGATTTGTATAGCTATACACAAGTGTCCTATAACACCAGCAATCCTTTGTGGGGAGGGAAAGCTTTAGCAGCACCGCTGGTAGAAATCACAAACTACAAAGTTTGCCTTCAATTGTTTGCGTGAGAACAGTTCCAAGGGGGGAGAAGACACGCAGCCCCCAGCCGTCTTGGAGACTCTTCCTGTGTTCAGACAAGCATCAAGAATGTGCAGCAATAATACAATTTAAATGTTCTACCAAGAGCACCTTTATATATATATAATAATTCAGCAGGGACAACAAGGGATTTTTCACTGGCACTCAGGTGTGTGCAATAAGGCTTTAAATGACAAGCAGCGGTTTTCGAATTAGGCAAGGAGGAGTTTTCATGTATGTTTAGGATTTTCAACAAGCTGCGACCGCAGACCACAGCAGCAAAAGGCAGTTAAAACAATGGGTGACCAGACTACACAATTAAGCTGGAACTTCCCACATGTGGGTCAAACGCGACCCGGATCCAAGGGTCAAGCCCTGTAGTCTCACAACGCTTTAATCAATGACTACACAAATTGCAGCTCGCATATGGAGCATCCAGCAGTGATTCAAGCATCAACAGGACACAATCAGTCACATATAGTAGGAACGCAGATGGGATCAAAGGGCCCTGCCCCACAGTCTCCCACCGCTCACAACTGCCGGATAGTCACAAGCCGCAATAGCAAAAGATTGCAAGTTGATTTATATATTTACGAGCTGCCACTTGCCGCATTCATAGTGCCAGAGTGCCGCCTTCTCAAAATTCGGTTTTACCAGAGTAGCAGACCTCAGCAGCCTCAGCTCACGAGGATCACCAAAGATCACACTTTTTCCTCACCTTTCGCTCCGCATTCGCCTTGGAAGGTACTTTTGAAGTGGACGCTGCCTTCTGGGTAGTCTGCTTAAAGGGCCAGCAGGCACAATCTCCAATTCACCAAGGATCACACTTTTTCCCAATATGATCTTGATTTTAATTTCTAAGTAGCTCAAGCTAGTAGTGGTTTGCATAACAGGGACCTAGGAAAGATCTAAGGGGAAGCTACTGGACCATAGCTGGAGCAGCTCTGTTTTGTCCCAGTTTTATAACCCGAGAAAAAGCCATACTCTGAGGTAATCATGCAAGTGGGGTAATCCAATCTCTGATTGCGCCAGGATAAATAGTATGTCCTCCATCTACAAGAGTAGTCTGTTCTTTCTATCCACTAGCTGGACCCCTGTGAGTTGTGGATGCATTTGAGCAGAACAATCCATGGGCCCTTAAGCTATGGCAAGAAGAGAGATGACAAAGGGGATCCATGATCCTTATTTCAGCTGTGGATGTGTGATAGAGTGTGTTCACCCAAGATAAAAAGGTGTAATGAAACCCAGACTCCCTAAATGTTCTAGTAAAGAAAAGTCACTCAACCGTATCAAAGGCCTTTTTGGCAGCGTACCAGGTCATAATGGACTTGCCCTGTATTGTGTCTGCTAGATGAATTATATAAGCCAGTCAGTGCAAGTGTTCTGTAGAGGACTTCAGCACAATAAAGCTTGTTTGATCTTGTGAAATATATGCCTAATCTGGATCTGCACTCAGTCTTCCAAATGTTTATTTAAGGACCTTCAGGTCAGTGTTGAGGGGTGTGGGGTACAATTACCAGCCCAACAGAAATCCCTGCATCACAAAACTGCATGTTAGCAGTTAGAAAAATAATGGCTGCGCTGTGTCTGCTGAGCACATATTCCCCAGCATCACAAAACTGTGTTTTTTGCAGTTACAAAACTAAGGCTGCGCTGTCTCTGCTGAGCACATATAGGGCCAGAGGGAACATAGAACACCCCGAGAATGTCTGCATTTATTTTCTTCATCTGCAACAAAGAGAAGAATTCAAAGGCAGCCTGGCCCAGCGCTACTATGCTGCCAGCTCAAAACCTCAAACTGAAAAAGAAAATGTTTTGTGTTTAAAATGACCTTGCACTGGTGCTATTTTCATCTTTCAACATTACACAGTTTGGTTCCAGTATAAAACAGCCATGCCCATCTATATTCAAGATGAACACTATCAAATGGTGGCCATTCCTCCCTGAAAGGCATTGTTGTGTCAAGCAAAATCTGTGAAAAGCAAAGAAATTAATTTCAGGCTGTACGGCCAGCGTTTACTCTTGCAATACATTAACAGAGGCAAAGCTCTTCAAAAGACGCTCTCTCTCTCTCCCTTTGCTTGGTGTCAGTTTCAAAGAACCCATTTCTTGAACATATACCTGTGTACAGAAATTGACCAGAGCTCTGAAAGCTTTCAGACAGCATAATCCGAGGAAAAGCACATTTTGTGAAATGGTTATAAAAATAAAATGAACCCGTGTTAGTTTGCCTTGCAGAGAAATTAAATGACATGAGGGAAGCCAAATGGGAAAGGATACTGTAAAATGCCCAGAAACACAACTGTACATTTGAGGAAGGAAAGCTGCAAACATATAGGTATGTTTAACTCTGTGTATTTTCTTTTCTTTACAAAAAGAACTTCAACAGCCTAGATGAGGCAGGTGTTCCTGTTAGACCAGTTTGGCTTAAAGGCCAAATTTCACACCTCCTTGTGATTTTGATACAGCCAAGGCAGGGGCCCTGTTCTATGGACTGTTAGGAGTGATAATTACAGGATGTCTCAGATTGCATGGCAGAGATGCTCCTAAGAACAAAGGAGGAAGCCAGCCCATGTGTTTGCCTCAGAAGTGTGAAATCCCCTGCATTTAAACTAAAAGACTTCAAAGGAGAATCCGTGGCAACCTCTGTGTAAGTTTAACCAGTGAAAAACATTTGGCTGGGGGGTTAGAAAGACTGCACACTTTTGGGAAAAAAGCCAGCCCATTTGAGTTGAGAGACTTTTTATATTATTTCAGTAACCTGAATACGCAGTAATGTTAAATTATGATGGTTTTTAATGTGATTTTCGCACCATTAAAACAAGACTATGTGGGTTATCCTAGCATTTGGGGGGCGTGAATAGCATTAAAGAGGCGTTTCTCAGGAAAGCTTAACTGGCAAAGATGTAAAAGTTGATGCAAATATGCTCGACATTGAAAGGCTTCTGTGTATCCATTTTTAGAATTTTAGGGGAAATATTTTCCATAGAAATTGCGAAAGATTGCCATAAGGACAAAACAGCATTGTACAAACTTGGGGTTTGGAATGGCATATTCCTTATAAAATATGGGGTCTGCCCATCTGATTGTAAGGAGGATAACAATTGTAAATATAAAGGCTTTGTTTCATAACTGATTTCGGCAAAAGTAACTGTGGTATAACAAAGCACATCATAAAACACACACCCTAAAACTGATGTCACTTCCCTGGGTCCAATCTGCTTACAGGGTAACGGCGACATCCACAGCCTGACCTATACCATCTTAGAGGTATGTCCCAGTTATTTCCTCCCACATAGTAAAAATCCTCTGAGGTCATCCTGCCTATAAAGGAGGAGACATTCAAAATTCAGGACATACAAAAATCCAACCTTCAAAATCCAGAGATCCAGTCATTCAACATTCCACATTCACCCTGCAAGACTCCAGATCCAGGCAGAACCTCCTACCCAGGCAGAACCTCTTATCCAGGCAGAACCATTTATCCAGAATTAAACCTACAAAAATCCCAATAATTTAGGGAGAAAGGAGGAAAGGGAGACTACAGTGACCAGACCTGTCTTTGCCCAGCTGATGCACCCCGTTGTGCTCTGTGACCAGACCCCTGTTGCCCAGCAGTTCCCTTAAAGGAGAGCCTCGCCACTGCGCAGTGACCAGACCCTTGTCCAGCTGTCCAGAGACCCGGTTAGCTGCCCAAACTACTCAATTCAAGTGCATTTTGTAAGTATCACCCCTCCCCAGTAACCAAAAAGCTGCATACACCACTCTGTTACCTTGCATTCTGTCCAATCCTATAAGAAATCCTATAAGTACCCTATTAACTTCTTAAA
This sequence comes from Ambystoma mexicanum, assembly GCF_040938575.1. Lineage (NCBI taxonomy): Eukaryota > Metazoa > Chordata > Amphibia > Caudata > Ambystomatidae > Ambystoma > Ambystoma mexicanum. The sequence goes on along the minus strand of NC_090929.1, from coordinate 1,266,026,234 downwards.
TTGTCAGGATCCTCTGTGTATCCTGTCATTAGAACAATCTGTGTTAGTCTCCATGTGTAGCGTAATTCTTTCCAAATCATTTCAGTCCTTTGTGTAAATCCTTAGTACTATTTTGAATAAATTAATTTCTCATAGAGATGAATGCGGCGTGAATAGGTTAACCTTGCATATTAGTCTCCTTGCGTACCATGTCTTTCTTTAAATATATGGCCACTAAAATATAGTTGCAGTAGAAGCAATTAATTTTTCTAACGAAACCGAGTTTGCCTATGGAAGTGTTTCCCATTTAGAAATCCGATTTCTTTTCCTTCCTATAAAGAATCCCATACTGTCATCCATCAAGAGTCACCCTTTCACTTTAGTATCATACCTGTTATGTGCCTTTGAACTTCATCAGTAAAACCGATTTTCGATTCTGTCTGTTTAGCTCATTTCTGAAGCTGTCTGCTTGTTTTAAACCTGTGAAAACTAAGAAATTGCAATTTACCACGTGTGATTCTTGCTGCACTGTTTTTTTCCCCATGTCGATTTTCTCACTTGTATGCATGTTTAGGACATTGCCTTGTAGGTTTTCTTGCTTCTCTAGTACAGCCACACCATTTCTTGTCTTATTCATTCAACCGCACATGTAAAATAACTATTTCAGTGAATTCCGAGTGCCATTTTGCTCATTTTTCAAGGGTACAATCCGATTTTGGCCTCCCATTCAGTGGTGGTAGGTCGGATTTACAAACTGATATTTGCCTAGTATACCTGAGTCATTGATACTCCTCTTCACCCACACAAAGCTTGGTTAACAGGGGTTTGAGGGTGTGTTGCAGGGGAATGCATAACAATTATCACCACACTGGTGATTGCTGCCCTATATTGAATCTGTTTGATTTTCATTTGAATTTAAAAATAAATAAATATTTCATTATTACACACCGGCCTGGTACATGGTCCATTGCGATACGGGGTGTACGTCAAGGGGGGTGTGAGACGGGTTGGCTGCCTTCTCAAAAATAGAATCTGAATGTAATAAACCTAGACGCGTTTTTATTTTGCGCCGCATCCCTGGCCAGTAGAAAGAGTCCTGGTCTGGAGTGTGCTGTATCTTTAAATCTTTGACACAGTGGGGGCTCGTTGCCGGGATTACAATAGTGTTTCCACCCATGACAGCTTAACACAGCAGGCTAACCTAGAAAAGGTAGTGATACTTTTTAGGGTTAGAAAGCTGTGTTACACTGTAAAAGCGCCATCCCAAAACTTAGACCCCAAGTATCAGGCTTGTGTGTAAAAATAAAGTAAAATCAACCCTGAACTAGACAAAAAGCAACAGAATACAAGTGTACACTTATATAAATAAATAATTTAATAAAGGAAGAACACTCTTCATAATGACCACAGTGGAGATAAACATGGCTAAGCAGCAACTTCTGCACAACTATCCGTTAGAGGATAGTGGGCGGAGCAGGAACAGGAAACCTGGCTGTCCAGCATGATACAACAGGCCACCTCCATGAACATTGACATGTAGCGGGACGGTGGCCTGTTACATCAAGCCTTGAATGAATTGTACATGACTCTGAGTACTAAAGAAGAGCAGATTAAAATGGCCCGACTCACAGTTTAGATATATCTCTACATGGGGGTTATGGAGGAAAAATATGAAGAAAATAGAATTCTTGCGCAAAACCCATCTGAGCTCTTAACTCAAATTCAGACCAAATTAAAACTAGTAGAAGAGAAATTGCAAAAGAGCCTAGATTCTGAGGTAGAAGTTGAAAACTACATCAAAAAGTTAAAAGAGGACTTGGCTATAAAACAACAAAATAATTCAGCGCAAGAGGCCCAATTAGATACATTAAAAGCGGAGTGTCAGGAGTGTCTCTGGAAGAGAGTCAACATAAACTGAATCAACAACTGAAATATAACAGGGCCTGCTCAGAACAAATAACCATGTTAAAAAATGAGGTCAAAAAGTTGGAAGAGGAGAATAATAAATTAATCAGTAAAGAACTCCACCTCCAGACAGAATTTAACCAAGACCGCCAGACATTAAGTACAATCAAACAACAGCGGGATGAACTGGCTGAACAAAGAGGAGCCCTGTATGAGAAAGATGCACTATGTCAGTAAGTGGGCAACTTAAAAACTGACCTACAGAAAAGAGATTTGGACCTCCAGGAACTGAACAAACTAAAGGTAGAACATGAAAAATTATTGGGGCATACAAGACAAGTATAAAGTGCTCTAGGAGAGAACGCCCAAGCTAAAAATGTGAAAAATCAGTAGATGAATCTCCTGCAACAAAAATGGTCTCAGTGTTCCCAGGCCATACAGGTAGCACAAGAAGACAATGAGGCCCTTTTTGATAAGAACAGGGGACTCCAGAGCCAGGTGGCCGCTCAAGATCAGGTAATAGAGGTTAGTCAAGCCCTGATAGCAGCACAAAAGGCTCAGGCCTTAGCCTACTGTCAGGAAATAGGAGCTAAGAGGGATTAACTGGAGCTGTTAGAAAAAGAGTATGCTAGGCTGAATCCAAACTTGAGGGACCCCGAACAAGTACAAAGGGACAGGGTCAACCCTGATCTCAGTGTGATGCCCTCTGTACCAAGTGACAAGAGCAGTGGCACCCACCCCATTGCAGTCACACGCTCTGAGGTAAGCCTGTATGGCTTTATTCCGGATGCCATCCGACGCCGTTGCTATATTCAATTGCATTGCTGCTGACCGCGCCGCATTTGCACATGGGCAAGTCAATCTGCAATTAACTTATTCGTTTTGCTGCGTGCTCCCATTATCTCCTGCCTAAGAGCCTGCAATGTGTAGGCTCCATTTGCAGCACACGAGGCCTGACCCATCCAAGATGGCCGCTAAGTTTATGGCAGGCTGACCTCGGCAGCCTCTCCTCAGTTTTGCCTACCAGCAGCATACCATTGGCTGCTGGCTCCTTTTCTAAGCCAATCACATGCCGGCAAGGCGTGAGCCGGCCCATTGTACTAAGGACCACGATCGAAGGATCCTCGTCTGTCCTGTGCCTGATGCCGACACCTCCGCAGTTTGTCGCCGAGTCCCAGGGGAGCAGGAGCTCCTACCACTGCAGGAGCAGTGGCACCCACCTCATAGCAGTCACACGCTCTGAGGTAAGCCTGTATGGCTTTATTCCTGATGCCATCCGACGCCGTTGCTATATTCAATTGCATTGCTGCTGTCCACGCCACATTTGCACATGGGCAAGTCAATCTGCAATTAACTTATTCGTATTGCTGCGTGCTCCCATTATCTCCTGCCTAAGAGCCTGCAATGTGTAGGCTCCATTTGCAGCACACGAGGCCTGGCTCATCCTAGATGGCCGCTAAGTTTATGGCAGCCTGACCTCGGCAGCCTCTCCTCAGTTTCGTCTACCTGCAGCATACCATTGGCTGCTGGCTCCTTTTCTGAGCCAATCACACGCCGGCAAGGCGTGAGCCGGCCCACTGTACTAAGGACCACGATCGAAGGATCCTCGCCTGTCTTGTGCCTGATGCCGACACCACCGCAGTTCGTCGCCGAGTCCCAGGGGAGCAGGAGCTCCTACCACTGCAGGAGCAGTGGCACCCACCTCAATGCAGTCACACGCTCTGAGGTAAGCCTGTATGGCTTTATTCCTGATGCCATCCGAAGCCGTTGCTATATTCAATTGCATTGCTGCTGACCGCGCCACATTTGCACATGGGCAAGTCAATCTGCAATTAACTTATTCGTTTTGCTGCATGCTCCCATTATCTCCTGCCTAAGAGCCTGCAATGTGTAGGCTCCATTTGCAGCACACGAGGCCTGACCCATCCAAGATGGCTGCCAAGTTTATGGCAGCCTGACCTCGGCAGCCTCTCCTCAGTTTCGCCTACATGCAGCATACCATTGGCTGCTGGCTCCTTTTCTGAGCCAATCACACGCCGGCAAGGCGTGAGCTGGCCCACTGTACTAAGGACTACGATCGAAGGATCCTCGCCTGTCCTAGCCTCCTACGCCGCTAGCCGGAACCCCTGCTTGTTTGCACCTAACACTACACATATATCAAAGGTACCCTATGGTCGCTAATAGACCACATTTGACTTGCATTGTGCCCTATGGTCGCTAATAGACCACATTTGACTTGCATTGTGCCCCATGGTCGCTAATAGACCACATTTGACTTGCATTGTGCCCTATGGTCGCTAATAGACCACATTTGACTTGCATTGTGCCCCATGTTCACTAATAGACCACATTTGACTTGCATTGTGCCCTATGGTCGCTAATAGACCACATTTCACTTGCATTGTGCCCCATGGTCGTTAATAGACCACTTTTGATCTGTACTGTGCCCTATGGTCGCTAATAGACTACATTTGACTTGCATTGTACCCTTGTGCCCTGGCACTGTACCTAGCATGATAGTTGCATCCAGCCTGCCTGTTCTTGACCATTTCAAATTGCTACTGAAACTGTATCTAGCCTGATAGCTGCATCTAGCCTGCCTAGCCTTAGCCACCACAATTGCCACTGAAACACACCTAACTGACTATTACTCAGCCATTTAGCATGTACACCCTGGGTCTTGCCCACAGGTCACCCTGGCTACCATTGTATATCACTCTCCTCATCCCATTAGGAATACAACCACTTATAATAAGCACCAAAGCTAACATTCTGAGTCTTCGCACCACGTCCTACTCCACCCGTCGCACCTGTCCTATCATGATCAACACACAACAACCCGAAACTGGACTTAAAATGACCCACTATCCAAATAGCACCATTCTACAAAGGCCATGTAACACTACAGACAGAAACCTAAGACTACGTGCTCGCCTGTCCAAACTGCATAAGCTACCTGCCAAGAAAATTGAACTACTAAAATTCCAAAATAAAATACAGCTACCCTTGAAGGGTATTGCAGAACCCACCAGGAAACAGGCCAAGCCCAACAGACATAGAATAAACAACTCCAAACAGACAACCAAAGGTAGTCACAACACCACCTGTCCTAACCTAGCAGACCACAAACCATATCTCAAAGGTGCGCTTATAAACGCCAGGTCGCTAGTCGCACACGCCACAGAGATCTCAGATATCATTGCCACAGACAACCTAGACTTCTTGGCCATCTCAGAATCCTGGCTACATGAGGCGGCTGGCCCAGCCTTGTCACTAGCAGTCCCAGACAACTATACAATCCTACGTGCGGACAAACTTACCTCCTGAGGCGGAGGTCTAACAATCATAGCTAAAACTAGCCTGGACCTGAGGATCATCACTACTATCACTATGCAATCCTGTGAATGCCTCACGGTCAAAATAGCCACTGCCAACTCCCAAACCCTAAACATCATCCTCATCTACAGACCACCAGGTCCTATCGGAACCTTCGATGAGGACATCTCGACATCCTTGTCCAATAACCTAAAAAATACATCCCAAACAATAGTGCTAGGAGACTTTAATCTAGGCTATAATGACAATAAGGACACCCAATCGACAGCGATTGCTCTGACCTTGAAAGAGCTAGGATTCTCCCAAAAAGTTGAATTACCTACCCCCAACAAAGGTCGCATCCTTGATTGGATAGCAGACCATAACTGCAAAGCAAATATTACGGACTTTGTACCGCAGATCTGGACTGACCACTACCTGCTATTATTCACAGTGACAACCAACCGGGCCACTGCCCCGTCCTCACCCGCCCCTCCTGTGCCAACGAGAAATAAAAAACTAATGACAGCAGAAAATCTGATGCCCGTTATAATACCTAAATTGAACTCACTACCAGACAGTATGGACCCTAATCTGTTAGTTGAACATTATAACGTAGCCATGACCTCAGCCTTGGATCACATAGCCCCACTTAAACTAAGACATAGCAAACCAAAAAAACACCTCAATTCCTGGTTCACACCCCATCTAAAAAATCTCAGGCTGGCCAAAAGAAAACTTGAAACTATTTGGAGACTCTCCCCATCAGTCAAAAATAAACTCAACCTCTCCAAAGCCTCCTCCCAATACAACAAAGAAATACTATTAGCCAAACAAGAAACCTACAATACTAGAATATCCAACTCAAAATCTAGCGTCAAAGAACTGTTCAGCATTCTGAAAGAATTGGAAACACCCGTTGTACCCCAAGAAAACTGCACTAAGGATAAAAAATGGTGCTCTAGCATACAACTTGCCTTAACAAACAAAGTAGCAAACCTACAAACCAAAATTGCCATCAAGAAGGCATTGCTAACACCACACATCTCTCAGAGCCCAGTGCCACCGCCACAGCCTAAAACGGGAGCCCGATTCTGCTTTTCTAAGGTATCGATCATAGAGGTAGAAAAGGTAATCCTGGGACTTAAACCCTCCAACTGCAAAGGTGACCAATGCCCAGCACAACTCATCAAGGATGCTGCGAGAGAACTATGGCCATTTATAACCAAACTAATCAACTCCTCCTTTACCTCTGGTTCAGTACCGATCAACCTAAAAGAGTCCTGGGTACTGCCACTACTAAAGAAACAAACCCTTGACCCTGCCATTCCGACTAACATCAGGCCCATCACGACTGTGCCCTTTCTTCTAAAAATCTTAGATAAAGTGGCTTACCTGCAAATTCAAAACTTCCTAGAGTCTAACCACCTACTTGGAACCCGTCAATCAGGATTCCGCCCGCAACATGGGACCGAGACAGCGTTAATAGACCTCAAGGCCCAAATAGACGACTGCAGAGACAATGGCCAAGCGGCCCTACTTCTCCTCCTGGACCTATCAGCGGCATTCGACTTAGTGGACCACACGGTCCTCTGTAGTCACCTCGACTCAGCAGCCCACTTCTCAAAAGAGGCCATAATTTGGATCAAGTCATTTTTGAGTAATCGGACCATGAGAGTCTTCGCTCCATCAGCCTCAGCAGATCCAATTCCCATAACATGCGGTGTTCCACAAGGGTCTTGTGTGTCACCCACCCTCTACAATGTCTTTAAGAAGCCCCTCTTTGACGAAATGGATCATCTGGGTATCGCCTACACCAACTACGCAGACGATACCCAGATCCTCCTCCCGCTCTCAGGAGACTACGCCAAGGACCTGGCCCTAGTGAACAGGATATATAGCATCATTCAGGCATGGATGGCCACACACGGCTTATGCCTGAACGATGATAAAACTGAGCTTATTATCCTGGGCACCACTACCTATATATCCAAACTTAGCCCTGATTATGACAACTTCATTATCGATGGGAACAACATAAAAGTAGCTCACGAAGTAAAAAACCTAGGATTCTACCTAGACGCCACCATGAACTTTACCAAACAAGTCAACTCTCTAGCTTCTGCCACAGCATACACATGCAAACTTATCAGAGCGAGCAAACAATTCCTCTCTACAGATATTTGCATTACACTTGCCAGAGCCTTGATACTATCCAAATTAGACTATTGTAATGGACTTTACATTGGAGCAAATAAACAGACCATCCACAAAATCCAAGTGCTCCAGAACAATGCCTTGAGAGCAGCACTCAAGATTAACAGAAATTAGCATATATCCTCTACTAGAAGAGAATACAAATGGCTCTCCACCATAGACAAAATTCATCTCAAAATCGCTTCCCTCACCCACAAATGCATCAATAACAAAGCTCCTCCCTACCTCATGGACAGATTACGTAAAATAACTTCTTCCAGACCTACCAGAATAGCCAATGCAAACTGCCTCCAAGTTCCGCGTTTCAAACTTGCCACTATAGGAGGAAATAGCTTCCCGGTCAAGGCTGCGCAGTTATGGAACTCCCTCCCCCATGACGTCAGAGAACCTCAGCCTTTCGAAAAATTTAGACAAAACCTCACTAGGTGGCTCAGAGCCAATGACAGCTAACCAGTCCACTTGTCACATTGTACATAACTGTATAACTGTACATAACTGTATATAACTTTATATTACGTGAACAGGACCATGCAGGAGCATGCTCCTTGCTCCGTTGCTCTTGATCTCTTCCTGTTCATATCTGCTTACTGTAATATTGCTGATGCCTATGTCTACACTTAATGCCTTTTCCTTGTACTTGCAATTAGCCGAGCATATCTGTAACCAAGCTCAGCGTATCGCTGTACCTTCATCTGATTTTCATCTGATTTTCATGTATCTGTAACTAAGTTGAGCATATCCTTGTCTGTTTGCACCCTGATACTCCAGGGTATGGCGCGCCATACAAATAATAAACTAAAATAAACTAAACCTATAATTCTCCCTGTACACCCATCCTCCCTCCTGCTTCCCTGGCTTACCAAATTGCCTAACTACCCAGTCACAGTCACTGAGCCCACCAGTGCGGGCAGCTCCTCCCGATCATTTGATCCCCAATCTACATGCTCTACTACTGTGTGATCCACATCTTGGCTGCCTTGTACAGACACCATGCCACATGCTTCCAGATACCCTACAAAGAAGACAGTTACATGACTACGTTCAGCCTATGGCTGGCAGGGGTCGGAACTAATGTTTATTAAGCCCTAGTACATTTTGCATCTAATCTGTGTATTTCAGCCAATTTTAATCTGCTTATCCTGCTCACCTGTGCACTCTAGCCTATTTGACTCTGTGCCTAATCTGTGTATTTTAGCCAATTTGAATCTGCTTATCCTGCTCACCCGTGCTCTCTAGCCTATTTGAATGTGTGCCTAATCTGTGTATTTTAGACAATTTTAGCCAATTTTAGCCAATTTGAATCTGCTTATCCTGCTCACCTGCGCACTCTAGCCTATTTGAATTTGTGCCTAATCTGTGTATTTTAGCCAATTTTAGCCAATTTGAATCTGCTTATCCTGCTCACCTGTGCACTCTAGCCTATTTGATTTTGTGCCTAATCTGAGTATTTCAGCCAATTCGAATCTGCCCACCCTTAGGAACACTGTGCTAACCGATCCTGCTGACCTGTGCACTCTAGCCTACTTGATTTTGTGCCCACTCTGTGCATTCTAGCCAAGTCGAATCTACCTTTCGGTGATTGTCCAGCTAAATTACACTTCTGTCTCACCGCCCCTGGTGCTAGTCATCATTCTCTTTGATAGCGTTATTGGAAAATGGTAACCTTAGCTTTACTGTTATGCACCCTGATGCCTATCAGTTACCTACTAGCACCACTCTCAAATCTCGGCCCAACTTCACCAACAAACACGGCAGCTAAACTTGTCACTATGAGCCAACCTCCGCATAACAGGGTTTACACTACAGCACACTATGCTTCTTTACCATGTGACACTACTAAGAGAAATGTGAGTCTCCGTGCTTGACTACCTAAACTACACGAACCACTAAGAAGATCGCTTCCATCTATTAACCTTAAAACTAACCTTAAAACTAACCTTAAAATTAAATTGTCTCCGCCACCTTCTACTCGGGACATAAATATACCGCAGAACAACAACCACAAGTGTAAGTCGCGGGCTAATAACGCTGACAAATCTACCCCTGCCAAGGCATCTTCCGAGACCCCCCCCTCAAAGGGGCCCTTCTCAATGCAAGATCACTTGTCGCACATGCCACTGACATTGCTGACCTAATCACAGAGGGTAAGCTTGACTTCCTAGCCATTACGGAAACTTGGCTCCATAGTGCAGCAGGACCTGCCCTCATGCTAGCGATCCCCGATGGCTACACCATAGCCAGACAAGACCGTGACAGTACCCGAGGAGGTGGCATCGCCATCATCTCTAGAACATCTCTATGCTTAGGACTAGCCCATGCCTACTCGGGACACACGTGTGTATCCCTCTCTGTCACACTCCAGATAAATAACCCTCAAACCTTGACCATTCTCCTAATATATAGACCGCCTGGTCCACTCGGTACCTTTGAAGAGGACCTGCACAACATAGTCACAAACAACCTCAAACCATCCTTGCAAATACTCTTATTAGGGGACCTTAACCTTGGCTATATGGACCTAGAAGACAAATACGCCACAGATATAGCCACAACAATTAAGACACTAGGTCTTTCCCAAAAAGTTAATAAACCTACCCATCAAAAAGGTAGAATACTGGACTGGATAGCAGATTGCAATTGCACAGCCACCATCTCGTCCGTCTGTCCGCTCTCCTGGACGGACCATTCACTGGTGCCCTTCGACCTATCAAGTACAAGATCTATCCCACAGGTGCTCCCAGTAGCGCCTCCCTGTCTAACTAGAAATAAAAAAAGTATCACAGTAGAGAAAATAATCTCTACTATCCTTCCCACCCTCAACTCTCTGCCAGATAATCTTTACCCTAGTACCCTAGTTCAAGAATTTAACAATATCATGCTCTCCACCATGGACAGAATTGCCCCCCTCAAACTCAGGCCCAGTAAACCTATGGCCCACCTAAACAAATGGTTCACGCCTCAATTTAAAGACCATCGCACATTAAAAAGAAAAAGTGAAACCAAATGGAGACTTTGCCCCTCTAGTGAGAATAAGACTAAATTATCCTCACTGTCCTCTCTCTATAAGAAGGAAGTCTGCCAGGCCAAACGTAAATCATACGATGAGCGTATTGCCAACTCTAATTCCAATATGAAAGAACTCTTCTCCATACTTAAAGAACTTGAGTCCCCAATAGTTGCACCTGACATCTGCACCAAAGACAAACCTTGGTGCTCAGACATTCAACAAGCACTAGCCACAAAAATTGTCACTCTGCAAAATAAAATTCAGCAAAAAAAAGAATTGCTAAACCTACAGCACTCGTCTAATAGTACTGTTACCAATGCCCCGCCACAGGCCCATAAGAACACGTTCAATTTCTCCAAAATGTCTACCTTGGAAGTTGAAAAAATTATCCTGTCACTGAGCCATCTTACTGCAAAGGTGACATCTGCCCAGCCCAACTAATAAAAGATGCTGCCGGAGAACTATCCCCCTTCATTACCAAACTGATCAACACCTCTTTTGTCACAGGCACCATCCCTGCCAACCTCAAACAGTCTTGGGTGCTACCGCTCCTCAAGAAACAAACTCTAGACCCACTTATCCCCACCAATTACCGACCCATCACCACGGTTCCATTTTTACTAAAAATTATAGATAAAGCCGCCTATATTCAAATTCAAAAACACCTTGAACAGTTTAAACTCCTTGGTAACAGACAATCCGGCTTCCGCCCACTACACGGAACAGAAACAGCCCTTATTTATTTAAAGACCCAAATTGACGAGCTGAGAGACAAAGGGAAGTCAGTACTTCTGCTCCTACTTGATCTCTCAGCCGCGTTTGATCTGGTCAACCACAATGTCCTCTGCCGACACCTCGACTCTGCTGCCCATTTCTCACCGGAAGCTATTAAATGGATTAGGTCCTTCCTTAGCAAGAGAACAATGAGAGTCTTCTCCCCCTCGGCAGCGGCTGACCCTACCCCCATTCTCTGTGGGGTCCCTCAAGGATCTTGCGTCTCACCAACTCTCTATAATATCTTCACCAAACCCTTGTTAGATGATCTGGATAATATGGGTGTCACCTACACTAACTACGCAGATGACACCCAGATTCTCCTCCCGTTTTCTGGGGATCAAAGCAAAGACACAGGGTTGGTGAACAAAGTATATCTTATCATCCAAGCATGGATAAGACTGAGTTGATAATTCTGGGTTCGCAAGCAAATATCAAAAGACTAGGGCAGGAATTCTTCTCTTTCAATATTGATGGGAATACCATCAAAGTCTCCAAGGAAGTAAAAACCCTTGGCTTTTACTTAGACTCTACACTGTCGTTTGATAAACAGATCAAATCACTGACCTCCTCCACGGCTTACACGTGCAAGCTTCTTAGAGCTGGCAAACCATTCCTCTCTGACGAGAGTTGTTTGATCCTGGCTAGAGCCTTAATACTCTCCAGAATCGACTACTGCAATGCACTTTACAGTGGTGCTAATAAAACAACCATCCACAAGCTCCAAACTCTACAAAATAACACCTTAAGAGCAGCCCTAGGCATCAATAAAAGATCCCACATTTCCCCCCTTAGACGCCACCATAAATGGCTATCCACAGATAACAAAATACAGCTGAAGTTGTTATCTTTGACTCACAAAGCTCTCAACAATGTGGCACCCACGTATCTGATTGCCAAACTCCAGAGAAGAACCACGCATAGACCTACTAGAACTGGTAATGCTAACTGTCTGACTATACCTAAATACAAGCTTACAACCAAGTAATAGCTTCCCTGTAAAGGCAGCCAAATGTTGGAACTCACTGCCCCACGACATGAGAGCTGCCCAACCCTACTCCCATTTCAGAAAAAATGTTATAAAACATATCATCGCTACAGACCCTTAGCTGTGACCCGTAAGATTATGCCTGCTACTTGGGCCCAATCTAGAGCCTTTAGTGAGGCACGGAGGTGATGTATGTATGTGTGCACCTTGGCAAGTTGGCATACTGTATGGCTCCGTTCTTGCATCTGGAAAGGGTTTCCCCTCTGTACATATTGATACCTCTGTATATATTTGCATATTTTGACTTTTCTGTATCTTTGCAACTTCTGTATTTATGCAAATTCTGTAACCTATGTTTATAACTATGTAAGCTTTGCATCTTCATTCTGTTGCGCCCTCTTACCTACGGGTTTTGGTGCGCATAACAAATAAATAAACAAACAAACAAACAAACAAACAAACAAACAAACAAACAAGTGCCTCAAAACCATTTACCACCTTGTATGTACCAGGTACTGCTAACTTCATGCCCACCGTTTCACAAGAACCGGGAATCATGAGGCAGCCAGACTATAGTAGGCACAGCATGATTGAACAGGCAGGCCACGGCACATCAGAGATGGATGGACGGGCGTCCCTGTACAGATTCCAAAATGTTATGGCCGATATATCTGATCAGGAAATCTCGTATGAGGAGAAACTGAGGGAGATAGACCTAAAGAAGCATCATCTACAAAGGGACCATTTGGTTTGCTTTGCAGAACAAAAAGAGTGCAAATTGAGGCCTCAAATGAGCATTCTAAAAACCTCCACCGAATCAGAGCAGTGGCGGGGGATCCTCCACCAACCCTGGAAGCAGGGAGGAGTCAGAAGACCACTCTCCTGTGCGAAAGTGCGAGTCCAGGGGGAGTGACCCAGAGAGCCCATGGCACAACAGGGGAGAAGAAACTAGACCCCACCATTCTGAGGCAACTCACAAGCTCAAAGTACCAGGGAGTGCCTAGAAGATAATGAGGGGACCTCAAACAGTAGCAGCTCTGAGTCTGAGGGTGAATGAAGTGGCAAAAGAAGGCTAATAAACAAAATAGAGCTCTGGTGAAAGACACCATTAGGCAGATTAAGGCTATTAGGAATTTCATGACTCTATATCACAAAAAGGGAAAAGATTCTGTCTGGGAGCATCTGGAGCTATATGAACAAATGATGGGATCTTTTAACATCAAAAATAGCCAGAATTGCATAGACTATGCCAAATGGAAGTTCTCTCCAGAGTACTCCAGCTTCTTTGCGGGGCTGGAAGGCCAGAACCATTCAAGGTGGTCCACCTATAAGGCGGCCAACTTGAAGCACTTTTTCACACACAGAAACCCTCAGAAACCCTCAGGAGGCCCGCAAGGCGGCCTACAATCTGCAGTGTGGAGAGGATCAGGCCCCAAGAGAATTTGTGAAGGAACTCAAACGCGCATTTGCGCAAACTAACAGGCAGGTGCGCACGAATAGTAGGGAATTTCTAACCAGCTATTTTCATGCGCTCCCAAAATATATAATGACACAGCTGGTAAGAGATGTTCATGATAACAGGACCCTGGACTGGGTAATAGAGCAGGCTACCCCGATCTATGAGTTCCAAAAACCTGCCGAAAGCAAAAACCAAACAAAAAACCCCAAACTAACTAACACCCCTGCTGATGCTAAGGTGGCGGAGGTGAAGGTTTCACCGATTTTGGAGCTATAAATGGGGGGGCCTAAAAACGCACTTTTCCAAAACCAGCCAAATCAAAGGCAAAGAAGGCCTGCTGATCAATCAGCAGCAGGTGGTGGTGAGGTAGGTAATCCCACCAATGTGACCTCTAACTCTGCTAATTATATCAGTCCCAGGTAGGGCAACAGACCTTTCTTGGAGTTTGTGTGGACTCCCCCAACCCAAGGGGGGATCCAATCAGGTGAGTACTGCCCCAGGAAACCTCCCTCCTAACTTCCCTCAGGAGGGCAGTAATCCTCCAAATCCTGGGTTAAGTTTCTTCCCCCGGTACCTTCCAAACCCCAACCTGCAGGATAACCTTCCATTCTCTCCCTGCTTTTAGGAGTCCAGACCACCCAATCTGGCAAAGGGGAGGCTGTGATGCTGGAAATGTATCAGAGGGACAGGGCCTCTGAATCCTTGTCCTCTTCTGCCTTTTATCGTGTGTTCTGTTATGTTTTCTGCCCAGGAATCCATTTGGGACTCCTGGCAGTGCAGCTCTCTCTTTTGGTTTGGTGAACAGACCCCTGGGATACCCTTATGGCACCCATGGGTGGGGGGGGTACAACCCTGTGCCCCTAGTGTATGTTTTTGGGCACCTGTGGGTGGCCCACAGAGCAGGGTATGGGCTGGTGGCAGCTCCATGCTGAATTGGACAGGTGCTCTGGGTGTCCTCCATTTTGGGATACCCAGGCCCTGCCATTGGGATCAGTTGATTCCTGATAGAAACAAGATGGCCCCTGTGGCCTCTTGCTTTCTATTGCCTGTTGTCTTGTTTTCCCAAAGTCCTGGGATGCCCTGACTCTGTCCCTTCCCCCTGACTGGCTGTTGGGTGGAAGTTCCATATATGGTGTTGTTGTGAAGGCCCAGCTAGACTGACTGGAGCCTTCCCAGTGACTGTATGTTGTGGGTACCTCCTGTGGGTGGGACCTGGGTGAATGGAGTGTGTGACCAATATACACTCCTTGTTGTGGTTGTCTGGTTTCTGGCATGAGAGACAAAGACTGAGACAGCCCTGCCCGAAACTGGCCTGAATGCAGTGTGTAGTGTTGAATGGCTGGGTACTTGTCCCAATCCACATTCCTTGTTGTGAGTGTCTGAAAGGGAGGAGTGTGGCCTGAATGCACTGTGTGCCTGATTGGCTGACTGACTGCATGAATGCCCTTCTGTGTGATTGGCTGCTGTGTGTGTGCCAGCAGTGTGGATGAGAGACAGAATAGTATATCTGGGGACCTCTCACCACTGGAAATTGTTCAGAAGCATTCAGAAGCTGAGTCTCCACTCAAGAGTAACTGGATTTGCTGATCCTCGACGTCCAGCTGGAAGAAGAAGACTTGCTGTGGCATTTGCTTCGACGGAACTGAAGGTTGTCGAAATCGTCGAGGACTGACCCGAGAGAGGACCTGGTAAGGCGCCCTCTTCCCGTGCTCCGAGGGACCATCGAGCACCGCTGAATCTTCGCCGAAGCGCCCTGGAAGTCAGACCCTCGAAAGGCTGCCGACCCGAGACGGGACCGCCGAGGAGATCGAAGTGAAGCACCCGGACATCGACGCTGTCGAAGTCCATTGCCGTCGACCAGGGTTCGCAGGTCTGTGTAACCGCTGGAGGCCCGTCGAAGTTGTGTTGCCCAGCCGTGGGAACCACTT
Source organism: Ambystoma mexicanum (assembly GCF_040938575.1). Taxonomy (NCBI): domain Eukaryota; kingdom Metazoa; phylum Chordata; class Amphibia; order Caudata; family Ambystomatidae; genus Ambystoma; species Ambystoma mexicanum. Next base: position 1,266,010,662 of record NC_090929.1, on the reverse strand, counting down.
GACGCCGTGCCGCCGACGATCGGAGCCGTCCGCTCCATTGCCTAAGAACATTCAATCGAAGGACTCTCTCGACCGCATCGTCGACCGCTTATCCTGCCGGAGAAAGTCGAGGACGACCAACGCGCCGAGGAGAAACCTGCCGGTGGGTTTCCCGCCACCCGACGACCCCAAAGACTCGGACGACTCGACGCCCTTGCTGGGCTCCCGTCTCTACAATCTTTGCGGTCCAGAACTATTGTCATCGAGGTGCCCCGCACACCTCCGCCTTGCAGGACGCCGACGCCCCGACGCCGACGAGCACCGCTCGGACGGAGCTGCCGCCTCTTCGACAACGGTCGGCCTCGTTCGTCGACGGACGTTCGACGCCCCGTGCCTCCCGCCTGAAAAGGAAGGCATTCAAGAAGGGCCGTCGATTCCCCGTCGCCGAACAGCGAGTCCCTCGACGCTTGTCGACGCCTTTTCGAGGAACTCGACTCCACCAGGTACATTGGGGGGGTAAAAACATTATAGGAGAAAAATAGACTATTGAACAATATCTGGACTGGGCTGGGGTTATATCTCTTTATTTTGCAGGTTGCCCAGGTGGGGGGATCTCCACACAGAACTGTGTCCAGTAGCAAGGGCCAGTATTCTGCCTATTGTTTCAACCCTCTGTTATCTCTCCTCTCTCTATTGCTGGTTTCCTTCTTATTGATCTGTGTGCCATTTCTACAGTATTGTGAATGCACTTTAATGAGGTCTAATATTAGTGGTACCACTTTAGAATTGTAGATATTTACCATTGCTGATTTTCCTGAGCACAAAGTGCGTTATTGTGATAAGTGTACATAACCCTTGAATATTAATTATATAAAGACTGTGTTTTCAGTAATACAGTGTGTGGACATTCCTTTGTGGGGGCTTGGGGATACACTGTACTTAAGAACCAGCCTGCATCACCTCCTGAGAAGCTAGGCCTTGATTGCTCGTCCATCGCTACCGTATTAGAGAATCTTGGCTGGGGTCCTCTGTGCCTCCCCTCTACCATATAGAGAGCAGAAGTACAGACCCCCCCACCGGTCTTCTTTACAAAGCTGGTGGCAGCGGTGGGATGCTTATGGTTTTAAGACTCAGTGTATAACCGTGCCACTTACAAAATATCCGCACTTTTATTAGATTAAGGTTTGGGTGTGTACCAAATAACTGCATTACAAGCAATGGAGGCCATTGCAAATGGTAAATTGACTCGGATGAGCTTAGAGGCTCTCCAGAGTGCTTGTGAAGCCAGGGAGTTAGACTTTGTGGATAAGTCTAGGGCTGAGCTGATAGCTGCCCTGGTGGATTACCAGACTGATGGTGAAACTCTTGAGGAAGGGGGGGATGCAACCAGTGAGGACTCTGCCCCTGGGGTTGTCGCTGAATCTGTTTCTGGGAATGCCACCATTCCTGCTGCCTCTGTTCCAAACCCCAGCAATTCCATGGAACTTGAGTTATTGAGGATGAAGTTAGCCTTTGAATATCGCAAGTTGGAAATAGAAGCTGAGCTTAAGAAAGAGGAGCTGGCACAGCAAGTGGAACTCAAGAATAGGGATCTTGAACTCAGAAATAAGGACCTTGAACTCAAAAGCCAGGACACTGAATGTCAGAGAATCCAGCTAGAGAAAGCCAGAGTGGAGACTTCAGCTAGATCCAGTGAGAGTGTCAGGTCCCCAGCCACCAAGTTTATGAAAGATTTGGTTGGTGTGTTTGTGGAGGGTTCAGATATCCTCCAATGGATTGAAGCGTTTGAAATGGCTTGTGCAATTCATGATGTAGATAAAAGAGATTGGGCTAAGTGTTTGTTAAGCAGAGTGCCTCAAACTGGATATGACTGTATTCTGAAGCTGAGTGTGGAAGAAAGGGGTCAGTATGAGTGTATGAAGTCTGCTTTGATTGCCAAGTTTGGCAAGACACCTGCCCAATACCTTAAAAGGTTCAGGGAATTTAAGAAAAGAGAGAATGTGTCTTGGGTTGACTGGGTGAGTACTGCGCACATGAACATGATGGGGTGGATTGATGGATACAAGGTGAAAACTTTTGTTGAGTTGTCCCACCTCTTGTTTTTTGAGCATTTTTCTGAAGCCTGTTCACCAGAGCTGCGTCAGTATGTGGCTGACCAGAACATTTTGGACCCCTTTAAGCTGGCTAGGTTGGCTGACAAGTGGGTCTCCCACCGGGTGTCCCCTAAGGACTCCAGTGGGAAGGACAAGGACAAAGAAAAGGGGGCCTCTCAGAAAGCTGAGGAGTCCCAAAAGCAGTCACAGTCGGGTAAACCAAAACCTTCCTCTCCTAAGACCCAAAAATCTAGTGGGGATAAGTCCTCTGTGGGTGGGAATAAGAGTAGTGGTCCACCTGCTGCAAAGCAGGCTCCCAGTGGTTCCAGTACCGTACCCCGCACTCCTGGCACTTGTTGGGATTGTGGGGCTCTGGATCACAAAAGGGGTGACCCCAAGTGTAAAGGTAAGGCACTTGGAGTACAGGCTGTCAGCCTGACCTACCCTTACCCCGTGTCTGAGGTGGAGGCCACTGTCCTCCCCTCCTCTACAGGAATCACATTTGGTGCTCCAGTAGAGATTTCCTTAGTGTCCCTTGGGGCCTGGGACCAGTACGCAGAAGTACTGGCGACTATCCCGCAGAACACCCGTAGGTTTTTGAGAAGTGTCCTCTTGAATGGCCAGCCTTCTACTGGTTTGAGAGACACTGGGGCAAGCATGACAGTGGTGGACAGGACCCTGCTCAAGCCAGAGGACTATGTAGGTGCTCCTCTGAGAACCACCAGGTTAGCTGGTGGGCCTCCCAAATTATCGCCTGTAACCCTAGTCACACTCATGATTGGAGACAAGACAGCAAAGCTTCCTGTCCTGGTTCAGGACAATGTCCCTGCTAACATTCTGTTAGGAAACGATCTAGTAGAGTTGGGGTTGATCTCGGATGGTCTTCCCATGACTGCTGCTGCAGTCACTAGGTCACAGGTGACACCGGGTCTGGCTGTGAGTCAGGTATCCGAGCCAAAGGCGAGGCCTAAGGCAAGAAGAAGGAAGACCAAGAAGGCCACCTCTGTGGAGGGAACACCTTCTCTTCCTGCTGTTCCGACAGCACCCAATGGGATCCATGCTCCGGACGGGCTGGGTCCGGCGGAAAACCCAAACTCAACTCCTGTGGGAGAAGAGACAGAAGACTCTCCTGTGGGAGAGGTTCTCAACCCGGAGGATCATCCCGACCTTCAATGCTTGTTAGCTGAAGGGGGACCCTCCCGGGCAGACTTCTGTAAGGGACAGAGAGAGTGCCACTCTCTCGAGGGCCTGAGGAAACAGGCCCTGTCCCAGGCACAAGGTGAAGTGCCTAGGACATTCAAGATTTATTGGGAGGGTGAGCTCCTTGTTAGTGAGCCCACTAAGCCCGAACCTGGTGCCCGCAAGAGGTTGGTGGTACCCCAGGTTTACAGGCCCTTCCTACTGCAGTTGGCGCATGAGGTGCCCTTGGCTGGTCATCTTGGGACCAAGAAGACTAAGCAGAGGCTCTCTGCCCATTTCTACTGGCCACGGATGGGAGTAGAGGTGGAGTCCCACTGCAGGACCTGCCCAACTTGTCAGTTGTCTGGCAAGACTGGAGGCAGGGTCATTGCCCCACTGCAGCCATTACCAGTGGTTGGCACCCCATTTGAGAGGGTGGGCATCGACATCGTCGGTCCCCTTGACCCTCCCACTTCAGGTGGACATCGGTTCATCCTGGTCTTGGTAGATCATGCCACCAGGTACCCTGAGGCAATACCCCTTCGGACTGTTACTGCCAAGGTGGTTGCCAGGGCTCTCCTGGGCATTTTCACCCGTGTTGGATTCCCCAAGGAGGTTGTCTCTGACCGAGGATCCAACTTCATGTCTAGTTACATGAAAACCATGTGGAAAGAGTGCGGGGTAACCTACAAGTTCTCCACCTCTTACCACCCCCAGACCAATGGTCTGGTTGAGAGATTTAACAAAACTCTCAAGGGCATGCTAGGTGCTTTGGAAGAGCCCCTAAGGAGGAAATGGGATCTCCTCCTGCCATGCCTGCTGTTTGCTTACAGAGAGGTACCTCAAGAGGGTGTTGGTTTCAGCCCCTTTGAGTTACTCTTTGGACATCCCGTGAGGGGGCCCCTCGCCTTGATCCGAGAAGGCTTGGAAGCCACCCCTCCAGGTCCCGCCAAGCAAGTGGGGGACTATGTGTTAGGCCTCAGGCGGAGGATGACACAAATGATGGGTCAGGCAACAGCAAATCTCAAGGCCAGCCAGGAATTGAATAAGTACTGGCATGACCTGAAAGCTTCGCAAGTGGATTGGACTCCGGGACAGGAAATCCTTGTGATGGAGCCTACCAAGCCTAGAGCTTTGGCAGACAAGTGGACTGGACCCTTCAGGATCATCTCCAAGATGGGCGAAGTCAATTATCTGGTGGACATGGGAGCCTCTGGGGTAGCCCCCCAGGTATTCCATGTCAACAGGCTCAAGCCTTTCCACAGGCGAGCAGAAGTCTCATGTCTCTTGCTAGCTTCAGGGCAAGAAGAGGATGAGAGTGAGCCCCTTCCTGATTTGCTGCATAGCAACCCTCAGGATGGCTCAGTGGAGGGAGTACAACTCTCTCCCGATTTGACAACAGAGCAGCAGAGGGCCTGCCGGGCTTTGCTCCAGCAGTATGCCCCTCTGTTTTCACTGACACCGGGCCTTACACCGTGGTGTAAGCACGAAATTGACACTGGTGACAGTGTGCCTGTCAAAAGCAGGAGCTATCGTATGTCAGATACCGTCAAAAACCACATCCAGGCTGAGGTCGCCAAGATGTTGGATCTGGGTGTTATTGAACCCTCCACCAGTCCCTGGTCCAGTCCAGTGGTCCTTGTCCCCAAGGCAAGTTCCCCGGCGGGTACCAAGGATTGGAGGTTCTGTGTGGACTACCGAGGAGTCAATGCCGTCACCAAAACTGACGCGCACCCATTGCCCAGGGCTGATGAGCTCGTGGACACTATAGGTGCTGCCAAATTTGTGAGCACCTTTGACCTTACCTCAGGCTATTGGCAAATAGCTCTGACGGACCATGCCAAGGAAAAGACGGCATTCTCCACACCTGAGGGACTCTACCAGTTTAGGGTCATGCCCTTTGGGTTGAAGAATGCCCCTGCCACCTTCCAGAGATTGGTCAACCATGCGCTCAGTGGGCTGGAAGCCTTTTGTGTGGCTTACTTAGACGACATTGCCGTCTACAGTTCCACCTGGGAAGAGCATTTGACACATCTGGATAAGGTGTTGCAGGCCTTGAAAAGGGCTAACCTCACTATCAAGGCCACCAAGTGCCAGATAGCTCAGGGGAAAGTTACCTATCTTGGTCATGAGGTAGGAGGGGGTCAAATCCAACCTCTCTCCAGTAAAGTACAGGACGTACAGAACTGGGAGACTCCCACTACTCAAACCCAGGTGAGAGCCTTTTTGGGCCTCACTGGGTACTATCGCAATTTCATGGCAGACTATGGAACCATAGCTGCACCCCTGACAGCTCTAACTTCACCCAAACAGCCTAGGAAGGTTAATTGGACTGAAGACTGTCAGAGGGCCTTTGATGGCTTGAAAGAAAGTCTGTGTAGGGCACCTGTGTTGAGTGCGCCTGACTACAGCCGACCCTTTATCGTCCAGACGGATGCCTGCGACACCGGAATTGGAGCTGTCTTGTCCCAGTTAGATGACAAAGGGAGAGAACATCCTATCATATTCATCAGTAGACAACTCAAGGGTAGAGAACTTAGGTGGGCTACTGTTGAAAAGGAATGTTTTAGTATAGTTTGGAGCCTTAGGCGTTTTAGGCCCTACCTTACGGGGTCCACCTTCAAGGTCCAAACAGATCATAAGCCCCTGAAGTGGCTTATGCAGATGAAGGGTGAGAATCCGAAATTGCTCAGGTGGTCGATTAGCCTACAAGGGCTAGACTTCACCATAGAGCACAGACCAGGGAAGAGTCACGATAATGCAGATGGCCTTTCCAGAAGGTATGTTGACCGTCTGGATGAGGGTGTCTATCCCGTGGGAGATTAGGCACCCTCCACCTCAGTCTGGGGGGGGCGACTGTGATGCTGGAAATGTATCAGAGGGACAGGGCCTCTGAATCCTTGTCCTCTTCTGCCTTTTATCGTGTGTTCTGTTATGTTTTCTGCCCAGGAATCCATTTGGGACTCCTGGCAGTGCAGCTCTCTCTTTTGGTTTGGTGAACAGACCCCTGGGATACCCTTATGGCACCCATGGGTGGGGGGGGTACAACCCTGTGCCCCTAGTGTATGTTTTTGGGCACCTGTGGGTGGCCCACAGAGCAGGGTATGGGCTGGTGGCAGCTCCATGCTGAATTGGACAGGTGCTCTGGGTGTCCTCCATTTTGGGATACCCAGGCCCTGCCATTGGGATCAGTTGATTCCTGATAGAAACAAGATGGCCCCTGTGGCCTCTTGCTTTCTATTGCCTGTTGTCTTGTTTTCCCAAAGTCCTGGGATGCCCTGACTCTGTCCCTTCCCCCTGACTGGCTGTTGGGTGGAAGTTCCATATATGGTGTTGTTGTGAAGGCCCAGCTAGACTGACTGGAGCCTTCCCAGTGACTGTATGTTGTGGGTACCTCCTGTGGGTGGGACCTGGGTGAATGGAGTGTGTGACCAATATACACTCCTTGTTGTGGTTGTCTGGTTTCTGGCATGAGAGACAAAGACTGAGACAGCCCTGCCCGAAACTGGCCTGAATGCAGTGTGTAGTGTTGAATGGCTGGGTACTTGTCCCAATCCACATTCCTTGTTGTGAGTGTCTGAAAGGGAGGAGTGTGGCCTGAATGCACTGTGTGCCTGATTGGCTGACTGACTGCATGAATGCCCTTCTGTGTGATTGGCTGCTGTGTGTGTGCCAGCAGTGTGGATGAGAGACAGAATAGTATATCTGGGGACCTCTCACCACTGGAAATTGTTCAGAAGCATTCAGAAGCTGAGTCTCCACTCAAGAGTAACTGGATTTGCTGATCCTCGACGTCCAGCTGGAAGAAGAAGACTTGCTGTGGCATTTGCTTCGACGGAACTGAAGGTTGTCGAAATCGTCGAGGACTGACCCGAGAGAGGACCTGGTAAGGCGCCCTCTTCCCGTGCTCCGAGGGACCATCGAGCACCGCTGAATCTTCGCCGAAGCGCCCTGGAAGTCAGACCCTCGAAAGGCTGCCGACCCGAGACGGGACCGCCGAGGAGATCGAAGTGAAGCACCCGGACATCGACGCTGTCGAAGTCCATTGCCGTCGACCAGGGTTCGCAGGTCTGTGTAACCGCTGGAGGCCCGTCGAAGTTGTGTTGCCCAGCCGTGGGAACCACTTGACGCCGTGCCGCCGACGATCGGAGCCGTCCGCTCCATTGCCTAAGAACATTCAATCGAAGGACTCTCTCGACCGCATCGTCGACCGCTTATCCTGCCGGAGAAAGTCGAGGACGACCAACGCGCCGAGGAGAAACCTGCCGGTGGGTTTCCCGCCACCCGACGACCCCAAAGACTCGGACGACTCGACGCCCTTGCTGGGCTCCCGTCTCTACAATCTTTGCGGTCCAGAACTATTGTCATCGAGGTGCCCCGCACACCTCCGCCTTGCAGGACGCCGACGCCCCGACGCCGACGAGCACCGCTCGGACGGAGCTGCCGCCTCTTCGACAACGGTCGGCCTCGTTCGTCGACGGACGTTCGACGCCCCGTGCCTCCCGCCTGAAAAGGAAGGCATTCAAGAAGGGCCGTCGATTCCCCGTCGCCGAACAGCGAGTCCCTCGACGCTTGTCGACGCCTTTTCGAGGAACTCGACTCCACCAGGTACATTGGGGGGGTAAAAACATTATAGGAGAAAAATAGACTATTGAACAATATCTGGACTGGGCTGGGGTTATATCTCTTTATTTTGCAGGTTGCCCAGGTGGGGGGATCTCCACACAGAACTGTGTCCAGTAGCAAGGGCCAGTATTCTGCCTATTGTTTCAACCCTCTGTTATCTCTCCTCTCTCTATTGCTGGTTTCCTTCTTATTGATCTGTGTGCCATTTCTACAGTATTGTGAATGCACTTTAATGAGGTCTAATATTAGTGGTACCACTTTAGAATTGTAGATATTTACCATTGCTGATTTTCCTGAGCACAAAGTGCGTTATTGTGATAAGTGTACATAACCCTTGAATATTAATTATATAAAGACTGTGTTTTCAGTAATACAGTGTGTGGACATTCCTTTGTGGGGGCTTGGGGATACACTGTACTTAAGAACCAGCCTGCATCACCTCCTGAGAAGCTAGGCCTTGATTGCTCGTCCATCGCTACCGTATTAGAGAATCTTGGCTGGGGTCCTCTGTGCCTCCCCTCTACCATATAGAGAGCAGAAGTACAGACCCCCCCACCGGTCTTCTTTACAGAGGCCAAGGGTGGAAGGTTACCAAGGGAATCCCCAGTACCCAGGGTACTCCGGGAGAAGGGATAGTTACCCTTCCCGAGAACAAACTAGGTTTGATCAAAGACCCCCGTACCAGCCGAAGAGGGTGTCCCAATTGCAGCGCCAGGACCAGAACCTTACTCACGATCTGAGTTGAATGTTGAGGGCTCAGCAGAACCCTCAGATGAACATGGCGACTCGGAACCCCTCAAACCAAGGGTCTGGCACCCCAGAACAATGACAGGGAGAGAACCCAGACAACCCACCAGTTTCAGAGAAGGAGGCACGCGAGGAAGTGGGGTGCAAAGCCCTAGAGGAAGCTTCCTTCCTCACCCGTGAAAAGCCCCTGGACACCCCGGAACCAGAACTAAAATCTCTCGCCCCTGAAAATCTGCAACCCAGGGAACAGAGGGTGGATAGGCAAAACAAAAAAAAACAAAAAGACCCATTTTGTGGAGGAAGTCAGTGTCCTCCAGTTTGAAGGGGAAGCATCCTTGGAGAATTCCTCCCAAAGAGAAATGGGGCCCAAGAGACCAGAACTTAGACTGGGTGGGTGTGGGGACTGATTCAGAATCAACCATCCCTGAACCCCAGAATTGTCATCCAGAGAACAATATATTGATGGAGGGATCCTCCCCACAAACTGGTTCTAGTGACTGCCACCAGGTAGAAGGGGGCAGCACAAAGCTAAGGGAAAAAGGGGATCTCGAAATCCCACCTATTTCAGGATGCCACATTTTTGTTACAGATTCCCAGACTCCGGCACAGAAAACTATCCAAAACCCTGCCATGACGGAGTCCAAAATAAAGAAATTGACCGCCCAGCTGCCTAAAATGCCCATTAACTTTGCCCATTGGAGGAGAAAGAAGGTAGATTCTACGCCCCCGTCCGAGTGCAAGGGCAATGTGCATTTTTAGCACTGGTGGACACTGGATCCCAAGCCACTGTTCTGTCCAAAAGGGCCTTTCAGCAGCTAAATTCAGGAAGGGGGAGAGACACCAGATCTCGCTCACCCCTCTTCCTGGGCAACTCCAGAACTTAGATGGGAATGAAATTCCAGTCGAGGGGACTTCAGATCTGGAAATTAAAATTGGGCGACATAAGGTGAAGCACCCGGTTATAGTCGTGACTCCAGACGGGACCGCATGTCTATTACGTAATGACCTCCTCTGCAGGTTGTCTCCCCTGATAGACTGCATAAATAAGGTCCTCTGGGCTCAGACTAACCAGCCAATAAAATTAAAACAAAGTGTCAACCATGTCGGTTTAAATGTAATATGCCACATGGTTGAACACAAATCTGAACAAATTGAGTTTCATTTCCAAAATAATCAAATACCTGACATTACAGTAATTGTTGTAGGACAACAAACTGGTGATGGGAACTCCTCTCCATTCTTGAAACTCAACCTTACTTCCAGTTTTAAGAGGCATTACACACAGGAAGGAAATAATTTGAAATTTAATACCAACTCCCTATCTGAAAATCCAAATTCTGTAGTAAAAAGTGATGAAAAAACCAGCTCAAAGTAGCTGACATTCAGAAAATCTGAGAACAGCTGTTCCTCCCTATTCAGTTAAATGAGGGGAAGGAGCATGTTCTCGCCAGAGTGTGCCTGAACAACTGAAAGAGCTTCATCAGCAAAGCCATGTTCAGGAAAAACTCCCAAAAGATCCAACCATTCCCACATTTAAATTGATTGATAAGTGGGAAATATGCCTGGAAACTCCCAATTACAACCATCTCCTACCTGGCAGGTGTATGCTCAAGATTTCCATGGGTGACAAAAGCATAGAGCATAATTGTTAGGTCATGCGAGATGTCCCTGCTGCATTCTATTTAGGCAGTGACATTCTCAATCGGTTTGCAATTAATTTGGACCTTATTAATTACAAGGTCTGGTCCCGACTGGGGGGCAATCCCATGGGCTTTGATGATTCTGAAAAGGCATTCCGTCGGCTCAATTGCTGCCGTATGTGTTTGATGTTCAAATTGGAGAGGAGGTCACCATCCTAGGACGGACCCGACAATTCCCACTTGACTTAAAAATTAAGAGAGGATAGAAACTACAAAATCCAGATGCATATGTACACCTCATTGCCCTTCTTCAACAACAGGGGTTGGGGTTAAGCCCGACACCATTAGTTAATATAGAACACAACACCATTCCACTAGTGCTGGATAACAGCGACCTTAGGAGTATCACTCTGGGCGCAGGCACCATTATTGGAATGGCGGTGGATGACAAGCATTTTTCCATGGATTTAGGAAATTAACTCATAGGACCAATCGCCAATGACTGCTATGATAATGACAATGACATACCGCCAGAAAGGATCTTCACCGAGCAAGAGGGAAATTTCCTGGTGTACTCTTCCTGCCCTTACAGGGGGAAGAGGTGACATGTGACATCAGGAAGGATGAGGTGATGTTCCAGGTCCACAATGACTGCCATTCCTACCTAAAACCTTCTGTCCAGGTCAACACCCTAACCAGAGACCTCTCCACACAGCTGGAGGAGGCCGCTGAGATTGCGAAACCCGAAGTCTTTCCAGGCTTTAGGCAGATGGTGGAAGAGCGGGGTCAACCTCGCTGATGCCTGTGAGACTGAGAAACAGAAGCAAACGTTGAAACAGGTGTTCTTAGATGTTCAAGATATCTTTGCTGTGGACTCGTATGACTTTGGTCGCACCGAGATACATACTATCTCAATTCCCACAGACCCCGGTATAACTCCAGTATTCATGAAGCAATATTGCTTGCCTCTCAGAAATCAAAAACCTAGAGTCCCGTGGGATAATTCGTCAAGTCCACAGCACCTTTAATAATCTGGTGCTGGGGATTTTAAAACCAAATGGCCAATGGGGACTTTGCGCAGACCTTAGGGAGCTGAACAAACGGGTCCACATATCCAGATGGTCTCTTCCTTACATTGACCAAGGGCTGGCCCAGATCCAGGGGTCAAAGGTGTATACCACCATTGACCTGACAAATGGATCCCGGACCGTGCCCGTCAGTAGGGAGGACCAGTACAAGCTGGCCTTTACCTTCGGAGGCAGCAGTACACATGGACCCGGACTCCCTTCAGCTACATAAACTCCGGCAACAAATTCAACATCTTCCTACACAAGGCCATGCCTGACTTGGATGAAAGGGGTAACCTGGCCTATGTGGATGATGTCCTGATTAAAAGCTCAACTGTGGAGGAACACATAGCGGAAATCTGCTATGTTCTGACCGAGTTGAGGGTTGCCAGAGCAAAACTGTTCTTCCAGAAGGCACATTGGTGTAGGACCCGTGTCAACTTCTTGGGACATGAAGTAACCCCTGAGGGTCTCTGTCCCCAGGCGAAGAAACTAGAAGCACTACTAAAACTGAAAGACCCCACAACTCTGCATGAGCTAAGAAGCCTTCTTGGACTGACTAATTACAGTAGGAAGTTCATTGAGGATTGCGCAGAGGTCACAAGACCCCTCGTCCATCTGTTGAAGGGGGGGATCAAGTGGTAGTGGGTTCCAGAACAAGTTGAGGCAGTACAACAACTCAAAAGAAGTCTCTCACAAGCGCATTGTCTAGCTTACCCTGTCAAAAACAAGGAGTTCTTCTTGGAGACGGGTTCTAGAATACATGCTTGTCAGCAGTATTATACCAAAAGCATGACAATGTCAATAAAGTCATCTCCTATGCAAGCAAGACTTTATCCTCTGTGGAGGAAAAATTCAACGATTGTGAGAAAGCACTCCTGGCAACGGTGTGGGCATTGAAAAATTACCACCCGTTCATCCAGGGGGAGCATATCATAGTGGAGACTCCACACCAGCCATTGCAATACCTCCAAAGCGGCATAATCTGGGCAGGAAATGTGAGTAATTCCATAATTACTTCCTGGATTCTGTCCAGGCAAGGCTTTCCTGTGGAGGTCAGATATGGCAAAAACAAGAAGAGTTACATCGCGCAAGGTGTGGCTGACTTGCATGAATGTGCCAGAGAAAACGGTCTCGAGGACGAAAGTCTCAAAACTCAAGACAACATGGAGGCGTACCTGAATTCCCCGCACAAAGTCTATGAAGAAGACATGTGCAAGGGGATGCCCACAGTTTATGTGGACGGGTGCTCCTACCATGTTAACAACGGTGGAAAGGAACTGGGGGCCGGCGTTGGGAATGCCTGGGTGAATGATGCCTGTAGCCCTCCGCTGGGTACAAAATCGGTCCCCGCAGTAATCAGGTGGCGGAGTTGATGGCAGTTCATCAGGCCAGCCTCACTGCCGTGTAATTCCGACTCCATGAACTGGTCATAATCACAGATTCAAATTATGTCCGGAACGGGTTCGTGGAGCACCTGATCAATTGGAGAACCAGAGGCATGCTGTGTGCAAATACCAAACCACTTAAACATGGCAAGCTCATACACAATATTGTTGATCTGGTCACCTCTAATCGGATCACCATCTATTGGAAAAAGATTACGGGTCATTCCAGAATAGAGGGGCCAGACAAAACTTGAAATGACCTGGCTGATCATTTGGCCAAAACCAGAGCCATCCCGGGGATCTCCTCGAGATCAAGTTCCTTTAGGGGAAATCCAGGTCACTGCTGTCACCAGGTCCCAGACAAATGCTCACAATGAACTCTCAACTGCCCAGTGGAGTAAGGAGACCCCAGATGCTGATTTAATCATGGCACAAAAAGGGGACACGATTATTGGGAAATGTTACCAACACATTGAGGACCCTATGAACTTTCCTCTGACGGAAACCAATTACATTGGGAAAGAGGACCTCAGGGTGTTGATGAAGTATCCCAAAATGTTCTGAATCCAAGACCGTTTGTTGGTAAGCAGATCCATCTCTGGATGTGACTAGTGGGTGGTACCTACCTCATTCCGAAGCCTGATGCTAAGACACGCCCATGACGCGGCCACAGCAGGTCATCAGGGGTATCATACTACTCTAGAAATCTTGCGAGAGGTTGCATACTGGCCACACATCGGGCAGGACCTCGACCAATATTTGAAGGGTGTCTTGTGTGTGCACAATTTCAACCAAGCTCACTAACACAGAGCTCCCTTCCAGAAGATGGGGATGACACTGCCTTTGTCAGAATTACAAGTAGATTTCATTGGGCCTGTGATTCGCTGCTCTAGGGGGAACAAGTACATGTTAACAGTAACATGCTTGTTCATCAAAAGGGTGGAATGTCTCCGCCCCCAAATTGCAAGGAGGTAACAGCAGCTGCTGTCACACTCACCTGTGTCTCTGCAGGAGCGATGGACGAGCCTCCCTTGACCCCGAGTCTTCACTTCCCCTGGTTCACCCAGAGCAATACCTGTCAAATACAAGGTGTACACTCAGACCTGAAATCACCCGATTCCACTGGGCCCTTCCCTTCTCTTTACTGTGTGCTGTGATGTCCCCCTATGGGCTTACCTTGATCTTTAGTATGGTGTGCACTCCATCCTGCATTTGCAGGGGCGCAATTCACTCAGTATTTTTGTGGGTGAGCAGCGCTGTGTGTAGAAGCTAGCTGCTGGTAGTAATGTCTCTCCCTTTCCCTTGCAGGAGAAATTATGTGGTAATATCGCCTCGAGTCTGGGTTCAGCACTACTGGAGACTTGGTGGTTAGGCAAGTTTGCACGGAGGCTTTTGGTAAGTATGCACCACGTAGAGAGAGAGAGAGAGAGAGAGCTCAGTGAAATAAGTGTCCGCGTTATTGGAGCAAGTGCAATGAATAATGTCTCTTCTTTCTTACAGGGGATTGTGCGCTCGTACAACTAACCTGGATTCCAGCGTCGTGGGAAGATTCGGTGAGTATGTGCAGCGTTACTGATGTGCGTGTTAACAGTGTTCTTCTTTGTTCTTACAGGTGCCGGTGTAGAAGTTCCCTCTTGACTGGAGATAGCTGCAGTGTGGAGTTAGAACTAGATAAGCTGAATGATCCGGAGAGGTTAAGCAGAAGCAGGATGATCTGGAGCAGGTAAGCAGAAACAGGATGATCCAGATCACGGCAAGTTTGTTGCTGATACAGCTCACAGTAAGCAACACGAAGCACTGGAAGAATCTTGGGTGTGGCTTATATAGCCAGCTGCACCCAAACACTAGAGAGCTCATGAGTTATCATGCACTTCCTGTTTGGCAACAGGAAGTGGTAACCAGGAAGTTACTACAAACACTAGGAAGGAATGAAAGGAGGGATTTGTTATGGGTTCTTTGTGTGCCTATGCCAGGCCTGGCAAGCCTCCACCCAGCTTGCCCCAACTACCTACCTCATACCCATGACAGTCTTCCCCCTCAAGACCCCTCCCAAAGGTGTGTATGAGGTTTTTGGTTTCTCAGGATGGTCCCGATGGAATTTCCGCACCAATCCGGGGGCATGCACGTGCGTGCTGGGTTCCCATGATCTTTCCTGGGGTCCGTACCCCTTCCAGTCAATCAAATAATACAGGGTCTTTCGTACTTGTTTGGAATCTAATATGTTCTTTACTTCATATTCTGGTGCTTCTTCACCCACTTGTATGGGTGCGGGAGGTGTGGAAGTTCGGGTTCCTGGGTGTGCTGGTTTTAATAGTGACACGTGAAATACGGGATGTATACGCATATGTTGAGGTAACGCCAGTCTCATGGCTGCTGGATTAATTACTTTTTCTATTGTATACGGGCCGATGTATCTAGGCTGAAATTTCTTGGGTCCCTTTAAAGCAATGTGTCTAGTTGCCAGCCAGACCGAGTGTCCCACTTGATAATCTGGGGCTTTTCGTCGATTGGCGATCAGCGTTTCTTTTCTGTGTTTCTTTGGCTTGCTGTAGGTTCCTGCTGGCTTCTCTGGCTGCTTTCATGATGCTGGCATGTAGATTCTTTACTGCTGGCATTTCAGTCTTTTCTGGCGGATCGTAGACCGACGTTCTGGGGTTTCGACCATATATAGTAAAGAAGGGTGTTGCTTGGGTTGATGAATATGTTGAGTTGTTGTAGGCATACTCTGCCACCCATAGAATTTCTGTCCAGCTTTGGCTTGTTTGGTGTAATAGACAGCGCAAATACTGTTCCATGGTCTGGTTCGTGTGCTCGGTTTGGCCGTCCGTTTGAGGGTGGTGACTAGAAGACAGACAGACTTCTACTCTTGCCAGGGCACAACATTATTTCCAAAAATGAGATACAAATTGGCTGCCTCTGTCAGAAACGATTACGGTTGGGAATCCATGTAACTTGACAATTCGGTCTAGAAAAACCTGCACCAGGGTCTGAGCTGAGTGAATACCTTTTAGAGCTATGAAATGGGCCATTTTGGAGAAGAGGTCCACTACTACGAGGATGGTATTATTATAACCTGAGTTAGGAGGTAGATCAGTGACGAAGTCCATTGATACTGTGTGCCAGGGCGCCGGCGGAATGGTGATTGGCTGAAGGAGGCCAGCTGGTTTTTGCCTGGATGTTTTGTATTGTGCACACACCTCACAGGTGCCTATGTAGGTGGCAATATATTCTCGCCAAGTTGGCCACCAATAAGATTTACTTACTTTCTTCATGGTTTTGGCTATACCCGGATGGGCTTCTAACAGCGAGTCGTGGTAGTCTGATATGATTTCTTGTTGCAGATCTTTTGTTGGAACGTAGAGGCGTTTTTGGTAGTATGGTAGTTTGTCTTGAATGGTGAACTGATCTCCCTTCGTGTCCCAAGCCAGTAGGTCTTCTTAGACATATTGTTTTTATTGTTTCCTGCAGAGTATTTAACGGAGATGGGCCGATGCAGAGGCCGAGAATTTTATGGCTGGGTCTGATCTCCACTGGGCTAGGGGCATTGTAGACTTCCTCTCCTGTGCCAATGCGGGATAACGCATCTGCTTTCCCTTTCTTAACTCCGGGGCGGTAGGTGATTACAAAGTCGTATTCCATTAAGGATAGGGCCCAACAGAGCTGCCAAGAAGACTGAGCTTTTGCCGAGCGCAAGTATTGCAAGCTCCGATGATCTGTTATTATTGTGATGGTGTATTTTGCACCTAGTAAGTAATGTCGCCATTCACACAGTGCGCTTTTGATTGCTAGGAGTTCTTTCTCATAAATTGCATAGTTTAATTCTGCTGGGGAAAATTTCCTTGACCAAAAGGCAATCGAGTGAAGACATCCGGTTTCAGGATTTTGTTGAGACAATACGGCCCCCATGTCAATGTTTGAAGCGTCCATTTCCGCGATGTACGGTAAATCGGGCTATGAGTGTTGCAGAAGTGGGGCTGAGGTGAATTTTTCCTTGAGTGCTCGGAATGCTTCTTTCGCCGCTGGTGTCCATTCAAACTTTTGGTGTTTGCACAGCAAGGACATTATTGGATGTACAATATGTGAGAATCCTGGTATGAAGCGTCGATAAAAGTTTGCAAACCTTAGGGAACTCTGTACTCCCTTTACAGACATGGGTGAGGACCAAGTGAGGATTGCCTCCACTTTTCTATTGTCCATCTTGATCCCCTACGGTGTCAGTACATATCCCAGAAACTCCACCTCGGTGACCTGGAAGGAGCATTTTTCTAGCTTTGCGTACAGTTGGTTTTCACGCAGTTTGCGGAGTACAGCTCGCACGTGGGTTACGTGCTCTTGGGGAGTGGTGGAGTAGATCAGAATATCATTGATGTAGACGACTGCGCAGACATCGAGGAGTTCCTGTAATACATCATTCATAAAATGCAAAGCCCAAAGGGCATGACCTGGTATTTGTACAAGCCATAGCGGGTACAGAACTCAGTTTTCCACTCGTCCCCTTTCTTCATGCGTACCAGGTGATATGTGCCGCGTAAGTCTAGCTTGGTGAAAATCTTCGCTTGTCTCACCTGGTCTATGAGGACTGGTATCAGAGGTAACGGGTACTTATTTTTTATGGTAACTTGATTTAGGGCCTGGTAATCAATACACGTTCTTAAGTCCCCCTCTTTCTTCGGTACGAAGAAGAGTGGGGAGGCGGCTGGTGACTTAGATGGTCTAATGAAGCCATTGGCCAGTTATTGATCCAAGTAGGTCCGTAGATGAGTGTTTCCTTCCTCGGTTAAAGCCTAAATGCAGCTGCACGGTACTTGTGCCCCTGGTTGCAGGTCGATCTGGCAGTCGTAAACTCGATGTGGTGGTAGTGTATTAGCTT
Organism: Ambystoma mexicanum; assembly: GCF_040938575.1. Classification (NCBI taxonomy): domain Eukaryota; kingdom Metazoa; phylum Chordata; class Amphibia; order Caudata; family Ambystomatidae; genus Ambystoma; species Ambystoma mexicanum. The sequence continues at coordinate 1,265,993,073 of NC_090929.1, read as the reverse complement.
GCTCCTTCGCGAACACATCCTGGAACTCCTGGTATTCCTCTGGTAAAGTGCCCAACAAGCTGTCAAGGATGGCACTCTGTCAAGAGTGGCACAGGGCCCCCAGGTAGGGTTTGGGTGGCTGTGCTGATGTAAGTTGACAGATAAGTACATACACAGCAGGAAACTCATCAAGAAAGAAAAGTAGGCAACTGTAGTTGTGAACAGAAAGGGGCAGGAAATACAAAGATACAAACAAACTGGATTCCCTCTTGGGGTGCATGCAGATATGGAAAAAGAGTGTTCCACGGACCTTTGGAAACTCCAGCCTTCTGCACGGATTACTATTACAGAGGCCCACTCTGTCTGCTCATGGCTGGGAACAACAGCTGTGGGTGTCTGTTAAACAGAAAACGTGACAAGGGAAGGGGCAGAGGTTGCCTGCCGGAAACCAACAGTCAAGCACTGTACAATGGATCAACATAAGACACAAGAGAGACAAGACAGAAATAACCAGGGACAAGGAAGTCTAAGAGAAATCAAGCAGAAGGGAATGAACGAAGAAACAGTACAATAGAAATGGGTAAACGAAAGGGGAGGACAGAGGAGTAAAGGAAGAGAATGACAGTGATCAAGAACAAGGGGTAGCAAACAAGGAAGAGAGCAAGGGAGCAGCAGCCAGGAAAGAGGGGGGCTGCAAACAAGGAAGCAGGGCTGCAGTACCGAATGGTACAAGGTACAGAAAAACTGTAGTGGATTGCAGAGGACTGTAGTAGGCTGCAAGGCAGAGAGTCCAGAGGAGCAGGACTGAGAGCTGTAGTAGGCGGCAGACAGAGAGCCCAGAGGAGCAGGACTGAGAGTTGTAGTAGGCGGCAGACAGAGAGCCCAGAGGAGTAGGGCAGCAAGGAGCAAACCCAAAGGAACAGGGCGTAGAGGCAGAGAGAGTCTAGAGGGTCAGGGCTGAAAGCAGAAGAGAGTAGCAGGCTGCAAGGCAGGGAGACCAGCGGAGCAGAGCAGCAAGGAGCGAGCTCAGAGGAGCAGAGCAGCGAGGCAGGGAGCCCGGAAGGCTATGGCTGTAGGCAGCGGAGTGTAACAGGCTGCAAGGCAGGAAGCCCAGAGGAGCAGGGCTGTGAGGCAGGGAGCCCAAAAGGCTAGGGCTGTAGACAGCAGGGTGTAGCAGGCTGCAAGGCAGGAAGCCCAGAGGAGCAGGGCTGTGAGGCAGAGAACCCAAAAGGCTAGGGCTGTAGGCAGCAGGGTGTAGCAGGCTGCAAGGCAGGAAGCCCAGAGGAGCAGGGCTGTGAGGCAGGGAGCCCAAAAGGCTAGGGCTGTAGACAGCAGGGTGTAGCAGGCTGCAAGGCAGGAAGCCCAAAGGAGCAGGGCTGTGAGGCAGGGAACCCAAAAGGCTAGGGCTGTAGGCAGCAGGGTGTAGCAGGCTGCAAGGCAGGAAGCCCAGAGGAGCAGGGCTGTGAGGCAGGGAGCCCAAAAGGCTAGGGCTGTAGGCAGCAGGGTGTAGCAGGCTGCAAGGCAGGGAGCCCAGAAAGAGCACTGGAACAAAAGCAGGAACATGCAGCAGAAGGAAAGGCATACACATTCGAGTCAAAAGGCAAAAAGGGGCAGGGAGGACTCTTGATGCAAGAGACTGAGCTCCTGCAGGCAGCTGCTTAAATACCGCCCTGCCCTGTACTGAGGCAGGCTAATTGGCAGCACCTGGAGCAGCACACCTGAATACAATCTGTCTCCTCCCTCTCTAGTCCTGAGATAGTGGAAGCAGCACAGATCCCTAGGGCTTCTGGGGATTGTGGTTCCAATGATGACGAATGGGAATGGCCAGGAATTGATAGCTGTACCAAGGTGCATTGTGGTACATGTAGTTAGATGAGTTAAATAAGAAGGCACCAAAGTCACACAAATGGGAATTAAGTACCAAAGTGTGAATAAGGGTTGTTCCAAGAGTATTCTGAAGATAAATGAATAACAAATAGTCCATGATGGTTCCCAATGTGTGTGCCCATGGCGCAGGCATGACAGTTTGCCCCTCTCCAGGCCCCTCTCCAGGCTCCCTGAAGACTGACCAACAAGAAGAGCAAGACCAAGACCTGCCACACAGTGAAAAAGTCTTATACCAAAAAGGCACATCATGAAGCTCCAAAAACTGTTTAAGGCTGCAAGATGAGAGTCTTGAAGGGAGGAGACATTACCAATGTTCCGAACCTTTGAGGTAGAAGTCAGAAAGGACAAAGTCTTAAGGGCCCAAAATCCAACAGTGCGTTCATGAACTGAGAGACTGTGAAGATCTGCTGCAGGCTCCATGGCATATATGTCTTTGAAAGTAGTGGTTTTCCTTAGGGCTGGCAACAGTACAGTGCTGAAAGGTGGAACCAGAGATACAGCTGAATAGGTTGCTCTAGGAGGGTTTTCCAAATATTCAGAAGCAGCAATAGCAACATTAAGATTTGCAGCAGGGACTTCAGGAGTCACAAATGTTGCAGGGACACCCTGAATAGCAGGGAGTTTCACAGCAGCCGGGAGATCATGAATGGCAGTCGGAAGTTTAGGTGCTGTAGCAGCTGGGAGTATAGGTGCCACAGGAGTACCAGCGGGCAGGGACGCAACTGAGACTGAAGGAGTACAGTCTGGTAGTTTAAGTGCTGCAGAGGCACCAGCAGGAACAATCAGATCTGTAGCCTTAATAGGAGAGCTGTTAACTGGCGTTGCAACAGGTACTGTTCTTGCAGGCAGAGAGGAAGGGGGTGCTTCAACTGCAGTAAGAGTGATTGGAGATGCTGCATCAGTAGCAGATTTAGGAGTACTAGCAGGAGGAGCAGCAGAGATCGGGCTTGCAGATTCTGTAACAGGTAGCACGGCTGACGGAGGATCAGGGAAGGGTAAGCTTTCTGATGGCTGGTCTTCAGAGTCTTGTGTGCTCCGGTGGATAGATGGGACTGGGGTATTGACTATTGGCAAAGCTGGATTCCAGACAGGTACTGGGTATAGTTCAGGATCTGACATATGGTCTGGTGCACCAAAGTCCATAGAAGCAGAGTACCTCTCTGACTTGGTCACCTCTTTAGAGGCTGTAAGTGCGAGTAAAGGACCGCCATCAAGGATAAGAACGGGACAATCCTTTGACTCAGCAGGATCTCCAGCCAGATGATTACACTTGATTTGTGGTGTAAAGGCAGTGTGAGTGATTTGGCCCACCGAAGGAGTTAATTCTTCACTATCTGAGCAACAGCCTGAGTTACCGTGACTAGTAAGTGAATGAGCCAAGTCAAACTTTAGAAGGTATGCATATGCCAAGTTCAGGTCTTCCATCTGCTCTGTATAAGTCTGTATCCTTTTCTGTATTACCCTTCCAGGCCTTATCATGCCAATCTCTAAAGACAGAATGTCGGGTGTTGGGCATAGTGCCAGGTGGTCTGGTAAATTGTGTCCCTTTGCTAGATTCTTACCATGCAAATAGACAAATTCATCATAGAGGTCTTCGGTTTGTCTTTTAAGACGTAAGAGTTGTTCTTGTAACAGGTATGTTCCATTAGCCTGTTCTACAGCTTCAGAATCTGGTGTAGCAGAAAATGTGGTTGTTGCAATAGGAAGACTGACCTTAGAGTTATCATGGTTAGTAGTTACTGGGGAAGCATTAAGACAACCGATGGTCAGTATTGGTCTTTTGTACACAGGGCCAGCTGCACTAACCTCAGGATACTGAATGCCTTGTCCTGTTAAATGAGTGTTTCCAGCAGTCTGGGGAGGTTGTGTAGCTTGCCAAGCTGATCTTGAGCATATCACTTTGGCAACAGCGTACTCTGGTTGAGAGTCTGCCACAATGAGTGCAATATCCTTGGCTGTAGCAGTGTTACGACATTGGTCCTGAGACAGGGTAGCCTGGGATAAAGGAATACAAGGTTTGTGTACCGGCTGAATGTCGAATGCAGTGTCAGAAGAAATGCCAGAAAACGCATGAGTGTTTTCCACTGGTTGGGCTAACAAAATCTGCAGGAATTCATTTTCTTGCTGTAGTTCTTCTACAGATAGAGACTGCGGATCATAGTTGCAAATGTCATAGTAGTTACACATAGATGGGTCAACGAGCCAGTGAGTGTAGTACTGTGCTTGTAAACCTTTGTTTACTAGGGAGAGTCTGTCTTTTAAACTAGGGTTTTTGTTTGCAGTCCTTAAGAAAACTTTAGATTTTTGCAGAGGTTTCTTGAATCGAAAGGAAAGCATCTTTGGTCTGTGTGTGCCTTTCCTGCCTATGGAACAAGAATTTTTTTGCTCTTGCATTCTGTCAAGGATGGCACTCTGTCAAGAGTGGCACAGGGCCCCCAGTAGGGTTTGGGTGGCTGTGCTGATGTAAGGTGACAGATAAGTACATACACAGCAGGAAACTCATCAAGAAAGAAAAGTAGGCAACTGTAGTTGTGAACAGAAAGGGGCAGGAAATACAAAGATACAAACAAACTGGATTCCTTCTTGGGGTGCATGCAGATATGGAAAAAGAGTGTTCCACGGACCTTTGGAAACTACAGCCTTCTGCACGGATTACTATTACAGAGGCCCACTCTGTCTGCTCATGGCTGGGAACAACAGCTGTGGGTGTCTGTTAAACAGAAAACGTGACAAGGGAAGGGGCAGAGGTTGCCTGCCGGAAACCAACAGTCAAGCTCTGTACAAAGGATCAACATAAGACACAAGCGAGACAAGAACAGAAATAACCAGGGACAAGGAAGTCTAAGAGAAATCAAGCAGAAGGGAATGAAGGAAGAAACAGTACAATAGAAATGGGTAAACTAAAGGGGAGGACAGAGGAGTCAAGGAAGAGAATGACAGGGATCAAGAACAAGGGGTTGCAAACAAGGAAGAGAGCAAGGGAGCAGCAGCCAGGAAAGCAGGGGGCTGCAAACAAGGAAGCAGGGCTGCAGTACCGAATGGTACAAGGTACAGAAAAACGGTAGTGGATTGCAGAGGACTGTAGTAGGCTGCAAGGCAGAGAGTCCAGAGGAGCAGGACTGAGAGCTGTAGTAGGTGGCAGACAGAGAGCCCAGAGGAGCAGGACTGAGAGTTGTGGTAGGCGGCAGACAGAGAGCCCAGAGGAGTAGTGCAGCAAGGAGCGAACCCAAAGGAATAGGGCGTAGAGGCAGAGAGAGTCTAGAGGGTCAGGGCTGAAAGCAGAAGAGAGTAGCAGGCTGCAAGGCAGGGAGCCCAGCGGAGCAGAGCAGCAAGGAGCAAGCTCAGAGGAGAAGAGCAGCAAGGCAGGGAGCCCGGAAGGCTATGGCTGTAGGCAGCGGAGTGTAACAGGCTGCAAGGCAGGAAGCCCAGAGGAGCAGGGCTGTGAGGCAGGGAGCCCAAAAGGCTAGGGCTGTAGACAGCAGGGTGTAGCAGGCTGCAAGGCAGGAAGCCCAGAGGAGCAGGCCTGTGAGGCAGGGAGCCCAAAAGGCTAGGGCTGTAGGCAGCAGGGTGTAGCAGGCTGCAAGACAGGAAGCCCAGAGGAGCAGGGCTGTGAGGCAGGGAGCCCAAAAGGCTAGGGCTGTAGGCAGCAGGCTGTAGCAGGCTGCAAGGCAGGGAGCCCAGAAAGAGCACTGGAACAAAAGCAGGAAAATGCAGCAGAAGGAACAGCATACAAATTCGAGTCAAAAAGGCAAAAAGGGGCAGGGAGGACTCTTGATGCAAGAGACTGAGCTCCTGCAGGCAGCTGCTTAAATACCGCCCTTCCCTGTATTGAGGCAGGATACTTGGCAGCACCTGGAGCAGCACACCTGAATACAATCTGCCTCCTCCCTCTCTAGTCCAGAGATGGTGGAAGCAGCACAGATCCCTAGGGCTTCTGGGGATTGTGGTTCCAATGATGACGAATGGGAATGGCCAGGAATTGATAGCTGTAGCAAGGTGCATTGTGGTACATGTAGTTAGTTGAGTTAAATAAGAAGGCACCAAAGTCACGCAAATGGGAATTAAGTACCAGAGTGTGAATAGGGGTTGTTCCAAGAGTATTCTGAAGATAAATGAATAACAAATAGTCCATGATGGTTCCCAATGTGTGTGCCCATGGCGCAGGCATGACACAAGCCTAATACATCACAACGGATGGGTAACCCCTGAACCATGGAACTGGGGAACAACAATGTAACACAAAAAAAAACCCAAGGGGGAAAAAAGTTCACATGGAAGAGTACTATATTAATTTGAGTACCCAATAATGGAAATAGAGGCGAAGAAGTGAAGGGAGCCCAATCATGATAAAATCACATTTTCTTTTTTAGTTTATTACCATTATAAAATTGCATAATATACAAACATCAAAACAACAATAAAATAGATGAATTAATTTTAATATAAAATACTTGTCAAATCTAATGCCTTAAAACATTCAATCGCAATTTGATTACCACAATTCATAACCTCGTATTACTCAAGGTAAAGCATCACTGTCTCATTTTCAAATTTCATTCGAATAGTGGAGATGCTGTAGAAAAAATGAATGGTTGACAATAGAAAAAAGTGCCAAATGCAACCAAGTGCTAAGTGCCAAATTGTTAACAATGGAATAAAAGGCTAAATGCAAAAAAGTGCTAGGTGCCTACTGTGCATACATGATCTTCAAATATCATAACAGTTTCGGCGAAATCAACCTATCTGGCTCAATTAAACGAGCCAGTAGTCGCCTTCTTCAGGGCGCACTAAATATTGCAAATATAAACCTGGAACATACTAATGCTTGAATTTTTTTCACTCAGTAGTTCTCATAGGTAAAACTTTGTACAATTCAAGAGGGCTTGATTGTAGATCTGAAGGTCTGTTCGAGACGTTAGCCCTTAATGAAACACATTAAAACAGACAAAAAAGAAAAAACAAAGAAACTTTAAATTTAAGATACAGAATATAATGAGTGAGCCTCCTAATATTCAACGCCTCCAACCATAGAAATGAAACCTGGGGATATATATATATTCACCTAAGTTGGTCCAAATATGGTGCCGAAAATTGTATTTGTTTCGATCTGCCACCCGAACAGGACTGAAGATGAAAGTAAATTTACATCTAAAAAGACAAAAATATGAAGCTTAGTGAGATATCACAAGATTATCTCAAACTTCAAATGCTAAACCCCAGTATCCCCTGTCTCCACAGGGAGTAGATCGCTATATTGCCCCTTCTATTACCAACCTTAAAATGTTGAATGTTTCAAACTCGGATCAAAACAGCATTGGACTAAATTGTAGATAAAGATAGAAAATATTCCAAATCTGTGGATCTTAGACGGTATAGGGTCAAGCCGGAAGGAGAGACCAACAGTTGCAGGACCGTGGGTGAAGAACCCTAAAGGAAAGGTATAGAACAAATTTGCATTTTAATAGTTGCAAATCATTAAGTTCAATCGATTACACGAGCATTTTGGGATGAAAAACAAGCTGCATCAGAATTAAATAGATTCTGACAGATGAGTAGCCTCCGAGCCTCTGAGAAACTAGAATAATAGAATTAGAATGTTAAGATTAATTTCAAATTCATCGTAGGAGATGGACTGCTGCTTGAGTCAGGCAAATGCCACTTACACAGGCCTGTCCTTATTTGTCATACTGCAACCGACAATTCCTGACCTCTCGTGCGCCCATTTCCAACCAGTATAGTAATGTCGAAGTTCTAACCTAAAGCAGCTTTCTCTCTATCCTGCTATCTTTTCCTGTGAAGCTAACAATGGGCTTCCTTTGATCCCTTTGATGTCGTAACAAGAGGCGCATTCCGTGGAAAAGAGTAAAGTTCGAGCTTGCCAATCTATCTTTGAGTTGTGCGTCTCTAGCCATGGTATCCCAAGAATCAGCTGGAAATGGGGTGCAGCGATAAGGTCGAATCTAATACTTTCTCTGTGGCCATCTTGGCAGATTAAGGTGATGGTGGAAGTACATTGTTTTACTGGTCCCGGAAGGAGTTGTGTGCCATCCACAGCTGTCATGCTTTCTGCTGTGTCCTTACGGTGGAATGCTAATCCCAAGGTCTTTGCAGTGTTTATGTCCAGGTAGTTCCCAATAGCCCCCCTTGAGGGCCTGCATTCGGGTGGGCTGTGAAGGGTCTACCAAAACCACAGGAATACTGAAATGTGAGGTCTGAGTGCTCCGTTCCTGGCTCGACAGACCAACCTCTACATCTGCTGGGTGTTGGAGTTTTCTGCTACCGCACCTGTATCTTCCCCTGTGTTATCTAGTACCCCCACTGTCTTCCGTGGGGGTTTAATCGTGCAGTTCTGGAGGAAGTGATTAGATTGGCCGCAATATAAGGAAACCTTTTCCTGACGCCTCCGTTCTCTCTGACGCCTTGGTGAGTGGTCCCCTGAGAACACCCAATTGCATGGGCTCTGAGTGTATTTCTGAGGCCTGTCGATGGGACGCTTCCTTTGGTCGGACATACAGTGGTCTATGCTCTGATCTGGTTCGTTCAGCCTTGCGATCCTGTAACCGGTGGTCTAGTTGCATAGTTAGGTCGATGTATTCACTGCAATCTCTGGGAGGATTAACTACTTGTGCCAAGACATCTTTTAATTCTCCTCTCAATCCTCGATGAAATAACGTTATTCTTTTTTCCTCTGGCCAACCTGATTCGGCTAATAAGCGATTGAATGTGGCGACATATGAGATAAGATCCTGACCACCCTGTCGCAGAGAGACTAGCTCATCAATCAGGGCCTGACCTCGAGTCCGATGGGCAAATAGTTTTTCCAGTTCACGCTGAAAACCTAGGTAATTTCTCAGTAAAGTGTCGTCCCTAAGCACTAACGGGACAGACCAGTCTGCCGTGTGCCCTCTTAAATAGGAGAGGACAAAAGCTACTTTAGCTTGGTCGTTCAGAAAGGTGTCTGGTTTGCCTATGAAATGTAGCCGGCATTGATTCATGAACACTCCAAATTTCTTGGGATCCCCAGAGAAGCGTTCCGGGGGTGCTAAAGGTATTTTGCCTGGAAGTAATACCTGAACAGGTGTGGCTACAGGTGCCACGGTAGGCTGCCCCTGTGGAACTCCAACTGGGTGGGGTGCTAGACCAGCTTGGGTCTGTAGGATCTGTCTTGCCAAATCGTCTGTTTTGTCCCTGTTGACTACCAGTTCGCGCCTTAAGGCATTTGCCTCTGAGCGGGCTGCATGCACCTCGGCCCGTAGTTCACCTAACAATAGGGATAGCTGGTCTACCTCAGAGGTTTCCATCGCTCGGGCAGAGGTATTGAGGATGGCCTCCCTTGACCCCGAGTCTTCACTTCCCCTGTTTCACCCGGAGGAATACCTGTCAAATACAAGGTGTACACTCAGACATGAATTCACCCGATTCCCCTGAGCCCTTCCCTTCTCTTTACTGTGTGCTGTGATGTCCCCCTATGCACTCCACCCTGCATGTGCAAGGGCGCGATTCACTCATGTTTGGTGCCAATGTCTGTAGGCTGAGTTCAGATACCAAACGCTGTTTTATGCCTTCACAGCGAGGCCGAGAGTTCAAGGCGCCAGTTTCTTCACTGGCTAGAAAGTCCTTCCCACAAGTGAACGTTGCGCGGAGAATGTTGAGTGTCCAAAATTGTCTGTATTTTCTTTGTTTGCCAGTATTTTTGTGGGTGAGTAGCGCTGCGTGTAGAAGCTAGCTGCTGGTAGGTTTGCGCAGCGCCTTCAATTCAAGCGCGCCTGGTAATGTCTCTCCCTTTCCCTTGCAGGAGAAATTATGTGGTAATAGCGTCTCAAGTCCGGGTTCAGCGCTACTGGAGACTTGGCGGTTAGGTAAGTTTGCATGGAGGCTTTTGGTAAGTATGCACCACGTAGAGAGAGAGAGAGCGCAGTGAAATAAGTGTCCGCGTTATTGGATCGAGCGCAATTAATAATGTCTCTTCTTTCTTACAGGGGATTGTGCGCTTGTGCAATCTTTGTGTGCCTAAGCCAGGCCTGCCAAGCCTCCACCCAGCTTGCCCCAACTACCTGCCTGATACCCATGACAGCTGCCCTGAATGATCAACCACATCTTCTTGCGTTTTGGCCTTCCCCAAAGGATTGAGTCACACAAAGGAAGTCACTTCACCAGCGAAGTGATGACAAAGATGTGGGAGATACTTGGGGTAAAAAGGAAACTCTCAGGAATGTGGGGTAAACTATCCAAGAACAATTCTTCTGACCCAGATTCCCCTTCCTCCTCACCTGTCTGTGATTCCTCAGATGAGTCTTATGAAGATATCTCCCTACGACTTCTCCAGGCGTGCTCCGGCTTTTTTGGACGAGTCTTAGGAAGGGCCCCGCCAGAGACCTCCCTGCCTAATAGCAGCCGGCCCGGCAGTGGGGACCTCCAAGGGGACCGCCCCACAACCAGGGAAAAGCAAGGCTGAAAAACCCTGGGACGATGTTAAACTGTGGTTTCTTGAATGCAGTCGATTTCGTGGAACGAAAAGGCGTATCCAGTCTTTCCAGAAGGAGCTGAAGAGGATTCTTAGAAAGTGCTGAAGAGGATACGCAAATGCGTGTTAACAGATGCGTTGTAGGAACACGAGGTAAGTGTAAGGGGAAAACTCTGAGAAGGCTCGGAGAGGAAGAACGCTCCGAAGGAAAACGGAGCGCAGAGGAGGGGCAGAATGGTGGCCGACTGAACTACTAGGAGAAAGGGAGGAAGGAGGCACGAAGAAGGCAAAGCAAGGAAGGCGGGAAGGCAGCGGGAACCACCAGAACAGTGGACGGAGAACAAGCGTGTATACCCAAAGAAGGAGGGTTGCAACGCATCGTCGCTTAGGCGTGATGCTTATATGTACGTGATGCGCCATAAACAACTAGAGCGCTGCATTAGTTTCCGCTCAGTAGCCCTTCTTCCATTTCCACCATAGTTTCCAGGGACTGCGGATCGTGACAGAAACTAAATATTGCATACCACCTATCCTCTAGTGGGGGAGATGAGAGGTGCAATAAAACCAGTGTGAGCATTCTAAAAAAGTTTGTGGCAGATTCAGGGCCAAGTTGGGACATCCGATTACCACTTCTCCTGATGGCCATCAGATCTACACCATATTCTGCGACCAAAATGTCTCCATTTGAGCTAATGGCTGGGCGAAAAATGGTGCTACCTCAGCATCTGCTTTATAGAACACAAGAGCAGAAACTGATAAACGCCTCCACAACACACGGATATGTTGAGGATCTATGAAAACACCTTCATCATGCTTTTGCGTACGGTCAGCGGAATCTGGAGAAATCGGCAGAGGGGATGAAAACTCATTATGACTTAAAAACAACTAAAAAGGAATAGCAAGTAGGAGACAGGGTCTACTTGTACAATTTTCAGAGAAACCAGACTAAGGAGCAGAAATGTCTCCCCACCTGGCGCGGTCCCTTTGAAATAGTAGACAAAATTTCACCTGTAGCCTACATAATCCGCATCCCCAAAGGAGAGCTGTCAGAAGAGAAATGGGTCCACATTAATCAGTTAAAAAGTTGTCACCCCTGACACACTTTGCAGCTGATTGAGGAGCCAAAGGAAAGTTAAATAGAGGAGACATTGAGAGAATGAGAAGAAAGAAAAAGAAAAAGAAAAAAGCAGATGGGAGTAGGTAGGTCCCTAGGTATATTTATCTAACAGGGAGTACTTGTCTTCATTGTTATTGCAAAAATGTGTAACAAAACCATGGTGTAAAAGTTCAATCATGTCTTTGCTATTAGAGTACTAATTCCATTCCCTCCTAGACCGATGAGGACCTCCCCAGGGACCTGGAAAGGGAAGGAAGGAAAGGGGGTGTCGCTCCACACTCTCCAACGAAAGAGGGAAGAAGAAGATCTTGGTGTACCGCTGCCTGATGAAAGAAGAACACCCGATGAACCCCAATTTGCCCTACTCTCCCTCAACAAGAAGTCCCGGGAAAGCAGGGGGGATTCTGTGAGGTACATTTACCAGCCTAACAGAAATCCCTGCATCACAAAACTGCATGTTAGAAGTTACAAAAATAATGGCTGCGCTGTGTCTGCTAAGCACACATTCCCCTGCATCAAAAAACGGTGTTTTATGCAGTTACAAAAATAATGGCTGCGCTTTCTCTGCTGAGCACATATGGGGCGAGATGGAACATAGAACACCCCAAGAACGACTGCATTTATTTTCTTCATGTGCACCAAAGAGAAGAATTCAAAGGCAGCCTGGCTCAGCGCTGCTATGCTGCCAGCTCAAAACCTCAAAATGAAAATGAAAATGTTCTGTGTTTAAAATGACCTTGCACTGGTGCTATTTCCATCTTTCAACGTTACACAGTTTGGTTCCAGTATAACACAGCCATGCCCATCTATATTCAGGATGAACACCATCAAATGAGGGCCATTCCTCCCTGAAAGGCATTGTTGTGTCAAGTAAAATCTGTCAAGAGCAGAGAAATTCATTTCAGGCCGTACGTCCAGCGTTTACTCTTGCAACACATTAACACAGGCAAAGCTCTTCAAAAGAAGCTCTCTCTCTCCCTTTGCTTGGTGTCAGTTTCCAAGAACCCATTTCTTGAAAATATTCCTGTGTACGGAAAATGACCAGAGCTCTGAAAGCTTTCAGACAGCAAAATGCGAGGAAAACCACATTTTGTTAAATGGATATAAACATAAAATGAATCTGTGTTACTTTGCCTTGCAGAGAAATGAAATGACATGAGGGAAGCCAAATGGGAAAGGATACTGTAAAATGCCCAGAAACACAACTGTACATTTGGAGAAGAAAAGCTGCAAAAATATAGGTATATTTAACTTTGTGTATTTTCTTTTCTTTGCAAAAAGAACTTCAACAGCATAGCTGAGGCAGGCATTCCTGTTAGACCAGCTTAAAGGCCAAATTTCCCACCTCCCCGTGATTTTGATACTGCCTGGGCTGGGGCCCTGTTCTATGGACTGTTAGGTGTGCTAATTACAGGGTGTCTCAGATTGCATGGCAGAGATGCTCCTAAGAACAAAGGAGGAAGCCAACACATGTGTTTGCCTCAGAAGTGTGAAATCCCCTGCCTTCAAACTGAAAGACTTCAAAGGAGAATCCATGGCAACCTCTGTGCAAGGTTGACCAATGAAAGACATTTGGCTGGGGGTTGGAAAGACTGCCCACTTTTGGGAACAAAGCCAGCCCATTTGATTTGAGACTTTTTATGTTAAGACATTTATTTCAGTAACCTGAATATGCAGTAATGTGAAATTATGATGGTTTTTAATGTGATTTTCTCGCCATTGAAACAAGACTATGTGGGTTATCCTAGCATGTGGGGGACGTGAATGGCATTAAAGAGGTGTTTCTGAGGAAAGCGTACATGACACAGCTGTAAAGGTTTATGCAAATATGCCAACATTGATAGGCTTCTGTGTATCCATTTTTGGAGGAAATATTTTCCATAGGAATTGTGAAAGATTGCCAGAAGGACAAAATAGCATTGTACAAACTTGGGGTTTGGAATGGCATATCCCTTGTTAAATATGGGGTATGCCCTTCTGATTTTCAGGAGGATAAAGATTGTAAATATAAGGTTTTTGTTTTATAACTGATTTTGGCAAAAGTAACTCTGGTATAACAAACCACATCATAAAAGACACAGCCTAAAACTGATATCACTTCCTTGGATCCAATCTGCTTACAGGGTGGCGGCGACAACCACAGCCTGACCTATCCCATCTTAGAGGTATGTCCTGGTTATTTCTTCCCACATATTAAAAATCCTCTGAGGTCATCCTGCCTATAAAAGGAAGAAACATTCAAAATTCAGGACATTCAAAAATCCAAACTTCAAAATCCAGAGATCCAGACATTCCACAGTCACCCTGCGATGCTCAAGATCCAGGCAGAACCTCCTATCCATGCAGAACCTCATATCCAGGCTATCCAGAATTAAACCCTACAAAAATCCCAATAATTCAGGGAGAAAGAAGGAAAGGCTGCGGACCCTTTTGGGAGAATCCAGTGACCAGAGCGGTATTTGCCCAGCTGATGCACCACGCTGTCCACTGTGACCAGACCCCAGTAGCCCCGCTGTTCCCTTAAAGGAGAGCCTCGCCGCTGAGCAGTGTGTCTCCATGTGTAGCATAATTCTTTCCAAAACACTTCAGTCCTTTGTGTAAATCCTTAGTACTATTTTGAATTAATTAATTAATTTCCCATAGAGATGAACACAGCGTGAATAGGTTAACCTCCTCGCATACTGTGTCTTTCTTGAAATATATAGCCACTAAAATATAGGTGCAGTAGAATCAATTAATTTTGCTAACAAAACCGAGTTTGCCTATGGATGTGTTTTCCGTTTAAAAATCGGATTTCTTTTCTTCCTATAAAGAATCCCATACTGTCACCCATCAAGAGTCACCCTTTCACTTTAGTATCATACCTGTTATGTGCCTTTGTACTTCATCAGTAAAACCGATTTTCGATTCTGTTTAGCTCATTTCTGAAGCTGTTTGCTTGTTTTAAACCTGTGAAAACTAAGAAATTGCAATTTTGCCACGTGTGATTCTTGCTGCACTGTTTTTCTTTCCCAAAGTTGATTTTCCCACTTGTATGCATGTTTAGGACCTTGCCCTGTAGCTTGTAGGTTTTCTTGCTTCTTTAGTACAGCCACACCAATTCTTGTCTTATTCATTCAACCGCACATGTAAAATAACTATTCAGTGAATTCCGAGTGCCATTTTGCTCATTTTTCAAGGGTACAATCTGATTTTGGCCTCCCATTTAGGGGTGGTAGCTCGGGTTTCCAAACCGATTTTTGCCCATTATACCTGACTCCTTGCTACTCCTCTCCATCCACACAAAGCTTAACAGGGGTTTGAGGGAGAGTTACAGGGGGAATGCATAACAGTGGTGTCATTTAAAAGTATTATTAAAAGTGACTCTGCTTTAATTCCTTTTTGCCTTGATGTGTCTGATGTTAGAAAGTTAAATTAAGGGTATCCTATCATTTTGCTGTGTAATTATCACCACACTGGTGATTGCTGCCCTATATTGAATCTTTTTGATTTTCATTTGAATCTAAAAATAAATAAATATTTCATTTTTACACACCGGCCTGGTTCATGGTCCATTGTGACCCGGGGTGTACATCAAGGGCGGTGTGTGATGGGTTGGCTGCCTTCTCAAAAATAGAATCTGAATGTAATAAACCTAAAAGCATTTTTATTGTGCGTTGCATCCCTGCCCAGTAGAAAGAGTCCTGGTATGGAGTGTGCTGTATCTTTAAATACGTGACAGTCGATCGATAGCTCCCCCTCTCAACGGGATCTTTCTCTTCTTTTAGAATGGGGGATAAAGAAACCTAGTACATGAAATGTGGACGAGTGCTTTGATTTAGGAACATTTTAAACAAAGAAATCAAGTAAGGGACAAGTGTTTCCTTGAGGCATTTATTTAAATAAAGACTGAAAATCCATCAGATCTAGGGGTTTTACCATTTCACTGTGCTATGAAAAGCTCCCACTGTGGGTGGATACGGTGAGGTAACACAGTCAGCTAAGCTAAGAATTGCTCTCTTATCTATCCAGGGGACCATCTTCTGAATACCATCGGGTTTAGGTATTCCCTGCAGGAACTATTAGGATATCTTCTTATATCCTGTGACCCCCTCTCAAATCAAACCAAATTTTACTATCGTGCGGCATTGATAGCTGAGAAGGCTCTGTCAGGGCAGTACAGCCTCCCCTCCAAATCGCACAGTGAGCCAGGGCAAGATGGGGAGTCTTGGTCACACTTCTCCCTGCACCACAAACACCAGCCTCAGCGGGCAAACCAATAGCCTGTAGCTGTGGTCTCTAGTTATTCCACAGCCGGTCTGCGTCAACTTATGCAGAGCTCTGGGCTGCTTGCTCCAGGCTTCGGTATCCAGTTACATTTTCGAAAACACATTTTCCAAATGCCATTTTGTTGAAAAAAAAATGCTTAAAAATAATTCTAAACTTATTATTTTTTATTTTATATGTTTTATTTTTGTTTCGTTAGTAAAAAGTGTCGATAAAAAAAAACAGGGGGTTAGGGGGGAACCCACCATTTAAAAAATACAATAAAATAAAAAACCATTCCAACATTTTTTTTCCGCCATTTTTGTGTCGCCAAAATGGCATTTCGAAAATGTGGCGTTCGAAAATGTCACTATAAACCCCAGGCTTTCTCTGAATTTGCGGCTCTTTCTCCTGGGAAATCCTCACTGGGAAAACTTTCAGCTCTCTGGGTGTTCCAACAGCCTGAAAGACCATGAGTGACCTGATAAAATGGGATGAAAAGGGAGAAATCCCTCTTAGTCAGAGTCTCACTGCTCTCCGTTGCTCAACTGTGCCCCTCTTCACAATTTTATATTTCCCAAATGTATCTTCACTGTCCACAATTTCCATTCTATCACTTCCTGAGCTTGTGAGACTTCTCGCAGGCTTACCCCATCCAAGAACATATACATTCGTCCTTGCTAGAGGTCTCAGTCTCAGAATACAACCTTTGATAACAAACTGAAAAGATTGGTGCTATCTGATTAGGGTAGTTTACTCTGCCTCTTCCCCCTCCTCCCAATTCATACCTCTAATAGATCGTATCAGAGGTATAGTCCTGTTAACGTGAGCCAACCAAGCTAATGCAGTTCTTGACCAATATTTTATCCCTCCTCAACTTTTGCTGTGGGTACGTACTAGAATGCACCATCTATTGTTTCTGGCACCAATTCTATATTGCATTCACAATCTGTTTATATGTGTCTGTCCCTAACATAACCTCATTGCAAGCTTGCATCTGGGCATGTAGTACCGTTTTTCTTACCTCGAATATTTTAACTCAGATTATTATACATTCCTTCACCACAGACTTGAATAGCTCCCAAACCATCATCTCATCTCCAGTACTTTCATTTATCTCAAATAACTCTTTAATTTGCCACTCCATATCCACATAAAACAGTGACTAACAATATTGTGTTCAAACAAGCTATATTCAGCATTATTTATCATAAAAGCAATAATACAGTTAAAACAGTTATTGAAAAGGGTTTCAAATGCATATACAGCCATAAAGAACATAACATGTTATTGCAGTTAAAAACATTCTGAGTTGGTAGTATGTAGAGTCGAGGGCAAATTCCTTTTTACATATATAATTTCAGTTTTACAGCACCAATTTCGCTCTTCTTAACCATGCTCAGTGTATAAATTTAGCAATAAAATAGATTGCATTCATATCAGTTGTACTTTTGCAGAATGTTACAGCTGCTTCAGTTTGCCTTACACCCTTTAACCTAAAAAGAGGTGCAAGGCACCGTTTCCTGAGGTCCAGGTACACAGGGCACAGAAGTAGGAAATGTTCTATTGTTTGCTCCGGATCACCATAGGTTTTACATTGGGTGTCTGAGGAGCGAGTCCACCTGGCAGTAAAAAGGACAACTTCGAGTGTATCGGTGCGTAGTTGGAAATACAGGGCTCGGGCATACCCAGGCATAATACAATCTAAATAGGGCTCAAAGCCCACATTTCCATTCACCAATAAGTATGGTATGCCAGTCTTTAATGCAGCACATGCCCTGTCCATTTTCCTGTTCAAGTCATTGTTACACTTAATTTGAACCACCTTCTTCAAGCTCATTGTTAATTCAGCAGCCTCCGCCCAAAAGGTTGGTAAATTAAGGGCCTAAAGCCTTTACAAATGCTCCTCACCCCACAGAAGCAAATTTGACCCAGGGACACTTTGCAGGCTCTTAATCGCATCTCTATATTTTACAAGCTCCGGGGTGCTCCACAGTTTGACCCAATATTTAAGTGGTTTACTTGCTGCAATGCCAAACAAAGGCTTCATGTTACATTCCAATTTCAAGCTAGTGTCATGCACTCACCTGTGAGGCATGGTAGCAGCAAGAATCCTTACGCCTTTAGAACGGCAGCCAAAACGTTCTATACTAAATGGAGACTGTTCTCCAAGCTTCCTGCCAAACGATATTGAAATCTGAGTTGGTTCACATGATCAGTCACGTGTCTAGGGCACGTATTTAGGTCCTTTCCTCAGAACGCTCCGTGAAGTTTTTCCTCGCGGACCGTTCGGTTTCTCCCGAACTGCTTTCCTTCATCTTCCTGGAGTATTCTGTTTCAGCCATTTCGGACGCTTCATTCCGGCGGCTTTCATCTGCTACTCCACCATTTCCATATGGCGGCTTCCCTGCTGGCAACGCCAGCTCCCATCGGAAACTCCTTGTGTTCACCTTTTACACGCGAAGGATTCTACCTGCTGCGTGCATTTACAGAGCACGTTCATTGAAGAGGCGGCTTCCCTGCCGGCTACGCCAGTTTCTTCCCCGCCGGCCACATCGTTTTTCCCTGTCAGCGGCTTTATACGCGAGACGATTCCAGCTTCCCTCCTTGAACTACCAGCTGCAGCGCATTCTACGGGGCGGTCTTGCCAGGGGCTGTTTCAACCGCGGAAGCTGGTTATGTTTATTAAAGGTATGAGACTTTGTCATTACTCATTTCCTTATATAATCCTCCAATTTACGTCCGGAGTACAGACTTTGTCATTACTAATTTCCTTATAGAATCCTCCAATTTACTTCCGGAAGTACGGAAGTGCTATTTTTTTGCTCCATTGGGTGAAACTGCCTTACAACCCAGTGGGGTTTTTGAGTTCCTATTTTATACTGTTTTCATCATTGGAGTATATTAGTTTGGACTCATTAAATCTTCAAGGGTGATTAATGTACTGCACTTAAGTGAGAACCTAACAGCTTACCATGTTGGAGAATTAAGGATTTTGTTTTGTGCATTGAACAATGAACGCTATCCAGACTGCACCATCCCGACTCTAGTTCGGCCCTCGTTCCGTTCAGGATTAGCTTCCTACTAACCTTCCCTTCCTTGTCGTCGTTTTTCTTTATTTTGGATTCATCTGGAGCATCACGGTTCTTCATCATCAAGTCATCTAATCAATTGTTAGTGCAGAATTTAGTGGCAAATTAGGATATCCCAGTGGTGTTATTTACCAATTGTTTTCTTGTAACAGATTGGAAGCTGTGAATAGTTATTCATCCTTTCAATTGATTCTTCACTCTGGCTGTATACTACTTCAGGCAGTGAGGGGAATCAGTGGAAAGGATTCTTCCTTGAGGATTCGTCACTGAAGGTTGAGAAGAAAGACCCGGATATTTTGTGTATCCTTTTCTTAACATACACTTAACTTTTTGTTGTTGTAGTTATCAAGGAAATATTGGGTGGCATGTCAGAATCAGAAGCCATAGCAATGGAGGTAGTAGATCCTCTGGAAGCCTTAACAAGGCTGATAGCAGATCTACGGAATGAGATGATAACTGCCCAGGATATGTTGCGTCATCGCATGGATGTCCTTCAGGATCCAATGCGTGCATCTCCGCAACAAGGTAGTGGGATTCGCGTAGCCGGCGCTTCGGCTTCAGGCTCATCTTTACCTATAAGGGAATCAGTACAAGTGCTGATGCCTACTCAATTTCCTCTCGCTCCTCCAGAGAGGTTCACTGGAGATCCCAAAACATATTGCACGTTTGTTAACCAGTGCCGGTTGCATTTTTTGTATCGGCCAAGTTCATTTCCGGATTTAACCACCAAGGCGGCATTTGTGTTGTCCTATTTGGGTGGCACAGCAGCAGCCAGCATGGGCCAATCCGTTGCTTGGAAACAACAGTCCATTGTTATATGACTTTGACGCTTTATTAGAAGCAATGAGTAAGGTATTCGACATGCGATATCCCACTCAATGTAATGATTTGGAGTTATTGAACCTTCAACAGGGGACTCACCCTTATTGTCCTATCTGGCCAGATTCAATCAGTTAACTGCCGAAACAAGTTGGTCTGAGGAGAAGAAGGCAGCTGTTTTTTACAAAGGGCTGTTGGAGGATCTTAAAGACGCAATATCCACTGTACCGGTGGTACCTGCGGGGTTTAATGAGCTTCTTGACCTCATTCTACAATTAGACGCTCGCAGAAACGCTCTTAAGGGAGAAAAGAAGCCGTTTTTGCCCTCAATGGCACGGTCTGATCCTCCAGTTGTGGCTCCCAGTGACCCAGAGCCCATGCAGATAGGGGCCATACTTGGTGTCTTTCGAATGCTGAAAGGGAGAACAGACGAAAGAACAATCTCTGCATGTATTGTGGTTCTGCAGATCATTTGTTGGTCGCATGCCCAAAGAAACCAAATCGGCGTCCGGGAAACGCCAAGACTCGGCCTCAGTAGGGGTCCCTGTACCGAGTTTTAAAATGGACTCCAGTAAGACTGCTCCCGTTGCAATCACAGTGGAATTACGCTTCCACAGTGGTAAGATACGAACTCAGGCAATGATTGATTCGGGGGCTACTAACAATTATATTGATCAGTCTTTTCTGAAACAGGCTGCCATACCTACAGTGACTAAGAAGGTACCTGAAACCGTTAACACCGTTGACGGTTCTATTCTTACTTCTGGGTTGGTTACTAAAGAAACTATTCCTATTGTGGTGACTCAATGCAATGGACATACTGAGGAAGTAGTATTCAATGTCATTGCAGCACCTTGGTATAAACTAATTCTTGGTATCACTTGGTTGAGCCTCCATAATCCCTTCATTGATTGGAAGACAGGTCAAATACAGTATCCTTCCTCATATTGCAATGAGCATTGCTTCAAAGACAAGGAATTGGTCAGAGAGTCATCTGTTGCTTCCCTATTAGACACAGCGTTTACTATCGGAGCAGTGTCTTCACCTGATATTCAAGTTCCACAAGACTACCACACCTTTTGTGATGTTTTTGACAAAAGCAGGGCTGAACATCTACCACCCCATCATCCTTACGACTGTCCAATAGAATTGCTTCAAGGTTCTAAGGTTCCAACAGGAAGAGTATATTCTTTAACTCAGAAGGAAGATGCAGTTCTCAAGGAATACATTGATAAAGCACTTAAGATGGGTTTCATTCCTCCATCACAGTCACCTGCAGCCTCTCCATTGTTTTTTGTCCCGAAAAAAGAGGGAGATCTTAGACCTTGTATTGACTACAGAGCCATCATTGAGATAACTGTAAAAAAACCAATATCCATTACCCTTAATCAGTGTCTTGTTAGACCAATTGGGCTCATCGGTCATTTTCACAAAGCTAGACCTTCGAGGGGCATACAATCTGGTACGCATTCCTGAGGGTGACGAAGGGAAAACTGCTTTCAAAACTCGATATGGACTCTATGAGTATCTTGTTATGCCATTCGGACTATGCAATGCCCCTGCTACTTTTCATTTTTTTATGAATGACATTTTTAGAGATATTCTAGATCAGTTTGTGGTCATCTATTTAGATGATATCCTCATTTACTCTTCATCACTCCAAGAACATATACGTCATGTCACTCAAGTGTTTAGCAGACTACGAGAGCACAAATTGTTTGTGAAGGCTGAAAAGTGCGTATTTGATACTCCTGAGGTAGAATTCTTAGGTTATGACATTACCAGTACAGGAGTACGTATGAGTAATTCTAAGGTTAAGGCCATTTTGAACTGGCCAACACCCAACAATACGAAAGCTTTGCAGTCCTTTTTAGGATTCGCCAATTTTTACCAACGCTTTATCAAGTCCTTCTCACAGATGGTAGCGCCGTTAACAGCCCTCACCAGTTCAAAATTGTCTTTTGTCTGGAACAAAGAAGCACAGAAGTCATTTGAAACCTTGAAGGATGCCTTTACCACTGCGCCTGTTTTACAACATCCTGATATCGATCTACCATTTTTTGTAGAGGCGGACGCTTCTAATATTGCAGTAGGGGCAATCCTTTCTCAAATCTGTCCAGACAGTAATGAAGAGCACCCTCTGGCTTTTTTCTCACGCAAGCTTAATCCATATGAGCGCAATTATACAGTGACAGAACGAGAACTCCTAGCGATCAAAGACGCATTACAAGAATGGCGCCATCATCTTTTAGGAGCCAAACATCCGGTGACGATATATTCGGATCATCGGAACCTCCAAGCCTTCAAGACAATGAAATGTCTAACTGCACGTCAAGCCAGATGGCATGCGTTCTTTTCTCAGTTTGATTTCCAGATTACCTAGCATCCTTCATGTGAAGTAATCAAAGCGGATGCATTGTTACGTTTGGGAACTGTTAGCGAGAATTCTCTGTTTAGGCTGAATTTCCTAACCTAGTGAGTCCCCCAGCAGCTTTGCTGGATTTGTGGGGTTTATTTTTTTCTCCTGCCAAGAGTGAGACTCTTTTTACCCTCACTCTTGGGCATGATTTGAGTGTGTTTCTTTGAATCTAGATGTGTTTAATGGGCTATGGGGTCTTTTACTCCATAGGGCTTCATGTGTTTTTGTGATGTGTGGTACACAGCACCCTCAGTGCAGTGACACAGGAGTGTCATAGTGACCCCCCAGTATAGACTCCATACCCTGGGACTGACTACTGTCTCCCAGGGCATGTAAAGTCACCATTGACTTTACTAGTCTTAAATTCTGAACAGAACCAGTACAAACCATCATATTGTGGATGTACTGGCTGGGGCAATTCAATTGCCTCAGGGTCTGTTAGTCGAGGGGGACGTCTCTGTCCCCTCTGATCAAGTTTTGGCTGGTGGCAGTGGATACTACTTTTTATATTCAACCGCGAATATTTTCCTATGGGATTTCCCATTGTTTTAGGCTACTATCTTTATTTAATTATTTACGGTAGCCTCGAACATACCGCCGGTTTATTTAATTAATATTAATTCTCCAGTTGGTATTTTTTGCCAAAACTTGATTCTAAAATGGCGTTTGTGTTCTCTTCTGTGACTCCAACCCAAGTCGAGCCCTTTGTTCCACTTTTTGGCGGGCTTCTCCACAGAAGCCCTCCCAAGTGGTGCCACTCTGTCTGGGGTACTTAGGAGGGGTGGAGGGGGATTTAGGCACCCTGGACTGAGTTGCCTAGGCAACTCAAGTCACACTCCGTCCTGATTGGCCCAAGTGGTGAGCCGTCCGGCTCACCACTTAGCATGTTTGAGTGACAGCTAGGCTGAGTGAATGGGGGTTTTCTGCATAAAAGCAGGGCTTTGGGGACTGGAACTTCAGAAGTCGCCACAGGACCTAAGAATCCGACGAGGGAGAAGCTGAGCCGACCTGCCACGACACCATCACCGGTGGAGCCCTGCTGGACCGCCTCACCACTTTTCCCAACGACAGAGGAGATCTCCCGCCGGAGAGTCTTCTTCCTTTGACTAGTGGGGATAACCAGTTTCACCGTCTTTTCACCTTCCCGACGTACCTCGTGGCCGCCTTGCCTGTGCCAAGCACCCCAGCAACCGGGACACCATGTTTTACCACGACCGCGAAACAACGGTGCCACCTTTAACCGGAAAACTCCGCGGCTGGTTTCTTCCCTGGTAGTGCAACGACCTTCATCTTTCCTCCAAGTCGAGATCTTCTCTTCCCCTGGACGACGACGCAACTTGCACCCACTGCCAGGAACAACTGCCACCGCTGGAGGATCCTTCCCACTTAAGGTACCGTGTCCCGCCTGGCTTCCCTTGCTACCGACTGTACGGGGTAGATTTAGCCCCCGGCTTTCGAACCTGGATTAGCCTGGGACACCCTGGCTAAACTTTCCTAAGCCTCTCTAAACTCTTTTTGAACTCCCTGCAAGACTTTCTAAGCCTAGTGTAACTGTGTGATCTTGGGCGCATTTGTGCTCCGCTCTCTCTAAGAGTGGGCCCAGCCTTTGGACTTTGGCTCAACAGTGACTTTTGCTCTTCTGCCTTGCTAACAATGTTCCTGAACCTTAGAGTGGTGTACCTTTCCATATTCTGTCTTTTTCCCTCCCTTTCTCACAAACTTATTGGAGTGCCATCTAGTTAAGCGCTCACCTCTGTATGAAAATAAGTGTTGTTTTACTGTGACTTATCTGATAAGGAAAAAGGGGTGTACATATTACAATAGTAATTGTGTTTAGAGTATTTTACAACAAGAGTGCTGGAGTGTTTCAAACCGTGTGTTTTTAAATAAATAATTATATACTTTGATACCAAAGCTCTGGTCAGTGTTTGCTTGTATTATTGTATCTGAGTGCCTATTGTGTATACTTTGCATACTGTCTAACTCTTCTTGAGGGAAGTCTGACTGCTCAGCCACAGCTACCAGGTAAATCTGGGTGGTACAGACTGCTACCAAGTGGGTTTACTGCCAACACCTGTAGTCTTAAATCTTTTGCAGTGTTCCCTAAGGGAACTGCACAGGTTTCTGCCTAACAGGAACTGACAAAGTCAGAACAGAACCCCATCCTTTAGTGGCAAATCATGTTGTTTGTACCTGTTCTGCCCAGTCTTCACTAAAACATGATTTACAGGAGTGGGTATTGCATCACCTGCAGGAAGTACAATCACAGAATTTGGATATCCAAATGGGTCTCCCGTTTATGCAAGGGCTCTTGTATCTTCCTACTGAAGACATTCGTTCCAGAGCCATACGTTGGGGACAT
Organism: Ambystoma mexicanum; assembly: GCF_040938575.1. Classification (NCBI taxonomy): domain Eukaryota; kingdom Metazoa; phylum Chordata; class Amphibia; order Caudata; family Ambystomatidae; genus Ambystoma; species Ambystoma mexicanum. The sequence goes on along the minus strand of NC_090929.1, from coordinate 1,265,968,689 downwards.
GATTAATTTATGGCGGCTCATCCCAGGCAAAAGAAGACTGTTGAACTACTGACAAGATGGTGTTGGTGGCCTACCATGTCCAGAGACGTGATCGACTATGTCAATTCATGTTCCGTATGCGCTCAGTGCAAAAATCGGCCTGGCAAACCCCTGGGGTTGATGCAAAAACTACCCGTACCTCATAAACCATGGTATATGATTTCTATGGATTTTGTGGTTGAGTTGCCGCTAGAACATGGTTTTAACACCATATGGGTTGTGGTGGATTACTTTACCAAACTTGCCCTGTTCATACCATGTAAGGGCCTACCAACTGCTGCGGTACTAGCAGATCTATTTTTACGACATGTTTTTCGCTTTTTCGCCCTACGATCTATCATCATTACTGACAGAGGCTCTCAGTTTTCTTCACATTTTTGGAAAGCGCTTACTTCTGCTCTGCTGATTGATGACAGAATGTCTAGCTCTTTACATCCTCAAACAGATGGACAAACTGAAAGAACTAATAATACGATGGAACAGTATTTACGATGTCTGTGTTTGCAGTATCAGTCGATTGGTTGTCTATGTTACCAGCAGCGGAGTTTGCATACAACAATTCACTTCATTCGTCTATTGGTACCACTCCGTTTTTTGCCCTTTATGGACAACATCGCAGGTCCATTCCATTGGATCTTGACCTAACGTCGGACAATCCAGCATCAAAATGCACTCTGAGAGATTTAACATCCTTGCATACAAGAGTCCAACAACAATTGGTCCGTTCTCAACAGACTACCAAACGTTACGCTGATGCCAAGAGAACATCTGCACCCGTATATCGGGTTGGGATGAAAGTATGGTTATCTGCAAAAAATGTGAAGATACCTGGCAAGAAGAAACTCCTTCCACGGTTCATTGGTCTGTTTGTCATTAACAGAATTATCAATCCAGTAGCTGTTGGCCTGGAGCTACCTACTCGATGGAGAGTACATCCCGTATTTCATGTTTCTTTGATCAAACCATGTGATACTAAAACCAGATTGCCTGTTAGACCTTTGGCTGTAAAGGTTAGAAGGTCTGATGAATACGAGATGAAATTGATCATGGACATGAGAAGGTGTCAGGGCAAACCTTACTATTTGACTGACTGGAAGGGTTATGGCCCTGAAGACATGACATGGGAACCGCTGGACAACATTCATGCACCATGGTTACTCCGTAGGTTACACGCAAGAAGGGGTGTGGAGATGCCTTTGGGGGATGGTACTATCATGCACTCACCTGTGAAGCATGGTAGCAGCAAGAATCCTAACGACTTTAGAAAGGCAGCCAAACCGTTCTATACTAAATGAAGACTGTTCTCCAAGCTTCCTGCCAATCGATATTGAAATCTGAGTTGGTTCACATGATCAGTCACGTGTCTAGGGCACGTATTTAGGTCCTTTCCTCAGAACGCTCCGTGCTTCTGATTGAAGTTTTTCCTTGCGGACCGTTCGGTTTCTCCCAAACTGCTTTCCTTCATTTTACCTGAGTATTCTGTTTCAGCCATTTCGGACGCTTCATTCCGGTGGCTTTCATCTGCTACACCACCATTTCCTTACGGCGGCTTCCCTGCCGGCCATGCCAGCTTCCATCGGCAACTCCTCTTGTTCACCTTTTACACACGAAGGATTCTACCGGCTGCGTACATTTACAGAGCACGTTCATTGAAGAGGCGGCTTCCCTGCCAGCCACGCCAGCTTCTTCCCTGCCAGCCACATCGTTTTTCCCTGTCAGCAGCTTTATATGCAAGACGATTCCAGCTTCCCTCCTTGAACTACCAGCTGCAGCGCATTCTACGCGGCAGTCTTGCCAGGGGCTGTTTCAACCGCGGAGGCTGGTTATGTTTATTAAAGGTATGAGACTTTGTCATTACTAATTTCCTTATAGTATCCTCCAACTTACTTCCGGAAGTACGGAAGTGCTATTTTTTTGCTCCATTGGGTGAAACTGCCTTACAACCCAGTGGGGTTTTTGAGTTCCTATTTTATACTGTTTTCATCATTGGAGTATATTAGTTTGGACTCATTAAATCTTCAAGGGTGATTAATGTACTGCACTTAAGTGAGAACCTAACAGCTTACCATGTTGGAGAATTAAGGATTTTGTTTTGTGCATTGAACAATGAACGCTATCCAGACTGCACCATCCCGACTCTAGTTCGGCTCTCGTTCCGTTCGGGATTAGCTTCCTACTAACCTTCCCTTCCTTTTTGTCGTTTTTCTTTATTTTGGATTCATCTGGAGCATCACGGTTCTTCATCATCAAGTCATCTAATCAATTAAGGTTAGTGCAGAACTTAGTGGCGAAATTAGGATATCCCAGTGGAAGTGCTGTTATTTACCAATTGTTTTCTTATAACGGATTGGAGGCTGTGCATAGTTATTCATCCTTTCAATTGATTCTTCACTCTGGCTGTATATTACTTCAGGCAGTGAGGGGAATCAGTGGAAAGGATTTTTCCTTTAGGATTCGTCACTGAAGGTTGAGAAGAAAGACCCGGATCCTTTTGTGTATCCTTTTCTTAACATACACATATCCTTTTTGTGGTTGTAGTAATCAAGGAAATGTTGGGTGGCATGTCAGCTAGCCATTTGTGCACTAACATTCCACTACTGTGCTACTCTAGGAAGGTCACCACCTTGGCACATTGAGCTGTCTATGTAACATCTTCCATAAACCTAATCCCAGGTAATCATAATAATGTACCTGTTGCAAGATGCACTCTTCTATTAGAATCTTCAGATTGGTTTTCTTACTGTTTTACGGCCAATCACCATCACCTTGGTTTTTTCTGTATTAAGCTCCATCGAGCGATCTTCACACATTTCAATGAAAACGTTCAGATTATGTCTTAGACCCATGGCAGTGGTGGCTAGCTGCATCATCTGTATAGAAGAGTGCTGGGAATACACATGTACAGAGTTTTGGGAGGTCGAGGCCACGTGCTAACAACTCTTCAATTATTATATTTATGTACAGGCTGAATGGGAGGGGGTCTAGCACACAACCCTGCTGCACCCCCCCTCTTTACCGAAAAGGTGTTAGTTGTTTCCCCTCCCAATAGCCACCTCACAGAGGCACCAGTATTAGAATAGAGGGACATAATACAGGACAGCAATTAATCTGGTAATCCCTTATTTCGCGAAACAGACCACAATTTACTTCTTGACACACTGTCAAATACGGTCCGTAAATCTACAAAGACGACATAGATCCTATGATGTTGCAAGGGCCCATACTTTGCCAGGACTGCATGTAGCTGAAGACACTGGTATACTGTTTCAATCAGCTGAAAACCAGCCTGTAGATGGTTGATGTGGTTGCCTTCACTGGCCCAACATCCAACAGCTAAATCGGTCTGTAATTCCCAGGCGTCTTGTCATCTCCCCTCTTATACAATGGTATTATAATTACCTCACGCCATGTTTGGGGCACTTCACCCATACTTGTATTATCTTCAAAGCTGCAGATTTTGGCATTCCCCCCTACCCCTTGCATAGATTTAATTCTCACAGACAATTTACTTAGGCCTTATGAAATTTAATATTCTTGATCACAGAAAAAATCATAAGAGATCTTGTATTATATTGATTATATTGTCGGGAGTAATATGTATATTTTTGAAGGTGGGGATTCATAGACCACAAGATATCCATTAGATTAATATTCTCTATGAACAACTGTAATGTGGAAAAACACTGGGTCTCTCTGTTCCCCCAATTGGTCTAAGTAACCTTAAATTCATTACACAATTAAAATGGTGCAGAAGTGCAGTGCTAAGTGCAGTCAACCACAATGTCGAGAGAGGGGAATGCTCTGTTTCCTACATGTTTCATAGCTAGGTGTTTTAAGCTGCTGAAGGGGGAGGGGCAATAGAAAACCTTGAACAAGCATGCAGCGAGTGTGGAAGTGCAGTGCTAAGTGCAGTCAACAGCAGTGCACAGAAAGGGGAACTTTTTCTACACGTTTCATACTGAGATTTCTGGCTGCTGCATGGGGAGGAGCAATATAAACCCTGAAAAGGTACAGAGCACCACACAAAGTGTGGTGCTAAGTGCAGTCAACCACAGTGTGGAGAGGGGAATGCTCTGTTTTCTACATATATCATACCAAGGCATTTTTGGCTGTTGCAGGGGGGGAGAAATATAAACCCCAAACAGGTGTGGAGCACGATGCTAAGTGCAGTCACCTGCAGTCTTCTGAAGGCTACTGGGGTCTACTTGTGCCACTGAATACTCTGTATCGAGGTACGTGGTAATTGGATCTGAAAGTCAGCTCAGGGAAAGCGGAAGGGTGAGTCCGTTTTTCTTAAATTATTAACATGAATCCCTGCATTAACATTTTGTATATGGTGAACTAGCAAGAGAGCTGAATATAACCTGCATAGTAAAAAAGGTTGATTGAACATCTCTACTCCTTCTATTCATATTTCACATATTTCGGAAAAGGTTCTGAGGACAACACAAGTCCCGTCTTTGGGGGTACAATAGTCGAACAGGCTCAGGTGCATGCTAAGGATCCTCAAATGGGGAAAATTATAGCTATTTCCCCAAATTGTAATGGAACACAATGGGTCTCTTAACAAGGCCTCTTTAGTAAGTATGGATTCTACGACTATATTGAGTCCCTCTGTATCTAAATTATCTCAATTATTTATTAATTCTGGGACTCGTACTAACTCAATACTATGGGAACAACCATTAGTCAGTCATCATAAAGATTCGGTAGGACACTCCTCAATATCAATGTTACATTTAATTTTGAAAACTTTAGTCAGACTCTAGGATAACATAAGAAGGAGGTGCAATCTCACACTAAATCACTACCCTGTGTATTGAAAAAAAATGAGTGCCTGCATAATGAAAGACTTATGGAAAAGGGAGACAATTTTGTATTTCATACTCCGATAAATGAAATCGCTATTTCAACACCAAACCTTTCATTGGACAATTCTATAAGAAGATTGCTAATAACACCTTAACTAAAGTGAAAGTTCATTTTTGTTGAATGTTTGAAGAAAGAGCTGACCGCTGTGGCTAAAAAGAATCAAAGATCCAAAAAATATCAAATAGAAACAAAAAAGATTTTTGAGACAATTCCTAAGAGCACTATCTTTCCCCTAATCCACAGAGAGGGCCAGGGCAGACAAAGAAGCCTTACACCAAAATCAGAGGGTTAAGTCGAAACCTAAGAAAAAAAGTCAAACTTTTCCCCACCTGCTACAGTAATGGATTTGGATTGTCAGGATATACCTATATTGAATATGGTAGTGACTAATGCTGGAATCCAGGTACAGGGACAATCTATTGATCAGTCTACACCCCTGGTCTTGCCTTTCTCATACATGATAACCAGGACAGGAGACTCTAACAACCATACGACCCGCTCAGTTGATAGACTAATGGGGTTTGGCCTATTACTGCAGGAACAGAATGTATTCCTCTAAACAAGTCAAAACTATCCAACATTTGATTGTGTATTGGTGCCCTAAGAACAATTGAATCCGCTGATATTTACTATATTGAATTTATCCAGGAACAAAGTGACAGAATGGGGCTTTATTTTTTATGAATAAATTGTATCAACACTCGACATATTGCCATTGATCTTTATATTCCTCAAAACTTACTGATTGGGTTTTACCAAGACGCTTAGATAAAACACAATGACCCCCCTAACTATACAATGTGAAGCAAGTGAGAGTGGGGAACAACTGGTAATTTTGCTGAAAAAGAAGGAGGTTCTGCTGCTACTGGGTTGGTCGTGGCCAACTATGACACTGGTTTTGGTAGTCTCGACAAGTAAAAATATGCCACTGATGTATAAACAAAGTGTCTGAAAGATTATCTTTAGAATACAATGTTCAGAATTATATCATGGAACTGAAGAGGCCATAAGCATTTCCGAAAAATGTTGATACCTTCCTCCCTTTGACCCAAAGTAGGTCTATCTGTGGCACTTGATAATACATTAGAATGCCACAGGAGAACAGATTAGTACTACTTGTGAATTCTTATTAGCAGTAAAAATAAGAATGAATGATTTTTGTTCGCTTAAGGATTTATTTGTAGAAAAGATGCTATGAACATCAATAGTAAATTCGCAAAATACACTATTAGAGCACTTGAATACCCTAATAGTGATGGTTGTTGAATGGGCATAGGGCAAATATTCCTATGCATGGGATTTTAGCATTTATCCTATCGAACATATACCCAGAGGGAATAACAAAATGAGTAAGAAGATACTGGGCTTAGATTAACAGAAAAAAAGAAGGGCAAGGTGGCACGAACATTGGGGTATTGAGATGTTGAAATCTTTGCTTATGATAATGTGACAAGGTGTTCCACCTCAAATACAGGGAGTAGTACATCTTTGATAGATTACATATTTGCAACTAGATCCCTTCTTCAATATTGTTCCCCTTTGAGAATAAAGTTTAGGGACCTTGTTGATGATGCTTATTTACCTTGGACTCTACGTTTACAAGATCAACACTTGAAAGAATTGATTACCTGGCAAATATCATCCCCAGCAACAGAGGCAATGTGACTGATTGACACTTTAGAGCTATTGATAAATTAACAGAATTGCTATACTGTTCTAATGGGGAAAGCACTTAAACAACTCTGTTCAGCGTGCGACTTGTAGACCTGCTCAACTGGATTCCAAAATGATATGATATGCCTTTGCTTAATAAAAATGCAGAATATCTCAACAATTGAAAAATGTGATAAAAGTATGCAGGTTCACATGTGCACATAAAGGATAGCCAACTTTGAATAATCATACAGATCTCTCACTGAAACCCTGCCTAAAGTATCCCTCCTGGTGGCCAGGGGAAGGCAGACGCTTCCTGATCTCGACCCAGGAGGTTGTGTACTATGAGAGGATCACCTGGGAGTAAACAAGGCCCAGGGTGGTGAGGAGATTCCGTGGGATAAGGCACAGTATTTTTCCTCTGACAGGAAGACTCTCCCAATGTGGTTCCTAGTGATTGCATCAACAGCCAAACCATCGACAACCATACCATTGACAAATGACGAAAAAAAGTATCTAAAAAAACAGTGAATGCATTTCTTTTTCTTTTTTTAATGGGGTAAGGGGTTCCCCCAACCCTCCCTTTTAAACCATTAAAACACATTTTACTAAACTAAACCCTTTACCATTGAAAGAAATGCATTTGATGTTTTTTTTCCCAATGCATTTTTTTCAATGGTATGGTCTGTCGATGCTTTGTATTCGATGCAATGACCGGATCCCTCCCAATGTACCTAAAGAGGTAATGGTTTATTGTTGTTGTAATGTTCCTGATTCTTATATTAAAACTAAAAATGTGAATGCAAGACTTATAAAGACTGAACAAGCCGTACCAAAGGAAAGATCTTTTTGGGTATCCCAAATTAAACATCCTCCGTACTCTCAATGCTAAAGGAATCTGGAAATGCTGTCTTTAATACATGACCTTCCTCTATAACAACTACTTTTAATAGTCCTTCTCTTAATGTGGAAAATTAAATCTACCCTTAAAAGAACTCAAATGTCAGAAGAACTGATTTTATTGAAGGGGACCGCAAGTTCCGGAAACCCAGAGGTACTGGGACGAGGAAGAGGGCTGAAGAGGAATGCAGATGTAGCAGTCAGGCAATTAAGCCTAGTGGCCACTGCAGTAGCCAGGCAATTTAGCTTAACAGCCAACACATGAAAATTGTTACTGAACCTGGGAGGCATGAACGGCCCCCTCAGGAAAGGAGTAGGAGGAGCTAGAATGAGAGATGGAAGGCAGGCTGTAGCAGTAGAAACAGAGAAGAGGCATGAGGCTGGCAAATCACAAGAAAAAGGGAGCACAAGAGGGACACCAGAACATGAAGATAGCAGATTCCACCAGCAAGTTCTGAGAGAGTCCTGTCCCAAAATCTGAAGTGCAGAGACTGCGCAAAGGAAGACGGGCAGGAGACTAAGTTTTCCCCATGTGAGCCTTGTTGCTGTGATTGCAGAGCTGTGAACGTGCAGGTGACTAAGGCCAGAAGCAAGAGGCAAGCAGAGGGTCCAGAGAGGAAAGGGAACGAGTGGCCAGACCACAGACACCCGTACAGGCGAAGGGTGTGGGTCCCAGCGAGCCAGAAACATTAGAAGTTGTAGAAGAAGTTGGGAAAGCAGTGCAACCCACAAAGCAAGTCTCTAAGAAGCCAGTGTATGGAGCACAGCGCAAGCCTTGCCCGTATCTGTAGCCAGCTCCTTACTGACACGCGTATTGCTGTATGCGAGTGAAAACTGTTAGTGCATCCAATGTCTTGAAAGGCACATTATTTGTGTGATAGCTAAAGTCATTGAAATGCACTTTTGAACTGTTTAAAGAGTGTTGCTGTCTAACGGAGTGGTCGCGTGTCCCCAATTAACAAGAGATAACGCTTGCTAAACCGAATACCTAAGCTTGAAGATACCTGAGTTACAAGTTATAACGTCTGAAAACTACATCAACGAGAGGTTGTGTGTACCTAATTGCAATTCTCAAAGGAAGTCAGAACTTTGCTGTTATACGGGAATACAATTCTCTCTTCATCTTTAAAACTTGAGATCTGCATTAAAGAGAGGTTGTGTGTGCATAATTGTGTTTTCATTTAAAACACTGAATCTCATACTGTATCTAGAAGTGATATATCTTTCAATTCTATAATGTAAAGATTATAAACTGTTGAAGAGAAGAACACACATTACCCAAGCCAAGAGGCAATCCCTGTTAGTAGTGAAACCAACCTTTCTAAGCTTTAAAGAGCTATCCTGCTGCACTGTGAATGTATTAACAACCAAGTGGCTTAAGGGACACGTGTCAAAGTATTACCTGAAGCTGAGGGAGTGGTACCAAAGCATCTGGGTAATTACTCAGGGTGATAACTGACAGAAACGTGTGAGTAAAGATGGGGAAGGGGAACTGACTGCTTATATACAAATATTCTGAAGCAGACAAAGCCTGCAAAGCCAAAGACAGTAGAGACCAGAGGGGAATGAGTCCTTTGGGCAGAAACAGGTTGTTAATGGCAAAGAGACAAGAGAGGCAGAGAGGCTGCCCCTTTTTTTTTTAAAGAAAGTCATACAAAGGAAGAGTACCTTGCCTGGTTGAAGTGTCTTGTCAAAGCCGTTCTAACAATTCAAAATACTGAGCTGTGGCAGTAATACTGAAAACGCAGTGGTACATTAAGTTGTCATTGGATGTAACCCTGAAGTAGTCTTAACAAGTAAAGTACTGTGGGACAAAAGGGTGACTGTTCTTATAGTATACCAGTAAGAGTGTGGCTGTTGGAGTTGAAGCAGCGGCAGCACTAAGAAAGCATCCTCTACAAAAATACCAACATAGAAAATGTAAATCACGAAATACTTACTGTTGATTAAGAACTGTGTGTTGTTGATAGTGAGGATATTACATTGGGCCTCATTACGACCCGGGCGATAAGTACCGGTCATTACCGCCATAGTGCAATTACTTGTCCGTGCTGGCAATAGACCGCTAAAAGCGGTCCATTACGAGTTTGCGGGCACAAGCTTTGCACCATGCCGGTAATGACCTCACCGCCATGCCGTAAAAGTCTGAAAAATCCCCCTTTCCGGCACCGTCTGTAGTGGAAATAGCTCCTCCGGCATCCAGGCCATCGGCATTAGCGGTGACCACTAATAGCGGTAACCTCTAATAGCAGTAACCGCTATTAGCGTAAATATGCAGAACCGGAAGTAGCGGCCATCTTTAAAAACACAATCCATTGCCATCCACCACAACCAGGAGCCATCTGACCCCCAGAACTCCAACACACCTCCACCACTACCTGTTGCAATTTACGATGCCAAAAGCAGTGAAAAAACAGGAGATTGCCTGCGCAAGGAGTGCTTCTCCAGAGAGGATCTGACCATGTTAGCGGAGACACTAAAAGAACATGCAGATGTGGTGTTCTCAAACGACATGTCCCGTCCAGCACTGCAGCGCAAAAAGCAGATTTGGGCAGAGGTCGCCAAGAGAGTCAGTGCCGTTGGCACCACACCCCGCACACCCAAACAATGCCGTAAGCGCTGGGATGACCTACGTCTACGTGTGCAGAGCATACTTTCTGCCAACTGCAAGCTTGGGATGGCGACAGGCGGAGGTGCGGAGTCCCCCATAAAACTGCAACCATGGGAGGAGATATGCGCCACCACCATAGGCACCGAGGCAATAGAGGGAGTCGGGGACATGAAGCGAGGAGCTAGGTAGGTGTCTCAAATGAAACAATGCTAATACCACCACAATGATGTCCACCTGAACTGACAGTGAAATGATGTAGAGCATGGTCCACCAGACACATAAGTACAAGACTGCCTACAGGCAGTGCAGAGCATCACCTTGTCCACATGCATAATGCACCCCATATGTGTTGCAACCCAGGCGCCTCCATGCATCACCCACCCAAGAGTGAGGCAACCCATATGTCACTCCCCCAATGTTAATCATCTACCATTCCATATCAATGCAGCCACCCCAATGCATGCCCGATGCCCATAGACCCATCACTAACCCTCTGCCTCCTTTGGTCCCCCACAGGCACACATTCTGACAGCGGTGATGAGGACACCAGGGAGAAAGATGCCACACCACAGAAGAAGGCCAGGGCTGAGGAGGGTGAACACCGCCCCTCAACCTCAAGGGGCAGAGGCCAACCTGCACCACCTAGGAAGGCCATGAAAACCACAGAGGCCACAGCACCAATGTGCACCACGGCCCCCAAAAAAACACCCACACCAGCCACCATCACCCAGGAGGCATTGGCAGAGGGCACACCATCGGCTGCCAGCAGCACAGTCGGTGAGACAGCTGCCACAGCAGCCATATCGGACGACGAGGGTGACATACAGCTGCATGGCGCAACACCCGCCACAGGCCCCCTGCACTCACCCCAACTATCCCCATGCAGCATGGTGGACTGCAGCATGCACGGGCTGTCACCTGGAGATTCATGGCCGGCAAGTTTCAGCCCCACGCCAACTGTGCCTGATGACCAAATCATGGTAGAAACGACTCACACTTCCACCCCAGTGACAACCACCCAAGAAGGGATCATGGCTATACAGAGGCGCCAGGAGGAACTCACAGGGCTGTTGATGCAGCATATTACCGAATGTACTCATGCAAGGGATGACATTAGGGATTGTGCTGCATCCCTAAAAACAGCCATCAAGTCCACCCCAAAGGACATTTGCGCGGAACTTGCAGCAGTGCGCCATGTCCTCTCGGAAATGGTGGCAGCAATGCAGGACATGCATCCACCACAGTTGCCAGGACAATCTGGACTATCATCAAATGCCAGCTCTACTAGGACCAGCCCTGTGCGTCGGACTGGCAGGAACCTGCGCAGACCGGACAGGGGGGCACCTGGTGCTGGAAGAGGGGAAGGGCAGTAGGCACAGCCATGCATACTGGTGCCATGTGGACTACTGGTGGCGCTACTGTACACCATGTGTTGGGAAGTCAAGGGGGGAGAGGGTGTGTGGGGGAGTTGAGGGGGGAGGGGGGTGAGGGTGTGTAGGCGAGTTGAGGGGGAAGGAGGGAGAGGATGTGTGGGGGAGTTGAGGGGGTAGGGGGGAGAGGGTGTGTGGGGGGGTTGAGGGGGGAGAGGGTGTATTGGGTGGAGGGCTTGTTCACTTTGTTATGGTTCTTTAATACACATTTTGGTGACTCATGATTCACATGTGTGGACATTGTTTATTGCGTACGTGTGCTTTATTGGTGAACAGTCTACAGTGTCCATGTCCCTCACACACCAAGTGCCCCGAGTGCCACATCCATGTCACACTCCACGTCCATGTGTACTAGAAACATTGGTTGATCAGAGTCTGACGCATGGCACGTCCCTCCTGTGCATCGCTGCCTCCCTGAGGTGCTGCCCCATCCCCACCCTCCTTATCCTCATCGCCAGGCGGTTGCAGTTCTGCATCAGGGGGCAGGGGCACATTCCGTCTGATGCACATATTGTGTAGCATGACACATGCCATGACGATCTTGGCCACCTTCTCATGGCGGTACAGGAGTGCCCCACCAGACCTGCTGAGGCAGCGAAACCCTGCCTTCAAGAGGCCAAATGTCTGCTCAATCACCACACTGCTCTGTGGGTTCCGGACTGGGGTAAGGAGCCACCTCTTCAAGGGATAGCCTGCATCACCTGCATGTGGGATACAATGTATAAGTGTAAGTCATCACATCATTCCTCTTATGGACTGGTGTGCGTGCCATCGACTAGTGGGCACAGGGGGGTCCAGTTCCTTGTGAGTGCTCATGCACTGTGTTAGTCCACGCCGGTTGTTTCCATGATCTGGCTGATGTCCAGTAATTTGTATGCTTTCATCCTGGCACCGTTGATGTCAGCCTCATGATGATGTCACTATGCAAAACAAATGGTGAAATGCACTTTTGTTGGACCTCTGTGTCAGTGTAGTGGTGCATTAATGTATTTGGCCCTCATGTGACTCCTATGTACGCAGTAATGGGGGACTGTCCATTCAGTTGATGGTATTTGGTACTGTGTATTGGCCATAGTAATTGCTTGTAGCTGCATTGTGTTGAGGGGAATATGGTCTGATTAGGTACAGTGCACATGTAGATGGTTATGGAATGGTTGTGACACTGCATCATTTACATGTTAGGGCAGCTTTCATCTTTCATTATGTGGTCAGGTGTCAGGTCCAGTATGGGCTGCTTTGGGGTATGAGCATGGTCCATTCTCTTAGGCACTCAGAGCCAGGTAAAGTATGCATCTCCCCCCCCATCTCAGCCAGGTGAAGTATGCATCTCTCCCCCCCATCTCAGCCAGGTGAAGTATGCATCCCCTCCCATCTCAGCCAGGTGAAGTATGCATCTCTCCCCCCCCATCTCAGCCAGGTGTAGTATGCATCTCTCCCCCCATCTCAGCCAGGTGAAGTATGCATCTCTACCCCAATCACCTACCCACATCATATTTCCATGGGCCTAACATGCGACTCACCGAGAAGCCAGGATCTCTGCCCTGCATGTTGCTCCATGTAGCGTGGTACCGTGGAGTTCCGCAGGACCATTAAATCATGGGTTGATCCGGGGTATCGGGCACAGCAATGTCACATACCATTTGCACCTTGATTGAGTGGTATAGCTTACGGTTGCGGTACGCTACCTCCATGGTATGTGGGACCACCAATCCCACATGGGTGCAGTCGATGGCGCCAATGCAACCAGAGATGTCGGCCAGTGAATGGAAACCAACTTTGGTGTTTGAAATCTCCTGGGCAGACCGTGGTAAGTAAATGTGGTCGCCTGTGTGCTTCAGGAGTGCATCAAGCACTTGGTTCAGCGTACGTGAGAATAATGGTTGTGATATGCCATGCATGTGCCCCACTGTGTTCTGGTAGGTGCCTGTGGCCAGGAAGTGGAGCACAGACACTACCTTCAGTAGGGGTGCGATGGTGGTGCGTGATTCAATCAGGCTGACAATGTCGTCATGTATCATATCCACAATGGTGGTGATGGTGTCCCTGTCCAGGAGGTACAGGGTGCGGATCTGCTCAGGGGTTAGGTTAAATGGACTGGCTCGGATGTGAGGGATTGGGGGCTGCCTGCGTGGTGGCACTGGCTGCACCGGTGGGCATGCTGGCCCTGCTCGCCCTCCTTCTTCTCCTGCGTCTCCTCTGTGCTGCCAGTTGTTGTTGTTGCAGCAGTTCACAGCAATCATGTCCTCCAGCCCCAGCATTGCTAGTAGTATTGGAATCATTGTGGAGTGTGACTGGGTGTGGGAAGGGGTGGGGTGTGCTCCTTTTGTGCTGGCCCAGTCTGTATTGCCTCCACCTGTGCTGATTGTGTGCACCTGTGGCAGTTGGGAACACTGCACATGGCCGTTTACGGGTGGTCCGCGATGCCGGAATTAGCTCCATGGCGGTAAGGTACTTTTCAGGCTTCAGTAGGGCGTTGTTTGCATGTCCGCCTGACTTGTGATGTGCCCCTGTTTGCGCCATGCCAGTATTTGCGGCATGGATGGTTGCATGCCCGCGCTCCTGGCGCAATTAACGGCAGCGTTATTTACGGTGCCGCTAATTGCGGATAATCGTGTCTTAATCGGCCGGAGCGGTAAGCGATGCCGGTAATCCTTTACCGGCATCGTTGGTCACTGACCGCCCGGGTCGTAATGAGGCCCATTGTCTTTTGAACTGTGGCAAACTGTCTGGAAGAACAGACACATATTCTTGACCGGGATTACCGTTGGTTCTATTTCTTGTCTGAATGTTCAAAGTGAATCTTTCATCCAGGAACAAAGAATTGTTACCAGCGGAACTTTGTTGGATGAATTGTTACTTTGGACTTTGACTATCAAGAGGTAGTTCAAAACCTTTTTTTTTTTTCATTTGCTGAATATTTTGAGTTAATTTTGTATCCCAGGGAAGGGACCTTGTCCGGGACAGGAAAAGGTAATTCAAACACTGAGTTCATATTGTTTATTATATTGTGTTGCCATATATTTTCTTTGTATAATTGTTGTTTAGCATGAGGGCCAGTTCTCCCATGCTAGAGAATGTTCCCTGTTAGCCCAGGCTGGGAATTCCTGTGTAGAGTAGGGCAAGCAAGGCTTTGATTTCATTTATTTGCTTTAATAGAAATGGCATATTTTAGAAATCCACAAGCAGTTGTCCACCTCGCATTACTGACCCCTCACACAACATATATTAGACACTCTAAGTGGAAGGAATTCTGCAAAGTTTTCGGAGTTTCTGAATAGCACCACTCCTTAAAATTGGGCTGGTTCCCTATTTTGTACCATAGATGAGGATACGTGGGTTACATATTTTGAACACATTTACGCAGTTGTAAATAATGGTTCCACTATCCTGACAGTTGATTGGCACACTTTCTATTACTGGCAAGGTTATATTAAGCTAGAAAAGAAATTTGAGGGTGGCAGGGCCGGACAGAATCGTGTCAGCGGTAATGAAATACAATCCAAGCCTTTCGGCTCACCGAATGAAGATTCATTTTACAAATATACCTGATATCATGGAATTTCCTCCTTCCTGGCACACAGCCTACATGGTCCTGATTCTTAAAAAAGGGGCCTAGGATTAACCCCAAACACTATTGGCCTATAACTTTGCTAGATAAATCAAGCAAAATGTTTGCTGCATCATCTTAAAGGAAGTTGAATAATGGGCTAATGTTGCTGGGAGACCCTGGAAATGTCAAGTAGGCTTCAGGAGGAAAATGGTCACTAAGTGGACATTAAAGTGTCTTATTCTAGGATTACTCTACTCAGTAAAGCAAACGTTCCATATTTTGTTAAAATTGGCTACCAATTTATGTAAATGCTGCTTTGATAAATTTGCATATATCCCATAAAACAGTGATATTGTTAACACGTAAAAGGAACAACATTGCCTCAAAAAATTCCAAAACTGTGGTCTATTTGGGCTTCCTTATTACAAACAAAATATTCTTAAAGAGAGGTGAAGAACGGCTCAGAGGGAAGATCAAGCCTTTAATTGCTCAGTTAAAAAACATTCATCATAAATTATCAACAAGTACCTTTGTTCCCAAACTCAGATACTACACCATCCAAATAGTTCCTCCTATTATGTGCAGCCTGGAACTCGGCCTGATAGTATAGGAGGGATTCTGTGAGGGATTCTGTGAAGAATTGTCATCTGCAAAAGGCCTGTTTTTATTATTTTTATTGATGAATAAAATGATGCTTATAACTCCATCTCTGAAAGGGAAATCTGCTAATCAGATTCCCCTTTCATGAGCTCCATACAAAAAGCATATAGTGTACCTGTGCCCAGCTTCATCAGTATCCTGATCTGCAGAGCCTGCTCTACCAGTGGCAAAAAGCAGGCTCAGAGGTAATAGGTGACCATGTGACAACTGCAGTGACAGGCAAGTCTCTGCAGTGCAGTGGCTGCTTTTAAGACATGAACAACTATACCAAAACCCCATAATTAGGAGTTTACTGTTATAGTGGCAGATACATCTTTAAATATAAGCAATGCCTGATTTATTATATGGTGGAAGGTATTTCTCGTAATTATTACAGCCCGAGCAATTTGAAATCACACTTGTGCCAGCCCTGCGAGACCAGTTCAGTTGCGAAAGGTTTATTTGTATTCTTCCAAGACAGGTTGACCTTGCTACTGGAAGCAGGACTGTATCCTTTCGGGTTTCCCTATCTTTGTTCCTTTGTTATGGCAGGTGACACCATCCCAGAGCGACAGCCACTCCACAGGTAGCTGTACTAGGAACAGAGATCAAAGGGCACACCCATCCACAAAAGGAGTAGCCTCTCACAAGGGTGCTACATATCAAAGGGTCTTTGATTCTAGCGAGAAGAGAAGGGCTAGGGTGAGTAAAGACAGAGAAAAATCTTTACGGTTGTAGGAAGGGCCCACAATCTTGTTTCTGTCTCTATCTTTCATTCGTGTCCTCTCCACGTCCTGTAGCACAAAGCACTTTGGATCTGATGTTAGAAGGCAAAGTCCACTTATTCCAAGAACAGGGATTGGACACCTAAAGCAGGCTAGCTTTACTTCGATCACCTAAGGGCTTTTGCCTTTAGAAGAACAGGTCTCCCACCAATTCTTTCTCAGGACTTCAAAACTTCAAGAAAATTGTATTGGACCCTATTGGGAGAGTAGTCCTTTCCAAAGTCTGCCAGTTGTGAATTGAATGAAGGTGTTCCAAGGCAGAGGTAAGCTCTGTCCCCTAACCAGAGATTAAAGCCTTGTTCCAACAGCAGTTTACTCGCCAATGGTGCTGGAACAAGACTTTAATCTCTGTCAGCCACACTGCTGCTCAGGGCCTCACTGTATAGAAGGACCCCAGGAAGAGGTGTGCCCACCTCCCACATTTTCGGGAGCCCGAGAAAAATCCTGGAGTGGGACGCAAAGCTCCTGAGAGCCAAGACAGCCAGAATTCCCACCACTGTCGTACTGTTGCGATCTGTGATTTGAGCATGTTCCATCCGAACCATCAGAACCCTCCAGAACTGCCTTTGGCACTCACTGAACTTCAAACCGCAGTCACACACTTTCGAACGTGTTCACCACCACACTGTACTATCTGAAAGCGCGTCATTGCCTCAGCTCACACAAAGAGGCACGGCTGCATCTGCACTGCTGTAACTGTTGGTCAAACTTCTAACATTTTTGTCATCGAATGAGTCACAGATTGAATCAAAATGTTCTCGAAATGCATCCTTCGAGCCCGCTCATCAAACTAATTTGCCTTTGGATACCGTCATCAGCCTGTCCGCTGTTGAATCCCAACTGCCAAACCAAGCCTGGTGACCTCCACCGTCTGCATCACTTGAACAACGTTCCATACTGCATTTTCTTCAGTTCAACCCAACCTTGACATCTGCCTGCCATTGGACCTCCATGACCTCTGCCTTTTGAACCATATTGAACTGTCAAACAACATTGAGGAGCCTGGTTTACCGTTGTTGAACTGCCAAGACCCTTCAAAAGTATTATTAACTGATATCTGCCACTACTGGTCCATTTTGGGCACTAGAGACTGGCTAGGTCAAATTAATCCCTTTTTGCAACTCAACAACATATCCTTTGAGCATTGTGGTTTTTATTGCCTTTTCTCCCCCTGCTGCATCTTGCTATCTAGCATATTCTGTGTTCTTTCTGCAGGAGTGGGGTTCACAGTGTTTTCTAGTTAGTTATTATTGTACATGGTGTGTTTAATTAAAGTATATATATTGTTATAGCACCTTGATAGGACATTCCTTTTTTTAACTGTAATACTTTGTTGTTTGGGTTGCTGCTGAACCACATTCACACCCCTGTTGAGAGTATACCCGTCCCTCAGCCCATGTTACCACAAATGGTAAAGGAGGTATATCACTTAACTGTGTCTGTTTTACCTTTATGATTTTAGTTTGTAGAAGTGTGAGGGCTGAGCAGGTGCTTTAGCCTCTGCTCATCTTTGTACTCCTGCAGGGCAGAAGTCAATTCGTCACAGATTATTAATAGATGAGAAGGCATGGCCTAGAAACAGGTTCTAGTCCTACCTTTTTCCACTTCCCAGCTGTGTAGTAAGATATGAGCTGGGTTTTACGTCTCTGGAATTACTTCTTTTATAGAGCAGAGTAAATATGCATGCTAAAATACTTTACCCACCTAAAAACTCTCTATTTGAAAATCTGAGATCTAGTTTGTTAACAAAATCAGTTTGTGATAAATAATTTTGCAGTTTGTAATGATTCAACTCTTCTGAGCTTGAGCGTAGCTATATAAACTTAATTGACCAATCCTAAGAAAGAGACAAATACATTGCATGTTTGGGATTGGTCTAACACTGAGGAAAGAAATTAGGTTGTACTCCTTATACAGCGAATACACTAAGATATCAAGACATACGAACACCATACCTAGATACCTCATAAGACTTCCATCAAATAAGTGTCGAACAATTTATATGAGGTTTAGATTTAACCAACTAGAGAAGTGATAGGATCTCGACTTAAACTCAGTATAGAAATTAGGTATTGTAGATTGTGTAACCAGAATAGTACTCAGGAGACAAAGAAATATTTGCTTACCACCTGTGTATATAGCTGGGATCTTTGTCAGTTACATGTTGCCAAGTTTGCACATTAGTATTCAGACTTGGAAGTAGACCTAATGTTGTACTGTGTTTTGGAAGGACAACAAACGTATTTGATTATAGCTGAATGCAGATTTTTATGGGAGCTTTCTGAAATTTTAGAATATACTCTTAGGTAGTGCTGTAAATGTATTGCTCAGGAACATGAAATGGTGCTTGAATGTATTGTTTTATAATATTTTTTCTTACTTTTGCCTTCTTTTTCAATGTTTTTCTTTTTTCTTTCCCTCTCCTGTTGATTCTTAATAATTAACTTTTAAAATCAGATTTTAATGAATTGTGATCAAATATACATTAGGTTGTTTTGAAAGGTTCTGATGATGTAAAAACCAAATCACAATAAAAAAAAATGTCCCCGATATATGTGCTAAATAAATGGTTTGTCATTGTCATTATTATTATTATTATTATTAGTAAGAAGACGTAGAAGAAAAATAAATAAGCTTCATTTGGATTGTGCCATTTCCTTTTCAGTGAATTGCCAACCAGGCACGTACACATTCACATAATAATAATTAGAATTTCCAACGCACATACGTTAGCCTCCAATCAGGCTACACCTTCAGTCCACACCAACAACACAGTAAATGTTTAGCCACCAAGAAGGATTGACTCTTAGCAGCTGAGCCCAGTTGGGAATATTCAGAACAGGTACGTCTCTCTCTATAACTCGTACAATTGACACAATATTGAAAGAAATGCCCGAAGTCTCGGATTTCCATTGACCCTGTGTTCAATCACTGTTGTACAACATTTTTCACTCATACTTCCACAAAAGTATGAACGCATGATTTACAAAAGCGTTTTGCAATCGGGCAATCCCATAGAAAAACGATTTGTAAATGAGGCCCTGACTCTCTCTAAACCTCGGAATTTGCTACAAGTCTTAACCTTAATACTTTGCTATATTGGTTCACCCAGAACCTCTTGCAAATGCACGCAGAAGAAAAACAATTTAAGCGCTAAAAACAAATAACATGTACATTCAGAACCTTATGTTTTAAAGTAACTTACTACTTCCAACTTCTTCATTTTCCGGAATTACAATCTTGTCATTGCTAAATTCTGCCTGTTCATATTCATCCTTTCCCTTGAGCAGAGTATTGTTGGGAATGGGTAAATATAATTTTGCGAGCATGCGCTTCCCTTTCCGGATTATTTCATGAATCTGCAATAATTGTGATATACATGTTTGCGATTAAAGCACAGATACTTGATGCATTTATATTTGCAATAATGTATTTAGATTGTTTTAGAAAACCAGCTCTTGAACTTACAGTAATGTTTATCAAATGAGAATTAATCCATCAAGTTTTTTTGTACCACAGCATAACAGCAAAAATACTACAGATTCATATGAAAATATAATATTCACATATGTAGTTTAGACTAGAACGTGTGCAAATAAGTAGACGAAACACAAAACTGAGCATGGAAACGAATGAGCAATTATTGCCTCAAGCAAACCAGTGGTTATGATTCATTGAGAACCTTCCACCCATAACTCCTCAGTTTTCCATTGGCCGCCCTTGGTCTGGCAGATATTCCCAGATGTGCCTTTTGCAACAAGCTACACCACACTGATAATTCCCAATAAAAGTAAAACATGTCTGGGGTTGGGTGCTGGTTGTGATCTTGTGCAGAAGGTATGTGGCCTATCAGTTCAGGGTGGACTGCCCCTTTTTGGGAACAAGACTGATTTGCCTATGGTCCTTCCCATTCTGTAATGGAATGGAATGCTTAAAAGCAGTGATTTGCGGGATTTTCCAGAGCATTGTCCATGCTTATGCTGATACTCCAGCATTTCCATCCATCACTTTAAGATTCTTGGAAGAGGGTTGGGGACACATCAGACACTAGTGAGAGAGGAGCTGATGGACAGTAGGGTTAAAGACCTGACAAACAGTTTGCATAGGATGAAGGAGCTTGCCACTAGGTGACCTGTGCTGGAAGCACATTTGTCAATCATGGAATATGGCCAAATGCACATGCTCGACAGGTTGGAAAGCACAAAAGAGGCACAGGCAGTGAGACAGGTTTGGGCGTGGGGGTGGTGTCTGGATGATTATCTGAAGGGTAAGACATCACACATATAGCAAGAGGGGTTCGGAAATACATTACACATATAATTGGGTAGGACTGGGGACCACATCAATTGTAATGGGTTATTTATAAGGCGCTTAATGCCCAGAGGTTTCCAAGAGTGGACCTGGGGATCAAAACTGTGTTCCTCTGCGTCGTCTTGCTTCCAAGACGAGCATGTTGCCCCTGCGCTATCCTCCAGAGACTAACTGCAATACACCAGTAGTAGGCATACAGTGTGCATAGTACTGTTGAGGAAGGCTTTAGAATGAATCACTCATACTATGAGTAAAACAGAGAAAAACACCAGACATATGGGAACAGGCCTGGACATCCAGGAGAGATTAAAGGGGAGCATATCATATAACGTGGAAAGGCATGAGGGGACTAATTGGACAAGGATGGGTAGGTGAGCAGTATACTGAAATAAGGTTTCATGGTCTGGGCATGCAGTCAATCTTGAATGAATGGATTCAATTCAGAGATACTGTTAAATAGTATTTCCTAACTAGCTAATACAGCAGCACATTCCATAACCAAACCAGACTCTATTTTTCCCCTGTGTCGGAGCCGGTTAAGAAAGTCACAGTGCAACATGCTATAAAAAGAAACCTCTCATCACCTTAGTGATTACTTTACTCCAAGTCATTGGTCCTTATTATGAGGCAACCTAGGCTTACCGTTCCCTCCGCCGGACATCCCGGTAATACTAGAATATTACAGGCGGCGGCGGAATGGTAAGTTCCCATTCCATGGAGTCATATATGACTCCGTGGGAATGGGAACACTGAAGCACCAGCACCGTTAGTAACAGTGCTGGTGCTTCAGTGATTTATCCGCTGGTAGGGGCCTGAACTACCAGTAGGTCAGGCCTGCCGGTAGTTCACTGCCCCTACCGGCAGACTCAGAGTATGCCCATCCTGAAAAGGTGTCATTGTTACTGGCACTTCTTTCTCGACGGTCATGCTCTTAATGTGGGCCATTCTCCCCTTTTCACCAGACTTATGGATATCCATCCTATGAGGATCATAGCCTTTAGCACAACAAATCTCCTTAATATTTAATTTTGCTATTAAGCCAAAATGTGTGCATGGGATGTGGCCATCTGTTGGGGTAGTTGATAGAGGTCCCACGGATAGAGAGAAGTATGAATTGCGCATGCCATATTGGGAACTGGGGTGACGGCGATGTTGACGCAATGTTGCAAATTGGCACAAATATGGTGTAGTTAATGTGAATGGGATACATGTTACTTTTAGTGTTATTTGTGTAATATGATACCTTTTTAGATTTGCTTGTGCATAGCAATGCAATGACAACTTTGTTACAGATACAATATAAATGTTTTGAGTGCCACTCAGCCTTAATGAGAATCGAGGAGTTAAATATGCACACGATAGTAGGTTATGAATGGAAATTGTGATGAGGGGACACAGTCGTTTATAGCACACACATGCATGAACATACATACACAGGAAGCTTTTTGGGATAGATGGGAAATATGGGGTATATTGTGAATAGATGATTCTGTGTGCTGCATATCCCCTCATCTTGGGGAGTTTGTGTGAATCACCGAAGCTTGGACCTGCAAGGGAAAACTCTGAATGGCCAGGAAGCACATTTTGCAAGATTGAAGACTGAGAGAGCAGCAGCTGTGGTCAGTTTCGGGCAGGCCTGCTTTATGACTTGGTACTATTGTGGATGGGAGATGTAATCTCTCTAAATACATGGGGGCATGTTATGCAACGACTAGGGGATTCCAGCTACCTGACAGGGCTGGGTTTAAGGGCCGGACAATTAACCTGATGCAAGTGTTGCTTTCGGGGGAAGGTGTACCAATACATCATGAGTTTTCAATTAAGATGTCAGGGTGTGGGTTGAGACCAGGTGTGCTGGAATGGTAAGTCGAATAGTTTAGAATGAGACGTGGACACCAACACGTTTGGCCACATACAACCAACAACAATAGAGAAAAAGGAAGCTTGTTTCCCTCCTCTTCCCATCAATGGAATTTCCATTGAATGACAGTGTGCATCACAAGTAGGGGTAACGTTTTCCAACCAAATGGAACCTGTAATAATTGAAAACTGTTTGTAGTTTTGTAACTATGTAACTAAGAGATGAGGCTATGACCAAATAAGGAAGGACCCTAGAGAGGGGTGTATTGTGAATGTGAAACCTGCAATTATAAGTTTAAAGAGGATGGTGCTTAAATTAATGTATCCAATGGGAAGTGTGGGAACTGAATGGGATATGATTACATTGTGTAAATTTGACCAATCATGTGTGGGGGGTGGGGGGGTGACTTTGTAATGAAACCGTTGCAAAGTGTATAAAATGTGTGGTTTGAGGAGAGTCTGGTTAGTTTTACTCCTTGATGTCATTTAGCCTCTCCCGGCCATTTGTACAATAAACTTGCTTTACCGACAAACACACACTTGCTCTTTAAGTGGTGGGCCTGCTTTGCGTTAAGGTGAAACGAAACGCAATCCTACACATCACACATGCTGGCTCCACCTCTTAGCAACACCCACCAGTTCATTTCGTTCCCTTTTCCGGTCCGATTAAGTAATATCCTATTTTACAGGGATGGACAGTGGTGCATAGGGGAATGTGGCAATGGATTAGACGTGGTCACTACGATGAGTAACACTTTCTTATTCCTACAACCCAAGTCCATTTCCTGTACACATATGAGAGAATACCAAGCATGACCCCCACAGGGTGGTGAAAGTACTCTATACAAACAGGTTCTGGGGGACAGCCTGACCAAACCTCACATCTGATTCAGCACTAGTGTCCATGCAGAGCTATTTGCAAAAGGTAGAGGGAGAATCCCATGTGACCGCCATGCAAACTTCCCAGGAAACATGCTTTGAATGATCACAGTCCTAGCCTTTGCCATATCAGCATGAATCTGAAGACCTTAAGAGAGGCTCTGGGCTGGGACTGGTACAATTCTGAGGGTAACAGAATGCCATCTGTTATGGGTAGAATAGACCTTTTTTAATTTTTATTACATAAAATGATGCAGGTAATTCTATTTCAGAAAGGAAGGTTGTCGAATTAGAGACCCTTTCCTAATGGCTTCATGCCAAAATTATAGTGCACACCTGTACCTTTGCTTGGGCAGCCTCTTGGTGCCCCAGCACAAGCTCTTCAGTGGAAAAGGGCAGGTCCAATATCACATGTGCCTTCGGGAAAGCTTCTGGAATACAAAGTTCTTGCAGGCAGAGATGGCTTTTTAATCTTCTGCACCACTGATCTAAATTATAACAAATGTATGCCTCACACAGTCTACTGACACGCAGATCTGAAAATAAAATGCATGGTTGTGGCATTGTGACAAGCACACAATTATACAACCACAGTAATTTGTATATGACACTAATGCCAGCTATGTGACCAGGGACCAGCTAGAACAGGATATTGGTGTCTGAACTGACTGTCTCCACAGTTGCTCAATGGCCAGGGTGGTGCCTCTTTGATCCCTGTGCAGTAAGAGCAAAACTTTATCTCAGGGCACAGGAATGTGCACACTGAAAAGAATGCCAACATGGTAAAAATGTATCTGCTGCCACTAGCTTGTCTTTAGGCACAAATAAAAGCAACCAAAAATCCCAAGTGTAAAAGAGTAGGGTACACATGTATCCCCACTGCACTGCATTGTAAGATGCAGTGTGCACTGTTAAAAAGTTTTCAAAAAGGTAAACAGATAAAAAGACAAAAGGGAAACAGTTCCCCGGTATTGATAGTCTGAAGGAGGGATCAGTTTCCCCATGACAAAATAAGCAAAATGCCAGAGGAGCAAAGCTGAAGACTTAACTCTTAACTTCCCTGTACAAAAGTCAGGACAGCTTAAAAAACAAAATCAAAATGTTTGCGGGTTGTGAGAAACCTAGGGGTATTCTCCCATCCAGACCCCAAGAGTCCTCTATTCAGGTGGCCAGGGGAGGGCCATCGCTTTTGGATCCAAACCCTGGGGGTGGACACGCGAGGGAGGATCACCTGGGTAGGGGAGTCTGGGTTTATCTTAGTGGGAATACCCCAGGCGAGATGCGGTATTCTGACGGGACAATAGAGGAAGTTCTGGATGCCTTGATGGGATATATTGATTCCCACAACTCTTATCCAGGTGTCATGGCATTTGATTCCGATCCAATCAGTTATGACCCAAGAGGGAGAAAGAAAAAAGTCAGTTGCCCCAGACGGGAGAGGAAGACGACCCAAATAAAACAAGAACAAAGTTCTTGTATTAAGATCCCTTCAGCCTCTACGTGTCCAAATTATAAAGAATACCCTTGAGACCCGTGTTTTGACAAACAACCCGCGGCCATAAAGAGGTTAACAATTCCCTTCAGTAAAGACAAGATCAGAAGATTTTGTGATACTCAATGTCAACTCCCTAAAAAAATAACAGGAACTCAATCTAATCTCCAATCCCATTACAGTTCACATTCCTCTCCTTCAGCTTTCACAAGGCATTTTCAATCGCACCCCATGTGCCCCCATGTGCCCCTCCCCCTTTTCAGCAAATACAGAGACGAGGAGGATGCACCTAGGATCAGTGAAGATTAACCATAGAAACAACATGGGGAAAGAAAGAACACAAGTTGTCCCAATAATAGAGTCAGGCAGGGTCGGGCACTTGCTAACAACCACTCACAACTGACTCCACATTAAAAGGTGTGGTTTTTCACAGAGGAATGAGCAAGCTGGGAATGTTGTCTGGACCAGAGAGGCCAAGGAGCAGAGAGTAGCAAGAGCTGAAGCCTGGAGAACGGCATGCCAAGACGCTGGTCCAGTGTCTGTGAGGGGCTGCAGCGTGGCTAGGGAGCAATTCCTCCAATGATTCGGTGTGAGGCAGCCTGCATGCTGCTGTTGGTGTTCAGCTAAATGCTTGTTCACTTGGGACTGGTACCTGTTTCAAGGGTGTCTAAGGGGCAGGTGGTGAGACCCTGACCTCAACCCCGTGTATCCAGAGAGACTGCTCATCGATGGAACGCTGCCCGGGGAGTTTCCTGTCAGTGAAAGAGAGAAACTTGGGAGCGTGCGGTTGATTGGAGCAGAGCGGGATAAAGATCCAGTTTGTAAAACAGCACAGCACTGAAAAGCAAGGGAAAGTTTATAAAGCGGCTTGGAGCAGAAAGCGAGAGGAAGCTTAAGAGAGCGTTTAAGGAAAGCATAAAGAGGGAAAAGGCGCTATCGGCTCAGAAGGAAAGTAAAGACATTTGAAGTGTGCACGGAAAGGAAAGTGTGGAAAGTGTGCAAGAGGCCCAATACAGATAGAAATTATAAGTTACTGGGGGCGCTGTTGAGCAGCCTGCAAGATGGCAGCCTAGCTTTCAAGCTCTGTGCCCGACTGCTGTATATCCGCCCACATCAGCGGTTCCCTGCAACATCCGATGCTGGGAGTGAGCGCATCGTGTTTGCCGTCCTCGGAGCGACATATTGATCCATGTCGGGGGGAAAAACGTAACTTTATCACCGAGCAGGACCCTTTTTTCTCCTGACCCTGCCCCCCGCCCATTGAGGACTACCGGGCCGCGTGTCGTTGCTGCGGGCCCGGCCCCTGTGTGCTGCTGTGATTTTGACTTCCTAGACCTAGCGGAGCGGCTGTCTGCCTCTGGTGCCCTGAGGAGCCGCACACTATCGCCGCGGGGCTGGCCCGCCGGAGGCCGCTGGAGCGGCGGACTATATTTCCACCCTGCCTGGCCGCCTGCGCACCTGACCCTCTGCGCGTCGCTTGGGCGACGCTTCCCTCCCGGTCCTGTCCCCCCTGGGCCTAGGAGCGCCTGAAGTTGTTGCTGTCCTGAGCGGCTCCTTGTTGCTGACTAGCCCAGAGGACGGGCTGGCGCGGCGGATGCAACTGGTGGTGTGGTGGTGACTCCGGCTGGTGGCTGCCCATTGACTCATCCATTCATCCAGCCCCTACGGGGCTGCTGAGGCGATACCACTGCCCCAGAGATAACACAGCCTCCCTCGCCTGTGCCCGGCCCGCCGTCCAACCCCCCCACGAGGCGCCTATGGTGCGATGCTGACTGCTGCCACCTGCCACGAAATTGAGCACTGCGGCCCAACCGCATATCTTCTTCTCGATCCCCTGAGAGCGGTCCGAGGCGGCAGAGGCCTCGGCCGTGGCTGAAAGACTTGAACTGCGTGCCAGCAGGTGAGGAGGTGGGGGGCTGCGGTTGGTGTGTCTAACCTGCTCTGGGCCGGCCTGCAACGTGAGTCCCACTGCATCTGGGGTCCCTATACTTATCAAACTGCTGCAGAACTGTAGGCCCGGGGCGATAAACTGGACTGTGTGGCCCCTCTGGCCTGCGACTTGGCGCGACGCCGCCCCCCCTACATGACCCTCGACGCCGCTGCGGATTCAGCCCTCCTCCTATGGACCCAACACCCTTGGGGACCGTCCCGGGCCACAGCTGGCCGCCCACACTCTGTGCCTGCCTTGCGGCCTCTGTCTACACCCTCCTCCTGCCGCTGCTGCTACTAACGAGGTCTGTGATCCTGCTCTGGAATGTTGTTGCCCAGTGAGCAGCTCAGCCCTACCCCTACACCGAATTTGAATTCCTGGTAACGGGAGATTGAGGCACCCCTTCTTGTCTCGATACTACTGTACCCAAGGGGCCCAAGGACCACGGACCTAACACCCTGCAAGGGCTGCCCTGCGGTGCTCCGGTGCACTCCCGTAGCATGCCAAGTAAATCACGCGGGACCAATAAGGCGGGAGCAATGGACAAATACGCTAAGTCACTTCCCAGACAGGAGCGGGGAGGGTCACCACTGAACCAGGACGATTCTGAGGCACCCTCGTGCCCCCCCCAGCCTGACCTCACCACCTTGATGGAAACCATGGCGAAAATCTTCACGCCATTCCACGAGAAGCTGGATGACATTAATCCAAGTGTTGCCTCTATGTGGGCCAAACTGGATCAACATGGTACCAGGCTGGCAGAGGCCGAGACACGAATCGGGGCCAATGAGGATGGAGTGCACACTCTCCAAAACACTGTTTCTGAACTGGTGCGTGATATGAAGCAAGTCAAGGCAAAATGCGATGATTTGGAGTCCAGGTCTCGTCGGAATAATCTCTGCATCGTGGGGGTCCCGGAATCCGCCCTCAAGGGCAAGATGGAGAAGGCTGTTGAAAATCTGCTGAGAGACCTCCTGGGTAATCCCCAACTCTCCCCGTTCTTCACGATTGAGCGCGCTCATCGGGCGCTGACCCCCGTCCCAAGCCGGGGGACTTCCCCAGGCCGATCATTGCCAAGGTTTTGAGTTTTCGGGACAGAGACCATATACTACGCTTGGCCCGGGAGAAGGGGGAACTGAAATTCGAATCTCAGACTATTAGAGTTTTTCCAGACTTTTCCACCAGTGTGCAAATGGAGCGCAGGCAGTTCAATGGCGTGAAAA
The DNA here is from genome assembly GCF_040938575.1 of Ambystoma mexicanum. Taxonomy (NCBI): domain Eukaryota; kingdom Metazoa; phylum Chordata; class Amphibia; order Caudata; family Ambystomatidae; genus Ambystoma; species Ambystoma mexicanum. Next base: position 1,265,940,515 of record NC_090929.1, on the reverse strand, counting down.
AGTTGCTCAGGGAGAGGAAAATTGAGTATGCCATGCTGTTCCCGGCACGCCTGAAACTTAATCATCGCAATAAGTTATACTTTTTCACGGTGCCAGAGGAAGCAGTGAAATTCATCAAAGCCCACATCCCGCTTCCCGACTCGGTCGAGGAGCCAATAGTTGATGGCTGAAGAGGCGAACGCTGACCCGCACAGGTGGTCCGCCCTGGGCGCTGCTAACACATGCGTCATCTATATTTCCCTTGTTGTACTTATGAACCTTGCATCCTCTATATCCTCTGCTAATTGTAACCTGTTGTTAAGGCTCCCTGTATTGTACTAATTGATACCGTTGCATGATACACGGTGCGTTGCACCAATCTCACACTCAAGTTGGGTTAACGGCAACAGCGACCTCCGCTGCAGCTGCAATGCCGAGTTTGGCATGTCGTGACCATTGTATGCGCCTCAGTTGGGCGTGCAGGCAGGTGTGCCCCTGTTCCGTTGGGCACGCCTTTGTTGGGTCTTGGGGCGGGTTCTTGTGCACTGCTTTGTTGGGGAGGGGAGTGAGGGTGGGGGGTGGCAAGGTTGAGGGATGTTATCTTAAAAATGGCAAGGAGAGTGTGGCTTGGAGGGTGGAAGGGTGTGTCACTGCATTGATAATCACCACATGGTCAACAATCAAAGCTCCGCGATGCTGGGCTGTCCCATAAAGTCGTAACATGGCTATTAGGCTAATGTCATGGAATGTTCGGGGGCTCAGTAATTTCACTAAGGTCTGCAGGATAACGGCATACGCCCAGAGGCATGGGGCCAATATTCTCCTTCTACAAGAAACCCACGTACTTGCGCATCTCTCCTCTTCTCTGGCGCCGGCATGGGGTGCCAATAAATTCTACACCGCATATTCCTCTCAGTCCAGGGGAGTTCTAACCTTGATTCACAAATCAGTGGAATTTTCCTTATGCACTAGCCACATAGATCGAGAGGGTAGATATGTGATCCTCCATTGTCTATTAGCTAACACGGAGTGCCTGCTGGTCAACACATACGCCCCTAGCATAGACACCCCTGACTTCTTCGATGATATCAATATCCTACTTCTGAGATACATCGAGATCCCGGTTATTTGGGAGGGACATGAATCTCATACTAAACACTGAGCTTGACAGATCGGGCACTGCACACAGGACGATGTCCAGAGCCGCTCGTCGGCTCCAGGCACACATGGGCCCAGCTGGCCTAATTGACGCCTGGAGAGCACTCAACCCACTGGCTAGGGAGTACGCGTTTTATTCTTCTGCACACGACAGTCATTCCAGAATCAATCTCTTCCTCCTGTCGGCCGGGCTGATGGGGAAGAACCTTAGCATGCAGATATTACCACGCACACTTTCAGACCACTCCCCAGTGACACCCGACATTACCCTGCAGCCTGCACTACCTCGGCACTCCAACTGGCGCTTTAAATCTGAGGCACTACATGAGATCGTTTTAAAGGATAGTTCCGGGACTTTTTTTTTATTGTCCCTACGGTTCGGCCATGTGTTTTTAAGCATAACTCGGTAGATCGTAGAAAACTTTCCTATGGACCTTACCCGACTTTTCGTCCATTAACGCACTCGAAATCAGCCGCCATTTTCTGATGATCCTATCATTTCCCCCCATCGCCCTGGCTCACCTGCTTTTGCGGCACTAAATCAAATCCCCCGCCCCTGAAACAGACTTTATCAAAACATTCATATTCCCCGCCTCTATCCGTGACGTGACTGAGCTGCGTAGGCAAACGCGCCCAGGCGTCTTCTACGCGACTCCACACAGAACCCGGAAATCAACACAGATGAGCTCACACAACACAGCGCGCCACAATTGGGAATATGAAACTGTACTTTTAAATTAAACCGCAAGATTGTAAATTTGGTAAAGTACATTTATTTGACATCAAATGTTTTGAGAATATTCAGCGATTTGCATTTTTATTTGCTCACGTTCCAAAAAGTTCGTTTTGAGGCACGCGATGTTCCTTTGCTGTACACAGGGTCTTAGATCATCTCACAATACAGCGCCACAATTCGGAATATGAAACTGTGGTTTAAAAGCAAACGGCAAGATTGTACATTTGGCATAGTACATTTAATTTGACATCAAATGTTTTGAGAATATTCAGCGATTTGCATTTTTATTTGCTCTCGATCCAAAATAGTTCGTCTTGAGGCAAGCGATGTTCGTGTGCAGTACACAGGGTGTTGGTTTACGATAAAATAAGCTCTTCGGTCGCACTGATAATCGCATGGCTGTTCCAACAACGAGGCACTAGGCCACGACAACGGTCTGTATGTTGCATCTAGCCGTTAGTACCGCGTAAGGGCATACTTGTACTTGGCGATCGTCCCATAAAATGGTCAGGGTGGTAACGTTGTTCACGCGGAGAAGCAACTGGCGGTTAAAAAAGCCATCCGCCGGTGTCTGGTACTCGTGACACATACAATAATGAATGATGTACCTGTTTGAAAAACATAAAAAATGAAATTAGTCTCACCATCAGATCTTTATTAAAATTATTCATTTTATATATTAGGTCGGGAAATTATTTTATAGCTAGGACAGTGCAACTGGGTATTATACGTCAAGGGGGGGCTGTAGGATACTGAGACAGTCCCCCAGTGCAGGGGTTGACAGGGAGGCAGTGCAGGTGGAGAGTGGAAGGGCCCAGGACCGAGGTCGCAGACAGTGGACCAGTTGTAGCAGGGGAGAGGGAGAGAGAAAGCAGAAGCAAAGAGGAAGGTTTTGAGGTGCTTCCGTAAAAGGAGATGGTTCTCCTCAAGATAGTGCGCGGTACAAAACAATATGCCACTTAGAACGAACAAGTTTAAATTGCGGTATAAACTCATCTAAAGAGTTACTTACATTATATTTGCATTTTCCATTGTGTCTGTGCGTAGGGCAGCCCCGAAATACCACTCCTTCTATGCCGACGTTATTTCTTCTAATGAACGAACATTAAATGGCTATCGTTTCTGAAATTTTATTCATTATCGTTTCTTACGTTATTGCACCACACCCCCAAAAAGAAGTCTTTCGGGATGGTCCCGGCCTGTCAAGGTCAAATAACAATAGAACCTTATACTGAGTCGTGGGCCATTCCGGCACCCGAGCAAAAAATCAAAGCAACTGACCTTCACTTTGAACGAGCACACATTCCTAGTTAGCTACATTCAGTGTAAGGCCATCTCACAGGACTTGAAATTTACACTCCATCTTTGCATTTTGTCTGCGTGCATTTGCAGCCCCAGCGAACCATAAATACGGAGACATTCTATATTTTTTTTAAAATGATTTATATTACTGTTTGGTTTAATTTAATGCGCAAATGAACAAGGGTGGAGAGGCACATTGCATGTACACTGAGCAATCACTTTTATTTACACAATACATAGCTACACATATTCAATGGGCCTGCGACATGAGGAGACTCGAGAGCAAAGTCACAGGTGACACCCGGGTGGTTCGCACTACTGCACGGTGAAGGGAGGGGCAAGGGAGGAGAGGCACATTGCATGTACACTGAGCAATCACTTTTATTTACACAATACATAGCTACACATATTCAATGGGCCTGCGACATGAGGAGACTCGAGAGCAAAGTCACAGGTGACACCCGGGCGGTTCGCACTACTGCACGGTGAAGGGAGGGGCAAGGGTGGAGAGGCACATTGCATGTACACTGAGCAATCACTTTTATTTACACAATACATAGCTACACATATTCAATGGGCCTGCGACATGAGGAGACTCGAGAGCAAAGTCACAAATTACAATCATTTAAACCGTGATGTGTATTTCTCAATGAGCTCTTCTTTAGGTGGACATGGAACAGAGGCAATGATGGGTGGCAATGCAGTTGTCCCCTGCACAGGTTCGTTCACAACTCCATGTATGTGCCTATCTAGGACATCAACAATAAGTCTCTCAATAAACTCATATTGCATATCCTCAAACACTGGTTTGATCACCCATTGTTTACTTCTTTTAGTGAAGGCCTTATTGTAGCGAAGCGTCCCTAAAGTTCCGGTCGTCCTACTTTGTTGACGGCCAACATTATGGTTATGTGCCAAGACCGCTAGAAGAGTCCGATTTATCATGCCCTCCATGCCAAAATGCAATCGTTTTGCCCTGTACTTTAGGCACATATTGTGGAACACCTCCAAATCTCCTGTGTGGCAGAATTCCGTGAGTCCCTTCAAATCTCTTGTTATAGTTTTATCAAATACAATCTTTTCAATGGCTTTGTGAGTGGGTGATGAAGGAATCAACCACTTCTTCTTCCGTGCCTCCTCTGTGGACAAATGGCCATGTTCACAATTGTGGAAATGTTGGTTTGTGTTCCAACGGTGAACGTTGGTACAGTGTAGCATTACTGACCGCCATTTTTCCAGTAGAATTTCCAACGACCCTCCACATGTTTTTGAGCTCCACCAAAGATGGTTGCTGATTGACTTGGACCACTGTGAAATACCTTGCATATCTTTTTTTTTACCTGCAGCCGACATTTTTTTATTGATTGTTTTTGCAAGATGCCAAACGTCAAATTGGTGATTTATATTTTTGTACTCTTCTCTCATTGTCTTGCCAATTGAAACGTGTCTGTCCGTGGCTATCAGGTCGATCACCATTCCCCGCGATTGTAGTTCTTGCAATGATGCTACAAAGCCAACTTTCTCCATGGCCACTGAGGATGTACTTTGTGACACCTGCACGACCACCGAACTCACAATTTTCTTACTTTCCATGTCCTGAAAGTGGTAGGTGCAGTACTTGGCTGAAAATCCTGGGCTGTCGCACTGTCCATCACCGGCTAGCCTGAACCGTTTGCCCGCGAATGTACTATCAATAGACATTTTTTCCATTCTCCAAGCTTCGCTAATGGCTGGAAATAGATAATCGGTTTGGTATTTGTAGAACTGAGTTTTCGCAATGAAATGGATTCCCACAAACTGAAAGAAAGACTCTAACTTTTTAAAACTTGAACCACTAAAAAGTGCAGCCGCTGCACAAAGTAGATTGCCTGCTGGCAGTTGCCCCAGCATGGGTTGTGCAGACCATGAGAAAGGATGATATTTTGTACAGGTGGCATGTATTTTAAGGTTAGTGCCTCGAATTTCACGAGTCACATTAATCAATGGCTCCCCACATACTTCCCCACCAACCGAATGCCCACATTTCATCCGAATAATAATATCAATCAAACAACTATCGAATACAATGAATTTGGCCTCTTTCCTTATACTGTCACTCTGCATCCCAGCTGGTTCGGCCTGTAACGTTGAGGACATGTCACTCACATGAAAGGTAGAATCTCTGATATCGTCTTCCGCTATGATCAGTGATATTGATGGTGTTTCATTGTCGTCCACTTCATTCTCTTCCATTGCATCATCTGTTCCTTCTCCGGCTATGGGTGAATAAAACAATTTCTTCAACTTTCTCGCGGTCTTAGTTTTTGCGGGTGTGGATTCTGTGAATTGATCTCCGACTGCATCCGAACTACCAGGAGGACATTCACTATCAATGGCTTGTGGTGGTATAGCTCCGTTGTCAATCACTTCATATTCTTCCCATTGGCACGATGCATCTCCAGTCTCAATTCCCTGCCAAAAGGTTTGACAAGCAACATCTCTCGTTCGCTTCACTGTCTGTGTAGATCTAGTTCGTACACCCACTCGCAACTAGAGGACAGATTTGAAAAGGGATGTTCAGTTTAAACACAACTTACAGTATAGAACTATTAACAGTGAAAAACAACATAATATAGTGACCAGGACACTAACCTTCTTTTGCTTTCTTTTCTTTGAAACTTTCTTGCCTCGAACTTCAACATCCGGACGCTGTTGCTCCGACTCGTGTGTGCATGTCTCCACTTCCTCTTGCGCTGCAACGACTATATTTTCATGATAAGCACATCCATCACGCACTGACGCTCCATCGACTCCCTGAAACATAGAACTTTCATTAGTATGTATAATAATATTGAAAACACAAAAATATACTTGGGGACCAATACCCACGTACATCTCAATAGCAAAACACGAATGAACGCTTTGTGTAGAACATTCAAACGACAATTATTCACGCATTGTTGATCTAGTTAGATGGAACTGTCAAGATCCATACCTCGGGCTCCTGATAGACTTCCATTGATGATATTATTGAAGATGATGCTTCAGTAACTCCCTGAAACACAGTAATTGCATTAGTATGGTTTTCTATTTTGTTAAAAAGAACATAAACTTTGTGCAGGCGTCAACGGCTCATCTAAATAGACCTGCACAAACGATCAGTTGTCTAAAATAAATAATGGATATGTAAATATGATTCGATTTGCTCGATCGTTGGAAGTGTCACCACCCAGAGATCTGCATCAACTACTAGGGGTGATGTTCTTGTAGAAGAAGCTCCGTCATCTCCCTGAAACATAGTACTTGCGTTAATAAAGAAGGAAGTATAGCGGATGTAATCACGTCATATGATTTCGCTTGATCGAACTGTCAGTATCCATACCTCGAAATGCATAAGAACATCAAGGGACGATGTAACTGCGGTGCACACTTCTGCAAGCTGTTGCGCCGACCCGTAACTGCATGCTCCCCCTTCTTCTTGGACTAATGCTCCATCGACTCCCTGAAACATAGGACTTTCATTAGTAATGAACACAATATTGAAAAAAGAAGACACATAGGAGGGCGACGACAGAAGGACATATCAATGTCTAAAAACGAAAGAAACATTGTGTGTAACAATCACGCTACAAGAATGCAAGATCTGATGATCTCCATCGATGGAACTGTCCGGAAACGTACCTCGAGCATCTGAGTGACATCAACGGTTGTCATCAATACGTTGGACTCCTCAGCATCTCCCTGAAAGACAGTACTTGCATTATTTTGGATAACAATAATTATAACTGAAAACAAAGACTAGAGGACGAGTACAAGGGTGTACCATTAGGTAAAATAATTACACGATAAATTAAAACTATTGATTTACATGCCTAAAACAAGTCAGTGGCAGAATAGCCAAGTAAGATTACCCGATAGGCGCTTGAAGTGGCTGATGACTGCAATAACGACACGGATGGAGAATCTTCCGCCTTCATATTGAGTGGATACATAAATGGGGAAATTATTGTTAGCTAATGCTACACACTACCGCAAGGCCGAGAGATAAATACATAAACTTGACTCACCAGTGGAGGGATGTGGACGAATAGAGTGGGAATAGCGGTTGAGAGCAATTTTCGCCTCGCTCGCGGTGTGTTCTTCTTTATTAGCAATGATGTGGAGTACATGTCTGAGCTAAAGTGCCTGCTGCAGATGCGGTATCGATCACCCCTCTTGTCCGCAAAGACTTCTAGGACTCTACTTTCAAGCTCAGATGGTGGATATCCGCAATATCGGACCCATTCTCTTATCTGATCTATTGTCTTAGGGAAAACATGCATTATAATACCTTCAGATTTATTATGGGTCTTCGAAGGGCAACCGCCAATGGAACAGGCAGGCATTGTGGAAAGTTCTGAAAAGTAAAGATCAACAATTCTCTATGAATACCAATGTGTTAAAAAATTAAATGACACATAAAAGGTTCAATGCAAGGTTCTTTTTGGTTCTTGGAACTATACACGTTATTCACATGCGGATAAGTATTTGAATAACTTTAAAAAAATAGAAAAATAATTTCACTAAACTCAGAACATGTGACTAGTTCCTTGCATGTACTGTCTTGAACGAAAAGAAATTGGACGCAAAATGATTATGGTACATGGCCTTACCTTGACGAACAAACAGTTAGATGCAGGGATCAGAGTAGTTTCTTGTCGTAGAACAGGGAGCAGTTCACAGGTTGCAAACTGACGAGTTTCCTCGAAGTGGTCACGGAAGTTCACAGAGACGAAGAGCAGATAACCAGCACCTTCACGGGTTGACTAGCAAAGCGCAAAGAAGTTCTCATTAGAAATATGAAGTGGGTTATAAAGAATTCGAAACAGGGGTGTGTTTGCGAATGAATGACGTGTATATGTCGTGGCATTATGCGGTTTGCAGGGGGCCGTCCAGCGTGAGGGGGGATGCTTGGCAGGAGACACGGGGTCTGGAGGTAGACATGGGAACAACAACCCATGCTCTATAGACCACTTTGAAGTGTACATGGTCTTTGGCACCTCTTGGCCTTTATCGCTCCCTGACAGCTCCACTTGCCAGCGCAAGTACCCCGGTGCGAACTGCCTTTGATAGGGCGGGGGGTGGATTGGGGCGGTGGTCGTGCAGACAAGACACAGGAAGACTCGTGAATGGAGACACACTTATGTGGATTGCAGGGGGCCGTCCAGCGTGAGGGGGGATGCTTGGCAGGAGACACGGGGTCTGGAGGTAGACATGGGAACAACAACCCATGCTCTATAGACCACTTTGAAGTGTACATGGTCTTTGGCACCTCTTGGCCTTTATCGCTCCCTGACAGCTCCACTTGCCAGCGCAAGTACCCCGGTGCGAACTGCCTTTGATAGGGCGGGGGGTGGATTGGGGCGGTGGTCGTGCAGACAAGACACAGGAAGACTCGTGAATGGAGACACACTTATGTGGATTGCAGGGGGCCGTCCAGCGTGAGGGGGGATGCTTGGCAGGAGACACAGGGTCTGGAGGTAGACATGGGAACAACAACCCATGCTCTATAGACCACTTTGAAGTGTACATGGTCTTTGGCACCTCTTGGCCTTTATCGCTCCCTGACAGCTCCACTTGGCAGCGCAAGTACCCCGGTGCGAACTGCCTTTGATAGGGCGGGGGGGGGGTGTGGATTAGGGCGCTGGTCGTGCAGACAAGACTCGTTTGCCGCAGGGCCTCACCAAGGAGAGGTCATCTCACTGCATGTAAGAGGCAGGCTGAAGGATCTACTACATGGAAGGCAGGGGGGTGAGTTTATAAATACCTCAGCCTCCCAGGAGAATATATGGGTGCAGTTCACCCTGGAGACCCTGGATGCCTAGGCAGTTAGTCAGCAGCAGGCTGGCCTGTGGTGGCAAGGCGGCACGGGCCAGAGGGAGTCATCTCTGTACCCGGTGCCCAAAAGGATGATTTATTATGATCAACCATATTGATTATTTACCTATAACCATGTTTTGTATCAATAAAATCCAACGGCCTTCCTTTTATTGCCAACGCTTGAACAAAGTGGTGTGGTAAGTATTTTTGGGGGAGGAGGCAAGGCCGGGAGGCTTGATGCCAACCCGCAAAATAACATATGTATGTCTGCTGCATATGGGTTCAACGGTTATGTGGATTGAAGGTGGGCGGCCAGCGTGAGGGAGGATGCTGGCCGGAGACATGTGGTGTGACAAGACAAGGCACAGGAAGACTATTCAATGGAGACACACTAGATTCATTTAAAAAATCAAAACAACCATTGTTAAAATATATGTTGGGTTTTATTTTAGATCTTAATTTCAATTGAACATAAATAATAAACATTACACATTGTAAAGTTCCGGTTGCAGCACATCCAGGGAAAATCTGCGGTATTGTCCACTGTCGCTGGGGAAATGTTGTCTAATGGCAAGTACCGCACAGGCAGGTATTACTCTCCGAACGCGGTGTCCGAGCCTCCCGTGAAGCCACCAAGTGAAGCAACGATAGGCCACCAGCCTGTACCACCTGTGAAAATGAAAGATGCAAACTGTATTAAATTGACAAAACTTTCTTATCACTGTCGATTCAGGTAAAAAATGTCATTCTGCTTTGAAAAAAATTCTATCTAGAAAATGCGCAATATGGAACCAATTTACATGCATTCGAATGATATGTAGATGTAATTTTATATGTGGGAGACGACCATGACATAGTAGTGGCATCACTGACATCAAAACCAGAGTATACTTACTCGTTACTCGGATTACGCGGACGAACAGTGCCGCGAAGTTCGTGCATAAGCACCATCATCATCCTCAACACGGTCCGTGAGAGGCAGGCTTCCCTGAACTCTGGCAGCTCGGTGATGCATTGCGGACTTGGCTCGCCTTCCGAAATGTAGGCCAAGCACCCAGAATTTTCACGGCAGCAGCAGTTCTCCTCCTCAGTTGGCATTAGCTCGCACCGATTGCACGTGCACCAGGTGGAGACGCCGTCCATGCGACATGGTCCAGGCTCTTCATCCGTTGACTGGTCCTCCCAACTGCCGTCCGAATCCCCATCGTTTTCGCGTGCTTGCCTTTCCAGTAGTTCTTCCTCGGTGTACTCGGGCTCGTACATATACGGCATTATTGTAGCCATTGTGTGGTAAAGAAAGTAAAATAATTTACAGAGATGGTACAGGTGTTCACAAGGCCTAGAAGCGGCGAAGGTAGCTGATCAGAGCACAGAAACGAGTCACAGAATACTCAAAGTAACACACAGAGAGTAATGGAATCGAAAATCTGCTGCTGTGTGTTGTGAAACGGTGTGTTTATACTTATTGAGGAAAGAGGCGTCCTGCCATTTCCATGGCGACACTTCATTAGCTGAGGCGCAGCGATTGTTGACACGAAACGTGCTTTGGCGTTGGGAAATGGGCGGTACGCGTCTGCTGATGTCAGGCTCAGGGGCGGGGGATTTGATTTAGTGCCGCAAAAGCAGGTGAGCCAGGGCGATGGGGGGAAATGATAGGATTATCAGAAAATGGTGGCTGATTTCGAGTGCGTTAATGGACGAAAAGTCGGGTAAGGTCCATAGGAAAGTTTTCTACGATCTACCGAGTTATGCTTAAAAACACATGGCCGAACCGTAGGGACAATAAAAAAAAAGTCCCGGAACTATCCTTTAAGGCCGACATCCTTGCGGATATCAATTCGTTTTTTGACAACAATAAACGTCAAGACACAACTGATGGGGTCTGTGTGTGGCTCTTAAAGTTGTTCATCAGAGGGATGTGTATCTCTAGGGAATCAGGGGTCCTGAAAGACATTAGGAACTCTTTACAATGCTCCGAGTTAAAGCTCAAGGAACTAAAGCGTGAATACGCCTCTGCTCCCTCCCCGCCCAAGTTGGCACAGATACGTGCAGAATTGGAGACCTTTGAGGCACATGCCCTCAGGGAGATACGATATTATGCACGACCCATTGCGGCTCGTAAGTATGGCGAGGGGAAAAGACCCGGTCGAACCCTGGCCAGGCTGGCCCGCATTGAGGGGGGCAGAACCCGTATTGACAGTATTAGGAGCAAGGACGGTGTCCGACATTGGGCTGACCAACCCATTCTTGAGACCTTTTCGGAATTCTATGCTGCCCTCTATGCCCCGCAGAGTGAGCATAGCCCGCGGGACCTGGATCGTCTCCTTGACAGTATCCCCATGTCCTATATATCCCACGCCACTAAAGAGCAGCTGAACACTCGCATCTCTCTCGACGAGATCACTGAGGCTATTTCCGCCCTCCCCAAAGGCAAGGCCCCCGGTCCGGATGGCCTGACCGCTGAATTTTATCAAGAGCATGTTGCTCTATTGGCCCCGCGCCTGCATGAAGTGTGGGATGAGTCCCTCTGCCTTGCCACACTCCCCCAGTCCCTACGCGAGGCGATTATCACTGTACTCCCAAAGCCAGGCAAACCCCCTGAGGGGTGTGGCTCCTACAGACCTCTTTCTCTTATGAATACAGACACCAACATTTTCGCCAAGATCATTGCGAACAGGTTCCCCATCATGATGTACCTAATCCACCCGGACCAAAGCGGCTTTGTCCCTGCCCGCTCCACTGCTTTAAATATCCGGCGCCTATTCAATGTCATCTCTAGAATTGACCCTAAAGCTAACGCGGTTGCTGTGACACTAGACGCCCAAAAGGCGTTCAATATGGTTTCATGGCAGTACTTGTGGGCGGTGCTGGAGAAGATGGGAATCGGCCCACGCATGCTCTCCTATATCAAACTGCTTTACACAAACCCAGTGGCCAGAGTCCTGGTTAATTCTCATCTCTCAGCTCCCTTCACCCTCCACAGAGGGACGCGCCAGGGGTGCCCATTCTCCCCCCTACTATTTGCGATGGCTATCGAGCCAATTGCGGACAGTGGGCCTCATTACGAATCAGGCGTTAAGGGGTTAACGGCGCCGTAAACGGCGCCGACCCTTAACGCCTGATTACAAGGTCCGTTAGCGCCATGGTGATATTAACGCCTGCTTTTTGCAGGCGTTAAAATCCATGGCGCTAAGGGACCATGGTGCTAATTACGCCACCGTAATTTACAGTGGCGTAATTAGCGCCTTCCCCACTCCCATTATGCCCTATGGGGCAAAAATGGGAATGGGGAAGGGTAAAATGGGAAATGGGGATTTACCGCCCCACTCACCTTGGAATGGGGCGGTAAATCCACCATCCACCATGGTGTAAACGCAGTTTACACCATGGTGGTAAGGGTACGACCCAGGCGGTAACTTACCGCCTGGGTCGTAATGAGGCCCAGTGTAAGGGACAAACATACTTGTAAGGGGATACGCCTGCGCGACACACCCGAAATTATATCATTGTATGCGGACGACGTGCTTCTGTATATCAGGGACCCCTCGGTCCACTTAGACCCAATCATCCGTGAGATAATCAAAATAGGTACATTTTCGGCCTTCACTATAAATTACACCAAATCAGATATCTTCCCTCTCACACCTGCGACCCCTCAACCATTATGCAAATTCCCACTCAGGTGGGCCCAGAAGGCATCAAATATCTTGGGGTTCAGGTCTCTCTGTCTAGGGCCTCCCTACTGGCTGACAACTATGGTGCTGCTGCGCAGTACGCGGAAGCTAGAATGAAGAGGTGGAGTAGTCTCCTCCTGTCCCTAGCCGGAAGACTGTCGCTAATCAAAATGATTATAGTTCCAAAGCTCCTATACATATTCGCCAACGTCCCATTCTGGCCCGGGAAGCACTATTTCACAGACTTACACGTGGGGTTTGCCAGGTTCCTGTGGCACGCCGGGGCCGTCCGCAGGAAATGGCAGCATATGACTTTACCATACGAGAAGGGGGGTCTCAACGCGCCGGATATAGCTTGATACTGGATTGCTGCACAAGCCCAACGCGCAACTCACTGGTATAAACACCAAGACCCACCTTCTCATGTCAAACTCGAGATCCTGGCAACCGAGGAGATAAATGTTATGTCCCTGATCCTCTTCCACTCGTATCATTCCGACACCCCGGCTGACCCAGTGTCCACCACAATCAGGGCATGGAAACAGATGCTGCAACCCCACTCTAACCTCCGTCCGTACTATAAATGGCTGCCCATATGGTCATTCCCAGGCCTCGCCCCCACGCAGGATAAACTCCTCATGCGACACTGGCTGGACCTGGGGTATCGGGCGCTTTCCGACCTATTGCCCGAAGGGAAATTCATCACCCCGCAGACATGGAGGCCAGGACACTCTGGCTCACCACTGGAGTTACTGCAATACTTTAGACTCAGAGCGGCAGTGCAGGACATGTGGCCCTCATACCTGGACAAACCCCCAGAGTCCACCGAAATCTGCTACATTGCTAACTCTGCAGGGAACAGGGGCATGATATCCGTCCTTTACAAAATGTTGATAGAACGTACTGCAGAACCATCCTATAAGATTCGTGATGCATGAAGCGAGGAACTGGGGTTGGCAATCACTGATGAGATGTGGGCGAAAATGTGTACACACACACGTAAGGTTTCCCTCAACTCTAGATTTAGATGTGTGCAATTCAAACTCCTTAATCGCCTGTATTATACTCCTCATGTGGTTGGGAAGTTCGCACGAAATCAACCCCACGTTTGCCAGAGATGCAAATCCAATGAGGTGGATCACGCACACATGTTCTGGTCCTGTGGGGCGCTGGCCCCGTTCTGGGAGGCTGTGCTCGAGGCCCTCTCGGAGATGGTGGGGTTCCAGATTGATCCTGACCCCCTGGCTGTGTTGTTCGGTCGGTGGGAAGGAGAGGGGGCTAGACGGGTTGCTAAATTTTTGAACGTTGGAGCCATAGTGGCCAAGAGATGCATTCTGCAGTGTTGGAAGCAGCGATCCCCCCCTACGCTAGAAATGTGGCTTAAGGCTCTCACTTGGACACAGGTGTGTGAGGAGGACTATATCAATACACTGCCTGTGAACGCTCGCCCCAAAAACGTGTGGACAGAGTTCTGTAGATATTTGAACAGCAAAGCTGATTTGGAGCTCTTATCCACGCCCCCATCGCCAGATCAGACAGGGGTGTAGGCTGAACTGTGGCTCCCCCCACTGGATTTTTGTGAATGTGCCTGCCCTGTCACTAATGCACTGATTGTTTGTCCATACCCTTAAACATGTAATATGTTTTGTTGATGTAGTATGTAATGCACCTGCTACTGCTCCTTGCCAATAAAGAGAAGTTTAAAAAAAAAAAAGAAATTATAAGTTACTCACTGTAGTGACTTTCCTCCACACTGCGTGGGCGTCCCTTCCAAGGTACGGGAGACAGAACCTTTTTCACCAGAAAAAACCTTCAACCCCTTTAAATTTAGAGGTGCTCATGAGTGCGGCCCAGGGAGCATGCGCTGCCCTGACTCCGCCCACCAGCACCACACCTTAGTCTCCATTGATGCATCGACAATCGATTTAACGTTCCCTAATGACACCAGTATTATTAGGGCAGAGGATGGTGGGACGTATGGAGGAAAGTGGACTAAGCACTAAGAGCACGTTAGTCACTACGGTGAGTAACTTATAATTACTCTTACGTCCCGTCCCCTTTCCTCCATACTGCATGGGCGATTGAAACTGAATGTAGCCCCAGGGTGGAGAGGAGATCCTCCTTAAGCAAATAGGTTCCTGAGAACCGGCTGTCCGAAAGCTGCATCAGATCTAGAGCCGGCATCCAAACAGTAATGCTTGCAGAAAGCCGAGGGTGTGGCCCAAGTGGTCGCCCTGCTTATGACTTGCCAAGGGACATCGCGCTGGAATGCGATGGCCGTTGCCTTGGCCCTGACTGCGTGGGCATGCATGTTAGCTGGAAGCGGCTTGTGCTGGCCCTCGTATGCTTCCTTGATGGTCGAGACCATCCAGTGGGATGTGGAGGCCTTGGATGCCTGATAGCCCAGTCTTGAGCCTCCGAAAGTGACGAACAGGGCGTCCGATTTGCGGGAGCCCTTGGTCCTGTCCAAGTAGAATTTCAGCGCACGCCTGACATCCAGGCAGTGCAGCACTCTCTGAATCAGCAAAGAACGTAGGAAGGACTATTTCCTCGTTCAAGTGGAAAGCAGAAGGCACCTTGGGCAGAAATGCTGGGTGTGTCCGCAGGACTACTTTGTCCCTGTGAAAGGTAGTATAAGGTTCCGAGGTGACCAGCGCCTGGATTTAGCTGACTCTACAAGCCGAGGTGAGGCCGACTACTAAGGATGTCTTAATTGTGACCAGCCTGATGTCCACGGACGCCATTGGCTCGAACGGTTTGTGCGCCAGGACACCCAAGACTATGTTGAGGTCCCACATGGGGTGCAGCCTCTTGACGGGTGGGTAGAGCCTTGCGAGCCCCATCAAATGTTTCTTGATGAAAGGTTTGGAAGAGGAGAAGATCCCCTCCTCCAAGTTCCTGTAAGCCCCGCTGGCTGAGAGGTATGTACGGCAAGTGTCCACCTGCACACCAGAGTGGGCGAGGTGCGCCGTGAAGGAAAGCAAGTCGTCCAACGTACATGCCAGGGGATCCATTTCCTTGGAGTCTGACCAGTGGCAGAATCTGGTCCATTTACTTTTATACTGGGCGCTGGTAGCCCTGCTCCTTGCGCCCTGTATGATTTCCAGATTAGCCTGGGAGAGGCTGAGGTGCCGTAGCGTTACCTGCTCAGGTACCACGCTCTGAGGGCTAGTTTCTGTGGCGCGGGGTGGATGACTCTGCCCCCCTGCTGCGCCAGAAGATGTGCTGGGCCCGTTGGGAGGTGAATGGGAGGCATCTCTGAGAGGCTGAGCAGCTCCAAAACCATGGCCTGGCCGGCCACCATGGAGCTATTAGAATGATGTTGAGTTGGCAAGACTCATTGATCTTGCAAACCACTCTGTGAATCAGCGGTGTGAGTGGGAAGGCGTAAGCCTTCATGCCGTTCCACTGAAGCCGAAATGCGTTGCCCAGGGAGCCGGAGCCCTGTCCCTGCCAGGAGGCGAACTGAGGGCACTTCTTGTTGTGCCAGGTGGCAAAGAGATCCACCTGGGGATGACCCCACCTGTTGAAGATCTCCTGAATAATGAGGTTGTTTAGCTGCCACTTGTAATTGTCTGCTTCCAACCTGCTGAGCCTGTCCGCCTCCAGGTTGGATTCCCCCGGGAGGTGGACTGCCGTGAGGTAGATGTCATTTTCCAGGGCCCACTCCAACATGCTGATTGCCAGTCTGCACAGAGGAGGGGATCTGGTGCCTCCCTGCTTGTTGACGTAGTACATGCTGGCCGAGTTGTCTGTCTGGATGAGGACAACTTTGCCCCTGAGAAGTGGTAGGAATGCTCTGAGCCCTAGCCAGCTGGCGTTCAGTTCTAACCAATTGATGTGGTATTGCTGCTCCTGCCGAGTCCAGGTGTTGTGGACCGAGAGATTGTCCTGGGTGGCTCCACAGCCATCGAGCGAGGAGTCTGTGGTGATGGTGGTCTGCAGAGTGGGTGGCCGAAAGGGCTTGCTCGTCCGTAGGTTGCAGTCCCTGGACCACCATGTTATGTCTGGGTGGACAGATGGAGGAACGTTGATCATCTCGGATTGAGAGCCCCGCTCCTGGTTCTGTGAGGCCACAAAGTGCAGTTGAATCCTCCTCATCCTCAATCTTGTGTGTGGGACAACTAATAAGACCGCCGCCAAGAGACCCAGGAGATGCTGGTACCACCATGCGAGGTCACCTCTCTGCTGAGGAAGTGGGTGGTAGCCCTCTTGATGACCGAGATCTTGTCCTCCGACGGAAATACCTCCTCAGAGCATGCGTCCCATTTGAGGCCCAAGAATGTCTGAGTCTGCGTGGGCTGCAGCTGCGACTTCTTGAGATTGAGCAAGAATATGTGGAGGCCCTGCGCTCTGAGGAGGGCAGCCACTGTATTCATGAGCCTGGTAAAGACCCTGGGGGCCGACTTGAGGCCAAAGAACAAGTTACTTCTTACCTTGTAACGTTCTTTCGATGGGATGTTCCTCCGACGTATTCCTTATCTATGATATTTGTATCTCCAGCTTGCTGGCCTCAGAATTTTTTTTTCCAGTAGAGGGCGCTGTGCGTCGACATCCGTCTAGTAGGTGCTCCTCGACGGCCACCGTATCGACGCCGACGTCATCATGCCTATAAATGGCCACGCGCAGCGTCCGTTGCTCAGTTCCGTTTTGTAGAGTAAAGTAGTTATTGTATGAATGGTTACTACCCTTGAAGGAGCGTAAGCTGCAACCACAAGGGAAATGTTACTGCGGGGATGGATGGGAGGGGCGATAAGGAATACGTCGGAGGAACATCCCATCGAAAGAACGTTACAAGGTAAGAAGTAACTTGTTCTTCGAAGGGATTGTGTCCTCCGACGTATTCCTTATCTATGATAGACTCCCATAGCAGTGGTATGTGATTGGAGGTGGGAGTAAGAGATGCCATATTACCCTTTAAGAATGAACAGAGTGTAACACAGCTTTGCCAAATCTAGTCTCTTGACTAGAGTAGGAATCCAGGCTATAAAATTTGGTAAAGGTATGTGCGGACGACCATGTGGCAGCCGCACATTTGTCTCTAATTGGTACCCCTCTTTGGAGAGCTGATGATGCTGCTATACCCCTGGTCGAATGAGCCCTTAGACTTTGAGGGGGCTCTTTCCCTGCCAGTTTGTAGCATTCCAGAATGGCTAAAATAATCCATCTGGAGATGGTTAGTTTGGTTATTGGCAATCCTAACTTATGTCCTGCGTAACCTACAAAGAGTTGGTCTGCTTGTCTAATTTTAGCAAGTCTACTAATATGAAAACTCAAGGCTCGCTTAGGGTCCAGCCTGTGTAGTCTCTCTTCCTCTTTCCCCGGATGGGGAGGAGGATAGAATGAAGGTAAAGTAATCTTCTGAGTAATGTGAAATTCCGAAACTACCTTTGGGAGGAAGTTAGGCTTCACCTGTAGAACTACTTTGTCCTTGTGAAAAGTTGTATGAGGAGGTTTACAAGACAGGGCTTGTATCTCGCTAACCCTTCTAGCAGATGTTAATGCTACCAATAAAACAGTTTTGAGGGTGAGAAACTTCAATGAACAAGAGCGGAGTGGTTCAAAGGGAGCACCCTTTAGGAAGTTTAAAACTAGATTTAAGTCCCATAAGGGAACTTGGAATGGTCTTGGAGGGTAAACATTAGTTAGACCTTTCAGGTATTGTATTACCAATGGAATTTTGAAATACGATGGCTCCTCCGCAGTGCGCTTAAAGATGGATAGCGCTGCGAGATAGCCCTTAATAGTGCCAATTTGAAGGCCTGAATTTGTCAAATAAAGTAAGAAGGATAACACCGCAGGTGTACCACATGAAAAGGGTTCGATATTCTTTTCTCTGCACCAGCTGCAAAATTTATTCCAACGGCAGCGGTATAGAGTCTTAGTTGCTGGTCTTCTGGCCGAAAGCAACACCTCCATGACGTCATCTGGAAGGTCCCAATCCTTGTAGCTCAACCTTTCAGATACCAAGCGTGAAGGTTGAGGGTCTTGATGGCTGGATGGAGAACCTGACCTCCCTTCTGCGAGAGAAGATCCTCTCTGTACGGTAGACGAATTGGAGGACAGATGGACATGTCCAGAAGGTCCGGGTCCCACGTTCTCCTGGCCCAATCCGGGGCAATTAGGATCATGGTCTTCCAAAACCTTCTCAACCTCCTGATCATTTGAGGAATGACAGGGACCGGAGAAAACGCATACAGAAGTGGGAACTTCCAGTCCACTACGAACGCGTCTCCTAGAGCTCCTCTCGGGGGAAATTCCCTTGAGCAAAATCTGTCACACTTCCAGTTGATACTGGTGGCGAACAGATCCACTTGAGGGGTTCCCCAAAGGGGCGAAGATCTCTTGAAGGACTTCCTGAGCGATCTCCCATTCGTGGGAG
The DNA here is from genome assembly GCF_040938575.1 of Ambystoma mexicanum. Lineage (NCBI taxonomy): Eukaryota > Metazoa > Chordata > Amphibia > Caudata > Ambystomatidae > Ambystoma > Ambystoma mexicanum. The sequence goes on along the minus strand of NC_090929.1, from coordinate 1,265,921,446 downwards.
ACTGTGTTCTGCCTGCTCAGAGCGTCCGCTGTCAAGTTCTTCTCTCCGGCTAGGTGAATTGCTGATAGAGAGATTCCTTCATGAATTGCCCAAAACCAGAGCTGCATCGCCTCTCTGCACAGTGGCAGTGACCCTACGCCTCCTCTTTTGTTGAGGTAGTGCATGGCCACTGTATTGTCCGTCATTATCAGGACGTTTCTCCCCCGTACAGACGGCAGAAAAGCCTTCAGTGCCAGTCTGATGGCTCTCAGCTCCAACAGGTTGATGTGTAGTCTGGACTCCGATGGAGACCAACAACCGCTGATGGTCAAGTCGTTGGCATGGGCTCCCCACCCCCTGAGTGAGGCGTCTGTGACTACTGTTATATCCGGCCATGGTTGCCAAAACAGTTCTCCTTTCAAGATGTTCTCTGGAGAGGCCCACCATAGAAGGTTGTGGGCTACCTTGTCCGGAATCCAGAGGAGATCTGTCATCCTCCCTGAGAATTGTGACCACTGAGTCCTCAGTGCCCACTGAAGGGATCTCATTCTCAGGCGAGCCTCTGGCACAAGGGATATGCAGCATGCCATGAGGCCTAGCAACCTCAAAAAGTCGTAGGCTGGGAGACGTTGGGCATCTTGAAACCTGGTGACCATCTGCAGAATATCTTGAACCCTCACCTCTGGTGGCGAGGCTTTTCCCAGGGACGTGTCCAGGACTGCTCCAATGAACTGGAGTCTCTGTGATGGTATCATCTGTGACTTCTTTAAATTGAGGGAGAAGCCCAGCCTGTGAAGGGAGTGGCAGACATAATCTAGTTGGATCCGAGCTTGTTCCGAAGAAACTGCTCTGATCAACCAATCGTCCAGGTAGGGGTAGACGTGAATTCCTTCCCTCCTTAGACTTGCAGCCACAACCGACATTAGCTTGGTGAAGACCCTCGGGGCGGAGGTCAGCCCAAATGGCAGAACTCGAAATTGATAATGAGAGTTGCCAATTGCGAACCTCAGGTACTTCCTGTGCTTGGGATGGATTGGCACATGGAAATAAGCATCCTGAAGGTCCAGAGATACCAACCAGTCCTGAAGCTGGAGAGCCTGATGGATCTGAGAGAGAGTTACCATCTTGAACTTGTCCTTCCTGAGGAACTTGTTCAATTCTCGTAAGTCCAGGATGGGTCTCAGTCCTCTGTCTTTCTTTGGTATGAGAAAGTAGGGGGAGTACCAGCCCTTGTTCCTGTCCGCTACAGGTAACGGTTCTATGGCACCTTTCTCTAGCAGGTCTACAACTTCCTGCAAGAGGAGCGGATCTGGCACTTTCAGAGAGCTGTTCCCCGGTGGATGTCTCTGAGGGATGCGTAGAAAAGGCAGGCATTAACCTTGGGCAACTGTCTCCAATGCCCAAGCATCTGACGTAATAGCCTGCCATTCCGTCAGATGGTGAGTTAACCTGCCCCCTACAGGTGTCTTGTGATGGGGGAGACCTCAGAGTGGTTTGTGAGCGGCTGATGCAGTTGCCGAAGGTAAAGCGGCTCCTGCTCCTGCTGATGCGGCTTTCTTTCCCTTACCCCGTCCACCACGGGTACATTTTCCTTGGCCTCTTTGAGCCGGCCGTCCTCTGCCTCTTCCATATGAGGAATAATAGCGAAAGGACCTTCCTCTCCAAGAGGATCCTGAGGGACGAAAATTAGTTTGTCGGATTGCAGCTCCTAGTGACTTGGCTGCTGCTTTAAATGTTTGTAGTTTCTCCAAACTGTCATCTGCCTTTTTATCAAATAGGGAAGAGCCGTCAAAGGGCATATTTAAAAGTCTGGCCTGTACATCAGAAGCAAAGCCGGACTTTCTCAACCACGCATGCCTGCGGATTGTGGTACTTGCCGCCATGGCCCTGCTGATACTGTCAGCAGAATCAATGCCAGTTTGAAGGGACTCACACATTGCATCTTTACCATCTCTGATGATATTTAAAAATGCGTCCCTTTCCTCTCCTTCCGGTATGCAGTCAGCCGCCGATGAAGCACACTCCCAAAGAGTGTGGCTGAACCTAGCGAGCGTACAAGTTGCATTAATAGATTTTAAAGCCATGCTACAGGCTGAGAAGACTTTCTTAGCCATGGCATCATATTTTTTATCATCCCTATCCTGAGGAGCGGTGGGGTAGGCAGAAGTACTGCCTGATGAAGTTGCAGCCTGGACCACAAGACTCTCTGGAGTAGGGTGCTTAGATAGGTATTCAGGGTCAGCAGCAGATACCCTATATTTTGCTGACAACTTCTTGTTAACCGCAGGGACAACTTCAGGAGTTTCCCAGTTAGTTAAAATCGTTCTTTGTAAAGCAGAATGAAAGGGAACGACAGGATCCTCCTGTGGACCTTTATCCAGAATATCTGTGAGGTCATCCTGTTGAAAAACAGGTGAAGGCGCAGATCAACCGATGAACTCCATAATTCTTGACATTAGGGTTCTATAAGGGGTATCAGCATGTTCCCCTGGGTCTGGTTTGACAAATTCCACTTCTGGGGAAGAGTCTAGGCCACTTGCTTCCTGTAATGCATCCTGAAGGTCTTTCAACCTTCTTTCCTCAGAGGCAAAAGTCTCTGGTTCAGGTAATGTGGTCCTCTGCAGCCCAAAAGGCCTTTCTTGGTCAGAATCTTCCCTTTCTTCAAAAATTGAAGTTAAGGGGGGATGCTCTGGTCTGTGAAATGGTATAAAACCCATCTCTAAGGCATCATCAGTGGCCTTGAAAAGGTCGATGTCGTCGACGCCGATGTAAAAATCCTCGAAGGCGCCGACAAAGGCGTCGAGAAAACTGGAAGAGGCCTCGAGGAACTCGAGAGGATCGGAATCCTGCTCGAGGATGGCGACGACGTTCTCGACGTTGTGTCGGAGGCTCTCGGTGTAACCGCTGGCTGTGGAGTAGCCGTGGGTTTTTCTTTTATCGGCGTCGACTCGATCGACGGATGCGTCGAAGAACCCTTCGATAACGGCGTTGATGGCGCCGATCTATGCTTTGAAGGGGCTTTCGACGATGGCGTCGAAGATGCTTTACTTCCCGATGGCTTATGGCGCTTTCGGGTCAACTCTTTCGCCGGGTGCTTCGACTCGCGGTGTTTAGATTTTTTGGGCTTTTCACCCGGGGTATCACCCTCAGCTGACTTCGAGGGGGACGAGGCCGCTTTCTCGAAGACGCTTAGCATCTTTTTTCTGAATTCCTCCCACTCAGCTTGAGAGCTGTGTTTTGTGGGGCAATTTACTCTTTCAGGGGAACTAGAAGACGACGATAAAGGGGATCTTCTTCGTCTTTTTTTCGAGTGTCTAGACCTCGACGAGTGGTGGGAGCCACTTCGAGACCTAGACCGAGAATGCTTTCGACGGTGAGGAGACGAATGTCTCGACTCTACCGCGGAAACTTTCGAGGAAGTTAAAATTGACTTACCTCTCTCGAGCTTCCCCTTACGCTCCTTCAAGGCTTTCGCCGTCATGGATAGGCCTTCCTCACACTCCGAACACTGGTGTTCGATTCCCAGACACCACAAACAGATCCTGTGAGGATCCGTCAACGACATTTTTTTCCCACAGTCTCAGCATTTTTTGAAACCGGACCGAGGAGTCGTTGGGTCGGAGGAGGAAGCCATCGAGTACGAGTCGGTTTTCTGGAGGAAATGTGAATACATATCGACTGACGAACTGAGCAACGGTATTCCGAGGCACACGAAGCGTGGAAAAACGGAACTGAGCAACGGACGCTGCGCGTGGCTATTTATAGGCATGATGACGTCGGCGTCGATACGGTGACCGTCGAGGAGCACCTACTCGATGGACGTCGACGCACAGCGCCCTCTACTGGGAAAATAAATTTCCGAGGCCAGCAAGCTGGAGATACAAATATCATAGATAAGGAATACGTCGGAGGACACAATCCCTTCGAAAGGAAAGATTGAAAATGGTAGTCCATGATCCTGAACCGTAGGAAAGACCGATGGGACTGCCAAATCGGGAAGTGTAGGTATGCGTCCTCCAGATCCAGGGAGCACATCCAGTCTCCCTTGCACAGCGTCTCTGCTATAAAAGCTGGCGTAACCATCTTGAATTTTTGTAGGGTTAAGGAGAGGTTGAGGGTGGAAAGGTCCAGCACAACTCTCAGGCCCTCCTGGTTCTTCTTCTGAATGGCGAAAATTCTGGAGTAAAAGCCCAAGCCTCACTGGGAGGCTGGGACTTCTTCCATTGCCTGGCTCTCTACGAGCGACCAGATCTCCGCCAGAAGAGTTGCTGTCCCAACTTGAGGGAGTGGAGGGGAGGAGGGAGGAGAGGCTGGGATGGGTAGGCGGTACCCAGTGGATACTACGGAGAGGATCCAGGGGTCAGTGAAATTCTGTCGCCAGAAATGTGCATGGAGAGCAAGCCTGCCCTCCACTAGAGACACATGGGGCCTCATTACATGGACGGTGGTGGACCAAGGTGCTATTAGAACCTTGGTCCATGCCGGTAAAATACCGGCACCGCCTTGGTGGAAAGGGGAATTACCGCCCTATTCCGAGGTTGGTGGGGCGGTAATTCCCCCTTCCCCCATTGCCCTTCCCCATTCCCATTTTTGCCCCATAGGGCATAATGGGAATGGGGAAGGTGCTAATTACGGCACCGCAAATTGCGGTACCGTAATTAGCTCCCTGGTCCCTTTGCGGGTTGGTTTTTAACGCCTGCAAAAAGCAGGCGTTAAATTCTCCAACCCGCAAAGGGACCTCGTAGTAAGGTGGTAAGGGTTTACCGGTACCGGTAAAATACCGGTACCGGTAAACCCTTACCGCCTACCATGTAATGAGGCCCATGGACTCGAAGGGGCGTGTCATGCCTTCTTTCCCTCGGAGGCTGCTGTGGAGGAAGGGGACTGGAAAAAAGCCCTTACTCCCTCTCTCTTTTTGTTGCTCGCGCCGGTTCTCAGACAGCAAGCAGTCTGGCTGCCTGGACCTCCGTTCCTGGAAGCCGCGGAATCCTCCGTACTTACGCCCCCTGTCAGAGCACTGCTGTGAATGGGTGTACGACTTGGGCGTGGTCTTTGTCAAGATGGATAAAGACTTGGCCGTTTGTGAGCTGTTTTTCTTCTTGTCCAGCTCTTCATCCGTGGTGGAGTGGAAGAGCCCCCAACCCCTCGAATGGCAGATCTAATATGTATTCCTGGACGTCCAGGTTGAATTTCATCGACCGGAGCCAGGCTGTTCTTCTCATGTCCATGGCAATACAGATGGCACGGCCAGAGGTGTCAATATGGGCCATGGTGGATTCCATGAGGACCTGCACCACCAGCTTGGCCTCAGCCAGCCCCACCTTAAAACGTGATTAGCTCTGCGTAGGGCGTTCCGGGAGGCAGTCTGCAATTTCCCGTCATAACATTTGGTTAGCGGCAGCCAGCATGGCATCGGCGTTGGCCTGACGAAGATGCAAGGACTGTTAAGGAGAATTCTCATAAATGGCTAATTTCCCTTACCTACTGAGTCCTTCAGCAGCTTTGCTGGATTTCTAGGGTTTATTTTTTTCACCTGGTAAGAGTGTGAGCCTTTTTCCTACTCTTACATGTGTTTTGCTGTGAGTGTTTTTACCAATTGTGTGATCTTGGGCTCTGGAGCCTCACCTACTCCATGGGCATTCTTTTTTTGTGTGTTACACAGCACCTTCAGTGCAGTGACACAGGATTGTCTTTTAGACTTCCCACTGACTCCATTTTTCTGGGACTGACTGCTGTCCCCCAGAAACATGTAAAGTTGCCATTAACTTTATGTAGTCTCTTTAAATCAAAGACCCAGTACACCCATCTTACATGGAGTATTGGATAGGGTTAATTCTTATCCCTTTTGTCTGTTTCTCTTGGAGTACTGTTTCGCTCCCTTTTCATCAAGACTTGGCTGGTGGCACTGGTAACTACCCTATTTTTCATAAGGCGGTTATCTTATCTATTTCATTAGCCTCAAACATAAACCCGCTTGAACAAATATATTTTATTTCGGCTCCAGCTGGGTTTATTCGCCATTTCATTTTGTAAAAGTCTTTCTCGTGTTTTACTCTGCGCACCAAACCAGGTTTGGTTCCTTTGTTCGCCGTTTTTTCGCAGGCTTCTGCACAGAAACCCTCCTTAAGTCGCCTGAATGTCTGGGTAGGCAGGATGTGAGGGAGGGGTCTTAGGACTCCTGCCATAGATTCCCTTGGTAACCCAAGTCGCACTCCTGTTTGATTGGCTGAGTGACTGTCCTTGCCAGAACAGCCACCCTGCTGTGTGATTGACAGCCAGGCTGTGTGAATGGGGGAAAACTGCATAAAAGGCAGGTCTCGGACTCGAAAGGCAGAGTCGCCACTGAAACAAAAGAACCGACGAGGAGCGGACAGAAGAGGACCCCTATGACTGAACCGTCCGGTGAAGCCCTGCTGCAGGTCTGAATCTTCAGAATCCGACGACAAGAGAGGATCCTCCAGGAATCTTCTTCCCTTGAGCTGGTGGGACCAGTTCGCCCAAACTCCAAGCCAGGACCCCTCCTCTGGTCGAATTCGCTGTACAGAGCTACAGTGGGCCGAATAGCCAGGAAGGTCGGACCCAGCTTAGGTTTTAAGGAGCGTACCTTTTATTCGTGGCTTTGCTCTGCTGCTGGTTTCTTCCCTGGGTAGTACAGGACCCTCCAGTCTTCCTGCTTCTTGTCAGTCCGACAGTTGCTTCAGGAACCGTGAGCCTGCAGGAACTACCAGGAACGTCCACCTCAGCTACAGCTCCCTTTCCGTTTTAAGATACTGTGCAAATCCGGTTGTTCGTTTCGTTCAGCCGCGGTGAAAGTGTTTGAAATCTTTCTCCAATCCGAGGGCTTGTCCTCCTCTTCTCTTTGAACTAACTTTTCTGCCGACCAACTTCGTCCGGAACTCGTAGCACGAACTTTACCACAAACTCCCTCAACCGTGTGATTTTGAGCAAAAGACTTTTGACCTAGTGACTTTGGCCCTAAGCCTTTTTTTGCCTGATTCTATCACTGTAGTTACGCTTGCTCAATCGCCCTAAGTACTTACCTGTTGGTGTGGTTCAATTTCTATTAACTTTGTCTTTCCCTCCCTTTTAAATTGCTGGTGTGCCATTTTGCTCCCACTTCATTTTGTGAGCTTAACTTGTCTGGAACTTATTGGGAGTAGTGTGGTGTATTAAGAGTGTGATTTTTAAACTGCTTTACCTTAGTGAAATGTTATACAACTGAATAGTAAATAAATGTATATTCTTTTATTTGAAAACCTTGTGTCAGTGTTTGTTTGAATCATAGTAATTGCTGTCCTTTGTGTAACTATTTGATACTGCTCACTTGCTCTTGAGATAAGTCTGGCTGCTCAGCCATCGCTACCACTTTTACTGCGTAGTACAGGCTTGTACCAAAGGTGAATTTGTACTGTCACTTGTAGCCTTAATTGTGTGTGGTGTTCCCAAAGGATACTGAATATAATTCTGGCTAACTAGGACGCGTTGGAATAGTTTCCTCCAGAATCTTCTCCTACTTGCCTAGCAGCGCCGCAGAGGAGGAGGCTGCTGATGACTGAGGCTTGGAGGATAGCGATGCCGCAGCGATCACCAAGGAGTGTGGCTGAGGATGGGCCGAGAGCAAGAGTGTATCCCACTCCATCTGCCTGTACTTGGCGTCCAGGCGTCGATTGACCGGCTGGACCGAGTGGGGCTTGAGCCAACCCTTCTTGGCCAGGTAGACTACATGGTCAGGTAGACTACATCGGCTTGCAGAGGAATCCCCGTTTTGGCAGAGGGGCGTTGTGTGAGGACTTCAGCCAGAACCCCCTCTGCTGGCTGCTCGACCTCGGGTTGGGGTAGGCCCAGGTACTCCGCCAGCCCAGCAAGACGTTTGTGGAAGGCACTGGCTGAGGATGGTGTGTCCGGATTCTCCTCCTCATCTGTATCCTGTGGGTCAGTGGTATCCTGCGGAGGTGGAGGAGTAGCCGGAGCCCAAGGCTGGGGTACAGTGAACGCAGCCGGAGGCTGAGGAGGAGGCAGAGGCTGGTGTAGAACCGCCTGAGTAATTCGGCCAGGGGTGCCGGTTTGTGTTGCTGCTAGCATAGCCGGGAGGACTTCCCTGATGGCTTCCTTGAGGATAACCCCCATCGGAGGTGACTTCATTAGGCCAAGGAACCTCTCGAAGAACCCCTCTTCACTGGCCGGAGACGCAGTGGGAAGCTGCCCTGCGCATAAGAAGGATCGGCGGTAGGCCACGCACCTGGTTGAGGCCAGTCCCACCTTGACACTCGTTCTTCGCTGAACTCCTGAAATGGCGTAAGGCGGGTGCCTCTGTCTGGCGCGGTGCCCATCTTGTCGAGCTGCCTGCCACGTGCCTGTGACGTGTTGCTCGGATCGCTGGTCCCAGCCTCCTCCAAGACTCTTGCGTGTGGATCACGAGGCCTACCATGCTCCCCAGGCCTAGGCCCGGTAGGTGTGACACCCTTGAACCGGGGGTCGGTAGAGCTGCGTTTAGGCACCCCCTCTGACGTATTGCCGGTACTAGGGCATAGCCCCTCTGCCATATGGCCGGTACAAGGGCAGAGCCCCTTGGATGACAATCCGGTACCAGAACTTTGCGGTCCCTCAACACTGCCACCGGCAGGATCCAAGGATCCCTCGGCCCGAAGGCCGGTGGCTGGAGCAGCCTCAGTGCACGTGCTGGTACAAGGATCTGAACAGTCCCTCCTACAAATAGCGGCCCTACCTCGGGCCTGGCTCAGTGTTTCATGAAGTTGTGGCACTGAGCTCCTCTGCAAGCAACTTCAGACAGAGCTCCCTCCAACTGGCTAGTCTGTTCTTCAGCACTTTCGATGACAGCCAGCCACACGCTGTACGAGCCTGCCAACCGTGGTCTGGGCCAAGGCAACGTAGGCAGAGGGCATGGGGTCTGAAGTTGAAAAGAGCCTGTTGCAGGATGGACACCTGCTGAACCCTGTGGAAGTCGACATGGGCCGGGGAGGAGCGTGGCGCCGGGGAGGAGCGTGGCACCTGAGGACCGAGTACCTGAATGATAAAAAGGCAAAAAAAGACAAAGAGAAGAAGTATCCGCACTTGGAATTACACGGCCGAAGCCAAACCCTGGTGCACTGGTGAATATGCCCCATTCCCATCGACGCAGAAAAGGGGACTGGGGTGTGGCGCTGGAGGGAGTAGTCAGGGCAGTGCATGCTCTCAGGGCCGCACCCCTGCGCGCCTCTAAATTTAAACAGGAAGAAGGTTTTTTCTGGTGAGAAAGGTTCCGTCTCCCGTCCCTTGGAAGGGATGCCCATGCAGTATGGAGGAAAGGGGACGGGACATAAGAGTATAAAGCAAAGAAAGGTGCAAGTGTGCACGAGAAAGTAGAAAAAATAAAGGAGACCCAGAAATGGCGCAGGAAGCACCTGATGGTGAGAGATTAAAAGGAAAGGGCAAGTAATTAAAGTCGGGATACAGATCAGAGTGGTCACATCTAGGAGAAACAAAGAACCTGGTGGTTTTGAAAGTCTGATTGTGCCCCACATGTGAAATGTGTATGAAAGAACTGAATATAAAAGGAAAGGTACATCCTGAAAAGTTGAACTTGTGTTTGAATCCAAGGTGTTTGAATCCAAGAGGGGCCTAAACTTGGGGAAGGGCAACCCTGAGAAGCCTAATAAAGTGTAATACCTATTATTTTGTGACAGCTGAACTTGTGTTTGAATCCCAGAGGGCCTACGTTTGGGTAAGGGAAACCATGAAAGGCCTTACAAAGTGAAATACTTATTATTTTGTGGCACTGAAGGAATTGAAGCTTGGGGAAAGGAATCCTAAGTGGCCTAACAAAGTTGAATACTTATTGGTTTTGATGCTAAAGGAGTTAAAGCTTGGGGAAGGGAGCCCCGAAGTGCTTAAAAGGAGCTCTGTATATTTCTTTTTGATTGTGTTTTGGGACTCGAAAGAGCTAAAGCTTGGGGAAGGGAATCCCAAGGAACTTAAGACATTGGAAAGTGTAGGATTGCGACAAGAACTATGGGGAAGGTCTGATGAACAGCACTTTGTTGATGGAACTCATTTTTGTGAAGCTGACTACCCACACCTGGTATGAAAGTCACCTGAAGCCAAATTTGGTTTCCTATTTCAGTTAAACTACTATCTTTCCTTTTTAAAAACTTCTGAACACATTTTCCTAAAGAGTGAGGGCAAGCATAGGTTTAGACACAGACGGATTACTGTTTTTGACTCTTAGACATTGGGCCTCATTACGACCCAGGCGGTAAGTTACCGCCTGGGTCGTACCTTTACCACCATGGCGTAAACTACGTTTACGCCATGGTGGTTGGCGGACTTACCGCCCCATTCCGAGGTTCGCGGGGCGGTAAGTCCCCAATCCCCATTTACCCTTCCCCATTCCCATTTTTGCCCCACAGGGCATAATGGGAGTGGGGAAGGCGTTAATTACGCCACCGTAAATTACGGTGGCGTAATTAACAACAAGGTCCCTTAGCGCCATGGATTTTAACACCTGCTAAAAGCAGGTGTTAAATCCTCCATGGCGCTAAGGGAACTCGGAATCAGGCGGTAAGGGTCGGCGCTGTTTACGCCGCCGTAAACCCCTTACCGCCTAGGTCGTAATGAGGCCCATTGACGGACCATAGAAACATCAGGTAAGGGAACCATTCCTTTAGAGTTAGGGACAGCTAGGCATTACACCAACCCTAGTAAATAAAGGTTTTGAAACTAACATCTTTGAGTCTTTGGGCCTCATTACGACCTCGGCGGTAGCCATGGCGCTATTGGCGGCATGGCTGCCGCCGAAATCGCGTCCGGGTTCCCAGAATGAGGAATTACTGGACCATTCTGAGTTCAGAGGGCCCGGTAATTCCTCCCTCCAAGGACCCAGACCCGGACCTTCCCCATTCCCATTTCAGCCCCCATAGGGCTGAATGGGAATGGGGGAGGGAGCAAACAACGGGCCGATTACGAGCTCGTTTTTTGCTCACTCTTCCCGTCACGGGACCCGGTAAGCACGCCTGGTTTTTACCAGGCGTGCTTACTGTGTCCCGCGAGGGGACCTCGTAATGTGGGGGAACGGGTTTAACGGGTCCGCATCCTTTTTCGGCACCCATTAACCCGTTCCGCCAGGGTCGTAATGAGGCCCTTTGTCTCTCTTGATACCATGCCTGTCTCACAGGGTCCATAGAATATGGAGGGAAAGTTGCCTAAAGAGAAGTCTTTACTAACAGATAAAGATCCTGACATCTTGTTTTCTGTTAGGGTTGTCTTCCTTACCCTGTCTCCTCTCTTTTCTGTAGACAAGGAACTCTGGGTGTTATGTCATAAGATAAAGGGCACTTCTTACAAAAACCTGGAGTGGCCCTCTTATAGCAGGCTCGCTTTGGACCAACCCCTTTGACATTTTACCTTTACAAGGAGAGGGCACCCCTTCATTCTTTGATGAATCTCTGAACTCTTTGAAGAAAACGAAAAATTAATCTGGAACTCTGTTGGAAATAGAGTCTATCCCAAAATCCTCTGCAAGGGAGGTAAAGATAGGCGGCATTCAAGGCTTAGGAGAGCTCTGTCCACTAACCATCCACAGAGAAAGGTGGGGGTGAAGTACTCTGGCCCAAGGTCTCTCTACTAGCCCTGGCACTGCAACCAGCACCCTGCACTGGAGGTGAAGCTACCCCTGTAAGTTTCAGCCAATTTCCTGTAGTGGAAACAACTAACAAAAACGCAGAAATCCAGAAGCAGCTTGCAATCCTAGTTCATCACATCGAGACAACTGAGTGATGTCTCAACCACGGTCAATGCATTTTGAGCCAGAACAGAAAATGCATTGCTCCTTTTGGTACTCTACAAACCTTCAAATCCCTTGATGTATTTCAAGCCTTCCAGAAACCATTGCCACCCATTGCCGTGGATCCACTCAATCAACCTGACTGAGGGCTCAGCATCATGGGAGCAGCTGACTCAACTGCTAGAAGCCATCAAACTCTCCTGTCTCTAACACAAACTCGACCCATCAGGAGCCCGCACATTTGAACCAACGTGATCCGACGGCCAGTAGGGTATCATTGAACTCGAAATGACTCAACATCGGCTGGACCACTGCTAAAGCGCAAAGAAGCCAGGCTCAACACTGTCAATCAACAGAGACACTATATACAGGTACTGTGAAGAGCCCCTGTCCCACTTTCTGGGACCATGGTGGCTTTCGCCCACCTTCTCTACCTTTTTCTACAAGAACATATCATTGAACATTGACATTGTTTGCCAATCTGATTGCCTGAACACCCCTGCTTATCACTCTCGAGGGCCCTTTCACAAAAGTCTGCATTCTCTGTGTTTCATTAATAGGGTGTGTTTTCCTAGTTTTTTATCAGTTATTTGCATTGTATTTTTGTGAATGAAGTACCTATATTTTTTATAGAACCTTGATTGTACACTATTTCAGTTTTGATTCCTTGTACTGAAGCTGTTTGGGTTACTACTATTATCAGAGCTTCAGTTTATGGAGTTTATGCTAAGTCTATGACACATGAGGGTGAAAGAATATGGGAAGCGCAACCTCCTGATTGATATGAAAAGATGACTCCGCCTTTGAAAGAAATGAAGGTTGAGTTTGGGGCACTACTTCATTAGCCACATCTCATAAGGTGACATTGCATTAGTACCCGGCGAGACGAAGCAGAATGTAACACACATTCTGATTGGCTCTCGCCAGGTCATTACCCGTCCGAGAATCCCTCGATTCTCGGCCGGGATTCCAGCTGCTTTGTCCATGGCGGGGGGCGTGGCAGCCCCTCAGCCAATGAGGAGGCTTGAAGCAGGGCCATCCCCGCTGCAAGCCTCCACACGGCCGGAGGTTGCCATCGTCCCCCGCCGGGGATTCAGGTACGTTTCTCTTTAAATTTATATTCCCTTCCTCCCTCCCTCCTCCCCCAACCCCACTTACCTTCTTTTCTGTCGTCTTTGGTGAGCGAACGTGCTGGGAACTCTTCTGTTCCCAGCGCGTCCGCTCCCGATGGCCGCCATGGAAAGGGAAAACAGACCCTGTTTTCCATTCTCGGTGGCCATTTTCTGTGTCCTTTTTCTTTTTTTCTGTCCCGAAACACTGCATCGTTTCGGGACAGAGAAAAGCTTTTAGTACCCTGGTCTTGGGCTGGGGTACTAATAGCAATATGCCCCTCGCACCGGGGTATTACTGAGTCTGGCAATGCCCCGGGTCTTTCGTTAAGGCACTCGCTTCGCTCAGGCCTATAGCTATGGGCCCCGGGGCATTACCAAACTCGGTAATGCCCTTGCCGCTCGGGGCATATTGCTTTATTAGGAAATGGAGATCGTTCATGACCTCTTCTCAGCCAATCAGATTGTTCAGATTGCAGTTAATAACTACTGGTATTGACTGGATTCTTATCATTGTGACTTTAAAAGCAGACAGGGAAACAATAATTACATTTCCATGCAAAATGTCATTCAACAAGACAATTTCCCTCTAAGAGGCCCTGTTGTGTTCACTGTAACATCATATTTAACATACCCAAGAGAAGGCTAACACATGGTAAAATGCTTCAACTTTCTTATGGACAAACCGTATACTTTTACACCACCAATGCATTCTCATGTTAAACCCTCTCATGTTTAATCAGGTTTGCAATTGAAATTCTTAATTTATGAAGACAAACATGTTGGTTAAATAATACAAAATAAAATCACATTTCATTTACTGAGTTTGTTGATTTACTTTCTCAATATTAAACCTTTGTTTACTTCACCGCCAAAATTCAAAAACATGATTTGCTTCTACCACCATATGCTAATTGCCTTATACACCTTGCAATGGGTAATTATCGCTTTGTATAATGACCCTTTTCTAACTTCTGGAACTCGGCTTTCCCTCAGGTCATAGCTTGATGGCGAGTCATTATACCGCAATGATGACTCCTATAAGGCTTTATTATGAACCTTGCCGATGCCACTGCTTCTAAGGAAGAAATCTTCAGGGAAACAATTTTAATATCAGCTGTTGCTGTGGATACAATGGGATTTTTGCTAGAAAACTATTAAGACTATGTTCAGGTCCCAAACCAGGTGAGGAACTCTTACCAGCAGGTAGAGACTAGTAAGGTCATCAAAATGTTGTCTTATGTCCAGGTTTAAAGTAAAGAAGGTAAACAAAATAAGAGCTTCTGTAAACTCTAGAAGCCACAAGAAAAGCGTGGAATAAGTCAATCATAATGTCTGAGTTAGCCAAGTGTGAAATTAATGAGGGGAATGTGATCTAATAAACATCTTTAGGGATTGAGGCCCCTGTAGAGGAACCAGTGAAAATACTGGAGCCATTTGCAGAGAATCTTTAGTTACCTTCTCAATGACCTGCATATTTTAAAAGAAGTTACCTAAATGACATAGCATCAGCAAGCAGATGATAAAGTTCATGAATTGAGGGGAGGAATGAAGCATCTTCACATGCTGCTGTGAAAGAAATTGGGAAAACTCTAGTAAGAATATCAGCCCTTGCATGGTCAGAGGCTTGAGGTCCCAGTCGTGGCACTCTCAGTCTAAAATTGTACCCATGATCATTTCCATTTTGTTAAAACACCCCCTTTCCTCGATTTTTCAACATTAATTTTAAACACCCCTTATTACTGAAATCAAGGAGTAAGTAACACAATTACACCATGTTTTCCCTTCTAAGAGATAAGTGAACATCTCTGTGCACTGCACTATTATTCTAACAACAGAAAAGTCACTGGGCCTGATTCCCAGAAGCGTTTTATAAAGGTGCAATCCCATAGGAAAATGTTCTGTGAATCAGGCCCACAGTTTCCACAAGCATCTTGTGAATAATGTTTGCAAGCATGCAATGCATTTTTCACACACTGTTTTGGTAAGTTAAAAAAAACAGGTTTATGCTCTACAGGTATTCAATGTATAGTATACACTGGATGAGGGGCTTTGGGATGCTAATGACCAGCCCAGTAATAACTCATAAGACCTGAAAGAAGCAGACATGGGGAATTTCCTGGGGCCCGTGAAGCCCGGCTGTGACTTTGGCCTGCAGTATACAAAAACAACCCTTTTGTTTCGTTTTCACAGAGGCAGACCTCTGTGCTTTACACCTCAAAATAGTACAATGTTCTGTGTTTTTCGGGGTGCGGATGTCTACCGCAAATCAGTTGAAGTGCTACCCCCGTGCTTCAAGTTCAAAACTCAGTCCCTAGATGGCCAGTGGGAGTCTCTAAGATGAGAGGCGTTCTCTGTTCCTGTTTCCATTGCGAATTGCCTTGTGGCTCAATAGCCTGGGTGGAAAAGTGTAAGCTGTCATGTCAACCCATAATGTGGACACCATCCCCTAAAGACCTGATCCTGAGATTCCACCCAAAAGGTTAAATTCCTGCACTTGCCATTCTTGGAGGAAGCAAAATGGTCCATCTGGGGAGTCGCTCAGCCATGCAAACGTTAGGCTAGGATGTGGAGATTTGCCTGTTCAAAATGCGCTTTGACAATGACATTTCCCACTAAATACACAGCTTTCATGAAAAAGTTGTGGTGCAGCACACAATCCCAGATCTCCATTGTTAGAGCAAATAAGGGAGGAGATGTCATACCCTCCTGCTTGTTGAGGAAAGCATACACATGGTGTTATCTGTCAGTACCATGACCACCTTGGCTGAAATGTTAAGAAGAAATACCTTCAGAGCAAGGAGGATAGCTTGAAGGTCCAACATGTTTTATGTTTATGTCGATCTGCCGAGTAACAGATGCTGTGGACCTAGATGTCCTGAAGCATGACTCCCCCCAATCATGGAACAATGATTTTGCTATGATAACTGCCACATTTGGAGAGTCCAAGAAGGGCTACCCTAAAGAAAATTAACATCCATTGACACCGAGGAGGTCCCGTCCAAGAGGTAGGGATGGTGACCTTTACTGATTGGTGGTAGAAAGGCTGGTTGCATGACTTGCCAGGAGCTATTTATATCTCATCATTTTGAGTCTGGCAAGTGAAATTACCAGTACACATGAAGTCTTGAGGCCCAGCAATCTCTGTAACCATCAAGTCAAAATCTGAGATCTCGAAAGGAAGTGCTGGTTATGGGCAAGAGTTTTAATTTCCTCTGGTTGCCAGAGAGCCTTGTATTGTCCAGCAGGGTCAAGAGCACCTGAAGAGATCCCCATCCTTTCTTGATGGAAGGAGCCTGGACCAACCAGTCGTGCATTGCAATTAATAAATGTGAATGTCATTCAGCTCCAAGTGTACCGCAATAGCTGCTATCAGCTTGGAAAGCAATCCCAAGGCAACAATAAGGCCCAATTGAAGAACATTTTACTAGTAATAGCTTACTGCAAGAGAAAGGAGGAGGGATTTTGGTGACAAGGGTAGGTAGGTATGTGTATGTGGGCATCCTTGAGGTCCACCGAACACTACTAATTCCGCTGGCAAAGGGCTGACCAAGGAGAGTAAGAATTGTCCTCATCCCAGCCTGTTTTTTTCTTGGAGATTGTAAACATAATTAAAACCTTATCCTCCCCCAGGGCTCTCATCTGAAGCAGGTTATCAATTGCCAGTGACAGAAAAGCACATTCCATCTGAAGAATGGAGGGAGAATAATCTGCCAAACGTTGGAATTGACATAAAAGCCCTGTTTGGAAATGTATGAGCTGTACAGTGCTTTCACTGTGTAGTTGAACATTTGACACTAATACGTAGAATAGGGGGTAAATGGAGTAGATTGGATTTACTTGGGCCATGAAAATAGTGGCGTGGTGGCAGGCACAGAAACATTGGTAGATTCCGAAAATAAAGCAGAGTTAAACGCTGAATGTGAAGAAAAGATTCATGGTGTGCACAGCAATGCAACAGCGCGATGGGCCATGAACATAGAACACTTTTGTGCAAAGCAGGAGAGGGAAGGAAGGATAAGGGGGAATTGCAACATTTCACTCTGGGCCGCAGGATGTTCTGTTAAGCAGAACACTGTCCAAAGGTCACCAAAGTCAGGGGCTGGAAAATATTTAAGAAAATGCACGCAAAACATATAGAAGAGGCAGTGTTGGATGAAGGGTTTGAAATAGAGGCAGAAAAAGGGGAGAAGGAGAGACTTCCTGAAGAGAGAGGGCTGTCCTGCATGGCTGGAAATTTGGCAAGGATTGTCTGCTGGGCTGCCGTTTAGTGTAGTTGGGAGTGGCAGCTGCTGAGGGAATTCTTTCAAGGCTTTGATTTGACTCTGGGGCAGTGTTCTGGCAGAGGCAGACTGAGGCATACCAAGCAACAGGAAGGGAGATTGAGGGCCAAGGGAGAGACGGCTTTCTGAGAGGCTGTGTACTCATTTGGATGGTGTGTATAAGTAGACCGGCAAATAGGCAGGAGCCGTCTGCAGGGTAATTGGCAGTGTGTCAGACTGGACACAAAAGGCAACACTTCCTTAATCTTTAAAGTACTGGTAGATTAATGGAGGAGCTGAGTTCAAAATTTTGAGTAGGGGTTTGTCATTTCATTCACAGGGGGGGCGTAATTAGATGACCCATCCAATGATATGTAATATCTATGCACTGGAACCTAAATGATTTCATGGTGTTCTGGTAACTTTGAGGCTAAAAAAGAAAAATGCGTACATTTGAAATGTCTTGCTGAAGTCAAATGTGTTCTTGCATATGTGTTCAATGATACATGTTTATTGTAAGTGTATTCATGCATAACAAGTGGCCTAATTGAGTTGGCTGTTTATTGCTGATGAAATTGCTGAGATAAAATCACTAACTGTGAGAAAAGGGTGTTTGTCTTTATTGCATTTAGTGGGCAAATGAGTGTTTAGCAGTGTATAGCCTGGAGAGGAACTTGCCAAGGTCCAGTGTAATAAAAAGTGGCAAGAAGGTAGGATCAGGCTATGTCTTCCTACATATTTGGTGCATTGGCCAGGAACGTTTAGGTAGCGCATCAGTCAGATGTGACAATATTGTATTGGTCAATAGTTTGCTGTGCTTTAAGTGAATTCTAAGTTGAGACTTTGTGATTTGCACAGACAGTATGCAACATGTCCGAGGTTAGTGTAGCAAACTTGCGTGAATATGCGGAATCAAAATTCTTTGCTCTAGGGGTGTGGTCTTCAGATACGATGAATGTGTGGAGAGACCACCTATTTTCAGAGATAGAAAAGAAAGTGCCTGAAAAATTGTTTAAAGAGTTACACTCATATCTAGTCAGACTGTTTTATTGCGATGATAAGAAATCACATAAAGACAGCAGCATCCGATTGGGTGCAAAGCTTTGGTTCATCCTACACAGTGTGCTGGATATTGGGAATCATGATAAGCAAACCATGCAGAGGTGTCAAAGGGAATTGACAAAATTACACGAAAGGGTGTGTCAGCTAGAAGATGCGTCAGGCGGCGACGGGAGTTTAAAGGTGACACAGTTGCAAAGCCAATATAATCAATTGATGGACGAATTGTCACATTTACAAGCAAACCCACAGCGTTATGAAACATTACAGAATTAGTAGGAAGTTAAAAGAAGACAGACTCAGAGACATTCTGAACAGATTGACCAGTTAAAAGGGGAAGTAACTCAGATTCGAGTGGATAGGGATGAGGTCATGACAGAAATAGATGCATTACGTAAACAAAAGAAACAACTGTTGCGTGATGTTCACTGATTAGAAGACAAGATTGTAGTTTATTAGATCCATTATGTAAACAAAAGAAACAACTGTTGCGTGATGTTCAGTGGTTAGAATTCAAGATCACTAGTTTGTTACAGGAAGCAAAACGAGTTTACAAGTGGCTAGTGATTACAGAGAACAAGTGACAGAAATGAATGATATGATTGGTTATTTATAATGCGCTTAATACCCAGAGGTTTCTAAGCGCGGACCCGGGGATCAAAACTGTGTTGCCCCGTGTTGTCTTGCTTCCAAGGCGAGCATGTTGCCCCTGAGCTATCCTCCCGAGAACAAATATACTAGTTACACGGTTACGATGAGAGCAAAGTAAAATGGATGCAATTCAGGAACTGAAAGCACAAATAAGGGAGTTGAGCTCACAAAACAGGGGTTGAAGAGGGGACATTCTGAAATCACATTACAGTGAACTGCAGAGCATGCAGCAAATGAACTGATGAATCAGGACATGTGAGAGGAGGGAGCATGCCTGCCAAGGGCTGTCCAGTTTCCAGTAAGATATAGTACAAAGCCATTAGCTGTCATGGAGAGAGGGAGACATGCTGTGAGACAGAAGGGGGGAAGTGCTTTCACTAAAAAGAGAGAGACAGGCACAAGGGAGCAGGTGCCACAAAGTGCTCAGAGTTATGGACTCATACAAGTAAATGCAATGTGTACTGACCAACTTAAGATCATGAAGTCACTTAAGGAGGTTATAAGGCCATTAAAGAAAACCTCTGAATGCATCTATAGGAGAGCATATTGATCAGGTTGTACACATTTATCAAACACTAAATGTTCCAAAGGATCAATATATTCGATTTTTCCATTGGACAGTTGATCAGACGCATGCTAGGTTTTTGCGCAGTCCAAATGAACAGAACGCTTTATCATAGGGAGCTACCAACAAGAAGTAAGAAGACTTTTTTCACCATACAAGTCAGTGAAAGAAGCAAAGAGTGCGGCTTATGCATTGTCAGCATGCACAGATGAATCAACTAGGCAATTTCTACAAACAACAAAAAGGGCATTTTTATGATTTGATGTGGGCTGTGATGTTAATTCAATTGAGTTCAAAAATGCATTGTTTTATGGTCTTCATCAGTCGTTGTAAAGACGTTAGCATGTGAATTCTCAAGCGAAAAAAGTGTTAATTGGGTTCTGGACCAAGCCACAAAAATATGGGAAGTCATCTCCCACATTGAAAATAAAGGCAACGAGCCAAAACATAAAGGAAAAGAGGTGATTGATTCACCTACAATTGCAGAAATTAAGTCAGGGAGGCGTCTGGTGCTGGAAACAGGACAGCAAATAAATGACACGACACAGAATCAGAAAGGTTTGACGACCCAAGGAAAAGCCCAGGCAGAAAGGGCAAAACCACCAGTACCAGTGTTTCAATCCACTAATCCAGGAGATAGGGCTACCTATGTCATCCCCCATTATCTTGCGGATTCGCATCAGGTAGGATTTCTGTTCAGTATAGCAGAATCAAATAGCACCACAAGTCACTTACCTCTTGGACCATAATAGTCGTTGGGAGCTCAAAGTAGGTTTAATCCTGCAACAATGACATATGGGAGCAGTAATCAAATGGAACCAAGATGTGTAGATAGATTCATTGAACCAAATCAAAATAAATGGATGGGTATCCCTTTCTTCAAGGGCATCAGGGAAGAAACTATTATGAAAACCACAAAGAGTGATGCCTCACAGAACACTGAATCCAATTAAATCGCTTCATATTAAGGGCTCCAGACAAATGTGAAGAACGAAACCAAGGGTCAGTGTCAACTAGTTAATTCATAATAAAAACCATATTCTTTATTTAATGTACATTTGTCAGTTATAAAGACAAATGAGCAAACCTGAGTTTTCTCTTAGACCATTCATAATTATAAAACAGTTTCATACATATAACAAAAACATGTACTTGTTGTAATGTACAAGTGTCAAATTTACAAAGTTTACATGTGCAAATACGCATATAGCAAAATACACTCATTAAAAGGTTAATGCATTCTATCAATGATTGTTTTGGAACAATCTAAGACACTAATTGCTTTTAGAAAAATATAGCAACTCTAAGCTAGTAGAGTGTAAAAATCTGTTATACCACTAAAGCAAAATTCAAATGGCGGGGTTGTGTTGGTCAACTAAAGGTATTAGAGAGTAGTATAAAATTGGGCAAATCCCTCTTTTCTCAATTTTTAAATCTCCCTTTTCTTTTTGGAAATGGGAATGAACCTCTAAATCCTTTTGTGTAAAGCTGGGCTAACACCACAACCTGGTGACATATAGCTCAAACACTAAGCTCTATTGTGTATTTTGTTTGTTTGCATTTGAGTCAATTTCCAACGAGATGAAGAAGGGAGAGAAGTGGACCGTCCTCCTGCCCCCTTTCTCATAGCACTCTACCTTGTATCTGTACAGAAATTAAAGAAAGTTTCTCTGTCAGACCCATTATAGAGTCTGTACAGCATTTCTGCAAAGCAGATCTAAGCCTATCCGCTATTAGTGTGTCAATACATACAGCGTGCCTGCCCGCAGCATTGCTTACCATTTGAAGTCTTTCACAAATCTATTTTGGAAAGCGTCATTCATTCACACCGTTCCTTATTTGTAAATGGGACGAAGAGCGATCATTTGTTTCATCTCTACGTAGTGAGGGCCAATGTTAATATGACCCTCATGTCTCGCGGTATAGAATTTGAAAGTGGAAAGAGACTAATGATGGCCATAGAAAGAGGACTGACATCCACCCATTTGCGAGTCTGGAAACTATGGAATTTGTAGTTCCCCGATCAGTAATGAACACTGGACAAATTAACATGGTTTTGAACACCAGTTAATCAAAATTGGAATTGAGGCAAACTAGGCATACCTTCCTGTTAAATCATTGTCACAAAGGCATCCTGTCACCTATATGTTATTAATTAAGAAAAATAGTTAATTTTGCATAGCAAAGCCTATTGGAATAATAGTTCCACAGTCAACTGTGACTGAGTAAACATAGTTTTGGACAACAGTTAGTTGTTCTAAAAATGGGGCAAAAGGAAAGAACCTGCTTGTTAGATGTTAGCCTATTGAGTATATACCGCAACAGACATTGTGCCAAATCGTCGGTTAATATTAGTTTGTTTCACACAGCCAAAGCGGGAGAAGATATTTGATATTGGCATAACTCCACCAATAAGATCCCTTCGGTCAACATTGTGACATTATTATGTTTATAAACAGTGTAACCATTCTTCTTGTCAATTTAAGCCATTAAGATAGCTCTGTGTGTGGTAAAGCCACAATTGTTCTCTCTGGGACAGCCTTACAAATGTGTTTGCACCATCATTTCCCCCAATTTTATCAATGGCGCATCATTTTAGTTCCTTGCAGTTATGATTTTCTTCAATAAAATGGGCTACCAGAGGTAATCTAATGTTTTTATTGCGAATTTTAGATTTATGCTTAGTGATTCTTAATTTGATAGCTCTCGAGGACTTGCCTATATAGGTTTTGTTGCATGGACACGTTATGGCATTTATTACATTTCTGCTATTGCAGGTTGTATGATTTCTCAAAACCCAAGTCTTATGGTTGATTATAAGGGAAGGGCGTGCAACATCCCCCACATGAGAAATGACCCATGATGGGTGCCAACCCCCATGTAGAGGTGATAGTAGGTTGTTTTTCGGCTCTGAATCCTCTATCCTCTCTAGAGATACATTCTTTCAAATGTTTTCCTTTTTTTAAAGCATATATTGGACATTGCAAAGTGGGGTTATTCAATTGTAATAAATGCCAATGTTTAGATATTGCTTTCTTGATTTTGTTGTGGTGAGTATTATGGGTCATGGCGCATACCCGGCGGGGGTTGATATGTTCTGTAATGGTCTTTTTAGTCAACAGATTATCCCTGCATTGATCTCTAGCTCTTTTTTAGTTTGTCTAAGTAGTCTAGACGGGTATCCTCTTTCTAGAAGTCTAGTTTGTATTATATTAGACTGAGTTGAAAAATCTTCTATTTAGGTGCAATTACGTCTTGCCCTCAGGAACTGGCCATTCTTAAGTAACAACCGAGAATGGAAACTATCATATTGCAAGATAGCATTTCTGTTAGATTCTTATCGAAGCAAGTCGACTATTATATGCCCGCCTTCCTCGTTGATCATCCTCATTAGCAGATTGCATAGTAAAACGCAGGTTGCGATTGAGTACATACATCCAACCCAAAAATTGATTATAATCTATTTCTTACTATCCCAAATTATAAGGATATCATCGATATAGTGCTTATAAAGCTTCAGCGCTGATCTATATGGGTTAATGTCATTCAAAATATTTAGTTGCTCAAATTTCCACAAATTAAGGGTGGCATGATTAGGGACAAAGGCCACCACCATTGCAGTTCCTTTGATTTGCATATAATAGGAGGATTTGAATCTAAAGTTTTTTGGTCAAAGCTATCCCCAGTAATTCTATCAAAAAATCACTTGGAATAGTTTGTGACTCTTCTCTTTCTTCCAGAAAGTCTTTCACAAAGGTTACAGATTCCATTTGGGGAATGTTAGAATAAAAAGATTCGACATCTAATGTGATTAAGACATCGGTATCAATGTCAAAAGATACATTCTCCATTTGGTTAATCACATCTGTGGTGTCCGCCAAATACGTTGGTGATTTTGCTGCCAAAGGTATAAAGAAAAAATTTAAAAATTGGCCAATGGGTTCCAATATTGATCCACATAAAGACACTATGGGGGTAATTCATAGAATTTAGCGCAGAAGTGGCGCACGCGGCTGGCACAGAGAGTGTGCGTGCGCCAGCTGCGTGCGCCAAAACCCATGTTAGCGCAGAGCGTATTCATGGATACTTACATCCATAACCAGCCGTGGCCAGAGTGGCGCAGCGACCCTGCAGCAGCACCAGTTACGCCCCCAACCCTGCCCTGTGCAGCAAAAACATAGCACAAATCCCATACACAGCCCTCACGCACCAGCGAAATCACGTGTAAAACTCCCCGCGCACCCCTCGGAATACAGGTATCCCGCTCGCGCCAGTGTAATCGTGTGTAAAACTCCCTGCGCACCCCTCGGAATACGGGTACCCCGCTCGCGCTAGCAAAATCGCGTGTAAAACTCCCTGCGCACCCCTCAGAATATGGGTACCCCGCTCGCGCCAGTGAAATCGCGTGTAAAACTCCCTGCGCACCCCTCGGAATACACGTACCCCGCTCTCGCCAGTGAAATTGTGTGTAAAACTCCCCGCGCACCCCTCGGAATACCGGTACCCCACTCGCGCCAGTGAAATCATGTGTACAACTCCCCGCGCACCACTCGGAATACAGGTACCCCACTCGTGTCAGCAAAATCACATGGAAAACTCCCCACGCACCCCTCGGAATATGCATACCCCACTCGTGCCAGCGAAATCGCGTGGAAAACTGCGCACCCCTCGGATTACGCTTACCATCGCGTGGAAAAAGTCCCCCTGTGGTGTGGGCTGCCTGTGGGGCATGGACAGGGGTGATGGGCTGCCTGCGGGCCAAGGGGAGGGTGGATGGGCTGCATGCGTGGCATGCCCAGGGGTGATGGGCTGCCTGTGGGGCATGCCCAGGGGCGACGGGCTGCCTGCGGGCCAAGGGGAGGGTGGATGGGCTGCCTGCATGGCATGCCAAGGGGTGATGGGTTGCCTGTGAGCCATGGGGATGGTGGATGGACTGCCTTCATGGCATGCCCAGGGCAGCCCATCCACCCTCCCCATGGCC
The DNA here is from genome assembly GCF_040938575.1 of Ambystoma mexicanum. Classification (NCBI taxonomy): domain Eukaryota; kingdom Metazoa; phylum Chordata; class Amphibia; order Caudata; family Ambystomatidae; genus Ambystoma; species Ambystoma mexicanum. Next base: position 1,265,897,061 of record NC_090929.1, on the reverse strand, counting down.
CGCAGGTAGCCCATTACCCCTGGGCATGCCCCAGAGGCAGGACTCCACCCTCCCCATGCCCCACAGGCAGCCCACATGGCACCATGCACTTGGGAGCCCTGACACATGTCCCCCACCCCACCCCCAGTGACGGGCACTTGTCAGCAGGCCCCGACTCAAACCACATTGCAACATGCACAAAACGAATGAGAGAAGAGCACACAAGTAAAGTATGGAAAAAAACTGATTAAAAAAATGAATGCTGTAACCAATAAAATCCAAAGTAAAATGGCTCCAATGGGTCCATCCATCAAACAAAAATCAAAGTAAAAAAAAAAGCAAAGTATTCCACCATGGGTAAAAAACAAATAAAATCCAGGTCCATAACTATTTACAAATGAACATCCAAGGGTCCATGAGCCCAACAATCCAAAGGAAACCTAACCTAAATCCTAACTAACAAAATAACTATATACAAAAAGGCGGGGCATAGTCCATGCGCCCCAAATAAAAATAAAATAAAAAAGGAAACCTACACCTACATAACTATTTACAAAGGCGGGGGGCTAGTCCGTCGGCTCACTCATTGATGTCCTGGGCCAGGGCATCGCCGAACGCCACTTCAACGTCCCGGAGGCGGGCCTCTTCCCTGGCCCCGAGGTCTCCCAGGGATGCAGCCATGGCCTCCTTCAACTCCCTGCCAGTTGCCTTGAGGCACTCAGCCCGCCTCAATGCCCGGTGCATGGAGTTCTTCGCCCTGACCACTGTGAGCTGTGCCACTTCTGCCTGCCGCCACTCCACATCTATCTGCCGGCCCAACCGCTGCCACATGGAAGACACACCCAATCCTGGGTCCTCCTGCCTGAAGGCCGATGCCTGCCCCTGGGATGTTGATGGCCCCGAGCCATGATCGCTCCCACCCTTAGCCTTCTGCTGCCCTGCACGTGCCCTGCCTGTTGATGCCTGCACATCCTCCCCTTGCTGGGGTCCAGTTGGTGGGGTGGCCCCCACTGCTGGACCTCCGACTCCCAACTGTGGCAAAGATGTGTCCTCCACCAGCCTGGCCGCTGGCTCATGGGCAGCTCCACAGGGGGCCCAGGTGATAGTTGGGCGGGAAGATGGCACGGAGGACGAAGGCGCATAAGGGGTTAAGTTGAGGAGGGGGTCGCAAGAAGTTCCAGCACACGGATGAACCCAGTCCCGACGACCTGTCCTAGTAGGTCAACGCGGCCAAAGAAGGATCCAAAATGACGTGCATTGTCCAGACGAGAATCCTGCACGTCATCCCGAATCCCACGTTGGCGCAACGCCACCCCAGCAAGGACAGGCTCAATCCGGTCACAGATTGCAACGTCCGCAGGGAGAGGAAGGCCAGTTGTTTTATGCGCATCCCCTCCCTGAAAACGGGTCTGGACGGAGGCATCGCTGCTGGTGCCGATTGATGCAGTCACAGGATCGGGGACAGGATTACACACAGGCACCTCTGTGGCGTCCTGTGCTGCCTCCTGTCCCTGCCCCTGGACTTCACCACTAGCAACAGTGGAATCCCCCCCTCCAAGCCCCGTGTGTGGGCCTTCCACAGCCTCCTCCTCAACCGAACCCCCCACCAACCTGGATGACTCCGTGCCATCTTCCTCCATAGGCCCCTGTGGGGGCTCAGCTGCCCCTACTGCTGCTGAGGAGCCCACCTCCAAACTCTGCCTCTTGGACCTCCCCACGGAAGCTGCAGCCGTGGACACGGCACCAGACTCCTCACTCCTGGAAGAGATCACTATGTGGGAGGGGAGCTGGGCCTTGCGTCTCCGGCTGGCAGTGGGATCCCTGCCGCTGTGCTCCACAGCACCGCCTCTGCCCTCTTCATCAGTTGACGCTGCAGACAGGGAGAGACAGAACACAGGCATCAGGGCACTGTACAATGGTCGGATACACACATGACAGTTGCACATGAGTGGCAGTGTCAAACTTCATAGATGGCATCACACTCTCCAACACTCATATCATTAGAACCCACACACATGCACAAATTAACAGGAATCGTGCAGCAGGCAGCAGCATCCATACACACACACCAGCATGAACATCCGAAGGTTAGCATGATGTCACAAGCAACATGGGGAGTGGCCAACACATGCACACACGCCACCAGACAGACATTCATCTGTACATCTCCACCACCTGTCACAGTGCAATCATCGGCATCTATGTCACATCTGTCAATCAGCTTCCTACATGTCTGTGTCACATGCATCCATGGTGTATCATAGTTGCACACATGTCAAACACACACACACGCACATGTACACTGTGCACGTACATGAAGGTGGAACCAGCATCCATGTGTCACAACAAAACCATGCCATAGTACATACACATAAATGCTAACATGTGTGTGTCTCCACATGCATTTGTGCATCATGCTTTGTAACACATACACCATTGATGTGCATCACACATGACTGGACTCACATGCGGCAGGCTCATGTCCCTGCACATACCCATCCATACATGGGCCTTTCCAGACATATGTCCACGCTGCACACTCCTGGCACACCTCAACATACACTGTGTCCAATCAGTACGCATGGACGTTACCGCTCGACTCCGGACAGGTCTGCCTCTCAAGGACCTGGAGGTGAAGCGCTGGGCGTATGCGCTCCAGGACCCTCATCTGGTCGTTGGTAAGGTGGACCCGGCACCCCTCTGCATTCAGGCGGCGCTAGGCCTTCCTGAGGGTCCTGGACCTGAAGTCCTCCCAGCGCTAACGGACGTGTGGTAGGTCGCGGGTTGCCACCCCCTCCGCGTTGATGGCAACCACGATGTCCATCCAGATCCTTCTCCGTCCATCCTTCTAGGCGCATGTTCTTCCGAAGAGGGCATGATAATGCACCAGGACTTGTTCCACAAGGGTGCCAACCTCTCATGCTGTGAAGCTGGCAGCCCTCTGCCTCTCTGGCTGTGTGTTGCCTGTGGTCTCTGATGGTGTTTCCCCTGACATGGCAACCCCCGAGGCAGGTGTGGGTGGGCAACTGGGTCCTGGTGCTGGGCTGTGGAGCGATGGAACTTCAGTCGGGAGTCTTCTGTTCCAGCAGGGGTGGTCACAGCAACTGGACCCCTGCAGATGGCTGACTTGCAGGCACCAAATAGCAGGGCACGTGGCCAGCAGGCAGGCAGGCAGCAGCAGATGGCTGATGGGAGTTGGCTCAGGGGTCTGGGGGGCAGGAAAATGGCCTTCTGGGCAGGATCGTAGTCTTCCGTGTGTTGTCGCGAGGCCAGCTTGTTACGGAGTGATTCAGCACGTGAAAAAACAGCACGTCGGCGTGTTAATGCATGTAATGCAAGGAAAGGGCCTAAGCGTGTAAGTGAGGTGACACGCGCAGGCGTTTCGCTCGGCACGGGTTAAAGGTAAGCGGGGCCAGCAGTTCACTGTATGTGCTTTTCGTGGAGACCGACGCGTTTGTTGCTACTTCTGGTTGTTTCACGCACCATCACTACTTCACAGCGGATCAAGGACGTATCACTTCTTTTGACGGAGGTATTGGCTATACGTGTTTTTCATTACCACGCTAGTCAGACGGTGAGTCGCGCACGCTATTGTTCCCACTGCGGGTGTCCCTGTGTATCGCGTACCCATTTTCGAGGTCATAGTAGCCTGCGTGTCCCACGCGTACGTGTTTTTCATGTCCGTGGGTGCCACTGCGTACTGCGGGAGGTTAATTCCACACACATGGGCTACTGGGGGTTGCGTGCACGGTTTTACTGCAGTTTTGGGGTGCCTGAGCGTTACGTGACCTGTCACTTTATCACCGGGTTCACATACAGTCTTGCAGGCGCACAGGGGTGCTGTTAACATCTAGTACCCCACCCCTTCACCAAAATTGCCCAGGACAATTGTCGTGTACACCTCCCATTGGCACTACTACATCTGTGCCAGCACTGCTACATCTGTGCCATGGTTGGGAGGCCACGAAAGGTGAGGGGCGCCTCAGTTGGGCGACCTCCACGTGGCGGGCATGGTCAGGGACTTGGCCGGGGTGACCAGGGAGTAGGAGGACTGCAGGGTATCCAGGGTGGCTGCAGAGGGGGAAGAGGCAGGGGTGTGCCACTTCGGCAGGATGTTCTGCCACATGTTGGTGCAGTCTTGCCACAACCCCCTGTGGTTCCAGGAGATGCAGCTCTTGCATCTGGCACCTATGTGACCCGGCAGTCCATTTAATCGACTGCCACAGGCCCACGGGTAGTGGTAGCTGCAGGGCAGGTGTGGCCACCACCACCCAGGCTCAGGGTCGGCCAGCGCATGTTGCGTTGGCACCTGAAGAGTCTCAGGATGATTTACAGGAGGTCAGGAGGCACGTGGTAAGTGCACGCAGGGCTGCCCTGACCGAGGCACATGTCCCTGGGGCAGTATTGTCATCTGCTGCCCCGAGCAGCCGGGTGGTGGAAAGTGCATGGGCAGATGCAGCCGACACCACCCCGGCTGTGAGTCTACCATCCATGACAGTCCCGGTCAATGACCTTGGCACAGCGGATGTTGCTGCGCAGGGTCCAGTCAAGGGCACCCAGCAGCCACTGATGCAAGTCAGGGCTTCCATCCTAGTTCCACCTGTCACTCCCTCGGTTCAATCCACCAGCGCCACTGCCCCTACTGATCAGGGCAGCATTTGCCAGTCAGGGTCCGGATCGCTGCCCAAGAGGAGGAAGGTTGCACCTGCACAAGAGGCTGGTAGCCCAGACATGGCTCTGGCTTCCGGCAGGTCGAGGAAGAAGCTTTTTGGCAAGCAGGAAGGAACAAGTTACTTACCTGTAACTGTTGTTTTCCAGCATGGGTCTGGCATGGATTCACATGCTCATGAATATTCCCCGTCATCAGGCTGGGAATCCTCGGTAAAGAAAAAATCAGTATCAGTTTTGTTTCTGATCTGTCTTTCTTAGTAGTAAACAATCACTGGTCTCTGGGTCATACTGCCCCCAGCCATTGACTGCCCTCTCCCTAAGCCCCGCCTATGGCAGCCATCTTCAGATTTGGTAGCACGTAAAGTGGCAGTATGACCAAGTGAAGAGCCGCAGAGGGGTAGGAGGGAGGGTTCGCATGTGAATCCATGCCAGACCCATGCTGGAGAACAACAGTTACAGGTAAGTAACTTGTTCCTTCTCCAGCATGGGGTCTGGCATGGATTCACATGCTCATGAATATAAGAATACATAGCAGTACACACATGCACAACCACGGGAGGTGGCAAAGGCTCAACATTAAGCATTACATCAAAACTCAACATTAAGCATTTCTTACCTCCTCACCAGGCTCACCTTAAGCGAACAGATTGCGCAGCACTGCTTGGCCGACTCTGGACTCCTCCCTGGAATCCCGGTCGACGCAGTAGAATCTCGTGAAGGTGTGCGTCGACCGCCACGTAGCAGCCCTGCAGATGTCCAGCAGGGGCACACCAGACAAGAACGCCGTGGTAGCAGCAATCGCTCTGGTCGAATGGGCTCTCGGACGGCCGGGCAACGGTCGTTTTGCCAACCGATGACAGTGCATGATGCAGCCGGAGAGCCATCTGCAAATGGAAGCCTTCGAGAGAGCCTTCCCTTGGTTCACAGGTCCAAAGTTCACAAACAGCTGTGATGTCTTCCGAAAACTCTTTGTTCGGTCCACGTAGAACTTCAGCGCTCTAGCTACATCCAGCAAGTGCAAAGTCCTCTCGGCCAGCGACAGAGGCGACGGGGAGAAAACAGGTAACACCAAGGGCTTGTTGAAATGTAAGTCCGACAGCACCTTGGGCATGAAGGAGGGGTGCGTCCTCAGCACTACCCTCGTATCGTGAAAGGTCAGGTATGGAGGCTTGCAGGATAGGGCCTGAATCTCTCCCACGCGTCATGCAGAGGTGATGGCCACAAGGAACGCTGTCTTCCACGACAGAAACTTCAACGGGGCCGAATGCAACGGCTCGAATGGCAGACCCCTGAGCCTGGTCAGCACCACATTGAGCTCCCACGCCGAGGCTGGGATTTGCCCCATCGCCGGAAGAGTTGATCCACTTGATCCTGGCGTAGTTCCCACTCGTGGCACGAGCACAGCTCCCTGCTGAGTGAGTCGGCGATGGTGTTTTTTATCCCTGCTAGATGAAAGGGTACCAGGAACATCCCCTGGGCAACGGCCCAGTGCCACAGGTCATGTGCTTCTTTGGACAGGGCTGGGGATCTGGGTACTCCCTGCTTCCTGATGTAGAACTTCATGGTGGTGTTGTCGGTGAAGATCCTCACCACTTTGCCCTTGAGGGATGGGAGGAAAGACTTGCGAGCCCAGAACACCGCCCGGAGCTCCAGTATGTTGATGTGGAGCGGCCTCTCCTCTGGAAGCCATAGGCCTCTCGCATGAAGATCCCTGGTGTGCGCTCCCCATCCTTCCATGGAGGCATCAGTCGTCACCGTCACCTGATATACTGGGGTCTGAAAGTCCATGCCCACGATCGAACAGCTTGGCAGAATACTTCGTTGAGCGAGATCTTGTCCTTGAAGCTGCATCGCTTGCATCCAACGGGCATCGAAAAACTCTTGTAAAGGAAGCATCCGAAGCCTGCACACACGCACCAGATAGATGCAGGAGGACATCATCCCGAGAAGGGATTTGACGGACCTCACTCTGGCAAGTCCGTGGCCAGCAGACGCTGTACCTTGCCCAGGATGGCCTTTGTTCTTTCCTCCGACGGCGAGGCCAATCGCGCCACTGTATCGAGCTTGGCTCCCAGAAACAGTGCGACCTGCGACGGACCAAGTGGGATTTAGGGAAGTTGATGGAGAATCCCAGGTCCGTGAGCAGCTGGACGGTCTTCGCCGTGTGTCCGACGGCGAGCTCCCTTGTTGTTGCCCGGATGAGCCAATCGTCCAGGTAGGGGTAAATGTGGATCCACTGCAGGCGCAGCTGCGCCGCCACCGGTGCTAGGCACTTGGTGAACACCCTGGGAGCCGACTTCAGTCTGAACGGGAGGGCCTTGAACTGGTAGTGCCGCCCTTGGACCACGAACCTGAGGAACTTTTGCTGCCTTTTTAGAATGGGGATCCTCCAAATCCAACGAAGATAGGAAGTCGCCTTCCTCCAGCTGTCCCAGCATGTGCTGGAGGGTGACCATCCAGAACTTCTGTGCCTTGATGTACTTGTTCAGTCTATGCATGTCCAGGATGGGGCGCCATCCGCCCGTCTTCTTTCTGATGAGGAAGTATCTTAAGTAAACTCTGGAGCCCCGAAGCCTCTTTGGGACGAGCTCGATGGCACCTTTTTTGAGCATCGCCTTTACCTCCAACAGTAGTTGTGGGACGTGGTTTTCCTTCCTGGCCACGGGTGGAATGCCAGGACACTTCTTTAGGAATTTGAGTGTGTGCCCCTGGGCCAGTGCATCGAGCACCCAACAGTCAGTGGAGATGGATTTCCACACGCTGATGAACCTCGTCAGCCGGCCTCCAACCGGGATGCTTAGGTGAAGGCCCGACACCACGGCCAGTTCAGTCCTGCTTGGCCGCCGCCTATGCCTCCTTGGCGATGACGGCGAGGTCCTCCGGACTTGCCTCATCCCCTGTAGGCTTCTTGCGACGAGGAGCGGGCCGCTTGAGGGTATGTTGAGGAGCCGCCGCCGAATCCCTTGGAGGCACCTTGCTTGCCTCCGGAGTTCCAAAAGGGTGGACGTCGTTGTTGTAGCACTCCCAAGGCCTGAGCCGTCTCCGGGTCGGTCTTGATGGCCTGAAAGGACTCATCCTCTGTCTTCCCAAACAGGTTGTTCCCGTCAAAGGGCATGTCCAAAACCTTGGCCTGTACATCCTGGCGGAAATCCGTCGCCTTGAGCCACCCCCGCCGTCGAAGGCAACCACTGTTGCCCAATTGGCAGAAACCGGTGTCGGCAATGTCCGTGGCCACCGTTATGGCGTGGTCAGAGGCCACCTCACCCTCCTGCAGGATTGCCAGGGCCTCTGCCCTCTTATCGTCCGAGAGGAAGTTCAACAGGGGGGCAATCTTATACCACAACTCCCTGTCGTAGCGGGCCACGATCGCTAGGGTGGTGGCCGCCTTAATCGTCGTCGCCGCCGACGAGATGACTCGCCGTCCCATGGCATCCAGTTTCTTTCCCTCGCCGTCCGGCGGGGAAGTAGAGGTCGAGGCCGATGCCCACCCCGCTTTCTTCTTGGCCGCTGTTGAAACGACCGAATCCGGGGTCGGTTGCACTCTAAGGCACAAAGGGTCAGCGTTGGGGACCCGGTACTTCTTCTGGTACCGGTCCCTCTTAGCAGGTGTCATGGACGGGTTCTTGAGGAGGGCAAGTCCCTCGTCCCAGATGTCATCCAACAACGGCACCGCGAGGACTGTTTTCCTTTTGGCCTCACGCCGTTGGTAAAGGAAGCCTTCCTTCTTCTTCTCTTCGGGGCAGAGCTGAAAAAGCTCGGATGCCCTGGCGACCATGGCGTGAAACGAGCCAATTTCGTCGGGAGCAGACGCCTGAGGAATTGGCGACAGGAGATCAGTCCCGTCGTCACCACCGTCGTCATCCATCCCTGTCGTGGCCATATCCGTCCCCGTGTCCTCTCTCGGGGTCAGGGAAGGAGACAACGGCTGAGAGGGCCGTGAGGGCTGAGAAGGCGGGGTTGGATGGATCCTTCTCCTCTTGTTAGGGGGGCTTCCCGACGGACTCGGATCTGTCGGGTCGTTCCACCGGAGCCTCGACGTCGTCAACCACGCTCTTGTCGTCCCCCTTGTTGGGATCCCTCCCGTGGGGACGGGCCTCCTCTATGACTTCGACCAGTTCCTCCTCGGAGGTCGTGTCCCTGTCTGTTAAGGCCACCGTCCCCCTCTCTTTTTCCACCGGGGTCTTCACGGGGGTCTTCTTGATGGGCTTAAAAAAGGCTTCCCTTCGCGGGGGCAGGGAAACTCTGGGCCCCGAGGTCGCCTCCACTGGGGAGCCTCCACAATAGAGGCCTTGGCCGGGTGAATCAAGGCCTTCACCACCTTGGGCGCGCTTGAGGCATTCACCTTAGGGAGAGGGTCACCGCCTCGTACCCCTTCGGCCGGTTCCTTCGATATCGACTGGGGCCTCTCCAGAAGCTTAGCCGGGTTCTCAGACTTTCTCTTCCCCGAGCCAGAACGTTGACTCGCGGTTGATGGCGTCTGTGAAGGTGCGCCCTGCCTGGCAGCCGAGGAGCCCGACCGCTCAGTGCTCCCGGTGCTTTGCCTTCTGCTGGGCCCCCGTCGCTGGGGCGCCCTCACAGGACTTAGAAATCCGCTCAGGTTTCTTCTTCTTCTCACCTGCTGGGCTCTTGCTTTCCAACCAGTTGGCGAGACGGGTGCGACGGTCCCTCATGGTTCGTTCCGACATGTTCATGCAAAACGCACAGTCCTTCTCCATGTGCGATTTGTCTTCATGAAGACATTAGAGGCACTTCGAGTGCTCGTCCTCCTTGAACAGGTTCTGTAGCTTGCATCCAGGGCAGTTCCTGAACAGCTTGCCCGGTGTCGAGCTTCCTTTCTCCTGGGCTATGTCCACGAGGTAGGCCTCAGAAAACTTCTGGAATCCTCCAAGAAGCGTAGCTCGATGAAAACATCATCCTTGAGGGGCGTAGCAGATTCCGAAACGGGTCCCCGTTGATCGGAAGTAGAAGCGGTGGAGCTTGAGGCTCTATTTAACCGAAAAATGAGATAAATCTCTGAAAAAGCGCGAAAGCTATGGCACGAGGACTCACAACACTTGAACGTGCGGTATACATCTGAAGATGGCTGCCAGAGGCGGGGCTTAGGGAGAGGGCAGTCATTGGCTGGGGGCGGTATGACCCAGAGACCAGTGATTGGTTACTACTAAGAAAGACAGATCAGAACGAAACTGATACAGATTTTTTCTTTACCGAGGATTCCCAGCCTGACGACGGGGAATATTCGTGAGCATGTGAATCCATGCCAGACCCCATGCTGGAGAACTGGACTTCCTTGTGGGCTACATGTTAGAACACGAACATGATATGCTAGTAGGTCCAAATTGTCACACTACGGCTGCCCAGCGTTGGGACCACTGGAAGCGTGTTGCGGAGAGTGTTAGTGCATTCGGATATGAGGTGCGCACAGCTCAGGAGTGCAAAATGCGTTGGTATGACCTCCGACGCTGTGCTAAGCTAAAGTGTGCCTCCAATTATGCCATGACTGGGGTGACTGGCGGTGGGCCACCACCTCAGGAGGAAGAACTCACAATCCAGTGAGTGTTGTTGTGTGTTTGTCCAGCCCATGTGTGTTTTGCTTGTGTGATGTGTTGTGCTTGACTGCCAATACATGCTATGTGTACATAGTTCTCATGTGCGAGTCATGCAATGCTTCACTGATGCCTGCCTGCTGTGCAGCATGCTGGACATTTAGTGCAGACAGGGACTGTCCTCATCACCACACCTGCACCCTACTCACATGCTAGTCAACTGGCTGCCCCTCCGGTCCATGTTCCAGCTCACTGGCCCTTCTGCATGTAGCCTGGGGTGTCTTTCCACTCAGCACTCGGACTATGTCATCGCATGACTGACATGCATGTGTGTTCTTCCTGCATGCGGGTACTCCACGTAGGCATGCTCCCTTGCCCCTCCACCCCCCTGCACCACTATTACACCATTGCACTGGTGGGTAACATATTGGACTACTGCAATGGCCTGTTCAATGCTCCTGTGTACATGCACACTTCCCCGTGCCAACCTGCCAGACACATACTGTGGGGTACACCCTATGTCCTTGATGCAGGGTGTCTCACTCGGACTGTGCAGATGGCAGGTGCTCCGCAGGGACATGAGTGCCCATTCATGCTCATGTCCATTCCATGCATGCCCCTATGTGTCCTTTGCAGGATAATCATTGTAGTACGTGTCCAGGATGACATACATTTAACAGCATTTTATCATCCATTCCATGCTCACTGTGGCTCAGTCCGGCATCATGCACATGTTTAGGGTGTCATAGTCTGTGTGGGGCACAGGCCTCCCCCTGTCTCAAGCCGCCTGACTCTGTCAAACTGGTGTAGTGCCTTCTGCACAAATGGGTGTACTACAGAGGGTTCATCATGTGTCCTGCTCACTGTCCCATTCTCATTGGCTGCGTTGTCAGTTGACGCTACTCAACACTGTCTGCCAATACACAGTTATCTGGTGAACCTTTCACTGCCATGCAATGCCTCCCTGCATTTTCACTAAGGGGGGGGGGGGGGTTGCCTGTATCCATGAAACCCATTGCATGCACATGATGCCTGACCTTGCACTTACACTGCCTTCTTGTTTATTGATTGACATCATAATGTACTTGTTGAGGTAGATAGTCGGTAACGTGCACATGCTCTGCACTGCACCAACCCACTTCTGAGCCATGTTACACCGTTCTACATGCCTACTCACTGCTGCAATGTCAAAGTGACCTGGCATGTATGGTCAGATTGTCATCCCTTCGCTGTCATGAAAGGCACAGGCACAGGTGCATCCTGTGACACATGTACTCAGTATCAAAACACCCTAGTGGCTGTTTAGCAAAGTTGAAAGGTCAACCTACGGCCTATACTAACCGGTATAGGCCGCAGATTGACTGTAGCCTGCCAATCGGGTTGTAATGACTGTAGAGCTGCCTTCACAGGTGAATGTGTACACTTTCACATATATCAAACCAAGCAGCGTTGTAGCTGCTTGCTTTGCTGTATTGGATGCTGTTCATGATCACAATACGGGTGTTTATGGATACGGGTGTTTTTGAACACTTTCACATGTACTTATGCAAGCCGCTTCAATGTTGTGTAGTGCAACATTGCGGCTACTCACTTATGTGCGTGTGAAAGTGTTCATTTACACATGTGTCCTCTGCTGCTTTTTTGTTGACTGACTAATATGTAGTTGATTAACGTTAATGCTGGTGAGATTTCAGCATTGCGCCCGTTATGTTCAACTGGCACAATCCTGAAAGTGCACTGTCGTACAGTATGTGTACGCCCAGGCCCACTTAGCTAATCTGGTGGGGCCTGGCCGTGATGATTTGACACAATGATTAATGGTTTAGGGCACAATCAATGTACAATGTGCTCAATCAGGCCTTGAGGGGTGTTCTGGAGGCTTCATTGGTGGCAGCTCGGACTGTACTGGGCGTTATGGTCCCTCATACCTAGTTGCAGGCACTCACTTTGCTTGGGACATTCACTATGTCTACATGGCCCCTTGACAGCCGGTACGGGCCGAGCTGCAGATGGATGAAGCAATGTTGGTGATGATGATTTAGCGATGCATGTGTACATGCATATTACGTGTGCCAAGGTGTGTTGGGATTCACTTGCAGCTGTGGCCATTTGGCAATTCAGACATGCTTCTGGTATGTGCCATCTCTTTGTTGCCATCAGTCATTTCTGCCTGTGACATGTGCCTGACAGAGGTGGTGTGTGATGGAGGTGATATAGTACATTATGTACATGTGTAAGCTTCGCTATTTAGAAACATCCATTTTGGATTTTGGGATGTGTGTGCATATCATTGCCTCTGGATGCATGCAGGAATTTCATTTGTGTGTGACATGTCTGTTTCATGTGTTGGCTGTCAATGTGATGTCTATGTGTGTGTGGGTTATGTGCTTCTGACATGTGTACTCATGTTTGTTTTTTCCACATTACAGATGATGACGCAATGGAGCCAGAGGATGGTGATGTCATTCCTGACATGGGGTTGCTATTACATCACCAACCCAGCACAAGGGGGGGTCGTGGGGTTGTAGGCCACGAGAACCCGCTTGCGCTACAGACCATTGTGTCCAGGGCTGGCTATCAGTCTAGCTCAGATGATCACTCTGACAACAATGTTGAGTTCGATGCGCGTCATGTCCATTCGTCAACGGTGAGTGATTCTGATGTGGACGATCCTCTGTCTGCGACACCTGCACTAAGGGGCCAGACAGTGCTAGAACCTACACCTTTGGTGGATCGGGATGCACGGTCACACTCCACACCAGTTGCTGATGTGCCTGGGGCATCACGTCAATGGAGGGATGTAGTCCTGCAGCCACGGGCGGTGCCAACCCAGTGAGGACCACGGCTCCTTGGGCCCCGCAGGTGTCAAGCCCAGCAACGCGGTGGCTGTGCGCCACCGGGGTATACTGAGTGGGAGCAAGCCATGTGTGCCAATTCTGAACAACAGGGGGCAGCAATTGATAAGATCATTCAGAGCATGGAACGTGTGGCCCAATCCATGCTCCCCCCGGCTAGGCAGGTGGATCTCCAGCAGCAGGCAGCACAGTCCACAGCCCGCTCGCTCAGGCTGGGCATGGCGGCCTCAGACAGGGCATGCCGGGGCTGAAATGGTGTTTCTGCGTTAAGCACTTGCTGCTCACGCAGAGGCACACAGGAAGGCCCTGAGGGATGACCATCAATCCCTCAGGTCTACTCTGGGTGTGCTCAACATGTCACAGAGGGAGCGGACAGAGGGGAGGTTGGAGCAGCTTGAGAATACCATCTCGGCTGAGCTACGTGCATGCCGGGAGGTGCTCTGGATGTCGTGAGAGGCCATGCAGGAAGAACTCCGTGTTACAAGAGGAAGCATGCGTATCACATGAGGTGCTCCATGCTGACCTACGTGTCATTGCCACACAGGACCGGGCTTACCAGTCCCGCAGACTTGCTGCCGACGAGGGAAAAGCTGCGCATAGGCGTGGTCAAGGTACTGTGCCACGTCCACCTTCTGCTTTCCATCCAGAGGGTGAATCGGACGACGACTTATCTCCCACACAGGTCGGGCTGTGCAGGCGTTGAGCCCATGGAGGGATTTTTTTTTATCTCAACATCATTGCATGTGCCTGTTGAGATGCACCCTGTACCTCCCACCTCCTGTGTGCCTCCCCTCTCCCGGGTCGTATGTGGCCATTTTTTATCTTATAGTTAGTTTAATTAGTTAATATAGTTTAAAATTGTATGTCTATTGTGCATTCATGTGACGGTGTGGTACTTTGTGGCTTTTGAAAGCATCCACTGTCTCTTCCAGCTGGGCCCTTTCAAGCTTGTCTTGTGTATGTGTTTATGGCTTGGGGTCCCGACACATATGCCACTCCTGCTTCCCCTATCCATGGCCTCACAAGGATGGTTTGGTGTGAAACCATTTACACAAGGGCATTGGAGTTTTGTCATATTTGTGGCCTGTCTGCTGCTGTACTACTTGTGTTAACACCCCTAGTGGGGATTATGGATGTTTTCTCCACGGTATGTCTGCATTCAATTTTGGTGAGTACATTATTGAACTGTCCATTTGTTGATTTTATTTGTGATGTATGTTCTTTTCTTGCCTGTATACGTGCTTGATGCACTTCATGCTGTAGACGGTAGCCTGCACCCTTTGGCTGTCAAAGTAACACTGATGGTGGGAGGGGGCCAGGTGGTGACAATGTCAAGTTGGTACGTGTTGAGTTCAGCCCCTGGGGATTGTGGCAAAGGAGGATGCAATAGGAATGTGACCCAAGAGGCACAACTCACGGTCCAGTCCTCACCTGAGATGTCCGCCTATACTACTACGCTCCGTTCCGTTTGGACGGCACGTTGTGCCCGTCATCCCTCTTGGACTTTGATGCTGCCTGACGGCGAAGTTTTCCTACTGAACTACGGCTGTTTTACTTGTTATTCACACTCTGGTGCCTTTAGTCCCTGTTCTTCTTCCTGCTATTGTCCTTGTTGCAGATCTGTCCACCCGTCTATCGGGCTGTTATTTCCACGTACTCTTACACTGCCTCGGTTTGCCTCAGTACACTTCTGTTCAACAGCAACTTTCTGTCGCTCCTCCTGTCTTTCATATATTACATCCATGCCTTTATGTTGGCTGTTGGCTTTTACCAATGCTATTCAATTGTTGTGGCTCTTAACTTGCTGTCAGCTGTTTCCGGCTATCTCGCATTCTCTGTGCCTTTCTAGACTTGTGCTGTCTCTGCCTTTCTTTGTTCACGCTATCAAGGATTGATTGGTTTTCAGCTCAACCATCCAGTTGTGCCAGCCTCCTTGGTTATTATCAGAACCTGGGGTTGTGTGGGAGGAGGTCAGATGTAGGTCTCAGACATGGCCCAGTGACAAGCAGCATGAAGACACACACACACAGGAAACTTTCCAGCCTTATTAAAAGCTTTCATGCCCTTTCTGCAGGAAAAGAAGACTCCAGACTACCTTTCCCAGCAGACACCGGGCCAAGAACTACAAAACCTTGGCCACGTTGGGTGGTGCACACGTGCGCATGCGTGCACAAGCAGAAGCACGGGGCTTGTGCTCAGATGTCCGACAGATGCAGACGTGTTTCCAGGAGCTCCGAGCAAGGTGAGCAGCACGAGGGGCCACACCCCAGCCGACCTTCCTCCAGGCCCCTTGAATATGCAAGCTAAGTAGTGCCAGTGCTGGGGAGCTTAGCCAGGCGTTGGGGAGGATGCACACAGTACAGTTAAGCCACGCTGAGGAGCAAATGCCAAGAAGCTTTCCAAGTTTTCAGGGGCACACACAGGGGGCGTCAGCCATATCCTCGAGTCCCCCTGCTCCATAGAAGCTAAGTTATTAGCACAGTAGCGTTCCTAGCTGATCACGTTAGCGTTCTTAGCTGTTAGGAAAGATTCTCTTCTAAGGCTAATTTCCCTTACCTATAGAGTCCCCCAGCAGCTTTGCTGGATTTGAAGGGTTTATTTTTTTCTCCTGCTAAGAGTGAGACTCTTTTTCCCACTCTTAGACATGTTGCTGATGTGTGTTTTAGGTTTTTTTTGTGCTTATGGTCTATGGGGTTTTTCTCACCCTCATAGGTATCATCTTTTTACATGTGTGTTACACAGCACCCTCAGTGCAGTAACGCGGGGGTGTCCTAGGGAACCCCAAACATAGACTCCATACCCTGGGACTGACTACTGTCTCCCAGGGCATGTAAAGTCCCCATTGACTCTACTAGTCAATAGTTATGAACAAAACCAGTGCAACCCATCTTACTATGGAAGTACTGGAAAGGGTTAATAGTTTTTCCCTGGTGTTCATTTTCGAGAGGGTCCCGTCCAGTCCCTCTCTCCAAAGTTTCTGGCTGGTGGCAGTGGTTACTACCGTAAATATTCGACCGCAAAATGTTCCTATGGGATTTTCCCATTGTTCGAGGCTACCACTTTTACTGACAGCCTCTAACATACCGCCGGTTTACTTTATTATTAACTTTACTCCAGTAGGTTTTTATTGCCAGATCTTTGATAATATTTCTTTCTCATGTCTTTCTCTAAAATCCTAACCCAGGTCGGGGATCCTTTGTTCGTCCTTTTGGCGGGCTTCTACACAGAAGCCCTCCTTTCGGCGCAACGGAGTATGGGATAGACAGGATGTGTGGGAGTGGGAATAGGCACGCTGGACAGGGTTGCCTAGGCAACCCAAGTCGCACTCTGCCCTGATAGGCTGGGGGGTTATCACGCCAGGATAACCACCCCGCTGTGTGAGTGACAGCTAGGCTGTAAGAATAGGGGTTTTTCTACATAAAAGCAGGGCTCTGAGGACTGGAGGACAAGACGTCGCCACTGTAACTAAGAAACCCGAAGAGGAGAGAAGCTGAAGACAACTGCAATGACTGAACCACCGGTGAAGCCCTGCTGCAGATCCTCGCCACTTTTCTCCAATGACTCGAGAAGATATTCACCTGCTAGAGACTGGTGGGGAGCTGGTGGGGCCAACCAGTTCACCAATTGCCTTTCAGGACCTGCCTTTGTCGAATCGCCAGTGCCAAGCACTCGGAGACCAGATAGCCAGGTACCCATCTACCACGACTACGATTTAAAGGAGCCTACCTTTTATTCAGTTTGGGTATCAATGCGGCTGGCTTCATCCCTGGGCAGTGCAGTAACTCAAACCTTCCTCCACAACGAGATCCTCTCTTCCTCTGATGGATCTCCCGAACTGCAGGAACTACCGCCACCGCAGGAGCCTCTTCCACTTTTAAGGTACATTGTTCCGCCAGGCCTCCCGTTTCATTGGATAGTGCTAGAGGTGTTTTAAATCCTTTACTTACCTTCTGGGGTGGCCGGTTTGGCCGCCCCTATCATATAACATTGTCTTCTTACATTCTGCAACCGCCTTTTCAAATCGTTAAACAAAGACTTGACTGCAGCTACTAGAACCGTTTGATCCTGGGCACATTGCCCTGTACCACTGACTCTGGCACATGCCTACTGACTCTGGCTAAATCTGTTACAACTGCCTTCTCTAGATTGCTTTTCATCAAGGAATGTGATGGTGCACCTAAACTCTTATAACCACCTTTCCTTCCCTTTTTAAATATTGCTGAAGTGCCATTTTGCTCGGTTTTCACCTAAGTGTTGCTTATACTAAAGTACTGCCTTGCCTAACTTGTTTACCATCCAATTGGGAAGTGTTGCTGGTGTGTTTAGGAGTCTAACCCTGTATGACTTGTCCTTTCCCTCCCTCTGAAGAAATTTTTAGAGTGCCATTTCTGCTTGGTTTACACTGTGCCGTTTTGCTCAGTTTTCACTCTTGCTCAAACTTGTCTACAATTTAAATAGGGTGTTGTGTATACTTTTCTTGACTGTTTTAACTTGTTTTAATGATAGTGATTTGTGTGTGGACTTAAGAGTGTGTAAAATAAATATATATATTCTTTTTGATACAAAGCTTTTGTCAGTGTTTCCTTGTTCCATAGTACCGTAGTCCTAGTGTGTAAACCCTGAATACTGCTAATCTCCCTCTTGAGATAAGTCTGACTGCTCAGCCACAGCTACCAACTAAATCTGTGTGGTACAGACTGATACCAAAGGGGATTTATTGCATATACCTGTTGTCCTAATCTTTTGTAGTGCTCCCTAAGGGAACTGCATAGGATTCTGCCTAACACTAGCCACAAACTTAGACAGCGCAAGGGGGGGCACCCAGCGACACACAAACTCGAGTGCAGTGAATATCATTAGCATATGCAATTAGCCACGTGGGTTGCCTATAGTAAGCCGCGGCTGGCATAACGCAACTTGTACTGAAGTCGTACCTCACCACACGTGTCTAGCAGCACATCCAAGGCACATTCTATCATTTGTGATTCTTAACACATGGTCTTCTGTTTAATGCAGGGCCACGTGCGGCTACCTTACCGCATTAACAGTGTATTAACCATCACGGGGGCAAGCAAAAGTATACGAATGAAGCAGCAGACAAGAGTGCTTGTTTGGGGAGGAGTAACTAAGTTCGAGGCATGAATGGTGTCATGTGTGTTTGGGCAAAACACACACAGAATAGTAACTCACGCTCTCTTTGCAGCATTGAACTGCTCCTGTTACCGGACCTGAGAGTGCGCAGGCAGGAGGCGAGCACTCACCCCAGAGATAAGTCTCTCTTTGGCTCGCCTTTGAGCCATTTTGTACAATGTGCATGAAGTACATGGTTTCTCTGATGGAGTATGTGTAATTGTCAATAGTTGTATTTTGTACTTTCACTACTTTCCCGTGCCCATCCACCTCCCCTCTCCTGACCCTCTTTCCAGTTATCCTAAATATTGATGCCTATCCAACCAACAGATCCCTAACCCTCTTTCCCCGCCGGGGTCTCGGAGGCCTGTGTAAGTTTTACCTTGTAGGTACCCAGACCGCAGAGGGGGTGGTTGGTTCGTGCCACTCCTGCACCTGGAGACCGGAGCTGTGACACTACCCATCAGTTGTTGCATCCTCTTTGATTGTTGTGTACTGAATTTGCTACCCATCCTGTTGAACCATTGTTCAACTGTGCTACCTTGGTAGTTATTCTATAATTCTGCTTGGACATGTGCTTGGCCATATTCAGGGACTTCAAGTCATCCACTGGAGACTCTTCCAGGGTTTTTTGGTTTCTACGGGCTTTTTCCCTGGTTTGGGGGTTTGGCTCCTTAGAGTTCTTTGCGATTTGGTATTTTACCAGTCAAGGTGGCATGTGAGGTGGCTGGACCCTATTTACATGAAAGGTAGAACAAGGAAACCAAGGGGTAGGGGGATCCTGAAGCCAGGTATACTAGAAGGAAGAAGACAACGGACCCCAGACACAGTTCTTCTAAAGGTCATGGTGATGAGTAAATGAGGGAGGGTCTTTTGTTGTCGGACAGTACGCTTGGGCTACAGTGTTTGGCCACTCTCTGACATTCTCATTGTGGGGTACTATGTACATGATGTGTTCTGCTGCTCAATGGCTGTTCCTGTGTTGGGTTTACTTTTCAGGTGTCAGGGGATTGCTGTGTTTTGACATACTGGGGTGTACACATGGCCAATGTTCACATGTGATGTGTATAGGACACTGAGGGTCACTTGATTTGACATGCATGTATTGAGTGCATGTCCCTACTGACACACACACTTACACAATGCTCCACCACACATACAACCACCCTTCCATGCCCACATGTGCACACAGATTGCCTTTTCTGGCATGCTGTGTCCCTGCAGCGCATGATCACTTACCATTTGGGGATTGTGTACATGCGTCAGTAGGTTATTTGTGTAGCTTGTCCTTCTTATATGATGCTCAAGGCATATCCCCAACACAATGGCTGCTCACTGTGCTGTGTGCTGAGCAGTGTGTTGCAGGAGACACACAAAGCACATGGGTTTGTGATTTGCGGTTTTGGATTGGACAATGGGCCTCATTCCGAGTACGGCGCTAACCAATGGCGCTGTTAACGCCTTGGTTGACGCCGTACCCGGACCGGCAGCGCCTTGGTGGATGGCGGAATTACCGCCCCATTCCAAGGTTGGCGGGGCGGTAATTCCCCATTCACCAAGGCTCTTCCCCATTCCCAAATGAGCCCCCATAGGGCTCAATGGGAATGGGGAAGATGCAAATAACGGTGACCGTTCATTACGGTCACCGTTATTGGCTTGGAGGCCCCTTTGCGCCCTCGACTTTAACACCTGCTCAAAGCAGGCGTTAAGGGCGAGGGCGCAAAGGGAACTCGGAGTATGGCGGTAAGGGATCACCGCCACCGGTCTCGTTACCGGTGGCCGCTATCCCTTACCGCCATACTCGGAATGAGGCCCAATGTGCATGCCAACAGGCATTCTGTCTTTTGTTGATGGTACCGCTGGTGGTTTGATTTGTGTATGACTTTGTATGTGTGGGAGGTTGTTGGTCAGTCATTTCATCTGATTCCATGTCAGGTGTGATCGTTTCAGGCCTCTTTCAATTTATCACGTGTCACTTCGTATCTAATTGGTCATGTGTTGGCCTTTTGGTTTGCTCTTTTGCTGTTGCATGCCATGTCATGGTGTTCCCGGCAAGGGTGATGTGGGTTAGGAGGGTTTGGGTGACATACCAGTGATTGTCATGGCCTGTTTTGCAGGGTGGTGGTGTGATATACACCTTGCATGTGTTCCTTTTGGTCACAAAGGATTGGTTATGTTTAAGTAGCTAGGGATGCACACAATGTAGCACTTCCGTGATACCATTCTCAGGGTGGTAAGGTTGTGACAGTTGACTGTCTCTTTGTCATCATCGATTGTCACCTGATATGTGCCAGGCCTGTGTGCACTCTGCAGGGGTGGGAGTTTAGGTGAAAAATGTGGCCACAAGCTGGGTCTGGGCTGCCTCGCCACGTGCCCTTTCCCCTCCCATGGGCAGCGCCTGTGCCTGTGGTTGGGGATGTGGGGGCACCACCATGTCCACCGGTACGCCCTGCCGTGTTGCAACATTGTGCAGGACACATGCTGCCACAATGATCCTACACACTACTGGGGGTGCATATAGTAGCTGCCCGCCAGAGCGGTCAAGGGAGCGGAAGCGTGACTTGAGCACTCCGAATGTGCACTCCACTATGCCCCTGGTTGCAATATGGGCAGCGTTGTATCTTACCTGGGGTGGTGGGGTGGGGTTCCATATTGGCGTCATCATGTGGTTGCTCAGAGGATAGGCACTGTCCCCTGGGGAGGTGAGGATGGTTGTCATTAGTTGGGTTTGTGTATTTGTCTGTGTGACATGCATGCATGTGCACAGACATTTGTACTCACCAATGAGCCATGTATCGCCATGCTTCACAGCTTCCAGGTCCCGGCTCAGGGCTGACATTTAAAAAAAAAAATGTATTAGCATGTTTTTAGTTTACATTTAAACCTTTTTATGCTATTTACAAAAAAAAATCAAACTTTCATAAAATTACTGGCAAGAAAAAATATATAAAATCTCATTAAAGTAAAGAAGAAGAGAAAAAAAAAGTTAATAATGAGTAGGGCCCCCAGATCCTTTCCCATAAGTCTGATTGCGCTCCAATCTTCATCAATTTTTTCCTCTCGACTCAGTAAAGCTCTTCTTTTCGTCTTCTTCCACCGTTAGTCTCTCAAAGATTTTTTTGACAAAGGCCATCAGGGCTAGAATCTCTGTATTTCTCCTCCCTTGACACAGGCTGACCCAAAGTGTGTTGGGAGATGATGTTGTTGAATTCTGAAACAAGTGTCCCAAGTATGTTGTTCTTAAATCCTTCAGTGACTCACATTCAGTTGTTAAATGCTCTAGGGATTCAAGCGTACCCTTGCAAAGCCGACCCGTGTAATTTCTCATTGAAGGTACTTCGTGTCTTGAGAACTTCTTTTTTGGGGTACAGGTTAAAGCGGAACCTCATGAAGTCTTGTCTGAGAGTGGGAGAGGGAAACCATGTCAAGTATCTTGGAACTTGGCCTCGTTTCCTAGCGTCTTTCGTTATCCCTCCACCACTTTTCATGCTCCGAATCCGTTCACCTGTGTCTGTCCAGCCCTGATCGTAAAGTTTCTTCTTGACATGGTCGGGGTTTTTCAGTAGAAGCTCTTCGCTCAGTGCTAGACTATTTAGTATCTCCACACATATAGATCTCCATTCAGTTAGAGACTTCTCACTGTTTAAGGAGATAGCTTTTTGTAGGACTTCATACCCTCCTTCACCTGGTGGTTGTAAACATTTCCTCAACATTGACAGTGATCTCCAGACCATAATGGTGTACAGTGACACCATTTCCATTTCTCTCCTGATCACTTCTACCGGTAGGGAGCTTGGCATATTCAGTACTCGTCGCTAAAATTCTCCCTCAACCTGCTTCCAAACGGAGCCTGCAATTTGTAGCTGCGTTTCAGAGCCATATGTCAAAATGGGAGTCACCTTCAATTTGTAGAAGTTAATGATGGGTAATAGGGTAAATTTGCCATACATGCGGTTGATTATTCTAGCCTGGGTTGCTAGATTCTTAGTTTTGGACTTCACGGCCACTTCCCCGTGTGAGTCTACCATGCTAGTGTTCACTATTAGCCCCAAGTACTGCAACGATGTAACCTCGGGTATTTTGACTCCTTGGAGACTCCAACTTCTTTTAATTCTGTGGCTTCTGTTTATTTCTCCTATAACCACAATTTTGAATTTCTTAGGATTTATGGTTAGTGAGTTATCACACACATATTTAGACAAAGCATTCAGCTGTCTCAGCAGGCCCACTTCAGTTTGATCCATAATTAGGAGATCGTCAGCATAAAGTAATCTTCCTACTGGAATGCCTGCAATCCTTGGGCAGAAGCACCTCACATCTTCAAAAGCCTCCTCGATGTCAGGTATGTAGAGGTTAAATATAGCCGGTGCCAATCTACAGCCCTGTTTTATCCCTGCTGATGTTCCAATTTTGCTCGACAGAGTTCCTGCTCTTTCCAAGCGTATTCTTATTGTTGTTCCAGAGTGCAGGAGTGCCAGGGCTTCCCTCAGGTCGATCGGACAGCCCCATTTTGACAGTTTACCCCATAAAGTATTCCTGTTTATTGAGTCGAATGCATGGGCCAAGTCTATAGAAGCAATATAGGTCTTATTTTGCTTAGTTGCTTTTGCCCTGCATTTCAACAAATTTATCACGAACAGATTTAGGGCAGTTCCCGTCCCTTTTTTAAAGCCAGATTGCCATCGGTCTTGGTGGTTTGATTCTTTGGACCACGTGTTCAAGTGTTTCAGGAGTATTGCTGAGAATAGCTTTCCTACCACGTCCAAAAGGGCGATTGGTCTGTAGTTGGCAGGGTCAGACCTGTCGCCCTTTTTGTAGATCGGGACCACGATTGACTTGGTCCAAGAAGTGGGTATTTTCTTTGTTAGTTTAATTTCCCCGAACAGGGACAGCATGAAGTCAGCCCAGTGCTCCGGGTGTTGCTTCAGGATAGCGTTTGTTAGACCGTCGGTGCCCGCTGCCCTTGAAACACTTGCATTTTTTATTAGGGTAAGTATCTCCTCCCTGTCGAATTCAAAAGTCCAGGGTAGGTTGGAGAGAGTAGCCTTTTCATGTTCTTCCCCCGACTTGTTACAGAACAAGCCTGCAAAATGTTTTTCCCAAGTTGACAATGATATTGAATTTTCAAGGATCGCGTCTTGTGGAGCCGTTGTGGAGTTCAACAGCTTCCAAATCTCGACTGTGTTCTTGTTGGCCATCAGGCCCAACATCCTCTTCCCATCTGTCTGCAACAGTCGATATTGATGTATTTTCAGCCAGTTTTTGAGTGATTGTTTCTCTTTTCTCAGCTTTTCTCTTATGTCAGGGAGCACACCTTTTTTGAGTTGCATAGTTAGTTTTTTAATGGACTTTTTCTTTTCATGAATGTCCTTGTTAAAGACGTGTTTCCTTGTAAACACACTTTATAAACCTTTTCCGACTTTGGCCTGGAAGATTTTCAGGGCTAGTGGATAATGGATTGGATGTATAATGTTGCCCGAAGTGTCCCTGCTTTTCCCATTAAAGGACCTAGTTAATTTACTGAGGTCCTTAGAGGATATTCTTGGCCTGTTTAGGCCCGGTGTGACCTTAATGTTGGTAGTGTAAAGTGAATATGAAGGCTGCCCAGACGTATCTACGACATGGCTTCCCACCATCTCCAATAGATTGTGGTCACTGGTGTTACATGTTATCACGTCTAAGTGACTCAGCTGGCCAGATAGAGTCTCTGATGCGAAAATGTAGTCTAGGATCTTAGTATGAGCACCTCTTTTCCAGGTCGCTTTCGGTGGAATATCACCCCTTATGTTACCATTCATCAGGTTTATGTTTCTTTTTTGTAGATCTTCTCTCCAACTTATACCCCTTAGTATCTTCGAAGTGGCAGCTCTTGGTGGATTAATTATCAATTCATTCCTAGAGTCAAAACATTCCATGTTCAAATCTCCACATACTGAGACGTCAATGTTGTTATAGATGATTGTAGTTCATAACTGTTTCTTGGAGATTGACTGCAAGTGGTGATGTGGGGTTCCAGTAGATAGTACATATCAGGAGGTGGCGAGTGTGTTGACTATAACATTTTGACAGCAACACAAATGGAATCAGTGGCGTAGGATTCTGTGCGCAAAGCTTGGTCCAACCATTTGTTCTTTTACATGCTGTAATCAGTCCTGCCATGGGTCGCCCAAGGTTCCCTTTGACAGCAGGGTTCAGGAAAACTTAAAATTGTTCCAGAGACGGCTCCTCTTTCAGCCAAGTCTCCTGGAGGCACAATATATCATATTTCTCGATTACGAGATCCGCTTCCCCAAATAAGTGCATGAATCCCCTGGTGTTCGAGGAGCAGATGGTCAAAGTCTGGAAGAGGGTGGTTTCTGACGGCCTCTGGCATTATGACGTCCTAGCTAGTGTTCCCGCTAGCCAGTTCCAATCTTCTCTTGGGCTACCCAGGCATGTCGCTCTGGGCTGTTTAGACAATGGCAGTTCGCTTCCCAGATTTTCTGGTCCTGCCCAACGTGGAGCTTGTCTGTCTCCTGTTGCTAGCTTTTTGCTTGGTAGTTCTTCTAGACAAGCCTGCCTGCCTCTCAAGCTTGTCGGCTCCAGGTAGGCCAATTTAGTAGGACGGTATCAATCCTCTTCAAAGTTAGAGGTTGATGTGAGAGATGATGTTTCTCTTTCTTTTAACCAGAAACCCAAAGTAAGAAGTCTATGGCCTTCTTTAATAAAGGTGTCTTTAGTTCTACGATCCGATATGTAGATCAGAGCTCTGTCTAGGCGCTTTTCTTCTGGAAATTCGGTTAACAGGATGTCCCTCGATTGTATTTTCTTGAATTCCTCAATTGACCCAATGAGTCTCATAATGTTGGTTCTATTGAGGGTCAAGTTGTCTTTGATGTTTAAGAACCTTTCTAACAAAAAACAAGAGGGAGACATATTGTTACAGTTCTCGACCAACCTGGGCAACGGGGGGGACCTGTTATCACGAGTGTCAACCACCCTAGTTATTCTGATACTGTCTTTTTCTTGTCTGACAGATCTTTCAGTCGGTCTTTGAAGCGCCTCCTTCCTTTCCCGGTTGCCGTATCTGTTCTGGTTCCAGATCTTATACTCTTCTATTGCCAATAGCTCCGGGTCGGGGTCATTTGTTATCGTTTTGTCTTGATTCTCATTTGACTGACCGCTAACACTTGAACATTTTTGACCTGTTAAGTTTGCTGTTTCAATGATTCTACAGTCTTTTGAGAAACTGACCTTTAGAGTCTTCTTCATAGTGAGCCCTTGTTTATTGCTTTGCTTCAATTCCTCCTCCAGTTCCTCAGCCTGTTCTCCATCCTCTTCGTCAGAGAATTTAGAGTCAGGTTCTCCGTTCTCTGGCTGAGTGTCCGCCCCGTTTGAGCATGTTGACTCTGAATCATCAGAGTAAGTAGACACATTTAGTAAGTCTACATTGCTGTCATCTTGCTGCCCTTGAACGTCAGGTAAGTGTGTTAGAGTTTTTTGGCTGTCCATGTCTGAGATCTCTATTACACTTTCGTTTGTAGTGTGCTTCTTTGACCCTCTAACAAACATCTCTGGAGTTTCGGGTTTCTGAATGTTTCGGATAGCAGTACTTGCGTTCAGTTTTGTCCCCTTCTTAATAGGCACTGCTGTTCCCCACGTTTTCTTCACATCAATGTGTGATGTAGCTGGCTGCGTCTTAGCCAATGGCCCTGATTACGACCCTGGCGGAAAGTAACTGACCTGACCGCCATAGCGGAAATAGCGTTTCCGCCATTGCACGATGGAGTAAAGTGCGGCTAATTCTGACCCATCGGGCACGAGCATTACGCCATGGCGGAAGTGCAAAGTCCGCGATGGCGGAAATGTCCCCAAAACGCCCCTCACCGCCGTCGTACGGCGCCCTAGGTGCAATTCCGCCACCCATCATAGCGGTCACCGTAATGAGCGGTAATCGCAAAATACGGTGACCGTTAATATACGGAAACGGAAGTAAAAACATGGGGCCGGAACGGGAAACAGCATGCCGTACACCTACAAAATCAGAATCCCAACACAACCATTACAAATCCGACCCTGAGACACATCCCAACCCGTTAGCCACCCAGTTAAAACAATCAAAATGGGAAAAGTTGCTAAAAAAGCGTGCGACCGCAAGCGGCAGGTCCACTTCTCCCATGAGGAACTCACCGTGCTCACAGAGACCCTCCAGGAGAATGCTGCCGTCGTCTTCTCGACGCAAATGACCAGGACGGCACTTGCGAACAAGAAGGCCATATGGGCCCTGGTGGCACAGCGGGTAAGTGCGGTGGGGACCGCACCCCGCAACCCACAGCAATGCAGAAAGCGATGGGACGACTTGCGGATACGCGTACAGAGCATACTATCAGCCAACCGTAACATTGCCACAGCTACCGGGGGAGGATCGGAATCACCCATCAAGTTGACCCCCTGGGAAGAAATCTGT
The DNA here is from genome assembly GCF_040938575.1 of Ambystoma mexicanum. Classification (NCBI taxonomy): domain Eukaryota; kingdom Metazoa; phylum Chordata; class Amphibia; order Caudata; family Ambystomatidae; genus Ambystoma; species Ambystoma mexicanum. The sequence goes on along the minus strand of NC_090929.1, from coordinate 1,265,870,434 downwards.
GCCTCCACCATTGGAATGGAGAGTATAGAGGGAGTCGGAGGGATGGAGAAAGGAGTGCAGACATCCGAAGAATCAGGTAGGTGGGCCAAATAAAACAATGCTAAATCCACAATGTCCAATCATGTGAAGTACCATGTGTCCACATAGTGCAACAGAAACACATGTCCAGGAGAACGTCCACACACATTGGCCTGATAGCGCACTTCAAAAGTCACATTAAATACATAAATAATCAAATCTACACGTGCAGCATGCACACCCTAACTGCAGGCTGCAAAACAACTGCATCCTCAATCCACACAAAAATGAAACCACCTCCAAGGCCCTGACCCAAATCACCCTCAGGTACCACCCCAATGCATGTGATACATTGCCATTCCAATTTCCACAGACCCATAAATAACGCTCGCCCACCTTTACTCCACCACAGGGTCCGATTCAAACGACGAGCTCCAGGACACCCCTACCAGCACACCTGCAAAGAGGGCCAAGACCAACGGCCAAAGACCCTCCACCTCAGCTGCACGGATCAAGACACGGCAGCAGCACAAATCAAGTGGCAGCACACAGGAGGGGACTTCAACAGGCACCCCAGCAGCCAGCATGCCCACAACACCAGCACCACAGGTCCCCCCAATGGATGCCACAGAAGGCACTGCTTCTGGTGGCAGCAGCACCATAGGTGACACTGCAATAATGGCAGCATGCTCCGACACAGAAAACGGTGCTGTCGATGTAGGACCCATCCATGACCTGTCTCAATCCCCCTGTATGTTTCATCCTGTACACCATGAGGATACCACGCAGGGGCACCCACAAGACGACGACTGGCCATCCCCCACAAGCCCTGTGGCAAGGCAACATGAGGTGATCAGCCCCTCTGTGAAACCACCGCAAATGGGCATGGCCCAGTAGAGGCAACAGTCCCTCGACCAAGTGATCGTGCAACAGCAGCAACTGGCCACGCTCCTCAAGGAGCATGCTGATGAATGTGGGGGTTCTAAGGCAGTCATCGAAACATCTACTGAGACACTTAGGGCACAAATGGAGAGAAGTACAGAGACACTAAGGGTACAAATGGAGAGAAGCACCGAGAGCCTGAGGGGGGAACTGCATGCGACGTCCAAAGACGTATGTGGTGAACTTGCCGCTGTGCGCCGTGTGCTCACTGAGCTCTCACAAACCCTTAGGGACATGCATGGACGTGAGCAGGCAGAGACATCATCCGTTGCAAGTTCCGTCCAGGGCAGCCCCCAACGTAGATCTGGGAGGAACCTGCGCTCCACAGGCAGGGGTGCCCCTGATACCCGGAGAGGGGGCTTGCAATAGCGTCTGCCCACTGACAATGAGCATCTTTGGACACTGGTGTTCGGGGGGGAGGTAGGAGGGTGGAGGGGGGTTGTTGGGCTTTCTTGGGTGGCGGGTCGATGGGGTGTGTAATATAATTTCACATATGCTATAAACATTACATAATCATCCAATGAGATGTGTGGACATTGATCTTTGTGTACGAGGCCTTTATTGGCGTACAGTCCACATTGTGCATGTTCCAGACACACACAGTGCCACAAGTCCCGTGTCCATGTATCAGCCACCAGGCGTGAGTGCTAGAAGCATGAATCTATGATATTCTGATGAATTTCACGGCCCTCCTGTGCCTCGCGGACTCCTTGAGGTGCTGCCACATCCCCACCCTCATCATGACCATCTTCAGGTGCTTGCAGTTCTGCGTCAGGGGGCATGGGCACATTTCTACGTACGCACATGTTGTGTAGCATGACACATGCCATGACCATCTTTGCAACCTTCTCATGGCGGTACAGGAGTGCCCCGCCAGACCTGCTGAGGCAGCGGAAACGAGCCTTCAGTAGGCCGAATGCCTGTTCAATGACTACACGGGTACGTGAGTGGGCATGGTTGTAGTCCTCCTCATGCTGGTTCTGTGGGTTCCGGAGTGGTGTAAGGAGCCATCTCTTCAGTGGATACCCGGCATCACCTGTATGTGGACAATAAAGGATGTTTGTGGAATGACATTGCTACGTACGCATCCCCCCCCTTCCTGCCAGGTCATTGCCGCATCGCATACCCCACATTATCATGCATGAAATGAGACTCACCGAGTAGCCAGGATCTGTTCCCTGCGTGTCGCTCCATGTAGCGTGGTATTGTAGAGTCCCTCAAGACCATAGAATCATGGGTTGATCCAGGAAATCGGGCACAACAATGTGTAAAGATCCTGTTGGAGTCACACACCATCTGTACATTAAGAGAATGATATTGTTTCCGGTTGCGGTACTGGGCCTCCATGGCATGTGGGACAACCAATTCCACATGGGTGCAGTCGATGGCACCAATGCAACCCGGTATGCCGGCCAGTGCATGGAATCCCACTTTTGTGTTTGTAATCTCCTGCTCCGAGCGTGGTAAAGAGATGTAGTCGTCTGCGTGCTTCAGGAGGGCATCGAGCACTTGCGATAGTGTCCGTGACAACAGTGGCTGTGAAATGCCATGCAACTGTCCGACTGTGTGCTGGTAGGTGCCTGTGGCCAGGAAGTGGAGTACAGACACCACCTTCAGTAGGGGTGGGATGGCGATTGGGCTATCTATCATGCTGACAAGGTCAGCGTGTGTCATGTTCACAATGGCGGTTATGGTGTCCCCGTCCAAACGGTAGAGGGTGTGGATCTGCTCAGCAGTGAGGTTGAACGGATGAGCTCGGAGGCGTGGGATTGCGGGCTGCCTGCGTGGTGGTAGTGGCTGTGCTGGTGGCCCTTGCTGGCCCTGCCTTGCCCTCCTCCTCCTCCTGCCTCTCCTCTGTGCGGCCGGTTGTTGTTGTAGTTGGTGTTCGTCTTCTTCTTGAAGTTGTAGTACTTGCAGTGCTATCAGGTCCCCCAGGGCCAACATCGCTAGTCCTGCCGGTAGCATTTTGGAGTGGGTGTGGTTGTGGGAGGGGGTTGGGTGTGCAATTTATGTGTTCTCAGGCTGTATAGCCTCCACCTGTGGTGATTCATTCCACCTGTGCCAGCTGCAATCCCCTTTGGGCGAGCACGTCCCGCACACAACGTTGCAATGTGACGCATGGCATCTTGCTATTACAATCATGTATTTAATCCCGATGGCAGTGAAATATTGGTTTATATGTTCATTCTGCTATGGTCCCATTGTTTCACATACTATCTTTGCAGTCGCGAACAAACTTGTGAAGGGTCAGTGGAATGTAGTACTCGATTAACGGTGGACCCTCATGCAGCACTGTACCGAGGTTCACCGACGGGCGGGGCGTCCCATTTGTGAGTGAAGCCAGTTGCCATTTTCACACACTGCCGCACTACATGGATGATTTTGTGATTTCAAGCGGTCACAGATGCCTTTTCGACGTGATGTTGCAAATGAGGAATTCGAAGGACAGCGCTTTTGGTTTTCAGCTAGCGGCGAGGAGACGCCCACAGGTCTGACTGCAAATATAACGTTCTATTGTTTAATGTCCTTGGGACAGGGGCCATGGCGAGAATGCAATGATTGATATGAATAGTATGGGATGCGCAATAGCGTAGTGGACGATAAGGCAGGACGTTCCCAAATACATGTTACTTCACAACACTAGAATTCCGGGCTGGAGCACAGTGGATTTTGCAGACTGCATTACGCACAGACTCAATGGAAATTTCAAATGTGATGTGAGTAAATAATCAGGCGTTTTTATACCGGGATGAGGGAATGATGTATGGATGCATGGACAGATGATTTAATTGAGAGTTTGCCATGTACATGGCTTATTGGAATCTATCCCCTTCCCCTGCGCTATGTGATGCAGAGCTGCCATAGTGGGACCATCGTCTATCTGCCCTTGTTGAACCCTCCCTGTCTCGACGCGCCTTCAAACACTTGTGTCTATGCACGTTACTAATCCCATCTAATGGATTCTGTTTTAACAGACGCATGCACACAAACACTCGTTTGTAATAGTGTTTTCACCTCGATTTATATAGTCATGATTCGCAAGTGATTTTTGGGTGGAAATAATCCTTTTGAGTGGGCTAGCATGCATATGGCTGTAGATTTAGTGTGATCATTGAAGTGGTTAATACAAATGAAGTTCTGATGCCCATACTATTCTTTTTCATTTCATTTGGGTGACAGGTATCTCCTCCCCTTTTGCCGCTGCCATCTGTATGCCACTCCTGCAGATGGCTTTTACTCCCGACACCTGCTGCTTCGAGTTAATCAGTGGAGCACCATTACGATCTTATGGGACGATCGCCAATGGGCCACATGCCCTTACGCAGTACTAGTGGCTAGGAGCTACATATCAACCTTTCAGCTGGACTAGTGCCTACCTAATGGGACGGCCCTGCGGTTCTAGGCGCTTCCATGTTGCCTTCTTGAACGTGAATGTAGCCCCTGTGTACCATGAAGGAACAGGGCGTCACACAAGAAGAAGCTGGTCATTTATTGCGGATGCAGCCCACAGTAATGAAAAATATTTTGGAGTTCATGACCTAATAGCTGTATGGGCTTGGTGAATTTGATGTGCATTAAAATTTGATTCTGATATCAACCGTGTAGCGTTATTCTTTGCAAGTAATGTAGCATATTCCTATTTGTGGAGCGATGTATTGTGAGAAGATCTGCATTGGGTTCCGGCTTCTGAGTATAGTTGCGTGGTACTGTACTGGCCGCGTTTGCCTACGAAGCCCAGTAAGGTCAGGGATGGGGGCTGCCATTATGACTGTTTTAATGATGTCATGCTCAGGGGCGGGGGATTCGCTTTTGTGTAACAGATGCCGGTCAGCCAGGTGGATTGGTGGAATGATGTGATTATCAGAAAATGGCTGGTCACAGGTGCCTGTGTTTGCGTGCGTTTCTTGGAGGGAGACTGAGGTCATGTCCATTGGAATAGCTTCTGTATTCGTGCCATCTGTGCCCTGCAGCTCCCATTGGCCCCTCTTGAGATGAGCCTGGCTGCTCAGTCACTCTGCCAACTTGTGTGGTACATGCTTATGCTGATGGTTGGTTTGTTTACTGGCAAGGGTACAGGGCTTGTGCAGTCTCCCTCAGGATACTGCTTTGAATGTTGCCTTACACTGGTGTCAAGCGATGGGGGCCTGTTGTTGTTTTGTCTCATGTTTCAGTTCATATTGCTGTACTTGAACCTTCACATGCCTGTGCTGCATCAGTACGGCAATGGTGCCATGCCAAATATGGATGGCCACTCACAAGGCACTTGGAGCCCCTACATTCATTTGTTCGTTGGCATGCATGGGTGACTTGTACATTTCACTGGTTGCATTGTGTAACTTCATTGCACCTACGAGGAGTTGTGCAATGTGGGCAGGGAGTGGTGTACAGGTACTCAGTAGGGCCATTTACGGTTGGTTCACGATGCCATATTTCTCACCATGGCGGAATGGTACTTTCCGCCATGCTTGATGGCGTTAAGTAAATGTCCGCTAGGGTCAGAATTCACGTACCGTTGCGCCATGGTGGTAATTACGGTTTTGCATGGCGCGCGTGCGCGTACTTGGTGCAGTTAGCGTTGGCGTTCACTACGGTGTCGGTAATGGCATCGTACTTTACGGTGACGGGTCATAATCGCACCGAGCGGTATTCGATGGCGGTATTACATTTCCGCCATCGTTTTTCGATTTCCGCCAGGGTCGTAATGAGGGCCAATGTCTTTTTAGTCAATGATTTTTTTGCTTGCTCAAGTTTTTTCCGGAAAGCTAGTCTCTTCGACTGTGGGGATTCCGCCTTTTTGATTAACCCTTTATCGCCCTCACCCAATTTTTTGAAGATGTTGAAGATCTTCGGGGACGAGTGGGGTTCATTTATTGATTTTTTTGTTTTTTTCCATCGGGGATACCAACACAGTGTTTTGAATCTCTTCAGGCATAAATTGACTAGACTGAACTGAAGTTTGACTTGTTCCTTTAGCCTCTGTATCTGCAATAACTATAGTTACAGGGGACATAAGATCGATACAGTTGTAGATGTCGATACAGTTGCATAAGTTTGAGCTAGTTTGTTAGAGGTCTCAGTGTTAGGGAGAATTCTCTGTAAGGCTAATTTCCCAAACCTAGTGAGTCCCCCAGCAGCTTTGCTGGATTTTTGGGGTTTATTTTTTTCTCTCCTGCTAAGAGTGAGATTCTTTTGCTCCCACTCTTAGACATGATTTGAGGTGTTCCTTTATCTTTCCATGTGTTTTATGGGCTATGGGGTCTTTTACTCCATAGGGTCTCATGTGTTTTTTTGATGTGGGTTACACAGCACCCTCCGTGCCGTAACCCAGGGGTGTCGTAGCGACCCCCCAACATAGACTCCATACCCTGGGACTGACTACTGTCTCCCAGGGCATGTAAAATCACCATTGGCTTTGCTAGTCCCAAATTATGGAAAGAAACCAGTACAAACCATCATATTGTGGACTTACTGGTCGGGGCAATTCGATTGCCCCGGGGTCTGTTGTTCGAGGGGGCACGTCTCCGTCCCCCCTGATTGAGTTTTGGCTGGTGGCAGTGGATACTACTTTTTATATTCGACCGCAAATATATCTCTACGGGATTTTCCCATTGTTCGAGGCTACCAACTTTAATTATTTAATTCTTATAGCCTCGAACATACCGCTGGTTTATTTATTTAATATTAATTCAACCGGTTGGTATTTTTTGCCAGAACTCGATTCTAAAATGGCGTTTGTGTTCTCTTCTGTGACTCCAACCCAAGTCGAGCCCTTTGTTCCACTTTTTGGCAGGCTTCTCCACAGAAGCCTCCAAAAGTGGTGCCACTCTGTCTGGGTACCACAGGGGGTGTGGGAGGGGGTTTAGGCACCCTGGACTGAGTTACCTTGGTAACTCAAGTCGCACTCTTGTGTGATTGGCCCAAGTGGTGAACCGGCCGGCTCACCACTTAGCATGTTTGATTGACAGCTAGGCTGAGTGAATGGGGGTGTGCTGCATAAAAGCAGGGCTTTGGGGACTGGAACTTTAGAAGTCGCCACAGGACCTAAGAATCCGAGGAGGGAGAAGCTGAGCTGACCTGCAACGATGACACCACCGGTGGAGCCCTGCTGAACCGTCTCACCACTTTTCCCGACGACAGAGGAGATCTCCAGTCCGGAGAGTCTTCTTCCTTTGACTGGTGGGGATAACCAGTTTTGCCTTCTTTTCACCTTCCTGGAGCATCTCGTGGCCGCCTTGCCCGTGCCAAGCACCCCGGCAACTGGAATACCACGGTTTACCACTACCACGAAGAGAAGGGTAGTACCTTTTAACCGGAGAACTCTGCGGCTTGTTTCTTCCCTGGCAGTGCAACGACCTTCACCTTTCCTCCTCGGCGAGACCTCTTCTTCCTCTGGACGAAACACCGACTTGCACCTGCTGCCAGGAACAACTGCCCCCGCTGGAGCTTCCTTCACACTTAAGGTACTGTGTCCCGCCTGCCTTCCCTTGCGACAGATCGTTCGGGGTGACAGTAAAGCCTCGACTTTCTAACCTGGGCTGGCCTGGGACAACCTAGCTAACTTTTCCTGACTTTAATTTCATCCTTTTTGTGCAAACTATCTACAAGACTCTTTGGGCATAACCCCACTGTGTGAACCTGGACCCCTTCTGCTTGCTCTCTCCAAGAGTGGGCCTTGCAATTGACTTCCTTGCTCTCCAGTAGAACTCTGCCTATCCTGCCTTACTGTGGTTCTTTGTAAAAGTATTGAAACTTGTGTGCTTCCTTAACTCTGCCTTTTTCCCTCCCTTTCTTTACAATTTATTAGATTGTCATCTTACGTTAAGCGCTCACCTCTGTCTGAAAATAAGTGGTGTTTCTCACTAAGACTTGTCTAATAAGTGAATAGGGTTGTTTATATATGATAGTGACTGTGTGCTGAATTTACTTACCTCGTTTTTGCTAGTGTAAATTACAAGTGTGTTTTTAAATAATTATATACTTTTACACCAAAGCTCTGGTCAGTGTTTGTTTGTGCTACTGTGTCTCTGTACCTGTTGTGTATACTCTGCATACTGCCTAACTCTTCTTGAGGGAAGTCTGACTGCTCAGCCACAGCTACCAAGTGCATCTGTGTGGTACAGACTGCTACCAAGTGGGTTTACTGCCAAACACCTGTAGTCTTAAATCTTTTGCAGTGGTCCCTAAGGGAACTGCACAGATTTCTGCCTAACACTCAGTTTCTCCTTCCCAAAGCCAATTCTTCTTGAGGCCGTCCGTGATCAAGGACTCTCCTCCTGATTGATCTTGTGAATGATTAAGTGAAAAGAATCTTTCTGATCTTCTTCTCTCTTTGTCTCGGATTACGGGCTCCAGGATACTCTTCAAGATGTTAGTAGTTTGTTCCTCATTTTTGTCCATTTTGGTTTGGATGGCTGTAATAAATCCTTCTACAAAGATCATTTTACTGTGCAACATTGCAATCAGTGTAGTTTGGGCTCTTAACTGGTCATTTTGGGTTTCAATCATCTTCATAAAAGGAGCCAGCGTTAAAGAAAAGGCTGCTATTAATTTGGGGTCAATTGCACTTTGGCTGTTCGATTCGTCTTTACTTTGCTCAACCTGAGAAGCTATTAAGTCCATCAGTAAGTCCTCGTCGAGGGAATGAGGTGTTTCTCTGTCCAAATCAGACCTTTGTCGTTTACTTGCAGGGACTGTTTTTGTTGGTATTGAGCAGAGATTAGACCAGTGTATTTTTGCCATTTTTGCACCTACTAAGGCACTTTGTTTGGCGCTAGGGTCCAAGATCACTCGTTCCTTCAGCTTCAGAGCAGGAGCCAGTAGGCCACCAGAACATCCAGTAGCAAACTGGACCCTTGAGTCTGATTCTTTGTCCAGAATGGCCGAAAGAAATGTTTCTGGCGAACTGCTTTTAGTCCCGGAAGCCAGGCAGGACAAGGGTTCTCTGCCCTTTCCACCTCTTTCTATGGGCAATGAACCGTTGTCCTTGGTAGTCAAGGAGCTTTTAACGTGGCCCCAGCCCCATCCTTGATCATCGTCTTTCCTATAGTAGTGGAAGCGCTGGTTCCCTTTCAACTGGATAGGCATGATTCCCCGGGGTCTCCAGGCAGTTCCCAGGGTATCTTGGGCAAAGTGATTTGGTAGTTGGTGTTTCACATTTGTGCCAAATGTGTATGAGGGGGTTAATATCGCTCCCCTGTGATTCTCCTGGATATCTTGACATGGTTTGGCAGCCTCTCCTGCTTTATGATTTCCTGTCGCTCCTTCGTCTAGGGAAAATGTAGGGTTGCTCTTACTAATGTTGAGGCTTGCTGGTGTTTTAGCCTCCCCCATGTTATGTCCGGTGTTGTCTGCCATTGGTTCATGCCCTGTATCGCTCTTTTCCTCGCATAGAGGTACTGTCAAGTCAATTGGTAGCTCCATTGTTGCCTCTGATGTTTCTTTCACGTGTGCGCTCCCTTCCTTTTGGAGGGCGTTTTCGTGGCACAGTGTTTTCTTGCTTATTAGCACTGTAGGGGTCAAGTGTATTCCAGACTGGTGGCCACTTGAGGACTGTCGGTGGGGGGTTGAGAGGTTTGGGGCATGCTACCTACAACCTCTATATTGGCAGTGGCGTTAGCTGTAATGCACTTCCCACCCTCCCCCAACATAGTGAGGTTATCCTCAGAGAAGTATTCGACCATGGCAGTAACGAGATCCAAGTCGTCCTCCATGCGTGTCCAGAGCGTGTGTATGACTAGGGGCCCTGGTTAAAAGACTTTTTGATTAACTTGTCAACCACAACCACAGCCACAACCTCTCCTCAGACCACTAACGAGAGGAAAAAGTCACCGGAACTGAAGCTCATTCATCCAAAGGTAAGTTTGAGGTGAGGCACGTAGGACACGTGAGGTTTTTTATTTTTACAAATGTTTTGTGAGGCAGTGAGCAGCGGGCCGTGAAGTGGCTGCAAAGCTGGTGAGTCAACGGTCGAAAGACCCACAGTTCTCACCCCCCGCAGTCGCCGTTCTAAACATTTACAAACGTTTCTTCTAAGTAAGTGAGCCAAGCTGTGCTTTATGTGCTATGTGTACTGTCTGCACTGTATCTAAACCATGTTATTAGCTAAACAAACAACACACAGGCACGTACTCGCTTCTGCTCTCAGTTTTCGAGTCCTGCTTACCTAGAGGCACAAGGCACAAGGGTACAAGGCAGAATTCAGACAGGCGGCACCGCTCCGCTCCACACCGCTCCACCGCTCCACTTGTCACCGGTGCCCCTCATGGGCGTCGCAGGTGTGTCGGGAGGGAGTCAGGAGTCGGGAGATCAGGACCGAGAAGGAAACGAAGCCCGATCCTGCCGCTGCCACTGCCGTGCTGAGCCCGTATCCAGCACCAAAATTCTTAGAGGAAAGGCCCAAGAGGCGTCTAACGTGGCATCTAACGTGTAGTGTGTCAAGCCGCACTGTCAAGACGGGCAGGAACAAGAAAGAACAGCTGCTTCCGACACACACTCTCTGGGCTGGCATTCTGTGTATGAAACTGTCATGGGTAGACCCAGGATAGTTTGCATAGACAGAGGTGATGATTCCATGGGCATCGCATGCAACCTGGATGTTGATGAAATGCCAGTGCTTGCGGTTTCGATAGATGTGCTCAGTGGCCCTAGGTGGCAATCTATGGCACCAAGCACGTTGGGGAAGTGTGCCACCCTGTAAAAGTCCTGGACCACGGCCTGCCTTTCTGCGGGTGCTCTGGGCATGTATATGTGCCTGCGGACTGAGGGGCGCGCAGTCATGATTGCCAACACCTGGTGTAGGCAGCGTGACTGCGTGGCCTGTGAGACACCCCCAACTATGGCAGTTGTCCGCTGAAATGACCCAGTGGCCAAAAAATGCAGGACATTGAGCACCTTTTCCAAGGGGCTCAGTGCTTGGGAGCACAAGGTGGGTGATGTGAGGTCATCCTCCCACTCAGTGACCAGGTCTAGGCTGATACGAGGTGGAAACCTATACCTGCCATAGACCTGGTCATCAGGCATCCCAAAAAGGTTGGCCCTGGGCAAAAAAATGCAGGGCCTGGCTATTCTCCTCCTCCTGCGGTATCCCACGATCAGTGCTGCGTGAAATGGGACATTCATCGTAGCTGTATATACGTGTTTGTTGTTTGCGCACACTTTTATACTTCGCGGGGACGCTACCGATTGCCTTCGTGTGGCGGACGTGTTTACGCCTGTGCATGTCTTTTGGCGTGCGCAGGGTTCCCGTATTCGATTCCATGAATACGTGTTGTGCGCGTGTGTGGGCGTTCCGTGTATTTCCCAGCAGTACTTCCCCAGTTACGCCTTCATTTTCACGCGTTGTTCCCCATTCCGCATTTTCCGCCCCCTTTTTGGTGTGTGCGCTACACATTGTGCTCTTTCGCAGTGCGCGTCACTCACAGCGTTCGGGATGTTGAAGTGACGTGTGCGCCCGTGTGCACCACCCACAGATTTGGCACACATCCCGGGGAAAACACGCACAGGGCCTTCCATGAATCGGACGTCTGCACGTGTGCTTGCTTTTTCACGCTTGCGCCACAAATTTTGGCGCACATTTGTTCCATGAATCGGCCCCAGGTGGATTCAAAGGGTCTTTGTATACTTTAGGATTGATAGGATGCATTAGCCTTTTGGTGAGTGCATTTTGCTATAAGCGTATCTATAAACTTTGTAAATTTAGCTCTTGCACATTACAATAAGTAAATATTTTGGATATATATATTAAACTGTTTTAGAATTATGAAAACTCAGGTTTGCTGATTTGTCTTTATAACTCGAAAATGTACACTTCTAAATAAATAATATGGATTTTATTATGAATTAACTAGTTCACACTGACCCTTCGTTCCTTTCTCCACATTTGTCTGGAGCCCTTCATATTAAGTGATTTAATTGGATTCAATGTTCCGTCAGATAGATTTAGTGAAACAGGCACTCACACGCAGGGAGCAATATCAGCCTAATGAAAGACATATTGGGACATATAGCCCACACTCCTACGATCAGGCCACAGCGCAAGGGTGTTATGGACAAAGAGTAATGCAAGGAACTCATGTTGGCAACAGTAAAGACAGACACAAGTGATCACAGTTCAAGGGTGTTTATTAAACTGTATAATGGGTGAGAAAAATGCATAATCTAAAGCTAAATCTAAAATGGGAGCAAGCTACAATCATCAAATAATAATAAAGCAGTCCTAGTGGCGTCTTGTCAAACAAAAAGTGACTATACTAAAAAACCTATTGCCAATCCTTAGAACTACATTACAAAAGAGTGTGGGATAATGTTCTCAAGAAAAGAAAGAAGTGTTCATCAAATGATAAGTCAGGATGGTATGGCTGGGTCTCTCTTCCCCACGTTTTAGCAAGAGACAAGGCAGGACCTTTCAGCACAGCACACTCCTGGGCCTCGCCAGCTTGAGGTTACAGTTCCTTTCAATGATGCCAGGACCTTCCGGGGCCAAGTCTCTTTCCTGAAAAAGTCTCTTGCCTTAGAAGGCCAGCTGTACCAAAACAATAAACAAACAAAAGTTCCTTTGGAAATCTTTTCATGTTGGGTGACTGTTCTTCGCCTCTTGGATCCCCCTCAGCTGGGCTCTCATCCTTCTCGCAACGTTAGCCTCCCTCAATCGGGTTCACTACATCCTTTTACTCAAAAACATATCACTTAATTGTTTCAATGACCTTTTCACCAACTATCCATTGTGGACAACCCTCAGCTGGGTTCACACTTGTCGTCACAATGTTCACGGGTATATCACTATTTATCCATAATCCACAGGCATCCCTCTGTTGTTGGGTTCACATTTTCCAGATTCACAGTTCAATCAGTTTTCCACCATGTGTCAAAGACTTTGGAGTGTGCAAGGGGTTTTGCTCGACCCTCATAGGACCACTTTGACACTTTACACTAGCCTCTCCTAAGGCCTCTTGGTCGTCGTAGCTTCAACCAAACAACAGAACCCCAAAAAGCCTTCAGTCAGAGTTCTTCAAATGAGTTCCCCTGTGATGCCTGACCACTCTGCCTCTGACCCTTTTAATAGGGTTTCTTTAAAGTTCAATTGCACAAGTTCTTTGTTCAACAAGGTTGCCGCCTGCAACCGTGGACCCAGCACAGTTTGGTTTCACTAACTGTCTTCTCCGACTCACCGGCTGTGCTGAATTGTTGGAGTCTCTTGTCGAGGGAGTCAAGGACAGCACCACAGTGGCAATCGCTTCTGCCCACTTTGACTATCAGCGTGGGAGGGCCCTGTGTGCCATTGACACCTGCCTCACCAGACGCCAGCTGGACTTCCCGGTCTTAGGATTTCCCTTTCGGAGGCTTTGTGGGTCTGAGGTGAAAAGGGCAAGGGCAATTCCCAGGTCGTCGTCCCTCCAGGTCTCTCTGCTTTTCTCTTCCGTTTGAACTGCCGGTCCAGAATAGTTGCTTCCTCCTGCGCTCGGCCTTGCTCCAAGTGTGCTTTCGTGCTCCGCCTTTTATCCCTGTGTGGAAGGGAAAGGGCTGTCAGGTGTGCGTAGCTATTGTCAGTTGCCTGACTCTGCCTGACCCTTGTGTTGGGACATGTCAGGTAAACGGCTCGGGTGTTAGTCCGCAGTCTGTCACGGTGTAAGAAAGTTGTCATGTTGGAAAAGGGGGGGGTAGAACTTCTGAATATCCTACGGGGTAGGATGGGGAAAAGGTGTTATAGGGAACGGGGTACTGCATCTCACCCGTCGGTGTCCTCCTTCCTCTCCCCGAGAACCCTCACCCAGGGGAGCCTCCTGCACTGGTCCACCCCCAGGAACGGGATCCAATTGTGATGGCTGTGTCCTGCACCTAGATGACAGATCCCCGGGGACTACCGGGTGAGACACCTTGAGGTTTCTCACAGTAACCCCATGTTGCCCCCCCTCACAGGAATTGTCACAGGAATTCAGGCACAATACTAACCGTGAAAGTAAGCGGATGAGCTGGTGCACACCATGCATTTAATAAATACTTCAATTTATCTAGATCCAGACAAGCTAGTTTAAAGACTAAAGGTGCAAGGGAGGAAATAAGTCCTTGGCACAAGACCCCGTTATACACATGAAGAGAAAGAAAAGGATCCAGAATCTGAATCCTCCAGTCCATTGCACACTGTCAAAAGTCCACCAAAGAGGTGGTAAACAATATTTGAGAGAAGATGACAAAGTCATATGTAAAGTATGGCAAGATGTCGGTTTCATATAGCAATTTGATAGATATTCCATGAACACAAACTTTGTAAAAAAGCGGGTGTTTTTAATTACACGTAAAACAAATGTAACAATGAGCAAAAACACAATCCTCGAGATCAGTGTGAATGGCTTTACGCGTTTCAAGGGAGATCCCTCTTCATCAGAAGCCTAAACTGAATTGTTGATGGTTGAAAATAGAAAACAATGAAGAGGGATCTCCCCTGAAACACGTAATGCCATTCACAATAACCGTGTTCAGTCACCTGAAGGTAATCAGAGTAACCAAAACAGGCCAGGACAATTTGAATCAAATCTATATAGGCCCAGAGCACAAATAGATGATTTCAGGGATCAGGAAAGATTTCAAATCTTAGAAGCACGAGTGAAGATGTTGGCTGAGCAAGTAGGAAGACTGTGTGATAGCCAAAGAAGTCCCCAGCAGATGACAAATTAGAATGAAGAGCCTACGAGTGACATTTCCCAAGGAACCAGTACGTGACTTGTCAGGCAAACACCCCACATTGGAGAACAGGCACAAAATGACACACCATTCGATGAACACACAGAAATGCACAGTAACTTGGATTTGGGGAAACAGAGCTGTAATGACATAGGTAATTGAAACAAACACAAGAACATGGTGTGGTTTAACCCAGAGTTAAACCAAAGTATTGACTCCATTCAGGTGTATGATGACAGGGAAAGGCTTAGAGGAAATCCACATGGTGCACCCAAAGATCAGCGGGGAAAAAAGACAGACTAAAAAGAAGTATATTGAAAATGGAAATGATGAGGAGCATACAAATGAACAATTAATGGGTGGTGAGAAAAAAGGCAATCACCTGTTTAATGCCTTGGTTGATTCAGTGCAATAAGTACAAATGAGAGCAGAAAACACATAAGAAGTGAAACAGAAGTAAATGAAATTACTTGTGAGGATATGGTAATTGCAAAAAGAAATGATGGGATTCCATTACCCGATAATCTAGTTCTGTTAATATTTTCACAGAGGAAAAAATTCCTCAAAGGACACGTGCAGGTGAGTCCCTAGGGGGAATATTTTGTGCCACGAATGTTCAATGAGGCGCAGTTAACAGGTAAAGTACAAGTGCAAGGTGAGTTTCAAACACAAAATGTTCATGTGTTACTACATGAGAAAGGAGTTAGTGAAAATACAGAGAAATTGTGTGCTATACAGAAGGTAAGTGATGACACTGAAAATAATTTGGAAAAAGCAGATAAGGAATTGGGTGAGAACTCAAGCGAAGATAGGAAAGTAGAAAATGAGACGGTCCAAAAGGGAGGGTAAGGTATCATTCCACATGACCCTTTGTTTAGCTAGAGGTCAAGTGGGCTTCAGAGAAATCTGTCCTGAAATCAGTAGCAAACCACATTTCCTATGTATACTAGAAGAATGTGAGGATCAATATTATTCCCCTATCACAGTAGAAGAACAATGCAAAGTGTTTGCAATGGTGGACACAGGAGCACAGGCTAGTGTGATACCAAGGAAAATGCTGGATAGCGTAAAAGAAGGAAAACAACAACAAAACCATCACAACACTTTAAAATTAAGACCAATAGAAGGGCCTGTGTTAACATTAAAGGTGGGGAAGCATGAATTCAGACAAGAAATGGTGGTCACTCAAATTAAGGAGACGTCCTTCCGGTTAGGTCGGAATTGTCTGAAGCATCTGTCGCCCCTAATTGATGGGATAAATGGTGTTCTGTGGTCAATGCCCAAAATGTCCCTGATGCCCCAAAGTGGTAAGCCAGGTTAGCAATGCAAAATAATACCACACCATTGCCAAGTCAGAAGGAGCCTTTGAGATACACCTTAAAAATGGCTTTGTCCCTAGTGTTACTGCCATTCTCACGTGCCAAGATGAAATGCAGGATAGACAAACAGAGCAGTCATTGGAGATTAATTTGGATCCAAGGAAGAAATGGGAAACACAAGTGGATGAAGACATGCTAAGTTTCTATTTAAGTGAGGAAGACACAAAATGAATGAAGGTCAGGCATGGGTAGCAGTGCCCATAGATGGGTATCCGGAAATGATTGAGGTAGTGCTGGCCCTAGAACAAGAGAGGAGTTTCATCAATGAGAAAGTGTTTAAACAAATGCGTGGCAGAAAGGAAATACCAAATTTAGCCATAAAAAAATCAACAAATATTCGGATTAGACAGTCCTGATTTGGGACAAAGGGCCTCATTACACAGAAGGCGGTAAGGGTTAACGGTCACCGGTAAGGGTACCGGTGACCGTTAACCCTGACCGCCTTACTACGAGGTCCCTTTGCGGGACCCGACCTTAATGCCTCGTGTAGACCAGCCGTTAAAGTTTGGTCCCGCAAAGGGCTCTTGGTGCTAATTACGGTACCGCAATTTGCGGTACCTTAATTAGCTCCTTCCCCATTCCCATTATGCCCTATGGGGCAAAAATGGGAATGGGGATGGGCCATGGAGAAAGGGGGAATTACCACCCCGCCAACCTTGGAATGGGGTGGTAATTCCTCTTTTCTCCATGGTGTTGCCGGTATGGTACCGGCGGCAACCATGGTGCTAATAGCACCATGGTTTACCGCTTTCCGTGTAATGAGGCCCAAAGAATTGTGGGGAGATGCATGTGTGTTAGGGAGAATTCTCATTCAATGGCTAATGTCCCTTACCTAGTGATTCCCTCAGCAGCTTTGCTGGATTTCATGCCATTAACTTTACATAGTCACTTTAAACCACGGATCCAGTACACCCCATCTTATATGGAGTATTGGAAAGGGTTAATTCTTAGCCCTTTATATCTGTGCCTCTTGGAGCATTGTTTCGCTCCCTTAACATTAAGACTTGGCTGGTGGCAGTGGTACCTACCCTCATTTTCCTACCGCAGTTATATTTTATAACGTGGTAACATTTTAGGCTATTTTAGTAGCCTCAAACTTTAAACCCGCTTGACCAACTACTTTTTATTTCAGCTCCGGTTGGGTTTAATCACCATTTCTTTTTGTTAGCATCCTTCTTGGGTCTTTCTTTGCATGGCAAACCAGGTTTGCCTCCTTTGTTCGCCGACCTTTGGCGGGCTTCTGACCAGAAGCCCTCCTTTGGCGTCTGGGTGTCTAGGTGGGCTGAATGTGAGGGAGGGGTGTAGTCACCCCCTGCACAGGGTCCTTGGAGACCCAAGTCGTACTTTGTGTTGATCGGCTGAGGTGGTTGTCCGGGCTGGACAACCCCCCTGCTGAGTGTTTGACAGCCAGGCTGTGTGAATGGGGGATTTTGGCATAAAAGGCAGGACTCTTGGGCTAGAAGGCAGAGTCTCCACTGGAACCGCAAGGAACCAAAGAGAAGCGGAGAAGAAGACGGCTGCTGCAACCCCTGAATCCCAGTGAAGCCCTGCTGTAGTCCTGAGCTATCTACCCTTCAACGACAAGAGAAGATCCAGTCCGGAGTCTTCTTCCCTTGAGCCTGGAGGGATCAACCAGCTCACCTTTTCTTCAGACAGAGAATCCTCTCCTGGGTTGAAATCACTGATGTGTTGTAGTGGTCCGGACAGCCATCAGAAGAGCCCTCTCCTGATTTAAAGGAACGCACCTTTTATTCATCGTTGTCTTTTTTACTGCTGCTGACCTTATCCATGGGTAGTGCAGATCGCTCCAGATGTCCTCCTTCTTGTCCCCATGACTGAAGCCGCAGGAACCATGAGTCTGCAGGAGCTACCAGGAACAACTGCCGTGGCACCAGCTTTTCTCCAACGGAATAAGGTACTGTACACATTTGGTCATTCTCTCCGACTGACCATCCGGAATCGGGGTGAACCCTTTTCCTCCACGAAGATTTTTACTTTCTTCCCTCCCTCTTATAACTTTTCCTTCCATCTGACAATATCTAAGTACTCTTGGCCGCCTGAATCTCGAACTGTTCACCGTGTGATCCTCGGCAACTGAACATCTGCTCTATTGACACTGGTGCAGGCCTATTGACTTTAATCTGTACCTTTGAACGAGTCCTCCGATTCCCTTGCCTAGACAAAAGTATTGCCTGTGATTTTTTTCCTTTCCCCTTGTTTGAAATTATAAAGTACAAAGTGTGTTTTAACTTAGTGAGCATTTCTATTCGCGGGTACGCGTTAGTATCGCAACACCGGTCCGTCAAATCCTAAGGTACTTACCTTGAAGTTGCTGGAACAAGTGGAAGTGGTTGTGTGTGGTGTATTTTACGTGTGGTTTTGAATTTATAGAAGTGAAGTGTTTTAGGAACAAATGGTTTTATATAAAGGTACTTATATTTTTTTACCTGAAACCTTGAGTCAGTGTTTGCTTGAGTCACAGTAATTGTGGTCCTTTGTGTAATCTCTACTACTGCTCATTTACTCTTGAGATAAGTCTGGCTGCTCCGCTACTGCTACCACTTTAAAAGTGTAGTACAGACTTGTACCAAAGGTGAACTTGTATTACCACTTGTAGTCTTAATTGTGTGTAGTGGTCCCCAAGGGCACTGTACAGGATTCTGCCTAACACTGGTGTACAGAGGTGTAAATTTGGAAGTATAGTGATTGAATTTAGAGTGCTGGTATTGCTTGGGTCAACTAACCACAAGGCTAAAACACCACTAATTCTATTAACGGAGAAATCATGTCAAATATGGAAAGCTACACTGAGGAGGGTCTCTTAAACTACACTGCTGAGGTTTTGAGAACCATGTGTAGGGAGAGGAGTCTCTCTGGTAAAGGAAAACAATCTGAACTGGTTGCTAAATTATTGGGAAAACCAAGTCTGGAGAGTGGGTCAGAAGGACTTACCCCTCCAGCAAATGTGGATACTGATGTTTCTGATTCTGAGAGTGTTGAAGAAGAAGTAGATAACCCTTTGTTAGGAGTTCCTACCAACCCCTTGCCTGCTCAGCAACCACAACCTCTGTCCACAGGGACCCCCACAGGTCCTACACTCACTGAGTTTATTGCACTAGAGAAAATGAGACTTGAATTAGAAGCGAAACGTATTGAAGCACAAACTGCCATGAAACATCAAGAATTAAGGCTCAGAGAAATGGAGATGGCTCATGCTCTAGAAATGAAGAAATTGTCTTTGGAAAATGTTTCTCTCCCAGAGTCTTCTAGGTCTTCCAGCACTAAGAGACCCCGTATGCCAAAGGAAATGATAGGTATGTATGAGACTAAACCTGATGTTTTGGATTGGTTAGCAATGTTTGAGTACAATCATGGGATTCAAGGTATCTCAGGGAACCAGTTGATTCCTTGTCTTTTTTCTAGGCTTCCCCCTGTTGCAAGTGAAACTGTAATTGAGTTGGGGGAGGAGGATAAGTAGGATTATGGGTGTGTGAAGCTAGCATTAATAGCTAGATTTGGGAAGACCCCTTCCCAGTACCTTAAGAGGTTCAGGACCCTCAAAAAGCATGATGGTACCCCTTGGGCTACCTGGGTGTGTGAATGTTTGAAAAATGTAGATGGTTGGGTTACGGGTTACAAGGGGAACTCTTATGAAGGTTTGGGGAATCTTGTAATGTTAGAGTCTATTTTTGATGTCTGCTCTCCTGAGCTTAGACAGCACTTGGCTGATTCAAAGGAGATAGATCCTAAGAAGTTAGCTAAGGCTGCTGACTTGTGGGTTGCCAACAGGGTTACTCACAAGGATTCTGGGTCAACTCAGAAGAAGGATAAGGGAAAGCAGCCAAAGAAAGACAACAAAGAGAATTCTAATAATTCCAATCCAAAAGAGGGCCCCAAGCATAACCAGGGTAAGCCACAAGGGAAACCAAATCAGGCTAGTATACCCTCTGGTCCCAAACCAGATGGAGGTCAGAACAAACCCCCATTCAATAAAGCATTTGGTAAATGCTTTGTTTGTGGGTCAACTGACCATGTGAAAGGAGATCCCAGATGTAAGGGTAAACCTTCAGGGGTCCACACTGTCTCCTTAGCCTTCTCCCAGGTGGATGTAGTACCTATAGCCAGTGGAAACTTTCAGTTACTAGCTGATAAGCCCATGAGAGTCTCAGCTAGTGTTTCTTTAGTGTTCTTGGGTCTTTGGGAACAACAGAACTTTAGATGTCTATAACTCAATCCCAGATAATACTAAAGAGTATTACAAAGATAGTGTTCTTAAGAATGGTCAGGAAACCCCTGCCATCAGAGACACTGGAGCTAACATAACTGTGGTTGATGAATGTTTTTTTCAAGGTGGAGGATGTTGCTAAGGCACCCAAACACCTAACCAAGTTAGCTGGAGGCTCTGTGCAAATGGTTCCCCAGTTACCAGCTCTCATCCAGTGCAATGACATGACTGTCAGAATACCTGTAAGTGTGCAAAATAACGTGCCTGGGAGAATCCTGTTGGATAATGACCTTAAAACTCTTGGAGTTGTGTCCAGTAACCCCAGGCCTCCCAGCAAAAGGAAGCAGGAGCTCACAAGGTCTTCTAGGGAGATAACCTTGAGAGTTTCTCCTGGGGATTTGATAGAAGAAACTATCACCCCAAGTTCACAGGACTTACTTACTGCTATTACAAGACAGAAGGAGACCAAGGGGAAACCCAAGTCTGCCAGCAAGAAATCAGCAAGCACTCCTGTGCCGAGAAGGACATCAACATCCCTAATATTGTCCAAAGTCACCTCTGTGACTCCTCCACCAGCTGAGGCTGAGTGTGAGGTTCAACCCTGTATGGTTCAACTAGATACTGAGGAATCAGATCTAGAAGAAGACCTTACTCTAATTGGAGATCTAGACCCTGTTGACCATCCTGAGCTGCAGTCTTTACTGGCAGAAGGTGGACCCAATGGGGCAGACGTCAGCAAAAGACAAAGGGAGTGTCCTACTCTTGAAGGTCTTCGCCTACAGGCAGCTTCTGAGCTCAATGGGACTGAGCCTGGGAAGTATAGGTTGCACTGGGAAGATGGCCTCTTCTACAGTGAACCGACTGAGTCAACACCTGGAGACTGCAAAAGACTTGTAGTACCACTAGTGAACCGACTCCAGTTCCTGCAGTTAGCCCACGAGATACCTTTGGTTGGTCACTCAAGTTTTAAGAAAACCAAGGAAATGCTCTCTCTTTACTTCTACTGGCCTAAAATGGGGTCAGAAGTAGTCAAATTCTGCAGGAGCTGCCACACTTGCCAATCTTCTGGCAAGAGTGCAGCCAAGAATGTGGCACCCCTGGTGCCTCTCCCAGTGGTGGGAGTCCTTTTTGAGAGGGTCGGGATTGACATTGTTGGTCCTCTGGACCCTCCAACATCTTCAGGCAACAGGTTTATCCTGGTTGTAGTGGATTATGCCACTAGGTATCCTGAAGCAATACCTATGAGACTGTTACGGCTCCGCTCCGGCTGTGGCTAAGGCCCTACTTGGTATTTTTTCCAGAGTAGGTTTTCCTAAGGAGGTGATATCTGACAGGGGATCAAATTCTATGCCCCACTACATGCAAGCCAGGTGGAAAACCTGTGGAGTCACCTACAAGTTCTCTACTGCCTACCACCCCCAAACCAATGGGTTGGTAGAGAGGTTTAACAGAACTATGAAGAGCATGATAGGCGCCTTAGAAGAACCCCTTAAAAAGAAAGTGGGACCTTCTACTGCCATGCCTTCTCTTTGCATATAGAGAAGTCCTTCAGGAGGGAGTAGGTTACAGTCCCTTCAAACTTCTCTATGGCCATCCAGTCAGAGGTCCATTGACCCTGATTAAGGAGGGGTTGGAGAGTGCTCCTTCCCCCCAAGCCAGTCAGAGTGACTGACTATGGGATAGGTCTCCGAAGCAGAATGTCACACATGATGGCAGAGGCAACTGATAACTTGAAGGCTGGTCAAGCTCTGGTCAAACATTGGCATAACCAGAACGCTAACATGGTTGAGTTTACTCAAGACCAGCTTGTTCTTGTTTTGGTCCCCACAAGGCAGAGGGCCTTGCAGGACAAATGGATAGGACCCTTCAAAGTTGTGGGTAAACCTGGAGAGGTGAACTATCTGGTGGACTTAGGCAATCCTAAGGAGGCTCCTAGAGTCTTTCACAGCAACCCTTTAAAGGCCTATGTCTCTAGACCTGACATAGGAGCCTTGCTCCTAGCTTAAGCTCAGGTGGAGGAGGACAGTGAACCTCTGCCTGACCTCCTCAGAGGCTTACCTTTAGATGAACAAGTGGAAGGAGTTAATCTCTCTTCCAGTCTCACATCTGACCAGCAGGAAGAGTGCAAATTACTGTTAAATTAGTTTGCCTCCCTGTTCTCACTTTCACCAGGCTTGATCTCTTGGGGCCAGCATGATATCCTCACTGGTGACTGTTTGCCTGTCAAAAGCAGGGGGTACAGAATGTCAGACAATGTAAGGACCCACATAAGGAATGAGGTCAACAAGATGCTTCATCTCAGGGTTATAGAGCCCTCTACTAGCCCATGGTCTAGCCCAGTTGTGCTTGTACCAAAGGCAGGATCTAAGGAATTGAGATTCTGCGTGGACTTTAGAGCTCTAAATGCAGTCACTAAGGGCCTCATTACACGGAAGGCGGTAAGGGTTAACGGTGACCGGTAATGGTACCGGTGACCGTTAACCCTTACTGCCTGATTACGAGGTCCCTTTGCGGGTTGGTTCTTTAACGCCTGCTTTTTAGCAGGCGTTAAAAACCAACCCGCAATGGGACCAGGGTGCTGATTACGGTACCGCAATTTGCGGTACCATAATTAGCACCTTCCCCATTCCCATTATGCCCTATGGGGCAAAAATGGAAATGGGGAAGGGTAATGGGGGAAGGGGGAATTACCGCCCCGCCCGGTAATTCCCCTTTCCTCCAAGGCGGTGCCGGTATTTTACCGGCATGGACCAAGGTGCTAATAGCACCTTGGTCCACCGCCTACTGTGTAATGAGGCCCTAAGACTGATGCCCATCCTTTACCAAGGACAGATGAGCTGGTGGACAAGCTTGGTGCAGCCAAGTACCTCAGCACATTTGACCTCACGTCCGGCTATTGGCAAATAGCCCTGACAGACCGTGCCAAGGAGAAAACTGCATTGTCCACCCCAGCTGGTCTCTACCAATTTAAGGTAATGCCTTTTGGATTGAAGAATGCACATGCTACATTTCAGAGGATGGTCAATCAAGTTCTGAATGGGATGAAGGACTTCTGCATGGCATACTTGGATGACATTGCAGTGTTCAGCCCTACATGGAAAGAACTTAGGATATGTATTGCAGGCTCTGGAACAGGCCCATCAGACCATAAAGGCAAGTAAATGTCAAATTGGTCAGAGTACAGTTGTCTACCTTGGACATGAGGTAGGAGGAGGTGAAATAAGGCCATTGCCTAGCAAAGTACAAGCTGTACAAAACTGGGCCAGCCCTACTACTCAAACACAGGTGAGACCCTTCCTAGGTCTCACTGGGTATTACAGGAACTTCATTGAGAACTATGGGACCATAGCTTCTCCCTTGAATGCCATCTCCTCTCCCATATTTCGTAAAAAGGTCAGGTGGAATGAGGAGTGCAATCAATCCTTTGAAGGTCTAAAGAAAGCCCTTTGTCAAGCTCCAGTCCTAAGAGCTCCTGACTATCACCAACCCTTCATTATACAAACTGACGCTTCAAATGTAGGTATAGGTGCAGTCCTTAGTCAACTGGATAAGAAAGGTAGGGAACATCACATTTGTTTCATCAGCAGGAAGTTAAAGGATCCTGAGACGAGGTGGGCAACATTAGAACGTGAATGTTTTGCTATTGTGTGGTCACTGAAGAGGTTTAGGCCATACTTGTATGGTTCTACCTTCATTATTCAGACTGACTACCAACCCTTGAGATGGCTGATGCAAATGAAAGGGGAAAACCCAAAACTACTCAGATGGTCAATCTGCCTGCAAGGGTTTGATTTTTCCATTGAGCACAGAGCAGCAAGTCACCACCAAAATGCTGATGGTTTCTCTAGGATGTTTATCACTGACTAGAGATATGAGATCCATCCAGGAGTGGATTAAATCTTCCTGTCCCTTAGTCTGGGGGGGGGACGAGTTTTAGGGAAAATTCTCATTCAATGGCTAATTTCCCTTACCTAGTGAGTCCCTCAGCAGCTTTGCTGGATTTCTGGAGTTTATTTTTTCCACCTGGTAAGAGTGTGAGCTTTTCCCCCACTATTACCTATGTTTTGCCATGTGTATTTCTACTGTTTTTGTGATTGGGGACTCTGGAGTACACCACTTCAGTAGCCCCACTCTTTGTGTGTTACACAGCACCTTCAGTGCAGTGACACAGGGTCGTCTCTTGGACTTCCAACCAACTCCATTTTCTGGGGCTGACTACTGTCCCCCAGAAAAGGGTAAAGTTGCCATTAACTTTACATAGTCACTTTTAACCATGGATCCAGTACACCCCATCTTATATGGAGTATTGGAAAGGGTTAATTCTTAGCCCTTTTTATCTGTGCCTCTTGGAGCATTGTTTCGCTCCCTTAACATTAAGACTTGGCTGATGGGAGTGGTACCTACCCTACTCTAATTTTCCTACCACGGTTATATTTTATAACATGGTAATGTTTTAGGCTATTTTAGTAGCCTCGAACTTTAAACCCGCTTGCCCAAATGCTTTTTATTTCGGCTCCGGTTGGGTTTAATCTCCATTTCTTTTTGTTAACATCCTTCTTGGGTCTTTCTTTGCGCGGCAAACCAGGTTTGCCTCCTTTGTTCGCCGACCTTTGGCGGGCTTCTGAACAGAAGCCCTCCTTTGGCATCTGGGTGTCTAGGTGGGCTGAATGTGAGGGAGGGGTGTAGTCACCCCCTGCACAGGGTCTCCTTGGAGACCCAAGTCGCACTTTGTGTTGATTGGCTGAGGTGGTTGTCCGGGCTGGACAACCCCTCTGCTGAGAGGTTGACAGCCAGGCTGTGTGAATTGAAGATTTTAGCATAAAAGGCAGGACTCTTGGGCTAGAAGGCAGAGTCACCACTGGAACTGCAAGGAGCCGAAGAGAAGCGGAGAAGAAGACGGCTGCTGCAACCCTGAATCCCGGTGAAGCCCTGCTGCAGTCCTGAGCTTCAACAACAAGAGAAGATCCAGTCCGGAGTCTTCTTCCCTTGAGCCTGGTGGGATCAACCAGCACACCCTTTCTTCAGACAGAGAATCCTCTCCTGGGTCGAAATCACTGCTGTGCTCTAGTGGTCCGGATAGCCATCGGAAGAGCCCTCTCCTGATTTAAAGGAGTGCACCTTTTATTCATCGTTGTCTTTTTCGCTGCTGCTGGCCTCATCCCTGGGTAGTGCAGATCGCTCCAGGCGTCCTCCTTCTTGTCCCCATGACTGAAGCCGCAGGAACCGTGTGTCTGCATGAGCTACCAGGAACAACTGCCGTGGCACCAGCTTTTCTCCAACGGAATAAGGTACTGTGCACATTTGGTCGTTCTCTCCAACTGACCATCCGGAATCGGGGTGAACCCTTTGCCTCCACGAAGATTTGTACTTTCTTCCCTCCCTCTTATAACTTTTCCTTCCATCTGACAATATCTAAGTACTCTTGGCAGCCCGAATCTCGAACTGTTCACTGTGTGATCCTCAGCAACTGAGTATCTGCTCCATTGACACTGCTGCAGGCCTATTGACTTTAATCTGTACTTTTGAACAAGCCCTCCGATTCCCTTGCCTAGACGAAAGTATTGCCTGTGATTTTTCCCCTTTCCCCTTTTTTGAAATTTTAAAGTATAAAGTGTGTTTTAACTTCGTGAGCATTTCTATTCGCGGGTACGCGTTAGTATCGCAACACCAGTCTGTCAAATCCTAATGTACTTGTATTTGTATTTATTTGGCTTATATAGCGCTTTATACCAAAGCGCTGCACATTAACAACAACAGGATACTTTTAATATAACAATAACAGTAACAATGAAGCAAATTACAATGAATCAGTCAACAAAACAGTATGTAGAGCAATTTGACAGAGGGAAGGGGGAGAGAAGTGGAGGAGAGCTAGGAGGGAGAGGGGGGAGGGTAGCAGGAGGAGGAGGAGGCAAGGAGGGGTGAGGGTGAGGATTGGGTGGGGGAAAAAGAAGGGAGAGGCTTAAGGGGGGAAGAGGGAAAGGGAGGGAGAGGGGGAGCGAGAAGAGGGAGGGGTATCATGGCGGGAATGGAGAAGGAGGGATTTAAGGGACGTGCTTACCTTGAATCTGCTGGAACAAGTGGAAGTGGTTGTGTGTGGTGTATTTTACATGTGGTTTTGAATTTATAGAAGTGAAGTGTTTTATGAACAGATGGTTTTAGATAAATTTACTTATATTTTTTACCTGAAACCTTGAGTCAGTGTTTGCTTGAGTCACAGTAATCGTGGTCCTTTGTGTAATCTCTACTACTGCTCATTTACTCTTGAGATAAGTCTGGCTGCTCCGCTACTGCTACCATTTTAACAGTGAAGTACAGGCTTGTACCAAAGGTGAACTTGTAATACCACTTGTAGTCTTAATTGTGTGTAGTGGTCCCTAAGGGCACTGCACAGGATTCTGCCTAACAATGTGTCATTCTGCGTCTCGCATGACCCTTTTGGACCACTTGGAAGGGCCGTCATAGGATTGTGGCGGCCATTGTTTCCCCCAAGATGGCCGGCCTAGGTCTGCAGCTCTACTTTGGGCTGCATTCTAGATGTTTTGCCTCTCTCCTGACTGACGAGATATAAGCGACGGTGAGCCGGCAAACCTTGCGTCTCAGTGCTCGGTTGCCCTTGTATGTTCCGTGCTCAGCGCTTGTGTTCCTTGCTCTCTTTTGATCCCGGTTCCCCTGCCTGCCTTTTTCCTTCTTCCTGGCCAATTTCCAGGCTTGCTGGATAGATCTCTACAGATTGACTACCATCTTCAGGAAAGAAAACCAGAGAAGAGGAAGGCTTGTTCTACTAATCTGAAGCCCTTGCCAATCTATCCTAGTCTCAAAGAAATGCCACAATCCACTCAGGGAGACCCCAAAGCCATGCAGATGGGTGCACTACGTGGTCCCTTAACACTGGAGGAAAGAAATCGCCGGGTTTCTGGCAGTTTGTGTTTATATTGCGCATCTGACAAGCACATGGTTCGGAACTGTCCCATTGTTCCACCAAGGCGTTCGGGAAACGCCAGCTCCCGATCCTGAATGGAGCCCAGTTTCAGGAGATCGATACATGCTCCTCTTTCTCAGCCTCAATTGGCCCTGCTCATCAGTCTTCCTTGATGATCCTCTAGGTTACTTTGATATCCCCCTCTGGGGTTCTTCAGCAGCCATAGCCTTAGTCGACTGTGGAGCTATGGGAATCTTTTTGGATGACGACTTGGCTCAAGAACATCAAATACCCAGGGAAGCCCACGAAAATGTTCAGGCAGTGGAAGGTATTGACGGACGACCATTGTCCGGTCCCATTTCTCATCACACTGCTTGTCTTTCCTTGTCTATCAATAACCAACGGGAGCATCTGAGTTTCAATATCATCAAGGCAGATCATTATCCTGTGGTCCTAGGCATGCCTTAGCTTCATCACCACAATCCCTTTATCAACTGGGCTGCAGGGTCCCTTTTCCTAGGATCCGAAAACTGCTCTCCCATTGTTTGATCGGGGAACCAGCACTGGAGAAAGTTTATCTTTCCACTCAACCCAAGGATTTGTACGTTTCAGTATCCAACATTAATCAGATACCTACAGAATACCAGTCATTTTCCGATGTCTTTTCCAGTTCCACTGTACAGACTCTGCCACTACATCGTCCAGAAGATTGCGCCATCGAAATCATCAATAACGCTATCATTCCTTTTGGAAGGATGTTCGTGCTATCCACCCCAGAAAAGGAATCACTTAAGGAATATCTGGCTACCAACCTTGAAAATGGCACAATTCACCCTTCAAAATCTCCGGCCGGGGCTTCCCTATTTTTTGTATGCAAGAACGACACTTTACAACTGCGTCCCTGCTTGGACTAGTGCAGACTTAATCAGGTTACCCTTAAGGATCGGCACCCTTTGTCACTTATCTCCGACATCCTTGAAGCACTCCAAGGTGCTGTTCTAATCTCCAAAATTGACCTTAGAGGGGCCTACCATCTCCTTCGGATCCATTCAGGCGGTGAATGGAGGACGGCTTTCCAGACAACTTTTGGACATTACGTGTACTTGGTCATGCCATTCAGTTTAACCAATGCTTCTGCCATCTAAAACAGTCTGCTGGCTAAGCCTGAAAAATGCCAATTCCATGTTACAACCATAAAATACCTTGGTTTCGTGTTAAGCCCTCAAGGCATAGCAATGGATACTTCCAAAGTGTCAGCCATTTTGTCCTAGCCAGTTCCTACCATGGTGAAGCAGGTGCGGTCATTCCTTGGACTGGCCAATTTCTACCGGAAGTTCATTCCAAATTTCTCATCCTTGGTCCTACCCATCACCACCCTACTCAGAAAGGATGTGCCATTTGTGTGGTCCTACTCTCAAGACACTGCATTTATTACGTTAATAACATTTTTTACCGAAGGTCCGGTGCTCTATCAACCTGATGTAACTAAATCCTTCTACATCGAGATGGATGCCTCGGAGTATGCAATTGGAGCTGTTCTGAAACAGTTACAGGGAGACACCTTGGAAAACCCTAGAGCCTACCTTTCCCGTACTAATACAAGTAGTGAAGTCAACTACTCGGTACTGGAGACAGAGCTGTTGGCTATTGTCAAGCATTCATGGAATAGCGTCATCTTCTCCTGGTTTCAGTACATCCTGTTCTACGAACCGATCACCGAAACATACACGTTTTACAATGCCTGGAATGCAGGAATAGTAGACAGGCATGATGGGCTTACGTTTTTGCACAATATTGGTTTCAGATAACCTACCTGCGAGGGTCTGCTAATTCTCTTGCCGATGCGCTGTCCAGGCGTCCGGATTACACTCCGGATGTGCCTGGGTCCATGGCGAAGATGTTCCCGGAAACAGTATTCTTGTCCCATGCAGATTAATTCCTAGATAAGATCCATCATGAAACCCAACAATGTGACCTTTGGAGTAATCTCTGCAACCACAATCCCTGGAATCTAAATGTCAAGGATGGTAAACTTTTCAAGGACACAGCTTTGTACATACCCACGTAGGAAACAAGAGAAAAAGTTTTGCGTCTCTGTCACGACGATGTCTGTTCTCGACATCGAGGCATCCAGGGTACACTGCAGAACCTAAAAAGACATTTTTGGTGGCCTAAATTACATGAATATGTCAGAAAGTATGTCCAAGCGTGTTCTGTTTGTGCACAGAACAAGACTGACAACAAAAAGCCGGCTGGATTACTTCATCAACCAACACTTTCTTCACGTCCCTGGCAAACCATAGCCACTGACTTCATTGTTGAGCTAGCTCCTTCTAGGGGATACACCACTATAATGGTGACCATTGATTTGTACTCACATATGGCTCATTTTACACCGCTTCCCAAATTACCTTCTGCCCAGGAAATAGCACATGTGTATCTGTCCGAGGTGTTACATCTTCATGGACTGCCTTCTACCATAATCTCGTACAGGGGAACACAATATACCTCGTGGTTTTGGTCCCAGTTGTGCAGTCTGTTTGGCCTAGAACAGGCTTTGTCGTCTGGGTATGACCCACAAAGCAATGGGATTACTGAGAGGGTTAATCAAACCCTAGAAAAGTATCTGCGTTGTTTGTCAGCACAAGTACAAGATGACTGGGCTTCTTTACTCCCGGTGGCAGAATACACTTAAAATTATTCTGACCATTCATCCTTGAAAATCAGTCCTTTCCTTTGTAATTATGGTTCTCATCCTTCAGTTTTACCCACAGAAACATCTGGAACTAGTCCCGTCCCCTCTCTGGATGCCTAGATTAGTGACATAGTAATCATTCACTGGGCTGTTAAAGAAAACCTACAAGGATCTAGAGCCAACACAATGAAATATGCTGACCAGAAGCACCGGCCTTTAGCACACTACAGCATTGGGGACCAGGTCTGGCTGGCCTCTAAATACCTAGCAAG
Organism: Ambystoma mexicanum; assembly: GCF_040938575.1. NCBI lineage: Eukaryota > Metazoa > Chordata > Amphibia > Caudata > Ambystomatidae > Ambystoma > Ambystoma mexicanum. The sequence continues at coordinate 1,265,840,304 of NC_090929.1, read as the reverse complement.
ACATTTGCGGCCTAACAAGCTATCCCCTCTGTACTATGGTCCTTTCGCAGTGGACAAGGCTGTGAACACAGTGGCATTTCCACTGCACTTATCTGCCTCATGGAAAATAATACATTCTGTGTTCCATGCTTCGCTTCTTAAGCCTTACCATCCATCCACTAGGACGTCATCGCGGCCTCCACCTGTCCTCACCAGCCAGCAAATTGAATATGAAGTATCCAGGATTTGTGACTCCAGGTACAGACGTGGACGTCTCCAGTACTTGGTGGACTGGAAAGGCTATCCCCCCAGTGAGCGCTCCTGGGAACCGCTTTCCAACGTTCATGTGCCTCCCCTTATTCAGCAATTTCATTTCCTTCCCCCAGGCAAACCCGGAGGGGTGCCTGTTCGGAGGGGGCATACTGTCATGCGGTACATCGCAAGACCCTTTTGGACTGCTTGGAAGGGCCCTCGTAGGATTGCGGCGGCCATTATTTCCCCCAAGATAGCAGCCCTAGGTCTGCAGCTCTACTCTCGGCTGCAGTCTAGATGTTCTGCCTCTCTCCTGCCTGACGAGATGTAAGCGACAGTGAGCCGGCAAACCTCGCGTCTTAACTCTCGGTTGCCCTTGTATGCTTCCATGCTCAACGTTTGTGTTTGTTGACGGTTCCCCTTCCTACCTTTTTCCTTCTTCCTGGCCCTGCTTCCCTCCTTGTTGCATTCCTGGTCCTTGCTTACTTGTGCTGCCCTGGTCTTCGTTCTTGTTGGATTACGTACTCGTTGGCAGTCCTTGAGTCTGCCTTACTCCGTCTACTCAGCTGCCTCCAACTGTTTACCACATGGATCAATGGAGACTCGTTCTGCAGGGTTGTTTTTTTTTCCCTGTTCTGGGCAGTGTCCCCGCAGTCAGCCATATGGGTCTGTTTTGAACCTGCAGGGTGGCATTGGAGAAAGCTTGCCCCTTTCTTCGTGAGACCCAGACTTCGAGGAAAAAGAACAAGTCCCCTTCCAGGAAAAGCACCTTATCCAAGTCAACTAAGGTGAACCCGGATTTATTGCTTGCCGATTCTGACAGCATGTTGAAAATGAAAGTAGGATCCAAAAGCATCCATCACAATATATGGATTGTGAGTGGAATGAAGACCAAATTCTATCTGGGAAATTATATCATGCACAGAATGAGCGTGGTTTTAGATTTTTTAAATCAAAAGGTTTGGTCCATGCTGGGTGGAGCACTACAGGAATTTGAGAATAAAAGGGAAGCATACTGGTGTGGACATATAATACTATATGCAGTTGAACCCCAAGTAAAAAAGGATGTTTCCATTCCTGCTTTCAGAAGGCAGTTTACAGTGGCATTGAAATCCAGAAAGGGACAAAAAATTACATAGGCTGATATATTTGTGTGTATCAATGAAACCATGAGACAGCAGGGTATAAAATGTGAATACACACCAGTGGTAGAAGTGGAGATAGTCCCTTTGGAATAATAGTGGATAACAAAGGATGCCGGGAAGTTAATTTGGAGGAAGGTACACCATTAGGGATGGCAATTCAAAAAATCATATTTCACTGCTGACTTTAACAACACCGTTATTGAAAACTTTCCTCAAAGGTATGCCATTTTACGAAATGAATGGCTTGAGTTTCTAGACTCCAAACCAAAAGGGGTTTTCAGGATTCAGTCAGTGTATCCTTATGAACCAAAAGATGTGATTTGTCATCACCAGGATGATTGCATTCTATTTCAGGTGGGTGACAATGAGATAAGAAAAACAGCAAATTGAGGTGTAGGCTAAGATACTTAAGAGTGGGTCTGTCCAAAAGGATGCTAGCACACAATTAGAGGAAAGCATAGAGATTCCCCCTGTAGAGGATTTTCCAGAATGTTCTAAAATGGTAGAGGAATAAATCCAAGCTAGGGATGCATGTACAAATGAGTTGGAGAGAGACAAGTTGATGAAAATATTTTTAGAATTCAAGGATGTATTTGCTCTTGCATATGATTGTTAGCGTACTGATCTGCATGTCGCTACATTGCCAGAAGGCTATGTTAGGGAACCTGTCTTTGTACAAAAATATAGGCTGCTTTTGGCTTGTTTTGAGTCATTGGCGGAGTTCATCGAAAAAATAGAGGCCTCTAAACAGCACCTCAAATATGCCTTTATTAGATGTCTTGAATCCTGAAGGTCAGTGGCGATTATGTGCAGATTTGAGAGAACTTAACAAGAGGGTACCAGTGTCAGGGTTGCCACTTCCATTAACTGACCAAGGTCTTGCACAGATACAAGGGTCTACCTTTTTTAACACTTTGGATTTGACAGCTGGGTATTGGTGTGTGTCTTTAGCAAAGGACATAACACATCTATTTGCGTTTACCTTCCGAGGAAAACAGTATGTGTGGGAAAGAGTTCCCTTTGGCAGTGGCGTACCGAGCAGGAGGGAGTGGGGGTGGAGGGCAATCTGGTCTTTTAAGAGCCAAACCGCAACATTTGTCAGTGGGGCACCTTTCCCGTTCTGCACCTCAATGAGGGTGCTGTGAAGAATCCTACGGATCCCTCACTAAACCCCTGTCTAAAATCTCCTTCCAGGTGGCCAGGGGAAGGCAGACACTTCATGATCCCAACCCTGGGGGTGGTGTACTATTGGAAGATCACCTGGGAGGAGACAGGGCCCAGGGTTTTGAGGAGATTCTGTGGGATGAGAGGCAGTATTTTTCCTCTGACAGGGAGAGTCTTACCACTGTGCCTAAAGAGGATATGGCTTATTGTCATTTTAATGTCTGTCAACCTCATTTGAGATCTAAGGTTGTGAACTCCAAGGTTATAAACTCAAAATAAACTATACCAAAAGAAAGATCCTTTTTGACATCCCAGACTAAACACCTTCCTCAAACCCAAGGGTACAATGTAAATTATTGTGGAAATGTTGTCTTTACTAAACCATCTTCCTCTAGGATAGCTAAATCTCATAGCCCCTCTGTAAAAAGCCTTAAGGGAATTAAATCTACCGTTATAAATAATGTAGAAGTTGAAAAACAAAACTTTTGTGGAAGAAACTACAAGTCCCAAAATCCTACTGAGGCGAGGAAGAGGGCCGAAGAGGCATGTAGCTCTAGTAGTCAGGCAATTAAGCCTAGTAGCCATTTCAGTAGTCAGGCAATTAAGGCTAATAGCCTACACCTGAAGCCTATCATTGGACCAGAAAGAAGGGAGGAGTAGACGGAGCTGGAACGAGAGCTGGAAGGCTGGCTGTAGCAGCAGTAGCAGAGGAGAAGCACAAAGCTAGCAAATCACAAAAAAGTGGAAGAATACAAAGGACGCCGGAGCGTGGAGACAGCAGATTTCACCTGCAATCTTTGAGAGAGTCCTTTTTTTACAAACTCTTAAATGCAGAGGCTACACAGCAGAAGACATGCTGGAGGCTGATATTTCCCCATGGGAGCCGAGTGTCAGTGATTGCAGAGCCATGAGCTTGCAGGAGAATAAGGCCAGAATCAGAAGGCAGGCCAAGGGTCTTGGGAGGAAAAGGAACTCCCATATCCAGTGGCCGGACTGAAGACACCCATGCTGGAGAAGGGTGTGGGTCTCAATCAAGCCAGAAGTAGTAGAAGAGGCAGAGGAAGTCGGCAAAGCAATGCAACCTGCAAAACGAGTGTATTTGAAGCCGGTGAGTGAAGTACGGCATTCAGATGCACTGCACAACAAGCCTTTGCTGGTACTGTAGCCAGCTGCTAAGTGACTCACGTAGGGTTGCAAGTGAGCAAAATCTGTTCAGTATAATTGAATTCTTGTTAAACAATGGACATTGTAACACTCGCGTTTATCTTGAACGCTTTAACGCTTACGTGAGAAAGAAAAGACATTTAAATCCATTGTTGAACACTTTAAAACTTGATTCTGACTAACGGAGTGATCAGATGTCTTTAATTGAGGAAAATGAATGCTTTATAGACCATTACAGGAATCCTAACATTGCCGTTATACAAGTTACAAGTAACAAAGAGTGAAAACTCCAATAAAAGAAGGTCGCGTGTACCGAATTGTGTTTCCCAATGGAAGTCACATTTGCATCCTTTATCATTACACAGGAATACAATTCCTCATTCAACTTTAAACTTTAGATTCTATCTTAAAGAGAGGTTGCGTGTGTCTAATTGTGTTGTCACTTGAAAGTCTGAACTCTATACAGTATCCAGAATTGACATTCTTTCTATTTCAAATAAGTAAAGAGTCTAAAGTACTGAAGGAGAAGAACAAGTATTACCCAAGCCAAGAGGCAAACCCTTTTCATAGTGAAACCGTCTTGTTAAGAGTTAAACAGCCATCCAACTACACTGTGAAGTTGTTAACAGTCAAGTGAACTAAGAAACAAGTACACCATTGTTACCTGAAGCTGAAACAGTGGCACATAAGCTTCTGGGTAATTACTTGGGCTGATAATTGGCAGAAAGTTGAGAGCAAAACTGGGGAAGGGGAACCCAATGCTTGGAAAGAATATGCTGAAGTAAAATACAACCTTTGGTGCGAAAGACTGCTGAAGCTAGAAGTGAGAGAGTCTTATGGGGGACACAGGTTGTTCTTGTGGTAGTCAGACAGACAGAAGAGGCAAAGAGGCTGCCCCTTTTCAGAAAGCCATTAAAAAGAATTGTGCCTTGCCTACCTGAAGAGGTTGAAGTGCCTTGTCAAAATATACCTAATATTTAAAAAGTACTGAAGCAGTAATAGTAATACTTGAAATGTGGTGGTATATGAAGTTGTCAGCAAATGTTACATTGAAGTGGTTTGAAGTGAACAAGTTACTTACCATATCTGGTAACGTTCTTTCGATGGGATGTTCCTCCGACATATTCCACATCTATGACAGGTAATGTCCACAGCTGTGCTGCTTCAGAATGTTTTCGACAGAGGGCGTCCTGCGTTGATGGCATCGATCCATTGTCCCTCGAGGGCCTCCGTCGAGGGACGACGTCACCGGATGTTAAATATAGGACGCAACGTGCCCGTAGCCTCAGTTATAGTTTTTTCACAGAACATGTGGCACCAATCTCCTGCCAGTATGACTGCAGAAAACCTTGCAGAAACGTAAGCTGCAATCGCATAGGAAATTCAGTAGATTGGCAGGCTGGGAGGGCGATGTGGAATACGTCGGAGGAACATCCCATCGAAAGAATGTTCCCAGATATGGTAAGCAACTTGTTCTTCGAGGGGATTGTGTCCTCCGACATATTTCATATCTATGACAGACTTCCAAAGCAGTACTAACTTATGGCGGTGAGAAAAGAATTTACAATTTTAGAATTTTAGAATGCCCATTCAAATGGCTGAATAGAGGACTGCCTTACCAAAGGCCAAATCCTGCCCACGGATGGAGTACAAGGAATAGTGTCTCACAAAAGTATGGACAGAGGCCAATGTGGCTATTTCGCAAATATTGCGAATAGGAACGCCCCTCTGTAGTGCAGTGGAGGCAGCCACACCCCAAGTAGAGGGAGCCCGTAAGCCTACTGAAGGGTCCTGTCCTGCCAAACGGTAACACTCAGAGATTGTCAAAATTATCCATTTGGACAAGGTCTGCTTGGAAACAGCGCCTTCCAGCATAACCAACAAGGAGCTGATCGTCCACTCTGACCCGGGACATTCGTGAGAGATAGAAACTCAAAGCTCTCCTAGGATCCAACCTATGGAGCCTCTCCTCTTACTTGCCAAGATGTGGAGGAGGATAAAACGCCGGAAGAATCACCTTCTGGCTCAATGGAATTCCGACACAACCTTCGGAAGAAAAGAAGGACGCACCCGCAGGACAACTCTGCCCTTATGGAAAACAGTAAAGGCTGGCTTGGCGGAAAGTGCCTGCAACTCACTCACTCTGCGTGCGGAAGTAACCACAACTAAAACCACATTTGTAAAGGACAACAGTCGAAACGGACAAGAATGCAAGGGCTCAAATGGAGCTCCCATTAGGAACTTTAAAACCAAATTCAAATCCCATCCCGGCACCTGGTAAGGCGACGGGAGAAACACATTAGTTAGCCCTTTTAGAAACTGGGAAATCAAAGGAATCTTAAAATAAGAACATTCCTCAGACAGCGTCGCCAGGTAACCCTTAATGGTACCCATTTGCCCTTGCGGGCTAAAGAAAGCAAAGAAGACAAAACCAAAGGAATGGAACATCGGAGAAAGGATCCACGTTCTGTACCCTGCACGAGTCACAGAACGTTCTCCAACAGCAACGGTACAGGGATTTCGTTGCAGGCCTTCTGGCCGAAATCAACACCTCCATCACGTCTTCGGGGAAGTACCAAGCCTTATACCTAAACCTTTCAGATACCAAGCATGAAGGCTGAGAGACTTGACCTTTGGATGGAGAACCCGACCCCCCTCCCATGAGAGCAGATCGTCTCGGTAGGGAAGACGGCATGGATGGCAGATGGACATGTCTAGAAGGTCCGGGTACCACGCTTTCCTGGTCCATGCCGAAGCAATGAGGATCATACGGGAACCAAACCTCCGTAACACTTGCGGAATGACGGGGACTGGAGGAAACACGTACAGCAGTGGGAAGGACCACTCCACTACGAACGCGTCCCCTAAGGATCCTCTTGGGGGAAATTCTTGCGAGCAGAATCTCTCACACTTCCGGTTGACGCTGGTGGCGAAGAGATCCACTTGTGGGGTTCCCCAAAAGACGAAGATCTCCAAAAGAACTTCCTGAGCCAGCTCCCACTCGTGAGAGACCGTGCTCTGCCTGCTCAGAGCGCAGCCGCTGCGTTTTCATCTCCGGCCAGATGAACTGCCGAGATCGAAATGTCCTGCTGGATGGCCCAGAACCAGAGCTGCATCGCCTCCATGCACAACGGGAGTGACCCTGCCCCTCCTTTTTTGTTGAGGTAGTGCATGGCCACTATATTGTCTGTCATAATAAGGACATTCTTCCCCCGCACAGATGGCAGAAAAGCCTTCAGGGCTAGCCTGGCGGCCCTCAGCTCTAACAGATTGATGTGGAGTCTGGACTCCGACGGAGACCAACGTCTGCTCGCTGTCATCTCGTTGGCATGAGCACCCCAACCTGTGAGGGAATGCGTCCGTCATGATCGTCACCTCCGGCCATGGTTGCCAAAATGGTGCTCCCTTCATCAGATTGCCTTTGTCGGCCCACCATAGATGATCCTGGGCGACCGAGGTCGGAATCTAAACAGGATCCGACATCCTTCCGGAGAACTGCAACCACTGCATCTTGCAAGCCCACTGCAGGGATCTCATCCGCAGCCTCCCCTCTGGCACCAGGAAAATGCAGGATGCCATGAGGCCGAGCAACCTCAAGAATTCGAATGATGGGAGACTCTGGGCACGTTGAAACTTGTGCACCATTTGCAGAATGTGATGAGCCCTCACCTAGGAAGACGAACACTGCCTCAGGGATGTGTCGAGCACTGCTCCGAAGTATTGGAGCCGCTGGGTAGGTGTCAAATGTGACTTCTTTAAATTGAGGGAGAAGCCCAGCTTGTGAAGGGAGTGGTAGGTGACGGACAGATGATCCAGGGCTTGCTCGGGAGAGCGCGCCCTGATCAACCAATCGTCCAGGTAGCGGTAGACGTGAATCCCCCCTTTCCTGAGATACGCTGCCACCACCACCATTAGCTTGGTGAAGACCCTCGGGGCGGAGGTCAATCCGAATGGCAGGACCAGAAACTGAAAATGCGAGTCACCAACCGCGAACCTCAGGCACTTCCTGTGCTTGGGATGAATCGGCACATGAAAGTAAGCATCCTTGAGGTCCAGAGACACCAACCAATCCTGAAGTTGAAGGGCCTGGAGGACTTGAGAAAGAGTTTCCATCTTGAACTTGTCCTTTCTGAGGAGCTTGTTCACCCAACACAAGTCCATGATGGGTCTCAATCCCCTGTCTTTTTTCGGGGTCAAAAAATAAGGGGAATACCATCCCTTGTTCCTCTCTGCTACAGGCACCAGTTATATGGCGCCTTTCTCCAGCAGGGATATGATTTCCTGCGCAAGGAGCGGATCCGGACGCTTCAAAGAGAGCTTACCCGGTGGATTGTCGTGAGGCCTCTGCCGGAAGGGAAGACAGTAGCCGTGGGCTATGATTTCCAGAACCCACACATCTGAAGTAATGGCCCGCCATTCTCCAAGATGCTGTGCAAGTCTGCCCCCAACCGGCGAACCATGGGACATGGCCTCATGACTGAGCGGACGCGGCTGCGGCAGTGCCTGAGGGCAAAGAGGCTTTGGTTCCCCCGGTACCTTGCTTTCCACCCTGGGTACTCCTACGGTGGCCCCTTTGACTGGCAGCTCCTCTCGATCTACCAAAGGAAGAGTAGTACCGAAAGGAACCTCCACTCCATTGCTGTCCCCTAGGATGAAGAGGCGGAGGTTGGCATACTGCAGCGCTCAAAGACTTCGCTGCAGCTTTGGAGGTTTGCTGCCAAACAGATGAACCCCATCAAAGGGCATGTTCAGAAGACGGGATTGCACATAAGGAGCAAACCCCGACTTCCGCAACCACGCAAACCTGCGTATCACGGTGCTTGCACCCATGGACCGGCTGACACAGTCTGCCGTGTCCAAACCCGACTCAAGGGATTCACACATGGCATCCTTGCCGTCTTGCACGAGGGCTACAAAACCATCCCTTTCTTCCCCTTCGGGAATATGCTCAGCCGCCAAAGACGCATAGTTCCACAGAGTGTGTGTAAATCTCACTAAGGCACAAGTGGAGTTGACCGACTTCAACACCATACCCCCAGACGAAAATACCTTCTTCGCCCAACCATCAAAGTGCTCATCGTCCCTATCAGGAGGGAATGTAGGGTACACAGCCTGCTTCGAGGAGGCCGTAGCCGCCTGCACCACCAAACTTTCCGGAGTAGGGTGCGTCGATAAGTAGCAGGGGCCACTACTGGATGGGCGGTATTTCTTCGGAAGCGACTTATTAACTGCCGGTAGTCTCTCCGGAGCAGTCCAAGCCACCGCCACACTCCTTTGCAAAGCCATGTGAAACGGCAACACCGGGTCAGTGCCCGGACCTTGATCCAGGATGTCCGTCAAATCATCCTGAGCAAACTCAACAGGTGGAGCAGACCACCCCAAGTATTCTGTCACCCTTGACATGAGACGCCGATAGGAGGAATCTGAATGCGCCCCAGGCTCAGGTTGGCCAAACTCCACCTCCAGAGAGGTGTCAAGGCCTCTAGCGTCAGGCAATGACTGACGGAGTTCCTCCATCTGACTATGCCCAGACAAAATGTCATCAGGGACATCAGGAGGCACAGGCATGGCCATCTCCTCATCAGACAGTTCCTCAACCTCTGAAATATCCTGTAGAGGTTGGAAAAACTCCAATCTAGGAGGAGGAACAGAATAGGGCTCAGAAACAGGCCTCATAGATTTACTGGTAGCCTTCCTCGGAGGTTCCACAGCCTTCAGGGGCACCTCCGTCAAATCCTCCACTAATGGCATCAAGGGCGCCGAATGAATCGGCGTCGACGTCGACCGAGGTGCCGACGTCATCGAAGACTTCTTCAAGGTCGGAGCCTCGAGAGGGCCCCTCGACGGACACGGCGCTGATGGCGTTGACGCCTTCTTGGAAGGCTTCACAGGTTCCGACGGTCTCGATGGCGTCGAGGACAGGGACCTGGATCTGGCACGGCGATGGCGATCTCCCTTGTCCTAGCGGCACCTCGACGGCGCCCGATGATCGCGCCGACTGCCCTAGCCCGAAGGCGTGCGAGTGGTTGAACTAGCCCGTTCCCCGCCGGCTCCTTTCGGAGGCGCGGCCGGAACTGTGCCTTGCGACTCTAAAATCGCTAACATCTGCTGGCGGAAGGCATCCCATTCGGCCGGCGACGAAGACTTGGTGGGACAAGTCAACCGTCTGGCGCCGGTGACGGCGCTTCCTAGAATGCTTCGACGAGGCAGGGGAATGGCAGGAACCACTCCGAGGGCCTCATTACGACCCAGGCGGTAAGGGGTTAACGGTGCCGTAAAAGGTGGCGGTGCCGTTAACCCCTTACCGCCTAATTACGAGGTCCCTTTGCGGGTCCCTACCTTAACGGCTGGTTTTTACCAGCCGTTAAGGATTGGACCCGCAAAGGGACCTTGGAGGTAATTACGGTACCGCAATTTGCGGTACGTAACTACCGCCTTCCCCATTTCCATTGAGCCCTATGGGGGCAAAAATGGGAATGGGGAAGGGCCAATGGCGAATGGGGAATTACCGCCCCGCCAACCTTGGAATGGGGCAGTAATTCCGCCATTCACCATGGCGGAATCAGTAAAATACCGGCGGCAACCATGGCGCTAGTACCGCACGGGTCGTAATGAGGCCCCTAGACCGAGACCCCCCTGGATTTTCGCCAACGCGGGGAGTCGCCCCTCGAGTCATCGGTCAAAAGCCCAGCAGACGTCCATTTACGGGGCTTAGGCACCCTACCTACCTACAATTTCCCCTTACGTTCCCGCAAGGCCTTAGACGTCAGGGACTGGCAATCCTCGCAGTCGTCGGTGGCGTGGCTTTCGCAGAGGCACCAGAGGCAGATGTCGTGCAGGTCCGTGATGGACATGTTCGAACCGCAGTCCCGACACTTTTTAAAGCCGGACTTCGGGGTAGTAGAAGAAGATGAAGACATCGTACACGAGGAAAGGATCGAGCGTGCCGAGAGTCCGAAGCAAACACATTTGCGTAAAAACAGAATTGAGGCTACGGGCGCCGTGCACCCTATATATAACATCCGGTGACATCGACCCTCGACCGAGACCCTCAAGGGACAATGGATCGACAACATCTGTATATGTCTGGATACATGAGGAGTATATGTGGACACCTTTGTATTCAGCAGGTGGGCTATGGTGATCACTGTTTGGTGGGATATGCATTGAATCTCCCTTTTTTGTAATTGGAGATGAAACGTGCCCTCTCGTGTATTGAACTGGATGAGGGAGGTAAGACTATTAAATGGAACAATGATAGTGAACATAGGTTCATGCAACTCACACAGGTAAGACTGGAGAGCACTGGTATGCAAATACATCAGATAGCAGCACTGGGGGATGGCTCAGTTGAACCATATAATATAGTAATGAATTGTCTGAAGGGAATTCCAATTCGCAAAACCATTCGGCAATCTAACCCCATGCATGTCCATGATAATAGAATAATGGAATCCAAGAGGCTTAAGCGGGAACAAGTAGCCACACTGAAGAAGATGGGCTTACCTATGGTAGACTATAAGGTTGAAAGGGAAATGATCTGCCAGAAACACAGGAATTTGGTCAAGTCACTTAAGCTGAGGTCCACCTGAGGGATAATCAGTCGATGCTGAATGCTATCTGCAAAAAAGGGTAGCAGGCGCCCCTCTCTCGAAAGAACATGGCATGATAATCTGTTCTGCGGTTTTTACCCTATGTGAGAATCCGCAGCCATCACTTTTAGCTCACTGTACTTTTCACAAAGGAGGAATATCCATTTGCATATCAGTCTTTGTCCCACCCACAAGGGCAGTCGAGCACTGAAATGCCAGGCAAACTTCCTTTAACAAGAGTACCAACGGCAACCCCATACGTCTGTTTCAGCCTTGTTGGGCATCATCAGGGAGGTGGAGCTGTGCCTCTCTGAGCACAGTGAACAAGGGGTCCACGTCTGTGTTCCCCCAGGTAACTTAGGGTGACCAACCCCAAGTTCCTTACACAAACGCAAAAAAGGTAGCAAGTGACCCTCTCTCGAAAGAACATGGCTTGATAACCTGTTCTGTGGTTTTTACCCACTGTTAGAGTCTGCAGCCATCGTTTTTAGCTCACTGTACTTTTCACAAAGGAGGAATATCCATTTGCATATCAGTCTTTGTCCTTCCCACAAGGGCAGTCCAGCACTGAAATGCTAGGCAAACCTCCTTTGAACAAGAGTACCAACTGCAACCCCATACACGTGTTTCAGTCTTGTTGGGCCTCATCAGTGAGGCGGAGCTGTGCCTCTCTGAGCACAGTGAGCAAGGAGTCCACAACTGGGTTCCCCCAGGAAAGTTAGGGTGACCAACTTCAAGTTCCATACACAAATGCAAAAAAGGTAGCAGGCGCCCCTCTCTCGAAAGAACATGTCATGATAACCTGTTCTGTGGTTTATACCGACTGTGAGAGTCTACAGCCAATCGCATTTAGCTCACTGTACTTTTCACAAAGGAGGAATAACTATTTGCATATCAGTCTTTGTCCTTCCCACAAGGGCAGTCCAGCACTGAAATGCCTGGTAAACCTCCCTTGAACAAGAGAACCAACAGCAACCCCATAAACTTGTTTCAGCCTTTTTGGGCCTCATCAGTGAGGTGGAGCTGTGCCTCTCTGAGCACAGTGAGCAAGGGATCCATGTCTGGGTTGCCCTAGGTAATTTAGGGTGACCAACCCCAAGTTCATTACACAAATGTAAAAAAGGTAGGAGGTGCCCTCTGTAGAAAGAACATGGCATGGTAACCTGTTCTGTGGTTTTTACCCACTGTGAGAGTCTGCAGCCATCGTTTTAGCTCACTGTACTTTTCACAAAGGAGGAATAGCCATTTGCATATCAGTCTTTGTCCCGCCCACAAGGGCAGTCCAGCATTGAAATGCCAAGCAAACCTCCTTTGAACAAGAGTACCTACTGCAACCCCATACATGTGTTTCAGCCTTGTTGGGCCTCATCAGTGAGGTGGAGCTGTGCCTCTCTGAGCACAGGGAGCAAGGGGTCCACGTCTGGGTTCCCCCAGGTAACTTAGGGTGACCAACCCCAAGTTCCTTACACAAATGCAAAAAAGGTAGCAGGCGCCCCTCTCTCAAAAAAACATGGCATGATAACCTGTTCTGTGGTTTTCACCCACTGTGAAAGTCTGCAGCCATCGCTTTTAGCTCACTGTATTTTTCACAAAGGAGGAATATCCATTTGCATATCAGTCTTTGTCCCACCCACAAGGGCAGTCCAGCAGTGAGATGCCAGGCAAACCTCCTTTGAACAAGAGTACCAACAGCAACCCCATACACGTGTTTCAGCCTTGTTGGGCCTCATTAGTGAGTTGGAGCTGTGACTCTCTGAGCACAGTGAGTAAGGGGTCTACGTCTGGGTTCCCCCAGATAACTTAGGGTGACCAACCCCAAGTTCCTTACAGAAATGCAAATAAAGGTAGCAGACGACCCTCTGTCGAAAGAACATGGCATGGTAACCTGTTCTGTGGTTTTTACCCACTGTGAGAGTCCACAGCCATCGCTTTTAGCTCACTGTGCTTTTCACAAAGGAGGAATAGCCATTTGCATATCAGTCTTTGTCCCGTCCATGAGGGCTGTCCACCATTGAAATGCCAGGCAAACCTCCTTTGAACAAGAGTACCAATAGCAACCCCATAGACGTGTTTCAGACTTGTTGGGCCTCATCAGTAAGGTGGGGCTGTGCCTCTCTGAGCACAGTGAGCAAGGGGCTCACGTCTGGGTTCCCCCAAGTAACGTAGGGTGACCAACCCCAAGTTCCTTACACAAATGCAAAAAAGGTAGCAGGCGCCCCTCTCTCTCCCTCGAGAGAGAAGATGGCATAATAATCTGTTCTGTGGTTTTTACCCACTGTGAGAGTCCGCAGGCATCACTTTTAGCTCACTGTACTTTTCACAAAGGAGAAATATCCATTTGCATATCAGTCTTTGTCCCATCCACAAGGGCAGTCCAGCAGTGAGATGCCAGGCAAACCTCCTTTGAACAAGAGTACCAACAGCAACCCCATACACGTGTTTCAGCCTTGTTGGGCCTCATGAGTGAGGTGGGGCTGTGCCTCTCTGTGCACAGTTAGCAAGGGGCTCACGTCTGGGTTCCCCCAAGTAACCTAGGGTGACCAACCCCAAGTTCCTTACACAAATGCAAAAAAGGTAGCAGGCGCCCTCTCTCTCTCTCTCTCTCTCTCTCTCTCTCTCTCTCTCTCTCTCTCTCTCTCTCTCTCTCTCTCTCTCTCTCCAGAGAGAGAGAGAGAGAGAGAGAGAGAGAGAGAGAGAAGATGGCATAACAATCTGTTCTGTGTTTTTTACCCACTGTGAGAGTCCGCAGCCATCGCTTTTAGCTCACTGTACTTTTCATAAAGAAGGAATATTGATTTGCATATCAGTCTTTGTCCCGCCCACAAGGACAGTCCAGCATTGAAATGCCAGGCAAACCTCTTTTGAACAAGAGTACCAACAGCAACCCCATACAGGGTGACCAACCCCAAGTTCCTTACAGAAATGCAAAAAAAGGTAGCAGACGACCCTCTGTCGAAAGAACATGGCATGGTAACCTGTTCTGTGGTTTTTACCCACTGTGAGAGTCCACAGCCATCGCTTTTAGCTCACTGTGCTTTTCACAAAGGAGAAATATCCATTTGCATATCAGTCTTTGTCCCACCCACAAGGGCAGTCCAGCAGTGAGATGCCAGGCAAACCTCCTTTGAACAAGAGTACCAACAGCAACCCCATACACGTGTTTCAGCCTCGTTGGGCCTCATCAATGAGGTGGGGCTGTGCCTCTCTGAGCACAGTGAGCAAGGGGCCCACGTCTGGATTCCCCCAAGTAATTTAGGGTGACCAACCCCAAGTTCCTTACACAAATGCAAAAAAGGTAGCAGGCGCCCCTCTCTCTCCCTCAAGAGAGAAAATGGCATAATAATCTGTTCTGTGGTTTTTACCCACTGTGAGAGTCTGCAGCCATCGCTTTTAGCTCACTGTACTTTTCACAAAGCAGGAATAACCATTTGCATATCAGTCTTTGTCCCGCCCACAAGGGCAGTCCAGCATAGAAATGCTAGGCAAACCTCCTTTGAACAAGAGTGCCAACAGCAACCCCATACAGGTGTTTCAGCCTTGTTGGGCCTCATCAGTGAGGTGGAGCTGTGCCTCTCTGAGCACAGTGAACAAGGGGCCCACATCTGGGTTCCCCCAGGTTACTTAGGGTGACCAACCCCAAGTTCCTTACACAAATGCAAAAAAGGTAGCAGGCGCCCCTCTCTCAAAAAAACATGGCATGATAACCTGTTCTGTGGTGTTCACCCACTGTGAGAGTCTGCAGCCATCGCTTTTAGCTCACTGTACTTTTCACAAAGGAGGAATATCCATTTGCATATCAGTCTTTGTACCGCCCACAAGGGCAGTCCAGCATTGAAATGCCAAGCAAACCTCCTTTGAACAAGAGTACCTACAGCAACCCCATACACGTGTTTCAGCTTTGGTGGGCCTCATCAGTGAGGTGGGGCTGTGCCTCTCTGAGCACAGTTAGCAAGGGGCTCACGTCTGGGATCCCCCAAGTAACATAGGGTGACCAACTTCAAGTTCTTTACACAAATGCAAAAAAGGTAGCAGGTGCCCCTCTCTTTCTCTAGAGAGAGAGAGAGAGAAGATGGCATAATAATCTGTTCTTAGTTTTTTTACCCACTGTGAGAGTCCGCAGCCATCGCTTTTAGCTCACTGTACTTTTCATAAAGGAGGAATATCCATTTGCATATCAGTCTTTGTCCCGCCCACAAGGACAGTCCAGCATTGAAATGCCAGGCAAACCTCTTTTGAACAAGAGTACCAACAGCAACCCCATACGCGTGTTTCAGCCTTGTTGGGCCTCATCAGATTGGTGGGGCTGTGCATCTCTGAGCTTAGTGAACAAGGGGTCCACGTCTTGGTTGCCCCAGGTAACTTAGGGTGAACAACCCCAGGTTCCTTACACAAATGCAAAAAAGATAGCAGGCGCCCCTCTCTCAAAAAAACATGGCATGATAACCTGTTCTGTGGTTTTCACCCACTGTGAGAGTCCGCAGCCATCGCTTTTAGCTTACTGTACTTTTCACAAAGGAGGAATATCCATTTGCATATCAGTCTTTGTCCCGCCCACAAGGGCAGTCCAGCACTGAAATGCCAGGCACCTCCTTTGACCAGCAGCCCCATACACGTGTTTCAGTCTTGTTGGGCCTCATCAGTCAGGTGGAGCTGTGCCTCTCTGAGCACAGTGAGCAAGGGGTCCACGTCTGGGTCCCCAACCTGTAAAGGTAATGAGGGAAAATTCTGGGATGTGGTCAACCAGAAGGTTGGAAATAGACATGTCCTGAAGGATGCCCCTATTCTGGAGTCATATTGAGTGGACTTCTATACAAATAAATATGCACTTAAGGCTCTGTTCAGGCGATCTGACAGATCCCAGCACAGGACCCATATGTGAGGGAGTCTCTCCATGGGTGGATGAGGTTATAGTGTGGGCCATCGAGAAATTAAAGCCTTCCTGGGCTGCTGGCCCAGATGGAATTCCTCCTGTTGTGGTAAGAAAAGATCCCAATTTTGGGCTTGGATATTAAAACCTCTGTTTGATTATATTTTTAAGAAGCATGTAATTCCCTGTACTTAGACTGAATCCATAACGGTAGCAATCTTTAAAAAGGGTGATGCATGTGATCTATAGACCATTCTTCTCTACCCTAGAGACTCTTTTGCTGGACTTTAGGACTTTTAATTTCAAACCTGGAGAGAGTGAGACCGTTTTCCCACTCTCTCATGTATTTTTTTTCTGTGATTAGGACTCTGTGTTTCTTTTGACTTTGGAGTGTGACAAACTCCATAGGCATCATCTTTGCATTGTGACACACAGCACCTTCAGTGCAGTGCCACAGGGAAGTCTCTTAGATTTCCCAAAGGTTTAAATACCTTCTCTTGGTGAAACTACTGTTTCCAAGAGCAGTGAAATGAAATTGACTTTACTTACATTTTGTAACTTTCTAGACCCAGCGCACACTATCTTCCCATAGGGTGCTGGAGGGGTTACTTAGTATCCCCTTGGCCAAGTTTCTCATGTAACATTTTTATGTTACCCTTTCTACAATTAATGGCTGGTGGTAGTGGTTCACTTTTTACTACCATTGTGGGTTTTGACCTCGGGCTGCATTCACAGCTGCAGTAAGGCACCCATGGGTGCCCATTTTATCAAAATGGCCCTCTCTTCTTTTTTCACCATTTCTTGTCGGAAAGGTCCTTCTTGAGATTTATTCTGCGCGCCAAGCCAGGTTTGGTCCCTTTGTTCGTTTTGTCTTTGGTGGGATTCACGAGTGAAGCCGGCCCTTGCCTCCAGTATATCTGGCAGGGGCATGAAGTGAGGGAGGTGCCCGAAACTCCCTGTGCTTAACCCCCTTGGGTACAGGAATGCAGCCAAAGGTGATTGGCCGGCTGGCTGTCCGGCAAGTACAACCAGCTGCTGTGTGACTGTATAAAAGGCAAGGATTTTGGCTTGGAAGGCAGAGTCAGGAATCCGAAGAAGAACTTGGAAGAGACTCCTGCTGCAACTCCTGGACCGTTGGTTTGCTCGGTGAAACCCTGCTGCTGTGCTGAAGCTCCAAATTCGTTTTGACTAGAGAAGCCCTGCAAGGACGACCTCTCCCCTTGAGTTGGTGGGACCAATTAACTCCAATGTGAACTCGTTTGGACACCCTCTCAAAGCTGGCTTTACTTCCACTGCTGCTGCTGGAACCGAAGTGCCAGGGAGAGGAACACCAGACCGATTGGATCACTTTTAAATTGGACCCGAGCACCAGGAAGATCCTCCAGACTTCCCTGAAGCAGGACTGACCAAGCCTGAGCCACCTTAACAGAGAGGTGGACCCCAGATGCAAGGAAAGTCTGAAGTCGTATCCAAGAACTGCTGTGTTGCTATTTGCTGTCAGACGCGAGCAGCTGAAACCGCGAAGTACTGCTGAATTGAAGTTTGCCCATTGCTGCCGCTGACCTTCCCATTGCAGTGCAGGAGTCCCCAGACATCCTCCATCTTGCCCCCACGACTGAGGACCAGGAAGGTTCAGAGTCAAAAAATCGAAAAACAAAAAGTCGAAAGTCAAAATATCAACAAAAAAAACCTCAGAAAAAAAAGTAGAATTTCTTTTTTATAACGTTTTTTATTCGAAATGGGGGGTTCCCCCAACACCCTTTTTAAAAAAATGTTTTTGTTGTTAGCTTTTTTTTTGCATACGAGAGCCAAAAAATAAATATAAATAAAAAAATAAATTATTCGACTTTTTTTTTCCGATGTTTTTTTTCTCGATTATTTTGTCTTTCGACATTTTATTTTCGATATTTTGACTGCACACCGCCCAGGAACACCAGGATCTGCAGAGCTGTACAGGAACAGAAGCCAGATGGAACCATTTCTTCTAACCAAAGGTACTGTAAAGTCTAAGAGAACTTACCTTTTATTGTGTAGCCTTACTTGCTCTCAGTTACGACTTGTCTTGGTTGCCCTTGCAGAGTTGCTTACAGCTTTGCCCCTCACAAGCCTCCCAGCTTGTGGCCCTTCAAGTGAATCTTATTTCTACAAACTTTTCTAAAAACATTGTGCAAGACTTTTATTTACCTACTAAGAAGATCTTCAGCTCCCCTAGACTTTGTTCAACTAATATTGACTGTCCTGGTTCCCTGAGAGACTCTTCTACCTTTGAGTTAGTGCTTTTACCTTTCCCCCCAGGAAAGGGTCAATTTACTTTGCATTGGAGGGTTCTTGAAAGTACTTAACAGTTTATGAATTATTTGTTAACCTTTATTTTATTCCCCAATCTAACCTTTGCACCAAACTCAGTATTGCTCTAAATGTACCAGTGATAAATCAATGTCCACAGTGTCCTAGCTATTTAAGTCACCTGAGGGTGTAGGAAGTGTCTGTGTGCCATCCCCAATGGGTATCATCTGATTTAGAGAAACTAAGAGTATGTTTTGAAGTATATTATAATTGTTACATGCTTTGCTCCTTTCTGAAAAAGGCTTATATAACTGACTGTTAAATACATTTATAATTGTTTAATCCAGAAACCTTCAGTGGAAGTGTTTATTTGAATAACTGTCACTGTGAAACTCTGGGCCTCATTACGAGCCAGGCGGAATGGGTTAACAGGGTCCGCTAATGGATGCAGACCCGTTATTCCCATTGTTAGGGAGAATTCTCTGTTTAGGCTGAATTTCCTAACCTAGTGAGTCCCCCAGCAGCTTTGCTGGATTTCTGGAGTTTGTTTTTTTCCATCCTGCCAAGAGTGAGACGCTTTTCTCCCACTCTTGGACATGAATGTGGTTAATTCCTGTGAATGTCAATGTGTTCTATCGGCTATGGGGTCTTTTACTCCATAGGGTCTCATATGTTTTGCTATGTGTGTTACAACGCACCCTCCGTGCCGTAACACCGGAGCGTCCTAGAGGACCCCCACCATAGACTCCATACCCGGGGATGTAAAGTCACCATTGGCTTTACTAGACCTAAATTTACTAACAGAACTAGTACAAACCATCCTATTGTGGACGTACTGGTAGGGGTCATTCGATTACCCCTGGGTCTGTTATTCGAGGGGGCACTGTCCCGTCCCCCCTCGTCGAGTTTTGGCTGGTGGCAGTGGCAACTACTTGTTATATTCGACCCCGAATATAACTCTATGGGATTCGTCCCATTGTTGGAGGTTAACACTTTTTCTCGTTAGTCTCTAACATACCACCGGTTTATTTGTCTTAAACAAATCTATCGGTTGCTATTTTCTGCCAGAACTCGGTTTTTAAAATGGCGTCTGTGTTCGTCTCTGTAACTCCTAAACCAAAGGTTGAGCTCTTTGCTCCACTTTTGGCGGGCTTCTGCACAGAAGCCCTCCAAAGTGGTGCCATTCTGTCTGGGTACCACAGGGGGTGTTGGAGGGGGTTTAGGCACCCTGGACTGAGTTGCCTTGCCAACTCAAGTCGCACTCTGTTGTGATTGGTCCAAGTGGTGAGCCACCCCGCTCACCACTTAGCATGTTGTGATTGACAGCTAGGCTGAATGAATGGGGGTTTTCTGCATAAAAGCAGGGCTTTTGGGACTGGATCTTGAGAAGTCGCCACAGGACCTAAGAATCCGACGAGGGTAAAGCTGAGCCGACCTGCAACAACGACACCTCCGGTGGAGCCCTGCTGAACCGACTCACCACTTCCCGACGACAGAGGAGATCTCCCCGCCGGAGAGTCTTCTTCCCCTGACTGGTGGGCACAATCAGTCCCCTTTGCTTTTTCTTTGCTTCCAGGGCGTAGTGGTCGAATTGCCCGTGCTGAGCACCCCGGCAACCGGATAGCCGCTAGCCCATACCGCGACCAAAAGGTGGTGCCTTGTGACGGAGCACTCCGCGGCTGGTCTCTTCCCTGGTGGTGTAACGATCTTCAACTTTCCTTCGACGACGAGAGCATCTCTTCTCTTGGCAAAGCCCCGACTTGCATCCACCACCAGGAACAACTGCCCCCGCCGGAGCTGTCACTCCACATACAAGGTACCGTGTCCGCCTGGCTTCCATCGTGACGGTTAGCGTGAGGTGTCTTAATCCTCGCCTCTCCATTGGGTCACCTCCAAGCTTTCTTAACTTTCTGTTCTGAACTGGTCCAATCTTTCTGTGACAATTTGCGCCAAAGACTAGAAGTGCATTTCCACTGTGATACTTTTTGGGACATATCGCCTTGCCTCTCCCCGAGTGGGCCTGGCCTCTGAACTTTGCGATCTACAGTAGACCCTGCCTTACTTGCCTTGCATTTGTTCGTAAATGTGTTGGTACCAAGTTGATTTCATAACCTGCCTTTTCTCTCCCATCCTAACGAATATTAGAGTGCCATCTAGGTTAAAGCATTCACCTCTGTCTGCAAATAAGTGGTGCCGTTGAACCTAGACTTGTCGAACTATTGTTAGAGGGA
This sequence comes from Ambystoma mexicanum, assembly GCF_040938575.1. Classification (NCBI taxonomy): domain Eukaryota; kingdom Metazoa; phylum Chordata; class Amphibia; order Caudata; family Ambystomatidae; genus Ambystoma; species Ambystoma mexicanum. The sequence continues at coordinate 1,265,819,624 of NC_090929.1, read as the reverse complement.
TTGATTTACTTATAGTAATTGTAATTGAAGTTCTTTGCCGTATTAGTGCCAGAGTGTTTTCATAGATGTGTTGTTATAAATAAATACCTATATATCTTTACACCCAAGCTCTGTTCCGTGTTTACTTGTTCTACTGTGTAATTGCCCTATTTTGTATACTCCACATACTGCCCAACTTTTCTTGAGAGAGGTCTGACTGCTCAGCCACAGCTACCAGGTGAATCTGTGTAGTACAGACAGCTACCAAGTGGGTTTACTGCCAACACCTGTAAGCCTAAATCTTTTGCAGTGGTCCCAGAGGGAACTGCACAGGTTTTCCGCATAACACCCATTCCGCCTGATTACGAGGTCCTCTCGCGGGACCCGGTAAGGACGCCTGGTAAAACCAAGCATCGTTACCGGGTCCTGCGAGGGGAGCAGGGAGCTAACAACGGGCCGGTAGTAATCGGCCCCTTGTTAGCTCCCTGTACCCATTCCCATTGAGCCCTATGGGGGCTCGAATGGGAATGGGGAAGGTCCGGGCCCGGGTTCCCTGAGGGAGGAATTACCGGGCCCTCCTAACTCGGAATGGCCCGCTAATTCCCTATTCAGGGAACCCGGACCCGGTTTTGGAGGCAGCCATGCCAGGCTACCGCCAAAGCCATAATGAGGTCCTCTGTGTTACAACCCTACTGCTCACATTGACCCCTATTGAGCTAAGCCTGGCTGCACACCCACACTACCAACCTGTGTAGTGCAGACTTACAGCAAAGGTTGGGTTCCTATTGACTAGGAGGTCAAGGTTGCTGTTGTCTTCCAAAGGATACTGCACACAATCTTGCAATGTCTGAAACACACAAACACCCTCTCCAAATTGCGGGTTGGGTTCAGAAAAGGTATAGGTACCACCCTTTTTTTTTTAAAACAACTTTATTTATTTCGGTTACAGCATAATAAGTGGGTTATCCATATTGGAACAACTCCCATCATTATCGGTGTACATGAAATAAATATGTTCAACCCCCCCCCTCTCGGCGGCCCCCATCGTGATCTCCCCCATGTCCGTGATGCTCTGGCGGTCTGGGGTCCATCAGGGCTCCGGGGCCCTATAAAGTTAATTGCCAGACGCTGTTGGAAAGTCAACACTGGGAATCGGCTATGGTAGTCCAGCACTGAGCCCCAGCAGTCGGTGAAGCGGTGGAGGGCCCCCTCTCTCGCCACTGTGACTTTCTCAGCCACCAGTATTTCCCAGACTTTTATCCACCAGGGGGGCAGTATGGGGCCCTCTTGCGTTTTCCATTTACGTGCCACTGTGATCCTGGCTACTAGTAATAGCTGCGTCAGCAGTTTAGAGAAGCGTCCCGTTTTGGGGTAGTACTCTGGGCTCGCTACACCCAGGAGGATCACTTCTGGGTCCATCTGCAACCTGCATTGGGTGATGTCCTCAATGATTTGTATGATCCCCTTCCCGAAGGACTGCACTGTTGGGCAACCCCACCACATATGGAAGAAGGATCCCCGTTCACCACAACGCCTCCAGCAGCTCGGGTCTATAGATGTGTTTCAATAGTGTAGGCGGACCAGGGAGAGGTAGCAATCAGTGGAGAAGCTTGAGGGCGCATTCCTTGTTCGTAAAGCATCTGGAGGTCGAGTTGATCCTTGTCCATATCTCCACCCACGTCTGGTCCTCGATGGGGTGTCCCAGGTCCGCCACCATGTATGGGGGTCTGACCTTTGATATATCTTCTTTGAGGAGATGATACAGCTTAGTGATCTGCCCCCGGGGTGCACCTTCCCCCAGTGCATGTTCGAGGGGGTGGAGGTCCCGAGTCGCCCCTTGACAAACCGCCAGTTGCGAGATCCAGTGGTGCAGTTGAGCGTATGTGAACCTCTCCCTCTCCGTCAACTGGAAGCGTCCCTTGCATTCCTCGAAGCTGAGCGGGGTGTTGCCCCGTAGAGTTGGGAGAGGGATCGGAGGCCTCCATTGGTCCATCGTCTGAAGTTTGCTGCCTCCATTCCTGGAGAGAAGTCAGGGTTCGAGATGATCGGGGAGAGCGTGCCCAAGCCGTTGGGCAACTTCTTCCTTCACCGGGCCCATGACCATGCGTCTAGCGTTGCTTTGGTAGTTGATAGCATCCGTGGTCCGCGGCTCCGGAGGACCCGGGGACATGCGGCAGGGAGTGTAGCTGCGGCTGTCATTTAGCTTGCTCGATCCGAGCCCACTTCAGGGGGTACTCTTGTTCCGCCCAGGCAGAAGCACTTGCCAGTTGGGCTGCCAAGAAATACTTCATGAGGTTGGGCAGACCCAGGACACCCCATTCAGCTGCTCCTGTCATGACTTTCATTGGTATTCTAGCCCTGCGCCCCTTCCAGACAAATTTCGCAAGCTTCTTCTGTAGCTGCTCCAAGGCTTGTTTTGTGAGTGGGGGGGGACCGGGAGAGTGGAGCATAGGTATAGCAATCTGGGGAGGAAGTTCATTTTACATGCTGTGACTCATCCCAGGAAGGAGATTTCTTGGCTGTCCTAGCGTTGCAGGTCATTCTCCAGCTCCTGGAATGGGCCTGGGGGGAGATGGCTGCGTAAAGCCGTTTCGGGTCCGCTGTGAGGCGTATCCCTAGGTAAGCTGAAGAATCAGTGCTCATGTCAATGGTTAAATTGCTTGGGGGTGGCTAGTGGCTATGAGGGGGGCGTCCAGATTGATTCAGTTGCAGTGATGTTTTCAGGGCTTTATAGTAAGCTAGTAGCATCCTTTGGAATGTGGGGCCAAACCGGAATGCCTCCAATGTGAGCCGCATAAAATTCCAGTCCACCCTATCGAAGGCTTTGGTGGCATCCAAGGTCAGGACTGCCAGGCCCTGTCGATCTTGAGTCACCACTTCGATGAGATTGAGCGCTCAGCGGATGTTGTCCACAGTGCTCCTGCCTCTGATGAATCCTGCTTGGTCTTAGTCTATGATAGACGGTAGGACTCGTGCTAGCCTGTTCGTCAGTACTTTTGAGTATGCGTTTGTGTCCACATTAAGAAGTGATATCGGTCTATACGATGAGCATTCTTTTGGATCTTTGCCTGGTTTCAGAAGCATGATTGTAGTGGACGCCTGCATAGATGGGGCTATAGTACATGTGTTCCGGAAGGAGTTGAAGAGCTCAGTCAATGGGCGCAGAAGCAGGGCGCGAAAGAGTTTGTAGAACTTGGGCGTGAAACCGTCTGGTCCTGGGGCCCTGGGCTTCAGGGATTTAAGTGTTTCTTCTACCTCTTCGGTCGTGATTGGGGCCTCCAAGGAGGTTCTGTCCGTTTCTGAGAGGTGTGGTAACCGGGCCCCCGCTATAAATTGTTCCTGGAGAGCTTGTGGATGAGGGGCAGAGGTCAGAGTGTTGGCTAGGTGGGTCGCTGCTATTTGTAGTTTTGTTTCTTCCCCATACCTGGTTCTACCCTCCGGGTCCTTCAGGGCGATGATATGGTTCAGTCAATGAATTCTGGCTAATTTGCTCACCAGGTATCTATTAGCTTTATTGCCATTTACATAATAGCTCTGCTTTGTCCAAATCAGGGACTGGGCTGTGTCCTCGGCGTAGTGAGCCTCCAGTTTCGTGCGGGCTAACCTCACCAGTTTGGCCGCTTTGGTGACCATTTCTTCTTCAGGATCGCACCTGCCTCAGCCATCTCTCCTTCCAGCTGGTTCCTTCTCATGGTTCACCTGTTCCTGTATGTGGCGGGCTGGGCTATTAATTCCCCTCTGATTACGGCCTTCATGGCTTCCCATCTTGTAGCCGTAGAGGTGAGGTTGGGGTTTCCTTAAAATAGTTATTGATTGCCTTAGACATAGCATCGTGCACCGCCATGTTGTGCAGAATCGGCTTGTATAAGGACCATCAGCGTCTTTCGAGGGGGGCCGGGTCAAAGATCCTTGCGGTGAGAAGGATTGGGGCATGGTCAGAAAGAACCCTTGTGCCGATTTCGACTTCATCCGTGAACTGCAGGAGCTTCGGGATGAGGAGCCGTGGACGTGGGAGAAAAATTAATAGTCTGCTGTATCCGGATGGAGGACCCTCCAGGTGTCCACCAGATCCATGGTTCTGAACAGGTGACAAAGGCCCAGAGCAATCTTCAAGTCCCTGGGTGATGGGGCACCCGTTCTGTCAAGCAGGGGGTTGGTGACCCCATTGAAATCACCGCCCAATGTCATGATCTGCAGAACACGCCCCTTTTGGACCTCATGGTCCTTGTCACAATGGGGCTTGCACTGCTTGATACTCCCAACATGGCCGTCTAATGTGCAACATCTTCCTTGTCCTTACGTCAGACGTAGCGTATTTACAAATAGGCCGCGCCCCCGCGGGCCCGCGCGTCTCAATGCTACTGCAAGCAGCGACTAGACATGTGCTCTGTAGTTCGCTACACTGTTGTCCTTGTTCCTGGACCTCCTAATTCCATTCCCATTACCCTCTTCCTTCCTCCTTGTTGCCCGGACTCGTGTGCTGTGTGCTTACCCTCTTCTTTCCTGGATCCCGGAGTGTCTGAATCCTGGAGCTCTGAACGCACGCTGGAGCCAGAAGAGGCTTGCACGGGTTTATACAAGACCAGGTCCGTGCGTAAGAAGACACCGCCCAAGAAATCCTACAAGGATCGCTCCCAGGTGAGAAAAGGGGAATTCCGTGACAGTTTGAGATGCCAAACGACCGAAGTCGAAGCCGACATGGAGGCGGCCGTTCAGGATCTCATGCGTGGCATGCAAGAACTAACGACCGAGTTACAAAATTTAAAGGCGGAAAACGCTGCTCTCAAACAATTAGTTCTATCCCGTGATTCTGCCACAAAGGAAAGCGTATTGCTGGGCGGCATTGTTGACAAATATGATGGGTCGGCAAAAACCCTTCGTGGATTCCTTGATTCTTGTTTGGTTCACTTTACTTTTAAGCCCTACTACTTTTCAACCCCTAGGGCTAAGGTTGGCTTCATAATTTCACACCTTTCCGGAAATTCTCTAACTTGGGCTACGCCCTTAGTCAATTCTGGTGATGCCCTCCTGGATGACTACGCCGGTTTCATACAAGCCCTTAAAAACATGTTTGACCGCCCTGAGCAGGTCTATAGTGCCCAGGAGCGCCTGCTAGACTTTCATCAAGGATCCCAGGATATGCTTACGTATGTAACCCGATTCAAGCAATTGACCAAGGAAGCTGACTGGTTTCCTGAAGCAAGTTTTACACTTTTCAGAAGGGGACTGAATGAGGAGATCAAAGATGAATTGGCCAGAGTGGCTCGCTCAAGCTCGTTACAGGCCCTTTTGGACCTTGCCATGCAAATAGATTTTCATATCCAGGAAAGAAAGGCAGAAAAAAGGAAATCCAAAGTAACCCCCCCGAAGGCATCCTTCGAGATTACCTCCAAGACTGACACAAATCCAGGGTCAGCTACTGAACCAGAACCTATGCAGATAGGAGCCTTCTGTGGACCCATATCCCCGCAAGAAAGGATGTGAAGGATTCATACGGGGCTATGCATGTACTGTGCTCGGATAAACACCTGGTTAGAGAATGCTCTCTAGCCCCTCCTCGGCGTTCGGGAAATGCCAGCTCCCGATCCTAGATGGAGCAAGGCTTCGGGAGAGAGATGTTTGCTCCACGACTATTCCATCCTGGGACAAAACAGCCTAGTGATTGTACAGGCCCTTCTATCGCCATCCAAGAATAAGACCTACTCCATTTTGGCCTTGGTTGACTGCGGAGCTATGGGAGTATTCATTGATCAAGATTGGGTTACGTGTCACCACATTCCATACGAGACACGAAGTACCATGCAACCGGTGGAAGCGATCGACGGAAGACCCCTCACTTCAGGGCCTATAAACCTGCAGACTAAAGAGATCCAACTTTCAATAAACCATCATCAAGAGCTGATCAGATTTGACATCATTAAGTCTGCTCATTATCCCATGGTACTGGGTATGCCCTGGTTCCAGAAGCATAATACTTATATCAACTGGGCAGCAGGATCCTTATTTCTTGGATCTGAGTTTTGTATGTCTCACTGTCTATTCCTGGAATCATCGGTGACACCTTCCAAAGAACCATCAATAGATCAGCAAGTTCCACTCATGGTTTCCAATATCATATTGGTTCCAAAGGCCTATCAGAGTTATGCTGATGTGTTCTCAACCGCCATAGTCCAGGCTCTGTCCCCTCACAGACCTAAAGACTGCGCCATAGACACAGAACCCTCAGCAGTGATTCCCTTTGGGAGGATGTTCATCCTATCCGAACCTGAAAAGAGAGCCCTACGAGAATACTTGGATACCAACCTTGAAAATGGCACCATAACACCATCGAAATCCCCAGCTGGAGCCTCACTGTTTTTTGTTCCCAAGAAGGACACCAAGGAACTTAGACCTTGCCTCGATTATCGTGGATTAAATCAATGCACCCTCAAGGACCGCTACCCTTTACTCTTGATCTCGGATATCCTGGAAGCAGTGAGAGGAGCTGTAATCTTCACGAAACTGGATCTCAGGAGTGCCTATCATCTGATCCGTATCAGGGAAGGAGACAAATGGAAAACAGCCTTTATAACACCCTTTGGACACTTCGAATATCTGGTAATGCCCTTTGGACTTGCTAATGCCCCTGCCGTCTTTCAACGTTTCATGGATAGGGTGTTCTCCGATATGCTGTTCATCTTCGTCATTGTCTACCTGGATGATATCCTGATCTATTCCAAGGACCGTCTAAGGCATGAAGAACATGTTAAGGCTGTCTTACAACGACTACGTGAACATAGACTCCTAGCCAAACCCGAGAAATGCCTGTTTAATGTGACCTCTGTTCATTACCTAGGATTTGTCCTTAGTCCAGAAGGAATTGGTATGGATCAGTCAAAGGTAAAAGCCATATTATCCTGGCCAGCTCCCACTTCTGTGAAACAAGTTCAATCCTTCCTGGGGCTAGCCAATGTCTACTGGAAGTTCATACCCACCTTTTCTGAGATTGTTCAGCCGATCATTGCACTCTTGAAGAAAGACACTCCCTTTCTCTGGTCTACACCTCAAGACAAGGCATTCCAACGTTTAAAGACAGAGTTTACTCAAGCCCCCATCCTAGCACAACCCGACATAAATCGACCATTCATAGTGGAGACAGATGCCTCTAACTACGCCATAGGAGCAGTGCTGAAGCAAGAGTTCGAGGACAAGATGGAACACCCCATTGCTTATCTTTCAAGAACTCTGACTCCCAGTGAGGCACATTACTCTCTCCTGGAAAAGGAACTGTTAGCCATCCGTCAAGCCTTCACCGAATGGCGACACCTACTCCTGGGAGCGAGACATCCAGTCCAGGTCCGCACGGACCATCGGAATATTAAAGTTCTACAATCTTTGGAGTGTAGGAACAGTTGTCAGGCCCATTGGGCCTTCTTCTTTGCCCAGTACCAGTTCCGCATCCATCATGTCCCCGGATCACAGAACATAATTGCTGATGCCTTATCCCGACGTCCTGACTACGAAACAATTGAAGACCGGACCTATCCCAAGATGTTTCCCCACACGATTTTTGTAGCCCTCGCAGTCAGTCTCCTCGAAGAAATTCGGATACAAACCCAATGCTCTGAACTCTGGAAGGATATTTCAATGAAGAACCAATGGAATCTAAGAATCAAGGATGGATACTTGTTCAAGGATAATGCTCTAGTCATCCCCACACAGAAATTACAACAAAGGATAATCAACCTCTGCAACAATACCCTTCATTCTGGACATCGTGGCATCACCAACACCCTCCGTCTTATACAAAGACAATTTTGGTGGCCTAGAATGAAGACAGACGTACAACTTTACATCCAAACCTGTTCTATTTGTAGTCAGAACAAACACGATAACAAGAGACCAGCAGGTCTCCTACTACAACCTACTCTACCAACAAGACCATGGGAATTCAACGCTACAGACTTCATTGTGGAATTGCCACCTTCCAGGGGATACACGACTATCATGGTTACCATTGACTTGTTCACTCACATGGCTCACTTTACACCCCTGCATAAACTACCGTCCTCATCAGAGCTAGCTGGAATATTCCTGGAACACATTTTCCGCCTACATGGACTTCCTTCCAAGATCATATCAGACCGAGGCCCTCAATACGTCTCACAATACTGGAAACATCTCTGTTGCATTCTGGGTATCCAACGTGCTCTCTCATCAGGTTATCATCCAGAAACCAATGGAGCTAAGGAACGTGTAAACCAGACCCTGGAACAATACCTTCGCTGTTTCGCCACTAAGGTTCAGGACGACTGGTCGCTCCTAATACCCGTGGCTGAGTTTGCGTACAACAATTCCGATCATTCGGCAATCAACACCAGCCCCTTTTATTGCAGTCAAGGATTCCATCCATTAGTGTTACCCTCTGTTCTTCCACATCCCACACCTGTTCCTATCGCTGACTCCTGGATGGAAACACTCATCAATGTACACAAGGAAGCCAAGGAACACTTAGAAAAGGCCAGAATACGAACTAAACAAAATGCTGATTCTAAAAGAAGACCAGGGCCTTCATATGCAGTTGGTGATCAAGTCTGGTTGTCCTCGAAGCTACTACCCCGACACTTACGGCCAAACAAACTGGCCCCCGGTACTATGGTCCATTTCCCGTCAAGGAAATCATAAATCCTGCCTCATACCGACTCAAGCTACCCGACTCCTGGAAGAAGATTCACCCAGTTTTTCACACTTCTTCATTAAAACCCTACATCTGATCTTCCCGGAAATCTTGCAGACCCCCTCCGGTGGTGGTGAACGACCAAGTGGAATATGAAGTGTCCCGAATATGCGATTCCATGTATAAACGGGGTCAGCTTCAATACCTGGTTGAATGGAAAGGATATCCTCCAAGTGAAAGAATCTGGGAACCAGCTTCTAACCTGAATTCCCCTCGATTGCTCAGAAGATACCATCTCATACACCCGGGCAAACCTGGTGGACCGAGTCTTCGGAGGGGGCATGCTGTCATGATCCGCAGAACACCCCCCTTTTGGACCTCATGGTCCTTGTCACAATGGGGCTTGCACTCCTTGATACTCCCAACATGGCCGTCTAACGTGCAACATCTTCCTTGCCCTTACGTCAGACGTAGCATATTTACAAATAGGTCGCGCGTCTCAATGCTACTGCAAGCAGCGACTAGACGTGTGCTCCGTAGTTCGCTACACTGTTGTCCTTATTCCTGGACCTCCTAATTCCATTCCCGTTACCCTCTTCCTTCCTCCTTGTTTCCCGGACTCGTGTGCTGTGTGCTTACCCTCTTCATTCCTGGATCCCGGAGTGTCTGAATCATGGAGCTCTGAACGCACGCTGGAGCCAGAAGAGGCTCGCGCAGGCTTATACAAGACCAGGTTCGTGCGTAAGAAGACACCGCCCAAGAAATCCTACAAGGATCGCTCCCAGGTGAGAAAAATGGAATTCCGTGACACCCAGGACCACCTGGCCCTCGAGGAATGGGAGAAGAGATGACTCCAGGTCTGCGAAGACGGTCTCCTGACCGTCGTTTGGCCCGTAGACAGCGATCAGCATGTGGAGATGGCCATAAAGATCCGCTTTAACCGCCACGAATCTGCCATCTGGGCTCCGCGGAATCCCCTTCTCTTTAAAGGGGGTACCTTTCGCCAGCAAGATCGATGTGCCTCCTCTCTTGCTGGACCCCGAGGCCAGGTATTGTGTCGGGAATGTCCGGCATCGTAGCCTAGGGAAGTCCTCCGCTAAGAGGTGCATCTCCTGGAGGAACACCACCGAAGCTTGGAGATTCTGCAAGTGACGGAGGGTAGTTCAGGCCCCAAAACTTCAAGGAGATGTAGCGGGCGCTTGGTATGTGGTGGGGGGGTAGACTGGCCACCTTCAGTGATCAGGTAGGCGGTGGGGGGGAATTAACCATCCGCTGGGGGGAGTCTTCCAGTGGGGGGGGTTGTAGACGCAGGTCAGCTGTAACCGGGTTTTAAAATTTTCCAAACCAGGGCCAAACGTGGCCCAGTAACCCAGAGGGCCGGGAAGGGACCCAGCCCAACAAAAAGGGAAAAACAAAATGTCCATCCACTCGGCTGGGGCATTACGTGGGACGCCCGGGTGCCGAGAGTGTAGGTTCCGGCATGGAGAATCGACAGTTGATTATTAGTCATGCGCGGCGGGGGGCTTCCCAACTTTCGGGACTTTCATCCAGCGACTGCGCTGTGCCCTTGGCGTTGAGCTGCGTGGTTTGTCTGCCGGGAAGGCAGTCAGGTCTTCTTCAGGGGTGGAGGGCTCACCCCCCATGATGTCGCAGTTTTCCTCAAGAGCATGGATGACCCTTGTCTGACCCTCAAACGTAAACTGGAGCGAGGCCGGGTAGAGCCACCGATATTTGATCTTTCGATCCTGCAAGAAAGTAGTCAGCAGCAGTAGGGCTCTCCGACGTTGAACTGTTTAGACGGCTAGGTCCTGATGAAGCTGTATGGTGGCTCCCTGGTATGTAAGGTCACCTTGTGAGCGTCTGACCATCTTAATTTCTTGTTTCATGGTGAAAAAGTGGACTCTGGTGATCACCTCCGGGGTAGCGATCATCAGGGTACTCCTGCAACCTTGCAGTCTATGAGTGCGGGCCAGCAGGAGCAGTGACTTATCACAGTCTGGGAGGAGGGTCTGGAAGAGGTCCCTGATGTAGGTAGGGAGGGCTTGGTCCGGTAATGAGGTGGGGACCCCTCTGATGCAGATGTTGTTCTGGCGTGCCCTATTTTCCAAGTCTTCCTGTTTGCGGTGCACATTTTCAGTAATGCCCTCTAGAGATTGGAGTTTCCGTTGCAGCTGTGCAATCTGGGCCAAGTGCTCCAAGACTTGATCTTCTGTGTCCCCAATCCTATGTTCCACCTACTCTACGTGGTTGTCCAGGCTCTCTATCTTAGTCGCGACCTCCGACATACAGTTGCGGAACTCCGTCTTGATGTCAGCTAGGAGGGCCTGGACATCTTCCTTTGCGGCTAAGTGCCCCTGGGATCTGGTGGCAAATGAGGGCCAGGCCAAGGGGGGGTCCGGCTGTTTGGATTTGTCCTTCAGCTGCAGCAGGTTGGCTATATCTGCCGATTTTGGGCCCTTGTGCTTAGACATTTTAGTGCCTGGGTCGCCGTCCGCTCAGGCGGGTGTTTCCCAGTGGTTTTTGCTGAAGGCGGCCCCACGTGGTGTGGGGGCTGGTGCAGAATGGGCCCTCTTACTTCCCCCAGCTGGATGCACGGGCCTCACTGAAGTGATATGGTGGCGGCCCCTGCCGTATTAGTGGGGGACACCTAGTAAGGGTGAATGAGCAGCTTGGCTTCCCCTGCAGCAGCTTGTAGAGTAGGTCAGGCCCCTTACCGCCAGATCGCTGTGTAGGTGGCGTGATCCAGGCTGTCATTGAGGGTCGGGCTGGACCAGGACGGAGCGGTGGGCTAGGGTCAGGAGCCTCGCTTTAGCAGGATCATGGAGGTGTGTAGTAGGGGAGAGGACTCCCAATGTTCCTTCCAAGATCTGCAGGGACCAGGGTGACGGAGGCCCTGGAGGGCTGTTACGGCGGGCGGGAACTCCCCACAGCTGGGCAGCTCTGAGCCCCTCCTGGTAGGTGCTGGGGCCAGCGTGCTCAGTGCCTGCGAAGGGGGGTGCAGGCCAGCAGGAAGTCCAGCCCCGGCTAATGTCGGGCCTGCAGTGGTGAGAGGGGGAGAAGAGGTCCCACCGTGGCGTCTCGAAGCCCCGGCGGCAACAGGGCAGAGGAGCTTCGGCAACAAGCAGGGTAGAGGTGCAGCGAGAGCCCGCGCAGCTGGGCCTCCAGTACGTGGGGTCTTCACAGCCCTCCGGCGCTCCTCTACGCCACAGGCAGTCCACCCCGATCTCTCCGGCTGCAGGATGGTGGGCCGGGTCGGCCGTGGTGGCGGCTCCCTAGATGAAGCTGCGGCTGGTGCTCGCCTCAGCTGCGGTCTATGCTTGCGGGCTGGATTGAGTGTTGGTGCTGGGGCCAGCGGGCACGGTGCCGGCGATGGGGGAACGCAGAGGTCCAGCTCCGGCTGGAGTCAGGCCCATGTTGGTGGGGGGTGAGCAAAGGTCCCACAAGGTGTCCCGGGGCTCCGATGGTAGCAGGGCTGAGGAGCTCCGGCGGCAACAGGGCAGAGGAGTGGCGGGTACCCATTCAGCCGGGCCTCTGGTGCGCGGGGACCCCGCAGCCCTCCGGCGCTCCTCCCAGCCCCAGGCAGTCTTCCCCACTCTCTCCAGCCACAAGATGGTTGGTTGAGTCGGGTGCGGCGGCCGCTCACTAGATGTTGCCACGGCTGGGGATCATCTCTGCTGTAGTTTCCGCTGGCTGGCTGGTTTGGGGAGCATGCTCAATGCAGGTGGGGATATGCATCAGTGGCTGTCTCTGTCCCCTCGGCTCGGCGTCTCCACGTGGCCGCCATCTTAGGCATCAAGTCCGGGCCATGGGTTGGACCTCACCGGTCAAGCAAGCAGAGGCCTCCCCGCTCTGATTTTCGCTCCGGATTGGGCTGCAGCCTCTTAGGATGTTCCGCCCCCTGTCAGTCTGTCTCCATGCCGGGAATTGTGTTAAAAGTTAGGCATTTAGTGGCAAAAGACAGGGCGTCCCATGTAGCTCTTAGATGTTCATGGGGTAGTGTTCGTATGTGAACAGCTAGGCCGAATTTGTCAGGGGTATAGCTGTGTTCTAGTTGAGTGATAGAGTATATAGAGAGTAGGCGTAATGATGTGATATTACATCATTGTTCATCTTATTGACACACGGACATACAGTGACAGTGAGCGACTCTCCTTGCCCCCCTACTATATGGTACCAAATGCAAAAACAAGGGTAATATATGCATGGGTTCGTTGGACATGACACGAGCATATGATTGTGTGGTAAGATCTATCATGTGGACAAAACTGCTAAAGTTGAATGTACCGTTGAAATTGGTACAGCTGGTGGCACTACTGCACAAAAATACTTCGGTACAGATACGTCTAACTAGTGAGGGTGCTTTGTCTAGAAAAATAACAAAAATAGGATTAAAAAAGGGCTGTGTTCTAGCTCTGATCTTATTCAATCCATATGTTAACGATGTGGAACTATTGTGGAATGTGTCTACTACATTTGCAGCCAGGTTAGGCCATTTGGGGGTTAGCATTTGCAAACAATTTTATATTTTTTGATAGAACGGCTCAGGTGTCTGCAAGAAAAATTAAATTTGGTTGATCAATATGCAAGTGCAAACAACCTACACCCAAATGGAGTCAAATCAAACATAGTTATTTATACTAATTTGCCTAGGTCAAATATCATGAGTTGGACATTGAGCAATGAACGACTAGGACAAGTACCTGCCATAAGATATGTGGGATATAATCTTTCCAACAAAGCATCAAGGGAGATGTGGATGAAGACACTAGAGGGAAAACCATGCCCATTATCATCACAAATTAAATATCTTTTTAATTGTTTCTGTACATTTTAATTCTACCCATTATCAAGTTCTATACTATGAAGATTGAGCCGGTTCTTCTGTATGGCCTAGGCATGTGTTTTATGGATTTGGCTACTCTATTAGATACCATGCTTTGGAAAATCTCTGGAAAGAGGTACTTGGTCTTTCATTGAGTATTCCTAATGCAATCATTTGTCATGAACTTTGCCTGGTATCTCTCATAACTTGTTTTTTGTGGAGATAATTGACCAACTATGCTAAGATTATCTCATCAATGGTAAATTCTATATTTGGGATATGAATATTATTATGAGAGAGGACACTCTAGAATCGGTCAAATCTTTTCAAGCAAATATGTCTGATCTTCTGACGGCAATTGGATAATCAGAAGAATAGCTTGTGCACTGACCAGGGAGTGCAAAGCAGAATCTTTTTAACTATGATTGATCGATTGATAAGATCAGCACCTAATCCACATATGTCGAGTATGCTAGCTTTCCCCATAAAAGGGACCCACTCCGATGTATCTGAAATGATGCCCATTTAAAAAGGTGCTGGCTCTATACATGCGTTTAGATTATACCAGATACATACGGGTGAAAGAATTAAACACTGGAAATCCAACAAGGCACTATGCACTTTTAAATGCAGATTTTGCACAACTAACAATACACAAGGAACACTAAGGCACTGAGTCACCTGTGAAAATATGTTTAGTTTAAGTGTCCTGTAGATATGCATATTGGCTTAACCACATTTGCATCACGCTACCAACCTATTGCCACACTAATAGTGGCCATGCTGCTATTTTGTTTTATTCACCATTGGATGAAATGTTCAGTTCAGCTCCCTGTTAATTTTGCCTTGCTCCCTCTGAACGCGGTGGAAGACCGCTGCATGAACCTTCTGTTAATTGGCAGGCAGGAATGCACATTCTGCTGAGCGTTTTGTTTGTCTTACACTGTAGAACATTGAAGTCTCTGTAGAAACATTGCTAATTTATAAGTTAGGTGCCCGCCTCTCTCAACCATGTTTTCTCCATAGAGCCATTAATTGTAATAACGTGCAGCTGCTACGTGCTCTTTTAGAGAAAACCCTATTCCCAGGCTTTAAAGCAGACTGACCTTAAGCTTCAGGAGCAACACAGATAAGCTGTATAGCGAATGTTACCTTGTACCAGGGAACACGATATGCCCCCACGCACTGTTTTGCCCCGCTCCCAGACAGTAAATTGTCAATAGGAGGATGGGGAGAAAATGCAAACTTGTTGCTTTAGTAACATTACCTATGTGGAAAGGTCATGAACCCTATGGACCATGTCTCATGAGGGGGCTGGTCAAGTGTCTCAAATGTGATTCTGTTCAGTATATATGTGTGTAACTTTGGTTGTTCAGTGCTCTCTTCCGCCACAGTGTATGTACGCATGCATCGTGGGGCGCTGAGACCCCAGTCCGGGCTGTGATAAATGACTCTGTAAAACCTTGTGACTGATTATTTCCATTTCTTTGTAGTAAGCCTCATTTTGTGGTCTTTCAGATGGCACCCTCCCATTGATGTTCCATTCCTGTTGGACGAAGACGAGGCCGTCGGATTGGGATCACTGAGTAAAAGGGGCCCCTGCACAAGAGACGTGTTTCCTCACAGACTGCTACACCTGATCTCTGGCCGATCGCAGCGCCGACAGGACATATCAGCTAGGGTTCTGGAATCGAGGCTTGTTCTGCCACTCGGGGAAATTGCCAGCCATGACGACTGTTCGATTGAACTTGTTTGGAAATCAGGTGAGCATGTTTAAGTAAGGGAATGACCTAGTGATTTTGAATTTGAATTTGATTGGTAGTATATTTGCGCGTAAATATTGTTGACCAGGTACGAATGCGATTTTTTAGTATGCATGGTAAGTTGTCATCCTGTTTTGCAATGTGTTGTTGCTGAGGAAGACAATCTAAGGATCTGAAACATAGTCAACCTGCACCACCCACGGGGTCAGCAGCGTATGACATGTATATTTCGTATGGCCTAGGCGCAATTGTATTTAATGATGTTTGGCATCGAGAAACCAGACATGCACCCGACCTTCAGTGGCCAGTACTGGGTTGTTTTGAGTTGGCGAGAATCGAATATTTGGATTATCTGTATTGTTGCGTAAGAAAGCTAGACCAGCTGCGTTTGACGCTGGTAGAGATTGGAAGAAGGAGGCCAATAAGTGACTCAGAAGTAGAGAGAAGCATGCACGCAGACATATGATGAATGCTGAGAAGGCTTTAGTACATGATCAGCAGAAACAATGCAAGGCCATTAGGAGTATGGATAGGGCCTTTCAATTAGATGTACAGAAAATATATCCATCACAAGATTTGCATGTGTCAGATGAGTTGTTGAATAAGTTACTGAATGAGCGGAGGTCTGATTCAGGAGCTGATTCAACTGCACCGCCTCCTTATATACCTCCCCCTGCATCTGTACCCGGTCCAATTGTAACCGCTGCTGCTACACCCATTGTTCCCACTGCACCAGCATTTCCTCCACCGCCGAGCGTGCATGACTTATTTTTACTTTCTTTACCGGTTGCCTCCACTTCCACTTCCCTGCCAGTGGTTGATACTGAATCGAGAATAGTGACAGGTAGTACAATATCTGCATAGAAAAAGAAGGCGCTGCGTGATTGGGCTGAAACATATATGGTGGCGGGTGATGAAACTGCTGCCGTAAGTGCAATATCTGACCATGGGGGTATTCCTGAACAGAATGTGTTGATAGAACAAATGGGAGTGTATCTTGCTGAAATATGGATTGATTTGACTGATTCAGCTATTCAACAAGAGTTGCAGGATTTGAATTTTTTGTCTCGTTCAAAAGACACTGCGACTAATATGTATTAGCATGTTGCTAAACTGTTTGTGTATAAGAGAGAACTTGATTGCTTACATAGGGATGAATTGAATAGGGATAAGCAACACACATCGTATATACAGAAGCGATTCTTGCCCCCATTGAAACTCGTTAGTGAAGAAATGCACATTTGTAGAAGGGATGCGCTTAGATGGGAATCAGATGCTTCTATTCCACCTATTGAAGTGCATGATACATTCAGCCAGTGTTCTCCGGATATGCAACGGAAGGTGTTACAAGTGATGGTTGAGTACTTACAAGATGAATGCATGAAAAGAAATGTGTGTTGTCCTGCAGACATGATGGTTATTTACAAAAGAGCATTTTCACCTGACACCACGTTAGCTTCCTTGTCACTCGATTTGGCTCTATTGCTTAATAAGCATTCAGAACTCCCTACTCCACAACTGCCTATGAGAGAGGTTCCTCCAACACTAGTCCCGAAAGTAGAGATTCCAGAGGTAGGTAATGTACCCGCCTCCACTATTCCAGCGCACTACATCTCACAGTTTGTCCACGTCCTATTTTCGAGACAGGAATTGAATACAATTAAACATTCCATTCCAGAATTTAGGACAAATCTCACGCCCTTCTACAAAAAGATAGAATCAGTTTTGAATTTGTCAGTTTTCACCTTAGTGGATATTGGCTTATTGTTTCCCGTGATCCTACCTGCAAATTTATGGAAGCAAATTAGAACTGTAGATGATCAAGCTAGTATGGGCGACACTTGCAATGCCTTAACACAAGCTGATAGGGGTAGGAACGCGGGCGAGAAAACGCCTCAGTCTATATTGATGTTGCTGAATAATATAGTAACCAAGTTAAAAACTTTAGTGCCCGAGAAGAGAATTATATGGAACAAATTGACAGCATGCATGCAAGGTAAAACCGAGGGTGCAACTGAATTTTTTAACAGATTTGAAAGGGTTGTCAGATTTTAAATGGACAAGATTTGAGTACAGAACCAGGAAAAAGATTGTTTGTCGACAAATTTGTACAAGGAATGTTGCCTGACATTCAAAGTCAGATCATGAAATCCGAGAGTGCATGGCAAGCAAAATCGCAATCCGAAGTGCTACACATGGCCCAATATTATGGAAACAGGGTAAACACGGAGAAGGAGAAGGTGGAGAAGAAGAAGGGTGATCTGAAGACTAGAGTCCTTTTACAGCAAATAGCACAGGGCTCTTGGGGTGGGAACAAACAACTGAGAGGTCAGTTTGTGCCGCAAATGAGAGCGCCATTAGCTACTCCACACATGAATCATTGTGCGTATTGTAGACAGGAAGGCCATTGGAGGGCACAATGTCCATCCCTCCAACAACGGGCTAATAACCCATATGGCACCATGAGCAGGCGATTGAGGGGTCGCACTGGAATTGCGGGTCCTGGTAGGTACCAATTCACACAGAATCAGCATAACTAACCACAAGATACAAATGTGGGAAGTCAGAGTAGGGGACAGACACAAAATACGAATAATGGGAATGTTTTTGATAATCTGGAGCACGCATAGTGCACAGAAGATTTCACATCTGACGATGTACTGTTTCGCTAGGACAGCCCGGAGCAGAGTCTGGAACCAATACCTATTCTCACAGATCAAAAGGGGCCATATGTTGAAATGAAGGTGGGGAATTGGGAGCATTTATTTGTAGTGGATACTGGGGCACAGAAGTGCTCCATTGATCATATGCGGGTTCCAGATATCCCACTGTCATGGCAGAGCAACATTTCTGTAGGGTTCTCTGGTACCCCAGTAGTTAGTCTGGTCTCTCGGCCGGTACCAATTGCATTGGGACCATTAACAGATTCATGTCCATTCTTACTGACAACAAATTGCGGCGGAAATTTGTTGGGATTAAATCTGTTGAAGAAATTGAATGCTGTGATTTATTGTTATCCAGATGGAGAGTACTTGACGATTTCTCCCCAACAAAGTTCCACCTCACAATTTTTGTCTATGCCTTTGCCAAGTGAATTCAGCAAGGTGCCAACACACTTATCGGCAGTGAATGATAATGATGTTGGGATTTTGAACGTAGAGCCAGTACGAATAATTTTGAAAAAGGTATTACGCTGTCTCGCATTCCACAGTACAAAATCTCGGTAGAGGGAGAGCGTGCATTGAAGAGTATTGTTTCAGATTTTATACACCGAAGTGTGATTGAAGAGATTTCTGGGAGGGTGTGTAATAGCCCGATTCTACCTGTATATAAGAAAGGGGATAATGTCTTACACTACCATTTTATAATTGATTTGTGCGCAATTAACAAAATTGTTGCGCCACCGTTCCCGATTGTTCCTGATGTTACGACTATCTTAACTATGATTCCAGCTATGACCACACATTTTAGTGTTATTGATTTGAAGAATACTTTCTTTAGCATTCCTGTACAGACAGATAGCAGGTATCTGTTTGCATTTACCTTAGGTGGACACTCCTTGACATTCACATGCGTTCCCCAGGGTTACACTGAAAGTCCGAGCATATACAGCAAGGCATTGAAAGAACAGCGTGATATGCTTGAACTGCCGTCAACCCGCATATTGCTGCAGTACATTGACAACTTGCTCATTGCCGCAGATTCTGAGGATGCTTGCAAGGAGGGTATTGTTTCATTGTCAATTCATTTAGCTACACATGGTCAGAGGGAAGACGGCTGACACCTGAACGTATACGGAGCATCGCTGACATGTCTGTTCCGAACAAAAGAAGGAAATCGGAGCCCTGATTGGCATGGCTTCTTACTGTAGACAGTGGACCCCTAATTTTTCGCTTTTGATCAAACCTATGTTGGCATTGACAAAGAAGGATGTTCCTTTGCCTTTGCCATGGGACATGGATTGCCAGAACGCTTTTGATCTGCTTAAGGCTGTGTTGTGTTCAGCGCCAGTTTTGGGCACACCAAATTATGAGAAGAATTTTATTTTGTATGTGCATGAGCGTGAGGGATGTGCTTTGGCTGTATTGACACAGGAATATGGGGGAAAGAGCAGACCGTGCGGCTACTTTTCCTCCATGTTAGACCCTGTTACATGCGCTTTGCTGAAATGTTTGCGAGCTGCGGCTGCTGCGTCATTAAAACAAAGTGAGGGTATGGTTTTAGGTCACTCTTTAACCGTGATGGTACCCCACTCTGTTGACGCTCTGTTGAACAGAACACAAACACAGTATCTCACTTCTGCTCGACTAACGAGATAAGAGTTGATTATATTTGCACCGCACATCCAAATTAAGAAATGCTGTACTTTGAATCCAGCTGAACTTTTGTCGTCTCCACAAGAGGATGACCGCACCAATGACATGTCCCATGATTGCCTATATGTTACAGAACAAGAAACAAAAGGCAGAATTGATTTGAGCGATACACCTTTGAAGTCTACGGATGGAGAACTATTTTGCGATGGTTCTTGTTCTAAGCTACCTGATGGTACTCCCACTGCTGCCTATGCAATTACCACATTAGCACACCAGAAAGTGACGGACGATGTAGGAAAAGGAAACGCTTTTGCCGACAGAATTGCTAAACAGACTGACACTGATCCACATTCGGGAATGTATGTTTTAGACTCGGCTAAATGGGTTACTGATACTAATTCGATGGAAGACGGGGTCAATAGTGTGAAAGAAATTCAGGCTGAATCAACAGCAGAGGAGATCAAACAATGGGGGAATGGTCTGGCAGGATTGGATGTTGAGAGGTGTTGGGTAGACAATGAGAAGCAAAGATGGATGCTGCCCAATGCTTATGTCAATGCTGTAGTCACTATGGCACATGGTCGAACACACATATGTACGAAAAAGATATGCCAACATTTAGACCATGTTTGGTACAATAACAATATCCCGAAAATTGCCGAACATTTAGTTCAGAATTGCATGGTATGTCTACAACACAACATTGGGAAGGGCACAGCAACACCGAAAGGTAGTTTTGGACCTCCCTCCATGCCATTCGAAGTGATTCATTTTGACTTTATTGAGATGGAACGCTGCCAGAATTACAGATACTTGTTAGTTGTAATTTGTGCCTTTAGAAAATGGGTTGAAACTTTCCCCCTAAAAGATAACACTGCTCTATCGACAGCCAAAGCCATGTTAAAGGAATATTTTCCTAGGTTTGGTCTGCCGAGAGTCAACTGACCGCACTTTATCGCTGACGTCATTCTGCAAATCTGTGCAGTATTACAGATCGATAAACGTTTTCACTCAGCGAGACATCCTCAAAGTGCCGGTCTGATGGAACGCCACAACAGTATTTTGAAGAATAAACTAGCAAAGGTGTGTGTGCATAGCAATTTAAGTGGCCTGACTCTTTACCAATAGCTTTGCTCTCAATGCGGACATCCGCACAGTCAGAAACAGGACTTTCCCCATACAAAATCATTATGGGAAGGCCTGCAAATGCATGGAATCCACCGAGACCTAGAAAATTGCCCGACATCGAGTATCCATTACTGTCTGATTATTGTGACCATTTGACTCAAAACTTGCGTTTGATTCACCAACAGGTTCGAGCAGCCCTGTCTGAAAAATATGCGGGCCCAAGCCATCGAATCCGGCCTGGAGAGTATGTCCTGTAGAAGAATTTCGAGAGGAAAATGTGCCTTGCACCAAGCTGCAAGGGGCCTTATCAGGTGCTATTGGCTACGCAGACAGCGGTACGTGTGTCCTGCAAGAAACATTGGCTACACGCAACGCACGTGAAACGAGTGCCACTGCCTTTGCCTCTCGATCACAGCGATAAGAAGGAGACCGGTCATCATGTGCCTATTCTGATCAATGGCAAGTTTGACACAAAACCACTTCCTGGGTGTGAGGGGCCTGGGGAAAAGGTTCATACTTCTTCTTCTGAATCGGATGACATTGTTCCTTTGGAAACTGATGATCCTTTGTTCATCGACCATTCAGTACCTGGAGCTTTGAGGTACAACTTTCGACCACGGAATCGGATTTAGTTCAGGGATTGACATAACGTTTTTTAATAGAATAGGAAAGTGTGGTAGGATTGCTGCACCAACGAAGAAACCAACGTTGTGCCATTCCTTCGTCATTCCCCTCTGGATGAACGAAGGGTCAGGGAGCAGCAAAGAAGACTACAATCAAGATTGGCCATGTGGTCAGGTGCCACCAATGGATGACCTTATAAAGCCTATCAGTGAGGCTTCTTAACGGACGCTGAAGGACTATGCCCACGTTTGGGGCTGCTCGCTTAAATGAGGACATGGTACATTTGCAGTTTGATGGGCCTGTATATCTGTCAGGATTGATCATGAAGGATGTCCGCAGAAGCTACTGAACTCCCATAATCCTCCGGAAATGTAATCCACTAAACTGAGTTAATTACAGCTAAAATGGATACACCTCTAAGGGAAAAGGGGAAATGGGATAAAATAACAAACACGACAGGCTCTGTGCGAAGATTTGTTTCTTAACCTGTTAAAGGAAAAGGAAATTCACTATAACTTTCTACTAACCTTTTAAGGTCTGGCTTTACACAAATTATCCTTATTATACTTAAATATACACACCATACCTGGCTATCCTCAACTGAATGCCCCGAGGATTTTTACTTATCAACTGCTTCCAGGAGAATGAACATCTGCTTCAATCTTCCTTGGAATAAAGTTGGTTGAATCAGAAATGTTCCTTGTTAACTTCTTGTCAATAAACTTCAGATGAAATGTTCCATGCAGTCCAGGTATAAATATTTGTCTTTAAAAGTTTAACTTTTCCAAAAAAATGCGCCTGAACACACACGTTTAATGAATTGTCTTTTTATGAAGAGTCAAGAGATTCAGCGCGAAGCGCTAAGAGTTTTTTCATGAAATATAGATTCTTATGAGCTCCACACTGAACACGCGTGATTTTACAAATGAGTCTCCGTATCACGCATGCATAATACCTTAAATGAGTCTCCTTACCGCGCATGCGTCATCAACCTTATTAAACTTTGTACCGCTCATGCGTTAGTATTGTTAGTATTTGTAGTGAGCTCCGTACCGCGCATTCGCTAGGTTTAGTAGTGAGCTCCGTACCGCGCATGCGTTAAAACGTCTACTCTCGCTTTGTTAGTTTCTTGCCGATACTCCGCGCATACACAATTAGGTTTGTGCAGAACATGAATCAAACTGTTTTAACAACACAAAGGAAAATTATACAGTTTAAACTTCTGTTCGCGCGCGCTCGCTCAAGATCAGAATTGAAGCCTACAACGTAATCCCCTACGCCATTAACACTTGCGCAGTTAATGGAAAATGACCTTCCCGACACATTAACTCCACGTTGGAATTTCTCTATAAAGAGAAACTCCTCAAATACATTGGCGGCCGCCAAACACTCGCTCGCTCAATGAGACTCACTCTCTCTCTCAGTTTTTAAAGAATGAATTAACAAATCCAGGAGCGTTTCAGGTGCAAATTATAGTTCAAATATCCTTATGCTCTTGCTCTCTCCTGAATAATATTCAGTATTTACTTTTCCTTATTTACACAACTAAAATCCAAGTTCAACTATATTATAATGTACACTGAATATCATTCTAAGAAATCTCTAATAGAAAAAACATAAAGGTTCACTTAGCTTTTATCTTCAAAGTTTATGACTTGACTCCTAAAGACTTCCTGGTTCCTTCCTGCTTCAGTTATGTTAAAGTTAACTTCTAAAACCTGGAATTAATATTTCTTCACAGAAGCTCTTAAACATAAGTCCTCTCAGTTGAGATGCTGTCAATGAAAGGCAGTTTAGAATGTTCTCTATCTGCCTTTCATTCACTCCATCCAATCAAAAGGCTTGTTGCTAATTGTGCTGAGAGTCACCATCTTGACCTGGGAAGCTCTCATTACTCTGAATCATAGAGTTAAGGCCAAATCAAATAATTGAATAACATTCACATCTACTCTTTCCCACATAACAACCTACAATTAATTAAATAAGACCTGACAGTATCAAGGGCCATGGTCCCAGAGGAAAAAATGGATAATTATTTTGGTGACAACTTGCATTATGGTCACATTGATACCGGTGCTATGGTATTTGGATAGTGCGCATCCGCTTAATACTCTATTGCCAACTGTCAGTGCATCTATAATGTCTCCTTAGCATGTGTACGCACACACTCTTCATCCACCTGATCTCATAGAGGGGGTTATCATGACAACACCCTTGTGATGATTATGAATACAACTCATGCTATTTTTAATAAAACAAACTGCTGGGTTGGCACACATTTACCACAGCATCGTGTGAAGGGGATAGGTTTGCATATGTATCCTCTCGCTCTGTCTACTGCATGTAATGCCACATTTAAGGCACTGTACTTTGGACGATGGAACGACAGTGCCACTGGTCATTTTCATGGAACGAATATAAATGAATTTGATTGATTAGTATTACTGCTTCTAGGATGCTCAGTAATTGCAAACATAAGTACACTGAATACTGCCACTGTCAGACATTCAGATAAATATTCCAGAGCTTACCAATCTATGATCTCTTTTAGAATGACTCAAGTGGGTAACAAGGTGATTGCTCCGCCATCATACACCATCAATCTGTCCCATTCTGTATACAAAAAGAAGGTTCCCGACCTATGGGCTCATATGATAAATGCATGAACACATCTGTTCTAGTGAAGGAGGAAAGGCCTCTGTATATAGGGGGCTCTATCTATTTCGTCTGTGGGATTGAAACTTATCCTTGGTTACAGATAGATTGGCAAGGTACATGTTATATGGGGATACTCTTACCAGGGGTTTATATCACTAACGCTGCTGATATCCTGAAAACTCATCCTAAAAGGGAACTCGAAGGTAACAACCCCCTGCAAGTACTGGAGGATATTGCTAAATCCATGGTTGCATTCTGGGAACACATAATTAACTCTCAAGACATTAGGAAATTGGCTAGAATTTTGGAGAAAACTATCAATGAGACTACTGACATTATGTTTAATATGACACTGGAACAAAAGACCATTAGACTAGTGGCCCTTCAGAACAGGATGGTGTTAGACATAATCCTGGCTGAGGGGGGTGGTGTATGCAAAATGGTTGGGTCCGCGTGTTACGTTTATGTACCTGACTCTGCCCCCACCACTGTCCAAGTAATAAAGAGATTGCACATTTTGGGTTCATTTTGGGTGCATATTCTCCGAGGGGATTGGGATTTTACTACATGGTTTGGGAGTCTACTACGAACTTGGGGTTGTAAGATATGCTCTGTCTTGACTATTATCCTTGGTATAGTTCTATTCTGTTGCTGCTGCATCCAATGTTTGCCTGTCCTGGGTTCCATGATAGGGGATTGCTGTGTATGTTCGTTAGTCAAATTGAAACAAAACCCACACTTGCCGATACATGTCACCAACGCACTGGTCATGCAGGAGGCTACTATAAAAGAGTATATGGCCCTCAATGTTTATGATAGTGATGACTCAAGGTGTTCTGGTGACGACTCAATGACCTGGTTGTCTGAGGATGCCATGTCTGGATGATGCTCTTGGCTTAGGCCAAAAGGAAGGTTTGAGAAAATATGTTTAGTTTAAGTGTCCTGTAGATACGCATATTGGCCTAAGCATATTCGCATCACGCTACGAACCTACTGCCACACTAATAGTGGCCACGCTACATTTTGTTTTATTCGCCATCTTGGATGCAATATTCAGTTCAGCTCCCTGTTCATTTTGCCTTTCTCACTCTGAACGCGGTAGAAGACCGCGGCATGAACCTTCTGTTAATTGGCAGGCAGGAATACACATTCTGCTGAGTGTTTTGTTTGTCTTACACTGTAGAACCTTGAAGTCTCTGTAGAAACATTGCTAATCTATAAGTTAGGTTCCTGCCTGTCTCAACCATGTTTTCTCCATAGAACCATTAATTGTAATAACGTGCAGCTGCTACCTGCTCTTTTAGAGAAAACCCTATTCCCAGGCTTTAGAGCAGACTGACCTTAGGATTCAGAAGCAACACAGATAAGCTGTTTAGCGAATGCTACCTTGTACCAGGGAACACGATATGCCCCCACGCACTGTTTTGCTCCACTCCCAGACAGTAAATTGTCAATAGGAGGATGGGGAGAAAATGCAAACTCGTTGCTTTAGTAACATTACCTATGTGGAAAGGTCATGAACCCTATGGACCCTTTCACATAATGGGGCTGGTCAAGTGTCTCAAATGTGATTCTCTTCAGAATATATGTGTGTAACTTTGGTTGTTCGGGGCTCCCGCCTGCCACGGAGTCTGTACACATGCATCGTGGGCCGCTGAGACCCCAGTCCGGGCTGTAATAAATGACTCTGTAAAACCTTGTGACTGGCTATTTCCATTTCTTTGTTGTAAGCCTCATTTTGTGTTCTTTTACACCACCTGCCCGTACTTTCACCTTTCGAGACTACGATTCTTTTAAAGCTCCTGTTGAAGTTGGATCTGAGTATGCGGTACATTTATTCTGGTCAAGACTGATGTGGGACGAAAACTTGTCACTGATAACCGCACTGTATAATTTTCTTAATGCAATATTGGATTAATTGGTGTGAACATGGTAGTAATTATTAGGGAGAATTCTCTTATAAGACTAATTTCCCAAACCTAGTGAGTCCCCCAGCAGCTTTGCTGGATTTTTGGGGTTTGTTTTCTTCTCCGGCTAAGAGTGAGACTCTTTTCCTCCCACTCTTAGGCATGATTTCAGGTATGCCTTTGACTTTTTATGTGCTTATGGGCTATGGGGTTTTCTTTTTACTCCATAGGGTATCCTCTATTTTTTATATGTGTGTTACACAGCACCCTCAGTGCAGTAACACAAGGGTGTCATAGTGACCCCCAAACATAGACTCCATACCCTGGGACTGACTACTGTCTCCCAGGGCATGTAAAGTCACCATTGACTTTACTAGTCCTAAATTGTGAACAGAACCAGTACAAACCATCATATTGTGGAAGTACTGGAAGGGGTTAATTATATTGCCCCTGGGTCTGTTTTCAAGGGGGCACTGTCCAGTCCTCCCTTGTCGAGTTTCTGGCTGGTGGCAGTGGTTTCCACGCAAAATATTCCACCGGAATATTCTCTATGGGATTTTCCCATTGATTTTAAACGCACCACTTTTTGGGTGCAATGTTAAAGATACCGCCAGTTTATCTATTTAATATTAAATCAATGGTTGGGTCTTTTTGCCAGAACTCTTTTCTAAAATGGTGTTCGTGTCCGTCTCTGTAACTCTGACCAAGGTCAAGCCCTTTGTTCCACTTTTTGGCGGGCTTCTCCACAGAAGCCCTCCAAATGGTGCCACTCTGTCTGGGTTCCACAGGAAGGGTGGAGGGGGGAATTGGCACCCTGGACTGCGTTGCCTCGGCAACCCAAGTCGCACTCTACTCTGATTGGCCCAGTGGTGAGCCACCCGGCTCACCACTTAGCATGTGTGATTGACAGCTAGGCTGATGAATGGGGGGTTTTCTGCATAAAAGCAGGGCCTTTGGGACTGGAACTTCAGAAGATGCCACAGGACCTAAGAATCCGAAGAGGGAAGAAGCTGAGCCATCTGCAACAACGACACCACCGGTGAAACCCTGCTGCAACTACCTCACCACTTTCCCGACGACAAGAGAAGATCTTCTGCTGGACGAGTCTTCTTCCTCTGAGCTGGTGGGACCAACCAGTTCGCCCTTTTCGCCTTCCAAAGACATCTCTTGGTCAAATTGCCCGTGCCAAGCACCCCGGCAGCTGGATAGTCAAGCTTCACCACTTTGACCGCGAATAAAAGGAACGTACCTTTTATTGACGAACTCCGCGGCTGGTTTCATCCCTGTGCAGTGCAACGACTCCACGTTTCCTCCTCGACGAGATTCTCTCTTCCCCTGGTCGAAACCACGAACTGCAACCACTGCCAGGAACAACTGCCACCGCTGGAGCCTCCTCTCTGTTTAAGGTACTGTGTCCTGCCTGGCCTCTCTTTCTTCGGTTTGCCCAAAGTGACCCTTAAATCCTTGGCTTGCCAACTGGGTTGGCCCCAGACCTTCTAACTTTACCTTCTTGAATCACCCCAACCTCTTTTGAACATTCTGTAAAGACTTTTCGTGCATTTTAAACCACGTGATCCTGGGCACATTTCGCTTTGCTCCCTTTAAATTGGGCCTGGTCTATGAACTTTGGCTCTACAGTATTTACTGCCTTTCTTCCCTTGCTGAGAACTCCTAAAAGTGTTGGGACCTGTTTTAATTCTATGCTCTGCCTTTTTCTCTCCCTTTAACTGAACTATTGGAGTGCCATCAGGTTATGCACTCACATCTGTTTAACAAATCGTGATGTTTTAACTCTGACTTGTCTGATAGTTATCAAGGGAGGTGTGTATACTTTACCTGATTGTGTTTTAACTTGCTTTTGATTTAGAGTGCTAGTATATTGCCTAAAGTGTATTTTA
Source organism: Ambystoma mexicanum (assembly GCF_040938575.1). Lineage (NCBI taxonomy): Eukaryota > Metazoa > Chordata > Amphibia > Caudata > Ambystomatidae > Ambystoma > Ambystoma mexicanum. Next base: position 1,265,791,873 of record NC_090929.1, on the reverse strand, counting down.
AATAAATAATTATATACTTTTGATACAAAGCTCTGGTCAGTGTTTGTTTGCTCTACTGTGTTTTTAGCCCTATTGTGTATACTCTATATACTGCCCTACTCTTCTTGAGAGAAGTCTGACTGCTCAGCCACAGCTACCAGGTAAATCTGGGTGTTGCAGAATGCTACCAATTGGGTTTACTGCTTACTCCTGTAGTCTTAATCTTTTTGCAGTGTTCCCCAAGGGAACTGCACAGGATTCTGCCTAACAGTAATACTATGAATGAGACTTTTTATGAGGGAGAAATCTATGTTAGATTGATTTTAGGAATGTTTGTGTATTAACTTTCGAATGTATACTGGAATTACTGTTGTGAACCTCAAGTGTGTTATATATATTTATTTTTTAATTGTTTTCATTAGCATTTCAACAGTTTACATAACAATCTCCCGTCACCCCAACACCCCATCCCTACCCCACCACTATCCCCCACCAATTCACCCTCGATCAGCAGTACCTGTAATAATAAATAAAACTTTAGTAAAGCATTCATCCAAGATCCCGTACATTAATGCAACGCTAGGCAATGTCCAGTATCCAAATATTTTGTGGGCACAGCTGAATTCGGTAGTCCTCCTTGAAACGGTCCAACAGTGTACCCCAGCCTGTCCTGAACTTTCGGTCTTCCACTCGTAGATTATACGTAACCCATTCCATGGCCAAGACTTGCCAGAGTTTCTATAGCCACTCATGGTAAGTTGGGCCCCCCTCTTTCTTCCAGTTCCACGCTATCACAGGTTGGGCTGTCAAAATTAAAACCATAAATGCCTTTTTGTGTGCCCTGTCTGGCAGAGTCACATCTTTTGTCCAAAGGCCCAGAATGCATTTGCCTGCCCCAGTGGCTACTTTAGCCCCCCCACCCTCCCATAGAATTTTATTGAACAGGCCCCAGAAAGGTTGCAACGCCGGACAGGACCACCATATGTGGAGCCAATCCCCCCACCTCTTAAATGTTATGCCAACAATCCGGGGACATGTCTTTGAACATCTTACAGAGTCTCTCCGGTGTATAGTGCCATTGAGTGAGAATTTTAAACCACATTTCCCTTAGTTGGATAGATTGTGCTCGTTTCGGGATATTATACCAAAGTGACTCCCATTCCTATTCAGCTATTGGACGATCTAAGGTACCTTCCAATTTGCCCATATATAGCCACTTACCCAGGGTCAGGCTCACTAAATAAGGCATAAAATGTTGAAAAAAGGTGGGAGTCCCCCGTGTGCGATGTAATATATTTCTCAAATGCTGTACACTGTCTGCTAGCTTGAGGTGTATTGGGGAATGCAAGGTCCAATGCCGAAGCTGATAGTAACTGAGTCGGTCCCTTTCCGTGAGTACAAAATATGGTTTACATTGTTCAAAGGTTTTAATTTCTTGGCCTAGTATGAGATCTTTTAGCCTTGTACAACCCCCCTGCTTCCATTTAGCAAAGGGTCTAGCCTCCATCCCTGGTGTGAACTGGGGATTCCCAAATATTGGTGTGAAGAGCCCCGGAATCATGGATATGTGTTTCGGCTCCCTCACTTTGTCCCATTCGTCACCCACGAGTGTCGTTATTCGTGATGCCTTCATACTCGGAGTGCGGCCGGCCATAGGTAGCCATAGAACCTCATCTAGTGGAGCACCCACCACTGTCCTATCCATAGCAACCCAGTGTTTACTATCATCTCCTGCAAGCCATTGTTTCAATACCTTCAGCTGGGCTGCCCAGTAGTACATTCTAATGTCAGGGAAGGCCATCAAACCCCTATTTCTTGGGGGGCCATTAAAGTCTGCAGGTCCACTAGTGGTCTTTTATTCTGCCATATAAAGGTGGATAAGATGCTATTGAGTGACTTAAAAATACACCTGGGTATAGCCACCGGCAAAGCCTGAAAATAATAAAGAAAGAGTGGTAGAGTCACCATTTATATCGAAGACATACGCCCCAGCCAGGAAATATATAAGGGGTTCCACCTTTGCAGGTCCCCTCTCAAAGTGTTAAGCAACTGAGGGTCATTTGCCTCGTACAGTGTTGACACAGATTTTGTAAATGAAACTGCAAAGTATTACATTTTTTCTTCTGTCCATAGGAATTGGGTGGATCCCTGGATTTCTTCTATGATCTCCTTTGTTAGTGTGAGGTTAAGTATTTTGGATTTATGTGTATTGACTTTTAATCCCGGGACTGCCCCAAATAACGCTAGTTCAGAAGCAATCACTTTCATGGATTCTCCGTGGTCTGATACGACCAGCAACATATCATCGGCGAATGCCATTATTTTGTGTTCCGACCCTCCAAAGTGAATCCCTTTTAATCCTGGCACCTCCCGTATGCGTTGCAGGAAAGGTTCCAGGTATATTGCGTAAAGCAAGAGGGATAACGGGCATCCCTGTTTGCTACCTCTTTCTAAACGAATCGGGCCCGACAATTGTCCATTGATAGACAGATGGAAAGTTGGGGTTTGATAGTTTGCCTGTATTCTCTGCAAAAAGCACTCGCCAAACCCCATTTTCTCCATTGTTTGAAAGAGAAAGGGCCACTCTACCATATCAAATGCCTTTTCGGTGTCTAATGTGAGGAGTGCCGCTGGGCTCCCACGCCCTTCTACTTTCTCACTTAGGTGGCAAACCTTTTTTAATTCATCAAAGGTCTGGCATTTTTTTATGAACCCCGATTGATCGGGCCATATTAACATATGAAGTCTGTCCGCCATTCATGTGGCTAGAATCTTGGTGTATATTTTGGCATCAATGTTAATTAGGGCTATTGGACGGTATGACCCCCACCGTGACGGGTCCTTGCCCGCTTTCGGGAATACCACCAATTTAGCCTCATCCATTGACGCAGTAACATGCTCACATTTTTCGAATAAGTTATACAGGCACGTCAAATGAAGGGGCCAAATTTGCCAATATTTCTTATAGAATATGGCTCTGTGTTTTATATTTATTATACATTTTACTTCTGTGTATATGTGTAAAGGTTTATTTGAAACCAAAACACAATTTAAAAAATGTATTTGGCAGACTCTGTTCACACTGAGGCAGAATCAGAGAAGGGTTGGTCTGAGCCTATTCCTCCTACTCGTGCCAAGTGTACTTCCCATTCAAACCCTAATTCTAATGCCTCCCTTAATAGGGAGGAAAGAGCCTTGATTCCTTTTCAATTAAAGGAGCCGGGGGAAATAAGAGAAGTCCCTTAATCAGTGGCCTCTTAAAATGAATGTAGGAATAAAATGTTTCAAAGTCTCAGGCCAGGCTGTTCTTCCTAAAAGATAATGGCCCTCATTACGACCCTGGCATTAAGGGTTAACGGTGCCGTAAAAGGTGTCGGTGCCGTTAAACCCTTAATGCCTGATTACGAGGTCCCTTTGCGGCTCCCGACCTTAACGGCTGGTCTGGACCAGCCGTTAAGGTAAGGACCCACAAAGGGACTTTTGAGGTAATTACGGTACCGCAATTTGCAGTACCGTAATTACCGCCTTCCCCAGTCCCATTGAGCCCTATGGGGCAAAAATGGGAATGGGGAAGGGCCAATGGTAAATGGGGAATTACCGCCCCGCCAACCTTGGAATGGGGTGGTAATTCCCCATTTACCATTGGCGGAATCGATAAGTTACCGGCGTTAACCATGGCGCTATTAGCGCTATTAGCGCCATTGGTTAACGCCAGAGTCGTAATGAGGGCCAATATGTTGAAGGGAATGTGTATCATCTATATTTCCCTGAGAATCATGAGATATCAGGAAAAGCCACATTGATAGTGTCTTTGCTAACAGAGGTAGAATTTGCCATTTATATCTCTACCTATATTACACCTGAACAAATACCCAGTTTTAAGATCTATCCCCTTATATCTAGTGGAAAGGAATTGAAACGTATGCTTCTCAGTTTATCAACCACTACTCATGAAATACATTGAGGAGATAGATTGGGCAGGTTGATGTATGATTTAGCTTGGAAGTCATGGCATTAGCAGAAAAGCACCTGAAAATGCTTTGAATGATTCTGGAAAAAATTATTCTACCTGTGAACTTCATGACACTTCGTCTAGTAAGGTCCAAGAGGAAAATCACCAGAATACATGTCATATTGTATGAAGAAAGGGAGTTATTGCCATAACCTTGAAACCCTATGTAAAGCAAAAAGGGAACATTCCCAACTGCAATGTTATACTGTTTTGAGAAGGACAATAGTTGCCTGGAGCTTGAACCTCTTTATCAAGAGCAAACAAGTGATACTTGTCGACGACAAGTGTAGAGCTTATCGTCCATATGGAGTCTTGAAAGATGGAATGTGGAGGAAGAACACAACCAAATCTTTTTGAGGAGACTATCAGATTATTGATAGAAGATCCAATGCATGTGCTTCTTCCTTTCTAGATAAACATGTTTCCGAACATGAGGAGAAAAATAGATCCATACCTCCAGGTAATGCTATATCTCAAAAATCTACTTCTAGAAGTTCACAGAAAAATACTTCTCCATTTAAAGACCTAGATTCTTCCGAGAAAGATGTATCTTCTGAGTCAAGTTTCTTGCGATGGGGAAGTTTTGAATCACATGCGTATGGATGTAGAGCTTATCGTCCATATGGAGTCTTGAAAGATGCGTGGGAAGAGGAAGAACAAGCAATTTCTGGAGATAATCTGTCATCTGCAAACTTGTCTAAATGTAAAAGGTGAGTGCAATCAGATAACATGTTTTGTACTGGAATGAAAAACAGTTACAGGATACCTGTAATATTTCAGGGTGAAACAATCTGGGTTCAGTTAGATACTGGAAGTAAAAACTCTGCTATGTAAGCTAGTCTTCTTTTATCTAGTTGGAAAGCTGTGGGCTATAAAGAAATGCATTGTGTACATGGTCAAATAGAGAAACATCCCCTAACGATTCTTGATGTTATCATTCTAGGGAAGAATTGTTCAGTATTAGTAGCAGTAATACCTAATCTGCCTAAATGTTTGGTTTTGGGTAGTGAAAATCCACGCTTTAATAAATGTATTTTTTACAGAGCTCAAATTAAACTAAGAACTGAGGCAAAGTCTCTTATTCAAAAGGAAGGGATAAAGGTTTCATATCCCCCCTGTGATTCATGAGTCTGTGGAGATTTCTTTAACAATGATCCAATCTGGGACTGGGAAGTTGGTGGAACTACTAAGAATGCAGTGGATGGAGAAGTAGGAGAGGAAAAGGAACCTGGACTGGGAGGTCAGGTCTTTAGAGGAAGGGCATGCAAGGAATCCCAACCCTGGCCGTGGGGTACTACAGGAGGATCACCTGGGAACAGACAGGGCCCAGGGTGGTGAGGAGATTCTGTGGGATTAGACACAGTATTTTTACTCTGATAGGAAGATTCTCACCCCGGTACCTAAAGAGGTTGTGGCTTATTGTAATTTTAATGTCTCTCAACCTCATGTGAGATATAAGGTTGTGAACTCCAAGGTTATAAAATCAGAACAGACTAAACTGAAAATAAGATTATTTTTGGTGTCCCATACTAAACACATTCCTCAAACCCAAGGGTACAATATAACGGTTTGTGAAAATGTTGTCTTCACTAAACCATCTCCTCTATGATAGCTAAATCTCATAGCTCCTCTGTTAAAAGCTGTAAGGGAATTAAATCTACCCTTATAAATAATGGAGAAGTTGAAAAACCTAACTTTTGTGGAAGAAACTACAAGTCCCAGAATCCTAGAGGTACTGAGATGAGGAAGAGGGAGGAAGAGGCATGTACATGTATTAGTCAGGCAATTAAGCCTAGTAGCCATTGCAGTAGTCAGGTAATTAAGGCTAATAGCCTACACCTGAAGCCTATCATTGAACCTGTGAGGCATAAAAGGCCCCAGCAAGAAGGGAGGAGTAGAAGGAGCAGGAATGAGAGCTGGAAGGCTGGCTGGAGCAGCAGTAGCAGAGGAGAAGCATAAGGCTGGCAAATCACAAGAATGTGGAAGAACATAAGGGATGCGGGAGCTTGGTGAGAGCAGATTTCACCAGCAAGCTCTGAGAGAGTCCTTTTCTTCCAAATTCTTAAATGCAAGGCTACGCAGCAGGAGACTTGCCGGAGGCTGAGATTTCCCCATTTGAGCCCTGTTGCAGTGGTTACAGAGCTGTGAGCGTGTAGGAGACTAAGGCCAGAAGCAGAAGGCAAGCCAACAGTCTCGGGGGGGGGGTGGGACTCACAAATTCAGTGGCTAGACCGAATACACCTGTGCTGAAGAAGGGTGTGGGTCAGTGCCATTGAAGCCAGTCAGTGAAGTACAAGTCCTTGTTAAACAATGGACTTGTATCACTCACCCTTATCGTGAAAGCTTTAATGCTCGTGTGAGAAAGAAAAGACATTTAAATCCATTGTTGAAAACTTTAAAACTTGATTCTGACTAAGGGAGTGATCGTGTGTCCTTTATTGAGGAAAAGTAATGCTTTTAAAAAGTTAAAAGTAACAATGAGTGAGCACTGCATCAAAAGAAGGAAGGGAGGTCGTGTGAACCCAATTGTGTTACCCAATCGAAGTCAGAGCTGTATCCTTTATCATAACATGGAAATATAATTCCTCATTTAACTTTAAACTTTCAATTCTATCTTAAAGAGAGGTTGCATGTGCCTAATTGTGTTTTCACTTGAAAGACTGAACTCTATACAGTATCCAGAAGGGACATTATTTCTATTTCAAATAAGTAAAGAGTCTAAAGTATTTAAGGAGAAGAACATGCACTACCCAAGCCAAGAGGCAAAGTCTTTTCATAGTGAAACAGTCTTGCCAAGAGTTAAAGAGCCATTTTACGACACTGTGAAGTTGTTAACAGTCCACACCATTGTTAATTAAAGCTAAAAGAGTGGCAAATAAGCTTCTGGGTAATTAACTGGGCTGATACCTGGCAAAAAGGTGAAAACAAAGCTTTGGAAGGGGAACCAAATTCCTGGAAAGAATACTTTGAAGTAAAATACAACCTGCGGTGGGAAAGACTGCTGAAGCTAGAAGGGACAGAGTCGTATGGGCAGACACATGTTGTTCTTTTGGTAGTCAGTCAGACAGAAGAGGCAAAGAGGCTGCCACTTTTGTGAAAACCATTAAAATGAAGAGTGCCTTGCCTACATGAAGAGGTTGAATTGTCTTGAAAAAAAATCTACCTAATATTTCAAAAGTACTAAAGCAGTATTAGTAATACTAAAACTGTGGTTATATATGAAGTTGTCAGCGAATATTACATTGATGTGGGTTGAAGTAGTAACATAATGTGGGATAAAGGTGACTGTTCTCATACTACCAACATAAGAAGTGTGGTTGTTGAAAACAGAAGCGGCAGCACAGAGAAAGCATCTTGACAAATGTAACAAATGTATAGTTGTGACTGAACAAGTCTTAAACAGGGCTCGAAATTAGGATTGGATAAGCAGGAGCTACAAGCAGCTCCTGGGTATCCAGCAGTAACCAGCCACTAGGGGCTACCACTTGGGAACATGGAGCTAGTACCTAGCGTTACGCAAATCTAGCTTGTACATAAAATGCTAATATTTAATTGCATCCATTATTTATGACCCTTTTGTTTTAAATGTCATACAGATGTGTCCTAATGTTTATTTATAGATTGTCCAAAATGCACAGATTAAATTCACATAGTTGTGTTTGTTCGGCATCAGTTGGCATGGGCAGCCAAAAGTAGCTCCTTGTAACTGTTGATTTTAATCATGCCAGGCTCTTCTAGGCTATAAGCAGGAGCTTAATAGCTCTCAGCTCCCCTCAATTTCGAACCCTGCTTAAAGAATTGTGTATTATTGACATTGAGGACCATTACACTTTCTTCGAAACTGTGACAAGTTATCTTGAAGAAAAGACAATTTATCATCATAACCAGGATTACCATTGGCACTTTTTCTTTTCTGGAAGTTGGAAGGGGATTTTTTCATGCAGGATCAAAAGAGTTGTTACCAGTGGAATTTAGTTTTTTGAACTTGTTTTGAATAAGAACTGGTTCAAAACCTTTCTTTTCTTTTGCTGAACATTTTGAAGTTGCCATTAAAGCCTGAGGAAGGGATTTTACCCAGGACAGGAGAAAGCCATTTAGACATTTTGTTGATATTGTTTATTATATTGTGCTGCTATATGATTTCCTTTGTATGTTTGTTGTTTAGTGCAAGGGCCAGTTTACCTATGCTAGAGAATGTTCCCTTAGCCTTTACACTAGGTAGGGAATTGCTCTGTAGTTTAGGGCAAGTAAGGTGTTTTCTTTACATAATTTCTTTAGTAAAATGGCATATTTTGATGAAACTACAAGCAGTTGTCCGCCTCGCATTACTAACCCATCACAGTGCCCAATGGGAAAGGTGTCCCGCTGGCAGGACAATGTGTGGCAAGCAATTTCTGCTTGGCATGCTCATTGTCCTGGTAGCAGGACACCTTACCCTTTCCGAACAGGAGAGGTGACCCACTGCCAGGACAATGTCCCAAGGAGCTTTGGGTAGCAGAGGGGCTCTCACCTTGCTATGTGCCAATGCTGGATACTCTCCTGCCCTTTGGCTATATTAACAGTAGGAGCGAATTTGAAATCGTTTGAATAAGGAACTCCCGGATGCAGCCAAGAGAGTTACTGTGGTTTATGTGGATGATATCCTGATTAAGAATGAGGACATAAAGAGCCATTTCAGCTAAATAAGGCATGTACTCAGCCAACTAAAAAAGGCTGGGGCAAAGGTATCACTGCAGATGGCGCAGTGGTGTAGAAAAAGGGTACATTTCTTGGGACATGAAGCTACAGACCAAGAATTGGATCCACAGAAGAAAAACGTCAAAGACGTTCCAAAGTTGAGGGATCCCACACATTTCCCAAAGGTTTGAAGAGCTTTTTTTTAAAGCGTTTTTATTAGATTATTATAAACAACAAACAACAACCATGGAACATTATCAGCATACGTCAACATATGTATTTATTAACTACATCTAATTCTACCACTCCCCCCCAACTGGGCATATATAACCTATCCGGTCATGTATATTTCAACTTGTCGCATCGCCCTCCCTCCCCCGCTGCCGGTTCAATTGTTTCTCCCCTTCTCTCGTTTGCAAACAATGTCACAGTCAGCTATCCATCACTGGATGTCTATGCTCGCTTCAGCTTTTTGTTCTCTCAATGCTTTCTCCCATGCCCTTGTTTCCGCTCTAATCCATTTATCCAGCTCATTCAACCATCCAGTTATGCTAGGTTCTTTAGCATCCTTCCACTTCATGGCTATGCTACGCTTAGCCAGTATGTACATCAAGTCTTTTAGTTTATTCAATGATTTATCTTTCCCATTCCTCTTGTAACAGCCTAGCATGCAAGCCTCTGGTGTCTGGATGCCTAGATCAATACCGCCCTAAGCTGCCTTGTTGCGACTCTTCCCCAGAACTCCTGCACGATCGGGCATCCCCTAAACATGTGTATAAGCCCAGCATTATCCGCCCTGCGTCTTGGTCATTCCTGCGTAGTTGCGCCTTTAAATGTTGCAATGACAGCGGGTGTGAGGTACGCTCTGTGTGTAATGTACAATTGTGTTACCTGCAGCCTGGCGTTCCGAGAGACCTTCTTGTGGTACAATGTTATCCTTTTCCATTCGCTATCCTCTAAAGTCCTCCCAAATTCCCTTTGCCATTTCTCTTTACCCTTCAGTTCTGATCACAAGGTTTGATCTAGGAATATCTCATAAATTCTAGAAATAGCATGTCCGCCCTCCGCCACAGTAAGCAACAGCTCAATGTCCTCATTACCTATAGCCTCCTCAATGTTGTTCGGCCATCGTCCTCGCAATGTCTTAATTACTGTGTTATACAACAGGAACTGGCCTGCACGTAAGTCTGTGGCTTCTTGCAATTCCCCAAACATCTTCCACCCTGCCTCCTTCTACAGGTCTCCCACCGTGGCTACTCCACACATTTCCTGTCATGCCCTTACCACTACCCTGCTACCTAGATTCCCTTTCAGGATAGCCGCTATCGGTATCTGTGGCGATAGCGGGTCCACTAGTTCCATAATTCTACAAGTCCTATTCCAGATTCGGATACCCAACTCCACCAAATAAGGATTACCAGCTTGTTCCCTGGCGGAGATCCAGAGGAGGTCCCTCATGTATCCCCCTTTTATGACCGGTTGTAGCAGCGCAGTGTCCATTGTGGGATCATCTGCCATCCATTGTACAACATGTTGCAGCTGGCACGACAGGAAGTACAGCTCAAAATTAGGTATCTTTAACCCGCCCTGTGCGCACGGCCTCTGCAGTGTGCTCAGAGCCACCCTGTTCCTCCCATCTTGCCACAGGAACCCCCTACACATTTTTTCCAAATCCCGGAAGTACTGCTTCAGTGTACAGTATGGAATGTTCCCAAAGCAGTGCATGAGTCTCGGCAGTGCTACCATTTTCAATAACGCTACTCTCCCCATCACCGACAAGGGCAACTTACTACAGAACTCCATAGATTTTGCCAACCCAAGTTGAGCTTGCACTGTATTAAATTCATGTTCTCGTTTAGGGTCATGATGAATGCTAATTCTCAAATATCTAAAGGAGGGCCTGCTCCAGGGTAAGGGAAGGACTGGCAAGTCCTCCTCAGCCCTCTTTGCCATAGCAGCCAGCGGAAACATGCACGACTTAGACCTATTTATTTTGATTCCTGTTAACCTGCTCGAGTTGTCCAGTATCTCCAAGATGTATGATAGATTCGTCCCTGGGTATCTTAGATACAATAGCACATCATGAGTGTACATGGATACCACATGCCTCACCCCGCCTATGTCTATTCCCATATCTCCGTATTCTTCTCGCAAGTATACCACCATAGGTTCAGCTGCTATGATGTACAGCCTCAGAGACAGTGGGCATGCTTGCCTCGAGCCTTTATGCAACTGCCATGCTTCCGAGTACGTGCTCCCCATCCTGACTCTGGCCCTTGGCTCAGTATACACCAACCTTACCCTTCTCTTGTACCCATACACCTCGTCATACACTTTTGCCAGTAATGGCGCTAACACATCGCTATAGGCTTTGTAGAATTCACTTGGGATCCCATCTGTTCCTGGTCTTTTACCCGTGGGTAGTGTTCTAATAGTGGCTACTATCTCTTCCAGGGTTATGGGTGCCTCCAGTGGCTCCGCCTGGAGAGCATCTAGCAGGGGTAGTGCTATTAAGTCAAGGACATCATGTATGTCCCTTTCCTCTCTCCCTTGGGGGTCTGTGTATAGTGCCTTATAATATTCAGAGAATACCTCATTTATGCCCGCCTGTGTATTCACCTCCTCTAGGTCTGTTTTACGGATTGAGCATATTGGGAATCTCATGTCATTCTGTCTGCACAGCCAAGCTAACATTCTCCCAGGTTTATGCCTTTGAGCGAGGCTCCTTTCAAGGTGCTTCGCATAATTAAACTTCCCCAGCCTGTCCCATTGTGCCTTGCATGCCTGTGTCAATTCAATTATTTTGTCTACGTGCTCCTATCATGTCTGGTTTCCCTCTCATGTGCTCCCAGGTTCTCTTCAATATCCTCAAGTTCCCTGGTGATTACTTTCTATACCCCACCCGACTCCGCTACCATTTCCCCCTAATCACCACTTTGTATGCCTCCCAGACTGTGCTCACCTTCTGCACACTCCCCTCATTTACTGTGAAGTATTCCACTCTTCCTAATATCCATGTGGGGATGGGCGGTCTAGGTGCGGACACTCTCCACCTCGCCACAAGCGGGGAGTGATCTGATAGTACCCTGACTAAGTACTCCAGCTTTGAGAATTATAGTTTGTGCTCCTCCCCAGAGAACATGTAATCAATATTTGTATATAACTTGTGAGGAGCCGAGTAATGAGAGTATGTTCTATCCTCCCCGTGCTTCACCCTCCACAGATCCCTCAGTTGGAAGTACGTCAACAGCGAGTTTAGCACCTTGGCCAGGGGGGTGGCCGCTAGTGTTTCTCATCTGATATGTCCTTAATTGGATCCAAAGTACAATTAAAATCCCCTCCCCATACTCACTCTCCTACAGTTCACATAATTAAGTCCTCTGACATTCCAGGTCATGATTTTAATTGTACCCGCCATGAGTAGCAATGTCTAGAGTGTCAGTGCGGCCACCAACCTGTTGCCATTCTTAGTAAGAGTGCAATGCAACGTGCAGTCATTTGTGCTAGGCTCTCCTCCTTCCACCCAACGCCCTCTCACCCCACTGCAAACAAACTTCAAACATAACGTGTCCCGCTAAGCCGTGCATGCAAGGACTTTCTTGTGTCTGCTCCATTCAACCTGGTCTCAAACTAGTCTCCTGGTGCCCTACGGGCGGGCCCTGCATCATAGCCCTTAAACTACTTCTTCAGGGGGATAGCAGGTCTGCTCTTCGCGCTCCCCTCTACCGGGTTTCTGTAACTCACACTTTTGCTCCTGCAACTTCATCACTTATAGCTTCCATCATACTTGTAATTGCTACCCTATAGCAAGATTACTTCTATTACACAATATCTACATATGTGTTAGGCAGAATCCTGTGCAGTTCCCTTGGGGAACACTGCAAAAAGATTAAGACTACAGGAGCAGCAGTAAACACAATTGGTAGCAGTCTGCACCACCCAGATTTACCTGGTAGCTGTGGCTGAGCAGTCAGACCTCTCTCAAGAAGAGTAGGGCAGTATGTAGAGTATACACAATAGGGCCAAAACACAGTAGAGCAAACAAACACTGACCAGAGCTTTGCATAAAAAGTATATAGTTATTTATGTAAAAACACATTTGAAGTAATATACCAGCACTCATAAGTAAAAGCATGTTAAAACACAATCAGGTAAAGTATACACACCTCCCTTAATAACTATCAGACATGTCAGGGTTAAAGCACACTATATGTTAAGACAGAAGTGAGCGCTTAACCTAGATGGCACTCCAATAGTTTAGGTTAAAATGGGGAAGAAAAGGCAGAGCATAAAATAAAACAGTTCCCAACACTTTTTAAGAGGCAGAGCAAAGGGAAGAAAGGCAGGTTATACTGTAGAGCCAAAGTTCATAGGCCAGGCCCACTTTAAGTGGAGCAAGCGAAAATGTGCCCAGGATCACACGGTTTAAAGTGCACTAAGAGTCTTTGCAGTGTGTCAAAAAGGAGTTGGAATAGTTCAAGAAACAAAGTTTAGCAGGTCTGGGGCCAACCCAGTATAGAAGTCAAGGATTTAGGGGACACCTTGAGCACTCTGTAGAAAGGGAGGCCAGGCAGGACACAGTACCTTAAATGGGAAGGAAGCTCCAGCGGGGGCAGTTGTTCCTGGCAGTGGTTGAAGTTCGTTGTTCCAGCCAGAGCAAGAGAGGATCCCATCGTGGAGGAAGTCTGGAGTCGTTGCACTGCCCAGGGATGAAACCAGCCGCGGAGTTCCTGATTTAAAAGGTGCAGTCCTTTTATTCGCTGTCAAAAGTGGTGAGCTTAGCTATCCGGCCGCTGGGGTGCTTGGCACGGGCGATTCGACCAAGTAACGCTTCTGGGAGCGAAAGAGGGCAAACTGTTTTTCCCACCAGCTCAAAGGGGGGAGACTCTTCAGCATTAGATCTTCCCTGTCGTCGGAAAAGTGGTGAGTTCATTGCAGCAGGTCTTCACCGCTGGTGTCGTCGGGTTGCAGGTGGCTCAGCTTCTTCCTCGTCGGATTCTTAGGTCCTGTGGCGACTTCTGAAGTTCCAGTCCCAAAGACCCTGCTTTTATGCAGAAAAACTCCCATTCATCAGCCTAGCTGTCAATCACACAGCTCACCACTGGGCCAATCAGAGTAGAGTGCGACTTGGGTTGCTAAGGCATCGCAGTCCAGGGTGGCAATTCCCCCCTCCACCCTTCCTGTGGAACCCAGACAGAGTGGCACCACTTGGAGGGCTTCTGTGGAGAAGCCCGCAAAAATAGTGGAACAAAGGGCTCGACCTTGATCAGAGTTACAGAGACGGACACAAACGCCATTTTAGAATTGAGTTCTGGCAAAAAGACCCAACCGGTGATTTAATATTAAATAAATAAACCGGCGGTATCTTTAACATTGCACCAAAAAGTGGTGCGTTTAAAATGAATGGGAAAATCCCATAGAGAATATTCTGGTGGAATATTTCGCGTGGTAACCACTGCCACCAGCCAGAAACTCAACGAGGGGGGACGGGACAGAGCCCCCTCGAAAAACAGACCCAGGGGCAATCGAATTACCCCTTACCAGTACTTCCACAATATGATGGTTTGTACTGGTTCTGTTCACAATTTTGGACCAGTAAAGCCAATGGTGACAGTAGTCAGTCCCAGGGTATGGAGTCTATGTTTGGGGGTCACTGTGACACCCCTGTGGTACTGCACTGAGGGTGCTGTGTACCACACATACAGAGAGACAGATGATACCCTATTGAGTAAAAATAAACCCCATAGCCCATAAGCACATAACAAGTTAAAGTCATACCTCAAATCATGCCTAAGAGTGGGAGTAAAAGAGTCTCACTCTTAGCAGGAGAAAAAAACAAACCCCAAAAATCCAGCAAAGCTGCTGGGGGACTCACTAGGTTTGGGAAATTAGCCTTTTAAGAGAATTCTCCCTAACACTCGCCCCCCCACCCCCAGACTAAGGGACAGGAGAATTGAATCCACTCCTGGATGAATCTCATACCTCTAGTCGGTTACAAACATCCTAGAGAGACCATCAGCATTTTGGTGGTGACACCCTGACCTGTGCTCAATGGTGAAATCAACCCCTTGAGGGCAGATTGACCATCTAAATAGTTTTGGGTTTTCCCCTTTCATTTGCATTAGAAGTAGGCCCTTGCATCCCTCCCTCCCCGCACCCCTTCCTGGTTCCCCAGTCCACCCGCCCGCCTGCCCGCCTCCCGACCCGCCCTCCCTCCCTCCCATTGGTGTATCCACTTTTCCATCGAGTCTATCGACTCGCGAGGCCCCCGCCGGCTCCTTTGCAAGACCCTCGGAGCGCGGTGAGTGTGTGCCCCAGAAACAACACCCACCTGGTGTTTGTTCAGCCCTGTAAAAGGTGGGCCCGTGCCCAGAAGTAGGCCCTTGCATCCCTCCCTCCCCGCACCCCTTCCTGGTTCCCCAGTCCACCCGCCCGCCTGCCCGCCTCCCGCCCCGCCCTCCCTCCCTCCCATTGGTGCATCCACTTTTCCATCTAGTCTATCGACTCGCGAGGCCCCCGCCGGCTCCTTTGCATCCACACTTCATCACCGGTCCCCCCAGGGCAGCCCTCTGCCCGGCAGCCCCCAGCGGCTAAGGGCCCCGAGTCCAAGGGCGACTCCAACAGAGGCGACTCCAGGAAGTTTCAGCAGGTGTCCGCAGTGGAAGCCAACCCAGTGGCCAGCCGTCAACCAGCAACTACAAGGACCAGTAAGGTAGGGGGGCCAGGGTTGGGAGAAGTACAGCTTTACACTAAATACCTAACCTCGTCGCCCCAAACTGCATTGATAGCAGGGCCGCCGTGCCCAAATTGCATTGTCTGTTCTCTAAATTGCATTGATAGCAGGGCCGCCGTGCCCAAATTGCATTGTCTGTTCTCCAAACTGCACTGATAGGCTTCTTTCCCACTATACAGGTGTCTCAAACCTAGCAGGGCCGCTGTGCCCAAATTACATTGTCCGTTCTCCAAATTGCATTGATAGCAGGGCCGCCGTGCCCAAATTGCATTGTCTGTTCTCCAAACTGCATTGATAGCAGGGCCGCCTTGCCCAAATTGCATTGTCTATTCTTCAAACTGCACTGATAGGCTTCTTTCCCACTGTACAGGTGTCTCAAACCTAGCAGGGCCGCCATGCCCAAATTGCATTGTCTGTTCTCCAAATTGCATTGATA
This sequence comes from Ambystoma mexicanum, assembly GCF_040938575.1. Lineage (NCBI taxonomy): Eukaryota > Metazoa > Chordata > Amphibia > Caudata > Ambystomatidae > Ambystoma > Ambystoma mexicanum. The sequence goes on along the minus strand of NC_090929.1, from coordinate 1,265,776,036 downwards.
GCAGGGCCGCCGTGCCCAAATTGCATCGTCTGTTCTCCAAACTGCACTGATAGGCTTCTCTCCCACTATACAGGTGTCTCAAACCTAGCAGGGCCGCCGTGCCCAAATTCCATTGTCTGTTCTCCAAATTGCATTGATAGCAGGGCCACCGTGCCCAAATCGCGTTGTCTGTTCTCCAAATTGCATTGATAGCAGGGCCGCCGTGCCCAAACTGCATTGTCTGTTCTCCAAACTGCATTGATAGCAGGGCCGCCACGCCCAAATTGCATTGTCTGTTCTCCAAACTGCACAGATAGGCTTCTCTCCCACTACACAGGTGTCTCAAACTTAGCAGGGCCGCCATACCCAAACTGCATTGATAGGCCTCTCTCCCACTATACAGGTGTCTCAAACCTAGCAGGGCTGCCGCGCCCAAATTGCATTGTCTGTTCTCCAAACTGCATTGATAGGCCTCTCTCCCACTATACAGGTGTCTCAGACCTAGCTGGGCTGCCGCGCCCAAATTGCATTGTCTGTTCTCCAAACTGCATTGATAGCAGGACCACCATACCCAAACTGCATTGTCTGTCCTCCAAACTGCACTGATAGGCTTCTCTCCCACTATACAGGTCTCTCAAACCTAGCTGGGGTTCTGTCCCCAATTGCACCTGTGATATTAGACTGCATAGTACAATATTTAGATTGCATCGATAGGCCTCTCTCCCACTATACAAGTTTCTCCTGTAGCGGGGTTCCGTCTCCGTATTACAATGCATCATATTCAGACTGCATTGATAGACCTGTCTCTCAAACCTAGCAGGGCTTCGGTGCCCTAACTGCATCAAGGGGGTAGGCCCTAGCTGCGCCCCTCAAGGTCAGTCCAGGGCCAGCACGTGTCCAGCCCCTATAACATACATGGTTAGCTCACCACAGTGAACCACGCTCAGGGAGACGAAGACTAAAGAAAGCCACTGTTAAAACCCAACTATATAACTATACAACCCTTAACTCCACCCTTATACCCCGACCGAGACAACAACAAGACTAAAACAACTCGGAATCGTACAATGCCGCACAAACGACCCACCCAGAGGGAAAGAAGAGAAGAAAGAACAAACACTCCGAAACTTCAACTAAGAACCGCAACAACAGAACACACCCCCACAGAAAGGCTCAAAGATCGGACCAACACTGAAAGAAGAGACAAATCCCTTTACCTAACTCCATACCTCGCTGAGACCTTCTCACCAGATCGAACCAACGCAACGCCAAAACCAACTACATTGAACAACCTAACAACATCACGAAGAAGGATGAACCACACCAGATACAACAAGTACACAACTGAAGCAATAACACCATACATCACCAAAGCAAGAAGAACCCCCAACCCACAACCACGTCTCCCGGAAGACGAACCAGATGAAAACAAAAACCCTAGACTAAACCTAGAAGAACTACTCGAGGACGCCGACAACCTGAAACCTGCTCCTGAACAAGATCAGAAAACGACCCTAATAAAAAAAGGCAAACCAAGCTACACCTCTAAACTCCACTGCAATCTAATAAATGCAAGATCCATGTCAAAACACTCTACAGAGATCTTCGATCTACTCGACGACAACGGCATCGACATCCTCTTCATCACAGAAACTTGGCTGGACTTGTGAAACTACAAAATCACACTCCAAAGCTGCCTTCCAGCAAACTTTAAAGGCCTTCAAATAAACAGGAAAAACAAAAAAGGAGGAGGCATCGCAATAGCATTTAAAGAGCAGCTGAAAATAAGAACAGACAAACCACTCAACATCCCCAACTGCGAATCCATGGTCATACACCTAACAGCTAGCCCAAAAACCAACGTCACATTCATCCTGGTGTACAGACCCCCAACGTATGATGCATCCTTCGTCGACAACTTCATAGAAGCCATAACCAACATAGCCATCAACCACGAACACCTAATCATACTGGGGGACTTCAACATCTGGTTCGAAGACAGTCATGCCAACTCCCAAAATTCACTGATTGAACAACTCGCTACCATGAAACTACGACAACTAGTAAAAGGGGCAACTCACTCGGCAGGACACACCCTGGACGCAATATTCGCAGAGCAAAAACTCATCACCACGGCACCGCCAATACAAATACTGTGGAGTGACCATCTCATCATCCCATTCGTAATCACTCTGCCTACTCAAGTCTACATCCAACCTCCTAAACTCACAGCCACCACAAAAAGAAACTGGAAAGACGTCAAAAAAGGCAACCTATTCGAACAACTGGAGTTAACCAAGCCCTCAACAACAGAACTAGAACTAGCTGACCTAGACGGGAAAGCAGAGATATTACACAAATGGATCGCAGATACAATTGACAAGATGGCCCCAGAAAAACCATTCACACCATCAAAAAAGAGAGCAATGGCAAAATGGTTTACCCCACTACTAAGCACCATGAAAAAAGAAAACAAAAAGATGGAAATGGAATCGAGGAAAGACTACAACCCAGACAAAAAAACAATGTTCCAGAAGCAAATTTGCGCATACAAGAAGGAAATTCAAAAGGCAAAGAGAAGGCATTATGATGACAGAATCACAAATGCCACCAACACACAAAAAGAAATGTTCTGCATCATTAAAGAAATGAGAAACCCACCAGGCTGTGACAACACCCCAACCCCCTCGGAGAAACTATGCAACAACCTTGCAGACCACTTCAAAAAGAAAATCAATGACATCCGACAAACCATCCAACAGAGGCCAACCAGCAGCGACATACAACCAAACGAACCTAAATCAGAACCGCAGCACAAACTCAATAACTACCCTGAAATATCAGCAGAGGCATTCGCAATGCCGGACATCTACAAATCAATCCTCGCACAAGGAACACCAGCAGAATACTTCAGAAACCTTCTAAATCTATCACTGGCAACAGGAACCGTACCAAGGATCTTCAAATCGGCTTACATCAAACCACTTCTGAAAAACACAAGCGGGGACGTAGATGATCTCTCCAACTACAGACCAATCTCCAACATCCGCTACCCGACCAAACTCCTCGAAACCTACGTATACAAACTAACCCAAGAATACGTTGAAGAACACCACCTCCTAGACCAAGCTCAAGTCGGCTTTAGACCCACTAGATGTACAGAAACAGGACTACTATCCATCGGGGATGACCTAAAAACAAACGCCGACTCCAACTCAACATCTGCCCTTATTCTGCTCGACCTCTCCGCAGCCTTCGACACAGTTAGCCATGACACCCTAACCAAAAGACTAGAAGACATAGGCATAACAGACACAGCGCTATGCTGGACTAAATCATTCCTAGCAGACAGAACTGAAACCGTTTGGATGAAACCCTTCAAATCCACCCCACGAGTCAACGACTGTGGAGTACCACAAGGATCCTCTCTATCACCACTGTACTTCAAAATCTACCAAACCCCAGTAATCAGAATCTTCAAGAAACACAACATCAAATGCTACAACTACGCAGACGACACTCAAATAATCTACAAGATCGAAGACACCCAAGCCGATCATTCAAACTTAACCGACTGTCTAAAAGAAGTCTTCAACTGGATGAAGGCCAACAACCTGAAAATCAACCCAGGAAAAACAGAAATCATGATCATATCCAAAGACCAAGAGAAGGAAACCGCCATCCCGTGGCCAACGGAAATGGGATCCGCACCATCACCATCTAAGGTAGTAAAAAATCTGGGAGTCCTGATGGACAACACCCTAACCTTAGAACTGCAAATAAACGCAACAGTCCAGAAATGCTTCTTCCTCCTCCACACGGCAAGGAAAATACTACCTTTCCTCTCCTTCACACACAAAACACTCACTATCGTCGGCCTCATCATGTCAAGTATCGACTATGCAAACAGCCTCTACCTCGGTATACCGGAATACCTACTGAAGAAGCTACAACGGATCCAAAACACAGCAGCCAGACTACTCCTCAAACTATCCAGAAGAGACCACATCACCCCGGCCCTAAAAACACTACACTGGCTCCCAGTAAAACAACGTATCATCTTCAAAACTATGTGCATAACGCACAGGGCAATCTGCGGACACGGAGCAGAATTCCTACAAAAGAAAATAACAATCTACAAGCCAACGAGACCGCTCAGGTCAACCAACGAAATCCGACTGGAACAAAAACCTTACATCAAGAAGAAACTCAGAGGCACCGCTTTCTACCACTTAGCCGCGAAAACCTGGAACAACATCCCAAAAGTAATAAGGAACACTAAAGATCACCTTAAATTCAGAAAATTACTAAAAACCTGGCTCTTCAACACCAGAGAATAAAACCGAAACAACAATAAGACAAATGACTCAACAGAAAAAGACATTGACCAGCCCCTAGAACCTACAGAAGTACTCTGAGCACCAGTAGGGCTGACGCTGGACACAGGGGTCCACCTGCGAGACCTAGGGAGACGGAGGCAACAACTCCAGCCAACCCTTACCATCCCCCACCGCCCGTACAGCCACAACTAGATAGCACGGGGTTGTGGAACGGATGAGATACCACCAATCACCACACAATCGGAAGTATAGACACTAGCAGGTGCGCTAGTCATGTGGGTGGGGGTGAGGAGCATGCAAAGTTATTAAGGGAGCGGGCGGAGGTGACAGCTAAATCCTCAAACGGCCTCGAATGCAAAAACGGGCACGCACCTCCTGAGGCACAGGGTGCACAAGCATCCCGTCGTGTAAGATTACACGAGCCCAACCAATTCAATCCAGGATAGAGATACCAACTAACCAATACCACTAACAACTTCCTTCTCTGCATACACCTCTCAAACTCCAAACCAAACACAACCACAAACCTCCAGCACAGCAAACCGCTCGAACTTCACTACACTGCAACAACAAAACAAAAAACACACATAGACTCGCACATCAGCACACGACGACTACCGGCTGCATACACCCCAGGCCGAGCCGACGGAACCACCGGGCTGAGGCTGCCAACAGCACATCACTGCAATCTTGCACTTTTCCAGCCTCCACCCACTAACCCACCTCTCCCTCCCTCTTTCAGAGCCGCCACAGCGCCAGGGGACCACTCCGGTGGTGATAGTGCGCGGTACAAATGACCTTTAACATTAACATTAACCATCTCAAGGGTTGGTGGTCAGTCTGAATAACAAAAGTAGAACCATACAAGTATGGTCTGAACTTCTTAAGAGCCAACAAAATAGCAAAACACTCTCTTTCAATGGTGGCCCACCTTGTTTCAGGATCCTTTAGTTGTCTACTGATGAAGCAAATGGGGTGTTCCCTACCTTTCTCATCCAGTTGGCTAAGGACTGCACCTATATCTGCATTAGAAGCATCAGTTTGTACAATGAACGTTTGTTGGTAGTCAGGAGCTCTGAGAACTGGAGCTTGACAAAGGGCTTTCTTCAGGTTTTCAAAAGGCCCAGTTGCACTCCTCATTCCATTTGACCTTTTTAGGGAATTTAGGAGAGATCACATTCAGTGGAGAAGCTATGGTCCCATAGTTCTCTATGAAATTCCTGTAGTGCCCAGTGAGGCCTAGGAAGGCTCTCACCTGGGTCAGAGTAGTAGGTGTTGTCCAATTTTGCACAGCTTCAATCTTACTGGGCAAAGGCCTTATTTCACCACCTCCTACCTCATGTCCAAGGTAGACCACTTTACTCTGCCCAATCTGGCATTTAGTTGCCTTTATGGTCAGATTGGCCTTTTCCAGAGCCTGCAAAACCTGCCCTAGGTGGTCAACATGCTCTTCCCAGGAGTGGCTGAACACTGCAATGTCATCCAAGTATGCCATGCAGAAGTCCTCCATCCCGGTCAGAACCTGATTTACCATCCTTTGGAAGGTAGCAGGTGCATTCGTCAGTCCAAAAGGCATAACCTTAAATTGGTATAAGCCAACTGGGGTAGAAAATGCAGTTTTCCCCTTGGCATGGTCTGTCAGGGCTATTTGCCAATAGCCTGACATCAGATCAAAAGTGCTGAGGAACGAGGCTGCACCAAGTTTATCCACCAACTCATCTGTCCTTGGTACAGGATGTGCATCAGTCTTGGTGACTACATTAAGAGCTCTATAGTCCATGCAGAATCTCAGTTCTTTGGATCCTGCCTTTGGTACTAACAGAACTGGGCTAGACCATGGATTAGTAGAGGGCTCTATTACCCTGAGGTCAAGCATCTTGCTGACCTTTCCCTTGATGTGGGTCCTTACATTCTCTGACATTCTGTATCCTCTGCTTTTTACTGGCAGACAGTCGCCAGTGAGTATATCATGCTGTCCCCAAGGGGTCAGGCCTGGTGAAAGTGAGAACAGGGGGGCAAACTGATTTAACATAGATTTGCATTCCTCTTGTTGCTCAGGTGTCAGTTTTGAAGAGAGATGAACTCCTTCAATCTTTTCATCCAAAGGTAAGCCTCTGAGGAGATCAGGGAGAGGTTAACTATTTTCTTCCTCTGCTGCTGAAGCTAGAAGCAAAGCTCCTACTTCAGGCCTAGAGACATAAGCCTTTAGTCTGTTGGTGTGGAAGACTCAGGGAGCCTCCTTGGGATTGCCCAAGACCACCAGATAGTTGACCTCTCCAGGTTTTCCCACAATCTTGAAGGGTCCCATCCATTTGTCTTGCAAGGCCCTCTGCTTGTTGGGATCATAACAAGAACTAGCTGGTCTTGAGCAAACTCAACCATGTTAGCCTTTTGGTCATGCCAGTGCTTGACCACTAGCTTGAGCCATCATCTGTGACATTCTCCTCCGGAGTCCTATCACGTAGTCAGTCACTCTGACTGGCTTAGGGGAAGGAGCACTCTTCAACCCCTCCTTAATCAGGGCCGATGGACCTGTGACTGGATGGCCCTAGAGAAGTTCAAAGGGACTATAGCCTTCTCCCTCCTGAGGGACTTCTCTATAAGCAAAGAGAAGGCATGGCAGTAGAAGGTCCCACTTTCTTCTAAGGGGTTCTTCTAAAGCACCTATCATGCTCTTCATTGTTCTTTTAAACCTTTCAACCAACCCATTTGTCTGTGGGTGGTAGGCGGTAGAGAACTTGTAGGTAACTCCACAGTATTTCCACATGGCTTTCATGTAGTGGGACATAAAATTTGACCCCCTGTCAGAGATTACCTCCTTAGGAAACCTAACCCTGGTAAAAATACCAAGGAGGGCCTTAGCCACAGCCTGAGCTGTAACAGTCCTCATAGGAATTGCCTCAGGGTATCTAGAAGCATGGTCTACTACAACAAGGATAAACCTGTTGCATGAGGAAGTTGGAGGATCAAGGGGACCAACAATGTCAATCCCTACCCTCTCAAATGGGACTCCCACCACTGGGAGAGGGACAAAAGGTGCCACATTCTTGGAACCACTCTTGCCAGAAGTTTGGCAGGTGTGACAGCTCTTGCAGAATTTATCTACTTCAGTCCCCATTTTTGGCCAATAAAAGTAGAGTGAGAGCCTTTCCTTGGTCTTCTTGAAACTCAAGTGACCAGCCAAAGGAATCTCATGGGCTAGCTGCAAGAACTGAAGTCTGTTTTCTTGAGGGACTACAAGTCGTTTGTAGTCTCCAGGTGCAGACTCAGTCGGTTCACTGTAGAAGAGGCCATCTTCCCAGTGCAACTTATACTTCCCAGGCTCTTGCCCATCAGCCTGAGAAGCTGCCTGGTGGCGGAGACCTTACAGAGTTGGACATTCTCTTTGGGCCTTACGGAAAGCTGATCTGCTGGGGCCACCTTCTGCCAGTAAAGACTGCAGCTCAGGATGGTCAGCAGGGTCCAGATCTCCAATAAGTTCTTGGCCTCCAGCTAGCTCTTTTTCAGAGTCTAGTTCAACCACACAAGGTTGTACCTCCTTCTCAATCTCAGCTGGAGCTGGGGTTACGGGTGTAACTTTGGACAACCTAGGCGAAGTCCTTGTTGGAAGCACTAGAGTGCTTGCTGCTGGTTTCTTTTTAGAAGCCTTGGGTTGCCCCTTTGCTTCGGGTTGCTTAGAGATTGCAGTAAGTAGCTCCAGTGGAGTAGGGGTGATTTATTCTTCCATCATCTCCTTGGGAGAACCTCTCAAGGTTTTCTCCCTTGCAGGTCTGGTTAGTTCCTGTAACCTTTTACTAGGAGGTCTGGGGGCATGTGACACAACACCAAGAGCTTTCAGGTCATTTCCCAACAGAACTCGTCCTGATACCTCACATTGTACACTGACAGGTATCTTCACAGTCATATCATTGCACTGGATGAGAGCTGGTAACTGGGGACACATCTGCACAGGCCCTCCAGCTAACTTGGTGAGGCATTTGGGTGCCCTAGCAACCTCCTCTGCCTTGAAAAAAGATTCATCCACCACAGTTATGCTGGCCCTAGTGTCCCTAATGGCAGGAGTCTCCTGACCATTCACCTGGACACTGTCGTTATAATACTCTTTAGTATTATATGGGATAGAATTATAGACATCTAAATTCTGTTGTTCCCACAACCCCAGGGACACGAAAGAAACACTGACTGAGACTCCAATGGGATCATCAGCCAGTAGTAGAAAGTTTCCACTTGTCATTGGTACTTCCTCCTCTGGAGCGAAGGCTAGGGAGACAAGCTGGACCCCTGAAGGTTTACCCTTACATCTGGGATCTCCTTTCACATGGTCAGTAGAGCCACAAACATAGCATTTTTCAAATGCTTTCTGGAATGGAGGCTTGGTCTGACCTCCTTCTGGTCTGGGACCAGAAGGTACACTAGCCTGATTTGGTTTTCCTTTTGTTTGGGGCCCTCTTAGGAATTGGAATTATTTGAATTCTCTTTGGAGTCCTTTTTAGGCTGTTTCCCCTCATCCTTTTTCTGAGATGCCCCAGAATCCTTGTGAGTAGCCCGGTTGGCAACCCACAAGTCAGAAGCCTTAGATAGTTTCTTGGAATCTAATTCCTTTGAATCAGCCAAGTGCTGTCTGAGCTCAGGAGAGCAGGCATCATAAATTGACTCCAACATAACAAGATTTCTCATTCCCTCTTAAGTGTTCACTCTGTAACCCTTAATCCATCCCTCCAAGTTTTTCAAACTTTCACTCACCCAGGTAGCCCGAGGGGTACCATCATGCTTTTTGAGGGTCCTAAACCTCCTAAGGTACTGAGAAGGGGTCTTCCCAAATCTAGCTATTAAAGCTAGCTTCACACATTCATAATCCATCCTATCCACCCCCCCCCAACTCCATTACCACATCAGATGCAACAGGGGGCAGCCTAGAGAACAACCAAGGAAGCAACTGATTTCCTGTGATGTCCTGGAGCCCATGATAATACTCAAACATAGCCAACCAATCCAACACATCCAACTTAGGTTCATACATACCCACAATCTCTTTAGGCATCCGGGGTCTTTTGAGACTGGAACTCCTAGAGGATCTGCGGAGAGAAGTATTTTCAACAGACAATTTCTTCATCTCGAGCTCATGCTTGAGCACCATTTCTCTGAGCGTTAGGTCTTGGTGCTTTTGTTCAGATTGGGCATTAATTCTTTTGAACTCTAATTCAAGCCTCATTTTTTCTAGTTCAATGAATTCAGGACTTAATGTGGGACCTGACACAGGTCCAGTAGACATAGCTTGAGGTGCTAGAGCAGGCAGAGGGCCAGTGGGGACAGTTACATTAGTCTCACTTTCCTCTTCTGAATCTACAACAATATTATCAATACTTTGATCCATATTACCATCAATACTGTTGTCTACATTTGCTGGGGAGGTAGGTTCCTCTGAACCACTACCCAGACTTTGGTTTTCTAACAATCTTTCTATTAGTTCAATTTTCTTGCCTTTAACAGGAAGATCCTTATGTCTACAAAGAACTCTTAAACAATCAGCAGTTTTTGCAGAAAGGGACTCCTGGCTGTAACTTTCCATAGTTTGACTTGTTAAAAATGTACTTTTACAGTGCTAAGCTTTGTGGTTAGTTGCACTAAGGTGTTTAGACACTCTAAAATGTATGCTCAATACAAATCCCACCGCTGTACACCAGTGTTAGGCAGAATCCTGTGCAGTTCCCTTGGGGAACACTGCAAAAGGATTAAGACTACAGGAGCAGCAGTAAACCCAATTGGTAGCAGTCTGCACTACCCAGATTTACCTGGTAGCTGTGGCTGAGCAGTCAGACCTCTCTCAAGAAGAGTAGGGCAGTATTTAGAGTATACACAATAGGGCCAAAACACAGTAGAGCAAACAAACACTGACCAGAGCTTTGTATAAAAAGTATATAGTTATTTATTTAAAAACACACTTGAATCAGGTAAAGTATACACACCTCCCTTAATAACTATCAGACAAGTCAGGGTTAAAGCACACTATATGCTAAGACGGAAGTGAGCGCTTAACCTAGATGGCACTCCAATAGTTTAGGTTAAAATGGGGAAGAAAAGGCAGAGCATAAAATAAAACAGTTCCCAACACTTTTTAATAGGCAGAGCAAAGGGAAGAAAGGCAGGTTATACTGTAGAGCCAAAGTTCATAGGCCAGGCCCACTTTGAGTGGAGCAAGCGAAAATGTGCCCAGGATCACACGGTTTAAAGTGCACTAAGAGTCTTTGCAGAGTATCAAAAAGGAGTTGGAATAGTTCAAGAAACAAAGTTTAGCAGGTCTGGGGCCAACCCAGTATAGAAGTCAAGGATTTAGGGGACACCTTGAGCACTCGGTGGAAAGGGAGGCCAGGCAGGACACAGTACCTTAAATGAGAAGGAAGCTCCAGCGGGGGCAGTTGTTCCTGGCAGAGGAAGGATGATCTCATCGTGGAGGAAGTCTGGAGTCGTTGCACTGCCCAGGGATGAAACCAGCCGCAGATTTCCCGATTTAAAAGGTGCAGTCCTTTTATTTGCGGTCAAAAGTGAGGAGCTTGGCTATCCGGCCGCTGGGGTGCTTGGCACGGGCGATTCGACCAAGTAACGCTTCTGGGAGCGAAAGAGGGCAAACTGGTTGGTCCCACCAGCTCAAAGGGGGGAAGACTCTCCAGCAGAAGATCTTCCCTGTTGTCGGAAAAGTGGTGAGTTTGTTGCAGCAGGGCTTCACCGGTGGTGTAGTCAGGTTGCAGGTGGCTCAGCTTCTTCCTCGTCGGATTCTTAGGTCCTGTGGTGACTTCTGAAGTTCCAGTCCCAAAGGCCCTGCTTTTATGCAGAAAAACCCCCATTCATCAGCCTAGCTGTCAATCACACATGCTAAGTGGTGAGCCGGGCGGCTCACCATTGGGCAAATCAGAGTAGAGTGCGACTTGGGTTGCTAAGGCAATGCAGTCCAGGGTGCCAATTCCCCCCTCCACCCTTCCTGTGGAACCCAGACAGAGTGGCACCACTTGGAGGGCTTCTGTGGAGAAGCCTGCCAAAATAGTGGAACAAAGGGCTCAACCTTGGTCAGAGTTACAGAGACGGACACAAACGCCATTTTATAAATGAGTTCTGGCAAAAAGACCCAACCGGTGATTTAATATTAAATAAATAACCGGCGATATCTTTAACATTGCACCAAAAAGTGGTGCATTTAAAATGAATGGGAAAATCCCATAGAGAATATTCCGGTGGAATATTTCGCGTGGTAACCACTGCCACCAGCCAGAAACTCGACGAGGGAGGACGGGACAGTGCCCCCTTGAAAAACAGACCCAGGGGGAATCGAATTACCCCTTACCAGTACTTCCACAATATGATGGTTTGTACTGGTTCTGTTCACAATTTTGGACTAGTAAAGCCAATGGTGACTTTACATGCCCCGGGAGACAGTAGTCAGTCCCAGGGTATGGAGTCTATATTTGGGGGTCACTGTGACACCCCTGTGGTACTGCACTGAGGGTGCTGTGTACCACACATACAGAGAGACAGATGATACCCTATGGAGTAAAAAGAAACCCCATAGCCCATAAGCACATAACAAGTCAAAGACATACCTCAAATCATGCCTAAGAGTGGGAGTAAAAGAGTCTCACTCTTAGCAGGAGAAAAAAACAAACCCCGAAAATCCAGCAAAGTTGCTGGGGGACTCACTAGGTTTGGGAAATTAGCCTTTTAAGAGAATTCTCCCTAACAATATGTTCTGTATCAGTCCTGCTGCTGCGGTCTGTGCTAGGTGTCTTCCCCTCACTTAGGTGTTCTGGCTCTGTTCCGCAGTCTCCTCGATCTGCACGCTATCCATCCACTCCTGTGCTTCCTTTGGCGTCTCGAAGAAGGGGGCCTTTCTATTACATATCACCTTTAGTTTAGCTGGATATATTAGCATGTATCTTAGGTCTGCTTTCCTGAGCCTGGCCTTTATTGCAATGTGCTGGGCTCTCCTCTTCTGAACCTGGAAGGTATAATGCGGATAGACTGAAATCTTAGTTGATGCCCTTTGTATTGCCCCTCCTGACCTGGAGAAGGCCAGGATCTTCTCTCTGTCCTTTTAGTTTAATACCTTGGCTATCACAGGTCTTGGCGGAGACACCTGGAGGTGGGCGCCTGACAAGGGAACGGTGCGCTCTTTCGATCGTGAACCCCTGCGTGAGTTCTCCAGCTCCTTTTTCTTACATTATTTCTGTGTGCTCCTCCTTCCGCCTCCTCTGCTCTGTCCTCCAACAGCTTGACTTTCTGTTGCAGAACGTCAATGTCCGTGGCTGCTTGTGCCTTTGCGTCTGTATTTTCCTTGACCTGTTCCTCCAGTTTCCCGGTACGTTCTGCAACGGCACGGACATCTTGTCTCAACAGTCCCACCTGCGTCAAACTTGACCTCCAGCGTTGTTTGCAGAATCCAGGATCTGTCAATTCCCCTTGCCCGCCCTGCCACCCGAGGGAACTGCCTGTCCCTCTCTTTGTCACCGTTGTTTGCTTCCTGGCGACTGGACGGGCATTTTGTGAAGGTATCTAAAGTGGCATGCTTGTTTTTGTTCTTGTTGCACTTGGTCGTCATCATTTACTGCTTGTCTCGCTATGCCTGCTGTGTACCATGGATCTGAAGAGTCCGTTCACCTATTTCAGACACCAGAGTCCCTTCTGAAATACTATCTCGGGCTCCCCGAGTCAGTTTTACCGGGCAGTTCACGCTCTTTGCTATTGCAACCTTCTTGTTTCCTGTCAGTCTGGTCTTGTACTGCTGCCCCCCCCCCCGCAGATCCTCTCCCCAGTGTGTCACCTTGGTTCTGGGGTGACCCACTTATCCTCTGCCTCTGTGGAGCAGGCACAGTTTAGTCCATCCGCTGGTCAGCACACACAAGGCACTCGCAATTGATGGCCTCAGCTAGCGTCCAACCTTGCCCCTCTATCTTCTACAGGCCATTCTGGTCAGGATAGAAGGGGGAAGTCGAGGCTTATTCGATATGTCAGTTGGGACCTGCTAACTGCCTCGCCACAATTTTGTCTCCTGCCCCGGGGTCTCTGTCTCTAGTTGCGGGGCGCCCACCTCCCAGGCTTGTTCGTGGCGATGCCTAACCTCACTTCTGTGTCTTCAGCGTCAGATGTGACTCTACTACTTAGCGTCCCGTTTGGCCTGCCGTCATCTGGTAGCCATCTCACATGTTGTGCCGCTCTTGTGCTTACTTGGTAGCACTCTTTCACCGGGGTCTGGCTGTCCCACTTTAGGCCAGTGCTCCTCTTTCGAGTTGTTATGCCCCTCTTCAGTGGGAGAGAAATCGCTTCTACAGGGGGTCTCGTTTATTACGGGGCGCATGCTATTGTATCCTTATTCTGCCAACTCCTTCCTATTTCTGTTGCCAATACTGTATTTCGGGGCCTGCTGCGTGCCATTGTGGACTTTCGCTTGCCAGCTGTCGCGCCCTTTTCGCTCCTTACTCGGAGCCCGCACACATCCTGTGCGTGCCAATGGCCTCCACCGTGGGGATCCCGCTACCTACTCTGGTAGTGTTCCTTGGGCCTGATGTTACCCAGGCGCTTCAGGGTTCGCGTCTCGGCAATATTTTTAGGAATGGGGTGGTGGGGGGGTGTCCTGGTTTGTTGTCTTATTCAAGTCCTGCACTGGACCCCCCCTTCACTCCTTACCGTTGGCTCTGGTGTCCTCCGGTCCCTCTTACAATGTTCCGCACTGCCTCCGCCTCTCCAGCGATGCTCCTGGTCCCAGGCGGGGAAAGAATGAAGCACTTTCGCTTTTTACTCGGCGACTCGCTCGCACGCGTTCGCTGACAGCAGCTCGCTTGTGGTCCTTCGTCCGGTCCGGAATCCGCCTGCTTCATTCTGTCTGCATGGAGTAGACCACTTGTCTCTCTCCGTTCCACCGCAGACCCAGCAATGTTGCTGATGGGGTAGCTGCTTTCCGCCACCGGCCTATGGTCCCTTCGTTCACGGCACTGTATTATGTTTCTTGGTCTGCCGGTACACCCCTCTGCACTCTGGTTAATGGAATAAATCTCCTGCACCTCCCATTCCAAATCAGCTAGGGTTTCCTATCCGGCGACTGACCATCTCTGCCAATGACACAGCTGAGCGAGCGTAGTTACAGACCTCAGCTCACTTGTCTCTGTGCACTTCAAGCTTCAGCCGCCATTTTCCCTTTGTCTCTTCAAACACCGCCGCGGTCCTGCGGCCTGATGAAATTGACTCCCGGCAGTGTCCCACTGCCTCACCTCCACTCCACTCCACAGCCTCCTAGGTGTATATTGCAGCTATACGCATATTTCTAATTGTTTTGGGCTTAATTAAGCCTTGTAACAGGATGTTTCTCTGTCGGATCCGCAGGAGCTCCGAATGAGAACATGTTCCTCTCATGGCCGTTGGCCACGCCCCTCAGGTTTGAAGAGCTTGTTACAATAGAAAAAATGGGGACAGGAACAGGGTGAGGCGGTAGCTTAGTTAAAGGATTGTTTGGTAAGAGCCCCATGTTTGGTTTATCCAAAGAAGAATCAGGATTTCTTCATAGAAATAGCATTCACAGACCTTTGCATGTCAGCGGACTTGTATCAGAAGCATGACTTGGGTAACAAGACCATTGCATATGCCAGACAAGCTATGTCACAAATTGAAACCAAGTTTCATGAATGTGAAAAAACACTATTGCCAACTGTTTGAGCATTGCAACATTTCTGCCCCATTATTCAAGGACAGCAGGCAACTGTTGAAACTGTACATGAGGTCCTACAATTTCTACAAAGTAGGCCATTAAGAACCAGGGCCGACTGGCATTGAAGCACATCATGGGGAAGACAGAGAAAGGCCAGTCAAAACTCCAGTTTGACACCCCAGCCCATGCAAAAAATTCCAAAGCTCTGCAACCGCCTCCTGCTCTGAAACCTGGTGTTCATAGCGGTGTGTGTTTCCACTCTTTTGGTTGATTGGCCTCACTTGACGGTCTATACTGAACAGTCTGTGGGCATATCGCTAAAAAGAGTTTCTTCCATCAACAGAGAGGAGGCCCTGGTTTAGGTCTAACTAAGGGCTCTACTATCAAGTTCGGTCAGGTCTCTACAGAATCACCAGGAATTCCACCCGATTGTGTTTGAAGAGTTAGAACTTGACACAGTAGCCGTTTCACGTTAAAGACTGATCATTCTCCTCAAAGTTTTATTCTCTTTTGGGAACACATTTGGCTACCGCATTTTGCAAGTGTGTTCTTACTCAAATCCATTGAAAAGGATTACTAATATAAGCGGCTGATATCCGGCTGGATGTGACTGTATTATTGGCGACATTGGATCCTTGGAATACACAGATCCCAAGATTGCATTAAGGATCAAGTTCAGATCCATGCCCACCAGGACTGGAGGGGACGATCACTGTAGAATTTTAAGAAGAGCTACCCCTGATGAATGTCAGACATCTAAGAGTCAACAGACAGAAACATGTTGAGTTATATATAGATTTTTCACTGATATTTGTATGGTAAATGTTGTTTTTTTAGTTAATGTGGTATGGTTGTTTTTTTTATTTTTACATTGATGTTGTGTATGTAATCGTCCTGTTTTTTGATAACCTGGTTTTAGGGTTGTTCCTTAATCTGTGTATTATTTAACACAGTTTTAATGAGAATTATGTCTTTTTTCTATAATAAAATATTTTTCTTAATGATATAGCTTTTGTGTGTTACACATTTCCTTCCCATCAAAATGTGAATTTGAACTGTTTTCTTCTATACTATAAAATATTGCCTTGGGGTCCGCAGACAGTGAAAACAGTAGGTCTATGTAACGGACCTTGCTGTGGGGATTGTTTTTGTTTTGATTTGACCTCATTTGTACTGCTGCCGAAGACAGAGAAAGGCCAGTCAAAACTCCAGTTTGACACCCCAGCCCATGCAAAAAATTCCAAAGCTCTGCAACCGCCTCCTGCTGGGGAGCCTGCTCTCAGGGCGGCTGGCTCGAGTGAGGACCTGGACGACATTCGGGCGATGTTCAAGCAGGTGCAGGCTGGGATCCCATCACTCGACTGCAAAATAGATACTTTGACCGGCAAAGCAGATCACATGCAGGTCCGGTGGACAAGGATGGTGAGAGGCTGGACGAGGCTAAACCCAGACTATCTGCGATGGAGGATGAGTCATCTGCGACAGCGCAGGAGCTAACCCAGTTCAAGAGGACGCTCAAGGAACTAACAGTTATGTTGTTGGTTTGGTTGTCAGTCCACCAGTCTGACCACATGAGACTTTTGATACACTGTGTACTTTGGCCATGGCCTATCGGAAACTCTGCAATACGTATATTTGGAGACTAGAGGGTATTCTTAATGACCTCACTAAACAATCCCTCCTTTTCAAAAGGAGGGAATGTTACTCAAAACTCATATTACTCAAATCTGTTCGGGTGGTCCTGTGTCGTCAAAGATTTACACCATTGATAAACTTGTTTCTGATCTCTTTTTCACAAGAAGAAAGAACTCTATAGCTTGCACATTAAACTTTGTTATAAAATCAATGTCTATGCAGTGTATTTCATAGAAGAATATTGAATGAATTATTGCATCATTACAAAAGATCAATTAATGCGTTTACAGGGTTAAGTGGATTTTCATTCTGTAGGGCAATTATGGAAATATTTTCTCAATTCATTTAAAACATCCTATTTTCAATTAAAAAAAATAATTAATGTATATAGTGTTCCTTCACACATTCAATACTCCTTACATTCGTACCTATCTACCCAACATGTTTCATTCCTACTGTCAATTTTCTAAAACAAGTTTATCAGGAAATTCTTCAGGGGTGCACTACACCGTTTCTCCACAATCCCACTTGTTCAAATATTTTGTTCTGTTGAATCTGCCATTTGTTTTCTAATTGTCTCATTCATGTATTTTTCTGGATTTCTATTTTTCAATAGTTCTTTTTCTACAGAGTTTAATCAACCAGTATTGACCTGAAATGACATATTTAATGATGATAGTTTCATAGTTTCATCGTTATTCTAGGTACAGTTTAGTTGTACCGGTTAATACTTAAATTTAGTAGTGGGAGGTTAATTTCCATTTCTCTTAGGGCTTGAAGTGAACAGCAAAACATACTCTCACTCACCACTTTGGCCGACTGCATACATTGCAGTGTCGCATGGCTGCTTTTGCTCTCATTTAGGTTTTGTTACAAATTAGACAGTGGAGGTTTATGTCTGCTCTTTGATGTCGGCAAACTGAAACAAAAATTAAGACAGAAAAGTGGAGGACATCTCATTCTCTTGTGTACTTGTTATGCTTGTGTTAGTTTCTGCATTGTCTCCCATTTTTATCAAACTAGCCATAATACTACCGGACTCACGATTTCAGCGGTGGTCATTCGCAACAGAGCCAGGCTGTTCTTCAACCTCTCGTTTTACGTCCTATTCTTAGCGTGTCTGACCACTGCATGGTTCCTCACTGTGTCCTATATGGGGAGCAGATAAAGCAGGGGAATGCACAAACGGTTTCAAAGCTGGATAGGTTTCATAATATAATAGACTAAATCCAGTCCTGCTTGGTTAATCTCTCCCGCATTGACGGGATAACAATTCTTACCTGTGCGTTCATCCTCCTAGCTCAATCTCTTCATGTTCAAACGCTACGGGTACTCACCAGGAACACACTGTTCCTATAGTGACTGCGTTCCCGTAGCACGTTCACAGGTGCTTTTCTCTAATGTTCGGGACCTAACCCAGTTCAAGAGCGCGCTCAAGGAACTGATAGTTGGGTGGTGTTATTGGTTTGGTTGTCAGTCCACCAGTCTGACCACATGAGACGTTTTATACACTGTGTTCTTTGTCCATGGCCTATGGGAAACCCTGCAAGATACTATGTAAGAGTGAACTCTAATGAGTAAAGGAACGCAATTTATGTCATTTTATGTCATGGAATGTCCAAGGTTTGAACTGCCCATCAAAGGCTCGCAGAGTGAAGTTGTATTTGGTGTGGACGTTGCCTTCCTACAATAATCCCATCTCTCCCGCAGAGTCTTCAGTGGGTAATACATGGGGGCACCACAGGTATTTTTCATTCTATTCTCAAGGGGGGCCGCATACTGATCAGTGATTCAGTTGGTTTTCGTTTTGCTGATATGAAAAACGATGAGGAGGGTAGGGCACCTCTGGTCGCTGGAGTGTTACAGGGGCAGTTGGTGATTCTCATTAACTACTACAGCCCTGGAATGTATAGAGATGCAATTGTCGAAGCTTGCCCCAGGTATTGTGCTATGGGCTGCTGATTTTAATGAGGTGATGCACCCAACACTAGATAGAACACAGGGGGTACAGAGATCCCTTAGGCAGACCAGCCAGAAGTTGGAGGGGATGTGTACAACGTGCGGGTTGAAGGACATTTGAATGGTGCGTCACGGAGGGGACCGTGGGTACACTTTTATGTCTACAGTGCATCAGTCAACTTCTCAGCTTGATTACTTTCTGATGACGTTACGGGGTGGGTGGAGGAGTGTGAGATACTGGCTGGAACACATTTGGACCGCTCACCATTAATTATGTGTTTGGGGACCCCGGAAAGCTATTTAGCAGACCGGCATGAAACTTCAAGAATGAGAGTCTATTGGATAATTTGTTGAGCAAAGCAATTCTGAATGTGATCTCTAATTTCTTTATTGATAATGAAAACTTAGTTCAATATCAAAGGCAGTGGGAGGCCTTTAAATGTGTTGTGTGGGGGGAATGCATATTAAAGGAGGCGGACATACTCGGTGAGATTAGGAAGGCATTGGCAGATAGTGAGGCCAAGCTACATCAGATGCAGGTGGAACTTGGTTAAGGGGGGAGTGGGGCACAGAGGGTATTGTAAGGAATGCATGGTATCAATAGCAGACACAGACACAATAGATTCAAGTTTCAAAAACCTTTATTTTGGTATTTTGGCTAGGTTGGTAGAATATCTAAATGGCCCTAACTCTAGAATGGGAGAGGTCTCGACCATTAAACAAATAACAAACAAGTTCAAGTGAGTCTAGTCAAAATAAAAAGGCCTATACTAAAAAAAAAAAAACTAACCTTGCCCTCCTTCTCAAATGACAAATGTGTTTAGGGAATACAAAAGGAAAAATACTGTCTTAAAAGAAATGTCAGAAAAGCTTAGGTAACAACTTCCTTCCCACGTTCAGCAGCACAGAGTCTCGAGAGTTTCTTACAAAAGGATAGGTGGATGGCACAGTTCTATCAGTCTTGCACACTTTGGTGTATTGGTATAATTTAACAGTTCAGGCTTCGGCTTCAAGACTTTGGCAGTTCAATCAATTCTTTTGGCTTCGTCCGTCTTGCCACAAATGGCGGTCTCCAAAACTGGTTTCAAGGAAGTGAAGGCTGTGTTGTCTTGGTTCATCTGTGCCGGCAAACAGCCTATGGCCTGTTGGGAGACTTTGACAGCACCTCTTGAGCAGGGAGGGTTAGCCCTACCAGATTTTGAATTATGCTACGGCGACATGCAGTGGCCCCAATATTTCATGGGATAATAGCAGCTGTGAACATAGGAAGACTGGTATCAAATGTATAACAAAAATAAGGGATGCCAGAGTGGGTTGGGCGGATCTGGCACGGGCAAGGTGAGAAAACCCGTTGGGTCTACCTCGGATGAAGTATGGCTGCACTGTTTTATGCAAACTAGAAATGTTACGATTAATAGCCAGTATAAATGAATACATTTGAAATTCCTACACCAGTTGTATTATACTCCGGAAGCCTTGCACAGATTTTACTCTGAGGTTCCCGATGAAAGTAAAAGATGCTCGTACTGACCTGCGGATTTTGTTCACTTAGCGTGGCCTTGCCCTCGTATCAAGGGATTTTGGTCTGCAGTGTTCCTAGAGGTTTTTGAGATAATCGGGGAGCATGTCGAACTGTCCCCATTGATAGCTTTGTTCGGGTATACATGGGAGATGTCCAGTCCTGCAAGGAGGCTGTTGGGGGTACTGTTGATATTTGCAAGAAGAGTGGCCATGACCTGGGGCAGGAGGGCGACGGTTATTGGTATATTTCAATAAGCGTTCCAAGACTGAAACCAAGTGAACGGAAAGGAGAAACCTTCAAGGTGCTACAAAGTGGCCTGCTACCCTCCCTGGTGAATGACAAAGCTGGGGAAGGAGCAGAGGAGGCGTTGGTAAAGTGTATTAAAACAGGAGTTGAAGTGTATTAAAAATGGGAACCTAAGGCAAGAAAGTAACTGCAATCCCGAACAATGGTTGAATAAGTGAAAAGCAAAGTATGTGAACTCTGAACATGCCAAGAGGGCAAATTAAAGAGAATAAGAAACTACAAATACCAAGACGTATTGGTGTTGCATATGAACTTTGAAAGAGGCCAAGAGGGCAAAGTAAAGAGAATAAGAAACTACAAATACCAAGAAGTATTAGCATTGCATATGAACTTTGAAAGAGGCCAAGAGGGCAAAGTAAAAAGAATAAGAAACTACAAATACCAAGAAGTATTGGTGTTGCATATGAACTTTAAAAGAGGACAAGAGCGCAAAGTAAAGTGTGAGACACTTGAAGGTGTCTCACCCGCTAGTCCCCGGGGATCTGTCTTCAAGGTGGCCAGGACACAGCCATCGCTTTTGGATCCAGTTCCTGAGGGTGGGCCAGTGCGGGAGGATCACCTGGGTGAGGGGTCTTCGGGGAGTGGGACACTGGACGGCGAGACACGGGATCCCCTTCCCTATAACACCTTTACCCCATCCTACCAGGTAGGTATGTAGGAACTCAACCCAGATCGCTAAAAGAGAAAACAGACTAATACCCGAGCCGTATACCTGACATGTCCCAATGAAATGTTCAGGCACAATCAGGCAATTGCTGATCATCGCACACACCTAACTTCCATTACACTTCCCCACACGGATAAAAGGCAGAGCACGAGAGCACACTCTGAGCAAGCGCAAGCACACAAGGAAGCAGCAGTTCCAAGATTGCAGTTTAACACGAGGAGAAAGACAGCAAAACAGAAGGGGATCGCAAGGAGGAAAGTGCCCTTGGGACCGTTACTTTCACAAACCCTCAAGAATAGAAAGCGTAAGACTAGGAAACAAGGCTGAAGAATCCTGCATTGTGTGTCAGAGGTACCCGGGTCTCTCTTTTGTCGATAGTCAAGGCGGGGAGAATTGCTTGCCGCCGTGGTACTGTCCTTGGCTCCTACAACAAAGCAGCGCCATAGAAATCAACAAAGCCGGTGAGTAGGGGAAACTGATACCAGTCCGGTCTGTGTTGAAGCCAAGATTGCAAGGGGCAACATTGTATGGTGAAGGCTGAAGCAAACAGTGTATGAAACACATGTGATAACAAATGCAAGTAAAAAGTGAACAACAGATGAGTGAATTAACTTTGAAGCCGAGGTACGATGCCCTTGGCAGAGTGGTCCGGCACTGCATGGGTGCTCATTCGAAAGTCTCTATAGGGTATTCAACTGAGAGCTAAGAAAGGTAAAAGATTGGCAAAAGATCAGTACATCGAAGTGGTCCTACGACGGGTTAAACACAATATTGTGCACAATCGAAAGTCTTTGATGTTGATACTGCCAAGAAGGTTTATGACAAAATAGATAAAGTCGGTCCGAGCCCCGCGGAGGGAGACTGATTGAAATGACAAAGTAGAGAAAGTTGGTCCGAGCCCAAAGGAGGGAGATCAAATTAAAGCTTGTGGGATAGAGCAAGTTTGTGTTAAAGTGAATTAAAGTTGATACAAGCCCAGCGGAGGGAGACTGATTGAACATTGTGTTGAACGGATCTGAGCCAGGCTGAGGGGGATCGCGAGGTGAATAGTGAATATTGAATCACCTGAGGAATTGAGTACATGTGAAAACCTAAGAGGAAAGGAGCTTATCGTTTGTTTGCCGCATAATCCCCTCTGAAAAAAGAGACTTTGAAAGGCAAAGAGACTTGGGCAAAGAGACCTGGGCACAGAAAGCTCTGATGCTAATGTTTGAACTGCATCCTCGTGCTAGAGAAACCAGAGACTGTGCTAAGCTCAAGTGTACCGCCTTGTCCTGTGCTGAAAACGTGGGCGAAGGGAGGCCAATGGCGTGAACATGTCGACATAGTATTCCTTGAAGACTTCTTTCTTTTATGTCACATTGTTTCCCACACTATTTGTATTTAGAGGTAATGATTGGCAACAAGTTTATTAGTATAGGCTCTTTTATTTTGACAAGACACCACTAGGACTGCATTATTATTATTTGATGGTTGCAGCTTGCTCCCATCTGTAGATTTGGGATTAGATAGTGTCATGATTCCTGCCACTCATGTCCCCAGCCCTCCAAGATGTCAGACTGGAGCCAGGCCACGATCACCTACATGGCCCTCAAGGGCCTCTCCATCCCTCCAAAGACCCACTTGGAGTCAGACTTGGCGTTTGTGGCACCAGACTCACTCACTCCAATAGGATAACATTGGGGATTGGACTTGCAGTGCATTGATGGGGACAAGATGGATGCCCCCACATATTTCGGTTCCCAGAACTGCATGTGCAGTCTAGTCTTTTGGGTGTGGTTCAGCCCAGAGACACCTGGGATACCCAGAGACTATTTAAGCCACGCCCAGGCTGAGAAACATGCTTTGCGTTTTCTGCACCAGCAGTGTGACACTCACTGTGTTCGGATCGGTCCCCAGTAGGCCTGCATCTTTCTTCTGCGCTCAGCTCCTGCAAGAACGAGAACACCGTTAGGAACAGCCTTACCTTGCAGCACTTCTGCCCATCATTCATCGCTCCTTCTGTTCTGCGGGCATCTTTGGTGGTATCTTTCCCATCCCGGCACGCCACTTCCTAAGGAAAAGGGAAAAGAACAGAAAAAGGCATTAGTAAGCTTTCTGCAGATCTTCGCTTATTTTTAAATACTGTTCGAGCTTCAAACGCTTACCTGAATCCCAGCCGCTCTGGGGGAACTCTGTCTCCGGAACTTCTCATCCATCTGCAAGAGGGGAAAGATACTCCAGGATAGCGTGTAAACATCTAGAGGCGCTGCATACCGCGCTTACTCACCGCATTTGTTCTTCATAACCGGCATCCACCCTGAAAACGTCACAGCGCCTAAAAGACACAGAAAAATAACTCAGTTCAATACAAATATGAAAGGGGTGCATCGCGCTCTCACTCACCTTCAGCGCTACTCATCTCAGCAGCACGCAGCCATCCCCGGATGCCGGCCATCATCTAAGGAAGGAAAGGAACGAAGTTAGAGAACTGTTCAAAAGACTCATTATACTTACCTGTCGGACTCTTGCCAGTGAAGTAACTAGGCAGCAACGAGCCTGCATCAATCAACGCGCCCCTGCGCTGAAAGCAGGACAGAGAGCACACTATCCAAGAAAACAAGGTGAGCTGTGAATCAAAGGGAAGGGTTGGACCCCGGGAAAGAAGGGGTTCAAGCACACAGAGACAATAGGGAGTTAAACTCTACCAATCCTGTGTTTCAGGCCCAGTCTCCAGGCGAATAGCCTCCAGGGAAGGGTTTGAGGTCGTAAGAGGTCAGAACAGGCTTAGTGACGTCCCCGTGGATACCAGTTGAGCGTTACAGATAGGCATTTTTTCAAACACTTTTTGAAGTTCAATAAACAACCTAACTGTGGTCACTTGTGTCTGTCTTACTGTTGATACCATGCCTTCCTTACAAAAGAAAATAAAAAACTACAAGTACCAAGAAGCACTGGTGTTACGAGGTGATGACAATTGTTGATTATTGAATTGTTTAAAGGGAAGTCGAAGTGGTCATGCACAGGTCTACATAAAATCCTTGCAGTTTCAAAAGTCTTCGACAGTAAAAAGATATAAAGGCAACACTTTGGGAAAGGAACCCCCAGAAAGAGAAAGACAGGCTTGAGCCCAGATGGAGGGAAGCTTGTGCTTAAATGTGATAAAGTGAAAAAACGAATGTGAAAAGAGAGGCAGGCTCAAGCCCGGCAGAGGGAAGCCTGTGTTCAATTGAAACTAAAAGTCAAGAGTAGAACTGTGTATTTATGGAAAGGCGGACCAAGCCTAAAGAATTGATTGAACTGCCAAAAGCTTGAAGCCAAAGCCTGAACTGTTGAATTATACCAGCAAGCCAAAGAGTGAAAGACTGATAGAACTGTGCTAGCCACCTATCCTTTTTAAGAAACTCTCGTGATCCTGTGCTGCTGAACGTGGGGAAGGGAGTTGTTACCTAAGCCATTCTGACATTTATTTTAAGACATTATTATTCCTTTTGTATTCACTTAACACATTTGTCATTTGAGAAGGAGGGCAAAGTTAGTTTGTTTTAGTAAAGGCCTTTTTTATTTTAACTAGACTGACTTGGACTTGTTTATTATTTGTTTAATGGTCGAGACTACTCCCATTCTAGAGGTAGGGCCAGTTAGGAATTCTACCAACCTAACCAAAATGCCCAAATAAAGGTTGTCAAAACTTGCATCTTTTCTTTTAAACGTTTCTTTATTGGCGAGAAGTAGCAACCGGCATAGCACAATTTACACGCATGATACACAATTCATATTGAAGCGTGAATGACAAAACGCAGGTTCTACAGAAGGTCACATGCAATCTAACAACAGTTAATTACAATATCGGCATGTATCATGTAGAGCGGTCCGCCCCCTGATCAGGAGAGGGAGGGGATGACAAGAGCACAAGGTCCACCTTGGGGTTCAAGTAACTACAGAACTCAGTCCATATGTTTTTAGGGCGAGCATTGCTAGGCAGCAAGTTAATATAGTCCTCTTCACAGGATTGTGTCCAGGTGAGGGGCTTCAGCCACATTTCTAGGGAAGGGGGGGATCTGCGCTTCCAACATTGCAGAATGCATTTCTTGGCCACAATAGCCGCCACATTCAGAAACCTAGCCTCCCGTTTCGCTTCCGGCCCCTCCCAAAGCCCAAACAGAAGAGACAGAGGTTCTGGGCCTACACAGAACCCCACTACCTCGGAGAGGGCTCCAAGCACCACACTCCAGAATGGGGCCAGTGCCCCACAAAACCAGAACATGTGTGCGTGGTCTGCTTCAGTAGATCTACATCTTGGACAGGGGTGGGATTGATCCAGGGCAAATTTCCCAATCGCGTAGGGAGTGTAGTATAGGCGATTGAGCTGTTTGTATTGAATACATCTAGCTCGGGAATTGAGAGAAACCTTGCGAGTATGCATACACATTTCGGTCCACATATCATCAGTAATGTCTAATCCCAGATCCCGGCTCCAGGCATCCCGACCCGAGCGGGGGGTTCGGCAGCGCGCGCCATCAACATTTTATACAAGGAGGATACGTTGCCCCTACCACCAGCGGAATTGGCTATATAGCTGACCTCGGGGGACTCGGGGGGTTCGTCCGGGTATGAAGGCCACATGTCTTGGATTGCCGCCCTGATACGGAAGTATTGCAGCAGCTCCAGTGAGGACCTGGAGTGCCCAGGCTTCCACGTATCTGGGGTGATGAATTTCCCATCAGAGAACAGGTCGGAGAATGATCTGTATCCCAGGTCTGACCAGTGACGCATTAGAAGCTTATCCTGTGTGGGGGTGAGGCCAGGGAAAGACCAGAGAGGAAGCCATTTGTAATACGGGGGTGAGCTGGAGTCGGGCGTCAGAATCTGCCGCCACGCCCTTATAGTGGAGGCCACCGGGTCCGCAGGGCCTGCGATCGATACGAATGAAAGAGGATCAATGACATTACGTTCACCTCCTCGGCGGCCAGGATTTCGAGCTTGCGGGGGGGGGTTCCTGGTGGTGGTACCAGTACGTAGCGTATTGGGCCTGGGCGGCTATCCAATACTGGGCGAGATCAGGTGCATTGGAGCCACCCCTCTTGTAAGGCAGGGTCATATGCTGCCACTTTCTGCACACGGCTCCTGAGTGCCAGAGGAAGCGGGCGCACACCGCATGCAAGTCCGCAAAGTACTGTTTTCCGGGCCAAAGTGGAACGTTAGCGAATATGTACAGGAGTTTTGGGACTATTATCATTTTTATTAGAGACATTCTTCCTGAGAGTGATAGGGGGAGGTTCCGCCACCTTTCCATCTTGGTATGAGTATAATGTGCGGCAGCCCCATAGTTCTCAGACAATAAAGAGGGTCCAGAGAGGGACACTTGGACCCCTAAGTATTTGATGCCATCAGGTGCCCATTTGAGAGGGAACTCGCATGCAGGTTGGGAGGTTGCAAGGGTGAGGGGAAAGATTTCTGATTTCGAGTAATTAATAGTGAAGCCTCAGAATGTGCCAATTTTTATAATTTCACGTATGATCGGGTCGAGGTGGATTGAAGGGTCTCTAATATATAACAGCACGTCATCGGCGTAAAGTGAAATGATTTCGGGAGTATCCCGCAACCGAATCCCCTTGCGTATGTGGTTGTTGTGTACACTGTCAGCCATGGGCTCGATGGCCATCGCGAACAACAAGGGAGAGAATGGGCAGCCCTGTCGCGTCCCTCTATGTAGGGAGAAGGGGGCTGACAGGTTAGAGTTGACTAGGACTCTGGCCACAGGGTTAGTGTATAACAATTTAATGCAGGGCATCATGTACGGGCCAATCCCCATCTTCTCCAGTACCGCCCACAAATATTGCCACGAGACCATGTTGAACGCTTTTTGGGCGTCCAGCGTCACGGCCACCGCATTGGCTCGGGGGTCGATTCTAGAGATTACGTTAAAAAGTCGCCGAATGTTTAAGGCAGTGGAACGGGCAGGGACAAAACCGCTCTGGTCTGGGTGAATGAAATATTTCATGATGGGGAGGAACCTATTTGCTATGATTTTGGCGAAGATTTTGGTATCTGTATTTATGAGGGAAAGGGGTCTATAAGAGCCACATTCATCCAGAGGCTTACCCGGTTTGGGGAGCACCGTAATAACGGCCTCGCGCAAGGAACAGGGGAGGGTGCTAAGACGCAGTGACTCCTCCCAGACCTCGTGCAGGCGCGGGGCAAGAAGGGCAACATGTTCCTGATAGAACTCGGCGGTCAGGCCATCTGGACCAGGGGCTTTACCCTTAGGCAGGGCCGAAATGACAGCGGTGATCTCCTCAAGGGTGAAGGGAACATCTAATTGTTCTTTGGTGGCTAGAGATATAAGGGACATTGGGATGCGGTCCAGGAGGTCATCCAGATCTCGCGGGCTGTGCTCTGGTTGCTGGGCATAAAGGGTTGTATAGAAATTTGCAAAGGTCTCAAGAATGGGCCGGTCAGACCATTGTCGCACTCCACCACTATCAATGATGCTATCAATTCGAGCTCTGCCTCCCTCGGCCCGGGCGAGGTGGGCAAGAGTACGGCCTGGCCTCTCTCCTTCACCATACTTCCGGGCTGCAATGGGACGGGCGAGATATCTTATTTCGCTGTGGGCGAAGGACTCGAATGTGTCTAGTTCATTTCTAATCTGAGCCAGCTTGGGTGGAGAGGGGGTGGCCGCATATTCGCGCTCTAGCTCCCCGAGTCTGGACTCAGAGCGGCGCAGAGAGTTTCTGATGTCCTTCAGGACCCCAGCCTTCCTGGAGATACACATGCCCCTGATGAAAACCTTAAAGGCCTCCCACCTCACCCCATCCGTTGTATCGTGGCGTTTGTTATTATCAAAAAACGAGGTGATATCTGCAAGGATGTTAGCCTTGAAGACTATGGGCCTCATTCCGAGTACGGCGCTAACCAATGGCGCTATTAACGCCTTGGTTGACGCCGTACCCGGACCGGCAGCGCCTTGGTGGATGGCGGAATTACCGCCCCATTCCAAGGTTGGCGGGGCGGTAATTCCCCATTCACCAAGGCTCTTCCCCATTCCCAAATGAGCCCCCATAGGGCTCAATGGGAATGGGGAAGATGCAAATAACGGTGACCGTTCATTACGGTCACCGTTATTGGCTTGGAGGCCCCTTTGCGCCCTCGACTTTAACACCTGCTCAAAGCAGGCGTTAAGGGCGAGGGCGCAAAGGGAACTCGGAGTATGGCGGTAAGGGATTACCGCCACCGGTCTCGTTACCGGTGGCTGCTATCCCTTACCGCCATACTCGGAATGAGGCCCTATATCGTGTAGTGCGTCTGACTTAAACCGCCAGTGAGAGTGCGGAGGGAGGGTCGGGCTCAAGGTGATATCTAACGTGATCGGGAAGTGATCGGAGAGTGTGCGAGGCAGGATCTGTGTGGTATGTATTTTGCCCATGAGCCCCGCGGAGAGAAGGAAAAGATCGATCCTGGAATGACTGTCATGGACGGAGGAGTAAAATGTAAACTGTTTCGTCTTTGGGTGGAGTGCTCTCCAGGCATCCACCAGACCGGTAGTGAGCATGGGTGCATGGAGGCGGTGAGCGGCCCTAGAGAGTGTTCTAGGTGCAACACCGGATCTGTCCAAGTCGGAGTCGAGGATGAGATTCGTGCCCCCCCCCAGATGATGGGAACCCCAACATAGCCAAGTAGAATGTCAAGGATGTGGTCGAAAAACTCGGGTGCATCTATGCATGGGGCATATGTGTTGACCAGGAGGTATTCTGTATTAGCAAAGAAACAGTGAAGGATCACGTATCTACCCTGGGCATCTATATGGCTGGTGCGAAGGGAGAACTGCAAGGATTTGTGAATCAAAGTGAGGACCCCTCTGGATTGTGAGGAGAACACAGTATAATATCTGCTGGGGCCCAATGACGGGGCAAGAGAAGCCGATAATTGTGCGAGCGCGTGAGTTTCCTGTAAGAGAAGTATTTTGACCCCGTGCCTCTGGGCGTAGGCCGTGATCCTGCGTGCTTTCGTAAAGTTGCTGAGCCCTCTGACATTCCAAGACATCAGCCTAATAGCCATTCAGTAGCAATTTAGGGGGGATCCAAGTAATGTGTGTCATATTTTGTCGAACTGGTGCCAGCAACTTGAACAGCTGCCAGATGTGTCATACCAAGAGCTACCACTGTCTCACCGTTTTTATTGTTAAAACATCCCCCAACAACCCCGCCCCCCTCCCTCACTGCCACCCCCAACACAGCAGTGCCCAAAAACCCACCCAAAGTGTCACGTCTGTTGTGCCAAGCCCACCAGGGCTGGGCCAGCCCCCAAACCAAACATGGGAGCAACCAATGAACTAAACAAGCCAAACTCGGCGTTGCAACTGCAGCGGGGAAGCTGCTGCCATGAGCCCGATTAATATTGTATAACGGTGAAATACACCAAATACCGTACAGCGGCGGCATAGTTAAACTTTAGAGGAGACAACACAGTAGGGCACAGCGAGCATGGGCTATAGGAATAGAGGATCCCAGTACAAGAGCAATGTACCGTCAACCATACAGCTGTGACCCATGTTATGATTCATGAAATTTCAATGAGTTACAACAATAAGAGAGAGCATAAGGGAAAGAATACATGAGATTACAGGGAAAATGCAAATGACAGGTGTGGTTTTAGCACCACAATAATTCAAGTAGCGGGTGAAAGGCATGTCGGCTCAACCCTCATCTACGGGGTCTCCCTCAGGGCCTGGGACAGGAATATGGGACTCGATGAATTTCACCGCTTCCTCAGGGACAGTGAAAAAGTACAGTTTGTTACGATGGGTGAGCTTCAGCCTTGCGGGGAACAACATGGCATATTCCACCTTCCTCTCCCGGAGCATTTTTTTCACGCCATTGAATTGTCTGCGCTCCATTTGGACGTTGACAGAGAAGTCAGGAAAAAATGCGGATAGTCTGGGACTCAAGTCTCAGTTCCCCTTTCTCCCGGGCAAGCCGTAGGATGTGGTCTCTATCTCTGAAGCTGAGAACCTTAGCTATAATTGGTCTGGGGTAGTCGCCCGGCTTGGGGCGTGGGGCCAGTGACCGATGGGCGCGCTCAATAGTAAAGAAAGGGGAGAGTTGAGGATCACCTAGGAGGTCTCTAAGAAGGTTCTCGACTGCCAGCTCCATTTTGCCTTTGAGGGCTGTCTCAGGAACCCCCACTATGCGGATATTATTCCTACGAGATCAGGACTCCAAATCATCGCACTTCGCCTTGACCTGTTTCATGTCTCGCACCAATTCAGAGACCGTATTCTGGAGCATGTGTACCTCATCCTCAGTGGCCCCAATTCTGGTCTCGGCCTCCACCAGCCTAGTGCCATGCTGATTCAATTTGGTGCGTAGTGAGGCAACATTTGCATTTATGTCATCTAATTTTTCATGAAATGACGCAAAGTTTTTGGCCATGGATTCCATGATTGACGTAAGGTCCGGCTGAGAAGAACATGAGGATATATCCGGGTCGTCTTGAATAAGGGCAGCCCCAGCCTGGTCTTGCTTGGCAAGGGATTTGGCAAACTTGTCCATTGCTCCAGCCTTGTTGGCCCCACGTGCTTTGCCGGACATTTTAGGGGGCTTTGAGAACAGTAGAGGGTGTATCGTTGAAAGACAGAAGCAAGAACCAGGGGGTTTATGGAGGAACTAGGTCCAAATCAACGATGGGGCGGCATCCGCCCAGTAGGGAAGAGGCAGGAACCCCACCAACAGGCGTGTTATAGGGCTATAAGCCCGCTCCGAGGGGCAAGCGAGGAGTCCCAGGGGCAGTATCTTGCAGCACCCACCTCTGAGCCAAGAGGGTCTAGGCAGAGGTGGCCGGTGATGA
Source organism: Ambystoma mexicanum (assembly GCF_040938575.1). Lineage (NCBI taxonomy): Eukaryota > Metazoa > Chordata > Amphibia > Caudata > Ambystomatidae > Ambystoma > Ambystoma mexicanum. Next base: position 1,265,745,113 of record NC_090929.1, on the reverse strand, counting down.
AGGGCAGCGCTGTCAGGGGCGCATTATGCTCCCGGGGCGTAGCAAGAAGGTGCGCTGGCTAGGGAGAGGAGAATAGTAGACGGCTAGGGTGGCACCAGCACCGGGTGAGTGGTCCAGGGGGAAGCCCGGTGTGCGAGGGGGTCACTATCCTGCGTAGAGTGGAGCAGGGACAGCCCGATGACACAGCAGACAAGATAGGCTGATTATGTAGCGACCAGCTCCCCCAACCTCCTCCCCTTGGGACTCCGCAGAGCGAAGTGTGTGTAGCAGTTCGGGTAGTAGCAGGCCTCCAATCAGCAGCAGCGGATCCAGGCTGGAGCGGGGCTCAAAGCACCAGCAGGATCCCGTAGCCAGGAGGCCCCAGCATGGCCGCCAGTTACGGCCGTCCCACAGGCCCCGTGGAGTCAGCGGCGGGGCCGCGAGGGAAAGGTGCTGGGCTGATATCAGTGCAGGGGGCCGCTCCGGCAGCCCCCGCCGTGTTCCAGCGTGATGTCTCCCGTCAGGGGGCGGCGCCGTCACCGCAGCGCAGGGAAGGAGTGCAGGGCTGATATCCGTGCGGGGGGCCGCTCCAGCAGCCCCCGCCGTATTCCTGAGTAATGCCTCCCGACCGGGGGCCGGCACCGACGCCGCAGCGTAGAAGCAGGAGTGCTGGGCCGATATCGGTGCGGGGGCCGCTCCAGCCGCCCCTGCCGTATTAGGAGTGCTGCCTTCTGTCAGGGGGCCGGCGCCGTAGCACAAGAGGCGGAGCGGGAAAGGCGCCGGGCTGATATCAGTGTGGGGGCCGCTCCGGCAGCCCCCGCCGAGTTCCAGCGTGATGTCTCCCGTCAGGGGGCGGCGCCGTCACCGCAGCGCAGGGAAGGAGTGCAGGGCAGATGTCCGTAGCACAAGAGGCGGAGCGGGCTGGCAAGAGGAAACCAGCAGGCCGCGGGCATAGACTTGCCCCAAGGAAAGCGCGGGGGGCGGACGGCCGCGTCCCCCAGCGGCGCCCGGCTGCAACATCCAGGGCGAGCGGCCGGAGAGGGGAGAGTCTCTGCGCCCGAGGCGGCCGCCCGGTCCGACAGCAATCCCAGAGGGCGGGCAGCCGGCCATCTCCGCACAGCAATGCGCCGCGGGGCGATGGTGGGGACGGGCCGCCGAGGAGCCGCGCGGCCCGGAGGCCTCAGCCGGCAGGGCGGCCTCCCCGAAGTCCGGATTCGCCCCAACATTGGGCAGGATGAAGTGGGGGCAATGGGCAGCAGGATGCGCGGGGTCTCAGCCTCAGTGTGTCCGTGAAACCGCTGATTGAGGCAGATATGCAGCGCTCGGGCCACGGAGCGTTGAAGCTAAGCGGCCATCTTGCTGGCTGCTCAACAGGCCCCCCCATAACTTGCATCTTTTCTGTCTTTGTCTGCTATTCCTTACATATGGGGGGTCATTCCGAGTTGGGCGGTAGCCATGGTGCTATTAGCACCATGGCGGCCTCCCAAACCAGGTCCGGGTCCGGTCTGGTTCAATGGGGACTTACCGGGTCATTACGACCATGGAGGACCCGGTAAGTCCCCATTCAACCAACCATTCCCCATTCCCATTTCAGCCATGGGGAAGGCGATAATAACGGGCCCGCTAATAGCTGGCTCATTATTAGCGCCCTGGTCCCTTAGCAGGTTACCCCCAGTCGGGGAGAAGCTAATTGTTAATGTTGAAGCTTCAGACAGAATATATACCATAAAGAAGGCCTTTTTACTACAAGCACACACCCCCATTAGAGACCAAGATTTATTTTTTCAGTCCCAACTGTTACTTGATACCTTACCTATTTCCCATTATCATCTACAACAATGGGACCATATAATCCTGAAGATAACATCACCTCAAACCTTTATTAGATCCTAGTGCCCTGGAATTTGTCCTTAAAGGGAAACCCTTCCTCGCAGGTAGCTCCTTTTCCACCTCTGCCTTACCAGTAGCAGACCCAACCCTTCAGTCCTCTCTACCCCAATCTGGTTCAGATACCGAAGAATTGCAATTTTTTTAAATCTATCCTGAAGAAAAAGACGCTGGATCCATCGTTTCCCCCTCAGAGTCAGGAGATGAATCAGACAAAACCTTAATACACCATATAAGCATAGCATCTGTTGAAGACGTATTAGCCCAATTAGCGGCCATCAGATACAAGCAGAAATCCGCCTTCCGTGAGGTTTGGAACAGTTGATTGCCATTCATGGTAAACCTGTTACCTCAAGGTATTCTTCACCCATACCAAGAAGGTGAGGACTTTGGAAAATGTTTGTTCAACTTCGAACGATTGGCAGTACAGTATGGGTGGGATGATAATTAAAAAATCTGTTATCTAGGACCATTACTCAAAGGTGAACTACAAATATTGTATCAATTACTTAATCTCCAAGGGGACATTACTTTTGCATATATTGAGGAAGGCCTCCTGCAAGGAGTAAGATAAACAAGTAATATTTATAGACAGAAATTAAGAAACAGACTGAATCCTGTAGAAACAAACTCCCATAGAGTTGGGGGAACGAGTCAAAAACACTGTTTAACTATGGACTGCTAAAAAATCTTTACCAAAACTGATAGAGATGTTGACTATAGAACAATACATTAACTCTCTTCCTGTCTCCTTACAGAAAGCAGTCCTACAATTGAACAAGCCTACCCTTACTTTGGCCATTGAGACAGCTCAAAACCACTGAGATGCAAATAAACATTTTCACCCTCTAAATACATTTGATGAGAGAAAATATCATGAAGGTTCCTTGCGTCCAACACTGTTTGTATCAGAAACGAGGGGGAAATTCTTGGATAGGAAAAGAAAGATAGAGTTTAGAAAACCAGAATTTCAAATCAAAGAAGACGGAAAGAAAGATGAGTCCAAAATATCTAAAGTCTAACTGCCCACCTGTTATTCATGTAAAGAGGTTGGTCACATAGCTAGAAACTGCCCCAAGAATCAGAAAGAAGAAACCATGGAAATAGGGTGTTTGATAGGAGACGAATGGGAGGAACCAAAAGAGGATATTGAATTTGTTAACTTATGTTTTTGCCATTTTCCTATACAGTTTACCCATTGAAAGTGTTCCATTAATGGAGGGATAGTAGATGCTTTGATAGATTCAGGAAGCAAGCAAATGGCAGTTACAGCAGACCTTATTTCAAGGTCTTTGTATTGTATTTGCCTGGTGAGGCGAACATAAATCGACCTGTTTGCGACAGAACACAAAATGCACACAATTTGCTAACAAGACACCCCACCATGGGTCGATGGGGAAGGTGTTCTTGTTCATGTGGATGGGCCTCTTCACCTATACCTTCCCACCATTTCCAGTCATCAGGAAAGTAATACAAATGATACAGCCATACCCATGCAAGGTCACACGTATAACACCAAATTGGCAGAGGCAGACATGGTATTCCGACCTCTTGCACTTTTCTGGGGGAAATCGGATCTGTCTACGCTATCGGCCAGACTTCATCTCGCAAAGCAGCGGGAAAGTGTTATGCCACGACCCGAAAACACTGAAATTGTCTGCAAAGTTCCTGACTTCAGAGAATTCGACCACTTAAATATTTCCCAGGAGTGCACAGACATTCTAAAAGCGCCACAAGCTTCATCCATCAATCGCTCCTACCAAAGCAAGTGGGAAAAGTTCTCTGGCTGGTACGCACAGGACCGAAATATTCAGCCCCTCTCAGCAAGTACAGAAACTAGCCTTCCATACCTTTTGCCTTTGGCACAAGGAGGGCTCTCCCACACGATGATTGATTAAAGTGCACCTGGTGGCCATCTCCAGGTATACCAGAGAAAGAAAAACACCCCTTTTGAGTGATTGGCTAATAAAGCATTTTCTGAGGGGACTATTTTAGATCCTTTCCCCCTACAAGGAAATGTCCACTGCAATTGAGTCTCAATGTGGTTCTTTCTGGACTCATGTAAGCATGGTGCGAGCCATTGTCAACAGCTCCTTTAAAGTTCCTTATAGCCCTTACATCCGGGAGGAGAGTCTCGGAGCTACAAGCCCTCACGGTAACCGAACCATACTTGCTGTTTTACAGAGACAAAGTAATACTTACAACCAATCCACATTTTATACCAAAAATATCATCCGAATTTCATAAGCTTTCTTCTATTACTCTACCTGTTGCTTCCAAGAGGCCAAAACACTAGCAGAAATTGCTTTGCACTCTTTGGACGTTAAAAGAGCACTGAAATACTACAATTAGCCCGCTTTCATGTCGTTAAGGTAGGTTCGGAATCTCGCCCATGAGTCCCGTGGTTTTGCTCTGGCAGGTAGGGTAGGTAGGGTAGTTAAATACATGCATTCACATTACTGTGACCAAGTCATTGCATTCAACCATTCTTTCCCGTTGGGTGGGAGCTTTTCTTTCCAGTGTTGGTGTGCAGTCAAAATATCGAATTTTTTATTTTTTTATTTATATTTTTTTTGGGGTCCGGGAATAAAAAAAAAGGGTAAAACAAAAAAAAAATGTAAAAAAAGGGGGGGGGGGAACGCCCCCCCATTTCGAATAAAAAACGTAATAAAAAAAAAATGCGACATTTTTGTTTTCAACATTTTTTTTCGAGATTATGACTTTCGACATTTTGACATTCGATTATATAAACCTCCAGTGTTGTATCATGCATTATAGATGTATCACCCGTTCATGCTTACTGACTAGAAAATTAGGTGTTGTGTGCATTGTAACCCATACTCCTACAGCCCCAGCTCTGTTCCTTCCCCTTTTCCATCTCGTCCCTGTACTATTAATGATGTTAAATGTACCAATGAAATGTATGGGACATGTCCCACTTTGTATGCTGCTCTCTCTTGTCAGAACAAAATAAAGGTTTAAAAAAAAAAAGACCACTGAAATACTAGATACACAGAACTACTCACCTGTTTCTCACCAACAGACCTCCAAACAAGGTGAAGGCAATCTCTAAACAAGGAATAATGAGGTGGATATCATCCACCATCTCCTTTTGCCATGCAAAGGCAAATAAACCACTGACTGGGCCTGCTCATGCCCACTAGACAAGAGCTACAGCAGCGTCTAGGGCAATGTGGCCTGGAGTGCCCTTGAAAGACATTTGTCAGGCAGCCACCTGGTCCGTCCTGCACATGTGTTACCAGGCGTTACTGCCTTTAAGAACAACATGCTGCTGACGCGAAGACGGGAAGAGCATTCCTGCAGCACCTTTTTCAATTAGGTAGGAATCTTTTCTGTTACCTACCACCATTTCATGTACTACTGTGAAATCTGTTCATAGCAAGTGAATCTATGAAAGATCCAATGCTGGAGAAGGGGTATGTTTCTTACTTGTAACTCTATTCCTTGAGCATTGGTGTCTTTCATAGATTCACATTCCCCCTCCGGTCATCCCCTACAGAAAAGTCTCCTTGGATACAGACAAATCCAGCATGTGCTGCTTAAAATCTGAAGGGAGGCTGCAGGGGAGGAGCTACATATTCGATGTCCCATTGGTGGAAGCCAAAAGCACCCAAAAGGAGGGCATTGGGTTACAAAATAGACACGTATTTTCCTTTAGTTTTCTAATGTAAAAGTTAACCAATGTTTCCCAGCTTGACGACAGGGAATGTTCATAGCATGTGAATATACGTAAGAACCAATGCTGGAGAAGGAAGGGAATGACAAGGATAATCAATAGGCCACAATTGCTGCAGTATTGGGAGACATATTTACCATTGAACACTTGCTCTGTGAGTTACAGGTATGTAGAGGAGCAGGAGGATGCCTCTCCTCTGGTCCCGGCCCCCTTAGCACCGTCCTATTGGAGTAGCAGAGGAACAGCTACAATTGGGAACCCATGTATGAATTCATGCAACATTCCTTTACTGCATCGAGTGTATGAAAGACGATATGCACTCAGGCAGCCATTCATAATATACCCTCATGTAGATGCATAAGATGGATGCTACAGGAAGGATGTTCACTACCAAGATGCGAGAATGTGGCTATGAGTAATATGGATGAACTCTAAATAAAGTCTGATGACAACAGAATGAGGTCATAAAGAAGATGTATGAACCTATGCCGAAATGATATGAAAATACTTAAAACTGACAATGTAACTGAAACACTAAGAGAAACATGTACCTAAAGACAAACTAATCGTTTATATAAGAAGATGAAGTAAACGTGCTGAACAATAACTGTAAATACGCTGTAATGCAAGGTAGAAAAGGTACATAGAACCCTGCTAAAAAGAGGTATGTACATAACGTTTAGGACGGCCATTGGAAGAAAATGGACGACGGCTTGTATTAAAATCATCCCTGCTACCTCAAAAGACGAGCCTAGGATTGCAAATTGAAGAACTGATGAAGAAGCTGTTCTCGTGTGCAGAATAAGGGAGTACCTTTGCCTGGGATCAAGGAGGCTATTTCGAGAGATGGGTGCAAGGAACAAAGGGAGTCCAATGAACAGACCATGTGTATAAAACATAGATTAAGAGAGACATAGACATCTGCAAATGCCAAGTGTTGAACAATCACGAGGGCAAAAGCCTATGTGCGGTGGAGTGAGCAAGTCTCTATAGACCAAAAAGGGTAATGGCACCCTGTTCAATAAAATCAAATAGTCATAAATAAGAGGCCGAAATTGACAAGATCATGGTCTCCCAACACGTAACTCAGAAGTCGAGAAACCGAGGCTATTCATTAAAAGCTCAGATGGAGATAGCGGTCTGCTCATACTCCCTTGAATGGTACAGGACAGTGAGTACACTACGAGGTCAACTACAAACAGAAGGCCTTCACTAAGGATCAGCTTGATGATATACAATGGGCTAATTGGGAAAACAAGGAATGAATTGACGCATCTAGAGCAAATAGGTTTCATTTTCACACACGTGCTGCTAAAAAAGCAGAAAGTACAAACAAGATAAGGTGTGAATATGCATGCATCTATTTAGATAGCTGTAACTTCTCCCTGCTTTCTTTCATTGCTATCAAAGCAGTATTTTACCATCTTCCTTGGGTCTGTCCGGTTATTTTGTCTAAGATATTTACTGGTAATTCCATCTAGCATATAGAGAACACTTCAAAATGCCAGAGCAGAGGAAGATACAATGACACATTCCAAATCTCAAGGGGCAATAAACCAGTAGTTCAGTGGAGTTTTGACACACCTGATCAGGATTTGGTAAAGGCACAAAAGGAAGACCAAATCATAGGTGTGTTTTACAATCTGTGGCAGACGCTGAAAATAATCCCATTACAGAGAAGGACTGTAAGGGGAGAGAGGATTTGAGGGTGAGGATGGAGAGCAAAAAACAGTTTCAGCTACAAGATGGACTGTTGGTCTGAAAATCCATTTCAGGTCATTATCAGTGGGTGGTCCCTATTTCGTTTTGAGGGCTAATGTTACATCATGCCCTTGATGCAATAACAGTGGGGGACAGAGGAAGTTAGAAAATGTCTGAAAAATGTAAGGTATATGCTGATTGGCCTCATATGTTCCAAGATGTGGAATTGTACATGCAGGGTTGTTTGGTGTGTGCACAGTTTCAGCCTACTTCCCCAAACATAGAGCACAATTGATGAAGAGAGGATTGCCACTTCCATGGTCAGAGTTGCAAATAGATTGTATGTTTAATGTCAAAATGGTTGGGATGTATACTTGTTACTGATTTAAGTGCACAGACTGCGGCTACCTTATTGGTGAATCATGTATTTTCCAGGTGTGAGTTGCCCCAGAGAATGGAGTCAGACCGTGGATGCCATTTTACCAGTGCAGTAATGACCAAAATGTGGCACATTTTAGGTGAAAAGAGGAAGTTATATGTTTCGTATCTGCCATCCTCCAGTGGTGGAGTCGAGAGATGCAACAATAATCGATATAGTAAACAGGTTTGTGGCTGAAGCAGGGTCTAGTTGAGATTTACGACTTCCTTTAGTGCTCATGTCCATTAGAGAGACACCATCAAAATCTATAAATCTCAGTCCACTTCCCCAAAATGTATTGTACACGACCAATGAGCAAGTCATGTTAAATGCATCCACAATTAATGAGTATGTGGAAGAGTTGAGGAAGCATTTTCAACACATATTTGCATTCGCGCAACGAAATCTAGAAAAAGCAGCTCAGGGTGCCAAGTCATACTATGACAAGAAGTCATCTGTCAAGGCATATGAGATAGGTGACCAGGTATACAAGTTCAAATTTGCAAAAGGAAAAAGCAGGAGTTCTAAGTTCATGGTGTCCTGGGGTGGCCCATTCAAGATTGTGCACACCATTTTGCCTGTGATGTATAGAAGGCGATGTGGCTGTGGAACAGTTTGTCCACGTAAGTCAAATCAACCATTCTACGCAAAACATGAAGTATGAAGAATAGAACAACCAGATGAAACCAACAAGGTTTGAAAGGCTTACTGTTTTTATCAGGAATAAGGATATACCTTGATCTAGGTGAGTATATTGGTTCCCAATGGTCCAAAAAGGACAGGACGCAAGGTTAAGAGTAAAGGATTCATTGTAGCAGGTAGGTGTGTTTAGTGTGATTGAAGGAATTAATGGAATGTTAAAAAAGGAGAACCCTTGGATACAATTATCGGTGCTTGGTAATTAACCTGTCTGTCTTTCTCCTTGGTTATTGAATCGAATAACTCGTATTCCCTCCAAAAAGGTTTGCAGGAGCCCGATGCCCATGGGGGAGGCCTCTGGCTGAAGAGGAGGCCCCGGATGAGGAGAAGGCCCCCGGATGAGAAAAGGAGGCATCCCTAAGGCGGAAAAAGACTGGTGGGCGCAGGGGAGATGACCAGAAGTCAAGACGGCAGTTCACGCTTCGTGGAAGGAAGAATAGGGCCAATAACTTTCTTGAATTATTTAAAAATGTTTTACTTGTGTAATGCCTCGTTATGTGGACTAGGGCCACACCGGCATATAGACAAGATTTGATCGAGCCGGGGCCAGCATCAGGCATTGTGATGAGGATTCCCCTGGATTCATTTTAGGGAATAGACGTCTTTTGTACCAAAATATGTATACTAGTGTAAATACAGATTTAATTTTGAAAATAAACTTTAATGTTACAGAGGTTAACTCCGCTCAAGTGAAACAGTAGATTGAAATACGGGAAGGAGCTCAAAGAGCAGTAAAGGAAATATCGATGCAGCTGGAGAAATCCTTTATGAGCACATCAAGGATAGCTTAACGGCAATGTGAGCGCCTTGGAAGCAAGACGACACGAAGCAACAAAGGTTCGATCTCCGGGTCCGCGCTTAGAAACCTCTGGGTGTTTAAGCGTGTTATAAATACGCAACTAAGACAAAGAAAAAAACAATTACGCAAATGAAAAAACAAACAATTCCTGTAACAGCGCCTCGATGCCCGCGGGCTGTTTGAGCGCTTTAAAAATGTAAAAAAATAAAAATAAAAAATAAGTGTTAAGAGGAAAAGGGAACATAGAATGGCTGGTTTTCTGGTTTCAGCAATTGTGGTCACGATAATTGGGGCTATTGTGGGGACAACAGTTTCAACAGCAAACATGGTGTCAATGAACTTCTTGTGTGACAAGGCCTGGGAGTTAGGCCAAGATTTAAAAATAATACAACAAAGACTACAGAGGTTAGAATGGAACAAAAGGCACTGGTTCATTGTGTGACTCAAACTATTGGAACCATAAGTGATCAGTCCACACTTTTAGAGCATAATGGTCAAGAATGATAGAATATTGCAAGATATGCTGAATTTTGTGAACCCGATGGAAATGTTAGTAAGCAAATGTGTGCGGGAGGTTCAATATCGGGTACCTCAGTTGATACAGGTTCACATTTCTTTGTATTTCATGTCACCTGATATCATCCGGCAAATGATGGAACAGCTAACCCAAAGAGAAATAGAAACAATGCAAGAAAAAAATCACCTATGAGATGGGAAATACGATACCCCTGTACATTGATATAAAGTGAATGGAGATTGGGTTTCTTTTGAGTATTCCATATATGACCCCACAATTGATATATCAACCCAACATCATACATAATGTAGGCTTCTGGCAGAATGACAAATAGATACACATTTTGTCTCTGTAAATGGTGGTCTTTCACACATGGGAGATGGGTTTGTACCTCAATCCAAAGTTAGATACTTGTGTAAAGTTCAAGGAGGAAAATTACATATACCCAGGGAAACCAGTCATACCTGATGCAACAAAAGTGCTATGTAGGTTACAGGCACATCAGAGTGTTACAAAAGGATGTGTGGTGTCAATAGTAAGTGTTAGTGCATGCCAAATAAATTAAGCACAGGTGGTTGGTCATTACATGTGCAATGAATTATACAGTCACACATCTCAGTCATGGGCCATTCATTGTCAGGCCATTGCAATACAATGCGTTCTTTATAACAGTACCTAAGCATACAGTGGTAACAGTGGGAGGCCTGACATTGTTTCATGTAGATGGTGATTTATGGAAAGGCAGAGTAGAACACAATGAGTTATTCCAAAGAAACCCATTTCTTATGAGTCATAATATAGAGTATCTTCTGAAACATAAGGAAGCACACACAATCAAAATGTACAAAAGGATAATATCAAAGTAAGTGATCTCAATTTGACACACAGAGATGCACACGTAGGGGAGATATTGCGGTGGACAGAGAAGGGATTGATAATTGTAGGTGTGTTTATGATTGCCAACATAATATGGTTAATAATGCTTACGATAAAGGCACATAACAATTCAACTGCGTTGACAGTAATGGAAAAGGTTTAAGTCATTTACCTCTAACTATTCTTCCCCAGCATTGGTATGGCATGGATTCACATGCTCATGAATATTCCCCGTTGTGAGGCAGAGAATCCTCTGTAAAAGAAAAAACTGTTTCACTTTCACTTTAAACTGTATTTCTCCTCTAAACCAATCACTGTCCTTGGTGTCATACTGCCCCCATCCAATGACAGTCCTCTCCCTAAGCTCCACCCCTGGGGGCCATCTTCAGATTTGGTAAGCACGTAAAGTGGCAGTATGAACCAAGAAGAGCCAGATAGGGGAAGGCAGAGGGTTTGCATGTGAATCCATGCCAGATCCATGTGTCACAACCCCGAGCCCTGGCTGTGGGTCTTAGACACCATGACCTCCACCTCAGTACCGTTCCAAGTCCAGAAAGGTCCACACTAGCCCGTCGTGGGTGCGTTGAACACAATCCTGGCGCCGTTTGCACCAGGCGCACTTGGCAAGTATGGTTTCCAATGGACAACGGGGGAATATGGCTGCCCCCACGAGGATTATCGGGGAACTGCAACAAGCAGGCTAGCTTCTGGGCGGGGTCCGCCCCTAAGGCACCTGGGATACCGACCGGGTATTTAAACCACGCCCAACCCGAGGCACGTGCTTCGCGTTATTCTGCTTTGCAGTGTGACGTTCACCAGGTCCTGTTCTGTAGCCTGGCCCGCTCAGGCGAACAACCTGGAAGAACATCGCTATTATTACCTGCTCAGCTCCAACTCTTCATCCAGTAGGAGCCTTCAAGGATATCTCCATCGGTCTTCGGCTACATATTCAGGATTACGAGAGGCAAGAACAATAAGCTACTTACCATCTCACCTGGAAGGCCACCGCCATTACGAACCTCACCTTTGGCGCTCAGAACCCCAATCCATCGTCGCTTCCAGGAATTCTCTGCGACCTGAAAAGAAACAAGGCACAGGTCAGCTCATTTGCAAGTACGCTTTCAGCGCCGCCTCTAGGGCATCCTTACCTTCTCGAACTCTGCAGTCAGCCTCGGCATTCTCCATCAGCCTCTACAAGACAAAAGAAGAAGGTTACTGGGACATTCATCAACATAGACTTTTTTCAAAAGAAACATTAAAAGACTTACCTGAAAGGAGGAGTCGCAGCCGGTCTGGACTCCAGGCGAACGCCAGTGAAGTAACTCGGCGGACCACGCCAACAACAACGCGCCCCTGCCAAGCACGGCAGGACGGAGAGTGCAGCATAACGAAAATCAAGGTGAGCAGAGTCCCAAGGGGAAATCGCAAGGCAAGACCGGGAGGTGGGCCGTGGGAGACAAGGAGAAGTCGCTAAACCCCTCTCCCTTTTTCTAGAACTGATCCCAGGTAGAACGTCCATGGGAGTTGCAGAGAGCCCAGAGGTGTCCCGGACCAGTCCAGAGGCGTCCCTGTGGATACAAGGTGAGCGTTACACCATGCTGGAGAACAATAGTTACAGGTAAGTAACTTAAACCTTCTCCAGCATGGGGTCTGGCATGGATTCACATCCTCATGAATAATGATTACATAGCAGTACACATATACACTCAACTGAAGTAATAAACACTCACCTCTGGAGCAGACTCACCTCAAACAGATTGCGTAGCACCGCTTAACCTCATGAAGGTGTGCATGGACCTCCACCAAGCAGCCATGCGGATGTTGAGCAGGGGCACATCAGAGAGAAACACTGTCGTAGCTGTGATGGCTCTGGTGGAGTGGGCTCTCGGCCGTCCTGGCAGCATCCTGCTATTCAGTCAATGGCAGCCGGAGAGTCACCTGGAAATGGAAGCCTTCAACAAGGCCTTTCCTTGATTTATAGGTCCAAAGTTGACGAACAACTGAGAAGTCTTGCGAAAATTCTTCGTACGTTTCACCTAGAAATTCAAGGCACGAGCAACGTCCAGCGAATGCAAGGCCCTTTCCGCTGGAGATAACGGATTCGGAAAGAAAATAGGCAACACCAAAGGTTTGTTGAGGTGGAAGGAGGGGTGTGCACAGCGAAGCCTGGAAAGACAAGTAAGGCTGCTTGCAAGACAGGGCCTGAATCTCCCGACCCGCCTGACCAAGGTGATAGCCACGAGGAAAGCTGTCTTCCACGCTAGAAACTTGAGCTGGGCCTGATGCTTAGGTTCGAAGGCCGATCCCAGGGGCATACTAAGCACAACACTGAGCTCCCAAGCTGGGGCAGGAGCCTTCACCGATGGGAAAGTCCTGAAGAGCCCCTTGAGGAACTCCTTGTTGAGCCTGTGAGACCACAGCAAAGGTCTGCCTGGAGACCTGGTGTACCTGGATATGGTGGCAAGGTGCACCTTGATAGAGGTGTGAGCCAGTCCCGCTTTGGCCAAGGAAAGCAAGTATGGTAGAAGTTGAGGGGCTGTGGCACAGAAAGGGGTCATCTTCTGAGTCTAGCACCACACAGAGAAGCGTTTCCATTTATGTGCGCAGCACTTCAAGGTTAACGAGGCTCTGGCCCCTGGCCAGGATGTCCTTACATACATTATGCGGTTAAAGGGTAACCTTCAAACTCTAGGGCTGCAGGAGCCATGTCCTCAGGTTCAGAGACTCCGGGTCGTGATGCAGAATCCCCCCACCTTCTCTGGCGAGAAGGTCCAGGGACAGTGACAGCGTGATGGACAGAGCCACTGACAGACGTAGTAAGTACGGATACCACATTTGCCTCCACCACGCCGGGTCAATGAGTATTATCCTGCAGTGGCACTGTCTGAGTGTGTTGATCACACGTAACAGGAGTGGAAATAGGGGGAAGCGTACAGGAACATGTCCCCCATGCTCCTCGTTTGAGGGAACCTGCTGGCAAACCTCTGGCACTTGGTGTTTGCAGCCGTCGCGAAGAGATTGATCTGGTGCTGACCCCATTTGCCGAACAGAAAATCCACCTGGTCCTGGTGAAGTTCCCACTCGTGGCAAGAATGCAATTCCCTGCTGAGTGAGTCTGCGATGGTGTCCTTGACTCCCGCTAGGTGAAACGGGATGAGGAACATGCCTTGATGAACGGCCCAGCACCACAGGTCCTGGGCCTCTTTGGAAAGTGCCGGTGTGTGGGTCCCCCCTTGTTTCCAGATGTAGAACATGGTGGTGGTGTTGTCTGTGAATATCCTTACCACCTTGGCCATCAACGACGGGATAAAAGCCTTGAGGGCCCAGAATACGGCCTGAAGTTCCAGGACGTTGATGTGGAGCTCCTTCTCCTCCAGTATGGGCTTCCCCATCCCTCTAAATAAGCGTCTGAGGTGACCGTCTCCTAGTAAGAGGGAACCTGAAACGGAGTCGCCTGGAGGAGATGTGACTGCATGTCCCACCACCGTATTGCCAGACAGAACTCCTCATTGAGCGAGATCTTGTCTGCAAAATTGCCCAACACCTGCATCCACCTTGCATCCAGGAACTCCTGGAGAGGTCTTATGTGAAGTCTGCAAAGGCGAACGAGGCTGATGCAGGAGGACATCATGCTCAGCAGACACTTGATGGACCGAACCGTCGCCGTCTGAACCGACAAGCGCTGTACTTTGCCTGGAATGGCTCTCAGCCTCTCCTCCAAAGGCGATGCGAAACACGTCACTGTGTTGAGTCAGGCACCTAGAAACAGCGTGTCCTGAGATGGCGTCAAGCAAGACTTTGGATAGTTTATAGAGAACCCCAACTCTGTTATCAGACGTACAATCTTTGATGGGTGTTCGCCTGCCAGATAGTGTTAGCGGGAACACGTCGGCCAGTCGTCCAAGTAGGAGAGTACCTGGATGCCACCAGGGCTAGGCACGTCATAAAAACCATTGGGCAGATTTCAGGCCAAAAGGCAGAGCCTTGAACTGGTAATACTAACCTTGAACTATGAATCGTAGGAACTTGCAGTGTTTCTTGTGAATGGGGATGTGGAAGTAGGCGTCCTCCAGATCCACAACATCAGAAAATCCCCTTGCGCCAGCTAGCCGAACATTTGTTGCAACGTGCCTAACCAGAACTTTTGGGACTTCAAGTACTTGTTGAGACGACGAAGATCCAGGAACGGCCTCCACCCCCCTGTTTTCTTTGAAACCAGAAAGTATCTGGAGTATACTCCGGAGCCCTGGAGACGCAGGGGGATGGGTTCTATTGCCCTCTTCTGTAACATGGCCCTCACCTCTTGTAGAAGCTGTGGTCTGAGTTGTTCTTGTCGCTGAATCAGCGGAATACGAGGATACCTGCATTGGAACTTCAAGGTGTGTCCCTGTCCGAGAGCGTCCACTACCCATCTGTCCATAGTGATCATTTCCCACTTGCTGACGAACTTCGTCAGCCAGCTTCCCACCAGGGTGCATAAGTGGGGTCCCGAGATCACGGCCAGTTTAGGCCTGCTTGGGGGTAGGAGCTCTACCATGCGGGCGGCGCCACTGAAGTCCTCCGCTGCCTTGAGAACGACCCCTGTACACTACCTGAGAGGAGAAACGTGGAGGCTGCCGGTACGGGGTATTATAACCCTTGTCGGATCTTCCTGGTTTTCCTCTGGAAGAGCGTAAGGACGACGGCCATCGCTGCTGCAATGTTCCGAGGGAGAGTGCCATCTCCATGTCGGTCTTTATTGCCTGCAAAGACTTGTTCACTGCCTTTCCGAAGAGATTCTCCCAGTTAAACAGCATATCTAGCACCTTAGTCTGGAAATCCTGTCGGACATTTGTTGCTTTCAACCAACCTTGACAAAGCAGGAAAACCCCCTTCTCCATCTGGCGGAAACCCGTGTCCACGATGCCCACTGCCACCGTGATGGCATGATCCAAGGTAACCTACCCTTTTTGAAAGATCTCTAGTGCCTCAACCTTCTTGTCTTCGGGCAGGAAGTCCTGAATAGGACCCAACTTGAACCATAGTTCCAGGTCATATCGGGACAAAATGGCTTGGGTGTCAGCCGTCTTAATGGTACAGGCTGTTGTATAAATGATCCCCTTGCCCACTGCATCCAACTTCTTCCCCTCCTGGTCCAGAGGTACCATGACTGCCGATGATGGGTTAACTCAGCGCTTCCTTCCTGGCTGTGGCCAAGACTACCGAATCAGGCAAGGGCTGAGCACCAGGGAGCTGAATCTGGAACCCTGCACTTCTTCTCCAACCTGTCCCGCTTGGTCGAGCCGTACTTGGGTTTCTCATTAGAGCTAGGCCTTCCTCCCAGATGTCGTCCAGGAAGGGAACAGACATGATGGTCTTTCTTCTTGACTCGCTCCATTGGTACAGGAAGCCTTCTTTTTTGGTCTCCTCTGACATGACAGAATGAAAGGATCCAATTTCGTCGAGTGGGGAGGCCCTACGGGGCTCGTCCGCATGCAGCGTTTCTCCATCAGCCGCAATGAAGTAGTCATCCTCATTGTGCCCGTAGCTGTGGTAGCGGTGTCCATGTCTGTGTCTGTGTGCAGGCCGGGGCTTTGGGTGGGGTCTTTTCATGACGAGGTGGTGGAGGAGTCGGATGATGCCGAGGACCAGTGCCCGCTTTGGCCTTTCTCTTCTGCGGGGGAGGCTCTAGTGTGCCCCATGAAGATGTAGGTCCCTGTGGAGGCATCTTCTGCTGGATTTCAGTGACCAGTATTTCAGTGACCAGTATGTGCAGGGTCGTTAGAATGCCCTGACACATCCTTAGGTCTAGGGGTGAAATGAGCCATCTGCGTTGAGTCTGGGCTGACGCGCCTCCTCTTGCGAGCAGGGAACCCTATGTGATCTGTGTAGCAATCGCCCTGCAGATCATTGTCATCGTTGGTACTTGAGTAGATCTGCTCCGGCCTATCCGGAGCAGCCCACTCGCCATGTACCAGGGGAGGTCCACTGGGGCACCGTCTCTCTCTCTCTCCTTCTCAGGTGATTGATGGGTCTGTGCAGTCGCCGGGTCTTTCCCTGACCCCGGAGTGGCTGCCGTCTTTGCCGCTGTCTATGCAGCTGTATCTCGCCTCGGGGGTAAGGACACCTGTGGAGTGGCTGCCACTTCATTCACAGACGCACTCTCCTTCAATGCTGTCGCAGTTGACACCGTTGAGGACGTCGACGATGTACTCGTTTCTGCTTTCGCCGACGGTGCTGTTGTCGACTCAGTTGACCTGGCATGCTGCAGGGTCTTAGCCAGCTTCAACAAGTCCTATCTGGACTTCTCCCTCATCTGCTTATCCGTGGACACACTGAGTTTGGACGGGGTTAGGAACTTTCTCTCTGAAGAGGCCCCTTTTGTCACTGTGGAGGGTAACGGTGATGGCGATCGCCTTCTGCCTGACTCGGGACCCGCATCAGCGGCGAACCCAGCGGCTCTAGTATGGCAGAGCTTGGCCTTCTCTTGGACAACCGCGAGCGGGGCGTCCTCAAAAGTTATTGACTTCCTCCCAAAGGGAGTTACCCCCACGGTTGAGTCAGTGGCCTTGCTCGACTTGATCCACACTGACAGTCTGTTGCAGTCATCGTGGTCCGGATGCATGCAAAATAAGAGTTTGAAGAGGCTTCGACTTTTCTTCTTCTCTTCAGTCATGGCTGAAAGGGGCAAAGTAGGCCCAAGGCCGGGCCCTCTCGAAACTTCGATGACGATTCGATGGTGGATGAAGATCTTCGCCAGTAGCGGATCCCTGCTGCCTGTCTCTGTCCTTCGTCGAAGATGATGAAGCAAAAATCGGTCAAAATTCCAACTATTTTGGCCACAAATTAAAAAAAACATGAAATTAGCTCAAAGAGCAACTTGTGTACTCCCAACACTGAAGCGTGCAGTAAAAATCTGAAGATGGCCACCGGGGGTGGATCTTAGGGACAGGACTGTCATTGGATGGAGGCAGTATGGCCCAATGGACAGTGATTGGTTTAGAGGAGAACAAGTTACTTACCAACTGTAACATTCTTTCAACTGGATGTTCCTCCACGTATTCCTCATTTTATGATATTCTTATCTCGCCAGCTTTGCTGCTGCGGAAAAAGAATTCTCGGCAGAGGGCACTGTGCACAAGGTTGTGGCGTCGATGTCCCTCGACGGGCTCCATACAGTGTCGACGTCACCATCAGTATAAGTAGCTTGTGCCGCGCCCGTTGGCTTCAGTTCTGTTTTTTCGAGGAAATATTCGAGGAACACCCAGGCAAGCCTCATGACTGAAAAACTCTTTGTGAGAGAGAAGTGTAATTAACGCAAACTGTACTGCGGTGTAGGATCGGAAGGGCGATGAGGAATACGTGGGAGGAACATTCAGTCGAAAGAACGTTACAGTTGGTAAGTAATTTGTTCTTCGAATGGATTGTGTCCTCCCACGTATTCCTCATCTTATGATAGAATCCCATAGCAGTGGTCATTTTGGAGGTGGGAGTACTAATTATTTTTCTCATGGACGGAATGGAGTACCACCTTAGCAAATAATCCTTCATTGGAAGAAGAATCATCTAAGCAGTAATGCTTGATGAAGGTATGCATTGATGCCCATGTTGCAGCTGACAAATATCCGCTGCAGGGTCTCCCCTCATCAGAGACGCAGAAGTAGCCATACCCCTAGTGGAATGGGCTCGAAGCCCATCCGGTGGGTACTTTCCCGCCAATCTGTAGCACTCAACTATGGCCAAAATGATCCAGCGGGATATGGTCTGTTTTGTCACTGCTAATCCAAATTTATGGCCAGTATAATCTACAAAAAGTTGGTCATCCTGACGTAATTTTGACATTCTTGGAATATAAAAACTGAGAGCCCTTTTTGGGTCCAGTCTATGAAACCTCTCCTCTTCTTTGCCCAAATGAGGAGGAGGGTAGAACGTTGGTAGTAAGATTTTTTGTGACAAGTGAAAGTCAGAAACTACTTTCGGTAAGAAAGAAGGTTTAAGTTGTGTACGGAGGTTTGCATGAGAGAGCCTGCAACTCACTAAACCTGCGGGCTGATGTTAAGGCCACAAAGACAGTTTTTAATGTTAGAAGCCTCAAGGGACAGGAATGCAGAGGCTAAAAAGGTATATAAGTTAGGAACTTAAGTACAATATTTAAATCCCAAGTCAGGACATGAAAAGGGACTGGAGGGTACACATTAGTGAGTCCTTTCAGGTATTGAATGATTAATGGAATTTTGAAGTAGGAAACCTCTTCTGGGGAGCGCTTAAAAATGGACAGGGCAGCCAGATATCCTTTTATTGTTCCGATCTGGAGCCCAAACAACATCGGTACAGGGATTTAGTTGCTGGCCTTCTGGCCGAAAGCAAAATGTCCATTATGTCATCCAGAAGATCCCAACCCTTCTATCTCAACCTCTCAGAAACCATGCAGGAAGGTTGAGTGTCTTGACCTCTGGTCCTCCAATGTTGGAATGACCCGGTAATTCCCCATTGAAAGAACCTGGTATTGGTGCCCGGTATGCAGGCAGCCATGGCGCTAATAGCACCATGGCTACCTCCATACTCGTGATGAGGCCCATAGACTTAAAAAAGTCCCATTTAGCTAATTGAGTAAGGGCCTCTTTACAGGTATGGTGGACGCCCCACTGCCATTTTACCATTCTCTCACGAAGAGCCTTCTCCGTCATCGACTGACAGGTGCCACAGTCGCCGGTTCGATGGTCTGAACCCAGGCACCAACGACAAGCGCGGTGAGGGTCTGTAATCGACATTTTTGATCCACAGTCGATACATTTTTTGAACCCCGTCTTGGGAGTAGAAGGGGTAGAAGAAGACGACATTTTCTTGAAGAAAATTTCGAAGCGCGCCGTTAACTCGAGAGCAAAGCAACTGGAAAAACGGAACTGAAGCCAACGGGCGTGGCACAAGCTACTTATACTGATGCTGACGTCGACACTGTACGGAGCCCGTCGAGGGATATTGACGTCACAACCTCGTGCACAGCGCCCTCTGCCGAGAAAATGTTTTCCGAAGCAGCGTAGCTTGCGAGATACGAATATCATAAGATGAGGAATATGTGGGAGGACACACTCCATTCGAAATACAGTTTTGAAGAGAAAGTGAAACTGTTTTTTTTTACCGAGGATTCACAGCCTGACGACAGGGAACATTCATGAGCATGTGAATCCATGCCAGACCCCCATGCTGGAGAAGAAGAGAATGCGGGTGAATGGGGAGCATGATTTCTAGCCTTGGTGGTTAGTGGTTCTGAAGAGTCCCCATGTTTTCCTCTGCAGAAAAGGGGGTAAATGTTGGGGAGCTGTACAGTGTTTTCAGAGTGTAGTTGAAGATTTCACACTAATACTTAGAATACAAAGGTTAATAGAGTGAGTAAGATTGCTTGAGCCATGAAAATAGCGGTGCGGTGGCAGGCGCACACCCATAGGCAGATTCAGAAAATAAAGCAGCGTTAAAAGCTGAATATGAAGAAAGATTCATGGTGTGCAGAGCAATGTAACAGTACAATGGGCCTTGACATAGAACACTCTGTGCAAAGCAGGAGAGGGAAGGAAGGAAGGATAAGGTGAAATGCAACATTTCACTCAGGGCTGCAGGATGTTGTGCTATGCAGAATACTGTCAAAAGGTCACCAAAGCCAACGGCTGGAAAATAACACAAGCTGATACTGGGGTGGTGACAGATGACACCACAAAAAAGGCTGGGAAATATTAAAGAAAATTAACAGAAAACATATAGAGGGGGTGTTGTTGAATGAAGACTGGTGGTACTCTTGTTCAGAGAGGAATTGCCATAGCATTTTGGTGCTGGACTGCCCATCTGGGCGGGACAAAGACTGATATGCAAATAGATATTTCTCATCTGTGAAAGGTACAGTGAGCAAAAAGCGTGTGCTGCAAACTCTCATCTCGGAACAGGTTATCATGCCATGTTCTTTCTGGAGAGGAGCGCCTGCTACCTTTTTTGAAATTGTTGAATGAAGAGTTTGAACTAGAGGCAGAGAAAGGGGGGAAGGAGAGACTTCCTGGAGAAAGAGAACTGTCCTGCGTGGCTGGAATTTTGGCGAGGATCGTCTGATGGGCTGACTATCAGTTTAGCTGGGAGTGGGAGCTGCCAAGGAAATACTTTGAAGGCTATGGTTTGACTCTGGGGCAGTGTTCTGGCAGAGACAGAGTGTACCAGTACCTAGCTGCAGGAAGGGAGATTGGGGGCCAAGGGAGGGTGAGCTTTCTGAGAGACAGTGTACTCATTTGGATAGTGAGTATAACTAGACAGGCAAATAGGCAGGAACCCTCTGCAGGGTAAATGGCAGTGTA
Source organism: Ambystoma mexicanum (assembly GCF_040938575.1). Taxonomy (NCBI): domain Eukaryota; kingdom Metazoa; phylum Chordata; class Amphibia; order Caudata; family Ambystomatidae; genus Ambystoma; species Ambystoma mexicanum. The sequence continues at coordinate 1,265,724,227 of NC_090929.1, read as the reverse complement.
TCATACTGGACACGAAAGGCAGAGCTTCCATAATCTTTAAGGTACCGAAAATATTAATGGAGTAGCTGAGTTCTAGATTTTGAGTGGGCGTTTGTCATTTGATATCATATTATATGATATGATGAGTCATTTATAATGTGCCTGTACACAAGTGTTTCTAGGCGCGAAGGGGGCCGTAATTAGACAACCCATCGAATGATAAGTAATGTCACTTATCCTAAACACTGGAAGCTACATTATTTCATGTTGTTTTGGTAAGAAAAAAGTGTGCATTTTAAATGTCTTGCTGAAGTGAAATGTGTTCTTGCATATGTGTCTAATGATAAATGTTTATTTTAAATGTATTCATGTATAGCAAGTGACCTAATTGAGTTGTCTGTTTCCTGCTGATGAAATTGATGAGATAAAATCACTAACTACGAGAAAAGGGTGTTTGTCTTTATTGCGTCCAGTGGGTAAATTAGTGTTTAGCAGGAGGGTATTCTGTAGATCCTGGAGATGCAGTAGCTAAGGTCCTGAGGTATTAAAAGGTATAAAAAGAGGCAAGAAGGAAGGATCAGGCCATTTCTTCCTACAGCCCAAGGAAGTGAACCCCAACCTACCCGGAACACTGTAACACAGCTCCAAGCAGGAGATTCATGGACCCAGATGCACACATCACTTAGATTTGTCATCCTTGTGGAGAAGGAGGAATGATGGCAGAAAAACACCTTGGCGTAGGCCCTTTGTTTTTTTCTCTGGACCCTTGGGGGAGTAGTCAGGCTGCCTGCTCCTGTGGTCAAGGAGCCTGTGGAACCTACCAAAGATCCCAGACCTATTGTCCTTTCTGGAACCCATAGAAGACTGGAAGGACTTTTGGGTAGAGTTTGTAAGGACGCCCAAGGATTTTGCATTCTGAGAAGAGGTTTTCTTTGTCAGCTCTACGTCCATACCGGCATTAAAGAGCTCCAACCGCTCAAAGGGAGTTCATAGATCTTGACCTTAACATCTTGCATAAATGTTCTCACTCAGATTCATGCCATGAGATGTATGTCTGTGTCCAGGCAGATTCATCTTGTAGCTGTGTCTAGGTGGTGAAAAGACGCCTCCTCTTATCCTGGGCTATGAGGCATGTATCAGGCATGTATCTGAAACCCTGCTCGAAAAGCTGCTTGGTGGTCTGGCAGAAGATCTGCATGGAAGTCAGATATCTCCTTCCAAAGACAGCTATCACTGTATCGACAGTCACCTGTCTCAGATGTAGGTTTACTAAGTATGTTCAGGAGCTTGACCTCCTTAACAGTAGGTGCTGAAGAGATGCTAGATGAAGAGAAAATAGAGACTGCCACCACCACAGAGGAGGAGGGCTGCGTATGACCCGAGAGGCACACCTTCTCAGATGCCAAATGCCTTTAACAAAGTTCAAACCTCTTGTTAGTCAATGGAGTGAGGAGCAGCTTATGGCATCTGCTAAGATGTCTTTTTTCAGGGAATACCTCATCTTTCTGGCCCTCTGAGTCCAATCACTTCCAAACAAACCCTGCGTTCAGTATGGAATTATCTGGGTAGAAAATAGACTACACTGCTCATCCTACTGTGAAACTACCTCACAGGTGAGGGCAGGTCCTCTTCTACATCATCAATCCCCAAAGGCTCCATCGGATACTGGGAGCCAGGCCCAGCCAAGAAGGGGGTGTCTGTTATGGAAGGATTGAGCAATAAAGGACTATTTAAGCATACCCAAGAGCTTGCCATTTATTTTGTCACTGAGCAGTCAGCGTCCTATTTTGATCTGGCACAGGCCCTAAACGTAGGCATGGGATGCTGGAGAGTGCTGGTGGCACTGTGTGGGCCAGTGGAGCTGCTGACAGTGGGAGTGGTGGAGGATGAGGTGGTGACATCGGTGGCATGTCCTGAGGCAAAACCTCATTTATCAGCTCTTTAAAGTAAGAAATCATAAAGCAATGCATGAGCCACAAGAACAGCTAAATAAAACTTTCCTTTCCATTGTGAAAAAAGGCCTCCATGTGGTGGTGGCTGTAAAATAAGATACTATGTGGGTCTTGTGAGGGGTCAGAAATGTTAGGCGGACGACTATGTAAAGAGTTTCAAATGTGCCATTTTATTAAATCAAAATGCTGGATAAACGCCTCACTGTCCCTACCCTAACGAGGATTTCCCTGCCTAAAGTAACTAACGGAAACTCTCTAACAAAGGAGATCTATCCCTCACACTTATACATTCAACAGATCAATAATGTTTAAATGTATTTATTTATAGTATTATACAGTCAACATTGTCAACTTGTAATATTTCCATTGTGATACCAACATTAGCATAACTCTACATCAATTAAAAAATATTCCAACAATACAATAAAAACACATTTGCCTAAAAGAAAATCACTAATAAAAACACGCCCCACATATCAGGCTCAAATTCCATCACAGTCATTCAATGATTGTAATGACGGCAAAAATTCTTTTCCAGAGTCTGGCCATATGGAGAATACAGGCTTCCTGGTTGCCGCTCATAAAAAATGTCAGAGAGTGTCAACTCACTGCAAGACACCGTAGGTGAAAGAAGGAAGCACACTCAGTCAGTACCCTTGGTAAAAAGAGCGAGAGCAGGTGGTGCCAGCTTCCCCAACTTATCGCCCCTTCTCTGGAATGCCCTTCAACCAACTCTTCGTGCAGACGAATCACTCCTAGCATTCCGAAAAGTCATGAAGACCTCACTATTCACTTAATGAATCCTACATTTTTCCTATTCAATTCAACCTAACCTCATAGTGCACCCCTAACTATGACATCCATGCACAAATGTACTTAATGCCTCGATTTCCATGTACTACAACTATGTTACGCATTTAAAATGGACTAAATGCCCAATGCTATATAAGATTATCCCACTTGTCATCCATGTAACTAAGTTCCCCTCAAGTAACAGCGCCACTAGGCCTGTGGGCTGCTTTGCGCGCTATACAAATGTAAAAATAAATGAATAAAGTAGATGCTTAGCGGCCTCCAGGAGGGCCTCACCACAGAATCGACAGTGTCTTTCTTTCCTGGGTATTTTTGTCCATGCCCCGGTAATTTCCAGGCAACTCAATGAATAAAATGTTAGTTTTATGTAGTCCCAATCCAGTGAGTTACCCAGGAAATGATGTATGTACCTAGGGGTTAGTACCCAGTCTTGATTGTGTGCGACGTAGTAGGTCGTCTTTGATTTGGTGGATAAATCAACAATCCGCTGCTCCTTGCCCAGTTAAAATAAAAGCACCTTCATAGTTTTCCTATAGAGTGAGAAAGACATTGAAAGGGCATTCTCAGGAGCAAGTGCCAACTATCTGTTGCCAATAGACTAAGGACTTGATTCATGGACCATTTTCCTATGGGATTGCACCATTATAAAATGCTTCCATGAATCAGGCCCTAAATCTGTGCCAGAGAGCTAGTAGGCATAAACTATAATCTGCTCAATAGAATTCCCTGCAGAAGACTGTTCAGAGATTCTTCCGGGGAATTAACAATCTTCAAAAAGGTAGACAAAATTATCAAATAAAGTTTAAACATAATATACTGTACATTAAACTCTGGGTAGATCATTTACACAGCTGAATAGGGAGGACGTCTCAGGAGTCTCCTAAGGATAACAGCCTCCCATTTGATGAGCTCCAGCATGTTCCCAAAAGACCCATACAAATGAGTAGGTTGAATCTTTGCCTGTTAAACATTGACCAGGGTACCCACCATGTATCCCCTCCTTTATGGGCAAAGTAATTAATAGGACCTGTAGTCTGGGCAGACCTGATTTTTAATTGATCAAGATGTAGCCTGCCCCTTAATTTACGATCTAGGGTAATCCCCAAGTATTTGTAGTCAGGCAGCACATCGATATCCTCCCATCCAGGTACCACCTTAACCTTTTTACTTTCTTGTACTGTGGACTAAAAACCATAATCTTGGTTTTAGCGATGTTAATCTTGAGGGAGTTTAAGGCTGAGTATATATTCAGAGCAGACAAGGATTGTTGAAGCCCAATTGGGGTTAGGTCAAGTAAAGCAAGGTCATCCGTATATGCGAGCCACTGTAGGGGGGTGTCACCCAATTTTGGTGGAATGATGTTCAAGTTGGCTACTGCCCCTCCCAGGTCTGACAAATACAGATTAAATAACATAGGTGTAAGAATGCAGCCCTGCTTTAAACCCTTCTGAGTGACTACCCAGCTAGACATTCCACCATGTTGATCAAGGCGAACCTTTACTCTGGTCTACTCATGAAGATGGATATTAATGTTGACTCAATGTGAGTAACCCACGCCTGCTTCTGAACCCCATTTACATCACTAGCTAGGGAGTTCTTACCATTAACTATCTTCCAAAACTCTGTGATGTTTTTAGTTAGGGCCATGTATACCAGGTCTCGCCACCGAGCGCATTCAGATTGGTATGCCACTTTAACCACTTTTGATATTTGGTTTTGATATCTTTGGCATTAATGGCATGCTTCACTGGATTTAATTCAGATTTAGTCAGACTGCAGGGTTCTCTGCAAACTGCCCTTTTTTATCCTTAATTTGCTTATTGTATGTGTCATGGTGTAACCTCTGAGGGCCAATACCAACTCTGGGACAACTAACTTTCCTGGGCAGAATACTTAATGTAATACCCTCCACACATTTCTCAAATTTGGCTACAGCTAAACAAGCTGTTTCAAGGGTCAAGTTGTTCGCCATCCTCGCACTGCCCAAGGAGTATTCACAGAGGGAGACCTGTGCCTCCAAGGAGCCTACTCCAATCTTACTCTCACTCCAAGAAATCCGATTCACGGCAGAGTTGACACTAAGGGCCTCATTACGGTTCTGGCGGTAACCGTGCCAGTAAAACCGGCAGGTGCTATTCCGGGTCCGGTGGCCAGGAAGTCAGGCGCCAGTAATTTTGTAGTTACCCATTCCCATTGAGTCCGATAGGGGAACACAGAAGCACCGGCACCGTTAATAACGGTGCCGGTGCTTCTGTTACGGCTTGCTTACTGTGGCCAATGTGTCTGGCAGGGTCTGCCCTGTCGGGCACAGCGGCTCTGGCAAGCAAAACCAGTAGGCTTACCGGCACCGTTGTTACTGGACCGGCACACTCGTAATGAGGCCATAAGAGTCCCAGACAGAACATACTCAATGGTATGACAATCAAAATGTAAGCTGGCAATAATGGGATGATGGTCACTGTCCAAGAGTTGGAATACACACATATCAGAGATCAAAGAGGGGGCATTTGCTATGAAGATGTAGTCAATAATACTGGAGCCGGTAGGACCACTTCTTGTAAACTGTGGAGGTGTGTCCGAAGGTCGAGGCACTGTTATGCATATTAAAGCCTGCAGAATAGAGCAGGCTAACCCAACTAATTACCCTGTGGCAAACCTTAACCAGTCTTACCTCGGGTGAAGACAGGGGCTCCAATTCCCACTCCCTGCCTTTAGCATCCCTCGGGATCCTGGAGTTAAGATTGCTACATATCACGGTACGGGCCTGACCCATCCTGGAATTAATAAAGTCTTCAACCACCTTAAGTACAGCAATATGAGTTCCCTGATATGGAGGATCATAGACATTAATAATAATGATTTCTTTCATGCCCACCCTACAGGGGTCACTTAATTGAGTGGCTCAACCTAGTAACACATTCAAGGATACACAGACTATTTCTTTCACACACAGGTTTTTTTTTTACTCCCAAGAATCAGACCTCCTTTGGGACAGCCACTAGGATCCTGAGTTTCCATTTTAGAAATTGTGGACCATCCATCAATTACCAGACGTTCCAGATGTTAAGTCTCTTGTAAACCCAGGATGCTGAAATTATCAGCTACAGTAGATCATCCGGCTCAAATAAATGTTGATTTCCCCCAGTGTTCAAGCAGACCATCAGGAACGGGGGACTAGGAGCACTGCTGCCTACGTTGTTCTATCATATTGACAAGCCATTGCCAATTACATTCTTCTCCCGTTTCCCCACTCCTGATTCCACCAAGGTTAGCATGTTCACTACAACTCATATGCGGACCAAACTCGGGCATTGGTACAGCAACCCCATGCTCCCATTAGTGAGAGGTTTAGTACCGCCACTCTGGAGTTGAGGAGCCAGCATCTCCCCCTGTGATGGCCTAGCTCACCCAGCCGCATCTCGAAAAGATACACAACCATTAGCCGGTAGACTGTTTTCCCGCTCTTCATCACCTCAATTGCCATACATTCATAACCGATCTTTAAAAAGGATGACCAATGTTCAGTTTCATAATCTATACTGTTTTCCACATGGAAATGCACAACAGAAGTGGCGTTTGTTACATTTCACAGATGTCAACAATCTTGATGTCATTGCTTCTAATGAAGCGCAAAGGTAAGATAGTATGGAACAATTCCAGTAACCAAGTTCTATTCAGATACAAACATTCTCCATCACAGAACAAGTTGCTGATTCTAAGAACTCTAACCTTCCTTGAACAATTGTTGGCTGTGAATACCTGTTGAGTGACTCGGTTGAAAGGGGCCCCTGAGGGACCCTCGGATGTGGAAACAAGGCACAGTCACCACACTCGAATAGATATGCCAGACACGAGGTTCCGTTACCAAAATCTAGGGTTTATTGCAATACAAAGAAGTCCCAGTTGGCCAAATGGTCCCACGCCCCGCAACGTGTGTCTAACAGACCTTGGGGACGCAAGAGAGAGTGAAACGTACATCAGTTACATATATACAAACCGAGCACCTTACAATCAGCAATGACACAGTGTGACACATTGGATGCCGCCCTCAATTCATTTCCCTTTGAAGTAGAGGCGATGATTGACCAGTATGACAAATATAACACCTTAGACCACCATATTTAGTAACGGTTTGCAATCTTCAATTTTACAGACACCATTCTTTATTTGTGAGAACACAGCATTTCTGTTTTTCAAGGGCAAGCTGCGCGTAGGAGACTGGCACATACCAGACCTCACTACCTCTTAGTTTCGATTCTCGCTCTAGAGTTCAGCCCGCTCTCCGGGGCCTCAGTGGGCTCAGAAAGGGGGGCCGTAAAGAGGATCATAATTCAACTCTTTAAATGCTAGTTTCGTACATTGCTATTCTTTCAGGAGACTCGATGGCATTCGTGTGCTGATTAAATGCCTTGCTCCCTGTCTTCAAGGATATGTGAGGGAGGGAATCGGGTATTTCTGTCTGGCTCTCCAGTGTAATGTTTCAACATGTTTCTTAGCCTTGGACCATTGAAGCGAAATAATATCTACAGCAAAGCAGTTTTACATGAGGCAAAGTGGCAACGTTAGGGGAGAGCAGAGAGAGAAAACAAAATGGCGATTCTGGTCATCTTAAAATGGCCTCATTCTAGTTGAACTAGTTGAACTAATAGCTACGTAATAACTAATGAAATATATATTATTAACACTGTAAATGAGGCGGTTGGTCTTCGGCCAACCAATTATCATTCATTTCTGGGTCCTCAAGGGGTGTTTGGTTTTTCTGGACGGACAAACCCTCCTCTTGGCTGAAAGCCAAACGTCTCATCCATACATTGCATCCTCCTCCGACCAAGTATTTGGATTAGATTCGGAATCTGATTCAAATTCGGACTCATGTACACTTGTTGTCTCCTCGTTATTATTATCAATATCAATTGCCATGAATTCTTTAATGGTTTCAAATTCGTTACTATGGCGAGTGCTTGATTTAGTAAGGTTTTTTTCGTTTCATCATTTGTACACACTCTTCGCTGATTTCAGTACATATTATGGGGAGACAATTTATGCAACAACAACATGTCACGAATATTCCTAGGATTGCTACTAGGATTGCAAATAGCTTCCATCCCCAGAACCTGGAGCTTATGTTCAATTCCCAGCCACCTTCAGGGGGGTGGAGATCAGAGCTTAACACATGCAATTTTCTTATCGTCTCAAAAATCGTGGGGGAGGAGTCACTTACAAATACGCAACACGCTGATCCCACGATTTTGCAAACACCGCCGCGATCAACTAAGATTATATCAAGGGCCATTCTATTTTGCAGTGACATTAATCTAATTCCTTTTTCCTCGAGAGTCATATTATATAATATATCAGTGGTTCCATTTATTGTTTCTTCCAATATCCTAGACAGTCATCTTATGTTATAAGAGTTTATCGCCTGGCCCCAAAATTGTATGAATGATTTTGCTATGTCCCCTACAATCAACCCGTCTTCAATATTACGGCGAGGTCGTGACCTGGTCAATTTGGTTATGTCTGATGTTTTTAAAAGAAACACCCCAGGAAACAGAAATCCCAAATAACACGTGCCTCCCCAGTTCCTAGGATATGCTTTTTCTCCACATTTGAAATACACAGGATCTCCCACATATATTGGTTCCACTTCTTTATCAAGGAATGCTATATTCCTGCATCTGGTAAATGTTCCTACCTGGAAAGAACCCTTTTTCTTTAAACAGAATGGGACAGAATGAGGGTTATAATTCACTGTATATGAAGGGGGTTCCGCATCCTTATTCCCCTGTGGGTTCATGTGGAACGTGATCACAGAAGCTTTATAAGGTACAGACAATCTATCCTGTGGCATTATTGCTGGTGTAATTAATCATCTTTTGTGGAACATGGAGCAACCCACCGGTTTCATAATCACTTCCTCGAATTCATTCATATTTGTTTTATCTAGTTGACCAGTTTCACTTTCGTTCCATTTCCCATAATATAGGGCACTCAGAGAAGCATAACATGCAGAAGTTAAGGGCGGGGGCTGTACATACCATCCTATTTCCTGACCACCATGCTGCGGCAGGTGGGCAAAAACCCAACAATTATTTTTTCTTAGAATTGAGTGTGTCATATTCATTATTAACAGCAATGTGTTGTTCCTATATCCTTCCCTATGTTTCTCTTCCATTGGGGACAAGGTATAGGAAATCACATGGACTGGGCTTTCCGCTGTGGCAAAAGTACTTCAAGAGGGTGTGTTTCTTCTAGGTACCATAATACTGATATGGTCAATATTGGGGCTAATATACTCATTACAAATTATTATGGTTAGACCCAACATACAATTCTTTTTACCATGTCCTTTTTCTGCCTTTCTATATACTACGTTTAATTCTCTATCAGCATTGGTGCAAGAGAGGGCATTTGCTGGTTCTGACATTTCTTCTCTTCCCTCTTCTTCTGCTGTGCTCGTCGTGACTATCTCTTGTTCATGTGCTTCCCAGGATGTTGACAGAGTTCAATCAATGTCTACAATCTTTTTATGCCAGTTTGCTATCTGCCTGCATTGCTTTTTCATTTGGCAAGGCCTTCGTGCATTTTCACATTGCCCTATAGTTTCAGAGCAGCTGCCTTTGTACCATGTGTGCCCCGCTTGTTCACTCGGGTTCCTGACACATGGAGGAGATGAGTTTCGTGAGCTGTCTAACTTGCACAACTCTTATGCCACCCTCCTCTAGGCCTCCGGTTCCCACTTCATCCGAAAATAGGAAACAGAGGCAAGAAATTCACCAAGAGATGAAAATGTGATCACTCCTTCTTTCTGCTCCGCAGGTTGTACCGATTTGCTCCTGGTACCGTGTGATCAACAAATTGTGCGGCTGCACTTCCGGTCTCAGGCTTGGAGTCAGCCTGGGGCACAATGGCAGACGATGATGGGTGCCCCGGCGACAATGCAGGCTGTGGCGCAACAGAAGATGGTGGGCTCCACCGAGGTATGCGCTTGATGTCGGCCAGCAGAGATGCAGAATCTGCTGGACAACATTGAGGCACTCTTTGCTCTTCCGTTTTTATGGCAATCTCATCAGGCTTTGTTTCAGGATCAGGCAGTTTCTGTGGCAAGGGACTGGCAATGGCATTTTTCGTTTCTGGAACCGCTGCTATCTCTTTCTGGACTATGTGCCGATCAGTTGACGTGTCGAATGACGATGGGACTTTCTTGGCGTGCGTGGCATGAATCCACGCCTTGCGTCCATCCATGCGTATCGCTGTCTGCGTGGTCAGGAGTATTTGATACGGCCCACGCCACCTGGGTGCCAGTGATGTTTTCCGTTCGTAGTTTCTGACTAATACCCAGGTTCCTGGCTCCAATGCATGTCCTGGGCCAGTATACCTCACTGGTAATGCCTCCTGCACCTGCTGAGGAATCAAATGCAGTTTTTTTACTAACAAATTACAATAAATGCTGAGTACAGGGTATTCTACCTCTCTCATTCTTTTCGGCTGAGGTGCGAACCACACATTCGCCGGTCTCCCCATTATGATTTCATAGGGGGAGAGCCCAGTTCTGGCTTGCACTGACATTCGCATACACAGTAACGCTATTGGTAATGCATCTACCCAACTTAGTTTGCTGCCTGCACAGATCTTACTTTTTTTGGACTTCAAGATTCCGTTATGCCGTTCAATAAGACCAGCCGAACTCGGATGTCTCGAACAATGGAATCTTTTTTCGATCTGCAATCCTGCACAAATCTGCAGTATCACTGCACCTACAAAGTGCGGACCATTGTCCGACCATATGACACGGGGCAGACCAAAGCGAGAGAAATACTCTTTTAGCATTACTTTCGCCGTGCTCATAGCTGTGCAATCTTTCAAGGGATATGGTTCCACCCATTTGCTGAATGCACATATGATCACCAAAACATACTTCAGATTTTGGCATCTCTCCAATTCCATGAAGTCAAAGTGAATCACTTCGAATGGCATAGAGGGAGGTCCAAACTGTAGGCATGTAATGCAGTTTATACCAGCCTTTCGGCATTCTTTTTTATAAGTGGATTTTCCCAGACTGTGGCTAAATGTTGGACTATTTTCTTCGCACAGATGTGTGTGGGACTATAAGCAATTGTAATCATTGCATTTGGCAACATCCGATTCCCGCTTTTCTTGTCCACCCAACAACCCTCCAAAGCCAGTTCTGCAGAGCCCTTGGCCCATCCCTGTATTTCCTCGGCGGTAGCTTCCGCCTGCATTTCTTTAACAGTCACAATTCCATTTTCTATCATGCAGGGCACTTCCTCCGATTGTACTGTCAACATTTTTGTACTCAAATCAGTGGGAGTCTGTTTCGCAATCTTGTCTGCAAATGCGTTTCCTTCTTCCACTTTACATGTCACTTTTTTATGCGCCTCGCATTTCACTATTGCCAGGTGCTTTGGACACGTAAGTGCAGACAGTAATCGCACAGTCAGAGGCCCATGTTGAATTCTAGCCCGTTCGGATGTTAAGAAACCTCTCTCGGCCTATAATCGGCCAAAATTATGAACTATGCCAAAGGCGTACTGGCTATCAGTATAAATATTCACGCTCAAGTTCTCTGAAATTTCACAAGCTCTTGTTAAAGCAATTATCTCTGCTGCTTGGGCAGAGTTATAAGGAATTCTTTTACTCTCCACAACGCTTTTTAATGTCGTAACAGCATATGTAGCAGTTGATGTCCCGTCAGGTAGTTTAAAACAGGAGCCGTCACAAAACAGTTCCCCTTCTGGTTCTTTTAGTGGTGTGTCACTCAAATAAATTCTCCCTTTTGTTTCTTCCTCAATAACCATTAGGCAATCATGGGGAGGCAATTCAGTCCCACCACTGTTTTCCCCGGGCATTGGCATTAATTCTGCTGGATTCAAAGCACTACACCTCATAATATGGATGTGGGGCGCGAACAATACAATTTCATATCTAGTCAATCTAGCAGAGGTGAGGTGTTGCGTCTGCGTTCTATTGAGTAGAACGTCTATGGCATGTGGCACCATCAAAATTAAGATGTGCCCCAAAATCATCCCTTCTGTTTGTTTCACTGACGCAGCAGCCGCTGCAACAGCTCGCAAACATCGTGGTAGTGCGCGCGCTACAGGGTCCAGCGCAGAAGAAAAATAGCTGCATGGCCTATTTCTTCCACTTTGTTCCTGTGTTAAGACAGACAACGCGCATCCTTCGTTCTCATACACAAATAGCCTAAAAACCTTTTCAGAATTCGGTGTGCCCAAAACTGGAGCAGAACTCAAAATGGTTTTTAGCTAATCAAATGCTTTCTGACATTCTTCATTCCACTGCAAAGGCATCACAGCATCCTTTTTTGTTAATTCCACCATTGGTTTCACAATTAAAGCGAAGTTTATAATCTATTGACGGCAATAAAAAGCCATCCCTATTATCGCTCTCACATCTTTCTGTGTTGTTGGAATAGGCATACCAGAAATACTCTTTACCCTCTCTGGTGTTAATCTTCTCCCTTTCTTTGAAAGTAGGTAACCCAAATAAGCTACTTCTTTCTGACAGTACTGGAATTTCTTTAAGCTCGCTTTATGGCCATGCGTAGCTAGATGAGTCAATAATAGAACGGTACCTTCTTTACATATCTCCTCCGTGTCAGCAGCGATTAGTAAATCGTCAATGTATTGTAGCAACACACAGTCTGCTGGTAATTCTAACATGTCTAGCTGTTCTTTCAATGCTCTACTGTATATACTCGGACTTTCAGTATAGCATTGTGGAATGCGTATAAATGTGAATGATCGTCCTCCTAGAGTGAAAGCAAATAAATACCTGCTTTCTTTGTGTACTGGAATGCTGAAGAAGGCGTTTTTTAAATCGATCACACTAAAGTATTCTGCTGACGCAGGGATCATTTTCAAAATCGTAGTGACATCTGGCACTAATGGGAATTGGGGGTCTACCACTTTGTTCAGTGCACAGAGATCAATTATGAAACGGTACGGTACCTCATTACCCCCTTTCTTGTACACAGGAAGAATGGGACTGTTACGTACACTACCTGTAATTTCTTCAATCACTCCCAATTTCACCAAATCAGAAAGAATGCTTTTCAATCCTTTCTCTCCTTCTGCTGAAATTTTATACAGCGGAATACGTGGTAGCGTTATTCCTTCTTTTAATGTAATTTTCACTGGCTCTATTTTCAAACATCCCACATCATTGTCATTCACGGCCCAAATGGAAGCTGGTACCTTACTCAATTCCTCTGATAAAGGTTCTGTCACAAATTCAGAAGTCAGCATAGTCTGGGGAGAAATAGTCAAAAATACCCCATCTGGTGTACAATGAATAACTGTGCTTAGTTTTTTCAATAGATTCAATCCTAAAAGATTTTCCCCACAATGCTCTGTTAAAAGAAATGGACAATGTTCAGTAAAAGACCCTATTGTCACTGCTACTGATTTGGACTCGGGGTTTATTACTGGGGTAACTGCGAACCCTACTGAAATATTCTGTCGCCCTGACAGAGGTATGTCTGGAACCAAGTGATGATCTATCGAGCACTTTTGTGCCCCGTGTCTACAAGGAATCTATGCTCTTCATTCCCGATTTTCATCTCTACGTAGGGTCCTTTCTGATTCACGGGAAATGACACTGGTTCCGACCCCTGCCCTGAGCTGTCCTATTGGGGTAACAACACATCATCCGATGTGTAGTCTCCACTGTTATTATAATATGCACCTGTCTGCTTATCAAAAATGTTCCCCCTCTCCCTCTACTTCCCGTTTGTACACCCTGCTGATTTTGACTTTGAGTAGTTTGATTCGGAGCCTGGCTTTGATTCTGTGCACCATTCCCATAATTATTTTGGTGCTGCTGCATATGATCTCTGTTGTGACCATTTGTTCCCATGTGCCCTTTGTGAGGCCTTCTCTGACTATATCCGCCTCTATTTTGCAAATGCGGACATTGTGCCCGCCAGTGTCCTTCCTCTCTGCAGTATGCACATTGGTTTAATCCCAAAGGCCCTCCATGCATATTCCATTTTCCCCTACTCTGTGCATTTCCCCTTCCCCTGTTGTGTCCTGCTACCTGCTGGAGTAACACTCGTGTTTTCAAGTTTGTTCTATCCTTTGCTTCTCTTTCCTTCTCGATATTTACCCGGTTCTCATAATATTGGGCCATGTGTAATACTTCTCCTAGCGTTTTTGCTTGCCATGCACTTTCTGAAGTCATTATCAAATTTTGAATCGGAAGTATTAATCCCCTCGGGGGCGTGGCTTGATGGCTACGTGAGAGGACGTTCCTTGGAGGAGCTCCCGATGATCCGATCCTGATCCTGGAAAGAAGTGATGTTTTTGGCGGACTTTCGAGCCCACGGTGTAACCAAAGGCGTATGAAAGTGGGGGGCACATGGTGAGTGCCCTCCCCACCAGCGAGACTGCATATCCACGGAACTAGACTCTGAAGAAGGTGGCGGTCGCGCAAAGGAAGGGGAGCACCCAAGATGGCCGTCTGTGGACAAAGGGCCATAAATGGTCCGATGAGCTGAGGAAGTTGGTCGGAACGTGGGCAAGCCCAACCAGACAGACGGGTCGCATGCGCCTCTGGCAGAAGGCAAAAACATAAGGGCGAGCCCACACTGAAGAGGCCCTGGATCGTGGTGGGCTAGCAGAGTGAACCCGGGTCCAGCGGAACCTCGCTGTGAAGAGGCCGGCGAGCAAACCCCGCGAGGATACAGCTGGGCGCGTGGGCCCAACCGATGCCGCAGGATGTCCACCAAGGTGGTGCGACCCCGGATCAAACAGCCCACGATGGAGACCTACGTTAGGTCGCCCTCGGGCGCGGAAGGGGGCAAGAGCAAAGAAACCCCCGCGGCGGCGACGGACCCACCAGGTACTATCCAGGAGGTGCTGGCAGCAATTGCCGACTTGAAGGTGGCCTGGGAGACGAAGCTGGGCCTGGCCATGAAAGAGCTGCAAGAGGGCCTAAACCTTAAGATAGGAGCGGTCCGAGAAGAGGTGAACCTGTTGCGCCAGGATGTGCGAATGATCGCGGAGTGCACTGGGGAACTGGAGAAGGAGTTGGCCCCGACCACGGAGGCGTGCAACACACACCCCAAGGAGCTTCATGCCCTTGTGCAACGAGTGGGCAATTTGGAGGACAGAGCAGAGCAGGCTGAGAGGCGCGCCAGGCGCAACAACATTCGCATAGTGGGGGTACCGGAGGGAATGGAAGGATTGAACCCCACGGACTTCGTTGAAACCATGCTTTTGCAGGAGATTACAGGCGGGGAGCTGACCCAGGGGTTCACGGTTGAAAGGGCGCACAGGGCCCTGACCAGGAGACCGGCCCCAGGAGTCCCCCTGCGGCCGTTGATCACGAAGATCTTGAACTATCGTGACTGCGAGAAGATTCTCGAATTTTTCTGGAAAGGAGGCACGATAGAAAGGGGGTCAGCGAATATAACGGCGTATCCGGATTATATGCTGCTCGTACAACGGCGTCGAATGAACTTTGGAACGGAGAAGAGGAGGCTTAGAGAAGCAGGCCACCGCTACATGTTGCTTTACCCCACCAGGTTAAAGGTGTTTTATAAGAACAGATCCCTCTTCTTTGAGACGCCGAGCGAAGCGATGGAATGGTTGGATATGCAAGGTCGACCTCAGGAATCGGATGCCCAGACAGAAGCGGCTGGAGATAAGTAGCACGTGGCAGAGGCACCCGTGAGGCCATAGCTATGACATTGGGACTGGAATATAGTTTGATATTGTGCTTGTGTGGAGGAAGTCACGGCATCTGCCGGCGGGTCCCGTTGAATTCACTTCTCCTAAATAGATGACTGGGAGCTCCTGGGGAGCAACCTCTGCACCCGATAGTAGTATATTTAGTTAGGTCACTGTTAGATTGGTGACACCCCGCAGGGTCCTTGTTCTTGGTCACGAGACGGGTCCAGATGTGGGTAGGCCTGAGATCCAGGGATGGAGCTGGGCTATTGTTGGGGGTTGGCGGAGAGGGGGGGGAGTTATGTGCAGTGGTGTGAGGTTGGGGAAGGGGGGGGCACTGTTCGTGAATAGAAGGGAAAGAGCCAGGAAACGACCCTACGTGGGAACATTATGGGAAGGAGCGGGATGGAGATAGACCGACCGGATGGCATCGGGTAATCTCAGAATCGTGACCTGGAATGTACGGGGCCTCAACATCTACCTTAAACGTAACAAAGTGATGTTGTATTTAAAGAGGATGCGCGTAGACAGAGCCCTGCTGCAAGAGACCCACCTCACTAGGGAAAGGCTGGAGGTGGTCAGGAGGAAATGGAAGGGCACTGTTGTGGAGGCAGCGTACTCGGCGTATGCCAGAGGGGTTGTCACCTGGGTGGCGCCCCACATGCCGTTTCGGGTGCTTGATTCTACGGTGGACCCGGAGGGTAGAATGGTGGTGGTAACGGGTCTCTTGGAAAACAGAGAAGTGCACATCATAAATTTGTATGCCCCCAATAACGATACAGCGGCTTACTTTAGGACCCTCTACGGTAAACTTGGCCCCCTGGCAGGGGGTACGTTAGTGTGGGGGGGGACTTAAACTGTACCGTAGACCCCAGAATGGACAGGTCCAAGGACAGGGCAGGAAAAACGGCACCGGCGGCTAAAGCGCTGAGTACCTTACTGAAAGACCTAGGCCTAGAGGATGCGCAGAGAAGGCTACATCCCACGGATAGACAGTACTCACACTACACAGCGCCACATGATTTGTACACAAGGTTAGACTACATGTTTGTAACAGCCGAGATAGTGAGAGATATAGAAGGAGCGGAATACAAGGCCCGAGTGCTGTCGGACCACTCGCCCTTGGTGGTAGACTGGAGACACCAGCCCCCACGACCACGGATCCCTACATGGAGACTTAGGACCGAGGCTCTGCAGGATGAGGGGTTTCGGGAGAGCCTGAGGGATGCCATTGAAGAATACTTTGATACAAATACGGGAAACGTAGGCTCTGTGGGCACACTGTGGGAAGCGTTTAAGGTGGTGGTGCGTGGGGTAGCCATTTCCCAAGCTAAGGGGCTACAGGGTGGGGTCGAAAGGGAGCTCCAGGAGGCGGAAAGGGAGCTAGAGGAGCTCACGCGTTGCGAGAGCACCGCTTATGATAACAGAACCAAAGTAGAGGAGCTACAGTTGTCCTGCAGCGCACTCTGGGATAGACTGTGCAGACTCAGCTACAGGAAATATACGGAGAGGATACATGCAGGGGACGACAAGCCGGGCAGACTGCTGGCTTGGCTGTATAAGAGTGAGACCCCCCGCTCGGTGATTAGTGAGATTCAGGGCGAGGGAGGTTGCATATGCAACACCCAGAAAGAGGTAAATGAGGAATTCCTTAAGTTTTACAGACACTTGTATGAGGACACAGGGGAGGATATGGGTCAAGACATACTGGACACATTGGGGGACATTGAGCTGCCCACCTTAGATGATCTAGAACGTTCTGAGTTAGACGCACCCGTCACCTCGAACGAGCTGGAGGTACTGATTCGGAACTTGCCCACTTGCAAGGTGCCGAGTTCGGATGGGCTGCCCAGCGAGTTCTACAAAACATACCAGCAAGAGTTGCTTCTGCCACTGCTTGCTACTTTCAACGAGGCCTATGAGCAGGGAGAACTCCCGTTGTCCCTCCGTGAGGCTGTAATCATCCCACTCCTGAAACCAGGCAAACCGGCCGTGGAGCGCGGGTCTTACAGACCGTTGTCCATGCTTAACCAGGACAGCAAAATACTCACGGCGGTGCTGGCAAATAGACTGAAGAGGGTGATTAAGAAACTGATACACCCAGATCAGACGGGATATGTTCCAGGTAGGAACATCACTGATAACCACAGGAGGCTACACCATGTCATAGACCAAACTGAGGAAGACACGGGCGAGCTGGCTATAGTGTCGTTAGACGCGGTCAAGGCCTTCGACTCGGTACGATGGCCCTGGCTGAAAGCGGTCCTGAAGGGGTACGGAATGGGACCTGGATACCTCAGATGGGTCCAGTTGTTTTATAGCACCCCGATGGCGAGGGTCAAGACAGGGTCCATAGTCTCAGATTCTTGGCAACTAGGCAGGGGGACCAGACAGGGATGCCCCTGGTCACCCATGCTATATATACTGGCATTGGAGCCGCTGGCAATATGCCTGCGACAACAATATGGGGAGGTGGGCATAAACACTGCCAGTGGAGAGCATCTGATATCATTATATGCGGATGATATGCTCCTTTATTTGCGCTACCCAGAGGAAAACCTACAGTACGTGCTAGAGGTAATAGAACGGTATGCCATCCTCTCGGGAATATCGGTGAACCCTGGAAAGTCCAGTCTGTTCCCCTTGTGCAGATATAGGAATGTCCCGGTGCAGAGGCTGCCTGTCCTGCCAATACCATGGCAGCCCGTGACATTTAGGTATTTGGGAATAAATATTTACCACAAGGTCGAGGCAGAACACAAGCACAACACGGAAACGGCGATTGAGGGGATCAAGAACAGCATGGTATTCTGGTCCAGATTGCCCCTGACCATGATGGGGAGGGCAGCCTTGCTCAAGATGGTGGTCCTGCCTAGACTTTTGCACTTCTTCGTAAACGTCCCGTTTCTGATACCCAGGAGCCTATTCGCGAAACTTCACAGCGTGTGTAGGGGTTTTGTGTGGGGCAGCTCTGGGAATAGGGTGGCTCTGTGGAAGCTCCAGAACCCGTGTGACAGGGGGGGGATAGGCCTGCCTAATTTCGAACTCTATTACCTGGCGAGGCAGCTGCAGTACGTGGCCAGGTGACTCTCGGCCGAAGACTCGGCGGAAGCCAGGCTCCTGCGTGGAGATACAGCCCCATACTTTCTTATGGAAGTGGTGTGGTTGGGCAGAGACAAACTGGTAGGCAAGGGGCGGCTATTGAGGCTGGGCTGGGAGATCTGGCACAGGACATGGAAGATTGGGGGGGACTCGGAGCTGTACTCCCAGCAGGCCCCTTTGGCGGCGCTGTGCGGGAGCGACCCCCAACTACTTGAATCGGTCCGCAGATACTGGGAACAGGTAGGCCTAGCCATCCTCTGGGACATATGGCAGGAAGGGGAGGCAGTGGACTTTCAGAGGTTGCAGGAAGTGACGGGAGTACATGGTGGCCAATATATAACCTACACTAGGCTTGTGAAAAAGACTAGAGAAAGATGGCCTGAGACAGTGCTAGCGGAAGACCCAGACGCCTCCCTGGAAACCATGTATGATGTATCGGAGGGCGGGCACGAAATATTGAGGATATATGAGCTCCTGCGAGTAAGGGCAGGGAAGGAGTTGCTCCAATTGAGACAAGTTTGGGAGGAGGAGGTGGGAGGACCCATGACGGATGGGCAGTGGGAATGGGCTCAGAGGTACCACAAAAAGGTGTCCCGGAACGCGAGATTCCAACAGCTTCAACTGTATGTTACCCACAGGGCTTATTTAACCCCCGGGAAGATTGCAAAGTTTGGGGGATCAGCTATGCAGCAATGCCCCAGGTGTGGGGAGGTGAATGCGGGATTGCTACACATGTTCTGGGCTTGCCCGGAGGTGCATAGATTTTGGGACGAGGTCAAGACGAAACTGGCCGGCGGGGGGGTGGTGCTGGATGTGGAATCGGCCTGGTCATGCATGCTTGGGCTTTTCCCTAGACCACGGCATTTGAAACACATAAGCAAGATAAAGGACCTGGCTTATGTGTTGGCCAAACGTAGGATTGCCATGGGCTGGAAGGCGGCCCACAGACCTAGGGTGGAGTTATGGTGGACAGACCTCTTGAGGTGGGCGGAAGCTGAATCCGTAGTCTGGTTTGAAGCGGTCACTAGGGGGGGCGAGGAGGAAGTAGGGCCCTTGCTGGCCTGGCGGCAATTTGTGGCCTCGTTGACAAACCCTCACCAGGGTGACAACGAAACAGAGGACCCGGATGATGGCTGCCTAAGTATTGTGCCATCCAATGATGTTCCCGTAAACGACATGTGAGAACCGGCTCTAGTTTAAGGGGGGAGGGGGGAGTTGGGGAGTTTGAAAATGTGTTGGAATATGATGCTTTCTATGTTTTGAAACAGTTGTAGTGTGTTTGTTTGATTTTATAAAATAAAATTAAAATATTTTTTAAAAAAAAGTATTAATCCCCTCACATATTTATCCACAAATAACCTTTTCCCTGCTTCCGTACTCACATCCTGTCCACTGAAATCTGTAAATACTTCTTCGAATCTGTTGAAATAATCTGTGGACAACTCATCTTTACCTTGAACACACGCTGTCATCTTGTCCCATTGGATTCTTTTCTCTGGGACCAATTCTTTTAACTTCTGTACTATTCGTGCAGGTAATGCAAACATATTCGCCCCTGGCTGTGCACCCACTGCTTTATTCCTATCGTCCAGTATTAAATTTGCCCACGTGGCACCATAGGCCGTCTCGTCATCTACCTTTCTTATTCGTTTCCATATGTCCGCTGGCAAAATTACGGGGAATATTAGATCTATGTCACCCATAGTGAACACCGAGGACTGTAATAAAGACTCCACTTTTTTATAAAAACCCGGTGGATTTTTCCGTATGTCAGGGATTGTTTGTTTTATATTATTCACTTCCTGTCTAGAGAAGGGAACATGCACATATTGGGCTGTGTAATGTGCTGGGATCACCACAGGTGGCGCATTGCCTACTGCGGGAGTCTCTACCTTCGGTACAAAAGTAGGGGGCACGTCTCTCATGGGGAAAGCCACACTCACTATTCCTCCCCCTTCCCTCATATGCAACAATATTCCCAGGTCGAGGGATAAGGCTGTCTCTCCTGTTCCCCGTTCCATCGCTCTCTTATATACTGCCAACAATTCAGGAGGGCTCACCTTTTCCTCACGTATAGCTTTGTTAATCAAATATTCAACCATCGTTTGTAACGCTCTCCTTTTCATTGATAAAGTGTATTCATCAAATATTCCATGTATTTCCATTGTGGGAATACTGGGATCTGAAATCCATTTTAGTGCCTCCCGCATACATACTTTTATCACTGCACTAATTTGCGCTGCTGGTGACAAAAATCGCTGCTGTTTACCCCTCTCAATATTCTTTCTCGTATTTCCCGGTGTGGCGAGTACTTAAGAATACTCTTCATCCAATTCATTCTTTATTTCAAACAATCGCTTTGCATGCTCTTCTATTTCTTCATTCTCCCTCTACAACGGGCTAATGCATTCAAATCCAACAATCGTTGCAGTGGTAACTTCCCAATTAACTTTTTCCATTGTCCCGACAAATATTCCCCCATGCATTCCAACAATACCTGTCTTTCGTTGTTCCTTCTGAAGTCACATAGGGACGCTAGCGTGGATACCCCATCAATATCGTCTATATACATTTCCTCCTGTTCTTGCAGCTCACGCTTTCTCTCCTTACTAAGCGCGCTGCGGGTTACTCTCGTACATTCATTCTGCTCAATTCCACTCATGGGAAGGTCGGTCGGAACAGTGGCACCCTCTTGATCGGGAGGTGCGGAGGGGGCAGTGAGAGTGGGATCCGTCTGCTGGGGCTGTGGTAATTGCGAAACACTCGGGGCTGGCTGGCTAGTGGGCCGTGCAGTGTCTGATGCAACCTGTGGCTGTGCTGGCATTGGGAGGGGCTGAGCAACGGGAGTGGGTTGAGCGGCAGCTACTGACGTAGTCTTTTTAGTTTCACTCCTCGGGTCCTGTTTTGTTTCAGTTAAGATTCTGTTTATTAATTCGTCCGATGAGTGTAGCTCTCTTTGTGGATATATTTTTTCTCTGTTTAATTCATCGCACCGTCTTGTCTACCTCAAGCTATTACTCCACTCCTCCTCCTCCTTCTCCTCAGCTTTCTCCGCCTTTGACTTATCCCTGCGCGCATGTTTCTCTCTACTTCTAAATCGGAGCATTGCTTCCCTCCTCCAGTCCCTGAGGATATCAAGTGCCCCAGGGCGCGCTCTCTTACTTATCAACACCTTTTCCAGATTATCTATACGTTCCATCTCAAAACTCCCATCCCTCGGCCACTGAAGATTTTCCTGTTTTCTGGTTTGCTTATGCCAAGTTTCACAAAACATTATCGCTCCCATACCATACTTTATGTACATATCATAAGCCGGCGTTCCTCCCGGTGGTGCTTCCTGGCCAGTTTCCAAAGATTGTTTGCCGCAGCTGAAAAATCCCGCTAAGGTGGACAATACCCCAGGCATGTTTTAACCTTACCCTTGGTTAATCAAACTTACTCTGGGTGTTTGATTTTGCAAAATCAACTCTCAACCAATATCAGAATCACTTACGAATCGGGGCACGACTCACCTGATTAGTCAATTTGCCTTTTCAAGACACAATTCGTCTGTATACTGACGCAACCAATGACGTCGTGTCTGCGTATCTCGGCTCTGCCTCGTTTCGGGACCCTCGCCTCCTTGTTCGCTGGCCAGGGACGTCGATCAGAGATCAGCGGTGTGCAGATCTGCCAAGGAGTCTCTCATCGCTTTCGCAGGGGCGCCCCGAACTCCTCTTGATCCCGGCTCGATCGCTCCCGTCCTCGCCGTTCTTACCGCCTTCCTTATTTTGCAACATACACCATGGAACAAGTGGGGGACGGTCCCTATTTGGGCGCCATCTTGAAAGGGGCCCCTGAGGGACCCTCGGATGTGGAAACAAGGCACAGTCACCACACTCGAATAGATACGCCAGACACAAGGTTCCGTTCCCAAAATCTAGGGTTTATTGCAATACAAAGAAGTCCCAGTTGGCCAAATGGTCCCACGCCCCGCGACATGTGTCTAACAGACCTCGGGGGACGCAAGAGAGAGTGAAACGTACATCAGTTACATATATACAAACTGAGCACCTTACAATCAGCAATGACACAATATGACACATTGGATGCCCTCCTCAATTCATTTCCCTTTGAATTAGAGGCGGTGATTGACCAGTATGACAAATATGACACCTTAGACCACCATATTTAGTAACGGTTTGCAATCTTCAATTTTACAGACACCATTCTTTATTTGCGAGAACACAGCGTTTCTGTTTTTCATGGGAAAGCTGCACGTAGGAGACTGGCACATACCAGACCTCACTATCTCTTAGTTTCGATTCTCGTTCTAGAGGTCAGCCCGCTCTCCGGGGCCTCACTGGGCTCAGAAAGAGGGGCCGTAAAAAAGATCATAATTCAACTCTTTAAATGCTAGTTTCGTACATTGCTATTCTTTCAGGAGACTCGCTGGCATTCGTGTGCTGATTAAATGCCCTGCTCCCTGTCTTCAAGGATATGTGATGGAGGGAATCGGGCATTTCTGTCTGACTTTCCAGTGTAATGTTTCAACATATTTCTTAGCCTTGGACTATTGAAGCAAAATAATATCTACAGCAAAGCAGTTTTACATGAGGCAAAGTGGCAACGTTAGAGAGAGCAGAGAGAGAAAACAAAATGGCGATTCTGGTCATCTTAAAATGGCCTCACTCCAGTTGAACTAGTTGAACTAATAGCTCCGTAATAACAAATGAAATATATATTCTTAACACTATAAATGAGGCGGTTGGTCTTCGGCCAACCAATTATCATTAATTTCCGGGCCCTCAAGGGGTGTTTGGTTTTTCTGGACTGACACGGTCAGCAATGCATGTATCCGTCTGAACCAGAACACTACTGACCCGGCACTCATCCGCCTGAATGGGATGAGTGGCAGGATTGACAAACAACCCTTCTAGAATGTACACAGGCTCATCTGTCACTTCATTTATTGCTTTTTTGTTTTTTCCTGTCATCGCCTGCCCTCTTTGTGCAGCCCTTAACCCGGTCATCCAAAACTTGTTTACTCTGAGACAACGTTTCCTGGTAGCACTGAGAGAGGGGTAGCCAGTTCTCATGTCTGTATATTTCCCTTTAGTGTGTCTCCCGTTTAAGAGACTGGCCGCCCGATAACAAAAATTGAGGGAGATTACCTCTGTTGATATAACTGACATAGGACAGCCCTGGGCTGGTAGGTAAAAGTTTGTTATAAAACTTATCTTGATTTGGTCATTCGGTAAATACCTTGAGAATAGAAAACGTGAAAACTCTCTCGTTTTCCGAAGAATATTACCAAAGATTAATGGGTCTTCCATCGTTTGTTCCAGTAGATACTGCTGGCCCCTCCGCACCTGCACAAACGAACGACCTTGACCTTTTGTTTCAAAAAAAGAAGAAACTAATTAGGACAGAATCACATGGACAGATGATGCCCGCTTATCTAAAAGTAGGTATCATACCGGAAGGTTTACAAATTAAAAATGTACCATGCGTTTCCACGGACAACCCCAAGTTTAAAGGGAGTTTCAGTGCTGTAGGAAACAAATGCTCAAGAGATTTCCTGATTTTGATAATAGATACTGCCGCGGAGGAGTCTAGTAAACAAAAGTTGGAGATTGAAACCTTAGAAATCAAAGTAAAAGGGGATCAACTCTTTAAGGACATTAAAGAGAAACTTGAAAAAATGGAAGAGGAAGTCGTGAAATTCAAAATGTTCATGTTAGATAAAAAAATATGGAAGTAAAAAAAAGACGTGGAAACATATAAAGAGACTAACACCTACCCTTACCTTACGAGTCCTACTACGAAGATCAGAATAAACTAGCAAGAACTAGAGGAAGAAATACCAACCGTCAGAGGAATAAATTCGTAACCTTTTCCAATACCTCGAATACCACCAGTAGTGATTCTGACAGTACAAATTCAGGAGGTAATAATAATCCTAATAATCAACCACATTTTCAGAGAGGTCGGGGGGAGGAAACCACGCTACTGGCAGCAGGGGCCCCCCAGGATGCAAACCCGCAACTGGGGAGGCCCCGCGATGACATGGTAATCCCAGTTTTCAATTTATCCAACCACCAACTTTCTGAGGCTGAAACACAAGTCCTTAAAAAGGGCTTAAGTTTTGTCCCCACAGCCAAAGCCAAAGATTTTGAAACTCAACTAGAACTACAGAAATTCTTTCGAGTAATTAGACTACAGTATTTCTTTAAAGACTCTCCTACATCGAGTAAAAAACTAAGTATAACAGGTTTAAAACCACCGTCTTCTTTTGTTCCCTGCAATAGCATGGTATCTCCAGCCATTGTGGCATTTGAAAATAAAGTAATTGAAGAAAGTAAAAAGTTAATATCCTTCAATAATCGACATAAAGACAATATGAGTCGAGAGGAAAGAAAAGCCCTTTTATCGTTACAAGAAAATCAGACCTTTCACATAAAACCAGCTGACAAGGGCGGAGGTATTGTCCTATGGGACAAACTTCTGTATGAGAGAGAGATCAAAATACATCTTGAGAACCCTCTTTTTTACCGCAAACTCGACCGTGATCCCACCACACGTCTGAAGGATGAAATCAAAGGTCTGATGACCATGCAATAACAGAAGGATGGATAGAAAAGGATGAATACTCCTTTTTAGTTAAAGAAAATCCAACTATTCCGGCATTCTATCTGTTGCCGAAAGTGCATAAAGATGCGACCACTCCACCAGGTAGACCGATTGTGTCTGCTATAAATTCGGTCCTTGAATCTTGGTCGATGTACACTAGATGTAACAGCTTTATATACTAGCATACCCCAAGGAGAATGTTTGAAAATTATGGAGATTGTCTTAAACAAAAGAACAGCAACCCTTGATCTTGTTCCCACACCTTTTATTTTGGAGTGTATCCGTTTAACATTAACAGAGAATTTTTTCCTATGTGATGGCGTGTTCTATCGCCAGATCCATGGCACAAGTATGGAGGCAACATTTGCCTCTGATCTGGAGAATTTGTATATGGACCATTATGAAGCCACATCTATATACCATGCCAACAATCCCTTTAAAGAACAGATGGGACAGTGTATAGGTATATAGATGATGTTTTTATGATTTGGAAAGCTGACGTGGCGTGCTGGAAGATTTTCTGGTATGGCTGAACAACCAGAGCACATACATCAAATTCACGATGACATGGAATTCATTGTGCATCCCCTTTTTGGATTTGTTGATTCTAAAAGCAGAGAGTGGTCATTTGTCGACCACACTGTTCCGCAAGCCCACAGATAAGAACACATTGCTCCAATTTCATAGTTTCCACCCTTTGGCCTTACGTGAAAACCTACCCATTGGGCAGTTCCTACGAATTAGGAGAAACTGCTCAGATATTACAGACTTTGCGAAGGAGGGAAACGTTTTGAAAGAAAGACTAAAAAATAGAGGCTATCCAAAGAGAATAGTAAACACGGCATATAAGCGAGCAAAACACTCCAATAGGGACAGATGTTTACATCCGAAACCCAAAGTACAGGAAGACAAAATGACATGTGTAACCACATTCAGCCTTATAAGCAACCAACTAAGACGGACCATAAAAAAGAACTAGCATATTCTAAAAACGCCAGATTTTGAACCAGCTACCCCACGTTTTGCCTTCAAGCGACAAAAGAATGTGAGAGACCTAGTAGTGCACTCATACCCCAGAAAAGAGAAAGTGTCTATTCAGACCACGCTGTGGCAATTGCCACCAGTGGTGGGACACTTTAAATGTGGCAAATGTGTTGCCTGTGCCTTTACAAACAATCTGAAAGAAATAGAGCTAAATGGCAAAAATTGGGTTTTCCGCACTTTTACAAATTGTGGATCTACGTGGGTGATTTATGGAATAAAGTGTCCATGTAACTTAATCTATATTGGTAAAACCAAAAGATGCATCAGACAACGTATTTGCGAACACAAATCGTGTCTGAAAAACAAAGTACCCAATAAACCATTAGTTGCCCACTACGAGATAGAAAAACACAAACACACTGGTATTCTGTGGTTTGTGTTACAAACCATTCCAGCAAGCGAAAGAGGAGGTAACAGAGAAATGTTACCGAGCCTGAGTGAACAAAAATGGATCTATTCCCTCAATACGGCAATCAGAGGTTTAAACTCAGCCGTACAGTGGAATTCTCTAATTACTCTGAGATAAATCGGTGCATTTTTTAAAGAAATTCTGACAACACATGTTTAACCGCGCCTCAAATTTTGCATGAAAGATGCCCTTTCCCTCGCTATCCCCCTTTATGAACATTTTCTATGAAGGAATAAAAAATAAAAAATGAAAAATGACATGGAAGACCAATCCGTCTCCTGCGTCTGTCACTTTATGCTGTTAAACATGCGTTGGTGGCATTCGTTCTTTTTCTGAAATAATCAGTCTTTTAGAATAACCGATCTCGACACTTTTTTTCAATAGAGATGCTAAGTTTTGAATACAAACACACACTTAACATCACGTAGGCAGTTGTGGCCATAGTCGGACAGTGCTGTCCCTTTAACTAGGGAAAACAATGCATACGGTAGTTATCACGTGACCATGGAAGCCACGTACTTAACCGGAAGCAAACACTGATACAATCGGACTACGATCGCTGTGACGCGACCGCGTTTTGCTGAAGGAGTCAACTATCATAATTTAAGGTGAGCGCCAAAAAGCCTGTTAACCGTTGGGAATGTGTGAACTCTCTCGTGTTTGAGATGTATACAAATGCTGCCCTTGCGGTGCCTGTTTTTGAATTATAGCACCAATGCGGTTTTGTTTTTCTGGACGCGATGCCGGTGGCTTTTGTAATAATGTTACTGTGCTCGTGCTACAAATGGCAGAACCCAGATAGAATCACATGTGTGCTTTTTACTGATTGCCCGCCTGTTCTGGCCGCTTATGTCTTTCTCAGGTTGTGCGAGTGCGAAGCCTTGAGTGACAAATGCGCTCCTGTGTCCTCTGATAGCTGTTTTGGCTACCTACGGAAGTTTAGAGTGTATATACCTCTGCACCCGCCTGCGCAGACCTTAACAATTGCACACTGGGTTTACACCCATCTAGCACAAACTACGTGAGTTGAGTTAGTTTTTGTTTAAAAAAATGTTGTTTAAAGAAAACACCTCTGTTTAAAAGCAGTGCCTGTGGTGAGAAAAAACTAATAGAATAAATCAAATTGAGATTAAATAGATTTGATAATGGTATTCTAAATCCAAACAATACAGGATAACATGATCCTGAGATAGAAATACACACGATTTTTTCAACAAAATTGCAAAATTGTTTTTTTAAAATGAAGCAATTATAATGAGTCATTTAGTGTGTTAACAAGTGACTTGATGAATTATAAGGAGTATGAACTAAAATATAAAATTGGGCTTCTTTACAAAGCCCAATCCGGCCTGAAAATTCCTAAATGGGCTTGGAGGTGATCCGTGAACGCCTGGAAATAGTGATTCAATCTTACCATCACTAGGTTTTTCCTAGTAAAAAGCTCAAGTACTACCAGGATGTAAGTAAAGGCCAATGTAACCTACAGAATTTAATTGTACTGTGGTATTATGTGAAATGAGCATAAGAGAATATAAAAACGTTAATGTATTGAAATAGTAAAAACAAAGAATCATAGATGCTTGTTGAGAATGGAACCATTTTTTATAATGTGATTAATGCATATATGTTTGTTTTTAGATTATACTTATCCTGCAACGGGGGATTGGAAAAGAGGCTTACCATCTGAAAATAAAATTTGTCTGTCCTGAAGAAGGCCTAACAATATATCGTCTGTAGAGACACTAGGGATAGTGTTTCATATGTTTATATGGCCGAAACATGTCGACACATGACAATAGACTAGCTAAAGCATAGTCTTGTATCTGCAAACCACCTAAATAGATAGAGTGGCCTTGACTTAGATGATGAACCCCATATGAATTATATTGTATTTTTTTTAAAATAAGCGAGAAGTAGATAGTGATGTACCATACTGACTTTCACCTTGGTGTTTTACCTCTCGCTTTGTTTTCCCTTTTTTAACTACGTTTGATTGGTTTTAATACTGAATAAATTAATAGAAAAGATGTCATTTTTACTGTATTTATTCTTTGAATAAGATGGTTCTTCTCTCTTGTTTTTTGTTTTTTCTGTTTCTTGTTATATACACAAAACTCACTAATTGTTAAGTGACATGGTTTGCTCAGTATGATTCTGTAGATCACTCGGCCTAACCTGGTAGCACTGAGAGAGGGGTAGCCAGTTCTCATGTCTGTATATTTCCCTTCAGGAAATGAGACACACTTTTCTTGTTTGAGTGGATGTTCTTTTCGTCCCCTTCTAACTCAATAACTTCTTCTACTTGGAATGATGTATCAACTGCACAATGTGATGAGTGAGGTGCCTCCACAGTAGCCCCTCTCTCCTTACTGCCAGGTTGATTTAGTACAATGTTGAAGGCCATACCCCTTTTTGTGTTCATTTTTGACTGCATAATAGGAGTTAATGGGGGAGTGCTCTTAGGAACAGTGTTTCATTTCTTCCTTTTCTCCTTATGTTTTAAGTTGTCATACATTATTGCCCTTTCGATGGTTTTCCTGTTCTTACTCTTGCATCAAGCTGCTGAGTTTTATTTATTTGTTTTATTTATACCGCGCGAGAGACAAGAGTCCGAAGGCATAGGGGCACCAATACAGTACAATACAACAAAAAACAGTAAGAGCAGAGAGAGGTCAGAAACAATGCAAATCAGGCTGAGGAGGGCAAAAGGTTCAGTCAAATAGGATAGTCTTTAGCCTGCACGTAAAGAGAAGGAAACTGGAAAAGGATCTAAGGTCCAGAGGAAGAGCATTCTAGATCCGCGGGGCAGCATACAGGAAACATTTCTGTTCCATAAAGGAAAGCTTAGTTCTTGGGGTTTCCAGAAGGCCGGTATTGTTTGAATTAATACTCTGTGCAAGCAGCTAGTCGTGAGATGAGGTTAGATAGAAACTTAGGAACCTGCCCAAAAATGCATTTGTGAGTAATGCACATCACGCGGTAGGTGATTCTACTACGGACAGGGAGACAATGTAGAGTCTCCTTGCTGCTGTAACATGTTCTCTCCTTTGCAAGCCCACAACGATGCGTATTGCATTGTTTTGTACCACCTGTAAGCGAGTAAGGTCATGTTTGGAGATGCCAAGCAGAAGGCTTTACCAATAATCCAATTGTGTTATTTTCAATCCTGTCCCAATTGGTATATAAAGACTCTCTATTGCTACTTACTTGCTCTTGATAGTAGTGTGATAGTAGGGCAAGGTTGTCCTGAATGTTTCCCATACGTGTCACGTGCACATTACTAGTGTTAATGAGCTGGATCAGCAAACCCATATGGTTTTTAAGAGTGACTTCCTGACTCAAGCCTTTTAACAAGTGCATCACATTTAGCAGCGAGTTGTACAAGTACATTTTCCAATATAGTAAACATTACCGCAGACTCTCCGTTAATAGAGGAGTCTTTCGTTGTGATGTTAATCTCCCCATTTGGGGACAGTGGTATATAATCTAAGGACACTATTTGGCCCTGTGTAAAAGATGCATCATTGTTGTCAAACCGGCCAAATGAGTGGACATCAACACAAGTTTTAAACAGAGTTAATAGTGGCTGGATCCATAATCAGTCACCACACTACATTATCAACTGCCTTGTCAGTTGCAGCATCCATATCTATTCTAACTGCCACATGACTCGAAGAATTCGGGTACATGGTGGTGCAAGGTGTTTTTGATAATGGCCCTGCTGAAGAATAGCCCGGGCTAGGATACAAATTGCCGGCTCAAAGGCATTGGCCACCGACTCAATAATTCTATTGCCCAGGCAAGGCAGATAGGCTGTAAAAAGGTGATGTGTCTCTAGCCATGAAATAATTAGTGATTCTAGTGGTGTTCTTATTTGTCATTCTTGAGTCACCAAATCTAAACATTTTCTGAGGACATGTCCTTGCTGAACGACGTAAATGATTCTTGTCTTCTAGTTCAGTGGCATTTACTGCCCCCAGGTTTGGCGCTCCATCCCCAATCTCCGATCCTGTCAACACGATTGCGCCTTCATCTTCTTCACAGATGGGTTCTAAAGACATTGCCAGATCCTCCATGGTTCCCTGGTGATCAAAACGCTTAGTAGCTTGTGCTGCAGTTGCACCTGAGGCAGGCTGCTTTGGCAATTTCACAGCCGTTGTAAGCCGCTGTAAGCCTTGAAGACAATCGTGGGTCAGTCAGAGGCTCGAAAGTACAGTGCATACTGAGCTATGGCTCAAAGGGCAACCCCTACAGTCACCACTGCTCTGCACTGCCTCTGTCTCTGCTCTTTTCTAGTCTTCTCTGGGACGCTGGTCCACTAAGGGCACACATGGATGCTGCTCTTTACTATGTGAAATAGGTGGCAAACACAGCCCCCTAAGATCAGGCACCATTCACAGGGATAGAAAGAACGTAACGAAATAACCAAGTAACTACGAGGTAAATAGAAGGTGATATGTATGGATGCTGCCCTCGCTGTTAAAACAATCTGGCACTAGTAAAGGCACAGATAAAACAGACAAAACAAATAACTCTGGTGGAAACCGAGGCAAAGCTTAAGGCCAGGGGTGCATGGGACTGTCGACACCACCACACTGAGGAAAAATACAGGGGGTCTAAAGGGGTGCAAGGGCCACACACGAAAACCCCTACAGCATAGGCCCAGAGAAGAAGCCTAATCCCCTAGTGCAATATACTATATGCACTCACCACTGCTACCACTATTACAACCAGATTACAAGGTTTACCTATATTTGTATTTTTATATTTGTATTTATTATAAATTATGAAGATGAACTACAAACAATCCAGTAAAAGTTCTAAAAAAATTGAAGGAGCAAGATTGGATTGTAACTTTGACAAAAGCTTCAAACTGACTATGCACCTACCCTCAAACATAAAAAACTGAATGAACTTAAAATTTCATTAAAAGATTTCCAAGCAGAACAGCACGAAATTTCCTTCTGAGAGCATGTCTGAATCTGCTCCCAACTAATGAAATACGCACAATAAGAGGTCTTTCATCGACTAACAGCTGTAGGCTTTGCCATCAGGAAAACAAAAAAGAAACAATTTGTCATCTCCTCTTAAATTGCCTTCGTATGAGGAAGATCATACATGAAACACCTTTTGTCAAAACCTCTTTTAGCTGGCGAAGAAGTCTGGTGGTCCAGGATGATGAACGGTGACAAAACGACTTGGTTATTGGCAACGTTCAAAATTATACATCAAATAACTGACACATTGATGAACTTAAAAGAACCGACAACATAGGTTCTTTTGTTAACACCCCAGTATATATTTAACTTCATCAACAAAGATTCTATGTCAAGACCAGAGGCTCCCATTATGCTTCTCTTCCTTTTATTTAATTATTTAAGAAAGGCTCAGCAGCAAAAATATGTTCTTTAGTGCATAGAAAATATGTAACTGAAAAATATAAACAGGTAATAATGTCAAATGTCTTCAACAGTCCTGAAACACATAAAACTTCATTTCCCAGGAAGCCTCAGGAAAGTTCAACGTGATGTCACCAACATGTGACTAAATCCTCCAATGAGTAAGCATATCCCTCCATAAACAGTCCAGGATATGATGACACTTCCTCTTTCTTTGCTGCTCACAGCAAGAGATAAGTGCCTCATATTCTAGATTATGTTGTTTCCATTATATGTATTGAATTTACTTTGATTTTACTGAATATTTAGTATATATTTTATGATTACACGCGCTGCGTTCATCGCGCGTTATATGAAGGGTTAATTCCTTCCAGTCCGACGCGCTCGCGTCAGTCGAGCGTGACTGGAATTATCTCTGACGCCAGCTGCTTCCTGGTGGCGTCGGAAAGTACTGCGCGAGGTGTTTATACCTCATTAGGCTTTTATAAGCCGTGTTTTTCCTTGTTTTGCGAGGGCCCGTCTTCACAGACCCTCGCAAACGTATTCCGCTTTACTTCCCGAGGCGGCTTGCGTTGCCGGGCCTCGGGAAGCAGCAGTTAAGTCTCCGTGTGACCGCGATTCCACTCGCGGTCACCAGAGGGAGCACCTGCTGCTGCAGGTCCATTCCTCAGCTTTCTGGCGCCCGCGATCGCTTTTCAGTTGCATTTCACAACGAATTTAGCGATCGCGAGTGCCAGAAGCTGCAGCATCATTTAGAACGAAGTTTAGTCACTTTCAAGTAAAAGAAAATAAAGGGAGACAGCGGACAGCTGATTCATGCCCTTCTGGATCTGGGCTGATACAAGACTCCCCATTCTATACTGTGGGCATCGAGAGAAGGTGGTCTGCCCACACATATAAAAAAAATAAAAAAAACAAGAATATATGAAAATATATTCAGATAATTATATTTAAAGAAAAAATAAAATAAATAAAGAAGTAGGGTAAATAGAAAGGTGCTAACAACATGGCAGCTCAGTACTTCCCTCAGGAGGGCCAGGATTGGTCTGGATACGAGGAAGATACTTTTGATATTGATGAAGTGGCTATGGCTTCCAGCCTGGAAAAAGTGCTGGGTTCCACGGTGGAGACCAGCATCAAGAAAGCTGTGTCAGAAATGCTCCTGCCTATACAGCAACGCCTAGATAACATGGAGGAGCATTTACAGGAAAAATCCCTACCAAGAAAAAAGACACAAAAAAGAAAGCACCTTTCAGATGGGGGATGTACACCGGCTCGCCTGAGTAAAGACTCTACGACCCCCCCGAGCCAGCCAGTACCAGCCACTGCTGCCCTATCAGACGCCTTCTCCAAATCACTCTCGACGACGTAAGATGGGCCATCAGGTCGCTTGCTACCAACAAGACCCCTGGCAGCGACGGACTTACGCCGGAATTTTATAAAGCATACGAGCCCATCCTCACCCCCATCCTACACGAAGTCTACCAGGAAGCTTACGTAAACGGGATCCTCCCCAACACCATGAGGGAAACTATAATCATCCCCATGCTTAAGCCCCACAAACCGCCCACTGATTGTGACTCATACCGACCCCTGGCCATGCTCAACTACGATAGCAAGATCCTCACCTCAATACTGGCCGGCAGACTTGCTAGAGTGGTAGGGTCTATAATTCACGAAGATCAGAACGGATTTGTTCCAGGGCGCAACACCACAGCTAATTTGAGGAGGCTTCAACACATCATGGCCGAAACTCACGATTCTGTGGAAGACCTAGCGATATTGTCGCTCGACGCCATCAAGGCCTTCGACTCCATCTACTGGGAGTGGCTGGTGGAGGCCTTGCGGGCTTTTGGCTTCGGAAGTGGCTTCATCAGATGGGTCCAGGTTCTCTATAACTCTCCAGTGGCCAGGGTCAAGACAGGCGGAATAGTCTCGGAATCTTGGGAAATACAGAGAGGCACGAGACAAGGATGCCCACTTTCGCCCATGCTGTACATACTGGGACTGGAACCGATCGCCATATACTTCCGTCAACAGCTTTTCGACGCCGGCATTAAGGTGGGCAACGTTTATAACATAATATCATTGTACGCAGATGATGTTCTCCTGTATTTAAAAGACCCCGAGATCAACGCACCGACAACACTGGAGGTGCTCGACAACTACGCGAGATACTCTGGAATCCAATTTAGCAGACACAAATCCTCAGCATTCCCCCTAGCCGGATTGAGAGACGTTTCAGCAGAAGACCTCCCAAATATAGGGATAAAATGGCAACCCGAGAAGTTCAGGTATTTGGGGATTGATGTCAGCCACACCCCACAGCTCACACATGAGCACAACACAGAAGTCGCTATCACCAACCTCCGGCGATCTATAAAATTCTGGTCCAAACTCCCACTGGCAATGGTGGGGAGAGCGGCGATTGTCAAGATGATAATCCTCCCCCGTTTCTTGTATTTCTTTGTGAACATTTGCCACTATGTACGGCCTCCCTTCTTCAAGAAATTGGAGGCCATCATTAAGGACTTTTTGTGGGGGCCCCACAGGCACAAACTGTCACTAGCTACGTTAACCCTGCCGCATAAAGAAGGTGGAATAAAACTTCCAGATCTCCAGCTCTATTACCTGGCGGCCCAGCTCAGTCACATCACGAAGTGGCTGTCAGACGAACCTTCAGCTGAACTGGGGCTACTGAAGCAACCTCACACCAACCTAATTCCTAAAGAAACCCCATGGAACCCCCCTTGCCGCTCCCCGGAAATCCCTTTAGTTGTGGAGCTTGGCAGACAGATATGGGCCAGGACTTGCTACATTAGGAAGGTGCAACACCCGTACTCTCCAGACCATCCCATAATGGTAGACGTGTGCAAAACGAAGGCAGACCTTCCCATAGCAAGGAGGTGGGAGGAAGCTGCTATATATACATGGGGAGACTTGTTTGAAGGTGGAGTGTTCAGGGACTTTGAGTCGATACAAGTTATCGAAGGACTATCCAAAGGCCAGTTTCTCTGGTACCATAGGCTCAAACAAACCGCCAAGAAGCAGTGGCACTCCTGGCCAGAGGAACCCACCCCTGACCCTCTACTACAGGAAATGTATGACCTCTCCGATGGATGGAGACCGGTCTCCAGGTTTTACAACAAGCTCATCGACAAACCTAACCCTAAAGGAGCGGCGCTGAGGGCAAAATGGGAAGCAGACCTCGTAGCCCCACTCACTGATAAAGAATGGGAAAGAGCATTAATATTCCCAAAGAAAGTGTCAAGAAATTCCAGATTTGGCCAAATACAGCTGAATGTCCTTTACCGAACCTACATGACTCCCCGCAGAGTTGCCTCGTTCAACGCGAAGGTCCTACCGGTGTGCCCATGGTGCGGGAACGACAGGGCAGACATGATTCACATGTTCTGGACCTGCACTAAAGCGATGACACTCTGGTCGAAAGCCAGGCAGTCCTGCAGAGACGCCGGAATGGAGAGATACGAATGGTCACCCGGAGAATGCCTACTGGGTACATACCCCAGACCAAGCAAATTCAAACACCTTGTGAAGCTAATGGACATTTCATGTATACTCGTTAAAAGGACCATAGCGATGGCCTGGAAGACACCCGCAGGCCCCAGGCACGAACGTTGGTTAAACGAAATGGCGAGATGGACCGCTGCAGAAACCATAGCCTGGCAGGAAGGAACTACATCCAGTGGGGACACCACAAGCGGCACCCTGGTCGCCTGGAGAGCTCTTCTGATGGATATGCACTTCGACGCAGATCATAAGCCCCCCTGAGCACCTGTAGTGTTTTGTAGTAACGGGTTCCTTGCATTAACACAATGCAGATGTCCCCCGAAACTGTTCCCCTCCACTTCCTGAGAAGTCATAACCTGGACTGAACCACCATCTCGAACCCTACATGTTACATCACACGAAGACTATTATTGTTTAAGTTGTTTTTCTCTTTGTTTGCTTTAACCCATAAGTTTGTATTGTTTCACTTTTATCACAAAACCAATAAAATACTTTGAAAAAAAAAAAGTCTCCAGATGTCCCAGGCGGTGCTGGAGTGTGCGCTCAAGCATACGATGCTTGTGGTCTGGCGAGCTGCTGCAGACTGAAAGCATTCGTCTTGTTGGCGTGTTTGTAATGTCCTGGAGGTGTGTGGGAGCTGGCCAATCAGCTTGCAGAACGTGTTGTGTCCTGATTGGTGGATGCATCAGGAATGCAGAACCGACTCTAGAAAGTCCGCTGTGTGAACAGGCGGAGTTGCCTTCTGGGGCCGGTGCTGGGAGTTCGAGAGAAGAGAGGCGGAGAGTGGCGTGGAGTCCAAATTGGGACTTAATGGGAATGCCCTGTGAGGTCACTGTGCTGCGTGGAGGAAGGTACAGAGAGAGGGCGCCTAGGCGTCCATTTTTGCAGAAATAACTCGGGTGGGTCAGAGTGGGCTGGTTGTCCAATCGAGGCAGGCCTGAGTCCACCTGATTGACTGCCCGTGTCACGTTAGCTGATCGGGGGGCGCTGCATGTAGGTGCACCCTGTTGTTGAAAAGCTAGACGGTGTAGTCAAAAAGGGTCATACCCAGGGGGAGAGCTAGTGGTGGAGCAGGGTATGAAGTAGAGTTTTTTGTAAAGGAAATAGTAGTAATAAAGACACATCAGTGTCTCCTAACTATGCGCTGGTGAGTTGCCAGCATGACATGGTTGGCGAATTCGTAGATCAAATATCTTCATCTATGTCTCTGATGAGTGTTTCTCTGGGAAATGCACGTGTAAAGAGTGCAAGGCGGACCGTTCTCTCCCTTTTAATATGGGAAGATTTGCTGTTCATTGAGGCCATGTTGTACCGAGTCCAGTCTGTGGATCCACCTGCATTCAAAGTCTAAAAGTCTCCCTTGGATGTTAGGGCCATGGCGCACTCTTTCAAGAACCCACCATTTGATGTCTTGGGTGGTGTGCTTTTTGTCCATGTAGTGTTGTACCAAAGGTGATATGAGATTTTTGCACCTGATCCGTGACCGGTGTTCAGAAATCCGTGTGCCAATATTGCGCATGGTTTGCCCGACATAGCGTAACTTGCAAGGACATTCTATGCAATAAACCACTTGGTTGGTTTTGCAATTAGAAATGTCTTTGAGAGCCCAGGTTTTTTGTCCCACTTGGAAATGTTGTATTTTGGACGTAAACTGACAAACCGAGCAGGACCCACATGGGTAGTGTCCTTTTAGTGGTCTTAGGTTCCACAGATTGCTTTGAGATGGTCTAGTGATGTGCATAGAGTGCACTAAGTGCTCTCTGATGTTCCGTGCTCTCTTGAATGCAAATCGGGGTGTTTGTTGGTCAGGGAGACATAGTCTGGCAATAGGCCAGTACTTGTGAATGATCTGTTTGACCTGGAAAGCATGCTGTCCGTGTGTTATCACGCATGTGATTTGGTCTTGAGATTCCTCTCTAATTTTAGGGGTAAGGAGTGAATCCCGGCAGGTGAAACGTGCCCTCTTCAAAGATCTGGACACCAGCTTCCTGGGGTAGCCCCTTTCAAGCAGTCTATTGCTTAGTAACTCAGCATCATGGTAGAAGTCATCTAGGGCTGTACAATTCCTACGCAAACGAAGGAATTGTCCGTATGGTAAGTTTTCTTTAATGTGCTTGGGGTGGTCACTCTGGAAATGGAGGAGGGTGTTGCGATCAGTTGGTTTGCGAAAAGTGTTGCAAATTAATCTACCCTGATTGCATCCAATCGTCAGGTCCAAAAAATTGATCCTGGTATGACTGTGTTCCATTGTAAATTGTATGTCTGTGCTGCAGGTGTTCAGCCAGACAAAAAAGTTTTGTAATGTGTCCTCTGTTCCTTCCCATAAGCAAATAACGTCATCAATGTATCGGCGCCATTGTTTAATATTGTCTTTCCAAGGGTTGATCGTACTGTGAATAAAATTCTTTTCAAATTTGGCCATAAATAAGATAGCCAAACTTGGGGCAAATGCCGCACCCATGGCTGTCCCCTTAATTTGCAAGTAAAACTGTTTGTCAAATTCAAAAGAATTCTTACAGAGGGCAAGTGTCAGTAGTTCAATGATGAATTCGGGTGGAGCCTTAGTCTCTCTATTAGTTTCAACAAGATATTCATATACGCAATCAATCGCGGCTTGTTGAGGAATGCTGGTATATAACGACTTGATGTCAAGAGTCACTAACACATTTTTTTGAGGGTCAAATTCTAAATTTTCGAACATCTGGATTGTATGCATCGTGTCTCTAATGTAAGATTCTGTGATGATGCTGATAGGTTGAGGAAATAGTCCACAAACTTGCATAATGGTTCTAGAATGGATCCGCATCCTGACACAATGGGTCTACCGGGAGGGTTGGTGGAGTTTTTGTGGATCTTGGGTAGTGCGTATAGGCAGGGAGTTCTGCCTCCTGTAGTGATCAGAAAGTCAGATTCCTTCTCCGTAATCCTCTTTCAAGAGCAAAGGAGACCATCTCAGCAATTTCAACCGTCAGGTCCTTCGTAGGATCTTTTTTTTAAAGTTTGTAGCTTTGTGTATCATTGAGAAGGTCCATAACCATGTGGAAATATTGTTCAGAGTTCATTATAACAATTCCGCCCCCTTTGTCGGCGGGTTTGATAACTAACTCAGATTTTTTAGCTAGTGCATATAGGGCTTCTCTTTCTGCTCGTGTAATATTTTGTTGTCTGTGGTTATGATTTCTTTTGCTCAGGCTTCTGAGGTCACGTAATACGCATCTTTCAAAGGTAAGAAGATCCGAAGGGACTTGGTTCTCAGAGGGTGAGAAAGAAGACTTGGGATGTAGCCCTGTGTCATTTGGATCTTCACTATGTGCTATAGACTTGAAGGACGTATAGCCAATCTGGAGCGTAATAACCTTGTGGACAATGTACAAGGTGGTGTGGAAGGCGTAATTAGTGTCTCTAGTGAACACGCTGTGACTGTAGAAAATGTGCCTCCATCCTTATCTTTATCTAATCCTTATAGACTCTCTTGTACTCCCCGTTTAAGTGGTCTGGTGGACAGGACTACAGAGTCTAATATTGGAAGCAAAGAACAATCTGTGCTGTCAGCTGATGGCTCTTATGCAAATTGCACTTGTAAGGCAAAACTTCAAGATATGGAGGCCCATAATATCACTACTAGTTTTGCTTTGAAAATCCTCTTGAAACTGCCACAATATCTTGTGTCTAGTTGAAAAGAATACTATATAACTCAAACATATGACCACAGGAAAGAGGGGTATTGAGGTGCCATGTAATCACTTGTCTAGACCCTTGGCACCGACTCCCATGACATATGGAGCATCAGTTCCCGCCAATTTGGAATCCACGTTAGTGGAGATTCTGGCTGGCGATGTAACTGACGACAATGAATACTGCCATTTATACAAGAGAGAGCAACGTGGAAAGAGGTCTCTGGCTCGAAGGGAAACTTGCCTGCGGCGAAAGTGGCGGAATCCTCTATTACCCCCTCCTCCTCTGCAATCTCTGCTAAGCATAGACCATCAAAAAGGGCGAGAAAGAGGATAGCTCGAAAAGCCAAAAGATTGGCACTTAAGACTGGTAATCTCACCTCTTGACTGCTACGGGCTTTAATGCAGAAGGATAAGTCCAAGAAAGCTGCTAAGGACAACCTGGAATCCAGTATAAGTGATTCAGAGTCAATCAGATGGATATTACAAGTGATAGCAGTATAATATCTATTGAATCCCCTTGTCTGAAAGTTGGTAATAGTAGAGTGAGCCCGTCAAAGTGCCCTAGCACCAATGGGAAGGTATGTTTGGATAATCATAGGGAAAAAATGCTCTCCTGCCAAAAAAACATTTACTATAGCTGCAGTGTGGAAGAAGTTAAAGAAGCCGAAGTCTTTTATTTGAGATCCTCCACTCCCAACTACAGTTGCGAATGGTGAAAAGTAGTGATTTTAAGTTTGCAGAACAACTCCCTAAAGGGCTGACTAAAGTGCATTGTTTCTCTGAGGCGGTGGTGTCACTTATTAGAACTATGAAACCAGGTCTAAAAAAATATGGGTATGAAATTGATGCTGTCTCGGATCAGAAGAAGCAGATAAAATGTCTTGAGCCACCCAATGACGATGCATGCCAAGGCACTAAACCTAAAAAATTAGCTGCCAAGGAGGACATCGTCAAATCACACTGGGAATGGCTGTGCTCCTTTTTGCCCCTCATTAATAATCAAAGATGAGCTAAATTAGCTACAGCCTCGTGGAACACACGTGGACATAGCCACCTTTTTAGCAGTACAGGATCATACAATTTATTTAGGGATGCCAAAATAGTCTTCTTACAGGAGACATGGCTTCTATCTAATCCTGTTTTTGATGGTTATACTGCTTATTTTAGGAATGCAAAAAAATGATAGGGGTAGGTGTTAGGCAGAAACCTGTGCAGTTCCAATAGGGACCACTGCAAAAGATTTAAGACTACAGGTGTTTGGCAGTAAACCCACTTGGTAGCAGTCTGTACCACACAGATTCACTTGGTAGCTGTGGCTGAGCAGTCAGACTTCCCTCAAGAAGAGTTAGGCAGTATACAGAGTATTCACAATAGGTCAAAAGAACACAGTAGAACAAGCAAACACTGACCAGAGCTTGGTGTAAAAGAGATATAATTATTTATTTAAAGACACATCTAATAAAACACACTGGCACCAATATCAAGCAGTTCAAAAACACGGTCACTAAAAGATATACACTCCCTCAACGATTAGTTAGACAAGTCTTAAGTAAAGTAACACATATTTTCAGACAGCGGTGAGCGCTTAACGAAGATGGCACTCTAATCAATCGGTTTAAAAGGGAGAGAAAGGTAGAGCAAAGATAGAAACAGATCCCAACACTTTTGGCAGAACACACTAGGAGAAGAAGGCAAGTTAAAATCGTAAAGTCAAAGTTAACAAGGCCGGACCCACTTTATGAGGCTCCGGTTGCAATGTGTCCAAGGTCACACGGTTCCAAGTGCCCAAAAGTCTCGCAAACAGTTCAGAAAGAGTTGGACCAAGAAGAAAGGGACCAGTTAGATGGTCAAGGCGGCCAGTCCAGAAGGTTAAGGGATTATTGTTACCTTGTAGCAATCTTTAGAAAGGGAGGCCTGGCGGACACGGTACCTTAAAATGGTGAGAACGCTCCAGCGGGGGCAGTTGTTCCTGGCAGCGGGTGCAAGTCGGTGCTTCGTCCGGGGGAAGAGAGGATCTCGTCGGGGAGGAAAGCAGAAGTCGGTTGCACTGCCAGGGAAGAAACCAGCCACAGAGTTCTCAATTAAAAGGAGCGGTCCTTTTATTTGCGGTCCAGTGGTAAGTGGCTATCCAGTTGCCGGGGTGCTTGGCACGGGCAATTCGACCACAAGACGTCCTGGGATGCGAGAAAAGAAGGTAAACTGGTTGTGCCCACCAGTCAGGGGAAGAAGACTCTCCAGCAGGGAGATCTCCTCTGTCGTTGGGAAGTGGTGAGTCGGTTCAGCAGGGCTCCACCGGTGGTGTCATCGTAGCAGGTCGGCTCAGCTTCTCCCTCGTTGGATTTTCAGGTCCTGTGGCGACTTCTGAAGTTCCAGTCCCCAAAGCCCTGCTTTTATGCAGCACACCCCCATTCACTCAGCCTAGCTGTCAATCAAACATGCTAAGTGGTGAGCGGGCCGGCTCACCACTTGGGCCAATCACACGAGAGTGCGACTTGAGTTCCAAGGTAACTCAGTATAGGGTGCCTAAACCCCCTCCCACACCCCCTGTGGTATCCAGACAGAGTGGCACCACTTTTGGAGGCTTCTGTGGAGAAGCCCGCCAAAAAGTGGAACAAAGGGCTCAAGTTGGGTTGGAGTCACAGAAGAGAACACAAACGCCATTTTAGAATCGAGTTCTGGCAAAAAATACCAACCGGCGAATTAATATTAAATAAATAAAGCGGTGGTATGTTCGAGGCTATGTAAAAAAGTATTAGCCTCGAACAATGGGAAAATCCCATAGAGATATATTCGCGGTCGAATATAAAAAGTAGTATCCACTGCCACCAGCCAAAACTCGATCGTGGGGGATGGAGACGTGCCCCCTCGAACAACAGACCCCGGGGCAATCGAATTGCCCCAACCAGTACGTCCACAATATGATGGTATGTACTGGTATCTGTTCATAATTTGGGACTAGCAAAGCCAATGGTGACGTTAAATGCCCTGGGAGACAGTAGTCAGTCCCAGGTTATGCAGTCTATGTTGGGGGGTCACTACAACACCCCTGGGTGACGGCACGGAGGGTGCTGTGTAACCCACATCAAAAAAACACATGAGACCCTATGGAGTAAAAGACCCCATAGCCCATAAAACACATGGAAAGTTAAAGGAACACCTCAAATCATGTCTAAGAGTGGGAGCAAAATAATCTCACTCTTAGCAGGAGAGAAAGAAATAAACCCCAAAAAATCCAGCAAAACTGCTGGGGGACTCACTAGGTTTGGGAAATTAGCCTTACAGAGAATTCTCCCTAACAGTAGGCCATTTGGAGGACTGGCTGTTCTTGTACGAAATAGAATTAATTCTTCTGAATGTACTTATATAATCAGTAATCCCAATCTATTGATGGTTGAGATTCTTATGGATGGAGGTCCAAAAATGGTTCTGGTAAATATCTGTGATCCCCCGGGAGATGAATGTACACTTCACATTCAACTAAATATCTACCAATGTTTAATTGATAGATTTGCTGCAGATGGAGAGATAAATGCTGTCTCGGGAGGTGATCTGAATGCCACTAACCTGTACGAATATCAGAATACTATGAGTTGGGATGAAGTAAGAAGTTACCCTAATGTAAAATCTGAGAGGTGGAGGGCTTTCTTTGCAGATGTTGATCTGTATATGACTAATGGTTTTGGGAAGGAGAAATTAGGGCTAGAGCCTACTTGGACCAATAGCCAGCAATTCTCAACTATTGATTATATCTATCTTAATGCTGCTCTTTACGACCACTTGACTCAGTTCACTGTGCAGACTGCTCTGTTTAGTGATCATTCTCTATTGACATGTATGCTGATGGTGAAGACCACTGTAAAGCTGGTGCTTGAAAACATTGGGGAAGTTGCTGTGATGGGCAATGGAAATAGGTTGTGATTGTCGGATCATAATCTGAGGAAAGCTAGCAATTGGAGTAAGTGCCTCCAGATTAAAGAAATGATCAAGATGACGGTGGATGAAGCTGCTGAAAGGATTTCTTTTTGCATGCACGACATGATGCCAATGGGTCATATAATGTCATCTCTCTCTTCAAAAACTCATTCCACTTCATCCTTCGATAAAATAATACATCTGGAAAACAAAAAAATGCGGAAGCTGTAAA
Source organism: Ambystoma mexicanum (assembly GCF_040938575.1). Taxonomy (NCBI): domain Eukaryota; kingdom Metazoa; phylum Chordata; class Amphibia; order Caudata; family Ambystomatidae; genus Ambystoma; species Ambystoma mexicanum. Next base: position 1,265,680,855 of record NC_090929.1, on the reverse strand, counting down.
AGCCATAGATTACACTGTCTCCTCTTGGGTTTCATATAATCTGAAAAAATGTAAAATAAAGAACAATTGTAGGAACTGGCTATATAGATACAGAGCTTCTAATGACAATGTAAATTGGCAAGCCATAGTTGGGCAAATGTTAGGGTGGTCGCCAGAAAAGACAACCAAGATCTGGCCTGCTGTATAGACAGTAAAACTTGCGTAAAACACATTGAGGAAACAGTTATTGGAAAATCTGATAAAAAACTTCACAATAGTATTTGATGATGCCATTAATATTATTAAGAAACTAAAAACATCTCGGAGGGGGCGCTGTTGCACCGAAACAAGATGGCCGCCTGATCGCAGAGCTCCGGATTGGGAGAGTGCATAAACTTGGAAAAGTGCCTTTAAATACTACGGATCTGCTCTGCACTGACGGCGCTTCTGGGTGAACATCCAAGCTACACCTCTGCTGACTTCTGGACCCGTGCTCCCCCCGGGGGCCGTGCTGTGAGCCCCGCTCTAACTAGGGCTGCGGGTGACATTCTCGAGCCGTGCTGCGGCTCCAGGAACTGGAGAACTGCAGCTCTCTCTGACACCAGAGAGCGCGGCGCTGCAGGCTGCTGTGGGGGAGGGGCATCAAAGACCTTCTGAGAGGGCCGAGCCGCTGCGACTGGCGGATCCACCCGGCATTCCCCGGACCAGGCCCCTGCACGCTGCCGTGGAATCCACTGAGACGGACAACCACCTCCGCCTGCTAACTTCGTTGGGACCTGTGGGTCCCGGAGTCCCCCGCCCCCTGGAATCACACGGCGGGAGACAAAGACCTTGCTCCGGGACCTTTCTCCTTCACCCTGCTTGCCTGCTTACCTGCTGTGCGCCAGACTGGGGCCGCCTGTGCCTAGCCCGTGCCGTGCCGCGGCACCAGCGACTGCGGCTCACTCTGACACCGGGGAGCGCGGCGCTGCGGGCTGCCGTGGGGGAGGGGCATCAGAGCCCTTCAGAGTGGACCGAGCCGGCGCGGCCGGTGGACACACCCGCCACTCTCCGGATCAAGCTCCTGCACACCGCCGGGGCCGCACAGTCACCTACGCCTGCTAACTCCTTGGTGCCTGGAGGTCCCGGAGTCTCCCGCTTCCTGGTCCCACACGGCGGGGGATGTAGACATTGCCGCAGGTCGTCTCCCTCTCAGCCTGCTCACCTGCTCTCCCTCCGCCGCCCCTCCTCCCACGGAACACGGGACTCTACCCACGGCAAGGTGGGGGGTGCAGGGGGAGTTGTGTTATTAGCCCCGGTGATCCCGGGTTGCCAACCCCGCTCACTACAGGCACTCCTCGCAGGCCGCCATACTTCTACGCGGCGGCGCTTTGGGCACTGTGCCCCCCACGCTGGTGATATCTCTCCTGGTATTGTTCACCCCCCCCGGATCTGTGGGGACACACGCTGCGGCTGGGGGCCTACGCCGCACTGCGCTGCTGCCGTTCCCCCTATCTCCTGCTACTTGAACCGGCGTGCTGCACCAAGCCTGCGATCACCAGCACCACAAACCTTCGGCTTCCCGGTGTTCTTGCAACCCAGTACCAACGTGGCGGACCTATTGGCGTGATCCTGCCAACCACCATTTCTCTGTTCCGGGTGGGCCACCCCCCTGGTCCCATACCACCACTCCTGGGTCTCACGCGCCCAGCTTGGGGTTGGACTGTTTCCTGCCCCCCAGTGCGGCCCTGCCTGTGTCTGCCCACGGCAACTAAGGGGAGCATAACTTGTTACCTACTGGCTGGCTTCATGCTGCTCCTACCATTCACTTCTACTATACACGGCGGCGTGCCTGGGCTATGTGGGGAGCCATCTCGAGCACAGTGATACTGTGGTCTCTGTGTACTTCCCAGGTCCCCCGGACCTGCACCGGTTGCATGCCCTCCCACTTGCCGCGGGAACATTGTCTGCTCGCCTTCCCCCCCTCGCAGTGAAGCAGCCAATCTACACTACAAGAACGTTGTCTGCTCGGTCTCTCCCTCCCCGCAGTGAACCGCTTGCTCTGGACTCCTCACGACTGCGCTCTCACTGCTCTCAATTAATAGTTCTCCTGAACTTATAGCTCTGCTTTCCACCATGACTAAGGGAGCCGGCTCTAATAGGAAGCAAAGCTCACTAAACATGTTCGCTAAGACCCCCTCCAAGCCACTATCTGACCCTCCGGAGGAATCGCCGACGACCACTGCACCCTCCACCTCTGACGACTCGCAGAAAATGCTGGAGTACATGCGAGAGGGCTTCACGACACTCCATACTAAGTTAGACGATATGAATGGGACCATCTCATCTATAAAGGCCCACATTGAGAGGACGGACAGCAGGGTCGCTGAGATTGAGACGAGGGTTGGCACCACAGAGGACGACCTGACCTCCCTGCGCACCGCTGTAACCACCTTGACCAGCCGGGTCTCTGTGGTCAAAAAGAAAAACGATGACCTCGAATCCCGCTCCAGGAGGAATAACCTCCGCATTGTTGGAATACCGGAGGACAACATCCGAGAGCCCATGGAGGATTACGTGGAACGCACCCTCCTGACGCTGCTGGATAACCCCAAGCTTTCGGCACAATTTGCAGTGGAGAGAGCCCACCGATCCTTATCAGCCAAGCCCAGGCCGGGTGCGCCGCCCCGTCCCATCATAGCCAGAATCCTCAACTTCCGCGATCGTGATTCCCTGCTCCGGGTGGCCAGGGCCAAGGGGGAGTTGCATCTGGGGGCGGCTAGAATACACTTGTATCCGGATTACTCGGTGGCTGTCCAACAAGAGCGTAAAACCTTCCTTGCGGTGAAGAAGAGACTCCGAGACTTAGGAGTCAAGTACTCCATGCTTTTCCCCGCAAAACTGAGGATTGAACACTCTAACCAAACATATTTCTTTACCATCCCAGAAGAGGCTTCGAAGTTTATAGACGAACACATACCTGGCTGATCTAAGCAATGTTAATATGACTCGCATGTTTCATCGTCTATTAGTATACCTGGGCTGCGGGATCGGACCGCCACGGTGCTCCCTCCCTCACTATGGGCACTGTTCATCGTAGCCTACTACTGCGCAGGTTGCTTCTGTTGCCCCTTTACCTTTCCATATAGGTGATGTTTCGTTACCATACTGTTGCATCATAGACCGTACTGTCTGGTTCGTGTTGGACTCACGGCCCGAAGCTACCCTGGTTTCTCAGCCCACCCATTTCCGTATCAAATTCCGACACCCTGGCCCCTCTCTAACCATGATTATACCTGATCCTTTTGGAGCTGTGTCGGAGCGCATGGCCCCATCCTATTTCCCCGTGGGCCCTTGCCTATGGTTTTTGCCCCGATGTAACCTGCACACTATAAATGCTCCACCTTAACCTATTACGTAGTATAAACCTCCTTACGCTCTCCCCAGTCCGGCCGCCATCGCCCGGCTGCTGACAGTCCCCCAGGCGCTGATGCCTAAAAGTTTATGTTTGTTCTGGTTTTGTTCGGGTATCGTCCCTCTGATTGGGGGAGGGATGTGGGCGTGGGGTTGGAAGGGAACGTTCTGGTTTAAAAATGTCTTGACAGCCTCCGGAGGTCCCGCAGGCACAGCACCCAAGCAATTCATATATGCAGTCAACCTCAACCGACTGCATACACCTAAGGTACACACTTTTCACGACCCTGGAATCCACCTTTGTTTATTCCACTGCCACTCATATGAATATGGCTGATACTTCTCTGACCTTTATGAGCTGGAATGTCAGGGGACTAGGAAATTATAAGAAGATGCGGCAGATCGAGCTCCACGCCGAACGCCACGGGGCAAAGATCCTTTGCCTTCAGGAAACCCACGCTCGCTCAGAGCAATGTGAACGATTCGCCAGACAATGGGGCCCCCAGAGATATTACACTAATTATTCCACTCAGAGTCGAGGCACCCTCATCCTAATACATAGTAGTCTAAAGTTCTCCTGTCATCAATCTCACATAGATCCACTTGGAAGATTTGTACTCATCACAGGTATATTACAACGTCAGGAGATAATCATTCTGAACATATACGGTCCCAACGTCGACGACCCCGACTTCTACCATCACCTAGCCACTTTACTTGAGAGCTACCCCCTGATTCCTATTTTATGGGGTGGGGATTTCAATACGATATTAGATGTCACAATGGATAGGTCCTGTCATGATCTCTGCTTCCAAAAGATCAGGACTTGCCCGACTCCCTTGGAAGCAGACCCATAACCCCGGTTCCGAGTGCCAGCCAGTCCCAATTGGGACCTTTTGGACCCTGTCCTGGCGCCAGTGGCACCAGGCTCATAAAGATGCCCAGTCCCAGCGCTGGAAGCGCCATGCTCATAATGCTTGGGTGGACTTACCTGCAGCAGACCATGCTGCTTACTTACCTGCCAGTTGAACCCCTGATCCTCTTCTGTTTGGGACTACTTTTCCTGTTGGGTGGGGCAGGAGCCACTCCCTAGGTTCAGAACACTGGAACTCTTCTGGAAAGCAGGAACTCTTTTCTTACCTAGGCGTGGCTGTGGAAGGAGACACCTAAGCACTACAGGAGGCTATTTAAACCACACCCGATGGATGAACCTTGCTTTGTGTTATTCTGCATTCTCTGCAGCAGAACGCTCATCGTGTCTTCTGCTTCTGATCCTGGGCCTAAGGGAACAAAGGCTTACCATCCTGGAATCCAGTCTTCAGCAGCACCTGTAAAGACAAAGAAAGAACAGGTTAGCACTACGGTCTTCAGTGGCAGCGCATCTCTTACCTGGTCCATCGGCTGTCACCAACGCCTCGCGCTGCATTCCGGCATCTGAAAGACAAAGGCTTACCTACTCTTCGCACGCTCCGGAGGCCTTCGGCGCTGCATCCCGCATCTGAAAGACAAAAGAAGGTGCGTTTAACCCTTTAAGTGCCAAGGACGAGGTATCTCGTCCTTGGAAGTGCACACGCAGTGCCAAGGACGAGATAGCTCGTCCTTTTTGGCACCTTGTTTTGAGCGATCCCTGCAAAGCAGGGATCGCTCAAAACTGTAATCCAACCTCCGGGCTATGTGAGGGGGAGGTCCCCCCTCACTGCCCGGGGGTTGGATTTCCTTCAGTTTCACGCCGACGTGCGTGACGCACGTCGGCGTGAAACTGAAAGTAATTCCAACGCAGCAGCCATTTTCGGCTGCTGCGTTGGAGAGAGAAGGTGAGTCCCCTTCTTCTTCCGCCTCGATCTCCGGCTGTATTTCAAGCCGGAGATCGAGGCGGGTACCGTTGGAAAGGGGAGATTCTCCCCTTTCCAACGGTACCCATTGTGTGGCTTTGCTGCCCGCGGATCGGGCGCAGGGCGCCTCGATCCGCGGGCAGCAACGTCACGGATCAAAGAAGATCCTTTTGTGACGCGTAGGGGAGGGGGGGCTGCTTACTAGGTAAGCGGCCCCCTTCCCCCGTGGCCCCAAAGCATGGGGCCACAGCGCCAGGGACCCCTGGGGGCAGATGATCACTGCCCCCAGGGGTGGGGGAAAAAAAAAAAAAAAAAATCGAGGGAAGGAGGGAGGTGGGAGGGGGTTTTGGGCCCTGGGGCCTACTGGGCCACCAGCGATTGACCTAAAAGTGGTGTCCCTGGAAAGGGGACTTTCTCCCCTTTCCAGGGACACCACTCATATGCCGCATTGCTGGTCACGGATCAGCGCAGAGCGCTCGATCCGTGACCAGCAACCCACTGAACCACCATGGATCTGTTTGTGAGTTGGGGGGGAGGGGGGCTGCTTCAGGTAAGCAGCCCTCTCCCCCCCCGGTCAGCAAAGCATGGGGACACATGAAAATGAACCCTGGGGGCAGATGGCTGACCATCTGCCCCCAGGGAAATGTATAAAAGAAAACGTGAAAATAATCCGAGGGATGGGGGGAGGTGGGAGGGGGTTTGGGGTCCTGTGGCCCACTAGGCCACCAGGGATTGAGCAGAAAGTGGTGTCCCTGGAAAGGGGACTTTCTCCCCTTTCCAAGGACACCACATATGAGGCATTGCTGGTCACGGATCGGCGCAGAGCGCTCGATCCGTGACCAGCAACCCACTAGACCACCATGGATCTCTTTGTGAGGTGGGGGGTGGGAAGGGGGCTGCTTCAAGTAAGCAGCCCTCTCCCCCCTCCCGACCCCAAAGCATGGGGGCACGTGTATGTGAACCCTGGGGCAGATGGCTGACCATCTGCCCCAAGGGAATGTAAAATAAAAAATAAAAATGAAATGATGGGAAACAGGGTTGGGGGAAGGGGTGGGGGCCACTAGCCACCATGGATTTTTTACTGAATGAAAGGGAGGGGATGTCCCCCCATAGGGGGGGGTGCCCCCCCAACCAAAGTAGAAAGGGGGCACCCCTTGTAACCCTCCCTGGGGGCAGATATCTGTTCCTAGGAAGGGCCATCTGACCCCAGGGAGGGATGCATGAGGTGGGGCCCCCCCTATCTGCCCCCAGGGAGGGTTGCATGAGGTGGGGCCCTCCATTTGGGGTGGGGGGGGGGGGTTGAGGGCCACCCCCCGTTGCGGTACATCATGCGCTGCCAATTTAGGGTGGCCCTCAGCCCCCCCTAAAAAGCAGCCTGTGGTTTTGTATATTTTTTTTTGTTTACCCAACTTTGCTTGGTGCAGATGGCCACATTAGTGTGGCTATCTGCCCCCAGGGTGCCCAAACCCTACTGCCCCATCTATTGGGGGTCCTGCCCTACCTTTTGGGGTGGCCCTCTCCCCCCTCACCCCAAATGGAGGTGGGGTGTACCTCACGCAGCCGTTTGGAGGAGGCCCAGGGAGGCCTGCATGAGGTGTGTCCCCCAGCCATTGGGGGTGGGGTGGGGGGGGGCACCCCAAAAGGTGGGGCAGGACCCCCAATAGATGGGGCAGTAGGGTTTGGGCACCCTGGGGGCAGATAGCCACACTAATGGGCCCATCTGCACCAAGCCAAGTTGGGTAAACAAAAAAAAATATACAAAACCACAGGCTGCTTTTTAGGGGGGGCTGAGGGCCACCCTGAATTGGCAGCGCATGATGTACCGCAACGGGGGGTGGCCCTCAACCCCCCCCACCCCAAATGGAGGGCCCCACCTCATGCAACCCTCCCTGGGCGCAGATAGGGGGGGCCTCACCTCATGCATCCCTCCCTGGGGTCAGATGCCCCTTCCTAGGAGCAGATATCTGCCCCCAGGGAGGGTTGCATGAGGTGGGGCCCTCCGTTTGGGGTGGGGGGGGGGGGTTGAGGGCCACCCCCCGTTGCGGTACATCATGCGCTGGCAATTTAGGGTGGCCCTCAGCCCCCCCTAAAAAGCAGCCTGTGGTTTTGTATATTTTTTTTTGTTTACCCAACTTTGCTTGGTGCAGATGGCCACATTAGTGTGGCTATCTGCCCCCAGGGTGCCCAAACCCTCTGCCCCATCTATTGGGGGTCCTGCCCTACCTTTTGGGGTGGCCCTCTCCCCCCTCACCCCAAATGGAGGTGGGGTGTACCTCACGCAGCCGTTTGGAGGAGGCCCAGGGAGGCCTGCATGAGGTGTGTCCCCCAGCCATTGGGGGTGGGGTGGGGGGGGGCACCCCAAAAGGTGGGGCAGGACCCCCAATAGATGGGGCAGTAGGGTTTGGGCACCCTGGGGGCAGATAGCCACACTAATGGGCCCATCTGCACCAAGCCAAGTTGGGTAAACAAAAAAAAATATACAAAATCACAGGCTGCTTTTTAGGGGGGGCTGAGGGCCACCCTGAATTGGCAGCGCATGATGTACCGCAACGGGGGTGGCCCTCAACCCCCCCCCCACCCCAAATGGAGGGCCCCACCTCATGCAACCCTCCCTGGGTGCAGATAGGGGGGGCCTCACCTCATGCATCCCTCCCTGGGGTCAGATGCCCCTTCCTAGGAGCAGATATCTGCCCCCGGGGAGGGTTGCATGAGGTGGGGCCCTCCGTTTGGGGTGGGGGGGGGTTGAGGGCCACCCCCCGTTGCGGTACATCATGCGCTGGCAATTTAGGGTGGCCCTCAGCCCCCCCTAAAAAGCAGCCTGTGGTTTTGTATATTTTTTTTTGTTTACCCAACTTTGCTTGGTGCAGATGGCCACATTAGTGTGGCTATCTGCCCCCAGGGTGCCCAAACCCTACTGCCCCATCTATTGGGGGTCCTGCCCTACCTTTTGGGATGGCCCTCTCCCCCCTCACCCCAAATGGAGGTGGGGTGTACCTCACGCAGCCGTTTGGAGGAGGCCCAGGGAGGCCTGCATGAGGTGTGTCCCCCAGCCATTTGGGGTGAGGGGGGAGAGGGCCCCCAAAAATGGTGGGACAGGCCCCCCAATAGATGGGGCAGTAGGGTTTGGGCACCCTGGGGGCAGATAGCCACACTAATGGGCCCATCTGCACCAAGCCAAGTTGGGTAAACAAAAAAAAATATACAAAATCACAGGCTGCTTTTTAGGGGGGGCTGAGGGCCACCCTGAATTGGCAGCGCATGATGTACCGCAACGGGGGGTGGCCCTCAACCCCCCCCCCACCCCAAATGGAGGGCCCCACCTCATGCAACCCTCCCTGGGCGCAGATAGGGGGGCCTCACCTCATGCATCCCTCCCTGGGGTCAGATGCCCCTTCCTAGGAGCAGATATCTGCCCCCAGGGAGGGTTGCATGAGGTGGGGCCCTCCATTTGGGGTGGGGGGGGTTGAGGGCCACCCCCCGTTGCGGTACATCATGCGCTGGCAATTTAGGGTGGCCCTCAGCCCCCCCTAAAAAGCAGCCTGTGGTTTTGTATATTTTTTTTTTGTTTACCCAACTTTGCTTGGTGCAGATGGCCACATTAGTGTGGCTATCTGCCCCCAGGGTGCCCAAACCCTACTGCCCCATCTATTGGGGGTCCTGCCCTACCTTTTGGGGTGGCCCTCTCCCCCCTCACCCCAAATGGAGGTGGGGTGTACCTCACGCAGCCATTTGGAGGAGGCCCAGGGAGGCCTGCATGAGGTGTGTCCCCCAGCCATTGGGGGTGGGGTGGGGGGGGTCACCCCAAAAGGTAGGGCAGGACCCCCAATAGATGGGGCAGTAGGGTTTGGGCACCCTGGGGGCAGATAGCCACACTAATGTGGCCATCTGCACCAAGCAAAGTTGGGTAAACAAAAAAAAATATACAAAATCACAGGCTGCTTTTTAGGGGGGGCTGAGGGCCACCCTGAATTGGCAGCGCATGATGTACCGCAACGGGGGGTGGCCCTCAACCCCCCCCCCACCCCAAATGGAGGGCCCCACCTCATGCAACCCTCCCTGGGCGCAGATAGGGGGGCCTCACCTCATGCATCCCTCCCTGGGGTCAGATGCCCCTTCCTAGGAGCAGATATCTGCCCCCAGGGAGGGTTGCATGAGGTGGGGCCCTCCATTTGGGGTGGGGGGGGGTTGAGGGCCACCCCCCGTTGCGGTACATCATGCGCTGCCAATTTAGGGTGGCCCTCAGCCCCCCCTAAAAAGCAGCCTGTGGTTTTGTATATTATTTTTTGTTTACCCAACTTTGCTTGGTGCAGATGGCCACATTAGTGTGGCTATCTGCCCCCAGGGTGCCCAAACCCTACTGCCCCATCTATTGGGGGTCCTGCCCTACCTTTTGGGGTGGCCCTCTCCCCCCTCACCCCAAATGAAGGTGGGGTGTACCTCACGCAGCCGTTTGGAGGAGGCCCAGGGAGGCCTGCATGAGGTGTGTCCCCCAGCCATTGGGGGTGGGGTGGGGGGGCACCCCAAAAGGTGGGGCAGGACCCCCAATAGATGGGGCAGTAGGGTTTGGGCACCCTGGGGGCAGATAGCCACACTAATGGGCCCATCTGCACCAAGCCAAGTTGGGTAAACAAAAAAAAATATACAAAATCACAGGCTGCTTTTTAGGGGGGGCTGAGGGCCACCCTGAATTGGCAGCGCATGATGTACCGCAACGGGGGGTGGCCCTCAACCCCCCCCACCCCAAATGGAGGGCCCCACCTCATGCAACCCTCCCTGGGCGCAGATAGGGGGGGCCTCACCTCATGCATCCCTCCCTGGGGTCAGATGCCCCTTCCTAGGAGCAGATATCTGCCCCCAGGGAGGGTTGCATGAGGTGGGGCCCTCCATTTGGGGTGGGGGGGGTTGAGGGCCACCCCCTGTTGTGGTACATCATGCGCTGCCAATTTAGGGTGGCCCTCAGCCCCCCCTAAAAAGCAGCCTGTGGTTTTGTATATTTTTTTTTGTTTACCCAACTTTGCTTGGTGCAGATGGCCACATTAGTGTGGCTATCTGCCCCCAGGGTGCCCAAACCCTACTGCCCCATCTATTGGGGGTCCTGCCCTACCTTTTGGGGTGGCCCTCTCCCCCCTCACCCCAAATGGAGGTGGGGTGTACCTCACGCAGCCGTTTGGAGGAGGCCCAGGGAGGCCTGCATGAGGTGTGTCCCCCAGCCATTTGGGGTGAGGGGGGAGAGGGCCCCCAAAAATGGTGGGACAGGCCCCCCCCAGTGGGTGGGGCAGTAAGGTTTGGGCACCCCGGCGCCAGATTGGCACACCAATGTGACCCTCTGCACCAAGGGGAGTTGGGTTACCAAAGGAAAAAAATGAAAATGGTGGAACGCTTTTTAGGGGGGGCGGTGGGGCACCCCAAAGGGTCAGGGAATTTTCTAATGGGATGGGGCGTTGACCCCCTCCCCCCCACCCGCAATGGAGTGGGTGCCAAGTCATGCAGCCCTTCCTGGGACCAGATATCTGCTCCTAGGAACGGACGCCTGAGCCCAGGGAGGAGTGCAGGACAACCCCCCCCCCTATCTGCCCCCGGGGAGGGCTACATTTTGCTGGTGTGACCGTAGGTAACACATGTTCTTTGTTTTGTTTACAGCTTTTTCTACCCGAGCAGCTGCAACGTTATGTGAGTACTGTTTTTTATTATTCTATGGTTAGGGCCCACTGTCAGTGGGGTGGGTGAGACTGGGGCTGGATTGTTGGTGGTGTGGGTGGGAATGGCCCGTCTGGGCAGATCACCTCCACCTGTCCTGGAGTTGCGGCCGGGCTGCATTACAGCTTTTCCCTTCGGGGAGGTATTGGCACACTGCCGAGACTCCTTGGTGGGGAGAAGCTGTAACGCAGGGCAGCCAGGGCTCCAGCAAAGTCGGCGGTAATATCCCTGGCCTTGGGCACCCTTCTCCCATGTGGGTCTTTGCTGGTGGTTCTGGGTATTACATTCTGGGCCGATTTGCGTAAGTCAGACCTCTGGATTCCCACGGGTGTCCTCTTTTGGGAAATGCATGGGGTTCCCTGTTTCCCTTGCTGGCTGCGACACCCTAGGCCCAAATCTGTAGGTTGCCCACATGAACAAAATGGGCAGTGGCGAATGGCTTGGGGTTCCCAGTCGGTTACCCTTTTCCTTTTGCGCCCCCGGTAGGTGCACCCACACATGTGAGGTACCGTTTTCATCGGGACACGTGTGGGGACACGGGAAGGTAGGCCACGTGTTGTTGGCGGTGTGTTTCGGTGGGTGGCCAGAGCGAAATGTCTGAGAATTGTCTTCATTTCCGGCCAATTTCAGAGACATTTCCCTGTGTCCACTCACCGAAACACGTCGCCAACAGCAGATGTCATACCTTCTTGTGTTCCCACAGGTGTCCCGACGAAAAAGGTACCTTGCATGTGTGGGTGCACCTACCGGGGGCGCAAAAGGAAAAGGGTAACCCGCTGGTAACCCCAAGCCTTTCGCCACAGCACAATTTGTTCATGTGGGCAACCTACAGATTTGGGCCTAGGGTGTCCAAGCCGGCAAGGAAAACGGGGAACCCCATGCATTTCCCAAAAGAGGACACCCGTGGGAAAGCACAGAGGTCTGATTTGCGCGAAGCGGGCCAGAATTTATTACCCAGAACCCCAGACAAAGTGAACATTGTGTTTTTTCCCCACCAAATATCACACTTTGTCGGGGATTGTGGCTAATAAAAACTGGGGCAATTTGCGCAAGGCAGACCTCTGTGGATTCCCACGGGTGTCCTCTTTTGGGAAATGCATGGGGTTCCCTGTTTCCCTTGCTGGCTCCGACACCCTAGGCCCAAATCTGTAGGTTGCCCACATGAACAAAATGGGTAGTGGCGAATGGCTTGGGGTTCCCAGTCGGTTACCCTTTTCCTTTTGCGCCCCCGGTAGGTGCACCCACACATGTGAGGTACCGTTTTCATTGGGACACGTGTGGGGACACGGGAAGGTAGGCCACGTGTTGTTGGCGGTGTGTTTCGGTGGGTGGCCAGAGCGAAATGTCTGAGAATTGTCTTCATTTCCGGCCAATTTCAGAGACATTTCCCTGTGTCCACTCACCGAAACACGTCGCCAACAGCAGATGTCATACCTTCTTGTGTTCCTGTTAGGGAGAATTCTCTGTTTAGGCTGAATTTCCCTACCTAGTGAGTCCCCCAGCAGCTTTGCTGGATTTCTGGGGTTTCTTTTTTTTCTCCTGCCAAGAGTGAGACTCTTTTACCCTCACTCTTGGACATGTTGAAGTGTGTTTTCTTGGTTAAACCTTGTGTTGAATGGGCTATGGGGTCTTTTACTCCATAGGGCCTCATGTATTTTTGTGATGTGGGTCACACAGCACCCTCTGTGCCGTGACCCAGGGGTGTCCTAGGGACTCCCCAACATAGACTCCATACCCTGGGACTGGCTACTGTCTCCCAGGGCATGTAAAGTCACCAAAGACTTTGCTAGTCTTGAATCCTGAACAGAACCAGTACAAACCATCATATTGTGGACGTACTGGCTGGGGCAATTCGATTGCCCCAGGGTCTGTTAGTCGAGGGGGCACGTCTCCGTCCCCCCTGATCGAGTTTTGGCTGGTGGCAGTGGAAACTACTTTTTATATTCGACCGCGAATATTTCCCTATGGGATTTCCCATTGTTTTAGGCTAACACATTTAATTATTTATTTACGGTAGCCTTAAACATACCGCCGGTTTATATATTTATTTTTATAACTCCGGTTGGGACTTTTTGCCAAAACTTGATTCTAAAATGGCGTTGGTGTTCGCCTCTGTAACTCTGACCCAAAGTGGAGCCCTTTGTTCCACTTTTGGCGGGCTTCTCCACAGAAGCCCTCCAAAGTGGTGCCACTCTGTCTGGGGTACTTAGGAGGGGTGGAGGGGGATTTAGGCACCCTGGACTGAGTTACCTTGGTAACTCAAGTCGCACTCCGTCCTGATTGGCCCAAGTGGTGAGCCGCCCGGCTCACCACTTAGCATGTTTGAGTGACAGCTAGGCTGGGTGAATGGGGGCTTGCTGCATAAAAGCAGGGCTTTGGGGACTGGGACTTCAGAAGTCGCCACAGGACCAAGAATCCGACGAGGGAAGAGCTGAGCCGACCTGCTTCGACGACACCACCCGGTGGAGCCCTGCTGAACCGTCTCACCACTTTTTCCCGACGACCGAGGAGAACTCTTAACGGAGTGGCTCCTTCCCTTGACTGGTGGGGACAACCAGTTTTCGCCTTCTTTCCGTTCTTCGAGGTATCTCGTGGCCGCCTTGCCTGTGCCAAGCACCCCGGCAACCGGAATACCACACTTTACCCCCATACCGCGAAAGTCGGTACCAACCCTTTAACCGGAGAACTCCGCGGCTGGTTTCTTCCCGGGCAGTGCAACGACCCTCTTCTTCTGCTCTTCAGCGAGAACTTCTTCTCCCCTGACCGACGTCGAGCCCTGCTGCCACTGCCTGGAACAACTGCCACCGCTGGAGGATCCTTTCCGCTTAAGGTACTGTGTTCCGCCTGGCTTCCCTTGCCACCGACTGTACGGGGTAGATTTAGTCCCCGGCTTTCGAACCTGGGAGTGCCTGGGACACTTTGGCTAAACTTTCTGAGCCACTCTAAACTCTTTTTGACTCTTTGCAAGACTTTGAATCTCTAACTAACAGTGTGATCTTGGGCACATTTTCGCTCCGGCTACTCTAAGAGTGGGCCCTGCCTAGTGACTTTTTGCTCACCTGTGACTTTATTCTTCTTTGAGCCTATTGCAAGTGTTCTGGACCTTAGAGTGGTGTGTCTAACCTATTTCTGTTTTTTTCTCCCCCTTTCTTGGAAACTACTAGAGTGTCATCTAACGTTAAGCACTCACCTCTGTTTTAATTAAGTGGTGTTAACCTAGAGTTGTCTAGATAGGAGAAAGGATTGAATTTACTTTCAGTATAACTGTGTTGAAGTGCTTTTACTATATTTTTGCTAGAGTGTTTTTAACTTATGTGTATTTTAAATAAATAACTATATACTTTTGAAACCAAGCTCTGGTCAGTGTTTGCTTGTGCTATTGTGTTTTGGTACATATTGTGTATACTTTACATACTGCCTAACTCCTCTTGAGAGAAGTCTGACTGCTCAGCCACAGCTACCAGGTAAATCTGGGTGGTACAGGCTGCTACCAAAGGGGTTTACTGCTCTACCTGTAGTCTTAAATCTTTTGCAGTGTTCCCCAAGGGAACTGCACAGGTTTCTGCCTAACACTGGTGTACAGCGGTGGGATTTGTATTGAGTATACATTTTATTGTGCTTTAGATACCTTAGTGCAACTAACCACAAAGCTTAGCACTGTAAAAGTAATCCTCTAACATGTCAGTTATGGAAAGCTATAGTCAAGAGTCCCTTGCAGCCAAAACTGCTGATTGTTTAAGAGTGCTCTGTAAACATAAGGATCTCCTGACTAAGGGCAAGAAAATGGAGCTGATTGAAAGATTGTTGGCTAACCAAAGTCTGGGTGATGGTTCAGAGGAACCTACCACTCCAGCAACTGTAGATGACAGTATTGAAGTTAACATGGAGCAAAATGTTGATGATTCTGAGGAAGAGTCAGAAGAGGAGGGTGAGGCTGTTGTAACTGTCCCCCCTAGGCCTCTGCCTGCTCTACCTGCTGTACCTACTGGACCTTTACCAGGTCCCACATTTAGTCCTCAGTACTTTGAACTGGAGAAAATGAAGCTAGAATTGGAGTATAAGAAACTTAATGCTCAAACTGACAAAGAACTAAGGCTAAGGGAAATGGAGCTCAAGTATGACTTAGAAATGAAGAAATTATCTGTTGAAAATGCTTCTCTCTCTGGCTCATCTAGAAGTTCCAGTCCTAAAAGACCCCGGATGCCTAAAGAATTGGTTGGTATGTATGAGCCTAAGTTGGATGTGTTGGATTGGTTGTCTCTGTTTGAATATAATCATGGGCTCCAGAACATCACAGGAAATGACTTACTCACCTGGTTGTTCTCTAGGCTTCCCCCTGTTGCAACTGATGTGGTAATGGAGATGGGGGAGGAGGATAGGAAAGAGTATGAATGTGTGAAACTAGCTTTGATAGCTAGGTTTGGGAAGACCCCTTCCCAGTATCTTAAGAGGTTTAGGAGCCTCAAAAAGCATGATGGTACCCCTTGGGCTACCTGGGTGAGTGAAGGGTTGAAAAACTTAGAGGGATGGATTAAGGGTTACAAGGTGAACACTTATGAAGGTATGAAGAATTTGTTTATGTTGGAGACTATTTATGATGCCTGCTCTCCTGAGCTCAGACAACACTTGGCTGATTCCAAGGAATTAGATTCCCGGAAACTGGCTAGGGCTGCTGACTTGTGGGTTGCCAACAGGGCCACTCACAAGGATTCTGGGGTAACTCAGAAGAAGGATGGGGAGAAACAGCCAAAAACAGACTCCAAAGAGAATTCTAATAATTCCTATCCCAAAGAGGGCCCCAAACCACAACATAACCAGGGTAAGCCACATGGGAAACCTAGTCAGGCTACTGTACCTTCTGGCCACAAGCCAGAAGTAGGTCAGAACAAGCCACCCTTCCAGAGAGCATTTGGACAATGCTATGTCTGTCAGGGTACTGACCATATCAAAGGAGATCCCAAGTGCAAGGGTAAACCTGCAGGGATCAGCACAGTCTCCTTAGCCTTCACTCCTGAGGATGAAGTACAGATGGCTAGTGCCCACTTTGAACTCTTTGCTGAAGAACCCTTGGGTCTTCAAGCAACTGTAAACTTAGAGCCTAGGGGTCTGGTTAGTCCCCAGAATAGGGTTGTGTATAACTCCCTACCTGTTAACTCTAAGGTGTATTATGTGGACAGTGTTCTTGTCAATGGCCAGGATACTCCTGCCAGGAGAGACACTGGGGCCAGCAGAACAGTAGTGGATGAAAGCTTCTTTCAACCTGAGGATGTGGCCAAAGCACCCAAAGGTCCCACTAAGATGTCTGGAGGCCCTGTCCAAATGGTTCCTATTCTACCAGCCCTCATTCGGTGTAACAACATGACAGTGAGGATCCCTGTCAGTGTTCAGACTGAGGTACCTGGGAAGGTCCTGTTGGGGAATGACCTAAGAACTCTAGGAGTAGTGTCACATACCCCCAGGCCTCCCAGTATGGAGAAGCAGAACTTAACCAAATTGGCTAGAAAGGCTACCTTGAAGGACCCTTCTAAGCCTGTGGGACCCTCTACTGAGAACCCCACTACAAGCCTTGGGTTTAGTAAGTTGACCTCTGACCCAGGCACCTTTCAGGATAGTATGCTAGGAACATGGGAGCCCCAACCAAGCTCCATCATTGTTCCCCTAGTCTCAGAGTCTCTGACTCCCCCTGCTTCTGAGGAAGAGGTGGATAGACCAACTAGGCCCCTATCTGGACCTGAGAGAACTGGTAATTCTCAGTGCTGGTGGAAAACCAGAAAAGAAAAGTCTAAGGCCAAAAACCTTCAGACTGTTGGACCTTCTACTGAAGACCCCAACTCAAATCCTAATATTTGGGGGCAAACTCCTAAAATAGGTAAGGGTAGATCTAAGAGGAAGGGGAAGCAGGTACATTGCCTAACCCCAACCCCTCCAACCAAGAGGCCTAAGACCCAACCTGCTCCCACAAGAGAGGTGGTGAGGAACCTTGGAGGCCCCTCTAGATCTAAGGGAATCCTTTATAAGGACCCCTTGAAAAAGCCTAACATAGGTTCAGAAGTTGTACCAACTTCTGAGGGACTGGTCAACCAGACCCCCTATAACAAAAAGACTGATGTTCCTCAAAGGGTCTGTAGGTCCGTTAGCTTGCAAAAGAAAACCTTTGAGTTCTCCATTGAACATAGGTCAAGGTGTCACCATCAAAATGCTGATGGACTCTCTAGGATGTATATCATCGACTAGAGGTATGAGGTTCATCCAGGAGTGGATTAAATCCTCCTGTCCCTTAGTCTGGGGGGGGCGAGTGTTAGGGAGAATTCTCTGTTTAGGCTGAATTTCCCTACCTAGTGAGTCCCCCAGCAGCTTTGCTGGATTTCTGGGGTTTCTTTTTTTTCTCCTGCCAAGAGTGAGACTCTTTTACCCTCACTCTTGGACATGTTGAAGTGTGTTTTCTTGGTTAAACCTTGTGTTGAATGGGCTATGGGGTCTTTTACTCCATAGGGCCTCATGTATTTTTGTGATGTGGGTCACACAGCACCCTCTGTGCCGTGACCCAGGGGTGTCCTAGGGACTCCCCAACATAGACTCCATACCCTGGGACTGGCTACTGTCTCCCAGGGCATGTAAAGTCACCAAAGACTTTGCTAGTCTTGAATCCTGAACAGAACCAGTACAAACCATCATATTGTGGACGTACTGGCTGGGGCAATTCGATTGCCCCAGGGTCTGTTAGTCGAGGGGGCACGTCTCCGTCCCCCCTGATCGAGTTTTGGCTGGTGGCAGTGGAAACTACTTTTTATATTCGACCGCGAATATTTCCCTATGGGATTTCCCATTGTTTTAGGCTAACACATTTAATTATTTATTTACGGTAGCCTTAAACATACCGCCGGTTTATATATTTATTTTTATAACTCCGGTTGGGACTTTTTGCCAAAACTTGATTCTAAAATGGCGTTGGTGTTCGCCTCTGTAACTCTGACCCAAAGTGGAGCCCTTTGTTCCACTTTTGGCGGGCTTCTCCACAGAAGCCCTCCAAAGTGGTGCCACTCTGTCTGGGGTACTTAGGAGGGGTGGAGGGGGATTTAGGCACCCTGGACTGAGTTACCTTGGTAACTCAAGTCGCACTCCGTCCTGATTGGCCCAAGTGGTGAGCCGCCCGGCTCACCACTTAGCATGTTTGAGTGACAGCTAGGCTGGGTGAATGGGGGCTTGCTGCATAAAAGCAGGGCTTTGGGGACTGGGACTTCAGAAGTCGCCACAGGACCAAGAATCCGACGAGGGAAGAGCTGAGCCGACCTGCTTCGACGACACCACCCGGTGGAGCCCTGCTGAACCGTCTCACCACTTTTTCCCGACGACCGAGGAGAACTCTTAACGGAGTGGCTCCTTCCCTTGACTGGTGGGGACAACCAGTTTTCGCCTTCTTTCCGTTCTTCGAGGTATCTCGTGGCCGCCTTGCCTGTGCCAAGCACCCCGGCAACCGGAATACCACACTTTACCCCCATACCGCGAAAGTCGGTACCAACCCTTTAACCGGAGAACTCCGCGGCTGGTTTCTTCCCGGGCAGTGCAACGACCCTCTTCTTCTGCTCTTCAGCGAGAACTTCTTCTCCCCTGACCGACGTCGAGCCCTGCTGCCACTGCCTGGAACAACTGCCACCGCTGGAGGATCCTTTCCGCTTAAGGTACTGTGTTCCGCCTGGCTTCCCTTGCCACCGACTGTACGGGGTAGATTTAGTCCCCGGCTTTCGAACCTGGGAGTGCCTGGGACACTTTGGCTAAACTTTCTGAGCCACTCTAAACTCTTTTTGACTCTTTGCAAGACTTTGAATCTCTAACTAACAGTGTGATCTTGGGCACATTTTCGCTCCGGCTACTCTAAGAGTGGGCCCTGCCTAGTGACTTTTTGCTCACCTGTGACTTTATTCTTCTTTGAGCCTATTGCAAGTGTTCTGGACCTTAGAGTGGTGTGTCTAACCTATTTCTGTTTTTTTCTCCCCCTTTCTTGGAAACTACTAGAGTGTCATCTAACGTTAAGCACTCACCTCTGTTTTAATTAAGTGGTGTTAACCTAGAGTTGTCTAGATAGGAGAAAGGATTGAATTTACTTTCAGTATAACTGTGTTGAAGTGCTTTTACTATATTTTTGCTAGAGTGTTTTTAACTTATGTGTATTTTAAATAAATAACTATATACTTTTGAAACCAAGCTCTGGTCAGTGTTTGCTTGTGCTATTGTGTTTTGGTACATATTGTGTATACTTTACATACTGCCTAACTCCTCTTGAGAGAAGTCTGACTGCTCAGCCACAGCTACCAGGTAAATCTGGGTGGTACAGGCTGCTACCAAAGGGGTTTACTGCTCTACCTGTAGTCTTAAATCTTTTGCAGTGTTCCCCAAGGGAACTGCACAGGTTTCTGCCTAACAGTTCCCACAGGTGTCCCGACGAAAAAGGTACCTCGCATGTGTGGGTGCACCTACCGGGGGCGCATAAGGAAAAGGGTAACCCGCTGGTAACCCCAAGCCTTTCGCCACAGCACAATTTGCTCATGTGGGCAACCTACAGATTTGGGCCTAGGGTGTCCAAGCCGGCAAGGAAAACGGGGAACCCCATGCATTTCCCAAAAGAGGACACCCGTGGGAAAGCACAGAGGTCTGATTTGCGCGAAGCGGGCCAGAATTTATTACCCAGAACCCCAGACAAAGTGAACATTGTGTTTTTTCCCCACCAAATATCACACTTTGTCGGGGATTGTGGCTAATAAAAACTGGGGCAATTTGCGCAAGGCAGACCTCTGTGGATTCCCACGGGTGTCCTCTTTTGGGAAATGCATGGGGTTCCCTGTTTCCCTTGCTGGCTGCGACACCCTAGGCCCAAATCTGTAGGTTGCCCACATGAACAAAATGGGCAGTGGCGAATGGCTTGGGGTTCCCAGTCGGTTACCCTTTTCCTTTTGCGCCCCCGGTAGGTGCACCCACACATGTGAGGTACCGTTTTCATCGGGACACGTGTGGGGACACGGGAAGGTAGGCCACGTGTTGTTGGCGGTGTGTTTCGGTGGGTGGCCAGAGCGAAATGTCTGAGAATTGTCTTCATTTCCGGCCAATTTCAGGGACATTTCCCTGTGTCCACTCACCGAAACACGTCGCCAACAGCAGATGTCATACCTTCTTGTGTTCCCACAGGTGTCCCGACGAAAAAGGTACCTCGCATGTGTGGGTGCACCTACCGGGGGCGCAAAAGGAAAAGGGTAACCCGCTGGTAACCCCAAGCCTTTCGCCACAGCACAATTTGTTCATGTGGGCAACCTACAGATTTGGGCCTAGGGTGTCCAAGCCGGCAAGGAAAACAGGGAACCCCATGCATTTCCCAAAAGAGGACACCCGTGGGAAAGCACAGAGGTCTGATTTGCGCGAAGCGGGCCAGAATTTATTACCCAGAACCCCAGACAAAGTGAACATTGTGTTTTTTCCCCACCAAATATCACACTTTGTCGGGGATTGTGGCTAATAAAAACTGGGGCAATTTGCGCAAGGCAGACCTCTGTGGATTCCCACGGGTGTCCTCTTTTGGGAAATGCATGGGGTTCCCTGTTTCCCTTGCTGGCTGCGACACCCTAGGCCCAAATCTGTAGGTTGCCCACATGAACAAAATGGGCAGTGGCGAATGGCTTGGGGTTCCCAGTCGGTTACCCTTTTCCTTTTGCCCCCCCGGTAGGTGCACCCACACATGTGAGGTACCGTTTTCATCGGGACACCTGTGGGAACGCGGGAGGGTAGGCCATGTGTTGTGGGGGGGCGTGTTTCGATGGGTGCGGCGAGCGAAATGTGCGGAAAAAGCATTTTTTTCCCCACATTTCCGACTTTGCAGGGCTGTCTGGGTAAAAAAATCTGGGGCGATGGGCGCAAATCACACCTCTGTGGATTCCCACGGGTGTCCTCTTTTCGAAAATGCATGGGGTTCCCTGTTTTCCTCGGTGGCTTGGACACCCGAGGCCCATATCTGTAAGTTGCGCCGGTCGGCAGAATGGACAACAGACTTGGGGTTACTTGTGTTTTAGGCTTTCCCCTTGGCGGCCAGGTAGGTGCACCCACACATGTGAGGTACCGTTTTCATCGGGACACCTGTGGGAACGCGGGACGGTAGGCCATGTGTCGTGGGGGGCGTGTTTCGATGGGTGCGGCGAGCGAAATGTGCGGAAAAAGCGTTTTTTTCCCCACATTTCCGACTGCAGGGCTGTCTGGGTAAAAAAATCTGGGGCGATGGGCGCAAATCACACCTCTGCGGATTCCCACGGGTGTCCTCTTTTCGAAAATGCATGGGGTTCCCTGTTTTCCTCGGTGGCTTGGACACCCGAGGCCCATATCTGTAAGTTGCGCCGGTCGGCAGAATGGACAACAGACTTGGGGTTACTTGTGTTTTAGGCTTTCCCCTTGGCGGCCAGGTAGGTGCACCCACACATGTGAGGTACCGTTTTCATCGGGACACCTGTGGGAACGCGGGACGGTAGGCCATGTGTTGTGGGGGGCGTGTTTCGATGGGTGCGGCGAGCGAAATGTGCGGAAAAAGCGTTTTTTTCCCCACATTTCCGACTTTGCAGGGCTGTCTGGGTAAAAAAATCTGGGGCGATGGGCGCAAATCACACCTCTGCGGATTCCCACGGGTGTCCTCTTTTCGAAAATGCATGGGGTTCCCTGTTTTCCTCGGTGGCTTGGACACCCGAGGCCCATATCTGTAAGTTGCGCCGGTCGGCAGAATGGACAACAGACTTGGGGTTACTTGTGTTTTAGGCTTTCCCCTTGGCGGCCAGGTAGGTGCACCCACACATGTGAGGTACCGTTTTCATCGGGACACCTGTGGGAACGCGGGACGGTAGGCCATGTGTTGTGGGGGGCGTGTTTCGATGGGTGCGGCGAGCGAAATGTGCGGAAAAAGCGTTTTTTTCCCCACATTTCCGACTTTGCAGGGCTGTCTGGGTAAAAAAATCTGGGGCGATGGGCGCAAATCACACCTCTGCGGATTCCCACGGGTGTCCTCTTTTCGAAAATGCATGGGGTTCCCTGTTTTCCTCGGTGGCTTGGACACCCGAGGCCCATATCTGTAAGTTACGCCGGTCGGCAGAATGTCGGAGATTTCCCTCTGACAACAGACTTGGGGTTACTTGTGTTTTAGGCTTTCCCCTTGGCGGCCAGGTAGGTGCACCCACACATGTGAGGTACCGTTTTCATCGGGACACCTGTGGGAACGCGGGACGGTAGGCCATGTGTTGTGGGGGGCGTGTTTCGATGGGTGCGGCGAGCGAAATGTGCGGAAAAAGCGTTTTTTTCCCCACATTTCCGACTTTGCAGGGCTGTCTGGGTAAAAAAATCTGGGGCGATGGGCGCAAATCACACCTCTGCGGATTCCCACGGGTGTCCTCTTTTCGAAAATGCATGGGGTTCCCTGTTTTCCTCGGTGGCTTGGACACCCGAGGCCCATATCTGTAAGTTGCGCCGGTCGGCAGAATGGACAACAGACTTGGGGTTACTTGTGTTTTAGGCTTTCCCCTTGGCGGCCAGGTAGGTGCACCCACACATGTGAGGTACCGTTTTCATCGGGACACCTGTGGGAACGCGGGACGGTAGGCCCTGTGTTGTGGGGGGCGTGTTTCGATGGGTGCGGCGAGCGAAATGTGCGGAAAAAGCGTTTTTTTCCCCACATTTCCGACTTTGCAGGGCTGTCTGGGTAAAAAAATCTGGGGCGATGGGCGCAAATCACACCTCTGCGGATTCCCACGGGTGTCCTCTTTTCGAAAATGCATGGGGTTCCCTGTTTTCCTCGGTGGCTTGGACACCCGAGGCCCATATCTGTAAGTTGCGCCGGTCGGCAGAATGTCGGAGATTTCCCTCTGACAACAGACTTGGGGTTACTTGTGTTTTAGGCTTTCCCCTTGGCGGCCAGGTAGGTGCACCCACACATGTGAGGTACCGTTTTCATCGGGACACCTGTGGGAACGCGGGACGGTAGGCCATGTGTTGTGGGGGGCGTGTTTCGATGGGTGCGGCGAGCGAAATGTGCGGAAAAAGCGTTTTTTTCCCCACATTTCCGACTTTGCAGGGCTGTCTGGGTAAAAAAATCTGGGGCGATGGGCGCAAATCACACCTCTGCGGATTCCCACGGGTGTCCTCTTTTCGAAAATGCATGGGGTTCCCTGTTTTCCTCAGTGGCTTGGACACCCGAGGCCCATATCTGTAAGTTGCGCCGGTCGGCAGAATGTCGGAGATTTCCCTCTGACAACAGAATTGGGGTTACTTGTGTTTTAGGCTTTCCCCTTGGCGGCCAGGTAGGTGCACCCACACATGTGAGGTACCGTTTTCATTGGGACACCTGTGGGAACGTGGGACGGTAGGCCATGTGTTGTGGGGGGCGTGTTTCGATGGGTGCGGCGAGCGAAATGTGCGGAAAAAGCGGTTTTTTTCCCCACATTTCCGACTTTGCAGGGCTGTCTGGGTAAAAAAATCTGGGGCGATGGGCGCAAATCACACCTCTGCGGATTCCCACGGGTGTCCTCTTTTCGAAAATGCATGGGGTTCCCTGTTTTCCTCGGTGGCTTGGACACCTGAGGCCCATATCTGTAAGTTGCGCCGGTCGGCAGAATGGACAACAGACTTGGGGTTACTTGTGTTTTAGGCTTTCCCCTTGGCGGCCAGGTAGGTGCACCCACACATGTGAGGTACCGTTTTCATCGGGACACCTGTGGGAACGCGGGACGGTAGGCCATGTGTTGTGGGGGGCGTGTTTCGATGGGTGCGGCGAGCGAAATGTGCGGAAAAAGCGTTTTTTTCCCCACATTTCCGACTTTGCAGGGCTGTCTGGGTAAAAAAATCTGGGGCGATGGGCGCAAATCACACCTCTGCGGATTCCCACGGGTGTCCTCTTTTCGAAAATGCATGGGGTTCCCTGTTTTCCTCGGTGGCTTGGACACCCGAGGCCCATATCTGTAAGTTGCGCCGGTCGGCAGAATGTCGGAGATTTCCCTCTGACAACAGACTTGGGGTTACTTGTGTTTTAGGCTTTCCCCTTGGCAGCCAGGTAGGTGCACCCACACATGTGAGGTACCGTTTTCATCGGGACACCTGTGGGAACGCGGGACGGTAGGCCATGTGTTGTGGGGGGGCGTGTTTCGATGGGTGCGGCGAGCGAAATGTGCGGAAAAAGCGTTTTTTTCCCCACATTTCCGACTTTGCAGGGCTGTCTGGGTAAAAAAATCTGGGGCGATGGGCGCAAATCACACCTCTGCGGATTCCCACGGGTATCCTCTTTTCGAAAATGCATGGGGTTCCCTGTTTTCCTCGGTGGCTTGGACACCCGAGGCCCATATCTGTAAGTTGCGCCGGTCGGCAGAATGGACAACAGACTTGGGGTTACTTGTGTTTTAGGCTTTCCCCTTGGCGGCCAGGTAGGTGCACCCACACATGTGAGGTACCGTTTTCATCGGGACACCTGTGGGAACGCGGGACGGTAGGCCATGTGTTGTGGGGGGCGCGTTTCGATGGGTGCGGTGAGCGAAATGTGCAGAAAAAGCGTTTTTTCCCCCACATTTCCGACTTTGCAGGGCTGTCTGGGTAAAAAAATCTGGGGCGATGGGCGCAAATCACACCTCTGCGGATTCCCACGGGTGTCCTCTTTTCGAAAATGCATGGGGTTCCCTGTTTTCCTCGGTGGCTTGGACACCCGAGGCCCATATCTGTAAGTTGCGCCGGTCGGCAGAATGTCTGAGATTTCCCTCTGACAACAGACTTGGGGTTACTTGTGTTTTAGGCTTTCCCCTTGGCGGCCAGGTAGGTGCACCCACACATGTGAGGTACCGTTTTCATCGGGACACCTGTGGGAACGCGGGACGGTAGGCCATGTGTTGTGGGGGGCGTGTTTCGATGGGTGCGGCGAGCAAAATGTGCGGAAAAAGCGTTTTTTTCCCCACATTTCCGACTTTGCAGGGCTGTCTGGGTAAAAAAATCTGGGGCGATGGGCGCAAATCACACCTCTGCGGATTCCCACGGGTGTCCTCTTTTCGAAAATGCATGGGGTTCCCTGTTTTCCTCGGTGGCTTGGACACCCGAGGCCCATATCTGTAAGTTGCGCCGGTCGGCAGAATGGACAACAGACTTGGGGTTACTTGTGTTTTAGGCTTTCCCCTTGGCGGCCAGGTAGGTGCACCCACACATGTGAGGTACCGTTTTCATCGGGACACCTGTGGGAACGCGGGACGGTAGGCCATGTGTTGTGGGGGGCGCGTTTCGATGGGTGCGGCGAGCGAAATGTGCGGAAAAAGCGTTTTTTTCCCCACATTTCCGACTTTGCAGGGCTGTCTGGGTAAAAAAATCTGGGGCGATGGGCGCAAATCACACCTCTGCGGATTCCCACGGGTGTCCTCTTTTCGAAAATGCATGGGGTTCCCTGTTTTCCTCGGTGTCTTGGACACCCGAGGCCCATATCTGTAAGTTGCGCCGGTCGGCAGAATGTCTGAGATTTCCCTCTGACAACAGACTTGGGGTTACTTGTGTTTTAGGCTTTCCCCTTGGCGGCCAGGTAGGTGCACCCACACATGTGAGGTACCGTTTTCATCGGGACACCTGTGGGAACGCGGGACGGTAGGCCATGTGTTGTGGGGGGCGTGTTTCGATGGGTGCGGCGAGCGAAATGTGCGGAAAAAGCGGTTTTTTCCCCACATTTCCGACTTTGCAGGGCTGTCTGGGTAAAAAAATCTGGGGCGATGGGCGCAAATCACACCTCTGCGGATTCCCACGGGTGTCCTCTTTTCGAAAATGCATGGGGTTCCCTGTTTTCCTCGGTGGCTTGGACACCCGAGGCCCATATCTGTAAGTTACGCCGGTCGGCAGAATGTCGGAGATTTCCCTCTGACAACAGACTTGGGGTTACTTGTGTTTTAGGCTTTCCCCTTGGCGGCCAGGTAGGTGCACCCACACATGTGAGGTACCGTTTTCATCGGGACACCTGTGGGAACGCGGGACGGTAGGCCATGTGTTGTGGGGGGCGTGTTTCGATGGGTGCGGCGAGCGAAATGTGCGGAAAAAGCGTTTTTTTCCCCACATTTCCGACTTTGCAGGGCTGTCTGGGTAAAAAAATCTGGGGCGATGGGCGCAAATCACACCTCTGCGGATTCCCACGGGTGTCCTCTTTTCGAAAATGCATGGGGTTCCCTGTTTTCCTCGGTGGCTTGGACACCCGAGGCCCATATCTGTAAGTTGCGCCGGTCGGCGGAATGGACAACAGACTTGGGGTTACTTGTGTTTTAGGCTTTCCCCTTGGCGGCCAGGTAGGTGCACCCACACATGTGAGGTACCGTTTTCATTGGGACACCTGTGGGAACGCGGGACGGTAGGCCATGTGTTGTGGGGGGCGTGTTTCGATGGGTGCGGCGAGCGAAATGTGCGGAAAAAGCGTTTTTTTCCCCACATTTCCGACTTTGCAGGGCTGTCTGGGTAAAAAAATCTGGGGCGATGGGCGCAAATCACACCTCTGCGGATTCCCACGGGTGTCCTCTTTTCGAAAATGCATGGGGTTCCCTGTTTTCCTCAGTGGCTTGGACACCCGAGGCCCATATCTGTAAGTTGCGCCGGTCGGCAGAATGTCGGAGATTTCCCTCTGACAACAGAATTGGGGTTACTTGTGTTTTAGGCTTTCCCCTTGGCGGCCAGGTAGGTGCACCCACACATGTGAGGTACCGTTTTCATTGGGACACCTGTGGGAACGTGGGACGGTAGGCCATGTGTTGTGGGGGGCGTGTTTCGATGGGTGCGGCGAGCGAAATGTGCGGAAAAAGCGTTTTTTTCCCCACATTTCCGACTTTGCAGGGCTGTCTGGGTAAAAAAATCTGGGGCGATGGGCGCAAATCACACCTCTGCGGATTCCCACGGGTGTCCTCTTTTCGAAAATGCATGGGGTTCCCTGTTTTCCTCGGTGGCTTGGACACCCGAGGCCCATATCTGTAAGTTGCGCCGGTCGGCAGAATGGACAACAGACTTGGGGTTACTTGTGTTTTAGGCTTTCCCCTTGGCGGCCAGGTAGGTGCACCCACACATGTGAGGTACCGTTTTCATCGGGACACCTGTGGGAACGCGGGATGGTAGGCCATGTGTTGTGGGGGGCGTGTTTTGATGGGTGCGGCGAGCGAAATGTGCGGAAAAAGCGTTTTTTTCCCCACATTTCCGACTTTGCAGGGCTGTCTGGGTAAAAAAATCTGGGGCGATGGGCGCAAATCACACCTCTGCGGATTCCCACGGGTGTCCTCTTTTCGAAAATGCATGGGGTTCCCTGTTTTCCTCGGTGGCTTGGACACCCGAGGCCCATATCTGTAAGTTGCGCCGGTCGGCAGAATGTCTGAGATTTCCCTCTGACAACAGACTTGGGGTTACTTGTGTTTTAGGCTTTCCCCTTGGCGGCCAGGTAGGTGCACCCACACATGTGAGGTACCGTTTTCATCGGGACACCTGTGGGAACGCGGGACGGTAGGCCATGTGTTGTGGGGGGCGTGTTTCGATGGGTGCGGCGAGCGAAATGTGCGGAAAAAGCGTTTTTTTTCCCCACATTTCCGACTTTGCAGGGCTGTCTGGGTAAAAAAATCTGGGGCGATGGGCGCAAATCACACCTCTGCGGATTCCCACGGGTGTCCTCTTTTCGAAAATGCATGGGGTTCCCTGTTTTCCTCGGTGGCTTGGACACCCGAGGCCCATATCTGTAAGTTGCGCCGGTCGGCAGAATGGACAACAGACTTGGGGTTACTTGTGTTTTAGGCTTTCCCCTTGGCGGCCAGGTAGGTGCACCCACACATGTGAGGTACCGTTTTCATCGGGACACCTGTGGGAACGCGGGACGGTAGGCCATGTGTTGTGGGGGGCGTGTTTCGATGGGTGCGGCGAGCGAAATGTGCGGAAAAAGCGTTTTTTTCCCCACATTTCCGACTTTGCAGGGCTGTCTGGGTAAAAAAATCTGGGGCGATGGGCGCAAATCACACCTCTGCGGATTCCCACGGGTGTCCTCTTTTCGAAAATGCATGGGGTTCCCTGTTTTCCTCGGTGGCTTGGACACCCGAGGCCCATATCTGTAAGTTGCGCCGGTCGGCAGAATGTCGGAGATTTCCCTCTGACAACAGACTTGGGGTTACTTGTGTTTTAGGCTTTCCCCTTGGCAGCCAGGTAGGTGCACCCACACATGTGAGGTACCGTTTTCATCGGGACACCTGTGGGAACGCGGGACGGTAGGCCATGTGTTGTGGGGGGGCGTGTTTCGATGGGTGCGGCGAGCGAAATGTGCGGAAAAAGCGTTTTTTTCCCCACATTTCCGACTTTGCAGGGCTGTCTGGGTAAAAAAATCTGGGGCGATGGGCGCAAATCACACCTCTGCGGATTCCCACGGGTATCCTCTTTTCGAAAATGCATGGGGTTCCCTGTTTTCCTCGGTGGCTTGGACACCCGAGGCCCATATCTGTAAGTTGCGCCGGTCGGCAGAATGGACAACAGACTTGGGGTTACTTGTGTTTTAGGCTTTCCCCTTGGCGGCCAGGTAGGTGCACCCACACATGTGAGGTACCGTTTTCATCGGGACACCTGTGGGAACGCGGGACGGTAGGCCATGTGTTGTGGGGGGCGCGTTTCGATGGGTGCGGTGAGCGAAATGTGCAGAAAAAGCGTTTTTTCCCCCACATTTCCGACTTTGCAGGGCTGTCTGGGTAAAAAAATCTGGGGCGATGGGCGCAAATCACACCTCTGCGGATTCCCACGGGTGTCCTCTTTTCAAAAATGCATGGGGTTCCCTGTTTTCCTCGGTGGCTTGGACACCCGAGGCCCATATCTGTAAGTTGCGCCGGTCGGCAGAATGTCTGAGATTTCCCTCTGACAACAGACTTGGGGTTACTTGTGTTTTAGGCTTTCCCCTTGGCGGCCAGGTAGGTGCACCCACACATGTGAGGTACCGTTTTCATCGGGACACCTGTGGGAACGCGGGACGGTAGGCCATGTGTTGTGGGGGGCGTGTTTCGATGGGTGCGGCGAGCAAAATGTGCGGAAAAAGCGTTTTTTTCCCCACATTTCCGACTTTGCAGGGCTGTCTGGGTAAAAAAATCTGGGGCGATGGGCGCAAATCACACCTCTGCGGATTCCCACGGGTGTCCTCTTTTCGAAAATGCATGGGGTTCCCTGTTTTCCTCGGTGGCTTGGACACCCGAGGCCCATATCTGTAAGTTGCGCCGGTCGGCAGAATGGACAACAGACTTGGGGTTACTTGTGTTTTAGGCTTTCCCCTTGGCGGCCAGGTAGGTGCACCCACACATGTGAGGTACCGTTTTCATCGGGACACCTGTGGGAACGCGGGACGGTAGGCCATGTGTTGTGGGGGGCGCGTTTCGATGGGTGCGGCGAGCGAAATGTGCGGAAAAAGCGTTTTTTTCCCCACATTTCCGACTTTGCAGGGCTGTCTGGGTAAAAAAATCTGGGGCGATGGGCGCAAATCACACCTCTGCGGATTCCCACGGGTGTCCTCTTTTCGAAAATGCATGGGGTTCCCTGTTTTCCTCGGTGGCTTGGACACCCGAGGCCCATATCTGTAAGTTGCGCCGGTCGGCAGAATGTCTGAGATTTCCCTCTGACAACAGACTTGGGGTTACTTGTGTTTTAGGCTTTCCCCTTGGCGGCCAGGTAGGTGCACCCACACATGTGAGGTACCATTTTCATCGGGACACCTGTGGGAACGCGGGACGGTAGGCCATGTGTTGTGGGGGGCGTGTTTCGATGGGTGCGGCGAGCGAAATGTGCGGAAAAAGCGTTTTTTTCCCCACATTTCCGACTTTGCAGGGCTGTCTGGGTAAAAAAATCTGGGGCGATGGGCGCAAATCACACCTCTGTGGATTCCCACGGGTGTCCTCTTTTCGAAAATGCATGGGGTTCCCTGTTTTCCTCGGTGGCTTGGACACCCGAGGCCCATATCTGTAAGTTGCGCCGGTCGGCAGAATGGACAACAGACTTGGGGTTACTTGTGTTTTAGGCTTTCCCCTTGGCGGCCAGGTAGGTGCACCCACACATGTGAGGTACCGTTTTCATCGGGACACCTGTGGGAACGCGGGACGGTAGGCCATGTGTTGTGGGGGGCGTGTTTCGATGGGTGCGGCGAGCAAAATGTGCGGAAAAAGCGTTTTTTTCCCCACATTTCCGACTTTGCAGGGCTGTCTGGGTAAAAAAATCTGGGGCGATGGGCGCAAATCACACCTCTGCGGATTCCCACGGGTGTCCTCTTTTCGAAAATGCATGGGGTTCCCTGTTTTCCTCGGTGGCTTGGACACCCGAGGCCCATATCTGTAAGTTGCGCCGGTCGGCAGAATGGACAACAGACTTGGGGTTACTTGTGTTTTAGGCTTTCCCCTTGGCGGCCAGGTAGGTGCACCCACACATGTGAGGTACCGTTTTCATCGGGACACCTGTGGGAACGCGGGACGGTAGGCCATGTGTTGTGGGGGGCGCGTTTCGATGGGTGCGGCGAGCGAAATGTGCGGAAAAAGCGTTTTTTTCCCCACATTTCCGACTTTGCAGGGCTGTCTGGGTAAAAAAATCTGGGGCGATGGGCGCAAATCACACCTCTGCGGATTCCCACGGGTGTCCTCTTTTCGAAAATGCATGGGGTTCCCTGTTTTCCTCGGTGGCTTGGACACCCGAGGCCCATATCTGTAAGTTGCGCCGGTCGGCAGAATGTCTGAGATTTCCCTCTGACAACAGACTTGGGGTTACTTGTGTTTTAGGCTTTCCCCTTGGCGGCCAGGTAGGTGCACCCACACATGTGAGGTACCGTTTTCATCGGGACACCTGTGGGAATGTGGGACGGTAGGCCATGTGTTGTGGGGGGCGTGTTTCGATGGGTGCGGCGAGCGAAATGTGCGGAAAAAGCGGTTTTTTCCCCACATTTCCGACTTTGCAGGGCTGTCTGGGTAAAAAAATCTGGGGCGATGGGCGCAAATCACACCTCTGTGGATTCCCACGGGTGTCCTCTTTTCGAAAATGCATGGGGTTCCCTGTTTTCCTCGGTGGCTTGGACACCCGAGGCCCATATCTGTAAGTTGCGCCGGTCGGCAGAATGGACAACAGACTTGGGGTTACTTGTGTTTTAGGCTTTCCCCTTGGCGGCCAGGTAGGTGCACCCACACATGTGAGGTACCGTTTTCATCGGGACACCTGTGGGAACGCGGGACGGTAGGCCATGTGTCGTGGGGGGCGTGTTTCGATGGGTGCGGCGAGCGAAATGTGCGGAAAAAGCGTTTTTTTCCCCACATTTCCGACTGCAGGGCTGTCTGGGTAAAAAAATCTGGGGCGATGGGCGCAAATCACACCTCTGCGGATTCCCACGGGTGTCCTCTTTTCGAAAATACATGGGGTTCCCTGTTTTCCTCGGTGGCTTGGACACCCGAGGCCCATATCTGTAAGTTGCGCCGGTCGGCAGAATGGACAACAGACTTGGGGTTACTTGTGTTTTAGGCTTTCCCCTTGGCGGCCAGGTAGGTGCACCCACACATGTGAGGTACCGTTTTCATCGGGACACCTGTGGGAATGCGGGACGGTAGGCCATGTGTTGTGGGGGGCGTGTTTCGATGGGTGCGGCGAGCGAAATGTGCGGAAAAAGCGTTTTTTTCCCCACATTTCCGACTTTGCAGGGCTGTCTGGGTAAAAAAATCTGGGGCGATGGGCGCAAATCACACCTCTGCGGATTCCCACGGGTGTCCTCTTTTCGAAAATGCATGGGGTTCCCTGTTTTCCTCGGTGGCTTGGACACCCGAGGCCCATATCTGTAAGTTGCGCCGGTCGGCAGAATGGACAACAGACTTGGGGTTACTTGTGTTTTAGGCTTTCCCCTTGGCGGCCAGGTAGGTGCACCCACACATGTGAGGTACCGTTTTCATCGGGACACCTGTGGGAACGCGGGACGGTAGGCCATGTGTTGTGGGGGGCGTGTTTCGATGGGTGCGGCGAGCGAAATGTGCGGAAAAAGCGTTTTTTTCCCCACATTTCCGACTTTGCAGGGCTGTCTGGGTAAAAAAATCTGGGGCGATGGGCGCAAATCACACCTCTGCGGATTCCCACGGGTGTCCTCTTTTCGAAAATGCATGGGGTTCCCTGTTTTCCTCGGTGGCTTGGACACCCGAGGCCCATATCTGTAAGTTACGCCGGTCGGCAGAATGTCGGAGATTTCCCTCTGACAACAGACTTGGGGTTACTTGTGTTTTAGGCTTTCCCCTTGGCGGCCAGGTAGGTGCACCCACACATGTGAGGTACCGTTTTCATCGGGACACCTGTGGGAACGCGGGACGGTAGGCCATGTGTTGTGGGGGGCGTGTTTCGATGGGTGCGGCGAGCGAAATGTGCGGAAAAAGCGTTTTTTTCCCCACATTTCCGACTTTGCAGGGCTGTCTGGGTAAAAAAATCTGGGGCGATGGGCGCAAATCACACCTCTGCGGATTCCCACGGGTGTCCTCTTTTCGAAAATGCATGGGGTTCCCTGTTTTCCTCGGTGGCTTGGACACCCGAGGCCCATATCTGTAAGTTGCGCCGGTCGGCAGAATGGACAACAGACTTGGGGTTACTTGTGTTTTAGGCTTTCCCCTTGGCGGCCAGGTAGGTGCACCCACACATGTGAGGTACCGTTTTCATCGGGACACCTGTGGGAACGCGGGACGGTAGGCCCTGTGTTGTGGGGGGCGTGTTTCGATGGGTGCGGCGAGCGAAATGTGCGGAAAAAGCGTTTTTTTCCCCACATTTCCGACTTTGCAGGGCTGTCTGGGTAAAAAAATCTGGGGCGATGGGCGCAAATCACACCTCTGCGGATTCCCACGGGTGTCCTCTTTTCGAAAATGCATGGGGTTCCCTGTTTTCCTCGGTGGCTTGGACACCCGAGGCCCATATCTGTAAGTTGCGCCAGTCGGCAGAATGTCGGAGATTTCCCTCTGACAACAGACTTGGGGTTACTTGTGTTTTAGGCTTTCCCCTTGGCGGCCAGGTAGGTGCACCCACACATGTGAGGTACCGTTTTCATCGGGACACCTGTGGGAACGCGGGACGGTAGGCCATGTGTTGTGGGGGGCGCGTTTCGATGGGTGCGGCGAGCGAAATGTGCGGAAAAAGCGTTTTTTTCCCCACATTTCCGACTTTGCAGGGCTGTCTGGGTAAAAAAATCTGGGGCGATGGGCGCAAATCACACCTCTGCGGATTCCCACGGGTGTCCTCTTTTCGAAAATGCATGGGGTTCCCTGTTTTCCTCGGTGGCTTGGACACCCGAGGCCCATATCTGTAAGTTGCGCCGGTCGGCAGAATGTCTGAGATTTCCCTCTGACAACAGACTTGGGGTTACTTGTGTTTTAGGCTTTCCCCTTGGCGGCCAGGTAGGTGCACCCACACATGTGAGGTACCGTTTTCATCGGGACACCTGTGGGAACGCGGGACGGTAGGCCATGTGTTGTGGGGGGCGTGTTTCGATGGGTGCGGTGAGCGAAATGTGCGGAAAAAGCGTTTTTTTCCCCACATTTCCGACTTTGCAGGGCTGTCTGGGTAAAAAAATCTGGGGCGATGGGCGCAAATCACACCTCTGTGGATTCCCACGGGTGTCCTCTTTTCGAAAATGCATGGGGTTCCCTGTTTTCCTCGGTGGCTTGGACACCCGAGGCCCATATCTGTAAGTTGCGCCGGTCGGCAGAATGGACAACAGACTTGGGGTTACTTGTGTTTTAGGCTTTCCCCTTGGCGGCCAGGTAGGTGCACCCACACATGTGAGGTACCGTTTTCATCGGGACACCTGTGGGAACGCGGGACGGTAGGCCATGTGTCGTGGGGGGCGTGTTTCGATGGGTGCGGCGAGCGAAATGTGCGGAAAAAGCGTTTTTTTCCCCACATTTCCGACTGCAGGGCTGTCTGGGTAAAAAAATCTGGGGCGATGGGCGCAAATCACACCTCTGCGGATTCCCACGGGTGTCCTCTTTTCGAAAATACATGGGGTTCCCTGTTTTCCTCGGTGGCTTGGACACCCGAGGCCCATATCTGTAAGTTGCGCCGGTCGGCAGAATGGACAACAGACTTGGGGTTACTTGTGTTTTAGGCTTTCCCCTTGGCGGCCAGGTAGGTGCACCCACACATGTGAGGTACCGTTTTCATCGGGACACCTGTGGGAATGCGGGACGGTAGGCCATGTGTTGTGGGGGGCGTGTTTCGATGGGTGCGGCGAGCGAAATGTGCGGAAAAAGCGTTTTTTTCCCCACATTTCCGACTTTGCAGGGCTGTCTGGGTAAAAAAATCTGGGGCGATGGGCGCAAATCACACCTCTGCGGATTCCCACGGGTGTCCTCTTTTCGAAAATGCATGGGGTTCCCTGTTTTCCTCGGTGGCTTGGACACCCGAGGCCCATATCTGTAAGTTGCGCCGGTCGGCAGAATGGACAACAGACTTGGGGTTACTTGTGTTTTAGGCTTTCCCCTTGGCGGCCAGGTAGGTGCACCCACACATGTGAGGTACCGTTTTCATCGGGACACCTGTGGGAACGCGGGACGGTAGGCCATGTGTTGTGGGGGGCGTGTTTCGATGGGTGCGGCGAGCGAAATGTGCGGAAAAAGCGTTTTTTTCCCCACATTTCCGACTTTGCAGGGCTGTCTGGGTAAAAAAATCTGGGGCGATGGGCGCAAATCACACCTCTGCGGATTCCCACGGGTGTCCTCTTTTCGAAAATGCATGGGGTTCCCTGTTTTCCTCGGTGGCTTGGACACCCGAGGCCCATATCTGTAAGTTACGCCGGTCGGCAGAATGTCGGAGATTTCCCTCTGACAACAGACTTGGGGTTACTTGTGTTTTAGGCTTTCCCCTTGGCGGCCAGGTAGGTGCACCCACACATGTGAGGTACCGTTTTCATCGGGACACCTGTGGGAACGCGGGACGGTAGGCCATGTGTTGTGGGGGGCGTGTTTCGATGGGTGCGGCGAGCGAAATGTGCGGAAAAAGCGTTTTTTTCCCCACATTTCCGACTTTGCAGGGCTGTCTGGGTAAAAAAATCTGGGGCGATGGGCGCAAATCACACCTCTGCGGATTCCCACGGGTGTCCTCTTTTCGAAAATGCATGGGGTTCCCTGTTTTCCTCGGTGGCTTGGACACCCGAGGCCCATATCTGTAAGTTGCGCCGGTCGGCAGAATGGACAATAGACTTGGGGTTACTTGTGTTTTAGGCTTTCCCCTTGGCGGCCAGGTAGGTGCACCCACACATGTGAGGTACCGTTTTCATCGGGACACCTGTGGGAACGCGGGACGGTAGGCCCTGTGTTGTGGGGGGCGTGTTTCGATGGGTGCGGCGAGCGAAATGTGCGGAAAAAGCGTTTTTTTCCCCACATTTCCGACTTTGCAGGGCTGTCTGGGTAAAAAAATCTGGGGCGATGGGCGCAAATCACACCTCTGCGGATTCCCACGGGTGTCCTCTTTTCGAAAATGCATGGGGTTCCCTGTTTTCCTCGGTGGCTTGGACACCCGAGGCCCATATCTGTAAGTTGCGCCAGTCGGCAGAATGTCGGAGATTTCCCTCTGACAACAGACTTGGGGTTACTTGTGTTTTAGGCTTTCCCCTTGGCGGCCAGGTAGGTGCACCCACACATGTGAGGTACCGTTTTCATCGGGACACCTGTGGGAACGCGGGACGGTAGGCCATGTGTTGTGGGGGGCGTGTTTCGATGGGTGCGGCGAGCGAAATGTGCGGAAAAAGCGTTTTTTTCCCCACATTTCCGACTTTGCAGGGCTGTCTGGGTAAAAAAATCTGGGGCGATGGGCGCAAATCACACCTCTGCGGATTCCCACGGGTGTCCTCTTTTCGAAAATGCATGGGGTTCCCTGTTTTCCTCAGTGGCTTGGACACCCGAGGCCCATATCTGTAAGTTGCGCCGGTCGGCAGAATGTCGGAGATTTCCCTCTGACAACAGAATTGGGGTTACTTGTGTTTTAGGCTTTCCCCTTGGCGGCCAGGTAGGTGCACCCACACATGTGAGGTACCGTTTTCATTGGGACACCTGTGGGAACGTGGGACGGTAGGCCATTTGTTGTGGGGGGCGTGTTTCGATGGGTGCGGCGAGCGAAATGTGCGGAAAAAGCGTTTTTTTCCCCACATTTCCGACTTTGCAGGGCTGTCTGGGTAAAAAAATCTGGGGCGATGGGCGCAAATCACACCTCTGCGGATTCCCACGGGTGTCCTCTTTTCGAAAATGCATGGGGTTCCCTGTTTTCCTCGGTGGCTTGGACACCCGAGGCCCATATCTGTAAGTTGCGCCGGTCGGCAGAATGGACAACAGACTTGGGGTTACTTGTGTTTTAGGCTTTCCCCTTGGCGGCCAGGTAGGTGCACCCACACATGTGAGGTACCGTTTTCATCGGGACACCTGTGGGAACGCGGGATGGTAGGCCATGTGTTGTGGGGGGCGTGTTTTGATGGGTGCGGCGAGCGAAATGTGCGGAAAAAGCGTTTTTTTCCCCACATTTCCGACTTTGCAGGGCTGTCTGGGTAAAAAAATCTGGGGCGATGGGCGCAAATCACACCTCTGCGGATTCCCACGGGTGTCCTCTTTTCGAAAATGCATGGGGTTCCCTGTTTTCCTCGGTGGCTTGGACACCCGAGGCCCATATCTGTAAGTTGCGCCGGTCGGAAGAATGTCTGAGATTTCCCTCTGATAACAGACTTGGGGTTACTTGTGTTTTAGGCTTTCCCCTTGGCGGCCAGGTAGGTGCACCCACATATGTGAGGTACCGTTTTCATCGGGACACCTGTGGGAACGCGGGACGGTAGGCCATGTGTTGTGGGGGGCGTGTTCCGATGGGTGCGGCGAGCGAAATGTGCGGAAAAAGCGTTTTTTTCCCCACATTTCCGACTTTGCAGGGCTGTCTGGGTAAAAAAATCTGGGGCGATGGGCGCAAATCACACCTCTGCGGATTCCCACGGGTGTCCTCTTTTCGAAAATGCATGGGGTTCCCTGTTTTCCTCGGTGGCTTGGACACCCGAGGCCCATATCTGTAAGTTGCGCCAGTCGGCAGAATGTCGGAGATTTCCCTCTGACAACAGACTTGGGGTTACTTGTGTTTTAGGCTTTCCCCTTGGCGGCCAGGTAGGTGCACCCACACATGTGAGGTACCGTTTTCATCGGGACACCTGTGGGAACGCGGGACGGTAGGCCATGTGTTGTGGGGGGCGTGTTTCGATGGGTGCGGCGAGCGAAATGTGCGGAAAAAGCGTTTTTTTCCCCACATTTCCGACTTTGCAGGGCTGTCTGGGTAAAAAAATCTGGGGCGATGGGCGCAAATCACA
This sequence comes from Ambystoma mexicanum, assembly GCF_040938575.1. Lineage (NCBI taxonomy): Eukaryota > Metazoa > Chordata > Amphibia > Caudata > Ambystomatidae > Ambystoma > Ambystoma mexicanum. The sequence continues at coordinate 1,265,643,607 of NC_090929.1, read as the reverse complement.
CCTCTGCGGATTCCCACGGGTGTCCTCTTTTCGAAAATGCATGGGGTTCCCTGTTTTCCTCAGTGGCTTGGACACCCGAGGCCCATATCTGTAAGTTGCGCCGGTCGGCAGAATGTCGGAGATTTCCCTCTGACAACAGAATTGGGGTTACTTGTGTTTTAGGCTTTCCCCTTGGCGGCCAGGTAGGTGCACCCACACATGTGAGGTACCGTTTTCATTGGGACACCTGTGGGAACGTGGGACGGTAGGCCATTTGTTGTGGGGGGCGTGTTTCGATGGGTGCGGCGAGCGAAATGTGCGGAAAAAGCGTTTTTTTCCCCACATTTCCGACTTTGCAGGGCTGTCTGGGTAAAAAAATCTGGGGCGATGGGCGCAAATCACACCTCTGCGGATTCCCACGGGTGTCCTCTTTTCGAAAATGCATGGGGTTCCCTGTTTTCCTCGGTGGCTTGGACACCCGAGGCCCATATCTGTAAGTTGCGCCGGTCGGCAGAATGGACAACAGACTTGGGGTTACTTGTGTTTTAGGCTTTCCCCTTGGCGGCCAGGTAGGTGCACCCACACATGTGAGGTACCGTTTTCATCGGGACACCTGTGGGAACGCGGGATGGTAGGCCATGTGTTGTGGGGGGCGTGTTTTGATGGGTGCGGCGAGCGAAATGTGCGGAAAAAGCGTTTTTTTCCCCACATTTCCGACTTTGCAGGGCTGTCTGGGTAAAAAAATCTGGGGCGATGGGCGCAAATCACACCTCTGCGGATTCCCACGGGTGTCCTCTTTTCGAAAATGCATGGGGTTCCCTGTTTTCCTCGGTGGCTTGGACACCCGAGGCCCATATCTGTAAGTTGCGCCGGTCGGAAGAATGTCTGAGATTTCCCTCTGATAACAGACTTGGGGTTACTTGTGTTTTAGGCTTTCCCCTTGGCGGCCAGGTAGGTGCACCCACACATGTGAGGTACCGTTTTCATCGGGACACCTGTGGGAACGCGGGACGGTAGGCCATGTGTTGTGGGGGGCGTGTTCCGATGGGTGCGGCGAGCGAAATGTGCGGAAAAAGCGTTTTTTTCCCCACATTTCCGACTTTGCAGGGCTGTCTGGGTAAAAAAATCTGGGGCGATGGGCGCAAATCACACCTCTGCGGATTCCCACGGGTGTCCTCTTTTCGAAAATGCATGGGGTTCCCTGTTTTCCTCGGTGGCTTGGACACCCGAGGCCCATATCTGTAAGTTGCGCCGGTCGGCAGAATGGACAACAGACTTGGGGTTACTTGTGTTTTAGGCTTTCCCCTTGGCGGCCAGGTAGGTGCACCCACATATGTGAGGTACCGTTTTCATCGGGACACCTGTGGGAACGCGGGACGGTAGGCCATGTGTTGTGGGGGGCGTGTTTCGATGGGTGCGGCGAGCGAAATGTGCGGAAAAAGCGTTTTTTTCCCCACATTTCCGACTTTGCAGGGCTGTCTGGGTAAAAAAATCTGGGGCGATGGGCGCAAATCACACCTCTGCGGATTCCCACGGGTGTCCTCTTTTCGAAAATGCATGGGGTTCCCTGTTTTCCTCGGTGGCTTGGACACCCGAGGCCCATATCTGTAAGTTGCGCCGGTCGGCAGAATGTCGGAGATTTCCCTCTGACAACAGACTTGGGGTTACTTGTGTTTTAGGCTTTCCCCTTGGCAGCCAGGTAGGTGCACCCACACATGTGAGGTACCGTTTTCATCGGGACACCTGTGGGAACGCGGGACGGTAGGCCATGTGTTGTGGGGGGGCGTGTTTCGATGGGTGCGGCGAGCGAAATGTGCGGAAAAAGCGTTTTTTTCCCCACATTTCCGACTTTGCAGGGCTGTCTGGGTAAAAAAATCTGGGGCGATGGGCGCAAATCACACCTCTGCGGATTCCCACGGGTATCCTCTTTTCGAAAATGCATGGGGTTCCCTGTTTTCCTCGGTGGCTTGGACACCCGAGGCCCATATCTGTAAGTTGCGCCGGTCGGCAGAATGGACAACAGACTTGGGGTTACTTGTGTTTTAGGCTTTCCCCTTGGCGGCCAGGTAGGTGCACCCACACATGTGAGGTACCGTTTTCATCGGGACACCTGTGGGAACGCGGGACGGTAGGCCATGTGTTGTGGGGGGCGCGTTTCGATGGGTGCGGTGAGCGAAATGTGCAGAAAAAGCGTTTTTTCCCCCACATTTCCGACTTTGCAGGGCTGTCTGGGTAAAAAAATCTGGGGCGATGGGCGCAAATCACACCTCTGCGGATTCCCACGGGTGTCCTCTTTTCGAAAATGCATGGGGTTCCCTGTTTTCCTCGGTGGCTTGGACACCCGAGGCCCATATCTGTAAGTCGCGCCGGTCGGCAGAATGTCTGAGATTTCCCTCTGACAACAGACTTGGGGTTACTTGTGTTTTAGGCTTTCCCCTTGGCGGCCAGGTAGGTGCACCCACACATGTTAGGTACCGTTTTCATCGGGACACCTGTGGGAACGCGGGACGGTAGGCCATGTGTTGTGGGGGGTGTGTTTCGATGGGTGCGGCGAGCGAAATGTGCGGAAAAAGCGTTTTTTTCCCCACATTTCCGACTTTGCAGGGCTGTCTGGGTAAAAAAATCTGGGGCGATGTTAGGGAGAATTCTCTGTTTAGGCTGAATTTCCCTACCTAGTGAGTCCCCCAGCAGCTTTGCTGGATTTCTGGGGTTTAATTTTTTTCTCCTGCCAAGAGTGAGACTCTTTTACCCTCACTCTTGGACATGTTGAAGTGTGTTTTCTTGGTTAAACCTTGTGTTGAATGGGCTATGGGGTCTTTTACTCCATAGGGCCTCATGTATTTTTGTGATGTAGGTCACACAGCACCCTCTGTGCCGTGACCCAGGGGTGTCCTAGGGACTCCCCAACATAGACTCCATACCCTGGGACTGACTACTGTCTCCCAGGGCATGTAAAGTCACCAAAGACTTTGCTAGTCTTGAATCCTGAACAGAACCAGTACAAACCATCATATTGTGGACGTACTGGCTGGGGCAATTCGATTGCCCCAGGGTCTGTTAGTCGAGGGGGCACGTCTCCGTCCCCCCTGATCGAGTTTTGGCTGGTGGCAGTGGAAACTACGTTTTATATTCGACCGCGAATATTTTCCTATGGGATTTCCCATTGTTTTAGGCTAACACATTTAATTATTTATTTACGGTAGCCTTAAACATACCGCCGGTTTATATATTTATTTTTATAACTCCGGTTGGGACTTTTTGCCAAAACTTGATTCTAAAATGGCGTTGGTGTTCGCCTCTGTAACTCTGACCCAAAGTGGAGCCCTTTGTTCCACTTTTGGCGGGCTTCTCCACAGAAGCCCTCCAAAGTGGTGCCACTCTGTCTGGGGTACTTAGGAGGGGTGGAGGGGGATTTAGGCACCCTGGACTGAGTTACCTTGGTAACTCAAGTCGCACTCCGTCCTGATTGGCCCAAGTGGTGAGCCGCCCGGCTCACCACTTAGCATGTTTGAGTGACAGCTAGGCTGGGTGAATGGGGGTTTGCTGCATAAAAGCAGGGCTTTGGGGACTGGGACTTCAGAAGTCGCCACAGGACCAAGAATCCGACGAGGGAAGAGCTGAGCCGACCTGCTTCGACGACACCACCCGGTGGAGCCCTGCTGAACCGTCTCACCACTTTTCCCGACGACCGAGGAGAACTCTTAACGGAGTGGCTCCTTCCCTTGACTGGTGGGGACAACCAGTTTTCGCCTTCTTTCCGTTCTTTGAGGTATCTCGTGGCCGCCTTGCCTGTGCCCAGCACCCCGGCAACCGGAATACCACACTTTACCCCCATACCGCGAAAGTCGGTACCAACCCTTTAACCGGAGGACTCCGCGGCTGGTTTCTTCCCGGGCAGTGCAACGACCCTCCTCTTCTGCTCTTCAGCGAGAACTTCTTCTCCCCTGACCGACGTCGAGCCCTGCTGCCACTGCCTGGAACAACTGCCACCGCTGGAGGATCCTTTCCGCTTAAGGTACTGTGTTCCGCCTGGCTTCCCTTGCCACCGACTGTACGGGGTAGATTTAGTCCCCGGCTTTCGAACCTGGGAGTGCCTGGGACACTTTGGCTAAACTTTCTGAGCCACTCTAAACTCTTTTTTTTTGACTCTTTGCAAGACTTGAATCTCTAACTAACAGTGTGATCTTGGGCACATTTTCGCTCCGGCTACTCTAAGAGTAGGCCCTGCCTAGTGACTTTTGCTCACCTGTGACTTTGTGCTTCTGTAAGCCTATTGCAAGTGTTCGGGACCTTAGAGTGGTGTGTTTAACCCATTTCTGCTTTTTCTCTCCCTTTCTTGGAAACTACTAGAGTGTCATCTAACGTTAAGCACTCACCTCTGTTTTAATTAAGTGGTGTTAACCTAGAGTTGTCTAGATAGGAGAAAGGATTGAATCTACTTTCATTAGAACTGCGTTTGAAGTGTTTACTATATTGTGCTAGAGTGTTTTTTAACTTATGTGTATTTTAAATAAATAACTATATACTTTTGAAACCCAGCTCTGGTCAGTGTTTGCTTGTGCTATTGTGTTTTGGTACATATTGTGTATACTTTGCATACTGCCTAACTCTTCTTGAGAGAAGTCTGACTGCTCAGCCACAGCTACCAGGTAAATCTGGGTGGTACAGACTGCTACCAAAAGGGTTTACTGCTCTACCTGTAGTCTTAAATCTTTTGCAGTGTTCCCCAAGGGAACTGCACAGGTTTCTGCCTAACACTGGTGTACAGCGGTGGGATTTGTATTGAGTATACATTTTATTGTGCTTTAGATACCTTAGTGCAACTAACCACAAAGCTTAGCGCTGAAAAAGTAAAACCTCTAACATGTCAGTTATAGAAAGCTATAGTCAAGAGTCCCTTGCAGCCAAGACTGCTGATTGTTTAAGAGTGCTCTGTAAACATAAGGATCTCCTGACTAAGGGCAAGAAAATGGAGCTGATTGAAAGATTGTTAGCTAACCAAAGTCTGGGTGATGGTTCAGAGGAACCTACCACTCCAGCAACTGTAGATGACAGTGTTGAAGTTAACATGGAGCAAAATGTTGATGATTCTGAGGAAGAGTCAGAAGAGGAGGGTGAGGCTGTTGTAACTGTCCCCCCTAGGCCTCTGCCTGCTCTACCTGCTGTGCCTACTGGACCTTTACCAGGTCCCACATTTAGTCCTCAGTACTTTGAACTGGAGAAAATGAAGCTAGAATTGGAGTATAAGAAACTTAATGCTCAAACTGACAAAGAACTAAGGCTAAGGGAAATGGAGCTCAAGTATGACTTAGAAATGAAGAAATTATCTGTTGAGAATGTTTCTCTCTCTGGCTCCTCTAGAAGTTCCAGTCCTAAAAGACCCCGGATGCCTAAAGAATTGATTGGTATGTATGAGCCTAAGTTGGATGTGTTGGATTGGTTGTCTCTGTTTGAATATAATCATGGGCTCCAGAACATCACAGGAAATGACTTACTCACCTGGTTGTTCTCTAGGCTTCCCCCTGTTGCAACTGATGTGGTAATGGAGATGGGGGAGGAGGATAGGAAGGACTATGAATGTGTGAAACTAGCTTTGATAGCTAGGTTTGGGAAGACCCCTTCCCAGTATCTTAAGAGGTTTAGGAACCTCAAAAAGCATGATGGTACCCCTTGGGCTACCTGGGTGAGTGAATGTTTGAAAAACTTAGAGGGATGGATTAAGGGTTACAAGGTGAACACTTATGAGGGGATGAGAAATCTCTTTATGTTGGAGTCAATTTATGATGCCTGCTCTCCTGAGCTCAGACAGCACTTGGCTGATTCACAGGAATTGGATCCTAGGAAGCTAGCTAAGGCTGCTGACTTGTGGGTTGCCAACAGGGCCACTCACAAGGATTCTGGGGTAACTCAGAGGAAGGATGGGGAGAAACAGCCTAAAAAGGACTCCAAAGAGAATTCTAATACCTCCCATACCCAAGAGGGCCACAAACAACCAAATAACCAGGGTAAGCCCCAGGGTAAACCGAATCAGGCTAGTGTACCTTCTGGCCACAAGCCAGAAGGAGGTCAGAACAAGCCACCCTTCCAGAGAGCATTTGGACAATGCTATGTCTGTCAGGGTACTGACCATATCAAAGGAGATCCCAAGTGCAAGGGTAAACCTGCAGGGATCAGCACAGTCTCCTTAGCCTTCACTCCTGAGGATGAAGTACAGATGGCTAGTGCCCACTTTGAACTCTTTGCTGAAGAACCCTTGGGTCTTCAAGCAACTGTAAACTTAGAGCCTATGGGTCTGGTTAGTCCCCAGAATAGGGTTGTGTATAACTCCCTACCTGTTAACTCTAAGGTGTATTATGTGGACAGTGTTCTTGTCAATGGCCAGGATACTCCTGCCAGGAGAGACACTGGGGCCAGCAGAACAGTAGTGGATGAAAGCTTCTTTCAACCTGAGGATGTGGCCAAAGCACCCAAAGGTCCCACTAAAATGTCTGGAGGCCCTGTCCAAATGGTTCCTATTCTACCAGCCCTCATTCAGTGTAACAACATGACAGTGAGGATCCCTGTCAGTGTTCAGACTGAGGTACCTGGGAAGGTCCTGTTGGGGAATGACCTAAGAACTCTAGGAGTAGTGTCACATACCCCCAGGCCTCCCAGTATGGAGAAGCAGAACTTAACCAAATTGGCTAGACAGGCTACCTTGAAGGACCCTTCTAAGCCTGTGGGACCCTCTACTGAGAACCCCACTACAAGCCCTGGTGTTAGTAAGTTGACCTCTAACCCAGGCACATTTCAGGATAGTATGCCAGGAACATGGGCGCCCCAACCAAGCTCCATCATTGTTCCCCTAGTTTCAGAGTCTCTGACTCCCCCTGCTTCTGAGGAAGAGGTGGATAGACCAACTAGGCCCCTATCTGGACCTGAGAGAACTGGTAATTCTCAGTGCTGGTGGAAAACCAGAAAAGAAAAGTCTAAGGCCAAAAACCTTCAGACTGTTGGACCTTCTACTGAAGACCCCAACTCAAATCCTAATATTAGGGGGGAAACTCCTAAAATAGGTAAGGGTAGATCTAAGAGGAAGGGGAAGCAGGTACATTGCCTAACCCCAACCCCTCCAACCAAGAGGCCTAAGACCCAACCTGCTCCCACAAGAGAGGTGGTGAGGAACCTTGGAGGCCCCTCTAGATCTAAGGGAATCCTTTATAAGGACCCCTTCAAAAAGCCTAACATAGGTTCAGGAGTTGTACCAACTTCTGAGGGACTGGTCAACCAGGTCCCCTATAACAAAAAGACTGATGTTCCTCAAAGGGTTTGTAGGTCCATTAGCTTGCAAAAGAAAACCTTTGAGTTCTCCATTGAACATAGGTCAAGGTGTCACCATCAAAATGCTGATGGACTCTCTAGGATGTATATCATCGACTAGAGGTATGAGGTTCATCCAGGAGTGGATTAAATCCTCCTGTCCCTTAGTCTGGGGGGGGCGAGTGTTAGGGAGAATTCTCTGTTTAGGCTGAATTTCCCTACCTAGTGAGTCCCCCAGCAGCTTTGCTGGATTTCTGGGGTTTAATTTTTTTCTCCTGCCAAGAGTGAGACTCTTTTACCCTCACTCTTGGACATGTTGAAGTGTGTTTTCTTGGTTAAACCTTGTGTTGAATGGGCTATGGGGTCTTTTACTCCATAGGGCCTCATGTATTTTTGTGATGTAGGTCACACAGCACCCTCTGTGCCGTGACCCAGGGGTGTCCTAGGGACTCCCCAACATAGACTCCATACCCTGGGACTGACTACTGTCTCCCAGGGCATGTAAAGTCACCAAAGACTTTGCTAGTCTTGAATCCTGAACAGAACCAGTACAAACCATCATATTGTGGACGTACTGGCTGGGGCAATTCGATTGCCCCAGGGTCTGTTAGTCGAGGGGGCACGTCTCCGTCCCCCCTGATCGAGTTTTGGCTGGTGGCAGTGGAAACTACGTTTTATATTCGACCGCGAATATTTTCCTATGGGATTTCCCATTGTTTTAGGCTAACACATTTAATTATTTATTTACGGTAGCCTTAAACATACCGCCGGTTTATATATTTATTTTTATAACTCCGGTTGGGACTTTTTGCCAAAACTTGATTCTAAAATGGCGTTGGTGTTCGCCTCTGTAACTCTGACCCAAAGTGGAGCCCTTTGTTCCACTTTTGGCGGGCTTCTCCACAGAAGCCCTCCAAAGTGGTGCCACTCTGTCTGGGGTACTTAGGAGGGGTGGAGGGGGATTTAGGCACCCTGGACTGAGTTACCTTGGTAACTCAAGTCGCACTCCGTCCTGATTGGCCCAAGTGGTGAGCCGCCCGGCTCACCACTTAGCATGTTTGAGTGACAGCTAGGCTGGGTGAATGGGGGTTTGCTGCATAAAAGCAGGGCTTTGGGGACTGGGACTTCAGAAGTCGCCACAGGACCAAGAATCCGACGAGGGAAGAGCTGAGCCGACCTGCTTCGACGACACCACCCGGTGGAGCCCTGCTGAACCGTCTCACCACTTTTCCCGACGACCGAGGAGAACTCTTAACGGAGTGGCTCCTTCCCTTGACTGGTGGGGACAACCAGTTTTCGCCTTCTTTCCGTTCTTTGAGGTATCTCGTGGCCGCCTTGCCTGTGCCCAGCACCCCGGCAACCGGAATACCACACTTTACCCCCATACCGCGAAAGTCGGTACCAACCCTTTAACCGGAGGACTCCGCGGCTGGTTTCTTCCCGGGCAGTGCAACGACCCTCCTCTTCTGCTCTTCAGCGAGAACTTCTTCTCCCCTGACCGACGTCGAGCCCTGCTGCCACTGCCTGGAACAACTGCCACCGCTGGAGGATCCTTTCCGCTTAAGGTACTGTGTTCCGCCTGGCTTCCCTTGCCACCGACTGTACGGGGTAGATTTAGTCCCCGGCTTTCGAACCTGGGAGTGCCTGGGACACTTTGGCTAAACTTTCTGAGCCACTCTAAACTCTTTTTTTTTGACTCTTTGCAAGACTTGAATCTCTAACTAACAGTGTGATCTTGGGCACATTTTCGCTCCGGCTACTCTAAGAGTAGGCCCTGCCTAGTGACTTTTGCTCACCTGTGACTTTGTGCTTCTGTAAGCCTATTGCAAGTGTTCGGGACCTTAGAGTGGTGTGTTTAACCCATTTCTGCTTTTTCTCTCCCTTTCTTGGAAACTACTAGAGTGTCATCTAACGTTAAGCACTCACCTCTGTTTTAATTAAGTGGTGTTAACCTAGAGTTGTCTAGATAGGAGAAAGGATTGAATCTACTTTCATTAGAACTGCGTTTGAAGTGTTTACTATATTGTGCTAGAGTGTTTTTTAACTTATGTGTATTTTAAATAAATAACTATATACTTTTGAAACCCAGCTCTGGTCAGTGTTTGCTTGTGCTATTGTGTTTTGGTACATATTGTGTATACTTTGCATACTGCCTAACTCTTCTTGAGAGAAGTCTGACTGCTCAGCCACAGCTACCAGGTAAATCTGGGTGGTACAGACTGCTACCAAAAGGGTTTACTGCTCTACCTGTAGTCTTAAATCTTTTGCAGTGTTCCCCAAGGGAACTGCACAGGTTTCTGCCTAACAGGCGATGGGCGCAAATCACACCTCTGCGGATTCCCACGGGTGTCCCCTTTTCGAAAATGCATGGGGTTCCCTGTTTTCCTCGGTGGCTTGGACACCCGAGGCCCATATCTGTAAGTTGCGCCGGTCGGCAGAATGGACAACAGACTTGGGGTTACTTGTGTTTTAGGCTTTCCCCTTGGCGGCCAGGTAGGTGCACCCACACATGTGAGGTACCGTTTTCATCGGGACACCTGTGGGAACGCGGGACGGTAGGCCATGTGTTGTGGGGGGCGTGTTTCGATGGGTGCGGCGAGCAAAATGTGCGGAAAAAGCGTTTTTTTCCCCACATTTCCGACTTTGCAGGGCTGTCTGGGTAAAAAAATCTGGGGCGATGGGCGCAAATCACACCTCTGCGGATTCCCACGGGTGTCCTCTTTTCGAAAATGCATGGGGTTCCCTGTTTTCCTCGGTGGCTTGGACACCCGAGGCCCATATCTGTAAGTTGCGCCGGTCGGCAGAATGGACAACAGACTTGGGGTTACTTGTGTTTTAGGCTTTCCCCTTGGCGGCCAGGTAGGTGCACCCACACATGTGAGGTACCGTTTTCATCGGGACACCTGTGGGAACGCGGGACGGTAGGCCATGTGTTGTGGGGGGCGCGTTTCGATGGGTGCGGCGAGCGAAATGTGCGGAAAAAGCGTTTTTTTCCCCACATTTCCGACTTTGCAGGGCTGTCTGGGTAAAAAAATCTGGGGCGATGGGCGCAAATCACACCTCTGCGGATTCCCACGGGTGTCCTCTTTTCGAAAATGCATGGGGTTCCCTGTTTTCCTCGGTGGCTTGGACACCCGAGGCCCATATCTGTAAGTTGCGCCGGTCGGCAGAATGTCTGAGATTTCCCTCTGACAACAGACTTGGGGTTACTTGTGTTTTAGGCTTTCCCCTTGGCGGCCAGGTAGGTGCACCCACACATGTGAGGTACCGTTTTCATCGGGACACCTGTGGGAACGCGGGACGGTAGGCCATGTGTTGTGGGGGGCGTGTTTCGATGGGTGCGGCGAGCGAAATGTGCGGAAAAAGCGGTTTTTTCCCCACATTTCCGACTTTGCAGGGCTGTCTGGGTAAAAAAATCTGGGGCGATGGGCGCAAATCACACCTCTGCGGATTCCCACGGGTGTCCTCTTTTCGAAAATGCATGGGGTTCCCTGTTTTCCTCGGTGGCTTGGACACCCGAGGCCCATATCTGTAAGTTGCGCCGGTCGGCAGAATGGACAACAGACTTGGGGTTACTTGTGTTTTAGGCTTTCCCCTTGGCGGCCAGGTAGGTGCACCCACACATGTGAGGTACCGTTTTCATCGGGACACCTGTGGGAACGCGGGACGGTAGGCCATGTGTTGTGGGGGGCGTGTTTCGATGGGTGCGGCGAGCGAAATGTGCGGAAAAAGCGTTTTTTTCCCCACATTTCCGAATTTGCAGGGCTGTCTGGGTAAAAAAATCTGGGGCGATGGGCGCAAATCACACCTCTGCGGATTCCCACGGGTGTCCTCTTTTCGAAAATGCATGGGGTTCCCTGTTTTCCTCGGTGGCTTGGACACCCGAGGCCCATATCTGTAAGTTGCGCCGGTCGGCAGAATGTCGGAGATTTCCCTCTGACAACAGACTTGGGGTTACTTGTGTTTTAGGCTTTCCCCTTGGCGGCCAGGTAGGTGCACCCACACATGTGAGGTACCGTTTTCATTGGGACACCTGTGGGAACGCGGGACGGTAGGCCATGTGTTGTGGGGGGGCGTGTTTCGATGGGTGCGGCGAGCGAAATGTGCGGAAAAAGCGTTTTTTCCCCACATTTCCGACTTTGCAGGGCTGTCTGGGTAAAAAAATCTGGGGCGATGGGTGCAAATCACACCTCTGCGGATTCCCACGGGTGTCCTCTTTTCGAAAATGCATGGGGTTCCCTGTTTTCCTCGGTGGCTTGGACACCCGAGGCCCATATCTGTAAGTTGCGCCGGTCGGCAGAATGGACAACAGACTTAGGGTTACTTGTGTTTTAGGCTTTCCCCTTGGCGGCCAGGTAGGTGCACCCACACATGTGAGGTACCGTTTTCATCGGGACACCTGTGGGAACGCGGGACGGTAGGCCATGTGTTGTGGGGGGCGTGTTTCGATGGGTGCGGCGAGCGAAATGTGCGGAAAAAGCGTTTTTTTCCCCACATTTCCGACTTTGCAGGGCTGTCTGGGTAAAAAAATCTGGGGCGATGAGCGCAAATCACACCTCTGCGGATTCCCATGGGTGTCCTCTTTTCGAAAATGCATGGGGTTCCCTGTTTTCCTCGGTGGCTTGGACACCCGAGGCCCATATCTGTAAGTTGCGCCGGTCGGCAGAATGTCGGAGATTTCCCTCTGACAACAGACTTGGGGTTACTTGTGTTTTAGGCTTTCCCCTTGGCGGCCAGGTAGGTGCACCCACACATGTGAGGTACCGTTTTCATCGGGACACCTGTGGGAACGCGGGACGGTAGGCCATGTGTTGTGGGGGGCGTGTTTCGATGGGTGCGGCGAGCAAAATGTGCGGAAAAAGCGTTTTTTTCCCCACATTTCCGACTTTGCAGGGCTGTCTGGGTAAAAAAATCTGGGGCGATGGGCGCAAATCACACCTCTGCGGATTCCCACGGGTGTCCTCTTTTCGAAAATGCATGGGGTTCCCTGTTTTCCTCGGTGGCTTGGACACCCGAGGCCCATATCTGTAAGTTGCGCCGGTCGGCAGAATGTCTGAGATTTCCCTCTGACAACAGACTTGGGGTTACTTGTGTTTTAGGCTTTCCCCTTGGCGGCCAGGTAGGTGCACCCACACATGTGAGGTACCGTTTTCATCGGGACACCTGTGGGAACGCGGGACGGTAGGCCATGTGTTGTGGGGGGCGTGTTTCGATGGGTGCGGCGAGCGAAATGTGCGGAAAAAGCGGTTTTTTCCCCACATTTCCGACTTTGCAGGGCTGTCTGGGTAAAAAAATCTGGGGCGATGGGCGCAAATCACACCTCTGTGGATTCCCACGGGTGTCCTCTTTTCGAAAATGCATGGGGTTCCCTGTTTTCCTCGGTGGCTTGGACACCCGAGGCCCATATCTGTAAGTTGCGCCGGTCGGCAGAATGGACAACAGACTTGGGGTTACTTGTGTTTTAGGCTTTCCCCTTGGCGGCCAGGTAGGTGCACCCACACATGTGAGGTACCGTTTTCATCGGGACACCTGTGGGAACGCGGGACGGTAGGCCATGTGTCGTGGGGGGCGTGTTTCGATGGGTGCGGCGAGCGAAATGTGCGGAAAAAGCGTTTTTTTCCCCACATTTCCGACTGCAGGGCTGTCTGGGTAAAAAAATCTGGGGCGATGGGCGCAAATCACACCTCTGCGGATTCCCACGGGTGTCCTCTTTTCGAAAATACATGGGGTTCCCTGTTTTCCTCGGTGGCTTGGACACCCGAGGCCCATATCTGTAAGTTGCGCCGGTCGGCAGAATGGACAACAGACTTGGGGTTACTTGTGTTTTAGGCTTTCCCCTTGGCGGCCAGGTAGGTGCACCCACACATGTGAGGTACCGTTTTCATCGGGACACCTGTGGGAATGCGGGACGGTAGGCCATGTGTTGTGGGGGGCGTGTTTCGATGGGTGCGGCGAGCGAAATGTGCGGAAAAAGCGTTTTTTTCCCCACATTTCCGACTTTGCAGGGCTGTCTGGGTAAAAAAATCTGGGGCGATGGGCGCAAATCACACCTCTGCGGATTCCCACGGGTGTCCTCTTTTCGAAAATGCATGGGGTTCCCTGTTTTCCTCGGTGGCTTGGACACCCGAGGCCCATATCTGTAAGTTGCGCCGGTCGGCAGAATGGACAACAGACTTGGGGTTACTTGTGTTTTAGGCTTTCCCCTTGGCGGCCAGGTAGGTGCACCCACACATGTGAGGTACCGTTTTCATCGGGACACCTGTGGGAACGCGGGACGGTAGGCCATGTGTTGTGGGGGGCGTGTTTCGATGGGTGCGGCGAGCGAAATGTGCGGAAAAAGCGTTTTTTTCCCCACATTTCCGACTTTGCAGGGCTGTCTGGGTAAAAAAATCTGGGGCGATGGGCGCAAATCACACCTCTGCGGATTCCCACGGGTGTCCTCTTTTCGAAAATGCATGGGGTTCCCTGTTTTCCTCGGTGGCTTGGACACCCGAGGCCCATATCTGTAAGTTACGCCGGTCGGCAGAATGTCGGAGATTTCCCTCTGACAACAGACTTGGGGTTACTTGTGTTTTAGGCTTTCCCCTTGGCGGCCAGGTAGGTGCACCCACACATGTGAGGTACCGTTTTCATCGGGACACCTGTGGGAACGCGGGACGGTAGGCCATGTGTTGTGGGGGGCGTGTTTCGATGGGTGCGGCGAGCGAAATGTGCGGAAAAAGCGTTTTTTTCCCCACATTTCCGACTTTGCAGGGCTGTCTGGGTAAAAAAATCTGGGGCGATGGGCGCAAATCACACCTCTGCGGATTCCCACGGGTGTCCTCTTTTCGAAAATGCATGGGGTTCCCTGTTTTCCTCGGTGGCTTGGACACCCGAGGCCCATATCTGTAAGTTGCGCCGGTCGGCAGAATGGACAACAGACTTGGGGTTACTTGTGTTTTAGGCTTTCCCCTTGGCGGCCAGGTAGGTGCACCCACACATGTGAGGTACCGTTTTCATCGGGACACCTGTGGGAACGCGGGACGGTAGGCCCTGTGTTGTGGGGGGCGTGTTTCGATGGGTGCGGCGAGCGAAATGTGCGGAAAAAGCGTTTTTTTCCCCACATTTCCGACTTTGCAGGGCTGTCTGGGTAAAAAAATCTGGGGCGATGGGCGCAAATCACACCTCTGCGGATTCCCACGGGTGTCCTCTTTTCGAAAATGCATGGGGTTCCCTGTTTTCCTCGGTGGCTTGGACACCCGAGGCCCATATCTGTAAGTTGCGCCAGTCGGCAGAATGTCGGAGATTTCCCTCTGACAACAGACTTGGGGTTACTTGTGTTTTAGGCTTTCCCCTTGGCGGCCAGGTAGGTGCACCCACACATGTGAGGTACCGTTTTCATCGGGACACCTGTGGGAACGCGGGACGGTAGGCCATGTGTTGTGGGGGGCGTGTTTCGATGGGTGCGGCGAGCAAAATGTGCGGAAAAAGCGTTTTTTTCCCCACATTTCCGACTTTGCAGGGCTGTCTGGGTAAAAAAATCTGGGGCGATGGGCGCAAATCACACCTCTGCGGATTCCCACGGGTGTCCTCTTTTCGAAAATGCATGGGGTTCCCTGTTTTCCTCGGTGGCTTGGACACCCGAGGCCCATATCTGTAAGTTGCGCCGGTCGGCAGAATGGACAACAGACTTGGGGTTACTTGTGTTTTAGGCTTTCCCCTTGGCGGCCAGGTAGGTGCACCCACACATGTGAGGTACCGTTTTCATCGGGACACCTGTGGGAACGCGGGACGGTAGGCCATGTGTTGTGGGGGGCGCGTTTCGATGGGTGCGGCGAGCGAAATGTGCGGAAAAAGCGTTTTTTTCCCCACATTTCCGACTTTGCAGGGCTGTCTGGGTAAAAAAATCTGGGGCGATGGGCGCAAATCACACCTCTGCGGATTCCCACGGGTGTCCTCTTTTCGAAAATGCATGGGGTTCCCTGTTTTCCTCGGTGGCTTGGACACCCGAGGCCCATATCTGTAAGTTGCGCCGGTCGGCAGAATGTCTGAGATTTCCCTCTGACAACAGACTTGGGGTTACTTGTGTTTTAGGCTTTCCCCTTGGCGGCCAGGTAGGTGCACCCACACATGTGAGGTACCGTTTTCATCGGGACACCTGTGGGAACGCGGGACGGTAGGCCATGTGTTGTGGGGGGCGTGTTTCGATGGGTGCGGCGAGCGAAATGTGCAGAAAAAGCGTTTTTTTCCCCACATTTCCGACTTTGCAGGGCTGTCTGGGTAAAAAAATCTGGGGCGATGGGCGCAAATCACACCTCTGTGGATTCCCACGGGTGTCCTCTTTTCGAAAATGCATGGGGTTCCCTGTTTTCCTCGGTGGCTTGGACACCCGAGGCCCATATCTGTAAGTTGCGCCGGTCGGCAGAATGGACAACAGACTTGGGGTTACTTGTGTTTTAGGCTTTCCCCTTGGCGGCCAGGTAGGTGCACCCACACATGTGAGGTACCGTTTTCATCGGGACACCTGTGGGAACGCGGGACGGTAGGCCATGTGTCGTGGGGGGCGTGTTTCGATGGGTGCGGCGAGCGAAATGTGCAGAAAAAGCGTTTTTTTCCCCACATTTCCGACTTTGCAGGGCTGTCTGGGTAAAAAAATCTGGGGCGATGGGCGCAAATCACACCTCTGTGGATTCCCACGGGTGTCCTCTTTTCGAAAATGCATGGGGTTCCCTGTTTTCCTCGGTGGCTTGGACACCCGAGGCCCATATCTGTAAGTTGCGCCGGTCGGCAGAATGGACAACAGACTTGGGGTTACTTGTGTTTTAGGCTTTCCCCTTGGCGGCCAGGTAGGTGCACCCACACATGTGAGGTACCGTTTTCATCGGGACACCTGTGGGAACGCGGGACGGTAGGCCATGTGTCGTGGGGGGCGTGTTTCGATGGGTGCGGCGAGCGAAATGTGCGGAAAAAGCGTTTTTTTCCCCACATTTCCGACTGCAGGGCTGTCTGGGTAAAAAAATCTGGGGCGATGGGCGCAAATCACACCTCTGCGGATTCCCACGGGTGTCCTCTTTTCGAAAATACATGGGGTTCCCTGTTTTCCTCGGTGGCTTGGACACCCGAGGCCCATATCTGTAAGTTGCGCCGGTCGGCAGAATGGACAACAGACTTGGGGTTACTTGTGTTTTAGGCTTTCCCCTTGGCGGCCAGGTAGGTGCACCCACACATGTGAGGTACCGTTTTCATCGGGACACCTGTGGGAATGCGGGACGGTAGGCCATGTGTTGTGGGGGGCGTGTTTCGATGGGTGCGGCGAGCGAAATGTGCGGAAAAAGCGTTTTTTTCCCCACATTTCCGACTTTGCAGGGCTGTCTGGGTAAAAAAATCTGGGGCGATGGGCGCAAATCACACCTCTGCGGATTCCCACGGGTGTCCTCTTTTCGAAAATGCATGGGGTTCCCTGTTTTCCTCGGTGGCTTGGACACCCGAGGCCCATATCTGTAAGTTGCGCCGGTCGGCAGAATGGACAACAGACTTGGGGTTACTTGTGTTTTAGGCTTTCCCCTTGGCGGCCAGGTAGGTGCACCCACACATGTGAGGTACCGTTTTCATCGGGACACCTGTGGGAACGCGGGACGGTAGGCCATGTGTTGTGGGGGGCGTGTTTCGATGGGTGCGGCGAGCGAAATGTGCGGAAAAAGCGTTTTTTTCCCCACATTTCCGACTTTGCAGGGCTGTCTGGGTAAAAAAATCTGGGGCGATGGGCGCAAATCACACCTCTGCGGATTCCCACGGGTGTCCTCTTTTCGAAAATGCATGGGGTTCCCTGTTTTCCTCGGTGGCTTGGACACCCGAGGCCCATATCTGTAAGTTACGCCGGTCGGCAGAATGTCGGAGATTTCCCTCTGACAACAGACTTGGGGTTACTTGTGTTTTAGGCTTTCCCCTTGGCGGCCAGGTAGGTGCACCCACACATGTGAGGTACCGTTTTCATCGGGACACCTGTGGGAACGCGGGACGGTAGGCCATGTG
Organism: Ambystoma mexicanum; assembly: GCF_040938575.1. Taxonomy (NCBI): domain Eukaryota; kingdom Metazoa; phylum Chordata; class Amphibia; order Caudata; family Ambystomatidae; genus Ambystoma; species Ambystoma mexicanum. The sequence goes on along the minus strand of NC_090929.1, from coordinate 1,265,626,318 downwards.
TTGTGGGGGGCGTGTTTCGATGGGTGCGGCGAGCGAAATGTGCGGAAAAAGCGTTTTTTTCCCCACATTTCCGACTTTGCAGGGCTGTCTGGGTAAAAAAATCTGGGGCGATGGGCGCAAATCACACCTCTGCGGATTCCCACGGGTGTCCTCTTTTCGAAAATGCATGGGGTTCCCTGTTTTCCTCGGTGGCTTGGACACCCGAGGCCCATATCTGTAAGTTGCGCCGGTCGGCAGAATGGACAATAGACTTGGGGTTACTTGTGTTTTAGGCTTTCCCCTTGGCGGCCAGGTAGGTGCACCCACACATGTGAGGTACCGTTTTCATCGGGACACCTGTGGGAACGCGGGACGGTAGGCCCTGTGTTGTGGGGGGCGTGTTTCGATGGGTGCGGCGAGCGAAATGTGCGGAAAAAGCGTTTTTTTCCCCACATTTCCGACTTTGCAGGGCTGTCTGGGTAAAAAAATCTGGGGCGATGGGCGCAAATCACACCTCTGCGGATTCCCACGGGTGTCCTCTTTTCGAAAATGCATGGGGTTCCCTGTTTTCCTCGGTGGCTTGGACACCCGAGGCCCATATCTGTAAGTTGCGCCAGTCGGCAGAATGTCGGAGATTTCCCTCTGACAACAGACTTGGGGTTACTTGTGTTTTAGGCTTTCCCCTTGGCGGCCAGGTAGGTGCACCCACACATGTGAGGTACCGTTTTCATCGGGACACCTGTGGGAACGCGGGACGGTAGGCCATGTGTTGTGGGGGGCGTGTTTCGATGGGTGCGGCGAGCGAAATGTGCGGAAAAAGCGTTTTTTTCCCCACATTTCTGACTTTGCAGGGCTGTCTGGGTAAAAAAATCTGGGGCGATGGGCGCAAATCACACCTCTGCGGATTCCCACGGGTGTCCTCTTTTCGAAAATGCATGGGGTTCCCTGTTTTCCTCAGTGGCTTGGACACCCGAGGCCCATATCTGTAAGTTGCGCCGGTCGGCAGAATGTCGGAGATTTCCCTCTGACAACAGAATTGGGGTTACTTGTGTTTTAGGCTTTCCCCTTGGCGGCCAGGTAGGTGCACCCACACATGTGAGGTACCGTTTTCATTGGGACACCTGTGGGAACGTGGGACGGTAGGCCATGTGTTGTGGGGGGCGTGTTTCGATGGGTGCGGCGAGCGAAATGTGCGGAAAAAGCGTTTTTTTCCCCACATTTCCGACTTTGCAGGGCTGTCTGGGTAAAAAAATCTGGGGCGATGGGCGCAAATCACACCTCTGCGGATTCCCACGGGTGTCCTCTTTTCGAAAATGCATGGGGTTCCCTGTTTTCCTCGGTGGCTTGGACACCCGAGGCCCATATCTGTAAGTTGCGCCGGTCGGCAGAATGGACAACAGACTTGGGGTTACTTGTGTTTTAGGCTTTCCCCTTGGCGGCCAGGTAGGTGCACCCACACATGTGAGGTACCGTTTTCATCGGGACACCTGTGGGAACGCGGGATGGTAGGCCATGTGTTGTGGGGGGCGTGTTTTGATGGGTGCGGCGAGCGAAATGTGCGGAAAAAGCGTTTTTTTCCCCACATTTCCGACTTTGCAGGGCTGTCTGGGTAAAAAAATCTGGGGCGATGGGCGCAAATCACACCTCTGCGGATTCCCACGGGTGTCCTCTTTTCGAAAATGCATGGGGTTCCCTGTTTTCCTCGGTGGCTTGGACACCCGAGGCCCATATCTGTAAGTTGCGCCGGTCGGCAGAATGTCTGAGATTTCCCTCTGATAACAGACTTGGGGTTACTTGTGTTTTAGGCTTTCCCCTTGGCGGCCAGGTAGGTGCACCCACACATGTGAGGTACCGTTTTCATCGGGACACCTGTGGGAACGCGGGACGGTAGGCCATGTGTTGTGGGGGGCGTGTTCCGATGGGTGCGGCGAGCGAAATGTGCGGAAAAAGCGTTTTTTTCCCCACATTTCCGACTTTGCAGGGCTGTCTGGGTAAAAAAATCTGGGGCGATGGGCGCAAATCACACCTCTGCGGATTCCCACGGGTGTCCTCTTTTCGAAAATGCATGGGGTTCCCTGTTTTCCTCGGTGGCTTGGACACCCGAGGCCCATATCTGTAAGTTGCGCCGGTCGGCAGAATGGACAACAGACTTGGGGTTACTTGTGTTTTAGGCTTTCCCCTTGGCGGCCAGGTAGGTGCACCCACACATGTGAGGTACCGTTTTCATCGGGACACCTGTGGGAACGCGGGACGGTAGGCCATGTGTTGTGGGGGGCGTGTTTCGATGGGTGCGGCGAGCGAAATGTGCGGAAAAAGCGTTTTTTTCCCCACATTTCCGACTTTGCAGGGCTGTCTGGGTAAAAAAATCTGGGGCGATGGGCGCAAATCACACCTCTGCGGATTCCCACGGGTGTCCTCTTTTCGAAAATGCATGGGGTTCCCTGTTTTCCTCGGTGGCTTGGACACCCGAGGCCCATATCTGTAAGTTGCGCCGGTCGGCAGAATGTCGGAGATTTCCCTCTGACAACAGACTTGGGGTTACTTGTGTTTTAGGCTTTCCCCTTGGCAGCCAGGTAGGTGCACCCACACATGTGAGGTACCGTTTTCATCGGGACACCTGTGGGAACGCGGGACGGTAGGCCATGTGTTGTGGGGGGGCGTGTTTCGATGGGTGCGGCGAGCGAAATGTGCGGAAAAAGCGTTTTTTTCCCCACATTTCCGACTTTGCAGGGCTGTCTGGGTAAAAAAATCTGGGGCGATGGGCGCAAATCACACCTCTGCGGATTCCCACGGGTATCCTCTTTTCGAAAATGCATGGGGTTCCCTGTTTTCCTCGGTGGCTTGGACACCCGAGGCCCATATCTGTAAGTTGCGCCGGTCGGCAGAATGGACAACAGACTTGGGGTTACTTGTGTTTTAGGCTTTCCCCTTGGCGGCCAGGTAGGTGCACCCACACATGTGAGGTACCGTTTTCATCGGGACACCTGTGGGAACGCGGGACGGTAGGCCATGTGTTGTGGGGGGCGCGTTTCGATGGGTGCGGTGAGCGAAATGTGCAGAAAAAGCGTTTTTTCCCCCACATTTCCGACTTTGCAGGGCTGTCTGGGTAAAAAAATCTGGGGCGATGGGCGCAAATCACACCTCTGCGGATTCCCACGGGTGTCCTCTTTTCGAAAATGCATGGGGTTCCCTGTTTTCCTCGGTGGCTTGGACACCCGAGGCCCATATCTGTAAGTTGCGCCGGTCGGCAGAATGTCTGAGATTTCCCTCTGACAACAGACTTGGGGTTACTTGTGTTTTAGGCTTTCCCCTTGGCGGCCAGGTAGGTGCACCCACACATGTTAGGTACCGTTTTCATCGGGACACCTGTGGGAACGCGGGACGGTAGGCCATGTGTTGTGGGGGGTGTGTTTCGATGGGTGCGGCGAGCGAAATGTGCGGAAAAAGCGTTTTTTTCCCCACATTTCCGACTTTGCAGGGCTGTCTGGGTAAAAAAATCTGGGGCGATGGGCGCAAATCACACCTCTGCGGATTCCCACGGGTGTCCCCTTTTCGAAAATGCATGGGGTTCCCTGTTTTCCTCGGTGGCTTGGACACCCGAGGCCCATATCTGTAAGTTGCGCCGGTCGGCAGAATGGACAACAGACTTGGGGTTACTTGTGTTTTAGGCTTTCCCCTTGGCGGCCAGGTAGGTGCACCCACACATGTGAGGTACCGTTTTCATCGGGACACCTGTGGGAACGCGGGACGGTAGGCCATGTGTTGTGGGGGGCGTGTTTCGATGGGTGCGGCGAGCAAAATGTGCGGAAAAAGCGTTTTTTTCCCCACATTTCCGACTTTGCAGGGCTGTCTGGGTAAAAAAATCTGGGGCGATGGGCGCAAATCACACCTCTGCGGATTCCCACGGGTGTCCTCTTTTCGAAAATGCATGGGGTTCCCTGTTTTCCTCGGTGGCTTGGACACCCGAGGCCCATATCTGTAAGTTGCGCCGGTCGGCAGAATGGACAACAGACTTGGGGTTACTTGTGTTTTAGGCTTTCCCCTTGGCGGCCAGGTAGGTGCACCCACACATGTGAGGTACCGTTTTCATCGGGACACCTGTGGGAACGCGGGACGGTAGGCCATGTGTTGTGGGGGGCGCGTTTCGATGGGTGCGGCGAGCGAAATGTGCGGAAAAAGCGTTTTTTTCCCCACATTTCCGACTTTGCAGGGCTGTCTGGGTAAAAAAATCTGGGGCGATGGGCGCAAATCACACCTCTGCGGATTCCCACGGGTGTCCTCTTTTCGAAAATGCATGGGGTTCCCTGTTTTCCTCGGTGGCTTGGACACCCGAGGCCCATATCTGTAAGTTGCGCCGGTCGGCAGAATGTCTGAGATTTCCCTCTGACAACAGACTTGGGGTTACTTGTGTTTTAGGCTTTCCCCTTGGCGGCCAGGTAGGTGCACCCACACATGTGAGGTACTGTTTTCATCGGGACACCTGTGGGAACGCGGGACGGTAGGCCATGTGTTGTGGGGGGCGTGTTTCGATGGGTGCGGCGAGCGAAATGTGCGGAAAAAGCGGTTTTTTCCCCACATTTCCGACTTTGCAGGGCTGTCTGGGTAAAAAAATCTGGGGCGATGGGCGCAAATCACACCTCTGCGGATTCCCACGGGTGTCCTCTTTTCGAAAATGCATGGGGTTCCCTGTTTTCCTCGGTGGCTTGGACACCCGAGGCCCATATCTGTAAGTTGCGCCGGTCGGCAGAATGGACAACAGACTTGGGGTTACTTGTGTTTTAGGCTTTCCCCTTGGCGGCCAGGTAGGTGCACCCACACATGTGAGGTACCGTTTTCATCGGGACACCTGTGGGAACGCGGGACGGTAGGCCATGTGTTGTGGGGGGCGTGTTTCGATGGGTGCGGCGAGCGAAATGTGCGGAAAAAGCGTTTTTTTCCCCACATTTCCGAATTTGCAGGGCTGTCTGGGTAAAAAAATCTGGGGCGATGGGCGCAAATCACACCTCTGCGGATTCCCACGGGTGTCCTCTTTTCGAAAATGCATGGGGTTCCCTGTTTTCCTCGGTGGCTTGGACACCCGAGGCCCATATCTGTAAGTTGCGCCGGTCGGCAGAATGTCGGAGATTTCCCTCTGACAACAGACTTGGGGTTACTTGTGTTTTAGGCTTTCCCCTTGGCGGCCAGGTAGGTGCACCCACACATGTGAGGTACCGTTTTCATTGGGACACCTGTGGGAACGCGGGACGGTAGGCCATGTGTTGTGGGGGGGCGTGTTTCGATGGGTGCGGCGAGCGAAATGTGCGGAAAAAGCGTTTTTTTCCCCACATTTCCGACTTTGCAGGGCTGTCTGGGTAAAAAAATCTGGGGCGATGGGTGCAAATCACACCTCTGCGGATTCCCACGGGTGTCCTCTTTTCGAAAATGCATGGGGTTCCCTGTTTTCCTCGGTGGCTTGGACACCCGAGGCCCATATCTGTAAGTTGCGCCGGTCGGCAGAATGGACAACAGACTTAGGGTTACTTGTGTTTTAGGCTTTCCCCTTGGCGGCCAGGTAGGTGCACCCACACATGTGAGGTACCGTTTTCATCGGGACACCTGTGGGAACGCGGGACGGTAGGCCATGTGTTGTGGGGGGCGTGTTTCGATGGGTGCGGCGAGCGAAATGTGCGGAAAAAGCGTTTTTTTCCCCACATTTCCGACTTTGCAGGGCTGTCTGGGTAAAAAAATCTGGGGCGATGAGCGCAAATCACACCTCTGCGGATTCCCATGGGTGTCCTCTTTTCGAAAATGCATGGGGTTCCCTGTTTTCCTCGGTGGCTTGGACACCCGAGGCCCATATCTGTAAGTTGCGCCGGTCGGCAGAATGTCGGAGATTTCCCTCTGACAACAGACTTGGGGTTACTTGTGTTTTAGGCTTTCCCCTTGGCGGCCAGGTAGGTGCACCCACACATGTGAGGTACCGTTTTCATCGGGACACCTGTGGGAACGCGGGACGGTAGGCCATGTGTTGTGGGGGGCGTGTTTCGATGGGTGCGGCGAGCAAAATGTGCGGAAAAAGCGTTTTTTCCCCACATTTCCGACTTTGCAGGGCTGTCTGGGTAAAAAAATCTGGGGCGATGGGCGCAAATCACACCTCTGCGGATTCCCACGGGTGTCCTCTTTTCGAAAATGCATGGGGTTCCCTGTTTTCCTCGGTGGCTTGGACACCCGAGGCCCATATCTGTAAGTTGCCCCGGTCGGCAGAATGTCGGAGATTTCCCTCTGACAACAGACTTGGGGTTACTTGTGTTTTAGGCTTTCCCCTTGGCGGCCAGGTAGGTGCACCCACACATGTGAGGTACCATTTTCATCGGGACACCTGTGGGAACGCGGGACGGTAGGCCATGTGTTGTGGGGGGGCGTGTTTCGATGGGTGCGGCGAGCGAAATGTGCGGAAAAAGCGTTTTTTTCCCCACATTTCCGACTTTGCAGGGCTGTCTGGGTAAAAAAATCTGGGGCGATGGGCGCAAATCACACCTCTGCGGATTCCCACGGGTGTCCTCTTTTCGAAAATGCATGGGGTTCCCTGTTTTCCTCGGTGGCTTGGACACCCGAGGCCCATATCTGTAAGTTGCGCCGGTCGGCAGAATGTCGGAGATTTCCCTCTGACAACAGACTTGGGGTTACTTGTGTTTTAGGCTTTCCCCTTGGCGGCCAGGTAGGTGCACCCACACATGTGAGGTACCGTTTTCATCGGGACACCTGTGGGAACGCGGGACGGTAGGCCATGTGTTGTGGGGGGCGTGTTTCGATGGGTGCGGCGAGCGAAATGTGCGGAAAAAGCGTTTTTTCCCCACATTTCCGACTTTGCAGGGTTGTCTGGGTAAAAAAATCTGGGGCGATGGGCGCAAATCACACCTCTGCGGATACCCACGGGTGTCCTCTTTTCGAAAATGCATGGGGTTCCCTGTTTTCCTCGGTGGCTTGGACACCCGAGGCCCATATCTGTAAGTTGCGCCGGTCGGCAGAATGTCGGAGATTTCCCTCTGACAACAGACTTGGGGTTACTTGTGTTTTAGGCTTTCCCCTTGGCGGCCAGGTAGGTGCACCCACACATGTGAGGTACCGTTTTCATCGGGACACCTGTGGGAACGCGGGACGGTAGGCCATGTGTTGTGGGGGGCGTGTTTCGATGGGTGCGGCGAGCGAAATGTGCGGAAAAAGCGTTTTTTTCCCCACATTTCCGACTTTGCAGGGCTGTCTGGGTAAAAAAATGTGGGGCGATGGGCGCAAATCACACCTCTGCGGATTCCCACGGGTGTCCTCTTTTCGAAAATGCATGGGGTTCCCTGTTTTCCTCGGTGGCTTGGACACCCGAGGCCCATATCTGTAAGTTGCGCCGGTCGGCAGAATGGACAACAGACTTGGGGTTAGTTGTGTTTTAGGCTTTCCCCTTGGCGGCCAGGTAGGTGCACCCACACATGTGAGGTAACGTTTTCATCGGGACACCTGTGGGAACGCGGGACGGTAGGCCATGTGTTGTGGGGGGCGTGTTTCGATGGGTGCGGCGAGCGAAATGTGCGGAAAAAGCGTTTTTTTCCCCACATTTCCGACTTTGCAGGGCTGTCTGGGTAAAAAAATCTGGGGCGATGGGCGCAAATCACACCTCTGCGGATTCCCACGGGTGCCCTCTTTTCGAAAATGCATGGGGTTCCCTGTTTTCCTCGCTGGCTTGGACACCCGAGGCCCATATCTGTAAGTTGCGCCGGTCGGCAGAATGTCGGAGATTTCCCTCTGACAACAGACTTGGGGTTACTTGTGTTTTAGGCTTTCCCCTTGGCGGCCAGGTAGGTGCACCCACACATGTGAGGTACCGTTTTCATCGGGACACGTGTGGGAACGCGGGACGGTAGGCCATGTGTTGTGGGGGGCGTGTTTCGATGGGTGCGGCGAGCAAAATGTGCGGAAAAAGCGTTTTTTTCCCCACATTTCCGACTTTGCAGGGCTGTCTGGGTAAAAAAATCTGGGGCGATGGGCGCAAATCACACCTCTGCGGATTCCCACGGGTGTCCTCTTTTCGAAAATGCATGGGGTTCCCCGTTTTCCTCGGTGGCTTGGACACCCGATGCCCATATCTGTAAGTTGCGCCGGTCGGCAGAATGTCGGAGATTTCCCTCTGACAACAGACTTGGGGTTACTTGTGTTTTAGGCTGTCCCCTTGGCGGCCAGGTAGGTGCACCCACACATGTGAGGTACCGTTTTCATCGGGACACCTGTGGGAACGCGGGACGGTAGGCCATGTGTTGTGGGGGGCGTGTTTCGATGGGTGCGGCGAGCGAAATGTGCGGAAAAAGCGTTTTTTTCCCCACATTTCCGACTTTGCAGGGCTGTCTGGGTAAAAAAATCTGGGGCGATGGGCGCAAATCACACCTCTGCGGATTCCCACGGGTGTCCTCTTTTCGAAAATGCATGGGGTTCCCTGTTTTCCTCGGTGGCTTGGACACCCGAGGCCCATATCTGTAAGTTGCGCCGGTCGGCAGAATGTCGGAGATTTCCCTCTGACAACAGACTTGGGATTACTTGTGTTTTAGGCTTTCCCCTTGGCGGCCAGGTAGGTGCACCCACACATGTGAGGTACCGTTTTCATCGGGACACCTGTGGGAACGCGGGACGGTAGGCCATGTGTTGTGGGGGGCGTGTTTCGATGGGTGCGGCGAGCGAAATGTGCGGAAAAAGCGTTTTTTTCCCCACATTTCCGACTTTGCAGGGCTGTCTGGGTAAAAAAATCTGGGGCGATGGGCGCAAATCACGGATTCCCACGGGTGTCCTCTTTTCGAAAATGCATGGGGTTCCCTGTTTTCCTCAGTGGCTTGGACACCCGAGGCCCATATCTGTAAATTGCGCCGGTCGGCAGAATGTCGGAGATTTCCCTCTGACAACAGACTTGGGGTTACTTGTGTTTTAGGCTTTCCCCTTGGCGGCCAGGTAGGTGCACCCACACATGTGAGGTACCGTTTTCATCGGGACACCTGTGGGAACGCGGGACGGTAGGCCATGTGTTGTGGGGGGCGTGTTTCGATGGGTGCGGCGAGCGAAATGTGCGGAAAAAGCGTTTTTTTCCCCACATTTCCGACTTTGCAGGGCTGTCTGGGTAAAAAAATCTGGGGCGATGGGCGCAAATCACACCTCTGCGGATTCCCACGGGTGTCCTCTTTTCAAAAATGCATGGGGTTCCCTGTTTTCCTCGGTGGCTTGGACACCCGAGGCCCATATCTGTAAGTTGCGCCGGTCGGCAGAATGGACAACAGACTTGGGGTTACTTGTGTTTTAGGCTTTCCCCTTGGCGGCCAGGTAGGTGCACCCACACATGTGAGGTACCGTTTTCATCGGGACACCTGTGGGAACGCGGGACGGTAGGCCATGTGTTGTGGGGGGCGTGTTTCGATGGGTGCGGCGAGCGAAATGTGCGGAAAAAGCGTTTTTTTCCCCACATTTCCGACTTTGCAGGGCTGTCTGGGTAAAAAAATCTGGGGCGATGGGCGCAAATCACACCTCTGCGGATTCCCACGGGTGTCCTCTTTTCGAAAATGCATGGGGTTCCCTGTTTTCCTCGCTGGCTTGGACACCCGAGGCCCATATCTGTAAGTTGCGCCGGTCGGCAGAATGTCGGAGATTTCCCTCTGACAACAGACTTGGGGTTACTTGTGTTTTAGGCTTTCCCCTTGGCGGCCAGGTAGGTGCACCCACACATGTGAGGTACCGTTTTCATCGGGACACCTGTGGGAACGCGGGACGGTAGGCCATGTGTTGTAGGGGGCGTGTTTCGATGGGTGCGGCGAGCGAAATGTGCGGAAAAAGCGTTTTTTTCCCCACATTTCCGACTTTGCAGGGCTGTCTGGGTAAAAAAATCTGGGGCGATGGGCGCAAATCACACCTCTGCGGATTCCCACGGGTGTCCTCTTTTCGAAAATGCATGGGGTTCCCTGTTTTCCTCGGTGGCTTGGACACCCGAGGCCCATATCTGTAAGTTGCGCCGGTCGGCAGAATGTCGGAGATTTCCCTCTGACAACAGACTTGGGGTTACTTGTGTTTTAGGCTTTCCCCTTGGCGGCCAGGTAGGTGCACCCACACATGTGAGGTACCGTTTTCATCGGGACACCGATGGGAACGCGGGACGGTAGGCCATGTGTTGTGGGGGGCGTGTTTCGATGGGTGCGGCGAGCGAAATGTGCGGAAAAAGCGTTTTTTTCCCCACATTTCCGACTTTGCAGGGCTGTCTGGGTAAAAAAATCTGGGGCGATGGGCGCAAATCACACCTCTGCGGATTCCCACGGGTGTCCTCTTTTCGAAAATGCATGGGGTTCCCTATTTTCCTTGGTGGCTTGGACACCCGAGGCCCATATCTGTAAGTTGCGCCGGTCGGCAGAATGTCGGAGATTTCCCTCTGACAACAGACTTGGGGTTACTTGTGTTTTAGGCTTTCCCCTTGGCGGCCAGGTAGGTGCACCCACACATGTGAGGTACCGTTTTCATCGGGACACCTGTGGGAACGCGGGACGGTAGGCCATGTGTTGTGGGGGGCGTGTTTCGATGGGTGCGGCGAGCGAAATGTGCGGAAAAAGCGTTTTTTTCCCCACATTTCCGACTTTGCAGGGCTGTCTGGGTAAAAAAATCTGGGGCAATGGGCGCAAATCACACCTCTGCGGATTCCCACGGGTGTCCTCTTTTCAAAAATGCATGGGGTTCCCTGTTTTCCTCGGTGGCTTGGACACCCGAGGCCCATATCTGTAAGTTGCGCCGGTCGGCAGAATGGACAACAGACTTGGGGTTACTTGTGTTTTAGGCTTTCCCCTTGGCGGCCAGGTAGGTGCACCCACACATGTGAGGTACCATTTTCATCGGGACACCTGTGGGAACGCGGGACGGTAGGCCATGTGTTGTGGGGGGCGTGTTTCGATGGGTGCGGCGAGCGAAATGTGCGGAAAAAGCGTTTTTTTCCCCACATTTCCGACTTTGCAGGGCTGTCTGGGTAAAAAAATCTGGGGCGATGGGCGCAAATCACACCTCTGCGGATTCCCACGGGTGTCCTCTTTTCGAAAATGCATGGGATTCCCTGTTTTCCTCGCTGGCTTGGACACCCGAGGCCCATATCTGTAAGTTGCGCCGGTCGGCAGAATGTCGGAGATTTCCCTCTGACAACAGACTTGGGGTTACTTGTGTTTTAGGCTTTCCCCTTGGCGGCCAGGTAGGTGCACCCACACATGTGAGGTACCGTTTTCATCGGGACACCTGTGGGAACGCGGGACGGTAGGCCATGTGTTGTGGGGGGCGTGTTTCGATGGGTGCGGCGAGCGAAATGTGCGGAAAAAGCGTTTTTTTCCCCACATTTCCGACTTTGCAGGGCTGTCTGGGTAAAAAAATCTGGGGCGATGGGCGCAAATCACACCTCTGCGGATTCCCACGGGTGTCCTCTTTTCGAAAATGCATGGGGTTCCCTGTTTTCCTCGGTGGCTTGGACACCCGAGGCCCATATCTGTAAGTCGCGCCGGTCGGCAGAATGTCGGAGATTTCCCTCTGACAACAGACTTGGGGTTACTTGTGTTTTAGGCTTTCCCCTTGGCGGCCAGGTAGGTGCACCCACACATGTGAGGTACCGTTTTCATCGGGACACCGATGGGAACGCGGGACGGTAGGCCATGTGTTGTGGGGGGCGTGTTTCGATGGGTGCGGCGAGCGAAATGTGCGGAAAAAGCGTTTTTTTCCCCACATTTCCGACTTTGCAGGGCTGTCTGGGTAAAAAAATCTGGGGCGATGGGCGCAAATCACACCTCTGCGGATTCCCACCGGTGTCCTCTTTTCGAAAATGCATGGGGTTCCCTATTTTCCTCGGTGGCTTGGACACCCGAGGCCCATATCTGTAAGTTGCGCCGGTCGGCAGAATGTCGGAGATTTCCCTCTGACAACAGACTTGGGGTTACTTGTGTTTTAGGCTTTCCCCTTGGCGGCCAGGTAGGTGCACCCACACATGTGAGGTACCGTTTTCATCGGGACACCTGTGGGAACGCGGGACGGTAGGCCATGTGTTGTGGGGGGCGTGTTTCGATGGGTGCGGCGAGCGAAATGTGCGGAAAAAGCGTTTTTTTCCCCACATTTCCGACTTTGCAGGGCTGTCTGGGTAAAAAAATCTGGGGCGATGGGTGCAAATCACGGATTCCCACGGGTGTCCTCTTTTCGAAAATGCATGGGGTTCCCTGTTTTCCTCAGTGGCTTGGACACCCGAGGCCCATATCTGTAAGTTGCGCCGGTCGGCAGAATGTCGGAGATTTCCCTCTGACAACAGAATTGGGGTTACTTGTGTTTTAGGCTTTCCCCTTGGCGGCCAGGTAGGTGCACCCACACATGTGAGGTACCGTTTTCATCGGGACACCTGTGGGAACGCGGGACAGTAGGCCATGTGTTGTGGGGGGCGTGTTTCGATGGGTGCGGCGAGCGAAATGTGCGGAAAAAGCGTTTTTTTCCCCACATTTCCGACTTTGCAGGGCTGTCTGGGTAAAAAAATCTGGGGCGATGGGCGCAAATCACACCTCTGCGGATTCCCACGGGTGTCCTCTTTTCGAAAATGCATGGGGTTCCCTGTTTTCCTCGCTGGCTTGGACACCCGAGGCCCATATCTGTAAGTTGCGCCGGTCGGCAGAATGTCTGAGATTTCCCTCTGACAACAGACTTGGGGTTACTTGTGTTTTAGGCTTTCCCCTTGGCGGCCAGGTAGGTGCACCCACACATGTGAGGTACCGTTTTCATCGGGACACCTGTGGGAACGCGGGACTGTAGGCCATGTGTTGTGGGGGGCGTGTTTCGATGGGTGCGGCGAGCGAAATGTGCGGAAAAATCGGTTTTTTTCCCCACATTTCCGAATTTTGCAGGGCTGTCTGGGTAAAAAAATCTGGGGCGATGGGCGCAAATCACACCTCTGCGGATTCCCACGGGTGTCCTCTTTTCGAAAATGCATGGGGTTCCCTGTTTTCCTCGGTGGCTTGGACACCCGAGGCCCATATCTGTAAGTTGCGCCGGTCGGCAGAATGGACAACAGACTTGGGGTTACTTGTGTTTTAGGCTTTCCCCTTGGCGGCCAGGTAGGTGCACCCACACATGTGAGGTACCGTTTTCATCGGGACACCTGTGGGAACGCGGGACGGTAGGCCATGTGTTGTGGGGGGCGTGTTTCGATGGGTGCGGCGAGCGAAATGTGCGGAAAAAGCGTTTTTTTCCCCACATTTCCGACTTTGCAGGGCTGTCTGGGTAAAAAAATCTGGGGCGATGGGCGCAAATCACACCTCTGCAGATTCCCACGGGTGTCCTCTTTTCGAAAATGCATGGGGTTCCCTGTTTTCCTCGGTGGCTTGGACACCCGAGGCGCATATCTGTAAGTTGCGCCGGTCGGCAGAATGGACAACAGACTTTGGGTTACTTGTGTTTTAGGCTTTCCCCTTGGCGGCCAGGTAGGTGCACCCACACATGTGAGGTACCGTTTTCATCGGAACACCTGTGGGAACGCGGGACGGTAGGCCATGTGTTGTGGGGGGCGTGTTTCGATGGGTGCGGCGAGCAAAATGTGCGGAAAAAGCGTTTTTTTCCCCACATTTCCGACTTTGCAGGGCTGTCTGGGTAAAAAAATCTGGGGCGATGGGCGCAAATCACACCTCTGCGGATTCCCACGGGTGTCCTCTTTTCGAAAATGCATGGGGTTCCCTGTTTTCCTCGGTGGCTTGGACACCCGAGGCCCATATCTGTAAGTTGCGCCGGTCGGCAGAATGTCGGAGATTTCCCTCTGACAACAGACTTGGGGTTACTTGTGTTTTAGGCTTTCCCCTTGGCGGCCAGGTAGGTGCACCCACACATGTGAGGTACCGTTTTCATCGGGACACCTGTGGGAACGCGGGACGGTAGGCCATGTGTTGTGGGGGGCGTGTTTCGATGGGTGCGGCGAGCGAAATGTGCGGAAAAAGCGTTTTTTTCCCCACATTTCCGACTTTGCAGGGCTGTCTGGGTAAAAAAATCTGGGGCGATGGGCGCAAATCACACCTCTGCGGATTCCCACGGGTGTCCTCTTTTCGAAAATGCATGGGGTTCCCTGTTTTCCTCGGTGGCTTGGACACCCGAGGCCCATATCTGTAAGTTGCGCCGGTCGGCAGAATGTCGGAGATTTCCCTCTGACAACAGACTTCTGGTTACTTGTGTTTTAGGCTTTCCCCTTGGCGGCCAGGTAGGTGCACCCACACATGTGAGGTACCGTTTTCATCGGGACACCTGTGGGAACGCGGGACGGTAGGCCATGTGTTGTGGGGGGCGTGTTTCGATGGGTGCGGCGAGCAAAATGTGCGGAAAAAGCGTTTTTTTCCCCACATTTCCGACTTTGCAGGGCTGTCTGGGTAAAAAAATCTGGGGCGATGGGCGCAAATCACACCTCTGCGGATTCCCACGGGTGTCCTCTTTTCGAAAATGCATGGGGTTCCCTGTTTTCCTCGGTGGCTTGGACACCCGAGGCCCATATCTGTAAGTTGCGCCGGTCGGCAGAATGTCGGAGATTTCCCTCTGACAACAGACTTGGGGTTACTTGTGTTTTAGGCTTTCCCCTTGGCGGCCAGGTAGGTGCACCCACACATGTGAGGTACCGTTTTCATCGGGACACCTGTGGGAACGCGGGACGGTAGGCCATGTGTTGTGGGGGGCGAGTTTCGATGGGTGCGGCGAGTGAAATGTGCGGAAAAAGCGTTTTTTTCCCCACATTTCCGACTTTGCAGGGCTGTCTGGGTAAAAAAATCTGGGGCGATGGGCGCAAATCACACCTCTGCGGATTCCCACGGGTGTCCTCTTTTCGAAAATGCATGGGGTTCCCTGTTTTCCTCGGTGGCTTGGACACCCGAGGCCCATATCTGTAAGTTGCGCCGGTCGGCAGAATGTCGGAGATTTCCGTCTGACAACAGACTTGGGGTTACTTGTGTTTTAGGCTTTCCCCTTGGCGGCCAGGTAGGTGCACCCACACATGTGAGGTACCGTTTTCATCGGGACACCTGTGGCAACGCGGGACGGTAGGCCATGTGTTGTGGGGGGCGTGTTTCGATGGGTGCGGCGAGCGAAATGTGCGGAAAAAGCGTTTTTTTCCCCACATTTCCGACTTTGCAGGGCTGTCTGGGTAAAAAAATCTGGGGCAATGGGCGCAAATCACACCTCTGCGGATTCCCACGGGTGTCCTCTTTTCGAAAATGCATGGGGTTCCCTGTTTTCCTTGCTGGCTTGGACACCCGAGGCCCATATCTGTAAGTTGCGCCGGTCGGCAGAATGTCTGAGATTTCCCTCTGACAACAGACTTGGGGTTACTTGTGTTTTAGGCTTTCCCCTTGGCGGCCAGGTAGGTGCACCCACACATGTGAGGTACCGTTTTCATCGGGACACCTGTGGGAACGCGGGACGGTAGGCCATGTGTTGTGGGGGGCGCGTTTCGATGGGTGCGGCGAGCAAAATGTGCGGAAAAAGCGTTTTTTTCCCCACATTTCCGACTTTGCAGGGCTGTCTGGGTAAAAAAATCTGGGGCGATGGGCGCAAATCACACCTCTGCGGATTCCCACGGGTGTCCTCTTTTCGAAAATGCATGGGGTTCCCTGTTTTCCTCGGTGGATTGGACACCCGAGGCCCATATCTGTAAGTTGCGCCGGTCGGCAGAATGGACAACAGACTTGGGGTTACTTGTGTTTTAGGCTTTCCCCTTGGCGGCCAGGTAGGTGCACCCACACATGTGAGGTACCGTTTTCATCGGGACACCTGTGGGAACGCGGGACGGTAGGCCATGTGTTGTGGGGGGCGTGTTTCGATGGGTGCGGCGAGCGAAATGTGCGGAAAAAGCGTTTTTTTCCCCACATTTACGACTTTGCAGGGCTGTCTGGGTAAAAAAATCTGGGGCGATGGGCGCAAATCACACCTCTGCGGATTCCCACGGGTGTCCTCTTTTCGAAAATGCATGGGGTTCCCTGTTTTCCTCGGTGGCTTGGACACCCGAGGCCCATATCTGTAAGTTGCGCCGGTCGGCAGAATGTCTGAGATTTCCCTCTGACAACAGACTTGGGGTTACTTGTGTTTTAGGCTTTCCCCTTGGCGGCCAGGTAGGTGCACCCACACATGTGAGGTACCGTTTTCATCGGGACACCTGTGGGAACGCGGGACGGTAGGCCATGTGTTGTGGGGGGCGTGTTTCGATGGGTGCGGCGAGCGAAATGTGCGAAAAAAGCGTTTTTTTCCCCACATTTCCGACTTTGCAGGGCTGTCTGGGTAAAAAAATCTGGGGCGATGGGCGCAAATCACACCTCTGCGGATTCCCACAGGTGTCCTCTTTTCGAAAATGCATGGGGTTCCCTGTTTTCCTCGGTGGCTTGGACACCCGAGGCCCATATCTGTAAGTTGCGCCGGTCGGCAGAATGTCGGAGATTTCCCTCTGACAACAGACTTGGGGTTACTTGTGTTTTAGGCTTTCCCCTTGGCGGCCAGGTAGGTGCACCCACACATGTGAGGTACCGTTTTCATCGGGACACCTGTGGGAACGCGGGACGGTAGGCCATGTGTTGTGGGGGGCGTGTTTCGATGGGTGCGGCGAGCGAAATGTGCGGAAAAAGCGTTTTTTTCCCCACATTTCCGACTTTGCAGGGCTGTCTGGGTAAAAAAATCTGGGGCGATGGGCGCAAATCACACCTCTGCGGATTCCCACGGGTGTCCTCTTTTCAAAAATGCATGGGGTTCCCTGTTTTCCTCGGTGGCTTGGACACCCGAGGCCCATATCTGTAAGTTGCGCCGGTCGGCAGAATGTCGGAGATTTCCCTCTGACAACAGACTTGGGGTTACTTGTGTTTTAGGCTTTCCCCTTGGCGGCCAGGTAGGTGCACCCACACATGTGAGGTACCGTTTTCATCGGGACACCTGTGGGAACGCGGGACGGTAGGCCATGTGTTGTGGGGGGCGTGTTTCGATGGGTGCGGCGAGCGAAATGTGCGGAAAAAGCGTTTTTTTCCCCACATTTCCGACTTTGCAGGGCTGTCTGGGTAAAAAAATCTGGGGCGATGGGCGCAAATCACACCTCTGCGGATTCCCACGGGTGTCCTCTTTTCGAAAATGCATGGGGTTCCCTGTTTTCCTCGGTGGCTTGGACACCCGAGGCCCATATCTGTAAGTTGCGCCGGTCGGCAGAATGTCAGAGATTTCCCTCTGACAACAGACTTGGGGTTACTTGTGTTTTAGGCTTTCCCCTTGGCGGCCAGGTAGGTGCACCCACACATGTGAGGTACCGTTTTCATCGGGACACCTGTGGGAACGCGGGACGGTAGGCCATGTGTTGTGGGGGGCGTGTTTCGATGGGTGCGGCGAGCGAAATGTGCGGAAAAAGCGTTTTTTTCCCCACATTTCCGACTTTGCAGGGCTGTCTGGGTAAAAAAATCTGGGGCGATGGGCGCAAATCACACCTCTGCAGATTCCCACGGGTGTCCTCTTTTCGAAAATGCATGGGGTTCCCTGTTTTCCTTGGTGGCTTGGACACCCGAGGCCCATATCTGTAAGTTGCGCCGGTCGGCAGAATGGACAACAGACTTGGGGTTACTTGTGTTTTAGGCTTTCCCCTTGGCGGCCAGGTAGGTGCACCCACACATGTGAGGTACCGTTTTCATCGGGACACCTGTGGGAACGCGGGACGGTAGGCCATGTGTTGTGGGGGGCGTGTTTCGATGGGTGCGGCGAGCGAAATGTGCGGAAAAAGCGTTTTTTTCCCCACATTTCCGACTTTGCAGGGCTGTCTGGGTAAAAAAATCTGGGGCGATGGGTGCAAATCACACCTCTGCGGATTCCCACGGGTGTCCTCTTTTCGAAAATGCATGGGGTTCCCTGTTTTCCTCGGTGGCTTGGACACCCGAGGCCCATATCTGTAAGTTGCGCCGGTCGGCAGAATGTCGGAGATTTCCCTCTGACAACAGACTTGGGGTTACTTGTGTTTTAGGCTTTCCCCTTGGCGGCCAGGTAGGTGCACCCACACATGTGAGGTACCGTTTTCATCGGGACACCTGTGGGAACGCGGGACGGTAGGCCATGTGTTGTGGGGGGGCGTGTTTCGATGGGTGCGGCGAGCGAAATGTGCGGAAAAAGCGTTTTTTTCCCCACATTTCCGACTTTGCAGGGCTGTCTGGGTAAAAAAATCTGGGGCGATGGGCGCAAATCACACCTCTGCGGATTCCCACGGGTGTCCTCTTTTCGAAAATGCATGGGGTTCCCTGTTTTCCTCGGTGGCTTGGACACCCGAGGCCCATATCTGTAAGTTGCGCCGGTCGGCAGAATGGACAACAGACTTGGGGTTACTTGTGTTTTAGGCTTTCCCCTTGGCGGCCAGGTAGGTGCACCCACACATGTGAGGTACCGTTTTCATCGGGACACCTGTGGGAACGCGGGACGGTAGGCCATGTGTTGTGGGGGGCGTGTTTCGATGGGTGCGGCGAGCAAAATGTGCGGAAAAAGCGTTTTTTTCCCCACATTTCCGACTTTGCAGGGCTGTCTGGGTAAAAAAATCTGGGGCGATGGGCGCAAATCACACCTCTGCGGATTCCCACGGGTGTCCTCTTTTCGAAAATGCATGGGGTTCCCTGTTTTCCTCGGTGGCTTGGACACCCGAGGCCCATATCTGTAAGTTGCGCCGGTCGGCAGAATGTCGGAGATTTCCCTCTGACAACAGACTTGGGGTTACTTGTGTTTTAGGCTTTCCCCTTGGCGGCCAGGTAGGTGCACCCACACATGTGAGGTACCGTTTTCATCGGGACACCTGTGGGAACGCGGGACGGTAGGCCATGTGTTGTGGGGGACGTGTTTCGATGGGTGCGGCGAGCGAAATGTGCGGAAAAAGCGTTTTTTTCCCCACATTTCCGACTTTGCAGGGCTGTCTGGGTAAAAAAATCTGGGGCGATGGGCGCAAATCACACCTCTGCGGATTCCCACGGGTGTCCTCTTTTCGAAAATGCATGGGGTTCCCTGTTTTCCTCGGTGGCTTGGACACCCGAGGCCCATATCTGTAAGTTGCGCCGGTCGGCAGAATGTCGGAGATTTCCCTCTGACAACAGACTTGGGGTTACTTGTGTTTTAGGCTTTCCCCTTGGCGGCCAGGTAGGTGCATGTTAGGGAGAATTCTCTGTTTAGGCTGAATTTCCCTACCTAGTGAGTCCCCCAGCAGCTTTGCTGGATTTCTGGAGTTTATTTTTTTTCTCCTGCCAAGAGTGAGACTCTTTTACCCTCACTCTTGGACATGTTGAACTGTGTTATCTTGGTTAAACCTTGTGTTGAATGGGCTATGGGGTCTTTTACTCCATAGGGCCTCATGTATTTTTGTGATGTGGGTTACACAGCACCCTCTGTGCCGTGACCCAGGGGTGTCCTAGGGACTCCCCAACATAGACTCCATACCCTGGGACTGACTACTGTCTCCCAGGGCATGTAAAGTCACCAAAGACTTTGCTAGTCTTGAATCCTGAACAGAACCAGTACAAACCATCATATTGTGGACGTACTGGCTGGGGCAATTCGATTGCCCCAGGGTCTGTTAGTCGAGGGGGCACGTCTCCGTCCCCCCTGATCGAGTTTTGGCTGGTGGCAGTGGAAACTACGTTTTATATTCGACCGCGAATATTTTCCTATGGGATTTCCCATTGTTTTAGGCTAACACATTTAATTATTTATTTACGGTAGCCTTAAACATACCGCCGGTTTATATATTTATTTTTATAACTCCGGTTGGGACTTTTTGCCAAAACTTGATTCTAAAATGGCGTTGGTGTTCGCCTCTGTAACTCTGACCCAAAGTGGAGCCCTTTGTTCCACTTTTGGCGGGCTTCTCCACAGAAGCCCTCCAAAGTGGTGCCACTCTGTCTGGGGTACTTAGGAGGGGTGGAGGGGGATTTAGGCACCCTGGACTGAGTTACCTTGGTAACTCAAGTCGCACTCCGTCCTGATTGGCCCAAGTGGTGAGCCGCCCGGCTCACCACTTAGCATGTTTGAGTGACAGCTAGGCTGGGTGAATGGGGGTTTGCTGCATAAAAGCAGGGCTTTGGGGACTGGAACTTCAGAAGTCGCCACAGGACCAAGAATCCGACGAGGGAAGAGCTGAGCCGACCTGCTTCGACGACACCACCCGGTGGAGCCCTGCTGAACCGTCTCACCACTTTTTCCCGACGACCGAGGAGAACTCTTAACGGAGTGGCTCCTTCCCTTAACTGGTGGGGACAACCAGTTTTCGCCTTCTTTCCGTTCTTTGAGGTATCTCGTGGCCGCCTTGCCTGTGCCAAGCACCCCGGCAACCGGAATACCACACTTTACCCCCATACCGCGAAAGTCGGTACCAACCCTTTAACCGGAGGACTCCGCGGCTGGTTTCTTCCCGGGCAGTGCAACGACCCTCCTCTTCTGCTCTTCAGCGAGAACTTCTTCTCCCCTGACCGACGTCGAGCCCTGCTGCCACTGCCTGGAACAACTGCCACCGCTGGAGGATCCTTTCCGCTTAAGGTACTGTGTTCCGCCTGGCTTCCCTTGCCACCGACTGTACGGGGTAGATTTAGTCCCCGGCTTTCGAACCTGGGAGTGCCTGGGACACTTTGGCTAAACTTTCTGAGCCACTCTAAACTCTTTTTGACTCTTTGCAAGACTTGAATCTCTAACTAACAGTGTGATCTTGGGCACATTTTCGCTCCGGCTACTCTAAGAGTGGGCCCTGCCTAGTGACTTTTGCTCACCTGTGACTTTGTGCTTCTTTAAGCCTATTGCAAGTGTTCTGGACCTTAGAGTGGTGTGTTTAACCCATTTCTGCTTTTTCTCTCCCTTTCTTGGAAACTACTAGAGTGTCATCTAACGTTAAGCACTCACCTCTGTTTTAATTAAGTGGTGTTAACCTAGAGTTGTCTAGATAGGAGAAAGGATTGAATCTACTTTCATTATAACTGTGTTTGAAGTGTTTACTATATTGTGCTAGAGTGTTTTTAACTTATGTGTATTTTAAATAAATAACTATATACTTTTGAAACCAAGCTCTGGTCAGTGTTTGCTTGTGCTATTGTGTTTTGGTACATATTGTGTATACTTTGCATACTGCCTAACTCTTCTTGAGAGAAGTCTGACTGCTCAGCCACAGCTACCAGGTAAATCTGGGTGGTACAGACTGCTACCAAAGGGGTTTACTGCTCTACCTGTAGTCTTAAATCTTTTGCAGTGTTCCCCAAGGGAACTGCACAGGTTTCTGCCTAACACTGGTGTACAGCGGTGGGATTTGTATTGAGTATACATTTTATTGTGCTTTAGATACCTTAGTGCAACTAACCACAAAGCTTAGCACTGAAAAAGTAAAACCTCTAACATGTCAGTTATAGAAAGCTATAGTCAAGAGTCCCTTGCAGCCAAAACTGCTGATTGTTTAAGAGTGCTCTGTAAACATAAGGATCTCCTGACTAAGGGCAAGAAAATGGAGCTGATTGAAAGATTGTTAGCTAACCAAAGTCTGGGTGATGGTTCAGAGGAACCTACCACTCCAGCAACTGTAGATGACAGTGTTGAAGTTAACATGGAGCAAAATGTTGATGATTCTGAGGAAGAGTCAGAAGAGGAGGGTGAGGCTGTTGTAACTGTCCCCCCTAGGCCTCTGCCTGCTCTACCTGCTGTACCTACTGGACCTTTACCAGGTCCCACATTTAGTCCTCAGTACTTTGAACTGGAGAAAATGAAACTAGAATTGGAGTATAAGAAACTTAATGCTCAAACTGACAAAGAACTAAGGCTAAGGGAAATGGAGCTCAAGTATGACTTAGAAATGAAGAAATTATCTGTTGAGAATGTTTCTCTCTCTGGCTCCTCTAGAAGTTCCAGTCCTAAAAGACCTCGGATGCCTAAAGAATTGGTTGGTATGTATGAGCCTAAGTTGGATGTGTTGGATTGGTTGTCTCTGTTTGAATATAATCATGGGCTCCAGAACATCACAGGAAATGACTTACTCACCTGGTTGTTCTCTAGGCTTCCCCCTGTTGCAACTGATGTGGTAATGGAGATGGGGGAGGAGGATAGGAAGGACTATGAATGTGTGAAACTAGCTTTGATAGCTAGGTTTGGGAAGACCCCTTCCCAGTATCTTAAGAGGTTTAGGAGCCTCAAAAAGCATGATGGTACCCCTTGGGCTACCTGGGTGAATGAATGTTTGAAAAACTTAGAGGGATGGATTAAGGGTTACAAGGTGAACACTTATGAAGGTATGAAGAATTTGTTTATGTTGGAGACTATTTATGATGCCTGCTCTCCTGAGCTCAGACAACACTTGGCTGATTCCAGGGAATTGGATTCCCGGAAACTAGCTAAGGCTGCTGACTTGTGGGTTGCCAACAGGGCCACTCACAAGGATTCTGGGGTAACTCAGAAGAAGGATGGGGAAAAACCGTCTAAGAAGGACTCCAAAGAGAATTCTAATACTACAAATTCCAAAGAGGGCCCCAAACAAAACTATAAGGGTAAGCCACAAGGGAAACCAAATCAGGCTAGTGTACCTTCTGGTCCCAGACCAGAAGGAGGTCAGAACAAGCCTCCTTTCCAGCGAGCCTTTGGCTCATGCTTTGTTTGTAAGGCTACTGACCATGTGAAAGGAGATCCCAGATGTAAGGGTAAACCTTCAGGGGTCCAGCTTGCCTCCTTAGCCTTCGCTCCAGAAGAGGAAGTACATATGGCAAGTGGAAACTTTCTATTACTAGCTGATGAACCCACTGGAGTCTCAGCTAGTGTTTCTTTAGTCTCTCTGGGATTGTGGGAGCAACAGAATTTAGATGTCTATAACTCTATCCCAGATAATACTAAAGAGTATTATAAGGACAGTGTCCAGGTGAATGGTCAGGAGACTCCTGCCATTAGGGACACTGGAGCCAGCATAACTGTGGTGGATGAATCATTTTTCAAGGCAGAGGATGTTGCTAAGGCACCCAAATGCCTCACCAAGTTAGCTGGTGGGCCTGTGCAGATGTGTCCCCAGTTACCAGTTCTCATCCAATGTAATGATATGGCTGTAAAAATACCTGTCAGTGTACAATGTGAAGTGCCAGGTAGGGTTCTGTTGGGTAATGACCTCAAAGCTCTTGGAGTTGTATCTCATACCCCCAGACCTCCTAGCAAAAGGTTTCAGGAACTCACAAAACCTGCAAGGGAGAAAACCCTGAGAGGGTTATCTCAGGAGATGATGACAGAAATCACTCCTCTACCACTGGAGCAACTTACTGCAGTAACTACCAGATCAGGAGCAAAGGGGCAACCCAAGACTCCTAGGAAAAAGCCAGCAGCAAGCACTCCAGTGCTTCCAACAAGGACTTCCCCTAGGTTGTCCAAAGTTACACCTGTAACTCCCCCTCCAGCTGAGGCTGAGAGAGAGGTACAACCCTGTGTGGTTGAGCTAGACTCTGAGGAAGAGCTAGAAGGAGGCCCCAACCTTATTGGAGATTTGGACCCTGAGGACCATCCTGAGCTGCAGTCTTTACTGGCAGAAGGTGGGCCTAGCAGGGCAGCTTTTCGTAAGGGGCAAAGAGAATGTCCAACTCTGGAGGGTCTCCGCCACCAGGCAGCTTCTCAAGCTGATGGGCAAGAGCCTGGGAAGTATAGGTTGCACTGGGAAGATGGCCTCTTCTACAGTGAACCCACTGAGTCTGAACCTGGAGACTACAAACGCCTTGTAGTCCCACAAGAGAACAGACAACAGTTCTTACAACTAGCCCATGAGATACCTTTGGCTGGTCACTTGAGTTTCAAGAAGACCAAGGAAAGGCTCTCACTCTACTTTTATTGGCCAAAGATGGGGGCTGAAGTAGATAGATATTGTAAGAGCTGCCATACCTGCCAGACTTCTGGTAAGGTTGGTTCCAAGAATGTGGCACCTTTAGTGCCTCTCCCAGTTGTGGGAGTCCCATTTGAGAGGGTAGGGATTGACATTGTTGGTCCCCTTGATCCTCCAACCTCCTCAGGCAACAGGTTTATCCTTGTTGTAGTAGACCATGCTACTAGATACCCTGAGGCCATTCCTATGAGGACTGTTACAGCTCCGGCTGTGGCTAAGGCCCTCCTTGGTATTTTTACCAGGGTTGGGTTTCCTAAGGAGGTAATCTCTGACAGGGGGTCAAACTTTATGTCCCACTACATGAAGGCCATGTGGAAAACCTGTGGAGTTACCTACAAGTTCTCAACCGCCTACCACCCTCAGACAAACGGGTTGGTTGAAAGGTTTAACAGAACCATGAAGAGCATGATAGGTGCTTTGGAAGAACCCCTTAAGAAAAAGTGGGACCTTCTACTGCCATGCCTTCTCTTTGCTTATAGAGAAGTCCCTCAGGAGGGAGTAGGTTATTCTCCCTTTGAGCTTCTCTATGGCCATCCAGTCAGAGGTCCATTGGCCCTGATTAAGGAGGGGTTGGAAGGTGCTCCTCCCCTCAAGCCAGTCAGAGTGACTGACTATGTGATAGGTCTCCGGAGGAGAATGTCACACATGATGGCAGAAGCAAGTGACAACTTGAAAGCTGGTCAAGCCCTGGTCAAACATTGGCACGACCAGAAGGCTAACATGGTTGAGTTTACTCAAGACCAGCTAGTTCTAGTTATGCTCCTAACAAGGCAGAGGGCCTTGCAAGACAAATGGATGGGACCCTTCAAGGTTGTGGGAAAACTTGGAGAGGTCAACTATCTGGTGGATCTGGGCAGACCCAGGGAAGCTCCTAGAGTCTTCCACACCAACCGACTAAAAGCCTACATCTCCAGACCTGATGTAGGAGCCTTGCTCCTAGCTTCAGCTGCAGAGGAGGAAGAGAGTGAATCTCTCCCTGATCTCCTCAGAGGTGTACCTTTAGATGAAAAAGTTGAAGGAGTCAATCTCTCTTCAGACCTGACACCTGAGCAACAAGAGGAGTGCAAATCTATGTTAAATCAGTTTGCCTCCCTGTTCTCACTGTCACCAGGCTTGACCCCTTGGGGCCAGCATGAGATACTCACTGGTGACTGTCTGCCAGTCAAAAGCAGAGGATACAGAATGTCAGAACATATCAGAGCCCACATCAAAGGAGAGGTCAAGAAGATGCTTGATCTCGGGGTAATAGAGCCCTCTACTAGTCCATGGTCTAGCCCAGTTGTGTTAGTACCAAAGGCAGGATCCAAAGACTTGAGATTCTGTGTGGACTATAGAGCTCTAAATGCAGTCACCAAGACTGATGCCCATCCTTTGCCCAGGACAGATGAGTTGGTGGATAAACTTGGTGCAGCCAAGTACCTCAGCACATTTGACCTGACGTCAGGCTATTGGCAAATAGCCCTGACAGACCATGCCAAGGAGAAAACTGCATTTTCAACCCCAGTTGGCTTGTACCAGTTTAAGGTCATGCCTTTTGGACTGAAAAATGCACCTGCCACATTCCAAAGGATGGTGAACCAAGTTCTGGCTGGGATGGAAGATTTCTGCATGGCATACTTGGATGACATTGCAGTCTTCAGCCACTCCTGGGAAGAACATGTGAACCACCTAGGACATGTGTTGCAGGCTCTGAAACAGGCCCATTTGACAATCAAAGCCAGTAAGTGCCAGATTGGTCAAAGTAAAGTGGTCTACCTTGGACATGAGGTAGGAGGTGGAGAAATAAGGCCTTTGCCCAGCAAGATTGAAGCTGTGCAAAATTGGACAACACCAACTACTCAAACCCAAGTGAGAGCTTTTCTCGGCCTCACTGGGTATTACAGGAATTTCATTGAGAACTATGGGACCATAGCTTCTCCACTGAATGTAATCTCCTCTCCCAAATTCCCAAAAAAGGTAAAATGGAATGAGGAGTGCAATCAGGCCTTTGAAAAACTGAAGAGAGCTCTTTGCCAGGCCCCAGTATTGAGAGCTCCTGACTACCACCAACCTTTCATTGTACAAACTGATGCTTCCAATGTAGGTATAGGTGCAGTTCTAAGCCAACTGGATGAGAAGGGTAGGGAGCACCCCATTTGCTTCATCAGTAGGAAACTGAAGGATCCTGAGACAAGGTGGGCAACTATCGAAAGAGAATGCTTTGCTATTGTGTGGGCACTGAAGAAGTTTAGGCCATACTTGTATGGTTCTACTTTTGTTATTCAGACTGACCACCAACCCTTGAGATGGTTAATGCAAATGAAAGGGGAAAATCCAAAACTATTGAGATGGTCAATCTGCCTGCAAGGGTTTGATTTCACCATTGAGCACAGGTCAGGGTGTCACCATCAAAATGCTGATGGACTCTCTAGGATGTATATCATCGACTAGAGGTATGAGGTTCATCCAGGAGTGGATTAAATCCTCCTGTCCCTTAGTCTGGGGGGGGCGAGTGTTAGGGAGAATTCTCTGTTTAGGCTGAATTTCCCTACCTAGTGAGTCCCCCAGCAGCTTTGCTGGATTTCTGGAGTTTATTTTTTTTCTCCTGCCAAGAGTGAGACTCTTTTACCCTCACTCTTGGACATGTTGAACTGTGTTATCTTGGTTAAACCTTGTGTTGAATGGGCTATGGGGTCTTTTACTCCATAGGGCCTCATGTATTTTTGTGATGTGGGTTACACAGCACCCTCTGTGCCGTGACCCAGGGGTGTCCTAGGGACTCCCCAACATAGACTCCATACCCTGGGACTGACTACTGTCTCCCAGGGCATGTAAAGTCACCAAAGACTTTGCTAGTCTTGAATCCTGAACAGAACCAGTACAAACCATCATATTGTGGACGTACTGGCTGGGGCAATTCGATTGCCCCAGGGTCTGTTAGTCGAGGGGGCACGTCTCCGTCCCCCCTGATCGAGTTTTGGCTGGTGGCAGTGGAAACTACGTTTTATATTCGACCGCGAATATTTTCCTATGGGATTTCCCATTGTTTTAGGCTAACACATTTAATTATTTATTTACGGTAGCCTTAAACATACCGCCGGTTTATATATTTATTTTTATAACTCCGGTTGGGACTTTTTGCCAAAACTTGATTCTAAAATGGCGTTGGTGTTCGCCTCTGTAACTCTGACCCAAAGTGGAGCCCTTTGTTCCACTTTTGGCGGGCTTCTCCACAGAAGCCCTCCAAAGTGGTGCCACTCTGTCTGGGGTACTTAGGAGGGGTGGAGGGGGATTTAGGCACCCTGGACTGAGTTACCTTGGTAACTCAAGTCGCACTCCGTCCTGATTGGCCCAAGTGGTGAGCCGCCCGGCTCACCACTTAGCATGTTTGAGTGACAGCTAGGCTGGGTGAATGGGGGTTTGCTGCATAAAAGCAGGGCTTTGGGGACTGGAACTTCAGAAGTCGCCACAGGACCAAGAATCCGACGAGGGAAGAGCTGAGCCGACCTGCTTCGACGACACCACCCGGTGGAGCCCTGCTGAACCGTCTCACCACTTTTTCCCGACGACCGAGGAGAACTCTTAACGGAGTGGCTCCTTCCCTTAACTGGTGGGGACAACCAGTTTTCGCCTTCTTTCCGTTCTTTGAGGTATCTCGTGGCCGCCTTGCCTGTGCCAAGCACCCCGGCAACCGGAATACCACACTTTACCCCCATACCGCGAAAGTCGGTACCAACCCTTTAACCGGAGGACTCCGCGGCTGGTTTCTTCCCGGGCAGTGCAACGACCCTCCTCTTCTGCTCTTCAGCGAGAACTTCTTCTCCCCTGACCGACGTCGAGCCCTGCTGCCACTGCCTGGAACAACTGCCACCGCTGGAGGATCCTTTCCGCTTAAGGTACTGTGTTCCGCCTGGCTTCCCTTGCCACCGACTGTACGGGGTAGATTTAGTCCCCGGCTTTCGAACCTGGGAGTGCCTGGGACACTTTGGCTAAACTTTCTGAGCCACTCTAAACTCTTTTTGACTCTTTGCAAGACTTGAATCTCTAACTAACAGTGTGATCTTGGGCACATTTTCGCTCCGGCTACTCTAAGAGTGGGCCCTGCCTAGTGACTTTTGCTCACCTGTGACTTTGTGCTTCTTTAAGCCTATTGCAAGTGTTCTGGACCTTAGAGTGGTGTGTTTAACCCATTTCTGCTTTTTCTCTCCCTTTCTTGGAAACTACTAGAGTGTCATCTAACGTTAAGCACTCACCTCTGTTTTAATTAAGTGGTGTTAACCTAGAGTTGTCTAGATAGGAGAAAGGATTGAATCTACTTTCATTATAACTGTGTTTGAAGTGTTTACTATATTGTGCTAGAGTGTTTTTAACTTATGTGTATTTTAAATAAATAACTATATACTTTTGAAACCAAGCTCTGGTCAGTGTTTGCTTGTGCTATTGTGTTTTGGTACATATTGTGTATACTTTGCATACTGCCTAACTCTTCTTGAGAGAAGTCTGACTGCTCAGCCACAGCTACCAGGTAAATCTGGGTGGTACAGACTGCTACCAAAGGGGTTTACTGCTCTACCTGTAGTCTTAAATCTTTTGCAGTGTTCCCCAAGGGAACTGCACAGGTTTCTGCCTAACAGTGCACCCACACATGTGAGGTACCATTTTCATCGGGACACCTGTGGGAACGCGGGACGGTAGGCCATGTGTTGTGGGGGGCGTGTTTCGATGGGTGCGGCGAGCGAAATGTGCGGAAAAAGCGTTTTTTTCCCCACCTTTCCGACTTTGCAGGGCTGTCTGGGTAAAAAAATCTGGGGCGATGGGCGCAAATCACACCTCTGCGGATTCCCACGGGTGTCCTCTTTTCGAAAAAGCATGGGGTTCCCTGTTTTCCTCGGTGGCTTGGACACCCGAGGCCCATATCTGTAAGTTGCGCCGGTCGGCAGAATGTCGGAGATTTCCCTCTGACAACAGACTTGGGGTTACTTGTGTTTTAGGCTTTCCCCTTGGCGGCCAGGTAGGTGCACCCACACATGTGAGGTACCGTTTTCATCGGGACACCTGTGGGAACGCGGGACGGTAGGCCATGTGTTGTGGGGGGCGAGTTTCGATGGGTGCGGCGAGCGAAATGTGCGGAAAAAGCGTTTTTTTCCCCACATTTCCGACTTTGCAGGGCTGTCTGGGTAAAAAAATCTGGGGCGATGGGCGCAAATCACACCTCTGCGGATTCCCACGGGTGTCCTCTTTTCGAAAATGCATGGGGTTCCCTGTTTTCCTCGGTGGCTTGGACACCCGAGGCCCATATCTGTAAGTT
The DNA here is from genome assembly GCF_040938575.1 of Ambystoma mexicanum. Taxonomy (NCBI): domain Eukaryota; kingdom Metazoa; phylum Chordata; class Amphibia; order Caudata; family Ambystomatidae; genus Ambystoma; species Ambystoma mexicanum. Next base: position 1,265,597,153 of record NC_090929.1, on the reverse strand, counting down.
GCGCCGGTCGGCAGAATGTCGGAGATTTCCCTCTGACAACAGACTTGGGGTTACTTGTGTTTTAGGCTTTCCCCTTGGCGGCCAGGTAGGTGCACCCACACATGTGAGGTACCGTTTTCATCGGGACACCTGTGGGAACGCGGGACGGTAGGCCATGTGTTGTGGGGGGCGTGTTTCGATGGGTGCAGCGAGCGAAATGTGCGGAAAAAGCATTTTTTTCCCCACATTTCCGACTTTGCAGGGCTGTCTGGGTAAAAAAATCTGGGGCAATGGGCGCAAATCACACCTCTGCGGATTCCCACGGGTGTCCTCTTTTCGAAAATGCATGGGGTTCCCTGTTTTCCTCGCTGGCTTGGACACCCGAGGCCCATATCTGTAAGTTGCGCCGGTCGGCAGAATGTCTGAGATTTCCCTCTGACAACAGACTTGGGGTTACTTGTTTTTTAGGCTTTCCCCTTGGCGGCCAGGTAGGTGCACCCACACATGTGAGGTACCGTTTTCATCGGGACACCTGTGGGAACGCGGGACGGTAGGCCATGTGTTGTGGGGGGCGCGTTTCGATGGGTGCGGCGAGCGAAATGTGCGGAAAAAGCATTTTTTTCCCCACATTTCCGACTTTGCAGGGCTGTCTGGGTAAAAAAATCTGGGGCGATGGGCGCAAATCACACCTCTGCGGATTCCCACAGGTGTCCTCTTTTCGAAAATGCATGGGGTTCCCTGTTTTCCTCGGTGGCTTGGACACCCGAGGCCCATATCTGTAAGTTGCGCCGGTCGGCAGAATGGACAACAGACTTGGGGTTACTTGTGTTTTAGGCTTTCCCCTTGGCGGCCAGGTAGGTGCACCCACACATGTGAGGTACCGTTTTCATCGGGACACCTGTGGGAACGCGGGACGGTAGGCCATGTGTTGTGGGGGGCGTGTTTCGATGGGTGCGGCGAGCGAAATGTGCGGAAAAAGCGTTTTTTCCCCCACATTTACGACTTTGCAGGGCTGTCTGGGTAAAAAAATCTGGGGCGATGGGCGCAAATCACACCTCTGCGGATTCCCACGGGTGTCCTCTTTTCGAAAATGCATGGGGTTCCCTGTTTTCCTCGGTGGCTTGGACACCCGAGGCCCATATCTGTAAGTTGCGCCGGTCGGCAGAATGTCGGAGATTTCCCTCTGACAACAGACTTGGGGTTACTTGTGTTTTAGGCTTTCCCCTTGGCGGCCAGGTAGGTGCACCCACACATGTGAGGTACCGTTTTCATCGGGACACCTGTGGGAACGCGGGACGGTAGGCCATGTGTTGTGGGGGGCGTGTTTCGATGGGTGCGGCGAGCGAAATGTGCGAATAAAGCGTTTTTTTCCCCACATTTCCGACTTTGCAGGGCTGTCTGGGTAAAAAAATCTGGGGCGATGGGCGCAAATCACACCTCTGCGGATTCCCACGGGTGTCCTCTTTTCGAAAATGCATGGGGTTCCCTGTTTTCCTCGGTGGCTTGGACACCCGAGGCCCATATCTGTAAGTTGCGCCGGTCGGCAGAATGTCGGAGATTTCCCTCTGACAACAGACTTGGGGTTACTTGTGTTTTAGGCTTTCCCCTTGGCGGCCAGGTAGGTGCACCCACACATGTGAGGTACCGTTTTCATCGGGACACCTGTGGGAACGCGGGACGGTAGGCCATGTGTTGTGGGGGGCATGTTTCGATGGGTGCGGCGAGCGAAATGTGCGGAAAAAGCGTTTTTTTCCCCACATTTCCGACTTTGCAGGGCTGTCTGGGTAAAAAAATCTGGGGCGATGGGCGCAAATCACACCTCTGCGGATTCCCACGGGTGTTCTCTTTTCGAAAATGCATGGGGTTCCCTGTTTTCCTCGGTGGCTTGGACACCCGAGGCCCATATCTGTAAGTTGCGCCGGTCGGCAGAATGTCGGAGATTTCCCTCTGACAACAGACTTGGGGTTACTTGTGTTTTAGGCTTTCCCCTTGGCGGCCAGGTAGGTGCACCCACACATGTGAGGTACCGTTTTCATCGGGACACCTGTGGGAACGCGGGACGGTAGGCCATGTGTTGTGGGGGGCGTGTTTCGATGGGTGCGGCGAGCGAAATGTGCGGAAAAAGCGTTTTTTTCCCCACATTTCCGACTTTGCAGGGCTGTCTGGGTAAAAAAATCTGGGGCGATGGGCGCAAATCACACCTCTGCGGATTCCCACGGGTGTCCTCTTTTCGAAAAGGCATGGGGTTCCCTGTTTTCCTCGGTGGCTTGGACACCCGAGGCCCATATCTGTAAGTTGCGCCGGTCGGCAGAATGGACAACAGACTTGGGGTTACTTGTGTTTTAGGCTTTCCCTTTGGCGGCCAGGTAGGTGCACCCACACATGTGAGGTAACGTTTTCATCGGGACACCTGTGGGAACGCGGGACGGTAGGCCATGTGTTGTGGGGGGCGTGTTTCGATGGGTGCGGCGAGCGAAATGTGCGGAAAAAGCGTTTTTTTCCCCACATTTCCGACTTTGCAGGGCTGTCTGGGTAAAAAAATCTGGGGCGATGGGCGCAAATCACACCTCTGCGGATTCCCACGGGTGTCCTCTTTTCGAAAATGCATGGGGTTTCCTGTTTTCCTCGGTGGCTTGGACACCCGAGGCCCATATCTGTAAGTTGCGCCGGTCGGCAGAATGTCAGAGATTTCCCTCTGACAACAGACTTGGGGTTACTTGTGTTTTAGGCTTTCCCCTTGGCGGCCAGGTAGGTGCACCCACACATGTGAGGTACCATTTTCATCGGGACACCTGTGGGAACGCGGGACGGTAGGCCATGTGTTGTGGGGGGCGTGTTTCGATGGGTGCGGCGAGCGAAATGTGCGGAAAAAGCATTTTTTTCCCCACATTTCCGACTTTGCAGGGCTGTCTGGGTAAAAAAATCTGGGGCGATGGGCGCAAATCACACCTCTGCGGATTCCCACGGGTGTCCTCTTTTCGAAAATGCATGGGGTTCCCTGTTTTCCTCGGTGGCTTGGACACCCGAGGCCCATATCTGTAAGTTGCGCCGGTCGGCAGAATGTCTGAGATTTCCCTCTGACAACAGACTTGGGGTTACTTGTGTTTTAGGCTTTCCCCTTGGCGGCCAGGTAGGTGCACCCACACATGTGAGGTACCGTTTTCATCGGGACACCTGTGGGAACGCGGGACGGTAGGCCATGTGTTGTGGGGGGCGTGTTTCGATGGGTGCGGCGAGCAAAATGTGCGGAAAAAGCAGTTTTTTCCCCACATTTCCGACTTTGCAGGGCTGTCTGGGTAAAAAAATCTGGGGCGATGGGCGCAAATCACACCTCTGCGGATTCCCACGGGTGTCCTCTTTTCGAAAATGCATGGGGTTCCCTGTTTTCCTCGGTGGCTTGGACACCCGAGGCCCATATCTGTAAGTTGCGCCGGTCGGCAGAATGGACAACAGACTTGGGTTTACTTGTGTTTTAGGATTTCCCCTTGGCGGCCAGGTAGGTGCACCCACACATGTGAGGTACCGTTTTCATCGGGACACCTGTGGGAACGCGGGACGGTAGGCCATGTGTTGTGGGGGGCGTGTTTCGATGGGTGCGGCGAGCAAAATGTGCGGAAAAAGCGTTTTTTTCCCCACATTTCCGACTTTGCAGGGCTGTCTGGGTACAAAAATCTGGGGCGATGGGCGCAAATCACACCTCTGCGGATTCCCACGGGTGTCCTCTTTTCGAAAATGCATGGGGTTCCCTGTTTTCCTCGGTGGCTTGGACACCCGAGGCCCATATCTGTAAGTTGCGCTGTCGGCAGAATGGACAACAGACTTGGGGTTACTTGTGTTTTAGGCTTTCCCCTTGGCGGCCAGGTAGGTGCACCCACACATGTGAGGTACCGTTTTCATCGGGACACCTGTGGGAACGCGGGACGGTAGGCCATGTGTTGTGGGGGGCGTGTTTCGATGGGTGCGGCGAGCGAAATGTGCGGAAAAAGCGTTTTTTTCCCCACATTTCCGACTTTGCAGGGCTGTCTGGGTAAAAAAATTTGGGGCGATGGGCGCAAATCACACCTCTGCGGATTCCCACGTGTGTCCTCTTTTCGAAAATGCATGGGGTTCCCTGTTTTCCTCGGTGGCTTGGACACCCGAGGCCCATATCTGTAAGTTGCGCCGGTCGGCAGAATGTCGGAGATTTCCCTCTGACAACAGACTTGGGGTTACTTGTGTTTTAGGCTTTCCCCTTGGCGGCCAGGTAGGTGCACCCACACATGTGAGGTACCGTTTTCATCGGGACACCTGTGGGAACGCGGGACGGTAGGCCATGTGTTGTGGGGGGCGTGTTTCGATGGGTGCGGCGAGCGAAATGTGCGGAAAAAGCGTTTTTTTCCCCACATTTCCGACTTTGCAGGGCTGTCTGGGTAAAAAAATCTGGGGCGATGGGCGCAAATCACACCTCTGCGGATTCCCACGGGTGTCCTCTTTTCGAAAATGCATGGGGTTCCCTGTTTTCCTCGGTGGCTTGGACACCCGAGGCCCATATCTGTAAGTTGCGCCGGTCGGCAGAATGTCGGAGATTTCCCTCTGACAACAGACTTGGGGTTACTTGTGTTTTAGGCTTTCCCCTTGGCGGCCAGGTAGGTGCACCCACACATGTGAGGTACCGTTTTCATCGGGACACCTGTGGGAACGCGGGACGGTAGGCCATGTGTTGTGGGGGGCGTGTTTCGATGGGTGCGGCGAGCGAAATGTGCGGAAAAAGCATTTTTTTCCCCACATTTCCGACTTTGCAGGGCTGTCTGGGTAAAAAAATCTGGGGCGATGGGCGCAAATCACACCTCTGCGGAATCCCACGGGTGTCCTCTTTTCGAAAATGCATGGGTTTCCCTGTTTTCCTCGGTGGCTTGGACACCCGAGGCCCATATCTGTAAGTTGCGCCGGTCAGCAGAATGTCTGAGATTTCCCTCTGACAACAGACTTGGGGTTACTTGTGTTTTAGGCTTTCCCCTTGGCGGCCAGGTAGGTGCACCCACACATGTGAGGTACCGTTTTCATCGGGACACCTGTGGGAACGCCGGACGGTAGGCCATGTGTTGTGGGGGGCGTGTTTCGATGGGTGCTGCGAGCGAAATGTGCGGAAAAATCATTTTTTTCCCCACATTTCCGACTTTGCAGGGCTGTCTGGGTAAAAAAATCTGGGGCGATGGGCGCAAATCACACCTCTGCGGATTGCCACGGGTGTCCTCTTTTCGAAAATGCATGGGGTTCCCTGTTTTCCTCGCTGGCTTGGATACCCGAGGCCCATATCTGTAAGTTGCGCCGGTCGGCAGAATGTCTGAGATTTCCCTCTGACAACAGACTTGGGGTTACTTGTGTTTTAGGCTTTCCCCTTGGCGGCCAGGTAGGTGCACCCACACATGTGAGGTACCGTTTTCATCGGGACACCTGTGGGAACGCGGGACGGTAGGCCATGTGTTGTGGGGGGGCGTGTTTCGATGGGTGCGGCGAGCGAAATGTGCGGAAAAAGCGTTTTTTTCCCCACATTTCCGACTTTGCAGGGCTGTCTGGGTAAAAAAATCTGGGGCGATGGGCGCAAATCACACCTCTGCGGATTCCCACGGGTGTCCTCTTTTCGAAAATGCATGGGGTTCCCTGTTTTCCTCGGTGGCTTGGACACCCGAGGCCCATATCTGTAAGTTGCACCGGTCGGCAGAATGTCTGAGATTTCCCTCTGACAACAGACTTGGGGTTACTTGTGTTTTAGGCTTTCCCCTTGGCGGCCAGGTAGGTGCACCCACACATGTGAGGTACCGTTTTCATCGGGACACCTGTGGGAACGCAGGACGGTAGGCCATGTGTTGTGGGGGGCGTGTTTCGATGGGTGCGGCGAGCGAAATGTGCGGAAAAAGCGTTTTTTCCCCACATTTCCGACTTTGCAGGGCTGTCTGGGTAAAAAAATCTGGGGCGATGGGCGCAAATCACACCTCTGCCGATTCCCACGGGTGTCCTCTTTTCGAAAATGCATGGGGTTCCCTGTTTTCCTCGGTGGCTTGGACACCCGAGGCCCATATCTGTAAGTTGCGCCGGTCGGCAGAATGTCGGAGATTTCCCTCTGACAACAGACTTGGGGTTACTTGTGTTTTAGGCTTTCCCCTTGGCGGCCAGGTAGGTGCACCCACACATGTGAGGTACCGTTTTCATCGGGACACCTGTGGGAACGCGGGACGGTAGGCCATGTGTTGTGGGGGGCGTGTTTCGATGGGTGCGGCGAGCGAAATGTGCGGAAAAAGCGTTTTTTTCCCCACATTTCCGACTTTGCAGGGCTGTCTGGGTAAAAAAATCTGGGGCGATGGGCGCAAATCACACCTCTGCGGATTCCCACGGGTGTCCTCTTTTCGAAAATGCATGGGGTTCCCTGTTTTCCTCGGTGGCTTGGACACCCGAGGCCCATATCTGTAAGTTGCGCCGGTCGGCAGAATGGACAACAGACTTGGGGTTAGTTGTGTTTTAGGCTTTCCCCTTGGCGGCCAGGTAGGTGCACCCACACATGTGAGGTAACGTTTTCATCGGGACACCTGTGGGAACGCGGGACGGTAGGCCATGTGTTGTGGGGGGCGTGTTTCGATGGGTGCGGCGAGCGAAATGTGCGGAAAAAGCGTTTTTTTCCCCACATTTCCGACTTTGCAGGGCTGTCTGGGTAAAAAAATCTGGGGCGATGGGCGCAAATCACACCTCTGCGGATTCCCACGGGTGTCCTCTTTTCGAAAATGCATGGGGTTCCCTGTTTTCCTCGGTGGCTTGGACACCCGAGGCCCATATCTGTAAGTTGCGCCGGTCGGCAGAATGTCGGAGATTTCCCTCTGACAACAGACTTGGGGTTACTTGTGTTTTAGGCTTTCCCCTTGGCGGCCAGGTAGGTGCACCCACACATGTGAGGTACCGTTTTCATCGGGACACCTGTGGGAACGCGGGACGGTAGGCCATGTGTTGTGGGGGGCGTGTTTCGATGGGTGCGGCGAGCGAAATGTGCGGAAAAAGCGTTTTTTTCCCCACATTTCCGACTTTGCAGGGCTGTCTGGGTAAAAAAATCTGGGGCGATGGGCGCAAATCACACCTCTGCGGATTCCCACGGGTGTCCTCTTTTCGAAAATGCATGGGGTTCCCCGTTTTCCTCGGTGGCTTGGACACCCGAGGCCCATATCTGTAAGTTGCGCCGGTCGGCAGAATGTCGGAGATTTCCCTCTGACAACAGACTTGGGGTTACTTGTGTTTTAGGCTTTCCCCTTGGCGGCCAGGTAGGTGCACCCACACATGTGAGGTACCGTTTTCATCGGGACACCTGTGGGAACGCGGGACAGTAGGCCATGTGTTGTGGGGGGTGTGTTTCGATGGGTGCGGCGAGCGAAATGTGCGGAAAAAGCGTTTTTTTCCCCACATTTCCGACTTTGCAGGGCTGTCTGGGTAAAAAAATCTGGGGCGATGGGCGCAAATCACACCTCTGCGGATTCCCACGGGTGTCCTCTTTTCGAAAATGCATGGGGTTCCCTGTTTTCCTCGGTGGCTTGGACACCCGAGGCCCATATCTGTAAGTTGCGCCGGTCGGCAGAATGTCGGAGATTTCCCTCTGACAACAGACTTGGGGTTACTTGTGTTTTAGGCTTTCCCCTTGGCGGTCAGGTAGGTGCACCCACACATGTGAGGTACCGTTTTCATCGGGACACCTGTGGGAACGCGGGACGGTAGGCCATGCGTTGTGGGGGGCGTGTTTCGATGGGTGCGGCGAGCGAAATGTGCGGAAAAAGCGTTTTTTTCCCCACATTTCCGACTTTGCAGGGCTGTCTGGGTAAAAAAATCTGGGGCGATGGGCGCAAATCACACCTCTGCGGATTCCCACGGGTGTCCTCTTTTCGAAAATGCATGGGGTTCCCTGTTTTCCTCGGTGGCTTGGACACCCGAGGCCCATATCTGTAAGTTGCGCCGGTCGGCAGAATGTCGGAGATTTCCCTCTGACAACAGACTTGGGGTTACTTGTGTTTTAGGCTTTCCCCTTGGCGGCCAGGTACGTGCACCCACACATGTGAGGTACCGTTTTCATCGGGACACCTGTGGGAACGCGGGACGGTAGGCCATGTGTTGTGGGGGGCGTGTTTCGATGGGTGCTGCGAGCGAAATGTGCGGAAAAATCGTTTTTTTCCCCACATTTCCGACTTTGCAGGGCTGTCTGGGTAAAAAAATCTGGGGCGATGGGCGCAAATCACACCTCTGCGGATTCCCACGGGTGTCCTCTTTTCGAAAATGCATGGGGTTCCCTGTTTTCCTCGGTGGCTTGGACACCCGAGGCCCATATCTGTAAGTTGCCCCGGTCGGCAGAATGTCGGAGATTTCCCTCTGACAACAGACTTGGGGTTACTTGTGTTTTAGGCTTTCCCCTTGGCGGCCAGGTAGGTGCACCCACACATGTGAGGTACCGTTTTCATCGGGACACCTGTGGGAACGCGGGACGGTAGGCCATGTGTTGTGGGGGGGCGTGTTTCGATGGGTGCGGCGAGCGAAATGTGCGGAAAAAGCGTTTTTTTCCCCACATTTCCGACTTTGCAGGGCTGTCTGGGTAAAAAAATCTGGGGCGATGGGCGCAAATCACACCTCTGCGGATTCCCACGGGTGTCCTCTTTTCGAAAATGCATGGGGTTCCCTGTTTTCCTCGGTGGCTTGGACACCCGAGGCCCATATCTGTAAGTTGCGCCGGTCGGCAGAATGTCTGAGATTTCCCTCTGACAACAGACTTGGGGTTACTTGTGTTTTAGGCTTTCCCGTTGGCGGCCAGGTAGGTGCACCCACACATGTGAGGTACCGTTTTCATCGGGACACCTGTGGGAACGCGGGACGGTAGGCCATGTGTTGTGGGGGGCGTGTTTCGATGGGTGCGGCGAGCGAAATGTGCGGAAAAAGCGTTTTTTCCCCACATTTCTGACTTTGCAGGGCTGTCTGGGTAAAAAAATCTGGGGCGATGGGCGCAAATCACACCTCTGCGGATTCCCACGGGTGTCCTCTTTTCGAAAATGCATGGGGTTCCCTGTTTTCCTCGGTGGCTTGGACACCCGAGGCCCATATCTGTACGTTGCGCCGGTCGGCAGAATGTCGGAGATTTCCCTCTGACAACAGACTTGGGGTTACTTGTGTTTTAGGCTTTCCCCTTGGCGGCCAGGTAGGTGCACCCACACATGTGAGGTACCGTTTTCATCGGGACACCTGTGGGAACGCGGGACGGTAGGCCATGTGTTGTGGGGGGCGTGTTTCGATGGGTGCGGCGAGCGAAATGTGCGGAAAAAGCGTTTTTTTCCCCACATTTCCGACTTTGCAGGGCTGTCTGGGTAAACAAATCTGGGGCGATGGGCGCAAATCACACCTCTGCGGATTCCCACGGGTGTCCTCTTTTCGAAAATGCATGGGGTTCCCTGTTTTCCTCGGTGGCTTGGACACCCGAGGCCCATATCTGTAAGTTGCGCCGGTCGGCAGAATGGACAACAGACTTGGGGTTAGTTGTGTTTTAGGCTTTCCCCTTGGCGGCCAGGTAGGTGCACCCACACATGTGAGGTAACGTTTTCATCGGGACACCTGTGGGAACGTGGGACGGTAGGCCATGTGTTGTGGGGGGCGTGTTTCGATGGGTGCGGCGAGCGAAATGTGCGGAAAAAGCGTTTTTTTCCCCACATTTCCGACTTTGCAGGGCTGTCTGGGTAAAAAAATCTGGGGCGATGGGCGCAAATCACACCTCTGTGGATTCCCACGGGTGTCCTCTTTTCGAAAATGCATGGGGTTCCCTGTTTTCCTCGGTGGCTTGGACACCCGAGGCCCATATCTGTAAGTTGCGCCGGTCGGCAGAATGTCGGAGATTTCCCTCTGACAACAGACTTGGGGTTACTTGTGTTTTAGGCTTTCCCCTTGGCGGCCAGGTAGGTGCACCCACACATGTGAGGTACCGTTTTCATCGGGACACCTGTGGGAACGCGGGACGGTAGGCCATGTGTTGTGGGGGGCGTGTTTCGATGGGTGCGGCGAGCGAAATGTGCGGAAAAAGCGTTTTTTTCCCCACATTTCCGACTTTGCAGGGCTGTCTGGGTAAAAAAATCTGGGGCGATGGGCGCAAATCACACCTCTGCGGATTCCCACGGGTGTCCTCTTTTCGAAAATGCATGGGGTTCCCCGTTTTCCTCGGTGGCTTGGACACCCGAGGCCCATATCTGTAAGTTGCGCCGGTCGGCAGAATGTCGGAGATTTCCCTCTGACAACAGACTTGGGGTTACTTGTGTTTTAAGCTTTCCCCTTGGCGGCCAGGTAGGTGCACCCACACATGTGAGGTACCGTTTTCATCGGGACACCTGTGGGAACGTGGGACGGTAGGCCATGTGTTGTGGGGGGCGTGTTTCGATGGGTGCGGCGAGCGAAATGTGCGGAAAAAGCGTTTTTTTCCCCACATTTCCGACTTTGCAGGGCTGTCTGGGTAAAAAAATCTGGGGCGATGGGCGCAAATCACACCTCTGCGGATTCCCACGGGTGTCCTCTTTTCGAAAATGCATGGGGTTCCCTGTTTTCCTCGGTGGCTTGGACACCCGAGGCCCATATCTGTAAGTTGCGCCGGTCGGCAGAATGTCGGAGATTTCCCTCTGACAACAGACTTGGGGTTACTTGTGTTTTAGGCTTTCCCCTTGGCGGCCAGGTAGGTGCACCCACACATGTGAGGTACCGTTTTCATCGGGACACCTGTGGGAACGCGGGACGGTAGGCCATGTGTTGTGGGGGGCGTGTTTCGATGGGTGCGGCGAGCGAAATGTGCGGAAAAAGCGTTTTTTTCCCCACATTTCCGACTTTGCAGGGCTGTCTGGGTAAAAAAATCTGGGGCGATGGGCGCAAATCACACCTCTGCGGATTCCCACGGGTGTCCTCTTTTCGAAAATGCATGGGGTTCCCCGTTTTCCACGGTGGCTTGGACACCTGAGGCCCATATCTGTAAGTTGCGCCGGTCGGCAGAATGTCGGAGATTTCCCTCTGACAACAGACTTGGGGTTACTTGTGTTTTAGGCTTTCCCCTTGGCGGCCAGGTAGGTGCACCCACACATGTGAGGTACCGTTTTCATCGGGACACCTGTGGGAACGCGGGACGGTAGGCCATGTGTTGTGGGGGGCGTGTTTCGATGGGTGCGGCGAGCAAAATGTGCGGAAAAAGCGTTTTTTTCCCCACATTTCCGACTTTGCAGGGCTGTCTGGGTAAAAAAATCTGGGGCGATGGGCACAAATCACACCTCTGCGGATTCCCACGGGTGTCCTCTTTTCAAAAATGCATGGGGTTCCCTGTTTTCCTCGGTGGCTTGGACACCCGAGGCCCATATCTGTAAGTTGCGCCGGTCGGCAGAATGGACAACAGACTTGGGGTTACTTGTGTTTTAGGCTTTCCCCTTGGCGGCCAGGTAGGTGCACCCACACATGTGAGGTACCGCTTTCATCGGGACACCTGTGGGAACGCGGGACGGTAGGCCATGTGTTGTGGGGGGCGTGTTTCGATGGGTGCGGCGAGCGAAATGTGCGGAAAAAGCGTTTTTTTCCCCACATTTCCGACTTTGCAGGGCTGTCTGGGTAAAAAAATCTGGGGCGATGGGCGCAAATCACACCTCTGCGGATTCCCACGGGTGTCCTCTTTTCGAAAATGCATGGGGTTCCCTGTTTTCCTCGCTGGCTTGGACACCCGAGGCCCATATCTGTAAGTTGCGCCGGTCGGCAGAATGTCGGAGATTTCCCTCTGACAACAGACTTGGGGTTACTTGTGTTTTAGGCTTTCCCCTTGGCGGCCAGGTAGGTGCACCCACACATGTGAGGTACCGTTTTCATCGGGACACCTGTGGGAACGCGGGACGGTAGGCCATGTGTTGTGGGGGGCGTGTTTCGATGGGTGCGGCGAGCGAAATGTGCGGAAAAAGCGTTTTTTTCCCCACATTTCCGACTTTGCAGGGCTGTCTGGGTAAAAAAATCTGGGGCGATGGGCGCAAATCACACCTCTGCGGATTCCCACGGGTGTCCTCTTTTCGAAAATGCATGGGGTTCCCTGTTTTCCTCGGTGGCTTGGACACCCGAGGCACATATCTGTAAGTTGCGCCGGTCGGCAGAATGTCGGAGATTTCCCTCTGACAACAGACTTGGGGTTACTTGTGTTTTAGGCTTTCCCCTTGGCGGCCAGGTAGGTGCACCCACACATGTGAGGTACCGTTTTCATCGGGACACCGATGGGAACGCGGGACGGTAGGCCATGTGTTGTGGGGGGCGTGTTTCGATGGGTGCGGCGAGCGAAATGTGCGGAAAAAGCGTTTTTTTCCCCACATTTCCGACTTTGCAGGGCTGTCTGGGTAAAAAAATCTGGGGCGATGGGCGCAAATCACACCTCTGCGGATTCCCACGGGTGTCCTCTTTTCGAAAATGCATGGGGTTCCCTATTTTCCTCGGTGGCTTGGACACCCGAGGCCCATATCTGTAAGTTGCGCCGGTCGGCAGAATGTCGGAGATTTCCCTCTGACAACAGACTTGGGGTTACTTGTGTTTTAGGCTTTCCCCTTGGCGGCCAGGTAGGTGCACCCACACATGTGAGGTACCGTTTTCATCGGGACACCTGTGGGAACGCGGGACGGTAGGCCATGTGTTGTGGGGGGCGTGTTTCGATGGGTGCGGCGAGCGAAAAGTGCGGAAAAAGCATTTTTTTCCCCACATTTCCGACTTTGCAGGGCTGTCTGGGTAAAAAAATCTGGGGCGATGGGCGCAAATCACGGATTCCCACGGGTGTCCTCTTTTCGAAAATGCATGGGGTTCCCTGTTTTCCTCAGTGGCTTGGACACCCGAGGCCCATATCTGTAAGTTGCGCCGGTCGGCAGAATGTCGGAGATTTCCCTCTGACAACAGACTTGGGGTTACTTGTGTTTTAGGCTTTCCCCTTGGCGGCCAGGTAGGTGCACCCACACATGTGAGGTACCGTTTTCATCGGGACACCTGTGGGAACGCGGGACGGTAGGCCATGTGTTGTGGGGGGCGTGTTTCGATGGGTGCGGCGAGCGAAATGTGCGGAAAAAGCGTTTTTTTCCCCACATTTCCGACTTTGCAGGGCTGTCTGGGTAAAAAAATCTGGGGCGATGGGCGCCTATCACACCTCTGCGGATTCCCACGGGTGTCCTCTTTTCGAAAATGCATGGGGTTCCCTGTTTTCCTCGGTGGCTTGGACACCCGAGGCCCATATCTGTAAGTTGCGCCGGTCGGTAGAATGTCGGAGATTTCCCTCTGACAACAGACTTGGGGTTACTTGTGTTTTAGGCTTTCCCCTTGGCGGCCAGGTAGGTGCACCCACACATGTGAGGTACCGTTTTCATCGGGACACCTGTGGGAACGCGGGACGGTAGGCCATGTGTTGTGGGGGGCGTGTTTCGATGGGTGCGGCGAGCGAAATGTGCGGAAAAAGCGTTTTTTTCCCCACATTTCCGACTTTGCAGGGCTGTCTGGGTAAAAAAATCTGGGGCGATGGGCGCAAATCACACCTCTGCGGATTCCCACGGGTGTCCTCTTTTCGAAAATGCATGGGGTTCCCTGTTTTCCTCGGTGGCTTGGACACCCGAGGCCCATATCTGTAAGTTGCGCCGGTCGGCAGAATGTCGGAGATTTCCCTCTGACAACAGACTTGGGGTTACTTGTGTTTTAGGCTTTCCCCTTGGCGGCCAGGTAGGTGCACCCACACATGTGAGGTACCGTTTTCATCGGGACACCTGTGGGAACGCGGGACGGTAGGCCATGTGTTGTGGGGGGCGTGTTTCGATGGGTGCGGCGAGCGAAATGTGCGGAAAAAGCGTTTTTTTCCCCACATTTCCGACTTTGCAGGGCTGTCTGGGTAAAAAAATCTGGGGCGATGGGCGCAAATCACACCTCTGCGGATTCCCACGGGTGTCCTCTTTTCGAAAATGCATGGGGTTCCCCGTTTTCCTCGGTGGCTTGGACACCCGAGGCCCATATCTGTAAGTTGCGCCGGTCGGCAGAATGTCGGAGATTTCCCTCTGACAACAGACTTGGGGTTACTTGTGTTTTAGGCTTTCCCCTTGGCGGCCAGGTAGGTGCACCCACACATGTGAGGTACCGTTTTCATCGGGACACCTGTGGGAACGCGGGACGGTAGGCCATGTGTTGTGGGGGGCGTGTTTCGATGGGTGCGGCGAGCGAAATGTGCGGAAAAAGCGTTTTTTTCCCCACATTTCCGACTTTGCAGGGCTGTCTGGGTAAAAAAATCTGGGGCGATGGGCGCAAATCACACCTCTGCGGATTCCCACGGGTGTCCTCTTTTCGAAAATGCATGGGGTTCCCTGTTTTCCTCGGTGGCTTGGACACCTGAGGCCCATATCTGTAAGTTGCGCCGGTCGGCAGAATGTCGGAGATTTCCCTCTGACAACAGACTTGGGGTTACTTGTGTTTTAGGCTTTCCCCTTGGCGGCCAGGTAGGTGCACCCACACATGTGAGGTACCGTTTTCATCGGGACACCTGTGGGAACGCGGGACGGTAGGCCATGTGTTGTGGGGGGCATGTTTCGATGGGTGCGGCGAGCGAAATGTGCGGAAAAAGCGTTTTTTTCCCCACATTTCCGACTTTGCAGGGCTGTCTGGGTAAAAAAATCTGGGGCGATGGGCGCAAATCACACCTCTGCGGATTCCCACGGGTGTCCTCTTTTCGAAAATGCATGGGGTTCCCTGTTTTCCTCGGTGGCTTGGACACCCGAGGCCCATATCTGTAAGTTGCGCCGGTCGGCAGAATGGACAACAGACTTGGGGTTAGTTGTGTTTTAGGCTTTCCCCTTGGCGGCCAGGTAGGTGCACCCACACATGTGAGGTAACGTTTTCATCGGGACACCTGTGGGAACGCGGGACGGTAGGCCATGTGTTGTGGGGGGTGTGTTTCGATGGGTGCGGCGAGCGAAATGTGCGGAAAAAGCGTTTTTTTCCCCACATTTCCGACTTTGCAGGGCTGTCTGCGTAAAAAAATCTGGGGCGATGGGCGCAAATCACACCTCTGCGGATTCCCACGGGTGTCCTCTTTTCAAAAATGCATGGGGTTCCCTGTTTTCCTCGGTGGCTTGGACACCCGAGGCCCATATCTGTAAGTTGCGCCGGTCGGCAGAATGTCGGAGATTTCCCTCTGACAACAGACTTGGGGTTACTTGTGTTTTAGGCTTTCCCCTTGGCGGCCAGGTAGGTGCACCCACACATGTGAGGTACCGTTTTCATCAGGACACCTGTGGGAACGCGGGACGGTAGGCCATGTGTTGTGGGGGGCGTGTTTCGATGGGTGCGGCGAGCGAAATGTGCGGAAAAAGCAGTTTTTTCCCCACATTTCCGACTTTGCAGGGCTGTCTGGGTAAAAAAATCTGGGGCGATGGGCGCAAATCACACCTCTGCGGATTCCCACGGGTGTCCTCTTTTCGAAAATGCATGGGGTTCCCTGTTTTCCTCGGTGGCTTGGACACCCGAGGCCCATATCTGTAAGTTGCGCCGGTCGGCAGAATGGACAACAGACTTGGGGTTACTTGTGTTTTAGGATTTCCCCTTGGCGGCCAGGTAGGTGCACCCACACATGTGAGGTACCGTTTTCATCGGGACACCTGTGGGAACGCGGGACGGTAGGCCATGTGTTGTGGGGGGCGTGTTTCGATGGGTGCGGCGAGCAAAATGTGCGGAAAAAGCGTTTTTTTCCCCACATTTCCGACTTTGCAGGGCTGTCTGGGTACAAAAATCTGGGGCGATGGGCGCAAATCACACCTCTGCGGATTCCCACGGGTGTCCTCTTTTCGAAAATGCATGGGGTTCCCTGTTTTCCTCGGTGGCTTGGACACCCGAGGCCCATATCTGTAAGTTGCGCTGTCGGCAGAATGGACAACAGACTTGGGGTTACTTGTGTTTTAGGCTTTCCCCTTGGCGGCCAGGTAGGTGCACCCACACATGTGAGGTACCGTTTTCATCGGGACACCTGTGGGAACGCGGGACGGTAGGCCATGTGTTGTGGGGGGCGTGTTTCGATGGGTGCGGCGAGCGAAATGTGCGGAAAAAGCGTTTTTTTCCCCACATTTCCGACTTTGCAGGGCTGTCTGGGTAAAAAAATCTGGGGCGATGGGCGCAAATCACACCTCTGCGGATTCCCACGTGTGTCCTCTTTTCGAAAATGCATGGGGTTCCCTGTTTTCCTCGGTGGCTTGGACACCCGAGGCCCATATCTGTAAGTTGCGCCGGTCGGCAGAATGTCGGAGATTTCCCTCTGACAACAGACTTGGGGTTACTTGTGTTTTAGGCTTTCCCCTTGGCGGCCAGGTAGGTGCACCCACACATGTGAGGTACCGTTTTCATCGGGACACCTGTGGGAACGCGGGACGGTAGGCCATGTGTTGTGGGGGGCGTGTTTCGATGGGTGCGGCGAGCGAAATGTGCGGAAAAAGCGTTTTTTTCCCCACATTTCCGACTTTGCAGGGCTGTCTGGGTAAAAAAATCTGGGGCGATGGGCGCAAATCACACCTCTGCGGATTCCCACGGGTGTCCTCTTTTCGAAAATGCATGGGGTTCCCTGTTTTCCTCGGTGGCTTGGACACCCGAGGCCCATATCTGTAAGTTGCGCCGGTCGGCAGAATGTCGGAGATTTCCCTCTGACAACAGACTTGGGGTTACTTGTGTTTTAGGCTTTCCCCTTGGCGGCCAGGTAGGTGCACCCACACATGTGAGGTACCGTTTTCATCGGGACACCTGTGGGAACGCGGGACGGTAGGCCATGTGTTGTGGGGGGCGTGTTTCGATGGGTGCTGCGAGCGAAATGTGCGGAAAAATCATTTTTTTCCCCACATTTCCGACTTTGCAGGGCTGTCTGGGTAAAAAAATCTGGGGCGATGGGCGCAAATCACACCTCTGCGGATTGCCACGGGTGTCCTCTTTTCGAAAATGCATGGGGTTCCCTGTTTTCCTCGCTGGCTTGGATACCCGAGGCCCATATCTGTAAGTTGCGCCGGTCGGCAGAATGTCTGAGATTTCCCTCTGACAACAGACTTGGGGTTACTTGTGTTTTAGGCTTTCCCCTTGGCGGCCAGGTAGGTGCACCCACACATGTGAGGTACCGTTTTCATCGGGACACCTGTGGGAACGCGGGACGGTAGGCCATGTGTTGTGGGGGGGCGTGTTTCGATGGGTGCGGCGAGCGAAATGTGCGGAAAAAGCGTTTTTTTCCCCACATTTCCGACTTTGCAGGGCTGTCTGGGTAAAAAAATCTGGGGCGATGGGCGCAAATCACACCTCTGCGGATTCCCACGGGTGTCCTCTTTTCGAAAATGCATGGGGTTCCCTGTTTTCCTCGGTGGCTTGGACACCCGAGGCCCATATCTGTAAGTTGCACCGGTCGGCAGAATGTCTGAGATTTCCCTCTGACAACAGACTTGGGGTTACTTGTGTTTTAGGCTTTCCCCTTGGCGGCCAGGTAGGTGCACCCACACATGTGAGGTACCGTTTTCATCGGGACACCTGTGGGAACGCGGGACGGTAGGCCATGTGTTGTGGGGGGCGTGTTTCGATGGGTGCGGCGAGCGAAATGTGCGGAAAAAGCGTTTTTTCCCCACATTTCCGACTTTGCAGGGCTGTCTGGGTAAAAAAATCTGGGGCGATGGGCGCAAATCACACCTCTGCGGATTCCCACGGGTGTCCTCTTTTCGAAAATGCATGGGGTTCCCTGTTTTCCTCGGTGGCTTGGACACCCGAGGCCCATATCTGTAAGTTGCGCCGGTCGGCAGAATGTCGGAGATTTCCCTCTGACAACAGACTTGGGGTTACTTGTGTTTTAGGCTTTCCCCTTGGCGGCCAGGTAGGTGCACCCACACATGTGAGGTACCGTTTTCATCGGGACACCTGTGGGAACGCGGGACGGTAGGCCATGTGTTGTGGGGGGCGTGTTTCGATGGGTGCGGCGAGTGAAATGTGCGGAAAAAGCGTTTTTTTCCCCACATTTCCGACTTTGCAGGGCTGTCTGGGTAAAAAAATCTGGGGCGATGGGCGCAAATCACACCTCTGCGGATTCCCACGGGTGTCCTCTTTTCGAAAATGCATGGGGTTCCCTGTTTTCCTCGGTGGCTTGGACACCCGAGGCCCATATCTGTAAGTTGCGCCGGTCGGCAGAATGGACAACAGACTTGGGGTTAGTTGTGTTTTAGGCTTTCCCCTTGGCGGCCAGGTAGGTGCACCCACACATGTGAGGTAACGTTTTCATCGGGACACCTGTGGGAACGCGGGACGGTAGGCCATGTGTTGTGGGGGGCGTGTTTCGATGGGTGCGGCGAGCGAAATGTGCGGAAAAAGCGTTTTTTTCCCCACATTTCCGACTTTGCAGGGCTGTCTGGGTAAAAAAATCTGGGGCGATGGGCGCAAATCACACCTCTGCGGATTCCCACGGGTGTCCTCTTTTCGAAAATGCATGGGGTTCCCTGTTTTCCTCGGTGGCTTGGACACCCGAGGCCCATATCTGTAAGTTGCGCCGGTCGGCAGAATGTCGGAGATTTCCCTCTGACAACAGACTTGGGGTTACTTGTGTTTTAGGCTTTCCCCTTGGCGGCCAGGTAGGTGCACCCACACATGTGAGGTACCGTTTTCATCGGGACACCTGTGGGAACGCGGGACGGTAGGCCATGTGTTGTGGGGGGCGTGTTTCGATGGGTGCGGCGAGCGAAATGTGCGGAAAAAAGGTTTTTTTCCCCACATTTCCGACTTTGCAGGGCTGTCTGGGTAAAAAAATCTGGGGCGATGGGCGCAAATCACACCTCTGCGGATTCCCACGGGTGTCCTCTTTTCGAAAATGCATGGGGTTCCCCGTTTTCCTCGGTGGCTTGGACACCCGAGGCCCATATCTGTAAGTTGCGCCGGTCGGCAGAATGTCGGAGATTTCCCTCTGACAACAGACTTGGGGTTACTTGTGTTTTAGGCTTTCCCCTTGGCGGCCAGGTAGGTGCACCCACACATGTGAGGTACCGTTTTCATCGGGACACCTGTGGGAACGCGGGACGGTAGGCCATGTGTTGTGGGGGGCGTGTTTCGATGGGTGCGGCGAGCGAAATGTGCGGAAAAAGCGTTTTTTTCCCCACATTTCAGACTTTGCAGGGCTGTCTGGGTAAAAAAATCTGGGGCGATGGGCGCAAATCACACCTCTGCGGATTCCCACGGGTGTCCTCTTTTCGAAAATGCATGGGGTTCCCTGTTTTCCTCGGTGGCTTGGACACCCGAGGCCCATATCTGTAAGTTGCGCCGGTCGGCAGAATGTCGGAGATTTCCCTCTGACAACAGACTTGGGGTTACTTGTGTTTTAGGCTTTCCCCTTGGCGGTCAGGTAGGTGCACCCACACATGTGAGGTACCGTTTTCATCGGGACACCTGTGGGAACGCGGGACGGTAGGCCATGTGTTGTGGGGGGCGTGTTTCGATGGGTGCGGCGAGCGAAATGTGCGGAAAAAGCGTTTTTTTCCCCACATTTCCGACTTTGCAGGGCTGTCTGGGTAAAAAAATCTGGGGCGATGGGCGCAAATCACACCTCTGCGGATTCCCACGGGTGTCCTCTTTTCGAAAATGCATGGGGTTCCCTGTTTTCCTCGGTGGCTTGGACACCCGAGGCCCATATCTGTAAGTTGCGCCGGTCGGCAGAATGTCGGAGATTTCCCTCTGACAACAGACTTGGGGTTACTTGTGTTTTAGGCTTTCCCCTTGGCGGCCAGGTAGGTGCACCCACACATGTGAGGTACCGTTTTCATCGGGACACCTGTGGGAACGCGGGACGGTAGGCCATGTGTTGTGGGGGGCGTGTTTCGATGGGTGCGGCGAGCGAAATGTGCGGAAAAAGCGTTTTTTTCCCCACATTTCCGACTTTGCAGGGCTGTCTGGGTAAAAAAATCTGGGGCGATGGGCGCAAATCACACCTCTGCGGATTCCCACGGGTGTCCTCTTTTCGAAAATGCATGGGTTTCCCTGTTTTCCTCGGTGGCTTGGACACCTGAGGCCCATATCTGTAAGTTGCGCCGGTCGGCAGAATGTCTGAGATTTCCCTCTGACAACAGACTTGGGGTTACTTGTGTTTTAGGCTTTCCCCTTGGCGGCCAGGTAGGTGCACCCACACATGTGAGGTACCGTTTTCATCGGGACACCTGTGGGAACGCGGGACGGTAGGCCATGTGTTGTGGGGGGCGTGTTTCGATGGGTGCTGCGAGCGAAATGTGCGGAAAAATCGTTTTTTTCCCCACATTTCCGACTTTGCAGGGCTGTCTGGGTAAAAAAATCTGGGGCGATGGGCGCAAATCACACCTCTGCGGATTCCCACGGGTGTCCTCTTTTCGAAAATGCATGGGGTTCCCTGTTTTCCTCGGTGGCTTGGACACCCGAGGCCCATATCTGTAAGTTGCCCCGGTCGGCAGAATGTCGGAGATTTCCCTCTGACAACAGACTTGGGGTTACTTGTGTTTTAGGCTTTCCCCTTGGCGGCCAGGTAGGTGCACCCACACATGTGAGGTACCGTTTTCATCGGGACACCTGTGGGAACGCGGGACGGTAGGCCATGTGTTGTGGGGGGGCGTGTTTCGATGGGTGCGGCGAGCGAAATGTGCGGAAAAAGCGTTTTTTTCCCCACATTTCCGACTTTGCAGGGCTGTCTGGGTAAAAAAATCTGGGGCGATGGGCGCAAATCACACCTCTGCGGATTCCCACGGGTGTCCTCTTTTCGAAAATGCATGGGGTTCCCTGTTTTCCTCGGTGGCTTGGACACCCGAGGCCCATATCTGTAAGTTGCGCCGGTCGGCAGAATGTCTGAGATTTCCCTCTGACAACAGACTTGGGGTTACTTGTGTTTTAGGCTTTCCCCTTGGCGGCCAGGTAGGTGCACCCACACATGTGAGGTACCGTTTTCATCGGGACACCTGTGGGAACGCGGGACGGTAGGCCATGTGTTGTGGGGGGCGTGTTTCGATGGGTGCGGCGAGCGAAATGTGCGGAAAAAGCGTTTTTTCCCCACATTTCTGACTTTGCAGGGCTGTCTGGGTAAAAAAATCTGGGGCGATGGGCGCAAATCACACCTCTGCGGATTCCCACGGGTGTCCTCTTTTCGAAAATGCATGGGGTTCCCTGTTTTCCTCGGTGGCTTGGACACCCGAGGCCCATATCTGTACGTTGCGCCGGTCGGCAGAATGTCGGAGATTTCCCTCTGACAACAGACTTGGGGTTACTTGTGTTTTAGGCTTTCCCCTTGGCGGCCAGGTAGGTGCACCCACACATGTGAGGTACCGTTTTCATCGGGACACCTGTGGGAACGCGGGACGGTAGGCCATGTGTTGTGGGGGGCGTGTTTCGATGGGTGCGGCGAGCGAAATGTGCAGAAAAAGCGTTTTTTTCCCCACATTTCCGACTTTGCAGGGTTGTCTGGGTAAAAAAATCTGGGGCGATGGGCGCAAATCACACCTCTGCGGATTCCCACGGGTGTCCTCTTTTCGAAAATGCATGGGGTTCCCTGTTTTCCTCGGTGGCTTGGACACCCGAGGCCCATATCTGTAAGTTGCGCCGGTCGGCAGAATGGACAACAGACTTGGGGTTAGTTGTGTTTTAGGCTTTCCCCTTGGCGGCCAGGTAGGTGCACCCACACATGTGAGGTAACGTTTTCATCGGGACACCTGTGGGAACGTGGGACGGTAGGCCATGTGTTGTGGGGGGCGTGTTTCGATGGGTGCGGCGAGCGAAATGTGCGGAAAAAGCGTTTTTTTCCCCACATTTCCGACTTTGCAGGGCTGTCTGGGTAAAAAAATCTGGGGCGATGGGCGCAAATCACACCTCTGCGGATTCCCACGGGTGTCCTCTTTTCGAAAATGCATGGGGTTCCCTGTTTTCCTCGGTGGCTTGGACACCCGAGGCCCATATCTGTAAGTTGCGCCGGTCGGCAGAATGTCGGAGATTTCCCTCTGACAACAGACTTGGGGTTACTTGTGTTTTAGGCTTTCCCCTTGGCGGCCAGGTAGGTGCACCCACACATGTGAGGTACCGTTTTCATCGGGACACCTGTGGGAACGCGGGACGGTAGGCCATGTGTTGTGGGGGGCGTGTTTCGATGGGTGCGGCGAGCGAAATGTGCGGAAAAAGCGTTTTTTTCCCCACATTTCCGACTTTGCAGGGCTGTCTGGGTAAAAAAATCTGGGGCGATGGGCGCAAATCACACCTCTGCGGATTCCCACGGGTGTCCTCTTTTCGAAAATGCATGGGGTTCCCCGTTTTCCTCGGTGGCTTGGACACCCGAGGCCCATATCTGTAAGTTGCGCCGGTCGGCAGAATGTCGGAGATTTCCCTCTGACAACAGACTTGGGGTTACTTGTGTTTTAAGCTTTCCCCTTGGCGGCCAGGTAGGTGCACCCACACATGTGAGGTACCGTTTTCATCGGGACACCTGTGGGAACGTGGGACGGTAGGCCATGTGTTGTGGGGGGCGTGTTTCGATGGGTGCGGCGAGCGAAATGTGCGGAAAAAGCGTTTTTTTCCCCACATTTCCGACTTTGCAGGGCTGTCTGGGTAAAAAAATCTGGGGCGATGGGCGCAAATCACACCTCTGCGGATTCCCACGGGTGTCCTCTTTTCGAAAATGCATGGGGTTCCCTGTTTTCCTCGGTGGCTTGGACACCCGAGGCCCATATCTGTAAGTTGCGCCGGTCGGCAGAATGTCGGAGATTTCCCTCTGACAACAGACTTGGGGTTACTTGTGTTTTAGGCTTTCCCCTTGGCGGCCAGGTAGGTGCACCCACACATGTGAGGTACCGTTTTCATCGGGACACCTGTGGGAACGCGGGACGGTAGGCCATGTGTTGTGGGGGGCGTGTTTCGATGGGTGCGGCGAGCGAAATGTGCGGAAAAAGCGTTTTTTTCCCCACATTTCCGACTTTGCAGGGCTGTCTGGGTAAAAAAATCTGGGGCGATGGGCGCAAATCACACCTCTGCGGATTCCCACGGGTGTCCTCTTTTCGAAAATGCATGGGGTTCCCCGTTTTCCTCGGTGGCTTGGACACCTGAGGCCCATATCTGTAAGTTGCGCCGGTCGGCAGAATGTCGGAGATTTCCCTCTGACAACAGACTTGGGGTTACTTGTGTTTTAGGCTTTCCCCTTGGCGGCCAGGTAGGTGCACCCACACATGTGAGGTACCGTTTTCATCGGGACACCTGTGGGAACGCGGGACGGTAGGCCATGTGTTGTGGGGGGCGTGTTTCGATGGGTGCGGCGAGCAAAATGTGCGGAAAAAGCGTTTTTTACCCCACATATCCAACTTTGCAGGGCTGTCTGGGTAAAAAAATCTGGGGCGATGGGCGCAAATTACACCTCTGCGGATTCCCACGGGTGTCCTCTTTTCGAAAATGCATGGGGTTCCCTGTTTTCCTCGGTGGCTTGGACACCCGAGGCCCATATCTGTAAGTTGCGCCGGTCGGCAGAATGTCGGAGATTTCCCTCTGACAACAGACTTGGGGTTACTTGTGTTTTAGGCTTTCCCCTTGGCGGCCAGGTAGGTGCACCCACACATGTGAGGTACCGTTTTCATCGGGACACCTGTGGGAACGCGGGACGGTAGGCCATGTGTTGTGGGGGGCGTGTTTCGATGGGTGCGGCGAGCGAAATGTGCGGAAAAAGCGTTTTTTTCCCCACATTTCCGACTTTGCAGGGCTGTCTGGGTAAAAAAATCTGGGGCGATGGGCACAAATCACACCTCTGCGGATTCCCACGGGTGTCCTCTTTTCAAAAATGCATGGGGTTCCCTGTTTTCCTCGGTGGCTTGGACACCCGAGGCCCATATCTGTAAGTTGCGCCGGTCGGCAGAATGGACAACAGACTTGGGGTTACTTGTGTTTTAGGCTTTCCCCTTGGCGGCCAGGTAGGTGCACCCACACATGTGAGGTACCGTTTTCATCGGGACACCTGTGGGAACGCGGGACGGTAGGCCATGTGTTGTGGGGGGCGTGTTTCGATGGGTGCGGCGAGCAAAATGTGCGGAAAAAGCGTTTTTTTCCCCACATTTCCGACTTTGCAGGGCTGTCTGGGTAAAAAAATCTGGGGCGATGGGCGCAAATCACACCTCTGCGGATTCCCACGGGTGTCCTCTTTTCGAAAATGCATGGGGTTCCCTGTTTTCCTCGCTGGCTTGGACACCCGAGGCCCATATCTGTAAGTTGCGCCGGTCGGCAGAATGTCGGAGATTTCCCTCTGACAACAGACTTGGGGTTACTTGTGTTTTAGGCTTTCCCCTTGGCGGCCAGGTAGGTGCACCCACACATGTGAGGTACCGTTTTCATCGGGACACCTGTGGGAACGCGGGACGGTAGGCCATGTGTTGTGGGGGGCGTGTTTCGATGGGTGCGGCGAGCGAAATGTGCGGAAAAAGCGTTTTTTTCCCCACATTTCCGACTTTGCAGGGCTGTCTGGGTAAAAAAATCTGGGGCGATGGGCGCAAATCACACCTCTGCGGATTCCCACGGGTGTCCTCTTTTCGAAAATGCATGGGGTTCCCTGTTTTCCTCGGTGGCTTGGACACCCGAGGCCCATATCTGTAAGTTGCGCCGGTCGGCAGAATGTCGGAGATTTCCCTCTGACAACAGACTTGGGGTTACTTGTGTTTTAGGCTTTCCCCTTGGCGGCCAGGTAGGTGCACCCACACATGTGAGGTACCGTTTTCATCGGGACACCTGTGGGAACACGGGACGGTAGGCCATGTGTTGTGGGGGGCGTGTTTCGATGGGTGCGGCGAGCGAAATGTGTGGAAAAAGCGTTTTTTTCCCCACATTTCCGACTTTGCAGGGCTGTCTGGGTAAAAAAATCTGGGGCGATGGGCGCAAATCACACCTCTGCGGATTCCCACGGGTGTCCTCTTTTCGAAAATGCATGGGGTTCCCTGTTTTCCTCGGTGGCTTGGACACCCGAGGCCCATATCTGTAAGTTGCGCCGGTCGGTAGAATGTCGGAGATTTCCCTCTGACAACAGACTTGGGGTTACTTGTGTTTTAGGCTTTCCCCTTGGCGGCCAGGTAGGTGCACCCACACATGTGAGGTACCATTTTCATCGGGACACCTGTGGGAACGCGGGACGGTAGGCCATGTGTTGTGGGGGGCGTGTTTCGATGGGTGCGGCGAGCGAAATGTGCGGAAAAAGCGTTTTTTTCCCCACATTTCCGACTTTGCAGGGCTGTCTGGGTAAAAAAATCTGGGGCGATGGGCGCAAATCACACCTCTGCGGATTCCCACGGGTGTCCTCTTTTCGAAAATGCATGGGGTTCCCTGTTTTCCTCGCTGGCTTGGACACCCGAGGCCCATATCTGTAAGTTGCGCCGGTCGGCAGAATGTCGGAGATTTCCCTCTGACAACAGACTTGGGGTTACTTGTGTTTTAGGCTTTCCCCTTGGCGGCCAGGTAGGTGCACCCACACATGTGAGGTACCGTTTTCATCGGGACACCTGTGGGAACGCGGGACGGTAGGCCATGTGTTGTGGGGGGCGTGTTTCGATGGGTGCGGCGAGCGAAATGTGCGGAAAAAGCGTTTTTTTCCCCACATTTCCGACTTTGCAGGGCTGTCTGGGTAAAAAAATCTGGGGCGATGGGCGCAAATCACACCTCTGCGGATTCCCACGGGTGTCCTCTTTTCGAAAATGCATGGGGTTCCCTGTTTTCCTCGGTGGCTTGGACACCCGAGGCCCATATCTGTAAGTTGCGCCGGTCGGCAGAATGTCGGAGATTTCCCTCTGACAACAGACTTGGGGTTACTTGTGTTTTAGGCTTTCCCCTTGGCGGCCAGGTAGGTGCACCCACACATGTGAGGTACCGTTTTCATCGGGACACCTGTGGGAACACGGGACGGTAGGCCATGTGTTGTGGGGGGCGTGTTTCGATGGGTGCGGCGAGCGAAATGTGTGGAAAAAGCGTTTTTTTCCCCACATTTCCGACTTTGCAGGGCTGTCTGGGTAAAAAAATCTGGGGCGATGGGCGCAAATCACACCTCTGCGGATTCCCACGGGTGTCCTCTTTTCGAAAATGCATGGGGTTCCCTGTTTTCCTCGGTGGCTTGGACACCCGAGGCCCATATCTGTAAGTTGCGCCGGTCGGTAGAATGTCGGAGATTTCCCTCTGACAACAGACTTGGGGTTACTTGTGTTTTAGGCTTTCCCCTTGGCGGCCAGGTAGGTGCACCCACACATGTGAGGTACCATTTTCATCGGGACACCTGTGGGAACGCGGGACGGTAGGCCATGTGTTGTGGGGGGCGTGTTTCGATGGGTGCGGCGAGCGAAATGTGCGGAAAAAGCGTTTTTTTCCCCACATTTCCGACTTTGCAGGGCTGTCTGGGTAAAAAAATCTGGGGCGATGGGCGCAAATCACACCTCTGCGGATTCCCACGGGTGTCCTCTTTTCGAAAATGCATGGGGTTCCCTGTTTTCCTCGGTGGCTTGGACACCCGAGGCCCATATCTGTAAGTTGCGCCGGTCGGCAGAATGTCGGAGATTTCCCTCTGACAACAGACTTGGGGTTACTTGTGTTTTAGGCTTTCCCCTTGGCGGCCAGGTAGGTGCACCCACACATGTGAGGTACCGTTTTCATCGGGACACCTGTGGGAACGCGGGACGGTAGGCCATGTGTTGTGGGGGGCGTGTTTCGATGGGACCGGCGAGCGAAATGTGCGGAAAAAGCGTTTTTTTCCCCACATTTCCGACTTTGCAGGGCTGTCTGGGTAAAAAAATCTGGGGCGATGGGCGCAAATCACACCTCTGCGGATTCCCACGGGTGTCCTCTTTTCGAAAATGCATGGGGTTCCCCGTTTTCCTCGGTGGCTTGGACACCCGAGGCCCATATCTGTAAGTTGCGCCGGTCGGCAGAATGTCGGAGATTTCCCTCTGACAACAGACTTGGGGTTACTTGTGTTTTAGGATTTCCCCTTGGCGGCCAGGTAGGTGCACCCACACATGTGAGGTACCGTTTTCATCGGGACACCTGTGGGAACGCGGGACGGTAGGCCATGTGTTGTGGGGGGCGTGTTTCGATGGGTGCGGCGAGCGAAATGTGCGGAAAAAGCGTTTTTTTCCCCACATTTCCGACTTTGCAGGGCTGTCTGGGTAAAAAAATCTGGGGCGATGGGCGCAAATCACACCTCTGCGGATTCCCACGGGTGTCCTCTTTTCGAAAATGCATGGGGTTCCCTGTTTTCCTCGGTGGCTTGGACACCCGAGGCCCATATCTGTAAGTTGCGCCGGTCGGCAGAATGTCGGAGATTTCCCTCTGACAACAGACTTGGGGTTACTTGTGTTTTAGGCTTTCCCCTTGGCGGCCAGGTAGGTGCACCCACACATGTGAGGTACCGTTTTCATCGGGACACCTGTGGGAACGCGGGACGGTAGGCCATGTGTTGTGGGGGGCATGTTTCGATGGGTGCGGCGAGCAAAATGTGCGGAAAAAGCGTTTTTTTCCCCACATTTCCGACTTTGCAGGGCTGTCTGGGTAAAAAAATCTGGGGCGATGGGCGCAAATCACACCTCTGCGGATTCCCACGGGTGTCCTCTTTTCGAAAATGCATGGGGTTCCCTGTTTTCCTCGGTGGCTTGGACACCCGAGGCCCATATCTGTAAGTTGCGCCGGTCGGCAGAATGGACAACAGACTTGGGGTTAGTTGTGTTTTAGGCTTTCCCCTTGGCGGCCAGGTAGGTGCACCCACACATGTGAGGTAACGTTTTCATCGGGACACCTGTGGGAACGCGGGACGGTAGGCCATGTGTTGTGGGGGGTGTGTTTCGATGGGTGCGGCGAGCGAAATGTGCGGAAAAAGCGTTTTTTTCCCCACATTTCCGACTTTGCAGGGCTGTCTGCGTAAAAAAATCTGGGGCGATGGGCGCAAATCACACCTCTGCGGATTCCCACGGGTGTCCTCTTTTCAAAAATGCATGGGGTTCCCTGTTTTCCTCGGTGGCTTGGACACCCGAGGCCCATATCTGTAAGTTGCGCCGGTCGGCAGAATGTCGGAGATTTCCCTCTGACAACAGACTTGGGGTTACTTGTGTTTTAGGCTTTCCCCTTGGCGGCCAGGTAGGTGCACCCACACATGTGAGGTACCGTTTTCATCGGGACACCTGTGGGAACGCGGGACGGTAGGCCATGTGTTGTGGGGGGCGTGTTTCGATGGGTGCGGCGAGCGAAATGTGCAGAAAAAGCGTTTTTTTCCCCACATTTCCGACTTTGCAGGGCTGTCTGGGTAAAAAAATCTGGGGCGATGGGCGCAAATCACACCTCTGCGGATTCCCACGGGTGTCCTCTTTTCGAAAATGCATGGGGTCCCCGTTTTCCTCGGTGGCTTGGACAGCCGAGGCCCATATCTGTAAGTTGCGCCGGTCGGCAGAATGTCGGAGATTTCCCTCTGACAACAGACTTGGGGTTACTTGTGTTTTAGGCTTTCCCCTTGGCGGCCAGGTAGGTGCACCCACACATGTGAGGTACCGTTTTCATCGGGACACCTGTGGGAACGCGGGACGGTAGGCCATGTGTTGTGGGGGGCGTGTTTCGATGGGTGCGGCGAGCGAAATGTGCGGAAAAAGCGTTTTTTTCCCCACATTTCCGACTTTGCAGGGCTGTCTGGGTAAAAAAATCTGGGGCGATGGGCGCAAATCACACCTCTGCGGATTCCCACGGGTGTCCTCTTTTCGAAAATGCATGGGGTTCCCTGTTTTCCTCGGTGGCTTGGACACCCGAGGCCCATATCTGTAAGTTGAGCCGGTCGGCAGAATGTCGGAGATTTCCCTCTGACAACAGACTTGGGGTTACTTGTGTTTTAGGCTTTCCCCTTGGCGGCCAGGTAGGTGCACCCACACATGTGAGGTACCGTTTTCATCGGGACACCTGTGGGAACGCGGGACGGTAGGCCATGTGTTGTGGGGGGCGTGTTTCGATGGGTGCGGCGAGCGAAATGTGCGGAAAAAGCGTTTTTTTCCCCACATTTCCGACTTTGCAGGGCTGTCTGGGTAAAAAAATCTGGGGCGATGGGCGCAAATCACACCTCTGCGGATTCCCACGGGTGTCCTCTTTTCGAAAATGCATGGGGTTCCCCGTTTTCCTCGGTGGCTTGGACACCCGAGGCCCATATCTGTAAGTTGCGCCGGTCGGCAGAATGTCGGAGATTTCCCTCTGACAACAGACTTGGGGTTACTTGTGTTTTAGGCTTTCCCCTTGGCGGCCAGGTAGGTGCACCCACACATGTGAGGTACCGTTTTCATCGGGACACCTGTGGGAACGCGGGACGGTAGGCCATGTGTTGTGGGGGGCGTGTTTCGATGGGTGCGGCGAGCGAAATGTGAGGAAAAAGCGTTTTTTTCCCCACATTTCCGACTTTGCAGGGCTGTCTGGGTAAAAAAATCTGGGGCGATGGGCACAAATCACACCTCTGCGGATTCCCACGGGTGTCCTCTTTTCAAAAATGCATGGGGTTCCCTGTTTTCCTCGGTGGCTTGGACACCCGAGGCCCATATCTGTAAGTTGCGCCGGTCGGCAGAATGGACAACAGACTTGGGGTTACTTGTGTTTTAGGCTTTCCCCTTGGCGGCCAGGTAGGTGCACCCACACATGTGAGGTACCGTTTTCATCGGGACACCTGTGGGAACGCGGGACGGTAGGCCATGTGTTGTGGGGGGCGTGTTTCGATGGGTGCGGCGAGCGAAATGTGCGGAAAAAGCGTTTTTTTCCCCACATTTCCGACTTTGCAGGGCTGTCTGGGTAAAAAAATCTGGGGCGATGGGCGCAAATCACACCTCTGCGGATTCCCACGGGTGTCCTCTTTTCGAAAATGCATGGGGTTCCCTGTTTTCCTCGCTGGCTTGGACACCCGAGGCCCATATCTGTAAGTTGCGCCGGTCGGCAGAATGTCGGAGATTTCCCTCTGACAACAGACTTGGGGTTACTTGTGTTTTAGGCTTTCCCCTTGGCGGCCAGGTAGGTGCACCCACACATGTGAGGTACCGTTTTCATCGGGACACCTGTGGGAACGCGGGACGGTAGGCCATGTGTTGTGGGGGGCGTGTTTCGATGGGTGCGGCGAGCGAAATGTGCGGAAAAAGCGTTTTTTTCCCCACATTTCCGACTTTGCAGGGCTGTCTGGGTAAAAAAATCTGGGGCGATGGGCGCAAATCACACCTCTGCGGATTCCCACGGGTGTCCTCTTTTCGAAAATGCATGGGGTTCCCTATTTTCCTCGGTGGCTTGGACACCCGAGGCCCATATCTGTAAGTTGCGCCGGTCGGCAGAATGTCTGAGATTTCCCTCTGACAACAGACTTGGGGTTACTTGTGTTTTAGGCTTTCCCCTTGGCGGCCAGGTAGGTGCACCCACACATGTGAGGTACCGTTTTCATCGGGACACCTGTGGGAACGCGGGACGGTAGGCCATGTGTTGTGGGGGGCGTGTTTCGATGGGTGCTGCGAGCGAAATGTGCGGAAAAATCGTTTTTTTCCCCACATTTCCGACTTTGCAGGGCTGTCTGGGTAAAAAAATCTGGGGCGATGGGCGCAAATCACACCTCTGCGGATTCCCACGGGTGTCCTCTTTTCGAAAATGCATGGGGTTCCCTGTTTTCCTCGGTGGCTTGGACACCCGAGGCCCATATCTGTAAGTTGCCCCGGTCGGCAGAATGTCGGAGATTTCCCTCTGACAACAGACTTGGGGTTACTTGTGTTTTAGGCTTTCCCCTTGGCGGCCAGGTAGGTGCACCCACACATGTGAGGTACCGTTTTCATCGGGACACCTGTGGGAACGCGGGACGGTAGGCCATGTGTTGTGGGGGGGCGTGTTTCGATGGGTGCGGCGAGCGAAATGTGCGGAAAAAGCGTTTTTTTCCCCACATTTCCGACTTTGCAGGGCTGTCTGGGTAAAAAAATCTGGGGCGATGGGCGCAAATCACACCTCTGCGGATTCCCACGGGTGTCCTCTTTTCGAAAATGCATGGGGTTCCCTGTTTTCCTCGGTGGCTTGGACACCCGAGGCCCATATCTGTAAGTTGCGCCGGTCGGCAGAATGTCTGAGATTTCCCTCTGACAACAGACTTGGGGTTACTTGTGTTTTAGGCTTTCCCGTTGGCGGCCAGGTAGGTGCACCCACACATGTGAGGTACCGTTTTCATCGGGACACCTGTGGGAACGCGGGACGGTAGGCCATGTGTTGTGGGGGGCGTGTTTCGATGGGTGCGGCGAGCGAAATGTGCGGAAAAAGCGTTTTTTCCCCACATTTCTGACTTTGCAGGGCTGTCTGGGTAAAAAAATCTGGGGCGATGGGCGCAAATCACACCTCTGCGGATTCCCACGGGTGTCCTCTTTTCGAAAATGCATGGGGTTCCCTGTTTTCCTCGGTGGCTTGGACACCCGAGGCCCATATCTGTACGTTGCGCCGGTCGGCAGAATGTCGGAGATTTCCCTCTGACAACAGACTTGGGGTTACTTGTGTTTTAGGCTTTCCCCTTGGCGGCCAGGTAGGTGCACCCACACATGTGAGGTACCGTTTTCATCGGGACACCTGTGGGAACGCGGGACGGTAGGCCATGTGTTGTGGGGGGCGTGTTTCGATGGGTGCGGCGAGCGAAATGTGCGGAAAAAGCGTTTTTTTCCCCACATTTCCGACTTTGCAGGGCTGTCTGGGTAAACAAATCTGGGGCGATGGGCGCAAATCACACCTCTGCGGATTCCCACGGGTGTCCTCTTTTCGAAAATGCATGGGGTTCCCTGTTTTCCTCGGTGGCTTGGACACCCGAGGCCCATATCTGTAAGTTGCGCCGGTCGGCAGAATGGACAACAGACTTGGGGTTAGTTGTGTTTTAGGCTTTCCCCTTGGCGGCCAGGTAGGTGCACCCACACATGTGAGGTAACGTTTTCATCGGGACACCTGTGGGAACGTGGGACGGTAGGCCATGTGTTGTGGGGGGCGTGTTTCGATGGGTGCGGCGAGCGAAATGTGCGGAAAAAGCGTTTTTTTCCCCACATTTCCGACTTTGCAGGGCTGTCTGGGTAAAAAAATCTGGGGCGATGGGCGCAAATCACACCTCTGTGGATTCCCACGGGTGTCCTCTTTTCGAAAATGCATGGGGTTCCCTGTTTTCCTCGGTGGCTTGGACACCCGAGGCCCATATCTGTAAGTTGCGCCGGTCGGCAGAATGTCGGAGATTTCCCTCTGACAACAGACTTGGGGTTACTTGTGTTTTAGGCTTTCCCCTTGGCGGCCAGGTAGGTGCACCCACACATGTGAGGTACCGTTTTCATCGGGACACCTGTGGGAACGCGGGACGGTAGGCCATGTGTTGTGGGGGGCGTGTTTCGATGGGTGCGGCGAGCGAAATGTGCGGAAAAAGCGTTTTTTTCCCCACATTTCCGACTTTGCAGGGCTGTCTGGGTAAAAAAATCTGGGGCGATGGGCGCAAATCACACCTCTGCGGATTCCCACGGGTGTCCTCTTTTCGAAAATGCATGGGGTTCCCCGTTTTCCTCGGTGGCTTGGACACCCGAGGCCCATATCTGTAAGTTGCGCCGGTCGGCAGAATGTCGGAGATTTCCCTCTGACAACAGACTTGGGGTTACTTGTGTTTTAAGCTTTCCCCTTGGCGGCCAGGTAGGTGCACCCACACATGTGAGGTACCGTTTTCATCGGGACACCTGTGGGAACGTGGGACGGTAGGCCATGTGTTGTGGGGGGCGTGTTTCGATGGGTGCGGCGAGCGAAATGTGCGGAAAAAGCGTTTTTTTCCCCACATTTCCGACTTTGCAGGGCTGTCTGGGTAAAAAAATCTGGGGCGATGGGCGCAAATCACACCTCTGCGGATTCCCACGGGTGTCCTCTTTTCGAAAATGCATGGGGTTCCCTGTTTTCCTCGGTGGCTTGGACACCCGAGGCCCATATCTGTAAGTTGCGCCGGTCGGCAGAATGTCGGAGATTTCCCTCTGACAACAGACTTGGGGTTACTTGTGTTTTAGGCTTTCCCCTTGGCGGCCAGGTAGGTGCACCCACACATGTGAGGTACCGTTTTCATCGGGACACCTGTGGGAACGCGGGACGGTAGGCCATGTGTTGTGGGGGGCGTGTTTCGATGGGTGCGGCGAGCGAAATGTGCGGAAAAAGCGTTTTTTTCCCCACATTTCCGACTTTGCAGGGCTGTCTGGGTAAAAAAATCTGGGGCGATGGGCGCAAATCACACCTCTGCGGATTCCCACGGGTGTCCTCTTTTCGAAAATGCATGGGGTTCCCCGTTTTCCACGGTGGCTTGGACACCTGAGGCCCATATCTGTAAGTTGCGCCGGTCGGCAGAATGTCGGAGATTTCCCTCTGACAACAGACTTGGGGTTACTTGTGTTTTAGGCTTTCCCCTTGGCGGCCAGGTAGGTGCACCCACACATGTGAGGTACCGTTTTCATCGGGACACCTGTGGGAACGCGGGACGGTAGGCCATGTGTTGTGGGGGGCGTGTTTCGATGGGTGCGGCGAGCAAAATGTGCGGAAAAAGCGTTTTTTTCCCCACATTTCCGACTTTGCAGGGCTGTCTGGGTAAAAAAATCTGGGGCGATGGGCACAAATCACACCTCTGCGGATTCCCACGGGTGTCCTCTTTTCAAAAATGCATGGGGTTCCCTGTTTTCCTCGGTGGCTTGGACACCCGAGGCCCATATCTGTAAGTTGCGCCGGTCGGCAGAATGGACAACAGACTTGGGGTTACTTGTGTTTTAGGCTTTCCCCTTGGCGGCCAGGTAGGTGCACCCACACATGTGAGGTACCGCTTTCATCGGGACACCTGTGGGAACGCGGGACGGTAGGCCATGTGTTGTGGGGGGCGTGTTTCGATGGGTGCGGCGAGCGAAATGTGCGGAAAAAGCGTTTTTTTCCCCACATTTCCGACTTTGCAGGGCTGTCTGGGTAAAAAAATCTGGGGCGATGGGCGCAAATCACACCTCTGCGGATTCCCACGGGTGTCCTCTTTTCGAAAATGCATGGGGTTCCCTGTTTTCCTCGCTGGCTTGGACACCCGAGGCCCATATCTGTAAGTTGCGCCGGTCGGCAGAATGTCGGAGATTTCCCTCTGACAACAGACTTGGGGTTACTTGTGTTTTAGGCTTTCCCCTTGGCGGCCAGGTAGGTGCACCCACACATGTGAGGTACCGTTTTCATCGGGACACCTGTGGGAACGCGGGACGGTAGGCCATGTGTTGTGGGGGGCGTGTTTCGATGGGTGCGGCGAGCGAAATGTGCGGAAAAAGCGTTTTTTTCCCCACATTTCCGACTTTGCAGGGCTGTCTGGGTAAAAAAATCTGGGGCGATGGGCGCAAATCACACCTCTGCGGATTCCCACGGGTGTCCTCTTTTCGAAAATGCATGGGGTTCCCTGTTTTCCTCGGTGGCTTGGACACCCGAGGCACATATCTGTAAGTTGCGCCGGTCGGCAGAATGTCGGAGATTTCCCTCTGACAACAGACTTGGGGTTACTTGTGTTTTAGGCTTTCCCCTTGGCGGCCAGGTAGGTGCACCCACACATGTGAGGTACCGTTTTCATCGGGACACCGATGGGAACGCGGGACGGTAGGCCATGTGTTGTGGGGGGCGTGTTTCGATGGGTGCGGCGAGCGAAATGTGCGGAAAAAGCGTTTTTTTCCCCACATTTCCGACTTTGCAGGGCTGTCTGGGTAAAAAAATCTGGGGCGATGGGCGCAAATCACACCTCTGCGGATTCCCACGGGTGTCCTCTTTTCGAAAATGCATGGGGTTCCCTATTTTCCTCGGTGGCTTGGACACCCGAGGCCCATATCTGTAAGTTGCGCCGGTCGGCAGAATGTCGGAGATTTCCCTCTGACAACAGACTTGGGGTTACTTGTGTTTTAGGCTTTCCCCTTGGCGGCCAGGTAGGTGCACCCACACATGTGAGGTACCGTTTTCATCGGGACACCTGTGGGAACGCGGGACGGTAGGCCATGTGTTGTGGGGGGCGTGTTTCGATGGGTGCGGCGAGCGAAATGTGCGGAAAAAGCGTTTTTTTCCCCACATTTCCGACTTTGCAGGGCTGTCTGGGTAAAAAAATCTGGGGCGATGGGCGCAAATCACGGATTCCCACGGGTGTCCTCTTTTCGAAAATGCATGGGGTTCCCTGTTTTCCTCAGTGGCTTGGACACCCGAGGCCCATATCTGTAAGTTGCGCCGGTCGGCAGAATGTCGGAGATTTCCCTCTGACAACAGACTTGGGGTTACTTGTGTTTTAGGCTTTCCCCTTGGCGGCCAGGTAGGTGCACCCACACATGTGAGGTACCGTTTTCATCGGGACACCTGTGGGAACGCGGGACGGTAGGCCATGTGTTGTGGGGGGCGTGTTTCGATGGGTGCGGCGAGCGAAATGTGCGGAAAAAGCGTTTTTTTCCCCACATTTCCGACTTTGCAGGGCTGTCTGGGTAAAAAAATCTGGGGCGATGGGCGCAAATCACACCTCTGCGGATTCCCACGGGTGTCCTCTTTTCGAAAATGCATGGGGTTCCCTGTTTTCCTCGGTGGCTTGGACACCCGAGGCCCATATCTGTAAGTTGCGCCGGTCGGCAGAATGTCGGAGATTTCCCTCTGACAACAGACTTGGGGTTACTTGTGTTTTAGGCTTTCCCCTTGGCGGCCAGGTAGGTGCACCCACACATGTGAGGTACCGTTTTCATCGGGACACCTGTGGGAACGCGGGACGGTAGGCCATGTGTTGTGGGGGGCGTGTTTCGATGGGTGCGGCGAGCGAAATGTGCGGAAAAAGCGTTTTTTTCCCCACATTTCCGACTTTGCAGGGCTGTCTGGGTAAAAAAATCTGGGGCGATGGGCGCAAATCACACCTCTGCGGATTCCCACGGGTGTCCTCTTTTCGAAAATGCATGGGGTTCCCCGTTTTCCTCGGTGGCTTGGACACCCGAGGCCCATATCTGTAAGTTGCGCCGGTCGGCAGAATGTCGGAGATTTCCCTCTGACAACAGACTTGGGGTTACTTGTGTTTTAGGCTTTCCCCTTGGCGGCCAGGTAGGTGCACCCACACATGTGAGGTACCGTTTTCATCGGGACACCTGTGGGAACGCGGGACGGTAGGCCATGTGTTGTGGGGGGCGTGTTTCGATGGGTGCGGCGAGCGAAATGTGCGGAAAAAGCGTTTTTTTCCCCACATTTCCGACTTTGCAGGGCTGTCTGGGTAAAAAAATCTGGGGCGATGGGCGCAAATCACACCTCTGCGGATTCCCACGGGTGTCCTCTTTTCGAAAATGCATGGGGTTCCCTGTTTTCCTCGGTGGCTTGGACACCCGAGGCCCATATCTGTAAGTTGCGCCGGTCGGCAGAATGTCGGAGATTTCCCTCTGACAACAGACTTGGGGTTACTTGTGTTTTAGGCTTTCCCCTTGGCGGCCAGGTAGGTGCACCCACACATGTGAGGTACCGTTTTCATCGGGACACCTGTGGGAACGCGGGACGGTAGGCCATGTGTTGTGGGGGGCATGTTTCGATGGGTGCGGCGAGCGAAATGTGCGGAAAAAGCGTTTTTTTCCCCACATTTCCGACTTTGCAGGGCTGTCTGGGTAAAAAAATCTGGGGCGATGGGCGCAAATCACACCTCTGCGGATTCCCACGGGTGTCCTCTTTTCGAAAATGCATGGGGTTCCCTGTTTTCCTCGGTGGCTTGGACACCCGAGGCCCATATCTGTAAGTTGCGCCGGTCGGCAGAATGGACAACAGACTTGGGGTTAGTTGTGTTTTAGGCTTTCCCCTTGGCGGCCAGGTAGGTGCACCCACACATGTGAGGTAACGTTTTCATCGGGACACCTGTGGGAACGCGGGACGGTAGGCCATGTGTTGTGGGGGGTGTGTTTCGATGGGTGCGGCGAGCGAAATGTGCGGAAAAAGCGTTTTTTTCCCCACATTTCCGACTTTGCAGGGCTGTCTGCGTAAAAAAATCTGGGGCGATGGGCGCAAATCACACCTCTGCGGATTCCCACGGGTGTCCTCTTTTCAAAAATGCATGGGGTTCCCTGTTTTCCTCGGTGGCTTGGACACCCGAGGCCCATATCTGTAAGTTGCGCCGGTCGGCAGAATGTCGGAGATTTCCCTCTGACAACAGACTTGGGGTTACTTGTGTTTTAGGCTTTCCCCTTGGCGGCCAGGTAGGTGCACCCACACATGTGAGGTACCGTTTTCATCAGGACACCTGTGGGAACGCGGGACGGTAGGCCATGTGTTGTGGGGGGCGTGTTTCGATGGGTGCGGCGAGCGAAATGTGCGGAAAAAGCAGTTTTTTCCCCACATTTCCGACTTTGCAGGGCTGTCTGGGTAAAAAAATCTGGGGCGATGGGCGCAAATCACACCTCTGCGGATTCCCACGGGTGTCCTCTTTTCGAAAATGCATGGGGTTCCCTGTTTTCCTCGGTGGCTTGGACACCCGAGGCCCATATCTGTAAGTTGCGCCGGTCGGCAGAATGGACAACAGACTTGGGGTTACTTGTGTTTTAGGATTTCCCCTTGGCGGCCAGGTAGGTGCACCCACACATGTGAGGTACCGTTTTCATCGGGACACCTGTGGGAACGCGGGACGGTAGGCCATGTGTTGTGGGGGGCGTGTTTCGATGGGTGCGGCGAGCAAAATGTGCGGAAAAAGCGTTTTTTTCCCCACATTTCCGACTTTGCAGGGCTGTCTGGGTACAAAAATCTGGGGCGATGGGCGCAAATCACACCTCTGCGGATTCCCACGGGTGTCCTCTTTTCGAAAATGCATGGGGTTCCCTGTTTTCCTCGGTGGCTTGGACACCCGAGGCCCATATCTGTAAGTTGCGCTGTCGGCAGAATGGACAACAGACTTGGGGTTACTTGTGTTTTAGGCTTTCCCCTTGGCGGCCAGGTAGGTGCACCCACACATGTGAGGTACCGTTTTCATCGGGACACCTGTGGGAACGCGGGACGGTAGGCCATGTGTTGTGGGGGGCGTGTTTCGATGGGTGCGGCGAGCGAAATGTGCGGAAAAAGCGTTTTTTTCCCCACATTTCCGACTTTGCAGGGCTGTCTGGGTAAAAAAATCTGGGGCGATGGGCGCAAATCACACCTCTGCGGATTCCCACGTGTGTCCTCTTTTCGAAAATGCATGGGGTTCCCTGTTTTCCTCGGTGGCTTGGACACCCGAGGCCCATATCTGTAAGTTGCGCCGGTCGGCAGAATGTCGGAGATTTCCCTCTGACAACAGACTTGGGGTTACTTGTGTTTTAGGCTTTCCCCTTGGCGGCCAGGTAGGTGCACCCACACATGTGAGGTACCGTTTTCATCGGGACACCTGTGGGAACGCGGGACGGTAGGCCATGTGTTGTGGGGGGCGTGTTTCGATGGGTGCGGCGAGCGAAATGTGCGGAAAAAGCGTTTTTTTCCCCACATTTCCGACTTTGCAGGGCTGTCTGGGTAAAAAAATCTGGGGCGATGGGCGCAAATCACACCTCTGCGGATTCCCACGGGTGTCCTCTTTTCGAAAATGCATGGGGTTCCCTGTTTTCCTCGGTGGCTTGGACACCCGAGGCCCATATCTGTAAGTTGCGCCGGTCGGCAGAATGTCGGAGATTTCCCTCTGACAACAGACTTGGGGTTACTTGTGTTTTAGGCTTTCCCCTTGGCGGCCAGGTAGGTGCACCCACACATGTGAGGTACCGTTTTCATCGGGACACCTGTGGGAACGCGGGACGGTAGGCCATGTGTTGTGGGGGGCGTGTTTCGATGGGTGCTGCGAGCGAAATGTGCGGAAAAATCATTTTTTTCCCCACATTTCCGACTTTGCAGGGCTGTCTGGGTAAAAAAATCTGGGGCGATGGGCGCAAATCACACCTCTGCGGATTGCCACGGGTGTCCTCTTTTCGAAAATGCATGGGGTTCCCTGTTTTCCTCGCTGGCTTGGATACCCGAGGCCCATATCTGTAAGTTGCGCCGGTCGGCAGAATGTCTGAGATTTCCCTCTGACAACAGACTTGGGGTTACTTGTGTTTTAGGCTTTCCCCTTGGCGGCCAGGTAGGTGCACCCACACATGTGAGGTACCGTTTTCATCGGGACACCTGTGGGAACGCGGGACGGTAGGCCATGTGTTGTGGGGGGGCGTGTTTCGATGGGTGCGGCGAGCGAAATGTGCGGAAAAAGCGTTTTTTTCCCCACATTTCCGACTTTGCAGGGCTGTCTGGGTAAAAAAATCTGGGGCGATGGGCGCAAATCACACCTCTGCGGATTCCCACGGGTGTCCTCTTTTCGAAAATGCATGGGGTTCCCTGTTTTCCTCGGTGGCTTGGACACCCGAGGCCCATATCTGTAAGTTGCACCGGTCGGCAGAATGTCTGAGATTTCCCTCTGACAACAGACTTGGGGTTACTTGTGTTTTAGGCTTTCCCCTTGGCGGCCAGGTAGGTGCACCCACACATGTGAGGTACCGTTTTCATCGGGACACCTGTGGGAACGCGGGACGGTAGGCCATGTGTTGTGGGGGGCGTGTTTCGATGGGTGCGGCGAGCGAAATGTGCGGAAAAAGCGTTTTTTCCCCACATTTCCGACTTTGCAGGGCTGTCTGGGTAAAAAAATCTGGGGCGATGGGCGCAAATCACACCTCTGCGGATTCCCACGGGTGTCCTCTTTTCGAAAATGCATGGGGTTCCCTGTTTTCCTCGGTGGCTTGGACACCCGAGGCCCATATCTGTAAGTTGCGCCGGTCGGCAGAATGTCGGAGATTTCCCTCTGACAACAGACTTGGGGTTACTTGTGTTTTAGGCTTTCCCCTTGGCGGCCAGGTAGGTGCACCCACACATGTGAGGTACCGTTTTCATCGGGACACCTGTGGGAACGCGGGACGGTAGGCCATGTGTTGTGGGGGGCGTGTTTCGATGGGTGCGGCGAGTGAAATGTGCGGAAAAAGCGTTTTTTTCCCCACATTTCCGACTTTGCAGGGCTGTCTGGGTAAAAAAATCTGGGGCGATGGGCGCAAATCACACCTCTGCGGATTCCCACGGGTGTCCTCTTTTCGAAAATGCATGGGGTTCCCTGTTTTCCTCGGTGGCTTGGACACCCGAGGCCCATATCTGTAAGTTGCGCCGGTCGGCAGAATGGACAACAGACTTGGGGTTAGTTGTGTTTTAGGCTTTCCCCTTGGCGGCCAGGTAGGTGCACCCACACATGTGAGGTAACGTTTTCATCGGGACACCTGTGGGAACGCGGGACGGTAGGCCATGTGTTGTGGGGGGCGTGTTTCGATGGGTGCGGCGAGCGAAATGTGCGGAAAAAGCGTTTTTTTCCCCACATTTCCGACTTTGCAGGGCTGTCTGGGTAAAAAAATCTGGGGCGATGGGCGCAAATCACACCTCTGCGGATTCCCACGGGTGTCCTCTTTTCGAAAATGCATGGGGTTCCCTGTTTTCCTCGGTGGCTTGGACACCCGAGGCCCATATCTGTAAGTTGCGCCGGTCGGCAGAATGTCGGAGATTTCCCTCTGACAACAGACTTGGGGTTACTTGTGTTTTAGGCTTTCCCCTTGGCGGCCAGGTAGGTGCACCCACACATGTGAGGTACCGTTTTCATCGGGACACCTGTGGGAACGCGGGACGGTAGGCCATGTGTTGTGGGGGGCGTGTTTCGATGGGTGCGGCGAGCGAAATGTGCGGAAAAAAGGTTTTTTTCCCCACATTTCCGACTTTGCAGGGCTGTCTGGGTAAAAAAATCTGGGGCGATGGGCGCAAATCACACCTCTGCGGATTCCCACGGGTGTCCTCTTTTCGAAAATGCATGGGGTTCCCCGTTTTCCTCGGTGGCTTGGACACCCGAGGCCCATATCTGTAAGTTGCGCCGGTCGGCAGAATGTCGGAGATTTCCCTCTGACAACAGACTTGGGGTTACTTGTGTTTTAGGCTTTCCCCTTGGCGGCCAGGTAGGTGCACCCACACATGTGAGGTACCGTTTTCATCGGGACACCTGTGGGAACGCGGGACGGTAGGCCATGTGTTGTGGGGGGCGTGTTTCGATGGGTGCGGCGAGCGAAATGTGCGGAAAAAGCGTTTTTTTCCCCACATTTCAGACTTTGCAGGGCTGTCTGGGTAAAAAAATCTGGGGCGATGGGCGCAAATCACACCTCTGCGGATTCCCACGGGTGTCCTCTTTTCGAAAATGCATGGGGTTCCCTGTTTTCCTCGGTGGCTTGGACACCCGAGGCCCATATCTGTAAGTTGCGCCGGTCGGCAGAATGTCGGAGATTTCCCTCTGACAACAGACTTGGGGTTACTTGTGTTTTAGGCTTTCCCCTTGGCGGTCAGGTAGGTGCACCCACACATGTGAGGTACCGTTTTCATCGGGACACCTGTGGGAACGCGGGACGGTAGGCCATGTGTTGTGGGGGGCGTGTTTCGATGGGTGCGGCGAGCGAAATGTGCGGAAAAAGCGTTTTTTTCCCCACATTTCCGACTTTGCAGGGCTGTCTGGGTAAAAAAATCTGGGGCGATGGGCGCAAATCACACCTCTGCGGATTCCCACGGGTGTCCTCTTTTCGAAAATGCATGGGGTTCCCTGTTTTCCTCGGTGGCTTGGACACCCGAGGCCCATATCTGTAAGTTGCGCCGGTCGGCAGAATGTCGGAGATTTCCCTCTGACAACAGACTTGGGGTTACTTGTGTTTTAGGCTTTCCCCTTGGCGGCCAGGTAGGTGCACCCACACATGTGAGGTACCGTTTTCATCGGGACACCTGTGGGAACGCGGGACGGTAGGCCATGTGTTGTGGGGGGCGTGTTTCGATGGGTGCGGCGAGCGAAATGTGCGGAAAAAGCGTTTTTTTCCCCACATTTCCGACTTTGCAGGGCTGTCTGGGTAAAAAAATCTGGGGCGATGGGCGCAAATCACACCTCTGCGGATTCCCACGGGTGTCCTCTTTTCGAAAATGCATGGGTTTCCCTGTTTTCCTCGGTGGCTTGGACACCTGAGGCCCATATCTGTAAGTTGCGCCGGTCGGCAGAATGTCTGAGATTTCCCTCTGACAACAGACTTGGGGTTACTTGTGTTTTAGGCTTTCCCCTTGGCGGCCAGGTAGGTGCACCCACACATGTGAGGTACCGTTTTCATCGGGACACCTGTGGGAACGCGGGACGGTAGGCCATGTGTTGTGGGGGGCGTGTTTCGATGGGTGCTGCGAGCGAAATGTGCGGAAAAATCGTTTTTTTCCCCACATTTCCGACTTTGCAGGGCTGTCTGGGTAAAAAAATCTGGGGCGATGGGCGCAAATCACACCTCTGCGGATTCCCACGGGTGTCCTCTTTTCGAAAATGCATGGGGTTCCCTGTTTTCCTCGGTGGCTTGGACACCCGAGGCCCATATCTGTAAGTTGCCCCGGTCGGCAGAATGTCGGAGATTTCCCTCTGACAACAGACTTGGGGTTACTTGTGTTTTAGGCTTTCCCCTTGGCGGCCAGGTAGGTGCACCCACACATGTGAGGTACCGTTTTCATCGGGACACCTGTGGGAACGCGGGACGGTAGGCCATGTGTTGTGGGGGGGCGTGTTTCGATGGGTGCGGCGAGCGAAATGTGCGGAAAAAGCGTTTTTTTCCCCACATTTCCGACTTTGCAGGGCTGTCTGGGTAAAAAAATCTGGGGCGATGGGCGCAAATCACACCTCTGCGGATTCCCACGGGTGTCCTCTTTTCGAAAATGCATGGGGTTCCCTGTTTTCCTCGGTGGCTTGGACACCCGAGGCCCATATCTGTAAGTTGCGCCGGTCGGCAGAATGTCTGAGATTTCCCTCTGACAACAGACTTGGGGTTACTTGTGTTTTAGGCTTTCCCCTTGGCGGCCAGGTAGGTGCACCCACACATGTGAGGTACCGTTTTCATCGGGACACCTGTGGGAACGCGGGACGGTAGGCCATGTGTTGTGGGGGGCGTGTTTCGATGGGTGCGGCGAGCGAAATGTGCGGAAAAAGCGTTTTTTCCCCACATTTCTGACTTTGCAGGGCTGTCTGGGTAAAAAAATCTGGGGCGATGGGCGCAAATCACACCTCTGCGGATTCCCACGGGTGTCCTCTTTTCGAAAATGCATGGGGTTCCCTGTTTTCCTCGGTGGCTTGGACACCCGAGGCCCATATCTGTACGTTGCGCCGGTCGGCAGAATGTCGGAGATTTCCCTCTGACAACAGACTTGGGGTTACTTGTGTTTTAGGCTTTCCCCTTGGCGGCCAGGTAGGTGCACCCACACATGTGAGGTACCGTTTTCATCGGGACACCTGTGGGAACGCGGGACGGTAGGCCATGTGTTGTGGGGGGCGTGTTTCGATGGGTGCGGCGAGCGAAATGTGCAGAAAAAGCGTTTTTTTCCCCACATTTCCGACTTTGCAGGGTTGTCTGGGTAAAAAAATCTGGGGCGATGGGCGCAAATCACACCTCTGCGGATTCCCACGGGTGTCCTCTTTTCGAAAATGCATGGGGTTCCCTGTTTTCCTCGGTGGCTTGGACACCCGAGGCCCATATCTGTAAGTTGCGCCGGTCGGCAGAATGGACAACAGACTTGGGGTTAGTTGTGTTTTAGGCTTTCCCCTTGGCGGCCAGGTAGGTGCACCCACACATGTGAGGTAACGTTTTCATCGGGACACCTGTGGGAACGTGGGACGGTAGGCCATGTGTTGTGGGGGGCGTGTTTCGATGGGTGCGGCGAGCGAAATGTGCGGAAAAAGCATTTTTTTCCCCACATTTCCGACTTTGCAGGGCTGTCTGGGTAAAAAAATCTGGGGCGATGGGCGCAAATCACACCTCTGCGGATTCCCACGGGTGTCCTCTTTTCGAAAATGCATGGGGTTCCCTGTTTTCCTCGGTGGCTTGGACACCCGAGGCCCATATCTGTAAGTTGCGCCGGTCGGCAGAATGTCGGAGATTTCCCTCTGACAACAGACTTGGGGTTACTTGTGTTTTAGGCTTTCCCCTTGGCGGCCAGGTAGGTGCACCCACACATGTGAGGTACCGTTTTCATCGGGACACCTGTGGGAACGCGGGACGGTAGGCCA
This sequence comes from Ambystoma mexicanum, assembly GCF_040938575.1. Taxonomy (NCBI): domain Eukaryota; kingdom Metazoa; phylum Chordata; class Amphibia; order Caudata; family Ambystomatidae; genus Ambystoma; species Ambystoma mexicanum. The sequence goes on along the minus strand of NC_090929.1, from coordinate 1,265,553,058 downwards.
TGTGTTGTGGGGGGCGTGTTTCGATGGGTGCGGCGAGCGAAATGTGCGGAAAAAGCGTTTTTTTCCCCACATTTCCGACTTTGCAGGGCTGTCTGGGTAAAAAAATCTGGGGCGATGGGCGCAAATCACACCTCTGCGGATTCCCACGGGTGTCCTCTTTTCGAAAATGCATGGGGTTCCCCGTTTTCCTCGGTGGCTTGGACACCCGAGGCCCATATCTGTAAGTTGCGCCGGTCGGCAGAATGTCGGAGATTTCCCTCTGACAACAGACTTGGGGTTACTTGTGTTTTAAGCTTTCCCCTTGGCGGCCAGGTAGGTGCACCCACACATGTGAGGTACCGTTTTCATCGGGACACCTGTGGGAACGTGGGACGGTAGGCCATGTGTTGTGGGGGGCGTGTTTCGATGGGTGCGGCGAGCGAAATGTGCGGAAAAAGCGTTTTTTTCCCCACATTTCCGACTTTGCAGGGCTGTCTGGGTAAAAAAATCTGGGGCGATGGGCGCAAATCACACCTCTGCGGATTCCCACGGGTGTCCTCTTTTCGAAAATGCATGGGGTTCCCTGTTTTCCTCGGTGGCTTGGACACCCGAGGCCCATATCTGTAAGTTGCGCCGGTCGGCAGAATGTCGGAGATTTCCCTCTGACAACAGACTTGGGGTTACTTGTGTTTTAGGCTTTCCCCTTGGCGGCCAGGTAGGTGCACCCACACATGTGAGGTACCGTTTTCATCGGGACACCTGTGGGAACGCGGGACGGTAGGCCATGTGTTGTGGGGGGCGTGTTTCGATGGGTGCGGCGAGCGAAATGTGCGGAAAAAGCGTTTTTTTCCCCACATTTCCGACTTTGCAGGGCTGTCTGGGTAAAAAAATCTGGGGCGATGGGCGCAAATCACACCTCTGCGGATTCCCACGGGTGTCCTCTTTTCGAAAATGCATGGGGTTCCCCGTTTTCCTCGGTGGCTTGGACACCTGAGGCCCATATCTGTAAGTTGCGCCGGTCGGCAGAATGTCGGAGATTTCCCTCTGACAACAGACTTGGGGTTACTTGTGTTTTAGGCTTTCCCCTTGGCGGCCAGGTAGGTGCACCCACACATGTGAGGTACCGTTTTCATCGGGACACCTGTGGGAACGCGGGACGGTAGGCCATGTGTTGTGGGGGGCGTGTTTCGATGGGTGCGGCGAGCAAAATGTGCGGAAAAAGCGTTTTTTACCCCACATATCCAACTTTGCAGGGCTGTCTGGGTAAAAAAATCTGGGGCGATGGGCGCAAATTACACCTCTGCGGATTCCCACGGGTGTCCTCTTTTCGAAAATGCATGGGGTTCCCTGTTTTCCTCGGTGGCTTGGACACCCGAGGCCCATATCTGTAAGTTGCGCCGGTCGGCAGAATGTCGGAGATTTCCCTCTGACAACAGACTTGGGGTTACTTGTGTTTTAGGCTTTCCCCTTGGCGGCCAGGTAGGTGCACCCACACATGTGAGGTACCGTTTTCATCGGGACACCTGTGGGAACGCGGGACGGTAGGCCATGTGTTGTGGGGGGCGTGTTTCGATGGGTGCGGCAAGCGAAATGTGCGGAAAAAGCGTTTTTTTCCCCACATTTCCGACTTTGCAGGGCTGTCTGGGTAAAAAAATCTGGGGCGATGGGCACAAATCACACCTCTGCGGATTCCCACGGGTGTCCTCTTTTCAAAAATGCATGGGGTTCCCTGTTTTCCTCGGTGGCTTGGACACCCGAGGCCCATATCTGTAAGTTGCGCCGGTCGGCAGAATGGACAACAGACTTGGGGTTACTTGTGTTTTAGGCTTTCCCCTTGGCGGCCAGGTAGGTGCACCCACACATGTGAGGTACCGTTTTCATCGGGACACCTGTGGGAACGCGGGACGGTAGGCCATGTGTTGTGGGGGGCGTGTTTCGATGGGTGCGGCGAGCAAAATGTGCGGAAAAAGCGTTTTTTTCCCCACATTTCCGACTTTGCAGGGCTGTCTGGGTAAAAAAATCTGGGGCGATGGGCGCAAATCACACCTCTGCGGATTCCCACGGGTGTCCTCTTTTCGAAAATGCATGGGGTTCCCTGTTTTCCTCGCTGGCTTGGACACCCGAGGCCCATATCTGTAAGTTGCGCCGGTCGGCAGAATGTCGGAGATTTCCCTCTGACAACAGACTTGGGGTTACTTGTGTTTTAGGCTTTCCCCTTGGCGGCCAGGTAGGTGCACCCACACATGTGAGGTACCGTTTTCATCGGGACACCTGTGGGAACGCGGGACGGTAGGCCATGTGTTGTGGGGGGCGTGTTTCGATGGGTGCGGCGAGCGAAATGTGCGGAAAAAGCGTTTTTTTCCCCACATTTCCGACTTTGCAGGGCTGTCTGGGTAAAAAAATCTGGGGCGATGGGCGCAAATCACACCTCTGCGGATTCCCACGGGTGTCCTCTTTTCGAAAATGCATGGGGTTCCCTGTTTTCCTCGGTGGCTTGGACACCCGAGGCCCATATCTGTAAGTTGCGCCGGTCGGCAGAATGTCGGAGATTTCCCTCTGACAACAGACTTGGGGTTACTTGTGTTTTAGGCTTTCCCCTTGGCGGCCAGGTAGGTGCACCCACACATGTGAGGTACCGTTTTCATCGGGACACCTGTGGGAACACGGGACGGTAGGCCATGTGTTGTGGGGGGCGTGTTTCGATGGGTGCGGCGAGCGAAATGTGTGGAAAAAGCGTTTTTTTCCCCACATTTCCGACTTTGCAGGGCTGTCTGGGTAAAAAAATCTGGGGCGATGGGCGCAAATCACACCTCTGCGGATTCCCACGGGTGTCCTCTTTTCGAAAATGCATGGGGTTCCCTGTTTTCCTCGGTGGCTTGGACACCCGAGGCCCATATCTGTAAGTTGCGCCGGTCGGTAGAATGTCGGAGATTTCCCTCTGACAACAGACTTGGGGTTACTTGTGTTTTAGGCTTTCCCCTTGGCGGCCAGGTAGGTGCACCCACACATGTGAGGTACCATTTTCATCGGGACACCTGTGGGAACGCGGGACGGTAGGCCATGTGTTGTGGGGGGCGTGTTTCAATGGGTGCGGCGAGCGAAATGTGCGGAAAAAGCGTTTTTTTCCCCACATTTCCGACTTTGCAGGGCTGTCTGGGTAAAAAAATCTGGGGCGATGGGCGCAAATCACACCTCTGCGGATTCCCACGGGTGTCCTCTTTTCGAAAATGCATGGGGTTCCCTGTTTTCCTCGGTGGCTTGGACACCCGAGGCCCATATCTGTAAGTTGCGCCGGTCGGCAGAATGTCGGAGATTTCCCTCTGACAACAGACTTGGGGTTACTTGTGTTTTAGGCTTTCCCCTTGGCGGCCAGGTAGGTGCACCCACACATGTGAGGTACCGTTTTCATCGGGACACCTGTGGGAACGCGGGACGGTAGGCCATGTGTTGTGGGGGGCGTGTTTCGATGGGACCGGCGAGCGAAATGTGCGGAAAAAGCGTTTTTTTCCCCACATTTCCGACTTTGCAGGGCTGTCTGGGTAAAAAAATCTGGGGCGATGGGCGCAAATCACACCTCTGCGGATTCCCACGGGTGTCCTCTTTTCGAAAATGCATGGGGTTCCCCGTTTTCCTCGGTGGCTTGGACACCCGAGGCCCATATCTGTAAGTTGCGCCGGTCGGCAGAATGTCGGAGATTTCCCTCTGACAACAGACTTGGGGTTACTTGTGTTTTAGGATTTCCCCTTGGCGGCCAGGTAGGTGCACCCACACATGTGAGGTACCGTTTTCATCGGGACACCTGTGGGAACGCGGGACGGTAGGCCATGTGTTGTGGGGGGCGTGTTTCGATGGGTGCGGCGAGCGAAATGTGCGGAAAAAGCGTTTTTTTCCCCACATTTCCGACTTTGCAGGGCTGTCTGGGTAAAAAAATCTGGGGCGATGGGCGCAAATCACACCTCTGCGGATTCCCACGGGTGTCCTCTTTTCGAAAATGCATGGGGTTCCCTGTTTTCCTCGGTGGCTTGGACACCCGAGGCCCATATCTGTAAGTTGCGCCGGTCGGCAGAATGTCGGAGATTTCCCTCTGACAACAGACTTGGGGTTACTTGTGTTTTAGGCTTTCCCCTTGGCGGCCAGGTAGGTGCACCCACACATGTGAGGTACCGTTTTCATCGGGACACCTGTGGGAACGCGGGACGGTAGGCCATGTGTTGTGGGGGGCATGTTTCGATGGGTGCGGCGAGCGAAATGTGCGGAAAAAGCGTTTTTTTCCCCACATTTCCGACTTTGCAGGGCTGTCTGGGTAAAAAAATCTGGGGCGATGGGCGCAAATCACACCTCTGCGGATTCCCACGGGTGTCCTCTTTTCGAAAATGCATGGGGTTCCCTGTTTTCCTCGGTGGCTTGGACACCCGAGGCCCATATCTGTAAGTTGCGCCGGTCGGCAGAATGGACAACAGACTTGGGGTTAGTTGTGTTTTAGGCTTTCCCCTTGGCGGCCAGGTAGGTGCACCCACACATGTGAGGTAACGTTTTCATCGGGACACCTGTGGGAACGCGGGACGGTAGGCCATGTGTTGTGGGGGGTGTGTTTCGATGGGTGCGGCGAGCGAAATGTGCGGAAAAAGCGTTTTTTTCCCCACATTTCCGACTTTGCAGGGCTGCGTAAAAAAATCTGGGGCGATGGGCGCAAATCACACCTCTGCGGATTCCCACGGGTGTCCTCTTTTCAAAAATGCATGGGGTTCCCTGTTTTCCTCGGTGGCTTGGACACCCGAGGCCCATATCTGTAAGTTGCGCCGGTCGGCAGAATGTCGGAGATTTCCCTCTGACAACAGACTTGGGGTTACTTGTGTTTTAGGCTTTCCCCTTGGCGGCCAGGTAGGTGCACCCACACATGTGAGGTACCGTTTTCATCGGGACACCTGTGGGAACGCGGGACGGTAGGCCATGTGTTGTGGGGGGCGTGTTTCGATGGGTGCGGCGAGCGAAATGTGCGGAAAAAGCGTTTTTTTCCCCACATTTCCGACTTTGCAGGGCTGTCTGGGTAAAAAAATCTGGGGCGATGGGCGCAAATCACACCTCTGCGGATTCCCACGGGTGTCCTCTTTTCGAAAATGCATGGGGTCCCCGTTTTCCTCGGTGGCTTGGACAGCCGAGGCCCATATCTGTAAGTTGCGCCGGTCGGCAGAATGTCGGAGATTTCCCTCTGACAACAGACTTGGGGTTACTTGTGTTTTAGGCTTTCCCCTTGGCGGCCAGGTAGGTGCACCCACACATGTGAGGTACCGTTTTCATCGGGACACCTGTGGGAACGCGGGACGGTAGGCCATGTGTTGTGGGGGGCGTGTTTCGATGGGTGCGGCGAGCGAAATGTGCGGAAAAAGCGTTTTTTTCCCCACATTTCCGACTTTGCAGGGCTGTCTGGGTAAAAAAATCTGGGGCGATGGGCGCAAATCACACCTCTGCGGATTCCCACGGGTGTCCTCTTTTCGAAAATGCATGGGGTTCCCTGTTTTCCTCGGTGGCTTGGACACCCGAGGCCCATATCTGTAAGTTGAGCCGGTCGGCAGAATGTCGGAGATTTCCCTCTGACAACAGACTTGGGGTTACTTGTGTTTTAGGCTTTCCCCTTGGCGGCCAGGTAGGTGCACCCACACATGTGAGGTACCGTTTTCATCGGGACACCTGTGGGAACGCGGGACGGTAGGCCATGTGTTGTGGGGGGCGTGTTTCGATGGGTGCGGCGAGCGAAATGTGCGGAAAAAGCGTTTTTTTCCCCACATTTCCGACTTTGCAGGGCTGTCTGGGTAAAAAAATCCGGGGCGATGGGCGCAAATCACACCTCTGCGGATTCCCACGGGTGTCCTCTTTTCGAAAATGCATGGGGTTCCCCGTTTTCCTCGGTGGCTTGGACACCCGAGGCCCATATCTGTAAGTTGCGCCGGTCGGCAGAATGTCGGAGATTTCCCTCTGACAACAGACTTGGGGTTACTTGTGTTTTAGGCTTTCCCCTTGGCGGCCAGGTAGGTGCACCCACACATGTGAGGTACCGTTTTCATCGGGACACCTGTGGGAACGCGGGACGGTAGGCCATGTGTTGTGGGGGGCGTGTTTCGATGGGTGCGGCGAGCGAAATGTGAGGAAAAAGCGTTTTTTTCCCCACATTTCCGACTTTGCAGGGCTGTCTGGGTAAAAAAATCTGGGGCGATGGGCACAAATCACACCTCTGCGGATTCCCACGGGTGTCCTCTTTTCAAAAATGCATGGGGTTCCCTGTTTTCCTCGGTGGCTTGGACACCCGAGGCCCATATCTGTAAGTTGCGCCGGTCGGCAGAATGGACAACAGACTTGGGGTTACTTGTGTTTTAGGCTTTCCCCTTGGCGGCCAGGTAGGTGCACCCACACATGTGAGGTACCGTTTTCATCGGGACACCTGTGGGAACGCGGGACGGTAGGCCATGTGTTGTGGGGGGCGTGTTTCGATGGGTGCGGCGAGCGAAATGTGCGGAAAAAGCGTTTTTTTCCCCACATTTCCGACTTTGCAGGGCTGTCTGGGTAAAAAAATCTGGGGCGATGGGCGCAAATCACACCTCTGCGGATTCCCACGGGTGTCCTCTTTTCGAAAATGCATGGGGTTCCCTGTTTTCCTCGCTGGCTTGGACACCCGAGGCCCATATCTGTAAGTTGCGCCGGTCGGCAGAATGTCGGAGATTTCCCTCTGACAACAGACTTGGGGTTACTTGTGTTTTAGGCTTTCCCCTTGGCGGCCAGGTAGGTGCACCCACACATGTGAGGTACCGTTTTCATCGGGACACCTGTGGGAACGCGGGACGGTAGGCCATGTGTTGTGGGGGGCGTGTTTCGATGGGTGCGGCGAGCGAAATGTGCGGAAAAAGCGTTTTTTTCCCCACATTTCCGACTTTGCAGGGCTGTCTGGGTAAAAAAATCTGGGGCGATGGGCGCAAATCACACCTCTGCGGATTCCCACGGGTGTCCTCTTTTCGAAAATGCATGGGGTTCCCTATTTTCCTCGGTGGCTTGGACACCCGAGGCCCATATCTGTAAGTTGCGCCGGTCGGCAGAATGTCGGAGATTTCCCTCTGACAACAGACTTGGGGTTACTTGTGTTTTAGGCTTTCCCCTTGGCGGCCAGGTAGGTGCACCCACACATGTGAGGTACCGTTTTCATCGGGACACCTGTGGGAACGCGGGACGGTAGGCCATGTGTTGTGGGGGGCGTGTTTCGATGGGTGCGGCGAGCGAAATGTGCGGAAAAAGCGTTTTTTTCCCCACATTTCCGACTTTGCAGGGCTGTCTGGGTAAAAAAATCTGGGGCGATGGGCGCAAATCACAGATTCCCACGGGTGTCCTCTTTTCGAAAATGCATGGGGTTCCCTGTTTTCCTCAGTGGCTTGGACACCCGAGGCCCATATCTGTAAGTTGCGCCGGTCGGCAGAATGTCGGAGATTTCCCTCTGACAACAGAATTGGGGTTACTTGTGTTTTAGGCTTTCCCCTTGGCGGCCAGGTAGGTGCACCCACACATGTGAGGTACCGTTTTCATCGGGACACCTGTGGGAACGCGGGACAGTAGGCCATGTGTTGTGGGGGGCGTGTTTCGATGGGTGCGGCGAGCGAAATGTGCGGAAAAAGCGTTTTTTTCGCCACATTTCCGACTTTGCAGGGCTGTCTGGGTAAAAAAATCTGGGGCGATGGGCGCAAATCACACCTCTGCGGATTCCCACGGGTGTCCTCTTTTCGAAAATGCATGGGGTTCCCTGTTTTCCTCGGTGGCTTGGACACCCGAGGCCCATATCTGTAAGTTGCGCCGGTCGGCAGAATGGACAACAGACTTGGGGTTACTTGTGTTTTAGGCTTTCCCCTTGGCGGCCAGGTAGGTGCACCCACACATGTGAGGTACCGTTTTCATCGGGACACCTGTGGGAACGCGGGATGGTAGGCCATGTGTTGTGGGGGGCGTGTTTCGATGGGTGCGGCGAGCGAAATGTGCGGAAAAAGCGTTTTTTTCCCCACATTTCCGACTTTGCAGGGCTGTCTGGGTAAAAAAATCTGGGGCGATGGGCGCAAATCACACCTCTGCGGATTCCCACGGGTGTCCTCTTTTCGAAAATGCATGGGGTTCCCTGTTTTCCTCGGTGGCTTGGACACCCGAGGCCCATATCTGTAAGTTGCGCCGGTCGGCAGAATGTCGGAGATTTCCCTCTGACAACAGACTTGGGGTTACTTGTGTTTTAGGCATTCCCCTTGGCGGCCAGGTAGGTGCACCCACACATGTGAGGTACCGTTTTCATCGGGACACCTGTGGGAACGCGGGACGGTAGGCCATGTGTTGTGGGGGGCGTGTTTCGATGGGTGCGGCGAGCGAAATGTGCGGAAAAAGCGTTTTTTCCCCCGCATTTCCGACTTTGCAGGGCTGTCTGGGTAAAAAAATCTGGGGCGATGGGCGCAAATCACACCTCTGCGGATTCCCACGGGTGTCCTCTTTTCGAAAATGCATGGGGTTCCCTGTTTTCCTCGCTGGCTTGGACACCCGAGGCCCATATCTGTAAGTTGCGCCGGTCGGCAGAATGTCTGAGATTTCCCTCTGACAACAGACTTGGGGTTACTTGTGTTTTAGGCTTTCCCCTTGGCGGCCAGGTAGGTGCACCCACACATGTGAGGTACCGTTTTCATCGGGACACCTGTGGGAACGCGGGACGGTAGGCCATGTGTTGTGGGGGGCGTGTTTCGATGGGTGCGGCGAGCGAAATGTGCTGAAAAAGCGGTTTTTTTCCCCACATTTCCGAATTTTGCAGGGCTGTCTGGGTAAAAAAATCTGGGGCGATGGGCGCAAATCACACCTCTGCGGATTCCCACGGGTGTCCTCTTTTCGAAAATGCATGGGGTTCCCTGTTTTCCTCGGTGGCTTGGACACCCGAGGCCCATATCTGTAAGTTGCGCCGGTCGGCAGAATGGACAACAGACTTGGGGTTACTTGTGTTTTAGGCTTTCCCCTTGGCGGCCAGGTAGGTGCACCCACACATGTGAGGTACCGTTTTCATCGGGACACCTGTGGGAACCCGGGACGGTAGGCCATGTGTTGTGGGGGGCGTGTTTCGATGGGTGCGGCGAGCAAAATGTGCGGAAAAAGCGTTTTTTTCCCCACATTTCCGACTTTGCAGGGCTGTCTGGGTAAAAAAATCTGGGGCGATGGGCGCAAATCACACCTCTGCGGATTCCCACGGGTGTCCTCTTTTCGAAAATGCATGGGGTTCCCTGTTTTCCTCGGTGGCTTGGACACCCGAGGCCCATATCTGTAAGTTGCGCCGGTCGGCAGAATGTCGGAGATTTCCCTCTGACAACAGACTTGGGGTTACTTGTGTTTTAGGCTTTCCCCTTGGCGGCCAGGTAGGTGCACCCACACATGTGAGGTACCGTTTTCATCGGGACACCTGTGGGAACGCGGGACGGTAGGCCATGTGTTGTGGGGGGCGTGTTTCGATGGGTGCGGCGAGCGAAATGTGCGGAAAAAGCGTTTTTTCCCCCGCATTTCCGACTTTGCAGGGCTGTCTGGGTAAAAAAATCTGGGGCGATGGGCGGAAATAACACCTCTGCGGATTCCCACGGGTGTCTTCTTTTCGAAAATGCATGGGGTTCCCTGTTTTCCTCGCTGGCTTGGACACCCGAGGCCCATATCTGTAAGTTGCGCCGGTCGGCAGAATGTCTGAGATTTCCCTCTGACAACAGACTTGGGGTTACTTGTGTTTTAGGCTTTCCCCTTGGCGGCCAGGTAGGTGCACCCACACATGTGAGGTACCGTTTTCATCGGGACACCTGTGGGAACGCGGGACGGTAGGCCATGTGTTGTGGGGGGCGTGTTTCGATGGGTGCGGCGAGCGAAATGTGCGGAAAAAGCGTTTTTTTTCCCCACATTTCCGAATTTTGCAGGGCTGTCTGGGTAAAAAAATCTGGGGCGATGGGCGCAAATCACACCTCTGCGGATTCCCACGGGTGTCCTCTTTTCGAAAATGCATGGGGTTCCCTGTTTTCCTCGGTGGCTTGGACACCCGAGGCCCATATCTGTAAGTTGCGCCGGTCGGCAGAATGGACAACAGACTTGGGGTTACTTGTGTTTTAGGCTTTCCCCTTGGCGGCCAGGTAGGTGCACCCACACATGTGAGGTACCATTTTCATCGGGACACCTGTGGGAACGCGGGACGGTAGGCCATGTGTTGTGGGGGGCGTGTTTCGATGGGTGCGGCGAGCGAAATGTGCGGAAAAAGCGTTTTTTTCCCCACATTTCCGAATTTGCAGGGCTGTCTGGGTAAAAAAATCTGGGGCGATGGGCGCAAATCACACCTCTGCGGATTCCCACGGGTGTCCTCTTTTCGAAAATGCATGGGGTTCCCTGTTTTCCTCGGTGGCTTGGACACCCGAGGCCCATATCTGTAAGTTGCGCCGGTCGGCAGAATGTCGGAGATTTCCCTCTGACAACAGACTTGGGGTTACTTGTGTTTTAGGCTTTCCCCTTGGCGGCCAGGTAGGTGCACCCACACATGTGAGGTACCGTTTTCATCGGGACACCTGTGGGAATGCGGGACGGTAGGCCATGTGTTGTGGGGGGGCGTGTTTCGATGGGTGCGGCGAGCGAAATGTGCGGAAAAAGCGTTTTTTTCCCCACATTTCCGACTTTGCAGGGCTGTCTGGGTAAAAAAATCTGGGGCGATGGGCGCAAATCACACCTCTGCGGATTCCCACGGGTGTCCTCTTTTCGAAAATGCATGGGGTTCCCTGTTTTCCTCGGTGGCTTGGACACCCGAGGCCCATATCTGTAAGTTGCGCCGGTCGGCAGAATGGACAACAGACTTGGGGTTACTTGTGTTTTAGGCTTTCCCCTTGGCGGCCAGGTAGGTGCACCCACACATGTGAGGTACCGTTTTCATCGGGACACCTGTGGGAACGCGGGACGGTAGGCCATGTGTTGTGGGGGGCGTGTTTCGATGGGTGCGGCAAGCAAAATGTGCGGAAAAAGCGTTTTTTTCCCCACATTTCCGACTTTGCAGGGCTGTCTGGGTAAAAAAATCTGGGGCGATGGGCGCAAATCACACCTCTGCGGATTCCCACGGGTGTCCTCTTTTCGAAAATGCATGGGGTTCCCTGTTTTCCTCGGTGGCTTGGACACCCGAGGCCCATATCTGTAAGTTGCGCCGGTCGGCAGAATGTCGGAGATTTCCCTCTGACAACAGACTTGGGGTTACTTGTGTTTTAGGCTTTCCCCTTGGCGGCCAGGTAGATGCACCCACACATGTGAGGTACCGTTTTCATCGGGACACCTGTGGGAACGCGGGACGGTAGGCCATGTGTTGTGGGGGGCGTGTTTCGATGGGTGCGGCGAGCAAAATGTGCGGAAAAAGCGTTTTTTTCCCCACATTTCCGACTTTGCAGGGCTGTCTGGGTAAAACAATCTGGGGCGATGGGCGCAAATCACACCTCTGCGGATTCCCACGGGTGTCCTCTTTTCGAAAATGCATGGGGTTCCCTGTTTTCCTATGTGGCTTGGACACCCGAGGCCCATATCTGTAAGTTGCGCCGGTCGGCAGAATGTCGGAGATTTCCCTCTGACAACAGACTTGGGGTTACTTGTGTTTTAGGCTTTCCCCTTGGCGGCCAGGTAGGTGCACCCACACATGTGAGGTACCGTTTTCATCGGGACACCTGTGGGAACGCGGGACGGTAGGCCATGTGTTGTGGGGGGCGTGTTTCGATGGGTGCGGCGAGCGAAATGTGCGGAAAAAGCGTTTTTTTCCCCACATTTCCGACTTTGCAGGGCTGTCTGGGTAAAAAAATCTGGGGCGATGGGCGCAAATCACACCTCTGCGGATTCCCACGGGTGTCCTCTTTTCGAAAATGCATGGGGTTCCCTGTTTTCCTCGGTGGCTTGGACACCCGAGGCCCATATCTGTAAGTTGCGCCGGTCGGCAGAATGTCGGAGATTTCCCTCTGACAACAGACTTGGGGTTACTTGTGTTTTAGGCTTTCCCCTTGGCGGCCAGGTAGGTGCACCCACACATGTGAGGTACCGTTTTCATCGGGACACCTGTGGGAACGCGGGACGGTAGGCCATGTGTTGTGGGGGGCGAGTTTCGATGGGTGCGGCGAGCGAAATGTGCGGAAAAAGCGTTTTTTTCCCCACATTTCCGACTTTGCAGGGCTGTCTGGGTAAAAAAATCTGGGGCGATGGGCGCAAATCACACCTCTGCGGATTCCCACAGGTGTCCTCTTTTCGAAAATGCATGGGGTTCCCTGTTTTCCTCGGTGGCTTGGACACCCGAGGCCCATATCTGTAAGTTGCGCCGGTCGGCAGAATGTCGGAGATTTCCCTCTGACAACAGACTTGGGGTTACTTGTGTTTTAGGCTTTCCCCTTGGCGGCCAGGTAGGTGCACCCACACATGTGAGGTACCGTTTTCATCGGGACACCTGTGGGAACGCGGGACGGTAGGCCATGTGTTGTGGGGGGCGTGTTTCGATGGGTGCGGCGAGCGAAATGTGCGGAAAAAGCGTTTTTTTCCCCACATTTCCGACTTTGCAGGGCTGTCTGGGTAAAAAAATCTGGGGCAATGGGCGCAAATCACACCTCTGCGGATTCCCACGGGTGTCCTCTTTTCGAAAATGCATGGGGTTCCCTGTTTTCCTCGCTGGCTTGGACACCCGAGGCCCATATCTGTAAGTTGCGCCGGTCGGCAGAATGTCTGAGATTTCCCTCTGACAACAGACTTGGGGTTACTTGTGTTTTAGGCTTTCCCCTTGGCGGCCAGGTAGGTGCACCCACACATGTGAGGTACCGTTTTCATCGGGACACCTGTGGGAACGCGGGACGGTAGGCCATGTGTTGTGGGGGGCGCGTTTCGATGGGTGCGGCGAGCGAAATGTGCGGAAAAAGCGTTTTTTTCCCCACATTTCCGACTTTGCAGGGCTGTCTGGGTAAAAAAATCTGGGGCGATGGGCGCAAATCACACCTCTGCGGATTCCCACGGGTGTCCTCTTTTCGAAAATGCATGGGGTTCCCTGTTTTCCTCGGTGGCTTGGACACCCGAGGCCCATATCTGTAAGTTGCGCCGGTCGGCAGAATGGACAACAGACTTGGGGTAACTTGTGTTTTAGGCTTTCCCCTTGGCGGCCAGGTAGGTGCACCCACACATGTGAGGTACCGTTTTCATCGGGACACCTGTGGGAACGCGGGACGGTAGGCCATGTGTTGTGGGGGGCGTGTTTCGATGGGTGCGGCGAGCGAAATGTGCGGAAAAAGCGTTTTTTTCCCCACATTTACGACTTTGCAGGGCTGTCTGGGTAAAAAAATCTGGGGCGATGGGCGCAAATCACACCTCTGCGGATTCCCACGGGTGTCCTCTTTTCGAAAATGCATGGGGTTCCCTGTTTTCCTCGGTGGCTTGGACACCCGAGGCCCATATCTGTAAGTTGCGCCGGTCGGCAGAATGTCGGAGATTTCCCTCTGACAACAGACTTGGGGTTACTTGTGTTTTAGGCTTTCCCCTTTGCGGCCAGGTAGGTGCACCCACACATGTGAGGTACCGTTTTCATCGGGACACCTGTGGGAACGCGGGACGGTAGGCCATGTGTTGTGGGGGGCGTGTTTCGATGGGTGCGGCGAGCGAAATGTGCGGAAAAAGCGTTTTTTTCCCCACATTTCCGACTTTGCAGGGCTGTCTGGGTAAAAAAATCTGGGGCGATGGGCGCAAATCACACCTCTGCGGATTCCCACGGGTGTCCTCTTTTCGAAAATGCATGGGGTTCCCTGTTTTCCTCGGTGGCTTGGACACCCGAGGCCCATATCTGTAAGTTGCGCCGGTCGGCAGAATGTCGGAGATTTCCCTCTGACAACAGACTTGGGGTTACTTGTGTTTTAGGCTTTCCCCTTGGCGGCCAGGTAGGTGCACCCACACATGTGAGGTACCGTTTTCATCGGGACACCTGTGGGAACGCGGGACGGTAGGCCATGTGTTGTGGGGGGCGTGTTTCGATGGGTGCGGCGAGCGAAATGTGCGGAAAAAGCGTTTTTTTCCCCACATTTCCGACTTTGCAGGGCTGTCTGGGTAAAAAAATCTGGGGCGATGGGCGCAAATCACACCTCTGCGGATTCCCACGGGTGTCCTCTTTTCGAAAATGCATGGGGTTCCCTGTTTTCCTCGGTGGCTTGGACACCCGAGGCCCATATCTGTAAGTTGCGCCGGTCGGCAGAATGTCGGAGATTTCCCTCTGACAACAGACTTGGGGTTACTTGTGTTTTAGGCTTTCCCCTTGGCGGCCAGGTAGGTGCACCCACACATGTGAGGTACAGTTTTCATCGGGACACCTGTGGGAACGCGGGACGGTAGGCCATGTGTTGTGGGGGGCGTGTTTCGATGGGTGCGGCGAGCGAAATGTGCGGAAAAAGCGTTTTTTTCCCCACATTTCAGACTTTGCAGGGCAGTCTGGGTAAAAAAATCTGGGGCGATGGGCGCAAATCACACCTCTGCGGATTCCCACGGGTGTCCTCTTTTCGAAAATGCATGGGGTTCCCTGTTTTCCTCGGTGGCTTGGACACCCGAGGCCCATATCTGTAAGTTGCGCCGGTCGGCAGAATGTCGGAGATTTCCCTCTGACAACAGACTTGGGGTTACTTGTGTTTTAGGCTTTCCCCTTGGCGGCCAGGTAGGTGCACCCACACATGTGAGGTACCGTTTTCATCGGGACACCTGTGGGAACGCGGGACGGTAGGCCATGTGTTGTGGGGGGCGTGTTTCGATGGGTGCGGCGAGCGAAATGTGCGGAAAAAGCGTTTTTTTTCCCCACATTTCCGAATTTTGCAGGGCTGTCTGGGTAAAAAAATCTGGGGCGATGGGCGCAAATCACACCTCTGCGGATTCCCACGGGTGTCCTCTTTTCGAAAATGCATGGGGTTCCCTGTTTTCCTCGGTGGCTTGGACACCCGAGGCCCATATCTGTAAGTTGCGCCGGTCGGCAGAATGTCGGAGATTTCCCTCTGACAACAGACTTGGGGTTACTTGTGTTTTAGGCTTTCCCCTTGGCGGCCAGGTAGGTGCACCCACACATGTGAGGTACCGTTTTCATCGGGACACCTGTGGGAACGCGGGACGGTAGGCCATGTGTTGTGGGGGGCGTGTTTCGATGGGTGCGGCGAGCGAAATGTGCGGAAAAAGCGTTTTTTTTCCCCACATTTCCGAATTTTGCAGGGCTGTCTGGGTAAAAAAATCTGGGGCGATGGGCGCAAATCACACCTCTGCGGATTCCCA
Source organism: Ambystoma mexicanum (assembly GCF_040938575.1). Taxonomy (NCBI): domain Eukaryota; kingdom Metazoa; phylum Chordata; class Amphibia; order Caudata; family Ambystomatidae; genus Ambystoma; species Ambystoma mexicanum. Next base: position 1,265,537,764 of record NC_090929.1, on the reverse strand, counting down.
CGGGTGTCCTCTTTTCGAAAATGCATGGGGTTCCCTGTTTTCCTCGGTGGCTTGGACACCCGAGGCCCATATCTGTAAGTTGCGCCGGTCGGCAGAATGGACAACAGACTTGGGGTTACTTGTGTTTTAGGCTTTCCCCTTGGCGGCCAGGTAGGTGCACCCACACATGTGAGGTACCATTTTCATCGGGACACCTGTGGGAACGCGGGACGGTAGGCCATGTGTTGTGGGGGGCGTGTTTCGATGGGTGCGGCGAGCGAAATGTGCGGAAAAAGCGTTTTTTTCCCCACATTTCCGACTTTGCAGGGCTGTCTGGGTAAAAAAATCTGGGGCAATGGGCGCAAATCACACCTCTGCGGATTCCCACGGGTGTCCTCTTTTCGAAAATGCATGGGGTTCCCTGTTTTCCTCGCTGGCTTGGACACCCGAGGCCCATATCTGTAAGTTGCGCCGGTCGGCAGAATGTCTGAGATTTCCCTCTGACAACAGACTTGGGGTTACTTGTGTTTTAGGCTTTCCCCTTGGCGGCCAGGTAGGTGCACCCACACATGTGAGGTACCGTTTTCATCGGGACACCTGTGGGAACGCGGGACGGTAGGCCATGTGTTGTGGGGGGCGCGTTTCGATGGGTGCGGCGAGCGAAATGTGCGGAAAAAGCGTTTTTTTCCCCACATTTCCGACTTTGCAGGGCTGTCTGGGTAAAAAAATCTGGGGCGATGGGCGCAAATCACACCTCTGCGGATTCCCACGGGTGTCCTCTTTTCGAAAATGCATGGGGTTCCCTGTTTTCCTCGGTGGCTTGGACACCCGAGGCCCATATCTGTAAGTTGCGCCGGTCGGCAGAATGGACAACAGACTTGGGGTAACTTGTGTTTTAGGCTTTCCCCTTGGCGGCCAGGTAGGTGCACCCACACATGTGAGGTACCGTTTTCATCGGGACACCTGTGGGAACGCGGGACGGTAGGCCATGTGTTGTGGGGGGCGTGTTTCGATGGGTGCGGCGAGCGAAATGTGCGGAAAAAGCGTTTTTTTCCCCACATTTACGACTTTGCAGGGCTGTCTGGGTAAAAAAATCTGGGGCGATGGGCGCAAATCACACCTCTGCGGATTCCCACGGGTGTCCTCTTTTCGAAAATGCATGGGGTTCCCTGTTTTCCTCGGTGGCTTGGACACCCGAGGCCCATATCTGTAAGTTGCGCCGGTCGGCAGAATGTCGGAGATTTCCCTCTGACAACAGACTTGGGGTTACTTGTGTTTTAGGCTTTCCCCTTTGCGGCCAGGTAGGTGCACCCACACATGTGAGGTACCGTTTTCATCGGGACACCTGTGGGAACGCGGGACGGTAGGCCATGTGTTGTGGGGGGCGTGTTTCGATGGGTGCGGCGAGCGAAATGTGCGGAAAAAGCGTTTTTTTCCCCACATTTCCGACTTTGCAGGGCTGTCTGGGTAAAAAAATCTGGGGCGATGGGCGCAAATCACACCTCTGCGGATTCCCACGGGTGTCCTCTTTTCGAAAATGCATGGGGTTCCCTGTTTTCCTCGGTGGCTTGGACACCCGAGGCCCATATCTGTAAGTTGCGCCGGTCGGCAGAATGTCGGAGATTTCCCTCTGACAACAGACTTGGGGTTACTTGTGTTTTAGGCTTTCCCCTTGGCGGCCAGGTAGGTGCACCCACACATGTGAGGTACCGTTTTCATCGGGACACCTGTGGGAACGCGGGACGGTAGGCCATGTGTTGTGGGGGGCGTGTTTCGATGGGTGCGGCGAGCGAAATGTGCGGAAAAAGCGTTTTTTTCCCCACATTTCCGACTTTGCAGGGCTGTCTGGGTAAAAAAATCTGGGGCGATGGGCGCAAATCACACCTCTGCGGATTCCCACGGGTGTCCTCTTTTCGAAAATGCATGGGGTTCCCTGTTTTCCTCGGTGGCTTGGACACCCGAGGCCCATATCTGTAAGTTGCGCCGGTCGGCAGAATGTCGGAGATTTCCCTCTGACAACAGACTTGGGGTTACTTGTGTTTTAGGCTTTCCCCTTGGCGGCCAGGTAGGTGCACCCACACATGTGAGGTACAGTTTTCATCGGGACACCTGTGGGAACGCGGGACGGTAGGCCATGTGTTGTGGGGGGCGTGTTTCGATGGGTGCGGCGAGCGAAATGTGCGGAAAAAGCGTTTTTTTCCCCACATTTCCGACTTTGCAGGGCTGTCTGGGTAAAAAAATCTGGGGCGATGGGCGCAAATCACACCTCTGCGGATTCCCACGGGTGTCCTCTTTTCGAAAATGCATGGGGTTCCCTGTTTTCCTCGGTGGCTTGGACACCCGAGGCCCATATCTGTAAGTTGCGCCGGTCGGCAGAATGTCGGAGATTTCCCTCTGACAACAGACTTGGGGTTACTTGTGTTTTAGGCTTTCCCCTTGGCGGCCAGGTAGGTGCACCCACACATGTGAGGTACCGTTTTCATCGGGACACCTGTGGGAACGCGGGACGGTAGGCCATGTGTTGTGGGGGGCGTGTTTCGATGGGTGCGGCGAGCGAAATGTGCGGAAAAAGCGTTTTTTTTCCCCACATTTCCGAATTTTGCAGGGCTGTCTGGGTAAAAAAATCTGGGGCGATGGGCGCAAATCACACCTCTGCGGATTCCCACGGGTGTCCTCTTTTCGAAAATGCATGGGGTTCCCTGTTTTCCTCGGTGGCTTGGACACCCGAGGCCCATATCTGTAAGTTGCGCCGGTCGGCAGAATGTCGGAGATTTCCCTCTGACAACAGACTTGGGGTTACTTGTGTTTTAGGCTTTCCCCTTGGCGGCCAGGTAGGTGCACCCACACATGTGAGGTACCGTTTTCATCGGGACACCTGTGGGAACGCGGGACGGTAGGCCATGTGTTGTGGGGGGCGTGTTTCGATGGGTGCGGCGAGCGAAATGTGCGGAAAAAGCGTTTTTTTTCCCCACATTTCCGAATTTTGCAGGGCTGTCTGGGTAAAAAAATCTGGGGCGATGGGCGCAAATCACACCTCTGCGGATTCCCACGGGTGTCCTCTTTTCGAAAATGCATGGGGTTCCCTGTTTTCCTCGGTGGCTTGGACACCCGAGGCCCATATCTGTAAGTTGCGCCGGTCGGCAGAATGGACAACAGACTTGGGGTTACTTGTGTTTTAGGCTTTCCCCTTGGCGGCCAGGTAGGTGCACCCACACATGTGAGGTACCATTTTCATCGGGACACCTGTGGGAACGCGGGACGGTAGGCCATGTGTTGTGGGGGGCGTGTTTCGATGGGTGCGGCGAGCGAAATGTGCGGAAAAAGCATTTTTTTCCCCACATTTCCGACTTTGCAGGGCTGTCTGGGTAAAAAAATCTGGGGCAATGGGCGCAAATCACACCTCTGCGGATTCCCACGGGTGTCCTCTTTTCGAAAATGCATGGGGTTCCCTGTTTTCCTCGCTGGCTTGGACACCCGAGGCCCATATCTGTAAGTTGCGCCGGTCGGCAGAATGTCTGAGATTTCCCTCTGACAACAGACTTGGGGTTACTTGTGTTTTAGGCTTTCCCCTTGGCGGCCAGGTAGGTGCACCCACACATGTGAGGTACCGTTTTCATCGGGACACCTGTGGGAACGCGGGACGGTAGGCCATGTGTTGTGGGGGGCGCGTTTCGATGGGTGCGGCGAGCGAAATGTGCGGAAAAAGCGTTTTTTTCCCCACATTTCCGACTTTGCAGGGCTGTCTGGGTAAAAAAATCTGGGGCGATGGGCGCAAATCACACCTCTGCGGATTCCCACGGGTGTCCTCTTTTCGAAAATGCATGGGGTTCCCTGTTTTCCTCGGTGGCTTGGACACCCGAGGCCCATATCTGTAAGTTGCGCCGGTCGGCAGAATGGACAACAGACTTGGGGTAACTTGTGTTTTAGGCTTTCCCCTTGGCGGCCAGGTAGGTGCACCCACACATGTGAGGTACCGTTTTCATCGGGACACCTGTGGGAACGCGGGACGGTAGGCCATGTGTTGTGGGGGGCGTGTTTCGATGGGTGCGGCGAGCGAAATGTGCGGAAAAAGCGTTTTTTTCCCCACATTTACGACTTTGCAGGGCTGTCTGGGTAAAAAAATCTGGGGCGATGGGCGCAAATCACACCTCTGCGGATTCCCACGGGTGTCCTCTTTTCGAAAATGCATGGGGTTCCCTGTTTTCCTCGGTGGCTTGGACACCCGAGGCCCATATCTGTAAGTTGCGCCGGTCGGCAGAATGTCGGAGATTTCCCTCTGACAACAGACTTGGGGTTACTTGTGTTTTAGGCTTTCCCCTTTGCGGCCAGGTAGGTGCACCCACACATGTGAGGTACCGTTTTCATCGGGACACCTGTGGGAACGCGGGACGGTAGGCCATGTGTTGTGGGGGGCGTGTTTCGATGGGTGCGGCGAGCGAAATGTGCGGAAAAAGCGTTTTTTTCCCCACATTTCCGACTTTGCAGGGCTGTCTGGGTAAAAAAATCTGGGGCGATGGGCGCAAATCACACCTCTGCGGATTCCCACGGGTGTCCTCTTTTCGAAAATGCATGGGGTTCCCTGTTTTCCTCGGTGGCTTGGACACCCGGGGCCCATATCTGTAAGTTGCGCCGGTCGGCAGAATGTCGGAGATTTCCCTCTGACAACAGACTTGGGGTTACTTGTGTTTTAGGCTTTCCCCTTGGCGGCCAGGTAGGTGCACCCACACATGTGAGGTACAGTTTTCATCGGGACACCTGTGGGAACGCGGGACGGTAGGCCATGTGTTGTGGGGGGCGTGTTTCGATGGGTGCGGCGAGCGAAATGTGCGGAAAAAGCGTTTTTTTCCCCACATTTCCGACTTTGCAGGGCTGTCTGGGTAAAAAAATCTGGGGCGATGGGCGCAAATCACACCTCTGCGGATTCCCACGGGTGTCCTCTTTTCGAAAATGCATGGGGTTCCCTGTTTTCCTCGGTGGCTTGGACACCCGAGGCCCATATCTGTAAGTTGCGCCGGTCGGCAGAATGTCGGAGATTTCCCTCTGACAACAGACTTGGGGTTACTTGTGTTTTAGGCTTTCCCCTTGGCGGCCAGGTAGGTGCACCCACACATGTGAGGTACCGTTTTCATCGGGACACCTGTGGGAACGCGGGACGGTAGGCCATGTGTTGTGGGGGGCGTGTTTCGATGGGTGCGGCGAGCGAAATGTGCGGAAAAAGCGTTTTTTTTCCCCACATTTCCGAATTTTGCAGGGCTGTCTGGGTAAAAAAATCTGGGGCGATGGGCGCAAATCACACCTCTGCGGATTCCCACGGGTGTCCTCTTTTCGAAAATGCATGGGGTTCCCTGTTTTCCTCGGTGGCTTGGACACCCGAGGCCCATATCTGTAAGTTGCGCCGGTCGGCAGAATGTCGGAGATTTCCCTCTGACAACAGACTTGGGGTTACTTGTGTTTTAGGCTTTCCCCTTGGCGGCCAGGTAGGTGCACCCACACATGTGAGGTACCGTTTTCATCGGGACACCTGTGGGAACGCGGGACGGTAGGCCATGTGTTGTGGGGGGCGTGTTTCGATGGGTGCGGCGAGCGAAATGTGCGGAAAAAGCGTTTTTTTTCCCCACATTTCCGAATTTTGCAGGGCTGTCTGGGTAAAAAAATCTGGGGCGATGGGCGCAAATCACACCTCTGCGGATTCCCACGGGTGTCCTCTTTTCGAAAATGCATGGGGTTCCCTGTTTTCCTCGGTGGCTTGGACACCCGAGGCCCATATCTGTAAGTTGCGCCGGTCGGCAGAATGGACAACAGACTTGGGGTTACTTGTGTTTTAGGCTTTCCCCTTGGCGGCCAGGTAGGTGCACCCACACATGTGAGGTACCATTTTCATCGGGACACCTGTGGGAACGCGGGACGGTAGGCCATGTGTTGTGGGGGGCGTGTTTCGATGGGTGCGGCGAGCGAAATGTGCGGAAAAAGCGTTTTTTTCCCCACATTTCCGACTTTGCAGGGCTGTCTGGGTAAAAAAATCTGGGGCAATGGGCGCAAATCACACCTCTGCGGATTCCCACGGGTGTCCTCTTTTCGAAAATGCATGGGGTTCCCTGTTTTCCTCGCTGGCTTGGACACCCGAGGCCCATATCTGTAAGTTGCGCCGGTCGGCAGAATGTCTGAGATTTCCCTCTGACAACAGACTTGGGGTTACTTGTGTTTTAGGCTTTCCCCTTGGCGGCCAGGTAGGTGCACCCACACATGTGAGGTACCGTTTTCATCGGGACACCTGTGGGAACGCGGGACGGTAGGCCATGTGTTGTGGGGGGCGCGTTTCGATGGGTGCGGCGAGCGAAATGTGCGGAAAAAGCGTTTTTTTCCCCACATTTCCGACTTTGCAGGGCTGTCTGGGTAAAAAAATCTGGGGCGATGGGCGCAAATCACACCTCTGCGGATTCCCACGGGTGTCCTCTTTTCGAAAATGCATGGGGTTCCCTGTTTTCCTCGGTGGCTTGGACACCCGAGGCCCATATCTGTAAGTTGCGCCGGTCGGCAGAATGGACAACAGACTTGGGGTAACTTGTGTTTTAGGCTTTCCCCTTGGCGGCCAGGTAGGTGCACCCACACATGTGAGGTACCGTTTTCATCGGGACACCTGTGGGAACGCGGGACGGTAGGCCATGTGTTGTGGGGGGCGTGTTTCGATGGGTGCGGCGAGCGAAATGTGCGGAAAAAGCGTTTTTTTCCCCACATTTACGACTTTGCAGGGCTGTCTGGGTAAAAAAATCTGGGGCGATGGGCGCAAATCACACCTCTGCGGATTCCCACGGGTGTCCTCTTTTCGAAAATGCATGGGGTTCCCTGTTTTCCTCGGTGGCTTGGACACCCGAGGCCCATATCTGTAAGTTGCGCCGGTCGGCAGAATGTCGGAGATTTCCCTCTGACAACAGACTTGGGGTTACTTGTGTTTTAGGCTTTCCCCTTTGCGGCCAGGTAGGTGCACCCACACATGTGAGGTACCGTTTTCATCGGGACACCTGTGGGAACGCGGGACGGTAGGCCATGTGTTGTGGGGGGCGTGTTTCGATGGGTGCGGCGAGCGAAATGTGCGGAAAAAGCGTTTTTTTCCCCACATTTCCGACTTTGCAGGGCTGTCTGGGTAAAAAAATCTGGGGCGATGGGCGCAAATCACACCTCTGCGGATTCCCACGGGTGTCCTCTTTTCGAAAATGCATGGGGTTCCCTGTTTTCCTCGGTGGCTTGGACACCCGGGGCCCATATCTGTAAGTTGCGCCGGTCGGCAGAATGTCGGAGATTTCCCTCTGACAACAGACTTGGGGTTACTTGTGTTTTAGGCTTTCCCCTTGGCGGCCAGGTAGGTGCACCCACACATGTGAGGTACCGTTTTCATCGGGACACCTGTGGGAACGCGGGACGGTAGGCCATGTGTTGTGGGGGGCGTGTTTCGATGGGTGCGGCGAGCGAAATGTGCGGAAAAAGCGTTTTTTTCCCCACATTTCCGACTTTGCAGGGCTGTCTGGGTAAAAAAATCTGGGGCGATGGGCGCAAATCACACCTCTGCGGATTCCCACGGGTGTCCTCTTTTCGAAAATGCATGGGGTTCCCTGTTTTCCTCGGTGGCTTGGACACCCGAGGCCCATATCTGTAAGTTGCGCCGGTCGGCAGAATGTCGGAGATTTCCCTCTGACAACAGACTTGGGGTTACTTGTGTTTTAGGCTTTCCCCTTGGCGGCCAGGTAGGTGCACCCACACATGTGAGGTACAGTTTTCATCAGGACACCTGTGGGAACGCGGGACGGTAGGCCATGTGTTGTGGGGGGCGTGTTTCGATGGGTGCGGCGAGCGAAATGTGCGGAAAAAGCGTTTTTTTCCCCACATTTCCGACTTTGCAGGGCTGTCTGGGTAAAAAAATCTGGGGCGATGGGCGCAAATCACACCTCTGCGGATTCCCACGGGTGTCCTCTTTTCGAAAATGCATGGGGTTCCCTGTTTTCCTCGGTGGCTTGGACACCCGAGGCCCATATCTGTAAGTTGCGCCGGTCGGCAGAATGTCGGAGATTTCCCTCTGACAACAGACTTGGGGTTACTTGTGTTTTAGGCTTTCCCCTTGGCGGCCAGGTAGGTGCACCCACACATGTGAGGTACCGTTTTCATCGGGACACCTGTGGGAACGCGGGACGGTAGGCCATGTGTTGTGGGGGGCGTGTTTCGATGGGTGCGGCGAGCGAAATGTGCGGAAAAAGCGTTTTTTTTCCCCACATTTCCGAATTTTGCAGGGCTGTCTGGGTAAAAAAATCTGGGGCGATGGGCGCAAATCACACCTCTGCGGATTCCCACGGGTGTCCTCTTTTCGAAAATGCATGGGGTTCCCTGTTTTCCTCGGTGGCTTGGACACCCGAGGCCCATATCTGTAAGTTGCGCCGGTCGGCAGAATGTCGGAGATTTCCCTCTGACAACAGACTTGGGGTTACTTGTGTTTTAGGCTTTCCCCTTGGCGGCCAGGTAGGTGCACCCACACATGTGAGGTACCGTTTTCATCGGGACACCTGTGGGAACGCGGGACGGTAGGCCATGTGTTGTGGGGGGCGTGTTTTGATGGGTGCGGCGAGCGAAATGTGCGGAAAAAGCGTTTTTTTTCCCCACATTTCCGAATTTTGCAGGGCTGTCTGGGTAAAAAAATCTGGGGCGATGGGCGCAAATCACACCTCTGCGGATTCCCACGGGTGTCCTCTTTTCGAAAATGCATGGGGTTCCCTGTTTTCCTCGGTGGCTTGGACACCCGAGGCCCATATCTGTAAGTTGCGCCGGTCGGCAGAATGGACAACAGACTTGGGGTTACTTGTGTTTTAGGCTTTCCCCTTGGCGGCCAGGTAGGTGCACCCACACATGTGAGGTACCATTTTCATCGGGACACCTGTGGGAACGCGGGACGGTAGGCCATGTGTTGTGGGGGGCGTGTTTCGATGGGTGCGGCGAGCGAAATGTGCGGAAAAAGCGTTTTTTTCCCCACATTTCCGAATTTGCAGGGCTGTCTGGGTAAAAAAATCTGGGGCGATGGGCGCAAATCACACCTCTGCGGATTCCCACGGGTGTCCTCTTTTCGAAAATGCATGGGGTTCCCTGTTTTCCTCGGTGGCTTGGACACCCGAGGCCCATATCTGTAAGTTGCGCCGGTCGGCAGAATGTCGGAGATTTCCCTCTGACAACAGACTTGGGGTTACTTGTGTTTTAGGCTTTCCCCTTGGCGGCCAGGTAGGTGCACCCACACATGTGAGGTACCGTTTTCATCGGGACACCTGTGGGAACGCGGGACGGTAGGCCATGTGTTGTGGGGGGGCGTGTTTCGATGGGTGCGGCGAGCGAAATGTGCGGAAAAAGCGTTTTTTTTCCCCACATTTCCGACTTTGCAGGGCTGTCTGGGTAAAAAAATCTGGGGCGATGGGCGCAAATCACACCTCTGCGGATTCCCACGGGTGTCCTCTTTTCGAAAATGCATGGGGTTCCCTGTTTTCCTCGGTGGCTTGGACACCCGAGGCCCATATCTGTAAGTTGCGCCGGTCGGCAGAATGGACAACAGACTTGGGGTTACTTGTGTTTTAGGCTTTCCCCTTGGCGGCCAGGTAGGTGCACCCACACATGTGAGGTACCGTTTTCATCGGGACACCTGTGGGAACGCGGGACGGTAGGCCATGTGTTGTGGGGGGCGTGTTTCGATGGGTGCGGCAAGCAAAATGTGCGGAAAAAGCGTTTTTTTCCCCACATTTCCGACTTTGCAGGGCTGTCTGGGTAAAAAAATCTGGGGCGATGGGCGCAAATCACACCTCTGCGGATTCCCACGGGTGTCCTCTTTTCGAAAATGCATGGGGTTCCCTGTTTTCCTCGGTGGCTTGGACACCCGAGGCCCATATCTGTAAGTTGCGCCGGTCGGCAGAATGTCGGAGATTTCCCTCTGACAACAGACTTGGGGTTACTTGTGTTTTAGGCTTTCCCCTTGGCGGCCAGGTAGATGCACCCACACATGTGAGGTACCGTTTTCATCGGGACACCTGTGGGAACGCGGGACGGTAGGCCATGTGTTGTGGGGGGCGTGTTTCGATGGGTGCGGCGAGCAAAATGTGCGGAAAAAGCGTTTTTTTCCCCACATTTCCGACTTTGCAGGGCTGTCTGGGTAAAACAATCTGGGGCGATGGGCGCAAATCACACCTCTGCGGATTCCCACGGGTGTCCTCTTTTCGAAAATGCATGGGGTTCCCTGTTTTCCTATGTGGCTTGGACACCCGAGGCCCATATCTGTAAGTTGCGCCGGTCGGCAGAATGTCGGAGATTTCCCTCTGACAACAGACTTGGGGTTACTTGTGTTTTAGGCTTTCCCCTTGGCGGCCAGGTAGGTGCACCCACACATGTGAGGTACCGTTTTCATCGGGACACCTGTGGGAACGCGGGACGGTAGGCCATGTGTTGTGGGGGGCGTGTTTCGATGGGTGCGGCGAGCGAAATGTGCGGAAAAAGCGTTTTTTTCCCCACATTTCCGACTTTGCAGGGCTGTCTGGGTAAAAAAATCTGGGGCGATGGGCGCAAATCACACCTCTGCGGATTCCCACGGGTGTCCTCTTTTCGAAAATGCATGGGGTTCCCTGTTTTCCTCGGTGGCTTGGACACCCGAGGCCCATATCTGTAAGTTGCGCCGGTCGGCAGAATGTCGGAGATTTCCCTCTGACAACAGACTTGGGGTTACTTGTGTTTTAGGCTTTCCCCTTGGCGGCCAGGTAGGTGCACCCACACATGTGAGGTACCGTTTTCATCGGGACACCTGTGGGAACGCGGGACGGTAGGCCATGTGTTGTGGGGGGCGTGTTTCGATGGGTGCGGCGAGCGAAATGTGCGGAAAAAGCGTTTTTTTCCCCACATTTCCGACTTTGCAGGGCTGTCTGGGTAAAAAAATCTGGGGCGATGGGCGCAAATCACACCTCTGCGGATTCCCACGGGTGTCCTCTTTTCGAAAATGCATGGGGTTCCCTGTTTTCCTCGGTGGCTTGGACACCCGAGGCCCATATCTGTAAGTTGCGCCGGTCGGCAGAATGTCGGAGATTTCCCTCTGACAACAGACTTGGGGTTACTTGTGTTTTAGGCTTTCCCCTTGGCGGCCAGGTAGATGCACCCACACATGTGAGGTACCGTTTTCATCGGGACACCTGTGGGAACGCGGGACGGTAGGCCATGTGTTGTGGGGGGCGTGTTTCGATGGGTGCGGCGAGCGAAATGTGCGGAAAAAGCGTTTTTTTTCCCCACATTTCCGAATTTTGCAGGGCTGTCTGGGTAAAAAAATCTGGGGCGATGGGCGCAAATCACACCTCTGCGGATTCCCACGGGTGTCCTCTTTTCGAAAATGCATGGGGTTCCCTGTTTTCCTCGGTGGCTTGGACACCCGAGGCCCATATCTGTAAGTTGCGCCGGTCGGCAGAATGTCGGAGATTTCCCTCTGACAACAGACTTGGGGTTACTTGTGTTTTAGGCTTTCCCCTTGGCGGCCAGGTAGATGCACCCACACATGTGAGGTACCGTTTTCATCGGGACACCTGTGGGAACGCGGGACGGTAGGCCATGTGTTGTGGGGGGCGTGTTTTGATGGGTGCGGCGAGCGAAATGTGCGGAAAAAGCGTTTTTTTTCCCCACATTTCCGAATTTTGCAGGGCTGTCTGGGTAAAAAAATCTGGGGCGATGGGCGCAAATCACACCTCTGCGGATTCCCACGGGTGTCCTCTTTTCGAAAATGCATGGGGTTCCCTGTTTTCCTCGGTGGCTTGGACACCCGAGGCCCATATCTGTAAGTTGCGCCGGTCGGCAGAATGGACAACAGACTTGGGGTTACTTGTGTTTTAGGCTTTCCCCTTGGCGGCCAGGTAGGTGCACCCACACATGTGAGGTACCATTTTCATCGGGACACCTGTGGGAACGCGGGACGGTAGGCCATGTGTTGTGGGGGGCGTGTTTCGATGGGTGCGGCGAGCGAAATGTGCGGAAAAAGCGTTTTTTTCCCCACATTTCCGAATTTGCAGGGCTGTCTGGGTAAAAAAATCTGGGGCGATGGGCGCAAATCACACCTCTGCGGATTCCCACGGGTGTCCTCTTTTCGAAAATGCATGGGGTTCCCTGTTTTCCTCGGTGGCTTGGACACCCGAGGCCCATATCTGTAAGTTGCGCCGGTCGGCAGAATGTCGGAGATTTCCCTCTGACAACAGACTTGGGGTTACTTGTGTTTTAGGCTTTCCCCTTGGCGGCCAGGTAGGTGCACCCACACATGTGAGGTACCGTTTTCATCGGGACACCTGTGGGAACGCGGGACGGTAGGCCATGTGTTGTGGGGGGGCGTGTTTCGATGGGTGCGGCGAGCGAAATGTGCGGAAAAAGCGTTTTTTTTCCCCACATTTCCGACTTTGCAGGGCTGTCTGGGTAAAAAAATCTGGGGCGATGGGCGCAAATCACACCTCTGCGGATTCCCACGGGTGTCCTCTTTTCGAAAATGCATGGGGTTCCCTGTTTTCCTCGGTGGCTTGGACACCCGAGGCCCATATCTGTAAGTTGCGCCGGTCGGCAGAATGGACAACAGACTTGGGGTTACTTGTGTTTTAGGCTTTCCCCTTGGCGGCCAGGTAGGTGCACCCACACATGTGAGGTACCGTTTTCATCGGGACACCTGTGGGAACGCGGGACGGTAGGCCATGTGTTGTGGGGGGCGTGTTTCGATGGGTGCGGCAAGCAAAATGTGCGGAAAAAGCGTTTTTTTCCCCACATTTCCGACTTTGCAGGGCTGTCTGGGTAAAAAAATCTGGGGCGATGGGCGCAAATCACACCTCTGCGGATTCCCACGGGTGTCCTCTTTTCGAAAATGCATGGGGTTCCCTGTTTTCCTCGGTGGCTTGGACACCCGAGGCCCATATCTGTAAGTTGCGCCGGTCGGCAGAATGTCGGAGATTTCCCTCTGACAACAGACTTGGGGTTACTTGTGTTTTAGGCTTTCCCCTTGGCGGCCAGGTAGATGCACCCACACATGTGAGGTACCGTTTTCATCGGGACACCTGTGGGAACGCGGGACGGTAGGCCATGTGTTGTGGGGGGCGTGTTTCGATGGGTGCGGCGAGCAAAATGTGCGGAAAAAGCGTTTTTTTCCCCACATTTCCGACTTTGCAGGGCTGTCTGGGTAAAACAATCTGGGGCGATGGGCGCAAATCACACCTCTGCGGATTCCCACGGGTGTCCTCTTTTCGAAAATGCATGGGGTTCCCTGTTTTCCTATGTGGCTTGGACACCCGAGGCCCATATCTGTAAGTTGCGCCGGTCGGCAGAATGTCGGAGATTTCCCTCTGACAACAGACTTGGGGTTACTTGTGTTTTAGGCTTTCCCCTTGGCGGCCAGGTAGGTGCACCCACACATGTGAGGTACCGTTTTCATCGGGACACCTGTGGGAACGCGGGACGGTAGGCCATGTGTTGTGGGGGGCGTGTTTCGATGGGTGCGGCGAGCGAAATGTGCGGAAAAAGCGTTTTTTTCCCCACATTTCCGACTTTGCAGGGCTGTCTGGGTAAAAAAATCTGGGGCGATGGGCGCAAATCACACCTCTGCGGATTCCCACGGGTGTCCTCTTTTCGAAAATGCATGGGGTTCCCTGTTTTCCTCGGTGGCTTGGACACCCGAGGCCCATATCTGTAAGTTGCGCCGGTCGGCAGAATGTCGGAGATTTCCCTCTGACAACAGACTTGGGGTTACTTGTGTTTTAGGCTTTCCCCTTGGCGGCCAGGTAGGTGCACCCACACATGTGAGGTACCGTTTTCATCGGGACACCTGTGGGAACGCGGGACGGTAGGCCATGTGTTGTGGGGGGCGTGTTTCGATGGGTGCGGCGAGCGAAATGTGCGGAAAAAGCGTTTTTTTCCCCACATTTCCGACTTTGCAGGGCTGTCTGGGTAAAAAAATCTGGGGCGATGGGCGCAAATCACACCTCTGCGGATTCCCACGGGTGTCCTCTTTTCGAAAATGCATGGGGTTCCCTGTTTTCCTCGGTGGCTTGGACACCCGAGGCCCATATCTGTAAGTTGCGCCGGTCGGCAGAATGTCGGAGATTTCCCTCTGACAACAGACTTGGGGTTACTTGTGTTTTAGGCTTTCCCCTTGGCGGCCAGGTAGATGCACCCACACATGTGAGGTACCGTTTTCATCGGGACACCTGTGGGAACGCGGGACGGTAGGCCATGTGTTGTGGGGGGCGTGTTTCGATGGGTGCGGCAAGCAAAATGTGCGGAAAAAGCGTTTTTTTCCCCACATTTCCGACTTTGCAGGGCTGTCTGGGTAAAACAATCTGGGGCGATGGGCGCAAATCACACCTCTGCGGATTCCCACGGGTGTCCTCTTTTCGAAAATGCATGGGGTTCCCTGTTTTCCTATGTGGCTTGGACACCCGAGGCCCATATCTGTAAGTTGCGCCGGTCGGCAGAATGTCGGAGATTTCCCTCTGACAACAGACTTGGGGTTACTTGTGTTTTAGGCTTTCCCCTTGGCGGCCAGGTAGGTGCACCCACACATGTGAGGTACCGTTTTCATCGGGACACCTGTGGGAACGCGGGACGGTAGGCCATGTGTTGTGGGGGGCGTGTTTCGATGGGTGCGGCGAGCGAAATGTGCGGAAAAAGCGTTTTTTTCCCCACATTTCCGACTTTGCAGGGCTGTCTGGGTAAAAAAATCTGGGGCGATGGGCGCAAATCACACCTCTGCGGATTCCCACGGGTGTCCTCTTTTCGAAAATGCATGGGGTTCCCTGTTTTCCTCGGTGGCTTGGACACCCGAGGCCCATATCTGTAAGTTGCGCCGGTCGGCAGAATGTCGGAGATTTCCCTCTGACAACAGACTTGGGGTTACTTGTGTTTTAGGCTTTCCCCTTGGCGGCCAGGTAGGTGCACCCACACATGTGAGGTACCGTTTTCATCGGGACACCTGTGGGAACGCGGGACGGTAGGCCATGTGTTGTGGGGGGCGTGTTTCGATGGGTGCGGCGAGCGAAATGTGCGGAAAAAGCGTTTTTTTCCCCACATTTCCGACTTTGCAGGGCTGTCTGGGTAAAAAAATCTGGGGCGATGGGCGCAAATCACACCTCTGCGGATTCCCACGGGTGTCCTCTTTTCGAAAATGCATGGGGTTCCCTGTTTTCCTCGGTGGCTTGGACACCCGAGGCCCATATCTGTAAGTTGCGCCGGTCGGCAGAATGTCGGAGATTTCCCTCTGACAACAGACTTGGGGTTACTTGTGTTTTAGGCTTTCCCCTTGGCGGCCAGGTAGGTGCACCCACACATGTGAGGTACCGTTTTCATCGGGACACCTGTGGGAACGCGGGACGGTAGGCCATGTGTTGTGGGGGGCGAGTTTCGATGGGTGCGGCGAGCGAAATGTGCGGAAAAAGCGTTTTTTTCCCCACATTTCCGACTTTGCAGGGCTGTCTGGGTAAAAAAATCTGGGGCGATGGGCGCAAATCACACCTCTGCGGATTCCCACAGGTGTCCTCTTTTCGTAAATGCATGGGGTTCCCTGTTTTCCTCGGTGGCTTGGACACCCGAGGCCCATATCTGTAAGTTGCGCCGGTCGGCAGAATGTCGGAGATTTCCCTCTGACAACAGACTTGGGGTTACTTGTGTTTTAGGCTTTCCCCTTGGCGGCCAGGTAGGTGCACCCACACATGTGAGGTACCGTTTTCATCGGGACACCTGTGGGAACGCGGGACGGTAGGCCATGTGTTGTGGGGGGCGTGTTTCGATGGGTGCGGCGAGCGAAATGTGCGGAAAAAGCGTTTTTTTCCCCACATTTCCGACTTTGCAGGGCTGTCTGGGTAAAAAAATCTGGGGCAATGGGCGCAAATCACACCTCTGCGGATTCCCACGGGTGTCCTCTTTTCGAAAATGCATGGGGTTCCCTGTTTTCCTCGCTGGCTTGGACACCCGAGGCCCATATCTGTAAGTTGCGCCGGTCGGCAGAATGTCTGAGATTTCCCTCTGACAACAGACTTGGGGTTACTTGTGTTTTAGGCTTTCCCCTTGGCGGCCAGGTAGGTGCACCCACACATGTGAGGTACCGTTTTCATCGGGACACCTGTGGGAACGCGGGACGGTAGGCCATGTGTTGTGGGGGGCGCGTTTCGATGGGTGCGGCGAGCGAAATGTGCGGAAAAAGCGTTTTTTTCCCCACATTTCCGACTTTGCAGGGCTGTCTGGGTAAAAAAATCTGGGGCGATGGGCGCAAATCACACCTCTGCGGATTCCCACGGGTGTCCTCTTTTCGAAAATGCATGGGGTTCCCTGTTTTCCTCGGTGGCTTGGACACCCGAGGCCCATATCTGTAAATTGCGCCGGTCGGCAGAATGGACAACAGACTTGGGGTAACTTGTGTTTTAGGCTTTCCCCTTGGCGGCCAGGTAGGTGCACCCACACATGTGAGGTACCGTTTTCATCGGGACACCTGTGGGAACGCGGGACGGTAGGCCATGTGTTGTGGGGGGCGTGTTTCGATGGGTGCGGCGAGCGAAATGTGCGGAAAAAGCGTTTTTTTCCCCACATTTACGACTTTGCAGGGCTGTCTGGGTAAAAAAATCTGGGGCGATGGGCGCAAATCACACCTCTGCGGATTCCCACGGGTGTCCTCTTTTCGAAAATGCATGGGGTTCCCTGTTTTCCTTGGTGGCTTGGACACCCGAGGCCCATATCTGTAAGTTGCGCCGGTCGGCAGAATGTCGGAGATTTCCCTCTGACAACAGACTTGGGGTTACTTGTGTTTTAGGCTTTCCCCTTTGCGGCCAGGTAGGTGCACCCACACATGTGAGGTACCGTTTTCATCGGGACACCTGTGGGAACGCGGGACGGTAGGCCATGTGTTGTGGGGGGCGTGTTTCGATGGGTGCGGCGAGCGAAATGTGCGGAAAAAGCGTTTTTTTCCCCACATTTCCGACTTTGCAGGGCTGTCTGGGTAAAAAAATCTGGGGCGATGGGCGCAAATCACACCTCTGCGGATTCCCACGGGTGTCCTCTTTTCGAAAATGCATGGGGTTCCCTGTTTTCCTCGGTGGCTTGGACACCCGAGGCCCATATCTGTAAGTTGCGCCGGTCGGCAGAATGTCGGAGATTTCCCTCTGACAACAGACTTGGGGTTACTTGTGTTTTAGGCTTTCCCCTTGGCGGCCAGGTAGGTGCACCCACACATGTGAGGTACCGTTTTCATCGGGACACCTGTGGGAACGCGGGACGGTAGGCCATGTGTTGTGGGGGGCGTGTTTCGATGGGTGCGGCGAGCGAAATGTGCGGAAAAAGCGTTTTTTTCCCCACATTTCCGACTTTGCAGGGCTGTCTGGGTAAAAAAATCTGGGGCGATGGGCGCAAATCACACCTCTGCGGATTCCCACGGGTGTCCTCTTTTCGAAAATGCATGGGGTTCCCTGTTTTCCTCGGTGGCTTGGACACCCGAGGCCCATATCTGTAAGTTGCGCCGGTCGGCAGAATGTCGGAGATTTCCCTCTGACAACAGACTTGGGGTTACTTGTGTTTTAGGCTTTCCCCTTGGCGGCCAGGTAGGTGCACCCACACATGTGAGGTACAGTTTTCATCGGGACACCTGTGGGAACGCGGGACGGTAGGCCATGTGTTGTGGGGGGCGTGTTTCGATGGGTGCGGCGAGCGAAATGTGCGGAAAAAGCGTTTTTTTCCCCACATTTCCGACTTTGCAGGGCTGTCTGGGTAAAAAAATCTGGGGCGATGGGCGCAAATCACACCTCTGCGGATTCCCACGGGTGTCCTCTTTTCGAAAATGCATGGGGTTCCCTGTTTTCCTCGGTGGCTTGGACACCCGAGGCCCATATCTGTAAGTTGCGCCGGTCGGCAGAATGTCGGAGATTTCCCTCTGACAACAGACTTGGGGTTACTTGTGTTTTAGGCTTTCCCCTTGGCGGCCAGGTAGGTGCACCCACACATGTGAGGTACCGTTTTCATCGGGACACCTGTGGGAACGGGGGACGGTAGGCCATGTGTTGTGGGGGGCGTGTTTCGATGGGTGCGGCGAGCGAAATGTGCGGAAAAAGCGTTTTTTTCCCCACATTTCCGACTTTGCAGGGCTGTCTGGGTAAAAAAATCTGGGGCGATGGGCGCAAATCACACCTCTGCGGATTCCCACGGGTGTCCTCTTTTCGAAAATGCATGGGGTTCCCTGTTTTCCTCGGTGGCTTGGACACCCGAGGCCCATATCTGTAAGTTGCGCCGGTCGGCAGAATGGACAACAGACTTGGGGTTACTTGTGTTTTAGGCTTTCCCCTTGGCGGCCAGGTAGGTGCACCCACACATGTGAGGTACCGTTTTCATCGGGACACCTGTGGGAACGCGGGACGGTAGGCCATGTGTTGTGGGGGGTGTGTTTCGATGGGTGCGGCGAGCGAAATGTGCGGAAAAAGCGTTTTTTTCCCCACATTTCCGACTTTGCAGGGCTGTCTGGGTAAAAAAATCTGGGGCGATGGGCGCAAATCACACCTCTGCGGATTCCCACGGGTGTCCTCTTTTCGAAAATGCATGGGGTTCCCTGTTTTCCTCGGTGGCTTGGACACCCGAGGCCCATATCTGTAAGTTGCGCCGGTCGGCAGAATGTCGGAGATTTCCCTCTGACAACAGACTTGGGGTTACTTGTGTTTTAGGCTTTCCCCTTGGCGGCCAGGTAGGTGCACCCACACATGTGAGGTACCGTTTTCATCGGGACACCTGTGGGAACGCGGGAAGGTAGGCCATGTGTTGTGGGGGGCGTGTTTCGATGGGTGCGGCGAGCGAAATGTGCGGAAAAAGCATTTTTTTCCCCACATTTCCGACTTTGCAGGGCTGTCTGGGTAAAAAAATCTGGGGCGATGGGCGCAAATCACACCTCTGCGGATTCCCACGGGTGTCCTCTTTTCGAAAATGCATGGGGTTCCCTGTTTTCCTCGGTGGCTTGGACACCCGAGGCCCATATCTGTAAGTTGCGCCGGTCGGCAGAATGTCTGAGATTTCCCTCTGACAACAGACTTGGGGTTACTTGTGTTTTAGGCTTTCCCCTTGGCGGCCAGGTAGGTGCACCCACACATGTGAGGTACCGTTTTCATCGGGACACCTGTGGGAACGCGGGACGGTAGGCCATGTGTTGTGGGGGGCGTGTTTCGATGGGTGCGGCGAGCGAAATGTGCGGAAAAAGCAGTTTTTTCCCCACATTTCCGACTTTGCAGGGCTGTCTGGGTAAAAAAATCTGGGGCGATGGGCGCAAATCACACCTCTGCGGATTCCCACGGGTGTCCTCTTTTCGAAAATGCATGGGGTTCCCTGTTTTCCTCCGTGGCTTGGACACCCGAGGCCCATATCTGTAAGTTGCGCCGGTCGGCAGAATGGACAACAGACTTGGGGTTACTTGTGTTTTAGGCTTTCCCCTTGGCGGCCAGGTAGGTGCACCCACACATGTGAGGTACCGTTTTCATCGGGACACCTGTGGGAACGCGGGACGGTAGGCCATGTGTTGTGGGGGGCGTGTTTCGATGGGTGCGGCGAGCAAAATGTGCGGAAAAAGCGTTTTTTTCCCCACATTTCCGACTTTGCAGGGCTGTCTGGGTACAAAAATCTGGGGCGATGGGCGCAAATCACACCTCTGCGGATTCCCACGGGTGTCCTCTTTTCGAAAATGCATGGGGTTCCCTGTTTTCCTCGGTGGCTTGGACACCCGAGGCCCATATCTGTAAGTTGCGCTGTCGGCAGAATGGACAACAGACTTGGGGTTACTTGTGTTTTAGGCTTTCCCCTTGGCGGCCAGGTAGGTGCACCCACACATGTGAGGTACCGTTTTCATCGGGACACCTGTGGGAACGCGGGACGGTAGGCCATGTGTTGTGGGGGGCGTGTTTCGATGGGTGCGGCAAGCGAAATGTGCGGAAAAAGCGTTTTTTTCCCCACATTTCCGACTTTGCAGGGCTGTCTGGGTAAAAAAATCTGGGGCGATAGGCGCAAATCACACCTCTGCGGATTCCCACAGGTGTCCTCTTTTCGAAAATGCATGGGGTTCCCTGTTTTCCTCGGTGGCTTGGACACCCGAGGCCCATATCTGTAAGTTGCGCCGGTCGGCAGAATGTCGGAGATTTCCCTCTGACAACAGACTTGGGGTTACTTGTGTTTTAGGCTTTCCCCTTGGCGGCCAGGTAGGTGCACCCACACATGTGAGGTACCGTTTTCATCGGGACACCTGTGGGAACGCGGGACGGTAGGCCATGTGTTGTGGGGGGCGTGTTTCGATGGGTGCGGCGAGCGAAATGTGCGGAAAAAGCGTTTTTTTCCCCACATTTCCGACTTTGCAGGGCTGTCTGGGTAAAAAAATCTGGGGCGATGGGCGCAAATCACACCTCTGCGGATTCCCACGGGTGTCCTCTTTTCGAAAATGCATGGGGTTCCCTGTTTTCCTCGGTGGCTTGGACACCCGAGGCCCATATCTGTAAGTTGCGCCGGTCGGCAGAATGTCGGAGATTTCCCTCTGACAACAGACTTGGGGTTACTTGTGTTTTAGGCTTTCCCCTTGGCGGCCAGGTAGGTGCACCCACACATGTGAGGTACAGTTTTCATCGGGACACCTGTGGGAACGCGGGACGGTAGGCCATGTGTTGTGGGGGGCGTGTTTCGATGGGTGCGGCGAGCGAAATGTGCGGAAAAAGCGTTTTTTTCCCCACATTTCCGACTTTGCAGGGCTGTCTGGGTAAAAAAATCTGGGGCGATGGGCGCAAATCACACCTCTGCGGATTCCCACGGGTGTCCTCTTTTCGAAAATGCATGGGGTTCCCTGTTTTCCTCGGTGGCTTGGACACCCGAGGCCCATATCTGTAAGTTGCGCCGGTCGGCAGAATGTCGGAGATTTCCCTCTGACAACAGACTTGGGGTTACTTGTGTTTTAGGCTTTCCCCTTGGCGGCCAGGTAGGTGCACCCACACATGTGAGGTACCGTTTTCATCGGGACACCTGTGGGAACGCGGGACGGTAGGCCATGTGTTGTGGGGGGCGTGTTTCGATGAGTGCGGCGAGCGAAATGTGCGGAAAAAGCGTTTTTTTCCCCACATTTCCGACTTTGCAGGGCTGTCTGGGTAAAAAAATCTGGGGCGATGGGCGCAAATCACACCTCTGCGGATTCCCACGGGTGTCCTCTTTTCGAAAATGCATGGGGTTCCCTGTTTTCCTCGGTGGCTTGGACACCCGAGGCCCATATCTGTAAGTTGCGCCGGTCGGCAGAATGGACAACAGACTTGGGGTTACTTGTGTTTTAGGCTTTCCCCTTGGCGGCCAGGTAGGTGCACCCACACATGTGAGGTACCGTTTTCATCGGGACACCTGTGGGAACGCGGGACGGTAGGCCATGTGTTGTGGGGGGCGTGTTTCGAAGGGTGCGGCGAGCGAAATGTGCGGAAAAAGCGTTTTTTTCCCCACATTTCCGACTTTGCAGGGCTGTCTGGGTAAAAAAATCTGGGGCGATGGGCGCAAATCACACCTCTGCGGATTCCCACGGGTGTCCTCTTTTCGAAAATGCATGGGGTTCCCTGTTTTCCTCGGTGGCTTGGACACCCGAGGCCCATATCTGTAAGTTGCGCCGGTCGGCAGAATGTCGGAGATTTCCCTCTGACAACAGACTTGGGGTTACTTGTGTTTTAGGCTTTCCCCTTGGCGGCCAGGTAGGTGCACCCACACATGTGAGGTACCGTTTTCATCGGGACACCTGTGGGAACGCGGGACGGTAGGCCATGTGTTGTGGGGGGCGTGTTTCGATGGGTGCGGCGAGCGAAATGTGCGGAAAAAGCATTTTTTTCCCCACATTTCCGACTTTGCAGGGCTGTCTGGGTAAAAAAATCTGGGGCGATGGGCGCAAATCACACCTCTGCGGATTCCCACGGGTGTCCTCTTTTCGAAAATGCATGGGGTTCCCTGTTTTCCTCGGTGGCTTGGACACCCGAGGCCCATATCTGTAAGTTGCGCCGGTCGGCAGAATGTCTGAGATTTCCCTCTGACAACAGACTTGGGGTTACTTGTGTTTTAGGCTTTCCCCTTGGCGGCCAGGTAGGTGCACCCACACATGTGAGGTACCGTTTTCATTGGGACACCTGTGGGAACGCGGGACGGTAGGCCATGTGTTGTGGGGGGCGTGTTTCGATGGGTGCGGCGAGCGAAATGTGCGGAAAAAGCAGTTTTTTCCCCACATTTCCGACTTTGCAGGGCTGTCTGGGTAAAAAAATCTGGGGCGATGGGCGCAAATCACACCTCTGCGGATTCCCACGGGTGTCCTCTTTTCGAAAATGCATGGGGTTCCCTGTTTTCCTCCGTGGCTTGGACACCCGAGGCCCATATCTGTAAGTTGCGCCGGTCGGCAGAATGGACAACAGACTTGGGGTTACTTGTGTTTTAGGCTTTCCCCTTGGCGGCCAGGTAGGTGCACCCACACATGTGAGGTACCGTTTTCATCGGGACACCTGTGGGAACGCGGGACGGTAGGCCATGTGTTGTGGGGGGCGTGTTTCGATGGGTGCGGCGAGCAAAATGTGCGGAAAAAGCGTTTTTTCCCCCACATTTCCGACTTTGCAGGGCTGTCTGGGTACAAAAATCTGGGGCGATGGGCGCAAATCACACCTCTGCGGATTCCCACGGGTGTCCTCTTTTCGAAAATGCATGGGGTTCCCTGTTTTCCTCGGTGGCTTGGACACCCGAGGCCCATATCTGTAAGTTGCGCTGTCGGCAGAATGGACAACAGACTTGGGGTTACTTGTGTTTTAGGCTTTCCCCTTGGCGGCCAGGTAGGTGCACCCACACATGTGAGGTACCGTTTTCATCGGGACACCTGTGGGAACGCGGGACGGTAGGCCATGTGTTGTGGGGGGCGTGTTTCGATGGGTGCGGCGAGCGAAATGTGCGGAAAAAGCGTTTTTTTCCCCACATTTCCGACTTTGCAGGGCTGTCTGGGTAAAAAAATCTGGGGCGATGGGCGCAAATCACACCTCTGCGGATTCCCACGGGTGTCCTCTTTTCGAAAATGCATGGGGTTCCCTGTTTTCCTCGGTGGCTTGGACACCCGAGGCCCATATCTGTAAGTTGCGCCGGTCGGCAGAATGTCGGAGATTTCCCTCTGACAACAGACTTGGGGTTACTTGTGTCTTAGGCTTTCCCCTTGGCGGCCAGGTAGGTGCACCCACACATGTGAGGTACCGTTTTCATCGGGACACCTGTGGGAACGCGGGACGGTAGGCCATGTGTTGTGGGGGGCGTGTTTCGATGGGTGCGGCGAGCGAAATGTGCGGAAAAAGCGTTTTTTTCCCCACATTTCCGACTTTGCAGGGCTGTCTGGGTAAAAAAATCTGGGGCGATGGGCGCAAATCACACCTCTGCGGATTCCCACGGGTGTCCTCTTTTCGAAAATGCATGGGGTTCCCTGTTTTCCTCGGTGGCTTGGACACCCGAGGCCCATATCTGTAAGTTGCGCCGGTCGGCAGAATGTCGGAGATTTCCCTCTGACAACAGACTTGGGGTTACTTGTGTTTTAGGCTTTCCCCTTGGCGGCCAGGTAGGTGCACCCACACATGTGAGGTACCGTTTTCATCGGGACACCTGTGGGAACGCGGGACGGTAGGCCATGTGTTGTGGGGGGCGTGTTTCGATGGGTGCGGCGAGCGAAATGTGCGGAAAAAGCGTTTTTTTCCCCACATTTCCGACTTTGCAGGGCTGTCTGGGTAAAAAAATCTGGGGCGATGGGCGCAAATCACACCTCTGCGGATTCCCACGGGTGTCCTCTTTTCGAAAATGCATGGGGTTCCCTGTTTTCCTCGGTGGCTTGGACACCCGAGGCCCATATCTGTAAGTTGCGCCGGTCGGCAGAATGGACAACAGACTTGGGGTTACTTGTGTTTTAGGCTTTCCCCTTGGCGGCCAGGTAGGTGCACCCACACATGTGAGGTACCGTTTTCATCGGGACACCTGTGGGAACGCGGGACGGTAGGCCATGTGTTGTGGGGGGCGTGTTTCGATGGGTGCGGCAAGCAAAATGTGCGGAAAAAGCGTTTTTTTCCCCACATTTCCGACTTTGCAGGGCTGTCTGGGTAAAAAAATCTGGGGCGATGGGCGCAAATCACACCTCTGCGGATTCCCACGGGTGTCCTCTTTTCGAAAATGCATGGGGTTCCCTGTTTTCCTCGGTGGCTTGGACACCCGAGGCCCATATCTGTAAGTTGCGCCGGTCGGCAGAATGTCGGAGATTTCCCTCTGACAACAGACTTGGGGTTACTTGTGTTTTAGGCTTTCCCCTTGGCGGCCAGGTAGATGCACCCACACATGTGAGGTACCGTTTTCATCGGGACACCTGTGGGAACGCGGGACGGTAGGCCATGTGTTGTGGGGGGCGTGTTTCGATGGGTGCGGCGAGCAAAATGTGCGGAAAAAGCGTTTTTTTCCCCACATTTCCGACTTTGCAGGGCTGTCTGGGTAAAACAATCTGGGGCGATGGGCGCAAATCACACCTCTGCGGATTCCCACGGGTGTCCTCTTTTCGAAAATGCATGGGGTTCCCTGTTTTCCTATGTGGCTTGGACACCCGAGGCCCATATCTGTAAGTTGCGCCGGTCGGCAGAATGTCGGAGATTTCCCTCTGACAACAGACTTGGGGTTACTTGTGTTTTAGGCTTTCCCCTTGGCGGCCAGGTAGGTGCACCCACACATGTGAGGTACCGTTTTCATCGGGACACCTGTGGGAACGCGGGACGGTAGGCCATGTGTTGTGGGGGGCGTGTTTCGATGGGTGCGGCGAGCGAAATGTGCGGAAAAAGCGTTTTTTTCCCCACATTTCCGACTTTGCAGGGCTGTCTGGGTAAAAAAATCTGGGGCGATGGGCGCAAATCACACCTCTGCGGATTCCCACGGGTGTCCTCTTTTCGAAAATGCATGGGGTTCCCTGTTTTCCTCGGTGGCTTGGACACCCGAGGCCCATATCTGTAAGTTGCGCCGGTCGGCAGAATGTTGGAGATTTCCCTCTGACAACAGACTTGGGGTTACTTGTGTTTTAGGCTTTCCCCTTGGCGGCCAGGTAGGTGCACCCACACATGTGAGGTACCGTTTTCATCGGGACACCTGTGGGAACGCGGGACGGTAGGCCATGTGTTGTGGGGGGCGTGTTTCGATGGGTGCGGCGAGCGAAATGTGCGGAAAAAGCGTTTTTTTCCCCACATTTCCGACTTTGCAGGGCTGTCTGGGTAAAAAAATCTGGGGCGATGGGCGCAAATCACACCTCTGCGGATTCCCACGGGTGTCCTCTTTTCGAAAATGCATGGGGTTCCCTGTTTTCCTCGGTGGCTTGGACACCCGAGGCCCATATCTGTAAGTTGCGCCGGTCGGCAGAATGTCGGAGATTTCCCTCTGACAACAGACTTGGGGTTACTTGTGTTTTAGGCTTTCCCCTTGGCGGCCAGGTAGATGCACCCACACATGTGAGGTACCGTTTTCATCGGGACACCTGTGGGAACGCGGGACAGTAGGCCATGTGTTGTGGGGGGCGTGTTTCGATGGGTGCGGCAAGCAAAATGTGCGGAAAAAGCGTTTTTTTCCCCACATTTCCGACTTTGCAGGGCTGTCTGGGTAAAACAATCTGGGGCGATGGGCGCAAATCACACCTCTGCGGATTCCCACGGGTGTCCTCTTTTCGAAAATGCATGGGGTTCCCTGTTTTCCTATGTGGCTTGGACACCCGAGGCCCATATCTGTAAGTTGCGCCGGTCGGCAGAATGTCGGAGATTTCCCTCTGACAACAGACTTGGGGTTACTTGTGTTTTAGGCTTTCCCCTTGGCGGCCAGGTAGGTGCACCCACACATGTGAGGTACCGTTTTCATCGGGACACCTGTGGGAACGCGGGACGGTAGGCCATGTGTTGTGGGGGGCGTGTTTCGATGGGTGCGGCGAGCGAAATGTGCGGAAAAAGCGTTTTTTTCCCCACATTTCCGACTTTGCAGGGCTGTCTGGGTAAAAAAATCTGGGGCGATGGGCGCAAATCACACCTCTGCGGATTCCCACGGGTGTCCTCTTTTCGAAAATGCATGGGGTTCCCTGTTTTCCTCGGTGGCTTGGACACCCGAGGCCCATATCTGTAAGTTGCGCCGGTCGGCAGAATGTCGGAGATTTCCCTCTGACAACAGACTTGGGGTTACTTGTGTTTTAGGCTTTCCCCTTGGCGGCCAGGTAGGTGCACCCACACATGTGAGGTACCGTTTTCATCGGGACACCTGTGGGAACGCGGGACGGTAGGCCATGTGTTGTGGGGGGCGTGTTTCGATGGGTGCGGCGAGCGAAATGTGCGGAAAAAGCGTTTTTTTCCCCACATTTCCGACTTTGCAGGGCTGTCTGGGTAAAAAAATCTGGGGCGATGGGCGCAAATCACACCTCTGCGGATTCCCACGGGTGTCCTCTTTTCGAAAATGCATGGGGTTCCCTGTTTTCCTCGGTGGCTTGGACACCCGAGGCCCATATCTGTAAGTTGCGCCGGTCGGCAGAATGTCGGAGATTTCCCTCTGACAACAGACTTGGGGTTACTTGTGTTTTAGGCTTTCCCCTTGGCGGCCAGGTAGGTGCACCCACACATGTGAGGTACCGTTTTCATCGGGACACCTGTGGGAACGCGGGACGGTAGGCCATGTGTTGTGGGGGGCGAGTTTCGATGGGTGCGGCGAGCGAAATGTGCGGAAAAAGCGTTTTTTTCCCCACATTTCCGACTTTGCAGGGCTGTCTGGGTAAAAAAATCTGGGGCGATGGGCGCAAATCACACCTCTGCGGATTCCCACAGGTGTCCTCTTTTCGTAAATGCATGGGGTTCCCTGTTTTCCTCGGTGGCTTGGACACCCGAGGCCCATATCTGTAAGTTGCGCCGGTCGGCAGAATGTCGGAGATTTCCCTCTGACAACAGACTTGGGGTTACTTGTGTTTTAGGCTTTCCCCTTGGCGGCCAGGTAGGTGCACCCACACATGTGAGGTACCGTTTTCATCGGGACACCTGTGGGAACGCGGGACGGTAGGCCATGTGTTGTGGGGGGCGTGTTTCGATGGGTGCGGCGAGCGAAATGTGCGGAAAAAGCGTTTTTTTCCCCACATTTCCGACTTTGCAGGGCTGTCTGGGTAAAAAAATCTGGGGCAATGGGCGCAAATCACACCTCTGCGGATTCCCACGGGTGTCCTCTTTTCGAAAATGCATGGGGTTCCCTGTTTTCCTCGCTGGCTTGGACACCCGAGGCCCATATCTGTAAGTTGCGCCGGTCGGCAGAATGTCTGAGATTTCCCTCTGACAACAGACTTGGGGTTACTTGTGTTTTAGGCTTTCCCCTTGGCGGCCAGGTAGGTGCACCCACACATGTGAGGTACCGTTTTCATCGGGACACCTGTGGGAACGCGGGACGGTAGGCCATGTGTTGTGGGGGGCGCGTTTCGATGGGTGCGGCGAGCGAAATGTGCGGAAAAAGCGTTTTTTTCCCCACATTTCCGACTTTGCAGGGCTGTCTGGGTAAAAAAATCTGGGGCGATGGGCGCAAATCACACCTCTGCGGATTCCCACGGGTGTCCTCTTTTCGAAAATGCATGGGGTTCCCTGTTTTCCTCGGTGGCTTGGACACCCGAGGCCCATATCTGTAAATTGCGCCGGTCGGCAGAATGGACAACAGACTTGGAGTAACTTGTGTTTTAGGCTTTCCCCTTGGCGGCCAGGTAGGTGCACCCACACATGTGAGGTACCGTTTTCATCGGGACACCTGTGGGAACGCGGGACGGTAGGCCATGTGTTGTGGGGGGCGTGTTTCGATGGGTGCGGCGAGCGAAATGTGCGGAAAAAGCGTTTTTTTCCCCACATTTACGACTTTGCAGGGCTGTCTGGGTAAAAAAATCTGGGGCGATGGGCGCAAATCACACCTCTGCGGATTCCCACGGGTGTCCTCTTTTCGAAAATGCATGGGGTTCCCTGTTTTCCTTGGTGGCTTGGACACCCGAGGCCCATATCTGTAAGTTGCGCCGGTCGGCAGAATGTCGGAGATTTCCCTCTGACAACAGACTTGGGGTTACTTGTGTTTTAGGCTTTCCCCTTTGCGGCCAGGTAGGTGCACCCACACATGTGAGGTACCGTTTTCATCGGGACACCTGTGGGAACGCGGGACGGTAGGCCATGTGTTGTGGGGGGCGTGTTTCGATGGGTGCGGCGAGCGAAATGTGCGGAAAAAGCGTTTTTTTCCCCACATTTCCGACTTTGCAGGGCTGTCTGGGTAAAAAAATCTGGGGCGATGGGCGCAAATCACACCTCTGCGGATTCCCACGGGTGTCCTCTTTTCGAAAATGCATGGGGTTCCCTGTTTTCCTCGGTGGCTTGGACACCCGAGGCCCATATCTGTAAGTTGCGCCGGTCGGCAGAATGTCGGAGATTTCCCTCTGACAACAGACTTGGGGTTACTTGTGTTTTAGGCTTTCCCCTTGGCGGCCAGGTAGGTGCACCCACACATGTGAGGTACCGTTTTCATCGGGACACCTGTGGGAACGCGGGACGGTAGGCCATGTGTTGTGGGGGGCGTGTTTCGATGGGTGCGGCGAGCGAAATGTGCGGAAAAAGCGTTTTTTTCCCCACATTTCCGACTTTGCAGGGCTGTCTGGGTAAAAAAATCTGGGGCGATGGGCGCAAATCACACCTCTGCGGATTCCCACGGGTGTCCTCTTTTCGAAAATGCATGGGGTTCCCTGTTTTCCTCGGTGGCTTGGACACCCGAGGCCCATATCTGTAAGTTGCGCCGGTCGGCAGAATGTCGGAGATTTCCCTCTGACAACAGACTTGGGGTTACTTGTGTTTTAGGCTTTCCCCTTGGCGGCCAGGTAGGTGCACCCACACATGTGAGGTACAGTTTTCATCGGGACACCTGTGGGAACGCGGGAAGGTAGGCCATGTGTTGTGGGGGGCGTGTTTCGATGGGTGCGGCGAGCGAAATGTGCGGAAAAAGCATTTTTTTCCCCACATTTCCGACTTTGCAGGGCTGTCTGGGTAAAAAAATCTGGGGCGATGGGCGCAAATCACACCTCTGCGGATTCCCACGGGTGTCCTCTTTTCGAAAATGCATGGGGTTCCCTGTTTTCCTCGGTGGCTTGGACACCCGAGGCCCATATCTGTAAGTTGCGCCGGTCGGCAGAATGTCTGAGATTTCCCTCTGACAACAGACTTGGGGTTACTTGTGTTTTAGGCTTTCCCCTTGGCGGCCAGGTAGGTGCACCCACACATGTGAGGTACCGTTTTCATCGGGACACCTGTGGGAACGCGGGACGGTAGGCCATGTGTTGTGGGGGGCGTGTTTCGATGGGTGCGGCGAGCGAAATGTGCGGAAAAAGCAGTTTTTTCCCCACATTTCCGACTTTGCAGGGCTGTCTGGGTAAAAAAATCTGGGGCGATGGGCGCAAATCACACCTCTGCGGATTCCCACGGGTGTCCTCTTTTCGAAAATGCATGGGGTTCCCTGTTTTCCTCCGTGGCTTGGACACCCGAGGCCCATATCTGTAAGTTGCGCCGGTCGGCAGAATGGACAACAGACTTGGGGTTACTTGTGTTTTAGGCTTTCCCCTTGGCGGCCAGGTAGGTGCACCCACACATGTGAGGTACCGTTTTCATCGGGACACCTGTGGGAACGCGGGACGGTAGGCCATGTGTTGTGGGGGGTGTGTTTCGATGGGTGCGGCGAGCGAAATGTGCGGAAAAAGCGTTTTTTTCCCCACATTTCCGACTTTGCAGGGCTGTCTGGGTAAAAAAATCTGGGGCGATGGGCGCAAATCACACCTCTGCGGATTCCCACGGGTGTCCTCTTTTCGAAAATGCATGGGGTTCCCTGTTTTCCTCGGTGGCTTGGACACCCGAGGCCCATATCTGTAAGTTGCGCCGGTCGGCAGAATGTCGGAGATTTCCCTCTGACAACAGACTTGGGGTTACTTGTGTTTTAGGCTTTCCCCTTGGCGGCCAGGTAGGTGCACCCACACATGTGAGGTACCGTTTTCATCGGGACACCTGTGGGAACGCGGGAAGGTAGGCCATGTGTTGTGGGGGGCGTGTTTCGATGGGTGCGGCGAGCGAAATGTGCGGAAAAAGCATTTTTTTCCCCACATTTCCGACTTTGCAGGGCTGTCTGGGTAAAAAAATCTGGGGCGATGGGCGCAAATCACACCTCTGCGGATTCCCACGGGTGTCCTCTTTTCGAAAATGCATGGGGTTCCCTGTTTTCCTCGGTGGCTTGGACACCCGAGGCCCATATCTGTAAGTTGCGCCGGTCGGCAGAATGTCTGAGATTTCCCTCTGACAACAGACTTGGGGTTACTTGTGTTTTAGGCTTTCCCCTTGGCGGCCAGGTAGGTGCACCCACACATGTGAGGTACCGTTTTCATCGGGACACCTGTGGGAACGCGGGACGGTAGGCCATGTGTTGTGGGGGGCGTGTTTCGATGGGTGCGGCGAGCGAAATGTGCGGAAAAAGCAGTTTTTTCCCCACATTTCCGACTTTGCAGGGCTGTCTGGGTAAAAAAATCTGGGGCGATGGGCGCAAATCACACCTCTGCGGATTCCCACGGGTGTCCTCTTTTCGAAAATGCATGGGGTTCCCTGTTTTCCTCCGTGGCTTGGACACCCGAGGCCCATATCTGTAAGTTGCGCCGGTCGGCAGAATGGACAACAGACTTGGGGTTACTTGTGTTTTAGGCTTTCCCCTTGGCGGCCAGGTAGGTGCACCCACACATGTGAGGTACCGTTTTCATCGGGACACCTGTGGGAACGCGGGACGGTAGGCCATGTGTTGTGGGGGGCGTGTTTCGATGGGTGCGGCGAGCAAAATGTGCGGAAAAAGCGTTTTTTTCCCCACATTTCCGACTTTGCAGGGCTGTCTGGGTACAAAAATCTGGGGCGATGGGCGCAAATCACACCTCTGCGGATTCCCACGGGTGTCCTCTTTTCGAAAATGCATGGGGTTCCCTGTTTTCCTCGGTGGCTTGGACACCCGAGGCCCATATCTGTAAGTTGCGCTGTCGGCAGAATGGACAACAGACTTGGGGTTACTTGTGTTTTAGGCTTTCCCCTTGGCGGCCAGGTAGGTGCACCCACACATGTGAGGTACCGTTTTCATCGGGACACCTGTGGGAACGCGGGACGGTAGGCCATGTGTTGTGGGGGGCGTGTTTCGATGGGTGCGGCGAGCGAAATGTGCGGAAAAAGCGTTTTTTTCCCCACATTTCCGACTTTGCAGGGCTGTCTGGGTAAAAAAATCTGGGGCGATGGGCGCAAATCACACCTCTGCGGATTCCCACAGGTGTCCTCTTTTCGAAAATGCATGGGGTTCCCTGTTTTCCTCGGTGGCTTGGACACCCGAGGCCCATATCTGTAAGTTGCGCCGGTCGGCAGAATGTCGGAGATTTCCCTCTGACAACAGACTTGGGGTTACTTGTGTTTTAGGCTTTCCCCTTGGCGGCCAGGTAGGTGCACCCACACATGTGAGGTACCGTTTTCATCGGGACACCTGTGGGAACGCGGGACGGTAGGCCATGTGTTGTGGGGGGCGTGTTTCGATGGGTGCGGCGAGCGAAATGTGCGGAAAAAGCGTTTTTTTCCCCGCATTTCCGACTTTGCAGGGCTGTCTGGGTAAAAAAATCTGGGGCGATGGGCGCAAATCACACCTCTGCGGATTCCCACGGGTGTCCTCTTTTCGAAAATGCATGGGGTTCCCTGTTTTCCTCGGTGGCTTGGACACCCGAGGCCCATATCTGTAAGTTGCGCCGGTCGGCAGAATGGACAACAGACTTGGGGTTACTTGTGTTTTAGGCTTTCCCCTTGGCGGCCAGGTAGGTGCACCCACACATGTGAGGTACCGTTTTCATCGGGACACCTGTGGGAACGCGGGACGGTAGGCCATGTGTTGTGGGGGGTGTGTTTCGATGGGTGCGGCGAGCGAAATGTGCGGAAAAAGCGTTTTTTTCCCCACATTTCCGACTTTGCAGGGCTGTCTGGGTAAAAAAATCTGGGGCGATGGGCGCAAATCACACCTCTGCGGATTCCCACGGGTGTCCTCTTTTCGAAAATGCATGGGGTTCCCTGTTTTCCTCGGTGGCTTGGACACCCGAGGCCCATATCTGTAAGTTGCGCCGGTCGGCAGAATGTCGGAGATTTCCCTCTGACAACAGACTTGGGGTTACTTGTGTTTTAGGCTTTCCCCTTGGCGGCCAGGTAGGTGCACCCACACATGTGAGGTACCGTTTTCATCGGGACACCTGTGGGAACGCGGGAAGGTAGGCCATGTGTTGTGGGGGGCGTGTTTCGATGGGTGCGGCGAGCGAAATGTGCGGAAAAAGCATTTTTTTCCCCACATTTCCGACTTTGCAGGGCTGTCTGGGTAAAAAAATCTGGGGCGATGGGCGCAAATCACACCTCTGCGGATTCCCACGGGTGTCCTCTTTTCGAAAATGCATGGGGTTCCCTGTTTTCCTCGGTGGCTTGGACACCCGAGGCCCATATCTGTAAGTTGCGCCGGTCGGCAGAATGTCTGAGATTTCCCTCTGACAACAGACTTGGGGTTACTTGTGTTTTAGGCTTTCCCCTTGGCGGCCAGGTAGGTGCACCCACACATGTGAGGTACCGTTTTCATCGGGACACCTGTGGGAACGCGGGACGGTAGGCCATGTGTTGTGGGGGGCGTGTTTCGATGGGTGCGGCGAGCGAAATGTGCGGAAAAAGCAGTTTTTTCCCCACATTTCCGACTTTGCAGGGCTGTCTGGGTAAAAAAATCTGGGGCGATGGGCGCAAATCACACCTCTGCGGATTCCCACGGGTGTCCTCTTTTCGAAAATGCATGGGGTTCCCTGTTTTCCTCCGTGGCTTGGACACCCGAGGCCCATATCTGTAAGTTGCGCCGGTCGGCAGAATGGACAACAGACTTGGGGTTACTTGTGTTTTAGGCTTTCCCCTTGGCGGCCAGGTAGGTGCACCCACACATGTGAGGTACCGTTTTCATCGGGACACCTGTGGGAACGCGGGACGGTAGGCCATGTGTTGTGGGGGGCGTGTTTCGATGGGTGCGGCGAGCAAAATGTGCGGAAAAAGCGTTTTTTTCCCCACATTTCCGACTTTGCAGGGCTGTCTGGGTACAAAAATCTGGGGCGATGGGCGCAAATCACACCTCTGCGGATTCCCACGGGTGTCCTCTTTTCGAAAATGCATGGGGTTCCCTGTTTTACTCGGTGGCTTGGACACCCGAGGCCCATATCTGTAAGTTGCGCTGTCGGCAGAATGGACAACAGACTTGGGGTTACTTGTGTTTTAGGCTTTCCCCTTGGCGGCCAGGTAGGTGCACCCACACATGTGAGGTACCGTTTTCATCGGGACACCTGTGGGAACGCGGGACGGTAGGCCATGTGTTGTGGGGGGCGTGTTTCGATGGGTGCGGCGAGCGAAATGTGCGGAAAAAGCGTTTTTTTCCCCACATTTCCGACTTTGCAGGGCTGTCTGGGTAAAAAAATCTGGGGCGATGGGCGCAAATCACACCTCTGCGGATTCCCACAGGTGTCCTCTTTTCGAAAATGCATGGGGTTCCCTGTTTTCCTCGGTGGCTTGGACACCCGAGGCCCATATCTGTAAGTTGCGCCGGTCGGCAGAATGTCGGAGATTTCCCTCTGACAACAGACTTGGGGTTACTTGTGTTTTAGGCTTTCCCCTTGGCGGCCAGGTAGGTGCACCCAC
Organism: Ambystoma mexicanum; assembly: GCF_040938575.1. Taxonomy (NCBI): domain Eukaryota; kingdom Metazoa; phylum Chordata; class Amphibia; order Caudata; family Ambystomatidae; genus Ambystoma; species Ambystoma mexicanum. Next base: position 1,265,503,970 of record NC_090929.1, on the reverse strand, counting down.
ACATGTGAGGTACCGTTTTCATCGGGACACCTGTGGGAACGCGGGACGGTAGGCCATGTGTTGTGGGGGGCGTGTTTCGATGGGTGCGGCGAGCGAAATGTGCGGAAAAAGCGTTTTTTTCCCCACATTTCCGACTTTGCAGGGCTGTCTGGGTAAAAAAATCTGGGGCGATGGGCGCAAATCACACCTCTGCGGATTCCCACGGGTGTCCTCTTTTCGAAAATGCATGGGGTTCCCTGTTTTCCTCGGTGGCTTGGACACCCGAGGCCCATATCTGTAAGTTGCGCCGGTCGGCAGAATGTCGGAGATTTCCCTCTGACAACAGACTTGGGGTTACTTGTGTCTTAGGCTTTCCCCTTGGCGGCCAGGTAGGTGCACCCACACATGTGAGGTACCGTTTTCATCGGGACACCTGTGGGAACGCGGGACGGTAGGCCATGTGTTGTGGGGGGCGTGTTTCGATGGGTGCGGCGAGCGAAATGTGCGGAAAGAGCGTTTTTTTCCCCACATTTCCGACTTTGCAGGGCTGTCTGGGTAAAAAAATCTGGGGCGATGGGCGCAAATCACACCTCTGCGGATTCCCACGGGTGTCCTCTTTTCGAAAATGCATGGGGTTCCCTGTTTTCCTCGGTGGCTTGGACACCCGAGGCCCATATCTGTAAGTTGCGCCGGTCGGCAGAATGTCGGAGATTTCCCTCTGACAACAGACTTGGGGTTACTTGTGTTTTAGGCTTTCCCCTTGGCGGCCAGGTAGGTGCACCCACACATGTGAGGTACCGTTTTCATCGGGACACCTGTGGGAACGCGGGACGGTAGGCCATGTGTTGTGGGGGGGCGTGTTTCGATGGGTGCGGCGAGCGAAATGTGCGGAAAAAGCGTTTTTTTCCCCACATTTCCGACTTTGCAGGGCTGTCTGGGTAAAAAAATCTGGGGCGATGGGCGCAAATCACACCTCTGCGGATTCCCACGGGTGTCCTCTTTTCGAAAATGCATGGGGTTCCCTGTTTTCCTCGGTGGCTTGGACACCCGAGGCCCATATCTGTAAGTTGCGCCGGTCGGCAGAATGGACAACAGACTTGGGGTTACTTGTGTTTTAGGCTTTCCCCTTGGCGGCCAGGTAGGTGCACCCACACATGTGAGGTACCGTTTTCATCGGGACACCTGTGGGAACGCGGGACGGTAGGCCATGTGTTGTGGGGGGCGTGTTTCGATGGGTGCGGCAAGCAAAATGTGCGGAAAAAGCGTTTTTTTCCCCACATTTCCGACTTTGCAGGGCTGTCTGGGTAAAAAAATCTGGGGCGATGGGCGCAAATCACACCTCTGCGGATTCCCACGGGTGTCCTCTTTTCGAAAATGCATGGGGTTCCCTGTTTTCCTCGGTGGCTTGGATACCCGAGGCCCATATCTGTAAGTTGCGCCGGTCGGCAGAATGTCGGAGATTTCCCTCTGACAACAGACTTGGGGTTACTTGTGTTTTAGGCTTTCCCCTTGGCGGCCAGGTAGATGCACCCACACATGTGAGGTACCGTTTTCATCGGGACACCTGTGGGAACGCGGGACGGTAGGCCATGTGTTGTGGGGGGCGTGTTTCGATGGGTGCGGCGAGCAAAATGTGCGGAAAAAGCGTTTTTTTCCCCACATTTCCGACTTTGCAGGGCTGTCTGGGTAAAACAATCTGGGGCGATGGGCGCAAATCACACCTCTGCGGATTCCCACGGGTGTCCTCTTTTCGAAAATGCATGGGGTTCCCTGTTTTCCTATGTGGCTTGGACACCCGAGGCCCATATCTGTAAGTTGCGCCGGTCGGCAGAATGTCGGAGATTTCCCTCTGACAACAGACTTGGGGTTACTTGTGTTTTAGGCTTTCCCCTTGGCGGCCAGGTAGGTGCACCCACACATGTGAGGTACCGTTTTCATCGGGACACCTGTGGGAACGCGGGACGGTAGGCCATGTGTTGTGGGGGGCGTGTTTCGATGGGTGCGGCGAGCGAAATGTGCGGAAAAAGCGTTTTTTTCCCCACATTTCCGACTTTGCAGGGCTGTCTGGGTAAAAAAATCTGGGGCGATGGGCGCAAATCACACCTCTGCGGATTCCCACGGGTGTCCTCTTTTCGAAAATGCATGGGGTTCCCTGTTTTCCTCGGTGGCTTGGACACCCGAGGCCCATATCTGTAAGTTGCGCCGGTCGGCAGAATGTTGGAGATTTCCCTCTGACAACAGACTTGGGGTTACTTGTGTTTTAGGCTTTCCCCTTGGCGGCCAGGTAGGTGCACCCACACATGTGAGGTACCGTTTTCATCGGGACACCTGTGGGAACGCGGGACGGTAGGCCATGTGTTGTGGGGGGCGTGTTTCGATGGGTGCGGCGAGCGAAATGTGCGGAAAAAGCGTTTTTTTCCCCACATTTCCGACTTTGCAGGGCTGTCTGGGTAAAAAAATCAGGGGCGATGGGCGCAAATCACACCTCTGCGGATTCCCACGGGTGTCCTCTTTTCGAAAATGCATGGGGTTCCCTGTTTTCCTCGGTGGCTTGGACACCCGAGGCCCATATCTGTAAGTTGCGCCGGTCGGCAGAATGTCGGAGATTTCCCTCTGACAACAGACTTGGGGTTACTTGTGTTTTAGGCTTTCCCCTTGGCGGCCAGGTAGATGCACCCACACATGTGAGGTACCGTTTTCATCGGGACACCTGTGGGAACGCGGGACGGTAGGCCATGTGTTGTGGGGGGCGTGTTTCGATGGGTGCGGCAAGCAAAATGTGCGGAAAAAGCGTTTTTTTCCCCACATTTCCGACTTTGCAGGGCTGTCTGGGTAAAACAATCTGGGGCGATGGGCGCAAATCACACCTCTGCGGATTCCCACGGGTGTCCTCTTTTCGAAAATGCATGGGGTTCCCTGTTTTCCTATGTGGCTTGGACACCCGAGGCCCATATCTGTAAGTTGCGCCGGTCGGCAGAATGTCGGAGATTTCCCTCTGACAACAGACTTGGGGTTACTTGTGTTTTAGGCTTTCCCCTTGGCGGCCAGGTAGGTGCACCCACACATGTGAGGTACCGTTTTCATCGGGACACCTGTGGGAACGCGGGACGGTAGGCCATGTGTTGTGGGGGGCGTGTTTCGATGGGTGCGGCGAGCGAAATGTGCGGAAAAAGCGTTTTTTTCCCCACATTTCCGACTTTGCAGGGCTGTCTGGGTAAAAAAATCTGGGGCGATGGGCGCAAATCACACCTCTGCGGATTCCCACGGGTGTCCTCTTTTCGAAAATGCATGGGGTTCCCTGTTTTCCTCGGTGGCTTGGACACCCGAGGCCCATATCTGTAAGTTGCGCCGGTCGGCAGAATGTCGGAGATTTCCCTCTGACAACAGACTTGGGGTTACTTGTGTTTTAGGCTTTCCCCTTGGCGGCCAGGTAGGTGCACCCACACATGTGAGGTACCGTTTTCATCGGGACACCTGTGGGAACGCGGGACGGTAGGCCATGTGTTGTGGGGGGCGTGTTTCGATGGGTGCGGCGAGCGAAATGTGCGGAAAAAGCGTTTTTTTCCCCACATTTCCGACTTTGCAGGGCTGTCTGGGTAAAAAAATCTGGGGCGATGGGCGCAAATCACACCTCTGCGGATTCCCACGGGTGTCCTCTTTTCGAAAATGCATGGGGTTCCCTGTTTTCCTCGGTGGCTTGGACACCCGAGGCCCATATCTGTAAGTTGCGCCGGTCGGCAGAATGTCGGAGATTTCCCTCTGACAACAGACTTGGGGTTACTTGTGTTTTAGGCTTTCCCCTTGGCGGCCAGGTAGGTGCACCCACACATGTGAGGTACCGTTTTCATCGGGACACCTGTGGGAACGCGGGACGGTAGGCCATGTGTTGTGGGGGGCGAGTTTCGATGGGTGCGGCGAGCGAAATGTGCGGAAAAAGCGTTTTTTTCCCCACATTTCCGACTTTGCAGGGCTGTCTGGGTAAAAAAATCTGGGGCGATGGGCGCAAATCACACCTCTGCGGATTCCCACAGGTGTCCTCTTTTCGTAAATGCATGGGGTTCCCTGTTTTCCTCGGTGGCTTGGACACCCGAGGCCCATATCTGTAAGTTGCGCCGGTCGGCAGAATGTCGGAGATTTCCCTCTGACAACAGACTTGGGGTTACTTGTGTTTTAGGCTTTCCCCTTGGCGGCCAGGTAGGTGCACCCACACATGTGAGGTACCGTTTTCATCGGGACACCTGTGGGAACGCGGGACGGTAGGCCATGTGTTGTGGGGGGCGTGTTTCGATGGGTGCGGCGAGCGAAATGTGCGGAAAAAGCGTTTTTTTCCCCACATTTCCGACTTTGCAGGGCTGTCTGGGTAAAAAAATCTGGGGCAATGGGCGCAAATCACACCTCTGCGGATTCCCACGGGTGTCCTCTTTTCGAAAATGCATGGGGTTCCCTGTTTTCCTCGCTGGCTTGGACACCCGAGGCCCATATCTGTAAGTTGCGCCGGTCGGCAGAATGTCTGAGATTTCCCTCTGACAACAGACTTGGGGTTACTTGTGTTTTAGGCTTTCCCCTTGGCGGCCAGGTAGGTGCACCCACACATGTGAGGTACCGTTTTCATCGGGACACCTGTGGGAACGCGGGACGGTAGGCCATGTGTTGTGGGGGGCGCGTTTCGATGGGTGCGGCGAGCGAAATGTGCGGAAAAAGCGTTTTTTTCCCCACATTTCCGACTTTGCAGGGCTGTCTGGGTAAAAAAATCTGGGGCGATGGGCGCAAATCACACCTCTGCGGATTCCCACGGGTGTCCTCTTTTCGAAAATGCATGGGGTTCCCTGTTTTCCTCGGTGGCTTGGACACCCGAGGCCCATATCTGTAAATTGCGCCGGTCGGCAGAATGGACAACAGACTTGGAGTAACTTGTGTTTTAGGCTTTCCCCTTGGCGGCCAGGTAGGTGCACCCACACATGTGAGGTACCGTTTTCATCGGGACACCTGTGGGAACGCGGGACGGTAGGCCATGTGTTGTGGGGGGCGTGTTTCGATGGGTGCGGCGAGCGAAATGTGCGGAAAAAGCGTTTTTTTCCCCACATTTCCGACTTTGCAGGGCTGTCTGGGTAAAAAAATCTGGGGCGATGGGCGCAAATCACACCTCTGCGGATTCCCACGGGTGTCCTCTTTTCGAAAATGCATGGGGTTCCCTGTTTTCCTCGGTGGCTTGGACACCCGAGGCCCATATCTGTAAGTTGCGCCGGTCGGCAGAATGTCGGAGATTTCCCTCTGACAACAGACTTGGGGTTACTTGTGTTTTAGGCTTTCCCCTTGGCGGCCAGGTAGGTGCACCCACACATGTGAGGTACAGTTTTCATCGGGACACCTGTGGGAACGCGGGACGGTAGGCCATGTGTTGTGGGGGGCGTGTTTCGATGGGTGCGGCGAGCGAAATGTGCGGAAAAAGCGTTTTTTTCCCCACATTTCCGACTTTGCAGGGCTGTCTGGGTAAAAAAATCTGGGGCGATGGGCGCAAATCACACCTCTGCGGATTCCCACGGGTGTCCTCTTTTCGAAAATGCATGGGGTTCCCTGTTTTCCTCGGTGGCTTGGACACCCGAGGCCCATATCTGTAAGTTGCGCCGGTCGGCAGAATGTCGGAGATTTCCCTCTGACAACAGACTTGGGGTTACTTGTGTTTTAGGCTTTCCCCTTGGCGGCCAGGTAGGTGCACCCACACATGTGAGGTACCGTTTTCATCGGGACACCTGTGCGAACGGGGGACGGTAGGCCATGTGTTGTGGGGGGCGTGTTTCGATGGGTGCGGCGAGCGAAATGTGCGGAAAAAGCGTTTTTTTCCCCACATTTCCGACTTTGCAGGGCTGTCTGGGTAAAAAAATCTGGGGCGATGGGCGCAAATCACACCTCTGCGGATTCCCACGGGTGTCCTCTTTTCGAAAATGCATGGGGTTCCCTGTTTTCCTCGGTGGCTTGGACACCCGAGGCCCATATCTGTAAGTTGCGCCGGTCGGCAGAATGGACAACAGACTTGGGGTTACTTGTGTTTTAGGCTTTCCCCTTGGCGGCCAGGTAGGTGCACCCACACATGTGAGGTACCGTTTTCATCGGGACACCTGTGGGAACGCGGGACGGTAGGCCATGTGTTGTGGGGGGTGTGTTTCGATGGGTGCGGCGAGCGAAATGTGCGGAAAAAGCGTTTTTTTCCCCACATTTCCGACTTTGCAGGGCTGTCTGGGTAAAAAAATCTGGGGCGATGGGCGCAAATCACACCTCTGCGGATTCCCACGGGTGTCCTCTTTTCGAAAATGCATGGGGTTCCCTGTTTTCCTCGGTGGCTTGGACACCCGAGGCCCATATCTGTAAGTTGCGCCGGTCGGCAGAATGTCGGAGATTTCCCTCTGACAACAGACTTGGGGTTACTTGTGTTTTAGGCTTTCCCCTTGGCGGCCAGGTAGGTGCACCCACACATGTGAGGTACCGTTTTCATCGGGACACCTGTGGGAACGCGGGAAGGTAGGCCATGTGTTGTGGGGGGCGTGTTTCGATGGGTGCGGCGAGCGAAATGTGCGGAAAAAGCATTTTTTTCCCCACATTTCCGACTTTGCAGGGCTGTCTGGGTAAAAAAATCTGGGGCGATGGGCGCAAATCACACCTCTGCGGATTCCCACGGGTGTCCTCTTTTCGAAAATGCATGGGGTTCCCTGTTTTCCTCGGTGGCTTGGACACCCGAGGCCCATATCTGTAAGTTGCGCCGGTCGGCAGAATGTCTGAGATTTCCCTCTGACAACAGACTTGGGGTTACTTGTGTTTTAGGCTTTCCCCTTGGCGGCCAGGTAGGTGCACCCACACATGTGAGGTACCGTTTTCATCGGGACACCTGTGGGAACGCGGGACGGTAGGCCATGTGTTGTGGGGGGCGTGTTTCGATGGGTGCGGCGAGCGAAATGTGCGGAAAAAGCAGTTTTTTCCCCACATTTCCGACTTTGCAGGGCTGTCTGGGTAAAAAAATCTGGGGCGATGGGCGCAAATCACACCTCTGCGGATTCCCACGGGTGTCCTCTTTTCGAAAATGCATGGGGTTCCCTGTTTTCCTCCGTGGCTTGGACACCCGAGGCCCATATCTGTAAGTTGCGCCGGTCGGCAGAATGGACAACAGACTTGGGGTTACTTGTGTTTTAGGCTTTCCCCTTGGCGGCCAGGTAGGTGCACCCACACATGTGAGGTACCGTTTTCATCGGGACACCTGTGGGAACGCGGGACGGTAGGCCATGTGTTGTGGGGGGCGTGTTTCGATGGGTGCGGCGAGCAAAATGTGCGGAAAAAGCGTTTTTTTCCCCACATTTCCGACTTTGCAGGGCTGTCTGGGTACAAAAATCTGGGGCGATGGGCGCAAATCACACCTCTGCGGATTCCCACGGGTGTCCTCTTTTCGAAAATGCATGGGGTTCCCTGTTTTCCTCGGTGGCTTGGACACCCGAGGCCCATATCTGTAAGTTGCGCTGTCGGCAGAATGGACAACAGACTTGGGGTTACTTGTGTTTTAGGCTTTCCCCTTGGCGGCCAGGTAGGTGCACCCACACATGTGAGGTACCGTTTTCATCGGGACACCTGTGGGAACGCGGGACGGTAGGCCATGTGTTGTGGGGGGCGTGTTTCGATGGGTGCGGCGAGCGAAATGTGCGGAAAAAGCGTTTTTTTCCCCACATTTCCGACTTTGCAGGGCTGTCTGGGTAAAAAAATCTGGGGCGATGGGCGCAAATCACACCTCTGCGGATTCCCACAGGTGTCCTCTTTTCGAAAATGCATGGGGTTCCCTGTTTTCCTCGGTGGCTTGGACACCCGAGGCCCATATCTGTAAGTTGCGCCGGTCGGCAGAATGTCGGAGATTTCCCTCTGACAACAGACTTGGGGTTACTTGTGTTTTAGGCTTTCCCCTTGGCGGCCAGGTAGGTGCACCCACACATGTGAGGTACCGTTTTCATCGGGACACCTGTGGGAACGCGGGACGGTAGGCCATGTGTTGTGGGGGGCGTGTTTCGATGGGTGCGGCGAGCGAAATGTGCGGAAAAAGCGTTTTTTTCCCCACATTTCCGACTTTGCAGGGCTGTCTGGGTAAAAAAATCTGGGGCGATGGGCGCAAATCACACCTCTGCGGATTCCCACGGGTGTCCTCTTTTCGAAAATGCATGGGGTTCCCTGTTTTCCTCGGTGGCTTGGACACCCGAGGCCCATATCTGTAAGTTGCGCCGGTCGGCAGAATGTCGGAGATTTCCCTCTGACAACAGACTTGGGGTTACTTGTGTTTTAGGCTTTCCCCTTGGCGGCCAGGTAGGTGCACCCACACATGTGAGGTACAGTTTTCATCGGGACACCTGTGGGAACGCGGGACGGTAGGCCATGTGTTGTGGGGGGCGTGTTTCGATGGGTGCGGCGAGCGAAATGTGCGGAAAAAGCGTTTTTTTCCCCACATTTCCGACTTTGCAGGGCTGTCTGGGTAAAAAAATCTGGGGCGATGGGCGCAAATCACACCTCTGCGGATTCCCACGGGTGTCCTCTTTTCGAAAATGCATGGGGTTCCCTGTTTTCCTCGGTGGCTTGGACACCCGAGGCCCATATCTGTAAGTTGCGCCGGTCGGCAGAATGTCGGAGATTTCCCTCTGACAACAGACTTGGGGTTACTTGTGTTTTAGGCTTTCCCCTTGGCGGCCAGGTAGGTGCACCCACACATGTGAGGTACCGTTTTCATCGGGACACCTGTGGGAACGCGGGACGGTAGGCCATGTGTTGTGGGGGGCGTGTTTCGATGGGTGCGGCGAGCGAAATGTGCGGAAAAAGCGTTTTTTTCCCCACATTTCCGACTTTGCAGGGCTGTCTGGGTAAAAAAATCTGGGGCGATGGGCGCAAATCACACCTCTGCGGATTCCCACGGGTGTCCTCTTTTCGAAAATGCATGGGGTTCCCTGTTTTCCTCGGTGGCTTGGACACCCGAGGCCCATATCTGTAAGTTGCGCCGGTCGGCAGAATGGACAACAGACTTGGGGTTACTTGTGTTTTAGGCTTTCCCCTTGGCGGCCAGGTAGGTGCACCCACACATGTGAGGTACCGTTTTCATCGGGACACCTGTGGGAACGCGGGACGGTAGGCCATGTGTTGTGGGGGGCGTGTTTCGATGGGTGCGGCGAGCGAAATGTGCGGAAAAAGCGTTTTTTTCCCCACATTTCCGACTTTGCAGGGCTGTCTGGGTAAAAAAATCTGGGGCGATGGGCGCAAATCACACCTCTGCGGATTCCCACGGGTGTCCTCTTTTCGAAAATGCATGGGGTTCCCTGTTTTCCTCGGTGGCTTGGACACCCGAGGCCCATATCTGTAAGTTGCGCCGGTCGGCAGAATGTCGGAGATTTCCCTCTGACAACAGACTTGGGGTTACTTGTGTTTTAGGCTTTCCCCTTGGCGGCCAGGTAGGTGCACCCACACATGTGAGGTACCGTTTTCATCGGGACACCTGTGGGAACGCGGGACGGTAGGCCATGTGTTGTGGGGGGCGTGTTTCGATGGGTGCGGCGAGCGAAATGTGCGGAAAAAGCATTTTTTTCCCCACATTTCCGACTTTGCAGGGCTGTCTGGGTAAAAAAATCTGGGGCGATGGGCGCAAATCACACCTCTGCGGATTCCCACGGGTGTCCTCTTTTCGAAAATGCATGGGGTTCCCTGTTTTCCTCGGTGGCTTGGACACCCGAGGCCCATATCTGTAAGTTGCGCCGGTCGGCAGAATGTCTGAGATTTCCCTCTGACAACAGACTTGGGGTTACTTGTGTTTTAGGCTTTCCCCTTGGCGGCCAGGTAGGTGCACCCACACATGTGAGGTACCGTTTTCATTGGGACACCTGTGGGAACGCGGGACGGTAGGCCATGTGTTGTGGGGGGCGTGTTTCGATGGGTGCGGCGAGCGAAATGTGCGGAAAAAGCAGTTTTTTCCCCACATTTCCGACTTTGCAGGGCTGTCTGGGTAAAAAAATCTGGGGCGATGGGCGCAAATCACACCTCTGCGGATTCCCACGGGTGTCCTCTTTTCGAAAATGCATGGGGTTCCCTGTTTTCCTCCGTGGCTTGGACACCCGAGGCCCATATCTGTAAGTTGCGCCGGTCGGCAGAATGGACAACAGACTTGGGGTTACTTGTGTTTTAGGCTTTCCCCTTGGCGGCCAGGTAGGTGCACCCACACATGTGAGGTACCGTTTTCATCGGGACACCTGTGGGAACGCGGGACGGTAGGCCATGTGTTGTGGGGGGCGTGTTTCGATGGGTGCGGCGAGCAAAATGTGCGGAAAAAGCGTTTTTTTCCCCACATTTCCGACTTTGCAGGGCTGTCTGGGTACAAAAATCTGGGGCGATGGGCGCAAATCACACCTCTGCGGATTCCCACGGGTGTCCTCTTTTCGAAAATGCATGGGGTTCCCTGTTTTCCTCGGTGGCTTGGACACCCGAGGCCCATATCTGTAAGTTGCGCTGTCGGCAGAATGGACAACAGACTTGGGGTTACTTGTGTTTTAGGCTTTCACCTTGGCGGCCAGGTAGGTGCACCCACACATGTGAGGTACCGTTTTCATCGGGACACCTGTGGGAACGCGGGACGGTAGGCCATGTGTTGTGGGGGGCGTGTTTCGATGGGTGCGGCGAGCGAAATGTGCGGAAAAAGCGTTTTTTTCCCCACATTTCCGACTTTGCAGGGCTGTCTGGGTAAAAAAATCTGGGGCGATGGGCGCAAATCACACCTCTGCGGATTCCCACGGGTGTCCTCTTTTCGAAAATGCATGGGGTTCCCTGTTTTCCTCGGTGGCTTGGACACCCGAGGCCCATATCTGTAAGTTGCGCCGGTCGGCAGAATGTCGGAGATTTCCCTCTGACAACAGACTTGGGGTTACTTGTGTCTTAGGCTTTCCCCTTGGCGGCCAGGTAGGTGCACCCACACATGTGAGGTACCGTTTTCATCGGGACACCTGTGGGAACGCGGGACGGTAGGCCATGTGTTGTGGGGGGCGTGTTTCGATGGGTGCGGCGAGCGAAATGTGCGGAAAAAGCGTTTTTTTCCCCACATTTCCGACTTTGCAGGGCTGTCTGGGTAAAAAAATCTGGGGCGATGGGCGCAAATCACACCTCTGCGGATTCCCACGGGTGTCCTCTTTTCGAAAATGCATGGGGTTCCCTGTTTTCCTCGGTGGCTTGGACACCCGAGGCCCATATCTGTAAGTTGCGCCGGTCGGCAGAATGTCGGAGATTTCCCTCTGACAACAGACTTGGGGTTACTTGTGTTTTAGGCTTTCCCCTTGGCGGCCAGGTAGGTGCACCCACACATGTGAGGTACCGTTTTCATCGGGACACCTGTGGGAACGCGGGACGGTAGGCCATGTGTTGTGGGGGGCGTGTTTCGATGGGTGCGGCGAGCGAAATGTGCGGAAAAAGCGTTTTTTTCCCCACATTTCCGACTTTGCAGGGCTGTCTGGGTAAAAAAATCTGGGGCGATGGGCGCAAATCACACCTCTGCGGATTCCCACGGGTGTCCTCTTTTCGAAAATGCATGGGGTTCCCTGTTTTCCTCGGTGGCTTGGACACCCGAGGCCCATATCTGTAAGTTGCGCCGGTCGGCAGAATGTCGGAGATTTCCCTCTGACAACAGACTTGGGGTTACTTGTGTTTTAGGCTTTCCCCTTGGCGGCCAGGTAGGTGCACCCACACATGTGAGGTACCGTTTTCATCGGGACACCTGTGGGAACGCGGGACGGTAGGCCATGTGTTGTGGGGGGCGTGTTTCGATGGGTGCGGCGAGCGAAATGTGCGGAAAAAGCATTTTTTTCCCCACATTTCCGACTTTGCAGGGCTGTCTGGGTAAAAAAATCTGGGGCGATGGGCGCAAATCACACCTCTGCGGATTCCCACGGGTGTCCTCTTTTCGAAAATGCATGGGGTTCCCTGTTTTCCTCGGTGGCTTGGACACCTGAGGCCCATATCTGTAAGTTGCGCTGTCGGCAGAATGGACAACAGACTTGGGGTTACTTGTGTTTTAGGCTTTCCCCTTGGCGGCCAGGTAGGTGCACCCACACATGTGAGGTACCGTTTTCATCGGGACACCTGTGGAAACGCGGGACGGTAGGCCATGTGTTGTGGGGGGCGTGTTTCGATGGGTGCGGCGAGCGAAATGTGCGGAAAAAGCGTTTTTTTCCCCACATTTCCGACTTTGCAGGGCTGTCTGGGTAAAAAAATCTGGGGCGATGGGCGCAAATCACACCTCTGCGGATTCCCACGGGTGTCCTCTTTTCGAAAATGCATGGGGTTCCCTGTTTTCCTCGGTGGCTTGGACACCCGAGGCCCATATCTGTAAGTTGCGCCGGTCGGCAGAATGTCGGAGATTTCCCTCTGACAACAGACTTGGGGTTACTTGTGTCTTAGGCTTTCCCCTTGGCGGCCAGGTAGGTGCACCCACACATGTGAGGTACCGTTTTCATCGGGACACCTGTGGGAACGCGGGACGGTAGGCCATGTGTTGTGGGGGGCGTGTTTCGATGGGTGCGGCGAGCGAAATGTGCGGAAAAAGCGTTTTTTTCCCCACATTTCCGACTTTGCAGGGCTGTCTGGGTAAAAAAATCTGGGGCGATGGGCGCAAATCACACCTCTGCGGATTCCCACGGGTGTCCTCTTTTCGAAAATGCATGGGGTTCCCTGTTTTCCTCGGTGGCTTGGACACCCGAGGCCCATATCTGTAAGTTGCGCCGGTCGGCAGAATGTCGGAGATTTCCCTCTGACAACAGACTTGGGGTTACTTGTGTTTTAGGCTTTCCCCTTGGCGGCCAGGTAGGTGCACCCACACATGTGAGGTACCGTTTTCATCGGGACACCTGTGGGAACGCGGGACGGTAGGCCATGTGTTGTGGGGGGCGTGTTTCGATGGGTGCGGCGAGCGAAATGTGCGGAAAAAGCGTTTTTTTCCCCACATTTCCGACTTTGCAGGGCTGTCTGGGTAAAAAAATCTGGGGCGATGGGCGCAAATCACACCTCTGCGGATTCCCACGGGTGTCCTCTTTTCGAAAATGCATGGGGTTCCCTGTTTTCCTCGGTGGCTTGGACACCCGAGGCCCATATCTGTAAGTTGCGCCGGTCGGCAGAATGTCGGAGATTTCCCTCTGACAACAGACTTGGGGTTACTTGTGTTTTAGGCTTTCCCCTTGGCGGCCAGGTAGGTGCACCCACACATGTGAGGTACCGTTTTCATCGGGACACCTGTGGGAACGCGGGACGGTAGGCCATGTGTTGTGGGGGGCGTGTTTCGATGGGTGCGGCGAGCGAAATGTGCGGAAAAAGCGTTTTTTTCCCCACATTTCCGACTTTGCAGGGCTGTCTGGGTAAAAAAATCTGGGGCGATGGGCGCAAATCACACCTCTGCGGATTCCCACGGGTGTCCTCTTTTCGAAAGTGCATGGGGTTCCCTGTTTTCCTCGGTGGCTTGGACACCTGAGGCCCATATCTGTAAGTTGCGCTGTCGGCAGAATGGACAACAGACTTGGGGTTACTTGTGTTTTAGGCTTTCCCCTTGGCGGCCAGGTAGGTGCACCCATACATGTGAGGTACCGTTTTCATCGGGACACCTGTGGGAATGCGGGACGGTAGGCCATGTGTTGTGGGGGGCGTGTTTCGATGGGTGCTGCGAGCGAAATGTGCGGAAAAAGCGTTTTTTTCCCCACATTTCCGACTTTGCAGGGCTGTCTGGGTAAAAAAATCTGGGGCGATGGGCGCAAATCACACCTCTGCGGATTGCCACAGGTGTCCTCTTTTCGAAAATGCATGGGGTTCCCTGTTTTCCTCGCTGGCTTGGATACCCGAGGCCCATATCTGTAAGTTGCGCCGGTCGGCAGAATGTCTGAGATTTCCCTCTGACAACAGACTTGGGGTTACTTGTGTTTTAGGCTTTCCCCTTGACGGCCAGGTAGGTGCACCCACACATGTGAGGTACCGTTTTCATCGGGACACCTGTGGGAACGCGGGACGGTAGGCCATGTGTTGTGGGGGGCGTGTTTCGATGGGTGCGGCGAGCGAAATGTGCGGAAAAAGCGTTTTTTTCCCCACATTTCCGACTTTGCAGGGCTGTCTGGGTAAAAAAATCTGGGGCGATGGGCGCAAATCACACCTCTGCGGATTCCCACGGGTGTCCTCTTTTCGAAAATGCATGGGGTTCCCTGTTTTCCTCGGTGGCTTGGACACCCGAGGCCCATATCTGTAAGTTGCGCCGGTCGGCAGAATGTCGGAGATTTCCCTCTGACAACAGACTTGGGGTTACTTGTGTTTTAGGCTTTCCCCTTGGCGGCCAGGTAGGTGCACCCACACATGTGAGGTACCGTTTTCATCGGGACACCTGTGGGAACGCGGGACGGTAGGCCATGTGTTGTGGGGGGCGTGTTTCGATGGGTGCGGCGAGCGAAATGTGCGGAAAAAGCGTTTTTTTCCCCACATTTCCGACTTTGCAGGGCTGTCTGGGTAAAAAAATCTGGGGCGATGGGCGCAAATCACACCTCTGCGGATTCCCACGGGTGTCCTCTTTTCGAAAATGCATGGGGTTCCCTGTTTTCCTCGGTGGCTTGGACACCCGAGGCCCATATCTGTAAGTTGCGCCGGTCGGCAGAATGTCTGAGATTTCCCTCTGACAACAGACTTGGGGTTACTTGTGTTTTAGGCTTTCCCCTTGGCGGCCAGGTAGGTGCACCCACACATGTGAGGTACCGTTTTCATCGGGACACCTGTGGGAACGCGGGACGGTAGGCCATGTGTTGTGGGGGGCGTGTTTCGATGGGTGCGGCGAGCGAAATGTGCGGAAAAAGCGTTTTTTTCTCCACATTTCCGACTTTGCAGGGCTGTCTGGGTAAAAAAATCTGGGGCGATGGGTGCAAATCACACCTCTGCGGATTCCCACGGGTGTCCTCTTTTCGAAAATGCATGGGGTTCCTTGTTTTCCTCGCTGGCTTGGACACCCGAGGCCCATATCTGTAAGTTGCGCCGGTCGGCGGAATGTCTGAGATTTCCCTCTGACAACAGACTTGGGGTTACTTGTGTTTTAGGCTTTCCCCTTGGCGGCCAGGTAGGTGCACCCACACATGTGAGGTACCGTTTTCATCGGGACACCTGTGGGAACGCGGGACGGTAGGCCATGTGTTGTTGGGGGTGTGTTTCGATGGGTGAGTCGAGCGAAATGTGAGGAAAATGCGTATTTTTTCCCACATTTCGGACTTTGCGGGGGTGTCTGGGTAATAAATTCTGGGGCGATTTGGGCATATCATACCTCTGCGGATTCCCACGGGTGTCCTTTTTCCGGAAATGCATGGGGTTCCCTGTTTTCCTTGGTGGCTTGGACACCCGAGGCCCATATCTGTATGATGTGAGAGTGTGACATTTCCGGTGTGAAAACAGACTTGGGGTTACTTGTGTTTTAGGCTTTCCCCTTGGCGGCCAGGTAGGTGCACCCACACGTGTGAGGTACCGTTTTCATCGGGACACCTGTGGGAACGCGTGACGGTAGGCCATGTGTTGTTGGGGGCGTGTTTCGATGGGTGCGTCGAGCGAAATGTGCGGAAAAAGCGTTTTTTTCCCCACATTTCGGACTTTGCAGGGGTGTCTGGGTAATAAATTCTGGGGCAATTTGGGCATATCATACCTCTGCGGATTCCCACGGGTGTCCTCTTTTCGGAAATGCATGGGGTTCCCTGTTTTCCTCGATGGCTTGGACACCCGAGGCCCATACCTGTACATTGTGCCGGTCGGCAGAATGTCTGAGTTTTCCCTCTGTAAACAGACTTGGGGTTACTTGTGTTTTAGGCTTTCCCCTTGGCGGCCAGGTAGGTGCACCCACACATGTGAGGTACCGTTTTCATCGGGACACCTGTGGGAACGCGGGACGGTAGGCCATGTGTTGTGGGGGGCGTGTTTCGATGGGTGCGGCGAGCGAAATGTGCGGAAAAAGCGTTTTTTTCCCCACATTTCCGACTTTGCAGGGCTGTCTGGGTAAAAAAATCTGGGGCGATGGGCGCAAATCACACCTCTGCGGATTCCCACGGGTGTCCTCTTTTCGAAAATGCATGGGGTTCCCTGTTTTCCTTGGTGGCTTGGACACCCGAGGCCCATATCTGTATGATGTGAGAGTGTGACATTTCCGGTGTGAAAACAGACTTGGGGTTACTTGTGTTTTAGGCTTTCCCCTTGGCGGCCAGGTAGGTGCATCCACACATGTGAGGTACCGTTTTCATCGGGACACCTGTGGGAACGCGTGACGGTAGGCCATGTGTTGTGGGGGGCGTGTTTCGATGGGTGCGTCGAGCGAAATGTGCGGAAAAAGCGTTTTTTTCCCCACATTTCGGACTTTGCAGGGGTGTCTGGGTAATAAATTCTGGGGCAATTTGGGCATATCATACCTCTGCGGATTCCCACGGGTGTCCTCTTTTCGGAAATGCATGGGGTTCCCTGTTTTCCTCGGTGGCTTGGACACCCGAGGCCCATATCTGTACATTGTGCCAGTCGGCAGAATGTCTGAGTTTTCCCTCTGAAAACAGACTTGGGGTTACTTGTGTTTTAGGCTTTCCCCTTGGCGGCCAGGTAGGTGCACCCACACATGTGAGGTACCGTTTTCATCGGGACACCTATGGGAACGCGGGACGGTAGGCCATGTGTTGTTGTGGGAGTGTTTCGATGGGTGAGTCGAGCAAAATGTGAGGAAAATGCGTATTTTTTCCCACATTTCGGACTTTGCGGGGGTGTCTGGGTAATAAATTCTGGGGCGATTTGGGCATATCATACCTCTGCGGATTCCCACGGGTGGCCTCTTTCCGGAAATGCATGGGGTTCCCTGTTTTCCTTGGTGGCTTGGACACCCGAGGCCCATATCTGTATGATGTGAGAGTGTGACATTTCCGGTGTGAAAACAGACTTGGGGTTACTTGTGTTTTAGGCTTTCCCCTTGGCGGCCAGGTAGGTGCACCCACACATGTGAGGTACCGTTTTCATCGGGACACCGGTGGGAACGCGTGACGGTAGGCCATGTGTTGTGGGTGTGTGGGGGGCGTGTTTCGATGGGTGCGTCGAGCGAAATGTGCAGAAAAAGCGTTTTTTTCCCCACATTTCGGACTTTGCAGGGGTGTCTGGGTAATAAATTCTGGGGCAATTTGGGCATATCATACCTCTGCGGATTCCTACGGGTGTCCTCTTTTCGGAAATGCATGGGGTTCCCTGTTTTCCTCGGTGGCTTGGACACCCGAGGCCCATATCTGTACATTGTGCCGGTCGGCAGAATGTCTGAGTTTTCCCTCTGAAAACAGACTTGGGGTTACTTGTGTTTTAGGCTTTCCCCTTGGCGGCCAGGTAGGTGCACCCACACATGTGAGGTACCGTTTTCATCGGGACACCTGTGGGAACGCGGGACGGTAGGCCTTGTGTTGTTGGGGGCGTGTATCGATGGGTGAGTCGAGCGAAATGTGAGGAAAATGCGTATTTTTTCCCACATTTCGGACTTTGCGGGGGCGTCTGGGTAATAAATTCTGGGGCGATTTGGGCATATCATACCTCTGCGGATTCCCACGGGTGTCCTCTTTCCGGAAATGCATGGGGTTCCTGTTTTCCTTGGTGGCTTGGACACCCGAGGCCCATATCTGTATGATGTGAGAGTGTGACATTTCCGGTGTGAAAACAGACTTGGGGTTACTTGTGTTTTAGGCTTTCCCCTTGGCGGCCAGGTAGGTGCACCCACACATGTGAGGTACCGTTTTCATCGGGACACCTGTGGGAACGCGTGACGGTAGGCCATGTGTTGTTGGGGGCGTGTTTCGATGGGTGCGTCGAGCGAAATGTGCGGAAAAAGCGTTTTTTTCCCCACATTTCGGACTTTGCAGGGGTGTCTGGGTAATAAATTCTGGGGCAATTTGGGCATATCATACCTCTGCGGATTCCCACGGGTGTCCTCTTTTCGGAAATGCATGGGGTTCCCTGTTTTCCTCGGTGGCTTGGACACCCGAGGCCCATATCTGTACATTGTGCCGGTCGGCAGAATGTCTGAGTTTTCCCTCTGAAAACAGACTTGGGGTTACTTGTGTTTTAGGCTTTCCCCTTGGCGGCCAGGTAGGTGCACCCACACATGTGAGGTACCGTTTTCATCAGGACACCTGTGGGAACGCGGGACGGTAGGCCATGTGTTGTTGGGGGCATGTTTCGATGGGTGAGTCGAGCGAAATGTGAGGAAAATGCGTATTTTTTCCCACATTTCGGACTTTGCGGGGGTGTCTGGGTAATAAATTCTGGGGCGATTTGGGCATATCATACCTCTGCGGATTCCCACGGGTGTCCTCTTTCCGGAAATGCATGGGGTTCCCTGTTTTCCTTGGTGGCTTGGACACCCGAGGCCCATATCTGTATGATGTGAGAGTGTGACATTTCCGGTGTGAAAACAGACTTGGGGTTACTTGTGTTTTAGGCTTTCCCCTTGGCGGCCAGGTAGGTGCACCCACACATGTGAGGTACCGTTTTCATCGGGACACCTGTGGGAACGCGGGACGGTAGGCCATGTGTTGTTGGGGGCGTGTTTCGATGGGTGCGTCGAGCGAAATGTGCGGAAAAAGTGTTTTTTTCCCCACATTTCGGACTTTGCAGGGGTGTCTGGGTAATAAATTCTGGGGCAATTTGGGCATATCATACCTCTGCGGATTCCCACGGGTGTCCTCTTTTCGGAAATGCATGGGGTTCCCTGTTTTCCTCGGTGGCTTGGACACCCGAGGCCCATATCTGTATGATGGGAGAGTGTGACATTTCCGGTGTGAAAACAGACTTGGGGTTACTTGTGTTTTGGGCTTTCCCCTTGGCGGCCAGGTAGGTGCACCCACACATGTGAGGTACCGTTTTCATCAGGACACCTGTGGAAACGCGGGACAGTAGGCCATGTGTTGTGTTTGTGTGGTTTTCATAACGTTTTGACCCATTTGCTGGAGCCCTTTGTCTCACAACCCTTTCTTTTCCCAAATGTGACCTACATTTAGTCGCTGCTTTAGCCACCATACACTTTTGTAACCTGCACAAGTCACCTACCCTTGAAAAGGTCTGCCTGTGCTCTTTCAAAAAATGTATGGCTGCCGTTCCTCACCACATTGGTTTTCCCAATTTACACATGCTAAGTGCGTCTGGTCAGGCCGTGAGCGTAAAACTCCTGTGTACCATGGCTCAGTGTTTGGCTTGTGGTATTGCTTGTTTTGTACAAACACTACAAAAATGGTATGCTCTCCTAACTGCAAGAGTCGGGGGAATGTAGCGGAGCATTGCTTTTCTCAAAATTCATAGAAGCCATTGCCGTACCAAGCCAACCATGTCCAACACATACCTTTTTTTTCAGTCATTTTCCCGCTTTTCCCCCATTCGATGGCAGTTTCCCCTACCTAGTTGTTGCCTGACCTATACAAATCACCCCTTACTAAACTTGGAATTTTGTCTACTTTTCAGAAATATATGCCTTTCTGACCTCCAATTTGGCTTACCTGCCCTTTTCTTCCATTCCGTCCATGCATGTCCAATTGGCAAAAATGGCAAAAATCGCCTACCTCTCACAAAACGGTTGATATCCCCATCAAAATAATTTTTTACCATTTCCACTCAACCTGTTCCTGAAAGCCAACACATTGGGGAACTCAGCACAGCAAACCATTTGTTCCTAGCTCTTACAAGGAAAAAACCACAGGCTTCTTTGTGCATCATTTTATTGGCATTTTTTGAAAAAACCCAAAATTTTCGCACATTTTCCTTATTTTCTCTCACCCCCCTACAGCAACCTGGGATTCCTGGGTGGCGTTACGACCGCCTACATGTGGGAAGAAAAGGAGCCAAATTTGGCCGAGATATCTCATGTAACAAAAAAGTTACAAGCCATTGAATGGCCACATACCAAAATCACCAAAAAAGGCTCTGGCACTGGGGAGAAATACCCATGGCACTTAAAGGGTTAAAGACATTGGGCAACTTTATTACTCACGTGCCATTACTCCTTCCCACGCCGAATCCAGTGGGTATTCCAGCACCCTTCAGCTTCTCTAAAGCTCCTAACTTGTACCTGCAAGATAAAAGGGACAGTTAGTGCGCATCGTGAAGCAGGCTACAAGCGCTTACTTACGTGCTTCCAGGCGCTTCTATTCCTCACGCGGGTTCGATCCTCAACTCTCATCAGCCCGCCATCCGCCATCGCCGGAACCCTGCAAAACAAGAGATATCATTACAAAAGACTTTTAAGACATTTGAAGTGCCCAGAACTTACCGTTCGTGCAGTTAACGACGGACAGCAGTCCTCTGAGGTCAAGAGGCCTGCACCCTTATCCAGTGAAGAAACTGGTTACGGCACCCTGCCCCGAGGCAGATGGAGAGCTCGGCGTTCACTTACCTAAGGTGAGGGCGTTAACCTTTGGGGTTCTACAGGAGAAGAGAAAGGGAAGAGGAGAGAGGCACCCAATAACCCCAGTTCATTAATCCCATATTTTCTATCTGCAGACATCTTACTCTTCAAGTCAGACATACAGTGCACAGAGGTCCAGCCCGAAGAGCCAACCGTGTGTTACACATCACCTTTGAAGATACGGCATTCAAGCAGTCAAGACCGGCGCCTCTGCGGGAATCAGGTGAGCGTTACAGAACAAAAAGCCTACCGCAAAACTCCCACCCAGGCGCTATGGAAACCTCGGATACCGACCAGCTAGCCCAGTTACTTGGGGAACTAAGAGCAGAAGTGCATGCAGCCCGTCAGGAAACGAATGCTCTAAGAAGGGAACTGATTATTTCCAAGGAGCGAACAGACGATCTCGCTAGACAATTGCTACAGTCACAAGCCGGACAAACTCCGTTACCCGCATCAGGAGCAAATCTTCCTTCAACATCCTCTACGATCCCAGTGCAGATCAACCTACCTGGGAATGTACCTCTGGCTCCGCCCGAACGATTTTCTGGTGACCCAAAGAGGTTTGAAGTATTTATTAATCAGTGCCGGTTGCACTTCTTATGCCGGCCAGCAGCTTTTCCAACTGATCAAGCTAAGGTAGCTTTCGTGCTTTCGTACCTTAGTGGCAATGCGGCAGACTGGTCGATCCCTCTAGTTAATCAAGATGATCCGGTTCTCCATGATTTTCAAGCTTTTCAGCTCAGTATGGAAAAACTGTTTGCAAGACCTTCACAGGGGCAGGCCTTGGACAATGAGAATCCTTTCATTGCGACAGGGTAATCAAGACCTTTTGGCTTATATTGCGTCTTTCAACAGACTGATAGTGGAAACTCGATGGCCTGAGGACAAAAGGATTACGCTGTTTTATAGAGGTCTACGTGGAGAGCTCAAAGATGTGTTAGCCCAAGTAGTGAATCCCCCGCAAGACTGTTCGGACTATATTGACTTAGTCGTTCAAATTGACCACAGACTGCAGAACAGGAAGGCCGATCGTTCCAAGTTTGATGCTCGAGTATTTTCCAAACCACCAACTCCTACCAAAGGAGTAGACTCTGGGGAACCCATGCAAATAGGGGGCCTGAAAGGACCACTAACACAAAAGGAGAGGGAAAGGAGAAAACAGCTGCAATTATGCCTCTATTGCGGAAACTCGGGGCACTTTCTTCGAGACTGTCCGGTGAAACCAGCCAAGAAGGCAGTAGGAGCTGCAGTTACCAGGGTCACAAACTCTGAGCAGGGAAACAACCTCGCCCGACAAGAATAGAGGTCCTCTTGCCGAGCGTTAAAACCAGTTCAGTGACCTCGCATTTCGTGATACCTATGGTCCTCATTAGCCCTGAACATCCGGATCGATTACATGCGATTGAAGCTTACGTTGACAGCGGTGTCATTGGCAATTATGTGGATCATGAAATGGTTTTGAGGATGAATCTGACTCTTTGTCCAAAGGCTGTAAAGGACGTCATTACTACGGTGGATGGTACGGAGATAGCCTCCGGACCAGTAACGCATACCACCCAAGAAGTGACGCTAGTAAGTCAAGATGGACACCATGAGAAGATAGTGTTCGATGTGATCAAGGCCCCTCAGTTCCAGATTATTCTAGGAATTCCTTGGTTAGAGAAGCACAATCCTCAGATCGATTGGCGAGCAAGAACGGTTCAGTTTCCAGAATGTGCCTCTACTTGTCACCCTCGACCTGGTGTTGCACTGGCAGCAATTTCCTCGGAGGCTCCCCAGTTACCTCCTGAATACCTAGAATTCCAAGATGTTTTCCGGAAGGATCAGGCTAACTCTCTACCTCCTCATAGGTCTTATGACTGCCAGATAGACCTGATACCTGGATCTACTCCTCCTTGTAGTAGAATTTATGCCCTCACCGAGCCTGAGAATCTTCACCTCCGACAATACCTAGATCAATACCTAGCGAATGGGTTTATTCGTCCTTCCAAGTCCCCTGCTTCCTCAGCTTTGTTCTTCATTCCAAAAAAAGAAGGGGACCTTAGAACTTGTATAGATTATCGCGCCCTGAATCAGATCACCGTTAAGAATAGATATCCGTTACCTTTGATCCCTGAACTCCTGGACCAAGTCAGAAAAGCATGCATATATACAAAGCTGGATCTTAGAGGAGCCTACCACTTGGTACGAGTAAAAGAGGGCGATGAATGGAAGACGGCCTTCCGCACCAAGTATGGGCTATTTGAATATCAGGTCATGCCCTTCGGACTTTGCAATGCCCCGGCCGCCTTTCAATATTTTATGAACGATGTCCTCAGAGAGCTCATAGATGTGTGTGTTGTTGTTTACATTGACGACATCCTCGTTTATTCTTCATCGGAAACTGAACATCGGAAACACGTGAAAATGGTCCTCGAGAGATTGCGTCAACACAAACTTTTCGCTAAGTTGGAAAAATGTGTTTTCAACGTGACTGAAGTTGAATTCTTGGGATTCATATTATCACCTAGCGGAGTGCGTATGGATTCAAAGAAGGTCGATGCAATTCTCAAATGGCCATCGCCATCCTCCGTAAAAGGTGTTCAAAGCATGTTAGGCTTCGCTAACTTTTACTGCAGGTTTATCCCCGAATTCTGTCGAATAGTCCAGCCCATCACCGCCTTGTTAAAGAAAAACAAACGTTTTGAATGGTCTACCGAGGCGGAACAAGCTTTCCAGAATGTGAAGACTAGATTTATCTCTGCACCGATCTTAAAACATCCTCGCCCAGAACTCCCCTACATCGTTGAAACTGATGCTTCGAGCCTTGCCATGGGGGCAGTTCTATCACAAAAGGACCCAGTAACCAATCAGTTGCATCCCGTGGCATTTTGGTCCCGCAAATTCTCGCCTCCTGAAATCAATTACACTATTACTGATAAGGAACTTCTAGCTATCAAGTCCGCCTTTAAGGCTTGGCGGCATTATCTTCTGGGGGCCCGACACACCGTTACTGTGATTACAGATCACCGAAACCTGCAATATTTGAAAACCGCAAAAGCTCAATCCTCTAGGCAACTCCGTTGGGCACTATTCTTTGCCGAGTTTGACTTCATAATTACCTATCGACCTGGTACAAAAAACAGTAAAGCTGATGCCCTTTCTCGGATGGGAGTGGAAGAACATTTGATCAATCCTAAACCTGTACCTATCATTCCCGAACAAAGAATTCTAGATGTAATCGCCACACAATCCATAGAGGAAGTTAAGGATAAAGCCAGGCTACTGGTAACTCCAGCAGACATACAGAATTGGCATCTGCAGGGAAAGGACTTTACGGTGAAGGACAACCTATTATATTTCCAAGAACGGTTATACCTGCCCAGCACAGATTTACAGAAAAAGGTAATCTCTTGTTATCACGATTCTTTAATGGAAGGACATCCCGGTATGACCAAGACCTCGGAAAAGATCAAGCGCTACTTCTGGTGGCCGTCTTGGAAAAAAGATATCAGAGACTTTATAATGTCCTGTGGAGTATGCGCCCAAAACAAGAGTCAAAAGGAAAAACCAGCTGGCCTCTTACGCCCTATTGACATCCCGCCTCGCCCTTGGCATACGCTTTCTATGGACTTCATCACCGATCTACCTCCATGCTCCGGATACAATACGATCCTAGTAATCGTGGACCTATTCTCCAAGATGGCGCATTTCATTCCACTCAAAGGCTTACCAACAGCAGCAACTCTGGCCCGAGAATTTCTCGAAAACATCGTCCGACTGCACGGTTTTCCTTCAGTTCTAATTTCGGATCGAGGTAGTCAATTTATTTCTCATTTTTGGCGAAGTTGCTGTCGGTCGGCTCAAATTGATGTGAGACTTTCGACCAGCCACCACCCTCAAACCGACGGACAAACCGAGAGGACCAATCAAACTCTGGAACAGTATTTGCGCTGCATGCTACAACAAACTGAAAAAACTTGGAAAGATATCCTTTGGATAGCCGAATATGCCTACAATAACTCTGTCCACTCGGGAACTGGGAAGACCCCGTTTTTTCTTTTATACGGTAGTCACCCTCGAACCTCGGAGTTGGATCCACTCCAAGATCTTGGAACACCAGCAGTAGACCACCTGCATTCTGCAATCACCCAAGCCTTTAAGGAAGCCGTTTCTCACCTTCAAAGGGCTAAAGAACAATACAAGAAAGGAGCAGACCAACATCGGAAGGAAGCCCCCCAATATCAAGTAGGAGATCAAGTCTGGTTATCCACCAAATATCTACCTCTAAAAGGACCACGCACATTCAACCCAAGATACCTTGGTCCCTATTCCATCACTACCATAGTAAATCCAGTAGCGGTCAAGTTGGACTTGCCCCCTCACATGAAGATACATCCGGTCTTCCACGTCTCTCTATTAAAACCTGTGCAACCTCAAACCCGACTAACTACATCTCCAAAACCTATTCTAGTTGATGGAGAACTCGAGTTTGAAGTCAAAAGCATCCTGGATTCCAAGATCTCCAAATCTAAACTATTTTACCTGATTGACTGGAAAGGCTACGGTCCCCAAGAAAGATCATGGGAACCTGCAGAATATGTCCACGCGCCTCGTCTAATCAAAAGATTTCATCGAACATTTCCTAACAAGCCCAAACCCCCGGAGAAGCCCGGTTTGGGAGGGGCCTTGAGGGGGGGTGCTGTCATGATCTCTGCTTCCAAAAGATCAGGACTTGCCCGACTCCCTTGGAAGCAGACCCATAACCCCGGTTCCGAGTGCCAGCCAGTCCCAATTGGGACCTTTTGGACCCTGTCCTGGCGCCAGTGGCACCAGGCTCATAAAGATGCCCAGTCCCAGCGCTGGAAGCGCCGGGCTCATAATGCTTGGGTGGACTTACCTGCAGCAGACCATGCTGCTTACTTACCTGCCAGTTGAACCCCTGATCCTCTTCTGTTTGGGACTACTTTTCCTGTTGGGTGGGGCAGGAGCCACTCCCTAGGTTCAGAACACTGGAACTCTTCTGGAAAGCAGGAACTCTTTTCTTACCTAGGCGTGGCTGTGGAAGGAGACATCTAAGCACTACAGGAGGCTATTTAAACCACACCCGATGGATGAATCTTGCTTTGTGTTATTCTGCATTCTCTGCAGCAGAACACTCATCGTGTCTTTTGCTTCTGATCCTGGGCCTAAGGGAACAACGGCTTACCATCCTGGAATCCAGTCTTCAGCAGCACCTGTAAAGACAAAGAAAGAACAGGTTAGCACTACGGTCTTCAGTGGCAGCGCATCTCTTACCTGGTCCATCGGCTGTCACCAACGCCTCGCGCTGCATTCCGGCATCTGAAAGACAAAGGCTTACCTACTCTTCGCACGCTCCAGAGGCCTTCGGCGCTGCATCCCGCATCTGAAAGACAAAAGAAGGTGCGTTTAAAGACATTGGGCAACTTTATTACTCACGTGCCATTACTCCTTCCCACGCCGAATCCAGTGGGTATTCCAGCACCCTTCAGCTTCTCTAAAGCTCCGAACTTGTACCTGCAAGATAAAAGGGACAGTTAGTGCGCATCGTGAAGCAGGCTACAAGCGCTTACTTACGTGCTTCCAGGCGCTTCTATTCCTCACGCGGGTTCGATCCTCAACTCTCATCAGCCCGCCATCGCCGGAACCCTGCAAAACAAGAGATATCATTACAAAAGACTTTTAAGACATTTGAAGTAACCAGAACTTACCGTTCGTGCAGTTAACGACGGACAGCAGTCCTCTGAGGTCAAGAGGCCTGCACCCTTATCCAGTGAAGAAACTGGTTACGGCACCCTGCCCCGAGGCAGATGGAGAGCTCGGCGTTCACTTACCTAAGGTGAGGGCGTTAACCTTTGGGGTTCTACAGGAGAAGAGAAAGGGAAGAGGAGAGAGGCACCCAATAACCCCAGTTCATTAATCCCATATTTTCTATCTGCAGACATCTTACTCTTCAAGTCAGACATACAGTGCACAGAGGTCCAGCCCAAAGAGCCAACCGTGTGTTACACATCACCTTTGAAGATACGGCATTTACCCAGTCAAGACCGGCGCCTCTGCGGGAATCAGGTGAGCGTTACAGGTCCGGGTCTTGCCCTCGTCAACTGTCTAGGGCGGCCTACTCTATCTGGACTTCGCTACCCCGCTTGGCACTGGTGGCCGCTTGGCGCCTAATGTATCCCGATGACCGTACTTACTCCTTTTACTCCTCAGTGCACGATTCCCACTCTAGAATAGATAGATGGCTGGTCACAGACTTACTGATTAGATGCGTTACTCGCTTGGCCATTCTCCCCAGGACACTGTCGGACCACTCACCAGTACTAATTTCGTTAAACTGGGGATCAGACGCCAACAAAACAAGACAGTGGAGGATGAGTCCTCATGTGCTTCTCGACCAGGTTTTTGCCTCCGAGCTTGAATCCTCTATTGAAGAATATTTCGAGATTAACTTAAATTCTGTCTCTACGCATGCTGTGCTATGGGAAGCCTTTAAGGCACACACTGGAGGAGTCGCCATCTCTAAGAGCAGTGGCATCCTTAAGAGCATCCTTGCTGACATCGCCACCAGTGAATTGGCCCTAACTGCTTATGAATCCCAATACGCTGTAGATCACTCCCTGGCTACCTTGGCGAGTCTGGGCACTGAGCTGGACAGGTTCCGTGGCCTTGCTGAACGCGAGGTTAAGTTCCTGGACTCCCCTCGTTTGGCGAGGAAATACGGCGGGGTGAGCGCCCCGGCAGAATGTTGGCTAGGCTGCTGCGCCGCGAACTTGGTGCCCCCAACATACCGGCCATTGCTAGACCAGATGGCACACTCGCCACCTCCCCTCAAGATATCAATTCCGAGTTCCTCGCGTTCTACACTTCCCTGTACTCGGAGGTTGACACCTCCCAGATTTCTGAAATCAATTCCTACTTAGAGAACCTCCCGTTATCAGTCCTATCAGCCGACACTAGTGCCTTCCTTGAGAGGCCCTTTACCCTAGAGGAAATCGTGGAGGCCATTGAGTCACTGGCAGCGGGGAGGGCTCCCGGCCCTGATGGGCTCCCAATGGATTTCTTTAAACTATACAAAGCCCAACTAGCGCCGCACCTGCTGGCCGTGTGGGAGGAGTCATGCGACATGGGCATACTTCCGCCTTCTCTCCGTGAGGCATTGATTACGGTGCTCCTCAAACCTGGTAAAGCCCCTGCGCAGTGTAGCTCCTACCGACCCCTCTCGTTGATTAATAGCGATATTAAAATATTTGCCAAACTACTTGCCAACCGCTTAGGACGGTATTTGTCCCACATTGTTCATCCAGACCAAGCTGACTTTGTCCCTGGCAGATCCACCTCCCTAAATTTACGGCGACTCTTTAATGTACTCAACAGAATCGACCCGGCCACACACGCAGTGGCGGCCACATTAGACATGCAAAAGGCATTTGATTCAGTCTCTTGGAAATACCTGTGGTGCGTCCTCGAGAAATGTAAATTCGGCCCCAACTTCCGCTCCTGGATAAAGCTCCTTTACACCGCCCCGTCGGCCAAGATTCGTACTGAAGACAGATGCTCTTCCCCCTTTCAGATATTTAGAGGAACACGCCAGGGATGCCCCTTTTCCCCACTCATTTTTGCTATTGCCATGGAACCCTTCGCTGACATGATTCGGCAGTCACACTCGCACAGAGGGCTGCGCACATCTGGCCAGACTGACATAATCTCCCTTTATGCTGACGATACCCTGCTGTTTGTTCGATCCCCTCAAGTTAATCTCTTACCTATACTGACAGACGTGGCTCGATTTGGGGTCATATCCGGTTTGACGGTCAATTGCTCCAAGTCTACATTATTCCCACTCACGGATTCGACACAACCCCCTCCGGATCTACATGGGTTCACCTGGGCTTCCTCTAGCTTCACCTACCTAGGGGTGGTGGTCTCCCGGCACACGTCACAGCTACGTGACGACAATTATCATACCTATTTAACTACCCTCGAGACTAAAACCTCAAGCTGGACTAAGCTTCCCCTCTCGCTAGCAGGCAGAATAGGCATACTCAAAATGATTGTATTACCTCAATTACTGTATCGTTTCACCAACCTGCCCCTGTGGCCTGGGCATACCTTTTTCCAAACACTACGCACCATATGTAACACCTTCCTCTGGCACTCTGGGGCTGTCCGACTCAAATTGACTACACTAACTGCCCCTAAGGCGTTGGGCGGCTTTAGCGCACCCGATTTTATCAGATACTGGGTGGTGGCCCAATCGCAGTTCGCTGCATTCTGGTTCAACACCACTGATCCCACCCCCCCCATGTTCGCCTTGAGAAGCTAGCTGTCTGTGATCGGGTCCCTGGTCCTCCAGCCAATCCCCCCTGCGTTAAACTCGGCGAATCCGGTGGCTTGTACATCCCTGGCGCTGACTAAACTCTGGACCATGGTCGGCACAACCCGCCCGTTCCATGGTGATCTGCCTTTGTGGAACTTCCTTCCTGATGTTCCACACATCCCACTTTCGGTGGTCGCCCGCTGGGCCTCTGCTGGCTTCCTGTCTTTACGCGATGTCTTTGAACAGGGGAACTTCATGGAATGGTCTGACCTTCCCCCCCTACTCAGGCGCCGACCATCGGTGTGGCTACAGTATTCTTCGCTTCGAGCACATCTGAAGTCCACTTATCCAGACTTCCCCGCCTTGTTCACCGATGAACCTATAGTTGAGGAGCTCTGCTCCTACCTCTCCTTCAGAGGTAAAGTGTCGAGGCTCTACTCCTTATTGCAGACCAGAGCGGCCCCCCACTTTTCCGAGCTGAGACGCAGATGGGGGGAGGACCTTGGTACCGAGATCACTGACGAGAAGTGGGCACGGATGTGCGCTCGGACCCACGAGGTTTCCTACAACACTAAATTTAAACTCATTGGCCCTCATTACGACCCTGGCGGAAATCGAAAAACGATGGCGGAAATGCAATACCGCCATCGAATAGCGCTCGGTGCGATTATGACCCGTCACCGCAAAGTACGATGCCATTAGCGACACCGTAGTGAACGCCAACGCTAACTGCACCAAGTACGCGCGCGCGCGCCATGCCAAACCGTAAATACCACCATGGCGCAACGGTACGCGAATTCTGACCCTAGCGGACATGCACCTAACGCCATCAAGCATGGCGGAAAGTACCATTCCGCCATGGTGAGAAGTACAGCATCGCGAATCAACCGTAAACGGCCCCACTGAGTGCCTGTACACCGCTCCCTGGCCACATTGTACAACTCCCCGTAGGTGCAATGAAGTCACAATGCAACCAGTGAAATGTACAAGTCACCCATGCATGCCAACGAACAAAAGAATCTCAAGAGGGGCCAATGGGAGCTGCAGGGCACAGATGGCACGAATACAGAAGCTATTCCAATGGACATGACCTCAGTCTCCCACCAAGAAACGCACGCAAACACAGGCACCTGTGACCAGCAATATTCAGAAAATCACATCATTCCACCAATCCACCTGGCTGACCGGCATCTGTTACACAAAACCTAATCCCCCGCCCCTGAGCATGACATCATTCAAACAGTCATATTGGCAGCCCTTATCCCTGACCTCACTGGGCTTCGTAGGCAAACGCACCCAGCACAGTACCACGCAACTATACTCCGAAGCTGGAACCCAATGCAGATCTCCTCACAATACATCGCTCCCCAAATAGGAATATGCCACATCACTTGCAAAGAAGAACGCTACACGGCCCATATCAGAATAGAAATTTAATGCACAACAAATTCACCAAGCCCATACAGCCATTAGGCCATGAACTCCAAAACACATTTCACCATTGTGGGCTGCATCCGCAATAAATGACCAGCTACTTCTTGTGTGACGCCCTGTTCCTTCATGGTACACAGGGCCACATTCTCGTACGAAAAGGCAACATGGAAGCGCCCAGAACCGCAGGGCCGACCCAATGGGGAGGCACTAGTCCAGCTGAAAGGCCGAAATGTTGCTCCGAGCCACTAGTACTGCATAAGGGCATGTGGCCCATTGGCGATCGTCCCATAAGATCGTAATGCTGCTCCACTGATTAACACGAAGCAGCAGGTGTCGGGAGTAAAATCCATCTGCAGGAGTGGCATACAGATGGCAGTGGCAAAAGGGCAGGAGATACCTGTCAACCAAATGAAAAGAAAAAGAATAGAATGGCCATCAGAACTACATTTGAATTACTCACTTCAATGATCACACCAAATCCACAGCCATATGCATGCTAGCCCACTCCAAAGGATCATCACCACCCAAAAACCACTTGCGACTCATAACTATCTATATCGAGGTGAAAACACCATCACAAACGAGTGTACCTGTGCATGCGTCTGTTAAAACAGAATCCATCAGATGGGATTGGTAACGTGCATGGACACAAGTGTCTGAAGGCGCGTCGAGACAGGGAGGGCTCAACAAGGCCAGATAGACGATGGTCCCACTATGGCAGCCCTGCATCACATAGCGCAGGGGAGGCGGACAGATCCCAAGAAGCCCTGTACATGGCAAACTCTGTATCAAATCATCTGTCCATGCATCCATTCATCATTCCCTCATCCCGTAATGATAACGCCTGTTTCCATACTCACATAACATGTGAAAATTCCATTGAGTCTGTGCGTTATGCAGCCTGCATAATCCACTGTGCCCCAGCCCGTAATTCCAGTGTTGTGAAGTAACATGTATTTGGGAACGTCCGGCCTCATCGTCCACTTCGCTATTGCGCATCCCAAACTATTCATATCAATCATTGCATCCTCGCCATGGCCCCTGTCCCAAGGACATTGAACAATAGAACGTTATATTTGCAGTCAGACCTGTGGGCATCTCCTCGCCGCTAGCTGAAAACCGAAAGCGCCGCCCTTCGAATTCCTCATTTGCAACATCACGTCGAAAAGGCATCTGTGGCCGCTTGAAATCACAAATTAATCCATCTAGTGCGGCTGTGTGTGTAAATGGCAACTGCCTTCACTCACAAATGGGACGCCCCGCCCGTCGTTGAAACTCGGTACAGTGATGCATGAGGGTCCACCGTTACTCGAGTACTACGTTCCACTGACCCTTCACAAGTCTGTTCGCGACTGCTAAGATAGTATGTGAAACAATGGGACCATAGCCGAATGAACATATCAACCAATGTTACACTGCCATCGGGTACAAATACATGATTGTAATAGCAAGATGCCATTCCTCGAATTGCAGCGTTGTGTGCGGGACGTGCTCGCCCAAAGGGGAGAGCAGCCTGCACAGGTGGAATGAATCACCACAGGTGGAGGCCATACAGCCTGAAAACACATAAATAGCACACCCAGTCTCCTCCCACAACCACACCCACTCCGAAATGCTACCGGCAGGACTCGCGATGTTGGCCCTGGGGGACCTGATAGCACTGCAAGTACTCCAACTCCAAGAAGAAGACGAACACCAACTACAACCGGCCGCACGGAGGAGACGCAGGAGGAGGAGGAGGGCAAGGCAGGGCCAGCAAGGGCCGCCAGCACAGCCACTACCACCACGCAGGCAGCCCGCAATCCCACGCCTCCGAGCACATCCGTTCAACTTTACTGATGAGCAGATCCACACCCTCTACCGTTTGGACCGGGACACCATAGCCGCCATTGTGGACATGACACAGGCTGACCTTGTCAGCATGATAGATAGCCCAACCGCCATCCCACCCCTACTGAAGGTGGTGTCTGTACTACACTTCCTGGCCACAGGCACCTACCAGCACACAGTCGGACAGTTGCATGGCATCTCACAGCCACTGTTCTCACGGACACTATTGCAAGTGCTCGATGCCCTCCTGAAGCACGCAGACGACTACATCTCTCTACCACGCTCGGAGCAGGAAATTACCAACACAAAAGTGGGATTCCATGCACTTGCCGGCATACCGGGTTGCATTGGTGCCATCGACTGCACCCATGTGGAATTGGTCGTCCCACATGCCATGGAGGCCCAGTACCGCAACCGAAAACAATTTCATTCACTGAATGTACAAATGGTGTGTGACTCCAACAGGATCATTACACATTGTTGTGCCCGATTCCCTGGATCAACCCATGATTCTATGGTCTTGAGGAACTCAACAATACCACGCTACATGGAGCGACACGCAGGGAACAGATCCTGGCTACTCGGTGAGTCTCATTTCATGCATGCTGATGTGGGGTATGTGATGCGGCAATGACCTGGCAGGAAGGGGGGGGGTGCGTACGTACAATGGCATTCCACATTATTCGTTTATCGTCCACATACAGGTGATGCCGGATATCCACTGAAGAGATGGCTCCTCACACCAGTCCGGAACCCACGGGACCAGCATGAGGAGGACTACAACCATGCCCACTCACGTACCCGTGTAGTCATTGAACAGGCATTCGGCCTACTGAAGACTCGTTTCCGGTGCCTCAGCAGGTCTGGCGGGGCACTCCTGTACTGCCATGTGAAGGTTGCAAAGATGGTGATGGCATGTGTCATGCTACACAACATGTGCATACGTAGAAATGTGCCCATGCCCCCTGACGCAGAACTGCAAGCACCTGAAGATGGTCATGATGAGGGTGGGGATGTGGCAGCACCTCAAGGAGTCTGCGAGGCACAGGAGGGCCGTGACATCCGTCAGCATCTCATAGATGCATGCTTCTAGCACTCACGCCTGGTGGCTGATACATGGACACGGGACTCGTGGCACTGTGTGTGTCTGGTACATGCACAATATGGACTGTACGCCTATGATGGCCTCGTACACAAAGATCAATGTCCACACATCTCATTGGTTGATCGTGCATTGTTTATGGCATATGTGATATCATGTTGAACACCCTATCGACCCGCCACCCAAGTGAGCCCAACACCCCCCCTCCACCCTCCTACCTCCCCCCCGAACACCAGTGTCCAAAGATGCTCATTGTCAGTGGGCAGTCGCTATTGCAAGCCCCCTCTGCGGGTATCAGGGGCACCCCTGCCTGTGGAGCGCAGGTTCCTCCCAGATCTACGTTGGGGGCTGCCCTGGACGGAACTTGCAACGGATGATGTCTCTGCCTGCTCACGTCCATGCATGTCCCTAAGGGTTTGTGAGAGCTCAGTGAGCACACGGCGCACTGCGGCAAGTTCGGCACATACGTCTTTGGATGTCGCATGCAGTTCCCCCCTCAGGCTCTCGGTGCTTCTCTCCATTTGGACTCTCAGGCTCTCGGTGCTACTCTCCATTTGGACTCTCAGGCTCTCGGTGCTACTCTCCATTTGGACTCTCAGGCTCTCGGTGCTACTCTCCATTTGTGCCCTTAGTGTCTCTGTACTTCTCTCCATTTCTGCCCTAAGTGTCTCAGTTGATGTTTCTATGTCTGCCTTAGTGCCCCCACATTCATCGGCATGGTCCTTGAGGAGCGTGGCCAGTTGCTGCTGTTGCACGATTAACTGGTCGAGGGACTGTTGCCTCTGCTGGGCCATGGCCATTTGCGGTGGTGTCACAGAGTGGCTGTTCGCCTCATGTTGCCCTGCCACAGGGCTTGTGGGGGATGGCCAGTCGTCGTCTTGTGGGTGCCCCTGCGTGGTATCCTCATGGTGTACGGGATGGAACAGACAGGGGGATTGGGACAGGTCATGGATGGATCTGACTTCGACATCCCCGTCTTCTGTGTCGGAGCATGCTGCCATTAATGGAGTGTCACCTATGGTGCTGCTGCCACCAGAGGCAGTGCCTTCTGTGGCATCCATTGGGGGGACCTGTGGTGGTGCTGTTGTGGGCATGCTGGCTGCTGGGGTGCCTGTTGGAGTTCCCTCCTCTGTGCTGCCACTTGATTTGTGCTGCTGCCGTGTCTTGATGCGTGCAGCTGAGGTGGAGGGTCTTTGGCCGTTGGTCTTGGCCCTCTTTGCAGGTGTGCTGGTAGGGGTGTCCTGAAGCTCGTCGTTTGGATCGGACCCTGTGGTGGAGTAAAGGAGGGCGAGCGTTATTAATGGGTCTGTGGGAATTGGAATGGCAATGTATCACATGCATTGGGGTGGTACCTGAGGGTGATTTGGGTCGGGGCCTTGGAGGTGCTTTCATTTGTGTGTGGAGTGAGGGTGCAGTTGTTTGGCAGCCTGCAGTTAGGGTGTGCCTGCTGCACGTGTAGAGGGTGTTTTTGGGGTTTTTAATTATTTATGTATTTATTGTGAGTTTTAAAGTGCGCTGTCAGGCCAATGTGTGTGGACGTTCTCCTGGACATGTGTTACTGTTGCGCTATGGTGATTCACATGATTGGACATTGTGGATTTGGCATGGTTTTATTTGGCCCACCTACCGGATTCTTCGGATGTCTGCACTCCTTTCTCCATCCCTCCGACTCCCTCTATACTCTCCATTCCAATGGTGGAGGCACAGATTTCTTCCCAGGGGGTCAACTTGATGGGTGATTCCGATCCTCCCCCGGTGGCTGTGGCAATGTTGCGGTTGGCAGAAAGTATGCTACGGACGCGTATCCGCAGGTCGTCCCATCGCTTTCTGCATTGCTGTGGGTTGCGGGGTGCGGTCCCCACCGCACTTACCCGCTGTGCCACCAGGGCCCATATGGCCTTCTTGTTCGCAAGTGCCGTCCTGGTCATTTGCGTGGAGAAGACGGCGGCAGCATTCTCCTGGAGGGTCTCTGTGAGCACGGTGAGTTCCTCACGGGAGAAGTGGACCTGCCGCTTGCGGTCGCACGCTTTCTTCGCTACTTTTCCCATTTTTCTTGGTTACACTAGGGTGGATGACGGGTTGGGATGTGTCTCAGGGTAGTGTTTTTAGTGGTTGTGTGGATTTTGTGGTTTTATAGGTGTACGGCGTGATGTTTCCCGTTCCGGGACCATGTTTTTACTTCCGTTTCCGTATATTTACGGTCACCGTACTTTCCGGTTGGCGCTCACTGCGGTGTCCTCTAAGATGGGTGGCGGTATTGCACCTAGGGCGCCGTACGGCGGCGGTGTGGGCCGTTTTGGGGTCATTTCCGCCATCGCGGACTTTGCACTTCCGCCATGGCGTGGTGCTCGTGCCCGATGGGTCGGAATGGGCCGCACTTTGCTCCATCGTGCAATGGCGGAAACGCTATTTACGCTGTGGCGGTCCGGTCAGTCACTTTCCGCCAGGGTCGTAATGAGGGCCATTCAGTTTAAAGTCCTACACAGGTACCATCATACGCCCATGAGACTCCACCGTATGTTTCCTGCCAACCCCCCCACTTGTCCTAGGTGCGGCGCAGATCAGGCCTCTTATATGCACATGTTGTGGCTATGCCCCCATTTGTCCCAATTTTGGCTAGACATTTGCTCTACATTATCTGACATTCTAGAACACCCAATAACCCCCATCCCACTGCACTGCCTATTCCATGATCTCCCACAGTTGCCCCGTGATGTCAGGAAATTGGCAGGCCTCTGCATGCTACTGGCAGTCCGCTGTATATTACTCTGTTGGCTCCGCCCTAGAGCGCCCACCTATACCCAATGGCCCAGATCGGTCACATGGGCTCACGATACTGAACAGTCCTGGAGTGCTATGCAGCATCCCCACTCCAGGCCGAGGGACATCTGGCCGAGATTCTGCGACTATATTTCTGCCATGACTTCACCCTCCACCTCCTCCTCTACCTCCCCTGGTGGTTCCCCCTAAATAGCATTCTGTTCCGGGGCATGTTATTAATACTCTGTATATTGCTGGTTATTGATATGCTATATTCACGCAATGCGTATTGTTTATTGCTCGTACTGTTTGCAAATTGCGCTGGTGCCTTGTGGCATCCTCTGGTTTTTTGTTGAGCTGTCAAGTCAATAAAAAAGAGATTTAAAAAAAAAAGAAACTAAAAACATCCCGTGCCCCGGGTCCGGGTGGCTTGTGTAACATCATTATTAAGGAGAATGCCGACATCTGGGCAGATATTCTACTCATTATTTTCCAGAAACTCTTAGATAACGGAGTGATACCCAAGTCCTGGCATACTTCTTAAACCATACACATATTTAAAGGTGGCAACAGGAATCTTCCCAAAATTTATTGTTTGCTAGCACTTACTGATGTGCCTAGCAACATTTTTTGCACACTGTTCCTTCAGGAAATAAATTTGTGGATATCTCATAATAATATTGTTAATGAAGTGCAAACTGGCTTTCGCAAGGTCTATTCCCCCCGTTGACAATATTCTTCTGGTTAGCATTTTGATTGAGCAAGCAAGTAGTGCTTCCAAGCTACCCCTTTATATTCTTTTAGTGGACTTCTCGTCCGCATTTGATAGGGTGAATAGAAGTATGCTGTCGGCAAAACTTGAGCATATGGGTATGCCGGCCCATCTACCATACATCTGCAGACTAATGTATGAACAAAATACTACTAGAGTAAGGCTCAATAATTTGGGCTTCATGTCTGATTATATACGAGTTAAGAGGGGAGTTCGACAGGGTTATGCCCTGGCACCCATTTTCTTTAATTTATTCATGGCCGACTTTGGCAAAATTTTCATTAAAAAAATGAATGCCTTGCCCAAGATTGGCACGAATAAGCTGGGCTGAATCTGCTATGCAGATGATATTGTCATTTTTGACAATACCTATGTTGGGATCTACAACAGTGCAAGGGCAGTATGCACCTATGCTGATAAAAATGGCCTGAAAGTCAACATCAATAAAACACAATTCATTGCCATTGGGAGTAGACAATGTAAAAAGATGTCTATCCATTGCAGTATTGGTGCCATTAAAAGGGTTAACTCATTTAAGTACCTTGGCTATGAAGTTACGTCACAAAAAACAGGGGCTAATGAGACTGCAACTAAATAAGAGGACTAAGGTCCTTTCTCTCATGGGAGCGGTCCTATATTTCTCTAAAAGAAAGGCAGGCTATAGCTTAGGCAGGATACTTACTGTCTATAGACAGAAATTAATATCAATCTTTCTCTATGGTCTTGAGGCCTCACTTAGTGATTGGACCTCATGGGCTGATAAAATTGAAGGTTTGATCTGGTGGAGAATTTTGGGCTTGAGCAATTATACACCTATGGAGGCTATTAGGCTGGAGGTGGGATACATTTTTCTCACTACTCTGATTAATTTAAACAGAGCAAAGTTGTATTTTAAGATTATGTTCTCGCCTTCTAACGCAACTCTGTCTAGACTACGTACCCTGCTGACTAGTGGCACCTGCACGGCTATGAACAAATTCAAGTCTATGAATGAGGGTTTCTTTGAAAGGTTAGGCTGGACAACAAACTGGGAACATGGGGAAGGCGCAATGCTGAAATCCCTAATTAATTTGGCTGAGAAGCTTGACGGGGTTAATAGCCACGAGAAGGTTGCAAAAATGAAGTCCTTACACACCTTCTCTATGATGGCCTTTAACTATAAGAAACCTCAAGAATATTTGAAACTCCTTCCCTCTATGGTAACACGTCAGATTTTTTTGAATATCAGGCTAAATAGGCTCTATGTGTTTGAAATTAGAGGTGCCTGGGTTGGAATCCCTGTCCATAAAAGAACTTACAGAATCTGTTTTGACAGGCAGGAAGTAGAGTCAGCTAGACATGTACTTACCAAATGCCCAGGGATGAGACCTATTTATGAAAGATATTACTCTAAATCCGTTGAAGATCTAGATGATATAGTCTGTAAATCGTTTTGGCTACAATGTCTGTTCGGCCATAGCCGTAGTAAGATCATTGCCATAACGCAGGTATGGAAATGTGCAGATAAGCTTGTGCGAAAGTTTGAAAATGATGTTAAATTGTCAGAGGAACTCTAAAATTTGCCTAACACATACTCCAGATGAACAAGTTACTTCTTACCTTGTAACGTTCTTTCGACGGGATGTTCCTCCGACGTATTCCTCATCTTAGATATCTCCTTCCAGCTCTGCTGGCCTCGGAAAAATTGTTCTCTCTCTAGAGGGCGCTGCGCGTCGACGTCCTCCGAGTCGATGTCCCTCGACAGCCGCCGTATCGACGTCGACGTCCTCCTGCCTATAAAGGCCGCGCGCAGCGTTCGTTGCTCAGTTCCGTTTTGTAGCCCACAATAATACTTTCTGGACTAAACTAATCACCCTGAAGGAGCGTAAGCTGCAACAACAAGGGAAGTAGAACTGCGGGGATGGATGGGAGGGTCGATGAGGAATACGTCGGAGGAACATCCCGTCGAAAGAACGTTACAAGGTAAGAAGTAACTTGTTCTTCGAAGGGATTGTGTCCTCTGACGTATTCCTCATCTTAGATAGGCTCCCATAGCAGTATTCTATTATTGGAGGAGGGAGTACTGACTTCACGCTGTCTTCTATTGATGAAT
This sequence comes from Ambystoma mexicanum, assembly GCF_040938575.1. Classification (NCBI taxonomy): domain Eukaryota; kingdom Metazoa; phylum Chordata; class Amphibia; order Caudata; family Ambystomatidae; genus Ambystoma; species Ambystoma mexicanum. The sequence continues at coordinate 1,265,465,226 of NC_090929.1, read as the reverse complement.
AGAATGCAGTACAGCCCTTCCAAACCTAGTCTCTTGACTGGAGGAGGAATCCAAATTGTAAAAACGTGTAAAGGTATGGACAGGCGACCATGAGAAGGCCAGGAGAAAAGGCCCCCTGTGCTCTTTGCAGCTCCGCTGCGAGCACGTTTCCTCCCACTCCAGCTGGATGCTGGATCAGCTGTTCTCTCGTTTGGAACAACCGTGTGTTCCATTGTGACCCCGCCCGCCGCGTGTGCCGTCCTGAAACCTGCTAAGATGGATGCCAGAGCAGTTTCCATGGAAGTATCAGAAACCTCCACGAAGTCTGCTGGCCATTCGCCAAGTCGGCTTGCCTGCCCCTCCCCTCCTGCTTTAAATGGAGGGGGAGAGGGCCGAGAGGCGAAGCCGACGAGAGAAGGCCAGGAGAAAAGGCCCCCTGTGCTCTTTGCAGCTCCGCTGCGAGCACGTTTCCTCCCACTCCAGCTGGATGCTGGATCAGCTGTTCTCTCGTTTGGAACAACCGTGTGTTCCATTGTGACCCCGCCCGCCGCGTGTGCCGTCCTGAAACCTGCTAAGATGGATGCCAGAGCAGTTTCCATGGAAGTATCAGAAACCTCCACGAAGTCTGCTGGCCATTCGCCAAGTCGGCTTGCCTGCCCCTCCCCTCCTGCTTTAAATGGAGGGGGAGAGGGCCGAGAGGCGAAGCCGACGAGAGAAGGCCAGGAGAAAAGGCCCCCTGTGCTCTTTGCAGCTCTTCGCTGCTCGTCTGCCGTTTGCCCTAAACATACGCCGCACCCGGAAGGTAAGAAGCTCTACCCCTGCAAGCTTTTCTCCAACCCCTGCACCACCTCAAGGCGCTTCAGGCTGCGCGCCCGTACTTTGAAAGCTGCCCTCAGTTCACAGCCCATTCCCACGAACAGCCGTAATACGCGGCTATGCTCACGCACTGTACAACCCTCCGCACTCGCTGATAAGGCCAGGCACCCCCGCGAAACCTCAAAGCCTGCATCCACGTCAAGTACTACCTACACAGCCACCAACAAAGTACTTAACTTTCCGTACAATTATACCGCCTCCATAACCAATGTGATTACAAATGTGTCCACCACCGCTGAAAATATGATTAACAATTCTTCTACCACCATTTTGAATGCTAGTGTGCCAAATGCTATACCACATGTGTCCACCACCACTGAAAATGTGACCCCCAGTGTAAAATCTGTGATTAACAATTCTTCTACCACCATTTTGAATGCTAGTGTGCCAAATGCTATACCACATGTGTCCACCACCACTGAAAATGTGACCCCCAGTATAAAATCTGTGATTAACAATTCTTCTACCACCATTTTGAATGCTAGTGTGCCAAATGCTATACCACATGTGTCCACCACCACTGAAAATGTGACCCCCAGTGTAAAATCTGTGATTAACAATTCTTCTACCACCATTTTGAATGCTAGTGTGCCAAATGCTATACCACATGTGTCCACCACCACTGAAAATGTGACCCCCAGTGTAAAATCTGTGATTAACAATTCTTCTACCACCATTTTGAATGCTAGTGTGCCAAATGCTATACCACATGTGTCCACCACCACTGAAAATGTGACCCCCAGTGTAAAATCTGTGATTAGCAATTCTTCTACCACCACTTTGAATGCTAGTGTGCCAAATGCTATACCACATGTGTCCACCACCACTGAAAATGTGACCCCCAGTGTAAAATCTGTGATTAGCAATTCTTCTACCACCACTTTGAATGCTAGTGTGCCAAATGCTATACCACATATGTCCACCACCACTGAAAATGTGACCCCCAGTGTAAAATCTGTGATTAGCAATTCTTCTACCACCACTTTGAATGCTAGTGTGCCAAATGCTATACCACATGTGTCCACCACCACTGAAAATGTGACCCCCAGTGTAAAATCTGTGATTTGCATCTCCCCTAACACCCAGAGCTCAACCCCCCCCTCCACCAAACCCTCTCTCATCATGAACCCCCTCTCAGGCACTACTGAACCCTACATGAAATGCGCCATGATTAACGCCAGGTCCATCAATGCCCACGCCCTAGACATACATGACCTCCTAACCTCCCACAACCTAGATATACTCATGATCTCAGAAACATGGCTACATGAGGCCTCCGGCCCGGCACTATCCCTCGCCCTACCCCCTGGTTATTCCATAACTAGACAAGACCGCCTCTCCAAAGGTGGAGGTGTAGCAATTATTGCCAGAGACTCGCTCTCTATCAGAAAGATAGAGAAATCCCTGACCAACAACAACAGCGACTACCTCCAAGTTAAAATAACCCTCTCTCCCCATTGCACCATTACTGTGCACACCATTTACCGCCCCCCAGGCCCAACAGGAGACTTCCAAGCCTCTCTCATCCACCTCCTCTCTGACAACCTCAAAAAACAGTCTAAAGCCATTTTCCTCGGGGACGTCAATCTAGGGCTCCGGGATAGTAAGGACGTAGCAGCCAAATCCCTTGACTCTGCCCTCAATGCTCTAGGCTACAAGAACACCATCCTTAGCCCTACTCACACTCAAGGCAGAACGCTTGACTGGATAGCACAGCATAACTGCCCACTCATCATTACAGGTAACAATCCCACCCCGTGGTCCAACCACCACATCATCACCTTTAGCATCCTCACCACTAGCTCCCCTGCTGCCCCCTTGCCCCAACCGCTCCCTCCTTGCCTCACCAGAAGCTCCCGCCAGCTCACCAAGGAAAGGCTACTGCCCTTCCTCCAAGGCCCAGACTTCAGACCACCTTTTTCATCAGACCCAGAAACACTCGCAACAACCTATGATACTGCCATTAAAGCAGCTATCAACTCCATTGCCCCTCTCAAACCACGCAAATCCAAACCCACTACCCATTCCAACTCTTGGTTCACACCTGAGCTCCACACACTCCGCAACGAGAAAAAAGCTGCACTCACACAGTGGCAAACGTCCCACTCTGAAAAAGACAAGATGTTCTTTAAAGCCCTATCCACCAAATACAAAAAGGCAATCACCCAAGCAAAGGCCAAATCCTTTGAATCCAGAATCTCGGAAGCCCAATCTAGCACCAAAGAAATCTTCGCCATTTTCAGAGAGCTCGAGACACCCACTCCCGCCCCCCAGAATCTCACCAAAGACAAAGACTGGTGTGACAAAATACAAACGGCCATGCAAACCAAATTAAGCCTCCTCAAAAGCAAAATACTAGCCACTAAACAAGCCCTACCCAGTAGCCATATCCCTATCCCGTCACACGCCACGGATCCCCCCTACCCTTCTCCTTCAAACCCATCCAAGAAAAAGACATCATCAACATTATGAGGAACATCAAGCCCTCTAACTGCAAAGGTGATGCATGCCCAGCCTCCATTATCAAAGACTGCACGGAAGCGCTAGCGCCCTTCCTAACAGCCTTCGTTAATGCCTCCTTTACCACAGGGAAAGTCCCCGCCTCCCTCAAGGAAGCTTGGGTCCGACCTCTCTTGAAAAAACCAACTCTCGATCCCACCTCCCCAAACAACTACAGACCTATCACCACTGTCCCATTCCTCCTCAAAATATTGGACAAAGCAGCCTACTTGCAGGTCCAGCATTTCATTGAAGAGAACAAACTCCTTGGACTCCGCCAATCTGGCTTCCGCCCTAGACACGGGACCGAAACCGCCCTACTTGACTTGAAGAACCAAATGGACGATGCTAGAGACATGGGTAAACCAGCACTTCTCCTACTCCTTGACCTATCCGCGGCATTTGACCTCGTGGATCATGGCGTCCTTTGCCACCACCTTTCCTCCACCGCCAAATTCTCCCCAGAGGCCACATCTTGGATCACCTCCTTCTTACAAGACAGAACTATGCAAGTATTCTCTGACCTAGCCGCCGCATCCCCAACTACTATACTTTGTGGTGTACCCCAAGGCTCCTGTCTCTCCCCCACCCTATACAACATCTTCACACGACCCCTCTTCCTCATCCTCGACGCTATGGGCATCTCATACACCAACTACGCCGACGACACCCAGATCCTCCTCACTCTCACAGGTATCTATGACACCGACTCCCTGACCCTCAACAACCTCTACAACACCATCCAAGCCTGGATGGCCGACAACGGACTATGCCTCAACTCTGACAAGACGGAACTCCTCCTGGTAGGTTCCCCCGACACGCTAAAAAACCTAGATGTCCAATTTAGCCACTTCACCATTGACTCCATTAAAATCCCGGTCTCCGATTCTGTCAAAACTCTGGGAGTCTACCTGGACTCCAGCCTATCCATGGATAGACAAGTCAACGCAATAGCATCCGCAGCTGCATATCATGCTAAACTTATCAACGCAATCAGGCCCTTTCTATCCAAAGAGAACTGCACCAACATAGCCAGAGCCATCACCGGCTCCAGGCTAGACTACTGCAATGTACTCTTTCTTGGAACCTCCAACAAAAACTTAGCGAGACTACAAGTAATACAGAACAATGCTCTCCGGGCAGCCCAAGGCATTGCTAAAAGAGAACACATCTCTGAAGCCAGGAAACTAGCCCACTGGCTCCCAATAAAGGAAAGGATCTTATTCAAAGCCCTGACACTGACCCACAAGTGCATTCACTTCACTGCTCCTGCCTACCTTTCTCAAAGGATCCACCCTGTCTCCACCACCAGGCCAACCAGATCCCCGTACACCAACATGCTCTCTGTGCCACTAGTGAAAAGAGTAAAAGCGGGTGGGTCCAGCTTCCCCTACCTCGCGCCCACCCTCTGGAATGCCCTACCTCCCACCATCCGTGGCGAGGACTCCCTCACCACCTTCCGCAAAACACTGAAAACTACCCTCTTCACATAAGGACCGACACATCAGCACAAATACTTATCATTTAGGTTTGTAATTATAGCCCAAATGCTATATTTGTAACAACAGTATGATTTCCTGTACTACTCATAATGTGTCAACAATCGCTATCATATGTACCATGTAACTAAGTTATTGCAAGTAACAGCGCCTCAATGCCCCAGGGCTGCTTGCGCGCTATATAAATTTAAATAAAAATAAATAAATGTAGCGGCCGCACAGATGTCTTTAACCGGCACGCCTCTTTTGAGGGCCGAAGAAGCTGCAATACCTCTGGTCGAATGAGCCCTAAGGTTTTGAGGGTGCTCTTTCCCTGCCAGTTTATAACATTCCAGAATGGCTAGAATGATCCATCTGGAAATGGTCTGCTTAGTTATTGGTAACCCCAGCTTGTGACCTGCGTAACCTACAAACAGCTGGTCTGCCTGTCTTATCCTGGCTAGTCTACTGATGTAAAAACTTAAAGCCCTCCTAGGGTCTAGCCTGTGTAACCTCTCTTCCTCTTTCCCCGGGTGAGGAGGAGGATAGAAAGATGGTAGGGTAATCTTCTGAGTGATATGGAATTCAGAAACCACCTTTGGGAGGAAATTAGGCTTCACTTGCAGGACAACTTTGTCTTTGTGAAATATTGTGTGAGGGGGTTTACAAGAAAGAGCTTGTAATTCGCTCACCCTTCTAGCAGATGTAAGTGCTATTAATAAAACAGTTTTAAGGGTAAGGAATCTTAACGAACAAGCATGGAGAGGTTTGAAGGTTGTGCCCATCAGGAAAGTTAGTACTAAGTTTAAATCCCATAGGGGAACTTGGAATGGTCTTGGGGGATAAACATTGGTTAACCCCTTTAGAAACTGTATTACCAAGGGTAATTTGAAATAGGATGGTTCTTCCGCAGTACGCTTAAAGAATGGATAGCGCTGCGAGATAGCCCTTAATGGTGCCAACTTGAAGGCCTGAATTTGCCAAATATAGTAGGAAGGACAAAACCATTGGTGTACCACATGAAAAAGGGTCGATATTCTGTTCTCTACACCAGCTGCAAAATCTGTTCCAACGGCAGCGGTATAAAGACTTTGTTGCTGGCCTCCTTGCCGAAAGCAACACCTCCATAACATCATCAGGGAGGTCCCAATCCTTGTACCTCAGCCTTTCAGAAGCCAAGCGTGGAGGTTGAGGATTTTGATGTCTGGATGGAGAACCTGACCTCCCTTCTGTGAGAGTAGGTTCTCTCTGAGTGGAAGTCGAATTGGAGGGCAGATGGACAAGTCTAGAAGGTCCGGGTACCACGTTCTCCTGGCCCAATCCGGGGCAATTAGGATCATGGTTCTCCGGAATCTTCTCAACCTCCTGATCATTTGAGGAATGACAGGGACTGGTGGGAACGCGTACAGAAGCGGAAACTCCCAGTCCACTATGAACGCGTCTCCCAGAGCTCCTCTCGGGGGAAATTCCCTTGAGCAGAACAGGTCGCATTTCCTGTTTAGACTGGTGGCGAACAGATCTACCTGAGGGGTTTCCCAAAGGGCGAAGATCTCTTGAAGGACTTCCTGAGCTAGTTCCCACTCGTGGGAGACTGTGCCCTGCCTGCTCAGAGCGTCCGCTGTCAAGTTCTTCTCTCCGGCTAGGTGAACTGCCGATAGAGAGATTCCTTCTTGGATTGCCCAAAACCAGGGCTGCATCGCCTCTCTGCACAGGGGTAGTGATCCTACGCCTCCTCTTTTGTTGAGGTAATGCATGGCCACCGTGTTGTCCGTCATTATCAGGACGTTCTTCCCTTGTACAGCTGGCAGGAACGCCTTCAGCGCAAGTCTGATGGCTCTCAGCTCTAACAGGTTGATATGTAGTCTGGACTCCGATGGAGACCAACGACCGCTGATGGTCAAGTCGTTGGCGTGGGCTCCCCACCCCGTGAGTGAGGCATCCGTGACTACTGTTATCTCCGGCCAGGGTTGCCAAAACTGTTCTCCTTTTAGAATGTTCTCCTGACAGGCCCACCACTGAAGGTCTCGAGCTACTCTGTCGGGAACTTGAAGAAGATCTGTCATTCTCCCTGAGAATTGTGACCACTGAGTCCTCAGTGCCCACTGGAGGGATCTCATTCTCAAGCGAGCCTCTGGCACTAGGAAAATGCAGGAAGCCATGAGGCCTAGCAACCTCAAAAAGTCGAAGGCTGGGAGACGTTGGGCATGTTGGAACTTGGTGACCATCTGTAGAATATCTTGAGCCCTCACCTCTGGTGGCGAGGCTTTTCCCAGGGAAGTGTCCAGGATCGCTCCTATGAACTGGAGTCTCTGCGATGGTATCATTTGTGACTTCTTTAAATTGAGGGAGAAGCCCAGTCTGTGAAGGAAGTGGCACACGTGATTTAGCTGGATCTGAGCTTGTTCCGAAGAAACAGCCCTGATCAACCAATCGTCCAGGTAGGGGTAGACGTGAATCCCTTCCCTCCTTAGACTTGCAGCCACTACCGACATTAACTTGGTGAAGACCCTCGGGGCGGAGGTCAGCCCAAATGACAGCACTCGAAATTGAATAGTGAGAGTTGCCAATTGCGAACCTCAGGTATTTCCTGTGTTTGAGATGGATAGGCACATGGAAATAGGCGTCCTGAAGGTCCAGAGATACCAACCAGTCCTGGAACTGAAGGGCCTGGAGGATCTGAGAAAGAGTGACCATCTTGAATTTGTCTTTTCTGAGGAATTTGTTCAACTCTCGCGAGTCCAAGATGGGTCTCAGTCCTCCGTCTTTCTTTGGAATGAGAAAGTAAGGGGAGTACCAGCCCTTGTTCCTCTCCGCTACAGGTACCGGTTCTATGGCACCTTTCTCTAGCAGGTCCAAATTTCCTGCAAGAGGAGCGGATCTGGAGCTTTCTGAGAGCTGATCCCCGGTGGATGACTCTGAGGTATACGTAGGAAAGGCAGGCAGTAACCTTGGGCAACTGTTTCCAATGCCCAAGCATCTGACGTGATAGCCTGCCATACCGCCAGATGTTGAGTCAACCTGCCTCCTACAGGTGTCCTGTGAGGGAAGTCCTCAGAGTGGTTTTGGGGCGGCTGATGCAGATGCTGATGGTAAAGAGGCACCTGCTGTTGCTGCGGCTTTTGAATATCTACCCCGTCCACCTCGGGTAGTTCTTCGTTGTCCCCTTTGAACCGGTCGTCCTCTACCTCTTCGGAATGCGGAGTAGAAGCGAAAGGACTTGCCCCTCGCAGAGGTTCCTGTGGGACGAAAAGGAGTCTGATGGATTGCAGCTCCTAGGGATTTAGCTGCTGCTTTTGAAGTTTGCAGTTTCTCTAAACTGTCATCCGCCTTTTCCCGAACAAAGAAGAGCCATCGAATGGCATGTTCAAGAGTCTGGCTTGCACATCTGGGGCAAAACCAGACTTTCTCAACCAAGCGAATCTCCTGGTTGATGTACTTGCCGCCATTGCTCTGCTGATACTGTCAGCCGAATCAATGCCCGTCTGGAGGGATTCGCACATAGCGTCTTTACCGTCCTGTATAATATTCAGGAACGCATCCCTTTCTTCTCCCTCCGGGATGCAGTCAGTCGCTGTAGAAGCACACTCCCAAAGTGTATGGCTGAACCTAGCAAGGGTGCAAGTAGCATTCACAGATTTTAACGCCATGCTACATGCTGAAAAGACTTTCTTTGCCATAGCATCATATTTTTTATCGTCCCTGTCCTGTGGGACGGTAGGAAAAGCCGTCTTGACATCGGTAGAGGATGCTGCCTGTACCACCAGACTTTCTGGGGATGGGTGTTTAGACAAAAGCTCCGGGTCTGTAGAAGATACCCTGTACTTTGTAGACAGTTTTTTATTTACTGCTGGTACGACATCTGGGGTTTCCCAGTTTGTCATGATCTTCCTCTGAAGAGCTTTATGAAAAGGCACCACAGGATCCTCCTGTGGGCCTCTGTCAAGAATATCCGTGAGGTCATCTTGTTGGAAAGATTGTGAAGGTGCAGACCACCCCATGAACTCTGTGATCCTGGCCATTAAGGCTCTATAGGGGGTTTCAGCATGCTCCCCCGGGTCTGGCCTAGCAAACTCCACCTCAGGGGAAGTGTCTAATCCACTTGCCTCATGTAAGGAATCATGAAGATCCTTTAACCTGCGTTCGTCAGAGGAAAATTCCTCTCTAATTGGGGTTACAGGTCCCTGCAACTCAAATGTGTCTTCCTGTTCAGACAATTCACCCTCTTCCAAGATTGAGGACATAGTTCTCAATTGTTCTGAACTCATAAAGGGAGTAAATCCCATTTCCAAGGCAGAGGGTGCCGAACTTGTCATTATCGGCCTCGAAAATGTCGATGTCGTCGACGCCGACGTCGAAGGCTTCGAACGTGCGTCGAAAACAAAGGCGGAGGCCTCGAAGACCTCGACAGAATTGGAATTCTACTCGACAATCTCGAAGCCATCGACGTCGAGGACCTGGGGATAGTCACTGGGTGTGTCGTAACCGTGACTTTTCTTGGCGTCGACGCCGGTGTCGAAGCTGGCGTCGAGTCGACAGACCCGTGTGTCGAAGGTCCCTTCGACAACGGCGTCGAAGACACCGACCTCGGCGTCGACGGAACCCTCGTCGACGGCGTCGACGGAACCTTCGAGGAAGGTTTGGAGGTCATAGTCCTACTCGAGGGTTCGGGACGCGCTCGAGAGGTTTCCTTCGCCGGGTACTGCGACTCGCGGCGTTTTTGACCTTCGGGTCTTTCGACCAGAGCATCGCTCTCGGCAGTCTTCGAGGGGGTCAAGGCCGCTTTCTCGAAGACGCTCATCATATTTTTGCGGAATTCCTCCCATTCAGCCCGGGAACTATGTTTCGTGGGGCAAGGGATTCTTTTTGGCGAAACAGAGGAAGAGGAAGACGGAGAAGGGGATCTTCGACGTCTCCTCTTCGAGTGCTTCGATCTCGAGGAGTGATGGGACCCACTCCGAGACCTGGAGCGCGAATGGTGACGAGGAGACGAGTGTCTCGACTTCGTCGAAAGAGAAGAAGCTTTAAAAGTCTTACCTTTCTCCAGCTTCCCCTTACGCTCCTTCAGGGCCTTAGCTGTCATGGACATACAGTCCTCGCATTCCGAACAATGGTGTTCAGCTCCCAAACACCACAGACAAACTCTGTGAGGGTCAGTCAGCGACATCTTTTTCCCACAATCTCGGCATTTTTTGAAGCCGGATCGAGGAGTTGTCGGTTCCGACGAGGAAGCCATCGAGTACGGATCGAATAACTCGAGGTAACTAGGTATTAATCTGACAAGAACTGAGCAACGGTATTCCGAGGCACTGAGTAAGCGCGGAAAAACGGTACTGAGCAACGGACGCTGCGCGCGGCTTTATAGGCAGGATGACGTCGACGTCGATACGGCGGCTGTCGAGGGACATCGACTCAGAGGACGTCGACGCGCAGCGCCCTCTAGAGAGAGAAAATTTTTTCCGAGGCCAGCAGAGCTGGAAGGGGATATCTAAGATGAGGAATACGTCGGAGGACACAATCCCTTCGAAATGTTATACTTGTTGACTTGCCAGCTCTGTGCTTATCAATCCTCCCAAATAGTACTTAGACTCCATTTTATTTCATTCTATTTGGAATCTGTGGCCTAAATATGTGTGTTGTTTAGTTCTTTTTTTCTATCTCTGCTAATGTATCTGCTGATTTTAATGATATATATCAATTTTTTCTCCTTATATGAGTTAGACTGGTGATTGTTTTTGGTAAATGAATTTAATGTTTTCTTTTCTCACTTTTTATTTTTCTAGAAAACCAATTAATTCAGTTTTTATGCGCTATTTATGTGTAAAAGTTTCTTTAAACTGTACACACTAACAAAACTAAAAAAATGTGATAGCCAGAAGACAGGCAGAGAAAGTGTGGTGAATTTCAGAAGAGAAAGAAGAAAAGGAGAGAAAAAGTTGAATGTCATCAGCATAAAAGTGGTGTGATAAACCAAAGGAAGAAATAACAGCAGCAAGAGGGGAAGTGTAGAGAGAACAGAAAAGGGCCAAAGATGGACTCTTGTGGATATTGCGATATTGCTGTAGAATCACAGTGGCTGGATAGCAAAATCAGCAGAATCAGCAGGAATCAGCAAATCCACTGATCGTGGTGTGCACAATCTTGCACAATCTTAAAGTACCTGTTTAAACTGGTAGAATCAGTGCTACAAGGCACCACATAAAAGTCGTCTCTATATATGTCCCTAAGACAAGACCAGGACAAAAACCAGCCTGCTGCCGGCTTGCCGCTGCTGTCACGCTCACCTGATTCCCACGGAGGCGCAGGTCTGGCTTCGAGTGCTGATGCTTCTTCAATGGTGAAGCGCAGGACTCTGATGATGGACAGGAAGGGCCCCTCTACTATGGCTTTTCTGGCTCGCAGGAATATTCCCCTGTGCGTGAAAAGGGAGTATTACCTACTGACGGAATAATGCTCAAGCCTCCCACTCCCTTCCAACCCTCCTCGATACCCTTCCATGATTCCCTGTGAAGTCTCACCTTAGGGTCTGGAAGGATGAGTTCTCCATCCTGCTTCTGATGCAGGGGCGCTTTGAAACCCAGTTACTTCACTGGATTGCGGTTTGATGGGAGTTCAAAATAAGCTTGACTATTCAGGTGAGGCGCTGTAAGAGTTCTGTTGCAAGTTCAAAAGTTCAAGCTTAATAATAATGTTCATTGTCTTATTGCAGCAAGCGCTAATGCTTATGTCTTTTTCCCCTTAGGGGCCCGGGTTCGGAATGCCGGAGATATGGCGCCGACCCGAAGTGTAAGTTCTGGATGAGCGTTCAGGTAATGTCTTTGCATTCGCTCATTCAATGTCTTTGGGCCTCATTACAACCTGCCAGTCCGGGACCGTGCAAAATCTGTGACGGCGGTAAAAACGTTTCCGTGTCCGCAAGGTTGCGGAAAAACCGTCCGATTACACGCTGTCGGTCGCGCGCACCACACAGACTCGGAAACGTTGTTACCGCCGTCACGGAAAACCCCACGGAAATGGAAATAACGAAGCCACAAGTGGCGCAAAACCCGTTTCCGCCTCCGCCACCACGGACACGGAACCGGAAATACCATGATCGCCAAAACAGGAAACAGAGAGGCGGCCATCATATAAAAGCACAATCCATTGCCATCCAGAGCCAGCACAAGCACAATCCTAACTCTGAGAAGCCAAAAGGGACCACCAGCATGTCTGCCAGGATTCCTGCTCAGAGGCAGCGCAAACAGCGCTTCAGCGAGGCGGAGCTAACCGTCTTGGTGGAGCACATTGTGGACAATGCTGAGATGCTGTTCAGCGCCGACCAACGGCGTGCCACACAGCAGCGGAGGAAGGAGGTGTGGGCCGAAGCTGCACGCAAGTGCACCGCTGTGGGCGTGGCAGTGAGGAGCGTGAAGGACTGCCACAAGCGTTGGGACGACCTGAGGCTGAGGGTACGCAACCTCATTTCCACGCACCGCCAACGCAGCAGTGGGACAGGCGGAGGACCCCCTTCCCCACTGAGGCTGCAAGCATGGGAGGAGCGTTGCAGCAGCGTCCTCCACCTAGAGGAAATCCATGGGATCGGGCAGGCTGAGGCAGGAGTGAGCCCACCTGCAGATGCCGGTAAGTGCCCAAACATGAATGCCACATGTAAATATGCAGTTGTGAGTACTGGGCCAAAGGACCCATTAACAACCCCCCCCCCCAGGCAGTGCATGTGTGGGCCAAAGGACCCATTAACAACCCCTCCCCAGGCAGTGCATGTGTGGGCCAAAGGACCCATTAACAACCCCCCCCCCCCCAGGCAGTGCATGTGTGGGCCAAAGGACCCATCATGATCCGTATGGCAACCAATATCACTGAATGCAGACACCAGCAATCAGATGCATGTGACTAACACTATTCAATGTTCAATCTTAATGACGCATGTGATGCACCCATCTGCCACCACAACAACACTAATTGCATGCCCTTTGTGTCCCCACAGCCGTTTCAAGTGACAGTGATACTGCACAACAGGCCAGCCAATCTGCATCGGCAAGTACACTAGCCACCGCCACCACACAGGAGGATCGTGCCGGCAGTTCTGCACCTCTGGCCACATTACCAGCCACTACAGATGTGCGGCACACCACCACCACCGACATCCCCACCGTCTCCACACTGGCTGAGTCTAGACAGGTGCCACGGGAACCTATCATGGCCACCCAACACAACACCGAAGGCAGCAGCACTGCAGAGGGGGCGGCCTGCAGTGATAACAGTGCCCCGCAAGAGCACTCGGAAACGGGGCCACAGGGGGAGATGCCCACATTGGAAGACCTGGGCTCCTTCCATGAGCTGGGGTTCAGCCCGACTTCACTGGGGAGTCCCATGAGGTCGCCCACCCCATCCATGGCCAAACTGAATGCCCGCATGCAGCGGATGGAGGACCAGCAGGCTACCCTCACCCAGCTGGTGGAGAGGCAGCTAGAGGAATCCAGGCTGCAGAGGGAGAGCTACAGCGCCTCAGTGCGTCGCCTGTCGAGGTCCATTGGACGCTTTGCGAGCACCATAGTGACCCTTGCACGCCATGTGCGGGAGGGCAACGACCACACCTCCAGGCTTGTAGAGGCCATGTTGGTTGGCCAACAGGCAAATCTGGCACGGATGCCCTCAATCCCAGATTCTGGCCCATCAAACACTACCACCCCATCCAGCTCCACTACTGCCAGTCCAAGGAGGTGCTCGAGTAGGCTAACGGGTCCCTCGGGCAAGGTTGCACAGGCACAGAAGCGCACACGGAAGTGATGGCATGTGTGTGGGGCAGTGCAGGACACATGTGGACTACAAGGGTGTGAGAGGGGTGGGCACGTTTGGGTGGTGGGGTAGGTAGTTTTGGGGGTTTGGACAATGGGCTCTGGGTGGGGGTGGGCACATTTGGGTGGTGGGTGGCCCCGGGTGTACAGCTTCCCTAACCAATGCACCTTCTTCCCTGTTGTTATTACATCAATAAATCACCATTTCAAATCAAGACATACATGTGTGGACATTGATCATTTATTTTGCAGTGCAACTATTAATTCATTGTCGTCACCATGTTTGTGCATTTCTATGAATGTGCTGTGACTCAAAAGTAAATGCGAATCAGGGCATCCTGTGCTCTCTGGCCATCATGTGGACCCCCAGGGGGAGGCGGTGCCATCCCATCCCCATCTCCATCCCCATCCCCATCCCCATCCCCATCTCCATCCCCATCCTCCTCATCTGCGTCTGGTGGCATTGGGATGTTCCTGCGCAGGCATATATTGTGCAGCATGGCACATACGAGCGTGATTTTGCCCGTCTTCACTGGGCTGTACAGCAGTGATCCGCCAGATCTGCTCAGACAGCGGAAACGGGCCTTCAGCAGTCCAAATGTCCTCTCAATCATTCCACGTGTGCGGATATGTGCCCTATTGTATGCCTCTTCATGCCTGTTCCTTGGTCTCCGTACAGGTGTCATCATCCATGGCGTGAGTGCATATCCCGCATCACCTACATGGGATGTAGATGGGGGAACATGTCAGTGTTTGTGGCATCATGTCCTCATCTGCTGCTGTGCATTCGTGTATCATCATTCATTCATGCATATGTACCATGCAGTGTATGGAGGTATGTCTTGGGCATCACGAGGTATGTCGCTGACTGCATATGGGCCTACACATTGACTTGCATGTTTACTGTGCCCTGCGGGTGACATTTGATTGTGTGCATGTCATGGTGCAGTGCTGTCCACACATGGCAGAGTGACTCCACTGTACGGAAGTAGTAAATACACGTCGTCTCATTTACACGCCTCTCATGCTTTTCGCGGCAGTGTTTCAATTGAGGGTGGGTGTCTGCAGTGGCACAGGGTTCATGGGACAGTGACGGGATTGGCTGTGGCAGCGTGTGCACGGGCACATTGTGGTGCCCTGTCATGTCTTCCTTCATGATGTTTGGCATCCGCTGTGTATTTGGTAGATGGAAGGGGGGTGATGCATGTGCGGTCACAGCGGCACACTCACAATGCTCATTGGCCTGGACACACACACACCACTCCGACACGTTTGTAGGATCGTCAGCTGTACTCACCCAATAGCCATGTGCTTTGTCCGGCATAGCGTTCCATGTACCGTGACAACGTGGAATTCCGCAGTACCATTGAGTCATGTGATGAGCCTGGGAAACGTGCGCAGCAGTGTGTAATCAGTTGCATGGCATCACAAACCATCTGGACATTCAAAGAGTGATACTGTTTCCTATTGCGGAACACCGCCTCAATTGCATGTGGTACTGTCAGCTCGACGTGGGTGCAGTCAACTGCGCCTATGCAATTTGGCATGCCTGCTATGGCATGGAAGGCCAACTTGGTGGCAATGACCTCGGGGAGGGTGCGGGGTAGGGCTATGTGTTCCGACACATGGCGCAACAGGGCATCCAGTACCTGTACCAGGATTTTTGAGAAACACGGTTGTGATATGCCGTGCAGCTCACCAACCGTGTGTTGATAGGTGCCAGTGCCAAGGAAATGCAGAACTGAGACAACCTTCAAGAGGGGGGGGATGGCGGTGGGGGTGTCAATTAGGCTGCTGATGTTGTCCTCAATCATGGCGGTGATGTGCAGGATTGTTGCACGGTCCAGCCAGTATAGGGTGTGGATCTGTCCTGGGGTGAGGTTCCAGGGTGAGGCCCTGATGCGTGGTATTGGTGGCTGGCGGCGGGGTCGGGCTGGCTGGACAATGGGGTTTGCCATAGCTGCAGGGTTGGCTGGTTGCCGCCTGCGCCTCCTCCGCCTACGCCTCCTCCTCTGCGCCATTACTGCCACCATGTGCAGTGCTGCCTGTTGGTTGAGTAGGCCCAGTCCCAGTGCTACTAGACCTGCTGCCTGCATGGTTCTGTGTTGTGTTGGGCTGGGTGTGGCCCTTTGTAGGCTCCCAGTGGCCTGCTAGGTCCAGCTGGGCTGATTTGGTGCACCTGTGCCCTGATTCAGTTCAGCAGGCAGTGTATAACGCCATGTTCGCGGTGGCGGCGGTTCCGCCACCGTGATCACGGTATTTCCGCCATTTTTTTGCCGGTATTTCCGTGTCCGCGCTAGTTGTGATGCTCACGGTGTTTCGTGTTGACGGTAACGGAGGGGTTTCCGTGCAGACGGACTTAACGGGAACCCTATTTCCGCGGTGGCGGTTTAGGGTGGTGCTATTACCGGGGCCGCGGGTCATGATTGCGCGGACATGGAAACGGTGCCGGTATGGTTTTACCGGCAGTGTTAATTCCGGACCGGAGTACTTGTAATGAGGCCCTTTGTCTTTTTTCCCCATTGGGGCCGGGGTCCAGAATGCCAGGAAGCAGCAGGACCCAAAATTAAATGGGAATGACCCAGCAGGTAAGTCTTAGAAGGAAACTGAGCTTTTCATATTTCCCTTCCTTCTCTCACCTTGTTTTCTTGTCTTTTCTCTCTAGGCTCTGGGAAGTGGGTGCGGATCCGGATGATCGCTGCTGAAGATGGAGGCGCCCAGGAAAGGTGAGTGAAATGCAGCGCTGCAGCGATCGAAGCGAAATGCTTTTAAAATGATGTCTTCCCTTTCAGGATCGTCGGTGTGATGTACCCGTGATGCAGCTTTAGCAGGTAAGGTCTTCTTTCTCTCCAATTCTCTCTTATCTCCCTTTGCAGGCAACCCAGGATGCTGACAGGCGTGGCTGAAGTCCAGATGCAGGAGCTGACACGGTGAGCGTCCAGCTGCGAGGAGCAGAACAACGCGAAGCGTGAGTTGCTGATCGGGCGTGGTTTAAATAGCTTTGACAGTACCCCGCCCTCAAGGCCCCTCCCAAGGTTGTTCCCTCCGGGGGCTTTGGCTTGTTCGGAAATCTCCGGTGGAACCTTTGTATTAATCGAGGTGCGTGAACATGGTTACTAGGCTCCCACGATCTCTCCTGAGGTCCATATCCCTTCCAGTCAACAAGATAGAAGAGTTTTGACTTTAACACCTTGGAGTCTAAAATGTCTTTAACTTCAAATTCTAATTCCCCTTCAATTTGAACTGGGTCTGGAGGCTTGGACAGTCGGGTCCCTGGTTGTACTGGCTTCAAAAGTGATGCATGAAAAACTGGATGAATACGCATGTTAGACGGTAAATCCAGTTTAAAGGCCACGGGATTGATTATAGCCTTGATGGGATAAGGTCCTATGAATCTGGGATTGAAGGTTCGCGGGCCCTTGAGGGGTAAATGTTTCGTTGCTAGCCATACCTGGTCTCCTACTTGGTAAGGAGGAGTTTTACTTCGGTGCAAATCAGCATTTTCTTTATACTTTTTCTTGGCGTGCTGTAAATGAGTTGGAGCTTCTTTGAAGGCTCGGGTTATTGTGGAATGCAGATGATTTACTGCGGGCATTTCCAGGGTCAGAGGTGGATCTAGGTCAGAGGTCCGAGGATGGTGACCATACAAAGTATAAAAAGGAGTTTGTCCGGTTCCAGAATGCACTGAATTGTTGTATGCATATTCTGCGATCCAAAGGATGTCTTTCCAATTTAACTCGGATTGGTGTAACATGCACCGAAGATATTGCTCGAGAGTCTGATTGGTTCTCTCGGTTTGTCCGTCGGTCTGGGGGTGGTGGCTGGTGGATAACCGCACATCTATTTGTGCTAGTTGGCAACATTTCTTCCAAAAATGGGAGATAAATTGACTTCCACGATCCGAGACTAATATGGAAGGAAAACCATGTATGCGAACTATATTCTCCAGAAATTCCTTGGCCAAGGTGGAAGCTGAAGGCAAACCTTTTAAAGGGATAAAGTGGGCCATTTTGGAGAATAGATCCACAATTACAAGGATAGTGTTGTAGCCAGCACAAGGAGGCAGGTCAGTTATAAAGTCCATTGACAAGGTGTGCCATGGTGCCGGTGGAATATCCAAGGGTTGAAGTAGGCCGGCTGGCCTTTTCTTTTGACCCTTGTTTTGGGCACAAATTCCGCAAGACAATACAAAAGACTTTATGTCTTTTCTCCAAGAAGGCCACCAGAAGTGGCGCTTGATTTTTTCCTCCGTTTTAGCGATACCAGGGTGTCCTTCCATTAATGATGATGGGCAATAACAAGTTCTTGCAATTCTTTACTTGGCAGAAACAACCGCTCCTGGAAGTAGGGTAAATCATCCTTAACGGTGTAATGAGGACCCTTTTGACTCCATTCCAGTAAGGCTGAAGAGTCTAGAAGTTGTTTTACTTGCGTTTGGATGTCCTCAATAGTTTGCAATGAAGTTAGGCCTAAGATTCTTTGTTCAGGTATGATTGGCACAGGTTCTAAACTCGAATTGGGTTCTTCCATGCCAATCCGGGATAAGGCGTCCGCTTTACCATTCTTGCAGCCAGGGCAATAGGTAATTACGAAATCAAATTCCGCAAAGAATAGAGCCCATCGGAGTTGTCGTGAAGATTGAGCTTTGGCCGTCTTTAAATATTGTAAATTTCTGTGATCCGTAATTACGGTGATGGTGTGTCTTGCCCCGAGAAGGTAGTGACGCCAAGCCTTGAAAGCAGATTTAATAGCCAGTAACTCCTTGTCGGTAATTGCGTAGTTGATTTCAGGAGGAGAAACTTTCCTGGACCAAAAGGCCACAGGGTGAAGTTGGTTAGTTTCTGGGTCTCTTTGCGACAGGACAGCTCCCATGGCCGAACTGGATGCGTCAGTTTCCACAATGTAAGGGAGATCTGGGTGCGGGTGCTTCAATACAGGTGCAGAGGTGAATTTGGTTTTCAGGTCCTGAAAGGCTTGTTCGGCCTCAAGAGTCCATTCAAAGCATTTGTTTTTCTTTAGGAGAGCCATGATGGGTTGGACTGTTCGGGAAAATTCCGGAATGAATCTTCGATAGAAATTGGCGAAGCCGAGCATGCTCTGAACTCCCTTCACCGAGCTAGGAGATGGCCATTTGAGGATGGCGTCCACCTTTCGCGAGTCCATTCGGACTCCTTGAGGTGTCAGGATGAATCCGAGAAACTCAACTTCTGTGGTATGAAAAACGCATTTTTCGAGCTTTGCAAATAGTCTGTGCTGGCGCAATTTCTCAAGAACTGCCCTAACATGTTTTCTGTGATCGGATTCTGAAGAAGAGTACACCAGGATGTCGTCAATATAAACAATGCCACAGACATCGATAAGTTCCCGAAGAACATCATTCATAAAGTACTGAAAGGCGGCAGGTGCATTGCACAAACCGAAGGGCATCACCTGATATTCAAAGTGCCCAAATTTGGTGCGGAATGCAGTCTTCCATTCGTCGCCTTCTTTTATACGCACCAGGTGATAAGCTCCTCGGAGATCTAACTTGGTGTACACACAAGCGTCTTTCACCTGGTCGATAAGCTCAGGGATCAGGGGCAGAGGATAACGATTCTTAATCGTTATTTGATTTAGGGCGCGATAGTCTATACATGTTCTAAGGTCGCCCTCTTTTTTCGGCACAAAGAACAGAGCTGAGGAGACAGGAGACTTGGACGGGCGAATAAAACCATTGGCTAGGTACTGATCTAAATACTGACGCAAATGCAGGTTCTCAGGTTCCGTAAGAGCATAAATCCTACTACAAGGTAGTTGATCATTGGGTACCAGATCGATTTGGCAATCATAAGACCGATGGGGAGGTAACGTGTTAGCCTGTTCCTTCTGAAAAACGTCTTGGAATTCTTGGTATTCTGACGGTAGCTGTACAGGGGTGGAAGTTGCTGAGGCTAGACCCATAACTGGATTTCTTGGATAACAAGTTGGTTCACAATCAGGAAAACTTATCTTCTTTGCTCGCCAGTCGATTCTGGGATTATTTGTTTCTAACCAAGGAATTCCAAGAATTACTTGAAATTGTGGGGCCTTGATCACATCAAACACGATTGCTTCCCGATGTCCATCCTGACCCACCAGTGTCATTTCAACAGTGGAATGCGTTACAGGCCCTAAGGCTATTTCGGTTCCATCTACTGTAGTAATGACATCTTGGGTTACTTTCGGGCGGAGAGGGAGCTTAATCCTGGAAGCCAATTCACGGTCTATGTAGTTTCCAATAGCTCCACTGTCGATGTATGCTTTTACAGCATGCAACTGCTGAGGCTGTTTTGGGTCCACGAGCACCATTGGCATGACAAAATGCGAGGTCAAAGAGTTTGTTTTCAAGCTCGGCAAGCGGACCCCTACGCTTGTCAGGCTAGGTCGTTTCCCGAATCAGGTGTCAATAAATCGTTATCAGTGGCTCCAACCACCTTCTTAGGTGGTTTAACCGGACAATTTCGAAGAAAGTGACCGGAAGTCCCGCAATACAGACAAAGTTGCATTTGCCGCCTTCTCTCTCGTTCCTTCTGCGTTAATGGTCCTTTAACACCGCCGATTTGCATAGGTTCGGATACGTCGGTACTCTTGGAGTTAGCGTGGGTTTTGATCGGTACTCGGGTTTCGTACTTGAACCGATCTGCTTTTCTATTTTGAAGTCTGTGATCAAGTTGAACCACCAAGTATATGTAGTCTGCGCAGACCTGGGGTGGATCTACTATCTGAGCTAGAACATCCTTAAGCTCTCCGCGCAGGCCTCGATGAAACAATGTGATCCTTTTGTTTTCTGGCCATCCAGTTTCCACAACCAGTCTATTAAAGGTGGCAACGTAGGACAGGAGATCCTGATTACCTTGTCGTAAGGATAGCAGTTTGTTATCAAGGGCCTGTCCTTGAGAGTGTCGAACAAACAATCTTTCCATGCTGGCCTGGAAGCCCTGAAAATCCTGGAGAATGGGATCATCCTGATTTACCAATGGAATAGACCAATCGGCAGCACTGCCACTGAGGTAAGATAGTATAAAGGCTACCTTGGTCTGGTCGTTAGGGAAGGCCCCGGGTCTGCATAGAAAGTGTAAACGACATTGGTTCATAAAGACGGCATATTTCTTGGGATCCCCCGCAAAACGTTCAGGCGGGGCCAAAGGCATGTGTCCAGGTAGATTGATTTGTACCGGGTTATTCAAACCCATTGATGTGGAAGTACCTCCGGAATTAGGTAAAGGAGTGTGCCCTGCCTGGGCCTGCAATAACCTTTTGGCCAGGTCATCAGTTCTTTCCTTGGATATGATCAGTTCTCTTTTGAGAGCGTTGGTCTCCTGGCGGGCTGAGTGCACTTCTGCCCGTAATTCCCCCAAAAGCTGGGCCAGCTGATCTGTCTCGGAAGTCTCCATAGCGCCCGGGTGGGAAATTGTGGGTAGGCTTCGCGTTCTGTCACGCTCACCTGATTCCCACGGAGGCGCAGGTCTGGCTTCGAGTGCTGATGCTTCTTCAATAGTGAAGCGCAGGACTCTGATGATGGACAGGAAGGGCCCCTCTACTCTGGCTTTTCTGGCTCGCAGGAATATTCCCCTGTGCGTGAAAAGGGAGTATTACCTACTGACGGAATAATGCTCAAGCCTCCCACTCCCTTCCAACCCTCCTCGATACCCTTCCACGATTCCCCGTGAAGTCTCACCTTAGGGTCTGGAAGGATGAGTTCTCCATCCTGCTTCTGATGCAGGGGCGCGTTGAAACCCAGTTACTTCACTGGATTGCGGTTTGATGGGAGTTCAAAATAAGCTTGACTATTCAGGTGAGGCGCTGTAAGAGTTCTGTTGCAAGTTCAAAAGTTCAAGCTTAATAATAATGTTCATTGTCTTATTGCAGCAAGCGCTAATGCTTATGTCTTTTACCGCTTAGGGGCCGGGGTTCGGAATGCCGGAGATATGGCGCCGACCCGAAGTGTAAGTTCTGGATGAGCGTTCAGGTAATGTCTTTGCATTCGCTCATTCAATGTCTTTGGCCCTCATTACGACCCTGGCGGAAAGGGGAAAACGATGGCGGAAATGCAATACCGCCATCGAATAGCGCTCGGTGCGACTATGACCCGTCACCGCAAAGTACGAAGCCATTAGCGACACCGTAGTGAACGCCAACGCTAACTGCACTAAGCACGCGCGCGCGCGCCATGCCAAACCGCAAACACCACCATGGTGCAACGGTACGCCAATTCCGACCCTAGCGGACATGTACCTAACGCCATCAGGCATGGCGGAATGGACCATTCCGCCATGGCGAGAAGTACGGCATCGCGAATCGACCGTAAACGGCCCCACTGAGTGCCTGTACACCGCTCCCTGCCCACAAAGTACAACTCCCTGTAGGTGCAATGAAGTCACAATGCAACCATTGAAATGTACAAAGCACCCATGCATGCCAACGAAAAAAAGCAACACAAGAGGGGCCAATGTGAGCTGCAGGGCACAGATGGCACGAATACAGAAGCCATCCCAATGGACATGACCACAGTCCCCCACCAAGAAACGCACGCAAACACAGGCACCTGTGACCAGCAACATTCCGAAAATCACATCATTCCACCAGTCCACCTGGCTGACCGCCATCTGTCCCACAAAACCCAATCCCCCGCCCCTGAGCATGACAACATCCAAACTGTCATATAGGCAGCCCCCATCCCTGACCTCACGGGCTCAGTAGGCAAACGCGCCCAGCACAGTACCACGCAACTAAACCCCGAAGCAGGAACCCAATGCAGATCTCCTCACAATACATCGCCCCACAAATAGGCACATGCCACATCACTTGCAAAGAAAAACGCTACACGGGCCAAATCAGAATAGAAATTTAATGCACAACAAAATCACCAAGCCCATACAGCCATCAGGCCATGAACTCCAAAACACATTTCACCATTGTGGGCTGCATCCGCAAGAAATGACCAGCCACTACTTGTGTGACGCCCTGTCCCATCATGGTACACAGAGCCACAATCACGTACGAAAAGGCAAAAAGGAAGCGCACACAACCGCAGGGCCGTCCCAATGGGGAGGCACTAGTCCAGCTGAAAGGCCGAAAATGTTGCTCCGAGCCACCAGTACTGCGTAAGGGCATGTGGGCCACTGGCGATCGTCCCATAAGATCGTAATGCTGCTCCACCGATTAACACGAAGCAGCAGGTGTCGGGAGTAAAATCCATCTGCAGGAGTGGCATACAGATGGCAGTGGCAAAAGGGGAGGAGATACCTGTCAACCAAAAGAAAAGAACAAGAACAGAATGGCCATCAGAACTACATTCGAACAACTCACTTCAATGAGCACACGAAATCCACAGCCATATGCATGCTAGCCCACTCCAAAGGATCATCACCACCCCAAAGCCACTTGCGACTCATAACCATCTATACCTAGGTGTAAACACCATCACGTACGAGTGTACCTGTGCATGCGTCTGCCAAAACAGAATCCATCAGATGGGAATGTTAACGTGCATGGACACAAGTGTCTGAGGGCGCGTCGAGACAGGGAGGGCTCAACAAGGCCAGATAGACGATGGTCCCACTATGGCAGCCCTGCATCACATAGCGTAGGGGAGGCGGATAGATCCCAAGAAGCCCTGTACATGCCAAACTCTGCATCAAATCACCTGCCCATGCATCCATTCATCCTTCCCTCATCCCGGGATCAAAACGCCTGAATAATTACTCACATGACATTAGAAACGTCCATTGAGTCTGTGCGTAATGCAGCCTGCTAAATCCACAGTGCCCCAGCCCGTAAATCCAGTGTTGTGAAGTAACATGTATTTGGGAATGGCCGGCCTCATCGCCCACGTAGCTATTGCGCATCCCAAACTATTCATATCAATCATTGCTCCCTCGCCATGGGCCCTGTCTCAAGGACATAGAACAATAGAACGTTATATTTGCAGTCAGACCTGTGGGCATCTCCTCGCCGCTAGCTGGAAACCGAAAGCGCCGCCCTTCGAATTCCTCATTTGCAACATCACGTCGAAAAGGCATCTGTGGCCGTTTGAAATCACTAATTATTCCATCGAGTGCGGCTGTGTGTGAAAATGGCAACTGCCTTCACCCACAAATGGGACGCCCCGCCCGTCGTTCCAACTCGGTACAGTGATGCATGAGGGCCCACCGTTACTCGAGTACTACGTTCCACTGACCCTTCACAAGTCCGTTCGCGACTGCACAGATAGTATGGGAAACAATGGGACCACAGCAGAATGAACATATCAACCAATCTTACACGCCCATCGGGTACAAATACATGATTGCAATAGCAAGATACCATTACCCGATTTGCAGCGTTGTGCGCGGGACGTGCTCGGCCAAAGGGGAGAGCAGTTTGCACAGGTGGAATCAATCACCACAGGTGGAGGCCATACAGCCTGGAAACACATAAATTGCACAGCCAGTCTCCTCCCACAACCACAGCGAAATGCTACCGGCAGGACTCGCGATGTTGGCCCTGGGGGACCTGATAGCACTGCAAGTGCTCCGACTCCAAGAAGAAGACGAACAACAACTACAACCAGCCGCACGGAGGAGACGCAGGAGGAGGAGGAGGCCAAGGCAGGGCCAGCAAGGCCCAGCAGCACAGCCACTACCACCACGCAGGCAGCCCGCAATCCCACGCCTCCGAGCACATCCGTTCAACCTCACTGATGAGCAGATCCACACCCTCTACCGTCTGGACCGGGACACCATAGCCGCCATTGTGGACATGACACAGGCTGACCTAGTCAGCATGATAGATAGCCCAACCGCCATCCCACCCCTACTGAAGGTGGTGTCTGTACTCCACTTCCTGGCCACAGGCACCTACCAGCACACAGTCGGACAGTTGCATGGCATTTCTCAGCCACTGTTCTCACGGACACTATTCCAATTGCTCGATGCCCTCCTGCAGCACGCAGACGACTACATCTCCCTACCACGCTCGGAGCAGGAAATAACCAACACAAAAGTGGGATTCCATGCACTTGCCGGCATACCGGGTTGCATTGGTGCCATCGACTGCACCCATGTTGAATTGGTCGTGCCACATGCCATGGAGGCCCAGTACCGCAACCGAAAACAATTTCATTCCCTGAATGTACAAATGGTGTGTGACTCCAACAGGATATTTACGCATTGTTGTGCCCGATTCCCTGGATCAACCCATGATTCCATGGTCTTGAGGAACTCTACCATACCACGCTACATGGAGCGACACGCAGGGAACAGATCCTGGCTACTCGGTGAGTCTCATTGCATGCATGATGATGTGGGGTATGTGATTTGGCAATGTACTGGCAGGAAGGGGGGGGGGTGTGCGTACGTATCAATGGCATCCCACATCCTACGTTTCTCGTCCACATACAGGTGATGCTGGATATCCACTGAAGAGATGGCTCCTCACACCAGTCCGGAACCCACGGGACCAGCATGAGGAGGACTACAACCATGCCCACTCACGTACCCGTGTAGTCATTGAGCAGGCATTCGGCCTACTGAAGGGCCGTTTCCGCTGCCTCAGCAGGTCTGGCGGGGCACTCCTGTACCGCCATGAGAAGGTTGCAAAGATGGTGATGGCATGTGTCATGCTCCACAACATGTGCGTACGTAGAAATGTGCCCATGCCCCCTGACGCAGAACTGCAAGCACCGGATGATGGTCATGATGAGGGTGGGGATGTGGCAGCACCTCAAGGAGTCTGCGAGGCACCGGAGGCCCGTGACATTCGTCAGCATCTCATTGATGTATGCTTCTAGCACTCATGCCTGGTGGCTGATACATGGACACGGGACACGTGGCACTGTGTGTGTCTGGAACATGCACAAAATGGACTGTACGCCTATGATGGCCTAGTACACAAAGATCAATGTCCACACATCTCATTGGTTGATCGTGCACTGTTTATGGCATATGTGATATCATGTTGTACACCCTATCGACCCGCCACCCAAGTGAGCCCAACACACCCCCTCCACCCTCCTACCTCCCCCCCGAACACCAGTGTTCAAAGATGCTCATTGTCAGTGGGCTGTCGCTATTGCATGCCCCCTCTGCGGGTATCAGGGGCACCCCTGCCCGTGGAGCGCCGGGTCCTCCCAGATCTACGTTGGGGGCTGCCCTGGACGGAACTTGCAACGGATGATGTGTCTGCCTGCTCACGTCCATGCATGTCCCTAAGGGTTTGCGAGAGCTCAGTGAGCACACGGCGCACTGCGGCAAGTTCGGCACATACGTCTTTGGACGTCGCATGCAGTTCCCCCCTCAGGCTCTCGGTGCTTCTCTCAATTTGTGACCTTAGCGTCTCTGTGCCTCTCTCCATTTCTGCCCTAAGTGTCTCAGTTGATGTTTCTATGTCTGCCTTGGTGCCCCCACATTCATCGGCATGGTCCTTGAGGAGTGTGGCCAGTTGCTGCTGTTGTTCGATCAACTGGTCGAGGGACTGTTGCCTCTGCTGGGCCATGGCCATTTGCGGGGGTGTCGCAGAGGGGCTGTTGACCTCATGTTGCCTTGCCACAGGGCTTGGGGGGGATGGCCAGTCGTCGTCTTGTGGGTGCCCCTGCGTGGTATCCTCATGTTGTACGGGATGGGACAGACAGGGGGATTGGGACAGGTCATGGATGGATCTGACTTCGGCATCCCCGTTTTCTGTGTCGGAGCATGCTGCCATCAATGGGGTGTCGCCTATGGTGCTGCTGCCACCAGAGGCAGTGCCTTCTGTGGCATCCATTGGGGGGACCTGTGGTGGTGGTGTTGTGGGCATGCTGGCTGCTGGGGTGCCTGTTGATGTTCCCTCCTGTGTGCTGCCACCTGATTTGTGCTGCTGCCGTGTCTTGATGCGTGCAGCTGAGGTGGAGGGTCTCTGGCCGTTGGTCTTGGCCCTCTTTGCAGGTGTGCTGGTAGGGGTGTCCTGTTGCTCGTCGTTTGGATCGGACCCTGTGGTGGAGTAAAGGAGAGCGAGGGTTATTGATGGGTCTGTGGGAATTGGAATGGCATTGTATCACATGCTTTGGGGTGGTACCTGAGGGTGTTTTGGGTCGGGGCCTTGGAGGTGCATTGATTTGTGTGTGGAGTGAGGGTGCAGTTGTTTGGCAGCCTGCAGTTAGGGTGTGCCTGCTGCACGTGTAGTGCGTGTTTTAGGGGTTTTTAATTATTTATGTATTTATTGTGGTTTTTAACGTGCGCTATCAGGCCGATGTGTGTGGACGTTCTCCTGGACATGTGTTTCTGTTGCACTATGTGGACGCATGGTACTTCACATGGATGGACTGTGTGGATTGTTTTATCTGGCCCCCCTACCTGAATCTTCGGATGTCTGCACTCCTTTCTCCATCCCTCCGACTCCCTCGATGCTCTCCATTCCGATGGTGGAGGCACAGATTTCTTCCCAGGGGGTCAACTTGATGGGTGATTCAGGACCTCCCCCGGTGGCTGTGGCAATGTTGCGGTTGGCAGAGAGTATGCTGCGGACGCGTATCCGCAGGTCGTCCCATCGCTTGCGGCATTGCTGTGGGGTGCGGGGTGCGGTCCCCACCGCACTTACCCGCTGTGCCACCAGAGCCCATATGGCCTTCTTGTTTGCAAGTGCCGTCCTGGTCATTTGCGTGGAGAAGACCACGGCAGCATTCTCCTGGAGGGTCTCTGTTAGCACGGTGAGTTCCTCACGGGAGAAGTGGACCTGCCGCTTGCGGT
Organism: Ambystoma mexicanum; assembly: GCF_040938575.1. Lineage (NCBI taxonomy): Eukaryota > Metazoa > Chordata > Amphibia > Caudata > Ambystomatidae > Ambystoma > Ambystoma mexicanum. The sequence goes on along the minus strand of NC_090929.1, from coordinate 1,265,437,881 downwards.
CGCACGCTTTCTTCGCTGCTTTTCCCATTTTTCTTGGTTTCGCTAGGGTGGTTGACGGGGTGGGGTGTGTCTCTGGGTAGTGTTTTTAGTGGTTGTGTGGTTTTAGTGTATTTATAGGTGTACGCCGGGATGTTTCCCGTTCCGGGCCCGTGTTTTAACTTCCGTTTCCGTATATTTCCGGCCACCGTACTTTACGGTAGGCGCACACTGCGGTGACCGCTAAGAGGGGTGGCGGTATTGCACCTGGGGCGCCGTACGGCGGCGGTGTGGGCCGTTTTGGGGTCATTTCCGCCATCGCGGACTTTGCACTTCCGCCATGCCGTGGTGCTCGTGCCCGATGGGTCGGAATGGGCCGCACTTTGCTCCTTCGTGCAATGGCGGAAACGCTATTTACGCTGTGGAGCTCCGGTCAGTCGATTTCCGCAAGGGTCGTAATGAGGGCCTTTGTCTTTTGGGCCGGGGTCCAGAATGCCAGGAAGTGGCAGGACCCGAAATGAAATGGGAATGACCCAACAGGTAAGTCTTAGAAGGAAACTGAGCTTTTCATATTTCCCTTCCTTCTCTCACCTTGTTTTCTTGTCTTTTCTCTCTAGGCTCTGGGAAGTGGGTGCGGATCCGGATGATCGCTGCTGAAGATGGAGGCGCCCAGGAAAGGTGAGTGAAATGCAGCGCTGCAGCGATCGAAGCGAAATGCTTTTAAAATGATGTCTTCCCTTTCAGGATCGTCGGTGTGATGTCCCCGTGATGCAGCTTTAGCAGGTAAGGTCTTCTTTCTCCCCAATTCTCTCTTATCTCCCTTTGCAGGCAACCCAGGATGCTGACAGGTGTGGCTGAAGTCCAGACGCAGGTTCTGACACGGTGAGCGTCCAGCTGCGAGGAGCAGAACAACGCGAAGCGTGAGTTGCTGATCGGGCGTGGTTTAAATAGCTTTGGAAGAAGTTCCAGGCATGTATCCTTCCACCGATCAGGTATGTATCCTTCCCCGACCACACCCAGGTGGAAAGTAGTCCCACAGGTAAAGTAGTTCCATTCAGGCCTCAAGAGGGCCTGGATGTAGCAGCATGGTCTGCATCAGGTAAGTGCACATTAAAACACTTGAACACCTGTCTAGCTTTATGAGCCTGGCGCCTAAGGCGCCAGGACAGGGGTCCAACATGAGCCTGGCGCCTAAGGCGCCAGGACTGTGTCCAAAGGGCCCCAGCTTGGGCCCGCTGGCACTTCCCTGGGGGGAATGATGCCTGCCTCTGGGGTTGCTGGGTCGGACCTGGCTCCTTGGAGGTAGGCATCATGACAGCTGCGTTCACACAACCGCCCCTTTGCTCTTGCAACCGCCACTCTGCGAAAATGTTAGTGGAAAAGGTCTAGAGACGTCAATGAGTGTCAATGGGCATGTCAAGCCGCACTGCTATTTAGCTGATCAGCACAGTCTGCGTCTCTGTCTGCAGCCGCTTCAAACACAACGAGGATAACAAAGCATTAAGGAAATGCATGACAGTTCAACACAACAAAACAGCATCACAATTGGACCTGTAATATGACCACAGTCCTGGGTTATAATCTGGGTGAATTTCACTTCCCCAGATTCAACCAGGGTTCTTGTTCCACAGCTCAAAAGAAAATAAGAACGTCCTGATTGGTAACAAAGTTTTAACACAGTTCTATGTAACTTCCTCTGTACAATAGAAAGTTCCAATACTTCAAATAGAGTGTTCTTTTTCTTCCTCCCATAAGAATGAGTCTCAAAAGAATCTTTGCCACAAGGTAACACAAAATGGGCCTCATTACGAGTCTGTCGGTAACCGCGCCGGAAAAAAACGTCAGGTTACAGCCAGACTCGTATTACCATTCCGCCTCCGTGATTCCCAGAATTACCGGGGCATTACGACCCCGGTGACCCGGGCATTCCGGAGGCGGAATTCTGTAAATCCCCATTCCCATGGGGTCCCATAGGACTCCATGGGAATGGGGAAGTGGAAACACCGGCACCATGTTGTAATGGTGCCGGTGTTTCCATGTCCGCCTGCAGGCGGGTCGTGTTAAACGCGCCAGGTCAGACCTGGTGGGAGTGACACCTCCCGCCTGCAGAACTCGAGATCAGCCGGTCCGGAAAGAACGGTGGTGGCTGATTTACCACCACCGTTCTTTCCGGACTGGCTGACTCGTAATGAGGCCCATTGTCTTTGTCATGATGATTTTTGCCACAACTGAATGCTTGCAAGAAATGTAACTCCTCCACAGCGGGAATACAAGTTCTTTTTTCAGCACCATAAACAATATAACATTGAGTATCAGGACCACAGTTCAGCACTTTGTCAACTACTACCTGGTCTATTCCCAATGCCAGGCCTACAACTTCAAAGGTTTGCCATCCGGGTATACACCCCTACCCGTACAGCTCTCAAAAATAGAACATGCTTCAGTAGTAACCTTTAACTTGAACAACTTTGCAACAACTTCACAATGTTCCTTGGTTAGCAGCATTACACTTTTATCAACCTTTCAGGGAAACAAGATTCACCTTTGTGCTCTTTAAGATTCATCTGCAAATTATGCTTCTCTCCCTCTGAATAACATTCTTCAGACGGGCAGCCTCTTTGCTACTTTTGTTTCCCCCCTGCACCAGTAACCAAATATTGGCAAGGAAACAGATTTGTTCTGCTTCTTTCTTGGCTTTAGCAATGTGTGTTTATATTAGCTGTTGCTATATAGTTCATCAAACACGAATAACAGACTTCACAACCCTGAGGTGTTCTATTACTCCCTTTTCGTCTTTGGAAATATCTATTGGACTTATATTGCTTAGGTTTTAGATTCTCTAGGCATGGGTAATAGTTGTAGGCATTAGCTTTTAACAATGTAGCCTCCCTGGGTTGTAGGTCTTTCCATAAACACACATGCTCAATTTTACAGTCACTTGGTTTCTTAATAGGCCCGTTCGTTACTTTTTAATAGTTTGGTATTCAAAAATATTGTTACCACTTCTTTCATTGATACATGATTGAAACTGTATGCCTGAACAACACGAGCGGTATCGGACTGTCCCTGAGTCACTTTCACACACTGTGACCTCAGTGGGTAGGTTGTACGCCTCTGATCGTCGCTGCGGTTGCAATTATTCCACTGCTGTGGCGACCCAGCTAACACTCTCTCTTGTTTCGCCTTCCATCACGCCACTTATTGCCAGAGCCTTCCTGGCTCCTGAGCGTTCCTAGTGCACGCCAGCCACCGCAGGCCTCTCCAGAGGGAAAACATCCCTCGCTGCTTTAACCTTCCGCTGTGCAGCCTCTGTACAATGAACCTTCAAAGGGACAGCGTTCCCTCTGTACCCTTCCCGCTGTATGACCTCTGCACCTGGGACATCTGGAGACACATAACCTCTCCGGACTAGCCACAGTCTTTGGCTTTCCAACAGTCTCAGCACCTTGGCTGCATACACAGTCTGCACTGCTCCTTCTGCTCACACTGCTCATCTTCTACTTTCTTCACTTCGGCCTCAGCGTCTCCTCCTCCGCTTGTCAGCACCTGAGGGGGCCTTTTAAGCCTCTCAGTCTCCCTCAAGTGTGGGTCATTTACATCATTTAATTGACCACTCCTACATTGCTCCTCTTCAGCCCTCTTACTCGTCCCAGTACCCAGCGAACCCTGGGACTCGCAGTCCCAAGTAAAAAGGTTTGTTTTTCTTTTATTCATAACATTTTCTAAAGAAGTGTTATAAGGACCCCTTACTCACTGTGACTGTGGGGGCAGTGTGACAGAGTGTTAGGAAAGATTTCATAATTGTATGTAATTTTCCCTCCAAACATGTTGCTGCTGTTTAGACACCCTAGACTGACTTTGCCAGAGAAGCACAGCCTTCAGCTGCACTCCTCTGGGCTTTCGCTCACTTTTAATGGGGAAACTGAAATGCCCTCGAAACAGTCAGTACTGGGAGACTTTGTTTCCCTTAGTCCTTTTCTAATGTTGCACCTTTTCTGCAACATGTAACAAGTGCACAATGTACCTTACAGTATGTTAGGGAGAATTCTCATTCTATGGCTAATTTCCCTCCCCTAGTGAGTCCCCCAGCAGCTTTGCTGGATTTCTGGAGTTTATTGTTTCCACCTGGTAAGAGTGTGAGCTTTTCCCCCACTCTTAGCTGTGTTTTGCCATGTGTATTTTGACTGTTTTTGTGATTGTGGACTCTGGAGTACACCACTTCAGTAGCCCCACTCTTTTGTGTGTTACACAGCACCTTCAGTGCAGTAACACAGGGTTGTCTCTTAGGCTTCCCACCGACTCCATTTTCTGGAGCTGACTACTGTCCCCCAGAAAAAGGTAGGGTTGCCATTAACCTTACATAATCATTTTTAACCACTGATCCATTACACCCCATCTTATATGGAGTATTGGAAAGGGTTAATTCTTAGCCCTTTTAACTGTGCCTCTTGGAGCATTGTTTCGCTCCCTTAACATTAAGACTTGGCTGGTGGCAGTGGTACCTACCCTAATTTTCCTACCGCAGTTATATTATATAACGTGGTAACATTTTAGGCTATTTTAGTAGCCTCGAATTTTAAACCCGCTTGCCCAAATATTTTTTATTTCGGCTCCGGTTGGGTTTAATCGCCATTTCTTTCTGTTATCATCCTTCTTGGGTTTTTCTTTGCATGGCAAACCAGGTTTGCCACCTTTGTTCGCCGACCTTTGGCGGGCTTCTGACCAGAAGCCCTCCTTTGGCATCTGGGTGTCTAGGTGGGCTGAATGTGAGGGAGGGGTGTAGTCACCTCATGCACAGGATCTCCTTGGAGACCCAAGTCGCACTTTGTGTTGATTGGCTGAGGTGGTTGTCCGGGCTGGACAATCCCCCTGCTGAGTGATTGAAAGTCAGGCTGTGTGAATGGGGGATTTTGGCATAAAAGGCAGGACTCTTGGGCTGGAAGTCAGAGTCGACACTGGAACTTCAAGGAACCGAGGAGAAGCGGAGAAGAAGACGGCTGCTGCAACCCCGGATCGCGGTGAAGCCCTGCTGCCATCCTGAGCTATCTACCCTTCAACGACAAGAGAAGAACCATTCGGGAGTCTTTTTCCCTTGAGCCTGGTGGGATCAACCAGCTCACCCTTTCTTCAGTCAGAGAATCCTCTCCTGGGTTGAAATCACTGCTGTGCTGTAGTGGTCTGGATACCCATCAGAAGAGCCCTCTCCTGATTTAAAGGAGCACACCTTTTATTCATTGTTGTCTTTTTCGCTGCTGCTGGCCTCATCCCTGGGTAGTGCAGATCGCTCCAGATGTCCCCCTTCTTGTCCCCATGACTGAAGCCGCAGGAACCCTAAGTCTGCAGGAACTACCAGGAACAACTGCCGTAGCACCAGCTTTTCTCCAATGGAATAAGGTACTGTGCACATTTGGTCGTTCTCTCCGACTGACCATCCGGAATCGGGGTGAACCCTTTTCCTCCACGAAGATTTATACTTTCTTCCCTCCCTCTTATAAGTTTTCCTTCGATCTGACAATATCTAAGTACTCTTGGCATCTCGAATCTCGAACTGTTCAACGTGTGATCCTCGGCAACTGAGCATCTGCTCCATTGACACTGGCGCAGGCCTATTGACTTTAATCTGTATCTTTGAACAAGCCCTCCGATTCCCTTGCCTAGACTAAGTATTGCCTGTGATTTTATCCCCTTTTCCCTTGTTTGAAATTCTAAAGTACAAAGTGTGTTTTAACTTCGTGAGCATTTCTATCCGCGGGTACGCGTCAGCATCACAACACTGGTCTGTCAAATCCTAATGTACTTACCTTGAATTTGCTGGAACAAGTGGAAGTGGTTGTGTGTGGTGTATTTTACGTGTGGTTTTGAATTTATAGAAGTGAAGTGTTTTTTTAATTTTTTTTATTTTTATTGGTTTGTTCAACCTTTAAAAAACAAAAAGACAATACAAAACAACGGCTAACAGATTTATCCTTATCATCATTTCCTTCTCTCCCTCCCTCCTGTATCTTTAGCCAGGTCATTTGACATCTCCAGTGCGAATATACGGCCCTTTATACTACCGAGCCTTATTATTTGTCTCTAATCACTTAGGTTGGTTCCTGTTCTTCCAGCCGAGTTTTTAAGACATGAAGAAAGTTTATTAGAGCAAATAAGACTGCTCTATTGGATCCTTCAAAAAGAGCTTTCCACCACTCTTCAATGCTCCTTGAGCAATAGCTGTTAATGACCGGGGCAAAAATACGACATCTTTGATGCTCAAAGCTCGAGCATGACATAGTCAGATGTTTTAAAGTTTCTCTGGCGAGATTACAGAAACGGCACATGGGGTTAAGGTTTGAGTGCTTTGCCCAACTATGTAAGCATTCTTTTGGGCAAAATGCATTTAGTCTGAAACGCATGTAGAGTGCTCTTGCATGCTGGTTTGGCAGGCGAGTTAAATAGGAGTGGCGTTGGTTAAAGGCTTTAGCCTCACCCGGAGCTTCGTGCATTGTTTTAGATTTGGCTCTTAAATCGCAGGTCTTAATCCAGTCAAGCCTCCAAATCTTCCTCTTAGCTGACTCTGGATTTTCTATTAGCATTGAAGGAGTGATGGCATACTCTCCTAACAGATCTTGACAAAGCCGATTCCATTTAAAAAGAATGGTATAGTCTTTCGCAGAGTCAGGCATATGCATAATTGAAAATTGTGGTGCTGGTATCTTCAACATCGATTTGCGATACAGACTCAAAAGATTCCATGAGACTCTTGCATGTATTGAAATTAGGCCTAATTCATATCGTATGCACACAGCTGCAGTACCCCTCGGTAAATGAAGCACTCGAGTCCAGAAGATGTTTTCCAGTGAATTCCATAAGTCACTAGAACAGCCAAATGCATTTTCGCCTCCATAGATTAGACTAGGCAAGACTTTTTGCTGGAAAAACATGACGATAGGTTTTAAAGAGAATTTTCCGTATTTGTTGTTTATCAAACAGGCCTGACACGCCAGTTGCCGACACCTACTTTTGGCTACTTCTGCCTGTGGTGCATCGTTTTTACTCGCGCTGCTTGTCATGCCTAAATATGTTGTATGTTTTACAAGCTGGATTGCCTCCTTGGCGATATGCCAGTTGAACTTCGGCCCCCTTCCATGTAAGCACAATAGTTTTTCCAAAATCAGGATTTCAGTTTTGTGTCTGTTAATTTGCAGCCCATTCGATGTTATATAAGTATCTATTATAAGATTCATTTTATGCTGAAGGCCTATCGGTGTCTGATCTATTAAAACAAGGTCATCAGCGTATACTAGATAGTTGATGGGTGATCCATGGATTTTAGGGGGGAACGTGTTATCGCCACAGAATACATCCTTTACGTCTGATATGAAAAGATTAAATATTGTTGCTGCCAAGGGACAGCCCTGTTTCATGCCCTTATATGTCTTGATTTTAGTTGATAGTGTACCCTTCATGTCAAGGTGGACTCTAATGGACGTTTCTGTGTGCAATTCCCGAATTGCGCCCATTAGGCTAGACAGGCAGTTCCACTTGGCTAGTTTTCTCCACAACATCTCTCTGTTAATACTATCAAACGCCTGAGAGAGGTCTATCAGGGCCAAGTAGATCTTTGAGTTGGTTCTAATTGCCTCCATCGTCAGAAGGTTCAGTAGGAGCAGATTTAGGCCACAGCCTACCCCTCTTACAAACCCTGCTTGTCTAGGGTCTATATGGTTTGAGTCCTTGGACCACCTCAGGATTTTACGTTGGAGAAGAGGGGCATAGATCTTCCCCACAACATCAAGAAGCGCTATAGGTCGATAGTTTTAGGGTTAGTTCGATCCCCCTTTTTAAAAATGGGGACCACAACAGTGCTTTTCCAAGAGTTGGGGGTAGAGCGGCTCTTGGCAATACGTTTGAATAGGGTGACACAAATGTCTGCCCACAGTCCCGGGTTACGTTTGATTGTATAGTTTGTTAAGCCATCGGGACCTGGGGCTCTGGATTCTCGCATACTTTTGATAACAAGTAGGATGTCTTCTCTTTCGAATTACAGATCCCATTTGGCTACATCTGGTGGGTCACAAGAAGTTATTAGTTCGTCTTTACAGAATAGTGCTGAGTAAAACTCTACCCATGCTTTTTCAGTGACAGCATTGGCCTGTAGGGCATACTGAGGTGCCAATCTGTTATTTATCAGTTTCCAAAAGTCTGCTGAGTTTTTCCCTTCCATTTTTGCCAGCATCTTCTCTGAGTCGTTTTGCATTATGATGGCCGTGTGACTTAAGCCAGTTCTTGTACTTTTGCTTAATCGCCCTTCTGGTCAGTTTCATGATTTCATTATATGGCCCTTTTATTTTCCTTAGTTCCTTAGTGAAGTGTTTTATGAACAGATGGTTTTAAATAAATGTACTTATATTTTTTACCTGAAACCGTGAGTCAGTGTTTGCTTGAGTCACAGTAATTGTGGTCCTTTGTGTAATATCTACTACTGCTCATTTACTCTTGAGATAAGTCTGGCTGCTCTGCTACTGCTACCACTTTAACAGTGTAGTACAGGCTTGTACCGAAGGTGAACTTGTATTACCACTTGTAGTCTTAATTGTGTGTAGTGGTGCCTAAGGGCACTGCACAGGATTCTGCCTAACACAGTACAGTGTACTTGGGTCTCATAGTCAATTGCAATGACCATAGATACTCTCGATGGACTTTTTGTGAGATGTGCAGATGTGTCATGGACAGGGCTGGTGGCAGCTTATCTTTTCATAATATGTTAACCCTTTTCCTGCCATATTAACCGCGTTTGGCACGGATAGGTGGGCTGGCTCCAAAATGGCCATGCCACGAGGTTCTTTCTGTCCTTTGGCCATCTTGCCCCTTTGCCTTCCCCAGGTCGAGCCGACCTGGGTCAGTCCTTATTTGGACATGGAGTTTCCCACGAAATGCCAAGCTTTTGCGGGCTTCTGCATGTCTTGTGTGTGTGCCTCCAGAATGTGGGCTGGGGTGTCTGTCCCCAATACACATCCTGGGTGCCAGAGAGTCTAGAGTGCCATGAATGACTGGGACGACCGTGATCTGTGACTGGTCCACGTATGAAGTGTGTGTTTGTGAGCAGATCTCCCATTGGGTCCTCTCCGTTTTGGCGCAAAGGGAACTTTGGATAAGAGGAGACCAAAAACAGCCATACCATGTTGATCTCTGGAGTTCTCAATGAACAAAGGATAGGATCCAAGTATCCTGAAACTACGAAGCCTAGTCGAGGAACCATTGGTGAACCGCTGGAAGGTTTGGCACCCTGAGCCCGCTGTCGTCCCGTGGGACCCCTCTGCATCTGATCATGCTAGAAGGTCTGCGAAGACGCTTCAACCCATTAGAATAGTGGGGCCAACACTTCTCAGCACCTTGACCAAACCCAGCCAGTAAGTCTTCTCGGAAGTGTCCCTGGGCCAACCAGTGGGCTGACCAGTTTACGCAGGACCTATGATCTGTATCCACCATCGTTTCGAGGAGGCCCTCGAAACTTGGTATACTGCTAGCTCTGTGTCCACGGCACCCTCATACTGAATTTCGTACACTTGGCATTCCCAGGTCTGAAGTGAGACAAGTGCGCCAAGACCAGAGCATACACGGTTACCCTGTTGCCCTGCCGCGGCAACGACCTTTGCAGGTGTGCTGCATTTGTGACCCTCCTGCCCCTGAAGCCTGCTGCAGTGAAACTAGGGTGATTCATCCATCCGGAACGGAGAAATCGCCACTGTACCGTTTGGGAATCATTGCTGCATTTCAGGAACTAAAAGCCGCATAACCGTCATATTGCCGCAGTAGAACCCGCAACCGAAGTCGACTCGACTGGCGAAGTTTGGTCCAGAGAGCACCTAGTGCCGGTGAACAACCCTAACCTTAACTGGTGGCCCCTAGTGCATCCATCCATTATTACACACAAGTGGCCCCTGGGGGTCCCTCTCCTTTCCACTGCTAGTGCGAACTAGCGACTCCATCCTGCACTCTAGAACTGCCTCTGCCTTCAAGTGGAGGTCTTCCCTGAATAGTGGGAACTTATTCTTCATCGCCTCATCCACCTTCCTGAGCTGCTAGAGACCCCTGAAGAGACCCCGCGTTTTGCCCATTGGAACAATCGCGTGCACTTGCATAGCATGTACTATTGAGCACAAGGCTCCCCTCTTCTTAGGGCTTGGACTGCCTCTTAGTTAGGTGTGTTGTCGATGTCAAAGGGGCCTAAAGACTATCTGCACTGCCTGTTTTCTCCCCACCTAGGTTGTGGACATATTTCATGCATTTAACCCTTTAGACCCCAATGGTCTTGTATATATATTGTATTGATTGTGTTATGTTGGTTTACTTAGTATTGCTGTGATTCTTTTGCTATGGTATGAGTTACAAAGGCCTTGCAATATTGTAATAAATGTGTCTATATTTTGGATATAACACCTGTCTGAGAGCAATTTGTAAGTGTCCTCGCTTTGTGTGCTCATTGAGGTCTACCAGTCACCCTCACCTCTCTTGAGACTTAGTATTGACCGCCTGCCATACCTACCTTGATTGGTCTGGCTTGTCCAGAGGTTACCCTGTTCCAAGAAACTAGGCTGGCCTTCTGAACATCTGCCTACCAGGTCAGAGTTCAGAAATCTGTCTTAACAAATTGGTGTACATCAGTGCGATAGGACTGAAGGTATCCAGTGTTGCACACTAGTAAAGGCATTTCAATTTATTCCTACCCAGGACACATAACTGAAAAAGGCCATATAACTATCTAACAATATGGAAACAAGTACCTTGTTAAACTTAAATGCTTCTAAGTCTGAAACATTAAGAAAGATGTGTGCTGAGAGGGGTTTACCTGCTCAAGGCACAAAAATGGAAATGAGTGAAAGAATCATGGAATGGAAAGAGTCACAATTTGATGCCATAGCTCCTGAGGAAAGTGCAGAAGGTGGTGGGGCTTCTCCCACTAGCAGAACTGACAAGTCTGTTGCTGCACTTATCAATGGGACCCATGAGAATTTAGAGGATGTGATGTCCAATGTTTCCTCTGCAAGTGATAATGCTGAAGCCATGCTTGAATTCAAGAAGCAAGAACTGTTGTTTAGGCAGAAGGAGCTTGAATTTAACATGGATAAGCTGAAGATAGAGCAGGCAGAAAAAGAGAAGGACAGGGATCACCAGTTGGAACTGGCCAAGCTTCACGTTTCCAATGGATCCAAGGGTCCTGGACATGGATCTGGGCCCCCCTCTCATCCAAGGTTTCCTAAAGATCTGCTCAGTGTGTATGATGAAAAGAATGACATTATGGACTGGCTGAATACTTTTGAGTATGCATGTGAAGTTCAACAGGTTGACAATGCTGATAAAATTTCCTGGTTACTTAGCAGACTGCAGTGCCATTATGGAAATGTCGAAAGCTGAGAGAGCAGATTTTGTAATGCTGAAGCAAACTCTCATCTTAAAGTTTGGAAAGACTCCTGTACAATACTTAAAGAGATTCGGCGAGTATAAAAAGAAAGAAGGTGGTACTTGGGTATCTTATGTAACAGAATCCTTAAAACACTTGACTGGTTGGGTCGAAGCTTATAAGGTCTCCACCTCTGAGGATATGATATGTCTTGTCATGCTTGAACATATTTTTGCATCTTGCTCCCCCATCCTGTTCCCCTGAGCTTAAGCAGCATTTGGCAGATTCACAAGAGATAGATCCTAAGAAGCTAGCCATAGCAGCAGATTTGAGGGTGTCACATAGAGTTCCCATAAGGACAAGACTCACCCTGGTAAGCAGGAAGAGGGGAAAAGTCCAAAGATAAAGAGGGTGGGGGATTTGATAAAACTTCCTCCCAGAAGGGCCACAACAAGAAAAATAAGGGTATGTCACAAGAGAACTCACAGGGTAGTGGAGGTTATCATCCAAAACAGAACTCTGGTTATAGTAAGCCTCTCTATGTAAACAGACCCAGTGGATCTTGTTTTGCTTGTGGAGCAACTGACCATGTGAAGTGGGATCCCAGATGTAAGGTCAAAACCTTGGGGGTTCACTCTGTTAATCTGGCCCTCTCCTCCTATGAGGAAGAAGAGATTACCGGGGCATCCTTCCCCTCAGACTCCTTCCCCTGTGGGATAGAAGCTGAGGTAGTTTTAGTTTCCCTGGGTTCCGGGGAGCCTAAAGTCTGAGAGGCTTATGCAAGGATTCCAGATAATACCAAGCACTACTTTAAAGACAGTAGGCCTCATTACAAAGATGGCGCTCCCATAATGAAGGGTGCCGGTACGGGACCGGCACCCTTCATTACGGGAGCGCCGATTACGAGGTTCCCTTTGCGGGATCCTGTAAGGATGCCTGGTAAAACCAGACGGCCTTTCCGGGTCCAGCGAGGGGAAGAGGGAGATAATAACGGGCCACTTGTAATGTGCCCGTTATTACCTCCCTCCCCATTCCCATTGAGCCCTATAGGGGCTCAAATGGGAATGGGGAATGGTTCCTGCAAGGAGGAATTACCGGGTCCTCCTATGTCGGAATGACCTGGTAAGTCATCATTGCAGGAACCCGGTAATGGAGCCCAGTTTGGAGGCAGCCATCGTGCTAATAGCGCCATGGCTACCTACAAACTCGTAATGAGTTCCAGTGTGCTGATCAATGGAGTAGATACTCCAGCTCTTAGGGATAGTGGGTGTAGTCGAACTGTAGTGGTTTCTACTTTGGTAGACCCAGAGGAAGTTACCAGAGCTCCTCTGTTAGCCACTAAGTTGGCTCATGGCCCACCTCTCCAGTTCCCAGTAATACCTGTAAATCTTACTTTAAATGGTGAAGTAGTCAGGATTCCAGTGAGCATTTAGAGAGATGTCCCAGGAAAGGTCTTGCTGGGAAATTATCTCAGAGTTTATGGGAGATACAGCTGAAAGACCCTGCACAAGGTCTCAAACAAGGGCAGCACTGGCCAAGACCACTGTCATGCCCAGGCCAAAGGGGAAACCCAAGGCTAAAGGAGTCAGAAAAACCAAAAGAGGGAAAGAAAATATTCCCCCTAACTCACCTAACACTGAGGTGGAGGTAGTTGTACGAACACCAGAACCTGATGAGGAAGTGGTGTTACCTGAAGTGTTTGACCCCAATGACCATCCTGAACTAAAAGACTTATTAGTAGAAGGTGGTCCTGACAGGGGAGAAATCAGTAAGGGCCAACCTGAGTGCCCATCTCTGGAAGGCCTAAGGAGAAAGGCCTGTGCCCAGCTTGAGAGTGAACCTCCTGGGACACATCGGATTTATTGGAAAGGTGGGCTCCTGTACAGTGAGCCTACATAATCTACAGAAGGAGACCATAGGGTGTTGGTGGTTCCCCATGCTGTAAAACCCTTCCTCCTGCAGCTGCGGCATGAAGTGCCCCTTGTTGGTCACCTTGGAATCAAGAGAACCAAGCAAAGGTTATCCATGCACTTCTACTGGCCCAAGATGGGGGTGCAAGTAGAAAGACACTGCAGGAGATGTACCACCTGCCAGTTATCTGGTAAGAGGGGCTCAACCATCCAAGCTCCATTGGTACCACTCCCTGCTGTGGGTTTACCATTTGAGAGGGTAGGTATCGACATTGTTGGTCCCCTACACCCCAAACATCCTCAGGCAATAGGTTTATCCTGGTGCTGGTCGACCATGCCACCAGGTATCCTTTGGCCATCCCATTAAAGACTGTGACTGCCAAGTCAGTTGCAAAAGCTTTACTTGGCATATTTACTAGGGTTGGCTTCCCTAAAGAAGTTGTGTCTGATAGGGGCAGCAACGTTATGTCAAAGTATATGCAGGTCATGTGGAGGGAATGTGGTGTCACCTATATGTTTTCATCCGCATACCACCAACAGACGAATGGTCTTGTGGAAAGGTTTAACAGAACCTTGAAAAGCATGATTGGGGCTCTGGAAGAACCCCAAAGAAGAAAATGGGATCTTCTGTTACCATGCTTACTGTTTGCCTACAGAGAGGTACAACAAGAGGGTGTTGGCTTCAGCCGCTTTGAACTTCTGTTTGGTCACCCTGTAGGGGACCCTTGGCTATAGTCAATGATGGATGGGAGATGCCCACTCCCTCATTACTACCAACGTAGTGGACTATGTGCTAGGGCTCAGAAAGAGGATGGTACTCCTGATGGGTCTGGCTAGTGAGAAGCTGAAGGCAGGGCAAGCACTGGTGAAACATTGGTATGACCAGAAAGCTTCCCTCATCACTTTCAAACCTGGTCAGAAAGTCCTGATCATCAATCCTATAAGGCCTAGAGCTTTACAGGACTAATGGTCAGGCCGCCCTTACACAGTGGTAGAGTCACTAGGTGAGGTCAACTATTTAGTGGACCTTGGAAGGGCGGGACAGGCTCCAAAAGTGTTCCATGTGAATAGACCCAAGAGGTGAAATTGCTGCACTACTACGGGCTTCAGATGTTGAGGAAGAGGACTCAGAACCTCTCCCTGACCTGTTCCAAAGTAGTCCTTTAGACAGCTTCATTGATGGTGTCCATGTGGCCCCTCACCTGATTTCTGATCAGCAAGCAGAGGTGACAAATTTGCTTAGGCAGTTTTCCCCCTTGTTCTCACAGTCCCCTAGTTTGACACCTTGGTGCAAACATGACATTGACACAGGAGACAGTGTACCTACCAAAAGTAGGGGATACAGAATGTCAGACAAAGTAAGGTCTTACATTAAGACAGAGGTCAACAAAATGTTGGATCTTGAGGTGATTGAACCCTCTAGTAGTCCTTGGTCAGCCCAGTGGTATTGGTTCCAAAAGCAGGTACCTCTGAGTTGAGGTTCTGTGTGGATTATGCTGTCACCAAGACAGATGCATACACCTTACCTAGAACAGATGAGCTGGTACCTCCAAATACCTCAGCACATTTGACCCCACTGCAGGCTATTGGCAAATAGCTCTTGCAGAACATGCCAAGGAGAAGACAGCTTTCCCAACACCAGAGGGTCTTTACCAGTTCAGGCTAATGTCTTTTGGGTTGAAGAATGCACCTGCCACTTTCCAGAGGTTTGTGAATCATGTGTTGAATGGGGGGTTGGATGAATTCTGTATTGCATAGCTGGATGATATAGCAGTGTTTAGTGCTGCCTGTTAGGGAGAATTCTCTTTTAAGGCTAATTTCCCAAACCTAGTGAGTCTGCCAGCAGCTTTGCTGGATTTTTGGGTTTTATTTTGTTCTCCTGCTTAGAGTGAGACTCTTTTTCTCCCACTCTTAGACATGATTTGAGATATCCTTTGACTTTGTAATGTGTTTTATGGGCTATGGGGTCTTTTACTCCATAGGGTTTCATGTGGTTTTTGGTAAGTGTGTTACACAGCACCCTCAGTGCAGTAACACAGGGGTGTCATAGTGACCCCCAAACATAGACTCCATACCCTGGCACTGACTACTGTCTCCCAGGGCATGTAAAGTCACCATTGACTTTACTAGTCTTAAATTGGGAACAGAACCAGTACAAACCATCATATTGTGGAAGTACTGGTAGGGGTAATTAGATTGCCCCTGGGTATGTTTTTCGAGGGGACACTGTGCAGTCCCCCCTCGTTGAGTTTCTGGCTGGTGGCAGTGGTTACCACGCGAAATATTCCACCGGAATATTTCCTATGGGATTTTCCCATTCATTTTAAACGCACCACTTTTTGGTGCAATGTTAAAGATACCGCTGGGTTATTTATTTGATATTTATTCCCCCGTTGGGTCTTTTTGCCAGGACTCGGTTTTAAAATGGCATTTGTGTTCGCCTCTGTAACTCCAACCCAAGTCGAGCCCTTTGTTCCACTTTTTGGTGAGCTTCTCCACAGAAGCCTCCAAAAGTAGTGCCACTCTGTCTGGGTCTACAGGATGTGTGGGAGCGGGGGTTTAGGCACCCTGGACTGAGTTGCCTCGGCAACTCAAGTTGCACTCTTGTGTGATTGGCCCAGTGGTGAGCCGCCCGGTTCACCACTTAGCATGTTTGAGTGACAGCTAGGACTGATGAATGGGGGTTTTCTGCATAAAAGCAGGGCTTTGGGGACTGGAACTGCAGAAGTCGTCACAGGACCAAAGAATCCGAAGAGGGAGAAGCTGAGCCGACCTGCAACGACGACACCACCGGTGGAGTCCTGCTGAACCGCCTCACCACTTCTTCCAACGACAGAGGAGATCTTCATCCCCAAGAGCCTTCTTCCTTTGACTGGTGGGGATAACCAGTTTGCCCGCCTTTTCGCCTTCCCGGATCATCTTGTGGCCGCCTTGCCTGTGCCAAGCACCCCGGCAACCGGGATACCACGTTTTACCACTACCGCGAATAAAAGGGTAGTACCTTTTAACCGGAGAACTCTGCGGCTGGTTTCTTCCCTGGCAGTGCAACGACCTTCAGCTTTCCTCCACGTCGAGATCTTCTCTTCCTCTGGACGACACCGCGACTTGCACCCGCTGCCAGGAACAACTGCCCCGCTGGAGTATCCTCCCCATTTTAAAGGTACTGTGTCCGCCTAGCCTCCCTTGCAACGGTCTGTTCGGGGTGTCTATTAAATCCTCGACTTACCACCTGGGCTGACCCTAGGCTGGCTAACTGAACTTTTCTGAGCTGAACTAATTCCTTTCTGAACTCTCTGCAAGACTTTTCATGCCTCTTAAACTGTGTGATCTTGGGCGCATTGGTGCTCTGCTCTCTCTAAGAGGGAGCCTGGCCTCTGAACTTTTTGCTCACAAGTAGACTTTGACTTTCCTGCCTTGCTGGGTGCTTCTAAAGTATTAGTGGTGTGTGCTTTTGTAATTTCTGCCTTTTCCCTCCCTTTTTTGATAACTTATTAGAGTGCCATCTTTAGTTAAGTGCTCACCTCTGTCTGAACATAAGTGGTGTTAACTAAGACTTGTCTAATAAGGAATAAGGGATGTATAAATATTAATAGTGACTGTGTTTTGAACTTGCTTACAATAATATTGCTGGAGTGTTTCTATAAGTGTGTCTTTAAATAAATAATAATATACTTTGATACCAAAGCTCTGGTCAGTGTTTGCTTGTGCTACTGTATGTTAGTACCTATCTTGTATACTCTATATACTGTCTAACTCTTCTTGAGAGAAGTCTGGCTGCTCAGCCACAGCTACCAGGTAAATCTGGGTGGTACAAACTGCTACTAATTGGGTTTACTGCCAACACCTGCAGTCCTAAGCCTTTTGCAGTGGTCCCTAAGGGAACTGCACAGGTTTCTGCCTAACACCGCCTGGGAAGACCATGTGAAACACCTTAGGATTGTGTTACAGGCTCTTCAGAAGGCCCACTTGACCATAAAAGCCAGTAAGTGCCAGATTGGACAAGGATCAGTGGTCTACCTTGGACATGAAGTAGGTGGAGGGAGAATACAGCCTCTACCCAGTAAAGTACAAGCAGTACAAGACTGGCCTACCCCCGCTACTCAGACCCAAGTGAGAGCCTTTTTAGGACTCACTGGCTACTACAGACATTTCATGGAATACTATGGTACCATAGCTGCCCCTCTGACTGCTCTCACCACTCCAAAGAAACCCAAGAAGGTAACTTGGTCTGAAGAGTGTGAGAAGGCCTTCCATGGTTTAAAGGACTCCTTGTGCCAGGCTCCTGTTCTCAGGGCCCCTGATTACCAAAGATCTTTTATTGTGCAGACAGATGACTGTGACACTGGGATAGGAGCTGTACTATCACAAGTAGATGAGAATGGTAAGGAACACCCTATTGGCTTCATTAGTCGCCAG
Organism: Ambystoma mexicanum; assembly: GCF_040938575.1. NCBI lineage: Eukaryota > Metazoa > Chordata > Amphibia > Caudata > Ambystomatidae > Ambystoma > Ambystoma mexicanum. The sequence continues at coordinate 1,265,420,196 of NC_090929.1, read as the reverse complement.
TTTAAGGACAGAGAGCTCAAATGATCCACAGTAGAGAAAAAGGGTTTCTCTGTTGTGTGGGCCCTAAGGAAGCTGAGGCTCTACCTCTATGGGAGCCACTTCACTGTGCAAACTGACCATAAGCCCCTAAAGTGGCTAATGATCATGAAGGGAGAGAATCCAAAGTTGCTCAGGTGGTCCATAAGTATGCAAGGCTTTGACTTCACTATTGAGCATAGGCCAGGTGTCCAACATAGCAATGCTGATGGGTTGTCCAGAATGTTTAACCGACCTGAACACGAGACTCATCCAGGGGTGGATTAAGTCCCCCTGTCCTTAGTCTGGTAGGGGCGAGTGTTAGAAAAGATTTCATAATTGTATGTAATTTTCCCTCCATGTGTACACCCCCAAACTTTATGCTGCTGTTTAGACACCCTAGACTGACTTTGCCAGAGAAGCCAGCCTTCAGCTGCACTCCTCTAGGTGTTCGCTCACTTTTAATGGGGAAACTGACATGCCCTTAAGACAGTCAGTACTGGGAGACTTTGTTTCCCTAAATCCTTTTCTAATGTTGCACCTTTCCTGCAACATGTAACAAGTGCACAATGTACCTTACAGTACAGTGTACTTGGGCCTCATAGTCAATTGCAATGACCCAAGATACTCTCAATTGACTTTTTGTGAGATGTGCAGATATGTCATGGACAGGGCTGGTGGCAGCTTATCTTTTCATAATATTTTAACCCTTTACGTGCCATGTTAACTGCGTTAAACGCGTTTGGCACGAATAGGTGGCCTGGCTCCAAAATGGCCATGACACGAGGTTCTTTGTCCTGTCCTTTGGCCATCTTGCCCCTTCCCCAGGTCGAGCCGACCCGGTTCAGTCCTTATTTGGACATGCAGTTTCCTGCGAAACGCCAAGCTTTTGCGGGCTTCTGCATGTCTTGTGTGTGTGCCTCCAGGATGTGGGCTGAGATGTCTGTCCCCAATACACATCCTGGGTGCCAGTGAGTCTGAAGTGCCATGAATGACTGGGACCACCATGGTACGTGATTGATCCACATATGGAGTGTGTGTTTGTGAGCAGATCTCCCATTGGTTCCTCTCCGTTTTGGCACGAAGGGAACTTTGGAGAAGAAGAGGCCAAAAACACCCATACCATGTCGATCTCTGGAGTTCTCACTGAACGAAGGATAGGATCCAAGTATCCTGAACCTAAGAAGACGAGTCATGGAACCGCTAGTGAACCGCTGGAAGGTTTGGCACCCTGAGCCCGTTGTCGTCCCGTGGGACCCCTCTGCATCTGGTCGTCCTAGAAGGTCTGCGAAGACGCTTCGACCCATTAGAATAGTACGACCAACTATTCTCGGCAACTTGAAAAAACCCTGCAAGTAAGCCTTCTCGGTGTCCCTGGGCCAACCAGTGGGCTAACCAGTTTATGCTGGACCTTTGCTCTGTCTCCGCTGTCGTTTCGAGGAGGCCCTCGAAACTTAGTATACTGCTAGACCTGTGTCCGCGGCACCCTCACACCGAATTTCGTACACTTGGCATTCCCAGGTCTGAAGTGAGACAAGTGCGCCAGAACCGGAGCATACGCGGTTACCGTGCTGCCCTGCCCCGGCAACGAGCTTTACAGGTGCGCTGCATTTGTGACCCTCTTGCCCCTGAAGCCTGCTGCAGTGAAACTAGGGCGATTCATCCACCCGGAGCGGAGAAATCACCACTGTCCCATTTGCGAATCATCGCTGTATCTCAGAAATTGAAAGCCGCAGAGCCGTCATATTGCCACAGTAGAACCCGCAACAGAAGTGGACTCGACTGGCGAAGTTTGGTTCGGAGTGTGCCTGGGGCCGGTGAGCAACCCTAACCTTAACCGGTGGCCCCTAGCGCCTCCATCCATTATTATGCACAAGTGGCCCCTTGGGGTCCCTCTCCTTTCCACTGCTAGTGCGAACTAGCGACTCCATCCTGCACTCTGGAACTGCAGCTGCTTCAAGTGGTCTTCCCTGAATAGTGGGAACCTATTTTTCATCGCCTCATCCACCTTCCTGAGCTGCTAGAGACCCCTGAAGAGACCCCGTTTTGCCCATTGGAACAATCGCGTGCACTTGCATTGCATGTACTATTGAGCACAAGGCTCCCCTCTTCTTAGGGCTTGGACTGCCTCTTAGTTAGGTGTGTTGTCGATGTCGAAGGGGCGTAAAGACTCTTTGCACTGCCTGTTTTCTCCCCACCTAGGTTGAGAACATATTTCGTGCATTTAACCCTTTAGACCCCAATGGTCTTGTATATATATATTGTATTGATTGTGTTGTGTTGGTTTACTTGGTATTGCTGTGATTCTTGTGCTATGGTCTGAGTTACAAAGGCCTTGTAATGAATGTGTCTATATTTTTTAAATAACACCTGTCTGGGAGTAATTTGTAAGTGTCCTTGCTTTGTGTGCTCATTGAGGTCTTTCAGTCACCCTCACCCCTCTTGAGACTTAGTCTTGACTGCCTGCCATAGCTACCTTGATTGGTCTGGCTTGTCCAGAGGTTTTCCTGTTCCAAGAAACTAGGCTGGCCTTCTGAACATCTTCCCACCAGGTCAGAGTTCAGAAATCTGTCTTAACACAGAGGTAGAATCCTTCTGGGTCCTGGTCTCAGTTCAGACATTAGAGATGAGGATTCAGTGGAAACCTGTAGAGAAGACAAACAATGAGTCTATCATGGTGCTCAAAATGTTGCCATGGCACTCCTCAGTGTGGCCTGTGTTAGGCAGAAACCTGTGCAGTTCCCTCTGGGACCAGTGCAAAAGATTTAAGACTACAGGTGTTTGGCAGTAAACCCACTTGGTAGCAGTCTGTACCACACAGATTCACTTGGTAGCTGTGGCTGAGCAGTCAGACTTCCCTCAAGAAGAGTTAGGCAGTATACAGAGTATTCACAATAGGTCAAGAGAACACAGTAGAACAAGTAAACACTGACCAGAGATATAATTTGTTATTTAAAACCACATCTAGAAAAACACACAGGCACTAATAGTAAGCAATTCAAAAACACCGTCACTAAAAGATATACACTCCCTTAAAAGAATATTAGACAAGTCTTAAGTAAAGCCCCACTTATTTTCAGACAGCGGTGAGCGCTTAACATAGATGGCACTCTAATAATTTGTTTTAAAAAGGGAGAGAAGAGCAGAGAATAAATTGAAACAGATCCCAACACTTTTTCACGAACACACAAGAGAGAAAGGCAAAGTAGCACTGTGAATTCAGAGTCAATAGGCTGGATCCCCTTTAAGAGGATCAAAACGAAATGTGTCCAAGGTCACACAGTTGCAGTGCACAAAAGTCTTGTAACGGTTCAAAAAGGAGTTGGACCAAGGAAAGGGACCAGTTAGAGGGTCAAGGCGGCCAGCCCAGTCCAGAAGGTTAAGGAGTTATTATTATCTTGTTGCAATCTTTAGAAAGGGAGGCCTGGCGGACACGGTACCTTAAAGTGGTGAGAATGCTCCAGCGGGGGCAGTTGTTCCTGGCAGCGGATGCAAGTCGGTGCTTCGTCCGGGGGAAGAGACGATCTCGTCGTGGAGGAAGACAGGAGTCTGTTGCACTGCCAGGGAAGAAACCAGCCGCGGAGTTTCTCAGGTACAAGGAGCGGTCCGGTGATTCGCAGTTCAGTGGTGAGTCGCTATCCGGCTGCCGGGGTGGTTGGCACGGGCAGTTCGACCACAAACCGGGCTGGGGTGCGAAGAAAGAAAGGTAAACTGTTTGTGCCCACCAGTCAGGGGAAGAAGCCTCTCCAGCGGGAGATCTTCTCTGTCGTCGGGAAGTGGTGAGTCGGTTCTGCAGGGCTCCACCGGTGGTGTCGTCGTGGTAGGTCGGCTCAGCTTCTCCCTCGTTGGATTCTTAGGTCCTGTGGCGACTTCTGAAGTACCAGTCCCCAAAGCCCTGCTTTTACGCAGAAAACCCCCTTTCACTCAGCCTAGCTGCCACTCAAACATGCTAAGTGGTGTGCCGGCCGGCTCACCACTTGGGCCAATCACACAAGAGTGCAACCTGAGTTACCAAGGTAACTCGGTCCAGGGTGCCTAAACCCCCTCCCACACCCCCTGTGGTACCCAGACAGAGTGGCACCACTTTTGGAGGCTTCTGTGGAGAAGCCCACCAAAAAGTGGAACAAAGGGCTCGACTTGGGTTGGAGTCACAGACGAGAACACAAACGCCATTTTAGAATCGAGTCTTGGCAAAAAATACCAACCGGAGAATTAATATTAATTAAATAAACCGGCGGTATGTTCGAGGCTATGAGAATTAAATAATTAAAGTTGGTAGCCTCGAACAATGGGAAAATCTCATAGGGAAATATTCGCTGTCGAATATAACAAGTAGTTTCCACTGCCACCAGCCAAAACTCGATCAGGGGGGACAAAGACGTGCCCCCTCGACTAACAGACCCCGGGGCAATCGAATTGCCCCGACCAGTACGTCCACAATATGATGGTTTGTACTGGTTTCTGTTAATAATTTGGGACTAGTAAAGCCAATGGTGACTTTACATGCCCTGGGAGACAGTAGTCAGTCCCAGGGTATGGAGTCTATGGTGGGGTGTCACTATGACACCCCTGTGTTACTGCACGGAGGGTGCTGTGTAACACACATAGTAAAAACACATGAGACCCTATGGAGTAAAGGACCCCATAGCCCATAAAACACATTACCAATCAAAGGAATACCATTAATCATGTCCAAGAGTGGGAGAAAAAGAGTCTCACTCTTGGCAGGAGGAAAAAAAACAAACTCCAGAAATCCAGCAAAGCTGCTGGGGGACTCACTAGGTTAGGAAATTCAGCCTAAAGAGAGAATTCTCCCTAACACTCGCCCCCCCCCCCAGACTAAGGGACAGGAGGGTTTAATCCACTCCTGGATGAACCTCATACCTCTAGTCGATGACATACATCCTAGAGAGTCCATCAGCATTTTGGTGGTGACACCTTGACCTATGTCCTATGGTCAAATCAAAGGTTTTCCTTTGTAAGCTATATGACCTACAAACCCTTTGAGGAACATCAGTCTTTTTAAAGTTATAGGGGATCTGGTTGACCAGTCCCTCAGAAGTTGTTACAACTTCTGAACCTGTTTTAGGCTTTTTTTAAGGGGTCCTTATAAAGGATTCCCTTAGATTTAGAGGGGCCTCCAGAGGTCCTCACCACCTCTCTGTTGGGAGACGGTTGGGTTTTAGGCCTCTTGGTTGGAGGGGAGGGAAATAAGCAAGGTACATGCTTCTCCTTCCTCTTAGATCTACCTTTACCTACTTTAGGAGTTTCCCCCTTAAGACTAGGAATTGGGTTGGAGTCTTCTGTGGAAGGTCCAACAGTCTGAAGGTTTTTGGCCTTAGACTTTTCTTTTCTGGTTTTCCACCAGCACTGAGAATGACTAGTTCTCTTAGGCCTAGTTAGGATTCCAGTAGGTCAATCCACCTCTTCCTCAGAAGCAGGGGGAGTCACAGACTCTATAACTGGGGGAACAATGATGGAGCTTGGTTGGGGCTCCCATTTCCCTAACATGTTAGCCTGAAATGTGCCTGGGTCAGAGGTCAACTTACCAACACCAGGGCTTGTAGTGGGGTCTCAGTAGAGGTTCCCACAGGCTTAGAGTGGCTCCTTAAAATGGCCTCTCTAGCCAATTTGGTTTGGTTCTGGGTCTCCGTACTGGGAGTTGGTAGCCTCGAACAATGGGAAAATCCCATAGGGAAATATTCGCGGTCGAATATAACAAGTAGTTTCCACTGCCACCAGCCAAAACTCGATCAGGGGGGACGGAGACGTGCCCCCTCGACTAACAGACCCCGGGGCAATCGAATTGCCCCGACCAGTACGTCCACAATATGATGGTTTTTACTGGTTTCTGTTAATAATTTGGGACTAGTAAAGCCAATGGTGACTTTACATGCCCTGGGAGACAGTAGTTAGTCCCAGGGTATGGAGTCTATGGTGGGGTGTCACTATGACACCCCTGTGTTACTGCACGGAGGGTGCTGTGTAACACACATAGTAAAAACACATGAAACCCTATGGAGTAAAGGACCCCATAGCCCATAAAACTCATTACCAATCAAAGGAATACCATTAATCATGTCCAAGAGTGGGAGAAAAAGAGTCTCACTCTTGGCAGGAGGAAAGAAAACAAACTCCAGAAATCCAGCAAAGCTGCTGGGGGACTCACTAGGTTAGGAAATTCAGCCTAAAGAGAGAATTCTCCCTAACAGCCTGTTATTTGTTTCCTAGCGGGGCATTGACACACCTTTAGTGCAAGGAGATTTCTTTGGCTTCCCTTTGCTTGGCATCTTAAGTCCACGTGTATTCTCAGGCCATGACCCAGTAACGGCTTCCAAAACCTCAGCGTGTACTCTGGTGTGTAGCATGGGGATCTCTGCGCAAGACGTACAGGTACAAGTCTAAGGAGGTTGAGTTGTCACCTCAGGACAAGTCCTGGTATCAGGCCCCAACAGACTCTCATTGCTTCTATTGGTGGTTGGCCTGCAGGACCTTCAGTGTCTCCACGATTATAAGCTCAAGAAGCTTCTATGTCGCCCCCAGTAATAAAGTGACTAGCCATGGGGGGACCCTTAGCATCCCTCCCAGAATCATGTCTACCGGGAAAGGAGACCCCACATTACGGTGCTGATTCAAAAAAGGGGGCTGATTATCTTCTTTCCTTTGATACAGTGAACTGCAACAAGTGACCCAGGTGTGGCATAGCAGAGATTTTCTTCTTGAGTAAATGATGAGAAAGAGTGTCAAAAGCTACATAGGTCAGGATCGGGTCACAAGCACTCCAAGCAAAGCAAATGGGGATCACACACTTGGAAAAGCCGATTTACCCAACATAACTGGTAGAAGGAACACAATTGGGCAGCTGGAAGAAAAACAATAGAAAATAGAATGAAAACAAAGAACAAGCAGGAAAATAATAAAAGACAAAATACTGCTGATTACCTATAATGATATGCAAAGGCCCTGTCCCACTAATAAGACCAGATGGAGCTAGTCTCAGAGGTAGTGCAGTTTTTGGCAGTTCACCCTGCTGCTAACTCCTGAGTCTGTCTACTGTTGCTGCTTTTGTGGGAGGACCCATAAAACCTACTAGATGCCACCGAGTGGCCGCGGAGCTAGTCGCAGAGGTAGTGCAGTCTGTGGCAGTCCACCTTGCTGCTATCTCGTGGGTCTGTCTACTGTTGCTGCTTTTGTGGGAGGACCCATAAAACCTACCAGAGGCCGCGGAGCGGCCGCAGACCTAGTCATAGAGGTAGTGGAGTCTTTGGCAGTCCACCCTCCTACTAACTCCTGATTCTGTCTACTGTTGCTGCTTTTGTGGGAGGACCCATAAAACCTACCAGAGGCCCCGGAGCGGCCGCGCAGCTAGTCGCAGAGGTAGTGCAGTCTTTGGCAGTCCTAGGCAGGACTGCTAAACTGCAGCAATAATGGAGACAGACGCCTTACAAGACCTGAGGACGTCCTCCCCTGCAACCTCGCTGAATGAAGGAGAAGAAGAGACAAAACGATCCCTACGAAGCTCGCGGACTATGCCGTTAAGGCAGGAACTTCTGCCACCCCCACAAATGCCCAGACCCCGCCTTCCATCGGCATCGGCTCCAATCCGTGAGGCCCCGCCAATTCAGGACTTGGGCGTTGCAGGAAATGGGCTCCTCCGCCCGGCAAAATTTGCCATGAGTGCGGGATCAAAAGCAAGGGAGGAGCCATCGGCTACAGCAAATCCTGCTGCCCAAGCTAAAACCGCTGAGAAACCTGCAAAAGACATTTTAACCAACTTGAAATCAAAGCCCCTATCCATGGGACAGAGCTCCACTATCCTCCTTAGGGACCCGCTCGGTCTGCCCCCTGCCGGCAACGTCCCAGTGCGGCCCGTCGGAGGACAAACCGTGAGGGTAACAGCGGCTGCGGGACCGCCTGCTGAGAGCGAAAATCGTGAGGTCCCACAGAACTTGGACCAACAAGATTTGCCAACGGCAGTACTCCTTACCTGGGGGGGTCAGTCCGATCACTCAGCACCTGATGTGATAGCAGGCTGTGAGGATTTCCCTGAAGCCTTCCGAGAGATGGAGGTGCTCCAGGGCTGCAGAGAGTACACTGAAATGAGCGACGTGCCACTGTCACAGCTCCAATACCCATTGGCTCCGCCAAATGTCAATCTGGAGCAAGCCGGGAAACCCAACCCCATTGAGATCACAGTGCTGATCCACGCACCTTAGAACGCTGAGATGACACCACTCGCAAAACCTAAATTGCCTACAAGCACTACAAACTGAAGATTGTTCTGAGGAGCCTGAGACAAACTACCTGCCAACAACGTCCCCCGACCTGAATGAAAAAATTTGCATAACACTCACGCCTGAAAAAAACACACATGGAGAAAAGGCTCAACTATAACCAAGCGAAAAACTAAATAATAATTTGGGCAAAAAACAAGCATTGGCCCGACTAAACAAGAAAAGAGCTAACAAACCCATTGTTCGCCAACAAAGACACACCACCTTAAAAAAAAGCTCCTTAGAGCATACTAAAACCACGCGTGCTTGGGACAGCAAAAAGAGATAAGAACCGACCCTGATATTTCAAAGAAACCCCTGCTAAAAACAACATTCTGTAACTCTCTAAAAGACTTCTTCACAAGACAGGGGAAAAGAAAGTATAACGTACTCGAAGAATTGACCGACAACGAGATCCTAGAAGCACTATTGGAACCTCTCCCAGCTTCTAAAATTCGAAATACTGCCCAAAATACCAGCAAGGACACTAAATAGAAAAGCACAAGTGAACTTGAGCCTATCCTTTCTGAGTCGTACAAACAAACGCCGCCCAACCTCTCACCAACAAGTCGAAATGAGAAACCCAAGACAGACTCAGAGGCAGTTTTGACCCCAACTCCTCTCAAAAATAACTCGCATGCGGAAGAGGTTTGAGTTCTCGACAAAATTATTTCACCAAGCACCCACTCAGTGGTGGACTTAGCGGGCTCCCAACTCGCCTCTCAAAAAACAAGCCCTGAGCTCTCAATCCCATTGGAAACCACCACTAAGACTTCGGGCTTAAATCAGAACTTGGGTGAAAATCGTCACACATCACCATCTTACTTATGGGAAGCCATTGACTTGCCGAAAACAATCAAACCTGTAACCACGAGAAGGTCTCTTTCACCTAAATCTTGCAATGACAAACAAATCCCATGCAAAGAAAATAAAGAGTTTGTCGACAAATGGGAGCAAATTTTGAACAAATGTTCTCTAGACTTGATACTCCTTACAATTAAGTAACTCTCAGGCAATATTGAACAACTGGAGAAAGAGATTGACAGCTTGTCTAAGGATATAACTGAATTAATGGAAGCAGAATCATTTGCTGAGATACTGATTGACATCAACGATAAGTTGGATGGATACAAACAAGATCTTGAATCTTGTAAAATCAGAAAATTTAAGAGAGACACTTACGACTATCTCAATAACAAGGTATACACTTGTGCGGATAAATATCTTAACCAAACACAAAGACCCAACAAACCCACGAGTGATCCAAGTAGTTCTGAGTCAGATAACATAGATACCCCAGACGAACCAGCTGCAGGAAACTCTGCGGCTAGTACATCAGGAATCAATCTAAGAACTAGACAACCCACAAATCCCCAAAGGAAAGATTTTTTAGGAGGAAGAGGAAGAAGACAAGAAGGGGAAGGAAGAAGAGGACAGGGAATGAAGACACGATTGCAGACAAATCGGAACTAGTGGTCAATCTATCTACTCGGCACTTGACAATCAAAGAAATCAGGACACTTGAGAAAGGTTTGAGGTTTGTACCAACCTACAGTAACAACATGTTTAACACTAAAGTTGAACTATACAAACTAGTACGCAAACTTAAACTGAAAACATTCTTTTCAGAAACAACTAGCACCACTGAAACTCCCAGTCAAACTGAAACAGAATACATCGAATTCAAAGCTAAAAGCACATTCAACCCACCAGTACACATTCCTGCGATTGATATTTTTCACAATATGGTGTTGAGTGATATCAAAAAAATACAATTTTGCCAACCTAAATGGAAGAATTTGAACAGAGGCGAATTATCTATCATAAAGACTCTATTCACGGACGATTCTATTACCATCAGATCAGCAGATAAGGGAGGTGCTATTGTTATTCAAGATTTTGAACAATACGACACAGAGTGTTTGAGACAACTATCAGATACAACAACGTATCAAAAATTAACACACAACCCAACTAAAGATATTAAAGCTGAACTACACAAAGGTCTTGAAATGGCACTAGAAAATCAATGGATCAGCAAGAAAACTAAAACGTATTTATGGACTCCATATCCCAAGATGCCACACCTGTATATTTTACCTAAAATTCATAAACAACTCAATAATCCTCCTGGGAGACCGATAGTAGCCGCAACCAAAAGTATTTTGCAACCGTAAGGTACCTACATTGATTATTTTTTACAGCCTCTTATTCAACAAACTCCAACATACGTCAAGGATACTACACATTTTTACAAATCCTATAGAACATTGAACTCACAACAGACGATATCTTATTCACCATCGATGTGGCAAGTCTTTATACAAGTATCCCACACGACTTGGGACAAAGAGCAGTTGAAAAGCTACTACTTGATGCAGGACCCATAGGAGCCAATCAAGAATTTTTGTTGATCCTCTTGAAATTCATTTCTGAAAATTCATGCTTCAAGTATAAAGATACTTACTATAAACAATTAACTGGTACCGCTATGGGAGCTACTATGGCACCATCCTATGCGAATACATTTATGTTTGACTTCGAAACCAGACACATCATCAACAATCCACAATGGAGTCCACATTTGAAAAAATGGTATAGATATATTGACGATATATTTGGAATATGGACAGGCAGTCGAGACCAATTGAACAATTTTCTCTTATATTTGAACAACATCGACAACAGGTTGCAATTCACAATGGAGATAGGAGACCCTAACATTCATTATCTGGATGTGCAAACAGCAATTGAAGGTACGAGAATATTGACGAAACTCTATTCTAAACCCACGGATAGAAACAACCTTCTCCGTAGGTTGAGTTTTCATCCACCTAATATTTTACCAACTTACCATTTGGACAGATGCTGCGCATCAAAAGAATTGTGAGTGATCAAACAGAATGTATCTTGAACTAGACAAACTACAGATGAAACTGAAAGAAAGAAGATATCCAGATGATGACCTTATCAGCCAGGATCAAAACAGATGCACAAGAATGCACCCAACTACTAATGCAAAAACAAGAACGACCACAACCTGGATTAGTCTTTGTTACCAAGTATTCAATTCAGAATCGCAAAATCAGAGACAGTGTTCTAAAAAGATGGACTATCCTACAGAACGACCAAAGAACTAGAGAACTGTTTGCACAACCACCCGTATTCGCATATCAAAAAAGTTATAACCTACGAGACTTACTGGTTGACACACAAAACAGGAAATTCAAACACAAAACGGTGGATAAAATTTCCAGGTACACACCCGTGTATGAGTTGCGGCAATTGCAACAATATCATCAAAGGTCCATACATATCACATCCAAGAACAGGAGAAAGAATTAAATTAAAACAACACGCCACTTGTCTGTCAGAAAATGTGATTTACGCAATCAAATGTCCATGTGCTATGTATTATGTTGGGGAGACCGCACGTAAAATACGTTTACGTATTAATGAACACAAATCTTGTATTAGAGTGAACAATCAAACGTCAGCTGTGGCAAGACATTTCAACCAAAATGGCCACACAGTGGCTCAAATAAGTATACAATACATGAGGTTATTTCCACCAAAGACCAGAGTATGGATATGAAGAAGTTGAGAGCCCAAAGAGAAGCAACTTGGATTGAAAAAAATGGTTCCGTGACACCAGAAGGGATGAAGAAAGAATTGGACTTAAGTTGCTTCCTATAAATTCGTATTGTTATTTTTTTCATTGCATGTATTTTCTATTTATTTATTTTTTGTAGCATCTACCATTTACACAGCTTTTAGATAGAATATTAGTTACCATTATTTACTTTTGCTATTTTTCTACTTATTTTCGACATTCCTCTTTTACTTTATTTATTATTTTTTTCGAACCTTATATTTTATTATTGATTTTTTTAATTGATTTTTTCGAACAAACATTATTTTTTTCATATAAACATCATCTTTTACATTTCCTCCTTTTCAATATCACACTCCAGTTGTACACCATACACCCACAATCTTAACTCGCTCTTTCATTCACAACTCAGTTCACATACTACATTCAAACATGTCCGTTTCTTTTTACACACAAACACTACCACGCATGCTCAATCACGCAACCATCGAAGTGATTACCGTTTCCAATGCAGCTTTTTCTACCTTTGCAAGGCAGACAACAGACGCGTGTCCTGCTGCGCTTCGTTGTACTGATTTACTGCTACGGCAGCCCGCCGCTCGTAAAGATTACAAGCATTCCAGGTAATAGACACGGTTTTCACTGCGTGACTTTCACAACACTAAGTTTAAGTATCCAAGTTCACACTAGCTCCGTTACTTTCCCCTCTAGATCAGTGATCCTACAGAAGGCGTCACTGCTACCTAGGCAACCCCACACTGTGCAGCCATTTTGAGACAGTGCACGAGTCTTTACCTGCTTACTACCCACAATTGCGACTTGCTATCTACACGTTTGAAATAATTCAGGTATTGAACTCCACCTGTTTCTTTCTTTTCCATTTTAGTTAATTCAATTTGACCCAAATATCATATTTTATACAGTTATATATGACATGCTTTTTTTTAACTTTCAGACCAAATACAGATGATTGCTCATGCTCTGTGACACTTTCTAAATGGTGTTTTTACATGCGAATAGCAGGTCAGTGACTATTCCTGTTATATTCCTTAACAACAAACAGAATCTAGGCTTTTATTTTTAGAAAGTGTGTTCATATGTTTTCTATTATTTTTTCTTGCAACTTCCCTATGACCCAACTTATTTGATGAAACTATTTTGATGACGAACTATCCAAACATTAACCATATGCTGATATTGGTAATGTATGTGCATCTTTTACTTACAATTTATTGTTGATTGATGTTTTCATTTGGTGACCATTTTGAACTACAATTTGACGCATGGTCTCTTATTGTCTAATTGTGATTATTATGGTTGTCCAATTTGACTGTTACTATTGCCGTTATTAAGAGATTTAGTTAGTAGGCATTTATAAATATACATGTTCATAGGCCCTGAAGAAGGATTTTTTCAACCTGAAATGCATAGGCCTTAAGTGACATTTCTGCCTCATAATTTCAATTCACTGTGTGGAATTCAAGCTTATGACAGTAATAAGCAATATAGGAACAAAATAAACACACATTTGTTTTATTATTAAAAGTTTTTGAAGGATTCTTTGTAACGAAATTAAACCACTAGAGAGTGGTACAAGGGAGTGCAGCCCGCATCGCTGGCTTCACAGCCAAGGTCTATTTCTTTCATGTTCTATGCAGTGTTCTATCACAGAGACACCCTTTTCAGAGGGTTTGCACCCCAAATTACTAATTAACTATTTTTGATTTTGAAAATAAATTTTGTCAAAAACAGAGAGTAGTGCATAGCTCACCGCCAAACCCACAAAACAAATCCCATAAAACCATTCCTCCCACCAACAAACACATGAGGCTTTACTAAGTACGCCTTGCAGAAATCGCTGATCAAGTGAAATGCCATATACAGCACCTAAAGAAACACCATTCAAAAAACCAGACATGCTGTCAATAATGTCTGCTGCCACAATTGCTCTGGCCCCGTTCGGAAAACTGTATGTGGCCCTAAACGACACTTTAAAGGACCATACAACTTTATTCGCATTGATGCACGCAAAACTCACTTACCTGGAAGGCTACATCACAGCCACAGAAAAAGAGCCCAAGGAACAAAAGAGAAGCCTAGTCCCAGTAGCAAACATTTGCGTACCCCCAGAAAATCACCATCTTACATCGGGTCGCCCTAGCAAACAGCATTCAAACACTGGGACGCAAAAAAATCCACCAAATCGCTCTGAAAAGCTACAAGAAATTTGCCAACTGGAGACGGAAAAAAGACCACTCATTCCAACGCTGATCAATTTTCAGAACAACCAACCCAATAAGGGAAAAAAAATAGCAATCAAGCATCTTCAGATTCGCTGGCAGTCGGCAGTACCACCAACCCATAAAAACTTACCAAAAAAAAGGGAATCACTTTTCCAAATCCAACTGTAACAGATCCTAGCTATAATTATCATTGGATCCCCAATAAAAGATAACACGTCCCAGAAAAAGCTTTCAGTTTGTAACAAAGCCTCAGAAGTGGCCAGCCCAAAAGAGGACAGGATGGGCAGTTGTCAGAACCAACCCTCTGGCCCAAAGACAAAGAACGTTGAAAAGCTAACAGATACACCACAAGCAAGGCATCCTCTCCAAACATCAGGGAGGCTTGTACAGCACTCCCCACGGAAATCCCCAATAACGACTGAGGAGTTCCTGGCGGACGAGAACTTCATGAACATTACTTTACATTTTACGCACGAAAGAGGGGCCCGTGAGAAAGGGGGCGAACAAAGGCAGAAAACCGGTTTTAAAAAAGCATAGACGAGATAGCCAACAACCATCCCCATCTCATCAGCGGATAGTTCTAGAAGACCAAGAGGCCCAGTGTTGTCCAAGAGCCAGTTACCCACTCCAACTTCTCAACCGTCAAGAGAAGACCTAAGAGGGCGAAAAGGCGACTCGCGATGAAGCGATCGAACTTTAGGTCAGACATATGTGAGAAACTCGACAGCCTGGGCCACACGCCCAAAATCGGCTGGTAACAAACACTCCCAGTCTCCTCCATATCGACGACTGCTCGAAAGGTCTTTTGAGAGCAAGAAACCGCTCCAACAAACTCAAACACATCAGCAGCCTCTGACAAAAATGTTCAAGTTGGAATAAATCCCCAGGAATGTCAAAGCTCTGACACTAAACCGCGAAACGGTACTTCTTAAAATATTAAAACACATCTGGGAATTTAAAACCATAAGATCAGATGACATCATCCTAGTGGTGCTGTATCATAAAGAAGAGAAAGCAAAGGCATACCTTCACATAAAAGAGGTTGCAATACCATCATCGATCAAAGAAGGAGTGGACGATCTCCTCAGAAGAGGATACTACCTAACAGTGATGCCAGTAAAGCCACACGGAAACAGGCAACAAACTAACCTGAGACCTTCCTCATCCCAAAGTACACATTATCGGTCAAAAACAGATGCCTATCACAGAAATATTAGTCAACTTCAAAAAAAAGAGAGTGACTAGCCACCGGAAAAACACAAGTGCTCTACTTGTCTCACCTTCTAACAACCCAAATAGAGAGAAGAGACTTGCTAACCTCAGCTCAAACATTCAATCGACCGACCCGAACCCAAAGCTCAGACACCAAGCGCCTGAAGCCTCAAATGACCATAAAGCCATAAGACGCAATGAAGAAAGGCACACTAACGTACTGGCAGCAAATACTTCGAAAACTCAGAATAAAGTTTTATCATTTGCCCTGATTAAATAGCTTTGGGCTTGGCTGCCGAAATCCTTGTCTATTAACAAATAGCAACTTGTCGCTAGCCAAGAAACGAAGAAGGACACGAGGAACCCAGCTGGAGCAAAACCAACTGCAGTAACTTTAAAATGGCCTCATGGAACACCCATGGTCACACCCACCTGACGAAAATGGGAAAAACTGACCTGAATTTGACATCCAAGCACTTCAGCAAACTTGGCTAACAGAATCTCCATCTATGGACGGATTTGCAATAGAAACTTTGCCTGCGTTCAAAGGCCGGCTAGGCTGCCCTTCAGCTTGCCTTTTAGTGGCGGTTTGTTCCGGAAGTGGGCTGTCTATCCAAAAACGATTATCGTACAAAGCCATCTATCAGTTTTGGTGAAGTGGGATCGCTACGACACAACAACGGGAAAAACTCTGGCCACCTGGATAGCCATAATTACTATATATTGGAACCCTCACACCATTACGGACAAGAAGTTTCTAAGAACCATAGAATCAGAAATAGACGGGTTCTACGCTGAGTCAGAAATCTCGCTAATAATCATCTGCAGCGATCTAAATGCCCAAGATCCCACCAAAAACCTGTACCGAATACACCAAAAAACCTCAGTGACACCCAAGGCCACCAATGGCTGAAGTTAATGGACTCATTAACTTCCATAACGTAGATCAGGCATTCCCTAAATCTGACCAAATACCAACGTGGGAGAGAGTGTCAAACTCAGCTGTAGCCGGCTGTATATCAGTTATGTCCAAGTCCACCTCCCCTTCCTCCTCACCTGTTTCTTCACAGGAGATTCCGCGTTTACGGTCTTTCTTTTGGTTTTCTTCTTTTTTGTGAAGAGAAATGGTCTTCCGCGGTAGGAAGCCACCCTGATTCCCTGATAAACAGGGAAGCTGAGGACCCCTCCTCCGCAGAGACCACAAGAAGAGGAAAAAAAGCAACAGCTTAAAAAAAACCT
Source organism: Ambystoma mexicanum (assembly GCF_040938575.1). Taxonomy (NCBI): domain Eukaryota; kingdom Metazoa; phylum Chordata; class Amphibia; order Caudata; family Ambystomatidae; genus Ambystoma; species Ambystoma mexicanum. The sequence continues at coordinate 1,265,403,601 of NC_090929.1, read as the reverse complement.
CTTCTAGCGGATCTGTAGCAGCGAAATACCGGTAGGCAGGATTCGTTCCGGTTCTGATGGTCAATGGGATGGATGGAGTGGCAAGGTGTTCCAGGACGGAATGACCCGAGAGGCGTGGATGCAGCTGATAGTTCGCTGGAGACGAGGGAGAGACGAGGGAGCCTGAAGAGTGTAGCAGACGGGCGTATCCGGATCAGCAGAGTGGAGGAAACAAGCCGTAAGGTAGGCACCCGGACTTGCACAATGCAGCGCGGCCCGAGGAGCGGGAACACTGTAGCGAAGACAGTGAACCAGGAAATGGAGAGAAGAGGGAAGCGGGAGAGAAGAAAAGGTAAGAAGGAGTACCGGGAACACAGGGGAGAGAGAGAGAAGGGAGGAGACGGAGGAGCGAGCGGAAAAGGAAAGCAGCAGCAGAGTAGACAGAGAGCGGGGAAGAGCGAGAAGGGCCCAGTCACGGGGGGAAAAGCAAGCGGTAACAGGGCAGCAGAGAGCGGAGCGGAGCACAGCAACAAACCGAAAGGCAAAGTTGCAACGCACCGATCCAGAAGCGAAGGGGGGCTAAATAGGAAAACAAGACAGAGCAAAAAAGACTAGACCGCTAACCAGGAAGCAAGAAGGCTGAAACAGAACCTTCTAATGGCGGCGCCAGCGCCAAGCATTCCAAAGACGCCAGTGGGACCTGCGGGCTGGCGGAGGCGTGACAGAGGGGGACCCAAAAGGCTACAATCGACTACATCTTTGTCTCTGAGGCTATGCTCAAGCTAGTGACATCCTTTGAGATAATAAGATCTGATGCAGGGATCACAACATCCTCAAGACAACATGTAGGCCTCCCATATATACAGCAATCCAATGATGACAGAAAAGGTTGAAACCACCAACCAAGGCAACCGCCTAAGATTAACAGCTGAAAGAATTGATGAATTAACCTTTAATTACAGAACCCAGCTCGCTCCAAAAGAAGACAAGGTTGCTGCACAAATTGATTATCAGCCATTATTGATACCTTACCAGATCGGCCCCTCCAAACACCCTCGGCCGACAAAAGAAACCACTCGCCAGTATGACAAACTGCTTGTGGAGAAACGCCAAAAACTTAGAAAGCTAAAGAGACAAGCTGCTCAATCTAAATTGGGCCTACTTCAAAGGAATCTTCAAGACGAACTAAAGAAGTACAAATCTTGGGTGAAATCCTATCGAATAAACCTATACCAAAATGATTCGGAGGAGATGCTGAGAAAAGTCTCAGTGAAAGACGCCCGAAAATGTTGGACCCTTGTTAAGTCCATAGACCAACAACCAGGTTCCATGCTGCCAAACACTGTGAGCAAAGAAATATGGAAAACCCATTTCACTACGTTATAGCAGCGGCCTCCTCAGACTTTTCTGACTCCTGTTCCACTCGCCAGTTCTCCCTGGGAAGATCTCTCAAACAGGGACCGCATAGAAGACACAATACCGAAGCTGATGTCATCAAGAGCATCCGGCCCGGACGTGGTCACAAATATCGATTTAAGGAATCACCCATCTGAATGGGCGTCATTCATCAGCCTGGTTTTTAAAGAACCCTCCCAGTCAAGGTCAATTCCAAGATCGTGGACCTCCTCGTGGTAGTGCCGATCTTTAAAAAGGGAGACAGATCCGACACTCGAAATTTTCGCCCAAAAGCGCTCCTTGACACAATCGGAAAAAATATACAGATCACTTCTGTTGAGGAATTTCAAGCAATGGGCAAAAACATCTAAGAACGTCAACCCATTCCAAGCCGGTTTTATGAAAGGCACAGGAACCACAGTGAACATACTGATGCTAAGCCAATAAACTACTCAGCCACTTGCCAACACTTATAAAAAAACTTCAGCAAACAGAACAAGTCGTCAAGAGGTTTCCCAACAAAGCTCAGAGACATATCTTCCTAAGAGCCTGCTTAAACGCACTCCCCACTAACGAAATCCGTGCGCTGAGAGGAATGTCATCAACCAGCTCATGAAGACTCTGTAAGGACATATCATCAATCGAATCAGTTCGACATCTCCTGATGAGATGTCCAGCTACTCAAAGCATGAGAAAAGCATACCCTGGACCTCTGTTAGAATCACTCATCCTCCATGAAAAAGAAACATGGTGGAACCGCCTAGTTAGTGGTGAAAAAACATTCTGGTCTATTGCCACTGCAAAGATTTTACAAACACCCTTAGTGGAATGCATCAAAACGGAGCAATCACTCTCTACAAATTAAATGCAATGTGCGGTGACACTTCATCTCACCGGAAACCAAAGAGCTTGACACCTGAAAGCACATTTCACTTCACTTTACTTCCACGAAGAAAAGAGAAAACAGTAGCAAACAGCAGAAAAGAAAAGAAAAGAAGAAGAAAAGAAAGAAAAGAGGAAAACCCTAAAATTTTGTAAAATCAATAACATTGATAAACACAAAAAAAAACAAAAAAATACTGCTGATGTGCAGGCATTTAAATGTGTATGTGTTGGAAAATGTACTGGCAAAAGCTGCCAGGAGGAGAGGCCAGAAAAAGTGGTGACCATGTCTTGTGTACATACATTGGCTCCATGCCAACTTTTTATTTTAAGGAGATTTGCTCCACAAAAGACTCCAATCACATTCTGACAGGATTGAACACTCATAATGGGAAAGGGAGTATGTTCTATGTCCTTAGGAAGAGCTGTTTTACAGATGTGTAAGGAACAAGTTCACAATGAGAGCCAGGTTTGTATAAACAGCGACAAAAGAACTGTGCCTTTAATTTTTACGTGGGTCAAATCTAGACTGAGACGGACCACAAGGCCTGACTTGGCTCCACGTTGCAGTGGTGTTGTGCCCTGGTAAGTAAGAGCACCGGGCTGCAGAAACAACACATTTGTTTTTTTTTTGTTTTTTTTAAATTTAATTTTATTGATTTTTTAAAACAAACAAACAATACAAACCAAACTGGCAGCGCTTTTTGCAACAATCACATGTACATCAATTAGTCAAGACCACTGCTCCCCCATTCCCTCCCCCCTCAAGAGCTTGTTTGTCCTTCACTTTCCGTATCTGTTACGTGTGGCAGGGAATCACCTCCTTCTGAGTCTGCAGAATTTGTTATTGTTCCAAACAGTCCTGCTATTAATACTCTCCATGCCATCAGGGTACCCACTTCTTCTTCCCCACTCATGCTACATGCCTCCTGCCATACCACCGTTTCAGCCTCCGCCCATTTCTGCAATTCCCGCCACCATACCTCCACCCGTGGCTTATGACACTGCTTCCATCCCATGGCAATCCTCCGTTTTGCGAGCACATATGCCAAGTCCTTCAATTTCCCAACATGTTTAAGTTTCCGTGGTCTGGGAAACCCTCCCAACAGGCAGGCCCAGGCCGTATCTATAATGAGCGTGACCCCTTTGTCCGCTAGTTTTTGCGCCACTGCTCCCCAGAAACTCTCAATCACTGTGCAAGCCCAAAACATGTGTGTCATATCAGCATTTTCCTTGTCACATTTTGGGCACGCTTGTCGTCCCGCATTTCCGAACTTAGATATTCTCATCGGGGTCATATAAGCTCTGTGCGTTATATACAACTGTATTTGTTGTAATCTAGCATTTCTTGACACCTTCTTGTGGTATCCCATTGCACGTTCCCACATCCCATCCTCCATCTGTGCTCCCACCTCTGTTTCCCAGTCCAACCTCAAATGCGTCAACTCCTTTCCAACCCGGGTCATCACCATCACCATCTCATACATCTCATACATCTCATGCCCCCCTTCTGATATGTCATATATTGTCCCCATAGTGGCGTCTGGGTCCTCCGCCAATACAGTTTCAGGCCAGATTTTTCAAATATTCTGCACCAGCCTTAGGTACGTGACATACTGGCCCCTATGCAAGCCCGTCTCTTCCCCTAGTCCTTTAAAATCCCTAATGGTCCCCTCTTGCCAAACATCCCCCAATGTAACCAGCCCGACCGACTCCCAGTAGGTCCTGATTATCATCCTTAGCTGCTTGTCTTCCCCTGCCAAAGCAACCAACGGCACCTGCGGGGAACACGGGTACGGGTCCTCCATCATTCGACACACTCTACACCACATCTTCCACCCCAGCAACATCATTCCCGGGCGCTCCTTCATTTCTGAACTAGGCAACCAAATAATTTCCTTCAGGTAAAACGGAGTACAGTCCTGTCCAAACAGCCTAAATTCGGGAGTTGCCTCATCAGAGAGCCATTTGACCACATATTGCAACTGACCAGCTACATAATAGGCCTCAAAATTAGGCAGCAGAATACCCCCCCTCTCATGGAAATTCTGCAGCTTCCATAGCGCCACTCTATTCCGGGTGTCATGCCATAGGAAGTCTCTGCACATACTATTCAGCTTGGCAAACAACTTCTTAGGTATCATTTACGGAATATTGCTGAAAAAATGTAAGAGCCTAGGCAGGACCACCATTTTAAGCATCGCCCCCGTCCCATCATTGCCAACGGCAACTTCTCCCAAAACTTCATGCTTATACAGATTTTTCCCACAGCCACCTCGGTGTTATGCAAATGTTCCTCCTCTACCGAATGATACACATCTATTTTGAGGTAGCGGAAGGAACCAACCGCCCATGGTATCGGCAACACTGGCAACCGCTCCGGAAGGGTTCCTCTGTAGCTACCCAATGGGAATTTGCTTGATTTTTGGGGGTTCACCGCTATGCCAGACAGTTCTGCATACCTTTCCATTACCTCCAGAATATATTGAAGATTTTCCTCCGGATATTTCAAATATAATAGCAAATCGTCAGCATACAGGGATATTAGGTGTTTCTCACCCCCTACCTCGATGCCTATCATGTCATATTGTTGCCGAAGGTACACTGCCAGGGGCTCCAGGGCCAAAATATATAACATCGGGGACCAGGGGCACCCTTGTCTGGTGCCTCTGCTAAGTTGCCACCTCTCGGATATCACTGCTCCTGTACGAACCCTAGCTAGCGGGTCACTGTACAGCAACTTCGCCCACCTAATGTAGCCCGGCCCCATCCGGTATTCCCTCAAGGCCTCCAGCAACCACGACCACCTGACTGAATCGAAAGCTTTGACTGCATCTAAGGACACAACCGCATTTCACCCTCGCTCTTGCTCCCCCATTCGACCACCCGGTGGAGTCGCCTATGGTTGTGGGTTATATTCCTGTTGGGGACATAACCTGTTTGGTCCGGATGTATCAATTTACTAATAACTCTCCGCAATCTATTAGCCAGGACTGCCGTCAATATCTTGCCGTCCTGATTCAGCATTGACAAGGGCCTGTAGGAGCCACAGCTAGCCCTGGTTTGTTGGGCTTAGGGAGCGGTATTATGATCGCTTCTCTAAGCGATTCCGGCAACCGGCCCACCTCAAACGAGTCATTAAGCATTTCTAGCATGGGGGGGGAGTACCTCCTCTCTATATGCTTTATAAAATTCGCTAGGAAGTCCGCCCGCTCCCGGGGTCTTACTGGTGGGCAGCTGCCTCACCACCTCATCCAATTCCTCCAAAGTAATCGGTGCATCCAGCTCTTCTCTTTCTTCGGCACTAATCTTAGGTATTCCAATATCTCTTAAAGTTTCCCTTATCTCCTCTCGGCTGCCCCCCCCCCCCCCTTTGTCCTCATATAGTGCCCTGTAATAATCCAAGAATGCCTCATTGACTCCTTCTTGGGTGTCTGCTACCTCTCCATCCTCTCTGGTTATCGTCCTAATCGGGGGCCTAGGGGTTTCACTCTTGTATAGCCACGCTAAGAGGCGGCCCGTTTTATCCCCACCTGCATGTTGCCTCTCAACATACTTCTTATAGTTAAGGTTGGAGAGCCTTTCCCAAAGCTCTGCACACCGCTGCTGTAGTTTAAGTACTAGCTCCACATCCCCCCCTCCACTATTGAGTTCCCTTTCCAGTTCCTCTTCAGCTCCCACTAACTCCGTCAGGACCCCACCCTGCAAGCCTTTTGATTTAGCGATGGCAGCAGCCCCGCAACACCACCTTGAAGGCTTCCCAGAGCGTGCCCGCCGAGTCCACACTGCCGGTGTTCTCCTTGAAATAGTGTATAATCTCGTCTCTGATATCCTCTCTGAAGACCGGATCCTTGAGTGCCTCAGCCCGGAGGCGCCACGTCGGTATCCGCGCCCTGGGGCGGCAGTACTGCCACCCCAGGACCAGAGGCGAGTGGTCCGACAGGACCCTCGCTTTGTATTCTATTTGGGTGGTCTCTACCACCACATCTGGCGTGGGAAAAAAATAATCAAGTCTCGTAAGCAGTTGTTGCGGAGCTGAGTAATGCGAATACTGCTCCCCATTAGGATGTTTCAGTCTTCAAACATCTTCCAGCCCGAAATCATCGAGCAGTGTCTGCAACGCCCTGGCTGCTGGAGTGGGCCTATCAATCTTATCATCAGATCTGTCTACCCCGGGGTTCAGCACACAATTAAAATCCCCCCTCCAAATAACCGCCCCACCCACGCACGTACCCAGGTTGGTACACACAGTCCTAAAATATGCCGCCGTGTTTTGATTGGGGGCATACGTATTTACAATGCACACCTCTTTATTCTCCACCAGCGCCTTCAATATAACCATCCTCCCCTCTGTATCCACCACCTCCTGTGTAAGTTGGAGTGGAACGTGCGGTGCCACCCAGACTAACACTCCCCTAGCGTAGGCAGAATACGGAGAACCCACTACAATACCTCTCCACTTCTTCCCCACAAGCTCCAACTTTTCCCGCATCAGATGCATCTCCTGCAACAGTGCAATATTAATCTTCTGTCTTTTCAAATACATCATGAACTTGTTCCTCTTTAAGTAACTATTGAGTCCCCTGACATTCCACGTTACGATCTTAAGATCCCCTATAGCTCATAAGTATCCTCCCCCCTTCCGTGCAGCCAATCCCACCTGCCCAATGCGATACAGATACAACCCTCTAGCTCTTTCTTGTAGCCTCATGTACAAACTCGAACTCCCCATAACTATGTACACCCCAAACTCCCCACTTCCCTCCCCACCCTCCACCCATCCCTTCCCCAACACCACACTCCCCAACTGCTGCCCAGCTCCATCCATGAAACTCAGGCACCCCCACATCTAGCCCTGCAAGCACCAACCAATGCCCAGAGCTCAGTAGGGTGAAGTCGCCCTAGTGGCCACTTAACTAAGGTTACTAAGTGGGGTAAAGAGATCCGCTCTGCAAGGCTCCCCTAAACACAGCAATAGTCACAGTGCTCATAACATGTTGTTTAGCGGTCTGGCCTTCTCTGCCTAAGGCCGCTCACATGACTATAATCAAGTCCCAGAGTCCTATTCCGTGCCATCTTGTAGCGCCCTCCTCGTGCACTACTTATCTCCTCCATCTCCTCTCCTCGTCCGAACGTCAGGCTCCTGGGGGCATCCCTGCGCGTCGAGCCATCCCATGGCGTCCTCCAGAGTGTCAAAAAACAAAGTCCTGTGTTTATGAAAATCTTTCAATTTCGCCGGATACAGCAACATGTATTTATGGCACGCCTCTCTCAATCTCCGCTTTACCGTTCCAAAGTTCATACGGCTACGCTGCAAAATCAGGGTACAGTCCGGGTAGGCCGTTATGTTTGCCGCCCCTCGTTTAATCGTTCCACCCTTGCGGACGTGTTCTAGTATCCTCTCCCGATCCCAGTAATTAAGGTTTTGGCAATTACTGGCCTAGATGGGTTTCCCGGCGGCGGCTTCCTTGTCAGAGCTTTATGCGCACGTTCCACTGCGAATCCCTGAGATAAAGCTCCTCTGGGTATCTCCTGCAACAGCATAGATTCGATGAACTGCGTGGGATCGTGGCCCTCTGATCCTTCTGGCAGGCCCACGATGCGAATGTTATTCCATTGGGCGCGTCCTTCCGCCTCCTCCGCCCTGTTCTCCAAGTTGCCCACTCTCTGTACCGGCCTTATGGGAGGCACAATCTGCGGTGTTCGGGCTAACCTCTTTCTCGAGGGTCTCAGTGCGCTCCGCCAGAGACCTGACGTCCTGTTGAAGTAAATTCACCTCTTCCTGCACCTCACCGACCTTAAGGTCCAATGCCGTTTTCAGCTCAGTAACGGCCAGTTCAAGTTTAGCCTCCCAGGCCGCCTTCAGGTCCGCAATCGCAGCCAGGACCGCCTGGTTAGTGCCCGTCACAGGCATGCCGCCTGCAGGCGACTTATCCTTGCTCTTGGAACTTTCCGGACGAGGGGACGTCTTGGCGAAGTCGTCCAACGTGGGCTGCTTCGCTTTCGGTCTCACGGTTCTATTAGACATGATTCTGCAGCCGCTGGGCACGTTCCAGGGGGCCACTCTCGAGCCACCCCCGGGCGAGACCAGTCCGCTACCATGGGTCGTGCTTTCCCATGTAGCCGCATAAGCCGCACTCCGGCAGCTCCACAGAGTGGGGGGGGCATGCACCGTCCACAAACTCTGTCAGCTTCTCACGCCGAGTTTTCCATGCACAGTGTCTCGCTACTTCGATGCGTCGTAGTGCGGCCTCAGCCCTCTATCACATACTCAAAGGCCTACGCCAGTAGTAGAACACTCTAGAGATACAGACCGATTCGCGTTAGTATCCCAACAAGTTACAAATACGCACACAGTCCGCTCCTGTCGCCCGACCACCGTGCGGCCAGCTCCTTCCTTTGTCCCGGTCGTTGATCGGCCATTTTGTTTCATCTTCCGTCTCCGGCGCTCCTTATCTTTTTCACACAAAACTCAACCGCCATTGCTCCCGCGCATTCCAAAAGTTCACCAAGCGCAGTCAGTCCGTTCACACACCGACATGTGTTTAATCATAGGCACGTTGTTAAGCACTATTTCGCCAGGATCATTTCAGGATCTCAGGAGCTTCTCCAGATCGCGTCCTCCTACATGGCCCTCGTAGCCACGCCCCCACCACACATTTGTTTATTTCTAAATTGTTATTGTTTTTGATTTGCGCTCTGCACGCACCATCTCCCGTACCCCAATCCCTGCTTCCTTCTTCCTCGCTTCCCGCCTCCCTTATGGCCCACCGACCTGTGATTGGCCTAAGGCTGCCCGGAAGAGCAAAAAGGGACAAGGCCCTCGAAGCAGCCCCTCAGCTACTTGATGTGGTGTTGTGCGCTGGTAGGTAGGAGCCTGGGCTGCAGCAACCCTAAATTCATTTATTTTTAAATTGTTTTCATTTTTGATTTATGCTCTGTGTGCCTCATCTCACCTTCCCCACTTCCTGCTTCCTTCAAACCTGCTTCCTGCCTCCCCTCCGACCCACCGACCCGTGATTGGCCTAAAGCCGCCTGGAAGAGCACCGAGGGACTAGGCCCTGGGAGCAGACCCCTAGCCACTTGCCATGGTGTTGTGCACTGGTGGGTAGGTGCCCTGTGCTGCAGCAACCCCAAATACATTTATTTTTTAAAATAATTCGTTTTTGATTTCCGCTCTGTGCACCTCCTCTCCCCTTCCCCACTCCCTGTTTCCTTCTTCCCCGCTTCCCCCTCCCCTCCCGCCCGCTGACCTGTGATTGGCATACAGCCGCCCATTGTGACCTGGATGACCTCATTTGCAACATTCCTAGCCACTGGCTAAGGGCCACAAGGCGAAGGGCAGCTCCCGACTAAGTAGCTCCACTCGGTGTGTGCCCGTGTTTGCCTGGGACGCCTGGCGCAGACAACCTACTGCGACTGATAAGGTAAGTGTAGCCTGGGAGGGGAGTACAGCCATTACTGTACTCCAGTAAATCCCCACCACATGTATTACCTAATACCATATGCACCTAGCCTAATTATGTAACTGGTAATCATCGTACTTCCAATTGAATGTTTTATTAGGTGTAATAATTAAATCTAGGTGTGCTCCACTGCTCTACCAAAACTGAAACTAGGTGGTTTTGGACTGCTGCACCCAAGTCAAATATGAGTGTTTTCCCATTGCTGCGCCAAGTCAAATTTGAGTGTTTTCCCACTGCTGCATCCACATCCAATCTGAGTCTTTTCCCATTGTTGCGCCCAAATCAAATCTGAGTGTTTTCCCATTGCTGCACCCAAGTCAAATCTGAGTGTTTTCCCATCGCTGCGCCCCAGTCAAATCTGAGTGTTTTTCCATTGCTGCGCCCAAGTCAAATCTGAGTGTTTTCCTTTCCACATTTAAATCTAGGCCTTTTCCTTCACTCTACCAAAGTTAAATCTGGGTGCCCTATTGCTGTGCCAAGTAAAATGCGTGTCTCTATTGCGGCCCTAAAGTTGAATCTTGGCCTTTTCCCTTCGCTCTACACTAGTTCAATCTAGGTGTTTCTATTGCAGTGCCAAAGTTAAATCTAGGTGGCTTTCAACTGCTTCGACCAAGTTGAATCTGAGTGTATTTCCATTGCTGTGCCAAATCTGAATCTGTGTGTGCTCCATTGCTGTGCCAGAGTTGATTCTAGGCAATTTCCATTATTGCACCAAAGTTAAATCAGAGTGTTTTTGATTGCTCTACCAAAAACTCTAGGTAATTTTCCATTGCTGTGCCAAAGTTGAACCTGAGTGTCTTTCCATTGCAGTGCCAAAATTGATTCTAAGGGATTTTAGCTTTCACCCTTCTCCCTGCCATGTCGGCCCCAATTTAGCACACCCATTCCCACTCCTCCTACCTTCCCCGCCCCAAATGTGTCCTCTCTCTCAGCAGCCCCCGTCCCCACGCAGCCAAAATTTAATCATACAAAAGGTGACTGGGGCAGCTCACTGGCGCACCACTCGTCAGAACCCCTTCAGTACTCACCAGCCCCGTCTCACATAACTCACCCTGCCTGTCCAACTCCACCCAACCCCCCCCCCACTCTGCACACCCGCAAAGAAATAAGGCAGCTTAGGCTGCTCACTAGCACACAACCCCATCAAACCCCATTTTTACACCCCAGCATACATTTCACACTATAAACCACCCACACCTGCTTAACCCACCCTCACCTCCACCCGTGGCAATGTTGCACTGCCCCTCGGCTACCGTCTCACTGCCCTCGACCCCACCCGCTTAGACACCTAACTCACACTTCCCCTCCCTCAGTGCAGCATGAGCCGCCCTGGCCAACAGAGACCCATCAGCAAACCCTCCTACCCTCAAACACACTCCTGTGCCCCTCAAACACCCCACAAATCACACAGGCCGTTCTCATCGCAGAGCGCCACCGACACATTGCTCTCCCCTTGTCCTTCACAGGGCACCCCTTGCTCCTCCCCCTAACCTCCCCAGCGTTTCCGCCCACTCCCAACCCTACCCTAGCCCTTTTCACCTCTCCTTCAAAACACCCATCCCAGACCAATATCCCTCTATACCTCCATCCTTCAGAACTTCCCACCTTCACTCAGACATCCCTGCTCCCCCCATCATGCCCATCCCGCTACCACTCCCGAAGCTGACCATACACCAGAATTCTCTCTTACTATCCTGCATACTCATCAACAGCATATTGGTTACCAAAAACAAACACAACATCTTTGACCTCATAGCCACCGAAAATCCAGACATCCTATTCATCACTGAAACATGGTTCACCGATGTCTTCAACCCGATCGCACACAAGGCCTTCCCGCCTGGCTACTCCCTGCTCGTATATAACAGTCCCAGCAGAGCGGGGGGGTCTAGCCATCCTCCACAACCAACACCTTTCAGTAATATCCACAGAGAATTTACCTTGCAACACTAAATGCAAATCTATTCTCGCTAAGTTCCACCTCAACCCTTCCATCACCCAGTTTCATTCTGCTATATAGGCCTCTCGGCTACAACCAAAATTTCACTGACTCTCTCTGTGACTGACTCTCAACAACACTGATCCAGCACCCCATGCTCACTTTGCTAGGAGACTTCAACATCTGGTTTGAAGTTCCAGCCAACCTCATGACCCGCTCCCTCACCGACCATCTGGAAGCTCTCGGCCTAACACAACTGATTTCCCACCCGACCCACATTGCAGGACACAGTCTCCCCACTCCTGCCTCGCCCCCTCATTTGGACTGATCCCCACGCTATACCTTTCTCACTTTAACACCACTCTCCCATCCTACCACTTCCAGCAAACATCTCAACAACCACCTCAGGCACCCACCCTCTCCGGAAATAAACTCATCATCAACCCAGACCTGGCCAATGCGCTACTTCACACACTACCCGATCTCTCTCCCAATGGCTCTCCATAGCTATGACCCCCTCACAACAACCCATCGCTCCTCCCTACAATCAAGACCACAAAAGTGGTACACACTAAAAGTGGTACAGCCCTTCCCTCAAAGCCCTCAAGCATTGTCTAGAGCAAACTTGGAGTACCAACCTTAACCGACGATACAAAACAGCCTTCGTAAGACTGAACATGGCATATCTTTATGAAATCAAAAAAGCAAAAAAAAACTATGGAAACAGAATCTCCAACTCCAAAAATCCATACAGGGAACTCCACAAAATCCTAAGGAATTTGAATTCCCCTAGCTGCTTAATCACCCCCTCCCCTAAATTACAAACTCTCTGTGATGAACTTCCCAACTACTTTCATAAAGTTGCGCTTGAAAGACATCGTACCATCACCACAACACTAGCTTGGATCTTGCCATCTACATCCGCCCTTCACTCAGTACGAACATTTCACCGCCCTCCCTGCCAGATTTCTCTTCATTCACACCTTTTTCCCAGTCTGATTTTTGTAATCTACGAGCACTTAGCGGAACTTCAGGCTCACCTGAAGATTCCTGCCCACTTCCCCTTCTAGAAAATAATCCTTACCATCTACCTGTGCTGGCTGCGTAGCCCGCTCCATCATAAATACATACCTCTCATCTGGCACCTTCCCAGAGGCATTAAAAACCGCCACTCAAAAAACCCAGCCTCGACCCTCTCCCCATCAAGCTACCACCCAATCTCCAACACCCGCTTCATTGTTAAACTAATTGGCCGCGCAGCATATAAGCAACTCGGCCTCTTCACAGAAGCCAATAGATTCCTCGACCCAGCCAAATCAGTCTTCTGTCCCCTCTGTGGGATAAAATCCTCTCTGGTCTCTGTCTGGGACGACGTAAAAAGAACTGTCGATTCAGAAGAGTGTGCTCCGCTCATCCTCCTGGATCTATCCGTGACCTTTGATACCATCAACCACACAATACTCACAAACAGGCTCCTCACCCTAGCCATCAAATATTCTGATCATAATTGGATCACCTCTTCTATTTCCAATCGCTCGCAAATCATTCTCCTCCCAGCTTTCTCCTCTGCCCCTCACCCGTCCCAAAAGGGGTGCCACAAGGAGCCTCCCTTTCACCCCTCCTCTTCAACCTCTACCTAAACCCACTGTCAGCTCTTATCCGCTCACAAAGCTTACTTGATACAACACACAGACGACACCCAGATCATTTAAAAAATGTCCAAGGCTCCAGCCTCCCCACACCCGTAGCTCGCCTCTTGCCTCTAGGATATCAAACTATGGATGACGACCAACCACCTAATCCTCAACCCAGGCAAATCAGAAATCCTAATATGCAGAAAAACCTCTCTGATTCCCCAACTTTTACCTTGGCAAATATCCCTGGGAGCCCCACCTACCGCCTCCACCTCTGTTAAAAATCTTGGATGCACCATGGACGCAGAAATATCTTGCTCCAAACACATCAACTCCATATCCAGAAACTGCCACTTCCACTTAAGCATCCTAAAACAAATCTTTCCCTACCTCTTCTATCCTCAAAGAGTCTCTGCAATACTGACCATCATTATCTCCTGCCTAGACTATGCCAACTCCCTCTAGCTCGGCATCCCAGCATGCCAGCTCCGGAAACTCCACTGAATCCAAAACTCAGCAGCCAGGCTGACCCTTGCCCCCTTTCCAAGAGAACATATCACCCCACCCTTAGAGTACTACACTGCCTCCCTGTTAGCCTAAAAGCCATGTGCATCACACACCAAGCCCTCCATAAGATAGGACCTGAGTTCCTTCAGAAAGAAATCATACATTACGAACCCCCCAGAAACCTCTGATCGGGCTCAGCTCTCCTCCTCACTATTCCCCCTTACCACTCCACCAGAGTTGGCGGCTCAGCCTTCTCTATCCTAGCTCCCACCATCTGGAACACTCTCCCTCAGCACATCCGCCGCACACAGAACTACCTTTTCTCCCAACAAGTCCTCAAAACTTGGCTTTTTGCTGCCTTGTATTTTCCTGAAACCTCTCTCTTAACCTTCTAATACCCAATCCTAACATTGGAACACTCAGCACCAGGCAGCGCCGGTTGCATTCACTGCAACCCCGACCTCTCAGCACCTGGCGGCGTTGGCGGCAATCATGGCAGCCCAGACCATACTCACTATCATACAGCAATCATGACCCTGGTTTCCGTCAAACACCACTAGCTGAAACACAGCCCTTCATATGTGAAAGGTCACAGTATTGATTAGTCACTACACCAGGCATGTACAGAAAAACAGGCAAATCGCATTCAAAGTGGTTGTGATAGAATCACCAGCATCACAATCGGACAAATTGGGATGCACTGCTGGGAATTGTCATGGGAGTAATGGAGCCATGGCCATGCCTTGCGCCAGAAGGCTGGTGGGGATCTCTCGTGCATTACTCTAGGAGGGCAATCAGGAAAGAGCCCCAGAATCGCACTAGAAGGACATGAGGGATATGCAGGTATTGCGTATGTATGAACTATAAGATGGGCTGCCCTTGATAAAGGTAACAATGGAAAAGGTGCAGTAAGCACACAATATCTGGGTAGACTCACCATGCTACCCGCCTAGAAGATCCTGGAGGTACAACCTGTGCTCCTCTTGTTGCAAATTGTTGGAGCATCGACTTTCGCTGTTGCTAACCGTTTTGGCGCAGCCACAAGAACCGACAGAAGAAGCCATGCTTTTTTTTTTTTTAGAAATCTTTTTATTATTTTGCAAATCCAAAGACCATACAACACAAAAAAAAATGAAAAATACCCTGTCAGTCACTCCCCTACAGCTGTCTGTCCCGTCCAGGGACAGCAATAAAACAATTGCTTACACTTTCCATATCAAGATACAACATTACGCATCTCCCCAATGGCATTTTAGCAACTCATCCACGATAGATCAGTTCCCCTCCTCCCACTTGCCCCAAATTTTCATGGCTTTGGTGGGGCAAACCCGTGCGGTATAAATCCAGTGTTCCACTGCCGTACACACGTCCGTGTCCGTGAGCCCCATTTCTGTGCTATATTGCATTTTATTAAGCCACATGCAGTGAATTAAAACAGTTTCTCCCAGCTGGCATTGAATTCTTTGCCCGGGATGCCTAGTAACAGCTATTTGGTGTCTAAGGGTATCGTTTTCCCCATTACTTCAGACAGTCGGTTACAACATTGCCTCCAAAAAGTGTGGATCCTAGGACATTCCCACAAGATATGTATTAAGGAGCCCTCCTCCCCCGACATCGCAAGCAGTTCGGGTCTGGGGTGTGGTTCCACCTGTATAATGCCACCCTAGGGTAATATATTCTATGCAATATCTTTAGTTGTATCAAGCGAAGCCTAGAGCTGATCGCAATTTCCCTTGGATGCATTAGGGCCAGTACCCAGTTTTCAGGGTCAATGCCGCCCACATCTACTTCCCACTTTAGTTTCAGATTTGACAAGTCTGGGGTAGCAAAGGCCGTGATTGCCGAGTATAGGGTGGATGTGACTTTAGTGGGAATACGCTCCACCTAAAGAGTACGCTCTAGGGGAGTGTTCTGGGGCATGTCTGTAAGTAAAGATTGGTATCTGTGTAGTGCATGGGTCATTTGCGCATAGTGGTACTGTTCTGTGTCTGGGAGACTGAATTTAGTCTGTAGTGCTTCGAAAGGGGCGATCTTACCCTCACTCAGGATGTCCCCTATCGTTTCGTTCCAAGCCTCAACCCATTTCGGCCATCTTGGCAATTTGCTTGGTTCTGCGAGGTGAGTGTTATTCCATAAAGGTTGGATCTGTGTTACTTTCCCCTCCCACCCGATGTACCTATGTGCTCTCTTCCATATCTCGATCATGTGTACCTCCATCGTCTGTGGCGGGGGGTACAAAAGTGGTTGGAGAAGCCATTCCCTCTGTGTCATATTGTGTAGTCCCCGCCTTTTGAATTTGACGTGCAGCAATTCCCCATCCCTGTGAAATATATTGTTTACAACCACCATTTGACTGGCTCAATAATAAGTTTGAAGCCACGGGAGCCCTATTCCACTTTCCCATACTGATCTCTGTAATGTGCTGAGGGCGATACAGGGTTGTCCCTCTCCCCAGAGCAGCTTCCTCAAGCTGCTGTCTATCCGATTAAATTCTGTGTCTGGGACTAAGAGCGGGGCGTTTTGTAAAATGTAGAGGAGTCTTGGGAGCGCTAACATTTTAAAAAGCGCTGCCTTGCCCAATAGTGTCGTAGGGAGAAGCATCCAATGTCGGACATCATTGACAAACCGGTTGACAATCGGGTATAGGTTATCAGGTACGTAGTTCCCAACGTCCCTTGAGATCTGGATTCCCAGGTAACCAAAATCATCTCGCTCAGTTCGGTATGGGCAATACGGTGGCATAGCATGTTCACCTCCCTTCACCGGGAAGAAGACAGACTTCCCCCAGTTGACCCTCAGACCCCTAAACATTTCATAGCGTGCCAGCATGTCCATGACTACCGGGCAAGTGTGGGCTGGGTCGCCCGAGTATATAAGGAGGTCGTCAGCATATAGGGAGAGTCTGTCCTCCCCTCCCTCCGGCCAGCGAAACCCCAGCCACGCATCAGACTGACGAAGCCAGTGCACCAGTGGTTCCATGGCTAGGGCAAACAGGAGTGGGTTCCCCTGCCCAGTGAGAAGGATCTGGAGGGCCACCCATTGACCCTAACCTCTGCATGTGGGGCATTGTAGAGTAATTTCACCCATTCCAGAAAGACTTCCCCAAAACCCATCCTGCTCATGACCTCCCAGAGGCTTTCCCAGATTACTGAATCGAACGCCTTCTCAAAGTCGATCGCTAGAAAGGCAAGTGGAGTATCTAAGATTGGGGCCCGTTCCAGAAGTAAGTGGAGTTGCCATATGTTCATATATGTGGATTTACCTGGCATAAAACCGTACTGATCGGGGTGGATGAGCGAGGGCATAACGGCCTGCAATCTAGTGGCAAGGAGTTTTGCCAGGATTTTCGCCTCACCATTAATCAAGGAGATTGGCTTATATGAGGCACACAGTTACGGGGGTTTTCCCGGTTTCGGGCTCACCACTATGCTTGTCCTTCGCAGGTTCGGGGGTAGAACTCCTTGGTCTCTGCTATCAAGAAACCTCTCCCAGAGGAGGGGCGCCATGGTTTGCCCGTCCAACCTCTTCCAGGTTTCCACCGCGATGGCGTCCGCTATTTTGTAGTCGGTTAAGTCCCTATCCAATGGGATCCGTTGCGCCTCTGACTGCTGAGGAATCTCAATCTCATTCAGTATCGAGGGGTCCACCGGTCAGTTGAACCCTTATAAAGTGTTGCATAATAGTGTACACATGCCTCTGCTATTTCAGAGCCCTGCTGTACCAGTATGTGTTTTGCGCTTGTAATTTATTTAACATGTCTATGACCCTCATCCCTTTTCTCCAGCCAGGCCAGAAGTTTGCCTGCCTTCTCTCCTTGTTCATATATACGCGCCCTCGCCACTTCGTGTGCGTGCCTGGCGTTATCCAGTGCTATGTTCCGGAGGCACTCTTTGGCTTTCAGGAGGGAGCAATGTATATCCGGACTGGCGTGCAATACGAAGCGTGCCTCCCAGTCATTTGCCCCTTGTTCGGCTTCCTTCACTTTCAGTAATTGTTCTTTTCTTTTGGTCGATGTCCAGGAGATGACTTCTCTCCAGAGCACCGTTTTGTAAGCTTCCCATATTACTGTGGGGTCATCGACCATAGGGGAGTTCATTTCAAAGTATTCCGTAGTCATCCCCTGTATATGGTCAACAAATTCAGAGAATCTGAGGAAATAACTATTCAGTCTCCACAATTTGGGGGGATTAGGCCTATTTGTGTTTACTTCTATTAACAGGGATGAATGTGGGCAGCATTTCGATATGTCTTCTGAGCTGGGAGAAAAATGTAATCTAGTCTAGACAGTGAAGCGTAAGCCACAGAGTGGAAAGAATTGCCACGCTTGTGAGGGTGGAGCTGTCTCCAAACCTCGCAAAGACCCATGGCTGACACGTGGCCAGTCTAGTGAGGGTATTAAGGCTACGACCGCGTGTGTGGGTACGGTCCGTGGCCGTATCCATTACATCATTAAAATCGCCCCCAAGAATCCATAAGTCCGACTGATGTTTTGCGTATATAGCCATTATGTCGTCTATAAGCTCCCTCCCAAGAGTCGGTGGTGCATAGATGGCCAGTATGCCCAGGGTTTCCTCTCCCAGTGTACCCAGCATCACCACAAATCTCCCTCTGGGATCTTGCACTACCGATTTTAGTGTGAGGGTGAGTCGTTTGTGCAGAAGAATCAATACCCCACGGGATCCCATGGTAAATCCAGCATGTAACGCTGTGCGGTAGGTTGTTTTACGAAAAAGCATGCAGTTCGTGCCTACCATGTGCGTCTCTGTAAGCAGGGCAATATCCAGAGTGTGTCTGTTCAAAAACTGGGAGATCAAGCAGCGCTTAATCCCAGATCCCATACCATTAACATTACAGGTCAGGAGTTTAAGGGATTTGCAAGCCATCGTGGGCTTCAAAGGGATGTGGGTGGACGCCATATGTTCTTTTGGATTATCTGGCAGTCATGGGAGATGCCTACTTGATATATTGCCCAATCTGGTTAAGTAAGCACACGGGGGAAAATGAACCGTCTCAGAACAAATATCAGTAACAACCTAATAACAGCCCTCCCTCCCCTTCCCCATACTCCACCCCAATCCGAAGCATCTATCGGCCTAACAATCCTTATCAATCAAACTACTGCAACAGCGGCAACCCCAAGGAGCTTAGCCTGCCCTAGGGCCACTCTCGGAGGACCAGGGCAGTGCTTAGAAGTCAGCTCCCAATCCCCTACTGGCAAAAACAGCTCCAAACCAGCAAAAAGGAAAGAAAAGAGAAGAAGAATGTGGGAAGAAGAGAGGGGAGGCGGAGAAAGAGTGTAAGAGATTCACTAGCATCTGCAGCTCTCGCCGCCCTTCTAAAAATTCCATGGCAGATTTGGATGTAGGGTTCGAAGAAAGTGATCAGGAGATCAGTTGTGCGTATCCTTACAGCCTCCCATAAATCGTTGTGTTGTCTTCACCCAAGTCGTTGCCTGTCGGGTTTAACTGCTTGTTCCGGGCCGACGCATTCCTGCAGTTCTGGAAGTTGCTGAGGAGGGTCATGGTCTGGCCGGGGGTGGGACCTCCTCCCCTGGCCCCTTGGTACCTGTAAAGAAGACCGGTGGGGGGGTCTGTACTTCTGCTCTCTATATGGTAGAGGGGAGGCACAGAGGACCCCAGCCAAGATTCTCTAATACGGTAGCGATGGACGAGCAATCAAGGCCTAGCTTCTCAGGAGGTGATGCAGGCTGGTTCTTAAGTACAGTGTATCCCCAAGCCCCCACAAAGGAATGTCCACACACTGTATTACTGAAAACACAGTCTTTATATAATTAATATTCAAGGGTTATGTACACTTATCACAATAACGCACTTTGTGCTCAGGAAAATCAGCAATGGTAAATATCTACAATTCTAAAGTGGTACCACTAATATTAGACCTCATTAAAGTGCATTCACAATACTGTAGAAATGGCACACAGATCAATAAGAAGGAAACCAGCAATAGAGAGAGGAGAGATAACAGAGGGTTGAAACAATAGGCAGAATACTGGCCCTTGCTACTGGACACAGTTCTGTGTGGAGATCCCCCCACCTGGGCAACCTGCAAAATAAAGAGATATAACCCCAGCCCAGTCCAGATATTGTTCAATAGTCTATTTTTCTCCTATAATGTTTTTACCCCCCCAATGTACCTGGTGGAGTCGAGTTCCTCGAAAAGGCGTCGACAAGCGTCGAGGGACTCGCTGTTCGGCGACGGGGAATCGACGGCCCTTCTTGAATGCCTTCCTTTTCAGGCGGGAGGCACGGGGCGTCGAACGTCCGTCGACGAACGAGGCCGAACGTTGTCGAAGAGGCGGCAGCTCCGTCCGAGCGGTGCTCGTCGGCGTCGGGGCGTCGGCGTCCTGCAAGGCGGAGGTGTGCGGGGCACCTCGATGACAATAGTTCTGGACCGCAAAGATTGTAGAGACGGGAGCCCAGCAAGGGCGTCGAGTCGTCCGAGTCTTTGGGGTCGTCGGGTGGCGGGAAACCCACCGGCAGGTTTCTCCTCGGCGCGTTGGTCGTCCTCGACTTTCTCCGGCAGGATAAGCGGTCGACGATGCGGTCGAGAGAGTCCTTCGATTGAATGTTCTTAGGCAATGGAGCGGACGGCTCCGATCGTCGGCGGCACGGCGTCAAGTGGTTCCCACGGCTGGGCAACACAACTTCGACGGGCCTCCAGCGGTTACACAGACCTGCGAACCCTGGTCGACGGCAATGGACTTCGACAGCGTCGATGTCCGGGTGCTTCACTTCGATCTCCTCGGCGGTCCCGTCTCGGGTCGGCAGCCTTTCGAGGGTCTGACTTCCAGGGCGCTTCGGCGAAGATTCAGCGGTGCTCGATGGTCCCTCGGAGCACGGGAAGAGGGCGCCTTACCAGGTCCTCTCTCGGGTCAGTCCTCGACGATTTCGACAACCTTCAGTTCCGTCGAAGCAAATGCCACAGCAAGTCTTCTTCTTCCAGCTGGACGTCGAGGATCAGCAAATCCAGTTACTCTTGAGTGGAGACTCAGCTTCTGAATGCTTCTGAACAATTTCCAGTGGTGAGAGGTCCCCAGATATACTATTCTGTCTCTCATCCACACTGCTGGCACACACACAGCAGCCAATCACACAGAAGGGCATTCATGCAGTCAGTCAGCCAATCAGGCACACAGTGCATTCAGGCCACACTCCTCCCTTTCAGACACTCACAACAAGGAATGTGGATTGGGACAAGTACCCAGCCATTCAACACTACACACTGCATTCAGGCCAGTTTCGGGCAGGGCTGTCTCAGTCTTTGTCTCTCATGCCAGAAACCAGACAACCACAACAAGGAGTGTATATTGGTCACACACTCCATTCACCCAGGTCCCACCCACAGGAGGTACCCACAACATACAGTCACTGGGAAGGCTCCAGTCAGTCTAGCTGGGCCTTCACAACAACACCATATATGGAACTTCCACCCAACAGCCAGTCAGGGGGAAGGGACAGAGTCAGGGCATCCCAGGACTTTGGGAAAACAAGACAACAGGCAATAGAAAGCAAGAGGCCACAGGGGCCATCTTGTTTCTATCAGGAATCAACTGATCCCAATGGCAGGGCCTGGGTATCCCAAAATGGAGGACACCCAGAGCACCTGTCCAATTCAGCATGGAGCTGCCACCAGCCCATACCCTGCTCTGTGGGCCACCCACAGGTGCCCAAAAACATACACTAGGGGCACAGGGTTGTACCCCCCCACCCATGGGTGCCATAAGGGTATCCCAGGGGTCTGTTCACCAAACCAAAAGAGAGAGCTGCACTGCCAGGAGTCCCAAATGGATTCCTGGGCAGAAAACATAACAGAACACACGATAAAAGGCAGAAGAGGACAAGGATTCAGAGGCCCTGTCCCTCTGATACATTTCCAGCATCACAGTCGCCCCCCCCAGACTGAGGTGGAGGGTGCCTAATCTCCCACGGGATAGACACCCTCATCCAGACGGTCAACATACCTTCTGGAAAGGCCATCTGCATTATCGTGACTCTTCCCTGGTCTGTGCTCTATGGTGAAGTCTAGCCCTTGTAGGCTAATCGACCACCTGAGCAATTTCGGATTCTCACCCTTCATCTGCATAAGCCACTTCAGGGGCTTATGATCTGTTTGGACCTTGAAGGTGGACCCCGTAAGGTAGGGCCTAAAACGCCTAAGGCTCCAAACTATACTAAAACATTCCTTTTCAACAGTAGCCCACCTAAGTTCTCTACCCTTGAGTTGTCTACTGATGAATATGATAGGATGTTCTCTCCCTTTGTCATCTAACTGGGACAAGACAGCTCCAATTCCGGTGTCGCAGGCATCCGTCTGGACGATAAAGGGTCGGCTGTAGTCAGGCGCACTCAACACAGGTGCCCTACACAGACTTTCTTTCAAGCCATCAAAGGCCCTCTGACAGTCTTCAGTCCAATTAACCTTCCTAGGCTGTTTGGGTGAAGTTAGAGCTGTCAGGGGTGCAGCTATGGTTCCATAGTCTGCCATGAAATTGCGATAGTACCCAGTGAGGCCCAAAAAGGCTCTCACCTGGGTTTGAGTAGTGGGAGTCTCCCAGTTCTGTACGTCCTGTACTTTACTGGAGAGAGGTTGGATTTGACCCCCTCCTACCTCATGACCAAGATAGGTAACTTTCCCCTGAGCTATCTGGCACTTGGTGGCCTTGATAGTGAGGTTAGCCCTTTTCAAGGCCTGCAACACCTTATCCAGATGTGTCAAATGCTCTTCCCAGGTGGAACTGTAGACGGCAATGTCGTCTAAGTAAGCCACACAAAAGGCTTCCAGCCCACTGAGCGCATGGTTGACCAATCTCTGGAAGGTGGCAGGGGCATTCTTCAACCCAAAGGGCATGACCCTAAACTGGTAGAGTCCCTCAGGTGTGGAGAATGCCGTCTTTTCCTTGGCATGGTCCGTCAGAGCTATTTGCCAATAGCCTGAGGTAAGGTCAAAGGTGCTCACAAATTTGGCAGCACCTATAGTGTCCACGAGCTCATCAGCCCTGGGCAATGGGTGCGCGTCAGTTTTGGTGACGGCATTGACTCCTCGGTAGTCCACACAGAACCTCCAATCCTTGGTACCCGCCGGGGAACTTGCCTTGGGGACAAGGACCACTGGACTGGACCAGGGACTGGTGGAGGGTTCAATAACACCCAGATCCAACATCTTGGCGACCTCAGCCTGGATGTGGTTTTTGACGGTATCTGACATACGATAGCTCCTGCTTTTGACAGGCACACTGTCACCAGTGTCAATTTCGTGCTTACACCACGGTGTAAGGCCCGGTGTCAGTGAAAACAGAGGGGCATACTGCTGGAGCAAAGCCCGGCAGGCCCTCTGCTGCTCTGTTGTCAAATCGGGAGAGAGTTGTACTCCCTCCACTGAGCCATCCTGAGGGTTGCTATGCAGCAAATCAGGAAGGGGCTCACTCTCATCCTCTTCTTGCCCTGAAGCTAGCAAGAGACATGAGACTTCTGCTCGCCTGTGGAAAGGCTTGAGCCTGTTGACATGGAATACCTGGGGGGCTACCCCAGAGGCTCCCATGTCCACCAGATAATTGACTTCGCCCATCTTGGAGATGATCCTGAAGGGTCCAGTCCACTTGTCTGCCAAAGCTCTAGGCTTGGTAGGCTCCATCACAAGGATTTCCTGTCCCGGAGTCCAATCCACTTGCGAAGCTTTCAGGTCATGCCAGTACTTATTCAATTCCTGGCTGGCCTTGAGATTTGCTGTTGCCTGACCCATCATTTGTGTCATCCTCCGCCTGAGGCCTAACACATAGTCCCCCACTTGCTTGGCGGGACCTGGAGGGGTGGCTTCCAAGCCTTCTCGGATCAAGGCGAGGGGCCCCCTCACGGGATGTCCAAAGAGTAACTCAAAGGGGCTGAAACCAACACCCTCTTGAGGTACCTCTCTGTAAGCAAACAGCAGGCATGGCAGGAGGAGATCCCATTTCCTCCTTAGGGGCTCTTCCAAAGCACCTAGCATGCCCTTGAGAGTTTTGTTAAATCTCTCAACCAGACCATTGGTCTGGGGGTGGTAAGAGGTGGAGAACTTGTAGGTTACCCCGCACTCTTTCCACATGGTTTTCATGTAACTAGACATGAAGTTGGATCCTCGGTCAGAGACAACCTCCTTGGGGAATCCAACACGGGTGAAAATGCCCAGGAGAGCCCTGGCAACCACCTTGGCAGTAACAGTCCGAAGGGGTATTGCCTCAGGGTACCTGGTGGCATGATCTACCAAGACCAGGATGAACCGATGTCCACCTGAAGTGGGAGGGTCAAGGGGACCGACGATGTCGATGCCCACCCTCTCAAATGGGGTGCCAACCACTGGTAATGGCTGCAGTGGGGCAATGACCCTGCCTCCAGTCTTGCCAGACAACTGACAAGTTGGGCAGGTCCTGCAGTGGGACTCCACCTCTACTCCCATCCGTGGCCAGTAGAAATGGGCAGAGAGCCTCTGCTTAGTCTTCTTGGTCCCAAGATGACCAGCCAAGGGCACCTCATGCGCCAACTGCAGTAGGAAGGGCCTGTAAACCTGGGGTACCACCAACCTCTTGCGGGCACCAGGTTCGGGCTTAGTGGGCTCACTAACAAGGAGCTCACCCTCCCAATAAATCTTGAATGTCCTAGGCACTTCACCTTGTGCCTGGGACAGGGCCTGTTTCCTCAGGCCCTCGAGAGAGTGGCACTCTCTCTGTCCCTTACAGAAGTCTGCCCGGGAGGGTCCCCCTTCAGCTAACAAGCATTGAAGGTCGGGATGATCCTCCGGGTTGAGAACCTCTCCCACAGGAGAGTCTTCTGTCTCTTCTCCCACAGGAGTTGAGTTTGGGTTTTCCGCTGGACCCAGCCCGTCCGGAGCATGGATCCCATTGGGTGCTGTCGGAACAGCAGGAAGAGAAGGTGTTCCCTCCACAGAGGTGGCCTTCTTGGTCTTCCTTCTTCTTGCCTTAGGCCTCGCCTTTGGCTCGGATACCTGACTCACAGCCAGACCCGGTGTCACCTGTGACCTAGTGACTGCAGCAGCAGTCATGGGAAGACCATCCGAGATCAACCCCAACTCTACTAGATCGTTTCCTAACAGAATGTTAGCAGGGACATTGTCCTGAACCAGGACAGGAAGCTTTGCTGTCTTGTCTCCAATCATGAGTGTGACTAGGGTTACAGGCGATAATTTGGGAGGCCCACCAGCTAACCTGGTGGTTCTCAGAGGAGCACCTACATAGTCCTCTGGCTTGAGCAGGGTCCTGTCCACCACTGTCATGCTTGCCCCAGTGTCTCTCAAACCAGTAGAAGGCTGGCCATTCAAGAGGACACTTCTCAAAAACCTACGGGTGTTCTGCGGGATAGTCGCCAGTACTTCTGCGTACTGGTCCCAGGCCCCAAGGGACACTAAGGAAATCTCTACTGGAGCACCAAATGTGATTCCTGTAGAGGAGGGGAGGACAGTGGCCTCCACCTCAGACACGGGGTAAGGGTAGGTCAGGCTGACAGCCTGTACTCCAAGTGCCTTACCTTTACACTTGGGGTCACCCCTTTTGTGATCCAGAGCCCCACAATCCCAACAAGTGCCAGGAGTGCGGGGTACGGTACTGGAACCACTGGGAGCCTGCTTTGCAGCAGGTGGACCACTACTCTTATTCCCACCCACAGAGGACTTATCCCCACTAGATTTTTGGGTCTTAGGAGAGGAAGGTTTTGGTTTACCCGACTGTGACTGCTTTTGGGACTCCTCAGCTTTCTGAGAGGCCCCCTTTTCTTTGTCCTTGTCCTTCCCACTGGAGTCCTTAGGGGACACCCGGTGGGAGACCCACTTGTCAGCCAACCTAGCCAGCTTAAAGGGGTCCAAAATGTTCTGGTCAGCCACATACTGACGCAGCTCTGGTGAACAGGCTTCAGAAAAATGCTCAAAAAACAAGAGGTGGGACAACTCAACAAAAGTTTTCACCTTGTATCCATCAATCCACCCCATCATGTTCATGTGCGCAGTACTCACCCAGTCAACCCAAGACACATTCTCTCTTTTCTTAAATTCCCTGAACCTTTTAAGGTATTGGGCAGGTGTCTTGCCAAACTTGGCAATCAAAGCAGACTTCATACACTCATACTGACCCCTTTCTTCCACACTCAGCTTCAGAATACAGTCATATCCAGTTTGAGGCACTCTGCTTAACAAACACTTAGCCCAATCTCTTTTATCTACATCATGAATTGCACAAGCCATTTCAAACGCTTCAATCCATTGGAGGATATCTGAACCCTCCACAAACACACCAACCAAATCTTTCATAAACTTGGTGGCTGGGGACCTGACACTCTCACTGGATCTAGCTGAAGTCTCCACTCTGGCTTTCTCTAGCTGGATTCTCTGACATTCAGTGTCCTGGCTTTTGAGTTCAAGGTCCTTATTTCTGAGTTCAAGATCCCTATTCTTGAGTTCCACTTGCTGTGCCAGCTCCTCTTTCTTAAGCTCAGCTTCTATTTCCAACTTGCGATATTCAAAGGCTAACTTCATCCTCAATAACTCAAGTTCCATGGAATTGCTGGGGTTTGGAACAGAGGCAGCAGGAATGGTGGCATTCCCAGAAACAGATTCAGCGACAACCCCAGGGGCAGAGTCCTCACTGGTTGCATCCCCCCCTTCCTCAAGAGTTTCACCATCAGTCTGGTAATCCACCAGGGCAGCTATCAGCTCAGCCCTAGACTTATCCACAAAGTCTAACTCCCTGGCTTCACAAGCACTCTGGAGAGCCTCTAAGCTCATCCGAGTCAATTTACCATTTGCAATGGCCTCCATTGCTTGTAATGCAGTTATTTGGTACACACCCAAACCTTAATCTAATAAAAGTGCGGATATTTTGTAAGTGGCACGGTTATACACTGAGTCTTAAAACCATAAGCATCCCACCGCTGCCACCAGCTTTGTAAAGAAGACCGGTGGGGGGGTCTGTACTTCTGCTCTCTATATGGTAGAGGGGAGGCACAGAGGACCCCAGCCAAGATTCTCTAATACGGTAGCGATGGACGAGCAATCAAGGCCTAGCTTCTCAGGAGGTGATGCAGGCTGGTTCTTAAGTACAGTGTATCCCCAAGCCCCCACAAAGGAATGTCCACACACTGTATTACTGAAAACACAGTCTTTATATAATTAATATTCAAGGGTTATGTACACTTATCACAATAACGCACTTTGTGCTCAGGAAAATCAGCAATGGTAAATATCTACAATTCTAAAGTGGTACCACTAATATTAGACCTCATTAAAGTGCATTCACAATACTGTAGAAATGGCACACAGATCAATAAGAAGGAAACCAGCAATAGAGAGAGGAGAGATAACAGAGGGTTGAAACAATAGGCAGAATACTGGCCCTTGCTACTGGACACAGTTCTGTGTGGAGATCCCCCCACCTGGGCAACCTGCAAAATAAAGAGATATAACCCCAGCCCAGTCCAGATATTGTTCAATAGTCTATTTTTCTCCTATAATGTTTTTACCCCCCCAATGTACCTGGTGGAGTCGAGTTCCTCGAAAAGGCGTCGACAAGCGTCGAGGGACTCGCTGTTCGGCGACGGGGAATCGACGGCCCTTCTTGAATGCCTTCCTTTTCAGGCGGGAGGCACGGGGCGTCGAACGTCCGTCGACGAACGAGGCCGAACGTTGTCGAAGAGGCGGCAGCTCCGTCCGAGCGGTGCTCGTCGGCGTCGGGGCGTCGGCGTCCTGCAAGGCGGAGGTGTGCGGGGCACCTCGATGACAATAGTTCTGGACCGCAAAGATTGTAGAGACGGGAGCCCAGCAAGGGCGTCGAGTCGTCCGAGTCTTTGGGGTCGTCGGGTGGCGGGAAACCCACCGGCAGGTTTCTCCTCGGCGCGTTGGTCGTCCTCGACTTTCTCCGGCAGGATAAGCGGTCGACGATGCGGTCGAGAGAGTCCTTCGATTGAATGTTCTTAGGCAATGGAGCGGACGGCTCCGATCGTCGGCGGCACGGCGTCAAGTGGTTCCCACGGCTGGGCAACACAACTTCGACGGGCCTCCAGCGGTTACACAGACCTGCGAACCCTGGTCGACGGCAATGGACTTCGACAGCGTCGATGTCCGGGTGCTTCACTTCGATCTCCTCGGCGGTCCCGTCTCGGGTCGGCAGCCTTTCGAGGGTCTGACTTCCAGGGCGCTTCGGCGAAGATTCAGCGGTGCTCGATGGTCCCTCGGAGCACGGGAAGAGGGCGCCTTACCAGGTCCTCTCTCGGGTCAGTCCTCGACGATTTCGACAACCTTCAGTTCCGTCGAAGCAAATGCCACAGCAAGTCTTCTTCTTCCAGCTGGACGTCGAGGATCAGCAAATCCAGTTACTCTTGAGTGGAGACTCAGCTTCTGAATGCTTCTGAACAATTTCCAGTGGTGAGAGGTCCCCAGATATACTATTCTGTCTCTCATCCACACTGCTGGCACACACACAGCAGCCAATCACACAGAAGGGCATTCATGCAGTCAGTCAGCCAATCAGGCACACAGTGCATTCAGGCCACACTCCTCCCTTTCAGACACTCACAACAAGGAATGTGGATTGGGACAAGTACCCAGCCATTCAACACTACACACTGCATTCAGGCCAGTTTCGGGCAGGGCTGTCTCAGTCTTTGTCTCTCATGCCAGAAACCAGACAACCACAACAAGGAGTGTATATTGGTCACACACTCCATTCACCCAGGTCCCACCCACAGGAGGTACCCACAACATACAGTCACTGGGAAGGCTCCAGTCAGTCTAGCTGGGCCTTCACAACAACACCATATATGGAACTTCCACCCAACAGCCAGTCAGGGGGAAGGGACAGAGTCAGGGCATCCCAGGACTTTGGGAAAACAAGACAACAGGCAATAGAAAGCAAGAGGCCACAGGGGCCATCTTGTTTCTATCAGGAATCAACTGATCCCAATGGCAGGGCCTGGGTATCCCAAAATGGAGGACACCCAGAGCACCTGTCCAATTCAGCATGGAGCTGCCACCAGCCCATACCCTGCTCTGTGGGCCACCCACAGGTGCCCAAAAACATACACTAGGGGCACAGGGTTGTACCCCCCCACCCATGGGTGCCATAAGGGTATCCCAGGGGTCTGTTCACCAAACCAAAAGAGAGAGCTGCACTGCCAGGAGTCCCAAATGGATTCCTGGGCAGAAAACATAACAGAACACACGATAAAAGGCAGAAGAGGACAAGGATTCAGAGGCCCTGTCCCTCTGATACATTTCCAGCATCACAGTACCGCAGCCCTGTCGGCCTCAATATGGTTTTCAGCCCATCTCCAGGCTTCCTGCGGGTCGTTGAAGTGCACCGTGGTCCTTTATGGTAAATGTTATGTTGGGCTGGGAACAGTAACCCGTATTTCACATTCAAGAGGGACAGCTGCCTTTTCAGAGGTTCAAACGACTGTGTCGCACGTTGTACCTCACGGGTGAAGTCAGGAAAAAAGGCAATCTGGGAGCCATTGTGCGTAATCGTGCCTTTTGCGCGAGCCAGCTGGAGGAGAGTGTCCCTGTCTCAGTAGTTAAGAAGTTTAGCAATTACTGTTCTTGGCGGTGCTCCTAGAGTGGGTCTTCCAGATGGCATCCTGTGAACCCTTTCTACAGCTCCATACTCAGCCCTTCCTTTCGTTCCGGGAGCCCAAGGGTATGCACGTTATTACGGCACAACCTGCCTTCTCCTTCGTCGACTTCTAGGCTCTTCAGGCGGGTCAATGTCTGTGACAGCTGTTGGTTGATTCCCCTGATATTGTCCTCCGTCCCTGAGATGCGCTGTGCCACCTCCCCCGTATGTGAAGTAAGGTTTTGCAGGTCATGGTGGAGAAAGGAAACCGCTGCCGCAATTCCATCTATTTTCATCTCCATGGAGGAGCGGGAGTTGGCTATGGCAGCCATCACATCTTTCAATGAGAGTGTGTCCTCTGTGGTGGGGGTTCCAGAGTGTGGTACTTGATCCGCCGGCAGAGGGGTACTAGTAATTGTGTACTGGTCCATCCTGCTTTGCATCAACGCCTTCTTAGGTTTATCTTTGCCCATATTGTGGGACAAAGGGTTATGTTGTCTGACGCCTTGGTGCAGGAATATCGCTGGCGCTTGGGAGTCCGTGTGGTGGTCAGATTGGCAGGGCTGGGGAGTTCCGCAGGCGGCAGGTCGATGGGTCTGCAACCCCTGTGGGGTGTCTTGTAATAGTAGCCCCTGCACCTGAGCGGCCAGGTTCTGTATAGTACTGTCTCTCAGACTGATTGACCTATGTTTTACGATATCTAGGAGCTCTGGAAGTTCGTCGTGGGCGGCAAGTTTTACCCAATGCCCCTGTCCTTGACTGTGCCCTTATCCTTAGGTTCCGGTATTACAGGCAAGTGAGTCGACCCGGGCTGCGCTCATAGATAGGATGTGTTACACCTGTTCAAGGATGCCACTGTTTGTAGTGCCAGTCTGTGTGCTTCCCTGTGTCTCTGGAGCACCGCCTCCAAGGTGTCCGCACTCACTGCAATATTATTAGGGTGTTGTTGTATGTTCGGCATCTACAGTCACGTACGCTCGCCTGTATCATCCGTCGTGCTCGTGAGAGAGAGCCCTTTGCGGTAACGGTCACGCCGTAGATGTAGTATTACAGTGCGTGATTGAGGGTTCCTGGTTCCCCCAACATGCTGGATCGTTGCATTCAAGGGAGACCTGCAGCAGGCATGAACCCTACAGGGCAGTCTCGTGAAGGCGGCTCCTTCCCCTGTGCATTTCCGGTCGTGTATGATTCTTTTCCTAGTCTTGAGGACCTTTTTGATTTGGCATCCGGGAGATCCTGAAACTGTTGCAGGTTTCCGGTCAGCTCCGGTGCGCCGAGGTTAGGGCAGTATAGAGCAGTCCGCATTCGTGGCGATGTTCCCAGGGGTGGTGGTCGTGGTCGAATGGGCCAGGTTCAGGGTATCATCTGCCATCTTTGATCCTTTCACTGCTGTTGTGGCCTTGCAGGACAGTCTGGTGAAAGGAGACTCAGTCCTAACAACCTTCCAGTGTAGGTCTGCAGCAATAGATGGCGTTTTGCCCACTTTGTCGCGTTCCCACATAGATACAAAGCGTCAGGGTGCACCGATTTCACCCGCAAGTGTCACGGACAAGGGGCAGTGTCCAGGATCAACAAGGAGCGCAGTTTTTGGACTTAAGGGTGTGGCCGGCTGCAGTGTTCATTCACCATTTAACCCCCATTGTAAGTGCCTTAACAATTCGGGGGTGTGCAGGCTATATCCAGCAGTGCTCCTATTGTTTGGTGTGTTACATCATATGCCCAACCCCATTTTGCCCAACACCCCAATGTGGGGTCCTTTCCCTGATGCCTATCTTGCCACTATTGCTGTTGTCCCTGCTGGGGTCACACTACTGTTGCAGCGGTCTAGGGACAGTGACTGTATGTATTGCTGAGCGTTGATACCGCTGCGCTCACCTGTGGTCTGTAGATGGCGTTGAGGGAGGTTGACTCCTTGTACAGGATATCGCGCACAGGGTCCATGTTCCAGTGGAGCCCTCTTATACCAGGGTTAGTCCAGTATGAGAATGGGGGGTCAATTCCTCTCTGCAAGTCCTGGAGGTCCACCACGGCTCCCCACTGTCCTTAACTCGGGCCCAAGCAGATCGGGTGTGTTTCATGCACCAGCCTTACAAGATTCGATGGCCCTGAAGGTCTACTGCTGTCCTTGCTCGATCTGTGCCTTTTCCCAGCCCACTTCTTCAGGCTATGGTCCCGTCCTGCCGTGCCCAGTCCGCCGTTGCCTAGCTGCTTTGCGGGGATTCAGGGGGAACAGAGAACCTCAAGGGATGCTGCTGCGCACATTGCGTCGGGTGCGAGTCTCCTCAGGAGTTGGCCCCCCCTTCGGGGCACCCGTCTTCTATAATTACCACCGAGGCACACGGGGTCGCCGACTCCGTACCCGCATACGGGGTCTACAGGCCGGGGGATATCATCGGCTGCTGCTCTTACTTGCGTTCATGGCTGCGGCGCTGCGTTCGGCAGCCATCTCCGGGTCCTCCCACGTGGGTGCCCACGGCAATGCGCACCCGGCCAGGCGTGTTCTAGCAGGTAGGTCCGATCCCCTCCTCCAAGGCATGGTAGGCACAGACACTGATGCTGCGTGCAGGTTCAGATGCAGTGTTTTCGTTGTGGACAGAGTCTCTTCTGAGCCCGGGTAGCTGGCGGTGGCCATTTTGGGAAGGAGTTTCGCGCCAAGGAGGCACTTCAGTCCGTCTCTGTTTTCTCAGTCAGGAATAGTTCATCCTACTTCTTTTTCTCTCCAGTAGTGGTGTATGCATTCCCCTTTCGATGGTTGTGCTTTCTTCCCATATTCTTACCCGGAATCAGGATATTAAGCAGGATATCTTCAGCGATCGCAGGAGCTCCGACAGACTCACGTCCTCACAGCTCGTATGCTAGCCGCGCACCTAGAAGCCATACTTGATCGGGCTCATCAAACAGCAAATCACCACCAAATCTACTAGGTACACAACACATCACTCCGGAGGTCACTGGCCGCAGGCATGGCTACCCACAGACATCAGAATACAGAAAGGAATATGACAAAATTATACATGATATAGCATTTATAACGCGCCTATACACAAGTGTTTCAAGGCGCGATGAGGCAAGGGAGGGGAACAGAGGGAAGACAGACAACGATCTTACTGGGCCAGTTGTCATTCAGATTGCACAAGTGCATGGGAAGGGGACGGAGGAGAAGTGCAAGGAGGAAGGGGGGAGGACAGTGCAGTACAAGAGATAAGAAATAAATTACAATAAGTAAAAGTACGGCCAGCCGAGGGTAAGTGCAGACATCAGGTGTCAAGTGCTGGTAGTGGGACTGTAGGGATACAGAAACAATCCCCAAGTGCTGGGGTTGCCAGGAAGGCAGTGCAGGAGTGCGACTGGAGGGTGGGGTTGGATCTGGGCCCGAGATCAGGGGGTGGCCAGGTAACCAGTGCAATTTCAATGTCAGCCAGGAAGTCAGCAAGGGAGAGGAGGATCATACTGTTCACATAATTCTATCCTACTTACACCAAACTACGCCTCAACTCCTCTGACATCAGAATGCCGTCATGACCTTTGACAAATTCGGGCACATAGCGAGTCTCTAGCACTCACACCATCTCTTGACTCCTCTCAGCATCTTTCCACATGCCTGACTGCTTGGGTTGCTCTCCAGTCGGAGCCTGGCCAGCCCTGCTAAGCCTTATTTGGCCAAATACACACACACATTCTAATCTTACTCCATGACTTCTAAAGCTCTGGACTTCGGTCCACCAAGGTTGTACATTCAAAGTGGATTTATTTGAGGGAGAGGTACATAACTAAAATGAGAGGTAGAACAATGACATATGATATGGTATCTTTATGAGTACTATGGAGTATATTTAAAAAGGTTTTATTTCTTTTTTTCAAAAAAGGCTTCCCAAAGGAGTAAGTTTAAGATTTCACAAAATAATCAATTAACAAAACAGACAAACAGGCAAAAAGGCAAAATGTATCTTGCTCTTTCTTAGTGTGAGTCAGCTTTGTTCTTCCTCTCACAGCCAAGAATAGGCCATAAAGAAGCAGGAAGTGGGCTGGGGGCTTTAATATGCCACCGAAAACACCCTAGAGAGTGTAGGGCTCTGATCGGTTCACCATACCTCTCCAAGATAGTCAGTGATTCTGATTTAGTCACCAAACTTAAGTCTGCCTGTCCTAACAGGCAAAATTAATTGTAACTTCGGACTGCCTCTAATTCTCACAGAAATCTTTACCTCTGCAAACATCTGAATACGGGATTTTGATTGACGTGCAAGCTCCGCAAGATGGATGTTCGCCTAGCATTATTCTTCAGTGCGGACCTGGATTTTTTTTTATGACAAGAAACTCAGACTAATTCCTGATAGTTATATAGTGTCTTTGCATAGAGACTTCCACGTTGCAGCAATCTTAACAGAGATTGCTTTGTGTCCCACTTAATTACAAATCAGGCTGGCTGTGCTCATCTATAGATCATTCTGGGTTTTGAAATGAAGAAACCCTTATGTAAAAGAATTGCTTCTAAAACTTGAACCCCAGTAGACCAAAGGGTAGAACACTGAATGACCCTGAGATAGGCAGAGGCTCCAACACAGGGGACACTTGGGGTAAAGGTCTAGAGCCCGAGGGGTCACTAGAAGTGTGGCATCGGATTGAGAGAGAGAGAGAAAGCGCCGACCCAACAGTGTGACAAAGGCCTAGGGAAATTGTGATACTTAATTCCCACCAAAGAGACTCCTCATTTACATCAGGAATAACCCCTCCAGCCCTAATCCACATAGGTACTCCCAGAGGAACATTATGAGAGTAAGCCTTGAAACAACTGTTGGCGAATCCAAAAATGTTTCTATTATGTAAATTTGAACATTTAAAATGTGCTCGAAAGGCTGCAATCTCAGACCCTATGGCACTGAGGCTGTCCAGTGCCTCAAAAGAATAGCCAAAGAAAAGAGAGATGGGTCCAATTCCTTTGCGCCAATTGTCTTTATTTTGTTACAGATTCTTATATCAAAGATCTGGATTTGATACAAGTTCTTTGTTGACTTTTTGAAACAAATCTTTGTATTAACATGAGTTCCCTTCAAACATTTAAGTTTAAATGAACTTTCACATGTCTTCATGATTTATACATTGACTCGGTTTATCATTTGTGCCAAGATTGTTCATTTCCTTACTCAATTGAGCATGGTTAATAAATTGTAAGTTCCCTTGACCGTGTTTCCCCATCTTATATGGTCAGACGGTTCATCAGGAGAGGTTCAAACTGAATTGTATTGATACTTGAACCTGTAAATATTAGGGATGTGTGTATAAACACATGTGGACATTTTAAATGACTTTGCTACCAGATCTCTAACTTTTATGCTTTAATAATTGTTTTGCATTTTCATGTTTTGGGTGTTAACAATACGTGATGAGATATAGCCCAATCTTACCTTTAGGTCCTTATTCTTAATTAATCTGTTACGGTCATCTTTTTTTCAGAAGTTGTTTTGCATGATGAATATATTATAATTCCTCTTTAGTAAACATATAATGATGTCGCCATTGTCAGATCAGTTTTGTACTCTAATTATGAATATGATGAAGTTTTGTTTCTGGAAAGAGGGGGAAATATAAAACTGTACTTGTTGCTCCCTCTGTTGTATATTGTATATTGCTATTTTGTTTAAACTTCTTGATAATCAACTCAAAATTACTTGCTTGTGGAATGCTATTTTGTTGGGCCAATAACTTACCTTTAGAATTCAGTTGACTGTACACACTCAGATTTCCTCTCAGTGACATTTCAGCCTAACTAGTCCCAAAATGGCCGCTTAATATATGTACGTGATGACGCAGTCATCTCACAGACTCCATTTTCCATTGGCAAGCCATTTTTTTATATATAGACATCTCTCGATTTTGAAATTTGAAATTGCTATTTATGAAACGCTGTGTTGTTAATGGATGCGTTTGCTTAAAGCATATATTTGGCTCGTAGATACTTTGAAAACAAGGAATTTGTATATATATATATTTCTTCCGGTTTCTTCCCACATTTTATATAGACTCCTTAACTTAGAATGGCAATTCGATAGGTAAATTAATAGTACTCTAAGAGATCTAGATAATTGCTCATACTGCTAACTAAAGTCAATTGATTATGTATTGATTATGTATAGAGACATCTGCTAGATGATGTCTGTCTCTAATTCATGAGTATGATGGAAGGCTGAAAGTTCACACTTTTGTACTAGATATTAACAAAAACAAAACACATGGCATTATATTAAAACAAATAATAGTTCAAACAAATAATAGTTCATAAACAGTAATGTATCTCCATATCTCTGTTTAGGGCCTAGAGGAACAACATACTAGTAGAATCCATAGTCACAAACAACCTATTACTATGGTCTAAGGATTATTGTCATCTTTCCCAAAGTTGTACAAACAAAAACGTCACCGACAAGCATGGCAATGTGAGGTTTCACCCCAGCAGCCGCTGTCACCAGTAGTCACTGTAACCTGTGGCACCCAAACTTGTACAAGAGACTTTGATAGGACATGTATTATCGTGCAAAAAATGCAAGGTCCCGTAGACTCACAAAACCAAATATCTGTACTGGTTTGATGAACTAATCCTTCAAGTTTCAACCCACATTGCTCGTGGATGCCATCAGCAAACACTCAAAATGCAGACTTGCCACTAGAGCACAAGCACTTACAAGACTGGCATGCAGCAAAGTTTCTAAGGAACAAAGAATCAAGACTATTGTGAGGGGTCATAAATGAAAGCCGGACACAAAGTTGTCATGTTTTTGGTTAAATACTTTTATTCAACTGAAATGGGATGGGAAAATGCCTCTCTGAACTGATTCTAAAGAAAAGTCTCCCTACCTAAAAAACAAAAAACTAAGGATCTGTCTTTGTCAGGATGTCACAAGGCAAAAAGCTGTCCTTGAGGCCAAAACAATCTATCCTGACCCTCACACTAAAACAAATGAGAAGGTGATAAGGGAAATGTCTTTAACCTGGTATTTGCAAAAGTGTTCTCAAACGGTTTATAGTCAAAAAGTCGAAAACATAATGTCGAATAGCAAAAATGTCGAAAAAAAAATGTCGAATGTAAAAAAGTCGAAAAACCATACATATAATAGGAAAAGTCATAATTTCGAAAAAAAAATGTCGAAAAAAAATTGAAAACCCAAAACACTCTTTTTTTTTTTTTTACCCAGATAGTAACATTTATTATGGGGGGGGGTCCCCCCCAACCCCCCATCCCAAACCCCTACCCCAACCCCCCCCCCTCCTCCCCATCCCCCCCACCCCCCATAGATATACCTTTAATTATTTTAAAAAAATCTTTAATATAATATTAAATAATTAATTAATTATTTAAAAAACCATCCCAAACCCCTATCCCCAACCCCCCCCCCCATCCTCCCCATCACCCCCACCCCCCATGGAAATACCTTTAATTATTTTTAAAAAAAAGTTTAATAAAATATTTATTATTAACACATAAAATCGAAAAAAGTCAAAAAAAAGTCGACATTTTTGTTTTTCGACATTTTTGTTTTTCGACTAAATATTTTCGACATTTTTACTTTCGAATATATTGTATTTGAAATTATGACTGGATACCTTCTCAAACGGAAACAGAATAGCTCCAACGTAAATGTTCTCCAAATTGGGAAGGACCTTAATTCCAGAGGGTGATCCCTTCCTCTGAATTCTTCACTGGTATCACAAATGTCTCTGGGTCTAACAGTTCCTTTGTGTCTTACTTGGCCCACAACAATCCTGTTGGACAAACACTGTTCAGCGTTATAAGTTCTTCTTTACCAAAAAGTTTCTTTTTGTAGCACAAGTTCCTTCCTTGTTTAACAAGCACTGTTGTCTGGTGTGCTCCCCTGCCAAGACTTCTCTTGTGTTCACAACTGCCTGGTATACTCCCCTGGTAGGATTTATCTTGTATTAATTCTTGTATTCACAACTACCTGGTGTATGCTAGCCAGGACTTTTCTTATCTTACAGTCTTTCTTTATCCCCAAGTAGCAGATACCTGTCTGGTTGGCTTAGTATATCTACTTGGCAAACAGTCTTCTTATTACTTTACTTTCAGTAGTTGAAATCTCTATTATTTCGATTCATAAACATACTTCTTGTCATTACACTTTGTATAACTTCACAATGTTCTATTTCTTTTTGGCATGGCCGCCGAAATCTCCTGGTGTCCCCACTCTGCTCTGGCAGATTCACTGGTTTTCTGCAGTGTTTTTGGGTGTGCTTGTTAGGCAGAATTATACGCAGTACCCTTTGGGAACCCCACACACAATTAAGACTACAAGTGACAGTACAAATTCACCTTTGGTACAAGCCGGTACTTCACAGAAAAAGTGGTAGCGATGGCTGAGCAGCCAGACCTCAAGAGCAAGTGAGCATTATCAATAGTTACACAAAGGACAGCAATTACTATGATTCAAACAAACACTGACTCAAGGTTTCTGAGGAAAAGAATATACATTTATTTACACATCAGTTGTATAACATCTCACTAAAGTAAAGCAGTTTAAAAACTACTCCCAATAGATTCCAGACAAGTTGAGGTCACAAATGAAGTGGGAGCAAAATGGCACTCCAGCAATTCAAAAGGGAGGGAAAGACAAAGTTAGGCAGAAATTGAGCAGCACCAACAGGTAAGTAAGCAGGGCAATCTAGAAAGAGGAGCTACATTGATGGAATCAAATCAAAAAGGGTTAGGGCAAAACTCTTTTGCTCAAGATCACACAGCTCAGGGTAGTTCGCGGTTAAGTCTTTGCCAAGAGTTCCGGACGACGCTGGTTGGTAGAAAAGTTAGTTTAAAGAGTAGGGAAGGAGTAGCCCTCGGATTGGAGAAAGATTTCACACACTTTCACCGCGGCTGGACGAAACGAATAACCGGATTTGCAGAGTACCTTTAAATCGAGAAGACGCTGTAGCTGAGGCGGACGTTCCTGGCAGTTCCTGCAGGCTTGCGGTTCCTGAAGCGACTGTCGGACTGACATGAAGTAGAAAAACTGGAGGGTCCTGCACTGCCCAGGGAAGAAACCAGCAGCAGAGAAAAACAACAAATAAAAGGTGCGCTCCTTAAAACCCAAGCAGGGTCCAACCTTCCTGGCTATTCGGTTCACTGTAGCTCTGTCCAGCAAATTCGACCAGAGGAGGGAGTCCTGGCTTGCAGTTTGAGTGAACTGGTTGGTCCTACCAGCTCAGGGGAAGAAGATTCCTGGTAGATCTTCTCTGTCATTGGAGCTTGAAGATTCGGACCTGCAGCAGGGCTTCACCGGGCGGTTCAGTCGTTGTAGGGGTCCTCTTCTGTCAGCTCCTCGTCAGTTCTTTCGTTCCAGTGACGACTCTGGTTTTCCAGACCCAAAGACCTGCTTTTTATGCAGTTTTCCCCCATTCACACAGCCTGGCTGTCAATCACACAGCAGGGTGGCTGTCCCGCTGGAACAGTCACCACAGCCAATAATTTCGGGGTGCGACATGGGTCTCCAAGGAGACCCTGTGCAGGGAGTCCTAAACCCCTCCCTCACATCCTGTCCCCCCCAGACATACAGGTGCATAAGGAGGGCTTCTGCGTAGAAGCCTGCAAAAAGACGATGAACAAAGGAATCAAACCTGGTTTGGCGAGCAGAGTAAAACACGAGAAAGACTTTTACAACAAGAAATGACGAATGTACCCAGCCGGAACCGAAATAAAACATACATGGTCTAGCGGGTTTAAGTTCGAGGCTACCAAGATAGCCTAAAACAATGGCAATGTTATTTAAGATAACCACGGTAGGAAAAATAGGGTAGTTACCACTGCCACCAGCCAAGTCTTGATGAAAGGGGAGCGAAACAATGCTCCAAGAGAAACAGACAAAAAGGGATAACTAGTAACCCTTTCCAGTACTCTATGTAAGATAAGGTGTACTGGGTCTGGGGTTTTACAGAGGCTAATAAAGTTAATGGCAACTTTATGTGTTCTGGGAGACAGTAGTCAGTCCCAGAAAATGGAGTCTGAGTTGGGAAGTCTAAAAGACAACCCTGTGTCACTGCACTGAAGATGCTGTGTAACACACAGTAAAAAGATGAAGCCTGTGGAGTAGGTGAGGCTCCACAGTCTATGAACACAGAAATGTTAAACACACAGCAAAACACATGTAAGAGTGGGAAAAAAAGGCTCACACTCTTAGCAGGTGAGAAAAATAAATCCTAGAGATCCAGCAAAGCTGCTGAGGGACTCAGTAGGTAAGGGAAATTAGCCCTTCTGGAGAATTCTCCCTAACAGTGCTCCCGCTTACGCGGCGTACCTTTGCCACCTGCTTCCCACCCTGGACGGCACACATGGCCACAGGCCGCAGAACATGAAAACCACACATGTTGGGGGCAATGGGTCACTTGACTGACTTATGTCCCTTTGGGACCTATAAACACAGGGGCCCTGGTTGCACTCAGTCCTGGCGCCTTTGGCGCCAGGCTCATATAGAGATGTGAGCAGGAACACTTTATTTCAGTGCAGGAGTGCTTTTACTTTATTTCAGTGCAGGTGTGCTTTTGTTTTACAAGAAACTTCCAGGAGCTGAAAGCCTTTATTCCAGAGAACATCCTCATGTGCTGACTCATCGGGTATGGCTCCCTAGGCTTGGTCTTTATGTGCTGACTCATCGGGTGTGGCAGGCAGGCTGAACCTGGTGGGCGTGGCTTCAGAAGCTCAGCTATATAAGCTGCTCCATCCTTAAGGCCGGTGCTTCGGGTTACTGTGCAGTCACGTACAACGTGACGCCACCGCCGCTTGGACCAGTTTACTTACCTTTGAAACCAGGCGTTTTCCTGCATATTCACCTCCAGGAAACCAGTGCTTCATCGCTTCATCTGCAGACTCATCTCCTGACATCCAATGATCTTGAGCCCGATGCCGCAGCACCGCACTCCGCATCCACGAACTCTGACCCTGTGAAGAAGAAGAAAGACAAGGTTAGAACATCCATCCTAGGGCCGCGCTTCATTTGAATCTCACGCGCCCCCTTGTTAACAACTTACCAGCTACTGTACCGCTGCAGCTTCGTTCCTCATTCCCTCTGGCTGTCGCCTCGAGCTCCGCAGCTTCTGCCGGGC
Source organism: Ambystoma mexicanum (assembly GCF_040938575.1). Lineage (NCBI taxonomy): Eukaryota > Metazoa > Chordata > Amphibia > Caudata > Ambystomatidae > Ambystoma > Ambystoma mexicanum. The sequence goes on along the minus strand of NC_090929.1, from coordinate 1,265,363,095 downwards.
CGGCAACATCACCTGCAAGGGAAGAAAGCAAAAGAGCAAACATCAAAAGTGGAACGGACAGCAATACAAGACAACGAACTTTACAACAAAAACAGATGAGGAAAGACAAAGGCAGACAGGAACACTTAACTGAAGTATAGTGGCTTAGTCGCAGCAGCACTGGACTACCACATGCAAGGGACCAGTGAAGGAACTCGGTCCAGATCATACAAGCGCCCCTGCCAGAAGCAGCAGGACGGAGTGCTCGCCAAAACTAATCAATAGGAGCAGTCCCGCGCAGCATCACTTATTACCATCAGTCACCACATAAGCGCAGAGGGTGAAGTCGGACCCGAGTGACCTCACCCCCGGGAGGGCTGCAACCGTGCCCCAACGCCTCCACAGAGACCAGGTGCGCATAACAACGGCTCAGATATCTCTCCAGGCTTCCTCGTGACTTCCGCTCCTGCACACTGGCTTCTCCAGTAAGGACCATGCTGCTTCTCTTGGTTGCCGGACACCCAGGGTCCCTCTTGCAGTTCCTGGTGTCTCCATGGCCCACCTCTCTCGCACCACGTTTCTTTCCTTCTCTGCTGGTGAGCTCCCTCGCTCCGCCACACCGGCTTGCGCCTCCTAATCTCTTCCATGCCGAGTCGTGCCTCCAGCTTCTGCACACTGGATCGTGCCTCCAGCCTCTGTTCTCCTTCCCTGAAGCAATCACGTCTTCTCCTGAGCTGCCTCTTACCTTCTGATTCACATATTTAAAGGTCCCGCACACAGGTACCTTCATCCAACAGCTAGCATGCTCAATACGCTTGTTGCTCTGAATCAATTCCGTAATCCTCCTCTTCTTAGTACCTAGGTGGTTGTGGGCATTGAAGTCCATTAATGGTTAATGTTGCATAATAGTTGGAGGATCCTTTCCAAAGATCTTACATGGAATATCCGTTCAGTTTGAAGAACTAGCACTGAAGACGTTTTCATTTTTAGAATTTCTGGTAAAGGCATTATTGGAGCTTTTAGACGAGGTATTCTTGGGGCTGTTAGTTTTTAAACTAAGAATGAGAGGTTGATTTGTAGGATGTTGGGTAAAAGGTTATTTTACTTTCCCTAAGGGGGGGAACAGTTACATGGCAATAGGGCATTAGGGTCTTCGTTAACAGGGGGTCTTCCACATGGGAAAATGGGGGATACCATGTCCCATCCAATAAAGTTATGACATCCCCCCAGTAGATGTCTCCTCCCATGTGATCCTCCCTCGTATAGCTGCCCCCAAGGTCAGGATCTGGTAGCGGCAACCGTCACCCTGACCACATGGGAGGAGGTCACCACTGGAGAATTTGTGATCACTCCATTGGAGTGATCACACTATGGATAGTCATGGCTCGGCACACAACCATGGTAAAAAACAAATCAGCTAAGGTATAAGATTTAAACGCGGTGGGGCTAATACATGTGCTCGGCCTGTCAAGGGAAAATCTACAGAGAGCCCCAATGAGGATTTGATCCAGGCTATGCAGGCATTGCTGGAGGCAGCTGAGACATTGGATTCAAACACAGAGGGCCAATCATTATGCTCTGCTCATCGTGGGAAACCGCTGAACACAGTTCTTCAAGTACGATTCCAGGAGGTAGGCCTCACAGGTATACAAACTCATAATCTGCTATGGAGGCTATGTGAGTTACAAATTTAATTTGAGAGCGGGAGAAAGTGAATCTTTGTACTAATAAGGTGCAGAAGAAGAATGAGGAGGACAAGCCTGCAAAAAGGAAGAGGTGGTGGACTAGAATGAGGCAGGAGAGGGAGAGCAGGAGGAGATTGAATAAACAGCAGACTGTAAATAGATCAGTAGGTGTTGGAGAACAACAAAGAGGTGGAGCATAGTGAAAGCAAAAGAGTGGAGTAGGCTGGGTAAGATGAAGATGTACTGAAGAAAAACTAGGAGCACACTGGGGATCAGAGAAAATGCAAGTAAGGTTAGGGAAGATAAGGAGGTAATGGAGAAGAGTAAGGTGGAGGAGAAGATGTTGAGAGGAGAAAGCGAGAGAAAGAGAAAGAAGAGAATGTTGGGGAAGACTAGCAGGTGTTGGACCCAGGGGATGGGGAGTTGAAGAGATAGAGGGGGGGGGGCTAAACAGTCTATCATGGAAAGTAGGGGACAGCAGTTGATTGCAGAGGAGGACGGAGACAAAATGAAATATTATAGGAGAAATCACAACCAGGTGGTGGCAACGAAAACCAAGAGGGGAAGAGGACATAGGTTTTGTGGAGCCATCAACCAGAATGGAAGTGAAAACAAGAAAAAGAGGAGAGGGGAAAGCGCAAGGGGATTCAGAAATAGGAGGAGGTGCCCATAAATTGAGACCCCCAATTGGGGGATCCCAAATGTCCCAGTGCTTTGGAAATGTCTGCCAACAAAACCAGAGGATCTGAGCATTGGTATTCCTGGGCATGAGAGGTCTGGTCCAGCATCGTCAAAGACTGGAGAGTCAAACCACAATCCAAAGAGAGCAACACCCTGACAAGTACAACAAATGAATAAACTACAGTGCAAGTCAAGAAAGAGATGTTGGTGCACTTAAATTCCCCAAAACTGTGTGTACTTTTATCTGACTGCTGACTAGCAGAGGCAAAAGGAAGAGAGAGATGGTCTGACAGACTGTAATCCTTAAGCAATTTGCAATTGCTAATCATTGATTTCTTTGAGGTCCCCATACCCTTGTTTACAGCTTAACTTAAACCCATGGCAAGTTTACTTTGTAAAATAAACCTTTCCAAACTTTATATTTTGTGCTTTTTATATTTTTTAGTTATTCCGATGGCGATGAGTGCGTATTCTGCAAACTTGACTGGAAAGTCCACTGGCAAGGTCTTCTGTAGGTAAAAATTAAAATAGCAACTAGTCTTAACCTTCCCCTACATTGACAGTAGTATTAACATTCCTTTGATGAAAATGCAAACAAATGTTATTCGCAAAGACGGTCTGACCAATCAGAATCTGCCTTTACCAAGCGTGATTCTTCCTTCACCGGCCACGGTGGAGAAAAATAAAAGCAAATAAAATGGCCACCGCCATTAAAATCGAAAAGGCAGTAGGTCCTGTTTAATGGCGCCAGCCATTTTTTTTCTCTGTGGAGAGATGCGCTCGCGCAGCACATCTCCCGTCGGACAAAAATAAATTGAAAACTATCCGCACCCTGGGAAATCCTGGGGTGCTTCGCTGCGGCCTACAAAGCTCGGGCTGGTGGTCCGTTAAATGCCATGTCTGCCCGGTGGCAGAGCATGAATGCTATAGTGTAGCCTGTCCATGACACAGGCATCAATTCACTAAGAAGACCATTTACAAGAGCATATTTTACAAATGTGTAGTTTAAACTATGCCTCAAAATGGTATTGACTGATGAAAATACAATTAGTGTAGCTTGTTCAAAGCACAGGCGTCGATTCACTAAGAAGACCATTTACAAGAGTATATTTTTTTTCCAACTTTTTTTTCCAACAAGCTGTCCCCGGCCACACGCTGCTGTGGCTCAGTCTGGTTAAATGGAAAAGAAAGAAAATAGAAAGCGCATGTTTCTAATATGTTTAATTTGACAATGCTTGTGGGTAGTTTTTAATGGCTCTGGCGGTTCTCCAAGTTGAGGCAGTTTAATTTTCCCAGCAGCGCAACACATTCCTTTTGTTTCCCCATTAAATTTCAGAGCCTTGCAATAAGGACACACTTCAGTCATGGTGCCGATGAGAACATGCCGGCTCAAACTATAATCATTAGCTGGGTTTTACTGAAATGCAAGGCGACTGTAATCGCGTGATTGCTGAGCACAGAGTCGTGTTTGACGCTGATCTTCTGTTTCTCGTTGAAGTCTTTCAGCCACTCTCAGCTTGTCGTGTTCATTCTGTTGAGAACGAAGCAGATCTGAAGCTGCAGAACACGATCACTGTGCTCGCAACCATGCATCCTAAAGACTGGCTGCACGTCGCTCTGCTGCTTCCTCAGCACATATGTGAGCCATTCCAAATCGGAAACATTGAAATGGAATCGTAAAATAGCATGTGTTGCTTTTACTTCCAACAGATGGTGCTGTTTTGCAGTAAAATGTTCAGTATAGCGTGTGTTGCTTTTATGTCCAGCAGATGGCAGTGTTTTTCAGAAAAAGCATGTTTTTACATGTCACAGGTGTATGGTAGGTATATAAAAACACGTGCCTATTCGAATGCAACGTTTTGTCAACATTTCAAAGCAATCAGTGAAGAACTTTCGAGATTTAAAATTTGGAACAAACAAACATTTACATTTTTATTTATATAGATTTTTGTTTTTCAACTAAGGCATAGACAGTTACAACATACAACAGTTAAAACTATGACATACTACTGTATAATTCAGAACCCTTGTTCAGAGTTTGTTGTTGCTGGCCTCCGATATTTTCATAAACATTTAACTACTTACCCCTCTCCCCCTGTCTTCCTCCCCTTCCCCTTCCCTCTTCCACCTTCCCCAGTCCTCTTTGTTCGGCCAGAGTCTTCAAATTCTCTCCATTTCTTCTTCCGAATCGGGCCTGAGGGTCCCTGCCCACCCTCGATCAGTCAGCGAACATAGACATTTTTTAAGAGTTTGTGGTTTATAGAAGTGTGCTCCTCTATCCTCCACATAGTGTCGGAAGGGGTCCCAAATCGACAGGAATTTCAGGTATTTCCCTGCTTTTAGAGCACACATTTTTTCCATTGCCATTTCCCCATACCTTGGACCACCTCAAGGGTATCGTTGGACCCTCTTTAGTCTTCCATCATTGTGCTAGTGTCATTCTCACTGCCGTAAATAGATGTGTTATAAGGGTAGCCTTGTTTCCTGATGCATCATACAGTCCCTCTGATACCGCTCCCAGTAAGATTGTTTTTGGCGACAGCGCCAGCTCCGTTCCTGTTATATCCTTAATGTGCTCTAGGATCTCCTTCCAGTACATTACCGCCTTCGGACATGTCCACCACATGTGGTGCAGGTCTCCCCTCTCCCCGCATTATCTCCAGCATTCCGTGGGGTATTTGGCGTCTATTTTGTGTAAACGATAGGGGGACATATACCACTTGTAACAAAGCTTATACGATGATTCCTTGATTGCCATACATTTGGACAGCTTGTGCACTCTCGACCAGATCTGGCCTCCTTCTTCTTCTTCTAATTGTGATTGTTTCCCCTATGTCCTTTTCCCAGTTCTCCTTATATGGGAGTGTGTCTGCTGTTTGTGTCTTATCCAGTAGTCTATATAGCCTAGTTATCCCCCTCACAGTTTCACCCTCCTGCATAGCAAGTTCCAGCCCAGTCGGGGTCCTCACTCCCACCCTTTTCACCGTGGGGTGGGAGATCCAGTGTCTGATTTGCATATATTTGTATCTCTCCCTTTCTCCTATTCCAAATTTCTTTTTACAATCTTAGCGACAGTGTTCCGCTCCATCCTTCCCAGAACTGACGATGGAGGCCCGGCGTAAAGTCTGTATTGTGTGCCAGAGGGGTGAACGGGCCCAAACCCTGTCGAATTTTCTTCATATGCAATGCTTGGTCCCAGCTACGCAGTGACGCTCTGGTGGCCTCCATCAATTTATCCCCGCTCTCACGGGCCCCAGTGTTCAGGGATTGCAATGCTTTTAGCGGGATTGTAGTGGCTGCTTGTTCTATCCCACACCAACCTTTTTTAGAGTGTCTTATTTTGCCCATTTAGCACTGGCGCCAGGTGGGCCGCCATTATGTATCTCCCAATGTCCGGGACTTCCAGACCCCAGAGGAGTGGAGGGCGCGTCAAGATCTGTCTTTGAATTCTCGGTTTCTTATTTTGCCATATGAAGGCAAATATTGCCTTTTGAAGGTCCTTAATTAGTCATGGCAGTATATCTGTGGCCACCGAGCTTACTACATACAGCATCTGGGGGAGAAGGGTCATTTGTACTGCTGCTATTCTCGCAAACCAGGACAATTCCTGGGCGTCCCATCTTTGCATGTCGTCTTGGAGTTGCTTCCAGAGAGGAAGGATGTTTGCCTTAAATACTTTCCCAGATTCCCTTGTTAGGTAAACCCCCAGGTACTAAAGTGCTTCCTTTTCCCAGATCAAGGGGTATGTTTTCTCCAGGCTCCTGATCTCCTCAGCCTTTTCTGTTATATTTAGTGCTTTGGATTTGAAGTAATTTATTGTAAACCCTGATATGCCAGCAAACTTTTGTAATTTCGTTATGACCCTGGGTAGCGTATTTTTGTTTCTTCCATGTAGAGCATTACATCGTCTGCATATAGTGCGATTTTATGAGTTAAACCCCCACATTTCACTCCCCTAATATTTGTGTCTCCCCTGACCTGGACCGCAAATGGTTCCATTGGCATTGCAAAGATCAGAGAGGAAAGGGAACATCCCTGTCGTGTGCCTCTCCTGATGTTGATCTGTTTCGAGCTTTGGCCATTTATTATGAAGCTCGTGGATGGGAGCTGAAAATGTGCAAGTACCGTTTTAATAAATGACGCCCGCACCCAAATCCCTCCCGGACTAGCTTTAGGTATTCCCAATCTAGGCTGTCGAAAGCTCACCTGGCATCTAAGGCGGCCACTGAAAATCTGTGGTTCGTTCTTGTTCCCATGTCGATAACGTCTATAGCTCATCTAACATTGTCCTCTGTGTGTCTCCCCCTTATAAATCCGGCCTGGTCTGCATGAATGATTTCCGGTAGAACTCTCATCAACCTAGTTGTCAGTATTTTGGCATAGCTTTTTGCGGCCGCGTTTAGGAGCGCAATAGGACGTTAACTGGCGCATTCCGAGGGATCTTTACCTGGTTTCAGGATTAGTATCGTAATTGACATCCCCATATCTGCAGAGACCGACCTCTTTTCTCTAATTAAGTTGAAGAGGCGGTTGAGGGGCGCTATCAACTGTATGTGTAATTTATTTTAGTAGCCATTTTCCAGACCGTTCGGGCCTGGTGTCTTATTCCCCGGCAGTGATGCTATCGCATCATTGACTTCTTGAGCCGTTATCTGCTCCCCCAATGTGTTCCTGTAGTGTTCTGTGAGTTGCAGTAAGGGGGTTGTGGACATGTAGGATTTCTGGTTTACAGTGTCAAGATTTTCGCTAATAGTTCCTCATGAAATTGTACCATTAATTCTAGTTTCTCCTCTTCTATTGTGCTCCATTCCCCCTGTCTGTTTTTCAGTCTAGCTATATAATTGCATGCCTTTTGTTTCTTTAATTTGGCCACGAGGAATTTATTCACCTTACCGCCATGTATGTAGTAGGATTGTTTGGTGCTCAATAGTGTCTATGCCACTCTGTCTGCAGCATGGTTTTCTAACCGGGCTCTGACGTTCCGTACTTCCTGAAGTGTTTTTGGTGTTTGTCAGGATTTATTTTGCTTTTCAGCATCCCTTAGTTCTCCTCCTAGTTTTTGTGTTATGAGGGCCCTTTCCCTGTAGTATGCTGTCGCTTGTGCGATGAATTCTCCATGCACTACTGCTTTCCCCGCGTCCCATACTATTCTCCAATCCGTCTCCCGATTATCATTTTCCTCAAAGTAATTGTTTATGGTACCTTCCATGTGTCCTCTGGGCGCTATATCCCTTGGGATCATCTCGTTTAGCCTCCATTGGGGTGGATCTCTTTTTCCACCTCTGTCCAACTCTATGCTGACCGACACTGGGGCGTGGTCTGAGAGATATTTTACCCCCATTTCCACTTTTGTCACCTGGGGGTTCAAGGATGCTGAGACCAGAACCATGTCTATCCTTGAGTAGCCCTTATGTACTGACGAATAATGTGTGTATTCCCTGTTTGCTTCCTGGAAAAACTACCATGTTTCAATCACCCCCATGTCTCTAAAGAGTTTTCCCTGTGCCTGTCTATTGTTCTGGTCTACTGTTGTAGGGGGGAGTGTTTGAGCAAGAATCAGGTCCATCGCGCAGTCATAGTCTCAGCCTATGATTAGTTGACCTACTCACCATCCCCCAACTTTCTGCAGCAATCTGGTGATAGATGCGTCCTGTTTCTCATTGGGAACGTATACCGCAGAACTGTGTAGATTTGGCCCCTAATTGTGCCCTTGATCCAAAGGTATCTCCCCTTGTTCTCCCTGATCAGGTGTTGTTTTTGGAACCCTAGGTCACGATTGAGTAGGATAGCTACCCCCTTTGTCTTTTTGCCACTAGAGGCGAACAACTGTAGGGGGTACACCTTACTTCTCATCCTCTTTTCATCTTTCAGGAGGAGATTAATCTCCTGTAGGATTGCTATCGCTGCGTGCATCGCCTCCAGTCTACCCAGGATTGGCTGGGTTTATTGGGGAAGTTTAGCCCCTGCACATTAAGTGTTATTACTATTGCTTCCTCCATTGTGGTGTGGGTCTGAGTTGTTGCCCTTGTCCCTCTCCCTGCCTCCTATCTGGGTCTTCCCCTTTACTTGATTCAGGACCTCTTTTCCGTCCCCTGACTCTGGGCCTGTTCTCATTTTGGACCCTATTCGTTTCCCCCCTTCCCCTCCCCTCCCAGTCCCCTCCCTCCCCTGGCCCCACTCTGCCCCTGGGATCTCTCGTTACCAGGGTTCCTGAGAATCCTCCTGGATGTCTCGTGCAGGTGTTGGGCCACATTCTCTCCCAAGTTTTCCTTGTGCCAGGATCTTCTCATATCCTGATTGAGATTCCAAAATGTGATGTCCTCCTACCTCCGTGCAGACTCATCATCTAGCTCTCTGCGGGCTGTTTCTTTTAGGTCTGCTCCATTGTAAGCGTCCGCTTCTTGGGCTACCACTAGGTGCGTGCCCCTGTTGCTCCAATCATTCTCGATATTTATGGGGGCCAGCCAGTTTCGTATCTCCACCAGGTCTTCTTTTCCTTTCTGTCGACCATTCCCATGGGTCGTCCGGTTTGTTTGCGGTACTTCGCTGTGGTCTGTAGTCTGTTCGGTTTTGGTTGTCTTCCAGTTGTAACAGTGAGAGGTGCTCTTTACAGGTGCAGATTCTTCTCTGCTTTCCTTCCCAGGGAAAGGATAGGCCGAACAGATAGGCCCATCTGTATGGTATGTCTTTTGCTTGCAGAGCTTACGTGACCGGCTGCATTCGCCTTCTTTTGTGGAGTGTAACTAGCGCCAGGTCTTGGTATAGTTGTATGCGACATCCGTTGATCGTGAGGTCATTGTGAGTTCTCGCAACTCTCAGGATGTCTTCTTTCAGACAATAAGACGTCTTAGCTATCAGCACGTCTCTGGGTCTCGCCCCCGGTTCATTCCTCTTGGGGCCTACCTGGTGTAGTCTGTCAAACTCAATCTTCTCCGGTTGAGTATCGTTGAGCAGGCTGCTGAAGCAATGCTGAATGGTGTCTTTCAGAACCTTATCCAGCACCGATTCCGCGAGGCCTTTGACCCTGATGTTGAACCTACGTGAGCGGTTTTTGAGGTCCTCTGCCTGGATTTCTAGGTTGTATGTTGCACTAGTCACCTGCTCCAGTAAGATACTATTTTGTTTTGCTTCCTCCGCTACACTTGATAGACACTGGCATGGGAGGGGGCCCCACTTGCAGAAACAAAAATGAAAACGTTTTTTTTCACATTTTAAAAATAAATATATTTCTTTTTGAATTCATTCTGCATTCATAAAGAAATCATTTCTGTAACAGAAATATTTTTTTATGAAGGCAGAGTGTCTACAAAAAGAAACTTTCTTTTTGAAGTCCGAGGGCTCCCCCCTCACCTCATTTATGGAAGACCCAAGGCTAAGGGCTCCATGTCATGGAGTGGTGGGGGCCCTGTGACTTCAAAAATAAATAGTTTCTTTCTTTTATGGTTCGGTCCTTAACGGAAATAATTTCTTTATGAAGTCAGAGTGACTTCAAAAAGAAACAATTTATTTTTTAAGTAATAGGGCTCCCCTCAACACCATGACATGTGTGTGTGTGTATTTAAGGGTGTACACTTAAATGGGTAGGTGGCACCTGTGTGAGTGTATGGTGAAAGGGTGCACGTAACTGTATGGGTGGCTGGGTGTGCGTGTACAGTGAAAGGGTGCACACTTATGGTGGTTGCCCGAGTGTGCCTGCATGGTGAAAGTGTGCACACTTAAATGTATAGGTGGCTGCCTGTGTGAAGTTATGGTGAAATGGTGCACATTTAAATGTATGGGTGGGTGCCTGGGTGTGTGTGCTTCTATGGGGAAAGAGGTGCACTTAAATGTATGGATGGATGGCTGTGCGTGTGTGTGTATATGGTGAATGGTGTGTGTACCTGGGTTCAGGGGTGCAACAAAACCTACATTTCGAGGGGGCAGATCCTTCAAATGTTGGGAGAGGCGCTAACTTCATGGGCGGTGGGGGAGGGGCAAACTTATTTGTGTGGGGACATCTAACTTCTTTACGCATTTTAATGAGACTATTCTAGTGCAACGTCAATGTTACAAGCTGTTAACTTGCTCTTTTAAGTGTGAAAGCACCCACTTATGAACTGCTGCGAGAATGAGCGGTCTCCTATTCCCTCTCTACCCTTCCAATCATTTCCCTGGCATACAAGTACTAAACCCACACCACGATTTAAATTGCCTGAATAATTTGGTGTTTGAATGCAGGTACTAACAGTGAAATGCTTTACGTTAGTAATTGCTGGGCCCTTGTTAACAGCGAAACCCAGGTGCCATTTAACATCTGTGCCCTTTTCTGTCTGGCAACTGCTCTGAAGGTCAGCCTGGTTGAGTCAACATAGCCCAAAATTTCAGGGGGGGAGTGCTGAAGCTCAGTTAACTCAATGGTGTTACGCCACTACTTGTGTTTAATGCCTGGATTACTTACTGGTAATCGTCATTACTCCTAGCCCTATTCTTCCTCGTTCCTGTACTGGTGTATGAGGCAGTAGGTGTGTATGAGGCACTCTGCCACATACACAAGTACTGGGATGAAGTAGAGGTGCATGGAGTTAATGCCTGACTCTGCTACCTGTACTCTTCATTACTCCTAGTCCCACTCTTCCTCATCCCAGTACTTACCTATGAGGCAAGGAGCCTAATATGTAAGCTGTGGGACAAGGAAGAGGGACGTGAAGGTAATTCTAGGCCAAGGAGTTGATTTTGGGGGTTGGGGTAGGGGGTGGGAGGGAGAGGGGATGTGCGGGGGCGGGATTGTGCGATAAATCATAATGGTTGTCCATGTGCAGGCTAAACAGGAATGATAAGTGGTATTAGTGGCTAGAGTCATTTTTCTTTACTGCGCAATTCTGATAAAGCAGTCCTGCTAAGTGTAATTACCTGGCTAGACTGGCATTTTGGTACTGCCAGTCTAGCCATTTCTTACAGCGGCATTGTTTATTTTTCCGGGCATCTGTGATAAAATGATATGTCATTTATAACACGCCTGTACAAGTGTTTCTAGGCGCGACAAGACAAGGGAGGGAAGACAGAAGAAGGACAAGACAAACAATCTTACTAAGCCTTGTGGCATTCAGATCGTGCAAGTGTGAGAATGAGAAATGCAAGGGGAAAGGGAAGGGGGGAAGTGCAAGGAAGAGGGGAGGGGAAAACAAGGCAGTAATGCTCTGAGTAAGTGCAGCACGGCTCTGGGTAGTGCAAGGAGAACAAGGAACTGTAGGGTTACAGTAACAGCCCCTCAGTGCGTGGTAGGCCCGGAGGCAGTGCAAGGATGACTGATTGTCATGCATGGCAGTCAGATCACATTTGGACTTGTTACTCACTCTTCGCACAGACCTGGTTATGCCCATAGAACTGCAAAGCCTTTCTATTCGAGATCGAGGCTGTTTGATACCTTGCCTGGAAAACGACGTTATTTTGTACAGGTGGGTTGTCCTGTCCTCAAACATTTATACTACAGTGGATTATCGTAGTAACAAATCTAACACATCTCCATATTCAGGTTAATACATCTATATAAGTATGCATCACTGGAGGAAAGTACATATCCAAATTCTGGAAAAACAGTTGCAGTGTCCTTAATTAATTAGGCTGCATGTTTAAGCATTGATAATTCAATGTAGATAATAGAAAATTAAAACTTAGAAAAATAAATAATTAACCTTGTCACCAACTCGGTGAGCTTTGTAAAAAGAAGACACATGTGTTACAAATATTTAGTGCATATTTGAATAGCCTTACATGTCTAGTGGTGACAGGAGGTCACTGAATTTAGCCTGTTTTAGTCCATACAGTGCAGAATTCTGAAGTGACTTTTTAACAATGTACCAACATTTCAACAAAAAAGTACATTTGCAAAGTTAGTATAGTGTGTTACCTCCACACTCCTATACTGGTGCTGTGTTGTATTGCCTGTGTACAGTGTTGCAAAGTATTACATCATATTTGCACAACTAGTGATGTATTATCACAGCCACAACCAACATTTGCACAGCACGATGCTTATAGCTTAAGGAAACCTAAAAATAGGGTCTGCTAAAAAGGCGTTTGCATTATACACGTCGTTAGTATCACGTGATTAGGAATTGTCACGTGTGTTCCATCTTACGTTTATAATCAGCGTTGGGACTTCGCTCGCTGCTTCTGATTGAACAAACATGGAGTCTTGTAGCTGAAACTTTGATCTGTGTCCTCGCAACTCTTCAGCAACATCTTTGGCTTTCTTTCCGCATGTTATTTCCACACGCGATCTCCTGTAGCCAGGTCCAAGAAGAAACGGGCGGCTTTCCTTGTCCGTGTGTATTTTTTCCACACGCTACCTTCAGCCGCGTCCAAGAAGGCCAATGTACGGCTTTTCTAGCACACGCGATCTCTGGTAGTCCCGGCTGCGTGTACCATTGCCGCGTGTAAAACCACATGCTGTTTCTTGAACTCTTGCAGTCGCGTGGAGAATACTATCCTGCGGCTGTACTTGCTGCGTGTACCTTTTTTGTGTGTAAAACCACAGGCGGTTTCCGGAACTCTTAACGTGCGGCTGTCCTGGCTGCGTATACTTTTGTTCGCGTGTAAAACCACACACGGTTTCCTGAACTCTTACTGTGCGGCTCTCCTGACTGCGTGTACTTTATTTGTGTGTAAAACCACATGAGGTTTCCTGAACTCTTAACGTGTGGCTGTCCTGGCTGCGTGTACTTTGTTTGCGTGTAAAACCACACACGGTTTCCTGAACTCTTAATGTGCAGCTTTCCTGGCTGTGTATAATTTGTTTGCGTGTAAAACCACACGCAGTTTCCTGAACTCTTAAAGTGCGGCTTTCCAGGCTTAGTGTACTATTGCCGCGTGTAAAACAACATGCTATTTCTTGAACTTTTGCAGTCGTGTGAAAGAAGACCAACGTGCGGCCATCTGGACTGCGTGTACTTTGCAATTATAAATCCACACGCAAGTTTGTGCTACGCTCTGATTTAATCCTGTCGCCTGTGATGAAACAACAGGTTGATTTCCACTCACTCTCTTCTGTTCTACATGGGAAAGGAAGTACTGCCAACAATTGTTAATTTAGAAGGTGATTGTGCACGTTACATTGGACGCTATCCTGTGGTGTACAAACCCGGTATCTAGCGTGACCCTCGTGCCGTTTGGGATAAGTTTACCTTACTAACCTTCCCTCCTTTTCGTTGGTTCTTTCTTGGATTACTTCAGAGACTTGTTGGCGGAGCCTTCAGTTATCAGCATCTACAAGTTAGTGTTGTCCTAATTGATGATTTATTAGTTAGAATTAATGTTGGGATACTTCTTCATTACGTCTTATTTTATCCTAGGCCGACTTCCAATAGTTTTCCCACGCCCTTCCCAGTGATTCCTCCCTCTGCCTATTAAAATAGTCAGAGAGTGGTATCATTTGGAAGGTCTATTTTTGACTTCACTACTTTCAAGCCGTTTTCTTCCTTAAGGATCCGGAAGAACCCTTCAATTGTATCCTTTATGGTTATACCTGCATCCTTTTACTGGGCAGTATAAAATACGTGGTTGATTTGTGACACTGATCAAGAAAGAGCCTGTATTCAGTAAGACTCTGAGGGTAGCCAAGCAACCAGTTGGTACAGTAGACAGGTAGGCCAGCAGGGGAGGGAGAGAGAGAAAGCAGAGAAGAAGAGTGTTTTGAGCTGCTTCTGGAACTTCAGGTGGTGCGCTCAAGTTTGAGAGGGGCAGGGAGGCCATTCCAGAGGGAGGCACCTGCAGATGAGAGATCCACCCCCACTCTCTGCCTGGAGAAGCGTCTAACCCTTAGAGAGTTGGGCTTGATAAAGAAGGTATTTTGGAAGAGAGAGTCGGATGTAGTGTGGGTCCCTACCCCAGAAAGCCTTGCGGACAATGCAAAGGGTCTTGAACTTGATTCTTGCAACCACTGGGAGCCAGTGGAGAGATTTCAGGGCTGGAGAGATACGATCCCTGGGCTTGAGGCCAAGGATAAGTCTTGCAGTCCTGTTCTGGATTAGTTGCAAAGGGCGGAGAGTAGAGGAAGGCAGATTGAGAAAGAGGTTGTTGCAGTAGTCCAGCCTAGAGAGAAACAGGGCTCAGGAGACAGTGAGCTTCTGGGGGAAAGTGAGAAAGGGAAGAGTCCCTTTGAGGAGGAGCCGCTGGTAGTGGGACTTCTTGGCGACGTCCAAGATGTGAGAAGAGAAAGAGAGAGTAGAGTCGAAGATGACACCAAGGTTGTTTGCCTTGCAGGAAGGCAAAGGAAGAGGGCCCGAGGTGGGTGGACAGAGTGAGAGAGAGAAAGCACGGGCAGGGGTCCCAGTGAGAAGGATCTCTGTTTCACTAGCATTAAGGCAGAGATTGTTGGAGGTGCACCAATCCTGAATTGAGGATAGACAGTCAGGAATGAGCGAGGGAGGAGAGGAGCCTGAAGGAAAGCTGAGTGTCATCTGCATAACACTGAAAGTTAGAGGAGATGGTAGAGATCATGTGGCCAAAGGGGCCAAGTAGAGGTTGAAAAACCAGGGTGAGAGGATAGAGCCCTGGGGAACACCACAGGTAGAGAGAGGTGGCAGAGAGAAAGGGACCAAGTTGGACGGGGGGGTCCAAGAGGAAGGAGGTCTACCACTCCAGGGCCTGATCCGTGATGCCCAGGTTCTCACGTAGTCGATTGATCAGGATGGCGTGGTTGACTGTGTCGAAAGTAGAGGAAAGACCCAGGAGGATTAGGAAAGAAGAAATGCTGGAAGGTTAGAGAGCAGATCTTCACTAGTGTTCAGCAGAGCAGTTTCTGTGCCTCTGGCAGCACTTAAGCCAGACTGATGGTCATAGAGACAACCAACAGATTCAGTGTGGAGAATAAGCTGGGAGACGGCCAGCTTTTCCAAGAGTTTGCCCAGGAAAGGGATGATGGAGATTTGGCGATAGTTTGCCGGGCAGGTAGGATCGGCAGACGGCATCTTGGGGAGTGGGTGCACAAGGGAGTGCTTAAGGGGAGAGGGGAACGTTCCAGTGGCGAAGGAGTGATTACAGAAATTGGCCAAGGCTGGAGCGAGGCTGTCAATATGGTCCTTGGTGGTTCTGGAGGAGCAGGTGAGCACCTGTTTGGACAACACTTTCATAGATCGGACTTGTCTAGAAATCTTGTCAAGAGAGAAAGAGGAGAAAGGAGGAGGAGAGGTAGAGATGGCCAAATGGGGGCTGAGAGAGGAAGAGGGAGAGGAAGAGGAGATAGAGGACAGGATGTCCTGGGTTTTAGCCAGGGTCATACAGAGGGGCTGGCAGGGAAAAGGAGAGGTAGAGACCGCAACAGGATTGACCACTTCCTTGCAGATTTTAAAGAGTTTGGCGGTGTCGTTAGAGGCCACAGATATCCGGGCATGAATGTGTGCTCTCTTCTTGATGAGTGTTATTGCTTTGACTGGCATTTTGGTGCAACCAGTCTAGGTATCTCTAAATGTGGCTTGGCATGCTTTACTGAAATGTTATTACGTGTCTACACTGGTCTACATTGTGCAGCCAGTGGGGCATGTTTTTAATGTGGCATGGCATTTTAATAGCAAAGCATTCATGTTCCTGTGCATTGTTGGTCACTTGCTTGTATTGGATTGGTGTTACCCTACAAAACAATTGCAAACACTCTGCTTTTTAGACAATTGTTCTTAGCAAGTGTGCTGTATATTGCATTAAAAGACATATTGGGCCTCATTACAAGTGTGCCAGTCCGGTAACAACGGTGCCGGTAAGACTACCGGCACCGTTGTTACCAGACCGGCACACTACGGGTGTACCTGCCAGAGTTGCTGTGCCCGACAGGGCCGACCCTGCCGGGCACAGCGGCCACGGTAAGCAGACCACAACGGAGGCACCAGCACCATTATTAATGGTTTGTTTGTTTGTTTGTTTGTTTTATTTCTAATGCGCTCCAGATCCGTAGGTAGAAGGGCGCAGCAGGTAGGATAATGCGAAACTTACATTGTTACAGATTATACAGGATACAGTAAAAGTTATACATATTATACAAGATACAGTAATGGATATTATAGATAATATACAAGTTGTGCAAATTATACAAATTATACAAATTATACAAGTTACAGTAATAGTATACAAATGGATACAAATGTGCAGGACCATCATCGTGCAGGTCGATGAGTTACATAGAGGATGGTACGCATAACATATCGTGGGAAGGAGGAGAGGGACAAGTGTCAAGTCTGGGAATATTATAAGCCTAAATCTAGTGGTCGTTGGAGATAAGATATTGGATAGCATTCCTTCTGAATAGTGAGTACGGCTGGTCTGCTCTTAGATTGTTGGGTAATAGATTCCAGGTTTTGGCCGCCTTCACAGGGAAACTATTCCCACCGACCGTGGTAAGTTTAAATCTAGGTACTACCAGACAGTTAGTATTGGTAGCTCTGGTAGGTCTAATAGAGGTTTTTTTTTGCATTTTGTTCGTGAGGTAGCTTGGGGCGGCGTTGTTAAGAGCTTTATGTGTCAGGGAGATAATTTTTAATTGAATTTTGTGGTTTGTAGATAACCATTTGTGTTGGCGTCTAATGGTGGAGATGTGTGTTCTTTTGTTTATGCCAAGCGCTGCTCGCAAAGCATTATTTTGGAGCGTTTGAAGTTTCTGTATGGTGGATTTGTTGGCACCACTGTAAAGGGCATTACAGTAGTCGATCCTGGAGAGGATAAGTGCTCTAGCCAAGATCATGCAACTGTCATTAGAGAGGAAGGGCTTGCCTGCTCTTATCAGTTTGCAGGTGTATGCGGTGGTAGAGGCCAAGGATTTTAGTTGTTTGTCGAAAGATAGTGTGGAATCCAAGTAGAAACCGAGGGTTTTTACTTCCTTGGAGACCCTGATAGGGTTTCCATCAATATTGAAGGAGGAGAATTCCTGACCTAATTTTTTGGTGTTCATATGTGTTCCCAGGATTATCAACTCCGTCTTGTCGTCATTCAAGCACAAGCCATGTGTGGCCATCCATGCTTGAATAACGAGATATACCCTATTCACCAATTCCGAGTCCTTCCTATGATCCCCAGAAAGCGGGAGGAGAATCTGTGTATCATCTGCATAGTTAGTGTAGGTGATACCCAGAAGGTCTAGATCATCGAACAAGGGCTTGGTGAAGATATTGTATAGGGTAGGCGAGACACAGGAGCCCTGGGGAACGCCACATAATATAGGGGTAGGGTCAGCTGCGGCCGATGGGGAAAAAACTCTCATTGTTCTTTCGCTGAGGAAGGATTCGAGCCATTTGATGGCCTCAGGAGAGAAATGGGCAGCAGAATCCAGGTGTTTGCAGAGTACCTTGTGATCGACCAAGTCGAATGCTGCAGAGAGATCAAGTAGGAGCAGGAGTGCTGTTCCCCCTCCATCCCTCAGCTCGTCGACCTGCGTCTTTAAATCAATTAAGGCGGTTTCTGTTCCATGAAGTGGACGGAAACCAGATTGTCTTGCTCCTAGGAGCTTATACAGGTCAAGGTGTTTTTGTATCTGAATATAGGCAGCTTTGTCCAATATTTTGAGGAGGAATGGCACAGTGGTAATAGGGCGGTAGTTGGTTGGGATAAGTGGGTCTAAGGTCTGTTTTTTGAGAAGTGGGAGCACCCAGGAATGTTTTAAATTGGCTGGGATAGTGCCTGATGTGAAGGAGGCATTGATTAATTTAGAGATAAATGGTGAGAGGTCTCTGGCAGCGTCTTTTATTAACTGTGCTGGGCAGATATCACCCTTGCAGTTAGAAGGTTTGAGTGAGAGAATGATTTTTTCTACTTCTAGTGGGGATGTTTTGGAGAATTGAAATTTGTTGTTTGCCTCTGGTGGGATACTATATGTAGAGGTGTTAGGGTAGTGCTGAAGGTTGAGCATATCTTTTTTTTGTTGTATTTTGGTTTGAAGTGTATTGATTTTATTTGCTAGCGCATTTTGAATATCTGTGCACCAGGTCTTATCCTTGGTAACTAAGTCTGGTATGGCTATTGGTGACTCTAATTCCTTCAGTATGGCGAAGAGTTCTCTCATGCTAGAATTAGAGTTGGTGATACGTTCATCATAGGAGTTCTTTTTGGCAAGGTTCACTTCTTTTTTGAAGTGAGAGGAGATGGAGGATAGTTTTGCTTTATTTTCGATAGAGGGACATAGTCTCCAGGAGTTTTCACTTTTTCTTTTTAGGAGTCGTAAATCTCTCAATTGGGGAGTGAACCATTTGTTAAGGTGCGCTTTGGGTTTGCTTTTTCTAAGTTTGAGCGGGGCGATTTTGTCCAGTGTGTTGAGCATAATTTTGTTATATTCTTCAACTAGAGTACTAGGGTCTAGATTGTCCGATAGAGCGTTTAACGTGGGTAGGATGGCAGGGATGACTTTTTCCGCTGTAATACTCTTTTTGTTTCTGGTTAGACAAGGCGGGGCTAGCAATGGGACCGTCGGAGAGGGTCTGGCTGTAGATAGGTTAAAGGTTACAAGAGAGTGATCTGTCCATGATTGGGGAGAGATGGAAGTGATGGAGGCTGTGCAGTTGTAATCTGCTATCCAGTCTAGTATTCTCCCTTTGGAGTGAGTGGGTCTGTTGACTTTCTGAGACAGGCCTGATGCATTGATGGTATTGGCTATGTCTGAGGCTTGTTTGTCCGTGGGGTCATTAAAGCCAAGGTTAAAATCTCCTAATAATAGAAGCTGGGAGGTAGGTTTAAGGTTGTTGGTGATCAGGCTATGCAAGTCCTCGTCGAAGGTACAGAGAGGACCTGGGGGTCTATAAATTAGGTGGATGGTGAGGGTTTGTATGTTATTTATCTGGAATTTGACCAAGATATTTTCACAGGATTGTAGGGTTTGAGGAGGGGATGTTCTGAGAGAGAGGCTCAATTTGGAAATGATGGCAATTCCGCCACCTCATGTGCCATCCCTATCTTGTCTTGTTAGGGTGTAGCCTTCTGGAATGGCTAGCATTAGAGATGGTCCAGCTGCGTTATGTAGCCAGGTCTCGGTTACTGCCAGGAAGTCCATGTTGTGTTCTGTAATGAGGTCGGCTATGTCGAGGGCATGGGCGACAAGGGATCTCGCATTCAGGAGTGCTCCTTTGAGTACTAGCGTCTCTTTGGGCATGTTTGCTTGGCTAGGGGTAGTTGAGTTGGTATCTGAAGTTTTGGACTTTTGTGTTTTGATTGTAGTGATATTTGTTGTTACCGTCTGGTGTGGTTTATGTGGGTAATTTGTTTTTAGGTTGGTTGATGGTAAGGTTCTTCTAGGTGGTTCATAAAGTTGTGTGAGTCTTGCGCGAAGTGTAAGATTTCTGTGTAGTAAGGTGCGTGGGAGGGAGGTGAGGGTTTCACCTCTGGTGCTAATATTATTTGGTGGAGAGTTGGTAGGGTTATTAGTCACTATGTTGGGCAGCGTATGTAAGGCCGGGTCTGATATCAAGGCAGGAGATGCCGTAAGGTGCCAGTGCTTCTGTGTTCCCCATTCTCAGAGAGTTCTATGTGACTCTATGAGAATGAGGATTTACAGAATTACCGGCACCTGACTTCCTGGCCGCTGGGGTTGTAATATCCCGGTGTTACCGGGAAGTGAGGTGGCAGTCATTTTTTTCAGGTCTGGCGGCAACCCGCCGGTATCACCGGCAGGGTTACCGCCAAACCCGTAATGAGGCACATTTATATCTTTCTCCTAGTACAGTGTGCGGCATACCCCTTTAGCAGCACGTTTGTGCGTATTGTGCAAGCGTGATAATCTAAGCCCGCCCAGAGTGCGGCACGACTCATGATTTGTTGCCGAGTTGTGGGGGGGCCCTCAGCATGGCTCGCAGGGGGGCCCCCACATTTTGTGTTACGCCACTGTTGATAGCCCGTTTTCCACCACCTCTACCCTTTCCCCCAGTTCACTCATTTCTTTACTGACTTCCTGTAGGGAGGATTTCAGTTCTTCCTTCAGCTGCCCCATCTGATTTTGAAAAGTGTTCGTTAATCTGGTTTCCATTCCTTTCAGGCAGTTCAAGAGCTCCTCCTTATCAGAAGCCATCATGATCGGGCCGTACTTCTTGTTGGAGCTACTTGTTCTGGTGGCAGGGAGGGTGACGGGGTGTCCATCTGCTGTCTTTGCCTCTAACACTTCTCCAGCTGGACTTCTTGGCTTCTGGCTGGGGTTTTTGCTCTTGATGGGCCTGTTCTCAGTTTAGTTCCCGGCATCAGGGTTACCGGTACCCGGATTGGTGGGGGCAGGCAGGACACAGGGGACTGCGTTGCAGATGTTCCAGTCAAATGTTCTTTCCCCTGTGAGGTTCCGCACCTTCCTCTCAATTCTGTTGTTCTTACGTTTCCACAGTTTTCTTCTGCTTGTATTGGCCTCTATTTCGTTGTGCTCTATCGCCCAGCTGTTTGGTGCTCTATAGTTTTATGTTTTTGCCGTGTGTTTACTTCCTCTGTCCACTTTCCCCCTCAGACGTTGGCGGTAGTGGATAGGAGGAAGAGGTTCAGAGCTCTTCAGTTTCCTCTTCAGCCTGTGTTCTGTGCTTGCGAGTATGAGGGGTCTGCGCTAAGGGCTCAGGTCCGTGTGGTTGCTGCCAACTCTTTTGGCAGGGGCTTGGGTCTCCTTGGGCTTGGGGCTACTTTGGGCCCGTTTCCTCTTTGGGTCCCTGTGTTTTGGGTTCTGGTTAACGGCCCGAGACCCCTTTTGTGCTCAGGGTGCCTCACTTTATTGCTCCTTATTAGTGCAAGCCCCACTTCCAGGGCTGGCCTTAAGAGTGTTACTCCAGATATGTATTCCTTTGGGTTTCGGTCCTGGCCTTTGTTTCAATTCGACCACTGACTTCAACTGGGTAGTCTCCCTTGCTGGTGGTGTCTGAGATTTAAAATGTGCACTCTGCGGGCCTTCCCCAGGCTTTTTCTCCGTTTTTGATCTCGTACGGGTTCAACGCGGAAAGGGCGCAGGCAGGTAGTCTGAGTTTCAGCTGTCCTTGTCCCTGTGAACCGGGTATCTCCCTCCCCTCCTCTGTGTTACCGTGTCGAGTGCAGCCCTAGTTGTTTTGCAGGGCTGCACTGGATGATTATGGGGTGGGGGAGTTCTGCGGTGGTTCAGGGTGTGTTAGTCTTGGGCCTGAGTTGGTCAGACCGTAGTCTACTCTCAGACCTGGCTCGTTCTAGTAGGGCTCCCGTTGTGTCTGCTTGGTTTCACCCCTGGGGGGTGTCTGTTCTGGTCGTGTTTACTTGGGGTCACTTGCCCCTCTACGTTTCAGCCCAGGATCTCCTTTTGCTGCTAGCGTTTAATGAGGCTGCGGTCTGGGTGTATGCTCCGTTCTCTCCCTCCCCTGTGGGGTTCGTTGTTCGAGTTTAATTGTCCTCGAATGGGGCCTCTTTTCTATGTATTGTATTGGACACGTCCCGCTGTCTCTGTTTGTTGTGGGGTATGCAGCGCACTTAGGGGCCTTCGGTGTCTGTTACCTCTTTACTTGACAAATGGGGCTTCTATATCTTCCCACTTATCGGTACGCCTCTGGATGGGGGATGTCTGTGCTTCCCGCCTGCGCTGGTGCTCTGGGCTCTCTCTGCTCCCGCGTCGCTCCGGTCTGTGTGGGCTCAATCAAGGCATCCAATGGCGTCTCACTCTGTCCCGGCAGTATCGCTACTCCGAGTGTCTTCCCCCATACCTTTGATGGTTGGATTCTCCGGTACATGTACATGTAATGGGTCCACGTTCTCAAGATGTTTGCTTTAGCAGGCTTCGGGGTACATATTATGCGCCCTTCACGGCTACCGATGTTTGAATCCGGTTCAGTCCTTCAGCCGAATTCCGCCGTTAGTGCCCGGGTCCAACGCCGGTAGTTATTGCCATGTCGTGGGGGCGGAAGGGGCACTTCTCATTTGTGTATTGCAGCTTGTCTGGGCTCTGGTCCAAACCCTCACTCCGCAATCTCTGGCAGGTAGCAGGCCGGTCCCCACCCTCTGTTGGGTGTGCGCCTTGTCTCCGCGGGGGCCTCCTGAGCACTGGGCTTTCTGGCCTTTTGCTATGCGTCGGGCGATTCCGTAAACTCAAAACGTTCAGCTCTACTTGGTTTGGATACTAATGTGTTCCCAAAATGCTTGATTTTGCATGGAATTTAGCTCTAGAGAGATGAGATTTTCCCCTTTTGTTTCGGTCTGCACGGAAGACCCGAGGTGCGCGTCCTCACGGTCCGGCGGCCATCTTAGAACTACAAGAGTATAATTTGCAAATGTGCGCTTCCACTTATGCCTCAAAATGGTATTGACTGAGTGCCCGATTGAATCCCAAAGAAACTTACACCTGGTGAAAAAACAAGCTGTCCGATTCACTAATAATTGATGCTTACTTCTGAAAACCTCAGACGGAATAATCCGCCTGTGGATATATTGCAGAGAAATCTAAGACAGAAATAAGATGTCAACTAAAAAAGTATCAAAAACCTATTTATTTCACAATAAATTTGTTCTTGCACACTTGCTTTCTTACTCGATCCATCCCACTCATTTCCATACACACACTTTCACAATTCCCACACCACACTTATTACATGAACTCTTAGATATAAG
This sequence comes from Ambystoma mexicanum, assembly GCF_040938575.1. Taxonomy (NCBI): domain Eukaryota; kingdom Metazoa; phylum Chordata; class Amphibia; order Caudata; family Ambystomatidae; genus Ambystoma; species Ambystoma mexicanum. The sequence goes on along the minus strand of NC_090929.1, from coordinate 1,265,340,212 downwards.
TTAAGAAATAGAATATAGGCTTTGGCAGCTTCAGTAATGTTCTGTGAATACCATTTAGTATATCTTCCACTGACACAAACATCTGACACATACCACAAAATCAAGGTTTGTTACAGCACATGTTGGTGGAAATCTTGCTATGCTATGTGACTTGTCAGTATTTCTGCTGAGACGTGAACTCGTTGGACACCCTATATCTTTTTGTGAATCAGGCATAGATCTGTTAAAAGAAATGTGTAACTTCTGATGTGTTAACCAATAGCTTTTTGCAGTCGTAGGTTCTACTGATTCCTGGATAAAAACTTTATGGGCTGGCCCCACAAAAAGTCCAACATTTAGTTAGAACATTCATTAACAGGCAATTCAGTGTATTTTCTCTCGAAAGTCTGTAAATCATATAACTTAACAGTTTCATACAATGTCTAAATGCAAAAGGACAAATACAAATTACTTTGTAAGAGTGTAATGTTTCTACTGTACCTCAAGACAAATATGTTCAGGCCAGTTTAATATTCGAATGTTGAATAGTTGCTGAAATTCTACTTTAAAATCCATGTTCAGTGGAAATTCTTCAGTGCGGAAAACCTGTTTACCATTAAAAATCATTTTTATAAAATACCTTTGCATTTCCACTTTAGTTCTTCGGATTTGTTCGTGCCTGTAAATAGCAAAAAAAATAAATGTAAGTTAAACTTAGCACAATCTGGAATTTCAGAGCATGTAATGACACAGCCAATGATGCTGCCAATCAGACTTCAACCAGTTTCCTAAGAATGCATTGCGTAAATGTTGCTATGAGACTATTCTGTCATGGTCCTACCTATGTGAGCAAGATGGGTGTACTACTAGCATATCCTTATGACTACTGTAGTTTAGCTAAGAACTATTGTTGTAATGTGGAGTGTGGGCGCAAAGGCATTCCATTATAGAATGCTGGAATACGATCGCGCGCAGCTAGAAAACTGGCTGTTGGCTTCAGCTTTTTATCCTGGCTGGTCGGACCGCGTTGGAGTCTTATTATTATCGGTTATTCTTCAAATAAATACCAGTTACTCTCATGGAATCCTGTTGTGGTGATTAAGGCAGCTATCCTGCATTAAAGTCGATATTCCAACTAGTGTAGATAGCTGTTATCTTGGAGTGTAGGGCTCTGACCATAATTACACAGACCAGCTGTGGAGTCATGTAGGTTGAACCAGGGGTTTATTATAAATAGTTACATGTGTACAACTCCAGTTACTTGCAGGTATGTACATAACAGGAACAGGTAGACATCAGTAGACATATAACGGACAAATCCACCGGCCATCCTCTTATATCCAGCTCAGGCCCCCAACTGACATTCATGGAACACTCACACACACAACTCTCACTCAACATTATCCTGAGCTGTCTATCATACATACACACACATTCTATCAGCATGCATTCCTGGCCGGTGATACAGAACAAGATTAACTCACATTACAACAATAGCGTACTAAAACGAAAGCATACAAATCGCACCTCTAGTGGGTTAAAGGTTGAGTTCCGGTGACTCCTTGAGTGTGCAACCTGATGTATAAATCTGATCGAGCTGGCCATGTGAGAATAAAAAGGGGCGATCCCTTTCTGATGCCACCGCGTCAACTCTGAGGTGACAGGAAGTGGAACACAGGCGCAAGGGGGTTCACCTCCGATTCAGGAGGGAACAAATTTTGCCACAAAAACCCTCCAATGGGTGGAATGCAGGTAGCGGCCGATGACTGCAGGATGTTGGTCAGACTAAGCAACAGTAGTACAGGAGAGGAACAAAGGAAACTGGGATGAGGAAGAAGAAACAGAAAGAAGGAGGGAAGCAGCAAACGGGAAGGCAGCCAAGGAACAGGACAGCAAGGCAAGGGAGTGGAATCCTTGAAAACAAACAGCAGCAGAGCAGATTACCTCTGAGAAGGTAGGTAAATATAGACTGGGAAGGAATGGACGGAATCAGTGGTTGGGGTAACTTCCCTAAAGGACGAATAGTGGAATATTTGGTTTGGGAACAGACGCTGCAAGAGGATACATAATCCTCGATGTTAGACCAAGCAGAGGGCCGCTAGAATGATATCTGTAGCAGTTCCAGTGATGAAAATACACCCTCATTGGCCTTCAAGCATGCGGTCATTGCACCATGTAAGTACGCATGTCTGTAATTCAGAAGTAGGTATCACCAGAAAGTTCCCTTTAAAGGACAACCAATCCTTGTTCTCTAGGGAGTGTTAAAAAAGGCAGTTGGTCTCGCCAGCAGTCAATGTTAGGCATGCAGATCTTACTTTGTCACGAAAAAGTGGAAACATTATAGATATACTCCTTATCTCCAAAAATCTTTTCAGGAAAGAAGGGTCTGTCATGAGGAAAGGGTAAATAACATAATAGGGCATCTGCTTATGATAATGATAAAGATCTTCTGTATGTTAACTATATCTACGGCCTGATAGAAAATTGGATGATAAACAACTCCCTGGCTCTAAACGGTATCAAAACTGAGCATGTTTTAGTGGCCTCTCCTCAGCGTCTGTTAAAACTTGATTCTAAATACTCTGGGCCTCATTACGACCCCGGCGCTAAACCATGGTGCTATTAGCATCATGGTCCATGCCAGGGTCCGCCATGGTGAATGGCGGAATTACCTCCCCATTCCAAGGTTGGCGGGGCGGTAATTCCCCATTCACCATGGGCCCTTCCCCATTCCCATTTTTGCCCCATAGGGCTCAATGGGAATGGGGAAGGCGCTAAGTACGGTGCCGCAAATTGCGGCACCGTACTTAGCACCAAGGTCCCTTTGCGGCACCCTACTTTGCCGGCTGGTAAAACCAGCCGTTAAGGTCGGGTCCCGCAAAGGGACCTCGTAATCAGGCGTTAAGGGTTTAACGGCACCGACACCTTTTACGGCGCCGTTAAACCCTTAACGCCAGGGTCGTAATGAGGCCCTCTGACTTTGATATTGCAGGTTCTTTCATCAAGACAAGTCCTTGGGTTAAGACACTGGCCCTCATTACGACCCTGGCGGAGTGGGTTTACGCCAGCGGTATTCGCGGCGGACCCTTCCGCCCTACTACGAGTTCCCGTAGCGCCATGGAGCGGTTTCCGCCTGGTTTTTCCGGGCGGAGAAATCGATGGGGCTACGGGACCTTGTTGTTAATTACGCCACCGTATTTTACGGTGGCGTAATTAACGCCTTCCCCACTCCCATTATACCCTATGGGGCAAAAATGGGAATGGGGAAGGGTAAAATGGGGAATGGGGATTTACCGCCCCACCAAGGTCGGAATGGGGCGGTAAATCCGCCAACCCCCATGGCGGTATCGGCAGCTTTCCGCCGTGCTCCATGGTGCATATTGCACCACGATCTCCGCCAGGGTCGTAATGAGGGCCACTGGGTGTTTATCTTGACTCCTCACTTTTCATGAAGAAACATGCCAGACAAGTGAAATCCTCATGTGCCTATACAATCCGTCTCATTTGGCAGATCACACCCTTTCTTTCTGATGCCAATGTCGCCTCCCTTGCAGTTGCCCTTGTTAACTCTAAGCTTGACTATGGGAACTGTCTTTTGGCGGGCACATCTAAATCTAATCTGAATATGTTACAGGTTGCTCAGAATGACACGGTGCGTGCTGTTAACGGTCTCGCCAGAAGAGTGCTTGTGACATAGGCACAAACTGCTTTGCATTGGCTCCCTGTAAAATATTGTATATCGTACAAGCTCCTACTTCTTACACATAAATGTCTCCATCAGAAAGCGCCCATTTATCTTAGGAATCGGATCAGGCGTGTTCTCCCTGTCCGCTCTATTCGGTTTAATCACACTTTGAAACTAACCTCACCAAGATTTAAGCTTTAGCGCTATGGTGGCACCTGCTTTGACAGCATTGCTCCTCGCCTGTGGAACCTCCTCCCTGCCCGTCTTTGCCTCTGTCATGAATTATCATCCTTTAAAAAAGCTCTCAAAATATACTTCTTTATTGCTGACGGATAACTCCAACTCATCTTCTGGATTCTCTGGTCTTGACCTACTTTTCTCACCTCTTTCCTTTGACGTGCTGCGCAGTGAGGCCCTTGAGCGAGTTGCACCATACAAAAGATATATAACAATAACAATAACAATATTGTGGGTTCCAGGCAGATATGTTAACACATAATCATATTGTGAAAAGGTGTACGCCCATCAGACTTGGCAGCTGTTCCTGCATTCTTGTTTTAGGGTTATTGAAAGGTTCCTATAATCGGTTATTATTTCGTACTTGTGTCTTGCTCCATGAAGTAATTATCTCCATTCTGTAGAAGCAAATGGTTCTCTCTTAGCCGTCAGAGGACTTTCTCCACATGGGGCATGTGGGTATCCGTGTTCTGTGAGAACACCAAGATGTCCTCACAGACAAGAAGGTTGGGGAATACATGATCCATGTATTGTCGGAACAATGCGGGTGCATTGACAAGACTGAAAGGCATCACCCGATACTCCTAATGCCTGAAGGGGGTTACGGAAGGCGGTCTTGCACTCGTTCCTCTTTTGTATTCCCATCAGGTGATAGGCACACGCAGGTCTAGTTTAGAGAATATGGAAGCTCCTTGAACGGCCTCCTGATATTCGTTCAGTAGCATGGGATATTTTGTTACGCTCACCTGGTTCCCACAGGGGCGTAGATCGAACCCGGACAGCTGCGTCCTCCACCAGCGTGAAGGATAGGGCAAAGATGACCGTCAGGACGGACCCCCTCCGTCTTGTAAGCTTGACTCGTAGCAATATTCTCCTGTAGATGGAGAAAGGTATTTAGCCCCATGGGTGTGAATGCAGACCCCCCTCCCTGCTCCCGTTCTCCCCACTTGCCACCTCCGATATTCCTGGTCAGTGTTCTCACCTTATATTTTTGATTGGTGAGCTCTCCATCCTGCGTGGCATGCAGGGGCGCGTAGATACCAGTTACTTCACTGGTTTTAGGTGTTGGGGTTCTGGACGATTTATGAGTCCTGAGTTTGCCAAGTTTTGAAAGAGTTCAAAATGTCCAAAGTTCACGCTTGCACTCCCCTGTTGATTTGCGGCAGCAAATTCTGTCTGGAGGTTGCTGGCGGCGTTCAGGTAAGAGTCTGTATTACCCAAACTGTCCTGTAAAGGTGCGTGAGAATTGCTCACTGTCTTTTCCTTTTTTCCTAGATGCGGCGTATTGAAGGATAAAGCCTCCCGTGATAATCAGGTAAGTCTTGTAATATAAGTGATTGGCCCTCATTACGACCCTTGCGGAAATCGACTGACCGGAGCGCCACAGCGTAAATAGCGTTTCCGCCATTGCACGAAGGAGCAAAGTGCGGCCCATTCCGACCCATCGGGCACGAGCACCACGCCATGGCGGAAGTGCAAAGTCCGCGATGGCGGAAATGACCCCAAAACGGCCCACACCGCCGCCGTACGGCGCCCTAGGTGCAATACCGCCACCCCTCTTAGCGGTCACCGCAGTGTGCGCCTACCGCAAAGTACGGTGACCGGAAATATACGGAAACGGAAGTTAAAACACGGGCCCGGAACGGGAAACATCCCGGCGTACACCTATAAAAACACTAAAACCACACAACCACTAAAATCACTACCCTGAAACACACCCCAACCCGTCAACCACCCTAGCGAAACCAAGAAAAATGGGAAAAGTAGCGAAGAAAGCGTGCGACCGCAAGCGGCAGGTCCACTTCTCCCGTGAGGAACTCACCGTGCTAACAGAGATCCTCCAGGAGAATGCTGCCGTCGTCTTCTGCACGCAAATGACCAGGATGGCACTTGCAAACAAGAAGGCCATATGGGCTCTGGTGGCACAGCGGGTAAGTGCGGTGGGGACCGCACCCCGCACCCCACAGCAATGCCGCAAGCGATGGGACGACCTGCGGATACGCGTCCGCAGCATACTCTCTGCCAACCGCAACATTGCCACAGCCACCGGGGGAGGTCCTGAATCACCCATCAAGTTGACCCCCTGGGAAGAAATCTGTGCCTCCACCATCGGAATGGAGAGCATAGAGGGAGTCGGAGGGATGGAGAAAGGAGTGCAGACATCCGAAGATTCAGGTAGGTGGGCCAGATAAAACAATGACAAATCCACACAGTCCATCCATGTGAAGTACCATGCGTCCACATAGTGCAACAGAAACACATGTCCAGGAGAACGTCCACACACATCGGCCTGATAGCGCACGTTAAAAACCACAATAAATACATAAATAATTAAAAACCCCTAAAACACGCACTACACGTGCAGCAGGCACACCCTAACTGCAGGCTGCCAAACAACTGCACCCTCACTCCACACACAAATGAAACCACCTCCAAGGCCCCGACCCAAATCACCCTCAGGTACCACCCCAAAGCATGTGATACAATGCCATTCCAATTCCCACAGACCCATCAATAACCCTCGCCCTCCTTTACTCCACCACAGGGTCCGATCCAAACGACGAGCTACAGGACACCCCTACCAGCACACCTGCAAAGAGGGCCAAGACCAACGGCCAGAGACCCTCCACCTCAGCTGCACGCATCAAGACACGGCAGCAGCACAAATCAGGTGGCAGCACAGAGGAGGGAACATCAACAGGCACCCCAGCAGCCAGCATGCCCACAACACCACCACCACAGGTCCCCCCAATGGATGCCACAGAAGGCACTGCCTCTGGTGGCAGCAGCACCATAGGTGACACCCCATTGATGGCAGCATGCTCGGACACAGAAAACGGGGATGCCGAAGTCAGATCCATCCATGACCTGTCCCAATCCCCCTGTCTGTCCCATCCCGTACAACATGAGGATACCACGCAGGGGCACCCACAAGACGACGACTGGCCATCCCCCACAAGCCCTGTGGCAAGGCAACATGAGGACAACAGCCCCTCTGTGACACCCCCGCAAATGGCCATGGCCCAGCAGAGGCAACAGTCCCTCGACCAGTTGATCGAACAACAGCAGCAACTGGCCACACTCCTCAAGGACCATGCCGATGAATGTGGGGGCACTAAGGCAGACATAGAAACATCAACTGAGACACTTAGGGCAGAAATGGAGAGAGGTACAGAGACACTAAGGGCACAAATGGAGAGTAGCACCGAGAGCCTGAGAGTCCAAATGGAGAGTGGCACCGAGAGCCTGAGGGGGGAACTGCATGCGACGTCCAAAGACGTATGTGCCGAACTTGCCGCAGTGCGCCGTGTGCTCACTGAGCTCTCGCAAACCCTTAGGGACATGCATGGACGTGAGCAGGCAGACACATCATCCGTTGCAAGTTCCGTCCAGGGCAGCCCCCAACGTAGATCTGGAAGGAACCGGCGCTCCACAGGCAGGGGTGCCCCTGATACCCGGAGAGGGGGCTTGCAATAGCGTCTGCCCACTGACAATGAGCATCTTTGGACACTGGTGTTCGGGGGGGAGGTAGGAGGGTGGAGGGGGTGTGTTGGGCTCACTTGGGTGGCGGGTCGATAGGGTGTTCAACATTATATCACATATGCCATAAAAAGTGCACGATCAACCAATGAGAAGTGTGGACATTGATCTTTGTGTACTAGGCCATCATAGGCGTACAGTCCATATTGTGCATGTCCCAGACACACGCAGTGCCACGAGTCCCGTGTCCATGTATCAGCTACCAGGCGTGAGTGCTAGAAGCATACATCGATGAGATGCTGACGAATGTCACGGGCCTCCGGTGCCTCGCAGACTCCATGAGGTGCTGCCACATCCCCACCCTCATCATGACCATCATCAGGTGCTTGCAGTTCTGCGTCAGGGGGCATGGGCACATTTCTACGTACGCACATGTTGTGTAGCATGACACATGCCATGACCATCTTTGCAACCTTCTCATGGCGGTACAGGAGTGCCCCGCCAGACCTGCTGAGGCAGCGGAAACGGCCCTTCAGTAGGCCGAATGCCTGTTCTATGACTACACGGGTACGTGAGTGGGCATGGTTGTAGTCCTCCTCATGCTGGTCCCGTGGGTTCCGGACTGGTGTGAGGAGCCATCTCTTCAGTGGATATCCAGCATCACCTGTATGTGGACGAGAAACGTATGATGTGGAATGCCATTGATACGTACGCACACCCCCCCCCCCTTCCTGCAAGGTCATTGCCAATTCACATACCCCACATCATCATGCATGTAATGAGACTCACCGAGTAGCCAGGATCTGTTCCCTGCGTGTCGCTCCATGTAGCGTGGTATTGTAGAGTTCCTCAAGACCATAGAATCATGGGTTGATCCAGGGAATCGGGCACAACAATGTGTAATGATCCTGTTGGAGTCACACACCATTTGTACATTCAGGGAATGAAATTGTTTTCGGTTGCGGTACTGGGCCTCCATGGCATGTGGGACGACCAATTCCACATGGGTGCAGTCGATGGCACCAATGCAACCCGGTATGCCGGCAAGTGCATGGAATCCCACTTTTGTGTTGGTAATTTCCTGCTCCGAGCGTGGTAGAGAGATGTAGTCGTCTGCGTGCAGCAGGAGGGCATCGAGCACTTGCAATAGTGTCCGTGAGAACAGTGGCTGAGAAATGCCATGCAACTGTCCGACTGTGTGCTGGTAGGTGCCTGTGGCCAGGAAGTGGAGTACAGACACCACCTTCAGTAGGGGTGGGATGGCGGTTGGGCTATCTATCATGCTGACAAGGTCAGCCTGTGTCATGTCCACAATGGCGGTTATGGTGTCCCGGTCCAAACGGTAGAGGGTGTGGATCTGCTCATCAGTGAGGTTGAACGGATGTACTCGGAGGCGTGGGATTGCGGGCTGCCTCCGTGGTGGTAGTGGCTGTGCTGGCGGCCCTTGCTGGCCCTGCCTTGCCCTCCTCCTCCTCCTGCGTCTCCTCCGTGCGGCCGGTTGTAGTTGGTGTTCGTCTTCTTCTTGGAGTCGGAGCACTTGTAGTGCTATCAGGTCCCCCAGGGCCAACATCGAGAGTCCTGCCGGTAGCATTTCGGTGTGGTTGTGGGAGGAGACTGGCTGTGCAATTTATGTGTTTTCAGGCTGTATGGCCTCCACCTGTGGTGATTGATTCCACCTGTGCAAACTGCTCTCCCCTTTGGCCGAGCACGTCCCGCGCACAACGCTGCAATTCGGGGAATTGTATCTTGCTATTGCAATCATGTATTTGTACCCGATGGCCGTGTAAGATTGGTTGATATGTTCATTCTGCTGTGGTCCCATTGTTTCCCATACTATCTGTGCAGTCGCGAACAGACTTGTGAAGGGTCAGTGGAACGTAGTACTCGGGTAACGGTGGGCCCTCATGCATCACTGTACCGAGTTGCAACGACGGGCGGGGCGTCCCATTTGTGGGTGAAGGCAGTTGCCATTTTCACACACAGCCGCACTCGATGGAATAATTAGTGATTTCAAACGGCCACAGATGCCTTTTCGACGTGATGTTGCAAATGAGGAATTCGAAGGGCGGCGCTTTCGGTTTCCAGCTAGCGGCGAGGAGATGCCCACAGGTCTGACTGCAAATATAACGTTCTATTGTTCTATGTCCTTGAGACAGGGCCCATGGCGAGGGAGCAATGATTGATATGAATAGTTTGGGATGCGCAATAGCTACGTGGGCGATGAGGCCGTCCGTTCCCGAATTCATGTTACTTCACAACACTGGAATTACGGGCTGGGGCACTGTGGATTTAGCAGGCTGCATTACGCACAGACTCAATGGATGTTTCTAATGTTATGTGAGTAATTATTCAGGCGTTTTGATCCCGGGATGAGGGAATGATGAATGGATGCATGGGCAGGTGATTTGATACAGAGTTTGCCATGTACAGGGCTTCTTGGGATCTATCCGCCTCCCCTACGCTATGTGATGCAGGGCTGCCATAGTGGGACCATCGTCTATCTGGCCTTGTTGAGCCCTCCCTGTCTCGAGGCGCCCTCAGACACTTGTGTCCATGCACGTTAACATTCCCATCTGATGGAATCTGTTTTGACAGACGCATGCACAGGTACACTCGTTTGTGATGGTGTTTGCACCTCGATATAGATGGTTATGAGTCGCAAGTGGTTTTGGGGTGGTGATGATCCTTTGGAGTGGGCTAGCATGCATATGGCTGTGGATTTGGTGTGATCATTGAAGTGAGTTGTTCGAATGTAGTTCTGATGGCCATTCTGTTCTCTTTCTTTTCTTTTGGTTGACAGGTATCTCCTCCCCTTTTGCCACTGCCATCTGTATGCCACTCCTGCAGATGGATTTTACTCCCGACACCTGCTGCTTCGTGTTAATCAGTGGAGCAGCATTACGATCTTATGGGACGATCGCCAATGGGCCACATGCCCTTACGCAGTACTGGTGGCTCGGAGCAACATTTCGGCCTTTCAGCTGGACTAGTGCCTCCCCATTGGGACGGCCCTGCGGTTCTGTGCGCTTCCATGTTGCCTTTTCGTACGTGAATGTGGCTCTGTGTACCATGGGGGAACAGGGCGACACACAGGTAGTGGCTGGTCATTTCTTGCGGAAGCAGCCCACAATGGTGATTAGTGTTTTGGAGTTCATGGCCTGATGGCTGTATGGGCTTGGTGACTTTGATGTGCATAAACTTTCTATTCTGATTTGGCCCGTGTAGCGTTTTTCTTTGCAAGTGATGTGGCATATGCCTATTTGGGGGGCGATGTTTTGTGAGGAGATCTGCATTGGGTTCCAGCTTCGGGGTTTAGTTGCGTGGTACTGTGCTGGGCGCGTTTGCCTACGAAGCCCAGTGAGGTCAGGGATGGGGGCTGCCAATATGACTGTTTGAATGTTGTCATGCTCAGGGGCGGGGGATTGGGTTTTGTGTAACAGATGCCGGTCAGCCAGGTGGACTGGTGGAATGATGTGATTTTCGGAATATTGCTGGTCACAGGTGCCTGTGTTTGCGTGCGTTTCTTGGTGGGGGACTGTGGTCATGTCCATTGGGATGGCTTCTGTATTCGTGCCATCTGTGCCCTGCAGCTCCCATTGGCCCCTCTTGTGTTTCTTTTGTTCGTTGCCATGCATGGGTGACTTGAACGTTTCAATGGTTGCATTGTGGCTTCATTGCACCTACGGGGAGTTGTACTTTGTGGGCAGGGAGCGGTGTACAGGCACTCAGTGGGGCCGTTTACGGTTGATTCGCGATGCCGTACTTCTCGCCATGGCGGAATGGTACATTACGCCATGCCTGATGGCGTTAGGTGCATGTCCGCTAGGGTCGGAATTGGCGTACCCTTGCGCCATGGTGGTGTTTGCGGTTTGGCATGGCGCGCGCGCGCGTGCTTGGTGCAGTTAGCGTTGGCGTTCACTACGGTGTCGCTAATGGCTTCGTACTTTGCGGTGACGGGTCATAGTCGCACCGAGCGCTATTCGATGGCGGTATTGCATTTCCGCCATCGTTTTTCGATTTCCGCAAGGGTCGTAATGAGGGCCATTGTCTTTTTAGTCTCTTTAGGCTCACCTTGCTTTTTCTTGTCTTTTTCCCAGGTGTTGAAAATCACCGAAAAAGTGACGGAGGCAGCGCCGAGTCGGAGATGCTGTGGGCTGATGAAAATGGAGCGGCGCTGTAGCTGGGATGCGACGCGTGCCGGAAGAATGTCCCTTCAGGCTCGGAGTGATGCAGGATCCGAAATCAGGTGAGGAATCAGATTAAAGTCTGTAATCTAACCTCTTCTTCTATTTTCCTTTCTCTCCTAGGGGCTCCGTGTTCGAGGCGGGTGTGGCAGAAGGCTGGATGCAGGTTTGCTGACACGGTGAGCGTTACGCTGCTAAATGCAGAATAACGCGAAGCGTGTGTTGAAGATCGGGCGTGGTTTAAATAGCTTTGAAAGTAGTCCCAGGTAAGAAGTCCCTAGAACCACACCCGAGTGAAAAGTAGTCCTTGTGGAAAAATAGTCCCTCCAGGTCTCACGTTGGCCTGGATGCATGTGCAGCATGGTCTGCCTGAGGTAAGTGATGACTATGAGCCTGGCGCCTTAGGCGCCAGGACTGATTTCTACTATGAGCCTGGCGCCTAAGGCACCAGGACTGAACCCAGATAGCCCCTAGCCGGGGCTTATGAGGTTTAAACAGATGTCCGGATACCTGCTTCCAGGGCGAATGGGCTTGGTCCAGCTGCCCGGGGGTAGGCATCATGACATATTTGTCTTTGATGGTAGCCTTATTAAGACCTCTGTAGCCTTGGCGGGGTCTAAGTTCCTTTGTATCTTTTTTAGGCACAAAAAATAGGGATGCTCCTGTAGATGATTGTGATTCACTTATCAGGCCATTATTTAGATTAGAAGTTATGTAATCCTTAACAGAAAAGTAGACAATAGGGTAAACTGCGTTATGAGTGAGCTTGTCCCTTAGATAGTATAAGTGGCGGCGTGCTGCAGAATCGTTAAAGCTGGGTCTTATCCTAGACCCATTAAAAGTTAAAACAAATATTAGTTTAACCAATTTTCCGCGCTCACCTAGCTGTATTACGTTTACCATGATTGGGAATCATTTACGTTAGTACAAAAGTAATAATGGATTCTGAAGAATGTTATATAATTGGAGTAACCACAAACCAGCCAACTCATGTTTTGACCGTGTGCCTGACGTCAGATGCTACATGGCATAAAACTAAATTCCAAGATGGCGCCTGCGTGTGAAAGACACGTGGGCCGCATAGGATTATTCGATCCAGGACATCCTGGCACTAATTGGGTAAGAGCATGCTAATATCATATCCTAGCGAACCTTTGGGTAACTTACCCTTATGGGATATCATCCAAAAATGTTTTATAATGAAGGGTGTAAGATTAGGGTCCCCCCTGGCAAATCGAGAATACACAAGCAGACAATCATAAATAGTTGGGCATTGTCCCATGATTGATGATATCATACATAATGTATTCCTTATTAACATTAGAAAGGGGGTTGCAGTTTTTGTCATTATGAATCAAAATATAAATCTAATTATCACATGCACTCCACAGCACCTTATTACACGGGAGGGTAATAGCCATCGGTATTACAGAACATTAATGAATGATTTATGAACTCTGACAGGGTAAGTCATCAATTTGACAACATACAATTATCCAATAATCGATCACCATGAGACTTACCCAGCATCCGATTTGTTGTACTTTACAGACCAAGATTAAAGCATTGCAAATTATGCAGACCAATGCTATTCTTTAGATGGTGGAAGGCCAAATTACACAAGGTAAGTCTCTATTGCTACAATATCCCATAATAGGAAGAGAAGGTTTGGATATAATTAAGGGTGATAGTAATAATATCACAAAATTGTTACTTTCTTCCAGTTTAATCCACATAAAAATTACTGGTAAGCTTTTTACCCTGCTTATTTCACAACTACGTTTGTGGAGGCACTTATTGGAATTGTAATCCATGATTAAGGCACTATAAAACTTGATATTAAACAATTTAAGACGAGTTTGGCACAATTGCATGGGTGCGTTAATAGTCACTCTGAAACCTGTGTATTTTGGGTGCTTGACTGAATCCACACTTGAAGTGACTATCAACCAAACCAGACAATGGGCCTCATTACAAGTTCGGCGGTCCAGAAATAAACATACTGGCACCCTTTCCGGACCAACAAAAGTATGCTGGTAGGGGCACGGATCTCCTGGCAGGTCTGACCTACCAGGAGTTCAGGTCCCTACCAGCATGCGTTTTACTGAAGCACCGGCACTGTTACTAACAGTGCCGGTGCTTCAGGTTTCCCATTCCCATGGAGTCCTACAGGGCTCCATGGGAATGGGAAATAACCGTACTGCCTCAACTTATGATATGCCGGTGGCACTGGGATGTCAGGCGGTGGTAAGGGTGTTACAGGGTTGGCGGCAACCCTGTAATGAGGCCCATGGTATTTAAAGGGAATGAGATGTACTTATTAGGATATGATCAGGCTCTGTCAAAGAAACAGAAGTGACTATAGGATCCGTCTTCTCTGGATAACACTTTTGGGATCAATATCAGGAACCCAAATAAAGCGTGTTTGACGACCAGTTTATGTGAGGATTGTGCTTGCGTTGCCATGGGATGCCCAATAGTATGGGGATATGAGCGACCTTAGTAAGATCGAAATAGACTGTCTCTGAATGACAGGCAATTCTCATAGACATGTAAGGAGTCCTTTCTTTGACATAATTAGAAGAAAGGTGTCTACTGTTGACTCCTTCAATAGAAGGTGCTTCCTTTTCTTCACGTCGGATTCCATGCGTACATGCCCATACAACGTCCATACACAATCTGGCCACCCCACAGTCTAGAAACACCAAGGTTTCTAAGGGGTTGGTAGTGACAAAAGAAAGATGCACACATAGAACAAGAAGAGGTGATGTCAGTAGATGCGTTTTAAGTGAGGGTAACAAACAGGAACTGTCTTGTGTTCTCCAGCCTTTTGTCCTTCTCAAGGCAGGGGGTTGGCATTTCCCGCTCTTTGGGGGGAGTACTATTGGACAATTCCAAAGTAAATGGCCCTTGGCCCTACAGTACATAGATAAACCCTCTTCTGTTCTCTTTTGCCACTCTTCGTCATTAAGCGAGCCACAAGCTGGCCCAATTTGCAAGGGTTCAGGCTTCGAGTCCTGCTTGGCTGCATTGGTCGAATGGAAGGAAGAACGGCTTCTCTCCCTTTCTTTCAAACGACCTTCCAATTGGAGGGCTCTGGAAAATAGATCATGTATAGAGTGAGGCCTGTGTACATGAGCAAATTCATCCTTAATGTCTTCATGAAGGGCAGAACGTCTAAACAGAGAGAACTGGACTGATTCTGGCTGTCCAGTCTCTGCTACCATTCTTTTAAAATGGGTAAGGAACGTTAGGACGTCCTTAGTTCCTTGTCGTACTTCTAGCACAGAATCATGGTTGGAAAACAAAGTCTCTGGTCTATCGAACATTTCTTTCATGGCATTGATAAACCCTTGACAGTCGTCAAGCAAGGGACTGCTGGAGGTAACAAATGGGGTACCCAACATTACTGCATTACCTACTAAATTGGAAGTTATACATCCTATAGGAGCCCATTGAGTAGTGAAGGCATGGGGCTTGAAAGTAAACTGGACTAGGCATGATGCCCCAAAGTCCTGTAACTTTTTAGACAAACCATCATACTTTCCACTGGTGAGTCCACCTAAAGGAGGGTCTATAGGTGATGGTTCCCTAGCGACGACCATCTGGCGAAGTGTCTGGTTCGCTGTCTTCATGGTCTGAACCCCTGCCGTCAATGCTTGGACCTCAGTAATCACTTCTTGCATCTGCGCCATCATAGAGCTGTGTTGTAGGCCTCAGAATCCCTCACCTGTTGTGGGTTCAAGGTTGAGTTCTGGTGACTACTTGAGGGTGTGACCTGATGTTTTAATCTGATTGTGCAGGCAATCAGAGAGTAAATAGGGGTGATCTCTACCTAACACCACCGTGCCCACCCTGACGTGACAGGAAGAGGCACATAGGCACCATGGGCGATAGTCCCCAATTCAAGAGGGAAAAGCCGGTTGGCACAAAAACCCTCAAATGCATGGAAACCAGGTAGCGGCCGATGACTGCACGACGTTGGTCAGAGTAAGCAACAGTAGAACAGGAGAGCAACTAAGGCTATGAGAATGAGGAAGCAGAAACAGAAAGAAGGAGTAAACGGGAATGCAGGCAAGTAACACGACAGCAAGAGAAGGGAACAGAATCCCTGAAAACAAGCATCAGCAGAGCGGCTTAACTCTGAGGAGGGTTTGCAACGCCACGATCAAACAAGATCATACTGTAATGAATCAGGGTCTTTCGGAAGTGCTGGGTACGATAGTGTGAGAAACCAGAAGGTGTCTCACACACTAGTCCCCGGGGATCTTTCATCCAGGTGGCCAGAACACGGCCATCGCTTTTGGATCCAGTTTCTGGGGGTGGACCAGTGCGGGAAGACCACCTGAGTAAGGGGTCTTCGGGGAGTGGGACACCGGATGGTGAGACATGGCATCCCATTCCCTGTAACACCTTTACCTCATCCTACCCGGTAGGAGATTTAGGAACTCTACCCCCTTTTTACAACACAAACACTTTCTCTCTGACAGCCCGCTCTAAGGGAAAACAGACTAACACCCGAGTCGTGTACCTGACATGTCCCAATACTATGGTCAGTCGACATCAGGCAATTATCAACAATCACTCACACCTGACTTCCATTACACTTCCCCGCACAGATTAAAGGCGGAGCACGAGAGCACACTCTGAGCAAGGCAAAGCACACGAGGAAACAGCAGTTTCGATACGGAAGCTTAGTAAGAGAGGAAAGGTGGCAAAACCGAAGAGGATCGCAAGGAGGGGTCCCAGGAAACTAGGTGATTGGGCTGTCAACTAAGCCCTCATTTAGGGAAAAGTATTCCACTATTTTTTTGGATAGACACTCCATTACTTTGGGCTTGCCCAGGTAGTATGCATTAAGGCACCAGTTGGTGCAGGGTTTGGTTCGCCCATTGTTAAACACCATAAGTAAGGGGAAGTGATCCGAGATGCCTCTGGCCAGAAATGTTGCAGACAGCAGCCTGTGCACCATGCCCTGTGGGACAAAGAAGTAGTCTACTCTGGATAGATACTTGTGTGCATTGGAGAAGAACAAGAACCCAGATTCTGTCTCATGTAGTGCCCTCAATGCGTCCACCAGCCCCAGTGCTGTCGCAAAGGAGTGCAATTTGGTTGGAAGGTTGGGGTTTCTGTTGCCCTTATAAGATCTATCCCTGCCCACCTCCATAACCTCCCCTCCCAGTACCCACAGATCAGCTTGCTCGGTGAGCATTGCGGCTTGGAGGTCGTTCAGGAGCTCGATCGTGAGTGGTGGGGGTGCATAGACCGCCACAAGGCTCAAGCTGCTCCCCATATTTCCCCAGTTACCACGATGAATCATCCTCTTGGATCTGCCAGACCTCCCTCAGTTGGAATGGGCCCCTTTTGTGCATTATGACCTTGCCCCATCTAGAGAATCCTGTGTGGTAGGCCAGTGTGTAGTTGGACCTCTTGAAAAACCTGCATTCAGTACCGACCAGGTGTGTCTCCATTAGGAGGGCAATGTCCGCTGAATGTCTGTTAAGAAACTGGAGTACTAGTCTTCTTTTTATGCTGGAGCCTAGTCCATTGATATTCCATGTTAACAGGGAGATTTGCTGGTCATGTGCCACTAGTGTCAGGGGATATGTCTCGGAAGCTTGGGGTTGGCTCACTGTTCCCTGGTTCCCCTCTCCCAAGGAGTGTCCCGTGTGTCGTGTTGGTCAGTGTCCTTCTCTCAAATCCCTGGGTTTTTGGACTAGTCCAATCACCCGCAGCCAATCGGCGCTGTGCCTGGCTATGCCCCTCACCCCGCCACCCCTATAAGCTATGCAACCTATCGAACTGAATTGTAAGAAAATGTACCCAAATCCCCAAACCATGCATCTCCCCCCAACCAAGTGTGCCAGTCGATTGAATCCAGCTCCTGAGCCCCAACCATAGAGCTCTGGCGATGCAACACATTCCCCGTCCCCACTCTTCCCCAACATCAAGTGTGAGTCTCACCCCACCCTGCGCTTCCCCCCAACTAGAAGTACCTATCGCCCGAACCTGTACAAACAAAACCTTCAAAGAACATAACTGCTAAATGAAGGGTTCAGAGAAGTGGCAGCCTTGGGTCCCAGAAGGACTGCCTGGTGACTTCCCTGGCTTCGCAGCAGAGCATCCATGTTACCTCTATCTCCGGTCAGCCAGGTTTTTCACTCCATGGGGGCCCGCCGTCTTCCTCGTCAGTGCGTAGTTTCTGCGCATCGGGCCGGGTTGGGACGTGTCTGTAGAGTCACCCTGGACTGGGTGATCTTTTGGTGTTCCCGGGCGCGGGCCAGAGAGAACATGTGTCTCCAGCCAGTCCCAGACTTCCTTGGCAGTGGACTACATGTACTGTAGTATTGTAGTAGAGCTTGAGCGTGGCCGGAAAGAAAAGGGCGTATTTAATTTTCAGGGACATTAGCTTCTTCTTTACTGAGCCAAAGGACTGCCGTGATCTTTGCACTTCAATAGTGTAGTCTGGGAAGAGTCCAATACGGTTGACATTATAGGTGATCAGGCCAGTCACTCTCGCCATGTGGAGGAGCGTGTCTCGATCTCTGTAGTTCAAGAGTCGCGCTATCACCGTATACGGTGGGCACCAGGAATGGGTCGGCCCATGGGGACTCTGTTCACCCGTTCGATTGAGAAAAAATTTCGAGAATTTTTTAGGTGCCATGAAGTCTGATAGCCATTGCTTCAAAAATAGTTCCATGGATTGCCCTTCTTGTTTCTCCGGGATTCCGAGTATGCAGAGATTGTTGCGGTGGGACCTGCCTACAATGTCCTCTGCCCTGTTCTCTAGGGTGGTTAATTTCTGAGACATCGAGTTATGGCATTTTTCCATCTTCCGTAGCGTGTCCTCGCTATCCCATATGTGTGGTTCCATCCCCCCCACATGGGAGGTCAGGTTTCCTAGGTCTTGCCGAAGGAAGGAGAATTCTGAGGCCAAGCCGTCGATTTGGTCTCAACCGATGACCTGGAATCAGCAATGGCAGCCATGATGTCTGTGAGTGATATCGGTTGGCCCGTTCCTACATCTTCCCCCTTCACCACCATCCTGTCCCATGCCAGGGGGACCGCCGTAGCTGTCGGCAGGACACTTGTCATGTAGCGATCAATTTTGTCCTGAGCAGTCCCTTTCTGGGGCATGTCTTTCACCATTGCCGTGTGAGTTGCCAGCCTCAAAGGTGCGCAGTCCCACAGGCTTCCTCTGTCCTCCGTGGGTCGTTGGGGGAGAGTGGAGGATGAGCAAGGGTCTCTGTGTCTGGGGGACAAAGGGCGAAATGTAGAGCTCCCCTGCAGGTCTGAGGATGAGTGGTTATCTCATCCAGGCTGGGTGTTCTAGGAGAGGCTGGTTGGGGTCACCCCTAGGCCCCATTGGTGGCTCCAGCCAAACTGTTCTGTGTGTGCAGGCCCTCCTGTTCGTGGGGACTGCTGCTCTGCTGCCAAGTGGGTCTCCCTTTTGCCACTGTGATATGATGAGGGGAGGGGCCGCAATCATCCACCTCTGTCCCGTTGGAGTGTGCTTGTCTCACTGCTGCAGGGGCGGGCTGCCCCTCCTGATGTATGCCCTTCTCCGGTGTGTGGCGGCTGCTCCGCTTTACAGGGGTTCACTGTTTGGACCTGGGTGCCAGCGGCACTGCTCGTCTGCAGTCTGGTACTGCTGCCCTACTCTGCCAATGTTCGTCCCTCCGTCCAGCTCGGGGGGCTCCAGCCGCCACACTGCTGTGCCAGATTCCTCCGTCAAGGCTCTTCTCCGGTATGATTGTCCAGCAGCAGGGAGTGGAGGGGCCGTGCAGTGATTCCCTTACCCTGATTTCCGGGTGCCGGACCCCTAATCGGGATAGGTCTTCCCGTATGACAGGTCGCAGTGTCTGCAGGTCCTCGGTACTCTGTTACTTGGCACAATTAGCCTGCATCTCCTTATTAAGGGCATGGCTACCCCTAAACTCGTAATGAGGCCCATTCTCTTTGAAGACGAACATTTCACACACTTATCTTTTTCTTTTCATGTTTCTCACTGACAGACACTCAGATTCACTGTCTGAAAGGCCAAAATGTTGTTGTGGTTCGCGTTGGTGTCTAAAGGCTACAAGGAAATTGATCATCTGTGAATAGCGAGTGCTGTCTGCTTTTCAAGAAACGGAAGACCCAGAATCCAAGGATAAGGCATTTTCATTTTTTTTTTCTTGTCTGAAATAAAGCCTTGGTCATGGTTTCACATCACCATCATCACTTGTGATGCCTTTTCACCCAAACGTGTGCAACCTCAGGAGGACCCGCATCATCCCGCTGCGGCCCAGCCTGGTAAAACAGGCACCTTGGACTGGACTTCGTCTCGCGTGTCCTCTGAAGGTTTCAATGCTTTGCGTTCGCCTTCATTACAGCCAAACCCGGGGACCACCTACATTTATTGGGGTGCCCTGCCTCCATCCATCTAGTCCCCACAGCTGCTTTTCTGCCATAATTGTCAGTTTTGCGTCTGAACCAAAGTACGCACCTGCATTACTTGTCTTTTTGTTCCAATTCGCCACAAATTACAGCAGGTTTGAGTGATTGACCAAAATCATTTCAATTCAACCTTCTGCCACAAGGTGGCAATAGTGGATAATAAATGCAGGCTACTACAGTTTTAGCAATGTCAGTCCCAATAGCAACTGAAAAATAGAGCTGAAAAGATAGCTCACCTGCAACGTTTCTGTTTACAATGCAAACCGATAGGGTTTTGAATCCTGCTCCTGCACTTTGGAATTATAGAGGTTTACCAGAGTCCCCCAGGAAATACAAAACCATTAAAGGCAGGCCCATATTAGTGTTTTTTGGTAATCACCAAAAACCGGACACCCGACATATAATATGTTTAAAGATAAAATAGTCACCATATTAAAAAATATTGAACAGGGAAGGGATCCTAAACTAGAGAGAAAAACAAAGGAAGAAGACGAACACAAGAAGGAAAAACAAAGGGAAACAGTCTTTCAGTTCCAAAAAGTGGAGAATAAGACAATTTTACCCTGTTAGGGCAATTGAAACCCACTAATGATTTTTCCTGTTGAATGCCAGCATATGCTTGCTAAACGGTTAGCGAAGGTATTAACACCGTTCATTAGGACTTTTGTAAATAAGTCACTCCAAGATTCGCAGGTACCCATAGCTTAAAAAAAAAGCATTAATTAAACCTTTGTTCAAAAAAACTACCCTAGACCCAGAAGTAATGAAGAATTATCGACCATTGGCTAACTTAATGTGGCCAACAAAAATTCTGGAAAAAGTGGTGTGCACTCAGTTCCAGGCTTTTGTGGATAAAGGGGATTTACTGGATGACCTTCAATCAGGTTTCCGCCCGAATCATGATACAGAGTCGGCCCTTCTAGCCGTACATGATGATTTAATGGAGGCAGCCGATAGGGGGGATCCACAATGTTATTAATGTTTGATCTCTCTGCGGCCTTCCATACTGTAAATCACCAGATAATGGCAGAGCGGATCGAGCAGGTGGGGAAAGCCTCTGAACGAGTTGTGAAGTGGTTTGAGTCATTTCTCAAAGACAGAACTCAAAGGGTCATACTTGATGGCTTCATCTCACAAATGGTGGAACTTGATTGTGGGGTTCCACAGGGTTCCTCTCTGTCCCCACTCATCTTTAATCTCTATTTTCGCCCTGTTTTTAGGATATTCAGGAAATATGGTTTGCTATTTCATTCATATGCGGATGATACGCAACTGTATATTGAGCTACAAAATAGTGAAGAGGACTTTGAGAGAATCAACCAATGTATGAAGGAACTTAATGAATAGATGAACAACAACCCTTTACAATTAAATGCAGCAAACAACGGAAATCATACTGTTCAGTCCAAAGAACAAAAAAACATCGGAAATTCAAAGTCCTCCCCCTATGATCCTAGGGGAACAATTGCAATATGCAAAAAAATTAAAAAACCTAGGCTGCTGGTGGCAGAAAAATTTGAATAGTGAGGCGCAAGTAGAGGCCAAAGTGAAAACAGTTCATTTTGCACTTTGATCACTACGGAAAATACTCCCCTACATTCCGATCGAAGATAGAGCAGTTGTGGTGGGGGCAATGACTAACTCACACCTAGATTACTGCAATAGCCTCCTAGCAGGAATTCCTCAGAAGCAAATGATGAGACTTCAAAGAGTACAAAATGCAGCAGCGAGCACAATTGGAAACCTGAAGAAAAGAGACCATGTGTCATCAATGCGGAGAACACTCCACTCGCTGATGGTGGAAGACAGGATCAAATTCAAGATGGCATGCCTAGTGTTCAAATGCATTAAAGGGCTTTCCCCCTCATATTTAGCTGATAAAATTGTATTATATCAGCCGAAAAGGAGTTTACGTTCAGAGGATAAACTCTTACTCTGCATTCCACGAACAAAATGTACTTCAAGAGGAGCTGGAAGCTTTGGTGCCTGTGGCCCTAAAGTTTGGAATCAACTTCCACTTGAAATCAGAAAGTGTGAAAGCCTGGATCTTTTTACAAAGAGACTGAAAACATTTTTATTTAGATATATGTAAATAGTTAACTAAGTCAGATCTCTAGTTACCCCCTTTTTTTTCTTCTCTTATGAAATCCTTGACTTTCTAGTTACCATCCGCGCCCGAATATGGTTGATTCTGTCTGGTGCGCGTAATAAATCACTCAAAATCAAAATCAAATATACAGACAGACAAACTGGCCAGCCCCAAAATATATCTCATCTCAGCACTCCTAGCTGCTTATTCCTGCCCCTAAAAAATACACTGATTGGAGTGGAAGTTATCTCCCTTAGCGAACCTTGTTCGCTCGTAGTGTAGGTATATCCACTGGATTTTGAAATAACTTCTTCTAGACGTCCCTTGGACGTAGGTTTTATGGGCTTAATCTGTGACGCTCCGCGTCATTAACTGAGTACATCTATTAAATACCTCTATATGACGCTCCTCGTCGTTCACTAAATATCCCACATACCCTCTGTTACTTTCTTCCCATTATCACTTTCCCCGCTTGATATGCATACATTGTTTTTTGACACCTTTCTGAATCTACTCATCATTCGCTTTTCAGCTCCTGACCCTCGGGATCATCGCCTCCTCAACCGGCCACCGCAGCCTTTGGTCAACTCAGCCGCCTGTAGAATTTGGGAGGGGAATTCCGTGAAAGAGGGTCCCGTCCCACCTATCTCATTTTGTCTTGCCGCCTCTATCCACAGCAAGCCTTGCGGTCCTCCAGCTAAATGGCGGAGGACATTCGATATTTCTGAGACCCTTAAAAGCCTACTGGGTCGATGGATCAAAACCATCCTCTGCTACCACGTGAACCCATAGAGCTGGGCCCTTTAAGGCGAGGCAGCAATACTTAGAGTTGGATGGGGATGCAGAATTTACTCATACATCAATAATCAAACTGACTAAGGAAGTTGGCAAAACTCAGTGCTGTTTTATTTGCAATTGTCCGAAACGGGGAGTTACAATGGACATCAACGGACGTTGCAAAGCAAGATCTCGATGAATTTCATGAAAAACATAACATTTATAGTCATAATTCATCATCAGACGTCAGACTACGTGGCAATACTACAAAACCCTACCTGGGGGTGTGATAGTACGTTCCATACTAAAGGGGGTTGTGATTGGGTCTCTAACATCAGGTGGACAACTAAGCCCTCCTCTAGTGCAAGTCATCTTCATCGTCGTAAAATACACAACGATTCATTGGTTACACAAACTATAGGGCTCACTGTTGCGTGGGCCTCTACAATTGGTTGGCACACTTGTACCCTTCTGTAATATTCCACACGCTAGCAGCACACAGGCTGGTTACCCCAGGTGCAGGGAGGGTTGGCCTGGTCATGCTTCCCCACCCAATTAGTCCAACATCTATCAACACTCTTGCCTTCTGCCATTCAATTAAGGGTTTGAACATGGCCTTGCAGAAACTCTCTGTGCCTGTGAATATAAGGAAGTGTGGGATGGTCTTATCTTTTGGTTTCGGTGTAGCTCAACCCAAAGTCTATTTTCATCTGACCATGTGACTGGAGACCACATTTTCAAGCTCTTCGTTGCATATAATACTATTAAATGATGAACTCTTGACTCTTCCAGTGTATTTTCATCTCACCTCAAACAGAAGTTTGTTTCTTTCTCATATTCATGTAACTACTTGACAGACAACCAGGCTGAAGGTGGCCTTGACTCTTAGTGCTGGGCCAGCCAAGCCTTTCTTCAATTCTCCTTCGCCATTAGCTATTTTCCAACTGTGCCACACTGAAACCCTTTCCATTTGCAGGTTTTAAGTCCTGCTAAAGTGCATTGTGGAACATCCAGGTTCTATAGATTCCTATGTATATACATTGGTGCATTGCCGCAATCTATTCACTACGTAGCCAGCATCAGGATTACTTTGTCTACTTGCATTACAGCATCTTTGAAATTGTAAAATAACTTTGCATTTTCTTCAACGTTTCCTTGCACAAGCATCTTCATTTAGATCCCGAAATGTTGCTTATCTTCAACACCTCTTCTTCAGATCTTATAGAATGTCTATGATCTTTTGTCTTGTGTATCTCTTCATGGTGTGTCAGTTCTGCTTTGCATGATGCCACCAGTCTTCTTTCTCGTTCATTTTCACACTTCTTCGGGGACTCTGTCCAGAAGAACACCATTTCTTCCATAATGCACATAGGGTTTTCTCAAAGGATACCATGTTTCAAGAACTCGTTGTGGTACAGGCATCCTCACTGGTACTGCACGTGTCGCAATTTTCGGTTCACAACATAGAGGCAACATGGGGCCGGAACTTCTGGTAGGGGCTTTTGGCTCTTCCTCTACACTCTCAGTCCTATAGACTGTCCACTGAAAATCCATCCTCTTTTACCCCTACTCGGAAGTAGTGGTCAAAGTGAGCGACACCTATCAGGAGCGGAGTAGCACAAATTTACTCTTAAGAGTTCCACTACTTTTTAAAACCATGTTCACCATTCCGGAATGGTTGTTTTTTAAATTGAAGACATACCTCTTCATTTTACCACCCTACGGCAGTAACAGCTAAACTGAAATCTGTTTCACCGTACATTCATGAAATCTGAATGAGATCTCAGCCTGGATGAACTCTATCTGGCTTCACCTTAACTATCGAAAGCTGGAGGAGGTTCTGCTAAGAAATTATCTCTTGCAACACACCATCCCCCCTGATTTTTGGAAAACTTTTCAAGTTGTTATGAGGAGGGAAACATGAATGTGGCCCTCGTTGTACCGGTCCCGCCCTCATGTACATCGTTCCTGGCCCCTTCATCCCCATCACTGATGTACTGCAGATGTGAGAAACGTTATTAACTCAGACAACCATTTAACCATACCCTGATGACGTCATTGAAGAGATACATTTGCAATCGATGGAGCAAGTAGACTGACTGTAACCACACGGAAGGCTGATAACGGCACAACTAAGTCTATAACATAGATGTGTTAAACATGAAGCACATATGCATTCCTCCAGGAAGCTATGCAGACACTTATATTAAATTGCTCCTAGACACAAAGAACATGCTATTGTGCACAGCCTTGCCAAGGACACTGAGGGAGAGAAGGTTTCACATTAGCAGAAGAGATAGTACACCTGCATGTGTAAAGTTGAAAATCCTCATAAATGCAAGCAGGAAAATTAAATTTGTGCTGCCTGCACACCTGATTTGAACCTGGAAGACAAAGCCTATTCATTCGAGCCAGACAGAGACCATTGTTCCCATCCAACTGAAGGCAAGATAATACAAAAGTAATACCAGGTTGAAAGCTTAATGTTCTCTTTCAAGACCTAGAGGATCAGAGATGGTAATTTGTTGGGTACAAGCAGCACCTCTGGGACTGTTGCACCACCTTGAATAGTTAGTTGCTCATGGGCTGGTAATGTTGCAAAGCGTGAAGGCTGAGAAGACCCTTGCTGACCAATCCCTACCCACCTTCTATGGTAGCTCACACTTTGTAGCACTGCCCAATGGCAGTGGGCTAACCTGACATGCCTGTAGTTGCAACATTTAGGAGTTAGTCAAAGGAGAAGCCGCCAGATACAGTTCAGCCAATAAGGTTACTAACCCCCTATTTTTTTTTTTTTCTATTTTTCTACCAGCCAGTGCTGCCCGTATGAAAAATATTCTTATGAGCATCAAACTACAATATTTTTGAAACACAGACTTCTCTGCCCTAAAAATATTTGGCCTCTACAAACTTGCTGCTAGAAGTTAAGAAATGTGAACAGCATCAACTGTGTTCCCCAAAATACATTCTTACAAAAAGGACTGACTGCTAGCAAACCTCATGGAGTGCAACACCCAAGAACAGACTAAACAATTTCAAACTCAACATTATTTTTAATGTCACCAAAACTCAAGGTCATGATCTGCAAATAAATCCCCAACAGGTTTAATGGACTTTAAAGAGCCTAACTTTTAAATTCAGTCTAATGTGATAAATTGATAAGCTCGCAATGTTTAGGACAGGCTATAGAAAGATTTCATTTTGGAATGTAATTTAATACAATGCACTTTGATGATGGAATGGTTACATAGCAATCCATGTTAAGTTTGCAAACGAGTGCAGTTCTACATTTGGCTTTGCTTCCTATGAATCTAAGAGAAAAAAGCAGGTACTATACATAACATCTTCCAAGGCATTGGCTTTAGTTGACAGATATTTCTGCCTCTGGAAGAATTCTTTATAAAATGTCCTTGTCTGTAAAAACATACAAGCTTAAAGGCTCTCCAAATGACAAATAAGCAATACAAATCATTAAATACAACAATTTTATGACCTCTTCTAAAATAAAGCAGCAGTCTAAAAGCTCTGTATCAAATGTTTGTCATGTACTGTAAAGCTAGCATACTTCCTTGCTTTTATAGCATTTCAATATAGAAAATATCCTACTTGTATGCAAAAGAACAGGTTTTGTGTAATTAAACAATAACATTTGATTTTTGTGTGTCCATTTACAAATCAAGGTCGTTTTTTTATTACAATGTCAGCGGAACTAGAATAGGAGATTTTCTCTTTTTACATCAAAACATAAAACCCACTTAAAGGGCTATGCAAGGATCCACTGTTCCAGTTCACGAAGGCCACATAGTTGGAAGCACAGTAAGTCTAAGAGGGCACAGGGACTCTAGAAGAAACTCATAGAGATAACTGTAATGTTAATGAACATTTTCTTCCACTTCTATTGAATCCTAGACACCATCAGCTAGATCAGTTTCCAAAGGTCCAGAACAGTCATGCGATGAAGGGGTTCCCACAGGTGTTCCATGTGACATGTCTCTTCCTATGATCTCATTTACATCGTCTAATGTGATGTCTTGTAGACCAATTGTTTCAAAATTCAGCTCTTGATCTTCAGGTTCAGATTTAATATTCAGAGATGGGTCATCAGTTGAAATAGAAGATGCATCACACACATTATGATGGACTAACGATGGGCTATGTGCTTGTGGGGAAGGCTGTCCAGAATGCCCAATCGGCACTGGAGATGAACAAGAGTCAGATTGTCCTGAGCTTGGAGGCAGGACAATCTGACTCCAAAGTCAAAGATTGTAACTGTGGAGACGAGGGTCCTGATAAGGGGGAACAAACCAATGGATAGGAAGTGGTTGTAGATGGCGATGAAGCAGATCCTGGGTTTGAAGAATGGTATGTAACTGGTTGCAACTGAGGTGAAGACTGAGCAATAGGTTGGCTTGTAGGCAAAGGAATAGAACCATGTCTTGTATTTGAACAATGGTATACTACTGACTGCAGTGAAGATTGCTTTGAATGACTCGGATGAGCCATCTGGTGCCCTGGTAATAATGAGTCAGAAGTCGAAGAATGGTACTGAATTGATGGTAATGACCGTGAGCCAAGACTCATTAAAAGAGGGACAGCTGAATCATGTTGAAATGAAATTGTATCAAATCCTTGACTTGAGGCAGAGTTAATAGGTAGAGCAGACTGTCCATTATACATAATATTTTGCATAGGAAGGTAAGAAGACCTCGCTGGAGATGCAGACGTAGCTTGAAAAGACTGGTGGACTACAGAAGGTGACATCACATGGCACTCGGCACCAGGATTAATGTTCCGACCCTGTATATGCGTAAGCTGGGACACAGCTGAGTTAACCATGGAAGGATACTGTTGCTGAACTGGAAAAACAAGGCTCCTGGGTGATGTGGATAGTAAATGATCACAATTATGCCTTAGATCTGGTGAAGGCAGTTGAGTTCTAATTGATTGAATAGTCTGAGCACTACCACTATGGGGCATAGACGAAGCCGATACTGCAGGCAATTCCGAGTCATCTCTGTGCTCCTGTTTCAATAAAACTGGTGCGTAAGTAAAGCGTTGCGACTGGCTTCTTTTTCTTTTGCCGTTGCAAAGATAAAACTGCACCTGGACAGCAGCTGACACTGTTTTGTTGTGGTATGGAGGTACTTCAATAACAACGTTGGGCCCTTGACATTTTTCTCTAATTATTTTCGCTTCTACCTCCCACTGTGGCCTTCCATCTTGCCCTTTCTCAAGAAATATGATTTTAGATTCTGGAACAAAATTAGAAGCAGTTATGATCATTTCTGGTCCTCCATTTACCGTACAGCTGCTGAGGTTGTATTTATCAATCTGAGGAAGTTCTTGAGCAGATCGCTGTGAACATTCAACAGGTATGGAAGCCGCCTGTAGAGACAGGACTTTGCCACTAGGCTGTGGGATGTGTACTCGAAACACAAGACGCACGCGGGTATTCTTTCTGCCAATATCCGTCTCCCCTTTACGAAGTTCTATATCAGAATTTCGGAGTTTTAAAATGCCTGCACAATCGATGCTGGCAGACATATTGTTTTCTGGAAGAAGAGGAATCTCCAAGACCTTTGTGCTGGTAATGACAATCTCTTGGCTGGCTGTAGCAACAGTCTTCCCAGTGATCCTGTGCACTTGGTAGAAAGCGTGAGGTCTCAAATACCGATCATCTGCTGTGCCGATAAACATCTGTAAGTTCACTGGCTTTTCATTGTATCCAAGAAGCTTAACTACAGGGTGTCCACCAGTAGAAGCTTTCACTGCCCCACGGCTGCCCTCCGTTTCATAGTGTGCTCTGTGATGGGTTTTAGGCTGCACCTCTACTTTTAATTCACATTGTCCATAATGACTTGGCAATGGCCAGTCGAGGGGAGGTAATGAAAATGTGCGAAATATAGGTGTGTGACCAGGCTTTGGTTTGTTCCAAGTAAAGTGCGAAGGAACGGAAAGATATTGCTCACCGGATAAATCTTTTTTTAGTTGATGCGGAGTACCAGATCCATCCCCAACTGACTGTTCAAGTGACGCTGACAAACAACCTTGGTCTTCAGTACATGAATCTACATTCCCAGATAAAGGTGCCGTTTGATCTTCAGAGGTTTTTCTAGTTTTTAGAGGGATGTCTGTTTCTGTACAGCACTGAAACTGTGTAAGACCATGATTAAGAATTTGCCCAGTTTGCAGAGAAGTACTTAGCCATGTGTCTTCGGTTATACTTCCTCTTGGGGAATGACCAGGCGAAGGAGTGGGAGAATGGTGAGGAGAGAGTGAACCAACATAACAAATCTCTGCACTGGAGTGTCGTCTTTTCCCACAAGGGGAGGTAGGCCTAGAAGAAGGTCTTGATGTTGGTCTAGGGCTAAGCCAGTTTTCATCAGTGATACTAGTTCTTGGCGAATGGCAAGGAGAATGCCTAGGTGAGAGGGTGGGGCCAAACCCATATGGAGTCTGCCACGATTCATCCCCTGGACAACCTCTGGGTGAACCACTGGAGGAATCTACAGGAGAGCCCAATGTAAACCGGGCAGCAGCTTCATTCAGCTCAGAATCCACATCATCATAAACATGAGACATGGACTCACAAGAGGAAGCATCAGAGAACCAACTCCTAGACGAGATGCTACTGCCAGGACTAGGACTAAGGGATGATTCCCTATATGGTGAATCAAGTGGAAGATACAGCTGGACCCGTGAAGGTCTTTCAATGAAATCATGATCTGGTCCATTTGCTTGAAGTTCATGATCACTGGTTTCTATTCCTTGATGACAGTTGGGAGAAATGGATGTAATTTGAATATTTGGACATTCAAAGGGCTTTTGACCAACTAGGGGACTGTATTTGGAGTCTGAAATATCACTAGTTCCTTCATAGTTTTTGTGACCTTGAAACCGGTGAGAAGACAATGTAGACCCGTGCGACTGCATTCCATGGCGAGGGATACAGATTGGCTGATTCACCGCTGTCTGAGGCTGCTCCACGTTAAAGATGTAAAAAGATGCACAATCATCGGGTTCAAGGTCTGCGGGGCCCAATGACGCCTGTGGAGCCTCCTCCCCGAATAGCAGCCTGAAGTCCAGCTCCTCGCTGCCGCCTCGCTCGGCGGTGGTCATGGGGGTGGTGGGGCACGGCCCCCGAGCGGGCTCAGGGGCTCATGACAAACTCCCCGGCACTATCCCCTTTTCAGGCTCGCTGCCAGACTAACCCCCTATACATCCTATATGTAGCCTACCTCACTAACCGATCCCATGCTACCTTAGGTTTTTGCAATGCATCATTTATTTTATGACATCACGTTGCCTTAACGTTTCGTGACAAGCCTGAAAACAAGAATGTATTGAAGAATAAACTTGATCCCTGTGTCGAATGCTTTCAATAAACAGTAAAGATGTGTCCTATTTTGTGACTCTTTGTTTTTGAGTGCAGGGTATTTCCACTGGCCCAGTTCCTCTTGCTTGTTATTGGGGAAATCAACAACCCCTCGCCTTACTTCAGGTAGTAGCAGAGGATGGTCGCTAAGACATCCGGCGAATACCATTTTTTCATCCCGCATGCCCGAAGGGATGCATCGCAACCCGCAATGAACGGACCACTGACAATGTGTGGAAACTGAGACGGTCAACTGGAGCCCCCTCGGTGTATTTCCTGGCCACTCCTAGTGGGAGGCCGAGCATATCGGAATGCAGAGTGGCAGATTAGGGAGTGACGGTGCCCAAAGGCTTCAGCGGATCCACGGAGTGTGAATATAAGTCTACCAATTTGACAAATAGTGGAAGAGGGAATTGTTGTGTTGTGGTTTGTTTTTTTGTGTTATTTATGAAAAATTCCCTGTTTCCGAGTGTTAGCAAGGTTACAGATAATGAGATGATTCCCTGTGGCTAAGCATTAGCGTAGGTTGCAGAAGGTGGTACCTTATTGAATTTACAGAAAAAAGTGAAAAGGACATAAAAACAGATTGTAAGGTTATGCTATGCTGTGGTGTAGAAGAAGGACCACAACCCTGACTGGGCACTTTTAAGACATGGGCCCTCATTACGACCCTGGCGCAAAGTGAAAAACGATGGCGGTAAACGATTACCGCCATCGTCTTCCGCTAGGGCCGATTACGACCCGTGACCGTAAACTACGATGTCATTAGGGGCATCGTAGCTAACGCTGCCGCTGACTGCGCCAAGGGCGCGCGCACGCGAACATCCACACCGTACTTAGCGCCATGGCGGAAAAGTACGCGAATGCCGACCCAAGCGGACATGCCCCTAACGCCATCACCCAGCCCGTTAAGTACCTTACCGCCATGGTGCTAATTACGCCATCGCGAACCAACCGTAAAGGGCCATGTAAGGTGAATGCAGCTGCCACAGGTGCACAGAAACAGCACAGGTGAAGGCAATACAGACTCAGGAAGTACAAAAAGAGCACACCCCACCCCTTCCCACACCCAGTCACACTCCACAATGATACCAATAGGACTAGCAATGTTGGGGCTGGAGGACCTGATAGCAATGCGAGTGCTACAACAGCAACTACAACAACAACAACAACAACAACAACAACAGGCTGCACAGAGGAGACGCAGGAGGAGAAGGAGGGCAAGGCAGGCCCAGCAAGCCCCACCAGCAGAGCCAGTGCCACCACGCAGGCAGCCCCCAATCCCACGCATCAGACCCAGCCCATTCAACCTCACCGCTGAGCAGATCCACACCCTGTACCGACTGGACCGGGACACCATCACCACCATTGTGGACATGATACACAACGACATCGTCAGCATGATTGAAACACCCACTGCCACCCCCCCCCCCCTACTGAAGGTAGTGTCCGTGCTCCACTTCCTGGCCACAGGCACCTACCAGCACACAGTGGGGCACTTGCATGGCATATCACAACCATTATTCTCGCGTACACTGATGCAAGTGCTCGATGCCCTCCTCAAGCACACAGATGACCACATCTCATTACCACGGTCTGCCCAGGAGATTGCCAACACCAAAGTGGGTTTCCATGCACTGGCCGGCATACCTGGTTGCATTGGTGCCATTGACTGCACCCATGTTGAATTGGTGGTCCCACATGCCATGGAGGTACCGTACCGCAACCGTAAACATTTCCACTCAATCAACGTGCAAATGGTCTGTGACTCCAACAGGATCATCACACATTGTTGTGCCAGATTCCCCGGATCAACCCATGATTCTATGGTCCTTCGGAACTCAACAATACCACGCTACATGGAGCGACATGCAGGCCCAAGATCCTACCTACTCGGTGAGTCTAATGTCATGAGCATGGAAATGCAAAGTGGGTGTTGAATGACGTACCAATGCATATTACATCTGGCAGATACAGGGGGGTGATGCATACGTCACATGGGTGCAACTAGCAGTAGCCAGATCATTCCCTGTGGCAGCACTGACGTCAACAGAGTAGTGTACACATCATGCCTGACCTAATCATCCCAACATGTGACTGAAAGTGCATCCCAAAAACGACACAACCATTTGCAAGTGCATTGTGCAAATTGTGACCGCATTGACCCTAAAGAAATACACCAACATGCACGTCACCATGCACCAACTACTGAAAGGCCTGTCCCCCACAACTGCGCACAAAGGAGGCACATGACAGACAGGAACATCAATGCACCACTACAAGACCCACAAACTGTCCCCATTGACACCAGTAATGCTCACTGGGGTCATAATGAGCCAGACATCAATGTTGCTATCATGTGAGCTTCAAGCTCACAGGACACGTGCAAGGTCACATGAATGACGGCCTGAACGGACACAGTGGATGGCCACTCACAAGGCAATCGTCCCCCCTGCATTGTGTTTTTGCATGCAAAACAGTACATGAGAGCCATGAACACATACTGGTTGCACAGTGTAAATCCATAACCACAACTCCAATTGGTGCACAGTAACAGTCAGAATCAAGGCATGGTTGTGCGTCATGTTCACATATCAATCTCGTTCCTGACACATTCTTTTCTCACATTTTACAGGTGATGCGGGCTATCCCCTGAAGAGGTGGCTCCTCACACCAGTGCGGAACCCATCGAACCAGCATGAGGAGGACTACAACCATGCCCATGCACGTACCCGTGTGGTGATAGAGCATGCTTTTGGCCTACTGAAGGCACGTTTCCGCTGCCTCAGCAGGTCTGGCGGGGCACTCCTGTACCGCCATGAGAAGGTTGCAAAGATCGTCATGGCATGTGTCATGCTACACAATATGTGCATCAGACGAAACGTGCCTCTGCCCCCTGACGCAGAACCACAACCACCTGATGATGGGGATGATGATGATGGGGATGGGGCAGCACCTCAGGGAGGCAGCGATGCACAGGAGGGCCATATAATGCGTCAGAATGTCATTGACCGATACTTCTAGCACACACAGCGAGTGTGTGACATATGGATGGCACTTGGGGCACTGTGTGTGTCTGGTATGTCAACACTGTGGACTGTAAAACAATAAAGCACACATACGCAATGAGCAATGTCCACACTTTTCGTTTGTGAGAAAAGAAAAAGTGTATTGTTCTTCTGAATAGGTATAACAGAACCCCTCCCCCTTCCCCCTGAACACTCCAACACACCCAATTCCCCCCTCCCCCTCCCCCCTGAACACTCCAACACACCCAATTCCCCCCTCCCCCTCCCCCCTGAACACTCCAACACACCCAATTCCCCCCTCCCCCTCCCCCCTGAACACTCCAACACACCCAATTCCCCCCTCCCCCCCCCCCCTGAACACCCTGCAAACATGTGACAGTGCCCGTGGTGAAGTGTGTATAGTTTAGCACACTATTGACTGCCCCCTCTCCCGGAACCTGGGGCCCCCCTGCCTGTGCTCCTCAGGGTCCTGGATGACCTGCGGACAGGAGAGGCTTGTGCTGAACTTGCAGCTGAGGATGTACCGGGCTGCTCAGTACGGCATGTGTCCAGAATTGTCTGGATGAGCTGGCTCATCATCTGCCGCACTGCAGCAAGTTTGGTGCATATGTCCCTGCTGGCAGTTTGGATGGCAGCCCTGATGCCATCAGCACTCCTCTCCATGGCTGCACTGGCACTTCCACATTCTGCAACATGCTGCGTGAGGAGTGTGCCCAGTGCTTCCTGCCTGTTGGCAATCTGCTCCAGCGACAGCTGGAATTCTGGCCCAATGGAGGGTGCCAATGGGTGACCAATGGGACTACTCCCATCTTCCACAACTCCCACTGGGCTTGGAGTTGCTGGCCATGAATTAGCTGGCGATGGGCCCTGGGTGTCATCTCCATGATGGCTGATTGGGGATAGGTGTGGTGAGTGCAGTTGCGTGTTGTGGTCAAGTCCAGTGTCATCCTCCACATCACTGTCGGAGCAGGCAGCGATGGCTGCAGTCTCCCCAACAGTACTGCTCCCTGCTGACACATTGCCCTCAGTGGGCAACAGTGGGTGTTGTTGGGCTGGAGGCGCTGTCACGACCCCTTCCTCGGGGGACTTTGCTGCCCTGGCCTCTTCAGCCTGGCGTGGTTTCTGCCTGGGTCCAGCAGAGGTGGATGCATGGTTCCCTTCTCCCACTTTCCTGGCCTTCTTGGCTGGGATGCTGGTGCTGTCGTCCCTGCCAGTGTCCGATTGCGAGCCTGTGGTGGAGCAGAGGAGGGTGACTGTTATTGATGGTTCAGCGGACATTGAGCAGGCATTGTGAAGAGTGTAATGGATAGATGGTGGAGTTAGTAGCCCGTGACATACAGGTTGCTTCCCTTTAGGTTCGGTTTTGCATGCAGGTGTGTGTCTGCCTACTGTACAGTGTACATGCTGCATGTGCGCAGGGTGTGGCTCATCTGCTGATGTGTTGCGTCTGCCACATTGTGATTGTCACGTGCAAGTGTATCAGGGTGTCTTGCAAGGCTGGATATGAGGCACCTACCTGTGTCTCCAGATGTCGGGGCCCCTCTCTCCATCTTGCCGACACCTTCGATGCACTCAATGCCAATCAGAGAGGCACATGTCTCCTCCCATGGCTGCATCTTCAGTGGGGAGTCTGCTCCCCCGCCAGTTCCCAGGGCCAGGTTACGGTTGGCAGACATAATGCCCCGGACCCTGATCCGCAGGTCGTCCCATCTCTTGCGGCACTGTTTGGAGGTGCGTGGGGTGGTTCCAACAGCACTGACACATTGTGCCACAAGTTCCCACACCTCCTTTTTGCGGCCTATGGCTGTCCGGGTCATCTCAGTGGAGAAGACAACATCGGCCTTCTCCTGGAGCGTGTCTGCAAGCATTTGCAGTTCCTCTCGACTGAAGCGCTCCTGCCGCTGCCTGTCACATGCCTTCTTGACAACTTTAGGCATGGTTGGCTGAGGAAATGGGTGGGTTATGGGAATGTCAGGGTTTGAGGGTTGGTTGTGGTGTGGTTGGGTAGGATGGCAATGGATTGTGTTTTTTAAGATGGCCGCTGTGCTGTTTCCCGTTCCGCCGCGATTACGCTATTTCCGGTTCCGCCTAATTGCGGTCACCGCTAATTACGGTGACCGCTGACTACGGTCGGCGCAATGATGGGTGGCGGTAGGTCACCCTGCGCTGTTAACGAGGGCGGTAAGGGCTGTTTACGGCATGGCGTAGTTTACGTTACCGCCATGGCGTAATGCTCGTGCGCGATGGGTCGTAATATGGCGCTCTTATCGCCATCGGACCATGGCGTTAACGCTCATTACGCCATGGCGGTAATTTCGATCACTTACCGCCTGGGTCGTAATGAGGCCCATGGATTCCCCTGTGAATGAAAAAGCAGGAAGACAGCCAAATTTGTGGTGCATTTGTATTGTGGTGTTTTTGTGAATTGTGGTGTTTAAGAGTGCACTCAAACATTCAAATATCTAAATTGTTTGACATACATAGTGGTTGGTGATGTCACAAAAGGGTTGTTAATAGTACATAGCGCTTTGAGGCAAAGGTGATGGACCGCAGTGGGGCACAGAGCTGTTGGTGAAGAAAAATTGGAAAGGCATTGTTCTGTAGTGAAGCAAACTGGTGGGGAAGCTTTCAGAAAATGAGAAGGTGTCTATACCATTTGGGTGGGGCTCGAAGAGCACCTAGAGAGTTGTGGCTTGGACTTTGAGGGCAGAGAGTTGAGTGCGGGCAATGGGCGGAACACGCCCTTGCTAGTGTTGGTGAGCTGGAGAGGCTTGTGGAATAGATTGGAAGTCATTGTGGTCTAGAGAAGTTGGTTAATTGCTGACAACAATTGTGGAAGTGAAATTGACATTGTTGAAGTGTGAAAAAAAATCCTGATTCAAGGCCAAGCAAGTATCCGCAGTCAGAGAGTGACATGCCACCAAGGGGGATACACCCTTTAAGCACTTGTGCAAATCCCTTCCGCAGGATCAGGACAAAATATGCAAGCATAGCGCAGAATGGACTAGCGATCAGAGGGCAAAATGGCAATGGCATGGCCCTGGGAAGGCAGTCTTTCGAAAACTGTGCTGCACCTTATGATCACATATTTACATGCTGTGTGTAAGGCAAATGAATTAAGCAGCAGATTAGCAATATTGGAGTTATAGAAGATGCTTGAGGACAAGGAAGAGGACCCACCCAAGAAGGAGTGGGTGCTTAGCCAGTATGATGCGGGGGTGAAGCACCCACAGCTCCTCCTCCCCTCTCCTCAAACTACAGACCCACTGACAGAGATTTTACCGTTTAAAGGAGCTAAAAGCAGCAGCATGGTACACTAATCCCGTTTATGTACCTCCTGTGTATAGTAGCGAAAACGCACTTAGTGCCGCTAAGCTGGCGAATAGGAAAACAGTGGCCATGATTGATGAATGCAAGGAGCGCAGTGACCTGCAAGCAAAGTTGGCAGGGGCGACGAGGTGACTCTCGGATGCAAAGGGGACGATGAAGCGACGGTTCCACCGAATGAATGGGTGGAGGACAAATATTGCTTAAACTAGACGGAAGGAGCGTAACAGAGCCCAGAGACATTGAGGAGAAAGATAAGAAACAAAGGGAGAAGGAGGAAGAGGACAGAGAATGTGCTGAGGTCGTGCAGGAAGTGAGGAGAAGAGAAGGAGAGGAGAGGAAGGAACAGGATCTGTTGAGAAAGGAGGCAGAGAAAGTAGAAGAGAAGGAGCGAGAGGAAAGGGAGAAGACAAAAAGACAGAAAGAAAAAGAGGAGAAGGCGATGAGAAAGGCTGAGGAAGAAAAGGAAAGGCAGTTGCAGTTGAGGAGAGAGAAGAGTAAAATGGAGATTGAGAGAATTGTTAAAGAACGTTGGGGCAGAGAGGAAGAAGAGAGAGACAAAATACAGGAGCGAGAGAGTCGCTTTAATGATAATAATGATGTGTTATTTATATTTCGCCTTAATCCAAAGCAGAGCACATATTTACATATAACATCACCCAACCGAAATTGGCACTCATTTATTGACCTCGGAAGGATGAAAGGCTGAGTTGGCTTTGCCGGGATTTGAACCTGCAGATCACACTCAGATCGCAGAAGCGAGCGCTCAACCGGCTGAGCTATCGTAGAGGACATAATCATGGGCACAGACCTTTGGATGACGACCAGGAAGCGGGAATACAGAGGAGGATCGGGATATTGATATCGGGATAACGCTTCTGCCCCCAAGGCAAGCAGGAGTGTAGCGGGGCCCCCACCGAAGGGAAAGTGACTCACTGGATAGAGCAATGGTGAAACAACAAGGGAAAAGCACGTTGAGGAGGCTCAACTTTGAGGATGAAGGGGGTGAAGACAGTGATGGACAGTCTAGGGACAATGGGGTCAGATGAGAAATTAGGGGAGAGTGATGATGACGAAGGGAGGAGGCCACATCGCCCCTCTGAGGGAGTAAGCCCAGAGCGGGAGACACTGTGAGACGAAGAGGAAGATACAGAAAGGGGAAAGCTATAACCTGAGGGGCGCCTTGAGGGCTGAAAAGGAAGATTGCATAGTGCAGACAAAGGTCCCCCATAAGCGCAGAGGTTGAGAGCATTACCAGGATGAAAGAGAACTAGCATGGTGAGAGCATTTACAGTTACAAAAGAAATAGGGAAATATGACAGACATGTGGGGCTGACACAGTTTCTGCTGCTAGAAAACGGTGGCGGACTACCACAATATATACTGTGGCAACAGATGGCCAAAGATAATTTGAGGTGTAAGTTGACGGGAGTGGGGAAATGAATTTATGAACTAGAAATATTGACAGCAGGGGCGACACTGGCAGTGGGTGACATAAAGAGCTTACTTTCTGTCATTCTTGGGGAGGTAGCTGACGGCGTTTGGAAACAAGCCGGATATCCCGGAGTGACAGTGCAGAACAGTGCACGATGGGGCGCCATTCAATAACTGCAGAGCAGCCCTATGGCAGGCTCTGAGGGTACAGTACCCAAACACATCTGACATAAGCGCAATTATGGCACGCAAAATTTGTGAGGATGAGGACCCACTTCAATATATTCAGAAGATTCAAGAATGTTGGCGTCTTCAGACGATTGAACCCTAGGGATAAAATAGTGGGTTTATTTTACCACATATTAAGCCGAGGGTTGCCAGAGCAGGTGCAGAAGCATTTGAAAACATTAGTGGGGATGGAGGCGAAGCCATGATCAAAAATGTTGTTGACTATAGTGCATTATTACGGCTAATGCAGGAGATTGCAAGAAAGAAACGGGAGGAAATAAAACAGGAAGAAGCGAAGTTAGTCCTGAAAAAACAGTCAAAGTATACAGAGGAAGGGGCGATGTTGACGAGCGGAGAGGGAGTCGTTACCCATAACACGCAAAATCAGCAGCAAATGGCAGGGGGAAATTTGGCAGGAAAGGGAGATCCTAACTATTGGCCGCAGGGAAAAGGGGGTGTACCCAGGGGGAGAAGAGCAGGGTACCCAGCGCAGCATGGTGGAGACAGATTTAACGGGGGACAGCCAGACCCATTGGAAGTCCAACACAGTGTTGGTTATGCGGAAAGATAGGCCACATATCACGAGTGTGTAGAAGCGGGGGGAATGCAACAGAATTGGGGGTGATATAGCCGCTGACGTGCAATGTTGAGCAACCTGACTATTATGCCCAAGATCACACTCAGACGCAGACACATACGCTGCAAACGGTGCAAGCATCACACACACCGGCCCAGTCACAACAGCGCATGATGTATACATCGCAGGCACAGGTGTACACACAGCAACCACAGGCAGTATTGTAAACACTGGCGCAGCAGAACACTTGAATGTCCATTCAAGAGTAACCGACTGCCACACGCGACGCCGCACAAATGGGCTCAAGGCACTCCTGGCAAAGTAATCCCCGCTACAGCCATCCTTACATTATCCGCAACCCAGGTCAAACGATTAACTATAACTCTACCGCTGCACTGGCATACTCCTCCCTGCCCGGTCCGCCCATCCAAATACATATAGTGCCACAAGTTATTGATGCCGTGCCACAAGCAGTCTTGCATCATCTGTTTCATCTTGTATCATCTGCACTAAACGTCTTAATCGGCCTTGTACGGCCTCTCCTTGACTTTAATTATGCTTGCATCTGATATTCCCGCGCTGTAATCCATATCTAAATGTGCCTAGTCTCTGTCTGTATGACCTCTTTTCGAACCGAGCTGTGCCTACATTGGGCATGCCGTCACCGCAACTTGCTTCAAATATGCTTAATGTTTGCATGTGACTCAGCAACTGCATGATCATGTGTGATGTGCAACACCTAACCTGTTGCGCCCCACCGTCCTGTACTGTGCCCCATTCATGATACCTTGTTTCCCATGTGTTCTGTCTACATTGGATGCTAGCCACAGTGTATCTGCCCCCTTTCCTCCAACTGCCGACGCTGATTGTCCTATGGCGCTGAAAGGTCCAAGTTACTCCCTATTAGCACACTCTCTACTCCTTGATTGCTGCATTTAGCCTATCTTGCCTAATACTCTGGTCACTGCATTTAGCCTATCTTTGCCCAGTATTTGATTGCTGCATTTAGCCCAGTATTTGATTGCTGCATTTAGCCCAGTATTTGATTGCTGCATTTAGCCCAGTACTTGACTGCTGCATTTAGCCCATTATTTGACTGCTGCATTTAGCCCAGTATTTGATTGCTGCATTTAGCCCAGTAGTCAATTGCTGCATTTAGCCCAGTATTTGATTGCTGCATTTAGCCCAGTACTTATTTGATTGTTGCTTCTAACTTATTCCTGCCCATTATTTGACTGCTGCATTTAGCCCAGTACTTCATTGCTGCATTTAGCCCATTATTTGATTGTTGCTTCTAGCTTACTCCTGCCCATTATTTGACTGCTGCATTTAGCCCAGTACGTGACTGCTGCATTTAGACCAGTATTTGATTGTTGCTTCTAACTTATTCCTGCCCATTATTTGACTGCTGCATTTAGCCCAGTACTTGATTGCTGCATTTAGCCCAGTATTTGATTGCTGCATTCAGCCTATTCTGCCTAGTATCTGCTGGCTGTACTTAGTCTACTTTGCCCAGTATCCAACTGCTGCATTTAGTCTATTTTCCCTAATATCTAGCCCACCCTGCCGAACATCTAGCCTTATGCTGACTAATATCTGATCAATGCAGGTAATAACAGGCCCTAGCTCACCTAGGAGTAACACTATGTACTCCTACCTGCCTAACCTAGTCCACCGAGCATTATTCACTAATCTGATAG
Source organism: Ambystoma mexicanum (assembly GCF_040938575.1). Lineage (NCBI taxonomy): Eukaryota > Metazoa > Chordata > Amphibia > Caudata > Ambystomatidae > Ambystoma > Ambystoma mexicanum. Next base: position 1,265,299,672 of record NC_090929.1, on the reverse strand, counting down.
TTATATTCATTACTACTGTCTACATCACCATGCCAACATTTCTGCCCCTAGAGGGCCCAAGAGCCCACATACAACTTACTTCCAAATCCCCTTGCAATTTAGCACAGAGGAACCCACAGACTCCGGGCACGACTACCCAAAATATTCAAACCTATCAATAAATATAACATTAATCTGGATCACCTTCGACCAAAACTACTTCCACCTTTGGAAACCACCGTCCCTCCCAGCCGCAAACCCTATCCTAAAAGAAATAAGCCCACTGCTAACCTGCCTCTTATAGTGCACCCAGAACCTGAACTAAAAGCTGCTTTAATCAATGCCAGATCATTAGTCGCTCATGCGACAGACATAGCAGACGTTATCCGGGAAAATGACCTTGACTTCATCGCCATTACTGAATCATGGCTCCACGAGGCAGCAGGTCCTGCATGTACACTAGCAGTCCCAGACAATTATACTATCCTCAGAGCCGACAGACCAGATGCACGAGGTGGAGGAGTAGCAATTATCGCCAAAACCAATCTCTCCATGAGAATCACTTCCACACCTAACCTTAAATCTTGTGAGTTTCTTTCGATCAAACTACCTACCGCCAATTCTCAAACACTAAACATCCATCTCCTCTATAGACCCCCAGCCCCTATCAGCACCTTCAATGAAGATATCACCAATGTTATCTCTGAGAAGCTAAAAAACTCCTCACAAACCTTAGTGTTAGGAGGTTTTAACCTAGGGTACAATGATATTAATGATCACCAGGCCACTGCCGTAGCCAATACTCTGTCAGAACTAGGTTTCACGCAGAAGGTGAATATTCCCAACCATACCAAAGGGAGAACTCTCGACTGGATTGCCAGTCACAACTGTAACCCCTCCATAATAGCCATTGCCCCCCAAATATGGACAGACCACCACTTAATCTCCTTTACCCTCAATACTACAATACTAAAAGACCCATAGCTCTAACACTCCCCCGCCGTACCCACTTTAACTAGAAACAAGAAAAATATCACAGCGGACAATATCCTGCCCCACATCCTACCTAGGCATGGTCTAGTAAAAAATGTTATTGTCCCTACGGGTCGGCCATGTTTTTTTAAGCCTAAGTGGCTCGATTTTAGAAAACTTTCCTATGGACCTTACCCGAGTTTTCGTCCATTAAACACACGCGAAAACAAGCACCAGGGAGCCGCCATTTTCTGATAATCCTATCTTTTCCCCGATCGCCCTGGCTGACCTGCTTTTGCGGCACTAAATCAATTCCCCCGCCCCTGAGCCTGTCATCAGCAGACTCGTACCGCCCATTTCCCAACGCCAAAGCACGTCTCGTGTCAACATTCGCTGCGCTTCAGCTAATGACGTGTCGCCATGGAAATGGCAGGACGCCTCTCTCCTCAATAAGTATAAACAGACCGTTTCACAACACACAGCAGCCGATTTTCGATTCCATTCCTCTCTCTGTGTTACTTTGAGTATTCTGTGACTCGTTTCTGTGCTCTGGTCAGCTACCTTCGCCGCTTGTAGCCCGTGCGAACAGATACCAGTACCACCGCTAAAAATTATTTTAGTTTGTTTAACACACAATGGCTACAATAATGCCCTACATGTACGAGCCCGAGTATACCGAGGAGGAACTACTGGAAAGGGAAGCACGCGAAAACGTAGGGGATTCGGACGGCAGTTGGCAGGACGAATCAACAGATGAAGAGCCTGGGCCTAGTCGCATGGACGGCGTCTCCACCTGGTGCACATGCAATCGGTGCAAGCTAATGCCAACTGAGGACGAGAACTGCGCTGCTGCCGAGAAAACTCGGGATGCCTGGCCTACATTTCGAAAGGCGAGCCACGACCGCAATGCATCACCGAGCTGCCAGACTTCAGGGCAGTCTGCCTCACACGGGCCGTGTTGAGAATAATGATGGTGCTTAAGCACGAACTTCGAGCAACTGTTCGTCCTCGTAATCCGAGTAACGAGTAAGTATACTCTGCTTGTCATGCCCCTCCTATTTCATGGTCTTCTACTATAACCAAAATTACATCTACATATCATTGTAACGCATGTAAGTCGTTGAATAGTGTGCATTGTCTAGATAGCATTTGTCCGTGTAAAATGCCATTAGTTACAAGAATTGTCATTGACAACAAACGTTTATTAAACTTATCTTGGTCATTTAAAAACAGTTTGTTTCATTCCTTTTCACAGGTGGTACAGGCTGGTGGCCTATCGTTCCTTTGTGCCGTTCGTGCCATTAGAGAAACGTTCCCGAGTGACAGCGGTCAGTACAGGGGATTTTCTTTCGCTGTGCTGCAACCTGACCTGTATAATCTTTAAAGTCTTGTATTTTTGTGCCATGAAAATAAGATACAAAATAAAACACCACATATATTTTAACAACGGTTGTCTCGATTTTTTAAATGAATCAAGTGTGTCTCCATTCAAGGATGGACGTCAGACATCTGTGCTCCGAATGGGTGAAGGTCTGGTTGCTGTGAAGCAGGGTGGTCACTATCTATCTAAGCTAACATAACATATTCTCGATAATGCATGCACTAAAACACACTTGTTCAAAGTCTTTCAGTAGGTTATGTCTCTATAAAAGTCACACATATATCTATACTAACATTTACCATTGGATTATACAGTCTTGACCACTATAATACACCGGTTGAAGTGTGGGTCTGTGCTCACAAGAATCTCCGGTATGTGGCATTTGTTATTGATAAGCAACGATATACTATCATTGATATAAAGGCAATATACTGTATATTGATATAAAGGCGGTTCGCGCCGGTGGATGAGCGCTGGCATGGGGGGCTGTCAGGGGCGCGAAAGGCCAAGGTGCCAAACTGCATGTACACTTCAAAAGGTAGACCACGCCAAGGGGCCATTGTTCACATGGTCTCCTCAGACCCCGTGTCTCCAGGCAGGTCTCCGCTGAGGCAGGCCGCCCCCATGCAATACACATAAGTGTGTCTCCATTCGGCAGTCTTCCTGTGCCTTATCTGCACGCCCCAGGCCCATCCATCCCACCCCCCTCTATCAAAGGCGGTTCACACCCGGGGATGAGCGCTGGCATGGGGGGCTGTCAGGGGCGCGAAAGGCCAAGGTGCCAAACTGCATGTACACTTCAAAAGGTAGACCACGCCAAGGGGCCATTGTTCACATGGTCTCCTCAGACCCCGTGTCTCCAGGCAGGCCTCCGCTGAGGCAGGCCGCCCCCCTGCAATACACATAAGTGTGTCTCCATTCAGCAGTCTTCCTGTGCCTTATCTGCACGCCCCAGGCCCATCCATCCCACCCCCCTCTATCAAAGGCGGTTCACACCCGGGGATGCCCGCTGGCATGGGGGGCTGTGACGGGCGCAAACGGCCAAGGTGCCAAACTACATGTACACTTCAAAAGGTGTCCCACGCCAAGGGGCCATCGGTCACATGGCCTCCTCAGACCCTGTGTCTCCAGGCAGGCCTCCCCTTCAAGCAGGCCGCCCCCCTAATACCACGACATACATACGTCATTCATTCACAAACACACCCCAGTTTCTAATACTTTAAAAACCACTCGATATGTCTCATGAGAACATCTTTGTGCTTTGCAAGTCAACTCCTGAACGTGCTACCTGGGAACCACTGAGATCTATGCTAATCTGCTCGTCGTCGTGCTATCCGTGAACTTCTGTGACCGCTTCGAGCATACCCATCAGTGCGCTACCTGTGGCCATCCACCTATTCTCCCGCAACATACTGTTCTGCTTGCTGAATCCAACTGTTTGTTGGTCAAGGTAAGGCCATGTATCCTGGTCATATTTCGCAGATTTTTTAATTTCTATCTATTTTCGAGTAGAGTACACAATAGTGCTATGTTCATTGGTCTCATTGCTATTGACTTGAGTTTCCATTGCTATGCTATCAATAGATCTATTTATTTTCATTTGTGTCTATTGTCATTGAATTGCATCCTTCGGGGGTCCAGTCTATAATGTAAGCATGTTTCCTACTCATGCAAGACAGAACATCCAAGGGACGAGTCACATGTTCAGATTTCAGTCACATCAATTATACATTTCTGCAACTTATGCAAAAACTAAGCAGCACATAATGAACTGGTATAGTTCCTGCGACCAAAACAAACCTTGCATTGATCATTGTATGATTCATTTACTTTTGTATCAAATCTTTACTCTTGAAGATTGTATAATAATGTCGATATTTACTTTTCAGATTCATCAACAATGCCTGCCTGTTGGATTAGCGGTTGCCCTTCGAAGACCCATGCGAAATCTGAAGGAACTACAATGCATGTATTCCCGAAAACTGTTGATCGAATAAGAGAATGGGTCAGACATTGCGGATATCCACTGGATGAGCTGGAAAGTAGAGTCCAACAAGTCTTAGAAGACAAGAGGGGTGATCGATACCGCATCTGCAGCCGGCACTTTTCCTTGGACATGTACACAACTTCTTGGGTAACAAAGAAGAATAAACGGCGAACGACACGGAAATTGCGCGAAAACGCTATTCCCACTCTATTCGTCCACATTCCGCCACCGGTGAGTCAAGTGTCCGGATTTAGCTTTCGGCCTTGCGGTAGTGTGTAGCCGAATGGATTAATTGATATTGTAGGTGTTCTATCCCTTGTAATAATTTCGATATTGATATGAGTGTATAGTTTTTTGAATAATGACATTTATCAATATATTCTTTTTCGATTTCATAACCCACAAACGCAATGGATATATATATGGGGACAGGGAACTGTGCTATATTGAGCATTTTTCAAGTATTCTGTCGGCTTACATGGCTATTTTTAATATTGGCATTTCATTATCAATCATTAATTGACCTTTACAACTTCTTGACTATCCCTTGAATCTGAAGCAAGAACATTCTACATCCTTGACGTGGTCGCAGTTATCAACCACTTCTAGCGCGTATCAGGTAATCTTACTAGGCTAATCCGCTACATACTTGTTTTATGCATGTCAAGTAATAGTTTTATTCTATCGTGTAATTATTTTACCGAATGTTTGGTTACTGCTTTCCAATTGATATACACCTTAGTTATCGTCCACTGGTGTTTGTTTTCAGTTATAATTAGTGTTATCCATACTAATGCAAGTACTGTCTTTCAGGGAGATGCTGAAGCGTCCGCCACATCTACAACATTTCTAGATGTTTTTCAACATCAGGAGGTATGGATACTGACAGCTCCATCGAGCATCATCATCAGAGCTGGAATTCTTGTCGTTTGATTGTTCTACACAATGTTTCATTCGTGGTTAGCCGTTGATATGTACCTGTGCTGTCGACCCCAGGTGTGTGTTATGTTTTCACAATTGTAATCCTCACTAATGCAACTACTATGTTTCAGGCAGTTGATGGAGCGTCAACCCCTGCACTTGATGCAGAGCCTGACATTCAAGTATACGAATCGGCGCAACAGCTTTCGGAAGTGCGCACTACATTTGCAACATCCATAGATATTCTTCAGGAGCACGAGGTATGGATAATGACAGCTCCATCATGCGTGATCATATAACGTGATTCCATTTGCTATACTTTCTTCCCTATTAAGGCAAGTGCTGTGTTTCAGGGAGACGACGAAGCTTCCACCACAATCACAACATCTCATTTAGATGATGCAGATGTAAAGGACTGGTTGAAATAAGTCGATGAAATGTGATCATATTTGGATTTTCCTTGATTCTTTTGGACAATGCATCTTTCCCGGTTATCTCTTTATATGTACCTGTGCGTTCGACCCCAAGTGTGTGCTATGTTTCCAATATTGAAAAGCATACTAATGCAAGTACTGTGTTTCAGGGAGATGACGGAGCTTCCACCACAATCACAACATCTCATTTAGATGATGCAGATGTAAAGGAATCGTTGAAATAAGTCGATGAGATGTGACCATATTTGGATTTTCCTTGATTCTTTTGGACAATGCATCATTTGCGGTTATCTCTTTATATGTACCTGTGCCGTCGACCCCAAATGTGTGTTGTGTTTCCAATATTGAAAAGCATACTAATGCAAGTACTGTGTTTCAGGGAGATGCGAATGCCTCCTCTCCAATACAACCATTCATGGCAGTCCATGCAGAGCCAGAGGTATGGATACTGACAGTTCCATCGAAATAGATCATCACTGGTCGAATACTTGTCGTTTGATTGTTGCACACAATGTTTAAATCGTATTTGGCTAGTGAGATGTACCTGTGTGTTCGTCCTCACGTGTGTTTTATGCTAACAATATTTTGATACATAGTAATGAAAGTACTATGTTTCAGGGAGACGATGGAGCCTCATTCCGTGCTGCCTTTGCGGATACAGAAAATATAGTCGTTGCAGCGCAAGAGGAAGGGAGGACATGCGGAAACGAATCGGAGCTACAGCGTTCAGATGTTGAAGGTCGAGTCAAAAAAGTTGCAAAGAAAAAAAAACAAAAAAAGGTTAGTTACAAACAGTTCATAACTTTAAAAAAAAAATTGTGCTGAGGACTATTTTATGTTTTTTTCCAGTCAATTCTACTACACTCCATCTTGTGTTTAAACTGAACATCCCTTTTCCAATCTCTCCTCCAGTTACCCGTGGGTGTCAGAACTATACACACACAGACAGTGAAGCGAATGAGAGATGTGGCTTGCCAGACCGTGTACACTATGGAGGAACTATTAATTGAGGCGAGGCGTGTTCAGGCTCGAGATGCTCATGTCCAATGGCCAGAACATGAATTAATTGTGTTTGGAGACTACAGCAAATTTAATTTGAACCATAACTACAGTGCGACCGCACCACCACAAGAAGATGTTATTGAATGTATTGAAGATAGCTCTGAAGTAGTTGCAGATCAATTTACACAATCTACACCCGCCAAAAATTTGCCACCAAAAAACCTGTCGACATTGTTGTGTTCTCCCATCAATGTTGAAGTAATAGATGTTGAAATGACAGAGAATGAACCAGCCGCAGCATCCATAGACGCATCAGAACTTGATATCAGCGATATTACTTTCCAATGTGTTGAAATCTCCACAACGTCAAAGGCCGAAACAACGTTGACGCAGGATGACAGTCTAATGAAAGAGAGCAAATACATTGTATTCGACAGTTGTTTGATGGAAATTATAAGTATGCTGAAATGTGTGCATTCCATTAGAGGGAAAGTATGTGGGAAGCCATTGATTAATGTGACTCGTCAAATAAAAGCCAGTAACGTCAAAATAAATGCCGCCTGTAGATTAAATCATAGGTTCTCATGGTCTGCACAACCGATGCTGGGGAAACTGCCAGCAGGCAATCTACTGTGTGCAGCTGCATCACTTTTTAGTGGCTCCAGTTTTAGAAAGTTAGAGGCTTTCTTTCAGTTTGTGGGACTCCATTTCATTTCTAAAGCGCTGTACTACACATACCAACGTGATTATCTGGAAAATTGAACAATTGTCTCTAGCAAGTACATTCGAAGGCAAACGATTCAGGCTAGCCGGCGATGGACAGTGCGACAGCCCTGGATTTTCTGCCAAGTACTGCACCTACCACTTTCAGGACATGGATAGTAAGAAAATTGTGAGTTTGGTGGTCGTGCAGGTAACACAATGTACATCCTCAGTGGCCATGGAGAAACTAGGTTTTATAAAATCAGTGGAATATCTACAATCGAGGGGAATGCACATCGACCTCATAGCCACGGATAGACACGTTTCAATTGCCAAGACAATGAGAGAGCAGTTCCCACATATTAAACATCAATTTGACGTATGGCATCTTGCTAAATCAATCAATAAGAAAATCTCGGCTGCAGGGAAAAAAAAAGGTTTGAAAGTATTTTGCAGTGGTCACATTCTATCACCAACCATCTTTGGTGGAGCTCAAAAACTTGTGAGGGGTCAGTGGAAATACTACTTGAAAAATGGCGGTCACTGATGCACCACTGTACCAACGTTCACCGCTGGACAGCAAATGAACAATTCCACCAATGTGAACATGGCCCTTTGTCCCCAGAGGAGGCACGGAAGAAGAAGTGGTTGATACCATCTTCACCAACACACAAAGCCATTGAGAAGATTGTTTTCGACAAAACTCTATCAAGAGATTTGAGAGGACTGACAGAATTCTGTCACACAGGAGATTTGGAGGTGTTCCACAATATGTGCCTAAAGTACAGGCCAAAGCGCTTGCATTTTAGCTTTCGGGGCATGAAACATCGCACTCTACTGGCGGTCTTGGCCCATAACAGCAATGTCGGACGTGAACAATCTAGGACTAGGGGTAAAGTAAGGATGCCTCGTTACACTAAGGTGTTTTCAAAACGAAGTAAGCAATGGGTGATCAAACCAGTCTATGATGAAATGCAGTTCGACTTTGTGAAAGGCCTTATTGTTGCTGTGTTAGGGAAGCACAGATATGGAATTTTGGACGTTTCTGTGCAGAGCAGTGATCCATTGCCACTGAACATTGCGACTGTGCCATGCCCACCCGAAGCACAGCTGATTGTGAAGTACAAATTCCGGTTTAAATAATTGCAATACGATTGTCTTTTTGTAAATAAATGTTATTGTACAGTGTACCTGTAAACCTAACCCCTACATTCACCATCATGGGTGGCGAACAAGCTGGGTGTCATCTTTGAATTCTCTCTATTCACCTCACATATGTGTATGTATATATTTTTCTCATGTCTCATCTAATGTAAATGTAAATGCTGCGCACTGTTAACGGAGGGGAGGCTTGCGTATTGCAAATAATAAAACAAACAAACAAACAATAAATCTCACTTTTAATTCAACTCCTGTGGTACTTTATACTTTCCCTGACCTTTCACCAAAAATTAAATGTCTCAATTTGGGCTGCAAAGCTCGCAGACAACGGGGACAAAATTGGGGCACTTAGAACGCGCCAGCCAAGCAGGCCGTGGCATTTGGGAGAGAAGCCAGTTCGCATTTGCACATTGAGGCGCACTACATAGACGGATTCTAAACTTCAAGTTCTCACAGATGCCTATACTACGTGATGTTGCAAATAAAGAATGCGAAGGACAGCGCCCAGATGAGGCCCACAAGTCACACTGGAAGTATAAGGGTCTATTGTTTTTTGACCTTGAGACAGGGACCATGCCGAAAGAACTACATTTGAAGGGAGTGCGCAATAACGTAAGAGACGATAAGGCAGAAAATTCTGAAACTAGACCGAGTTTCATTTTAGTTCAGTATACGAAAAATCGTTGTCAAGAGCACGGTCCGTTTTACAGACTGCATTACGAAGAGACACAATGGAAATTTCAAATATAATGTAAGTAAATCTTTACACGCTTTTATACCGAATGAAGGTTTAATGAATGGATGCATGAATAAATGAATGAATGAAGAGCTAGGAAAAGCAAGTAAAGCTGTTCGTAGTGGGCACATGGGCATGCAGGTCCACTGGTCTCACCGATCTCGATCCTTGGCCCAGCCACTTTTCCCTGCACTGCCTACCTGCACTACGGGACTGTCTCTGTATCCTTCAGCCCCTTCTCCCGGCATTTACCTTGCACTTGCCACCAGCTGGCCCTATTATTTAATTTGTATTCAACTAACCATGTACAGCCCTTCCCCATGCGCGATCAGAAAGACACCTGGCCTAGTAGGATCGTTGTCTGTCTGCCCTTGTTCCCCACCTGCCTCGTCACGTCTAGAAACACTTGAGTATAGGCGCGTTACAAATGCCATATCATATATCATATCATTCCTCACGCATGTAGACTGTCGTTTATCATTGTGTGTTGGCCTCGATTTATCTCGTTACTTTTCGCATTGATTTTAGAGACGAACATACTCCATTGAACTATCCTTGCAAGCAAATAGTTTCTGATCGGCCGTAATAAATAAAATGAGTAATATTAATGAAGTTCGGCTAGCGAGACTAATTATCATTTTTTTTGTTTTCATAACAGGTATTTGATCCCTTTCTGCCACTGCCATCTGTTTGAGACACCGGCAGATGGATTCTTCAGCAGACACCTGCAGCTTCGTGTCAACAACTGGAGCACGATCACCATATTATGGGACGATCGCCAAGGGCCCACATGCCCTTACGCTGTACTAGTGGCTAGAAGCAACATATCAACCTTTAGGCTGGACTAGTGCCTAGTTGATGGAACAGCCTTGCGGTTCACCGTGCTTCCAAAGTGATTCTTTTTACGAAAATGAACACCCTGTGTACCATAAAGGAATAGCGCGTGACTCAAGATGAAACGGAACAGTTATTGCGGATACAGATAAAAGAAAATAAATGGCTTCCGGAGTTCATATGTCAATTGCTGAATATTCTCTAAACATTTAATGTCAGATAAATGTACTTTACCAAATGTACCGTGTTGCTGTTTCATTTTAAAGTACAGTTTCATATTCCGAATTGTGGCGCGCTGTGTTGTGAGTTGATCTGTGTTGGTTTCCGGGTTCTGTGTGGAGTCGCGCAGAAGACGACTGGGCGCGTTTGCCTACGCAGCACAGTAACGTCACGGGGAGAGGCGGGGAATATGAATGTTTTGATAATGTCAGGCTCAGGGGCGGGGGAATTGATTTAGTGCCGCAAAAGCAGGTCAGCCAGGGCGATCGGGGAAAAGATAGGATTATCAGAAAATGGCGGCTCCCTGGTGCTTGTTTTCGCGTGCGTTTAATGGACGAAAACTCGGGTAAGGTCCATAGGAAAGTTTTCTAAAATTGAGCCACTTAGGCTTAAAAAAACATGGCCGACCCGTAGGGACAATAAAAATGTTTACTAGACCATGCCTTTAACTCTTTACCAGACAATACTGACCCAGGCCTTCTAGTGGAGGAATTCAATAATGCTATCACCATTGCTCTCGATAGCGTTGCTCCGCTTAAACTTAGGAACAGTAAACCAAAAAAGCACCTGAACTCTTGGTTTACACCCCACCTAAAAAACCTAAGACTATAGAAGAGAAAATGCGAAACGGTATGGAACCTACATCCCACTGCTGAAAATAAAACCAATCTAATAAACATCTCTACACAATACAAAAAGGATATCATCCTGGCCAAACAAGAAACGTATAACAACAGGATTACCCAAGCCAATTCCAGTATGAAGGAGGTCTTCTCCATCCTAAAAGAACTGGAAACTCCTATTGCAGTACAGCATGACTCCATTAAAGATAAAACCTGATGCACAGACATACAGCTGGCACTAACCAACAAAGTGTCCAACCTCCAAACTAAAATTGCCCTAAAGAAAGCCTCATTACCAGCCCAAACCCAAACTCCCTTGGACAAAACTCCTATACCCAAACCTAAAGAATTTACCCAATTCCGTTTCTCTAAGGTCTCAGTGATCGAGGTAGAGAGAACTATTCTGGCTCTTAAACCATCTAATTGCAAAGGTGACCAATGCCCCGCACAACTGATCAAGGACGCGGCTAGAGATCTAGCCCCCTTCATCACAAAACTTATCAATGCCTCCTTTACTACGGGTACCATTCCACGCAACCTAAAGGAATCCTGGGTACTCCCCCTTCTGAAAAAACAAACATTGGACCCCAACATTCCCACAAACTACAGACCCATCACCACAGTGCCTTTCTTACTAAAAATACTAGACAAGGTAGCTTACACCCAAATTCAGAACTTCCTTGAGGTGAACCATCTCCTTGGCGTCCGCCAATCCGGTTTCCGACCTCAACATGGCTCAGAGACTGCCCTTATTGACTTAAAGGCCCAAATAGACTTACTCAGAGACAAGGGTAAATTAGCTCTCCTCCTCCTTCTAGACCTCTCAGCCGCCTTTGACTTGGTGGACCATAGAGTCCTATGTAATCACTTGGACTCTGCGGCCCACTTCTCAGGGGAGGCTATAGTCTGGATACAGTTATTCCTTAGTGACAGGACCATGAGGGTGTTCTCCCCCTCAGTGGCAGCAGACCCGATACCCATCACCTGCGGAGTGCCCCAGGGATCTCGCCAACACTCTACAATATCTTCACCAAGCCAATCTTTGACGATCTTGACAATCTGGGTACCACCTATACCAACTACGCAGACGATACCCAGATTCTCCTACCACTTATTGGGGATTATGGGGAAGATCTGGCTTTGGTGAACAGAGTCTATAGCATCGTTCAAGCATGGATGGCCAACTACGGCTTATGCTTGAATGATGACAAACCAGAGCTCATCATCCTCGGCACTGCATTTCGCATTTCCAAACTCAACCGAAATTACTCAGCATTTATCATCGATGGGAACACTATCAAGGTCGCCAGAGAAGTAAAAACCCTAGGTTTTTACCTTGACTCGACACTATCCCTTACCAAACAGGTGAATTCACTGGCCTCATCCACGGCCTATACATGCAAATTAATACGAGCCGGGAAACAATTCTTATCAGATGACAGTTGTCTTATCCTAGCCAGAGCCCTTATCTTATCAAAATTAGACTATTGTAACTCCCTCTACATAGGGACAACCAAACAAATTATCAACAGAATACAAGTGCTCCAAAATAATGCACTTAGAGCAGCCCTAAGTATCCCTAGAAGAGCACATATTTCTGAAATAAGACGTAAACACAAATGGCTTTCCACCCAAGAAAAAATCAACCTTAAATCTGCCTCCCTCATCCACAAATGCTTAAATAACAAAGCCCCCCGCTACCTAACAGAACGATTTAATAGACAAAATCCTACTAGACTCACAAGAACAGTCAGCCCGTAACTGCCTTCTAGTGCCCAGATTTAAACTAACCACTATTGGAGGATCCAGTTTCCCAGTCAAGGCAGCACAATTGTGGAACGCCCTACCTCATGCACTTAGATCTGACCAAACGTTCAACAATTTCAGAAAGAACACAATAAAATGGCTCACCGAGAATGCTATATAACCGGCACTCTCCCCACGTACCTCCACATGTATTGCACCTGATATAGACTGACCTGCTTTTATGTAAACGCTAGTCATATGTTGACTGCTTGGCTGCGTATTGTCTGCACTTGTAATTGCCTCACCCTGTAGAGCCAAGAAATTCTTATTTTTCTTCCATGTTCTGTAACTTGTAATTTCTGTAACCAAGCTGTAAATCTCCTTGTCTCATGCGCCCTGCTACCTCAGGGTCCGGCGCGCACAATAAATAAATAAACAAAGACTGTTGCTACGAGACATGCAGACACCACAATGCAGGCTCCCGCACAGAGACTAGGGAGAGGGACCATAGTAGGAGGGAATCTTTCACTAGGACAGGGATGACTTTACACCCACAATAGAACAGCTCACAGACTGACTTGATGGGCCTCATTACGAGTAGGGCGGTAAGGGGTTAACGGCGCAGGTAAAGGTGCCCGAGCTGTTAACCCCTTACTGCCCTATTACGAGGTCTGCTCGCGGGACCCGCTAAGGTCGCCTGGTTTTACCAGGCGTCCTTAGCGGGTCCCGCGAGCAGCCCAGCATGCTAACAACGGGCCCATCATTAACGGACCCGTTGTTAGCATGCTCCCCATTCCCATTAAGTCCTATGGGGGCTCGAATGGGGATGTACCTGGTCCGGGTTCCCTGAATGGAGAAATAGTGGGCCCTCCAAGGTTGGAATGGCCCGGTACTTCCCCATTCAGGGAACCCGGACCCGGTACCCAGAATGGAGGTAGACATGCCGCAAAAAGCGGCATGGTTACCTCCTTCCTCGTAATGAGGCCCAATGTGTTCAATCCTATCTGTTACACAAGAACCGAATAAGGAATCACATGTAGGGGTTACCAGAGATTACAAGACTTTCTCTTTTCTCGTAGATACGGGGGCCACCAGATCCTGTATTAGTAAATGGAGACACCCTATGTCAGGCATTGCCATGAATGCTCAAGGTTTCTCTGGGGCTACAGATTTGGATCTGTTTATTGACGAACTGCCAATCTCCATTGGGAAGCATGACCTTACCATGCGACTGTTATATTCCCGCCAGACGCCAGTTAACATAATGGGAAGGGACATGGTGAGTAAACTCAACATAACCATCTCGTTCAATGAGCAAGGGATTGTGTGTTCGACCCCAGCAATACACTATATGAATGCGTGAGAATGTATCCATGCCATTTGTGGTTAGACTGTACAGAGGGGTGTGCCCCTGGACCCTGAGGTATTTCAATATGGGGTGGAAGTGCTGTTAGCATGGCTTACAGGGATACAGGGCAAGCTGCTTCACTTGCACAACAAAGTTTGGTTCAGACTAGAAATTCTCTTAGACGAGGAAGAAGGACAGGTGTTCCCACTAGAATTGAAGACAGTTATAATAAGGGATGAGAGAATAGTGTTGCACAGGACTGATGCTACAGGGCAAGCGCGGAGAGCAGTAATTGCAGTAGGAGAAGGGCACAGACTGACTGACTTAACAGACGAATAAATATTGTGGACGACTATTAAGATCTTGAGACAGTATTCTTTATGAGCATTACTTACTGGGTGAGAATTCATTACAGGGAAGTCACACAGAGAATGGCACTGATGAAAAAGGCGCCATTTCCATTTCTTGAGGAAGATCTGGCGCAAGTACCAAGCATACTGTGGAGCAACAGCCCATATGACTTTGGCCTGTTGAAAGGGGTAGGAGCTATTAAATATAAGCTTAAGCCATGGGCGATTCTGCCGAGAGAAAAGCTATACCCTCTATCTAGGGAGGCAGACAAAGGTATTTCTGAAACAATTTCCGCACTAGTGCAGCAGGGAATTTTAATACCATGCAAATCTCAATGTAACACGGCTGTGTACCAGGTGAAAAAGGCGACATAGAGATTGTGGTGTTTTATTCAGGATTCGCGCCATTTGAACAACATTGCTGAAGCAGAGTTTCCTTTAGTTCCCAATCCAGGAACAATCCTATGTAGTTTTCTGCCAGAAACCACTCATTTCACGGTGACAGACTTGCAGAAAGCATTCTTCTTTTTCCCACTCCACGAAGAATCACAGGAATTGACATAGTTTCTATATAGAAATTTAAAAAAAGAAAACACAAAGAGACTTCCTCAGTTGTGCATTTAGACAGCACGGTTATTCAATACGTGGACGACATTTTCATATGCAGCAGGTCAGAGGAACAGTGTCGGAAAGATTCAATGCCGCTGTTGACAGTATTCCCAGAAAAGGGGTACAAGGTGGACAAGGCCGAAATTACAGTATTGCCAGAAAGAGGTCTTGTATATTGGACAGTTAATATCTCAAAAGGGGAGGAAGGTGACCCCTGAAAGAGCAGAGGGGATCTTCAGAACGCTGCCATCAAAGACTGTGAGGGAAATGCAGGAGTTCTTAGGTATTTGTAATTATTGCAGGGCCTGGGTATTTGACTACATTACATAAACTACATCTCTTTTAAGCAGGGTCAAGGAAGCCCAGAGGCAGGGTGGTAAACTAAAGTAGACAGGTGAGATGACAGAAGCATTCGAAGAACTAAAAGGGGCAATATACACAGCGCCAGTATTGGGGATTGCTGACTACAATGAAAAATTGTATCTGTTTTCGCACATGAACAGAGTGGTGATGACAGCAATTCTCACACAGAAGACTACCCTACGGTACAAACAGATAGCTTACTACAGTGGGCATTTAAATCCAGTAAAAGAAGTCATTATCCTTGCGAAAAAGCAATGGCCTGCTGCTGCCGCAGTAGAGAAATCGGCAAGTGTTACGATGGGCTGTAGCACCACTCTATAAGTGGAGCAAGCCTAGGAGCACATTGACCATCCAGAGAGCATCTGGATATGGGGTGGTTAACTTGAATTCAGCTATAAAAGTAGAGAGGTGTAGAATTGTAAACCCAGCGACATTTATAGCAGAACCAGTAGAAGAGGGGGAGGGACTATGTACACAACTGTACTACGTATACAGAATATTATGACGACATTCCCAGAGCGAGGGAGAACGCCCTCGGGTGAGGGGAAGTACTCTTTATTGAAAGGTCCTCAACTATTGACCAGACGACAGGAGGGAGAACTACTCGGATGGCAGTTGTGAAGTTAAAACAGAGCAGGACATTTGAAGAAGTGGCAAGCGTGCGATTACCCTCACATTTTTCAGAACAAGCAGTAGAACTGGTTGCACTCATAATAGCACTAGAAGCGCATGAGGATGAGGAGATCACAGTGTACTCCGACTAGGTGATGTCAACAGTACATGCAGGACGGTCACGTTGGAAAAGGCAGGGCTTTCGACATGCTGACGGTTTGCAAGTGCAGTACGTGCCCCTTTTGAACAGGCTCATGGATGCGCTGCAGCTCCCATCAGCCATTGCGGTAGTGAAATGCCAAGCCCACACAAGGGTGAAGGATATGGTTTCCAATGGCAATAAAGCAACAGACACAGAAGAAAAGCAAGCATCACATTCTTTAGAAATAAATGAGTTTGACACTACACACAATAAACACATGCGAGCACTCAGCATGATTTTGCAAGAAGGGTATAGTTCATTACACGTTGCCCAAATAATAGCGTTCCAGGGATGAGCACCAGCAGAAGAGAAGGAGTTATGGATAAAAAAAGTGGTGCTCGATATCCCCCACATATGCGATGTGGCAGCAGGAGAGCACCGGAAAACAGGTTATTGCTGTTACATTTTTGCAAATAGCTCTCACGCAGCTCCACTACCCATCCCACCCCAGTAAAGATGTTCTTGCAGCACATATAGTGGAAGACTACACCACTGTTTTTTAGCCCATCTGCGCCATTGCAAAAGGGGTCCAGCCATATGCAAATCAGTCAGGTACTGTCATGAATGGGAGCAGCCCTGTCCAAACTGCTAGGCCATGTCCCCTCTGCATGGAAACACAAGCAACCCCAGACATGTTTCAGCCTTGTTTGGCCTCCTCAGTGAGGTGCAGCTTGGTTCCCTATGGCGCAGTGAGCAAGGGACCCATGTCTGGCCATACCCTCTCTCACATAGGGAGACAAACTGAAACCAAAAAAAGTGATGGCTGGAAGGTTTTGAATTAATCTAAACCACTGGCATTGGTCTGGGCAACCTTCCACACCACTGTTTAGTAGCCTGTCTGCGCCTTTGCAAAAGGGGTCAGCCATATGCCCAAACGTGGGTCCAGTGCCTGCTGGGCCTAGAGACCCAAGCTACTCCTCACTGATGAGGCCCAACAAGGATATAACATGTCTGGGGATGCTTGTGGTCTTGTGCAGAAGGGATGTGACCAAGCAGTTCAAGCTGGACTGCCCTTTTTGCTGTGGGACCAAGCCTTATTTGTATATGGTCTTTCCCCTTTTGTAATGGCTTGGCAGGTGAAGAACGATGGTCTGGAGGGTTGCCCAGAGCAAGACCAGAGGTTAAGAGTAATTTCTACACGTTCCAGCCAACACCTCCTTTGTATTGCTTAGTCACCCCAAGTGGAACGGGTCTGCCCAGATGTGGGTCCCATGCCTGCTGGGCCTAGAGACACAAGCTACTCATCACTAATGAGGCCCAACAAGGATATAACATGTCTGGGGATGCTTGTGGTCTCGTGCAGAAGGGATGTGACAACGCAGTTTGGGCTGGACTGCCCCTTTTAGGGTGGGACCAAGCCTGATTTGCATATGGTCTTTCCCCTTTTGTAATGACTCGGCAGACAAAGAACGGCGGTCTGGAGGGTTGCCCAGAGCAATGCCAGCAGTTAAGAGTAATTCTAAACCTTCCAGCCATCTCCTCTTTTGCTTTGCTTAGTCACCCAGAGTGGAACGGGTATGCCCAGACGTGGGTCCTGTGCCTTCTGGGCCTAGAGACCCAAGCTACTCCTCACTGATGAGACCCAATAAGGCTAAACATGTCTGGGGATGCTTGTGGTCTCGTGCAGAAGGGATGTGACCTAGCAGCTCAGGATGGGCAGCCGCTTTTGGGCTGGGACCAAGCCTGATTTGCATATGGTCTTTCCTCTTTTGTAATGGCTTGGCAGGCGAATAATGATAGTCTGGAAGGTTGCCCAGAGCAATGCCATAGGTTAAGAGTGTTTCTAAACCTTCCAGCTATCACCTCTTTTGTTTTGCTTAGTCACCCCGAGTGGAATGGGTATGCCCAGACGTGGGTCCTATGCCTGCTAGGCAGAGAGACCCAAGCTACTCCTCAATGATGAGGCCCAACAAGTCTGAAACATGTCTGGGGATGCTTGTGGTCTCATGCAGAAGGGATGTGACCAAGCAGTTTGGGCTGTACTCCCCCTTTTGGGGTGGGACCAAGCCTTATTTGCATATAGTAAACTAATATTTTCCATACCACACTGCGCATATACTAAGAACGATCTCAATTTGTGTATCCCAAATTTGAATGCAATAATAGCTGATAATAGCCAACATGTGTTTCGGCCAAACGTTATTCTTCTGGGCTATTGAATTGAATACAATATCATCAGCATATTGTTACACACAAGCGTTGGGAATATCCACAATCACAGGTTCGGGTGGCAGGGTGGAACATACACAATTAATTTTCACGATGAAATAATGTCAAGACAAAATAAAACACATTTACCAGTCATTGGTCCATAACCAATGAATAACCAAGTCAACAAAATGACAACATAGGGAGAAAAATAATTAAAACAAATAAAGGAAGTGGTGACAGTTGATACATGAATAGTATTACATGAATCAATACAATCCTGCAAACCAATCAGCGTTGTGATCAACGTCGCTGTGTATAGCTTGCCTCTTGACGCCTCTGCGCTAGCCTAGGATCGACTAGCATACTTATCTAACTGACACATATTAGTAGTCTACCTCAGATAAGGGACCCGTACTTTGCTTCCTTGTATTCACTTGAACACTTTGCACATCTGTATTCATGATATTTCTTCAATATTACATGTACTGCAATTTTTGTATATCTACTATGTATGTAACCTAAGCCTAAGTATTCTTGCAACTGCTGCGCCCGGCTACCCCTGGGTTTGGAGCGCATTATCAAATAATAAACTAAACTAAACTTGCCAATATGGGACACCCTTCAGAAAACAAGTTCATACAACGTTCCTTATCCTGAGAAGCAATTTACCAGGGGGTTAACCCTATTGACATACACCATGGAAGTGTCAGCAGGGCCGAGTGTGTAAAACAAGCTTAATGTTACCATGCAATGTAAGGTCTGTGAATATTTAAATATTAAATGAAGTGCTGTGAGATTCACATTATTAATATTGTGGGGATTATTATCCAGACCTGTTCTATAGCTATCTAAAGCAGGCGCGACATGAGCGCTGCTCATGTACACCTACCTGTGCTGACCTCAGTACGAACCCTGTTTGTAAAGGAAAGAAACAGATTCTTTGCCTAAAACAACCAAAACCTTTGCATATCTTGCAACTAACTGAATCATTGAACATTGGCTGCCTTGTGCTAAACTCTAAGAGCGACCATACCGGACTACAAAGGGGTTATTCAAGTCCAGCTGGGCGTAGCGTAGCTGCAGGTTTGGAGCTCACTAATAACGAGCATGGATAATTCTGCAGAAACACAGCCGAATGAAAGAGGGAGGAAAAAGGAAAGTGAAAAATATATACATAAGACAAGGCAAATAATTGTCTCATGTAGTGGCGATCATCAGATCCTGCAATAAGCCACTCCTACCTCTCGTCCCTAGCTGCTTGCCATGTTAACATAATCTAAGGCAGCCGTGCTGGTCCACTCTTAGTTAAACACACTCTGATATGGCCGAAAATAGACGCAGGACATCCAGCCTTTCAGGACGTTGTCCGCCATTTTTAATAGGGCCAATGCCCAGCCCATAAATTTGGTATGTAAGTATATATGAATGAGACCATGCTACCTACACTGTACGTACCCTATGTCTTTGATTTAGATGAATTGCCTTGTTAGACGCAAACATCTATTGTGACCAAAACGCTTGTAAACTTAACCCATAGTCAGTCCCGTTAAATTTCCAAGGACAATAACGAGTATCTACAATGTCCTACTGCGGCCGCCATCTTTGGTGGGGCTAATTCTAAAGTTGTAGTACGTAATGGCATGCTCGACACATATATGGCGCCCAATCATCTTGATACTCAGAATCATTAGTTACTAATTCCAAACACCTCGCCTCTGGTGTTTCCTCGGCATATGTAAAGTGCACATATACAGTTACATATAACATTCATACTCAATATTTTTATCGAAATTAATTCATCACCGTGAATGTACCATGTGTGGTACTACTTCAAAGAACTAAACCAAACCGGAGCAGACATTTATCATAAGCAACTTGAATTGTTGTTCTAAAAAGTGCACAATAAAGACTTGTAATCCATGATATACAATTGCAATTCTAAATGCCCCTCATTTGGGTATGGTTACATATATAGTTTTAATTCACAAAAATACGGAAACCTCATGGTCTGTGTTAAGGCCAGAATATACTGTTCTGTATATACAGATGAGACAAGACTCTATTTGTCTCAACCTCAAGTGTGCAGCACTCCCATTGGTCGCTGAGTGTTTTCTTCCATCCAACCAGGGACCGGCAGGCTTTAGCCAGCCCTCTCAGCAAGGCCCACTGCCTGGAACTGGTTTCTTTCATTTGCTTTTCACTGAGAGTGAGGTCCTGTTTCAACCCTCCTGGCCATCCGTTGTTTTCCTGCACATGTGGAGTTTGTGCCTGGCTGCTGACAATTCCATTAGGTAGGTGCACTTTCTGTGCATTACTGCACCTCCAGGGGAATTATTGAACCTGAAAAATCTAAAATTGAAAAAAAAGAAGAAAATCTAATTGCATAAAATTGCTGGAAAGGACTGTTTTATTTGGCATTTTCATCGTGCTGCCATTTTTTGAGCTTTTTAATACCTGGAGATGCCTTGCTTTTTTGATAGCACAAGTTTTCTCACTATTACCTGCTTATTTGACTGTTTTTTGGCCCTTCCAAGATGGCCACCATGGTTTTCTTTGTTGTGTAGGCAGGCTGTGCTGAACCACCTCTCTGTGTGCAGCACTCCCATTGGTTACTCAGTGTTTTCTTCCATCCAACCAGGGACCGGAAGGCTTTAGTCGGCCCTCTCAGCAAAGACCTGCTTCTAAGGCACCTGTCTGCTCCCTGTCCGCTTCTGAGACGCTAATTGGAGTCCTCCGTGCTCCTTAACCACAATGATGCTGCCACCTCACTCCTCTAAGAATCCGGACTGCCTTGACTTTGCCACCTCCAGAAATATGGGTTAGTTCCCTCCTTATGGACTCACTCCTACCACCTTTGACTATCACTGTTCTTTATGCTTGTTACTCCCACATTGTCATCCTGATACGCAGTGCTTCCTAAAACCCTTTGCTAACATCTGAATCCCTGATTGGAAAGTCAAATCTTGCTGTTTTTCCTTTTTGCTAAAGAGTCAAATCTTGCTGTTTTTCCTTTGTGTTAAAAACTCAAATCTTGCTGTTTTTGCTTTGTGTTAAAAAGTCAAATCATGTTATTTTTGCTTTGTGCTAAAGGGTCGAATCTTGCTGTTTTTGCTTTGTACTAAAAAGTCAAATCTTGCTGTTTTTGCTTTTGCTAAAAAGTCAAATCTTGCTGTTTTTGCTTTGTGTTAAAAAGTCAAATCTTGCTGTTTTTGCTTTGTGCTAAAGAGTCAAATCTTACTGTTTTTTGCTTTGTGCTAAAGAGTCGAATCTTACTGTTTTTGCTTTGTGCTAAAAAGTCAAATCTTACTGTTTTTGCTTTTGCTAAAAAGTGAAATCTTGCTGTTTTTGCTTTATGCTAAAAAGTCAAATCTTGCTGTTTTTGTTTTGTGCTAAAGAGTGAAATTGTGCTGTTTTTGCTTTTGCTAAAGAGTCAAATCTTGCTGTTTTTGCTTTTGCTAAAAACTCAAATCTTGCTGTTTTTGCTTTGTGCTAGAAAGTCACATCTTGCTGTTTTTCCTTTGTGCTAAAAAGTCAAATCTTGCTGTTTTTGCTTTTGCTAAAAAGTCAAATCTTGCTGTTTTTGCTAAAAAGTCAAATGTTGCTGTTTTTGCTTTAGCTAAAAAGTCAAATCTTGCTGCTTTTGCTTTGTGCTAAAAAGTCAGATTTTGCTGTTTTTACTTTATGCTAAAAAGTGAAATCTTGCTGTTTTTGCTTTGTGCTAAAGAGTCAAATTGTGCTGTTTTTGCTTTTGCTAAAGAGTCAAATCTTGCTGTTTTTGCTTTTGCTAAAAACTCAAATCTTGCTGTTTTTGCTTTGTGCTAGAAAGTCACATCTTGCTGTTTTTCCTTTGTGGTAAAGAGTAAAATCTTGCTGTTTTTGCTTTTGCTAAAAAGTCAAATCTTGCTGTTTTTGCTTTGTGCTAAAGAGTCAAATCTTGCTGTTTTTGGTTTGTTCTAAAGAGTCAAATCGTGCTGTTTTTGCTTTTACTAAAAAGTCAAATCTTGCTGTTTTTGCTTTGTGCTTAAGAGTCAAATCCTGCTGTTTTTCCTTTGTGCTAAAAAGTCAAATCTTGCTGTTTTGGTTTTTGATAAAAAGTCAAATCTTGCTGTTTTTGCTTTGTGTTAAAAAGTAAAATCATGCCGTTTTTGCTTTGTGCTAAAGAGTCAAATCTTACTGTTTTTGCTTTGTGCTAAAAGGTCAAATCTTGCTGTTTTTGCTTTTGCTAAAAAGTCAAATCTTGCTGTTTTTGCTTTGTGCTAAAAAGTCAAATCTTGCTGTTTTTGCTTTTGCTAAAAAGTCAAATCTTGCAGCTTTTGCTTTGTGCTAAAAAGTGAAATCTTGCTGTTTTTGCTTTGTGCTAGAAAGTCAAATCTTGCTGTTTTGCTTTTTGTTAAAAATTCAAATCTTGCTGTTTTTGCTTTGTGCTAGAAAGTCAAATCTCGCTGCCCATTGCGAAATTCTCTGTATTTTGCTTGTATACTGATGCTTCTCTGTAACTTGCCTGCCCAGTGACCTCTCTTTTGTCCCACACCTACCTGCCTAAGCCCCCCCCCCCAGTTTCTCCATCCTCTTCTCACTTCCACCCCCATGGCGCTTTCTGTTTTTCCTATCTTTTCCAACTGCTTCTCCATTGACTATCCTTCCCTTCGCACTAAGTCTGGTAGGAAGAAGTTCAAAAAGGATTTCATGGCCTCTAACCCTGGTCTTCCTATCGCCGACACCTACTCCAATACGTCCTCCATACAGACCCTCACCGACATCCTCTTTGTTGTTCCTTCGCCAGATCTATGGACTCCTCATATGATCTATGTGCTCTGTCCTATCTCCTCCTCTCCCATTAATGGTGGCACTCGCTGGGAAGTGCTCATGGCTTCCTTCGACTCCTCTAAAATCATCATTAATGTCTACCTAAATGGCACTGTCATGGTCCAAGGCCCTCAGGCCAATCTCCTCTATGATAGGTGCTTCCCTCGCCTCATCAATTTCCTCTGTTCTCCTGCTGTCCCCTCTTCTCCCCCCTTGGCTACCTTGCCCTCTCTCTCCTCCTCCTCTGCCCCTCCTAGGGCTCTTTCTCCTCCACAGGGCGTACCTCTGATCTATACCCCTCCCCAGAAGGTTTTAAAGGATGGCAACCTTCTTCATATTGCCACTCTCAACTCTTGCTCTGCTGTCAAACACTCCTCTGACATCT
The DNA here is from genome assembly GCF_040938575.1 of Ambystoma mexicanum. NCBI lineage: Eukaryota > Metazoa > Chordata > Amphibia > Caudata > Ambystomatidae > Ambystoma > Ambystoma mexicanum. The sequence continues at coordinate 1,265,276,149 of NC_090929.1, read as the reverse complement.
GCCACCTCCTTGAAGAACTAGGCCTTGATGTCTTTGGTCTTACTGAGGCATGGTTCACGACCAGCTCTGTCACAAGCTTTAATACCCTCCACCCTTATGGCTACACAATCCTATCCGCACCCAGATCCTCCCGGGCCGGTAGGGGGGGGTGAAGCCCTGATCATTCCTGAGTGGATTCCTGCCTCTATCATTCCCACTCAGACCTACTCCTCTTTTGAATGCCTTGTCTGTAGGCTCTCTCTCTCGCCTACCCATTCTCTTACTGTGGCTACCATCTACCGGACTCCTAGTCAAATCACCTAATTTCTCTCTGAGTTGGTGGACCCCTCCTCCTCCCTCCTGGCCTCTACCACTCAACCCCTCCTCCTCTGTGACCTCAATATATATTTAGACTCTCCTAGTTCCTCCTCTGTACTCTTCTGTGACCTCTGTGACTCCCTCTCCCTGTCCATCCTCCCCTCTGGCCCGACTCACTCTGCAGGGCACACACTCGATTTCTTGATCTCCTCTGACCTCCCCCTCATGAGGATCCGTTTGAAGTCCAAAGCCAAGTGCAATTCCTGGTATGACTCTGACCTAGCTACACTTAAACATAAGTGTAGAGCGGCTGAGAGGAAATGGAGGGCTTCTTGTTCATCCCCTGATAAACTAGCCTGTCGCCTGCTACAAAGGCAATACCGACTCTCTGTCCTCACCAAGAAGATAGTCCACATTCAAGCTCGTGTCTCTGCGGCACCTAACAACTCGGCCAAACTCTTTAAAATCTGCAAGGAGCTGGCCAACCCTGCTGCAGTCTCTACCCCTCCTGTTGCCTCCCAGGCTCTTTGCAATGCCCTTGCCTCTCACTTCATCTCAAAAACCCAGAACATCCTGTCCACCCTCTCCACCCCCACCCTTCCTCTCCCCTCTCCATCTGTGCTTGTTGACCCTCCTTTAGCCACCCCCCCAACCATCATTCTCATCCATTCCTCTTTTCTCCCCTGAAGAGGTTGCTTTTCTCCCCTGAAGAGGTTGCTAGACAAGTCTGATCTATGAAAGCCTCGTCAAAACAGGTTCATCCCTGTTCCTCTAAAACCATCAAGGACCACATTGACACCCTCGCTCTGGCCCTTGCTGATTTTTGCAACCACTCCTTTGCCTCTGGATCCTTCCCCTCCCCTCTGAAGCACTCCCTTGTGCATCTTCTTCTCAAGAAACACACATTTGATCCTTCTTGTCCAGCTAACTATCGCCCAATTTCCATTAATCCCTTTCTGGGCAAACTCCTGGAAAAGTTGGCCATCTCTCAGCTTAACCTTCATTCCAATTCTGTTGGCTGTCTCCATGACCACCAGTCTGGCTTCAAAGCTGCCAGAAGCACGGAAACTGCTCTCCTAAACATCCGTGAAGATCTTCTCTCCAACCTTGACTCTAACATTCCCTCTGTCCTCATCCTCCTCAATCTCTCTTCTACTTTCGACATGGTCAACCGTACCATCCTGCTCAACCGTCTCGGTGATAACCTGGGTATCACTGATAAGGCTCTAGCCTGGCTGACCTCTTTCCTCTCTGCTCGACCCTCCCAGGTCCAACTTGGGTCCTTCCTATCATCTATCTTCCTCTGTACCTGTGGTGTTCCCCAGGGGTCTAACCTCTCGCCCTGGCTTTTCAACCAATTCCAGTGCTACTGATGACACTCAACTCATTTTCAGGCTGCCCTCGGCCACCTCCTCACCCTCTCTTATCTCTGATTGCCTAACTGCCATGATTGGTGTGCCGCCAATGATCTTTATCTGAATGCCAGCAAGACAGAGATCCTCCTCATCTGCACGCCTTCGCCATCTTTTCCCCTCACTCTCTGGCCAGCTTCCCTTGGCCCTCCTCCTACCCCCAACTGTGAGGCTAAGAACCTCAGGGTCATCTTTGACTCCACACTCCTTCTCTGCCTTCATCTCTGAGGTCACTAAAAAGTCAAACTTCCTACTGCACCTCCTCAGAGATACTCTGCCTTTCCTCTCCTTCCCCCAGAAGCTCATGGTCTCCCAAGCTCCTGTTCTCTCTAGCTTGGACTATTGTAACAGCCTCTTTCTAAATCTACCTGCCTCTACTCTCCGCCCTCTGCAACAAATCCAGAACAGGACTGCGACACGTATCCTTGGCCTCAAGCCCTGGAATTGTATCTCTCCAGCTCTGAAATTTCTACATTGGCTCCCAGTGGATGCAAGGATTAAATTCAAAACCCTCTGCATTGTCCACAAGGCTTTCTGGGGCCTAGTTCCAAAATACCTTCAGCTATCCCTCCGCAAATACCTCCCCTCTCGAGCTCTTTGCTCCTCTACCTCAAACTCCCTCAGGGTCAGTCGTTTTTTTAAAGAAACGAGCTGGAGGTAGATCTCTGTCTTCGGCTGGGGCCTCTCTCTGGTACAGCCTCAATGCCACTCTAAAACTTGAGGAGAACCATCTCTGGTTCCGGAAGCACCTCAACACCTTCCTCTTTTCTTCTGCCTTCACTACCTCTCTCCCCTGCTGATCTGTTCTCTCTTGGCACTGTGCACCTGGCCACCCTCTGTCCTCCGGGCCCAGGTACCTGCTCACCCTGCCACCCTCCTGCACTGCCGCCGGGCCACCACTTGCACTGGGTTCTGTATCTGTACCCATATAGCCCCCCCCCCCTTTTCTTCCTGCACTTATCAGACCTACCCTGTCTGCTGCCTTAAACCTAGCACTTGCAAATTGTTGGCTGCACTACCACTGTTTGTTGCCTTTATTATTTATTTATTTATTTATTATTATTTCTGTTTCTCCTTTGCTTCGCACTTTCCACTTCTCCCCCCTTCCATGCAGTTTTCCCCTCCCCCTCTCCCATGCACTTGCATGTTCTCAATGTCACTGGGCTTAGTAAGATCGTTTTTTTTTCCCCCCCTGCTCCCCTCCCTAGCCTTGTCGCGCTCTGAAACACTTGTGTACGAGCGCAATGGAAATAAAATATCAATATCAATAACCTGATTCCTCAGTTGCCACCACGAGGTGGCGAGGAAGCCTGTGTCGTTCCAACAAACCGCAATTCTTTGATATTGTCCATCTGATGATGTCTTTGCCAGTGGTTGGCTAGGTGATATTTAGCATGTTGGCTAGAAATCGTGCTCATGTGTTCCCGGATTCTAATCTTTAGAGCACGTATTGTGCTGCCAATGTAATGGGAACCACAAATGCAAATAATGCAATAAACAACATATTTGGAATTACAGTTAATACACTTCTCAAATGTATGAGTTCCTATTTTCCCAAACTTGATCTCATTGGATTCAAAGGCACATGGGCACATTGTGCAGCCCCCACATTTGTGGATACCCCCTTACGCAAATGTTGTAACCAGTTGCCAGTCTGTGGTGTCTCTCTCATGATTGATGGGCACAATATATTCCTCAATGCAGGTGCTTTGCTGTATATGATATGAGATTTAGTGTCAATGCAATTTGATAAATCTTTATCCAACGTGAGATTATGCCAATGTTTTTGCAGTATACGAAATATGGATTGGCTATCTGCATTATACCTGGTAATGAATCTCCTTCTTCTGGGACTAATATCTTGTGCTTTAGATTTGGGAGTAAGTAAAGTACTCCTCTCAAGTAAATTAACTTCCCGTTGCACTTTTTCTAATGTTGCTACTGGATAACCTCTAGCCAGAAATCTGTGTCTAATGTTGCTGCATACAGCCTGGAAATCACATTCCCTACTGCAATTACGTTTGGCTCTTATCAACTCGCCTTTAGGTATATTCTTAATAACTGTTTTTTATGCCAGCTGTTGGAATGCAATAATGAGTTGCTGATGTTGGTTTCCTGAAGGTTTGTGTGATAAAACCTGTAGCAGGAATTGTTATTCTAAGGTCAGGTCTAAAACGTCAATGCTCAATGTACTTCTTGTGTGAGTGAAAGCAATACCCCAATTGTTGGAATTTAGGTATAAAACAAATTGCACCAGTTCTATTTCTGTCCCTAGCCACACCATGATAACATCGTCAATATAACGCATCCACAGGTGAATATGGTGCTGAAAAGTCTGATTAGAAAATACAAATTCCTGCTCAAAGCTGTGCATAAACATATTGGCCAGTGCCAGTGCATAGCTTGCTCCCATAGCAACGCCAACATTTTGAACATAATAGGAGCCATTGAATAGGAACACATTGTTATCTAACAAAAATGCAAGAAATTTCTTCACCATCTTAAATAACCGACTTGTCCCTGAATATATAGTCCACACTCTGTAATGGCAGATAGTGCTGTATGGAAGTATATAGAGCCTTGACATCTAGTGTAACAAGACTAAGGTTGTCACATGTTTGTAAATCGTTGAACATTTTCAGAACATAGATAGTATCCCGTATATAAGTGGGCAATGCTTCAACTTCTGGCAGAAGGCATTCATTGATGTATAATGATAAGGGTTCAGTAACCCAACCTTTACCACTCATTATGGGCCTGCCCTCTGGAATTCTATCAAAGTTTTTGTGGATTTTAGACAGGAAGTAATAGTTGGGACAGTCGGTCGTTGTACCATAAGAAATTGTCTCTCTGCGTCTGATAATAGTCCCTTTTGATGCCACTTCAAGATCAATTGGCTTGCCGATAATATGATGTTACTTGTGGGATTAGATGCCATCACCATGTAACAGCCGGGTATATTGAGGTGATTCATTGCCATACAAATATAATCCAGTTTGTCAAGGATAACCACATTCCCACCCTTATCAGCCTCCTTAATAACAAGGGTATCATTTTCTGACAGATTTTACAAAGCCTTAGATTGAGAGAGCGATACATTAAAACGTTGTTTGAATTATTTTTGGGACATTCAAGCCCCTCTTGATTTGTATATGGGCTTTCCCTTTTTGTAATGGCTTGGCAGGCGAAGAACGATGGTTTGGAGGGTTGCCCGGAAGCAACGGTTCCAATGCTTCCGTGTCCCCATTCCCATGGAGTCCTGTGGGACTCCATGGGAATGGGGACTTAGACTTTCTGCCGCCTGATAACCCGGGCCACCGGGAATGGCAATGTCCCTGTGGCACCGGGTTCTCAGGCGGCGGAAACAGTGTTACGAGTCCGACGGTAACCCGCCAGTAGAACCAGTGGGTTACCACAGGACTTGCAATGAGGCTCACTCTTTTCTTTACACTAGGTAATAATTGCATGTGTGAACTGAGTTTTCCACGAGTAATTGTACACTTGCACTATCACAGAAAAGCACTTCGTGAACTCGTAGTAACCCAAAGCAAATGGTACCAGAAAAGGTTTTTGTCTATAATTTCCTCATTTACATAGCGCACAGTTATCCAATTCTGACAAGAAGTAACGTGCATATTATTGCTTTGTTCAGTAACCCTAAAATACAATTCATCTTCGGAAGAATCCTTATTGCCGCATTAACACAGTATTATCTCAGAAGAGCCTGACTGTCTCAACAATAGTGATATCAAAGGTTATGAATTTTGGTAAAAGTTTATGTCAAGTTCTCGGACAATGCCAAGAGCACAGACGCATGCAGCACATGGACACTGCAGCAAGAATTATTGTACTGACATTTTTTGCATTCTGCTGTCTCCACCTCTTTACCCTCTTTGTGCTGCAGAGAGCTGCATTGTATTACAGATACAGTGAAGTATGTGCTAAACACAACCCCCATTTCCCCATAGCACCAAAGCTACACCTGAGCTGATCACTAGTGTTGCCGAGAAGTAAAAGGAATCAACCGAAGCATGAATACTGACAACATTTAAATGGTTATTCAGCTGAATCGGCCTGCGTCACTAATAATGTGTGGTACCAGCACATGACCAAGGTGCGACGAGAGACCACAAAGGAGAGCTGCTATGTGTGCTCTCTCATCCCCTATGCCATAAGTGCCTCCAGTACATTCATAGTAACAGAGATTCTAGCAGCCAGAGCACAATGCCTCATGCTCCTAGCGCTCTGCACTACAAGGGGCCAATTTCAAGGAACACACTAAGATGGATGTCACAGAAAATGTTTCTGGATGAAGATTGCTACATCAAGACTTCAGCAATGATGGACGATTACTGGAGTGCAGATAAAATGATACAGTATATTTTGGATGGCTCGAATAAGGGGAAGCAAGGATAGTAACACAAAAGGAATTACAGTGCCCAAAAACAGGGAAAAAAGAGACAGGAGGACTGCCAGGATGCTGGGAGAGACCTCAACTGCTGCAGTATAGACACGTGTACACAGGACGAAGATGGATGGAGGGGATGATGGGGTGCAAAGCACAGGCACTCCTGACAGTTGCAGTAGAAGTGGTACAGAAGAAAAATGATGACTGCCGCAAGGAATGGGCGGCAAGTGCCAAGCTGCTCACGTGGGTTGAGAATGGAGCAGGCACTTCAGAATGCTTCCCTATGCTTGCAGAATGATGGTCCAGTGAAGGTTGGGATGAACAAAGGATGAAAACGAACATCTAAGATATTGGGTATGAAGGTTGTTACAGCAGTAATAATGGACCACTACTGGGCCTGTGGGTCCAAGGTGCACATGCAACTACCACCAAACTGAGGAGGGGTGTGTTCTCGAGTACAGCTCAATGAGCCAGCACAAGTGGTACCTCAAAAGGACATACAGGTAGAAAGGTTCCCCAACATGGATGCATACCAGAGGAACAAAAGATCTGTGGAGCTGACAAGAGTGAAAAGAGGAAACTATATCTCGTCCAAAATAAATGGAAGAAGCACTCGATGCAATAGTACCAGAACCAAAATGTTCTTCGCTTCCATTGTCCCAGGGATCTAGGCCAATACGAACGCCAAATGGCTCCAAATTACACAATGGGAACTGCTGCAGACGATCAACTCGACGGTTGAGGGGTTCAACACCATCAAAGAAGAACTGAGAGCTGTCAGACTCATGACACTCCACAATAGATATGTTTTGGATCTCCTCACAACTATGGAAGGAAGCGTGTGCACAAAGATCGGCCCGTCTTGCTACACATACTTGCCCTCCCACAATGGAGAGTATGGAACTCACACAGAAGCAATCATGCAATTATCAGACCTGCATGCCAAGATGGAAGACATAACGAGCCCAGCAGGGGAGGATGAAGGTTGGCTGGCATATATCTTTTTCTGGATACCATCATGGATGGCCAACAGGCTCAAAATACTGGTAGCTGCCTTAGTGCAAGCACCACTGATCTTCTGTGTCATTAGAGTAGCTACAACCCAGTGCAAGAAGGCTACAGAAAAGACAATAGGGATGAAAATATTACTGGATGTAGAGACAAAGGCAAAGGCAGATGGAGAGACACAGACTTTCGAAGTACTACAGTCTCACTTGATGCTAATTTCCTCCAGATCCATGCAACTACATGGGACTATGTGCATGGTGCAAGCCCGATGGAGACTGCTGCTATATGACCTGGAGTTTGGATGAACAAGTGAATTACCATGGTCACCTGGGAGGAGTGGTGAAAGTATGGATCCCAAAGCCATATCTTAACAGGGAGAACATCCAATGAAGTGTGCTTGATATATCGACCACAGGGGGGATTCAAGAGGGAGACATGAATGTGGCCCTCGTTTCCACAGTCCCACCCTCATCTCGACGTCACAGAAATGAAAGGTGTACATTGTTCCTGGCCCCTTCCTCCCCATCACCGATGTACTGCAGATGTGAGAAACATTCTCAGTCATTTAGACCATATTCTGATGCTGCCATTGAAGAGATACAGTTGCAGTCAATGGAGCAAATAGACTGACTGTAACCACGCAGAAGTTCATGACATCATGACTAAGACCATGACATAGATGCGTTAGACATGAAGCACATATGCATTCCTGCATGAAGCTATGCATATACTTAGATTAAATTGCTCCTACACACGAAGAACATGCTTAGGACCCACTCAGATAGAGGATGGACACACCTTTGTTATGCAGTAACCGCAAGTTGCACAAGAATACATATGAACTTCTTGCTGAGGCTTAATGCAACTAACACGAACAGCCATGTAAATAAAAATGGAAGTTACAGCCGCACTGAAATGAATGGAAGGCACTGAAAGGGTTTGAGAAGGCAGAGCGAGATCTGACATAATGATTTCGCAGAGGGGCGCAGACCAGGCTGTTTGTACAGCTTTTGTGCACAGTCTTGCCAAGTACACAGAGGGAGAGAAAGTTTCACATTAGCAGAAGAGATAGGACACCTGCATGTGTAAAGCCGGAAATCCTCATAAATGCAAGCAGGAAAATTATGTTTGTTGTCCCTACACATGTGATTTCAACCAAAAAGACAAAGCCTATTCATTCGAGCCAGATGGAGGCCATTGTTCCCATCCAACTGAAGGCCAGATGATATAAAAGTAATACCAGGTTGAAACGCTTAATGTTCTGTCTCAAGGCCTAGAGGATCGGAGATGGTAACTTGTGGGTACAAGCAGAACCTCTGGAGCTGTTCCCACCACCTTGAATAGTTGCTCATGGGTTGGTAATATTACAAAGCACCAAGGAGAAGACCCTTGCTGACCAATCCCTACCCACCTTCCACACTAGCTCACACTTTGGTGCACAGGCCAACGGCAGTGCACTAACCTGACAAGCATGTAGTTGCAACATTTAGGAGGTGGTCACAGGAGAAGCCACCAGATACAGTTCAGCCAATAAGGTTACTAATCCCATACACATTCTATATGTAACCTACTTCACTAACCAATCCGATGTTACCTTAGGTCTTTGCAATGTATTGTTTATTTGGTGACGTACGTCGCCTTAAAGGTTTGTGACAAGCCTGATAATGACGAGAAAGTATTGGAGAATATGCCTGTCCATAACTTGATCCCTCTTTCGAAAGCTTTCAATAAACAGTAAAGATTCGTCAAATTACAAGACTCTTCCATTTTTGAATGTGGGGGAGTTCCCTTGACACAGTTACTATTGCTTGTAATTGGGGAATTTAACAATCCCACGCCTAACTTCAGTTTTCTCAGGTTAAATGCTTAGATGTTACAATTGATATAGGTCCAGGCCATTTCCACAGGTTTTCCTTTTTAACATTAGGTGGCTACATGGGATTTGCCCCTTCATATATGAGGCTGAGACCAAGGGAAAGATCCCTAAGTACTGTCAGATCACTAGCGAATAAATTGCTTCCAAGTGGGTTCCTTCTTGTGGTTAAATCATATAAATGACATTGACCATGTGTACATACTGTAGGGAAGGCATGGTACCAACAGTAAGACAGGCACATGTGACCACTGTTCAAGGGTGCTTATTAAACTTCAAAAAGGGTTTGAAAAACACCTATATAATCCTAAATCTAAAGATGGGCGCAAGCTACGACCATCAAATAATAATAACGCAGTCATAGTGGTGTCTTGTCAAAATAAAAGGGCCTATACTAAAATAAAACAATTGCCAGTCCTTAACTCTAAATACAAATAGTGTGGGAAACAATGTTATGTAAAAGAAAGAAGTGTTCAAGAAATGATATGTTAGGATACTCAGGCCGCTGGCCTCCCTTCCCCACATTTTGAGGACGGGACAAGGCAGATCACTCAGGCTTAGCACCGTCTCTAACACGAGGGTGCAGATCCATCATTAGCATCAGAGCCTTCTGTGTCTCTTTGCCTTTCAAAGTCTCTTGTTTCAGAGGGCCTGATGCGATGAACAAACAATAAGTTATTTTCCTCTTAGGATTTCACACATACTCAATTTCTCAGGTGATTCACTATTCGCCACAGATCCCCCTCAGCTGGGCTCAGATCTGCTTTAACAAAATGCTCGTAGGATTTTCATGTATCCAATTTTTTGGGTGATTCAAGGTTCACCCTGGGTCCCCCTCAGCCGGGCTCAGATCAGTTTTAACACAATGTTCAATCAGTCTCCGTCTGCCAGGCTTGGACCAATTTCATTAATTCTAACATAAACTTGCTTTAACCCAAAGCTTTCAATTGATCACCCTTGTTCAGGCTCGGACCATCTTTATCTACTTAGTCATCAACTTTCTTGGCAGTATCTACATCGAAGACTTTCGATTGTGCACAGGATTTTGCTTGACCCACTTTGATGCACAGTTCATTGCCACTTTTTCACCTTTATGAACTCTCAGTTGGATACCTTAATGAGACCTTCAAAAGAGCATGCACGCAGTGCCGGATCACTCTGTCAAAGGTATTCTATCTTGGTTTCAAAGTTCAATCACTCATCTGTTGTTCAATTTTACACTCGTTGGTTATCACATGCGTTTCATACACTGTTCGCCTCACCGCTCAAAATACAATGTTGCCACTTGCATCCTTGGCTTCAACAGAGACCCGTCTGGTATCGGTCTCCTCACTCACCAACTGGGTTATTTCACTGGTGCTGCTTTGTTGTAGGAGACACAGACAATACCACGGCAGCAGGAGATTCTCCCTGTCTTGATTATCGACACAGGAGGGTCCCTGATACCTCCGACACACAACGCACGATTCTTCAGCCTGGTTTCCTGGTCTTACACTTTCTATTCTCGAGGTTTTGTGGAAGTAATGGTTCCCTGTCGAACAAATCAAGGGCACTTCCCCCTCCTTGCGATCCCCTTCTGTGTCACCGTCTTTCTCCTCATGGTAAACTGCCATCTTGTAACTGCTGTTTCCTTGTGTGCTTTGCTCTCACTCAGAGTGTGCTCTTGTGCTCCACCTTTTATCCGTGTGGGGAAGTGCAATGGAAGTCAGGTGTGCATGATGGTCAGTAATTGCCTGACGCTGGCTGACCATTGTATTGGGACATGTCAGGTATACGACTCGGGTGTTAGTCTGTTTTCTCTCATAGCGAGCTGTCAGTAGGAACGTGTGTTGTGAAGGGGTGGGGGCTGAGTTCCTACGTATTCTAGCTGGTACGAGGGGTAAAGGTGGTACAGGGGAGGGGATTCTACATCTCGCCATCCTGTGTCCCACTTCCACTCCCCGAAAACACCTCAACCAGGTGATCCTCCTCCACTGGTCCTCCCCCAGAAACTAGATCCAAAAGCGATGGCCGTGTCCTGCCCATCTGGATGACAGATCCCTGTGGACTAGTGAGTGAGGCACCTTCAAGTTTCTCACAATGCACAGTTCAAACGTTTATAATTGTTTTTTAATCAAAAGAAAACACAGGAAAAGCAAGATAGATGTCCAATGCATTTTGGACTATCCGTAGTCCTACGTCAGGGACCAAATCTATCTCCTTCCTAGTCATTCAGTTTCCCTGTGTTGATCTCTTTATAATGAGTGTCGACAGGAGATATCCCAATGTAGCCAAATTAAATTAATGTTTATAGGTCCAGAGCAGTCACTCCGGCTCCTATCGGCTATCGAGCCACTTCCCAGTGGTAACTATTTGCCCCTTAGTGCCACTGGACAAGTGTGCAGTTACACTACGAGCCTTATTGACTAGTCATTTGAACTATTCTAACACACTCTCTTGGGATACTTCAGGACCACAGACCATTCATCCCCCATGCTCTCAGGGGAGATAAAAGATTTTCAGTCTTGGAATCCAGTTTTTGTAACAAATTACCATATTATGTTCATAACCACACCCTGCTGTTCAGGTAGCTGTTAAGCATGGGTTCCAGCAGAATTATGACAGCAGAGATGAAATCAGCGAGTAGAGGCAATTGATTTTTACAAAGGACATATAAAAAGGTTCTAACTGATTGACCAACTTGATTGGCCGGTCAAGTGGCACAGCGAGTAGAGCACTTGCTTCGACATCTGTGCAGAGCCTGCTAATGCAGGTTCGAATCCCAGAGGGGCCAAACTCAGCCTTTCATCCTTCCGAGGTCGATAAATGAGCACCACACACCGTGGGTAATAATAAGCAGCGCTCAGATACCTGAAGGTTCGTAGCGCTATATAAGTGCCAAATTATTATTATTAACTGAGAGCAATTAATAGAAAACAATACAGAGGACCTCCTTCGTTTACCTGTTCCACCCACTTGGTTGCCAACCTGAACAATCCATAGCCCCTTGACACATGTGTTTTGCGGTTTGCTCCCTCCCGCCTAACCCACCCATCCCCTGCCAGAGTCACAGTTAAACTACTTTTTTTGGCACACTGCTATCACTGCTCGCAAGGTGATGAAATGTGAGGTGCAGTGACATTAGAATGCCATGAAGTGGCTGAGAAGGGAGGGAAGAAAGCATGTCGGAATGCCAGGGACACAGTAGTGAGGTTTCTATGAATTTAGACCTTGGTCAGTGCCTCAGATGTCCTGCTTCCTTGCAGAGTCACAGAAACATGCGATGGAGTAGAAAGGCAGACAGTGGGATGACAGGTGTGACATGAAGGAAGGCAGGGGAGGAAAATGGGGAAGCCCCTGTGCAAATGCTTTACCTGAGAGCCAAGGCTATGGCCAGCACCAAAGGAGAAAGCAGTAGCACACATGCTGAGGTGGTTCTAAAAAGCCACCCCAGATGAGAAAGCAGGAAGAAAAGGGATTACAAGGAATGACTAGAGGCAGAGAGGATACCAACACATCGGGCCTCATTACGACCCTGGCGCTAATGGTTTAACGGCGCCGTAAAGAGCCGTTAAACCATTAGCGCCTGATTACAAGGTCCCTTAGAGGGTTGGAGGCTTTAACGCCTGCTTTTTGCAGGCGTTAAAATCCAACCTGCTAAGGGACCTTGGAGCTAATTACGGCAACCGTAATTTACGGTGCCGTAATTAGCGCCTTCCCCATCCCCATTATGCCCTATGGGGCAAAATGGGAATGGGGAAGGGCAAATGGTGAATGGGGAATTACCGCCCCCACCAACCTTGTGATGGGGGCGGTAATTCCGCCATCCACCATGGCGGAGACCGGCATGGACCATGGTGCTAGTAGCACCATGGTCCAGCGCCTGGGTCGTAATGAGGCCCATCATCTAGAGAATGGATGAGCAGCTGGTAAGTAGAGCAGAGCAGAGGAGAAGGTAGGCGAGCGCATCACAGAGACAAGCCGGGAAGGTGTGCTGGAGGGCAAAGGGAAGATGAAGAAAAAAGGTACAGTAAAGGAACGATGCAGTCTACATTAGAGGGTACTGGGCGTTAGGAGTAATCCGCTGGTCCTAGGGTTAGGAGCTGGCGTAAACTTCCACAAACTGAGATAACCGTCTACCAGTAGATTTGTCCACTCACCAACTAGTAGATGTGGTCGAGTGATGAAAGCTAGATGTCCAGAGGAGGTTTAGGCAGAAATATAGTGTATATCTTATAGAATAAGGCTGCTATTACAGGTAAGTAATTCATGTTTATAAAATCTATAGTATTTTAGGTGAGGGATCCATGGTCATAGCATGTTCAGCGGGGTCATGAGTCAAGCCCAAGGTCAGCTATGACCTTTGGAATATAAATGTATTGTAGGATGCTCTGCAGCTGCCATAGGACCAATATGCACTGTGATGAATCCAGGTAATTCGTCCCTACTCCCTAAGGGGGAGCCACCCCATTTGAGACTAAGGGGATGGCCTGCTACACAAAACCCTCCTCAGGGGTCAGGACAAGTGGGATCCAACTGGGGGACCCCCCCATCTGAGTACAAGGAATAACCAAAGTCAAGGTTCCACCACACCACCCTCTCCCTACCTGACTCAAGTCTTTGTTGATATGGGCAGTGATCCTGTCCTTAATAGGCAGAGCCCCTTTAAGTTGAATAGCTTGGGACTGACCGCTGCTCGCTCCCGGCTCCTAAAATGGCTGATATTCAGTGGAATCTTCTCTTCAGTTCCCAGGAGGAACTTAAACCCAGCCGAAGAGCAAATCAGAGAAAACATCTGGAAGAAGGAAGTCTGCAAGGTCAGCTCGTGCAGAAACACAGAAGACCGAGATTGATCGTTCGACAGAGGGAGGAGAACCACACCACAGACATGGTGGGCAGAAAGCAAGAGCTCTGGGAGCACACCAGCAGCTACAAGAAAGGTGGTGAACCAAACAACAACGGGGCAGCGGTTGCAGGATTTTACTCAAGGTGCCAATGCTCGAACATGCCATACCAAAACGGTAACCTAGGAACCGCCGAAGCATTTGCACAAACCGAAAAGAAAGCAAAGCCATGGAACAGCCAAGGACAGATACACTGACGCCAACCATGATTCTAACTGCAGGAGAGAAGGTACGCCGAAGAGAGAGGAACTTGGTTGAAGGGCATGGCAGCCAACAGGAAACAAAGCTGAACAAGCCGAGGGCCCACTGGGATCTAGGAACAGCAAGAAACCACAAATAGAATAAACAAACTAAGCTGGGCTGAGGAAGCCAATGGCCCACTGGGGCCTGAGAATAGAAAGAAACCTCAAGGGGTGAAATAATATTATAGAAGCAGACTGAGCAAGTATACAGCCCACCCGGGGCTGAGAGAAGAGAAACCCTAGAAGGGGATAAGAAAGGGAAAATACTGCATGGCGGAATTAGCCCAAAGCCTATCTGACAGACTAGAATGATAACTGAGCCATGCAAAGTGAACTTTGTTATTGTTGTCCTTGGACATTCCATCTATCCAGGTATTGAAAATGCATCCCATGAGGAGTACTTGATGAGGTTCTTGGGGGTATACCAGTACCAGGAACTATATGCTCTTTTGTTTTCTTTTCTGAACTTTAATTTGGCAAGTCTACAAAGCAGGGAGCTGTAAAAGACTCTAAAAAGTATGTCGGGTGAGGGTCAGAAAACCAGCCACCACCAAGGTTAAGCAGGGGAATTAGCAATAGATTAAGCTACTTCTTGGTCTCTCTTTTCTTTCTTTATTTCATCAGTGGTAGGATGGAAATATGTTAGAATGGTGTTTGGACAGAGGGCATATATTATTTTTGTAATACATCCTGACAAGCACAATGTTTTTTTGTGTAGCTTAGGGCTTTCACCATAGTAATTAGGAATTAGATTAGGTTTTCTTTGAGTTGATCAATAAAGAACTATGTCCAAACATGCCCTATTGACAGACTCCTGTCTCTGACCTACCACAGCACACAACTGCAAGTTAATCTCCATAGGAAAATGGTGGAGCATTAGGATAGGTTTCTGATTGGTTGAGTGGGATACAGATCCTAATGCTGAGAGGCTCCCAAATATTAGAATAAGTGCAGTTTTTGGCATATGGTCCACATTAAAGATACAACCTTCCTTTGAAACCATGCAAAGGAAGCTCTGGGAGTCCCTGTACCGGCACGAACACAGCCCATTAGCCTGTTCTTGGGTGAATGGCCCACGGGAGAGTCTGAACCACGCTTTAGCTCACTGCGCTTTTCAGAGGAGGAATATCCTTATGCATATCAGTCTTTGTTGCAAATAAAGGCAGCACAGCACAGAAATTCTTCTGAACAAGAGTACCAACAGAGTGCCTCTCAATGAGCCTCTCTCACTGTGCCTCTAACTGTACTCAGAGAGGCAAAGCTCCAGCTCGCTGATGAGGCCCAACAAAGCTGAAACCTTTCTGGGGTTGCTGTTGGTACTCTTGTTCAGAAGAGAATTGCCATAGCATTTCGGTGGTGGACTGCCCATGTGGGCAGGACAAAGACTGATATGCAAATAGTTATTTCCCTTCTGTGAAAGGTACACTGAGGACTCTCGAGTGGGTCTTCCGAAAGAACAGGCCATTTAGCTGTGTTCGTTCTCGCAGAGGGGCGCCTATGACTATTTTTTATTATTGTTTAAGGGACTTAGGTTTAGCCACCCTAAGTTTCCTAGGGTCCTCCGGACGTGGACCCCTTGCTCACTGTGCTCAGAGAGGCACAGCTCCACCTCACTATTAGGGCCAACAAGGCTGAAACATGTGTCTGAGGTTGCTGTTGGTACTCTTGTTCAGAAGAGAATTGCCATAGCATTTTGATGCTTATTTGGTGGTCTTCTCTGCAGTTAATTTCGAGTGCTGGGTTTTTAGTAGCTGAAGATCCTGGATGCTGTGGGCTAACAGTGTTCTATAGGTCCAGTGATCTAGACGTCCAGTACCTTCACCTATGTGCGTAAGGTCCAAGCATGGAATAACCAAAAAGGCCCAATTTGAGAGCACATTTCCCAAAAGGCTGAGGCTCAGGTGGTCCTGCTGGGTGAAGGGGGAGCGAGAACACCACCTAGTCTCTCTCTGAGAGCTGGATGTTCCATACAGCTTATACTGTGGCACAGCTTTGCCACCAGGAAAGGTCTTCACAGGGTGTGTGTACAGACAGGGATTCCTAATAATTCATCCTTGGGTTGTCATATTTTTGCGTGCATTGAGACCTGTCTTCAAACGCTATAAGATAAGGGAACAGACCATTCACATATTTACGGGAAATTTGTGCTGAGGATGGTACTCGTGCCTCAATCAAATCCGTTCATTCACTTAAACATTCGGACAGCCAGCCACCTATTCAGTGTGGACCGCCACAGTCAGATTTCACTGGCTTCTTCCTGGACTTTTTTTTATCAGGTGTGGGTTCAGGATTGAATACAGAAACCATTAAAAAACTGGTGATTGCTGGTCCTGGCAACTGTAACCCTTGAGACAGGTAGTAGCCATGATTATACATGGCCGTGCATCACCCATTCACTCGTACAAATTAACAATTACTGGCCATTGCACACAGAACTGGATTTTTGGTGAGGACTCCCCATAGGGAATAAAGCAATCTGTACCCTACTAGAATCACAAAAAGGCTGCCATCAAACAGTGGATGGTACACCGCCCTACATGGAGTCCTATGCTGAAAAAACAGTGCACATGATGGGCCCTAGCCCTGTAGGACCTATGCTCTATGGGGGGGCACATACAGTATTTGCAACTCTGTTTTGGGCACAGATGTTGACTCATCAGGAAAAAAGTGAAGTATACCAGTTTGGAAAAAGCAACAATTACAGTGGGCTTGCGTCATAGGGATAGTTTGGAACTTTTGGTTGCACACTGAGGAGCTGGAACAAGATGACTAAGTGAGGAGCCAGTGTATCATGGAGTGGCCAGGCACTAACCAGTTCAGGTGTGAGGACTATTGTCATGGGATATTAGGAAGACCCAGCTAGTCAAGCTAATAGACAAGCAAGCAGGCATCATCAGGAGGTGACAAAGTCATGAGAAGGTGATTAAGTTCATGGATGCTGATCTTTCACTAGAGCCTTTAACAGAGTGCTGCCAGTCCTTGAAGCTCTAGCCTTAGAACAATTCATTAGCGTCCTCCCTCCGTCTTTACAAGGGATATTATAACAACGTCAACCCTCGCTAGTGACAGCCATTCAAGTAGTACACGTCCACTCAGAGGCAGCCAAATATTTAAAACACTCCGGGAAACCCATAGAAATAAAGAAAAAAGGGAAGTTTGACTTCCAATTAGGTTGACCCGAGAAATGGCCAAAAACTGGAAAAATAATACCACACTGATTCTCTCTTATCTCCCACTTTTCTGCTATTGGCCAAGGGATATCATTCCTCTTTTTCCAGTATAATGTTATCCATGTCCCATTATTTGCTTTCTCAGCAAGTTTTATTGGTTCCTTTCTTATATTAAGATAGTTCAGAGTCTGTCATTTTATTTCTAAGTTCTTCTCACTGTTACTGAGACGAACTTTCATTGGTTTTCCAGCTCTCTGTGTTTCCCTTTCCAGGGCTGCTATTACCTTTTCTCTTATGTTAAGACAGTTCGGGTTCATCAGGTTTAATTTCAAGCCTTTTCCATTTTCACTGAGATGAGTATTTCGGGTCATAAAATGATCCTCTTTAGATCTCCCGTGCCTCCTGTGTTCCCTGCTACCTTTCTGATTCTTAGGAAACATCTCTGGGATTCTCATGGACTTTGGCTTCTCTCTTCACCTTCATCTTGATTCCTGCCCGTGTTTACCAGCATCTCTGTCGGTCTATGCTCACTCTCTTTCCAAGTTTTTCCAGGTTGCACCGGGGAGTCGAGTGTTTCACTCACGGTAGAATCAGCGTTGTTGGAAGGGCCGCCTGCCCACCACGATACTTCTGTGTTCACGCCACTACCAGTTTTCAGACTCTTTTCGGCTTTGCTTCTCTCTGTCTCTCGCAGATGCCAGATTTCCAGCATCTTGTTTGCTGGCTTCCAGCAACTCAGGATTTTGCGGGCTCTGCGTTTATCGGTGGCTCTGCCTCCTCTTGGTATCACGTCATCAGGGACCTTCCCCTGCTTCTGTATGTGTTCCTCACTCTCTTGCTCTGACAAATACTCCTCCTTTAATCCACTTGTCGCAGTGGATTACTGCTTTCCATTTAAGGGGCCAACATCTCTTTTGCTGATATGATGGTGTATGTTAACTTTCTCTTCAATCCTGTTTTGGTAGTTAACCGTGTTTGATATGCTGGTCAATTCCATGTAGGCCATGATATGTCCAGGTTTACAGAGTTGGTCACAGGAAAGGGAGTCATTGTCCTCCAAGGGGAGTCTCTACCAGTGAGGTCTCACTTGTCTCAACTCCCAGGGAGGGTGTTGCGGAGCATGCTCACCTCCCTTGCCTCAAAAGGGAGTGGGGGAACTAGAATCTCACCCTTGGGGAGAAGTGACAAATTCCCTAGATTCATCACAGCTAGCACATTTCCTAAAATTGCTCCAAAAAAGATGCACCCTTTCCAAAAAGAGCATCTGAATGTGAATGTCAGGCCTTGTTTGACGCTGTTTGCTAAATTGCACAAATGAAAGGGTGTTTCTGCACCAATGGGTAGCACTTTACAATTTGAAGAAATTAAACATATCACCCTACGCCGGCTTGTACCCAATCAACATTCAACAAAACCAGCAGTACTTATCATAATACTATAGCATCATGTACATATCATGTACATATCGTTAAATATCTACCGCTTACCCCTTACCCTCCCCCCAACTCGAGCCTACTCCACTTCGCATTCTGCTTCAGCTTCCTCTGATTGAACCTCCCCTTCTGTATTCTCAAAAGTTTCCTGATCGCTTAAGCAGTCTTGGGTGGACCCATACAATGTGGCCACTAAGTGTTTCCAGGCTGTCAGGGTTTCTGCTTCCTCCTCCCCTCCCCTACTGACCGCTTCACTCCATACTGCCGTTTTGGCTTCGTTCCATTTTTGGAGGTCACTCCACCAAACTTCTACCTTCGGTCTGCTGCATGCTTTCCACCCCATGGCAATTCTGCGCTTGGAAAGTATATATGCCAAGTCCTTAAGGTTGCTTACGTGTTTAAGTTGGCGTGGTCTGGGGAACCCTCCTACCATGCATGCCCACACTGATTCAACGTTTAGCTTGATCCCTTTGTCATATAATCGGTGGGCTACTTCTCCCCAGAACTTTCCAATTTCTGGACATGCCCAAAACATGTGTGTCATCCCTGCATTTTCTTCCCCGCATATGGGGCATGTTTGTCGTTCAGCGTACTTAAACCGAGCTATCTTCTGGGGGGTTATGTATGCCCTGTGGGTTGGATATAACTGTATTTGTTGTAGCCTTGCGTTCCTAGATGCTTTTTATGGTACCCTTGAGCCCGCTCCCATACCCCATTACTCATGAGTTCCCTGGCTTCCTCTTCCCAGTCTTGTCTTAATTGAGCCAATTCTTTTCCCACCCTGGACATCACCAGCTCATAGATTCGAGAAACCTCATGCCCTCCCTCTGCTATATCATATATCGTTTCTATGGCCGTGTCTTCCAGTATTATTTCTGACCATGTCTCTCTTATCCTCAGTACCATTCTAGTATAAGTAATATGCTACCCTACGTGTAAACCGGTTTCCTCTGCCAGCACCCCAAATTCCTTTACTTCCCCTTCCTGCCATATGTCTCCCACTGTTGCGATCCCCACCGGTTCCCAGTACCTACAAATCGTCTTTCTCAGTTGCACGTCTCCTCCGGTCAATGCCACTAGCGGCACTTGTGGAGAACACGGGGTTGGGTTCTCCATAACCTGACAAGCTTTGCGCCATATCGTCCATCCCAGTTCCAACATCCCCAGGCGCCCTTTTAGCTCAAGTTTGGGCAGCCATATCTCTTCTTTCAGAAAAAACAGGGCACACTCCGATCTCAACAGTCTGGACTCTGATGTCGAGTCTTCCATTAACCATTTGGCCATGTATTGCTTTTGACTGGCCAAATAATAGATCTCAAAATTAGGCAGTTTTATACCCCCTTTATCATACGTATTCTGTAACTTCCATAGGGCAATTCTGTTCCTAGTTCCTAGCCCCTGCATATGCTATGGAGTTTGACAAAGAAACACTTTGATATCATATATGGTATGTTCCCAAAAATATGTAGTAGCCTAGGCAATTTGATCATCTTCAACAGCGCCCCCCTCCCCATCATGGCCAAGGGGAGCTTAGTCCAGAACCTCATACTATTTTCAATGTCCACTACCGCTTTCTCGGTGTTGTGTTTATATTCTGCTTCCACTGTGTGATAAATGTCAATCCTCAGGTATCTGAACTTGCTACTCTCCCATGGTATTTGTAAGGCTGGCAGTTGTTCCCGCAGGACCCCTATATACCTCCCCAGGGGGAATATACACGATTTCTTGGGATTGACAGCAAGGCCAGAGAGCAACGCAAATCGCTCCATTGCTTCTAGAATGTATTGAAGATTTTCCTCAGGGCATCTCAAGTACAGCAACATGTCATCTGCATATAATGAAATTAAGTGTGGTCCCCCTTTTGTGTAAATCCCGAATTCCTCGTATTGTTGTCTCAAGTATATCACCAGGGGTTCCAATGCTAGGATGTACAGCATCGGGGACCAAGGGCATCCCTGTCTGGTGCCCCTACTGAGTTGCCACCTCTCCGAGATGATCGCTCCCGTTTTAACTCTGGCTAGCGGTGAACTGTATAGTAATTTCACCCACTTAAGGTGCCCGGGTCCCATCCCATATTCTCTTAGAGCTGCCATCAGCCAAGGCCATTTGACAGAGTCAAAGGCCTTCACTGCATCTAGTGATATGATTGCACTCTCGCTCGAGTCTCCTACTGTGTGCTCTATGACCCAGTGAAGTCGTCTGAGGTTGTCTGATATGCCTCTGCACGGGACATATCCAGACTGATCGGGGTGTATTAATCTGCTTATGACCTGTCTCATTCTATTTGCCAACACAACCGTGAGTATCTTGCTGTCCTGGTTCAGCATCGACAACGGTCTGTACGACCCGCAGTCCGTGCTTGGCTTATTAGGTTTGGGGAGTGGGATAATGATCGCTTCTCTCAGGGATTCTGGTAATATCCCTGTTTCAAATGCTTCATTTAACATTGCGAGCAGCGAGGGGAGCACTTCTTTCCTATACATTTTGTAAAGCTCACTGGGGAGTCCATCCGCTCCCGGGGTCTTGCTGGTGGGTAGTTGCTCAACCACCGCTTCTAGTTCTTCCAATGTAATTGATGCATCTAGGTCCTCTCGCTCTTCAGCACTTATTTTTGGCGGGCCAATATCCTCTAATGTTTCCATTATCTTGCTACCTTCACCCCTTCCTACGTCCCCGTACAATCGTTTATAGAATTCGAGGAACTCTCTGTTCACGCCCTCTTGGGTATCCAATATTTGCCCACTCTCCCCCATTACTGCTCTGATCGTTGGTCTGGGGGTCTCACTTTTATACAACCATGCTAGCAATCTCCCCGGCTTGTCTCCCGCCGCGTGTTGCCTCTCTATGTATTTCTTATAGTCTAAATTGCACAATCTCTCCCAGTGTCCTGCGCATTCTTGCTGCAATTGGTTTATGGTTTCAGCATTCTCCCGGGAGTTACCCCCTTTACCCAAAACTGTCTGTAGATTCGCCTTTGTCTTCCGAAGTTCACTTAGTATGCCTCACTGCAGCCCTTTGGATTTGGCTACAGCTGATCCTCTCATCACCATCTTAAATGCTTCCCATAGAGTGCTAGCCGATTCTACACTCCCAGTGTTATTTTCAAAGTATTCTATGATTTCTTCTCTCAGGTCCCCCCTGAACACTGTGTCTTTCAATGCTTCAGCTCTGAGTCGCCACGTTGGGATCCTAGCCCTTGGGGGCAGATATTGCCATGTTAAAACCAATGGCGAGTGGTCTGAGAGGACCCTCGCTTTCTACTCTGATCGCACTATTTCCACTGTCATCTCCTGGGGCCATGGTGTTGAATCAATCGAGGGAGTCGGGAGCATGGATCATGGTGTGACCACTACATCAGATGGAGGTGAGTGTACACATGAAACTATGCACTGTGAATGTTGAGGTCCCCCCCAAATGTGAGCCCAGATTCACCTCATGGATGCGCCAACATCCATACATGCATACAACCCTGGCCATGTCAGTGTCAAACCCAAACACACACACATGCACGCATCAACACAGACAAGTGCCACACAGAACCATGCATGGATGACCCACTCAACAGACCCATCACTTGCATCCCTACCAATGAAGTCCCAATGCACACAACAGCATGATTAACGTATTCTGTATGAAGTACATTAAACCATAACCAATGCCATCCCCCTCTTTCTCCCCCACAGGCTCACATACAGACAGTGAAGAACCTGGCACTGCACCCCCTGCCAAGAAAAAACCCAGGCCACAGGACACAGGGGACACCCCCACTACATCAAGGGGCAAAGGGAGAAGTGTTCCCATGCAGAGTGCCAAACATCGTCGGAGCATCACTGCTACCATACCGCAGTCCACACCAGCAACAACTGCCACACCTTCAGATGTGAACCCCCCACCACAGATTCCAGCCACGGAGGGCCCACCCTCCGCTGCCACAAGTTCCACAGGTGAGGCCCCAGGCCACAGGACACAGGGGACACCCCCACTACATCAAGGGGCAAAGGGAGAAGTGTTCCCATGCAGAGTGCCAAACATCGTCGGAGCGCCACTGCTACCATACCGCAGTCCACACCAGCAACAACTGCCACACCTTCAGATGGGAACCCCCCACCACAGATTCCAGCCACGGATGGCCCACCCTCCGCTGCCACAAGTTCCACAGGGGAGGCGCCAGCCACAGCGCCACTCTCAGATGTGGAGGACCCGATAGAGTTCTCAATGGAAATGCACACCCCAAACCCCCAGGAACCCCAGAGGCAACTCTACAGCACACACCAGGGTCCAGTGTCCATGGCCAATCTGGCGAGGACAACACGGGAGGGTGCAGTAGCCCACCGGTGGCTTCACCAGATGTCCTGGATGCAGAGGAAGGCGCAGCAGCCACAACACGAGCACGCCACAGTGCCCTTGACCTGGCCAGCATCAGGCAGCGCCAGGACAACATTACTGTGCTGGTTGGGCAGCATGTGGAAGAGGCTGCCCGTCTCAGTGGGGAGATAACAGAGGCAGACAAGCCCCCTCCGCCGCTCCACGCGCACCACGAGGCGCACGTCAACCCAGCCTCCTAATTCTGGTGGTGGCAATGAGGAATAGGGACTGCAGGGTCAACCTTCCACGTGTGCAGCAGGACAACAACATTGTGCCAGACACATAAGGGGTTGCTATCAGGGGGAGGGGGTAAAGGGTGTTTCGGGACTGTTGTGGGGGGAGGAGGGAAGGGTGTTTCGGGACTGTTGTGGGGGGAGGGGTGAAGGGTGTTTCGGGACTGTTGTGGCGGGAGGGGGGAAGGGTGTTTCGGGACTGTTGTGGGGAGAGGGGGGAAGGGTGTTTCGGGACTGTTGTGGGGGGAGGGGGGAAGGGTGGTGGGATAGTTGGGGACATGCACTTTTACATCTTAATATTTCTTAATACACTGGTGATTACTCAAAACACAGGCTTGGACTTCTTCATTGTGTATGTGTTCTTTATTGGTGACAGGGTCCATTGTGCGCTTCAACACAGACACAAGTGCATTACTACCCATATCCATCCTACAGAGTGAAACCATGTTACTCAGAATATTTGGTTGATCAGATGCTGTCTCACATCACGTCCCTCCTGGCCATCGCCTCTTGCATGACCTGCATCCCCGTCACCTCCGTCCTCATCACCATCATCATTCTCATCAGGTGCTTGTATTTCAACGTCAGGGGGCAGTGGCACATTCCGTCTGATACACATATTGTGCAGCATGACACATGCCATGGTGATCTTGGCCACCTTCTCATGGCCGTACAGGAGAGCGCCACCTGACCTGCTAATGCACCTAAACCGTGTCTTCAAAAGGCCAAAAGTCTGCCCAATCACGACACGGGTACGGGTATGTGCATGATTGTAGTCCTCTTCGTGCCTGTTCTGTGGGTTCCGTACAGGGGTATCACCTGTATGGGGGAAGAATGGGGACCTGTTACTGTTCACCACAAGAGCGGCCTGTACATATCACACAAATCGACTTTGCATTGTGATTGAAATCCACGATTACTAGCATGCATGCAGACGATCTGTGTGACTGCAATGTGCAAAGGTGAACTCGACCCTGCAAGTGGACATGCCCGATTCATGCATCCGACAGTAATTGACATATCCTCGGTGAGGCAAGGTTTTAGGTGTCCCTGGGCCCAGGCAAAATTGGTACCACACTGCTAGTGTACTGCCATTCCGACATCTATGTTGCCATGCTGTGAGGCATCACTTCAGTGGTTCTATAGGTGCGTGGTTCAATGCTTTGGCTAGGGGTGATCCCTTTGCATGCATTGAAGGGCACATTGCTTTATTGATGTTGTGCTGCGCTAATTCTGTATAACTATCTTGACGCCATGTTTCAGATTTGTGTATTATGTGGTGTGGCATGATGTGCAATGTGGATGTGGATGGATGTGTGATATTTGGAAACCTGGATTGTTCTCAATGTTGTGCAGCTTTAAATTGCATGTGGGTTCTTCTCAAGTACATTGTGGCCTTCCCTGATGGACATTGGCGTACATCTGTATGTCCATTTGTCCTACGGACGGCTGTCTACACCCAGTTGGAGTATGTACCTCTCCCCCCCAATCACACCCAGTTGGAGTATGTACCTCTCCCCCCCAATCACACCGAGTTGGAGTATGTATCCCCCCCCCCCAATCACACCCAGTTGGAGTATGTATCTCTCCCCCCAATCACACCCAGTTGGAGTATGTACCTCTCCCCCCCAATCACACCCAGTTGGAGTATGTACCCCCCCCAATCAAACCCAGTTGGAGTATGTATCCCCCCCCAATCACACCCAGTTGGAATATGTATCTCTCCCCCCCCCCCAAATCACACTGCCATGTGCTTGCCCTGCTACTCACCAAGTAGCCACGAACGTTGTCCGGCTTGTCACTCCATGTAGCGTGGTATGGTTGAGTTCCGCAGGACCATTGAATCATGGGTTGATCCGGGAAATCGGGCACAACAATGTGTGATTATCTTGTTGGCGTCACATACCATTTGGACATTGATAGAGTGGAATTGCTTTCTGTTTCGGTAGACTACTTCATTGTAATGTGGGACCACCAATTCCACATGTGTACAGTCGATGACCCCGATGCAACTTGGGATGCCTGCCAGTGAGTAGAAGCCAACTTTTGTGTTTGCGATCTCCTGGGCAGTTCGTGGCAGGAATATGTGTTCACGTGCATGCTTCAGGAGGGCATTGAGTACCTGGTTCAGCGTGCGTGAGAATGCTGGTTGTGAGATGCCATGCATCTGCCCCACTGTATGCTGGTAGGTGCCTGTGGCCAGGAAGTGGAGCACGGTCACCACCTTCAGTAGGGGGGGGATGGCAGTTCTGATGTCTATGAGGCTCACAATGTCGTCATGTATCATGTCCACGATGCTGGTGATGGTATCCCGGTCCAGATGGTACAGGGTGTGTATCTGCTCAGGGGTTAGGTTAAATGGACTGGCTCGGATGCTGGGGATTGGTGGCTGCCTCTGTGGTATTACTAGGTGCCCTGGTGGTGCTTCCTGCGCCTGTCTTGCCCTCCTCCTCCTCCTCCTCCTCCTGCATCTCCTCTGTGCTGCCTGTTGTTGTTGCTGTTGCACTGCAATCATGTCCTCCAGCCCATGTAATGCTGCTAGTATTGGAACCATCTTGGTGTGGGAAGGGGTGTGTGAAGGGGTGTGGTGTGCTCCTTTTGTGCTGGCACAGTCTCCATTGCCTCCACCTGTGCTGATTGTGTCCACCTGTGGCAGGTGGGAACACTGCTCAGTTCTCTTAACGGGTGGTTCGCGATGCCGGTATTAGCGCCATGCCGGTAAGGGGTCTCCTCCCACTCCTTCAATTTTATTGGCGAATCGGCTCCACCTCCTGTGGCCATGGCCATGTTGCGGTTCGCAGACAGGATGCTGCAGACCCGGAGGCAGAGATCGTCCCACCGCTTTCTGCACTCCCGGACAGTGCGGGTGGTGGTGCCCAGCGCACTCACTTTCAGGGCAACCTCTGCCCAGATAAACTTCTTCCGGGTCTCCCGCCGCATGTCGTTGGAAAATACCACGTCGGCATTCGCTGCAAGGGTCTCAGTGAGCATTGTTAGCTCCTCGTTGGTGAACTTCTCCTTGCGCTGGCAGTCGGTTGTTTTTTTTATGGCCTTAGGCATGGCGAGGGAATCCTTGTGGCTTTGGAATGGCACAGTTCTCGAAACAGGTCCAGGGGGAAGAGGATGGCAATGGATTGTGTTTTTAAAGATGGCCGCCGTGCTCTTTCCCGTTCCTGTGCGATGATGCTATTTCCGGTTCCGCTATTTTAACGTTGACCGCTAATTGCGGTGACCGCTAATTGCGATGGCCGCTATTAGCGGTGACCGCTGTTTGCATGTTGCGGGAGGTCGGAAGTGCTATCAGCGCTTTCATCTGTGCCGCTAAGGGTCTTTTTGGGGTCTTTAGCGGCATGGTGGTAGGGTCATTACCAGCATGGCGCTATGCTCGTGTCCGCGTACTCGTAATGGTACGCTATTAGCGGCCTCTTGCCGAGGCGGACATGTTAATAGCGCCATGCCAGTAAATGTCGATTTTTACCGCACAATGTGTAATGAGGCCCATAGTCTAACCGTGTGTACATGTTCTGTGGGGCAGAGTAATGTGAATACTGTCTATCGTGTGAGTGGTGTAACCTCCACATATCCTATAGCCGGAGGTCTCCCAACAGGGTCTTTAGGGTTTTGGCAGCGGGGGTGGGTTTTTCTGATTTCCTGTCTACCTTTGGGGGTCTAACGTGCAGTTAAAGTCGCCTCCCCATATCACCGCACCCCCCAAGTACGGGCTCATTTTGCTATATAGTGTCTTGAAGTAAGCCACTGTGCCTTGATTCGGGGCATATGTATTGATAATGCATATTTCCCTATTTTCTATCAATCCCCTTATTGCCACCATCCTCTCATCTGCCTCCACTGTGGTCTGTTGCAGTTGGAAAGGGACATGTGGTGCTACCCAAGTGATCACCCCTCTGGCATAAACCGAGTATGTTGCACCTATGATGGTCCCCTTCCATTTCCTCTGTATCACCTCTTGTTTCTCTTTCATGAGATGTGGTTCCTGTATTAGGGCTATATCTACTTTCTGCCTTCTTAAGTACATCATAATCTTGTTCCTCTTCAGGTAAATGTTGGGCCCCCTGACATTCCAGGTAACTATGTTAAGGTCCCCAATATTTCAACCATACCCAGTCCCCTCCATTGTCCCTCCCCGTCATCCGCTTTAAGCACAGACACGCATATGTGTAAGTTTGTTCCCTAACCAATAACACTGCAAATCCCCCTAACTCCCCACCCTCCCCCCCAACTATGAACACCCTTTCAGACTCCCCCACTCCCTCCCTCCACCCCACCCTGCCCAAACCCAACTGGCACCCCTCTTCCCTCCCCTCAACTTCCCTCAACTGTTGCCCAGCTCCATCCCTGGATCTCAGGCTACCTCGCATCTAGCCCTTATCTCGGTACAACCGATCCTCGGTACTCCGCAGGGGGATACTGCCCTGGTGGTCTCCTAACCAAACTACCTCCGGGGGGAATAGTAGCGTGTCTCCTGGTGCTGTGTCTCCTGCATTGCGCTAGCAACATATTACCACGTGAGCCACAAAGATTATCGTGTCGGGTCCATATACATTCTACTATAATCAAGTCCCAGTGTCATTATGTGTGCTGCACTTATCTCTCAATCGTCTCCTTATGCGACAATGCAGCATCAACTCAGCGCCGGTTCACTTTTCCGTTCTGCTTTCCATTTGGTCTTCCATTTCCCTTGTGCAGCTTGGCAAGTCCAGCCATGCAGTGACATCTTCCGGTATTTCGAAGAACAGCGCTTTATTCTTATGCAGCACCTTCATCTTTGCCGGGAATAACAGTATGTATATGAAAACTGCTTCCCATAGTCTCCTCTTTGCTGCCACATAATTCAACCGTTGCCTCTGCACTAAGAGGGTGTAGTTTAGGTATGCAGTGATGGTCGCCGATACTCTGCTAATCGTTCCTCCTTTGCGGAAATGCTCCAGGACCTTCTCTCTGTCTTTATAGTTCAAAATCTTAGCAATAATAGGCCGCGGTGGGGCCCCTGGTGGCAGCCTCTTCGTCAGAGCCCTATGTGCTCTTTCCACTGTGAATCCCTGGCTTAACATGCCACCCGGTATTTCTTGCAGTAGCATGTTTTTCGACATAGTTCGTCGGGTCTGATCCTTCTTCGCCTTGCGGAAGACCCACAATGCGCATGTTATTCCTGCAGGCTCGCCCTTCCGCTTCTTCAGCTCTATTCTCGAGATTGCCCATCTGTTGTTTTAACACGTGAACTTCTTTCGTGTTGGTCATGCATGAGCTTGTGTTGGCTTTCACCTCCTTCTCTAGTATTCCTGTGCGCTCGGCCAACACTCGTACGTCTTGTCGCAACAGATTCACGTCCACGCTCACTGCACCAATCTTGAACTCCAGCGAGGTTCTCAGCTCCGAGATTGCAGTGAACATCCTACTTTCCCATGACACTTTCAGTTCAGCTATGGCTTCTAGTATCTGTTGGTTGCTGCGCGCCGCAGTCTCGTTTCCTCGCGTGCCTTGGCCCTTTCCATTGGCTCCATCTGTCACCTGCAGAGTCTTGGCAAACTCATCTATGGTGGGTTGTTTCCCTTTGCTTTTGGGCAGCCTTGACGTCATCCTGGCTTGCTTGCGTTTCTGCGCCTATAAAGTTGTTTTCAGTCCCCCCATCCAAGGGTCAGCCAGCCACTATGGGGAGTCTCTCTTTGTGCTCCAATACTTAGTCTCATGCGGCTAGTGCCGTTGACCGCACGTATTATTGGGACCCACGCCACCGTTTATTCTGTAACCGTCCACTCTCAATCGCGAGTTAGTAGGATCCTCCTCGTAGGAACAGCTTCTTCGCCAGTTTGTATTATAGGGGGCCTCCCTTCCATCCGGGAATGTCATCAGTTTATTATCAGTAGCCCGTGTTATTTATACCTATACACTGCGGTGTTCTGCTATTACAATTACCCTAAAATGTTCTTCACTCGCCACAGCGCCGGGTTGCCACTCGTGAGACCTTAGAGCCGTCCCATGTGCTATCTGCGTCGTGAATTCCAGTGATATTATGACCTTTCACCATTGGGTTATGGACCGGGGTGCCACCAGGCGCTTCTCCCAGTCGTCCCTTCTGTCTTGGGACTTGGGTTGCAGGAAGGTACTACCGGTGTGAGGTGCTGAGTTGTTGAATTGTTATGCTTCTGCACACCACTTGGATTCTCCTGAAGCTAGGAGGTGCGCGTTTGCCTTATCTGGCCCCACGTCATTCATGTGACCGAGTAGTATCTTTTCATTTCGGGGGCTCTGCCGTATTCTGATCGCCCATGGCTACCAAGCCACGCTCCCATCCACCACTGCACCCTCTTCTGTTATTTTCCCCTAGCTGGTTGGGCAGGTGTGTGGATTTTGTGTCCCTTAGTACATGCTTACTGCAGCTTCCGACTTGCCACCTCCCTCGCAGCTGCGTCGATGCTCTCTATGAGCTTGCAATTCCATTCACCTCCGATCGTACTTCCACATTGTGGCCTGCCTGCCAGTGTCGTGGAGACCTTCTGTATCTGTATAGTACATGAGTGCCGCTTTGCTACCGGGTGTCAGTTTCACTGTCTCCAGCTGGGCTCTTCCTTTCGCAGCTCTGTACCAGCCACAATGAGGTGTCTCCCTGCTCTTGTTACAATGTGCTCCTCGCTGCACCGTGGCTGCTATTATAAGACCACAGACATTGCCGCTCATCAGCTGCTCAAGCAGCCGTGTAAAGCCTCAGAGTCTGGGCGGCTGTGGTGATCTTCCTCCCTCCTTTAGTTGCTCAGATGTCTCCACATCACTGTGCGCCCTCATCATTACGGTGTCACTGTTTGTAATGATGCTTCTCCACACCAATCGCCCCTGCTCGCGATTGCGACCATCTGGGCATCCGATGCCTTATCCGCACAGCCTGGCCCCCCTCTGGCACTATCGCCTGTCGCTGAAGACTTCCTCTTGGTACGCCGCTTTTATATCCCTGGTTCTGTATTCAGTTCCTGCTTCCCCAGATCCGACTTTGTTTCTTGGCTTTCTGCCACTTCACCCCACTGTGGTACGGCTGATCTTCGGGCCAACCCTTTATCTTATGGGCACCATCTTGCTTCTGTTCTCGGGCCGAACTCCACGACATTACTTGGCAAACCATTCCTCATTGTTGCTGTGTTTCGTCCCGAGCTTCTAACCGCTGCACACCCACACTATTCATGTTTCAGTACATATTACTTGACACCGCATTGTCGGCTGCAAAAGCCTCCGTTGCTCAGGATCTTGTACGGATCTGCAGGAGCACCCAGGAACCACGTCTTACTCTGCGGCCATGTAGCTACGCCCCCCCCAGGTGCTCATAGTTAATGTTGCGTAGCTGCCAACACTTGCCATATTTCAAAGGCTTTATTGAGTTAAACCAATGCCAATACCATTGACCACCAATAACTCTGCTGCTATTGACCTGGACCTCTGGAACGCCAGGTTGCTATGTAATAAAACAACTGCAGTACTGGACCTCTTTTTAAGACGAAGCTTTCACTTTTATGCATCACTGAAACCTGGATACTACCTCATAATACGACTGTCGCTGCTTCCCTCACTTCTTGCCTATCTTCTTTTTCTCATGTCCCCCGAGCCAGCGGTTGCGGAGGTGGCACTGGTATACTGTATCACCCTTCTTACTCCTCTATTCCTCTGCAAGATGGCATACCTGTCTGCTCCTCCTTTGAATTTATCTATAAGATCTTCACTACTCCTCATTATATCTCGTTTCTCATTGTTTATCGCCCCCTGGCCCCCTTGGCTCCTTTTGTGATGATATTGATCATCTACTGTTTTATATCCTTCCTAGCCCAACCCGCCTAGTATTACTAGGAGATTTTGATCTTCATCTTTCCTCTGCACACTTCACCTCTCCCTTTCTTTCAATTCTTGATTCCCACCTGCCCTCGCCTCTTCCTACTCCTCCTACTCACATTTCTGGTTCTTCTTTAGACCTAATTTTTCTTTCTACCTTCACTGCTTCCTCTGTACTAGCATTACCTGTCTACTTATCTGACCACTCTCTACTTTTTGCATCTCTTCTCTCTTCTGTTCCTCCAATCTCTCCTGCCTGTCTCTCACCCAAAACATTTTTTCAGTGATATCTGTGCAATTTCAATTTTTCGCTCTTTTGTGATACTTGCACTACAATTCTTCCTTCTCTCTCATCTTTTTCTTCTCTCGGTGCTCATGAGGCAGCAATTGCTCTCTTATCATCCCTTTCTCTCGGTCTCAACCAACTCGGCCAACTCTATCCTGTGTCTGCTTTCCAACCGACTTGTAAAGCCTCTCAACCTTGGCTGTCCTCTCATCTCCGCGCTATGCAATGTCTTCTTCGTCGCTGGCTCAAGATACGATCCCCAACTAATCACTCTGCCTATTTCTCTTATCATACCCTCTACGACAACTGTCTAATCTCTGCTAAACATTCTTATTTCTCAGATCTTCTCCACACCCATTCTGCACACCGTAGGCGGCTTTTTCAAACTTTAACACAGCTTCTTTCCTCCCCCTCTCAGGATCACTCTATTAACTCTACTCTGTCTGCATCTGATTTTTCACACTTTTTTTCTGCTAAAGTTCGCTCCCTGCATCAGGACATTGTTAATTCTCTCTCGCCAGCTACCCAACTTTTATCTCCTCCTAGTCCTACTCCTCCTGCCCTTATTGTTAGACAGAATTATATGCAGTACCCTTTGGTAACACCACACACAATTAAGACTACAAGTGACAGTAGAAATTCACCTTTGGTACAAGCCTGTACTACACAGTAAAAGTGGTAGCGATGGCTGAGCAGCCAAACTTATCTCAAGAGAAGGTGAGCAGTATCAATAGTTACACAAAGGACAGCAATTACTATGATTCAAACAAACACTGACTCAAGGTTTCTGAGTAAAAGAATATACATTTATTTACACATCAGTTATATAACATCTCACCGAAGTAAAGCAGTTTTAAAAATTACACTCTTGATACACCACACCACTCCCAATACATTCCAGACAAGTTAAGCTCACAAATGAAGTGTGAGCAAAATGGCACTCCAGCAATTTAAAAGGGAGGGAAAGACAAAGTTAGGCAGAAATTGAGCAGCACCAACAGGTAAGTAAGCAGAGCAATCTAGAAAGAGGAACTACAGTGATGGAATCAAATCAAAAAGGCTTTGGGCCAAAGTAAATAGGACAAACATCTTTTGCTCAAGATCACACAGTTCAGGGTAGTTCGCAGTTAAGTCTTTTCCAAGAATTCCCGACAAAATTGGTAGGCAGAAAAGTTAATTTAAAGAGTAGAGCAGGACAAGCCCTCGGATTGGAGAAAGATTTCACACACTTTCAACGGGGCTCGACGAAACAAACATCCGGATTTGCACAGTACCTTTAAATGGGGAAGAAGCTGCAGCTGAGGCAGACGTTCCTGGCAGGTCCTGCAGGCTCACGGTTCCTGAAGCGACTGTCAGACTGACACGAAGTAGTAAGACTGGAGGGTCCTGCACTGCCCAAGGAAGAAACCAGCAGCAGAGCAAAACAAAGAATAAAAGGTGCGCTCCTTAAAACCCAAGCAGGGTCCGACCTTCATGGCTATCTGGTTCACTGTCTCTGTAAAGCAAATTCGACCAGAGGAGGGAGTCCTGGCTTGCAGTTTGTGTGAACTGGTTGGTCCAACCAGCTCAGGGGAAGAAGATTCCAGGTAGAGCTTCTCTGTCGTTGGAGTCTGAAGATTCAGACCTGTAGCAGGGCTTCACTGGGCGGTTCAGTCGTTGTAGGGGTCCTCTTCTGTCAGCTCTTCATCGGTTCTTTCATTCCAGTGGCGACTCTCCCTTTCCAGTCCCAGGGAACTGCTTTTTATGCAGTTTTCCCCCATTCACACAGCCTGGCTGCCAATCACACAGCAGGGTGGCTGTCTCGCCGGGACAGTCACCACAGCCAATCATTTCAGAGTGCGACATAGGTCTCCAAGGAGACACTGTGCAGGGAGTCCTAAACCCCTCCCTCACATCCTGTCTCCCCCAGACATAAAGGCACCTAAGGAGGGCTTCTGCGCAGAAGCCTGTGAAAAGATGGTGAACAAAGGAATCAAACCTGGTTTGGCACGTAGAGTAAAACATGAGAAAGACTTTTACAACAAGAAATGGTTAATAAACCCAGCCAGAACCGAAATAAAACATATATGATCTAGCGGGTTTAAGTTTGAGGCTATAAAGATAGCCTAAAACAATACCACGGTTATTTAAGATAACCACGGTAGAAAAAATAGGGTAGTTATCACTGCCACCAGCCAAGTCTTGATAAAAAGGGAGCAAAACAATGCTCCAAGAGAAACAGACAAAAAGGGATAACTAGTAACCCTTTCCAGTACTCTATGTAAGATAGGGTGTACTGGGTCTGTGGTTTTACAGAGGCTAATAAAGTTAATGGCAACTTTATGTGTTCTGGGAGACAGTAGTCAGTCCCAGAAAATGGATTCTGAGTTGGGAAGTCTAAAAGACAACCCTGTGTCACTGCACTGAAGGTGCTGTGTAACACACAGCAAAAAGATGATGCCTGTGGATTAGGTGAGGCTCCACAGTCTATGAACACAAAAATGTTAAACACACACAGCAAAACACATGTGAGAGTGGGAAAAAAGCCTCTCACTCTTACCAGGTGAAAAAAAAAATCCTAGAAATCCAGCAAAGCTGCTGAGGGAATCAGTAGGTAAGGGAAATTAGCCATTCTGGAGAATTCTCCCTAACACTCGCCCCCCTCTCCCCCAGACTAAGGGACAGGAGGATTTAATCCACTCCTGGATAAATCTCAACCCCTAGTCGGTTAAAAACATCCTAGAGAGACCATCAGCACTTTGATGGTGACATCCTGCTCTTTGCTCTATGGTGAAATCAAACCATTGCAGGCAGACTGACCATCTCAGAAGTTTTGTGTTTTCCCCTTTCATTTGCATTAACCATCTCAAGGGTCGGTGGTCAGTATGAATCACAAAAGTAGATCCATACAAGTATGGTCTAAACTTCTTCAAAGACCACACAATGGCAAAACATTCACGCTCTATGGTTGCCCACCTTGTTTCTGGTTCCTTCAGTTTTCTACTAATGAAGCAAATGGGGTGCTCCCTACCTTTCTCATCCACTTGACTAAGGACTGCACCATCTGTCTGCACAATGAAGGGTTGGTTATAATCAGGAGCTCTTAGGACTGGAGCTTGACAAAGGGCTTTCTTCAGGTTTTCAAAGGCTTGAGTGCACGCCTCATTCCATCTAACCTTTTTAGGGAATTTTGGAGAGGAGATCACATTCAAGGGAGAAGCTATGGTCCCATGGTTCCCTATGAAATTCCTGTAGTACCCAGTGAGACCTGGGAAAGCTCTCACTTGGGTTTGAGTAGTAGGGGTGGCCCCGTTTTCTACAGCTTGTACCTTGCTAGGCAATGGCCTTATTTCACCTCCTCCTACCTCATGACCAAGGTAGACCAATTTGACATTTGCTTGCCTTTATGGTCAGATGGGCCTGTGCAAGAGCCTGCAAAACATATCCCAATTGATCAATATGTTCTTTCCATGTGGGGCTGAACACTGCAACATCATCCAAGTATGCCATGCAGAAGTCCTCCATCCCATTCAGAACTTGATTGACCATCCTTTGGAATGTAGCAGGTGCATTCTTTAGTTCAAAAGGCATACACTTAAACTGGTAGAGGCCTGCTGGGGTTGAGAATGCAGTTTTCTCCTTGGCATGGTCTGTCAGGGCTATTTGCCAATAGCCTGATTTCATATCAAATGTACTGAGGTATTTGCTGAACCAAGTCTATCCACCAGTTCATCTGTCCTTGGCAAATGATGGGCATCAGTCTTAGTGACTGCATTTAGAGCTCTATAGTCCACACAGAATCTCAACTCCTTGGATCCCGCCTTTGGTACTAGAACAACTGGACTCGACCATGGGCTTGTAGAGGGCTCTATAACCCTGAGATCAAGCATCTTGTTGGCCTCTCCTTTGATGTGGGATCTCACATGTTCTGACATTCTGTAACCTCTGCTTTTCACAGGTAGACAGTTACCAGTGAGAATATCATGCTGGCCCCAAGGGGTCAACCCTGGTGAAAGTGAAAACAGGGAGGCAAACTGATTTAACAGAACTTTACGCTCCTGCTGTTGTTTAGATGTCAGCTGAGAAGAGAGATTGACTCCTTCTATTTTCTTATCCAAAGGTTGGCCTCTGAGGAGGTCAAGTAGAGGTTCACTCTCCTCTTCCTCTTTAGCTGAAGCTAGACGCAAAGCGCCCACTTCTCGTCTCGAGACATATGCCTTCAAACGGTTGGTGTGAAAGACTCTGGGAGCCTCCTTAGGTCTGTCTAAGTCCACCAAATAGTTCACCTCTCCAAGTTTGCCCACAACCTTGAAGGGTCCTATCCATTTGTCCTGCAAGGCCCTTTGCCTTGTTGGCACCATAACTAATATAGGCTGGTCTTGAGTAAACTCAACCATGCTGGCCTTCTGGTCATGCCAATGTTTGACCAGAGCCTGACCTGCTTTTGAGTTATCACTAGCTCCTGCCATCATGTGTGACATTCTCCTCTGGAGACCTATCACATAGTCAGTCACTCTGAGTGGCTTGGGGGAAGGATCACTCTCCAACCCATCCTTAATCAGGGCCAATGGACCTCTGACTGGATGGCCATAGAGAAGTTCAAAGGGACTGTATCCAACTCCCTCCTGAGGGACTTCTCTATAAGCAAAGAGAAAACATGGCAGTAGAAGGTCCGTCTCACTTTCTCTTAAGGGGTTCCTCTAAAGCACCTATCATGCTCTTCATAGTACGATTAAACCTCTCTACCAGTCCATTTGTCTGTGGATGGTAGGCTGTAGAGAACTTGTAAGTGACACCACAGTTTTTCCACATGGCTTGCATGTAGTGGGACATAGAATTTGATCCCCTGTCGGATATAACTTCCTTAGGAAACCCTACTCTGGTAAAAATACCAAGTAGAGCCTTAGCCACAGCCTGAGCCATAACAGTTCTCATAGGTATGGCTTTTGGTTATCTTGTAGCATGGTCTACTACAACCAGGATAAACCTGTTCCCTGAAGATGTGGGAGGGGTCAAGGTCAAGGGGACCAACAATGTCGATGCCCACTCTCTCAAAAGGAACTCCCACCCAGGGGTGCCACATTCTTGGCTCCACTCTTGCCAGAGGTTTGGCAAGTGTGACAGCTCCTTCAGAATTTATCAACTTCTGAACCTATCTTAGGGCAGTAGAAGTAGAGGGAGAGCCTTTCCTTGGTCTTTTTGAAACTCAAATGACCAGCCAAAGGTATCTCATGGGCCAACTGTAGGAACTGGAGTCTGTTGGCAAGGGGCACTACAATTTGTTTGCAGTCCCCAGGGATAGACTCAGTCGGTTCACTGTAGAAGAGGCCATCTTCCCAGCTTAACCTACGCTTTCCAACTTCTTCCCATCAAGTTGGTTAGCAGCCTGTTGTCAAAGACCTTCGAGAGTAGGACACTCTCTTTGTCCTCGGCTGAAGTCTGCCCTGTTGGGTCCACCTTCTGCCAGTAAAGACTGCACCTCAGGATGGTCAACAGGGTCAAGATCTCCAACCAAAACAGTGTCTTCTTCCAGATATGATTCCTCAGAAACTGGATCAACCACACATGGTTGTACCTCACACTCTGCCTCAGCAGGTGGAGGAATCACAGGTGTGACCTTGGACAATCTTGGGGAGCACAGGGGTGCTGTCTGACTTTTCCTTGATGTCTTAGGTTTCCCCTTTGCCTCTTTCTTTCCAGAAATAGCAGTGAGCAACTCCTGTGGAGTGGGAGTGATAGTTTCCTCTATCAACTCCTCTGGAGAGCCTCTTAAGGTCCTCTCCCTTGCAGGCCTAGTGAGCTCCTGTTTCCTTTTACTGGGAGGCCTGGGGGTGCTTGAGACAACTCCAAGAGTGTTCAGGTCATTACCCAACAGGACTCTCCCAGGCACTTCACTCTGCACACTAACAGGTATTTTGACAGTCATATCATTACACTGGATGAGAGCTGGTAACTGGGGAAGCATTTGCACAGGGTCTCCAGCTAACTTGTTGAGGCATTTGGGTGCCTTAGCAACATCCTCCACCTTGAAAAATTATTAATCCACCCCAGTTATGCTGGCTCCAGTGTCTCTGATGGCAGGAGTCTCCTGGCCATTCACAAGAACAATATATTTATAATACTCTTTAGTATTATCTGGGATGGAATTATAGACATCTAAATTATGTTTTTCCCACAAGCCCAGGGACACTAAGGAAACACTAGCTGAGACTCTCATGGGTTCATCAGCCAGTAGGTGAACGTTTCCACTTGACATAGGTACTTCTTCCTCTGGGGAGAAGGCTAAGGGGACAGTGTGGATCCCTGAATGTTTACCCTTACATCTGGGATCCCCTTTCACATGGTCAGTTGACCCACAAACATAACATTTCCCAAATGTCTTGATGAATGGGGGTTTGTTCTGACCTCTATATGGTTTGGGTCCAGATGGTGCACTAGCCTGATTCGGTTTCCCTTGTGGTTTACCCTTATGTTGCTGTTTGTGGACCTCTTTTGGATTGGAGGTATTAGAATTCTCCTTGTTATCTTTCTTTGGCTCCTTTCCCTCATCCTTCTTCTGAGTTGCCCCAGAATCCTTGTGAGTAGCCCTGTTGGCAACCCACAAGTCAGCAGCCTTAGCTAACGTCTTGGGATATATCTTCTTTGAATCAGCCAAGTGCTGTCTGAGATCAGGAGAGCAGGCATCATACATTGACTCCAACATAACAAGATTTCTCATACCTTCATAAGTGTTCACTCTGTAACCCTTAACCCAACCTTCTAAGTTTTTCAAACATTCACATACCCAAGTAGCCCAAGGGGTACAATCATGCTTTTTAAGGGTCCTAATCCTCTTAAAGTACTGGGAAGGGGTCTTCCCAAATCTAGCAAATAAAGCTAGCTTCACACACTCATAATCCATCCTATCCACCTCCCCCAACTCCATCACAACATCTGATGCAACAGTGGTTAGCCTAGAGAAGAGCCAGGGAAGCAACTGATTCCCTGTAAGACCTTGAATCCCATGATTATATTTGTTACGCTCACCTGGACCCCACAGGGGTGTCGATCGGACCCGGACAGCTGCAGTCTCCTTCAACGTGATGCGTAGTGCAGAGATGACTGTCTGGACTGGCCCGC
Organism: Ambystoma mexicanum; assembly: GCF_040938575.1. Taxonomy (NCBI): domain Eukaryota; kingdom Metazoa; phylum Chordata; class Amphibia; order Caudata; family Ambystomatidae; genus Ambystoma; species Ambystoma mexicanum. The sequence continues at coordinate 1,265,237,611 of NC_090929.1, read as the reverse complement.
CTAGTCTTGTCTGCTGGACCCGAAGAAGTATTTTCCTGCAAGTGGAGACAGGTATTAACCACCTGGGGGTTTTAGTGATGGCCTCCCAACTGTTCTCGCTCTCCCCCACTAATCACCTCCAATATCCCCTTAGTAACCGCACCTTATGTTTGTAAAAGATGAGCTCTCCATCCTGCGTGTCTTGCAGGGGCGCGTAGATACCAGTTACTTCACTGGTTTGAAGGCGTTGGGAGAGTTCCGGTAAGTATTGACACTGAAGTCCCTGGCGGGATTGGTAAGTATCAAGTTCAAAGAGTTCAATGTGCCCGATGTTCACTCTTGTGCCCTTCCTTCCTTAAGTTGCAACTGAGTTCGTGAGAAGAAGGTCTCCTAGCTGCTGTTGGCGTTCAGGTAAGAGTCTGTGTTACCCAACGCTGTCCGGTAACTATTGCATGCGTTAACGTGTTGTTTTTCTCCCTCTTTACAGATGTGGCATATGAAAATAACCTTTTCATTTCTAGTTCATGATTCAACTCCATTTCTCTGAGCTTAATTATTGGTGCTTTTGTTCAGTTTGAGCATTTAAACGTTTGAATTCCAATTCAAGCCTCATCTTTTCTAGAGCAATGAATTCAGGACTGAGTGTGGGATCTGATGGGGTCCCAGTGGACAAAGGTTGAGGTTGCTGATCAGATAAGGGAGCAGTGAGGCCTACATTAGGAGACACATTTACTTCCTCTAACCCATCAATAATAGACACGGAGGCCACCAGGGCGCGCAGGCAGGATGGCTGCCTAAGCATCGCGCTCCCCACATGGCCCTGAGAAACCTATAAAAATAAACGCCTTATAACTACGTGACCCCCAACAAATTGTGGAGACCTGCGAGGGGACCCGGCGTGGAGCCCCTGAGCGCTGGAGCGGCCTTCCGGGGTGCCCCCGTCGTAGAGATAGCCGCGTGCTGATTGCGGCCCTCCCCCTCCTCAAGCCGATGCAGAGAAAGACACGGCCTGAAGCCTGTGGAGAAGCCCGCTCCTTCGAACGAGGAGGGGCCGGCGCACTCCACCCAACCAACATCTGCAGACACTGGGGAGGGGCCCCCGCCGTGCCTTGGAGGTAACGCCCCCCCGGGGACTCGCCGGCGCGGGGACCCCTCGACGTGGGGACCCTCTCCCCGCCCCTCCCCCACCCCCCGGAGTGAAGTGCGGCCTCGAGGCCCCATGAGGGGAGGTGGCCAGAGGAAAGCCTGGAGCGGGCGCCTGGGCACCTTTGACACTGCACCGCGGGGACTCTGGGGCCTGCGCTCCACTGGCTCCCCCACTCCTATCGGTGTGGACACCACCCGGCCTGGGCCGACGTGGGAGTGCATCCGGGCCTCTTCTACCTAACGCACGCCAGTGGCTGGGGTTCCACTTCCACCAGGCCAGCCCGGAGAGGGGCAACAACAGAGGAGGTGAGGCCGCAGGGGCCTCGGAATCGCCGGGGTCTAACCCCCCCTGCAGCATTTCCAACAGGCCCGGGCCGTCGCTGGAGCACGCTCGGGCCCCTCCCTTCTCCTCCCATCGGGACGTCTGGAGGGAGGTTATTCAGGGGAATCAGCCCCTGCAACGAGCAGACATCAGGTCAGTCTCCCCAAGCCACACACTTAAAGCAACAACAAGAACCAACAGCCACACCACCCTGCCAAACATCTAGCCTGCAGTGCCCACACGGCGGAACACTCACAGGGCCCCAAGCACCTCTCGGCGCACCTTCTGTGGTGTGGGCACCACACAGCACCCCGCTCCTCCTCCAAGGGACACCCCCTCCACCAGCACCAAGAGCTACCTGGTATTCCCGTGGGTGCAACATCTCCTCCAACATCAGGGGGTGGCTCTGACTGCCCCCCCTGCGGCCGATCTCAGAAAACTACACGGGACACCAGCAGCCTAGCGAGCCCTCGCTGGAACCTGCAGAGACATCAATACCATGCCACAAGCGGCGCCCGGCCCGGGGGGTAGCACAGGAGGCCTCCTGGAAACTCTACACCTCCCCAACACACTGGGGGGTCACAGGGAGGAAATAGAGAAGTGACCATACAAAAAAGCGGATCCCTCACCATTGAACTCGCTGATGCCAAATGGGATCCACCCAGGCCCCCAGTGGGGTACTAAACGGGGTTCTGGACTTTCCCCCAGATCGCTGACTCGCAACCAGCACACCAGTGGTGGCCTGCCCCAAGGCATCATAGCGGTAACTTGTAGAGCAGCACCCTGGGAGCAACATACACCGCGAGTACGTAGAGAACACCCCAGAGACCTGCTCCGCACAACAGTGCATACAAACCCAGGGCACCGGAACGACACCAGCGGACGCACCATAAATCACAGCAAAACAGAGTGATTGGGTGGCCATGAACTGGAAAGAAACCCTTGCGAGATATCAGTTCACACCAGGGCAACCGAGGATGGAAACCAGCACCCCCTCCGCGCCAGCCACTGACATCAACACCATGCAGAGCAACATCCAGACAATCCTCGATCAAATCAGAGGCATGAGGACTGACATGGGCGCCAAGCTTGCTGACCTCACGGTCAAGGTCTCCACATTGGAATATCGGATGGAAGGGGTGGAGAATAACCAGGCCTCTGCTGACCTCCTTGAGACACAAATGGAAGTAAGGTTCAAGGAGCTACAGCGCCGCGAGGAAGACCTCCGTCTTAAGGTCGACGACATGGAAAACCGCGAAAGGAGAAATAACCTGAGGATTTTCGGCCTGGCAGAAGCAGAAGGGGAGACCCAGGTGGGCCTGGAGGGGAAAGTTCAACACATTATCAGGATCGTCCTGGGGTCGGATTCCCGAGAGATGCTCCTGCTCGATCGGGTCCATCGGGTGGGCGGGGGAGGTAGGGGCCCGCGGTCAGTGTTGGCAAGATTTCATTATTATAGAGACAAGGCCAGACTTTTGGAGAGGGCAAGGACTTTTGAGAGACATTCAATATGGGAACTCAAGGGTGACAATTTACCAGGATCTCTCGGCCCTCACACTCCAGATGAGGAAAAAATGCAGATCCATCACCAGATGGCTGCAGGAGAAGGGGGTTTGTTACCGCTGGGGACACCCATTCTACCTTGCTTTTGAATGGCAGGGCCAGAGATACCAGCTAGTTATGGAAGGGGACATTCAGAGGGCCACAGATGACCTGACAGGGGACATGGCAGCAACATCCAGAGATCAGAATGGAACCGATAGGGATCTCAGCCATGCCCCCCCAGGGCCCTGACCTTTCTCAAGGAAAGCTCAAAGTGAAAGGCTCCAGAAAGTTCCAAAAACCAGACATCCCCCAGCAGACCGCGGGGGCTCTACATGAACACACAAAAAATGTCAAGAAGGTTCCACCATTAGACTGTAGCTCAAAATACAACCCCCGGAGGGTCCTAGTGACCAGGGGAGAGTGTTGGCTAGCTTAAGTCCTAACCACAGTTGGGGTGTTCTTTGTTCAAATGTTGTGAGTTAAAAGTTTCACACTTGATTGACGAGAGGACGGTCCAGCTTTAAGTGGAGTGCTTTTCAGTGCTTCGACCTCGAGAACAGACGTGGGACGGCGGATCCACGTCGGGGGACATCCGCCATGGGATCCTGTGTCAATAGGGGCTGATTGCACAATGCGAGCAACGGGGGGTCAACTGGGGGAGGCCCTCATTGGTGCTCCGACGCCAACGGAAAAGAGGGATCACCCCAGAATTTGGGGCGGTAAGGAACGTCCCATATGTAATTTTTTCCCGGGGCCAGGGTAGCAACCCTGGTGGTTCGTTGTTAGTTCCAACCCTGGTTGGGGGGCGACGACGAACGCCTTGGCAAAACGGGTAAGGGATGGAGGGAGGGAGGGGGGTGGAGAAGTCTTTGAGTGGATTAAGGGAAAAGGGGAAAAACAGTTCGAGTCATGGGTTTTTTGTTTCACAACAGGTTATCTACAGGAACTACATAGAGGGGTTCGAAGAGCACAAGACGAGGAACAACAATGATTGAGGGGAGAATTGGCACACTGAATGTTAAGGGCCTAAACACCCAGAATAAGAGATCTCTCACGAGTAATATGTTTCGTAAACAAAGATTACTGGTCCTCTTCCTACAGGAAACACACTATAAACAGGGAAAGGAATCCACTATAAGGGGGAAGGACATTGGGAGTAACTACTGGACCTCCCATAGAAGTACCAAGAAGGAGAGGGTGGGCATCCTACTGGGTAAGACGTTCCGCCTCATGGAAATAGAAACCAAGAGGGGATTCGGGGGACGGTTCCTGGGAATTAAGGGCACCCACGAGGGGGAACGCATCACCCTAGCCACCCTATATGCACTTAACTCGGGCCAGATACGATTCCTTACTCAAATGTTTAGGGTTATGGACGAATGGGCAGAGGGGGCAACGATACTTGGTGGGGACTTTAATCTTATATAGGATCCCTGGTTGGACTGGTGGTCGGCGAAGGGGGGAGCACTCAAGGGACCCTCCAAGGACAACTTAGCCTTGCAGACCCTTCTGTCACGATTCTGCTCGCCTGCCTCCCAGCACCTTTACATGCGCCTATTCCTTTATTTCCTTGTTTGTCATGATGCCTACCCCCAGGCATCCGGACCAAGCCCATCAGCCCCGGGAGCAGGCATCTAGGCATCTAGACATTTAATAAAACCTCAGCAGCCCCGGCTAGGGGCTATCTGGGTTCAGTCCTGGCGCCTTAGGCGCCAGGCTCATAGTAGGAATCAGTCCTGGCGCCTAAGGCGCCAGGCTCATAGTCATTACTTACCTCAGGCAGACCATGCTGCAAATTACTCCAATCCAACATGAAGCCTGAAAGGGACTATTTTTCTACAGGGACTATTTTTTACTCGGGTGTGGTTCTAGGGACTTCTTACCTGGGACTACTTTTGAGGCTATTTAAACCACACCCGACCAGCAACACACGCTTCGCGTTATTCTGCATCCAGCAGCGTAACACTCACTGTGCCTGCAGCCTGCATCCAGTCTTCTGCCACGGCCGCCTCGAATCCGGAGCTCCTAAAACAAAGAGGAAAGAAAGGGACAAGGTTAGAAAACAAACTTATTTCTATTCCACACCTGATTCTGGATCCATCTTGTCTCCGGACCTGTAAAGAACATAATTTCTGCACGCGCCGCACCTCCAGCTGCAGCGCCGCGCCATACTCACCAGTCTTCACAGCATCCTTCTGGTCGGCGCTGCCTCCATCATTTCTTCGCCGAACTTCGGCACCTAGGAGACAAAAGAAAACCACAAGGTGAGCCGAGGGAACCAACAAATATAATTCTTACCACCATAGACTTACCTGATTTACCACCGGAGGCATCCTTTTGTGACTCTCCATATTTTCACGTCCCGCATCTGTAAAGAGAGACAAAACAACATGTTTTCCTCTTGCAACATTTACCGGACAGCACTGGGTAATACAGACTCTTACCTGAGCGCCACCAGCTGCCACAAGAGCGTCTTTTCACGAGCCAGCTGCAAGTCAAGAAAGGAGGGGGGGAACAAGAGTGAACATCGGACATATTGAACTCTTTGAACTTAATACTTACTGGTCCTCACCAGGAACCTCAGAGTCAATACTCTCCGGAACTCTCCCGAGCCTTCAAACCAGTGAAGTAACTGGAATCGACGCGCGCCTGCAAATCCACGCAGGATGGAGAGCTCATCTTTCAAGAATATAAGGTGAGATTGCTGTGAGGGCATTTCAGAGGTGATTAGTTGGGGAGGGCTGTGGGGGTGCCATCACTTGAATCCACAAGTGGCTAAATCCATCTCTCCACTTGCAGGAGAATATTTCTACGGGTTAAGCAGACAAGATTAGGAGGGCAGATCCGGTCAGTCATTGCTGCACTATGCATCACGTGGGTGGAGACCGCAGCTGTCCGGGTCCGACCGACGCCCCTGTGGGAGCCAGGTGAGCATAACATTGTTTTACCGCTGTAGTTTTGGACTAATCTAATTGCATGTTCCATTCCGGATTTTGGATTAAACCAGCAGATGCATTCTGGGACATGTAGGCTGTCCAAAATTCAGAGGGCTGGAGGAGGCATATTAAATACATTTGTTTGTGGGAGCCAGGTGAGCGTAACAGAACGCGAAGCCTATCTACAAATCCCCACCATGGTGTTATGGAAACCTCAGAAACCGACCAACTAGCCCTATTGTTAGGGGAACTTAGGGCAGAAGTGCACTCCACGTGCCAAGAGACTAATGCCCTCACGAGAGAACTGATTGTGTCAAAGGAGCGCACTGATGATCTTGCTAGACAGTTACTGCAAAACCAAGCTGGACAAACACCATTATCTGGACTCGGGGGGAATCCAACTCCTGTTTCATCGAGCAATCCTGTGCAAGTGGTTCTACCAGGGAGCATTCCTTTAGCTCCACCCGAACGTTTTGCTGGGGACCCAAAAAAGTTTGCCGTGTTTATGAACCAATGCCGCTTGCACTTTTTATGCAGACCTTTTCCGAACGACCAAACCAAAGTAGCCTTTGTACTATCATATTTTAGTGGCAGCGCAGCGGATTGGTCAATTCCATTAGTTAACCAGGATGACCCTCTTCTTCGGGATTTTCAAGGTTTTCAATTGAGCATGTAAAGACTATTTGCCAGACATTCACAGGCACAGGCCCTGGATAACAAAATTTTATTATTACGACAAGGTAACCAGGATCTACTAACCTATATCGCCACTTTCAATAGGTTAGTGGTGGAAACTGGATGGCCAGAGGTAAAACGAATTACATTATTTCATCGTGGACTTTGGGGTGAACTCAAAGACGTTTTGGCCCAAGTTGTGAACCCACCTCAGGATTGTGCAGAATATATAGACTTAGTGGTCCAGTTAGACCACCGATTTCAGAATAGAAAGGCTGAACGAGCTAAATTCGAGAATCGGTATTGGTTAAACCCAATGTTACCCTCAAAGGAACAGATGTATCAGAACCGATGTATCCTCCGATCGGGGAGGTCAAGGGACCCTTAAATCAAAAGGAAAGAGAAAGAAGACGGCAGATGCAATTGTGTCTGTACTGTGGGGGCCACAGGACATTTTCTAAGGGATTGCCCTATTAAAACATCTAAAAAAGTAGTCGGAGTTGCTGATAAAAATCAAACAGAGCCTGATTCGGGAAACGACCACGCCCGAAAAGCATAGAGGTCCGCTTGCCGAGCTTGAAGAAGGATACTCAGACCTCGCACTTCATCATACCAATGGTCCTTAAATATCCAAGGCAGCCATCACGTATGCACGCAGTGAGGGCATACATTGATAGCAGGGCCATAGGAAACTATGTGGACCACGAGTTGGCTTCTAGGATGAATCTATCTCTCTGCAAAAAGACCACTTTGGATGTCATCACCACAGTAGATGGAACTGAAATTGCCTCTGGGCCTGTAACTCATTCCACCGCAGAGATGACACTATTGGGTCAGGATGGGCATCGAGAGACTATTGTGTTTGATTTAATCAAAGCCCCACAGTTCCAAATAATACTGGGGATACCTTGGTTGGAAACACATAATCCTTGTATTGATTGGTGAGAGAAGAGAATAACCTTCCCGGATTGTGCACATACTTGTTACCCAAGAAAACCCTTGAACCAAGGCCTGGCTACAGTCGCTACTCCAGTCGTGCAGTTACCTCAGGAATATCAAGAATTCCAGGATGTTTTCCAAAAGGAACACGCAAACACCCTACCACCTCACAGATCATACGACTGTCAAATCGATCTCATACCCGGTGCACAACCTCCATGTAGTAAGATCTACGCCCTTACGGAACCTGAAAACCTTCACCTACAACAATACTTGGACCAAAACCTTGCTAATGGCTTCATTCGTCCATCCAAGTCCCCTGCATCTTCAGCTTTGTTCTTTGTGCCTAAAAAGGAAGGTGACCTCAGAACGTGCATAGACTACCGCGCATTAAATCAGATCACGGTTAAGAACCCATACCCATTTCCTCTGATCCCCAAATTACTAGACCAAGTAAAGGACGCTTGCATCTACACTAAATTAGATCTCCGAGGGGCATATCATCTGGTACGTGTAAAGAAAGGCGACAAATGAAAGACTGCTTTTCTCACTAAGTACGAGTTATTCGAATACCAGGTGATGCCCTTCGGGTTGTGCAATGCACCAGCAGCCTTCCAGTATTTTATGAACAATGTCCTTCGTGAACTCATTGACGTCTGTGTTGTTGTATACATAGACGATATTCTAGTGTACTCCTCTTCAGAATCAGACCATGTGAAGCACGTTCGTGCAGTCCTTGAGAAACTACGGCAGCACAAGTTATATGCAAAATTGGAAAAATGCGTTTTTCATGCTACAGAAGTTGAATTCCTTGGATTTATCCTGACTCCAAAAGGAGTTCGAATGGACTCTCGAAAGGTGGACGCAATCCTCAAGTGGCCATCACCCAGTTCAGTCAAAGGGGTACAAAGCATGCTTGGATTTGCTAATTTCTACCGCAGATTCATTCCGGATTTCTCACATGTTGTACACCCTATCACAGCACTTTTGCGAAAAAACAAACGCTTCTTGTGGACCGAAGAAGCTGAAAAGGCCTTCCAAGAGCTGAAAGCGAAATTCACGTCTGCACCTGTCTTAAAGCATCCACGCCCCGAACTTCCATACATAGTTGAAACTGATACATCCAGTTTAGCCATGGGAGCTGTCCTGTCCCAGAAGGATCCTGAAACCGGTCAACTTCACCCAGTAGCATTTTGGTCCAGAAAATTCTCGGCACCCGAGTTAAACTATGCGGTTACTGATAAAGAATTATTAGCCATCAAATCCGCCTTCAAGGCTTGGCAGTATTATCTTCTCGGTGCCAAGCATACCATTACAGTAATCACTGATCACCGGAACTTGCAGTATTTAAAAACAGCCAAGGCCCAATCGTCGCGTCAACTTCAATGGGCATTGTTCTTTGCCGAGTTCGATTTCGTGATCACTTATCGACCAGGTTGTAAAAATGGCAAGGCAGATGCCTTATCCCGAATAGGGATGGGAGAGGCATATGCGAACCCGGAACCGGTGCCTATAATTTCAGAACAAAGAATTCTTGGCATAACCACTCTACAGACACTAGAGGATATTCAAGTAAAGATCCAACAACTCTTCGATCCAACAGCCCTGCAGGACTGGGTGAAGAAAGGCCCGGACTACTCAGTCATCAATAACCTACCTTATTATCAAGGGCGACTATTTCTACCACACAAGGAACTACAAGAACTAGTCATCTCCAATTATCATGACACCCTGATGGAGGGACACCTAGGTATCGCAAAAACTGAAGCTAAAACTAAGAGACAATTCTGGTGGCCCACCTGGCGAAAAGACGTAAAGTCATTTGTAATGTCTTGTGGCATTTGCGCCCAAAACAAAAGTCAGAAGAAAAAACCAGCTGGCCTCTTACAACCTTTGGATATTCCACCTACACCATGGCACACCTTATCGTTAGACTTTATTACAGATCTACCTCCGTGTAATGGATTTAACACCATTCTAGTTATTGTGGATCTTTTTTCCAAGATGGCCCACTTTATTCCTCTAAAGGGATTACCTTCTGCTTCAATTCTGGCCAAGGAGTTCCTCGAAAACATTGTTCGAATACACAGATTTCCTTCCGTATTGGTCTCTGACCGAGATAGTCAATTCATTTCACATTTTTGGAAGAAATGTTGTCAACTGGCGCAAATCGACGTGAGGTTATCAACCAGTCACCATCCCTAGACCGATGGTCAGACGGAGAGGACCAACTAGACCCTTGAACAGTACCTACGTTGCATGCTACACCAGACCGAAAGTAATTGGAAAGATATTTTATGGATTTCCGAGTATGCATACAATAACTCTGTACATTCAGGAACCGGACAAAGCCCCTTTTATACCATATTTGGACATCACCCTCGAACCTCAGAACTAGATTCGCCTCAGCATTTAGAAATGCCTGCATTTAGTCATTTGCATTCTACTATTACACAAGCCTTTAAAGAGGCAACAGAACATTTGAAACAAGCTAAAGAGAAATATAAGAAAAATGCTGATCAACATAGAAGTGAAACTCCACAATACCAGATTGGGGATCAAGTTTGGCTGGCTAAAAAACACATACCTCTGAAGGGAACTGGGACTTTTAACCCTAGATATTTGGAACCTTACACTATTAAGGCCATTATCAACCCGGTAGCCGTCAAATTGGAATTACCCTCTAATATGCGCATTCATCCTGTCTTTCATGTTTCACTTTTAAAACCAGTTCAACCAGGAACAAGATTAACCAAACCACCCGACCCCATCTTGATAGATGGAGAACCTGAATTCGAGTTAAAAAATATCCTGGACTCCAAGATGGTTAAATCAAAACTTTTTTATTTAATCGATTGGAAGGGCTACGGACCACAAGAAAGGTCATGGGAACCTAGTGACCACGTCCATGCACCTCGATTGGTGAAAAGATTCCATCGGAACTTCCCAGACAAACCAGGGCCCAGGCGAAGAACAACTTTAGGAGGGGCCTTGGGGGGGAGTGCTGTCATGATGCCTACCCCCAGGCATCCAGACCAAGCCCATCAGCCCCGGGTGCAGACATCTAGACATTTAATAAAACCTCAGCAGCCCCGGCTAGGGGCTATCTGGGTTCAGTCCTGGCACCTTAGGCGCCAGGCTCATAGTAGGAATCAGTCCTGGTGCCTAAGGCGCCAGGCTCATAGTCATTACTTACCTCAGGCGCGACCATGCTGCAAATGACTCCAATCCAACATGAAGCCTGAAAGGGACTATTTTTCTACATGGACTATTTTTTACTCGGGTGTGATTCTAGGGACTTCTTACCTGGGACTACTTTTAAGGCTATTTAAACCACACCCGACCAGCAACACACGCTTCGCGTTATTCTGCATCCAGCAGCGTAACACTCACCGTGCCTGCAGCCTGCATCCAGTCTTCTGCCACACCCGCGTCGAATCCGGAGCTCCTAAAACAAAGAGGAAAGAAAGGGACAAGGTTAGAAAACAAACTTATTTCTATTCCACACCTGATTCTGGATCCATCTTGTCTCCGGACCTGTAAAGAACATCATTTCTGCACGCGCCGCACCTCCAGCTGCAGCGCCGCGCCATACTCACCAGTCTTCACAGCATCCTTCGGGTCGGCGCTGCCTCCATCATTTCTTCGCCGAACTTCGGCACCTAGGAGACAAAAGAAAACCACAAGGTGAGCCGAGGGAACCAAGAACAAAATTCTTACCACCATAGACTTACCTGATTTACCACCTGAGGCATCCTTTTGTGACTCTCCATATTTTCACGTGCTGCATCCGTAAAGAGAGACAAAACAACACGTTTTCCTCATGCAACATTTACCGGACAGCGGCAGGTAATACAGACTCTTACCTGAGCGCCACCAGCTGCCACAAGAGCCTCTTTTCACGAGCCAGCTGCAAGACAAGAAAGGAAGGGGGAAACAAGAGTGAACATCGGACATATTGAACTCTATAAACTTAATACTTACTGGTCCTCACCAGGAACCTCAGAGTCAATACTCTCCGGAACTCTCCCGAGCCTTCAAACCAGTGAAGTAACTGGAATCGACGCGCCCCTGCAAATCCACGCAGGATGGAGAGCTCATCTTTCAAGAATATAAGGTGAGATTGCTGTGAGGGCATTTCGGAGGTGATCAGTTGGGGAGGACTGTGGAGGTGCCATCACTTGAATGCACAAGTGGCTAAATCCATCTCTCCACTTGCAGGAGAATATTTCTATGGGTTAAGCAGACAAGATTAGGAGGGCAGATCCAGTCAGTCATCGCTGCACTACGCATCACGTGGGTGGAGACCGCAGCTGTCCGGGTCCGACCGACGCCCCTGTGGGAGCCAGGTGAGCATAACATTGTTTTACTGCTGTAGTTTTGGACTAATCTAATTGCATGTTCCATTCTGGATTTTGGATTAAACCAGCAGATGCATTCTGGGACATGTAGGCTGTCCAAAAGGCAGAGGGCTGGAGGAGGCATATTAAATACATTTCTTTGCAGCAAGCTACTAAGAGCTGCAGAGAGCTTGATTGCATTCACCTGTTCCAAGCTACTGCAGACTCGGCTGCAGAGAGCTGGAGAGCACTTGATTAGAATCCACTGCTGCTACTGCTGCAGGCTACTGAAGCCAGGGCTGGACTTAACTGAACACAGCTGCCAGAGTCTGCAATCAGCTCCACCCTGCTGGCCTGCTGGCTGGGAGGGCCTTTATAAGCTCACTCTGAACAGGGAGTTTGTGCTGGTGCTCCTGTTACCAGTTTTTGACCTTTCCTGGATTTCCTCTTTTGGCCTTTTGATTCCTGTTGCTGTTGATGCTTGCAGCTCCCTCTCCATTCTGCTGCAGCCTTTTGCCCTGTTCCTTTGGGCTCCCACCTGACGGCTCTGCCGCACTCCGCTGCCTTCCGCCCTGTTCCTCTGGGCTCCCACCTTACTGCTCTGCCGCACTCCGTTGCCTTCCGCCCTGCTCCTCTGGGCTCCCGCCTGGTGGCTCTGCCACACTCTGCTGCCTTCCGCCCTGTTCCTCTGGGCTCCTGCCTGACAGCTCTGCCGCACTCCGCTGCTTTCCGCCCTGCTCCTCTGGGCTCCCACCTGACGGCTCTGCCGTACTCCGCTGCCTTCCGCCCTGCTCCTCTGGGCTCCCACCTGACAGCTCTGCCGTACTCTGCTGCCTTCTGCCCTGCTCCTCTGGGCTCCCACCTGACGGCTCTGCCGTACTCCGCTGCTTTCCGCCCTGCTCCTCTGGGCTCCCACCTGGCGGCTCTGTCATACTCCGCTGCCTTACGCCCTGCTCCTTTGGGCTCCCGCCTGACGGCTCTACTGCACTCCACTACCTTCTGCCATTCTCCTATGGGCTTCCTTGCCTGGCAGTCTTGCCACACTCCTCTGCCTTCTGCTCTGTTCCTCTGGGCTTCTTGCCTTGCTTCCTGCCTGTTCCAACTTCTGATATACTATCCTGTCCTGTACATGGTTATTTCTTTCAACACTGCTTTCTACTTGTATACATCTTGGTCCACTATGGTGGCTCCACTTGAATCCGTTTACAGTGTGACTCTGGGTTGGTCTCCGTTCAGATCAGATAAGGGAAGACTTCTGTTGCCTTCACGTAGTCCGTTGAAGTCGTACCTGCCTCAGTATATGGTCTTTCAGTTTTACCCTTGCACTGAGTACAACAGTTTCCTCGGCACGCCCAAGTCATGACGTTGCTGTATGACTGTTGTTAAGAGTAATCTGCTGGTACCTATCCCAAGGGCTTTCCTTAATCCCTGCAGACCCCTTATCATATTCTAGTACACCTTTATTTCTGATCAATCCGTGTTGCCAAGTGTACTTGCTTGTCTTTGCATTTTCTCTGTCTCTTTGTTTACAGCCTGCTCCTGCAGTTCCTGTGAATTCCTGTTTCATCTAACAGCTTGGTATGTACCTTTAATCTGTTATTTGCTAGCATTGTCTCCGGTACCTCCCTTATATCTACTTACATACAGGGAGAGACAGCCTCTGCCCTGTGCTCTCCGCCTAGACTTCTGAGAGATTGACTGACCAAAAAGAACATTTTGATTCTTGGGCCAATGCTTGTTCGATCCAAGATGCCTTTGAAGAAAAACAAGAACCCTTGGCGAGCCCCTACATCCTCCAAGCAAACTACCAGCACCCAGTTACTTGAGACGTTTACCCATAATGAAGCTACCGTCCTCAAAGAGAATGGGTATCTCCGTGCCAAATTTTTTTCACATTTTTCTGCCAAACCAAGTACTCCGGCATGGAACTCTGTGTTTTCTGCTAATCCCGATTTGATGACCACAGAACAGTTACAGGAAGAAAATAGGTATTAGACTCAGTCCTTGGCATGCCCCTCCAAGTCAACAGCTAGTTTGGAGGCTTCAACATATACCTCTGTGAAAAGTCTTCCTACTGTGTACTGTTCCAGTGAACCTGTAAAGTATTGTCCGGTCACTATTCAGTGTGTTAGGACTGACATCATGAAGCAAGATTCTAAGACGCTTTATGTTGGTGCCATGCGTTATCCTGACAAACACAATGCCACTCATGCATCTAGACTTGGTTCTGTTCCGCAGATTTGCTCTGAAACCCCAGTCTTACGCTAAGATAACAGCAGATCCTGAGCCTTCTACCAATAAACATTATGTTAAAGAAAGACCAGCTAAGTCACTCGAGGATGTCTTTGATTTGGACAGTATCCAGAAACAGCTATTTGCTCTAAAGAGGCAATCCATCGGTTTATATGACGACTATGGCATTCTGTATTGGCTAAACGTAAGAGAGGGATACATTTCATCTTCAGATAACCCATGTCACCATGAACCAGACATTCTCTCTCTAATTATTGATGACATTTGGTTTCCTAATGAGTTGCATAAGCTAAAGGAAAGAACGTTGGAGCAAATAGAAAGATTGAAGCAGGAATTTGCTTACCAGTTGCAGGTTAACTTGGAGTGCTCTTCTCTTTCTGTTCGAGATGCCAGCCAGGTTTTCCCAAACCACGATCTATTTGGTGAAGACCGGTCCTGTACCTCACTGGGTGACTCCTTTGAAAGACCTCTTCTGTCTCCTGCTGAGTCTACCTCTGCTATCTTTTCTGACACTTCTGCAGACTCGGTACAACATTGTTTCCAGGACCCTAACCATAGTCCTACTCCAATGCTGTCCTCGACCCAAACTCCTTCCCTGGTTCCAACACCAGTATCCAGCACTGCCTTGCACACCGACAGCAATACAATTGACTTTTCTAGTGTTTACAACCCCACAATTACTGCAGTATCCGAAAAGATTACCAGCTCAACAACCCTCTGTTTCAAAGACTGTGCATCCATTTTTATCCCAGTGTCCACTTCAACACCCGAAGTAATCCAAATGCCCATAATTGAAATTAAATCACAAGAAATGAATGAAGATTACCTTGAATGCAAAAGCATCTCCTTCAGTGAAAAGGAAGATTCAGCAATGGATTTAGTGTTTCAAGACCTTATGATCAGTACCACTGTTGGTGTTATGCTGCTTGAACATTTAAACCAGTGGAACGAGATACCTGCACTCCCTGTCAGTGAAAGAATTTTGAACAAGCCTCTGCTAGCCTTGCAGTCAGCAGTATCTCCTTCCCAAGTACTTGAACACTCCGAGCCTGTAACCAATTACATGAGTGTGCTATCCACGGCTCAATGCCAAAGTCCACCTATTGGATAAGTAATGCCATCAGAATATCAACTCTCTGTGACAAAGAACAAGCTTACCCTTTCTGAAAGTCACCAATATAGTTCGGTCATGCCACAGCCATCTGAAGGTAAAACATTTTCTTTGCATTCTGAGTCACAACCGCTGCATCCAAAGAACAACCTGAAACCAGCAATTCCTGAACCAGCAATTCCTGTGTCTGTGTGTAACGCTCACCTGGTTCCCACGGAGGCGCGGCGTCGAAGGCGCAGAACTCTGAAGATGGACAGGAAGGGCCCCTCTATTCTGGCTTCCCTGGCTCGTTGGATACCCTTCTGTGCATGAAAAGGGAGTATTACCAACTGTGGAACAATGCTCAAGCCTCCCACTCCCTTCCAACCCTCCACGATACCTCCTCCACGATTCCCCGTGAAGCCTCACCTTAGGGTTTGGAAGGATGAGCTCTCCATCCTGCTTCTGATGCAGGGGCGCGTTGAAACCCAGTTACTTCACTGGATTGAGGATTGATGGGAGTTCAGGTAAGCTTGACTGTTCAGGTAAGGCGCTGTAAAAGTTCTGTTCAAAAGTTCAAGCTTAATAATAATGTTCGTTGTCTAATTGCAGCAAGCGCTAATGCTTATGTCTTTTTCCCCTTAGGGGCCGGGGTTCGGAGTGCCGGAGATATGGCGCCGACCCGAAGTGAAACAGTTCTGGATGAGCGCTCAGGTAATGTCTTTGCATTCGCTCATTCAATGTCTTTGTCTTTTTTCCCCATAGGGGCCGGGGTCCGGAGATGCCAGGAAGCGGCAGGACCCGAAATGCAGTGGGAATAATCCAACAGGTAAGACTTAAAAGGAAACTGAGCTTTCCTTATTCCTTTTCTCCCTCTCACCTTTGTTCTTGTCTTTTTTCCTCTAGGCGCCGGGGCGTAGCTGAATCCGGAAGATCGCTGCTGAAGATGGAAGCGCCTGGCAAAGGTGAGTAAAATGCAGCGCTGCAGCGATCGAAACGAAATGCCTTTAAAATGATGTCTTCCTTTTCAGGGCCGTTGGAGAAATGACTCCGGGATGCAGATTTAGCAGGTAACGGCTTTTCTTCTCCTATTCTCTTCCTTTCTCCCCTTGCAGGTGTTCCAGGGTGCTGGCAGGCGTGGCTGAAGTCAGGATGCAGGAGCTGACACGGTGAGCGTCCAGCTGCTAGGTGCAGAACAACGCGAAGCATGTGTGGCTGTTCGGGTGGGGTTTAAATAGCCTTGGAAGAAGTTCCTGGTATGTATCCTTCCACCAATCAGGTATGTATCCTTCCCCGACCACACCCGGGTGGTGAAGTAGTCCTACAGGTTAAGTAGTCCCATTCAGGCCTCAAGAGGGCCTGGATGAAGCAGCAAGGTCTGCATCAGGTAAGTGTGCACCCAGGCACTTAAACACATATCCTCTTCTATGAGCCTGGTGCCTAAGGCGCCAGGACTGGGGTCCGCTATGAGCCTGGCGCCTAAGACGCCAGGACTGAGTCCAAAGGGCCCCGACTTGGGCCCGCTGAGACTTCCCTCGGGAAAATGATGTCTGCCTCTGGGGTTGCTGGGCCCGGCCTGGCTCCTTAGAGGTAGGCATCATGACAGTACCCCCCCTCAAGGCCCCTCCCAAGGTCTTTTCCTCTGGGGGTTTTGGTTTGTGCGGGAATCTTCGATGGAATCTTTGAATTAATCGTGGTGCATGAACATAGTTACTGGGTTCCCAAGATCTTTCCTGAGGTCCATATCCTTTCCAATCAACAAGATAGAAGAGTTTCGACTTAACTATCTTGGAATCTAAAATGTCTTTCACTTCGAATTCTAATTCTCCATCAATTTGGACAGGGCCTGGGGGCTCAGACAGTCTGGTTCCAGGTTGTACTGGTTTTAGAAGAGATGCGTGAAAAACGGGATGAATCCGCATGTTGGATGGTAAATCGAGTTTAAAGGCCACTGGGTTGATAATAGCTTTGATGGGATAAGGCCCAATGAATCTGGGATTAAAAGTTCGCTGACCCTTGAGGGGTAGATGTTTAGTTGCTAGCCATACCTGATCTCCTACTTGGTAAGGAGGAGTTTTACTTCGGTGCAAATCAGCGTTTTCTTTATACTTTTTCTTGGCTTGCTGTAAGTGGGTTGTAGCTTCTTTGAAGGCTTGGGTTATTGTGGAATGTAGGTGATTTACTGCAGGCATCTCCAGGGTCAGAGGTGGATCTAGGTCAGAGGTCCGAGGATGGTGACCATACAGGGTATAAAAAGGAGTCTGTCCGGTTCCAGAATGCACTGAATTGTTGTATGCATATTCTGCAATCCAAAGGATGTCCTTCCAATTCAACTCGGATTGGTGTAACATGCACCGCAGATATTGCTCGAGAGTCTGATTCGTTCTCTCGGTTTGTCCGTCGGTCTGGGGGTGGTGGCTGGTGGATAACCGCACGTCTATTTGTGCTAGTTGGCAACATTTCTTCCAAAAGTGGGAGATAAATTGACTTCCACGGTCTGAGACTAATATGGAAGGGAAACCATGTAACCGCACTATATTTTCCATAAATTCCTTGGCCAAGGTGGAAGCTGACGGCAATCCTTTTAAAGGGATAAAATGGGCCATTTTGGAGAATAGATCCACTATTACGAGAATCGTGTTGTAACCACCACAAGGAGGCAGGTCAGTTACAAAGTCCATTGACAAGGTGTGCCAAGGTGCTGGTGGAATGTCCAAAGGTTGAAGTAGGCCGGCTGGCCTTTTCTTTTGACTCTTATTTTGGGCACAGATTCCGCAAGACAACACAAATGACTTTATGTCTTTTCTCCAAGAAGGCCACCAGAAGTGGCGTTTGATCTTTTCTTCTGTTTTCGCGATACCAGGGTGTCCTTCCATTAATGATTCATGATGACGGGTAATGACAAGTTCCTGCAATTCTTTACTTGGCAGAAATAACCGCTCTTGGAAGTAGGGTAAATCATCCTTAACGGTGTAGTGAGGACCCTTTTGACTCCATTCCAGTAAGGCAGAAGAGTCAAAAAGCTGTTTTACTTGAGCTTGGATGTCCTCAATGGTTTGCAATGAAGTCAAGCCCAGAATTCTTTGTTCCGGTATGATTGGCACAGGTTCTAAACTCGAATTGGGTTCTTCCATGCCTATCCGGGATAAGGCATCTGCCTTACCATTCTTGCAGCCAGGGCGATAGGTAATTACAAAATCAAATTCCGCAAAGAATAAAGCCCATCGGAGTTGTCGCGAAGATTGAGCTTTGGCCGTCTTTAAATACTGCAAATTTCTGTGGTCCGTAATTACGGTGATGGTGTGTCTTGCACCGAGAAGATAGTGACGCCAAGCCTTGAAAGCTGATTTAATAGCCAGTAGTTCTTTGTCGGTAATTGCGTAATTGAGTTCAGGTGGAGAGAATTTTCTGGACCAAAAGGCTACAGGGTGTAGTTGGTTAGTTTCTGGGTCTCTTTGCGACAGGACAGCTCCCATGGCCGAACTGGATGCATCGGTTTCCACGATGTAAGGGAGATCTGGGCGCGGGTGCTTCAATACAGGTGCAGAGGTGAATTTGGTTTTCAGGTCCTGAAAGGCTTGTTCAGCCTCAAGAGTCCATTCAAAGCGTTTATTTTTCTTTAGGAGAGCTGTGATGGGTTGAACAGTTCGAGAAAATTCCGGGATGAACCTTCGATAGAAATTGGCAAAGCCAAGCATGCTTTGCACTCCCTTCACAGAGCTAGGAGATGGCCATTTGAGAATGGCGTCCACTTTCCGCGAGTCCATTCGGATTCCTTGAGGTGTCAGGATGAATCCGAGAAACTCCACTTCTGTGGTATGAAAAACGCATTTTTCGAGCTTGGCAAATAATTTGTGCTGGCGCAATTTCTCAAGAACTGCCCTAACATGGTTTCTGTGATCAGATTCTGAGGAGGAATACACCAGGATGTCGTCAATATAAACGATGACACAAACATCGATAAGTTCCCGAAGAACATCATTCATGAAGTACTGAAAGGCGGCAGGTGCGTTGCACAAACCGAAGGGCATTACTTGATATTCGAAGAGCCCAAATTTGGTGCGGAATGCAGTCTTCCACTCGTCGCCCTCTTTTATACGTACCAGGTGGTAAGCTCCTCGGAGATCTAGCTTGGTGTACACACGAGCATCTTTTACTTGGTCGATAAACTCAGGTATCAGGGCAAAGGGTAACGATTCTTAATCGTTATCTGATTTAGGGCGCGGTAGTCAATACAGGCCCTAAGGTCTCCTTCCTTTTTAGGTACGAAGAACAAAGCGGAAGAGACTGGTGACTTTGATGGGCGAATGAAACCATTGGCCAGGTATTGATCCAAATAATGGCGCAAATGCAGGTTCTCAGGTTCAGTAAGAGCATAAATCCTACTACAAGGTAGTTGTGCATTGGGTACCAAGTCGATTTGGCAATCGTAAGATCGATGGGGAGGTAAGGTGTTAGCCTGCTCTTTCTGAAAAACGTCTTGGAATTCTTGGTATTCAGATGGTAGTTGTACAGGGGTGGAAGTTACAGAGGCTAGACCCATAGCTGGATTCCTTGGGTAACAGGTTGGTTCACAATCAGGAAAAGTTATCTTCTTTGCTCGCCAGTCTATTCTCGGATTATGTGTTTCTAACCAAGGGATTCCAAGAAGTACTTGAAATTGTGGGGCCTTGATCACATCAAACACGATTGCTTCCCGATGTCCGTCCTGACCCACCAGAGTGATTTCAACTGTGGAATGCGTTACAGGCCCTGAGGCTATTTCGGTTCCATCAACTGAAGTAATTACATCTTGGGTTACTTTCGGGCGGAGAGGAAGCTTAATCCTGGAAGCCAATTCACGGTCTATGTAATTTCCAATAGCTCCACTGTCTATGTATGCTTTTATAGCATGCAACTGCTGAGGCTGTTTTGGGTTCACAAGCACCATTGGCATGACAAAATCCGAGGTCAAAGAGTTTGTTTTCAAGCTCGGCAAGCGGACCCCTACGCTTGTCGGGCTAGGTTGTTTCCCGAACCAGGTGTCAATAACTCGTTATCAGTGGCTCCAACCACCTTCTTGGGTGGTTTAACTGGACAACTTTGAAGAAAGTGACCGGAAGTTCCGCAATACAGACAAAGTTGCATTTGTCGCCTTCTCTCTCGTTCCTTCTGCGTTAATGGTCCTTTAACACTGCCAATTTGCATAGGTTCGGAAACGTCAGTACTCTTGGAGTTAACGTGGGTCTTGATAGGTACTCTGGTTTCATACTTGAGCCGATCTGCTTTTCTATTTTGAAGTCTGTGATCAAGTTGAACCACTAAGTCTATGTAGTCTGCGCAGGCCTGGGGTGGATCTACTATCTGAGCTATAACATCTTTAAGCTCTCCGCGCAGGCCTCGATGAAACAATGTGATCCTTTTATTTTCAGGCCATCCGGTTTCCACAACTAGTCTATTAAAGGTGGCGATATAGGACAAAAGATCCTGATTACCTTGTCGTAAGGACAGCAGTTCGTTGTCAAGGGCCTGTCCCTGCGAGTGTCGAGCGAACAATCTTTCCATGCTGGCCTGGAAGCCCTGGAAATCCCGGAGAATGGGATCATCCTGATTTACCAATGGAATATACCAATCGGCAGCACAGCCACTGAGGTAAGATAGTACAAAGGCTACTTTGGTCTGGTCGTTGGGGAAGGCCCCGGGCCTGCATAAAAAGTGTAAACGGCATTGGTTCATAAAAACGGCATATTTCTTGGGATCCCCCGCAAAACGTTCCGGCGGGGCCAAAGGCATGTGTCCAGGTAGATTGATTTGTACCGGGTTATTCGAACCCATTGTTGTAGAAATATCTCCGGAAACAGGTAAAGGAGTGTGCTCTGCCTGGCCCTGCAATAACCTTTTGGCCAGATCATCAGTTCTTTCCTTGGATAGGATTAGTTCCCTTCTGAGAGCATTAGTCTCCTGGCGGGCTGAGTGCACTTCTGCCCGTAATTCCCCTAAAAGATGGGCCAGCTGATCTGTCTCAGAAGTCTCCATAGCGCCCAGGTGGGAAATTGTGGTAAGGCTTCGCGTTCTGTAACGCTCACCTGGTTCCCACGGAGGCGCGGCGTCGAAGGCGCAGAACTCTGAAGATGGACAGGAAGGGCCCCTCTATTCTGGCTTCCCTGGCTCGTTGGATACCCTCCTGTGCGTGAAAAGGGAGTATTACCAACTGTGGAACAATGCTCAAGCCTCCCACTCCCTTCCAACCCTCCACGATACCTCCTCCACGATTCCCTGTGAAGCCTCACCTTAGGGTTTGGAAGGATGAGCTCTCCATCCTGCTTCTGATGCAGGGGCGCGTTGAAACCCAGTTACTTCACTGGATTGAGGATTGATGGGAGTTCAGGTAAGCTTGACTGTTCAGGTAAGGCGCTGTAAAAGTTCTGTTCAAAAGTTCAAGCTTAATAATAATGTTCGTTGTCTAATTGCAGCAAGCGCTAATGCTTATGTCTTTTTCCCCTTAGGGGCCGGGGTTCGGAGTGCCGGAGATATGGCGCCGACCCGAAGTGAAACAGTTCTGGATGAGCGCTCAGGTAATGTCTTTGCATTCGCTCATTCAATGTCTTTGTCTTTTTTCCCCATAGGGGCCGGGGTCCGGAGATGCCAGGAAGCGGCAGGACCCGAAATGCAGTGGGAATAATCCAACAGGTAAGACTTAAAAGGAAACTGAGCTTTCCTTATTCCTTTTCTCCCTCTCACCTTTGTTCTTGTCTTTTTTCCTCTAGGCGCCGGGGCGTAGCTGAATCCGGAAGATCGCTGCTGAAGATGGAAGCGCCTGGCAAAGGTGAGTAAAATGCAGCGCTGCAGCGATCGAAACGAAATGCCTTTAAAATGATGTCTTCCTTTTCAGGGCCGTTGGAGAAATGACTCCGGGATGCAGATTTAGCAAGTAAGGGCTTTTCTTCTCCTATTCTCTTCCTTTCTCCCCTTGCAGGTGTTCCAGGGTGCTGGCAGGCGTGGCTGAAGTCAGGATGCAGGAGCTGACACGGTGAGCGTCCAGCTGCTAGGTGCAGAACAACGCGAAGCATGTGTGGCTGTTCGGGTGGGGTTTAAATAGCCTTGGAAGAAGTTCCTGGTATGTATCCTTCCACCAATCAGGTATGTATCCTTCCCCGACCACACCCGGGTGGTGAAGTAGTCCTACAGGTTAAGTAGTCCCATTCAGGCCTCAAGAGGGCCTGGATGAAGCAGCAAGGTCTGCATCAGGTAAGTGTGCACCCAGGCACTTAAACACATATCCTCTTCTATGAGCCTGGTGCCTAAGGCGCCAGGACTGGGGTCCGCTATGAGCCTGGCGCCTAAGGCGCCAGGACTGAGTCCAAAGGGCCCCGACTTGGGCCCGCTGAGACTTCCCTGGGGAAAATGATGTCTGCCTCTGGGGTTGCTGGGCCCGGCCTGGCTCCTTAGAGGTAGGCATCATGACACTGTGCCAGTCTCTATTGCTGTATCCTCTAAAGATCTTCAGTCTACAATTCTGTTTTCCTGCACACCCACCTTACGTACTGATGTACCTTGCGAGTCGTTTGGTAGGGTTGTGAAGAACAATCACCCCTTTGCATTTTCTGATCGAAGTACTACACTGAAGGAATATAAAACCTTTACCTGGGCATTGATTTTGACTTTAGTGCTTCAACCCGTACTCTTCCTACTGCTTGAAAGACACAATGGACTATGGGCCTCATCACAAGTTGGGCTGTATTCCGGGCTGTAATACCGCCGACTGTAATAGCCCTAGCACCGACCGGTCCAGTTGTATTACCGCCGGATCACGAGTTGGTTGTTAACGGTAAATCCCCATTCGCAATTGGGCCATTGGATTCAATGGGGTATTTTCAGCGCTAATTATGCGGGCTAATACAGCTGGCGGTAATACAGCCGAAAACAGGGGATTTTCACCTCCAGAGAAAGGCTGGAGGTAAAACAGTCCATTTAGCGCCCAACTCGTGATAGGGCCAGCCCTTAAATGCGGCTGTAATACCGTTACCACCGCATTTAAGGGCTACAGCCCAACTCGTGATGAGGCCCTATGTCTTCTTTTGGGGCACCAGGTGGAGCCCTGCGAGGGGGGCATACTGTCACGATTCTGCTCGCCTGCCTCCCAGCACCTTTACATGCGCCTATTCCTTTATTTCCTTGTTTTACCGCTGCAGTTTTGGACTGATCTAATTGCATGTTCCATTCCGGATTTTGGATTAAACCAGCAGATGCATTCTGGGACATGTAAGCTGTCCAAAAGGCAGAGGGCTGGAGGAGGCATATTAAATACATTTGTTTGCAGCAAGCTACTAAGAGCTGCAGAGAGCCTGATTGCATTCACCTGTTCCAAGCTACTGCAGACTCGGCTGCAGAGAGCTGGAGAGCACTTGATTAGAATCCACTGCTGCTACTGCTGCAGGCTACTGAAGCCAGGGCTGGACTTAATTGAACACAGCTGCCAGAGTCTGCAATCAGCTCCACCCTGCTGGCCTGCTGGCTGGGAGGGCCTTTATAAGCTCACTCTGAACAGGGAGTTTGTGCTGGTGCTCCTGTTACCAGTTTTTGACCTTTCCTGGATTTCCTCTTTTGGCCTTTTGATTCCTGTTGCTGTTGATGCTTGCAGCTCCCTCTCCATTCTGCTGCAGCCTTTTGCCCTGTTCCTTTGGGCTTCCACCTGATGGCTCTGCCACACTCTGCTGCCTTCCGCCCTGCTCCTCTGGGCTCCCGCCTGACGGCTTTGCCGCACTCCGCTGCTTTCCGCCCTGCTCCTCTGGGCTCCCACCTGACGGCTCTGCCGTACTCTGCTGCCTTCCGACCTGCTCCTCTGGGCTCCCACCTGACGGCTCTGCCATACTCCGCTGCCTTCCGCCCTGCTCCTCTGGGCTCCCACCTGACGGCTCTGCTGTACTCCGCTGCCTTCCGCCCTGCTCCTCTGGGCTCCCACCTGATGGCTCTGCCGTACTCCGCTGCCTTCCGCCCTGCTCCTCTGGGCTCCCACCTGGTGGCTCTGTCACACTCCGCTGCCTTACGCCCTGCTCCTTTGGGCTCCCGCCTGACGGCTCTACCGCACTCCACTACCTTCTGCCATTCTCCTATGGGCTTCCTTGCCTGGCAGCCTTGCCACACTCCTCTGCCTTCTGCTCTGTTCCTCTGGGCTCCTTGCCTTGCTTCCTGCCTGTTCCAACTTCTGATATACTATCCTGTCCTGTACCTGGTTATTTCTTTCAACACTGCTTTCTACTTGTATACATCTTGGTCCACTGTGGTGGCTCCACTTGAATCCATTTACAGTGTGACCCTGGGTTGGTCTCCGTTCAGATCAGATAAGGGAAGACTTCTGTTGCCTTCACGTAGTCCGTTGAAGTCGTACCTGCCTCAGTATATGGTCTTTCAGTTTTACCCTTGCACTGAGTACAACAGTTTCCCCGGCACGCCCAAGACATGACGTTGCTGTATGACTGTTGTTAAGAGTAATCTGCTGGTACCTATCCCAAGGGCTTTCCTTAATCCCTGGAGACCCCTTATCATATTCCAGTACACCCTTATTTCTGATCAATCCGTGTTGCCCAGTGTACTTGCTTGTCTTTGCCTTTTCTCTGTCTCTTTGTTTACAGCCTGCTCCTGCAGTTCCTGTGAATTCCTGTTTCAACTAACAGCTTGGTATGTACCTTTAATCTGTTATTTGCTAGCATTGTCTCCGGAATCTCCCTTCTATCTACTTACATACAGGGAGAGACAGCCTCTGCCTTGGGCTCTCCGCCTAGACTTCTGAGACCTTCTGATGCAACACTATTTGGTCGACGCATGGTGCAGGGCATACCCGGGTCAGGGCGGATATACCTTCTTCTCGCCCCCACACTATACCTACACAATATAATTAATATCCGAGGAGGTGAAAGGGGAGGTTGAACAACCAAGGGTTGAGGCAATAACATGGTCAGACCATGAATTCCTGATAGCGGACTGGTCACTGCCCGTCTCCCCGAGAACATCACGATGGAGGTGCAACGACACACTCCTCAGGAACCCGATATTTTGGGAATTCATGAGGAAGGAAATGACGGCCTTCTTTGAGATAAAGGATAATGGGGAGATAGACATGGCAGTGGTGTGGGAGGCGGCGAAAGCCACCTTTAGGGGCCTCCTGATAGCCGAAGGTTCAAGGCGTAAGCGCGAAAGGGGCCTAATTGAAAACAAAGTCTGCACAGAACTTAAGGCCTTAAGAGCTAGGCTGGGCGCGCCTGGGGATGACCGAGAGGCTCTCTTGGTGGAGATGCAGGGCAAAAGGCAGGCATTGGACACGGTCCTCATAGGGGAAGTCAAAAAGAAAGTGTGATACACCAAACACAGGTACTATGAAAAGGGGGATAGGGTGGGGACCCTCCTGGCGCATAGGGCTCGGGGATGTAGAGTGGAGAGAGAGGTGGGCCTCCTCAGGGACGAGGAAGGAGGGATCCGCAAAGATCGGGAGGAGATATCAGAAGGATTCGCTGACTTCTATAGCAAACTATATTCCAGGCCAGAAGGCGAGTCACTGGAGGACATCCGGACTTACCTGGCCGAGTCCCCCCTGCCCCGACTGACTGACCGCGGCAGACTTTTATAAACAATGCCAATCAACCCTGGTAAAGCCGCTGACCAAATTATTTAACCAAATTAGAGATCGGGACTCGATTCCTCATACATTCCTACAGGCCCTAATCACTGTAATACCTAAACCAGGCAAGGACCAGGCAGATTGTGGGTCATATAGACCCATCTCGCTCTTAAATCTAGACGCCAAAATCTTTGCCAGAATCCTGGCGACCAGATTGGAGGGTTGCCTCCCCCGCTTAATACTCGCTGACCAGGCGGGATTTATTTTAAATAGACAGGGCTTCGATAATATGCGGAAAACCCTTCATGTTCTCAATTCAAGGGTGGTGCGGGAGGAGGGCGCACTCTTGTTGGCCCTCGATGCGGAGAAGGCCTTCTATAGGGTCAGATGGACCTTCATGGGGGAGGTTTTCTCAGCCCTGGGGATGGGGCCGAGGTAGTTGGGATGGATGTCCGCTCTATATTCTTCTCCCTCAGCTATGGTGGTTGCTAATGCGACGGAATCAAGGACGTTCCCTCTGGAGCGAGGCACGAGGCAGGAATGGCCATTGTCCCCCTGTTAGGCAGAAACCTGTGCAGTTCCCTCTGGGATCACTGGAAAAGATTTAGGACTACAGGTGTTTGGCAGTAAACCCACTTGGTAGCAGTCTGTACCACACAGATTCACTTAGTAGCTGTGGCTGAGCAGTCAGACTTCCCTCAAGAAGAGTTAGGCAGTATACAGAGTAGTCACGATAGGTCAAAAGAACACAGTAGAACAAGTCAACACTGACCAGAGCTTGGTGTAAAAGAGATATAATTATTTATTTAAAACCACATCTAGAAAAACACACAGGCACTAATAGTAAGCAATTCAAAAACACGGTCACTAAAAGATATACACTCCCTTAAAAGAATATTTAGACAAGTCTTAAGTAAAGCCCCACTTATTTTCAGACAGCAGTGAGCGCTTAACGTAGATGGCACTCTAATAATTTGTTTTTAAAAAAGGGAGAGAAAAGCAGAGAATCAAATGTAACAGATCCCAACACTTTTTCACGAACACAACAAGAGAGGAAGGCAAAGTAACACCGTGAATTCAGAGTCAGTAGGTCGGACCCGCTTTAAGAGGGTCAAAACGAAAGGTGTCCAAGGTCACACGGTTGCAGTGCACAAAAGTCTTGTAACGGTTCAAAAAGGAGTTGGACCAAAGAAAGGGACCAGTTAGAGGGTCAAGGCGGCCAGCCCAGTCCAGAAGGTTAAGGAGTTATTATTACCTTGTAGCAATCTTTAGAAAGGGAGGCCTGGCGGACACGGTACCTTAAAGTGGTGAGAATACTCCAGCGGGGGCAGTTGTTCCTGGCAGCGGATGCAAGTCGGTGCTTCGTCCGGGGAAAGAGAGGATCTCGTTGGGGAGGAAGACAGGAGTCTGTTGCACTGCCAGGGAAGAAACCAGCCGCGGAGTTTCTCAGGTACAAGGATCGGTCCGTTGGTTCGCGGTCCAGTGGTAAGTGGCTATACGGCTGCCGGGGTGCTTGGCACGGGCAATTCGACCACAGACCGGTCTGAGGTGCGAAGAGAAGAAGGTAAACTGGTTATGCCCACCAGTCAGGGGAAGAAGCCTCTCCAGCCGGGAGATCTTCTCTGTCGTCGGGAAGTGGTGAGTCGGTTCCGCAGGGCTCCACCGGTGGTGTCCTCGTGGTAGGTCGGCTCAGCTTCTCCCTCGTCGGATTCTCAGGTCCTGTGGCGACTTCTGAAGTTCCAGTCCCCAAAGCCCTGCTTTTATGCAGCATACCCCCATTCACTCAGCCTAGCTGTCAATCAAACATGCTAAGTGGTGAGCCGGCCGGCTCACCACTTGGGTCAATCACACAAGAGTGCGACTTGAGTTACCAGGGTAACTCAGTCCAGGGTACCTAAACCCCCTCCCACACCCCCTGTGGTACCCAGACAGAGTGGCACCACTTTTGGAGGCTTCTGTGGAGAAGCCCGCCAAAAAGTGGAACAAAGGGCTCGACTTGGGTCGGAGTCACAGAAGAGAACACAAACGCCATTTTAGAATCGAGTCCTGGCAAAAACTACCAACCGGCGAATTAATATTAATTAAATAAACCGGCGGTATGTTCGAGGCTATGAGAATTAAATAAATAAAGTAGGTAGCCTCGAACAATGGGAAAATCCCATAGGAATATATTCGCGGTTGAATATAAAAAGTACCAGCCAAAACTCGATCAGGGGGGACGGAGACGTGCCCCCTCGACTAACAGACCCCGGGGCAATCGAATTGCCCCGACCAGTACGTCCACAATATGATGGTTTGTACTGGTGTCTGTTAATAATTTGGGACTAGTAAAGCCAATGGTGACTTTACATGCCCTGGGAGACAGTAGTCAGTCCCAGGGTATGGAGTCTATGGTGGGGGTCACTATGAGACCCCTGTGTTACTGCACAGAGGGTGCTGTGTAACACACATAGTAAAAACACATGAGACCCTATGGAGTAAAGGACCCCATAGCCCATAAAACACATTAACAGTCAAAGGAACACCATAAATCATGTCCAAGAGTGGGAGAAAAAGAGTCTCACTCTTGGCAGGCGAAAAAAACATACTCCAGAAATCCAGCAAAGCTGCTGGGGGACTCACTAGGTTAGGAAATTCAGCCTAAAGAGAGAATTCTCCCTAACACCCCCCTGATAAACGCACTTGTGATGGAACCCTGGGCAATCTCTGTTCGTAAGGATGAGGCCATTAGGGGGGTACCGATTGGGGACACAGAGTGCAAGATCTGCCTATTCGCTGATGATGTGTTACTTTACATCACAAGGCCGTCCCATTCTCCAGGGTCTGAAACGCTATGGGGACCTATCAGGATACAAGGTCAACCTCGGGAAATCGGTGGCATTCATAGGGGGAGGTCTCCCAGACCTAGAGATAAACTACGTGAAAGGGCTTCCCTTTAGACTACAGGAGGAAGGGTTCCGATATCTAGGGGTTCAAGTGACACGCGACCCCGAGGGGTTGTTCCCGGGTAAATTTCCCCCGCTCTGGTCTGAAATTAAAAAAAATATTGAGAGATGGGCAAGATCGGGCCTCTCCTGGATGGCGCGCCTCAACCTTGTGAAAATGGTGATTCTCCCCAAGTTTCTATTTCTCTTCCAAATGCTTCCCATACAGGTCCCTAAGACGTTTTTTACGGAAACAAAGCTAGGTCTCTTGAACTTCCTATGGTCTGGCAAAAAACACAGGATCTCTTATGAGGTACTAACCAGGCTAAAGGAAGACGGCGGGGTGGGTTACACTGACTTGGAGACATATTATAGGGCCGCCCAGGTGAGAGTACTTATTGACCACTTCACCCCAGGTACTGAAAAACAATGGGTGGCTATGGATAACAGAGTCCTCGAACCCGTCACAGTTGAGGAATGGCTCTGGGTCCCCAGAAAGAATATCCCCAGGTGGGTCCTGAACCACCCAGTCCTGAAGGTCTTATGGTCCCTATGGAGGGAGGGAGGTTACTATTGCTGGCTCACGACCTGGCCCTCCCCATTGAGCTGCATCTGAGCCCCCCCTTCATAGACAAAATAGCAGAGCCAGCCCCGTTCCAGAAATGGTTTGAAGCCGGCCTATGCAGGACTGGACATCTTTGGGTGGAGGGCTCCTTTTAACCCTTGAGAGATCTGGAGGAGGCACTGGGAATAGGCACCCTGTCACCATTCCGATACCTTCAACTCAAGGGGGTCCCTACTGAACCTTCGTGGGGTGACACCCTCAGGAGAGATCTAACTGATTTCGAGAGACTCCTCATCTCCTCCCGTGGTTCCAAAGGGGTGATATCTCGCCTTTATAAACTCTTTTTGTTCTCCGCCCCGAGAAACCCACCATCAGCTCGCTTGCAATGGGGTAGGGACCTAGGGACCTAGGTGATGATATATGTGATGAAAGATGGTTAAAAATGTGCAGACGGGCCAACCGCTCCACGGCCTCGTTACAATTCCGGCATCAGGCTCTTAAGGTTATACACAGGTGGCACTACCCCCCAACAAAGGATAGCCAGAATCAGACCGGGGTATGACCCACACTGCTGGAAGTGTAAGAAGGTAAAGGGGGATTACATGCAAATGTGGTGGAGGTGCCCGAAGGTCCAGATATATTGGGGAGAGGTGATATCCTGGATCAAGGGGATTGATGGAGTGGAGAGGTCCCTGTGCCCCTGGCTCCTCCTCTTGATATAGGGGACAACCATGAGGAATCTCAGGGTCACATGTTGCAGGTTGAAGGTTGAAGGGTCACATCCTTCGAGATCGACCAGGGCCTCTCCAGAAGCTTAGCCGGGTTCTCGGATTTTCTCTTCCCCGAGCCAGAGCGTTGGTTGGCTCGAGGTTGGTGGTGTCGGTGAAGGTGCTGAAAGGGGCCCCTAGGGGTCCCTAACGTCTATGGAAACAAGGCGAGTCACCACACACAATAGATACGCCAGACACGAGGTTGTATTCCCAAAGCTAGGGTTTATTGCAAAGCAAAAGTCTCAGTTGGCCAACTCTGTCTCACGCCCCGCGACGTGTATCTCTAGACCTCGAGGGACGCAAGAGAGTGAATTACGTACATCAGTTACATATATACAAAATGCATATCAAACAATCAGCAATGACATGTTTAACACCCCCCTTTTATTGGGTTCCTTTGAACTTGGTGTGATGATGGACATCTCCGACAACTATGACACCTTCAAACATCTATTCTAGTAACAATTTGCAATTTGTGAGTGCGGAGGCATCTTTCAGTTGTTGAATAGAACACAGCGCTTCTGTTCTTGGAAGCGAGCTACATACGGGGGGAAGAGTTACATTCCAAACCTTGCTATCTATTAGGTGCTATTCGTGTCCTGGGAGCCGGCATGCTCTAGCGGGCTCAGCAAAGGGGGGCCGTAAGAAAAGCATAATTCTTAGTCTAACATATTCTACCATATAACGAGACTGGCTGGCAGCTGCAAAATGATTAAATGCCCTGCAGCTCTGCTTCTAGGCTACATTCGGGAGGGAGCAGGGCATTCTTCCTGGCGCTGCCTACGTTTGTGTTTCAACAAACTCTTGTTATCCTCACGGCCCTGCGGCCTTGTCCTTTTTACGTAAAGATAACAATGTTTTACAGTCAAGCAGTGTAAGCGGAAAACATACTGCGAAGCAATAGGAACAGAAAGCAATGAGCAATGGTTAGAAAACAAAATGGCGATTCTTGTTACATCAAAATGGCCGTTCATTGGCAAACTCGAAAACCTATATTCTGTCATATCTTGCATGAGACGGTTGGCCCACCGCCACCAAAATACATTTGCGGTCACAAAGTAGAGGTATCCATTTTTCTAGACTGACAAACCCTCCTTTGGCCGTATGCCAAACGTCTCATATATTTATTGAAACCTCCTCTAGTGATGATGAGTCTGAAGTACTTATGTCTCAATTTTGCATGCTATCGTAAACATCATCGTCTTCATCAATATCTATTGCCATGAACTCTTTTACTGCTCTCATCTCATTTGGGTCTTGGTCAGTTCGACCATGAGGTTGTTTTTTCTTTGTCATCATATGCATACATCCTTCCGTACATCCCTCAGTTACCTCAGCGCAAACTATGGGTAGACAATGTATGTAACAACAGAATGTTAGCAATATTCCAAACACCACTACTAATATTGATATCAACTTCCATCCACAAGAACGTAGTATTCCCCAAAACCAAGATCCTATTCCCCAGCTTCCTTCTCCAGTTGGGAGTTCAGAGCTTAGGACATGCATTTTCTTTATTGCTTCAAAGATCGTAGGGGAATAGTCATCGACATAAACGCAACACGCTGATCCCACTATTTTGCAAATTCCCCCACGATCAACCAGGATCACATCGAGAGCCATTCTATTTTGCAGCGTCATTAACCTGATTCCACTTTCTTCCAACGTCATGTTAAATAGTATATCTGTTGTTGTGTTTATGGTATTTTTTAGGATTCTGGACCGCTGCCTTATATTATAGGAGTTCACTATCTGCCCTAAGAATGGAATGAATGATTTTGCTACATCAGTTGCTATTAAAACACCCTTGTCAGTCCTTCTGACTCTAGTTCTGGATAGTCTGGCCATGTCTGCTGTTTCTTAGAGGAATACTCCTGGGAACAGTAGACCTAGGTAACATGCACCTCCCCAGTTTCTGGGCAACCAAGGATATGCTTTATTTATTTATTTATTTATTTATTTATTACATTTACATAGCGCGCAGGCAGCCCAGGGGTATTGTGGCACTGTAACTTGTAAGGAGACTTAGTTACAATGGGTGCAGGTTGTGCCTTGGGTTACAGTGAGGCAGTGACCTGTGATCAGATATCGGTGGTATCATACCAAGTAATACATCATACATCAGACATTTATGAGGGCAAGGCCATATGGTGTTTGTTAGGTGAACAGAGTAGTTTTCAAGGCTTTACGAAAAGCAGTCAGTGAGGGTTCAGAGCGCAGGGAGCTAGGGAGGGTGTTCCAGTGCAAGGCAGCGAGGTACGGGAAGCTGGAGCCCCCTGCTCTGGCTCTTTTTACCCTAGGTACTGAGAGCATATTGGCATAGGGTGACCTAGTGGGTCTAGTGGAGGAGACCGGGTGGATCCTCTGGGATAGGTACATTGGGGCGGCAAGATGGACACATTTGTGGATGATGCTTAGCGTTTTGAATAAGATCCTTTCCTTTATGGGAAAATACAGATATAAAATAAACTGGATCACCTACATATAAAATAAACTGGATCACCTACATATACTGGTTCTATTTCCCATTTCAATACCACTGTATTCATGCATCCAGTATATGTTCCGACTGAAAAAGAGCCTTTCTTTTTTAGATAAAAAGGGACAGTTCTTGGGCTATAATTCACCGTGTAAAATGGGGGGATTGCGTCTTTGTCCCCTTCTGTTCTTACACAAAACGTCATTACAGATGTCTTTTGTGGTAGGCACAATCTATCTCGTCTATTTTGTTGTGTTATCTTTCATGTACTTTTCCTTGTGGGCTCTGGGGCTATTACTTGTGCTTTATGGAAAATGGAACAACTCACAGGCTTCATTATTATCTCCTCAAACTCATTCATGTTGGTTCTGTCTAATTGACCCGTACTACTCTCATTCCATTTCCCATAAAACATTGCACCTAAAGATGCACTACATGCAGAACTTAATGGTAATGGCTGTACATACCACCCTATTCCTTTCCCAGCATGCTGTGGTAAATGGGCACATACCCAGCAATTTGTTTTCTTCAGAATTGCATGTGTCATGTTCATGATCAATAGCAATGTATTATTCCCAAAACCTTCCCTGTGTCTTTCTTCCATTGGGGGCAGGGTATAGGTAATCAACTGAACCGGGCTTTCAGTAGTGGATATATTAATTATTGGTAAAAACATTTCTAATGGGTGTATCACTTCCACATACCATAATATTAGGGCTGTCGATATTGGTGCTACCACGCTCATAAAGCACATTATTATTGTCAGTGCCAGCATACAATTCGTTTTACCATGCTTTTTTCTTAAGCTTACAGTCTTTATAATTGACTCATTCTCAGCAGTGGTGGTGCAGGAGGAGGCCGGAACCAGTCCCGGCATGTTTCTCGTCGTCCTTCTTCTTCCTTATTACAGTTCGTCGTGGATATCTCTCTTCGTTGCGCTTCCTCTGGTGTCAATAAGTTCAACGGAATTGTCACAGTTTAGTTCTGCCTGTCCTTATTAGCCTGGATTTGTTTATTCGTTTTTAGGCAAGATCACTTGTCCTTTCTCATACTGCTCAGGGGACCTTTGATCAGTTATCTTATTGCCTTAGTACCATGTGCGCCCAGCTTGTCCGTTCTGGTTCCTGACACATGTACTTTTAATCAGTTATCTCATTACGTTAGTACCATGTGCGCCCAGCTTGTCCGCTCTGGTTCCTGACACATGTACTTTTATGATCGCACCGAGGAGCCGCGAGTCTTGAATTGTCCGACTTGCACAATTCTCACGCTTCTCTCCTCTACACCTCTAGTTCCTTCTCCGTCCATGAGCTGAACCAGAAGTTGACATAAACATCAAAAAAGAACTGCGGATCACTTTGTCTTTCGAGGCCGCAAGTTGTGCCTTACTCCTGGTATCGTGTGATCCGTGAAGAGTGCCGGTGCACTTCCAGATTCAGGCTCAAATTCAGCCTGTGGCGCTACTGCAGGTGCTGGTGAGCGTAGCGCCAATGATGCAGCGCCGTTCTTTGGCGTGTTGGCAAGTGCTGGTGGGCGCCAAAGGGGTACATGATTTGTTTCTGCTGGTATTTGCAAGGCAGATTTTGTGTCGGTCAGCAGTGATGTCGATTCTGCTGGGCAACGTTGGGGCACTCTTTGCCCTTCCTCCTCTTTGGCAATCGTCTCAGGCTTTGTTTTGAGTTTCAGTTCTCGTTTTGGCAGATTTCGTGGCTGTTTACTGGCAACATTTTCTTCCGTTACTGCGACCGCTGTCTCTTTCCGGTCATCAGTGTCAGGCAAGTCTTTCAGTGAAGTTGGAATCTTCTTGGCATGGGTGGCATGGATCCACGACTTCCTTCCATCCACCCGTATTGCCATCTGCGTCGCCAAGAGTACTTGATAAGGCCCGCGCCACCTGGGTGCTAATGATGACTTTCTTTCAAAAAATTTTAGCAGCACCCAGTCGCCTGGCTCCGCGCGTGCCCCGCACCGGTGTATCTCACTGGTAATGCCTCCTGCACCTGCTGATGAATCAAACGCAATTTCTGCATTAAAAGGCCACAATAAGTACTAAGCACAGGATGTTCTACCACACTAAGTCGTTTTGGCTGTGGTGCGCACCGTACATTTGCCGGCCTCCCCATTACGATCTCGTACGGGGAGAGCCCAGTTTTAGCCTGTACAGACGTACGCATGCATAATAGTGCTATTGGTAATGCAAGCACCCAACTCAGCTTGCTTCCCGCACAAATCTTGCTAATCTTTGATTTAAGAATCCCGTTGTGCCTCTCCACAAGACCAGCAGAACTCGGATGCCTTGAACTATGGAATCTCTTATCAATCTGAAGACCAGCACATATCTGTAATACCACTGCGCCCACAAAATGTGGTCCGTTATCGGACCATAGGACACGGGGCAAGCCAAATCTGGAAAAGTACTCCTTAAGCATTACTTTTGCCGTGCTCATTGCTGTGCAGTCCTTCAAGGGATATGCCTCCACCCACTTACTGAATGCACAGATCACCACCAAGACGTATTTTAAGTTTTGGCATCCCTCCATCTCTATGAAATCAAAATGGATCACCTCAAATGGCATAGAGGGCGGGCCAAAACTGCCTGTTGGAGTCACTGTTCCCTTTTCTACATTGTGTTGCAAACATGTGATACAGTTCTGCACCAACCTCTCTGCATTCTTTTTTATGTTTACATTCTGCCATACTGTAGAAAGCTGCTGTATTATCTTTTTCACACAGATGTGAGTAGGGCTGTGGGCCATTGTGACCATTGCAGTCACATACGAATTTGGCAACATCCGGTTTCTAGTTCCCTTGTCCACCCAACAACCCTCCAGATCCAACTTAGCAGATCCCTCTGCCCACCCCTGTATTTCATCGGCCGTAGCTTCGGCCTGCATTTCTTTGACAGTGGCAACTCCATTTTCTATCATACAGAGTACTTCCTCTGTCTGAACCGTCATCATTTTGGTATTTAAATCAGTGGCAGTTTGTTTCGCAATTCTGTCTGCAAACGCATTTCCCTCTCCTACTTTGCATGTTACCTTTTTGTGTGCCTCGCATTTCATTATTGCTAGGCGCTTTTTTTTTTTTTTATTTTTATTAAAATTTTTGTTTTTGACGCAAACGCATCTTTACAAAAACACGAATCAGATCTTCCAGTAATTCATTCACTTATGACATTCTATCCAGGATTAAACAGGAATAAGAAACTATTCTTATAGTATTAATCAGAATTACATAATTCTTATAAAAGGACAAAAACACGAGTAACATAACATAATAAACAATACATTACACCAGCAAGGCTAATAAAGGATGATACATTGAGCATAGCATAATGTTACATGAAAATGCCCTCTAATATATAAATTGCTGCTATCAAACGTTTTCAAAGCGTATTAAGTAATCGCAATGCGGATTCAATAATTTTCACTAGGCGAACAGTTGCGATAACAATAGAATTGCAAGAGCCCCTCATACAACAAGACCATATAAGTTCTCTCCCAACTTCTGAATGAGCAGAAGCAAAAGCCTTAAGATTCAGTATTCTCGCTGTTTCGAATAACGGACAAGACAGAAACAGATGTTTTAAGGTTTCAGGGATGTCGTTTTTTTTACAGAATCTGCAAGATGTCTTTACAGTAGCGTTTAGATCTTCTCCCCAGTGTTTTGTGCGTGTACTTGTGTGTACCAGATCTAAACGAAAACGCATATACTCTGTCCTAATTTCAGGACTAGGGCAGAGCAGGAGATATGGTTGACGTGGAATTTGTACATGTCTAAAGGTTGCATATTCTGAAAAAGAGGAGTAAGTTGCAATCTGATCACATGTGATTGCCCAGTCATTCCAGAAAAGACGTTTATGTGCAGTGAGTATTTTATAATCGAGTTCTTGAGAGGTAATATTTATACCAGATAAAATAGTACATATCCGCTTTTGAAAAAGCTTAATTGACTTGGGCTGCAGCGAGTGTAACATTTGATAGAGATCTTCATAGAGAGAGTTTGTCATCGGAAACTGCATCTTTGCAAAGAGTTTAAGAATACGCCAATTGTGTCGCGCTCCAAGAGAGTTTAAGCCCAATTCATGTCTCAGAATAGCATTAGGGAGATATGCCGGCAATCCTAAAGTAGTCTTCCATAGTCTAGCTTGTAATTTATTCAAAAAGGTAGTTAAATCTAAAAGGCAAATGTCAAGGCCATATAAAATGATTGCTTCCACCTTTTTGGTGTAAAATTCGAATAATGGTACTAAAGAAAACATACAGTATTTCCTATATATGATTTTCATTTGATTTTGTAGAGGGATTATTTTTTCACAAAGCGCTTTGTGCCAAAAGGTTGCAGAGGAGTTGTTGGCAAGATTGTATCCTAGATATATAGTGTGTGTTGTCATTTGAAGATGATTAGGTTGATGTGCCAACAGAATTTACGCACCTTTTTCTTCGAGGATAAGACTAGGATGTTTGATTTTACCAAGTTTATCGGCAGGTTGTTTGATACACAAAAGTGGCTGAAGATTTCAAGTTTTTTCTGCAAGCCAGAGTGAGTGCTGTCTAATAACAGCACGTCATCGGCGTATGCTAGCCATGAAAGTTTAATCCCACCCAACCGAACTGGGTTAATTTGTAGCGAGTCCCAAAGATCTTCTATATCCGATAGATAAAGATTGAAGAGGACAGCTGCAAGATTGCAGCCTTGTTTCACTCCAATTGCTGTGGGAATAGCATCCGTCAGCAGTCCACTACTGGAAATACGGACTCTGACAGAAGTTTGATGGTGTAACAATGCAATAAGAGCAACTAGCCCTGGAGGAAATTTTAACCTCAGCATCTTTTCCCAGAGGATACTACGGATCACACAATCAAATGCAGATGAAAGATCTAATGAGGCAATGAAAACAGGACCGGTAGCGGAGGTGTGTGCCCCCGCAGTTAGATGAGCTAATATTGTGGCATTTAGTTGCGTACCTAGATTCTTCCTAAAGCCAGTCTGTGCCTTATTTAGTGTGCCATTTACTGTGATATATTTTTCAACCTCATCTAATAGAAGCAGTGCGAACACCTTAGCCGCAACATCCAATAGTGCAATAGGTCTGAAATTTGATGGTTCTTTTAGGGATCCCTTCTTGTGTAAAAGAATGATGACAGAGGATGTCCAAGACGGAGGAAGCCTCTTAGAGATAAAAATAGTTTGATAGATCTTCAAAAAAATTGATGCCCAGAAGAGTGGGTCATCTTTAATAACACAAGGAGGAAGTCCGTCACGACCTGCACATTTAGAGCTTTTTAGTTTTGAAATCACACAAAGAACATCTTCGGTTGACCACGGACAACGATCTGGAATTTGAAGAATTAAGGTCTTAATATCAACCTCTTTGAATCGTGTGGGTAAGATATACTTTTGGGTGAAAAATGCCACCCAAGAGTTACCATCTAAAGCAGATTCAAAGAGAGACGCGGAGTTGCTATTGATACCTCTGAGCAATTTCCATGTATCACGGACATTCTTGTTACAAATAAATTTCACCATATTTTGATTGCCAGTTAAGTAAAAAGCATAACGTGATGCCTTTATTTTGTGTTTGTATTTCCCTATTAAAGCCTTTTTGGCAATCGCATAGCTAGAAGTGTCCGTAGAAAAGAGTTGCTTTTTCAAGGTTCTTAAAGCACTATTTCTTTCAGATTTTAGTTTAGCTAATCTTTTAGCTAAAATAATTTCTGTATTAGATGTCTTGTAAAGTGTTGTTGATGAGTGCGCAATGTAGGCAAGATGTGAATGTATCATACATAAATTCCATGTTAGAAGGGTTTGATAATTACTATCATTCACAGAGAAGGGCCACCAATCACGATTTACAAGAAATGTTATTTGTCGGCAAGTATGTGAATTCCATCTGATGGATAAAAGATGACGCTCGCTATGAATTAAGGCTAATGGTTGAGACCTATCAAAGGTTACTACTTCGGCAGACAGTGTGGAAAGCAAAATGGCGTAGTCTCCGAGACCAGGGAAGATCATAGTCGTTGGAGAGAGCAACCCTATAAGATCATTTGATGCCACAATGTAGTCAATACAGGAATGGGAGTTGCCCCTCTGCCATGTATCGAGTGATGTAAGCACCTTAGGGTGGATCACATCGAGATCCCAGTGTGACAATAGTTGCACCCATTTTTTCCCATTTGAAGAGGCATTCTTAAAAGAATTGGAAAACGTGTTATGATTATATGGGACTGTTAAATCATATAGGAATGCATTAAAGTCACCACAAATGATGGTCGTAATGTTTGGATGAGTGGAAAATACATCAAACAACAAGTCATTTAATATTTGAATTGCAACATCAATAGGCAGAGAGTTAGGATTCCAGTATAGACAAATTAGCAAAATTCTTTTCCTTTCAGAAAAATCAATGTCAACAATTACAGCCAAACACAGTTGATTAGTAAACCTTTGAATTATATGGAAAATCAACTTGTTATTGAGTAAGAGAGTCAGGCCACCACTTGGGCGACCGGCTAAGGGGAGCAATGCAGCTTTGTGTATAGCAGTAAATCCATCCAATTGAAAATCATAACAGTGCATCGTTTCTTGAATAAAAAAAATTGATGGTAAATCGTCAGCACATGTGTTTTTGATCCAGGAAAGCAAATTATTAAAACCACAACAATTCCAAGATTGAATGTGGAAATGGTTACATTAGGATTTTGAAGTCGAACCCAGAGAGGAGGACAATATAGGGTCCGCTGAGGTTATTGACGGCAAAATCCCTAGTAAACCATTTAAGGCCGATGTTAAAAGAGCTAGGTTGGATATAATTTTTTCATTTTCTGATGTAGAAGATGAAACATTCTCATTTGTGGAATTAATTTGGGATGGCAAGGGGGGCTTGTATTCCAAGAACTGCATCGCTTTTTCTAGTGCTGCAAATGCCTGAAGATTAAGCCCCAGAGAGGAAAGATCTGATTTGTGTTCCCAGATGACCTTTGCAATAATGGGAGACAGAACCTTGCATAACATCCTGTTATTATTGACCAAAGGGAGCTTTATCCATTCGACATCCAAGGAGATTAAATTTCGCAGTGTCGGAATTTTATATAGGGAATTCATCAAAAATGAACGATTAATTGGTATTATTCCATTTATTTGTACATCGCTGGACCAGCCAATTAAAGTTTGGGTTTCTTCCGGGATGTCATTGAACGAACAGAGCTCCCTATCTATTGTGCATGGAATTGAGAAAGGATTTTTAATACACGATTGCAGTTCCTCATTCTTAACTTCGCCCAGATTCTGAGAAGACCTCCTTGCTTCATGGTTAGATGGAATTGGTGTTTCAAAAGCAGAGGCAAAATCTGGCTTCAACGGGGCCTTAGAGGCAAACGATTTTTGCAAAGCACAGATTGGGATTGAAGTCGAGGAGATGGGATCGTTTGGGATAGAAATTTCCTTGACATGCGATCCCAGAGAGGTATGAACCTGGTGCACCGATGCTTGCACAACCGTAGTTTGTGGAACTGCGAGGTAATTACCTTCTTTTAAAGTTTTATTTGTAGTAAGATTGCAAGAAGTTTTTTTGTTCTCTACAGAGGGAAAGAATAAGTTCAGATTAGGTTGAAGCATAGTGCTGCTTACTGATGAAACTTCTATGCAAGGGGCCATATAAAGTTCCTTTTTTGTATCAATTGTTACTTCACTGTCTTGATTCAGATGTGAAGTACCAATAGTTTTTTTTATTTTTTTAGGATGTTTTTTGTTAGACTTCAATTGTAGAGCAAATAGGCTCTCCTCGTTGAGTTGACTAGCATTCAGATGAAGGTCATCATTAGCTAAACATAACGAGGTGGAAGAGATGACAACGCTGGTTGGCACAGCTTCAACACATTCCTGCCGACTATTATTGAGGACCACTGTGGTCGTAGGAGCTTCTTTCATTTTACGTTTATTTCTGCGTTTGAGTGCACGTAGGTATGATTTTTTCATCCTACGAGACACATGGTAGAAATCTGAGGCATTATTTGTAATTTCTGCATTCTCTTGGGCTTCTTCTTCGTCTAATAAATTGGTAAGAGCTGAGGGGCTATGTAGGGAAAATTCCAAAGGATCGGGGATTATCTGTTTGCATGAGTCAGTATGTAGTAATTCGACTGAAAATAGCTTGGAATTATGAAGCAATTGTTCTATTTGACAAATTCTTTCGTGTTGGAGATGAACCACTTCCAATAAATCCAATTGCGAAGTATTTGCATCAGTCGAAGCAGGGTTAGATGAGGTGATAACATTTGCGAAGGATGTCGGTCTACCCTTCAATAAGAAGGATGCGTCTGAGGTTTGTGTGCTTTGGGAAGCACTAGCCTGAGGTAAGATGGTAGGTTGCAAACTCTTCCTTATTAAGTCAGCGCTACGTTCTGCGCAATTGTTATGGAAGGTGTGACAGGCCTCCTGAGCAAGTATATACCCTTCAATTTTGACCAATTGTAGAGAATTGTTCGCAATGGAAGTTTTAATATCTTTTAGCTGAAGATGCGTAAGTTCATGTCCCTTGTCTAACAGATTTAATATACGTGT
This sequence comes from Ambystoma mexicanum, assembly GCF_040938575.1. Taxonomy (NCBI): domain Eukaryota; kingdom Metazoa; phylum Chordata; class Amphibia; order Caudata; family Ambystomatidae; genus Ambystoma; species Ambystoma mexicanum. Next base: position 1,265,196,489 of record NC_090929.1, on the reverse strand, counting down.
AAGAACAGGAAATGTATGTAATTCCTGTTCTAAAAGCTGAGAAGAATTTGTTATTTGAGGAATGGGAGACGATTGAGGATAGGATGCAAAAGAATGAATAGGCGACTCTTGGAGTGGTTGTTTGTTAGGGGAGTCTAGATTGGTTGGGTCATCAAGCAACAATTTCTTCAAAGAGTTGTGCTCAGAAATTAGAGAACTGCCCAAACTCTTTGACACAGAAACACTAGATGTTATTTTCGGTAAAGTGTCGAGATTAACGTACGCAGGAGATGTAACAGTTGGGGTAGGATGAAAATGAACTTGTTCACGCATGCCCCAAGAAGCCGCGGCAGGTGTAGAAGGGCCTAATGAGAGACTAATCCGTCTTTCTAAAGCAGCAATGATTCCTGGGGCAAGCATTGAAGTATCCGAGATGGGAATTAAGATTTTATCAAGCACCCCAGGCGAAGTATCAAGGTTGGACTCCATGTCATTTGCCACCTTTAATGAAAATGGAACATCCTTTTTTGTATCATATGTAGATACATAGGACTGAGAGATCATCTGGGTCTCAATGGAACAAGGAGGCTCACTAGAAACATTAGCAATAATATTCCCATTAACCGTCAGGGGACTAGCTTGAGGGGACAACTGCCCTCCCTCTGAGGGGTCAGAACTTTCCATTTTTACTTTTTGTGGCTTATTAGATAAACGCTTTGCAATAGAGTCTTTCATTCTTTTCCCGTTCCTTAACATACGTGACGAAGTATCCATAGAAAGGGCACATCAACCAATACAGATTACAAAAGTCAACATATAAGTATTTACCTCACTCACAAAAAATAGTACTCCTAGAGATAGAAACAAAGTTGCAGGTGGAATTATTTACCTAAACGAAAGATTCTAAGCATATTCCACTGTAGAGAAACCAGCCACCATGTGATCGAACACCGCTAACAGCCAGCAATCGTTTGCGATACTTCGCAATACTACGCAAAACTTACTTGGTGAGGGGTCGCCCCAAATTCTGTTTTCAGCCCAATAATATCCTTTGGCAACGATGGCTAAATATGCCAACAAAGGTAATGTATGTGCAGCTAAGTGCGCAAAGTGCACCCCGCACTACGAACAGCGAACAGCCAACAGTACTTGACTGTACTTCACAGTGCGCGGCGCAAGTGCGCCAAGGTATGGCTATTTGAAGTCGAGAGGGTGGGCGTTCAGGCAACAGGAAGGGGCGGAGCCACCCTTCACGTAGTACACCCTAAGCAAGTAGAAAAAAACAAAATATTTCAAAAAAAATTGACATGTGCTTTTCATGCAAATGTGAACTTCAGAGGCGTGACTTTGGGCGAGATAATCTGCACACGGTCATAGGGGGTGTGTTTAGGCCAAATAAAGGGCACACAGTCACAGAGAGTGTATTTAAGCCAAGGGCACACAGTCACAAGGGGTGTCTTATAGTCGAGTGATGAACACACAGACAGAAAAGTCACCTCCTACTTCCTCCAGGAAGGGCCAGGCAAATAAAGTGTCCTCTTTAAAGACTTCCTCCAGGCGAAAGTTTTTCGCAGCTCACACGCTGATGTTATCTCCCGAAGGGTCCGTGTGCAGCCACAAAGTAGCGCAGTAATGGCGATTCAAGCAGCCAACAGTACTTGACTGTACTTCACTTTGGAAGCGTGAGTGCAGACAGTAATCGTACAGTCAAAGGGCCATGTTGAATTCTGGCGCCATGTGATGTCAAAAACCCTGTCTCAGCCCAGAGTCGACCAAAGTTATGAACCACTCCAAAAGCATACTGGCTATCAGTATATATATTCACATTCAAATTGTCAGAAATCTTGCAGGCTCTGGTTAATCCTATTATCTCTGCGGCCTGTGCCGAATTGTAGGGAATTCTTTTGCTTTCTACAACGCTCTCTAGGGTAGTGATAGCATATGCGGCAGTTGTCGTGCCATCTGGTCATTTAAAACATCAGCCGTCACAAAATAACTCTCCATCTGGCTCTTTCTGTGGGGTATCACTTAAATCAACTCTCCCCTTGGTTGCTTCCTCAGTGACCATTAAGCAATCATGGGGGGTGATTCATCCTTCCCAATTTCTTTTATGGTTGGTGGCATTAATTCTGCAGGATTCAGAGCGCTACACCTCATAATTTGGATATGGGGCGCGAACAAGATAATCTCATATCTTGTCAATCTAGCAGAGGTGAGGTGTTGCGTCTGTGTCCTATTTAATAGAACGTCTATGGCATGTGGCACCATCAAAATTAAAGTGTGCCCCAATACCATCCCTTCCGTTTGTTTCACTGATGCAGCAGCCGCCGCGACAGATGGCAAACATCGTGGTAGTCCGCGCGCTACAGGTTCCAGCGCAGAAGAAAAATAGCCGCATGGCCTATTTCTTCCACCTTGTTCCTGTGTCAAAACCGCCAATGCACATCCTTCACTTTCAGACACAAATAGTCTAAAAATGTTCTCATAATTTGGCGTACCCAAAACTGGAGCCGAGCATAATGCAGTTTTCAATCCATCAAATGCTTTCCGACATTCCTCATCCCACTGCAAAGGCATAACCACATTTTTTCTAGTCAAATTCGCCCTGACAGTGGTATATCCAGAACCAAGTGGTGGTCTATTGAACACTTCTGCGCTCTGGTATCTACAAGAAAGCGGTGCTCCTCATTCCCGACTCTCATTTCTACGTAGGGTCCTCTCTGATTCACGGGAATAGACACTGGTTTCCGACCCCTGTCCTGGGCTGTCCTATTGGGGAAATAACACATTGTCCGATGTGTAATCATTACTGTTACTGTAATACGTGTTTGGCTGTGTATCGAAAACATTCCCACTCTTTCCTCTATTTCCCCCACTCTGGTTTCCATATTGTTGATTTTGCTGTCCCTGACTCTGGTTTAGGGCATTTTGGTTTTGGCCTTGGTTTTGATTACCTCTGTTATTGTGATGCTGCTGCATACTATTCCTATTTGGTCCATTCGCTCCTGGGTGTCCTCTATGCTGTCCTCTGACCAAACCCATTTCTATTCTGTAGATGCGGACATTGCGCTTGCCAATGTCATTCCTCCTTACAATACGCACACTGATTTGGTCCCACTGTTCCCCCATGCATATTCAAATTACTCCTTCCTTGTGCGTTCCCTCTCCCCACATTATGTCCTACTACTTGCTGCAGTAGTACCTGTGTTCTCAATAGACATTCTTTCAAGTCTGCCCCTATCTGTTTTAGCAACGATAATTCGTGCACCATCTCCTTCTGCCTCGGTGATGGTAACTGCTGCTGTTTATTATGTTGTTATACAAACAAGGAACTGACCATATCCCATCAAAAATATTACTCTTTTTACACACACTGTTTTTTCGTGTGGTGCTCTACGAACAAAGGCTGAAAACTAGTACGCCTATAAAACAATAAATGTTGGACCCAAATGCTCTGGATATCTAATTAATTTGATATCTCAGGCTACCCTGGAGCATCGAGTGTTACTACCTTGGAGCAAAAGAAAATATATAGAAAAAACTGCTGCGATAGCTTAGTGGCTATTTTTAATTGTACAGTTGTTGTTTAACAAATAAACATGATCTCCCAAAGGAGCATTTACAAAAAAATGGTACTTTCAAAAATCGAAACCATGAACATTAAAATGCACAATGAATTACATCAAATACTATGGAACATGCATTCTGGTATTTGACAAGAAATAAACATTTTCAAACAAAAAACCATCCACACAATGTGTGATTGAATCCACAGCCTATATGATGAGTTGAAAAAACAAAAAGAAGAAAATAAAACAACAAAAAGAAAAATCCTAACACATCCTGATTTTGTGTGATAGGGCAAAGCAACCAAATGCGACCCCCACCAGAGTCTGATGTATTGGTGGCCTCGGACAAAGGACCGATTGTAAAGTCCCCAGGGCATGTGTGGTTCCAAACTAATGCCAGAGGTCAGGTCAGCTGTTTATTATGTGACATCTTTTTCCCCTTCCGATGTCTCCCGATATCCTAACTCCTGTACCCAGGTGTAGTAAACATTTCGACATAATCATTATCTAATTCATCTCTAAGTTCAAAAAGTCCATATATATGTTCTCTCACTTCTTCATCCCTCTCCCTACAGCGTGCTAATGCATTCAAATCTAACAATCGCTGCGGTGGTAATTTCCCAATTAACTGTTTCCATTTCTCCACCAAATATTCACCCATGCATTCCAACACTACCTGTCTTTTGTTGCTTCTTCGGAAGTCATACATCGAAGCCAATGTTGCCGTCCCATCATTCCCGTCTATATACATCTCTGCCTGTTGCTGCAATTCCACCTTCCTTTCTTTGCTGATCGCACTGCGAGTTACCCTCGTGCATCCCCGTTGGTCAGTCCCGCCTCTTGCCCCCGGGGGTTTCAACTTCAACCCTGGGAGGAACGGACGGTACCGAGTCTGTGTCTGAGGTGGGAGGTGCGGATCGGACAATGGGAACAGGGAGTGTCTGTTGTGGGCCTGGTTGGCTAATAGGAAGTGTTAAGTGCGCGGTCTGTGGCTGTGGGAGGGCTTGAGCTACCGGAGGGGGAGCTTAGGCTACGGGCGGGGTCTGGGTAGTAACTACTGACGTGTCTGGCCTCACTTCTGATCTTGGGCCTTGTTTTGTATGGGTCGATATATTTTCTATCAATTCATCTGCTATGTGTAATTCCCGTTGTGGATATATCTTTTCTATATTCAACTGGTCTCGCCTACCTGCGCTTCTTAGACTCTCAGTCCACTCCTCCTCTTCTTTGTCTTCCGCTACTTCACCTTTCGATTTATGACTACGCGCATGCTTCGCTCTGCTTTTAAATCGGAGCATTGCTCCCTTTCTCCAGTATTTAATAGTCTCAAATGCTGCAGGATGCGCTTTCTTTCTTATCAACACCCTTTCCAGGTTGTCTATTCTCGCTATCTCAAAACTACCATTAATCGGCCACTGATGGTCTTGTTGCTTTCTGGTTTGCCTATGCCAAGTCTCACAGAATATTATCGCACCCACTCCATACTTCACATACATCTCATACGCCGGCATTCCCCCAGGTGGTACAATTTGGCCATCTTCCAAAGATTGTCTACCACAGCGGAAAAACCCTGCTAAGGTGGACAATACCCCAGGCATGTTTCAACCTTCCCCCTGCTTAATCAACCTTACCTAGGGCGTTTGATTTTGCAAAGTCAACTCTCAACCAATATCAGGATTACTTTGAATCGGGGAATGACTCACCTGATAGATCAAGTCGTCTGTATACTGACGCACCAAATGACGTTGTGTCTGCGTTTCTTGGCTTCCGCCTCGTTTCAGGACCCTCGACTCCTTGTTCTCTAGCCAGGCACATCGATCAGGGATCAGATGTGTGCAGATCTGCAAAGGAGTCTCTCATCACTTTTACAGGGCGCCCCGAACACCTCTTGATCCCGGCTCGATCGTTCCGTCCTCGCCGTTCTCCGCCTTACTCAATTACAACGTTATGCGATGGAACAAGTGGGGGAGGGTCCCTATTCGGTGCCATCTTGAAAGGGGCCCTAGGGGTCCCTAACGTCTATGGAAACAAGGCGAGTCACCACACACGATAGATACGCCAGACACGAGGTTGTATTCCCAAAGCTAGGGTTTATTGCAAAGCAAAAGTCTCAGTTGGGCAACTCGGTCTCACGCCCCGCGACGTGTATCTCTAGGCCTCGAGGGACGCAAGAGAGTGAATTACGTACATCAGTTACATATATACAAAATGCATATGAAAAAATCAGCTATGACATGTTTAACACCCCCCTTTTATTGGGTTCCTTTGAACTTGCTGAGATGATGGACATCTCCGACAACTATGACACCTTCAAACATCTATTCTAGTAACAATTTGGAATTTGTGAGTGCGGAGGCATCTTTCAGTTGTTGAATAGAACACAGCGCTTCTGTTCTTGGAAGCAAGCTACATACGCGGGGGAAGAGTTGCATTCCAAACCTTGCTAACTATTAGGTGCTATTCGTGTCTTGGGAGCCGACACACTCTAGCAGGCTCAGCAAAGGGGGGACGTAAGAAAAGCATAATTCAAGCCTTTAGCTATATTTTTCTAACATATTCTACCATATAACGAGACTGGCTGGCAGCTGCGAAATGATTAAATGCCCTGCAGCTCTGCTTCAAGGCTACATTCGGGAGGGAGCCGGGCATTCTCTTGTTATCCTCACGGCCCTGCGGCCTTGTCCTTTTTACGTACAGACAACAATGTTTTACAGTCGAGCAGTGTAAGCGGAAAATATACTGCGAAGCAAAAGGAACAGAAAGCAATGAGCAATGGTTAGAAAACAAAATGGCGATTCTTGTTACATCAAAATGGCCGTTCATTGGCAAACTCGAAAACCTATATTCTGTCATATCGTGCATGAGGCGGTTGGCCCACGGCCACCAAAATACATTTGCGGTCACAAAGTAGAGGTATCCATTTTTCTAGACTGACAGTGCGACCGGCCTGGCAGTCGAGGAGCCCGACCGTTCGGTGCTCCCGATACCTGCGGTGCTTTGCCTTCTGTTGGGCCCCCGTCACCGGGGCGCCCTCACAGGACTTAGAAGACTGCTCGGACTTCTTCTTCTCACCTACTGGGCTCTTGCCTTCCAGCCAGTTGGAGAGACGGGTCCAACGATCTCTCATAGTCCGATCCGACATGTTCATGCAAAACGCACAGTCCTTCTCCACATGCGTTTTATCCTCGTGGAGGCAGTAAAGGCATTTTGAATGCTCGTCCTCCTTGAACACATTTTGTAGGTTGCATCCAGGGCAGACCCTGAACAGTTTGCCAGGAGTCGAGCTTCCCTTCTCCTGGGACATGTTCTTCTCGTCCGCGAGGTAGGCCTCAGAAACTTCTGGAATCCTCCAAGAAGCGTAACTCGATGAAAACTTCACCCTTGAGGGGCGTAGATAAATCCAAAACGGGTCCCCGTTGATTGGAAGTAGAAACGGTGGAGCTTGAGGTTCGATTAAACCGAAAAATTAGATAAATCTCTTTGAAAAAGCTAAAAACGCAGTAAAAGCTCGAGAGCTATAGCACGAGGACTCCCAACACTTGAACGTGCGGTAAAAATCTGAGGATGGCTGCCAGGGACGGGGCTTAGGGAGAGGGCAGTCATTGGCTGGGGGCTTTATGACCCAGAGACCAGTGATTGGTTACTACTAAGAAAGACAGATCAGAAACACATCTGATACTGATTTTTTTCTTTACCGAGGATTCCCAGCCTGACGTCGGGGAATATTCATGAGCATGTGAATCCATGCCAGACCCCATGCTGGAGAAATGGAAAACCTCTCATATGCCGGGGGAGGAGGTATGGGCCACGAAAGTGCGGGCTATTTACGACATGGAGTTCCTCATCCATCTGATCAATGAGTCCAAAACAAACATCGAAGAACTATGGCTCCCCTTCTTTGAAAAATACGGTTGCACGGCTTAGGGGAACGTAGCCACACCAGGGGCCTCGCCCGGATGTGAAATTCCACCACCGATTGGACCAACTGAATGCGGCTCAAGGTTGGGCCCAAAACTCCAGTGTGCAATTAAACTAATCGACAAACATTGTTATGCTCTCCACAAACTCGTTATGCGGAACACGTACAAACGCTCGAACTGGGGACGGGTGGGGGAAGGGATAGGGGGGATGTGTTATAATTGTGATTTGGGGATTGATGTTCCATTATGTTATGCACTGTTATAACGCAAAATCTTAATAAAATTTGATTTTCAAAAAAAAATAATAGACACATTATCAGACTCATTATTTTCCACATTTGCTGGAGAGTCAGGTATTTCAGACCCACTCCCCAGACTTTGGTTCTTTAACAAATTTTCAATTAATTCAGACTTTTTACCTTTGGCAGAGAGATTCCTTTCTCTACACAGATTTTTTAGATAATCCACAGTATAATTAAGGAGGGTCTCCTGACTGTAGCTTTCCATATCAGGCATGATTAATATTGGTTTTTAGTGATGTTAGCCTTGTGGTTAGTTGATTGAAGGTAATAGCAGCACTCTAAGTGTAATTACTATACTTGATCCTCACCACTGTACAGCAGTGTTAGGCAGAATTATATGCAGTGCCCTTTGGGAACACCACACACAATTAAGACTACAAGTGACAGTACAAATTCACCTTTGGTACAAGCCTGTACTACACAGTAAAAGTGGTAGCGATGGCTGAGCAGCCAGACTTATCTCAAGAGCAAGTGAGCAGTATCAATAGTTACACAAAGGACAGCAATTGCTATGATTCAAACAAACACTGACTCAAGGTTTCTGAGTAAAAGAATATACATTTATTTACACATGAGTTGTATGACATTTCACTAAAGTAAAGCAGTTTAAAAATCACACTCTTAATACACCACACCACTCCCAATAGATTCAAGACAATTTAGGCTCACAAATGAAGTGGGAGCAAAATGGCACTCCAGCAATTTAAAAGGGAGGGAAAGACAAAGTTAGACAGATATCGAGCAGCATATTGAGCAGCACCAACAGGTAAGTAAGCAGGGCAATCTAGAAAGAGGAACTACAGTGATGGAATCAAATCAAAAAGTCTTAGGGCCAAAGTCAATAGGACAAAAGACTTTTGCTCAGGATCACACAGTTCAGGGTAGTTTGCGGTTAAGTCTTTGCCAAGAGTTCCGCACGAAGTTGGTCAGCAGAAAAGTTAGTTTAAAGAGTAGAGAAGGACAAACAGATTAGAGAAAGATTTCACACACTTTCACCGTGGCTGGACGAAACGAACAACCGGATTTGCACAGTACCTATAAATGGGGAAGAAGCTGCAACTGAGGTGGACGTTCCTGGCAGGTCCTGCAGGCTCACGGTTCCTGAAGCGACTGTCGGACTGACATGAAGTAGGAAGACTGGAGGGTCCTGCACTGCCCAGGGAAGAAACCAGCAGCAGAGCAAAACAACAAATAAAAGGTGCGCTCCTTAAAACCCAAACAGGGTCCGACATTCCTGGCTATCTGGTTCACTGTAGCTCTGTACAGCAAATTCCACCAGAGGAGGGAGTCCTTGCTTCCAGTTTGGGCGAACTGGTTGGTCCCACCAGCTCAGGGGAAGAAGATACCTGGAAGATCTTCTCTGTCGTTGGAGCTTGAAGATTCGGACCTGCAGCAGGGCTTCACCGGGTGGTTCAGTCCTTGTAGGGGTCTTCTTCTGTCAGCTCCTCGTCGGTTCTTTCCTTCCAGCGGCGACTCTGCATTTCCAGTACCAGGGACATGCTTTTTATGCAGTTTTCCCCCATTCACACAGCCTGGCTGTCAATCACACAGCAGGGTGGCTGTCCCGCCGGGACAGTCACCAGAGCCAATCATATCAGAGTGCGACATGGGTCTCCAAGGAGACCCTGTGCTGGGAGTCCTAAACCCCTCCCTTACATCCTGTCCCCCCCAGAAATACAGGTGCCTAAGGAGGGCTTCTACGTAAAAAAGACGGTGAACAACGGAATCAAACCTGGTTTGGCACGTAGAGTAAAACACGAGAAAGACTTTTACAACAAGAAATGGCGAATAAACCCAGCCGGAACCGAAATAAAACATATATGGTCTAGCGGGTGTAAATATGAGGCTACCAAGATAGCCTAAAACAATACCAAGGTTAGTTAAGATAACCGCGGTAGGGAAAATAGGGTAGTTACCACTGCCACCCGCCAAGTCTTGATGAAAAGGGAGCAAAACAATGCTCCAAGAGAAACAGACAAAAAGGGATAACTAGTAACCCTTTCCAGTACTCTATGTAAGATAGGGTGTACTGGGTCTCTGGGTTTACAGAGGCTAATAAAGTTAATGGCAAATTTATGTGTTCTGGGAGACAGTAGTCAGTCCCAGAAAATGGAGTCTGAGTTGTGAAGTCTAAAAGACAACCCTGTGTCACTGCACTGAAGGTGCTGTGTAACACACAGTAAAAAGATGATGCCTGTGGAGTAGGTGAGGCTCCACAGTCTATGAACACAAAAATGTTAAACACACACAGCAAAACACATCTAAGAGGAGGAAAAAAGGCTCACACTCTTACCAGGTGAAAAAAATGAATCCTAGAAATCCAGCAAAGCTGCTGAGGGCCTCAGTAGGTAAGGGAAATTATCAATGCTGGAGAATTCTCCCTAACCCATATATATCTCTAGCTTTGCTCCAGTCTCTAACACTGATGTGCAACTCTTGTTAGCCAGAGAGCTTACCCTACAGCCACTCCTACTGACCCATTCCAGCGGCTCTTCTTCCTAAGGTTTACCCTCTTCTCATACCATTTCTTGTCTCCTTCTTTAATACTTGTCTCTCCACTTCTGTCTTCCCTACAGTCTTCAACCACGCAACCATCATTCCTATCCTGAAAAAAAAACTACTGCTAATCCTCTTATTGTATCTAACTTCTGCCCCATCTCTCTAAACTTTTAGAGCGTCTTGTGTACGCCCAGATCTCATCCTTTGTTACTGAGCAATCCCACCTTCCTTGCTTTCAGTCTGGTTTTCTTCTTCTTCACTTGACCGAGACTGCTCTGATCTGTTTCCTTAATTCCCTTCTCTCAGCTTGCTATTTCAAACACTCTTCGTTTCTTATTCTCGATCTATCTGCTGCTTTCGACACTGCGGATCATTCTTTCCTCTTGAAATCTCTCTCCTATTTTGGTCTTGGGGACTCTGTTCTTTCTTGATTTGATTTTATTTTATTTGCTTGTATAGCGCACTGAACCCTGAGATAGCTAGGTGCTTGACTTAATATTGAGTTACATACAGGTTATACATAGTACAGTACATTATTATATTTATATTATACAAAATAGGTACACGGATAGAAATACAGGTAGATACATATATAGTACAGTACAAGAGGCATTATTACACTATTTACATGCATATACAAGCAGTGTGTTGTAGTGAAAGAGTAGCTTCAGGAGAGGGTGATCGGAGCGAGGAGTCAGGATTTCACTTTAGAGCGGAAGGCTAGGAAGGAATGTTCATTTCTCAGTGCTGGAGGCAGTGAGTTCCAGGTCTTGGCCGCTAGGACCGGGAAGCTAGATCCGCCTGATCTAAGGCAGTGGGCATATTTGACTCTGGTTGGTCTCGAAGAGGTTTTCCAAGTGAATTTGTCAGTCAAATATTTTGGGGCGGTATTGTTGAGGCATTTGTGGGTGATCATGAGTGTTCTGAAGGTGATTCTGTCTATTATGGGGAGCCAGTTGGCCTTCTGTCTGGCTTGGGTGATGTGGTCAGAGCAAGGGATGTTGAGAGCTGCTCTAAGAGCGTTATTTTGGAGAATTTGGAGCTTGTGGATGGTGCCTAGATAGAGGGAGTTGCAGTAGTACATTTTTTATAGTATTAGGGCTCTGGCCAGTGTGAGACAGCTTGGTGTGGACAGGAAGGGTCTGCAGGCAGTTATTAGTTTAGTCGTATAGGCTGAAGAAGAGGCTGTGGCGTTACTAAGTTACTACGTTACTACGTTTTGAGAGTGATAAGGTGGAATCGAGGTGGACCCCTAGGGTTTTGGCATTTTTGGAGACATTAATGATGTTACCATCTATGTTGAACGAGTTGTAATGTGGGTTGAGTTTATTTAGGCGTTGCCTTGAGCCAATGTGTAGAATCTCGGTTTTGTCGTCATTGAGACACAACCCGTGCTTGGCCATCCCGTCTTGGATTTCATTAAGCCGAGCGGAGTCAGAGTCGTAGGTGCCAGTGAGCTTCGAGAATCTGTGTATCATCAGCGTAATTAGTATATGGGACATTCATGTCATCTAGGAGGTCGAATAACATCTTGGTAAAGATGTTTTAAAAGCGTGGGGGACGCGCAAGAGCCTTGGGGAACTCCACAGGTAATGGGCGAAGAGTCTGCTGATGCCGTGTCTGAGAAGACCCTTGTGGATCTTTCGGATAGGAAAGATTGAATCCATTTGGCTGCATTGGGTGAGAAGGTGGCTGAGGTGGTAAAATGAGAGGTTAAGATGCTGTGGTCGACCAGGTCGAAGGCCGCAGAGAGGTCTAACAGTAAGAAGATTGAGGGGTGGCCATGATCTTTTGCCTCATCCATTTGGATCTTCAGATCGAGAATGCTGTTTCTGTGCCGTGTCTCGGTCTGAAGCCAGATTGACGGAGGCCTAGAAGGTTGTGTGCTTCAAGGTGGTTCTGAATTGGTTCTGAATTTGAATGTAGGCTGCTTTATCGAGGATTTTTAGCAGAAATGGGACTGTGGTGATGGGGCGGTAGTTTGTGGGAATGTTGTTATGGAGTAGGTTTTTTGATCAGAGGTTTGACCCAGGCGTCTTTGAGATTCTTGGGAACTGTGCATGAGGCAAAGGATGTGTTGATTAGCGGAGTGATGAAAGGAGCGAAGTCTTTAGCTTGGTTTTTCTCCTATCTGTCTAACTGAACTTTCTCTGTTTCCTGGCCTGGTAAGACCTCCACACCTCTCCACCTCGTGCATGGAGTTCCCCAAGCATCAGTCTTAGGTCCTTTTCCTTTTTCACTGTACACTTCCCAACTTGCTGCCATTATCTCTTCTTTTGGTCTTTCCCATCACTTCTATCCAGATGACACACAACTCTTTCTATCCTTTCCAGCGTTCAATCCAGAAATCCACCACACTCTCACTGCCTGTCTTTCTGCTATTAAATCCTGGATGGCTTCACACTTTCTGACCCTAAATGCAAGGAAAACTGAGGTTCTATTTTTCCCCATCCCTCACCTCCTTTCATATCCTTTCCTCCCGCTAACCTTTCTATTTCTCCAACAGAACGCAATCTTGGTCTTAACTTTGATTCTGATCGCTCCTTTTCTCACCATATTTCTCTCACGTCTCGTTCCTGTCATTTTCATCTCTATATTATTTGAAACATTTGTCCTTTCCTTAATTTTCAAGCTACTAAGCTTCTTATTTCTTCCTTAATCTTCTCTCGAGTATCCTATTGCTCTAACACTCTTTTTGGTCTTTCAAGCTCTCGCCTTGCTCCCCAAAAATCTATTTATAACTCTTCTGTTAGTCTACTTTGTTCTCTCTCCTATCGAGACTCTATCTCCTCTTCACTTGCCTCCCTTGGCTCGCTACGTTTTCATTCACAACTTAAATTTAATTTCCTTTGTCTAGTCTTTAAATCTCTCTAGAGGCTCGCACCAGATTATCTTGCTGTGCTCCTATCGTTCTATACTCCTTCCTGTTCTCTTCGATCTTCTTGTCTCTTTAAATTGAACATTTCCCGTCCTCCATGCGCTCAGTCTCGTTTCTGATCTTTCCAGCTTCTTGCACCCTTGCACTGGAATGCTCTCCCTCTTTCTCTCCATTCTATAACTGTCTATTCTCTCTTTCATCTCTCTCTGAAAGCTCACCTACCTCATTGCCCCGGATTGCTTGCTACCAGAATTGAAGAATTGATGAACTGATGTATAATATTCGCTATCCATTCTTTTTGTACTGTACCCTGTTTTAACTATGTGCAAGGCTTTGGATAAAGGTGCTATATAAGATACAATAAAATACATACTTAGAAATATAAAATATAGACCATCACATTGACATTACTTGATGTATGGCATTTACACTGAATTTCAAGGGTTTTGTTGCATTGAACTGTCCACGTAACTTTTTCTTAAACTTTTTTCTAATTTCAAGGTTTTATTTTTATATATATCAGGTTGCCTTCAATACTTACGTTTTTCTTTTCATCTCAACATAGATTTCATACTCAATACTATCAGTATGTTTCTGAACTATGCACCATGGAATTTTACAATTTTTCACCATTACGGGTCCATGACCCATTGCAATAGACAGTGGCCACTTTGCGATAAATAAAAAGTTACTCACTGCAGTTACTGAAGTACTCTTAGTCCATAGTCATACTGCATGGGTGTAGGGATGGGACGGTAACCATTTTGCCCTTGCAAAAATGCTCTTTTCCCCTTTAAATTTAGTGCATGGATGGGCGCAGGCATAAGCACATCCCGTCAGACCCACCCATCAGCACCTCACCTTAGTTTCCTTTGTAGCATTGGATACAAGGCGTTCCATATTGGCTACTTTTTTTGTATGGGGATGGTGGGTGGGACGTATGAAGGAAAGCGGGCAATGGACTAGGAGTACTCCAGTCACTACAATGAGTAACTGTTTATTACTCCTACGTCCATTCCCCTGTCCGTCCACTGCATGAGTAATTACAATACACCATCAATATTGGGAAGAGGACTAAACCCCTTTATGATTTGTTGACAAACAGGTTTTTCAACACTGCTTGTCCAAATGCAGCATCTGACCTGAACCTGGTGTCCAGACAGTAATGCTTACGGAAAGCGGATGGTGAGGGCCAGGTTGCCGCTTTGCTAATTACATCCCATGGGGCTTGTCTCTGAAAGGCTAAATCTGTGGGTTTAGCCCTGACAGCAGGACCATACATACCCATTGGAGGAGTTTTGTTTTGAATTTTTGAGGCTTCTGTTATGGCGGCTACTATCCACTTTGCTATTGAGGCTTTGGAAGCCTATTTACTCGGGGAAGAACCTCTGAAGGTGATGAAGAGGGCTTCGTATTTTCTAAATTCTTTAGTCCTGTCTTGGTAGAATTGTAGTTCCCTACGTACATCACAGGAATGTTACACTTTGTCAGCCTCTGAACTAGGATCCTGAAAAAGATGCAAAGTACGATTTCTTGGTTGAGATGAAAGGCTAACAGAATCATAGTTAAGAACGTCCGGTGCATTCTGAGGACCACCTTGTCTCTGTGAAACACTGTATATGGTTAGTATACAATGCTTGGATCTCGCTAACCCTATCTGCTGATGTCACTACCTCTCACAGCACTGTTTTCAAGAAACCAATTTAATATCTGCAGGTCATAGGTTCCATGGGCTTATGAGCCAGGGCCGCTAGACCCACATTGAGGTCCCAGACTTGATGAGGCCTAGATATTGGAGGGAAAATCCTTGTCAGAGCCTGTTAATGATTCATAAGCACAGGGTTTGCCGTAGAAAAAAGTAACTTCTCTGAGTTCCTGTAGGCTCGAATAGCCGCCAGGCAAGTGTGGCAAGTAACAACCTGCGCAACCGACTGGGCTAGATATGCGGAGAAGGATGAAAGCTTGTCAAAAGAGCTTGTTAGTGGGTTGACCTTGTTATCAGTCCCCCAAAAACAAAACAGAGACCACTTGCTTTTATACTGGGCTCAGTTCGATTCTTTACGAGCGTTTTTAATTATTTGTCAATTCTGTTGAGATGAGAAAGGCCAAGGTGGCCTAGGGTTAACTCCTCAGGAACCACGCTGTGAGGGCAAGCTTGTGAGGGTCCGCGTGAATCACTGCACCCGCTTGTTGTGTTAACAGGTGATGCTATATCTGTAACGGCATGGGCATCAGCCTTGACAGGTGTAGGAGGTTGGAGAACCACACTTGTGATGGCTAATGTGGGTCTATCAGAATCATTGTTCAGGTCTGAGAGTTCCTGAGCTTGCGGATGACCCTTTGTAAGAGAGGGGTTGGAGGAAAGGCGAAGCACCAAAGCCCTTCCCAAGGGATCTGAAATTACCCACCCAGCGACCAGGGGACATTTGTTGTGGCCTTTCACAGCAAACAAGTCCACCTCTGGGTGCCACCATGTCCTGAATGCCACACTGAAGGCTACTTGATCTAGTTCCCCTCTCGTAAGAGGCGGTGCTCAATCTGTCCGCTTCCGAATTGCCTTCGCCAGGAAGGTGAACCTCTCTCAAGAAAATATTGTGAGTCAGAGCCCAATTCCATGTTTACATTACCAGTTTGCACAGCGCTGGAGACACTGTCCTGTTTTGTGGTAATAGTTGAAAAGGCTTCAGGGCTAGAGCTTTGGCGAGAAGTTCCAGATAGTTTATGTGATTATGTGCTTACTCTTTGGACCACTTTCTGTGCACAGAGTAGGCTGCCAGAGTGGCACCCCACTTATCCATGGATAAGTCTGTCGAAATCATAATAGTGTGGGGTCGGACGGAAAGTCGCTCCACACATGACATTGGTCTCCAAAGTCCACTACACTAAGTCCTCTACAAGGAGATTTGGATGATTATCCGGTCAGATGGATTCCGTCTCCTGATCCCAAGCCCTGGACAACTGCAAATGCATGGATCTCATCTTGAGCCTTGTGAGAGGTACAGTGAGAACACAAGATGCGAAGAGGCCCAGCAAATGCTTAGGCTGAAAGGGAGGACCTTGTACTGAAAGTGATGGCCCATCACTCTGAATAGCAGCAACTCGCTGAGGTTACCATATGAGGACATACATGCAAGCGTCCTTCAGGTCCAGGGAGCACAACCAATCTCCCTTGCAACGCGCTTCAGCAATGTGTGCGGGTGTCATCATATTGAACTTTTCCAGCACTGCCTGCCTGGGGAACTATCTCTACAGCTTGCTTCTGAATGAGGTTCTGTATCACCTCTAGGAGGGCTGGGGAGGGGATGAGGGAAGATTGTCAGGGAGTCAAAAATCCTTTGAAACTACTGATAATAACCATGGATCCTGGAAAAGGTGACGCCCTTGGGACACATTCTGAGCTAATCTGCCCCCTATAGGGGTATCATGACTTGGATGCTCGACTCATTGCTTGACTCTGAGGCTTGTGAGGAGCAGGGAGGGGGGAGACGAGAAGAAACCTTTTGTTGCAGTCATTTGTTGCAACCTGCGATGCGTGCTAGTAGAAAAGCCCTAGGTACCTGGCTCTCCTCTCCTGGAAGCCCATTAAACCCCCAAAAAAGCGAGTTTGCTGATCTGATCTAGTCTGTCCCCGTGAAAACCCCATAGGCACTGGCTCAGACAAAATTGCTAGGGACTTAGCTGTCTTTTTTGTCAATTCCTCATCAGCGGATGAATGACTACATTCAGTGCCCTTAAAGGGTAGATCTAATATTTGGTCTTGCACATCTTTGCTTCTAACATGTTTTGAGCAATCACCTTTGCCTCAGCCAAGTCAGCTTTGAATGCCACCTGATGCTCTAAAGGCAAGTCTGGAAGGAATTGTCATATTTCCCTCCATAACTTTTGGTTGGCATCCACCAATAACACATCAGCATTAGCCTGCCTTAGATGTAATTCAGCATTAAGATAGATCTTTTTTCCAAAAGACTCTAGTAACCTGTCCTCCTAAGAAAGACATGAAGCCGCTGATGACACTGAAGAGGATGATCCGAACAGGAGCTAGGAATATGAGAAGGCAGCCACAACTGCAGAGGAATGCAACTTTGGGTGGGCGGACAAACCAATTGTCTGAAATTCCATCTATCTGAACCTGGTATCAAGGCATGTATTGATCGAAGGGCTACAGTGTGTTTTGATCCACAACGTTTTGGCCACCTCCAAAACCTCTTTTTCCTGAACGATTAGATGCTCTCAAGGACAAAATCTCGGCCAGCACCCCTCCTTCAGGCTGTGTTTGCTGAGATGCTGGAACCCCTAAGAAATCTGCTAATCCTTCCATGTGATCATGAGTTGCATGAGCAGAAGATGGCATGTATTTATCCTTCTCTGCAGAATCATGGCATTAAGGGGATTTGCCACGTTGAAAAGATAATTCCTTATCCTGAGGAACTTGCACTGAAACAGATGACACACAGGGTCCGCAGGTTGTGATGGAAGAGCTAGTTTCCTGCGTTGGTTGAGGAGGCGGCTGCACAGGAGGCAGTGGTGGGGGTGGCGTTGGTGGAGAGGGAGGTGGAGGAAGTGGAGCCATTGGTTGAGGCTGAACCTTAGGAACCACTTCTTCAATTAAGGATTTTATTATCCCTGTCATCTGTTGTGACCTTACGAGTTGCATGAAGCAGTCAAAGAACCTATCCTCACATGTGGCCTATGATTGCTGCACCTGGGGGCTAGGCGACTGCACTGCAACCGTAGGATTCCAGGTAGATGTTGGTGGTCTACCTCCCACAGGGCTATGCTGAAGACCTCTTCCCTATGAGAGTCTCTCTGATGGCATGGGATAAGCAGAAGGCCATGGTAACTGAGATGGGTACGTGTTGCCAGTGTGGCCAGACTGTCTGAAAGTAGGCTGTGCAGGTCTTTCTGAAAGCCTACATGGTTGCAAGGCACACTCCCAAGGAAATTAGGCTAATGCTGTGACAGACTTCTAATCGGATTGAGAGCTCGGCGCCACCAAATGGCTGGCCACCATTTATGTAGTAGATTTGGGGGGAAAACACAAAACCCTGGACATTAGGACTCTGGAGGACCTCGAGATTTGACCCAGTGTTGAGACTGACCTAGTATGTTAGCCTGAGAGGCTTTATGCCCTCAGGCTTTCGCCCGGTAGTCAGGTCACGTTTAAGCACCCCTTAGGCCTAGGCCCGGTGCAAGAGATTTTACGCCCCTCAGACAGATGTCTGGTAACAGGACCAGCCAGTCCCTCGACCCCAACCTGGTAGGATCAGAGGACCCATCGGTGCGTGCACCGGTAGCTTGAGAGGCCTCAGGTTCAGTCTCAGTGCAAGGATCTCTATGACCCCTTGCAGCAGAGGAACTCCCTTGACAAAAGTCACCCGCTTAGGTACTGAAGAAAAACTAGCACTCACCTGTCTGGTAGTCTTTGTTTCGACTGTGAAGTTCTTGTGGTGATCTGGAGGCAACCCCGAGAAAATCTATCTCCACCTGGATAAACAGTTCTTCAAGGATCTAGGGCTGAGGGAATGACACTACTTGCAAGAATCTCATCGGTAGTCGGGCCTCAGACTCTGTGAACAGAGCGAATGGGAGTCCAATGCCAGAAATGATCCCTTGCAGGAGGAGCACTGACTAAACCTGCTCATGACTGACATAAGCTGGGGAGCGAGTCGCTGGGGCCAGAGAAAGATGAAAAAATACAGGGAAAGAACTGGTACACAGCAAAATATCCATGCGCTGGCGTAGGGTAGGTCTGATCCCATCCGTACGGAAAAGAGGACTGAGCTGAGGCACCAGTAGGCGGGGTTGGTGGGGTGTGGTTACACTCACGACAGCGCTCATATGTGCACTAAATTTAAAGGGGAAAAGCATATTTTGGCAGCGAAAAATGGTTCCGGCCAGTCCCTATGCAGGGACGATCATGCAGCAAGGAGAAAAGGGGGCGGGACCTAGGAGTATGAGAAATTGGGAAGAGAATATGTGCAATATTTTGGGGGGGGGGTCATTTTACAAGCCTTGTAGAGCAAAAGAAAGGCATAAAAGAAAGTTGTTAGCTATGCATATCTTACTTTTACTTTCCAGGGCATTTTAGTACCGTTTGGAAGTGAACAAGGAGCATAAGACGGAATTAGCATTTCCGCCATGCTTTCCTTCACCGACTTCCACAAGAAAATGGTTTAACGTCATCTTGAGATTTTCATGCAGGCATTAAACCAATGGATTCCTATTTAATATGCCTGTATTTAGCACCTGATAAAAGCACGCAGATTCCGTAAGAATCCACTGTAAATGCCGTATTCAAAGCATAGTCTACAGCCGCCATTTACATTCTTTATAAAACAGAGTAAAAGTGTTACTTCCATGCAATTAACATTCATTGTAAAAAGCCCCATGGGTGTTTAAGCATACATTTTGATAAGCAACTTTTGTGACTCTCCATTTGTTCTCAAGTGAATGTACCATAATATCCCTGCGAGAACGACTTGCCTCGATGAAAAAAACATGAATACTTTTCATTTCTGAGAGCTCTGGATAAATGATAAATTTAGTGTAGAAACGCTATAATTTACCCTCCAGTTTACAGCACCACTATTCTCAGTTTGGAGGGGAGATGTCATGCTTTCCAGCTGTAAAAGCTGATAAAATCTGTCTTTGCGGGACCAGAGAGTGCAACATTTACATTGCAAGCAGAGGATTTCTACAAAGTCTGCCACTTTTCTTATTTACGAAAGTGTCATTGACCCTCCAGTAAATAAGAAAAGTGGTGCTGCATACTAAGAAATGGTTTCATTATAAAGGAAACGTGTGACGTAAATGTTAACTACGCTGCAGAGGTGCCATTCTTTAACTCCTTTTTTTCATGTTAAATCAGGGCTTTTGGAAGGAGAATCCCCTCGCAGTTCCTGCCCTGCATCTGTGATGGTTGCTAAGCCTGTCTGTCTCTGTCTGTCTTTCTCTCTCTCTCTCTCTCTCTCTCTCTCACTATCTCTCCCGCTTCTTTTTAAACCCACCTTAACTTTAATGTTCTTTTGCATACATTCCACAATTCTCCAAACACAAGGCTGTCAAGCCCATACTGCACTCATGATACCTAATAAAGGTGAACACAGGTATGTAGTTGTCTTGGGTGGAAAACGCTCTCTAAGAGAAAGACAATTACCTGGAGAAAAAAGATTTCATTTGGGCTAATTTGCACATCCACAATGCCTTGCTGACGCGACTCTGAACAGAAGGTGAACTTCCAGGCTTAAATGCATTATTATACATGTTTTCAGTGAAAAAACATTGGTTAAGAGAGAGTTAAGGTGATTAGATCTAATGCAACAAAACCCCTGAAATTCAGCACTTGCATTTCAAGCAAGTCCACCTTCATTATGCACCCCCTGTTGTGCAGCGTATGATCACAATGATGACATTACTGATGATATGACTAACTACATCATACATGACATCACTCATGAGATCAATAATAACATCATATATGACAATACTGATTATATAAGTTAGAACATTTTGTTGACCTCTTTTGCTACATATTTTCTTAAACTTACCAATAATAACAACATGACATGGACCAATACACTGATACAGAAGCACGATATGATTACGTGTGGAGCATTCATTTGTAGTACTTATCAATTTATAAAATTTAAAATAAAAGCATATAACATTTACAAACGTTATTCATTTAGATTTACAATTCTCCTTTGTTAGGCAGAATTATATGCAGTACCCTTTGGGAACACCACACACAAATAAGACTACAAGTGACAGTACAAATTCACCTTTGGTACAAGCCTGTACTACACAGTAAAAGTGGTAGTGATGGCTGAGCAGCCAGACGTATCTCAAGAGTAAGTGAGCAGTATCAATAGTTACATAAAGGACAGCAATGACTATGATTCAAACAAACACTGACTCAAAGTTTCTGAGTAAAAGAATATACATTTATTTACACATCAGTTGTATAACATTTCACTAAAGTAAAGCAGTTTAAAAATCACACTCTTAATACACCACACCACTCCCAATAGATTCCAGACAAATTAAGCTCACAAATGAAGTGGGAGCAAAATGGCGCTCCAGCAATTTAAAATGGAGGGAAAGACAAAATTAGGCAGAAATTGAGCAGCACCAACAGGTAAGTAAGCAGGGCAATCTAGAAAGAGGAACTACAGTGATGGAATCAAATCAAAAAGGCTTAGGGCCAAAGTCAATAGGACAAAAGTCTTTTGCTCAAGATCACACAGTTGAGGGTAGTTTGCGGTTAAGTCTTTGCCAAGAGTTCCGGACGAAGTTGGTCAGCAGAAAAGTTATCTTAAAGAGTAGAGAAGGACAAGCCCTGGAATTGGAGAAAGATTTCACACACTTTCACCGCGGCTGGGCGAAACGAACAACCGGATTTGCACAGTACCTTTAAATGGAGAAGAAGCTGTAGCTGAGGCGGAAGTTCCTGGCAGTTCCTGCAGGCTCACGGTTCCTGAAGCGACTGTCGGACTGACATGAAGTAGGAAGACGAGGGTCCTGCACTGCCCAGGGAAGAAACCAGTAGCAGAACAAAGTAATGAATAAAAGGTGCGCTCCTTAAAACCCATGCAGGGTCCAACCTTCCTGGCTATCCGGTTCACTGTAGCTCTGTACAGCAAATTCGACCAGAGGAGGGAGTCCTGGCTTGCAGTTTGGGCGAACTGGTTGGTCCCACCAGCTCGGGGGAAGATGATTCCTGGTAGATCTTCTCTGTTGTTGGAGCTTGAAGATTTGGACCTGCAGCAGGGCTTCACCGGGCGGTTCAGTCGTTGTAGGGGTCCTCTTCTGTCAGCTCCTCGTCGGTTCTTTCGTTCCAGTGGCGACTCTGCTTTTCCAGACCCAGAGACCTGCTTTTTATGCAGTTTTCCCCCATTCACACAGCCTGGCTGTCAATCACACAGCAGGGTGGCTGTCCCGTCAGGACAGTCAACACAGCCAATCATTTCAGAGTGCGACATGGGTCTCCAAAGAGACCCTGTGCAGGGAGTCCTAAACCCCTTCTTCACACCCTGTCCCCCCACAGACATACAGGCGCCTAAGGAGGGCTTCTGCGTAGAAGCCCGCGAAAAGACGGTGAACAAAGGAATCAACCAAGGTTTGGCACGCAGAGTAAAACACGAGAAAGACTTTTACAATAAGAAATGTGGAAAAAACCTACCCGGAACCGAAATAAAATATATATGGTCTAGCGGGTTTGTGTTCGAGGCTACCAAGATAGCCTAAAACAATACCAAGGTTATTTAAGATACCCGTGGTAGAAAAATAGGGTAGTTACCACTGCCACCAGCCAAGTCTTGATGAAAAGGGAGCGAAACAATGCTCCAAGAGAAACAGACAAAAAGGGATAAGTATTAACCCTTTCAGTACTCTCTGTAAGATACGGTGTACTGGGTCTGTGGTTTTACAGAGGCTAATACAGTTAATGGCAACTTTATATGTTCTGGGAGACAGTAGTCAGTCCCAGAAAATGGAGTCTGAGTTGGGAAGTCTAAAAGACAACCATGTGTCACTGCACTGAAGGTGCTGTGTAACACACAGAAAACAAGGATGATGCCTGTGGAGTAGGTGAGGCTCCACAGTCTATGAACACAAAAAGGTTAAACACACACAGCAAAACACATGTAAGAGTGGGAAAAAAGGCTCACACTCTTACCAGGTGAAAAAAATAAATCCTAGAAATCCAGCAAAGTTGCTGAGGGACTCAGTAGGTAAGAGAAATTAGCCATTCTGGAGAATTCTCCCTAACATCCTTACTGTAATAACATTATATGAACACATTCTTTTTAAAATGAGTTTTATAACAAATATAAAAGTAAGAATGTGCCTGTGTGTATTGTGATAGTATAGAATCTAAGAATTTGAAGTTTGGTTAATATACCCAAAAAAAATCAATTATTTAAACTACATAATTACACTTATAGAAAGGAAATGAAGATTAAAAAGTAGATATTTAATTATAGACAAGGCAATTGTATTACTAATAATTTAGTCATTTATTTTGAAAAGAAATTGACATTGTTTTCAAATACAACAGATTTCGTTCAAAAATACACAATTGCTTATATACTATTATTTTAAATAATGTCTGTCATCACTTACATTTGTGTACATACACTACATTTACAGAAAAAAGTGCAGAATACAATGTACTGTGTAAGTATGAAATAAGTACATATATGTTATGTAACAAAACTGAGTTGGCATATATAATTAATCAAACCAGTGATATCAGTGAATTCATGTATGACATCAACAGCGACACCATCCATGGTGTCAACAATGATGTCATGTATTATGTAATTAGGGATGTCACCAGTGATGCCATCTGTGATGTTATCATTGTGGTCATACACTGTGCAACAGGGGGAGCACATTTAGGGTGAATTTGCTTTAAATGCGAGTGCTACATTTCAGGGGGTTTGCTGGGTTAGATCTGATCACCTTAACTCACTCTTAACAAAGGTTTTTTCACAGAATGTCAAAGGTTTCGTTGCCATGTATTTTCATGTTAAATCTGATCACCTTAACTCTGGCTTAAGTGAAGTTTTTCCCTGAATTTTAAGAGTTGTGTTATACTATAGTTTCTTTGGGGCTCACTAGCCATGGCCTTGAGCCATGGCCTTTGGCTCTGGCATTTGTACATGTTGTACCAATACGTTCCTTTGGGGCCCATTAGTAGGGCCTCCGACCACGGCCTTCGGCTGTGGCCACTGTACATGTTGTATCAATAGGTTTCTTTGGGGCCAACTAGCCATGTCCTTTGGCCATGACCAGTGGCAACGGTGTTACCAGCTCTAACGCTGTGCTTTCATTTCCTCTGAGGCCCCTTGCAAGGACATACAGGTTACAGCCGAGCAAGGCCTCAGTACTGTGGAATGCGTGCAAACCACACCTCAGGCAATCAGAGACGGTTTCGGCCCCTCCTGAGAAGTACATGGCGGACGTGATCAACAACTGCTACAACCAGGTCCTCAAGGAAAAAGGCTGACTCGTGACCAGGAAATCATTCTGCAACAAAACACAAACATTTCCCTTCTCTTCCCTATCTTATATGGACTTCTGTGTTATTAACTGTACTATTAGTGGAGAATGGATCAGCCACACCGTTTGTATATAAGGGTGAGCCACGCCTAGGGTAGGGCAGATCAGTCCACCCTGGTGTTGGTTCCTGCTGGCATTACAATGCTGTACCTTTCTACTTCTGGTCTCCTGTGTCTTATTGGGTGTCTTAGTGCCCAATTACTGTTGGGGAGCAGGACAGACTAGTAACACATGGTGCTGAAACCTGGCAGCTCCCCTTTTTGTGTGCAAGACTCAGATAAATAAGAAGGTAAATAAAAATTGCCCTTTTAGCTATACCTGGTGCACATGCCAATGGAACACGTGCCTGATCAGGGTACACCGGATTTCCCAGGAATCCGGGACCATACAGAAGTATTGCCTGATAGGGTCAGTGCCTTAGAGTGCTTTAAATGATACACGTTCTGAAGAGCAAAATCAGAGCTGTGGTCAGGTCAGAGCACCTTTAAGTATTTTGTGGTACAGTCAGAGCGAGCACTTGATAGGTGTGGGGTCAGAAGCCGGAAATAGATATTGCGATAGGGTCATCGTAGGGACATTTCCATAATGGCAGATGCCTGTCCACTGACTTGGCAGGAAGAGGAGGCAAAGGCACCTATAGAGGAATATTTGAAAAATAGAAAAGGCATGTGCATTTGGCACGACATAGATAAACGCCCCAAAACAATAGATCATTTTATTCAGGAATTGTTGCATACCTCTGCAATGAAATACAATGACAAGAACAAAATACATTTATATATAACACTAGCCATTCCCGACGTAACATACGCCATTCTAGCAGATCTTGAAGGTCAATATCGGTCGGTAATTCATAGGGTCACTTCTGTCCCCCTTCTTAAATTTCAGAATGACCACTGATCTCTTCCAGGAAGGGAGCGTCGCTCCCTGTGACTTATAAATGGCCATTGAAAAGTCTAAACGTATGGGTAACTTTCTTATTTTGAATTTGAAAGGCATATTTGTATCAGATGTAATGAGAGGTATGCACGGTATAAGAACAGTATCTAAGTTCCACCGATTACCCATGTCTCTATGATGTGTCTTTATAGAGACATCATTGTCAACCTTGTTCCAATGCAGAGTCCCTGTGATGGCATAAGATTGCGTAGTAGCAGAATTACTGCAGCTACTTTCAGTTTTAGCTTGAGTGGAGGCATTCATACTACAGCGTTTTGCTCTTTAGAGACTGCAATGTTGAGCCAGTAATTAACTGTTCATTGACACTGGAACCGCTGTGCCCTGCGTGAAGAGAAGTGGGGGTGGAAAGAAGTAACTCGAAATTATTCTGAATATTTGCGATAGTCGAAGGTGAAGGTGACCGCATAGAACGGTGCTCATTCTGTTTGTTAAAATGATAGCTGTTGTTGAAGTGGAAGGGCACACAGAGCTGCACTTTGCCATTTGGACAGCAGAGGGCAATCTAACACTAATGAATTGCATCAGTATGGAAAACTACCTAAGCATTTTATATATATTATATATAAAGATGTTTGTGGAAACTGTATAAGGTGGCCAAGGGGTAAAGGGACAGTACTGAACAACAGAGCAAACTATTATGTGGCATGAGCGATGAAATTATGTATGCCTGACAAACGGCGAACACACAGTGCATGCAGATGTCATCGACAATCTTACTTAAAGCACAGGGCATTCAGCAGCAGTTGAATGATTGCCAAAAAGAACTGCAATTGACAAAAAAAATGTCTTTGATATATATAGACAGCAACACCCAGACAGAGAGGACTGGGCATACCCCGTTCTACCTGTAAAATCCACCCCCGGCCAATATGAAAGAACCCCACCTTATAACAAAATGGCAGTGCTGACACTGAAGACAGAGGGATCATTTCAAGACGCAGGCCCAGACAACACTTCCACAGTCACAGAATTGGTGGATGAGTTAAAATTGGACAAACCTGTGGAGAAGTTAGGTGGGCACCACTGAGGCAGTGAATACAGTTAAATATCCCACAGAAATTCAGGTTGCTGATGACATTTTCAAAGGAGCTGTCTGGCAAAAAAGATAGATCCAGTGACACCAGGATCTAAAGTCCAAAGAAACAAGAGAAAACTTGGTGGAACCACACAGTTATCCAGACGATCACACACTGCTCTCTCCAAAGAGCTGCTATGTTGTTTCAGGGTATATTACTGCACGAAATGTCCAAAATTAGGAAAGTATATAAGTAAGTTGCTCCGTAAATAATAGTTATCAAAGTACTAGAACGTTTTGCATCATAAACATTGTTTTAATAACAGAAAAATAGATGTAAACAGCATCTTCATCAGTATGGGTTCATGGGCCAAAGCATTTCGAGGGAACTCCTTTTTCAGGGCTGAGCACTAGTTAATTAAAACATGAATATCATGCACAGACATAACGAGTGTGCAAAGAAAAGTGTTATCATCAACCAAAAAACATATCCATACATACCATATTGTTTGTGAGTATATAGGTGTAGGCAGGAAAAGAAACATAACAAAAAATATATGTCAGTCAATATTACACACAGTTTTGGTCATAATCATTGCAGAGAATAAGAGAAAATCTGAGATTTGATGTGCAGTACCTTAGCGTAGTGACCTCTGAGTCAAAGTCTGAAATTGTGAAATTAGCCTTTGTTAAATGCATGGAAAATAATGCATGTAAATAACTGTTCACACTAGGCGATCAGAGAAACAAGGATTACCTCAATGGCCAAACGTACACTCCACAGATGCTGAAAGACAGATAATCTGTAAGAAATCAAAGTAAAACTTTATGCATAACAGAAGGCTCGTCTCGTCAGAGCCGCATGTCGGCTTTGCCTAAAAACTAACCTGCTGCGGGCGGGTGTGGAATTTCAGCAGAGATGCTGTGCACGAACGCACGCCATCTCTTTGTCTATAGGCGTTGTCGTGGTAACCGCTGGCGTCATGACGCTGCAATGCCGAGGGTGTAGCAATGGCACAGGCGCCTCGTGTCCCGGAACTTCTGTGTAAACACAGAATGGCCGGGACAGGTGGTTACAAATTTAAAAATCATGTTGTGAAAACATTCTCAATGATGAGCATCACATTACGGGTGAGTAGTATTCTAAGTACAAAAGAAAGCATACTCAATCCGGTGCGTCTAAGTACAAAAGTAAGCATGCTCAATAGAGGTGAATTTAATAATAATACTAAATAATAAGCGTCACATTGCGGCTAAGTCAACTTCCGAACTCACAAAAAACCATACTCAAGCCAGATGCGCCTAATGAGTAATAATAGTGAGAGGTCTGAACAAGCTCTTGATATGCAGTAAGCAATGGTCTTGTCAATAGACAGTATACAGAAATAAAGGTAACAGAATATAAAACAACATGGTGTTCAAAAGCATATGTGTAAGGTAATCGAAAGTATATATCATTATACCAATGTAAATACAGGGTGCAATATATCTATGCAAAACTAAACAAATCCAGTTGCAACATGTGCTGCTCATGGATATTATTATTATTATTATTATTATTATTATTATTATTATTATTATTATTATTATTATGTACATGTATAAGGCACCGAAGCCGCAGGCATCAGGGTGCCAAAGAACCCTACAATAAGGGCAGGAGGGAAAGCAGAAGCGAAAATAAAGAAATAGTACCAGCACCGAGGTTTATTCAAACAGGATAGTCTTCAGCCCCCTTCCTGAATTTCAGCAAATCCGTTTCTATATAACTGTCCTCAGCCAATGTTGAATCAGCCTATTTATTTGTCCTTAGTCAATGTTGAATCAGCCTATTTAACTGTCCTTAGCTGTAGTATCGGGGATGGTAAGAAGACATCTGGATTCAGGTAAGGCACAGGAGACCAGTATATATAAAAGGAGTAAGTTTATTTATAAGTTACAGAGTTACAGGGCTAGTTATATAGAAAGGGGCAGGGAGCTAAACAGATGACATCCTTTCAGTAAGGTTCTCCCATCCTGTGTTACCAAACGTAGTTCTTGGAGCCTTCAGGTCCCATCACATTCCATATGACATAGCTGTGTTCTACCATCAGCAGCACTGTGTGCACCCAGTGCAAATAGATAAGTACAACACTACACATCTCCCTCTCTTCAATTGAACACCAAACAAAGTATCACAAACCAAGCATTAAAAGAGGCTCTCAAAATTACACACTCCTGCAAATCCGTAAAACCATTACAACATTCACAACCCAGAAAGCGTATCCACATTCACGTAACTAACAATCAAAACAATCAAATACACAAATCACCACCTGCCCGGGACTGCCACTCCCGGGCCTCACAACTGCCACTTGCGAGCACATATGTTCCTTGCCACACTCTCAACCATCAAAGCATATCTCCTCCCACTCCACCTGCCACATGGAGACAAGGGTCTGCCCCACCCAGCACAAATGCGTACTCACGCAACCATCAGGAACTATCTAGCATTCATATGAACCTCTTATATTTTATCCCTATCAACATTACATTTGCCTCACAACCATAACTGTATAACTACATACACCACCATTCCTCTCCGAAACACCTGTGGTTTGCGCCATCACATATTCACATACACACCCTGCCATAAGAAACAATGAAAAGTGGGAAAAATGCAGAAAAGAAAACTCACAAAACAAAGATCACATTAAAACAACGCAGCTGGAAAAGAGCAGCGCGAGAAGAGAATACACCGCGACAGAGACTGATCAGATCTGAGTCCAAGTGCAAAAGATCTTTGAAAACAAAATTGTTTTGAATGCAGCCAAAAATTGAAAGCATCCAAAGTTTAAAAAAACATGTTAGGCCAAGGAAAATAAACCGGTAATATATTAATATGCATGCCATAAGTACTGTGCCCAAAAATTGTATACGTACCACGCAACATTCGTGTCACATTTAACCATAGGGCTTTCTCATTTAACATGAAAATCACTCATTGTTTTCACGCACGTATTGCATGACATCAGAACGATGCTGTGCCAAAATATTATACTATAACATGGCATCAGAACGATGCTGTGCCACTTAAATTAAACTTATTACAGTCCACATCATGGATAATATATTATTAATGAACATATTTCCCCTTTGGATTGATAACACATTTAAAATATCAATATGTATTGCAAATATATATGAAATGCAGCATTTGGAGACCTGAAAATCCTATAATATTGTTAAACACTACACGCAGGAAAAAAACATTTGTTTTCTTTGTGTTGTTTGTTGGTTATTGTTATGAGTGTATTATCAATATGTTACACCTACACTTATAGCAAATGTAATCATTTACTAACCCCAGTCTCCCTTAAAAACACATCATTCAAACTTGCATGCACCGTGTGCCTTCCCAGCCAGGAACACCAACATGGACAAGCATCCAACCTCATTTGAATTTGCACCCACAATATCATTTCTACAAGGAAGTAAAAAAGGCTTAGAATAACCATCTGAGTAAAGACTCACT
This sequence comes from Ambystoma mexicanum, assembly GCF_040938575.1. NCBI lineage: Eukaryota > Metazoa > Chordata > Amphibia > Caudata > Ambystomatidae > Ambystoma > Ambystoma mexicanum. The sequence goes on along the minus strand of NC_090929.1, from coordinate 1,265,166,792 downwards.
ATAGTCCATGAATTGCACGAAGAAATTAAACACAGCAAAGAAGGGGAAACAATGCTGGTGCCCTTAGTGCTTTCATCCATATGAAAGGCATTGCTAATGCCCCCTTCATTTAGCATCATAAATAACTCTGGCGGGTCAATGTCAAAGTATATAAATCACTTCATTCACCGGCAACGCTGTGACAATAATAAAACAGTACCTGTACCACATCTCATCCAATAATATGCAGAAAATGTATACTGGAACTGCTGCCGGTGGGTTCATTCACAAGAAACACACGGCGCACTGTAAAACCCTTCCTATGCAAACGAAAGGTTCAATCCTTTTAAAATCCTTTGTAAACTGCTGCGCCGACGAGACCGTTCTTATCACACACGGCAACGCTGTGATGAATCTTCCAATTCGGAGACTGCTTCCAGTATTCATGTTTCCTCACAATACGGCCTCGCAGCTCTCAGGATACTTCTGAAGCCAACCACAATGCTTCCGTATGCGTCATCACGCTAGATTACGCAGCAAAAGCCTTTCCTCATAAGTTTTATTGTGCGGCAGACTGCAGAGGACCGACGCCGTTTATGACTTTACAGGATCAACTCACGCATTCTCACGGACCGCAGCGCCAGCATTCCACCACTCCGCCAACACCCTCGGAGTAGTTGTGACGTCATCATTATTCATCATCACATCAGGCAGCACGGAGCTCCGAGTCACTGCCGTAACAAACAGTAGATTCCAGCAGGCGCATACAGTTCAAGCCATTTCACGGTATTACTTCTTGTCTGGACGTGTCATCAATTGACAACGAATGCCCACACAGTACGGACCACCGGAACTATCGAGATATATATGTAACAGCTGCCTCACTGCATATAAGTCAATTCATGGCCCAAAACAAACTATCATTGAGGTGCACGCAGAACAGCAGATCAGCTGGCCATTTCTCTAGCTGCATTAGACGCTCCTATGCAGTACTTTATTAGCAGCCTCATTAAAAGAGGGATTGCAATTCTTCCATAGCCCTGTAACTCAGCTAAATGCTGCTACAGCACCCAGCCATGCCGCACAGTACCTTAATTGATATGGATGCTCCTCAATAGTCTTTTGCGTGCCGGCTGCCTGCCATATAGAAACAATAATAGCAGGACTTATACCTTGTGTAGGCTGATATATGAAGTCATCTCACATGGAAGCTGGCGCTGGCTGTGCCACTGGTGGGCTCATCATGGACCTCTGCCAAAAGCATTTTTATGATGCCAGGAGTCAGCAGAATTTTCATCAGTGGGTCCTTTTATCTTGGGATCAACAGGCAAACATATGACAGTCCAACAGGAACCAGCAACCGTCTGTTAATCCCATCCTCGTCGCCATTTGTAGTATCGGGGATGGTAAGAAGACATCTGGATTCAGGTAAGGCACAGGAGACCAGTATATATAAAAGGAGTAAGTTTATTTATAAGTTACAGAGTTACAGGGCTAGTTATATAGAAAGGGGCAGGGAGCTAAACAGATGACATCCTTTCAGTAAGGTTCTCCCATCCTGTGTTACCAACTGTAGTTCTTGGAACCTTCAGGTCCCATCACATTCCATATGACATAGCTGTGTTCTACCATCAGCAGCACTGTGTGCACCCAGTGCAAATAGATAAGTACAACACTACATTAGCCAATCTTGAATCAGCCTATTTAACTGTCCTTAGCCAATGTTGAATCAGCCTATTTAACTGTCATTAGCCAATGTTGAATCAGCCTATTTAACTGTCATTAGCCAATGTTGAATCAGCCTATTTAACTGTCATTAGCCAATGTTGAATCAGCCTATTTAACTGTCCTTAGCCAATATTGAATCAGCCTATTTAACTGTTCTTAGCCTATGTTGAATCAGCCTATTTAACTGTCATTAGCCAATGTTGAATCAGCCTATTTAACTGTCCTTAGCCAATATTGAATCAGCCTATTTAACTGTTCTTAGCCTATGTTTAACTAGCCTACTTGGCTACTTGAAATTAGATTGGCCTTAGCCAATGTTGATTTAGCCTACTCGATTGATCTTGCCTTCAATTACTATAATTACCAGCACTGCCATCTGCCATGGACTCCAATACCAGTCTATAGTAAATATTGAACTATCCTACTCATTCAACGTTATTACCTTTATCACTAGACCAGCATAACACAACTATGAACATTAGCTCTTATCAAAAGTTGAAACAACCTATCTGATAACTCCTATTACCAGCATTTTACTCCCCTCTACTGTATTCCTTAGCATAATATGCTCACCACAACGCACATCTCCTGTGCCCCCAGCACATTACCGACACTCTATCTGCTATTGTGCCTAGTGCAACCCTTTCCTTCCAACGCACAAATCCATAACAGAATGACTACAACATCAACAGACCTACCCCCAATGGGCATGTGAACCTTGCCATATCTAGCTCACTCTCAAGTAACCCGTGCCCGTTAGCCTATAGAAACTCCAGACTCTGCGCCAGACTTTCCAAACTCTTTGAACCCCTTACCAGATCCCTGCCTATGGCAAGCAAGAGAACTATTCCCACTATCAATCAGCTGATTATCAGTGATAACCTCATCACTCCTAGCCTAGTTCCCCAAACCGCTATTAAGCACAGTAAGTTTCACAAACCTAAGAAAGTACTCCCCACAACAAGTCTTTCCACCGACACCAACTCCCTTAAAAGAGCCTTAATAAATGCCATATCTATGATTGCCCACGCTACAGAAATTGCAGATTTAATACTGGCAGATGACCTGGACTTTCTCACCATTACGGAGATATGGCTGCATGAAGCGGCAGGCCCCATGTTATCGTTAGCCGTCCCCGATGATTATACCATACTTAGACAGGACAGAGACAGCGCCCGTGGCGGAGGCACTGCTATCATAGCCAAATCCTACCTTTCTACGAGACTTTCGCCCGCCCAAAACTACCAGTCCTGTGAATCTCTATCAGTCAAACTCCTGCTAATCAACTCCCAGACCCTTACTATCCACTTAATCTACAGACCTCCTGGCCCTATTGGGACATTCGAGGAGGATATCTATATCCTTCTCGCCAACAACCTCAAAACAACCTCCCATTTACTACTCCTAGGTGACTTTAACCTTGGCTTTAATGACCCTCTAGATATTCACGTCAGATCCACTTCTAATATTCTAACCAAACTTGGACTATCCAAAAAAATCTGTGAACCTACCCACAACAAAGGGAGAACCCTTGACTGGGTGGCGGATTATAATTCCATGGCCAATATCATCTCTATTGCCCCATTACTTTGGACAGACCACTTCCTCCTGTCCTTTGCACTGTCCACTCTTAGACCACTTCCATCAGTTAGCCCTACAGCTCCACCTTGCCTAACTAGAAACAAAAAGAGTATTACAGTGGACAGTGATTCCTGCTATGCTCCCCACCCTTAACTCACTTGCCGACAACCTACCCCCAGGGACACTTGTCAGTGAGTTTAACAAAATCATGCTAACACCACTCGACACCATTGCTTCTCTCACTCAGATCCAGCAAGGCAAAAACCTATTTAAATAAATGGTACACCCCACAGCTAAAAGATCTACGACAATTAAAGAGAAGCTGTGAAACTACCTGGAAATTATTCCCATCAGAAGCCAACAGAACTAAACTGACAGAAATGTCCTCCAAATACAAAAAAGAAATCTGCCTAGCCAAACGCAACTCGTACAACAAACGCATTTCCAATGCTAACTCTAGTATGAAGGAGTTATTCAACATCCTTAAGGAACTAGAGTCTCCAATTGCCACCCCTGACATCTGCACTAAAGATAAAAAGTGGTGCTCAGACATTCAACAAACACTTGCTAATAAAGTCACCACCCTCCAAAACAAAATAGCCCAAAAAAAGCCCCACCCATCTCCCAGCCTAATAAGATGCCCACCACCCCACCCTCCAAGAACTTTCCACCCCCTGACTCTCTCACCCGCTTTAATTTCTCTAAAACCACCACTCATGAGGTAGAAGAACAAGCTACTTTCTTACCTGGTAATGTTCTTTCGACGGGATGTTCCTCCAACGTATTCCTTATCTTTGATATACATTTCCAGCTTGCTGGCCTCGGAAATTTTTTCTGTAGAGGGCGCTGCGTGTCGACGTCCGCCGAGTCGATGTCCTTCGACGGCCACCGTATCGGCGCCGACGTCACCATGCCCATAAATAGACACACGCTGCGTCCGTTGCTCAGTTCCGTTTTGTAGTATAAGAAAAGACATGCCTGATTTGGTTAGTAACCTTGAAGGAGCGAAAGCTGCAACCACAAGGGAAGTTATCACTGCAGGGATGGATGGGAGGGGCGATAAGGAATACGTCGGAGGAACATCCCGTCGAAAGAACGTTACCAGGTAAGAAAGTAACTTGTTCTTCGAAGGGATTGTGTTCTCCGACGTATTCCTTATCTTTGATAGACTCCCATAGCAGTGGTATGTAATTGGAGGAGGGAATGATAGTGTTATGTATCCCTTTAGGGATGGACCGAGTGTAATATGGCTTTGCCAAATCTGGTCTCTTGAGCAGTGGAAGAATCCAGATTGTAAAATTTTGTAAATGTATGTGGGGACGACCATGTGGCAGCCGCACATATGTCCCGGACTGGTACCCCTCTCTGGAGAGCCGAAGAAGCTGCAATACCCCTGGTTGAATGAGCCATGAGGTTTTGGGGTGGCTCTTTCCCTGCTAGTATATAACATTCCAGGATGGCCAAGATAATCCACCTGGAGATGGTTTGTTTTGTTATGGGTAGTCCCAACTTGTGACCTGAGTATCCTACAAAAAGCTGGTCTGCTTGCCTGATTCTAGCCATTCTGCTGATATAAAAGCTGAGAGCTCGCCTAGGGTCCAGCTGTGTAGCCTTTCCTCCTCTTTCCCCGGATGGGGAGGAGGGTAGAATGAAGGCAAGGTAATTTTCTGAGTAATATGGAATTCAGAAACCACCTTTGGGAGAAAATTAGGCTTCACCTGGAGGACAACCTTGTCCTTGTGGAAGATTGTATGTGGGGGTTTACAGGAGAGAGCTTGTAGCTCACTCACCCTCCTAGCAGATGTTAGTGCTACAAGTAGGACAGTTTTAAGTGTGAGAAATCTTAATGCACAAGAGTGAAGTGGCTCGAATGGAGTGCCCATTAAGAAGTTTAAGACTGAATTTAAGTCCCATAATGGAACCTGGAATGGTTTTGGAGGGTAAACGTTAGTCAGACCCTTGAGAAATTGTACCAGTAGAGGAATTTTGAAATACAATGGTTCCTCCGCAGTGCGCTTGAAGATAGAAAGCGCTGCGAGATAGCCTTTTACAGTGCCAACTTGAAGGCCTGAGTTTGCCAAGTAGAGTAGAAACGATAGAACCGTTGGTGTATCACATGAAAAAGGGTCGATATTCTCTTCCCTACACCAGCTGCAAAACTTGTTCCAACGGCAGCGGTATAAAGACTTTGTTGCTGGTCTTCTGGTCGAAAGCAACACCTCCATGACATCATCAGGGAGATCCCAATCCTTGTACCTCAACCTTTCAGAAGCCAAGCATGAAGGTTGAGGGTTCTGATGTCTGGATGGAGAACCTGACCTCCCTTCTGCGAGAGAAGATTCTCTTTGAGTGGAAGACGGATTGGAGGACAGATGGACATATCTAGAAGGTCCGGGTACCACGTTCTCCTGGCCCAGTCCGGGGCAATTAGGATCATGGTTTTCCGGAATCTTCTCAACCTCCTGATCATTTGAGGAATAACAGGGACTGGTGGAAACGCGTAGAGGAGTGGAAACTCCCAGTCCACTACGAACGCATCTCCCAGAGCTCCTCTCGGGGGAAATTCCCTTGAACAGAACAGATCGCACTTCCTGTTGGTGCCTGTGGTGAACAGATCCACCTGAGGGGTTCCCCAAAGGACGAAGATCTCTTGAAGGACTTTCTGAGCTAGCTCCCATTCGTGGGAGACCGTGCTCTGCCTGCTCAGAGCGTCCGCTGTCAAATTCTTCTCTCCGGCTAGATGGACTGCCGATAGAGAGATTCCTTCCCGAATTGCCCAAAACCAGAGCTGCATTGCCTCTCTGCACAGTGGCAGTGATCCTACGCCTCCTCTTTTGTTGAGGTAGTGCATGGCCATCGTGTTGTCCGTCATTATCAGGACATTTCTCCCCTGTACTGATGGCAGGAAAGCTTTCAGCGCTAGTCTGATTGCTCTCAGCTCTAATAGGTTGATATGTAGTCTGGACTCCGATGGAGACCAACGACCGCTGATGGTCAAGTCGTTGGCATGGGCTTCCCACCTTGTGAGTGAGGCGTCTGTGACTACTGTTATCTCCGGCCATGGTTGCCAAAACAGTTCTCCTTTCAAGATGTTCTCTGAATAGGCCCACCATTGAAGGTCGTGGGCTACCTTGTCCGGAATCCGGAGGAGGTCTGACATTCTCCCTGAGAATTGTGACCACTGACTTCTCAGTGCCCACTGAAGAGATCTCATTCTCAGGCGAGCCTCTGGCACAAGGAAGATGCAGGATGCCATGAGGCCTAGCAACCTCAAAAAGTCGAAGGCTGGGAGACGCTGGGCATTCTGAAACTTGGTGACCATCTGTAGAATATCTTGAGCCCTCGCCTCTGGTGGCGAGGCTTTTCCCAGGGAAGTGTCCAGGACCGCTCCAATGAACTGGAGTCTCTGAGATGGTATCATCTGTGACTTCTTTAAATTGAGTTAGAAGCCCAGTCTGTGAAGGAAGAGGCAGACATAATCTAGCTGGGTCCGGGCCTGTTCTGAAGATACGGCCCTGATCAGCCAATCGTCCAGGTAGGGATAGACATGGATCCCTTCCCTCCTTAGACTCGCCGCCACTACCGACATCAGCTTGGTGAAGACCCTCGGGGTGGAGGTCAGCCCAAATGGCAGAACTCGAAATTGATAATGAGAGTTGCCAATTGCCAACCTCAGGTATTTCCTGTGCTTGAGATGGATTGGCACATGGAAATAAGCATCCTAAAGGTCCAGAGATACCAGCCAGTCCTGGAGCTGGAGGGCCTGAAGGATCTGAGAGAGAGTTACCATCTTGAACTTGTCCTTCCTGAGGAACTTGTTCAATTCTCATAAGTCCAGGATGGGTCTCAGTCCTCCGTCCTTCTTTGGTATGAGAAAGTAGGGGGAGTACCAGCCCTTGTTCCTGTCCGCTACAGGTACCGGTTCTATGGCACCTTTCTCTAGCAGGTCCATAATTTCCTGTTAGAGGAGCGGATCAGGAACTTTTAGGGAGCTGTCCCCCGGTGGATCACTCTGAGGGATGTGTAGAAAGGGTAGGCAGTAACCTTGGGCAACTGTCTCCAACGCCCAAGCATCTGACGTTATAGCCTGCCATTCCGTCAGATGGTGAGTTAACCTGCCCCCTACAGGTGTCTTGTGTGCGAAGGCCTCAGAGTGGTTTGGGGGCAGCTGATGCAGATGCCGAGGGTAAAGAGGCACCTGCTGCTGCTGCGGTCTTAGTACTTTTGACCCGTCCACCTCGGGTGGATCTTCTTTGGCCTCTTTGAGCCGGCTGTCCTCTGCCTTTTCCGAATGCGGAATAATAGCGAAAGGACTTTCCTCTCCCAGAGGTTCCTGAGGGGCGAAAAGGAGTTTGGCGGATAGCAGCTCCTAAGGATTTTGCTGCTGCTTTAGAAGTCTGTAACTTTTCCAGACTGTCATCAGCCTTTTTTCCGAATAACGAAGAGCCGTCAAAGGGCATATTCAAAAGTCTGGCCTGTACATCTGGAGCAAAGCCAGACTTTCGCAACCACGCATGCCTGCGGATTATTGTACTAGCCGCCATGGCCCTGCTGATACTGTCAGCGGAATCGATGGCAGTTTGAAGAGACTCGCACATGGCATCGTTGCCATCTTGAATGATGTTAAGGAAGGCTTCCTTCTCCTCTCCATCGGGTATGCAGTCAGCCGCTGATGAAGCACACTCCCATAATGTGTGACTGAACCTGGGGAGCGTACAGGTGGCGTTGATGGACTTCAACGCCATACTACAGGCAGAGAAGACTTTCTTTGCCATAGAGTCGTAGCTCTTGTCATCCCTGTCCTGTGGGACAGTAGGGTAAGCAGTCCTACTGCTGGATGAAGTTGCTGCTTGAACCACCAGGCTCTCTGGGGTCGGGTGTTTTGACAGGTATTCAGGGTCAGCAGCCGCTACCCTATACTTTGTCGACAGTCTCTTATTGACTGCTGGGATGACTTCGGGAGTCTCCCAATTGGATGCAATTTTTCTTTGTAGGGCTGCATGGAAGGGGACCACCGGGTCCTCCTGTGGGCCTTTGTCCAATATATCCGTTAGATCATCCTGTTGGAAAACAGGTGAAGGCGCAGACCAACCCATAAACTCAATTATTCTTGCCATCAGGGTTCGATATGGTGTTTCGGCATGTTCCCCTGGGTCTGGCTTTACAAATTCCACTTCTGGGGAAGTGTCAAGTCCACTGGCCTCATGAAGTTAGTCCTGTAGTTCCTTCAGCCTCCTTTCTTCAGAGGTGAAATCCTCTGCAGCAGGCAGTGAGGATCTCCGTAAACCAAAAGTTTCTTGGTCAGAGTCTTCTGTTTCTTCATAAATTGAAGAAAGACCAGGGTATTCTGATCTCTGAAATGGAGTAAAGCCCATCTCTAGGGCCGAAGGAGCCAAACTCGTCGTTATTGGACGAGAAAAATGTCGAAGTCGTCTACGCCGATGTAACCGGCCTCGAAGGCGCCGAAAATGGCGTCGAAAAAAACTGGAAGGGGCCTCGAAGAATTCGAGAGGATCGGGATCCTACTCGAGGGCATCGACGACGGTCTCGGCGTCGTGCCGGAGGCCCTTGAAAACATCGTTGGCTGTGGAGCCTTGGTCCTCTCTTTCATCGGCGTCGACGTCGGCGTCGAAGATGGCGTCGAGTCGATCGACCGATGCGTCGAGGAACCCTTCGACAACGGCGTCGATGGCGCCGACCCGTGCTTCGAAGGAATCTTCGACGACGGCGTCGAAGACGGTGCCTTCTTACCTGATGGCTCATGGCGCTGTCGGGTGGAATGTTTCGCCGGGTGCTGCGACTCGCGGCGTTTTGATTTTTTGGGTTTTTCACCCGGGGTATCACCCTCAGCTGTCTTCGAGGGGGTCGAGGTCGCGTTCTCGAAGACGCTTAACATTTTCTTTCTGAATTCCTCCCACTCAGTTTGAGAACTGTGTTTGGTGGGACCGGAAACTCTTTCTGGGGACACCGAAGACGACGAGGAATGGGACCTTTGACGTCTCTTTTTTGAGTGTCTAGATCTCGACTAATGGTGGGAGCTGCTTCGAGATCTAGAATGGGAGTGTTTTCGACGGCGAGGAGACGAATGCCTCGACTCGGCCGACGAAACCTTTGAGGAGGATTTGGCTGATTTACCTCTCTCGAGCTTCCCCTTTCGCTCCTTCAGGGCTTTCGCCGTCATGGACATGCAGTCCTCACACTCCGAACAATGGTGCTCGGACCCCAAGCACCATAAACAGACCCTGTGTGGATCCGTTATTGACATTTTTTTACTGCAGTCTCGACATTTCTTGAAGCCGGATCGCGGCGTCGTCGGTTCTGATGAAGAAGCCATCGAGAACGATAAGGAATATTCATCGAAATAGATTTAGATAAACCTGACTGAACTGAGCAACTACGTTCCGAGGCCCCACGAAGCGCGGAAAAACGGAACTGAGCAACGGACGCAGCGCGTTTCTATTTATGGGCATGGTGACGTCGGCATGGTGACTCGGCGGACTTGGACGCGCAGCGCCCTCTAGAGAAAAAATTTCTGAGGCCAGCAAGCTGGAAACGTATATCAAAGATAAGGAATACGTCGGAGGACACAATCCCTTCGAAAAAGTTATTCTCTCACTTAAGCCATCCAACTGCCAGGGAGACCTGTGCCCAGCCCAGCTCATAAAGGATGCGGCACAATATCTGGCCCCCTTTATCTCAAAACTTGTTAATGCATCTTTCGCCTATAGCACCATTCCTACCAACCTTAAGCAATCCTGGGTGCTCCCTTTACTAAAAAAGCAAACCCTTGACCCACTCATACCAACTAATTACCACCTTATCACGACAGTCCCCTTCCTGTTAAAAATACTCGATAAGGTTGCCTACCTTCAAATTCAAAGATTTCTGGAAGCCCACAAATAGCTAGGAGCCCGACAATCTTGCTTCCGACCCCAACATGGAACCGAGAAGGCCCTCATTGACTTGAAGACACAGGTCGATGAATTAAGAGATAAAAGGAAAACAGCCCACCTTCTTCTACTTGACTTGTCGGCCGCATTTGATCTTGTGGATCACAAGGTCCTATGCAGTCAACTGGACTCAGCTGCCCATTTCTCCAAAGAAGCCATCCGTTAGATTGAGTCCTTCCTGGGTGACAGGACCATGAGGGTGTCCTCCCCCTCTGCAGCAGCTGACCCTATCCCTATCTCATGCGGAGTCCCACAGGGCTCTTGCTTCTCCCCTACTCTTTACAATATATTGTCATGAACTTCAGATCACGCCCCTTTTGGACCTCCTGGTCCTTGTCTCAACGGGGCTTACATTCCGTACTACTTCCAACATGGCTGTCCAGAGCTGAAGCCCTTGCTCGCTCCATGCGCCGAACGCGGCGTGATCTATTTATAGACCACGCCTTCCGCGGCTCTGCGCGTCTCAATGCTATTGCAAAGTAGCCCTCAGACGTGTGTTCGTAGCTCGCAGTATTGTTTCCTTTGTCCCAGTGCTATTACCCACTCCTGACCCTTTCCCCCTTCCTGATTCCGAGCCTTACTAGCATTTCCCAGACTCCCGGATTCCTGGACTCCGCGTTCCTGGAACTAAACGCAACCTGGAACCAGACGAGACTCGAGCAGCACTGTTCAAGACCAGGTCCGTTCGCAAGAAGGCAGCGATCGAAGACACCGGCAAACAACGGACCCAGGTGAGAAGGGGGGAACTCCTTGACAGTTTGAGACGCCACCCGATCAAACCTAAAAACGAGATGGAAGCCGCCGTGCAGGACCTGATGCGACGCATGCAAGAATTATCAACCGAGGTCCAAAATCTTAAGGCGGAAAACGCCGCGCTCAAACAATTGGTCTTATCCCGGGATTCTGCCAAAAAGGAGGGTGTCCTGTTGGGTGGTATTGTTGACAAGTATGATGGTTCGGCAAAAACACTTAGCGGATTCCTGGATTCATGCCTGGTCCACTTTACCTTTAAGCCTTATTATTTCTCGACTCCCAGGGCTAAGGTGGGTTTCATCATATCCCACCTTTCCGGCAACGCCTTAACTTGGGCAACACCCTTTGTTAACTCCGGCGATGCCCTCCTAGATGACTATGATGGGTTCATACAGGCCCTTAAAAGCATGTTTGACCGTCCAGAGCAGGTCTATACTGCCCAAGAACGTTTGCTGGACTTTCAACAGGGCTTCCAAGATATGCTCACTTATGTGACCGGATTTAAACAATTGGCTAAGGAAGCAGACTGGTCCTCTGAGGCTAGTTTTACCCTGTTCAGGAGAGGCCTGAACGATGAGATAAAGGATGAACTGGCCAGGGTGGCTCGACCAAATTCATTCCAAGCACTAATGGACCTTGCCATGCAAATAGACTTTCGCATCCAGGAAAGGAAGGCTGAAAAGAAGAAGTCCAGGGGAAACCCACCCAAGACGTCCTTTGAGAGCAAAGTCATAACGGATGCAAACCCAAGCCTAGCCCCAGAACCCATGCAAATTGGAGCCTTTTGTGGACCCATATCACCTCAAGAAAGGTTGAGAAGGATTCATACGGGTTTGTGTATGTATTGTGCTTCAGACAAACATTTGGTCAGGGAATGTCCTCTGGCACCTCCTCGGCGTTCGGGAAACGCCAGCTCCCGATCTTAAATGGAGCAGAAATTCGGGAGAGAGATGTTTGCTCCACATCAATTCCATCCTTGAACTCTCCTGGACAAAACAGACTGGTCATTCTCCAGGCATTTCTTTCACCCTCGAAGAGTAAGATCTGTCCCATTCTGGCCTTGGTTGACTGCGGAGCTATGGGAATCTTCATTGATCAGGAATGGATTGTCAGTCATCAAATCCCATATGAGGCACGAAGCACCATGCAGCCTGTGGAAGCCATCGATGGAAGACCCCTCAGTTCAGGGCCCATAAGACTACAGACCAAGGAAATCCAGCTCTCAATAAACCACCATCAAGAGTTAATCAGATTCGATATCATTAAGTCCGCCCACTACCCCATGGTATTGGGTATGCCCTGGTTACAAAAACACAATCCGTATATATAAACTGGACAGCAGGATCACTATTCCTAGGCTCGAAGTTTTGTATGTCTCATTGTCTATCCCTGGAACCTCCTTTAACACCCCCTGAGGAACCACCTAAGGAGCAAGAAACTCCACTCATGGTTTCCAATATAATACAGGTTCCGGAGGCCTACCAAGGATTCGCCAATGTATCTTCAACTGCCATAGTCCAGGCCTTACCTCCACACAGACCCGAAGACTGCGCAATTGAAAAGGAACCCTCGGCAGTGATCCATTTCGGTAGGATGTTTATCCTTTCCGAACCCGAGAAAAAGGCCCTCAAAGAATATCTGGATACAAACCTTGAAAACGGTACCATAAGACCTTCAAAATCACCAGCAGGCGCATCGTTGTTCTTTGTTCCTAAGAAAGATACCCAGGAACTCAGACCTTGCCTCGATTATCGTGGCCTAAATCACTCTTAAGGACCGATACCCACTACCCTTGATAGCGGATATCCTGGAAACCGTGAGAGGTGCAGTAATATTCACCAAATTGGATCTCATGGGTGCCTACCATTTGATCCGTATCTGGGAAGGAGATGGGTGGAAGACCGCTTTTAGAACACCCTTTGGCCATTACGAGTACCTGGTCATGCCCTTTGGACTAGCCAACGCCCCAGCAGTATTCCAATGTTTTATGGATAGGGTGTTCTCTTACATGTTGTTTCTCTTCGTCATTGTCTATCTGGACGACATATTGATTTTTTCCAAGGATCCTCTGAAGCATGAAGGACATGTAAAGGCAGTTCTACAAAGACTCCTGGAACATCACCTCTTAGTCAAGCCTGAAAAATGTTTGTTTCACGTTACCTCTGTGCACTATCTGGGATTTATCCTTAGTCCAGAGGGGATTGGCATGGATCCCTCAAAAGTAAAAGCCATTCTCGCATGGCCTACTCCCATGTCCGTGAAACAAGTCCAATCCTTCCTAGGACTAGCCAATTTCAACCGAAAGTTCATAGCCACCTTTTCCGAGATTGTACAACCTATAGTGGCTCTGCTAAAGAAGGATACCCCTTTTTGTCTGGTCAACATTACAAGAAACTGCATTCCAGCGTTTGAAGACCGAGTTTACACAAGCTCCTATTTTGGCTCAACCCGATACAAGTCGACCCTTTTTAGTGGAAACGGATGCCTCTAATTACGCTATAGGAGCAGTGTTGAAGCAGAAAATGGAGGACGACTTGGAACACCCCGTTGCTTATCTTTCAAGAACCTTAACTCCGAGTGAAACACACTACTCCGTCCTGGAAAAGGAACTGTTAACCATTCGCCAAGCCTCCACTGAATGGCGACACCTACTTCTGGGAGCTAGATATCCTGTCCAAGTCCGTACTGATCATCGAAACCTTCAGATTCTACAGTCACTGGAGTGCAGGAACAGTCGTCAGGCACGTTGGGCCTACTTTTTTGCCCAGTATCAGTTCCACATCACTCATGTCCCTGGATCACAGAACCTTATCGCTGACGCCTTGTCTCGACGTCCTGACTACGTGACCACTGAAGATAAGGCATATCCTAAAATGTTTTCTCCCACGATCTTCGTAGCCCAAGCAGTTAACCTCCTGGAAGAAGTCCGATCGCAAACCCAATCCTCTGAAATATGGAAGGACATTTCGAGAAGAAACCAGTGGAAATTAAGAGCCAAGGAAGGCTACTTATTCAAGGACAATGCACTGCTCATTCCTACACGGAAGTTACAGCAGAATGTAATAAACCTTTGTCATGCCACACTCCATTCCGGGCACCGAGGTATCACCAACACCCTCCGTCTTATACAGAGACAGTTCTGGTGGCCTAAAATGAAGTCTGACGTACAGCAATACATCCAGGCTTGTGTAATCTGTGCCCAAAATAAACATGATAACAAAAGACCGGCGGGTCTTCTTCTGCAGCCCACTCTACCCACTAAACCATGGGAAATCATTGCTACAGACTTCATAGTGGAGTTACCACTTTCCCAAGGATATACTACCATCATGGTCACCATAGATTTGTTCACCCATATGGCCCATTTTACGCCACTGATGAAACTACCCTCCTCTTCAGAGCTAGCTGGAATATTTCTGGAACACATATTCCGACTACATGGGCTTCCTTTCAAGATCATATCTGACCGGGGTCCCCAATACATTTCACAATTCTGGAAACACCTCTGTCGGATTTTAGGAATCCAACGTGCCCTCTCTTCAGGATATCATTCCCAAACCAACGGAGCCACAGAACGTGCAAATCACACCCTGAAACAATATCTCCAATGTTTCGCCACCAAGGTCCAGGATGACTGGTCTCTCCTGATACCCATTGCGGAATTCGCTTACAACAACTCCGAACACTCAGCGCTACAGACCAGCCCTTTTTATTGTAGTCAGGGGTTCCATCCATCTGTTTTACCCTCGGTTCTTCCTTACCCTACACCAGTACCTACTGTTGACTCCTGGATCGAAACTCTTATCAACATTCACCGGGAGGCTAAAGAACACTTAGAGAAAGCCAGATTACAGACCAAGAGGTATGTGGATTCCAAGAGAAGACCAGGTCCTTCCTATACGGTCGGTGACCGAGTGTTGTTGTCATCAAAACTACTCCCCCGACACCTGCAACCAAACAAGCTGGCTCCCCGCTACTATGGTCCATTTCCCATCAAGGAGATTATCAATCCTGTCTCATATCGAATCAAGCTACCTGACTCCTGGAAAAGAATTCATCCAGTTTTTCACACATCCCTATTGAAGCCCTACATCCAATCCTCTCAAAAATCCAGTAGACCTCCGCCTCTACTGGTTGACAACCAACTGGAATATGAGGTGTCCCGGATTTGTGACTCCAGGTACAAGCGGGGCCATCTTCAATACCTAGTGGAGTGGAAAGGATATCCTCCTAGCAAAAGGACCTGGGAACCTGTTTCAAATATCAAGGCTCCTCGGTTGCTCAGAAGATTTCACCTAATACACCCAGGCAAACCTGGAGGAAAAGGCCTTCGGAGGAGGCACGCTGTCATGAACTTCAGATCACGCCCCTTTTGGACCTCCTGGTCCTTGTCTCAACGGGGCTTACATTCCATACTACTTCCAACATGGCCGTCCAGAGCTGAAGCCCTTGCTCACTCCATGCGCTGAACGCGGCGTGATCTATTTATAGACCACGCCTTCCGCTGCTCCGCGCGTCTCAATGCTATTGCAAAGTATCCCTCAGACGTGTGTTCGTAGCTCGCGGTATTGTTTTCTTTGTCCCAGTGCTATTACCCACTCCTGACCCTTTTCCCCTTCCTGATTCCGAGCCTTACTAGCATTTCCCAGACTCCCGGATTCCTGGACTCTCCGTTCCCAGAACTAAACGCAACCTGGAACCAGACGAGACTCGAGCAGCACTGTTCGAGACCAGGTCCGTTCGCAAGAAGGCAGCGATCGAAAACACCGGCAAACAACAGACCCAGGGGAACTCCTCGACATATATTCACCAAGCCCCTCTTCGACGATCTGGACCTTCTCGGTATCACCTACACCAACTATGCAGATGATACTCAGATTCTCCTCCCACTTTTCGGGGGTCACGTTGAGGATTCGGCCTTGGTGAATAGAGTGTATCTCATCATTCAACCCATGGACTTTGCCTGAACGATGATAAAACCGAGCTTATCATCCTGGGTTCACAATCCAACTTCAAGAAACTAGGCCAGGAGTATGCATCCTTCTTAATAGACGGCAACCTCATCAAGGTGGCCAAGGATGTGAAGACCTTGGGGATCTACCTGGATTCCACACTCTCCTTCGTCAAACAAGTGAACGTCATGGCTTCCACCACTGCTTACGCTTGTAAACTCATCAGGACAGGCACACCATTCTTGTCTGATGATAATTGCATGATGTTAGCCAGAGCCCTCATATATTGGCGCTAACAAAGCAATTATCCAGAGGATACAAATCCTCCAAAATAATGCCCTAAGAGTTGCACTCTTCGTTGCAAGAAGATCTCACATATCGGCCATCAGGCGCCATAACAACTGGCTCCCTACCCACAATAAAATCTTATTAAAAACAGCATCCCTTACTTATAAAGCACTCAACAATGCCACCCCTAGTTGCCTGACTGAGAGATTCCATAGGAGAACATCTACCAGACCCATGAGACTAGCCCATTCCAACTGCCTCACCATCCCAAGATTTAAGTTTTCCAAAATTGGTGGTTGTAGCTTCCCCGTCAAAGCGGACCAACTCTGGAACTCTTTGCCACACCCCATCATAGAAGGCCAACCTTACCAGAACCTCAGACTTAACTACATTAATTGGCTTAAATCCACAGATCAGTAGATCCACACATGTTTACAGACTTGCCTTCCACTTCTGCACACCTTCACCCAACTAAACTAACTCTTGTATATAGATTGTATATAATTTCCATGATGTATGTTACCGTAGGATGTGATGTATCCACGATTGTTCCCATACCGTATGATGTGATGTATCCACGATTGTTCCTGTATCACCCTGAAATGTCTGTGCTCAAGCTTTGCATATTCTGTAACTGTTGCACCCTGATACCCCAGGGTCTGGATCGCATTATAAATGATTAAACAAACAAACAAACAAACAGTTCCTTATGCAATTGATTCCATAGAGTAGCGGCCCGGACAGTGAAAGATCTGCCCATACCCCTAGCTTGTCTACTTCTTGGAATAGAAGGACAGACTGAGTCACTTGATCAGGTAGATCTACCATGATGAAGGACTTTGATACATTCTCTCAAGTAACCAGTAGCTTTACCATACAAACATTTATGGACAATAAATAGCCAGAGTCTTGAATCGAATTTGCGCTTCCACCGAAAGCCAATGTAACTTCCTTCTATCAGAAGAGATGGGCAGGTGTCTGGCAATCCCTTTAACAATGTGTACTGCATCATTCTGCAGGACTTGAAGACGCCTAATGCAGTTCTTACTGTTCCCAATCATCAAGGCATTGTATTAGTCAATTTGTTGCATTATCAGAGCGTGCACAAGAACCACGCAATTAGCCTCTGTAACGTAAGGTTTGACTCGCCTGAGCAGCCTACGAAAATATTGAGCTTTGTTACAGACATCTTCATGTGCAAACTGGAATTCAAAGAGGATTCAAAAGTCACACCCAGTGTCTTAACTTTATCTGCAGTTTTGACAAAGTGATTTTCAATATAAAAGCCCACATATTGACTATCCAATTTAGATCTGGCCTGGGGGGAGCCAAATGGCATGAGCTCGGTTTTGATGGAGTTCAAACACATCCCATTATTGGCCATCCAATATTGGATTACGGCATAGCCTTTATTTACATGTTCAACATCCTCTGTGTATAGCCACTCAACTCAAACACAAGTTGGGTGTCATTCCACTAGTATACGGGCGTGCCTATTTGGATAAAGAAATAAAATGCTGCTGTGCATAAGAACTGGAGTAAATCTTTACATAACTTCACAGAGAAATATCTTGCAGCGTATACTGCACAATATCTATCGGCATTCAAGTATATCTTTCCAAAGAATATGACAGTCAAATTGCAGGATTGTAAAACGTGTGAAGAACACAGGTGAAATGAACTTTTAAAAAGGGATAATCGGGGATTCCAAGATGGCAGCCGCGAGGGGCAGGCCTGCCTGAGCGTCGCTCCGTCCCTCCCCCCGGGCCGCTCCACACAGATGATTGCCAGAAAAGCGGATTAAAAGCCCTTAACATAGTACTCGAGGCGGGCAACAAATACAAAAGGACTGTCTTCCAGGAAGCCCCCACTCCCTGCCACTCAGACACTCAGACACCATGCCAGCAGACCCCCGGGGTAATGGAGCAGCTGCGCGGGAAGATCCGCTAACACCCGCCAGAGAGAGCCTGCAAGCCCGCTGCACAAAACACAGCCCAGTGAAGGCGCGCAGCGGGGCTCACCCCGCACAGGCTCAGAGCTACTCACCCCATCATATAACCCCTCATTAGAGTATGGGGAGAAGGGGAGACCGATCTTCCACACCATGAGGCGAGCGCAGCGATGCAGGGGCAGAGCTGTGACACCACCACCCAGAGCCCCCAGAGCGGATCCACAGGCTGACAGAGCAGGACCCAAAGGAGTAACGGAGGAGAGGTCTAGCATTTCCATACCCTGGCGAGGAAATAGAGAACCGGCAACGTCTTCGAAAGCGGAGCCGGGATATCCCGGATGGCGAAGCAGATGCAATAAGGGCCTTGCGCCGACACCGACGGGAGGACCGAAGTGGGCCATCCTTCTCCTCCGGAGCCACAGAAAGAGTGCACATAACTACCTATACACACGGACAAGAGAGGAGGAAACAGGGGAAAAACCACCATCAACTCACTGCTAACAGGAGGACCTCGACGAGCACTGGGGGATGAAAATAACGCATATTGTAAGGCGTGGCACCCCGCCGCATGCTACAACCGCCTCTGCCCCCCCCCCAACGGGGGCCCTACATAGGAAGGGGATCTATGCGTGAGAAACTGCAGCAGGCACAAATATTACAGGGGAAACCTCAGACCCCTGTCACCCTCCGATAACGAAAGATATAAGCGTAGAGACACCAGAAAATCCTGAGAAAACACCCACCGCGCATAAGCAAATGAATTTCAGACATCCCAGGCGGCATAGCCAGCGCAAGGCAACCCACGCCCTAGGGCAAGCCCACATAACGCAACAAAGTAGGGAAAAATTAAGGGAACGCACTGCACAGAGTGTATAGACCCACATGGACCCCACCAGACAGTAGGAGCCCAAGGAACAGAACGCAGCAAAGAGCCTGGATATCTCATGGACAGAAGGTGAATCCCATAGCTAAAACTGACCAGGGTCGGTCCAAGCAACTCCCAAAGAAGGGAACCAACACCCCACCCAGTCCGGGCTTCAGTCACGGTCACATACCAGAAAGCAATCCCAAGACCCGGAGAAGAGCACACATGCCAAAATCAAAGGGGAAACAACTACAAGCCCTGGCGCAGACGCCGACACATAGGCAAGAAACAAACCTGGTTCAGCTTTGGGGTGCAGACACTGCTACCCAACCGAAAGGAAAGGGTCAAGACGATCAACGACAAAAAACAGACCTGAGCATGACGCAAGCAGGAATGGCCACGAAGGAAGACATGCCATCCTGGTTTAAGGAGTTCCAGGTCCAGTTCATGACCTCAGTTCACTCTTAATACAAAACCATGAAAGAAGAGATGAAGCAGGCGGTCCAGGAGACAAAAACGGATGAGGAGAACGTCGGGGAAAGAACAGACACACTGGAGAGAATTGTGCAAAACATAGAGGACGAAGCGCAGCAATATGGTGAAGCACAAGAGCGTCTGGCCCATCTGACACATAGGGCCTCATTACAAGGTTGCTGGTCCAGATACAACGGTACCGGTAAGCTTACCGGTACTGTTGTATCCGGTCCGGCAAACTCTGAGTTGTGCTCGCGTGTGCCTTTCAATCTGCCAGGTCTGCCCTGGCGGAATGAAAGGCACCCGCGAGCACAGCTTGCCTGAAGCACCGGCACCCGCGAAATGGCAATTACTGGGTCCGGCGGGGCTGATTACTCCGGTAATTGCCCGTTCGTGGGTAAAACCGGCAAGGCTACCTCCAACCTTGTAATGAGGCCCATAATCTTGAACTGCAGTGTGAGGACAAAGACATTAAGGAAGTGGTCCAGCAGGTCTTCAACGATATTCTCTCCCCCGAAGGGGATACAGAAATCAAAATCAACTGATTACACCAGGTGGGCCCGCGAAGAACAGGCAAATCAGGAGCACGTCGCCGGGACGTCCTGATTGCTCTTAACTCATACACCCATAAAGAGCCGATCCACTGTAGAGCAAGGACAATGGATCATATAAGGATGAACGGGGTGGAAATATGATTATTTCAGGATCTGGCGCAGTCGACACTACAGAAAAGGAGAGAGCTGGGCCCTGTAATCAAAGAACTCGTTGCAAAACAAGTCATGTATAAATGGACATTTCCCTTTGGGCTTCTGTTCACATGGGAAGGGAAACAGCGAAGAATAACCACTTGCGAAGAGGGCCTCCAGATAATGAACATTCAAGAAGGAGACCAAGAAATTCAGGGAGAAAAAACCTAGGAATGGAAAATGATCCATAGGAAAGCACGGCAACCCAGCAAAAATAAGTTGGATCAGTGCTCCAAACAACCTGGAAGTCGAATAAGAGACAAAACTTAGCAGCCCTTTGGGGAAAGAATCACCAGCAGACATCCCGAAAGGGGACACAGCGCGATAATCCAGACACTAGGTGAAGGCAGGGGGGAGGGCTCACCCGGTCACATGCGATGGAATCCAAGTGGGGTTTAGGAGCCCCCACCAAGTTATCCCTGAGGATTCCGAGGGCCTGGTGCAGAAGGATGTATGCACAAGCAACCATAGGTCCCAGAGCCCTCCTGAGGGCAGTTGTTATGGGGGGAGGGGAACTTGCAAGTTGGTGGTTGCATAGAGATGAGAAGGGGGGGATACAGGGGAGTGATGATCCGGAAGGGCAAAGGCAGCTCCAAAAAGGTGTCAGGAGGCAAGAGGAGCCTGACTTCCCAAAGGGGATAAAAATTCATACGTATAAACGTTGAAACACTCTCGCTGGGAGATGCATGGCTGGAGAGCAACGGGCAAAAAAAAGGATATACGCATTTCTCACATGTTCACAATTCAATGTCCAGAATAGACTATATATTGGTCTCGACAGTGCTATTGGGGAAAATCCAACATACCGAAATCGGAGCGATCTGCTTATCCGACCATGCCCCCCTCTGGGTGGAACTGTCGCTCTCACATAGAAAAACGAGACTCTGGCAATGGAAACTCCCACCCGGCATTATAGTAGATCTGGTTCTGGGGAACAGGGCAAGGACAGTCATTATTCAATATTTCACGCAAAACAATCAACCAGAAACACCCAGGGAGACTCTATGGGAAGCATTTAAAGCAGTCACCAGGGGGCAAATCATATTACTCAATGCAATGAAGGACAAACAGACCCGCCAATGGGAATTAGATTTGCAAGAGAAACTGAAAGCGATTCAGATGGAGATAGTGCAGAAGCCCTCAGCCAAATGAAAGAAACCTTTAATACATGTCCAGGGCCAATTAGAAACCCTTTGCACTAAAAGGGCAGAGAAACACCTTCTACATTTGAAACACTGGTATTACACCAAGGCAAATAAAGCAGACAAATTCTTAGCAAGACAAAAGCGAAACAAAGTAGGCAAACTGTAAAAAAGATGACAGACAGTAAAGGGAAAGCATAGACCTGCACAGCAGACATCGGGAACATATTCAAAGAATACCACCAGAAACTATACTCCTCAGAGCATCCAAAAGGAGAAGAGCAAGACACATATTTAAATTACACTCCCCTCCCAACGATATCGGAAGGGGAAAGGCATTACATAGACAGGGCGATAACCGAGGTTGAGGTAAAAAAGCCAATTCTAGAACTTCCCGAAAACAGACGGCTACACAGTGCTCTTCTCCAAGACATATTCAGACATCGTAACTCCCATCCTCGCAGAATTATTCAACACCTTCAAGGATAAGGGCAATATAACACTGTCAATGAATGAGGCAAAAGTACTAGTCTTCCACAAACCAGGCAAAAATCCGGACCTACCCGGCTCATATCGCCCGATAGCATTAATTAACCTGGATGCCTACCTTTTACACAGAAATACTGGCCAATAGACTGACACAAGTCCTCCCGAACCTAATTCATCAAGACCAGTCAGGATTTGTCCCTAAAAGACAAACGCATGATAATATTAGAATAATAATCCACCTGGTGGAAAAAGTAGGTATTACCCACTCTCCGGCAGCCCTCCTCGCGCTTGACGGGGAGAAAGCTTTTGACTGCGTTGAATGGTCACTCCTCTTCTGTATATTGAGACACATGGGTATGGGAGAACCATTTATTGACATGATACGAGCCAATTACATATCCCCCAGAATCCTCATAGCAGTGAATGGAGAAATTTCAAATAAGAGTCAATATCGAGAGGGACCAAAGAGGTGTCTGCTCCCCCTCCGCTTCATGATTTTTTAGAACCCCTTCTAGTAAAAATAAGGGAATCACCAGCCATAAGAGGAATTGATATGGCAGGCCACCCACACAAGGTAGTAGCATATGCGGACGACATGCTGGTGGCAATGACTGACCCAGAAAAGTCCTTGCCGCTCCTTCGCAGGGAGATAGAAACATACGAGCGTTGTCGGTTCTTAAGATCAATAGACAAAAGTCAGAGTTATTGATATTAGCGGGCGATAGGGGAGCGCTGCAACAACAGGCCTCCGCGCTTCAGCTGAAGGTCCTAACAGACAGAATAGATATTCTATACAGGGAGAACTACCCGCAACAGCTAGAGAAGATCAGACGAGACGTAGAGAGGTGGAACCCAATGTCGATCTCATGGTGGGGTCGGATAGCTTTGGTAAAAATGTCCGTACTCCCCCGAGTGCTGTATCTCTTCCAAGCAATACTGATACAAATTCTAGCATCCTACTTTAAATCACTCTCCAAAATTATTATGGCCTTCACATGGGGGAAAATGACCCCCAGAATCGCTAGAATAGTTCTCACTGCGCCGACATATAAAGGGGGATGTGCCCCTCCGCATTTCCGAAAAGTACTATGAAGCGGCATAGCTATGCGTACTGAAAGAATGAATCACAGGGGCCTCACAGACAATATGGGCGATGCAGGATAAGGCAGTAGCGGCCAACCACTTAGGGGAACTGATATGGAAAGGGAAGCACAATAGACATCAAAACCTACAAATAAGCAAAGTCGTGAAAGCGACACTAGAAGTCTGGTACAAAGCCACAAAAGAAAGAACCCTAACACAAGACCCGTCCCCCTTCAAGCCAATGTTCCGCAACCCAGAATTCCCGTCGGGGTTGGAAATTGGGGCATTCAGGAAATGGGAAGAGGCCGGTTGTACAAAAATAGGAGACCTGTTCCACGAACAAGACATCAGATCGTCTGAAGAGTGTGCAGCCCAGATAAGCCTGATAGGGAACTGACCCTAATCAAATCCTACCTTACGACTCCCTCAGGCACAAAACAATGTGTCTCGGACGCATACAAATTCCTGAACACGCATACTGAAGAGGTCACATGGGTTATATATAAAGAGGTGGGAAAACACACTATGGGGCAAAATTACCAGGGATCACTGAGAAAATATATGGGGGACAATCCCCAATCTCACTAGGGACATTCAGACCAGAGGGATGTGGATCTTAATCCAGTGGCACTAAACCCCAGAATGCTTGCACGCAATGTACCCCCGAAGCACGCACCTCTGCTGGAGATACTGTGGGGGAATTGGAGACTGGAGGCACATTTGGTGGGACTGATCGGAGATACAGCGTTTCTGGGGAGACGTGAAATCACAAATGCAACAGATGTTCACAGGGGGTGGAAAGGTTAGAAGAGGGGGTGTAGATATGTGGTCTCTGGGACCCCTAGATAAGCTTATGATCAAACCACAGAAGCTGAACTTTATGGGGCTGCTAAGTGCTGCATGGCTAGCAATAGCCCAAAAATGGAAATAGAAATCCCCACCAACAATATATGAGTGGCTGCAGAGAGTGTGGTCATTCATGGCGATGGAATGTATCACTTGCAACATTCAGAGGGACCGACACAAATTGAAGACTGATTGAGGTATGGTCCTTACATTCTTACAATATGACGATATGGAACAATGGGGTCCACACAAGATCAGGATCCTCGATCTGTTCAACTAATTGAAACAAAACTAAGGCTGAAAGACATAACAAGATACATTGTGGTCCCCTCCGCTAGGGGGAGAAGGGTGGAAGGTTGGGGAGGGGTGCATGTTACTGTTGTATCGCTTCTTGAATTGTTGTAAAATCAATAAAAATAAGTTTAAAAAAAAGGGATAATCAAAACACCCCATGGTGTACTAGTGCAAACAAAGTCAGATGTAACAAAGGTAATTTATCTCTTCATTCATGCTATTTGGCGTGAGTGTACCCAGACGGTCAATCCAGTAGGTTTCTCTCCTGTCCAGTTTCGTATTGATGCTCTCATGTGGGTTAGATCACATCACTGTTTCTAAAATCTGAAATCTAATATGCAATATATATTGTGCCTTTTCTCAAGCCAGTGTCCAGCTAACGCAGAGTTGGAATTTTTATTCCTGATGCAGGACCTGTGTTCATTCAACCTGAGTTTGGCTGAGCGTTTTTGATTGGCCAATGTAGTATTGTCCACAAGGGAATTTAATAGAGTAGATAATATGTGAGGTGTCGCAAGTGGCATAGTTCTTCAATTTAATCTTCTGCCCTGTACGTGGGTGGTTGATGGTAGTACCTTTGGTGACAAATCCACAATTGCAGCAATGTAAACAGGGAAATGTACCAATGCGTGTCATACTTTGTACTAGGCTTGGTGGTCTGGTGGTGACCAATTTGTCTCTCAAATTTCTGCTCCTTTAATATGCGAATACTGGAAACTCCTTGAACAGATTGAACAAACTGGCATTCCAAGGCATGACCAATTCTATGTTGGACAAATTGAGGGACACATTACGGAAATGGGATGCAATACACAACTTGGCTCAGAAGGACAGAGAAACAGCAATTGACCAGGAGAAGAAATTAATACAAAGGCGGATAGAAGGGATGGGGGCGAGCGGGAGAAACAACAAGAAAAACCTCAGGACATTATGAAGATGGTGCCACTCCTCAAAGAAATGCCACGATATGCAGAGACAGCTCCAATGAAATTGTTCTCGGCACTACATACCACGTACAAAACACTAGATGCACAGCGGTTGGACCGGGAGCCCAGCGCTGGGACTATTAAAGACAGTATGTAACCCAGCATGCCTCAGCATTCCGAGGTTTTCTGACATATGGGATACAGAGCTGGTTGAGTCAAGTCACAGGGGGACGGCAGTAGGTGGAGAATGCAATCTGATCCCTTAATGGCACTAATGAAAAAAACATCATCGAATATTAGCACTGCCAAATATTAATACAGGTCATTAAAATAGGCAGGGAAAAAGCCCTTCAGACTTTGTGGACCATAAAATCAGACATTTATGAAAGATGAGAGGCCAGAGGAAAAAGCAACGATATGGCAGTTATTGCCAGATGACATCACTAGAGTTGTGGAGAGTAAGGTGGATGTAGAGGAAAAACTGAGAACAGAACAAGGGTGGGCATACATATTGAATGCAGCAGGCAGTGGGCATACATATTGAATGCAGCAGGCAATGCTTGGCTGGCAATAAGGAAGTTGATACCAGTGAGGGAATGTAATGAGTGGACTGAGGGCAAATATATGGAGGAGCAACAGTGGAAGGCGCCTGCACCAATACAGAGCAAACCATATGAAGCAGAGCAATATCGTGAGGATGCTACCTATTTTAAGGAAAGAGGGCGGGGAAGAGGACGACGGCTGGTAGGGAAAGTGTTATATGGCAAAAAAACTGACGCCAAGGTATATCAGAACGCAGCGGGGGAAATACATACATGGGTGACATATAGGGAACAACAAGAAGAGCTGAATGACATCAAGGAGAAGATGGATAGATTGCAAGAACAGGTAGTTAAAGCTGGAGCCACACCAGTGGCGGCAGTGAAGGAGGGCGCTGGCCACTAGGACAGGGACATAGCAGCAGATGTAGAAGCCGCAGTGATTCTCCTAAAACAAGACAGATAGGGCCGCATGACAGCAGAAAGCTCTTTCTCCACTGGTGGAGTCACGCACACAGTGACAATATTAGTGGACAGTGGGGCGACACTTACTCTGACAACAGCAACATTTCCAGGGACAACACACACTAGGATAGCTAAAATGGAAGGCCTCGGTGGACCCACACTCACAGCTCCAGTAAAAACAGTGCATATGCAATTGTACTGCATGCCCCTGGGCCTGCAACCATGTGCAACTGGGGGGGGCGGGAGGAGATTCTGGGCACTGATGTTTTAACACAGCAGAGTGCATTCATTGATTTGGCAAATAGATGCCTTCATCTACAAGGTAACACAGGCATGATACACATCATACCCATGGCGGTAGTGACAGCCACCACAAAAGGCAACACACACATTGTGAAACAAACAAATGGTATTCTGATTGAATGGGGGGATAGATTCCCAGATATATGGGCACATAACAAATTGGAATTTGGCAGAACGAATGTGGTGTTAAAATTGAAGAGTGTACCACAATATGAAAAACCATACGGGATAATCATGTAATTAAAAGAAAGAGGGGCTGTCACTGAATATGTGGACTGGTTACCATTTGTGTCACCGGTGTGGGCTGTGAGAAAGCCAGACGAGTCGTTTCGCCTAACCATTGATTATTGGGTGATAAATCAGCATTTACAATCACGCCCACAACTAGTGGCCTCCTTCCCAGAAATGATGGCAAATGTACAGCCATGGATGAAAATCTTTACGGGCCGATTCATGGAACAAACGTGCGCCGAAAATCTACGCGCAAGCAGGCGCAAGCAGGCGCAAGCGGAAAAAAAGAGGCGCACGCGTGCGATTCATGGAAGTCCCTGCGCATGTCTTCCTCGGGAT
Source organism: Ambystoma mexicanum (assembly GCF_040938575.1). NCBI lineage: Eukaryota > Metazoa > Chordata > Amphibia > Caudata > Ambystomatidae > Ambystoma > Ambystoma mexicanum. Next base: position 1,265,139,868 of record NC_090929.1, on the reverse strand, counting down.
GTGCGCCAAACCCGTGCATGGCGCACATGTCACTGCAACATCCCGAAAGACGTGCGCAACGCGCACAGTGAAAGCGCACAACCTCTGCGCATACACTAGAAAGTGGGCGGAACACGGGGCGTAACGCGCGGAATGGGGAACAACTCGCGAAAACAAGGGCGTAACTGGGGATGTACTGCAGGGAAGCAGACGGAACGCCCACACGCACCCGAACCACACGTATTCATGGAATCGAATAGGGCAAAGCCACGCACAGCGAAAGACACGCACAAGCCCAAACACGTCCGCCACACGAAGGCAGGCGGTAGCGTCCCTGCGCATTACAAAAGTGGCAACATACAGCAATTGTGCGAGCGGGGCACGTGTATTTCGGGGGTTCGCGTGAACTTACTCACGCGATCGGGCCTGGGGGAGCGGGCTACGTGTATTTCAGGGGTTCGCGTGAACTTTCTCACGCGATCGGGCCTGGGGGAGCGGGCTCCGTGTATTTCAGGGGTTCGCGTGAACTTTCTCACGCGATCGGGCCTGGGGGAGCGGGCTCCGTGTATTTCAGGGGTTCGCGTGAACTTATTCACGCGATCGGGCCTGGGGGAGCGGGCTACGTGTATTTCAGGGGTTCGCGTGAACTTATTCACGCGATCGGGCCTGGGGGAGCGGGCTACGTGTATTACAGGGGTTCGCGTGAACTTTCTCACGCGATCTGGCCTGGGGGAGCGGGCTACGTGTATTTCAGGGGTTCGCGTGAACTTTTTCACGCGATCGGGCCTGGGGGAGCGGGCTACGTGTATTACAGGGGTTCGCGTGAAGTTTCTCACGCGATCGGGCCTGGGGGAGCGGGCTACGTGTATTTCAGGGGTTCGCGTGAACTTTCTCACGCGATCGGGCCTGGGGGAGCGGGCTACGTGTATTTCAGGGGTTCGCGTGAACTTTCTCACGCGATCGGGCCTGGGGGAGCGGGCTACGTGTATTTCAGGGGTACGCGTGAACTTTCTCACGCGATCGGGCCTGGGGGAGCGGGCTACGTGTATTTCAGGGGTTCGCGTGAACTTTTTCACGCGATCGGGCCTGGGGGAGCGGGCTACGTGTATTTCAGGGGTTCGCGTGAACTTTTTCACGCGATCGGGCCTGGGGGAGCGGGCTACGTGTATTACAGGGGTTCGTGTGAAGTTTTTCACGCGATCGGGCCTGGGGGAGCGGGCTACGTGAATTTCAGGGGTCCGCGTGAACTTTCTCACGCGATCGGGCCTGGGGGAGCGGGCTACGTGTATTTCAGGGGTTCGCGTGAACTATCTCACGCGATCGGGCCTGGGGGAGCGGGCTACGCTTATTTCGTGGGCGCGCGGGAAGTGACACACGCGAATGAGCGGGGTACGTGTATTTCGGGGGTGCGCGGGAAGTTACACACAATTCCATCAGGGTACGTGTATTACAGGTGTGCGCGATATCAACAGGGTACGTGTATTACAGGGGTGCGCGGGGAGCAGCACACTTGAATTGCACGTGCGATTCATGGAAGTCCCTGCGCATGTCTTCCTCGGGATGTGCGCCAAACCCGTGCATGGCGCACACGTCACTGCAACATCCCGAAAGACGTGCGCAACGCGCACAGTGAAAGCGCACAACCTCTGCGCATACACTAGAAAGTGGGCGGAACACGGGGCGTAACGCGCGGAATGGGGAACAACTCGCGAAAACAAGGGCGTAACTGGGGATGTACTGCAGGGAAGCAGACGGAACGCCCACACGCACCCGAACCACACGTATTCATGGAATCGAATAGGGCAAAGCCACGCACAGCGAAAGACACGCACAAGCCCAAACACGTCCGCCACACGAAGGCAGGCGGTAGCGTCCCTGCGCATTACAAAAGTGGTAACATACAGCAATTGTGCGAGCGGGGCACGTGTATTTCGGGGGTTCGCGTGAACTTACTCACGCGATCGGGCCTGGGGGAGCGGGCTACGTGTATTTCAGGGGTTCGCGTGAACTTTCTCACGCGATCGGGCCTGGGGGAGCGGGCTACATGTATTACAGGGGTTCGCGTGAACTTTCTCACGCGATCGGGCCTGGGGGAGCGGGCTACGTGTATTTCAGGGGTTCGCGTGAACTTTTTCACGCGATCGGGCCTGGGGGAGCGGGCTACGTGTATTACAGGGGTTCGCGTGAAGTTTCTCACGCGATCGGGCCTGGGGGAGCGGGCTACGTGTATTTCAGGGGTTCGCGTGAACTTTCTCACGCGATCGGGCCTGGGGGAGCGGGCTATGTGTATTTCAGTGGTTCGCGTGAACTTTCTCACGCGATCGGGCCTGGGGGAGCGGGCTACGTGTATTTCAGGGGTACGCGTGAACTTTCTCACGCGATCGGGCCTGGGGGAGCGGGCTACGTGTATTTCAGGGGTTCGCGTGAACTTTTTCACGCGATCGGGCCTGGGGGAGCGGGCTACGTGTATTTCAGGGGTTCGCGTGAACTTTTTCACGCGATCGGGCCTGGGGGAGCGGGCTACGTGTATTACAGGGGTTCGCGTGAAGTTTTTCACGCGATCGGGCCTGGGGGAGCGGGCTACGTGAATTTCAGGGGTCCGCGTGAACTTTCTCACGCGATCGGGCCTGGGGGAGCGGGCTACGTGTATTTCAGGGGTTTGCGTGAACTATCTCACGCGATCGGGCCTGGGGGAGCGGGCTACGCGTATTTCGTGGGCGCGCGGGAAGTGACACACGCGAATGAGCGGGGTACGTGTATTTCGGGGGTGCGCGGGAAGTTACACACAATTCCATCAGGGTACGTGTATTACAGGTGTGCGCGATATCAACAGGGTACGTGTATTACAGGGGTGCGCGGGGAGCAGCACACTTGAATTGCACGTGTGGGTCCTCCCAGGTGTTCCCTCTACACCCTCCACGGCCCCTGCAGGTGGCTCACACCACAGGGGCATACCCAGCACATGTCATGCAGGCACCCCACCCACCATGCCCATGCCCACCAGCCAACCCACATGTCAACTTGCACTACTCCCCCCCCAACGCATGTCCCCCTGCACCCCCAGCCACCAGGGGCAGCCTCCACCAGGCCCACACCCATGCCTCACACCACCCCCACCCCCCAGCCACCAGGGGCAGCATCCACCAGGCCCACACCCATGCCTCACACCACCCCCACCCCCCAGCAGTGCAGGGGCACCCACCACCAGGCCCCCACCCATGTCACCCACCACCCCCACCCCCCAGCAGTGCAGGGGCAGCCTCCACCAGGCCCCCACCCATGTCTCCCACCACCCCCACCCCCCAGCCACCATGGCCAGCCCCCACCAGGCCCCCACTCATGTCCCCTATCACCCCCACCCCCCAGCCACCATGGGAAGCCTCCACCAGGTCCTCACAATCCCCAACACACATGTCATTACAACTCGCACACATGAGCCATACCACAGCCATATCGCAACTGCCACCACCATCCATACACATACAACAGCATGAGCAGCCAAAGGTGAGCCAGACATCACATGCAACACAGGAAGTGCACCACACATGTACACACACCACCACACTTGCATGCATGTGTACACCCCTGCCAAGTGTCGCACTGTTCAGACGGCCATCCATGTCACATCTGCCAATCAGGCTTCCACATACCGCTGTCACATGCATCCATGTGGCATCACTGTTGCACCCTTGTCAAATACACACACATGCACATGTACACAGTGCTGATACATGCAGCCGAAAACAACATACATGCGTGACATCACGGACATGTCTACTCACATACACATTCATCCAAACATGTGTGCCCACACAACTGCATTTGGCATGCAAGCCTACACACACAAGCACCATCCATGTCTCACACATCACAGCCCTCGCATGTGTCAGCCCCATGGCCCTGTACACCCCCACCCATACTCGACCCCATACAAACAGATGTGCAACCTGCACACTACCGAATAATCACCACATGCACTGCTCACAATCAGGATGCATGTACACTCACCGCTCGACTCCAGATGGGTCTGCTTCTCTAGGACCTGGACGTGGAGCGCTGGGGATATGCGTTCCAGGACCCTCATCTGTTCTTCCGACAAGTGGCCCCGGCGCCCCTTGGCATCCGCTGCCTTCAAGAGGTGCCGGCCCTTGTTCAGGGTCCTGGACCTGAAGTCCTCCCAGCGCTTCCTGACATGTTGTAAATCGCGGACTGCCACCCCCTCCGCGTTGATGGCAGTCACAATGTCAGTCCAGATCCGAGTCCGTCCTTCCTTGTCGGCGCGGGAACTTCCGAAGAGGGCATCATACTGCCCCAGGACTTGCTCCACCAGGACACCAACTTCGGTGGCACTGAAGCTGGTGCCCCTCTGCCTCTCTGGCCGGGGGTTGTCAGTGGTCACAGATGGTGTTTGCCCCGACATGACAACCCCAGAGGCAGGAGTGGGTGGGCAACTGGGTCCTGGGGCTGGGCTGTGGAGCGATGGAATCCCAGTCGGGAGTCTTCGGTTCCAGCAGGGGTGGTCACAGCAACAGCACCCCTGGCTGATGTGCAGGCAGCAAATGGCAGTGCACGTGGGCAGCAGGCAGTCAGGCAGCAGCAGATGGCAGGTGGGAGCGTGCTCGGGGCCCTGGGGGGCAGTAGTTCGGCCTTCTGGTTAGGAGCGTGTGGCCAGCTTGATACGGAGTGATTTGGCACGTGAAAAATCGGCACGTCAGCGTGTAATACGAGCAAAGGGCCATGCGCGTAAGTGAGCGTGGAAACTGCACGTCCGCGTGTAATACGAGGAAAGGGCCATGCGCGTAAGCGCGCGTGGAAACTGCACGTCCGCGTGTAATACGAGGAAAGGGCCATGCGCGTAAGCGCGCGTGGAAACTGCACGTCCGCGTGTAATACGAGGAAAGGGCCATGCGCGTAAGCGCGCGTGGAAACTGCACATCCACGTGTAATACGAGGAAAGGGCCTATGCGCGTAAGTGACGTGACGCGCGCGTGCGTTTCCCTCAGCACGGGTTAAAGGTGAGCGGGCCCAGCAGTTCGCTGTACGTGCCTTTCGTGGAGACCGACGTGTGTTGCTGCTTCCTGTTGTTTCGCGCGCCATCACAACTTCACAGCTATCAAGGACGTATCTCTTCTTTTGGCGGGGGTATTGGCTACGCGTGTTTTTCTGCATCGCGCTAGTCAGACGGTGAGTCACACACGCTCTTTTTCCCACTGCGGGTGCCCCTGTGTATCGCACCCATTTTCGATGGCATAGTAGCCTGCGTGTCCCACGCGTACGCGTTATTCGTGTTACTGGGTGCCACCGCGTACTGCGGGAGGTTCAATCCACGCACGTAGGCTGCAGGGTTGCGTGCACGGTTTTACTGCAGTTTTGGGGTGCCTGAGCGTTGCGTGACCCGTCACCACATCACCGGGGTCACATACAGCCTTGCAGGTGCAGGGGGGCTGTTAACATCTTGCTTCCCACCCCCTTCACCCCAATTGCCCAGGTCAATTGTGGTGTACACCTCCCATTGGCACCACTCCATCTGTGCCGGCACTACTACATCTGTGCCATGGTTGGGAGGCCACCAAAGGTGAGGGGCGCCTCAGCTGGGCGTACTCCTCGTGGCGGGCGTGGTCGGGGACGTGGCCGTGGTGACCAGGGAGTAGGGGGACTCCAGGGTGTCCAGGGCAGCCACAGAGGGGGAAGAGGCAGGGGTGCGCCACTTGAGCACAATGTTGTGCCATGTGTCGGTGCAGCCATGCCACCACCCCCTGTGGTTCCGGGGGATGCAGCTCCTGCATCTGGCACTGGCACCCATATGACCCGGCAGTCCGTTCCATCGACTGCCACGGGCCCGATGGGTGGTGGTAGCTGCAGGTGCAGCTGTGGACACCGCCACCCAGGCTCAGGGTTTGCCAGCGCAGGCTGCGTTGGCACTTGAAGAGCCCTTGGTAGATCTCCAACAGGCCAGGGGGAAAACCATAGGGGCACGCCGGGCTGCTCAGACCAAGACACGTGTCCCTGGGGCAGTCATGTCATCTGCTGCCCCGAACAGCCGGGTGTTGGCAAGTGCAGGGGCAGATGCACCCAACAGCACCCCGGTTGTGAGTCTGCCAACCAGGACCGTTGCGGCCAACCACCCTGCCACAGCTGATGTTGCTGCGCAGGGTCCATTAGTGGGCACCCAGCTGCCACTGACACAAGTCAGGCCTCTGGTCATCCCTCCACCTGCCACTCCCTTGGCTCAATCCACCGAACCCACTGGCCATGCTGGTCAGGGCGGCATTAGCCAGCCAGGGTCTGCGCCACAGTCCAAGAGGAGGAAGGTTGCACCTGCAGCACAGGCTGGGACCCCACACACAGCCACGACCTCCTGCACGTCGAGGAAGAAGCCTTTCTGTAAGCAGGAACTGGACTTCCTCGTGGACTACGTGCGGGGCCACAGCCGTGACATGCTAGTGGGTGCCAATAGTCAGACCACGGCTGCCCAACGTGACACCCACTGGAAGCATGTTGCGGAACATGTCACTTCATTCGGCCATGAGGTGCGCACGGCGCAGGAGTGCAAAAAGCGTTGGAATGACATCAAGCGCAGCACTAAGGCCAAGCGTGCCTCAAATTACAACTTGACTCTGGTGACTGGCGGTGGGCCTGCACCAGAGGAGGAAGAACTCACTCCGCATGAGGCTCTTGTTGCGGAGTTCATACCACCTGAATTGGTCGAAGGAGTGGGAGAGAAGCTGGACTTTGATGCCCAGTCCAGTGAGTGCTGATGCGTGTTTGTTGAGGACGTGTGTGTTTCACTTGTGGGATGTGTTGTGCATGATTGCTGCTACATGTGACCTGTACATGGTTCTGATGTGTAAGTAATGCAATGCTACCGTCATGCATGTCTCCTCTGCCTGCATGCGGGACTCCATGTAGGCATGCTCCCTTGCCCCTCCTCCGCCACTCTGCACCCCAGTTCCACCTTTGCACTGGTCTGCTCCAATCTTGCCAATGTGTAGTTTCTTGTCCATGTGTCCTGTGTAGATGCTAACTTCCAGCGTAGAATCTGCCAGACATATGCCATGTCGTACAGCCTTAGTACTCGATGCAGGGTATCTCACTTGTACTGTGCATGGGTCAGATGCCCCGCAGGGACATGAGTGCCCATTCATGCTCCATGTGCATTGCACGCATGCCCCTATGTGTCCTTGACTGGATGATCACTGTAATATCAGTCCTTGGTTACATACATTGCCTGCCATCTCATCAGCCTTCCCATGTCAACTGTGCCTCAGTCCTGCGTTGCACACATGTTTAGGCTCTGACAATCTGTGTGGCTCACAGGCCTCAGCCTGTTCAATGGCCAATGACTCTGTCCAACTCTTGTTGTGTCTTCTTCACACGTGGGCGGCCTCCGGAGTTTCCATCATGTGTCCTGCCCACTGTCCCAGCATCATTTGCAGTGTTGTAATTTGAATCACATGAAGCTGTTGATGCCAGTCAACACTGCCAGTCAATACACAGGTGTATGGTCAGACTTTTGATACCATGATAGGCATCCCTGCTTTGGTACTGGGGTGGAGGGGTGCTTGGCTTCTGGACATGGTACACATTGAATGCACAATGCACGTGATGTCTGATTTTGACATTGCACTGCCTTCACATTTCCTGGCACACACCATGTAGTGCTTGTACATGTAGGTAGTGAGGGGCGTACACATTTCCTGCACTGCATAGACCCACTTCCATGGAAACTGCCACCTTTCAACAGGTCTGATCACAGAAGCTATTCAAAGTAGACCCAGCATGCATGACAGGTCATATGTTGTGTGTTACATGTCTGCCTGATGCCTTTGCTGTCGGTGTGTGTGTGTGTCGTGTGCTTCTGACATGTGTATTGACCTTTTCCTCTCTATTTTTCAGGTGATGACGCAATGGAGGCAGAGGATGGTGTTGTCATGCCAGACACAGGGTTGGTAACGCCACATCAACCCGGCACTAGTGTGGGTCGTGGGGTGGTAGGCCACGAAAACCCCCAAGTGCTGCAATCCATCTTGTCTCTGGCTGCCTATGAGTCCAGACTTGATGACGACTCTGACGTCCATGTTGAGTTGGATGACCATCAAGTCCATGTGTCAGGGGTGAGTGATTCTGATGTGGACACTCCTCTGTCTGCGACACCTGCACTGAGGGATCAGACAGTCTTGGTTCCTCCGCCCGTGGTGGATCGGGACGCAGGGTCACCCTCCACACCAGTCACTGATGTGCCTGGGACATCACGTCGACGGGGGCATGTAATCGTGCAGCCTCAGGCGGTGCCAACACAGTGAGGACCCCCGGTCCTTGGGTCCCGCAGGGGTCAAGCCCGGCAACGCGGTCGCCGCGCGCAACCGCTGTATACTGAGTGGGAGCAAGACATGACTGCCAATTCCGAACGGCAGGGGGCAGCAATGGAGAACATCGCTGAGAGCATGGAGCGTGTGGCCCTATCTGTGCTCCCCACTGCTAGGCAGGTGCTTCTCCAGCAGCAGGCGGCACGGTCCACGGCCCGCTCGCTCAGGCTGGGCATGGCGGCCTCAGACAGGGCACGCCAGGCTGAAATGTCGTCTCTGCGCCAAGCAATTGCTGCTCACGCAGAGGCGCACATGGATGCCTTGAGGGAGGAGTATGCTTCCCTCAGATCCACTCTGGGTGTCCTTATGATGTCCCAGAGGCAGCGGGCAGAGGAGAGGTTTGCACAGCTTGAGTGTACCATCTCGGCTGAGCTACAGGCTTGCCGGGAGGTGCAGCGGTTGTCCAGCCAGGCCTTGCAGGAGGAACTCCGTGTTACACGTGCTACCTTGCAAGAGGAAGCACGTGTATCACGGGAGGTTCTGCATGCAGACCTACGTCACATCGCCACACAGAACCAGGCTCACCCGTCCGGCAGACTTGCTGCCGACGAGGGGCAAGCTGCGGCTAGGCGTGGCCAGGCTACTGTGCCACGTCCTCCTTTCCAGGATGAGCCAGACTCGGACGACCATCTATCTCCCACATAGGTCGTGCTGTGCAGGCGTTGAGCCCATGGAGGTTTTTTTTTTTGGCTCAGCATCATCGCATGTGGATGTTGAGCAGCACCCTGTACCTCCCCCCTCCTGGGTGCCTCCCCTCCCCCCCGGGCCGTATGTGGCCATTTTTGATTTTTCTTTTAGTTTAGTTAGTTAAGTTTCTGTTTGATAGTTAGTTTAAATAGGTAATGTAGGTTTTCCATAGTTAGTGTAATTAGTTAATAGTTGATTTAGTTTAAAATTGCTAGTCTATTGTGCTTTCATGTGACGGTGCGGTGCTTTGTGGCTTTTGAAGGCATCCACTGTCTGTTCCAGCTGGGCCCTTCATGGTTGTCTTGTGTATGTGTTTGCTGCTTGGGTTCCTTGACTCACATATGCCACTCCTGCCTCCCTTATCCATGGGCTCGCAAGGATGGTTCGGTGTTACAGCATTTTACACAAGGGCATTGGACTGTCAGATCTGTGGCATGTCTGGTGCTGTGTGACTTGTGTTGACACCCCTAGTGGGGATGATTTAGGTGTCATTGTCCACTGTTCAGCTTTTGCTAGATGGGGTGTATCATGATTAATGTGGACATTGATTGCTATGCATTGTGTAGTATGTTTCATTTCTTTCCTGTACATGTGCTTGTTGCAATTCATGCTGTAGATAGTGTTCCACACTTTGTAGGTGAAAGATGGACTGATGGTGTGATTTGTGATGTGACTCTCTGACATGGTCAAGTAATGAGATGCCTGATGAGACACACACAGATGACTTTGAAGCATTAATCATGTGTTCCATGCCCTTTCTGCAGGGGGATGAGCCTCCAGAGCACCTTTGCCAGCAGACATGTCCCATTGGACGACGGAATTCTGGACCCGTTTGTTGGTGCCCACATGCACATGTGTGCAGAAGCAGAGGCACAGTGATTGCAGACCCACATCCTAGAACTGCTGACATGTTCCAAGGAACTCCAGGCAAGGTGAGCATCACAGGGGGGCCACGAGACAGCACAGCTTGCACCAGGCGAGTTGCACATGCAGGCTTAGTCACAGCACTGAGGGTGAGCTTAGACGAATATTGGTGTTGAAGCACACAATGCAGCTCAGATGTGTTTGTGGACTGATGGCTGCTGATAGTAGGGTTGTCTGGGACACATGCAGGGGCAGTGGCACATACCCTCCGGTACACCAAGGTCCATTGAGCCACTTGTATCAACCATGTAGCCTTCCGAGACATGGAAAGGGGCAGCTCACAGGGACATGCAGCAAGGGACATACTCGGGTGCAGTGCATGTCTTTTCCACGTACTTCATGATAAATGCACTGCCAACTTTGTTTCGGTCATGGTGGTACGCAACTTGCTCTGTAGTCATGGCTTGCTATATGGGTCTGTCTGCTTACCCAGGGAACATTGCATGTTGTGTGAATTGTGACACATTGGTGTTCCATTTGCCATGCACCCAGCAGCGGCTGCCTTACTGCATTGACTGTGTATGACCCGTCACAGGGGTGATGTTATATATGGGTACGAAGCATCAACCACAGATTGTCTGTTTGTAGAGTAGTCTGTTGCTATGGGGCATGTTTGGTGTTGTGTTTTTGTGCAATTGGCACGTACAGGTTGTTGACTGTGTCTCTCTTTGCAGCATTGCAGTGCTCCTGTAACCGGACCTGAGAGTGCGCAGGCAGGAGGCCAGCACTCAAAACCAGAGCTAAGTGTCTTGTTGTTTTTCTTACTAACTGCTCTGCATAGGCTTGCTGGGGAGTGTACTGATGCATGGATGTATGTGTGGTTCAATTTGGTATGTTATTTTCTCCCTAATCACCCGTGATCCTATGAATTTTGAAACCTGTACCCTCTACCTGGTGTTCCTGCTTCCCGTGCCTATCCAAGCAACGTTCCCTGACCCTCTTTCCCCACTGGGGTTGCGGATGCCTGTGTAAGCCCCGAACTTGCAGGCGCCAAAACCCTAGAGGGGGTGGTTGGTTCGTACCACTCCTGAGCCTGGACTACAGAAGGCCATGACGATGATGTCCAAGTCTGTTTGGATTGTGTATGTGTTCATGCAGGTTGTACATTTTCGTGCATTCCCTAGTTTCATGTGTCATTTCACCTCCCCTCTCCTGCCGCTCATTCCAGTCATCCAGTGTGTCAACACCTGTCCCGACTGCATATCCCTGAACCTCCTTCCCCACCAGGGTCTCAGGGGCCTGTGTGAGTTTGACCTTGCAGGCACCCGGGACATGGTGGGGGTGGTTGTTTCGTGGCACTCCCGCGCCTGTACAGGGGACCTCTGACAGTACACATCCATTTATGGTGCATCATCCTATGTCATGTACCACACATGTCTCACATCCTGTCGTGACATTGTTTTGCTGTGCTACCTTGGTTGTTGCATCATTGTGGTAGTACTTGGCCTTTGTGAGGTACTGCTACGTCAAGTCATCTACTGGAGGGTGTTTGGGTTCGTTTTTATGCCTTGGATTTTGTGTTTCGGAAATGAGTGTGTATTCTGAGGGTTCAGGCATCTTTTTACACACAAGGTGGGAGATGGTGTTGAAGGGTAAAGGTGATCCTGTGGCGAGGTGGAATTGAGGTTTGGGGGCTCCATGACCCAGGTGCAGTTGTTCAGTGGGTCATGGTCATTTGTGAGGGAGGGGGGGGTTGTTGTTGATTGTTGCCTTGCCCTGCAGTGTGATGGGAACTCTGACATAGTAATGGTGGTATCCCATGTACATGTTGTGTTCTGCTGATCAATGCCTGTTCATGTGTTGTGTTTTCCTTTCAGGTGCGAGGGGATAGTTGTGGTTTGACATGCTGGGGTGTACACATGGTGGATGTTCACATGTGATGTGTAGGGAACACTGATGGTCACTTGAGTTCACATGCATATGTGGAGTGCATGTCCTTGCAGAACCACACACTTGCACCCTGATGCACTACATGTACTCCCACCCTTGCATATACACGTGTACACTGTTTGCCTTCTGGTGCCCACTGTGTCCCGGCAGCACATGTTCTGTGACCGATCATGGATCCAGTACATGCATGATTTGATGTTTGACGTGGTCTGTCACTTAGATGTGATGCTCAGGGTGTGCATCACACACAATGGCTGTTCACTGTGCTGTGCGCTGAGCAGTGTGATGCAGGAGTAGGACACTGCACACATGAGCTGCAGTGTTGATTTTGCAATGCATGATGTGCATGTAGACAGGCATTCATTGTGATGTTACGTCTACGACTGTTGTAATGCATTTTGAAATGACTTATTTTGGGTGGGAGGTTGTTGGTCTGTCATTTCATCTGATTCCGGGTCAGGCAGCAGTGTCCGATGCCACTGTGCATTTAGGACATGGCAATGTGTACCTTATCGTTACTGCATTGGTGTATGGGTATTGCGTGCCATGACATGTTGATGTTTGGGAGGGTTTGTGTGACATGACAGTGATGGCCATGGCCTGGTTTGCAGGTGTGTGTGATGCACACCTTGCATGTCCGTGTCATCCGCTTCTCAGAGCAACTAGCTGGGGGTAGATTTCTCTCCGCAGCAGGGCCCTCCCCCTGGAACAGACTTCCGGCCTGACTTGAACTTGAGGGGAATCATCTCCAGTTCTGGAAGCACCTCAAGTCCTTCCTCTTTGCTTCTGCTTACTGTCTGCCTCTCCCTTGCAGAATTCTCCACTGGAACTGCACAGGAGCTGCAACTGGGCCACTCTCACCGACCTTGGTCCCTGGCCCAGCCACTCTCCACTTGCACTGCCTCCCTGGCAACCCCTGCACTGCTGTACTGTCTCTCTATCCCTACAGCCCTCCCTTCCCAGCACTTGTCTGCACTCACCTTTGTAGTTGCCACCAGGCGACCTATGCATTATTTTTTTGGGCTACTTCCCCTGTACTGGACCCCCCCCACCCTTCCCCTGGCACTTTTACCATTCCCCCTACCCCTGCACTTGCACGATCCCAATGACACCTGGCCTAGTAGTACCGTTCTCTGTGTTCCCTTGTTCCCCCCTCACTGCCTCATTGCGCCTTGGAATACTTGTGTATGGCCCATATCATGTCATATGTCATATGTGTGCCTTTTGGTCACACAAGATAGCTTGTGTTTAAGTAGCTAGGGATGCAGACGATGTGGCACTTCCATGGCAACTATCTCAGGGTGGTAAGGTTGTGACAGTTGACTGTCTCTTTGTCATCATCGATTGTCACCTGGTATGTGCCAGGCCTGTGTGCACTCCGCAGGGGTGGGAGTTTAGGTGAAAAATGTGGCCACAAGCTGGGTCCGGGCTTCCTCGCCACGTGCCCTGTCCCCTCCCATGGGCAGCGCCTGTGGTTGGGGATGTGGGGGCACCACCATGTCCACCGGGACGCCCTGCCGTGTTGCAACATTGTGCAGGACACATGCTGCCACAATGATCCTGCACACTACTGGTGGTGCATAGAGTAGTTGCCCACCAGAGCGGTCAAGGGAGCGGAAACGTGACTTGAGCACTCCGAATGTGCGCTCCACTATGCCCCTGGTTGCAATATGGGCGGCGTTGTATCTTACCTGGGGTGGTGTGGTGGGGTTCCGGATTGGCGTCATCATGTGGTTGCTCAGAGGGTAGGCACTGTCCCCTGGGGAGATGATAATAGTTGAGATAATTAGGGTTTGGATATTTGTCTGTGTGTGACTTGCATGCATGTGCGAGGGCATTTGTACTGACCTAGGAGCCATGTGTCGCCATGCTGCCCAGCTTCCAGGGCCCGGCTCAGGGCGGACATTCTGTATATGAAACTGTCATGGGTGGAGCCAGGGTAGTTTGCATAGACAGAGGTGATGATTCCCTTTGCATCACATACCACCTGTACATTGATGGAATGCCAGTGCTTGCGGTTTCGGTAGATGTGCTCAATGGCCCTAGGTGGACGTAGGACCACATGGGTGCAATCTATGGCACCGAGCACTTTGGGGAAGTGTGCCACCCTGAAAAAATCCAGGACAACGGCCTGCCTTTCTGCGGGTGTTCTGGGCATGTATATGTGCCTGCGGACTGAGGGGCGCGCTGTCATGATTGCCAGTACCTGGTGTAGGCAGCGTGACTGCGTGGCCTGTGAGACCCCCCCCACTATGGCAGTGGTCCGCTGAAATGACCCAGTGGCCAAAAAATGCAGGAAATTGAGCACCTTCTCCAAGGGGCTCAATGCTTGGGAGCAAAGGGTGGGGGATGTGAGGTCATCTTCCCACTCCCTGACCAGGTCTAGGATGATATGGGGTGGAAACCTATACCTGCCATAGACCTGGTCGTCAGGCATCCCAAAAAGGCTTGTCCGTGTTGCGAAAATGCGTGCCCTGGCTATTCTCCTCCTCCTGCGGTGTCCCACGATCAGTGCAGCGACAAATGGGGCATTCATCGTAGCTGTATATACGCGTTTGTTGTTTGCGCGCACTTTTATGCTGTGCGCGGGGACGCTTCTGCCTGCCTTCGTGTGGCAGACGCGTTGACGCCTGTGCACGTCTTTTGCCCTGCGCGTGTTTCCCGTGTTCGGATACGGTCCGAGTGTCATCGCGTGTGATCGGAGGGGAGTGTGCGTACACGCAAGTGGCCTGGGTACGTGTGTTTCGGGGTGCCCGGGAAGTTCCACACGCGATTAGCCTGGGTACGTGTGTTCCGGGGTGCCGGGAACTTTCACACGCGATTGGTGGAAATCCACGTGTGTTCTGTCATCACGTGCAATGAGGGAAACACTTGCGCGCGTCACGTCACTTACGCGCATAGGCCCTTTCCTCGTATTACACGCGGACGTGCAGTTTTTCACGCACGCTGAAATGCGCATGCACGTCTGTACGCGTCACGTCACAGGGGCGCTTGCGCTTGAGGGGCCTTCTGTCCAATGAAAATGCGTATGCGTGCAGACGCGCTTACGCGCTAAGGGCCTTTCCTCGAATTACATGCTGACGTGCATATTTTTCACGTGCCAAATCACTCCGTATCAAGCTGGCCACGCGAAAACACACGGAAGACCACGCTCCTGCCCAGAAGGCCGAATTACTGCCCCCCAGTGCCCCGAGCAGCCTCCCACGTGCCATCTGCTGCTGCCTGCCTGCCTGCCTGCTGCCACTGTGCCCTGCCATTTGGTGCCTGCACATCAGCCATCTGCAGGTGTCCAGTTGCTGTGTCCACCCCTGCTGGAACAGAAGACTCCCGACTCGGATAACATCGCTCCACAGCCCAGCCCCAGGACCCAGTTGCCCACCCACTCCTGCCCCTGGGGTTGCCATGTCGGGCACATCAACATCTGGCACCAGTGGCAACCCCCGGCCAGAGGGGCAGACGGGCACCAGCTTCACTGCCACCGAAGTTGGTGTCCTGGTGGAGCAAGTCCTGGGGCAGTATGATGCCCTCTTCGGATCGTCCCGCGCCAACAGGGAAGGACGGGAGGGGATCTGGGCCGACTGTGTGGTTGCCATCAACGCGGAGGGGGTGGCAACCCGCACCATCCAGAAGGTCAAGAAGCGCTGGGAGGACTTGAGGTCCAGGACCCTCATGAAGGCCCGGCGCCTCGTGGAGGGGGGCCGGGGCCGCATGAGTTCCATCCAGTTGAGGGTCCTGGAACGCGCACACCCAGCGCTCCACGCCCAGGTCCTTGAGAGGGAGACCCGTCTGGAGTTGAGCGGTAAGTGGCCAAGCATTGCTGTGTGAGACAGGGCATGTTGCAGTGTGCTGGTTGTCTGATACTTGCCTGCATGTGTGACATAGGCCATGTACGCATGTATGTGTGCAGGGACATAATGGGAATGCATGTGCGACCTGTAATGTGTGAACCGCACGGTTGTTGCATGTGTTTGAATGCGACATGGGGAGCCCTGTGCAGATTGCACACATGAGAGCATGGCAGTCTCTGTTCCTGGACATGGGTGGGGGCGAGGGATGGGTGCTGATGACAGATACATATGTGGTATCCATGTCTGTGTGCCTGACCTGCGTGTCTGTGACTTGTGAGTGCCATGGATGCATGACACATGTCTGTGACAATGTACAGATTCACTGATGCAGCCTAGTCATCCTTGTATGCACTGTGATTGGGGTGTACGGGGCCAGATGGATGTGACTGGGGTGAAGTGTGTGCATGTGATAGGCATGACCCATGATGCATGTGAGTCCCATTACATTGTATGATTCGAGAGTCCATTGGACATGCATTGAAATGTCCATGGCACGCACCATGACTGTCACTGTGTGTGTTTTGCCTGGACTGACACATGTGTTGTGGTGTGACATGATGGAAGTGTACTTTGACAGTGGCACTCATCTGCTATTGCTTCCTGTCTAGGGGACCATTGTACAGTACCCTGATGCTTGTGTTCTATGTCTCCCTCTACGCAGCGGCTAGTGAAGGAGAGGGCGGAGACGGCGCTGTGGAGCAAGGCGGCGGGGATGCCCCCACGGCTGCAGCGGAAGGGGTGGGTGTGCCCCCACAGGGGCCTGCTACGGCGGTAGACGGCGAGGAGCCATCCAGGTTGGTGGTTTCCACAGAGGAGGAGGAGGCCGCCACTGAGGCGCACATGGGGCCTGGTGGGGGCATCCCTGCTGGTGGAAGTGGTGCAGTCCAGGGGCAGGGGCAGGAGGCAGCACAGGTCACCGTGGAGGGGCCTGTGCATGTCGCTGTCCCTGAACCTGTGGGTGCACCACCTTGCACCAGCAGGGATGCCCCGTCCCAGGCCCGTCCGCAGGTAGAGGGGATGTCCATGTCATCTGACTCCCCTCCACCTGCGGACGAGGGGACCCCTGGCCGTGTGGAGAAGGTCCTGATTGGGGTCGCGATGCGCACGGCTGTGATTCGTGATGCCGTGCGTGCTTCCCAGGAGGAGCACGCACGTCATCACGAAGAGCACCGTGCCGACGTGGCCCAATTGGGATCGGCCATGTTCGGGGGTTTCCTGCATGTGTCGGCCAATCTGGCGGCCCTCTCCTCCTCTGTGGAGACTATACGCCAGTCGTTCTCCTTGCCGTCTTCCGGCCCAGATGCCACCAGGGCCCACTGTGGACCTGCCCTGACCAATGCAGCCAGCTCGGTGGGGATCCCATCCCTGCCACAGTCGGGAGTCAGAGGTCCAGCAGGGGTGGACAACACAGCAACTGGACCCCAGCAGATGGAGGATGTGACGGCATCATCGGGCAGGGCACGTGCACGACGGCGTCGGTGGTTTCCATCATCCTGGATGCCGTCGTGCTGGCAGAGGCAGTGGCGTCGGAGGCAGCAGCAGGCTCGACGTGGGAGGCATCATGGCTCGGGGCCATCAAGATCAGAGGGGCAGGCATCGGCCGGAGGGCAGGAGAACCCTGGGATGGTAGTGTCTTCCGTGTGGGAGCAGTTGGTCCAGCGGATAGGTGCGGAGCGGCAGCGGGCGGAAGAGGAGCGGCTCACCATGGTCAGGGCGGAGTTCTCCATACGTCGGGCGTTGAGGCGGGCTGAGTGCCTCGAGGAAGCTCGCAGGGAGTTTGAGGTGAACATGGGGTTATCCCTGCGAGACCTCGGGGCCAGGACAGAGTCCCGCCTCCAGGACATCGACATGGAGTTCGATGATGCCCTGGCCGGCAACATCACAGAGTGAGCCGCAGGACTTGCCCGCTGACATTGTATATAGTTATATAGTTAGTGGTAGGTTTCCTTTAAATTATTTTTTTTTTATTTGGTTGCGATTGGACAATGCGCCACTTTTTTGTATATAGTTCAGTTTTTAGTTAGTTGACATAGTTAGGTTTCATTTGGTTGGGCTCATGGACCCGGGATTGTCTTGTAAATAGTTCTTCTATGGATTTTTTGGATTTTTTTCATGGACATTTATCTTCTTTTTGTTGTTTTGCTTTGTGGTTTTTCTAATTTCATTTCCATTCTAGTTGATTTTCAATACATTTTTATTTTCATCCTTCAATGTGTCGTATCATCTCATTACTTTCATGCATGTCATGTTGGGTGTTTTGACATTCACTTGCAGCCATTGTGTGTGACAGACATGTGTTCATTTGCATTATTTACATTGGGTGTGTAACATGTAATTGCCTTTGATATGTGGGTGGATGTGATAGTTGGTTGGGCCTTTTGGCAGGGGAGGATGGCCATTACGGACATGATTGGGGATTGTTGGGACCCAGGTGCAGGGGGGCATGGATGGGACATGGGCGAGGGCCTGGTGGAGGGTGCCCCGCAATGCTGGGGGGTGGGGGTGGTGGGGGACATGAGTTGGACATGGGTGGGGGCCTGCTGGCAGGTGCCCCACAGTGCTGGGGGGTGGGGGTGGTGGGGGACATGAGTTGGACATGGGTGGGGGCCTGCTGGCAGGTGCCCCACAGTGCTGGGGGGTGGGGGACATGAGTTGGACATGGGTGGGGGCCTGCTGGCAGGTGCCCCACAGTGCTGGGGGGTGGGGGTGGTGGGGGACATGAGTTGGACATGGGTGGGGGCCTGCTGGCAGGTGCCCCACAGTGCTGGGGGGTGGGGGTGGTGGGGGACATGAGTTGGACATGGGTGGGGGCCTGCTGGCAGGTGCCCCACAGTGCTGGGGGGTGGGGGTGGTGGGGGACATGAGTTGGACATGGGTGGGGGCCTGCTGGCAGGTGCCCCACAGTGCTGGGGGGTGGGGGTGGTGGGGGACATGAGTTGGACATGGGTGGGGGCCTGCTGGCAGGTGCCCCACAGTGCTGGGGGGGGTGGGGGACATGAGTTGGACATGGGTGGGGGCCTGCTGGCAGGTGCCCCACAGTGCTGGGGGGTGGGGGTGGTGGGGGACATGAGTTGGACATGGGTGGGGGCCTGCTGGCAGGTGCCCCACAGTGCTGGGGGGTGGGGGTGGTGGGGGACATGAGTTGGACATGGGTGGGGGCCTGCTGGCAGGTGCCCCACAGTGCTGGGGGGTGGGGGTGGTGGGGGACATGAGTTGGTGTTCATTAGTTCAAGGAGACATGTGCCTTTGCTGGGGGGCATGCCCATGTTGGGTGGGCTGCCTGCGGGACATGACCAGGGATGCAGGGTAGTCCCCTGTGGTGTGGGCTGCCTGCAGGGGCCGTGGAGGGTGTACAGGGAACACCTGGGAGGACCCACACTGTCAAATC
This sequence comes from Ambystoma mexicanum, assembly GCF_040938575.1. NCBI lineage: Eukaryota > Metazoa > Chordata > Amphibia > Caudata > Ambystomatidae > Ambystoma > Ambystoma mexicanum. The sequence continues at coordinate 1,265,120,786 of NC_090929.1, read as the reverse complement.
ACATGTAGGACTCCCAGGCACCCCTGAAATACACGTACCCTGCTGAAATCGCGTGTAAAACTTCCCGCGCACCCCTGAAATACACGCGCCCAGGCTATTCGCGTGTAAAACTTCCCGCGCACCCCTGAAATACACGCGCCCAGGCTATTCGCGTGTGGAACTTCCCGCGCACCCCTGAAATACACGTACCCTGCTGAAATCGCGTGTAAAACTTCCCGCGCACCCCTGAAATACACGCGCCCAGGCTATTCGCGTGTGGAACTTCCCGCGCACCCCTGAAATACACGCGCCCAGGCTATTCGCGTGTGGAACTTCCCGCGCACCCCTGAAATACACGTACCCTGCTGAAATCGCGTGTAAAACTTCCCGCGCACCCCTGAAATACACGCGCCCAGGCTATTCGCGTGTGGAACTTCCCGCGCACCCCTGAAATACACGCGCCCAGGCTATTCGCATGAGGAACTTCCCGCGCACCCCTGAAATACACGCGCCCAGGCTATTCGCGTGTGGAACTTCCCGGGCACCCCTGAAATACACGTACCCTGCTGAAATCGCGTGTAAAACTTCCCGCGCACCCCTGAAATACACGCGCCCAGGCTATTCGCGTGTGGAACTTCCCGCGCACCCCTGAAATACACGCGCCCAGGCTATTCGCGTGTGGAACTTCCCGCGCACCCCTGAAATACACGCGCCCAGGCTATTCGCGTGTGGAACTTCCCGCGCACCCCTGAAATACACGCGCCCAGGCTATTCGCGTGTGGAACTTCCCGCGCACCCCTGAAATACACGCGCCCAGGCCAATCGCGTGTGGAACTTCTCACGCACCCCTGGAATACACGTAGCCCGCTCCCCCAGGCCCGATCGCGTGAGAAACTTCACGCGAACCCCTGAAATACACGTAGCCCGCTCCCCCAGGCCCGATCGCGTGAGAAACTTCACGCGAACCCCTGAAATACACGTAGCCCGCTCCCCCAGGCCCGATCGCGTGAAAAAGTTCACGCGAACCCCTGAAATACACGTAGCCCGCTCCCCCAGGCCCGATCGCGTGAAAAAGTTCACGCGAACCCCTGAAATACACGTAGCCCGCTCCCCCAGGCCCGATCGCGTGAGAAACTTCACGCGAACCCCTGAAATACACGTAGCCCGTTCCCCCAGGCCCGATCCCGTGAGAAACTTCACGCGAACCCCTGAAATACACGTAGCCCGCTCCCCCAGGCCCGATCGCGTGAAAAAGTTCACGCGAACCCCTGAAATACACGTAGCCCGCTCCCCCAGGCCCGATCGCGTGAAAAAAGTTCACGCGAACCCCTGAAATACACGTAGCACGCTCCCCCAGGCCCAATCGCGTGAGAAACTTCACGTGAACCCCTGAAATACACGTAGCCCGCTTGCCGTGCTGGTACAGGGTTAGCGCAGCCCTTTGCGCTGGATTGGGGATTTTGATGGCTTTTCCCTGCGCGGAAGGCGTTCTTGGGGGCGTAACTGGCGCTGCTGCAAGGTCGCTGCGCCACTGTGCACCACGGCTGGTTTTGGTGGCTGGAATCCATGAATACGCTGTGCACGGAAATGGGTTTTGGCGCACGCGGCTGGCGCAGGGATTCGCACGCGCACACTGTGCTCCAGCCGCGTGCGCCACTTGTGCGCTGAATTCTATGAATTACCCCCTTAGTGTCTTAGACATTTCTAATGGGTGCTATTCACTACCACTAGCAATAGATTCAAGAGCATTGAGAGACGTTACAGTGAAATGGGTAGTGTATTTGTGGAATGTATTACCTCAGGGGCTTAAGGACAGCCTCACTATTTGTCATGCAGCTATGAGATTTATTCTGCAGGATATTGCATGTTTGCATAAAGTCATACATTATGTAGATGATGTGCTATGTGCACATTTGTAGCAAAATGACAGAACAGCTATCTAGAGAAAGTGTTAACAGCATTGCAGGGGTTCTGAAATTGAATGGGCACAAAGCACAACCGTGTCAGTCAGAAGTTAAGTTTGGGGGGTTACTATATCTAGCAAAGGGAAAAGCATATATAAAGACAGGCTGCAACTAATAAATCTGCTACTGTTGCCCACTGACACACTGCATTGCACAGAGCAATAGGTATAGTGGGGCTTTCAAGGAATTTCACGCCCTTATTTGTGGAAAATACCAAGATACTATATGACTTGTTGAGATCAGAGAGGTTTGACTGGACTAAGGAGCAGACTGAGGCATTTCAGAAATTGCAAGCTTTGTTTAATGGGACGCCCACATTGGTGAGCCCGAACCCTGGCTTGCCATTCTATATTTGGCCTGCGGCATCAGAAAGCACACAGGCAGTCATTTTGACAAATTAGTATGAGATAACCACCACCTGGTGGTGTGTAACTCACAGAATTACAAGACAACAGAGTTAAAATACTCACGGTATGAACAACAACCATGTACCTTATACTGGGCAATGAATAAGTTTAGGTTCATTACTGGAGGTACTACATGCATTGTAAAAACAAAGCATACGCCATTACAAATGTTGCTCTCATCTAAAATGAACTGAGGCAATGTCGGCACACAGAGGATAGGGAAATGGATTGCACTACTCACAATTATCACGCTATACTTTGAGGAAAGAAACAACAGATTTATGCAAGTGGATGGAATATTACTTGACAAACTGCACAAATGCAGGGTGGAGACAGGGCATCAATTACATCATTTCGAGTGCTGGTGAGTAAAGTGCCTGAGGTGCTCCCTGCCCTTTCCGCGCAGTGTTTTTAATTATCTATCCCATTTGCCACCTCGCGCTCCCCGCAGGCTCTGCTCTGCTTTCTGTGTGTTTTCCACCCTTCCTCCTGCCTCCTGTCCGCCCCGCTACCCTGATTGGCAAGGCCATGTCTAAGCAACATCAAGGGGTGTTTGCTTGCATCCAGGGGTCCCACTGCATCATTTCGAATCCAGGTGCTGGTGAGTAAGGTGCTTTAGGCACCCTATGCTCTTTCTGAGCAGCTTTTTTAATTTTCTCTCCCCTTTGCCACCTCACGCTCCCCCCAGCCTCTGCTTCACTTTCTGTGTGTTCTCCACCCTTCCTCCTGCCTCCCGTCCCCCCAACCCTGATTGGTAAGCCCATGCCTAAGCAAAATCAGGGGGGTGTTTGCTTGCTTTCGGGGTCCCACCGCACCATTTCAAATCCAGATGCTGGTGAGTAAGGTGCTTTAGGCGCTCTGTGCCCTTTCCGAGCATCGTTTTTGATTTTCTCTCCCCTTTGCCACCTCACGCTACCCCCAGCCTCAGCTTCGCTTTCCATGTGTTTTCCACCCTTCCTCCCGCCTCCCGTTCCCCCTACCCTAGTTGGCGACCCCGTGTCTAAGCAACATAAAAGGGTGTTTGCTTGCTTCCAGGGTCCCACCACTCCATTTCGAATCCAGGTGCTGGTGAGTAAGGTGCCTTAGGCGCTCTCTGCCCTTTCCGAGCAGCATCTTTAATTATCTCTCCCCTTTGCCACCTCACACTCTCTCCTTCCACCGAACACATTTCTGTGGTTGCCTAGGCGTAACCACACCCCTACAACCTAATTGTCTGAGGGTTTGCATAACACCCATTGTGCTAGGGCAGCCCTCTGCCCGTTGCAGCCCCTCGGCAAAGAACCCCGAGGCAAAGGGCCGCTCCTAGAGAGGCAGCTCAAAATGCTGTCTACAGGTGTCAGCAGGGTAAGCAGGCAGCTGTCAACCAGCAGCAACAGACAAAGTAGGTGTGGTGGAGACTGGGGAAACAGCGGTCAATACGCCCCACCGGACTGGCCCACCTCTCTCTCATTGATCGTATGCTCATCCCCACCACACATTTGCCTATAAGCATGCATGATACACCAATCCCTATTTAAAAGCAATAACCACATACACACCCACTGAGCTGTTAACAACACTGGCAAGCCTTCACGCATGCCCAGATTAACTTTACACTCTCTGTACCGGCCACCCCACCAGAACTGTAAATATCAACCTGTGTCAACTCTAGATAAAATTAGACTGTCACATATAGTTCGAATTCTGAAAATGTACCCTCTGTCACAACCCAGAAAGAGTTGTTGCATGCTGACTTGTGGCAAATCTAGCTAGAACTGTGAATATTTGGCATGTGCCACACCTACACGAAATTGTGAATTTTAGCTTGTGTCTCATTCAGCTAGAACTGTGAATATTAGCTTGCATCACATCTAGCTAGAACTTGGAATATTTAGCCTGTGCCACAGCCAGACGGAATTGAGAATCTTAGCTTGCATCACATCTAGCTAAACTGTGAAAATTAGCTTGCGTCACATCTTCCGTCTCGGAAGGATAGCTCAGGGGGCAACCTGCTCGTCTTGGAAGCAAGATGTCACAGAGCACCAAAGGTTCGATCCCCAGTCTGCACTTTGAAACCTCTGGGTATTAAGCGCGCTATAAATAACCTATCATATCATACCTATCATATCTAGCTACAACTGTGAATATTTAGCCTGTGCCACAGCCGGACGGAATTCTGAATCTTAGCTTGCGTCACAACTAGCTAAACTGTGAATATCAACCTGTGTCAACTCTAGAAAATATTTGCTCATATTAGACTCTGTCACATACAGTTAGAATTCTGGATATTTACCCTCTGTCACAACCCAGAAAGAGTTGTTGCATGCTAACTTGTATCACATCTAGCTAGAACTGTGAATATTTAGCCTGTGCCACAGCCGGACGGAATTGTGAATTTTAGCTTGTGTCAAATCTAGCCAGAACTGTGAATATTAGCTTGTGTCACATCTAGCTAGAACTGTGAATGTTTAGGCTGTGCCACAGCCAGACGGAATAGAGAATATTAGCGTGTGTCAGATCTAGTCAGAACTGTGAATATTAGCTTGTGTCACATCTAGCGAAAATTGTGAATATTTAGTCTGTGCCACAGCTGGACCGAATTGTGATTTTTAGCTTAAGTCACACCTAGCCAGACCTGTGAATATTAACTTGCTTCACATCTAGCCAGACCTGTGAATATTAGCTTGCGTCACATCTAGCCAGAACTGCAAATATTGGCTTGCGTCACATCTAGCTAGAATCTGTGAATATTTGGCCTGTCACACCCAGACAGAATTGTGAATTTTAGCTTGCGTCACAACTAGCCAGAACTGTAAACTTTAGCTTGCGTCACATCTACTCAGAACTGTGAATACTTAGCCTGTGCCACACCAGACAGAATAGTGAATACTAGCCCACGTCTCATTGAAAAATATTTTTTTCATATTAACTTGTGTCACATCTAGATAAGATTATACAGATTAGAAGTTGAGCCTGTCGAGACTAAGGCACTGAGATGAGGGCTTCCTACACCCCTGTATTGGTATTTTGAATTGTGCATTCACTGCTTTTGTATTTACTGTTGTGCCCCCATGTTAGGCCCTTCTCCCTCTATCCAGGTGTTCCAAATCTAAGTGCTGCCATTACATTTACTGCCATCACATCTACTGTTATTGCATATACTGTTGTGCCCCCGTGTTGGGACCCCCTCCACCTATCCAGGTGTTCCAAATCTAGGTACTGCTTGTTGGGGGCCTGCCCTAGACCACTGGGCAGGCCCCATCGGCATCTCGGGAGCACCTGGCATGGTCCCGCAGTGCGGCGATCACGTTGCGGGAAGATGAGTGGGGGTCACCCCACCCGCTCCGGATCACCGGAGCTACCCACGTTGCTGGGATCACCCAGCACACGGCAGCCCCAGCTCTGGGGGGCACCCAGGCCGGGGCTGCAGCCCCCAGCCATGATCACATGGCAAGGCTTCAGTCGAGGTCGGCGTTGCCCAGCAGCGGCGCCGGCCTCGTGGAGGGCCCCGTCCCTGGGCCTACTCCACGCGGTGGGGCACCAGCCAGGTGCACATAAAGAACGACACCGGAGTTCGTTTCGGAGTGACTGCTGAGCCAGAAGCGGCTCATATCTTTAATTAAGTTGGTCACGTGGCTAGGCTACTGCCACGTGACCCATTACAACATCCTGGGAGCTACCATGCTCCCAGGAGGGGTGCCATGCAACACTGCTATTGCATTTACTGCCATCACATCTACTGTTATTGCATTTACTGTTGTGCCCCTGTGTTAGGCCTTTCTCCCTCTATCCAGGTGTCCCAATACTAGGTGCTGCTATCCCATTTGTTGTTATCACATCTACTGTTATTGCACTCACTGTTGTGCCCCCGTGTTAGGTCATTTCGTCCTCTATACGGGCGTCCCAAAACCTAGGTGCTGCTATTACATTTACTGGTGTGCCCCCGTGTTAGGCATTTCTCCCTCTATCCAGATGTCCCGAATCTGAGTCCTGCTATTGCATTTACTGCTACCACATCTACTGTTATTACATTTGCTGTTGTGGCCCTCCATTAGGTCCTTTCTACATCTACACAGGTGTCCCAAACCTAGGTACTGTTATCACATCTACTGTTATTGCCCATACTGTTATTGCATCTACTGTTGTGCCCCTGTGTTTAGGCTCTCTAGGCCTTTACCCAGGTGTCCCAAATCTAGATACTACTATTGAATCTTCTGTTTCTCCTGCTGCACCCCCGTTGTTTACCACTCTCTCCCTCTATAAAGGTCTCCTAAATGTTGCTGCTGCTATTGCATAGACTCTTACTACATCTTCTGCTATCTTAACCTTAGGTGCATCAACCCTGATAGCTTCTGTCCTATCCCTCTCTTTGTAGCTGCTGCTACTCTCTGACCCCCACATCGCTCACCTGCTGCACTACTCTATCCCACAATCATGACTAACTTGCCCAACCTAACGGATATACCACAACAACCAAGATTACCTCTCTGCCTCCACAACCCTGCCCCCTCTGCACCACTGCCACCCACCCGCCTAACACCAACGCACCACACCTGGCTCATGTCCTCCATACTACCTCCTTCATTCACAAACCCCTCTCCATGCCATTCCACCCTGCCATCTCCGACCTCTGCACTCGAACATGCAACTCTGACCCCCCTCGCACTCTCCCCAGTCACCTAATCCCCTCTAACTCTAAGATCGGAGGAGCGCTATGGTGCGCAAAATATCACCCGCCCCCACCCTCTTCCCACACACCTCTGCCCATCCCCACCCCCCGCCCTCACTCACCCCACGGCAATCCACTGAGAACAACTCCCATGCCCCCATTCCTACACCCACACAATTTCCAACTCACAAGCAAGAGGAGCTCTCTGGCGCTCCAAACAACACGTGCATCCAGCCACTAAGCCCTACGCTGTTAATGTGGCACTGGTGAAGTCACGCATGAACTCCATCCCCAGAACTGCCCCCCATCTGAGTCCTCATCGCCCCTGCCAAAAAAACCTTGACCCGGCACCAGCATTCACCCAGAGGTTCTGAGCTCCACATCGCACCATAATTGTCAATCTTACATCAACACGCATTCCATCCACCCCCCCACTGCAATCCCTGACCCCCTCATCTCCAACACCACTCCTTCAAAATCCCACCATCTCCTTGTCATCGCTGAGCCACTAGGACCTATGCAACCCTCGAAAACCCACAATGCTCTGCGACTCCCCCGCTTCACCTGTGAATCCCTCTCGCCCATCCCCCTCTCCACCCTGCCCTTAGCTCCTCCTGGACCCCACCAACAGACCTCCCCTTCATCCCCTTTTCCTTCTCTCAAAGTAGAATGTCTTGCCTTTTCTAAACCGCCGCTTCATCCCCTTCGACCTCTGAGCCTTCGACACTCTCTCATACTCCTCTTGCAGCCAAAAGCTCTCCCTCGAGTCTCCATACTTCACCACTTCTCCATCACTCCAACCTGCGATCCTTTCCTAGCCCTGTCGTCAGGTCCACCACACCTGCCACTCCCCATCTCGACTGCTTTGAACACAACCTCTCAACCAGTAAACCTAAACCCCTAGCTTCCTCCAAACACAAACCACACTCAATAACTCGCCAGACCTCACACACCACATGTGCACCACTCACCCCTCAAAATCCCCTGATCCACCAGACCACATCTCATGAATTCTTACCACCCCCCACCTACTCCTCCCACCCCCCATCGACCTAACAAACTCACGCCAACCTCAACGAGCACTTGTGTCCCAAACCCCCACTACCACCCCCTCGGTCTGCCTCAGCCATCCAAACTATTCCGTCCTCACTTTGCATCGAGACGACTCACACCTTATCCACCGCCTCTCAATCCAACCAAGCCCTCCCAGCCACGAGTGTCAGGAAAACCGCCAAGCCTCACAAAGTCACCTGCCTCCTTTTCAATGCCTGCTCCGTGGCGAGAAACAGACACAGCATCTTTGACCTCGTATCATTTGACAATCCTGACTTTATTTGTATCAATGAAACTTGGTTCTCTGACGATTTTGCTCCAGTCGCGCACAAAGCCTCCCCCCCATGCTACTCGCTTATTTGCCACAAACCTTCCAGAGGTGAAGGAGTAGCGATCCTCTATAAACCACATTTCTCCATCTCACTCACCGAAAGCCAGCCATGCAATGCTAACTGTGAATCCCTTCTAGTGAAATTCTACTGTGAACACTCACTCACAGCTTCCTACTTATATACAGACCACCAGGATATGACAGACATTTTGCCAACAAGCTCTGTGACTCACTAGCTACCATTCAGATAAACCACCCAACACTCACACTACTCAGGGATTTCAATATCTGGTTTGATGTGCCAAGCAACTCCATGACCCAATGCCTGGTTGACACTCTTGGAGCTCTCAACCTCTCCCGACATGCCACAGTTCTAACCCACTCTGGAGGTCACACCTTTGATGCAATCTTCAGCCCCCATGACATCGTCTCTGTATCTAGTCCCATACCGCTCATCTGGACTGACCACTCTGCCATTCCTTTCTCTATCCACACCCCACCCCATCCACCCAAGGCTCTTCCTACCCGTAGACAGAATCACAAATGCTGGAACAAAGTCAAGATTCTCCCTGACCTAGCTGAAGCCCTGCTACTTAGTCTCCCAGCACCCCTGACCTCAGATATACCACTAACCATCGAATCCTTTGACTCCTGGCTTAATGAATCATGGCTTGCTCTCACCCCCCCATGTCCCGCCGCCTCTCACAATGGACTGTCCCCCAAATGTTTCACGCCCCACCTGAAGACCTTCAAAAGCCAAAATAACTCTCTTGAACGCAAATGGCGAACATCTAAAACCCCTCTCAGTAGATCTATGTTCGCCTGCTACCACCGTAATTACAAATCGGAGATCTGAAAGGCCAAAAAGCCTATTACAATAAACGAATTCTGAAATGTCGCAACAGCAGCAAAGAGCTCCACAGAATATTCTCTTAATTTGTGAAACCCTCATGCACCTCTGCCCTGACCATGCCCACATAAACGCTCTGAGACTCCCTCTTTCTGCATTTCTACAACACATCACTAGACAGAATGGCAACCCTTAATACCAGACTTTCTACACTCACCCCCTACCCCACACCTGCCCCTCCTGACTCCACAGTTCCGACAGCCTCAATGCCATCTTTCGACTCTTTCAACCCCATCTCGAGAGCCGAAGTCCTTGATCTACTATCCGGCAGCAGACCCTCCGGATCCCCGCTTGACCCCTGTCCTGCCTCTCTTCTGAAAGAAATATTCTCCTCCACATGTGTAGGAGAACAAGCAAAGTCCATACCAAATGACTCCCCCGCCTCAGGCATCTTTCCCGAGGCCCTTAAAATAGAACATGTCAAACCTCTTCTAAAAAAGGCATCCCTCGGCCCTAAGAATTACAGACCAATTTCCAACACCCGAATCATGGCAAAACACATTGACTAGAGTGCGTACTCTCAGCTGAACCGTTTCGTAGAATCCAACAACCTACTCGACCTCGCCTGATCAGGTTTCAGACCGTGCCATGGAACAGAAACCATTCTAATTTCAATCTGGGATGATCTCAAGGTCTCTGCATACTAAGAGGGTTGTGCAGCGCTGATTCTCCTTGATTTGTCAGCCGCCTTTGACACCGTCAACCATTATATCCTCCTTGACCGACTCCACTCCCTAGGAATCTGAGGCTCGGCACTCAAATGGATTGCCTAATTCCTCAACAACAGGAAACAAATCACTTTCCTCTCCCCTTTCCTCTGAATCGCTCGTACTGTGAACACTGGAGTACCACAAGCTGCCTGCCTCTCTGCCCTCCTTTTCAACCTCTATCTGACAACTCTACCAGGGATCATCCGCACGCATAATCTCACCTGCAACAACTAAGCTGACAATACCCAAATTATCCTGAGAATTCCCAAAGCAAGCTTCAACCCACAACGCGACCTTGAAGCTTGCCTCAGAGACATTAACCAATGGATGACAAGAAACCACCTCCTTCTGAACACAGATAAAACTGAGATGATGGTGTGCGGCAACAGTGCCCTTCTTCCGCAACCACCCCCATGGACCCCCTCTCTTGGTGCCCCCCTCCTCCTATCAAAATAGTCAAAAACCTTGGCTGCACTATGGATTGGGCTTAACCCTGTCCCATCAGATCAATAAGGTATCAAAATCGTGTTACTACCACCGCAAGCTCCTAAGACACACTTTACCTTACCTCAGCTACCCCAACAGACTCACCGCTATTATGTCCAATGTTATGTCGAGACTAGACTACGCCAACTCCTTATATCTGGGTACACCAGCATACCAATTTAACAAACTCCAAAGAGCACCTTTCACTGGCTCCATGTTGGATGAAGGGCCATTTTCAAAATCCTATGCATTACCCACCGAGCAGTGCACAAGACGGGCCCAGCATACCTACAAGAGAAGATTAAACCCTAAGACCCACCATGCACCCTAAGGTCAAGCACTGCCCTCTTATTAATGATTGCAACCCCCAACTCAACCAGGATTGGACGGTCTGCCTACTCAATCTTAGCCCCAACTCTATGGAACTCACTCCCTCCTCACATTCGACAGATCCAATAATATATGGCCTTACATAAAGCTCCAAAAACCTGGCCTTTTCCGTAAATCTTGATTTCTAAAGCCGCTGAAACTCACCAAAATTATAGAATGATGAGATCAATGACATTAAATTGGAAAGTAATTACAGCCAGCCAACAAGTATCCCTAAAGATACCAGAAACCAACCAATTAGACATCAAGGTAGATTTAGGAACTGTGAAGCCACAGTTGGCAGCCTTAGTGTCGTGCAGGCTCTAGGATATTCATCTCCTGACTCTCTGCTTCCCGATACCACTAGACAGGTCTAGCAGCCTCTCGTACCATCAAGTGGATCATACTGATTCACCCCTACCTGCCTGACTACATACCCATGAAACAAACCCTACCAAGGCACTTAACAACCGGGCCCTACAAGGCCTCTGTCCAGCTTTTCCTTTAGCACTGCTGCCTCGGTAGGTCTATGGTGCTGCAAGATATATCCTGACCTTTAATCTATCTGTATCCTGCCAAGTCATACCCTGTAACCCACTATAAACCACAAACAAGGGACCCGGAAAATGACACATAGTGACACATTGCGCTGAGCCTAAGATTAATGACCCTCTGACCATCCAAATCTCTGGTCCAACCTGGGAATCTACCTCAAAGTACTGCTACCGCGAAACCTGAGGATGATCACTGCCAGCTCATCCAGATCCAGAAAGTAACCTGGAAGAGTGGGCTGCAAAGAGCACATCATCTTCCCCAACACTCACCTCTCCTACCACTATGCTCACTCTCCACTTTACACCAACAAACAATAAAGCACAGCTTTACCCCTCGATCAATTTTGGCCTAGCTGCCCACATACGAACAATTCTCCATGAGCACTTCAACCACCTATTAGAATGCAGCGAAAAAATCAGCCTTGCTGCACACATAAACGTCCATCACAGGCCTAATGCTGCAAGAATGCAGTCTCAGAGACAGACTACCTGACTGCACACATTCGACTGATCTCTCACTATCACCGCACCTAGTGTTAGGATGCAGCCACCATCAAGCAAATGACACTGGCTGCTCACATATTGAGTGCACCCAAGCACTGTATTCTATCCTGCTCACTCGATTGACCTGGACTGCAGTCCTCAAAGGCGTTCAACCCACAAGCGCTTTCGAGAACATACCAATGATATATAGGGCTCTATATAAATGCCAAATAACAATAACAATAATAATGACATTTTCAGGGCATGTGCCCCAGAGAAAGACGTTGATAAGTTCACTTTTTATTGCGATGGGAGTTCAACATATATTGGCAATAAATTGTGCGCTTCAGCAGCCACAGCATGCAAGAAGGATGGTCAGTGGCAGTACGATTCAGTGGTGTTTGAGGGCAGAAGTGTACAGTATGGATGTTAGACAGAAACCTGTGCAGTTTCCTCTGGGACCACTGCAAAAGATTTAAGACTACAGGTCTTTGGCAGTAAACCCACTTGGTAGCAGTCTGTACCACACAGATTCACTTGGTAGCTGTGGCTGAGCAGTCAGACTTCCCTCAAGAAGAGTTAGGCAGTATACAGAGTATTCACAATAGGTCAAGAGTACACAATAGAACAAGTAAACACTGACCAGGGCTTGGTGTAAAAGAGATATAATTATTTATTTAAAACCACATCTAGAGAAACACACAGGCACTAATAGTAAGCAATTCAAAAACACGGTCACTAAAAGATATACACTCCCTTAAAAGAATATTAGACAAGTCTTAAGTAAAGCCTCACTTATTTTCAGACAGCGGTGAGTAGATGGCACTCTAATAGTTCGTTTTTAACAAGGGAGAGAAAAGCAGAGAACAAGTTGAAACAGGTCCCAACAATTTTATAAGAACATAACAAGAGAGGAAGGCAAGGTAAAACCGTGAATTCAGAGTCAGTAGGCTGGATCTGCTTTGCGAGGATCGAAACGAAATGTGTCCAAGGTCACACTGTTGCAGTGCACAAAAAGTCTTGTAATGGTTCAAAAAGGAGTTGAACCAAGGAAAGGGACCAGTTAGAGGGTCAAGGCGGCCAGCCCAGTCCAGAAGGTTAAGGAGTTATTATTACCTTGTAGCAATCTTTAGAAAGGGAGGCCTGGCGGACACGGTACCTTAAAGTGGTGAGAAGGCTCCAGCGGGGGCAGTTGTTCCTGGCAGCGGATGCAAGTCGGTGCTTCGTCCGGGGGAAGAGAGGATCTCGTCGTGGAGGAAGACAGGAGTCCGTTGCACTGCCAGGGAAGAAACCAGCCGCCGAGTTTCTCAGGTACAAGGAGCGGTCCGTTGATTCGCGGTTCAGTGGTGAGTGGCTATCCGGCCGCCGGGGTGCTTGGCACGGGCAGTTCGACCACAAACCGGTCTGGGGTGCGAAGAAAAGAAGGTAAACTGGTTGTGCCCACCAGTCAGGGGAAGAAGCCTCTCCAGCCGGGAGATCTTCTCTGTCGTCGGGAAGTGGTGAGTCGGTTCTGCAGGGCTCCACCGGTGGTGTCGTCGTGGTAGGTCGGCACAGCTTCTCCCACGTCGGATTCTCAGGTCCTGTGGCGACTTCTGAAGTTCCAGTCCCCAAAGCCCTGCTTTTATGCAGCATACCCCCATTCACTCAGCCTAGCTGTCAATCAAACATGCTAAGTGGTGAGCCGGCCGGCTCACCACTTGGGCCAATCACACAAGAGTGCGACTTGAGTTACCAAGGGAACTCAGTCCAGGGTGCCTAAACCCCCTCCCACACCCCCTGTGGTACCCAGACAGAGTGGCACCACTTTTGGAGGCTTCTGTGGAGAAGCCCGCCGAAAAGTGGAACAAAGGGCTCGACTTGGGTTGGAGTCACAGAAGAGAACACAAACGCCATTTTAGAATCGAGTCTTGGCAAAAAATACCAACCGGAGAATTAATATTAATTAAATAAACCGGCAGTATATTCAAGGCTATGAGAATTAAATAATTAAAGTTGGTAGCCTCGAACAATGGAAAAATCCCATAGGGATATATTCGCGGTCGAATAGAAAAAGTAGTATCCACTGCCACCAGCCAAAACTCAATCAGGGGGGACGGAGACGTGCCCCCTCGACCAACAGACCCCGGGGCAATCGAATTGCTCCGACCAGTACGTCCACAATATGATGGTTTGTACCGGTTTCTGTTAATAATTTGGGACTAGTAAAGCCAATGGTGACTTTACATGCCCTGGGAGACAGTAGTCAGTCCCAGGGTATGGAGTCTATGGTGGGGGATCACTATGACACCCCTGTGTTACTGCACGGAGGGTGCTGTGTAACACACATAGTAAAACACATGAGACCCTATGGAGTAAAGGACCCCATAGGCCATAAAACACATAAGCAGTCAAAGGAACACCATAAATCATGTCCAAGAGTGGGAGAAAAAGAGTCTCACTCTTGGCAGGAGGAAAAAACAAACTCCAGAAATCCAGCAAAGCTGCTGGGGGACTCACTAGGTTAGGAAATTCAGCCTAAAGAGAGAATTCTTCCTAACAATGGAGAACTACAGTCTGTTGTGTTAGGGCTCACGGCCAGGCAGGGTATCCCACTGCAAGTAACTACGACAGTGGTGGTGGACTCAGATTATGTTTTCAAGGGACTCACCATATATTTACAATGGTGTAGAGACGAATATTTTCGAGGAACAGATGGATCAACAATAACATTTGTGGATAAATAGTAATATATTGATGATATCGGAACACAGCGCAGGATCTGGGTTGCGAAGACAAAAACACACAAAGAGAAACAAAAATGGGCTGAGGGAAAAAACGTTGCCGACTCAGTGGCAAAGCAGGCAATTAGAAACTATTTGTCCCTGCCGCCCACTTCAGACACACAGCCAAGAACAGGAAGGCCATGTGGCAAATGCGCCACAACCAAAGGCAGTACTAAGGAACAGGGCAAACTGCTTGCAGATTTGTAAACGGAAGATGAAGAGCTTTTGCAATACATTAATTCGAAGAAACAGCATGACTTCATCACACAGTTGGAAGGGACATGATGGTACAAACCATTCGGAAGGTGGGTAATAATGTTGCCCATCCCACTGAGGAAGGATGTGTTACATTGGGCGCATGGATATTGGACATATGAGGGAGGAGAGAATGAGTACAGATGCCTCCCGGCTGTGACATGGAGACCCGAGATCAGAGTAGAATGCCAGATGCATGTTGCTAACGGTGTAACATGTTAGAAGAGGGATTGAAGAGGAAAGGAAAAGGTGGGCCTGTTGTAACATGAACCTCGCAGCACCGAAGCCTGGTAACATATACATTTAGACTATGTGGGGCCACTCACTAGGACAGTATCCAGTTAAATTTTTGAAAACACATTTTCGAAATGGCATTTTGTCAAAAAAATGCAGAAAGAAAATACGAATGCAATATTTTTATTTTGTTTTATTTTTGTTTCGTTAGTAAAAAAAAGTGTCAATAAAAAAAAAATGGGGGATTGGGGGAAAACCCCCATTTAAAAAATAAAATTAAAATAAAAACACTTGAAAAAAAAATTGTCGCCATTTTAGTGTCGACAAAATGGCATTTCCAAAATGTGCCGTTCGAAAATGTCACTATAAACCCACTAGGACATATCAGGGAACAGATACATCTTGGTGATCATAGACACGTTTACCAGGTGGCCTGAAGCTTTTCGCATGAGAAATATTACAGCGAAGACAACACTGGACATACTGATGAAAGACATTATAGCAAGTTTTGGGAAAATGACATCAGACAATGGCAGCAATTTCTATGCGGAACTCACACGGGCACTTTGCAAAAGGTTACGGATTGAACAGGAGTTTCATATCCCATACCACCCAGAATCGATGGGTATGATAGAGAAGCTAAAACAGGAAATAAAGAAAGAGCTGTTTAAACAGATGGTAGAGGAAGGTACACACTGGGATACAATGCTGTAATTTGCACTCCATGGACTATGATCAAGACAGCATCGCATTGATTTGCTGATAGGTGTTTTTTCGATTTAATTTCTGGGGAACAATTACATAGAAAAAAACTCAGCAAAAGATTTGTCGGGGAGGGGTAAGGCGTTGCAAGGGGTGGGGAGGTGGTTGGGGTAGGGTTTATTATATAGGAAAGGAGGGTTTGGGGATGGGAACCCCAAATATATATATATATATTTTTAATCAATGCCTTTTTTCGAACTAATTTCTATGAAAATAATTATTTCAAAAAAACTCATGTAGGCAAAATGAAATAGAACCGATCAAGACAGCATTCAGCAACAGGGTATTCGCCATACAAGATACTGTTTGGAAGGAACATGTAGAGCACTGACAAATTACTGCTGCCACCGACGATAGGTACACCTTAGGACTATGAGGTTTTGGATGTGATTGTATCTCCTCACTAGTGAACAGACTACAGGGTATTTACAGGATGCCACATGACACACAGGCCGAGACAGACATTGGAAATGCAAAAACACAAGGGGGACATAAAGGAGGTGTTGTTACACATTGGGGACACAGTGAAGCTCTAAAACGAGGATAGAAAATCATAAACAGAACCTAAATAGAAGGGTCCATCTATTGTGACAGACAGGATTAGTGATGATGCATATACCATTGACCAGTGGGACAGCCACGGCTTGGTTATGAGACACCTCAGTCAATTAAAATGAGTTAAGAAGGTGAGGGAATATGTTATGTTATTTGACATTTATCTAGCACTCTATATATCATTGGTATGACCGCAAACCGCTGGTAGGTTGAACGCCCTCAGGGACGGTAGTCCTGGTCAAGTGTCATAGGTCTGTGGGTGCACAAGTTATGTGTGCAGCTGATGAAGTTGCTTGATGGTAGCTGCACCATAGCGTTAGGTGTGGTGGTGATGATATCGGTTGAATGTTTGCAGTCTGGTGGGTGGACACTCAGACTGGGCTCTGGCTGCGTTAGGTCTGCAGGATGCTTATGTGTGCAGCTAGGCCGGTTTGTCATGGGATATAGCTGTGTTTTATAACAGTGATGAGGTGTTCATGGGGTAGTGTTCGTATGTGAGCAGCTAGGCCGAATTTATCGAGAGGTATAGCTGTACTCTAATTGTGTGAGGAGTAGAGTAGAGAGTAAGCTTAGTGATATGATATATGATAGTTAATTTACAAAGCGGCAAGCGCCTAAGCACAGTGCGATTCGAAAGCGCTAGGTGACAGGGGGGGAACGCTGGAGAATGCAAAGACATTCCTGCAGGCTAAATGCAGTGGACACTAGCTACTGCACTCAGTATGGAAAACCCAAACCGTGCATGTGCTAAGGTACTAACTAAGGGGTGCATGTGTGGGAGTGGTACATGGGACTGGAGAGGCTCGTTATCTAGCAATATTGTGGGAGGCCGGGATAGGGGAAAACAGCAGGAAGGAAGGTCAATCCTGTGAGGCATCACAGGACCAGGGGGTGCAGGGTTAAGCGACATCAAAGGAACAGAGGTGCTGGTCACATAGCGACTACATGGGACACTAGAGGGGCATGTGTATACTGCGATATCTTAGGGGCCAAGTGGGAGGCTGGGGGTGGACATGCAGTGGCATCGTAGTGGACCGGCGGTTTGGGCGCAGTGCCGGGTGGTTGGGCAACAGAGAAACGTGTGGACCTAGGGTTGTGGGTACGCACGCCCTCGGGGACTGCAATTCAGGTCATTAGAGAGAGTAAGTGTCGTAGGGTGCATGGGTGCACCAGTAATGTGTGCAGCTGATGTAATTGCTTGATGGTAGCTGCATCCTAGCATTAGGTGTGGTGGTCAAGATATCAGTTTAATGTGTAGAGTCTGGTGGGTAGACCTCCAGAATGCGTTCGGGCTGCGTTAGGCCTGTAGGACACTTATGTGTTCAGCTAGGCTGGTTTGACATGGGATATAGCTGCGTTTTATTAGAGTGTTGAGGTGTTCTGGGTAGTGTTCGTATGTGAACAACTAGGCTAAGTTTATTGAGGGTATAGCTGTGCTCTAATTGTGTGATGGTGTAGAGTAGAGAGTAAGCATAGTGATACGGTATGATATGATGGTTCATACATAAAGCGTCAAAGCACAATGCACCTCGAAACGCTCGATGGCAAGGGAGGGAAAGATGGAGGATGGAGAGATACTCCCATAGGCCATGAGCAGCGTGAATGCAAAGACCAGCTACTGCTCTCGGTCGAGAGACACCCAGACTGTGTAGGTGCCAAGGCATGGGCAGGAGGGCAAGCCTGGGAACGGTATATGGTGACCGGTGGGGCTAGGTATATAGCAACATTGCGGTGACTGGTTATGGGTAAACAACAAGCATGCAGGGGCCAGTGGTCCAGACAGACATTACGGGGCCAGAGGGGCTGGGTATACCGCAACATCAGGGGACCGGGGGCAGGGGCATGCAGTGACTATGTGGGACACGAATGGGGCCTGGGTATACTGTGATATCATAGGGGCCAGGTCGGGAGCAGGGGCGCCTAGCGTCACCACGGGAAGGCAAGGGATTGTGCACACGGTGGGATCATAATAGACCAGTGGTTTGGGGCGAAAAGATGAGATGGCCAGGGCAGCAGTGAAAAGTGGGGATCTAGGGGGTTGTTTGTGCACAATGACATCAAGGGGAAATGAGGGGCTGGGCAAACAGAGACATCACCGGAAACAGAGGGCGGGGCTTTGCATCAGCAGCATGGGCTGGAGTGGTGGGGGCACATAGGGACATCATAGGGACTAGCAAGCAGGATATAACGACAGCGGCAAGAGGGGTACAGGCGTTGGAACAGGGGGCAGGCGTACGCAACGACAAGACAGGGGCAGGGGGTAGGGGCACCCTGGGACATCACAGGGGCTAGAGGGTTGGGCTTAAAGGCATGGTCTAGTAAAAAACTTTATTTAAAAAATAGATAGGCAACATAAAAAAAAAAATACTAGCATTCTCTTTTTTAAAACTTCCTATGTAAAATTTTGAGCTATTCAAGCTCAAAATTCACAAAAGCAAGCACATGGGCGCATCCATTTTGTGAAATGGATGCCCTCCTGTGCTGGCTTTTGCTTTTGTGGCACTAATGAAGGAAAAGCCAGCCAGCTGTAGTAAACAAAAGCTACCGCTGGGTGGCTTTCCCTTCATTAGTGCTGTACGCGGAGGACGGGGACCGGAGACCAGAGCAGGAAAGCTGCAGCTGAATCTCGGTAAGTGCTATTTATTTTTTTTTCCAAATAAGCACTAGCTGCGGTTTTTTTTTCTAAGTTTTTCGGGCTGGAGGAGCCCGGAAAACGTAGAAATAAAACCGCAGCTTTAAAAACATTGTATTTATGTTTGCGGTCGCTTTTGAAGCGACCGCAAACATAAAACAATGTTATTGTGTTGGAAAACGCTGCGGTTTTTCTTTCCGAGTTTCTCAGGCTCCTCCGGCTCGGAGGAGCCTGAGAAACTCAGAAAGAAAAACCGCAGCATTTTCCAACACAACCGCGTTGTGTTTCTGCCTGAATCTGCTTTCCCATTTAGGGCTCGCCCCAAATGGGAAAGCAGATTTAAGCAGAAACAACGCGGCATTGCGGAAAACAACCACGTTGTTTCTGCCTGAATCTGCTTTCCCATTTGGGGCTCTGAGGCTCCCCACGGGAAAGCAGATTTAGGCAGACACAACGCAGCATTTAGCATTTTCCATTTGGGAAATCAGCTGTAGGCAGAAACACTACGCGGCATGTAAACACAACCACGTTGGGAGCACCGGAGACCCAAAGTGATAGCCACAGCAGGCAGAAACACAACGCGGTTGTGTTGGAAAACGCTGCGTTTTTTCTTTCCGAATTTCTCAGGCTCCTCCGAGAAACTCGGAAAGAAAAACCGCAGCGTTTTCCAACACAATAACGTTGTATTTATGTTTGCGGTCGCTTCAAAAGCGACCGCAAACATAAATACAACGTTTTTAAAGCTGCAGTTTGATTTCTAGGTTTTCCGGGCTCCTCCAGCCCGGAAAACTTAGAAAAAAAAACACAGCTAGTGCTTATTTTTTAAAAAAAATAAATAGCACTTACCGAGATTCAGCTGCAGCTTTCCTGCTCTGGTCTCCGGCCCCCGTCCTCCGCGTACAGCACTAATGAAGGGAAAGCCACCCAGAGGTAGCTTTTGTTTACTACAGCTGGCTGGCTTTTCCTTCATTAGTGCCACAAAAGCAAAAGCCAGCACAGGAGGGCATCCATTTCACAAAATGGATGCGCCCATGTGCTTGCTTTTGCGAATTTTGAGCTTGAATAGCTCAAAATTTTACATAGGAAGTTTTAAAAAAGAGAATGCTAGTATTTTTTTTTTAATGTTGCCTATCTATTTTTTAAATAACATTTTTTACTAGACCATGCCTTTAAGCACCAGAACGGGGGCCAGAGGGATACATTGCAACATCACAGGGAACCAGAGGGTTACATTGCGACATCTCGGGGAACGAAAGGGGCATACAGCGACATCAGGGGGACTACAGGGGAGGGCAATACAGGGGGATACATAGCAACATCATGGGAATGGGAGGGCAGGGGTATACAGCTGCACACGAGGCACAAAACCGCACACAGCGACATCAACAGCACAGGGGAACAGAGGCGAAAACTATGACAGCACGAGGAGCAGAGGATCAGGGCACATAGCGACAGTACGGGGGACCAGAGAGGTACAGAGGGGGAAGGGCATACATCGATAGCACGGGGGGCCAGAGGGGTAACAATGAACATACGGGTATCCAGTGGGCAGGGGTACACAGTGACAACACAGGGGACAGGAGGGCTGGGGGCATATAGGGTCATCACAGGGACAAGATGGGCTGGGCCAGAGGGGTAACAATGGACATAAGGGTATCCAGTGGCCAGGGGTACAGATTGACAACACAGGGGAGAGAGAGGCTGAAGGCACATAGAGACACAATGGGGACAAGCAGGGTTGGCCAAACAGCGAACACAAGGGGAGCAGGGGGTGTGCATACGGATAACCAGTGGGTAAACAGTGACAGCACAGGGGTGAGTGGGGCTTGGGGCACATAGAGACATCACAGAGATATGAGGGTATCCAGTGGGCAGGGGTACACAGTGACAGCGCAGGTGAGAGAGGGGAGGGGCTGGGGCACATAGAGACATCACGGGGACATGAGCGGCTGGGCAGACAGCGATAACACAGGAAGCAGGGCGGTATGCAGTTATATCGCTGGAGCGAGTGGGTGGGGGTACGCAATGATAACAGGGCTAGAGGGTACACTGCGAATCGCAGGGATTCCTGGGGCGGGGGCACATAGCGACAGCACGGGACAAACGGACCGGGGGGACACAGCGGCTCCATTGGAAAAGGCAAGGAGTTATGACCCTTGGAGATCATTATTCTGTATTTCAGGGATACAGTTGTTTAAGGCCAGATGACTGGGCGTATTCATTGATGAGAACTTCTTGAGGTTGAGGTTGGTGTTATGGAAAGAACCATGTTTTAGAACTTTGCGGAATGTCATATAGTCTTGGGTGTGATGAATATGTGGTGGAGGCGAGTTCCACAGAGTCGGAGCCAAGGCTGAGAAGGCGGATCCTCTGATTCTGACAGAGTTAGTGGTTGGGATCACTAGAAGGAGGGCAGTGCTTGATGTTATGGTGCGGGGTGGGAGGTAAGGTTTTAACTTTTCTTGCAGGTATAAAAGGTCGGTCTTGTGCACTGCACGTTGAGTGATGCACAGGGTCTTGAAAGTGTCCCTTCATCCGACTGGGAGCCAGTGGAGGGTTCTGAGAGCTGGAGAGGTGTGGTCTCTTGGACCCAGAGCGAGGAGCAGTTTAGCAGCAGCGTTTTGCGCTCTTTGGAGTTTATTAAGGTGGTATGCCAGGACTCCTAGGTATAGGGAGTTGGCATAGTCCAGTCTTGACATTACAATAGACATAACAGCAGCAAATCTGTTCAGGAAGGAGAGGTAGGGAAAGATGCGTCTGAGGAGTTTGAGATGGTAGTGACAACATTAAGACACATTATTGATCTGACTGGAGAGGGTTAGGCTAGAGTCCACAGCGCAGCCTAGGTTCTTTACTGTGTCAGGGGAGGGTGGTTGGCCCAGGGATGGGGGCCAAGGGAGTGGATGAGGTAGAAGCGCAGTGTTGCCGCACACCATGATTTCGGTTTTAGTGGGGTTTAAGAGAAGGTGGTTTATTGTCATCCATCGGTCAATATCTAGTAGACAGACTTCGAGGTTGGGCTGAGTGTTGGTGGCTGAATTGCGGATTTTAAGGATGATTTGGGTATCGTCAGCGTAGTTGTAACACAAGATGTTGTGTGAGCAGATGATTCCAGGAAGGGTGGACATATAGAGGTTGAATAGGAGAGCAAATAGACATGCGCCTTGTGGTACTCCAGTATTAACCGAGCGAGCGGCCAAGGCAAAAGGGGAGAGGAGGGTTATTTGTTTCCTGTTGCTGATGAACGAGGCGATCCACTTGAGAGCGGTGCCCCGGATTCCAAGGGAGTGGAGACGGTCAAGGAATATTGAGTGGTTAATCATGTCAAAGGCTGCAGAGAGGTCGAGGAGGATTAGTTCAGCGCATCCTTCGGAGTCTGCAGTGACCTTAAGATCGTCCACAGATCGAGTTCAGAGTGGTTTCGGTTCCATGTCGAGGTCTGAAGCCTGATTGTGCGGGGTCGAGGAGGTTGTTGGATTCGACTAAGGCGTTTAGCTGGGAGTATGCTGTTCGGTCAATGAGTTTTGGAAGGAATCTGGTGTTCGAGATGGGTCTGTAGTTTTTGGAGTCAAGGGGGTCGAGGGATGGCTTTTCAAGAAGAGGCTTGACATGTGCAATTTGGAAGGCATCAGGGAAAATGCCAGAGCCGAGGGAGTCAGTAAGTATGGTCCTTGCATGTTCTCCTGCGCAGGTGGACGAGAATATTTCTTTTAGGACTGAGGATGAGCAGGGGTTAAGGGGGGAGCCAGACGGTTTTCTGGCAGACAGTAGGTCTAGAAACTTGCCTCTGGAGATGGGTCTGAAGGAGTCGAAGGTGGGTAAATTGGGGGTTGTGTTGGAGGGAGAGGGGGATGTTGGATTGGTTGGTTGTTGGGGGGGAGGAGGGACAGTTTGTTGTTAAGGGAGGTCGTCCTGTCAAGAACGGTGTGTAGAAGTGAAGGGAGAGGGAGTCGCACCGCAATTGAGATGTGGTTGATTGGGTAGAGGTGCAAGTGGGTTTAACAAATTCAAATATGGATTTCATGGAGTTCTTTGCTGCGGCTTCCACAGTTGAGAATTGTTTCAGGCGCAACCAAGATAGGGAGACAAAGGGGGGAACAGACAAACAAACTTACTAGGCCTAGTACATATAGGTCATGCAAGAGTTGATGGTTAAGCATCTGTCGGGGGGGCGTTGTAGGGGATCTAAGAAGTAGGGCTTCTGCAAGGTCAGGGAAGATCTTTATTTTGTTGAAGCATTTGAGATTTGGGTTGAGGCCAGGCGGGATGTAGGGGGAGGGGCGGGGAGAGGATGGAGAAAGGCATGACAAAGTGGTCAGACCAGATGATTGGTTGGGCTGGGTTGGACCATTCATATGGAGGGAGAGATGGAGCGCATTAAGGCTGTTGACCAGTGGATGGGTCATGGGGTCAGTGTGAATGTCCAACCAGATATTGAAGTCTCCGAGGAGAGTCACCGACAGGCGATTTACTTGGATGGTGGCTACAGAGTCACAGAGGTTGATTGAGAATTGTCTGTCGTAACCAGGGGGTCTGTAGATGAGTAGGAAGCTGTGGGAGAAAGTCAGAGGTAGGGAGAGTTTAAAGGGATGGTCTAGTAAAAATTTTTATTTGAAAAATAGATAGGCCACATTAAAAGAAAATACTAGCATCCTCCATTTTAAAACTTCCTATGTAAAATTTTCAAGCTCAAAATTCGAAAAAGCAAGCACAGCCCTCCTGTGCTGGCTTTTGCTTTTGCGGCACTAATGAAGGAAAAGCCAGCCAGCTGTAGTAAACAAAGTCTACCGCTGGGTGGCTTTCCCTTCATTAGTGCCGGGACTCGGAGGACGCGGACCGGAGACCAGAGCAGGAAAGCTGCAGCTGAATCTCGGTAAGTGCTATTTATTTTTTTTACAAAAAATAAGTACTAGCTGCGGTTTTTTTTCTAAGTTTTCCGGGCTGGAGGAGCCCGGAAAACTTAGAAATAAAACCGCAGCTTTAAAAACGTTGTATTTATGTTTGCGGTCACTTTTGAAGCGACCGCAAACATAAATACAACGTTATTGTGTTGGAAAACGCTGCGGTTTTAAAACTGCAGCATTTTCCAACACAACCGCGTTGTGTCTGCCTGAATCTGCTTTACCATTTGGGGCTCTCGGGCTCCCCACGGGGAGCCCGAGAGCCCGAAATTGAAAAGCAGATTCAGGCAGACACAACGCGGCATTGCGGAAAACAACCGCGTTGTGTCTGCCTGAATCTGCTTTTCCATTTGGAGCTCTCGGGCTCCCTACGGGAGCCCGAGAGCTCCAAATGGAAAAGCAGATTCAGGCAGACACAACGCGGCATTGCGGAAAGCAACCGCGTTGTGTCTGCCTGAATCTGCTTTACAATTTGGGGCTCTCGGGCTCCCCACGGGGAGCCCGAGAGCCCGAAATGGAAAAGCAGATTCAGGCAGACACAACGCGGCATTGCGGAAAACAACCGCGTTGTGTCTGCCTGAATCTGCTTTCCCATTTGGGGCTCTCGGGCTCCCCGTGGGGAGCCCGAGAGCCCCTAATGGGAAATCAGCTGCAGGTAGAAACACTACGCGGCATGTAAACATAACCGCGTGTGTTTCTGCCTGCTGTGGCTTTCACTTTGGGTCTCCGGTGCTCCCCTGGTTGTGTTGGAACGCTGTGGTTTTTCTTTCCAAGTTTCTCAGGCTCCTCCGAGAAACTTGGAACGAAAAACCGCAGCGTTTTCCAACACAATAACGTTGTATTTATGTTTGCGGTCGCTTCAAAAGCGACCGCAAACGTAAATATGTTTTTAAAGCTGCGGTTTTATTTCTAAGTTTTCCGGGCTCCTCCAGCCCGGAAAACTTAGAAAAAAAACCGCAGCTAGTGCTTTATTTGTAAAAAAAATAAATAGCACTTACTGAGATTCAGCTGCAGCTTTCCTGCTCTGGTCTCCGGTCCGCGTCCTCCGAGTCCCGGCACTAATGAAGGGAAAGCCACCCAGCGGTAGACTTTGTTTACTACAGCTGGCTGGCTTTTCCTTCATTAGTGCCGCAAAAGCAAAAGCCAGCACAGGAGGGCCTCCATTTCACAAAATGGCGGCGCCCTTGTGCTTGCTTTTTCGAATTTTGAGCTTGAATAGCTCAAAATTTTACATAGGAAGTTTTAAAACGGAGGATGCTAGTATATTTTTTTTTATGTGGCCTATCTATTTTTTAAATAAACATTTTTACTAGACCATCCCTTTAACTAGAAGGGATTCACATGATGGAATGCATGTCCGAGATTCATGGAGTGAGACATAGAAATGGGAATAGAAGAGTACTGCCACACTGCCTCCTCCCGAAGGTCTGTTGTGCGGGATGAGCGAGTAGCCGGGGGGAATGCTTCATGTGCAACAGGGGCAAAGTCGTCGGAGAACCAGGTTTCAGTGATAAAGACTAGGTCGGGTTTGTCAGAGTAGAGGATGTTGAAGATGCTGTATCTGTTTTTTGCTACAGAGCGGGCATTAAAAAGGATGCAGTTGACTCCGGAGTGGGGTGTGGTCTTGGAGGAGGTCATTGGGGTGTGAGCAGGAGTAGTTTGGGAAATTGGAGGGGAGGAGAGGGGGGTGGGACATTCAGGGTCGTTGAGACAGGGGACGGAGGGGTAGTGAGGGGGTAGAGTGTAAGTGGATTCAGAGTGATGTTAGGTGGGTTTACATCGGTTGAGGTAGGGAAGAGTAGGCGGGTGGAGGAGGATATGTGGGGGTGAGGGTAGAGACGAGAAGGGGCGGGCGAGTGGACAGATGGTCAGCGGGTGTGAGGGGATTGCAGCAGTTAGAGATTGGAGTGAGTCTTAGGGATTTCGGGGGGTCCGGTGTGCAGGGTGAAACATCGAGGGAGATGGGGTGGAAGCAGGGCGAGGGCAGGGTGGAGCGTGAGGGGGTAGGGGAGGGAGAGATTGGGAGGATGGGTTGAGGTAGGCGTGGCGAGGTGTAGAGAGACGAGGAGGGGGACCAGACTCGTTTTCTGTTTTTCAAGGGTTCTGGTGTGGGAGAGGGTAGGGGGGGTCAGAGGGTAATGGAGATGAAGCTATTGTTCTTTTGAGGGCAAGGCGTGCAGATTCTAGAGTAGCTGGGATATGATTGGGGGGTTGTTGGTGGGGGTCAAGAGGGGGTTAGGGTAGGGGAGGGAGAGGTAGGGCTGGTGGGAGAGAGGGTGGGCAGTTCTGTAATGGGCTAGGGTAGAGGCACTCAGGGGTATGGTGGAGCGGGAGGGAGGGAGGGGTGTTCATTGGAGGGTGTAGGGAAGGAGAGGAGGAAGATGAGGGATTGGGGTGTTTAGAGCATCAGCGGGCTCCTTTGGCTTGGGAGTTTGATAGGGGGTGAGGTGACTTGAGGTGGGGTATTATGGAGTTCTCAATAGTGGTCAGAGGGAGGGTGGAGTGAGTCTTTGGGAGAGAGGGTGGGCAGTTCTGTGATGGGATAGGAGAGAGGCACTCAGGGGTATGGTGCAGTGGAAGGGAGGGAGGGATGTTCATTGGAGGGTGTAGGGAAGGAGTGGAGGAAGATGAGGGATTGAGCTGTTTAGAGCGCCAGCAGGCTCCTCTGGCTTGGGAGTTTGATAGGGGGCGAGGTGACTTGGGGTGGGGCATTAGGGAAATCTCAATAGTGGTTAGAGGGATGGTGGAGTGCGATGAGTTTAGGGGGTATGGGGGAGGGGAATTGGCATCTGCAGAGGGAGATGATTGGCGCGCCAGAATGCACCTCTGATTTTGGAGTTGAATGCAGGGTGGTGGTAGGAGAGCAGGCGAGCGTTGTTAGGCTGTCAGGTCTCAGGGTAGATGTAAGTCTCTGAGAAAGTAAAATGAATGTTAAATCTTGGTCTGTATTTCATTTTATTTAATTTGGTTAAGTTTCTTTCTGGTTTTTAGTTAGGCCTTAACTTTAGTTTTCAGAGTGCAGTTGGGAGCCCAAGCTAAGATGGTGGAAAGGAGCAGGAGCCATGATTGGTTGAGGGAGAAACAAAGGGGTCATTTCAACATTCTAAACTGCCTTTCATTTAGAAAATCATCTGAGCAAGTCATGTTTCTGTTCACTCCTGAGCATATTAGGCCAAGAGCTTTTTGAGAAGAAATTTGGACTTTAAAGTAATTTGAAAATGTCATCACCGCTTTAAGGAAGAAAGACTTAATTTCTGTGTGAATAAGAAGAAAACCCTGCAGCAAGAAAATAAAGAGTCAGAGCTAAGTATAACTCATTTTGTTCAAATAATTACTGGTCTTCAATAACCAAAGGCAATAATCCTTGTTAAAAGTTATTTTCATTTTTTATATAAGACTTGCTCAGCATGGGGTTAATAATATATCAGACTGAATACGCGTGTAAATGTGCTTGGTTATTTTTGGTTATGCGCGCGTCTATTGTTGATGCTAGTGCTTACCTCTTCAGGATACTAAGAATATCTGTTTCAGCTTCTGAGAGTTTTATTTTCATTTTCCTGTATATATTGAGTCAACGTCATTACTAGGAAGAGCCCAGCAGCTGAGGAAGCGCGTAATCTGTGTTGTGTCAGCGCCATCACCAGAAGAGCCAATTTTTTTTCATATTGAGGAAGTGTAAGTCTCTTCCGAATTTAACCTTTAAGAAGTTAAGGTAAGCGGCACGTTTAAATATGATATCCTTTGTCGTAACGTTAGAATTTTGCAAATCTTTTTTGCTTTGTTTGACGCAGCGTGTTAATTACGAACTGTAGCTTACATTTTTTCCTTGCTGGATCTAAGTACGCGTGCGCAGCGACTGATTTTTCAGCAACTTTTATGAACTGCATCTATTGAAGGAAACTTTATTAAAGTCACACATATGAGGTTCAGTTTTTGTTGGGGTAAATACTGGATTATGCTCTTCAAGGAACTATTTCTTTTTTTTAATTTAACTGATACAGTTGATAGATCAACTTTTCAAATGCAGAATTTAAAAGATATTTCACATTCAATTTACAACAAAACAGTATTTTCCTCCTGTATATTATACATGTAAATGTCATATCACATTCATCATAAAAAGTACATAACTTTAGATTATGGTCAATGCTTAAATAAAATCAGATTTACATAATTAATCAATTTTTTCCTCAGGAAAGATTACATCAAGGAATTGTACTATAGATTTCATAACAGTGAATTGTGTACTTGAAAAAAGTTGAACCCATATATATTTGTCACCTGCAATATCAGAAAAAATCAACATGTTAGATAAAGGCCTCTTTCGTTGAACATAAAGTTGAGGGCATGATACTATTACATGCTGTAACGTTTCCTTTTCAGTGCTAGTTTTGCAGAATCAACAGTAATTCATGTTGGATGATATAGCTTTCCTCCTTGCAAGACTATCTCTAGTGGGCCACAGATTTAATCGAAAACGTAAATATTTTCTCCTTATTATTGGCGATGGACATTTTAGTAAATATGAGGCCATATGGCGTAACCTTTTGTGTCCAAAGCTAGCAGTATCAAAGTCTTTATATTTTAGACAAGTTTCCCGATATTTTATCCAGTCCCAATAATAGAATTTATTTTTAGCTTGTGTTTGATTTTCAAGTAGAAGCGTTAATGAGATGTCTGCTTCAATTAAAGCATTGAGAACAAAATTACGCCATTTAAAGGGAAGATCTAGTTTAGATGAAATTAATTCCTGGGCTACCACACTCAGCATGTTAATGGTTTCTAGACCCAAAAGACATTTTCTGACGAAGGAGAACATACGCCACATAACTCGACCTGCTAGGGATACTAGGCCCAGTTCAAATCTCAAAATGGGCATAGGAGTGCTATTACGAAGATATAACACATTTCTCCAGAAACATGCTTCTAGTTTATTCCACACACTATCTGTGGTGTATAACATTGATTCAATTCCATAGTGAGAATGGGAATTACTTTCTGTTCGTAAAAGAGAAAGAGATGTTTGTATGTAAATTTCCCATATTTATAGACCAGGGTTTTTGCTTGTGAAATCAAAGATGACAATTTGAACTGTATATTAATGAAAAATATAGGATTTGTGACCGTGTTCTGTACTGTTAATCCCAAATATTTATACTCTGTTACAATTTTCAAGGGTTCTTTATGAAGTGTCCAATTTTGTAACCCAGATTTTACAATTTTCCTAGAGTTCTTACAGATCAGTATCTGGGATTTTTCAAGATTCACAACCAAATTATTCTTATTGACATAGTTTGTTAATGCTGATAATAAATTGTGTAGTCCCCGTGGGGTCTTTGATATCAGCACCAGGTCATCAGCGTAGAGCAACCACGCTATACGCTGTTTTCCAAGTCTCTGAGTATCAGAAACAATATCTAAAAAGGACGCTTCCATATCTAGAATAAAAAGGTTAAACAGAATGGACTCCATAATACAACCCTGTTTAAGGCCTAAGTAAGTATTGAACTTTGCTGATAGGAGACTTTCTGTTGACAAACATACTTGCATAGTAGTATCAGAGTGTAGTTGTACTATCAAAGCTAGTATAGACGACGGACAGCCAAAGGATCTTAGTTTATGAAACAATAGAGTTCGATCTATGGAATCGAAAGCCATATGGAAATCTATGAATGCAAAATACAACGGTTGTTTTTGGGAGGCATATTGTGATTTAAGTAAATTTATGGTAGTCATATTTGGTAACGTGCCGTGTCCCTGTACAAAACCAGATTGAAAGGGGTCTCTTATGATTTATATTAGACCACTCATTTAATTCTCGTAGAATGATACGGCAGAATATTTTGCCAGGGGCATCAAGCAATGAGATTGGTCTGTAACTTGCGGGATTAGCTCAGTCACCCTTTTTATACACTCGAATAGTGATAAAATGTTTCCAGGAGATTGGTATTTTTTTGGAACAAAGAATACTTCTAAACATGATGATCAAAATATCAGCCCATAGCTCTGGAAATTGCTTCATGGTCATGTTTGATAAACCATCAGGCCCAGGGGCTCTCGATCTGCTAGCTTTATGGATGAAATATAAAATGTCATCTCTATCAAAATTTAAATGAATCTGGTCATCACTCTCGAGAATAGAACAGGTCAGAATAGAGGTGGATCCAGAGTATATGGTTGAGTAATATTTAATCCAAGTCTCCTCTTTTACTGCGTTAGTTTGAACTGCTATTTGATGCCCAGCAGTTGCTTGATTTATTATTCTCCAGGATTCAGCAGAATTTTTAGAGGACAATATTTTTAACATGAGACTCCCATCATTTTGGTAAAGTTTAGATTTCCTTTCTTTTAACCAGTTCTTATATTTAGTTCTGATTTGTATAAGAGCTATGGTTCATTCAGCTTTGGGCAATTTCAGAGCTTTCCTTTTTTCGGAGCGAGTTTGTGTTTTCCTAATTCTGATCTCATGATTATAAGTATGTAAATGCAGTGTTTGCTTAGTTTTATGCCTAATAGATTTTGGGTGGAACATTTGCATTAATTCGGGATACAAAATTGAAGCATTCTGATTAACTTTTCCATTATTAATCATCTGCGAGCCATAACAATCACTGAATGCTCTCAAAGATGTTTCCGTCCAGATGAGTCTATTGCGAGCAGTGTTTATAGTAGTAAGGCCATGAAGATATTCACGAGTTCTTTTCAATTTACGTTTAGGTGACCAAATAACATTCAGTTGATTGTGATCGCTCGAGTCAGATTGGATGACTCGAAAGGATTCAGTCAGATTCAGCATTTCTTCATTGACATAGATGTAATCTATGATACCTGAGCTGAGACCTCTACACCAAGTTGACCTTGGCGGAATATCTGTCGAACAGGATCCGTTTAGCATAAAGATTTCTGGCTTTGACAAAATTGTTCCATTTTAATAAACAATTCTGATTTGTTTGTCTTGCTGGTTCTAGGCAATGCAGATTTAAATCACCAGCTATTATTAGTTTGATGTTTTTGTTTTCACAAGAGGTCAAATTAAGAGCCTCGTGCATGCTTTCTAGAAACTTGTCGTCAGATATTCCTAGAGGGTTCCAATATACATTTATAAGCACATACAATGCATCGTCTCTGAAAAGTTTAAGCATCTGAACAAAAGGATTTGGTGAATACCATAAATGAGTATTTGTAAAAGAACTTTGTTTAATTGCTATGAGTAGCCCAGAGACAGGTCTACCAGCACTGCCCTTGTTAGCTGGGTTCAAAAAGATATCGTATTTATCCCATGAGGGAGCAGACATTAGCCATGTTTCTTGCAGCATGATAACATCATGCAACTGCAAGTTGGAGTTCTTATTATTCATGAGATGCTTGAATCCTCTTGAATTCCAGCTGATTAAGGTCAAGCTTTGAGAATCATCTGAAGTTAGCTAACATTGATCATTTTGTTGACTACACTTGCATACTTGGGTGCCAGGTATTTGTTTGAATGATGACATTTTAGTCAAAGGTTTGCTTATCATGTTGTTATAGGTGATACCTGGGGAACTGAGCCCTGATAGAAGTACAAAACCAAGATCAAAAAGTTGCGTTTTGACGGCCCAGATGGTGTTGACCACTACTCTAGAATTCAACCATAGGGTTACTGAAGATCTGTTTGGAGCATCACTAAATTCTACCAGTTCTATGTCGATTGTCCCTATGTCATTTAGAGCAGGAATCTCGCTGAAAATGAATAAGACTGAAGCACGATTCAGATTGTATTGAGTTTCTGGAGGAGGTCGACAAACCAGTGTTAACGAATGGACAGCAGGACGTTTTAGTGAACGAGTCACAGATTTAGGTTGTTTTAATTGGTCCAATGGAACTTGCTTGAAATTACTAGTAGGAGTAGTTCTGGTCTCTACGCCAGTTATGATCGTTTTTTCATTTAGAATCTGTAGTATTGTTGATTGTATCAAATTTTTTATGTCGTTTTCAGTGAGTAATTGACAAGGAGGTTCAATATGGTTAGTTTTTTGCTGCACTTTATCACAGTCCTCCTTCGGTGATATGTGCAAACTTTACAACATTCGGTCGAGAGTTCGCAGTAGGGTTCATAGCATCTAACTTTGGCTCTGTTTCCTCATTTATGAATATTTTTAGATTTCCCTGTGCTGGTATAGTAGACATATAGTCATCTATGGCATGTCTGATTTCCTTATGACGATCAATTAGGCTCTGATTTCCTGGCACAGATTTGGAGATCTGGGGTATGGGTATCTCGTTTTGGTTGACAGTTTGTGTAGTCATATTATTTGTAGAGGCCTCAACCAGATCATTGAAAGGACCATATGATTCAATTTGATTGGTCTTATTAAAAATTGTTTGATTTCTTTTACTTTGGGATTGTAGCGTGTATTTTTTTGCTATTGGCTTTGGCACTGCAACAGCCGCTGTCCAAGGATGAGTTAGATTCTTAACAAATGATTTAGTTTGTGATGAGGATGTTAATTTAACTTTTGTTTTATTTTTAGATTTTTTAACTAAATCGGCTTTTTTCTGCGTGTTTCTGGAAGGCAATTCAGGTGCAGTTGTACTATTGCCTCCGAAAAGAGCACAATTTTGTTTTATCTCAGATTCACCTTTACTGCAAGGATCAAATTCTTTGGTACCGTCACAGACCAGATCTATAATAGGTTTCAAAATAAGTGGGATCGGGTAATCAGGGAGTTTCAAATCATACTTCTAATTTAAATATGCATCAGTTTGTGAGCTCACAGAAGCTTTCTCAATCGAAGGATTAAAGGATGCACTCTTAGAATAGATATTTTTGCTCATTTTATGCTGCCATGTTATAATTTGTTCTAGCTGCTGCGAGTGTTTGTCATATTTTACACTCAGCGTTTCGAACAATCTGGCTAGCGAGTGAATTGCAGCATTCATTGATTTTAGGGCTATTTCAGTTAAACCACTTGTATTACTTTCATGTATGTTTGTATCAACTGTTGGTTGAAAAGCCATGGATTTGCGTGGAGTGGGTGCTATGAAAGAAAGTTTCTCAATTGAATCTAAATTTATATCACTGGCGTTATTAAATAGATCAGGGGATTTTGGTAAATTTTCCTGTAAAGTCTGCATAGAAAACTCTGAATTATTTATGTCTATGTCTATAACAGCCAAATCATTTTTTTTTTTAAATTTTTTTATTGATTTTTCAACACAACCAACAATACAAACCAAACGCAGTGCAATTAGCATTATTACATTTTACATTCAACCATCAGTACGCACTGCTTCCCTGATCCCTCCCCCCTCGCGAGCTGGTTTCCATGTCATTTCCTGTATCTGGCGCACATGAGCGGGCATCGTTATCATCCGATTCTTCCGAATCCACCCCTGTCCCAAATATGCAGGATATCAATGTCTTCCATGCCATCAGAGAGCCCAGTTCCTCCTCCCAAGACATACAACTTGCCTCCTGCCACACCGCTGTCTCAGCCTCCGCCCATTTCTGCAGGTCATTCCACCACACCCCGACCCGTGGCTTGTGACATTTCTTCCAGCCCATGGCTATTCTTCGTTTGGCCAGCACATACGCTAAATCTTTTAATTTACTAACATGTTTCTGCTTCCGGGGTCTGGAGAACCCACCCAGCAGGCATGCCCAGGCAGTGTCTATAGCAAGCGTGACCCCTCTCTCTTCTAGCTTGCGCGCCACCTCCCTCCAGAACCCCTCAATCACTGGGCACGCCCAGAACATATGCGTCATGTCCGCATTCTCTTCGTCACATTTGGGGCATGCCTGTCTGCCTGCATTCCGGAATTTGGATATCCTCAACGGGGTCATATACGCCCTATAGGTGACATACAACTATATTTGTTGTAACCTAGCATTCCGAGACACCCTCCTATGATATCCTAGAGCCCGCTCCCACATCTCATCTCCCATCTGGGTCCCCACCTCGCTCTCCCATTCTGATCGTAGATATGTCAGTTCCTTCCCAACCTTTGACATCACCATCTCATATAGCCTAGAGATTTCATGTCCCCCTTCCGTTGTATCATATATCCCTTCCATAGTAACATTCAGTTCATCTGCCAAGGTAGTCTCAGGCCATAGTTCCCGAATTCTCTTCCCCAATCTATGATATGTGACAAATTGACCTCCATGTAAACCAACCTCCTCGCTAAGTTCTTCAAACCCCTTTATGGCGCTCTCCTGCCACACGTCACCCAATGTCACCAACCCCACCGGCTCCCAGTGGGTCCTGACAATCCCCCTCAGCTGACCATCTACCCCCGCCAGGGCAATTAGTGGCACCTGCGGAGAACGCGGGAGTGGGTCTCCCATCATTTTGCATGCACGTCTCCACATCTTCCACCCCAGCCTCACCATCGCCGGATTCTTCCGCGTGACGGCCTCAGGCAACCAGATGACTTCCTTTAGAAAAAACGGGGCACAATCTTGCCCAAACAGTCTAAGTTCTGGGGTCTCTTCGTCGGAAAGCCATTTGGACACAAACTGTAATTGGCTTGCTATATAATAAACCTCAAAGTTTGGGAGTCTGACTCCCCCCTTTTCATGAAAGTTCTGTAACTTCCAAAGCGCTATTCTGTTTCGAGTACCATGCCACAAGAACTCTCTGCAAACCCCATTTATTTTGGCAAAGAAACTCTTAGGAATCATATATGGGATGTTGCTAAAGTAATGTAGCAGCCTAGGCAGAACCACCATTTTAATCATTGCTCCACGCCCCATCATCGCTAGGGGCAACTTTTTCCAAAAACTCATGCATGCTCGTATTTTCTCAGCAGCCATCTCAGTGTTACACTTATGTTCTTTCTCAACCGTGTGGCAGACATCTATCCCCAGGTAACGAAATGTGTCAACTGACCAGGGCACCTGTAACACCGGCAGCCTTTCTATGGGAACACCCCTATAGTCACCCAACGGGAATATGCACGATTTCTGGGGGTTAACCGCTATGCCTGACAACCTCGCGTACCTCTCCATCACGTCCAGGATATGCTGTAAATTCTCTTCCGGATGACTCAAGTACAATAACAAGTCGTCCGCATACAGGGATATCAGATGCTTTTCCCCCCCAACCTCAATACCCACAATGTCATACTGCTGACGCAGGTACAGTGCCAGAGGTTCCAGGGCTAAGATGTACAACATCGGGGACCAGGGACACCCCTGCCTAGTGCCTCTGCTAAGTTGCCATCTCTCGGATATGATTGTGCCCGTCCGGACTCTGGCCAGAGGAGCACTATATAGCAATTCCGCCCATCTGATGTATCCCGGTCCCAGTCCATATTCTCCTAAGGCCGCCAGCAGCCACCCCCAATTAACCGAATCGAAGGCTTTTACAGCGTCCAACGACACTATCGCCATTTCCCCTTCAGTGTTGCATCCCATTTCGATCACTCGATGGAGTCGCCTATGGTTTTGGGTGATGTTTCTATCCGGGACATACCCCGTTTGGTCTGGGTGTACCAGATTGCTTATCACCCTCCGCAGTCTGTTTGCCAGGACAGCCGTTAGTATCTTGCTGTCCTGATTCAGCATAGATAGTGGCCTGTACGACCCACAGTTATGCCCAGGTTTGTTGGGCTTAGGGAGCGGTACGATGACCGCCTCCCTGAGCGATTCCGGCAGCCTCCCCGTCTCAAACGCCTCATTAAGCATGTCAAGCATCGGGGGGAGAACCTCCGCCCCAAAGGTTTTATAAAATTCGCTGGGCAGGCCGTCCGTTCCCGGGGTCTTGCAAGTGGGTAACTGCCGGACGACCGCCTCCAACTCTCCCAGTGTTATCGGGGCATCTAGTTCCTCTCTCTCTGCCGTGCTTATCTTGGGCAGCCCTATATCCTGCAGGGTCTCTAACACTTCCTCCCGGTCACCACCGCCTGGATCCGCGTATAATTCCCTGTAGTAATTCACAAATTCCTCATTTACGCCCTCTTGGGTGTCTATCTGCTTTCCATCCTCTCTAGTTATCGTCCTAATCGGGGGTCTCGGAGTTTCCCTTTTATACAACCATGCCAGAAGACGGCCCGTTTTATCTCCTCCCGCGTGTTGTCTCTCAACATACTTTTTGTAATTTAGGTTGCAGAGCCTCCCCCAATATTCCGTACACTGCTGTTGTAGTTTAAGCACCAGCTCGTTGTCTATGTGCTCGCTTTTCAACACCCGTTCCAGCTCACTTTCTGCTCTCTGTAAATCAGCCAGGACCCCATTTTGCAAGCCTTTCGATTTGGCAATCGCTACCCCTCGTACCACCACCTTAAAAGCCTCCCACAGAGTTCCCGCCGAGTCAACGCTGCCAGTGTTTGTATCGAAATAGCTAACTATTTCTTCCCGCATGTCCTCTCTGAATACATGGTCTTTAAGCGCCTCTGCGCGCAGACGCCACGTCGGGATCCGCGCCCTGGGGCGGCAATATTGCCATCCCACCACCATAGGCGAGTGGTCTGATAGGACCCTCGCTTTATATTCCGCACTAGACACCTCTACCAATACATCCGACGTGGCAAAAAAATAGTCGAGCCTAGTGTGCAACTGCTGTGGGGCCGAGTAGTGAGAGTACTGTCTCTCGTTGGGGTGCCTAGCCCTCCACACATCTTCGAACTCGAAGTCCCGCAGCAGCGCCCGCAGCGCCCGGGCTGCCGGGGCGGTCCTAATCACCTTGTCGTCTGATCTGTCCAACCCCGGGTCCAACACACAATTAAAATCCCCTCCCCACAACACCGCACTCCCAACACACCAGCTCAAGTTGGTATTCATGGTCCGGAAGTACTCTGCCGTGCCCTGGTTGGGGGCATACGTATTTACTATACACATCTCTTTATTCTCAACCACCCCTCTTACCATAACCAGGCGCCCCTCAGTATCCAACATTTCCTGCCTCAGTTGGAACGGGACATGCGGCGCCACCCAGATCAGCACACCCCTAGCATAAGCTGAGTACGTGGATCCCACCACCGTTCCTCCCCACTTTTTCTTTACCAGCTCTAGTTTATCTCGGGTCAGATGCGTTTCTTGTAATAATGCGATGTCTATCTTCTGCCTTCTCAAGTATAGCATGACTTTGTTCCGTTTCAGATAACTATTTAGGCCTCTGACGTTCCATGTCAACAATTTTAGCTCCCCCATAATTCACTGGTATCCTGCCCTCTCCCCTCCGACCGTCCCCGCTCATCTATGCCGTCCAGACGTCTCATCCACAATACTACCTTAGTGCTCGCGATCAAACTCAAACTTCCCAACACTATATACACCCCAACTGTCCCCACACCCCCAACTCCCCCCTCCCATCCCCCCCACCCCAACTCCCCCCCCAACTGTTGCCCAGCTCCATCCCTGGATCTCAGGCCCCCCCACATCTAGTTCCGGCTGTTACACCCAGAGCCCAGTAGGGTAAAGTCGCCCTAACGGCCACTTAACTAAACAACACTAAACGGGGGTGGATGGACTAGCCCCGAAAGGCTCCCTTATAAGACAACAGTTCCAGTGCAAACAGTGTACTAACCACCCAGTTCCAGGCCCGGCTTCCCCAGGCCGTAGCAATAACTATAGTCAAGTCCCATAGTCTCCAGCTGCACCCTCTCCCGTCGTCAATCACTTATCTCTCATTTCCACTTTTATTCGCCTGGACCTCCGGCTCCTGGGGGCTACCCTGCATGTCCAGCCACCCCATGGCTTCCTCGGGCGACTCGAAAAACAAGGATCTGTTGTTGTGGATCACCTTCAGTTTGGCGGGATAGAGGAGCATATATTTCTTTCCCGCCTCTCTCAGTCTTCTTTTGGCCGTCCCAAAGTTCATCCGACTCCTCTGCACCATCATGGTGTAGTCTGGGTAGGCCGTTATAGTTGCCTCCCCTCTCTTGATGGTTCCCCCTTTGCGGAAATGCTCCAAGATCCTCTCACGGTCTCGGTAATTAAGGATTTTGGCTATCATAGGCCTGGGCGGACCGCCCGGTGGAGGCCTCCTGGCCAACGCCCTATGCGCTCGCTCCACCGCAAAACCCTGCGACAGCGCACCCCCGGTGATCTCTTGGAGCAGCATATTCTCGATAAACTCCGTGGGGTTATGACCCTCCAATCCTTCCGGAATGCCCACAATACGGATATTGTTCCTCCGGGCGCGCCCTTCTGCTTCTTCGGCTCTGTTCTCCAAGTTGCGCACTTTCTGCGCCAAGACATGCAGGTCGGCCTTGTGTGAGGCACAATCCGCCGTGTTGGCGCTCCCCTCCTTTTCTAGGCTCTCCGTGCGCTCCGATAGGGTCTTCACATCCTGTCGAAGTAGATTCACCTCCTCCCGAACCTCTCCCACTTTGAGGTCGAGTACTGTTTTCAGGTCCGCCACCACCATTTCAAGCTTGGCCTCCCAGGCGGTTTTCAGGTCAGCTTTCAGTTCAGCGATCGCGACTAGCACATCCTGGTTTGGACTGGCGGTGGCCATGCCACATACGGATGGCTTCTCCTTACTCCGAGCACTCTCTGGGCCCGTCGGTGTCTTAGTAAACTCATCCAACGAGGGCTGTTTCACTCTCTGTCTGATGGGCTTGTTCGACATCCCGCAGCCACTGTATGCCGTGGGCCCGTTCACTCCCACCTCACCACCACCAAGGGGAAGAGAGGCCTACTTTCCGCCCCCAATGGAGCGTGTTCTTCTTCACGCCTCAAGTGTCCCTTTGCAGCAGTCTCTCCCACCACTCATCCGGGTTTCAGATGCTAGCGATATCAGTGCAGAGGGGATTGTTACAATGTAGTTGCTCATGTAACCACTGTGAAGCTTTCCACTTGTGTAGTCCTGATCATGCATTCGGATCAAGTCGTAGCCCGGGAGCTTCCCTTCCGCCCCTGAGCTGCTTTTGAACACCCGCGGGCTGAGGGACTCACATGCGACTTAGCGGCTCCAGCGCTGCAGTCCGCCGTCTCCAGTGCCCGCCCCGGCCCCGCGCACGCCGTCCGCCCCCGAGAAATGCAGGGCACCTCGTTGTTTTCGTTGCGAGGTCCGCCTCGCCCGCCGGCACAGTTGGGCCCTAGTGCCGGCCGCTCACCTTCACGGGCCCGCACCGGGCGACGGAGGCCACCGGAGACACGGCAACGCACCCCAGAGGTGCGCGGATGTCCCACACGGCCCGCCCCGCGGTCGTCCGCACACAGAGCGCTTTCCCCAGTTTATGGCCCTTTGTTCGGTGCAGCCGCCATTTTGTCTATGCCAATCCGCAGCTCCGGGGACTTCGCACGCTCAGATCTACCGTTCCCTGGGTTGCTCGAATCCCGTATTATTAGCAGTTAGTCCACATGCCTTCATGAGCAAATGCCTGCGTTCCTGGCGTAGGAAGGTCAGCACAAGTGCACTTTTTCCAAGGATAGATGAAGGATCTCCGGGAGCTCTTCCGAGAGCACGTCTCCTCACATGGCCATCAAGCCACGCCCCTATAACAGCCAAATCATTAACAGTATTCAGGCTAGATGTTTTGCAACCCTTAACAGCCGTGCCAGTTAGTACATTGCATAATAATATGCTATCCGACACGGAAACATTTTCGTTAGCAAACATGACAGATGAGTCGGCGATAACGTCTTCTTTTATCTGACTTTCTTGTTGTTTTGCGACTACATGTTTCTCGTTCTTGTTTGCTTCGTGTGACGTTCTAGTTGTCGGATAACAATTTAAGTCCTTTTTCGATGTTAATATCACAGTAGTCATCGAAGTTTCTCCCTGTTTATCTGCATGAGTAAGTCCAAAATATTGATCCTTACAGAACGGGCGAATGTCTCTGCTTAGAACATTTTGTAATTTCAAAGTTGATTTTGATTTAGGTAGTCCTGAGCGGGGAGTGGAACTCAAACAAAGT
The DNA here is from genome assembly GCF_040938575.1 of Ambystoma mexicanum. Classification (NCBI taxonomy): domain Eukaryota; kingdom Metazoa; phylum Chordata; class Amphibia; order Caudata; family Ambystomatidae; genus Ambystoma; species Ambystoma mexicanum. The sequence continues at coordinate 1,265,080,945 of NC_090929.1, read as the reverse complement.
TTCTTAACTGGACATGGTGATAAGGTTAGCACTGAGTTGACGCCATTGGTACTCGAGACTCCCGGCACAGGAGGGATACCAGTCTTCAGAGTCAGCAGAGTTCTCTTCATTGTGAATGCAAGTAGGCTAAACTAACTAAATCAGAGGCAGACTACAATTTTATAATGCGTGTACTGGAGAGCACAGCCTACTGACCGCAAACCGCGACAAGCACGGCAAAGCGGCCAAGCGGTACTCTCCGCTACTTGCCGAGGTGCGTGCGCGCGGTGCACGCACAAGCTTGACTTTATAGTCCTGCCTCCAAACAATAGGAGAAAGACTAAAGTAAAGAATATAGGGCGTTACTAATGTTAATAGAGGATTAACAGTAATATTATAATGTTCACAGTGTTCTCAGATTTTCACCTTGTGGGATATGAAGTCCAAGGTAAGCCCAGGATTCAAAAACTTGATAGAATGTAATCCTTAGGGAACAGAAAAACGCGGCCAAGCGGTACTCTCCGGTACTCGCCGAGCTGCGCACACGCGGTGTGCACGCAAGCTTGACTTTATAGTCCCGCCTCCAGACAATAGGAGAAAGTCTTGTGGGATATGAAGTCCAAGGTAAGTCCAGGATTCAAAAACTTGATAGAATGCAATCCTTAAGGAACAGAAAAACGCGGCCAAGCGGTACTCTCCGGTACTCACTGAGGAACTATTTATTTGAAAAGACATTTTCAAAGTTTATAAAAGAGTAGATTGCATATGAAACCTTCAACTAAAACAAACTAATGTGTTTGAAGTGAATCCTTCCTCTTTTTGATAAACTACAAAAGAAATGCAAATGCAATTTAGTTAAGAATAAACTACGGACGCTATGCAGAAATAGTTTTATGTTTTCTGAAACAACTGGAGTTTAAACAGGTTTGGAAAAAAAAAAATCTTTGAATTAAAATGAGGAAAGAAGTAAAATAAACATTTCGGGGTTTGAAATTCAGTTTTCTTTCAATATGAAGGATTTTTGACAAAGCAGATGAACTCTATTCAGTAGTTGAGTCTCATGCCAAGCCAGCACTTAAAGGGTGCACACTTTAATTCAAAAAGAGAAAAAGAACTCGTTATAAATGAGCATCACATCTTCTCTTGCAAGAAATAAACTGTTTATGAAAGTAATTCAATAACAAGGGAAAAGTCATCTAGGCATTAGCAGAGGATTGTCAGGTAATTCTTTTGATAACCAGAAATTTAAATGTAAATTTGATGCATATTTATTTTTGGTTTAATTTGTTGATTTCTCATCAATGCAGATACTTTCCTCCAGAAGGGATTTAAAGTTCCAGTGTCGAGTGTTTATTATTTTATCCAAATTTCCCTTTCCCCCTGGGGTGTCACAGACTCAACTGGTTTTTATAGTAGTTGAGAACGCTACGCTTTGGTGGGTCTGTGGGGTTCAGCAGCTCCCGCGTTGGATTTGAAGACTAGTCATGACAGAATGAAAGGCCCAAGTAATTAACTTCATCTGAGCTGCTAGAACCCCATTTTAGACCACCATGGAAGCAAGGGGGAAATGATTAAAGAATTGACAGATGAGTTGAGAGTAGTTGTTAACGAAAATGTTCTTTTAAATAAGAAAGTTGAAGAGATGAGTATTAAGGTGACTAGTATTTAGGAGGCTACAGAAGGGAAGATCTCAGGTAGGAGGTTGTTACAAAATGAGAAGGATCCTCCCCCAGTTTTGGAGAGAGAAGGGTCAGTGGGTAGAATTGAGTCTGTGTTAGGAGCAGTAGGAGGTTTGAAGTCTTTGATATTGCCCGTGACATTGGCTCCTCCAGAACGTTTCAGTGGAGAATCTAGAAGATTTCAAACATTTAATACTCAATGTGAATTACATTTCTTGAGCAGGCCAGAGATATTCAATTCTGACTCTTCAAAGATAACTTTTATGTTATCATATCTCTCTGGAGAGGCTGGAAGTTGGGCTGGGTTGTTAGTGAAGCAAGCAGATCCGGCTTTGCGTAATTTTAAACTTTTTAAAGAAGAATTTAGTAAACTTTTTGATAAACGTCAGATGTCCCTTCAGGTAGATGGACAGTTGCTCGAACTAAAGCAAGGTAGTCGAGATTTAGTAAGTTATATTACTCAATTTAAGACTTTAGTTTTAGAAAGTCAATGGCCAGAGAAGAAGAGGGCTTCTTTATTCTATAGAGGACTGAGAGGTGAGCTTAAACATGCTTTGGCAGCTGTAGGTTGATAGACCTTCTTCTTGTGAGGCTCTGATGGATATTGTAATACAGTTAGATTTTCGTCAAAATGAAAGAAAACAGGAGCGTAGGAGGTGTTTAGGGGATGGGGAAATTCAATTCAAAAATTGAAAGACCAAGATTAGAATTTGTTGGAAAGGATTTTAAGTCTAAGGTTTCAGAGACATTTGGGAAGGTAGGAGGGCCTTCATCTAAGGAAGAAAGGGAGAGATGACGTACAAATAATCTCTGTCTCTATTGTGGCAGAAGTGGCCATTTCCTTGGTAACTATCCCTATACTCCAAAAAAGAATCAGTCTACAGCGAACAGAACCCATCAAGTGGCAAATACTCTCCAGGCAGCTGTGCCGCATATTACAGTAAATGTATCCTTATTTTTTTGATGAAAGGTTGGTAGGAAGTGGTCCAATGGTTATTGATTCTGGAGCAACTGGAAATTTTATGGATTGGGGAGTGGCAAAGAAATTAGGTATACATTTGATTAGGAAGGAGTTTGTAGAACAAGTTAGTTCAGTGGATGGTTCAAATTTGACCTCTGGTCCAATTACCCATGAAACTTCACCTTTAAAGATGATTATGGCAGGAAGTCATGGAGAGGAGTTGGTATTTGAGATTATAGATGCGCCACAATTGAAAATCATTCGGGGAATGCCCTGGTTAACATCTCATAATCCCATAATTGATTGGGTGATTGATTGAGTGATTGATTTGAAGTCAGAATTTTGTAAAGAACACTGTTTAATCTCTTCTTTTCTAGAGAGTCTCCAGACTCAAGAAGATTCTGTTGTTAAGGGTTTAGGTGAGGTAGGAGCCCTTTTACAATTCCATTCTATAGATGCTGTATGGGAGAACTGCCTGTCTGTTGTTGGGAGTTTAAAGATGTTTTTGATGAAACTGTTGCAGGTGAATTGCCTCCACATCGATCTTTTGACTGCAAGATAGATCTAGAACCAGGAGCTAATATTCCTTGTAGTAGAGTCTATGCCCTTACTGAAAAAGAAAATGATTATTTAAAAGAATACTGAAAATTTGGCAAAAGGATTTATTAGAAATTCACAATCCCCAGCTGCGTCCCCACTACTTTTTGTACCAAAGAAGGAGGGCACACTTGGACTTGTATAGATTATCGTGCTCTTAATAAAGTGACTATTAAGAACAGATATTCACTGCCTTTAATTTCAGTAATGTTTGATCAGATCCAGGGAGCTGAAATTTTCTCTAAATTAGTTCTTCGTGTGGCCTATCATCTTGTCGGTGTTCGAGAGGGAGACGAATGGAAGACGTCCTTCAAGACTCGATATGGACTATATGAATATCAAGTTATGCCTTTCGGAATGTGTAATGCTCCTGCTGCCTTCCAGTATTTTATTAATGAGGTCCTTAGAGAATTTTTGGACATTTTTGTTGTTGTCTACATAAATGACATTTTGATTTATTCCAAGAATCAGGAACAACACCAAAGTCATGTCAAGGCTGTTCTTCAGAAATTACGTGAAAATCATTTGTATGCTAAATTGGAGAAAAGCCAATTTCATACAGAGTCGGTTGAGTTTCTTGGATTTGTAATATCACCTATGGTTCTGTAGATGGATTCTAAGAAAGTACAAGCTGTGAGAGATTGGCCTTCCCCGACAAAGGTTAAGGAGGTGCAGAGTTTTTTGGGGTTTGCTAATTTTTACAGAAGATTTATCGATGTTTTTCACAGATTATTACCCCGATTACTAAGCGTTTAAGAGAAGGACAAAGATTCATTTGGAGTCAAGAATCAGAAGAAGCTTTTCAGTCTCTTAAAAACTCTTTTATTTCTGGTCCAATATTACTTCATCCAGATCCTATGAAACCATTTTTTGTGGAAGCAGATGCTTCTAACTTAGCCATGGGGGCAGTTTTGTCACAAAGGCATGAGAAGACAGGACAGCTACATCCAGTGGCGTATTTTTCCAAAAAATTCTCTTCAGCAGAAGTTAACTATACGATCATGGACAGAGAACCTCTGGGAATTAAGAGTGCTTTTGAAGAATGGCGACACTATTTGAAAGGTGCTAGACACACAGTTACAGTTTTAACTGACCATCGCAATTTGTTATTTCTGAAGTCAGCAAAAACATTAACACCAAGACAATTGAGATGGTCCCTATTTTTTGCTGACTAAGATTTTGTGGTAACATTTAAACCTGGAAGATTGAATGGGAAAGTGGATGCCTTGTCCCGGAAATTTCCTGGTTGTGAACAAGAAAAAGAGTTGAATCAACAACAGTTAATTCCTTCTGAACGTTTCACTGTGGCTGGAACTTCCAATGATGAAATTCTTTCTAAGGAAATCAAAGATTGTATTGCAGTTAGAAAATTGGAAGAGACAAGATCCAGTTAGAGAAATTAAATATTGGTTACCGTATTTTGATTCTATGTTATATCTACCTACAGTGAAAATTTGTGAGAAAATTCTGACAGAATGTCATGAATCTGTTCTTTCAGGTCATCCTGGATTTCGAAAGACATTGGAACTGGTTAGGAGACACTTCTGGTGGGAGACAATGAGAATGGATACATTAAATTTCGTTAAGACCTGTGAAATATGTGCTTGAGCTAAGTCTCAAGTGGGAAAACCAATGGGTCTTCTTGAACCTCTTCCTATTCCTCCTCATCCTTGGCATACTATCGCCATGGATTTCATAGTAGATCTTCCTAAAGACCAGGGTTGTTCGACAATCTTAGTGGTTGTGGATTTGCTTACTAAGGAAGGACATTTTATTCCTTTTAAGGGGGAGGTTTCCGCTGAGAAATTAGCACAATGTTTTTCTCAAGGTATAGTTCGATTACATGGACTACCTAATCAAGTTATTTCAGATAGAGGATCTCAATTTGTGTCAAAGTTTTGGAAGGCGTTCTGCAGGAATTTGGGTGTGGAGATAAGGTTAACATCTGGATATCATCCTGAAACCAATGGCCAAGATGAATGAGTTAATCAAGAGCTGGAGAAATATTTAAGTTGTTATTTCCAGGAGGGATATAGTTGGGTGGATCTGATCTGGGTAGCTGAGTTTGCTTACAATAACTCTGTTAAGGATTCTACCTCCATTTCTCCATTCTTTTGTAGTCGTGGTTTCCATCCCCGTTTTCTTAGTGAACAAGTTGATCTTGAAGTTGACTGTTCAGCTGTTGAGGTTAGGTTACAGGCTATGAAAGAGAATTTAGGAAGGGCTGTTAAGGCACTTCAGGTTAAAATGGGTAATTACAAGCATTATGCTGATTTAAAGCGCAAATCAGGTCCTGTGTTTCAAGTTGGGGATAGAGCTTGGTTATCCATGAAACATTTGAGAATTAAAGGAAAACATAAGTTTAGTCCACGATTTGTTGGACCATTTGATGTGGAAGCAATTATAAATCCTGTAGCCATAAGACTCAAACTACCTGTTAATCTAAAAGTACATCCTACTTTTCATGTAAGTCAATTGAAACCTTTTCTAGATGGAACAAGACAAGGTATTCCCCCCAGTCCAGTTATTCTAGATGATCAATCTGAGGAGTTTGAAGTGAGAGTAATATTGGATTCCAGAAGGAGTCGGGGAAAATTGCAATATCTTATTGATTGGAAGGGTTTCTGCCCAGAGGAAAGATCATGGGAGGTTGCTAGTGATGTTCATGCTCCTTTGTTGGTTTCTAGGTTTCATAGGAAGTACCCTTTCAAGCCTTAGACCGGGGGAGGGTCTTGGAGAGGGGGTACTGTCAGATCTCAAGGTAGATGTAAGTCTCTGAGAAAGTAAAAGGAAAGTTAAATCTTGGTTTGTATTTCATTTTATTTAATTTGGTTAAGTTTCTTTCTAGTTTTTAGTTAGGCCTTAACTTTAGTTTTCAGAGTGCAGTTGGGAGCCCAAGCCAAGATGGTGGAAAGGAGCAGGAGCCATGATTGGTTGAGGGAGAAACAAAGGGGTCATTTCAACATTCTAAACTGCCTTTCATTTAGAAAATCATCTGAGCAAGTCATGTTTCTGTTCACTCCTGAGCATATTAGGACAAGAGCTTTTTGAGAAGAAATTTGGACTTTAAAGTAATTCGAAAATGTCATCACCGCTTTAAGGAAGAAAGACTTCATTTCTGTGTGAATAAGAAGAAAACCCTGCAGCAAGGAAATAAAGATCAGAGCTAAGTATAACTCATTTTGATCAAATAATTACTGGTCTGCAGTAACCAAAGACAATAATCCTTGTTGAAAGTTATTTTCATTTTTTATATAAGACTTGGTCAGCCAGGGGTTAATAATATATCAGACTGAATGAGCATGTAAATGTGCTCGGTTATTTTTGTTTATGCGTGCGTCTATTTTTGATGCAGGTGTTTACCTCGTCAGGATACTAAGAATATACGTTTCAGTTTCTGAGAGTTTTATTTTCATTTTCCTGTATATACCGAGTCCGCGTCATTACTAGGAAGAGCCCAGCTGCAGAGGAAGCGCGTAACACGTGTTTTTTCGTATTGAGGAAGTGTAAGTCTCTTCCGTATTTAACCTTTAAGAAGTTAGGGTAAGCGGCACATTTAAATATTATATTCTTTGTCGTAACGTCGGAATTTTGCAAATCTTTTTTGCTTTGTTTGACTCCGCGTGTTAATCATGAACTGTAGAGTCTTATTTACATTTTTTCCTTGCTGGATCTAAGTGCGCGTGCACAGCGACTGATTATTCAGCAACTTTTATGAACTGCATCTATTGCAGGAAACTTTTTTAAAGTCACACATATGAGGTTCAGTTTTTGTTGGGCTAAATACTGGATTATGCACTTCAAGGAACTATTTATTTGAAAAGGCATTCTCCAAGTTTATAAAAGAGTAGACTGCATATGAAACCTTCAAGTAAAACAAATGAATGTGTTCGAAGTGAATCCTTCCTCTTTTTGATTTACTACAAAAGAAATGCAAATGCGATTTAATTAAGAATTAACTATGGACGCTATTGATTGATTGGTATTTTATTTCTATGGTGCTCGTACACAAGTGTTTCAGAGTGCGACAAGGCAAGGGAGAGGAACAGGGGAGAACAACACAGCGATCTTACTAGGCCCAGTGACATTGGGAACGCGCAAGTGCATGGGAGAGGGGGGAGGGGAAACGTGCATGGAAGGGGGGAGAAGTGGAAAGTGTGAAGAAGAGGAGAAACAGATAAATAACAATAAATAAATAATAAAGGCAACAAACAGTGGTAATGCAGCCAGCAATTTGCAAGTGCTAGGTTTAAGGCAGCAGACAGGGTAGGTCTGATAAGTGCAGGAAGAAAAAGGGGGGGCTGCATGGGTACAGATACAGACCCCAGTGCAAGGGGTGGCCCCGAGGCAGTGCGGGAGGGTGGCAGGGTGAGCAGGTACCTGGGCCCCAAGGACAGAGGGTGGCCAGGTGCACAGTGCCAAGAGAGAACAGATCAGCAGGGGAGAGGGGGAGCGAAGGCAGAAGAAAAGAGGAAGGTCTTGAAGTGCTTCCAGAACCGGAGATGGTTCTCAAGTTTTAGAGTGGTAGGGAGGCTGTTCCAGAGGGAGGCCCCAGCCGAAGACAGGGATCTACCCCCAGATTGTTTCTTTGATAAACGACTGACCCTGAGGGAGTTGGAGGTAGAGGAGCAAAGAGCTTGAGAGGGGAGGTATTTGCGGAGGGATAGCTGAAGAGGGTTTTGAATTGAATCCTTGCATCCGCTGGGAGCCAGTGGAGAGATTTCAGAGCTGGAGAGATACGATCCCAGGGTTTGAGGCCAAGGACAAGTCTCGCAGTCCTGTTCTGGATTAGTTGCAGAGGGTGGAGAGTAGAGGCAGGTAGATTTAGAAAGAGGCTGTTACAATAGTCCAAGCTAGAGAGAACCAGAGCTTGGGATAACATGAGCTTCTGGGGGAAGGAGAGGAAAGGCAGAGTACCTCTGAGGAGGTGCAGTCGGAAATTTGACTTTTTAGAGACCTCAGAGATGTGGGCAGAGAAGGAAAGGGTGGAGTCAAAGATGACCCCGAGGTTCTTAGCCTCGCAGGTGGGGGTAGGAGGAGGGCCAAGGGAGGTTGGCCAGAGAGTGAGGGGAAAGGATGGTGAAGATGTGCCGACGAGGAGGATCTCCGTCTTGCTGGCATTCAGACAAAGATCATTGGTGGCACACCAATCTTGAATGGCAGTTAGGCAATCAGAGATGAGAGAGGGAGAGGAGGTGGCAGAGGGCAGCCTGAAAATGAGTTGAGTGTTGTCAGCATAGCACTGGAAATTTGAGCAGGAAGTGGCAATGCAGTGGGCGAGAGTTGCCAGGTATTGGTTGAAAAGCCAGGGCGAGAGGTTAGACCCCTGGGGAACACCACAGGTAGAGAGGAAGATAGATGAAAGGAAGGACCCAAGTTGGACCTGGGAAGGTCGATCTGAGAGGAAAGAGGTCAGCCAGGCCAGAGCCTGATCAGTGATACCCAAGTTTTCACGGAGACGGTTGAGCAGGATGGTATGGTTGACCGTGTCGAAGGCAGAACAGAGATCGAGGAGGATGAGGACAGAGGGAATACTAGAGTCAAGGTTGGAGAGCAGATCTTCACAGTTGTTCAGGAGAGCAGTTTCCGTGCTTCTGGCAGCTCTGAAGCCAGACTGGTGGTCATGGAGACAACCAACAGAATTGGAATGAAGGTTAAGCTGAGAGATGGCCAACTTTTCCAGGAGTTTGCCAAGAAAGGGCGTAATGGAAATTGGGTGATAGGTAGCTGGACAAGAAGGATCAGCTGTGGGTTTCTTGAGAAGAGGCTGCACAAAGGGATGCTTCAGAGGGGAGGGGAAGGATCCAGAGGCAAAGGAGTGGTTGCAAAAATCAGAGTGCTATGCAGAAGTAGTTTTATGTTTTCTGAAACAACTGGAGTTGAAACAAGTTTGGAAAAAAGAAGTCTTTGAATTAAAATTAGGAAAGAAGTAAAATAAACATTTCCAGGGTTTGAAATTCAGTTTTCTTTCTATATGAAGGATTTTTGACAAAGCAGATGAACTCTATTCAGTAGTTGAGTCTCATGTCAAGCCAGCACTTAAAGATTTCTCATTTAAGAATTAAGGGGTGCACACTTTAATTCAAAAAGAGAAAAAGAACTCATAATAAATGAGCATCACATCTTTCCTTGCAAGAAATAAACTGTTTACGAAAGTAATTCAATAACAAGGGAAACGTTATCTAGGCATTAGCAGAGGATTTTCAGGTAATTCTTGTTTGAGTTAGTTGTATAACCAGAAATTTAAATGTAAATTTAATGCATATTTATTTTTGGTTTAATTTGTTGATTTCTCATCAATGCAGATACTTTCCTCCAGAAGGGACTTCAAGTTCCGGAGTCTGAGTTTATTATTTTATCCAAATTCCCCTTTGCCCCTGGGGTGTCACAGACTCAACTGGTTTTTATAGTAGTTGAGAACGCTACGCTTTGGTGGATCTGTGGAGTTCAGCAGCTCCCGCGTTGGATTTGAAGACTAGTCAAGACATGGGCTGTAATGGAGTGCGCAGGGAGGTTGCTAGGGTTGTGCTCAGGGGGATAGTCGGGGGGCTCGACAAGGTGGGTGCTAGAGCGTGAGCCATGTGCTGTGGGGGGTGAGTGAGGAGGGGAGGGAGCAGGAGATTCTAGGGATCGGGACGGGGCGAGAGGGGAATTCTTGCGAGCCAGTGTCTCCATCTGCTGTTGGGAAGATTGGGATTGATGATGTGTGTGGGGGGAGGTTGCAGGGTTGGGATAGGGTGGAGGTCAAGATGAGGGGGGCGCCCAGAGACGTAAGCAAGAGAAACACAGTACTATCCCAGGCGGCACCTGTTAGTTGTAGGGGAAGCAGCGTAGGGCGTACTATGATGTTGCAAGATAGGCCAATACGCACAAAGCGAGATAGGCTAACAGGAACACTATTCTAAATTGTTTTGACCGGCACAATACAGCAGAGTAGTAACTAAGGAGTAGATGAGGGATAGGCTAGTATGGGCAATGCAAGATAGGTTTCTAAGCGTTATAGACTGGCAGAAGCAACACAGTTCTAAGCGTTATAGACTTGCAGAAGTAATACAACACAGAAGTAACTAAGGCTAAGGTGCAACAATTCTAAGTTTTTGTGACAGGTAGAATACAACACAGTAGTAACTAAGGCTAAGGAGCAACAATTCTAAGTGTGTGAGATAGGCAGAAGCAACACATAGTAACTAAGGAGCAACAATTCTAAGTGTGTGAGACAGCTATACAACTGGACACAACACAGTAGTACTAAGAGTAAGGCGCAACAATTCTAAGTGTGTGAGACAGGCAGAAGCAACACAGTAGTAACTAAGGCGCACTATCTAGATGCGAGATATGCGAACTCGAACAATTTTAAGTGTGTGAGACAGGCAGAAGCAGCACAGTAGTAACTAAGGTGCACTATCTAGATGCATGATAGGCTAACAGGAACAATTTTAAGTATGTGAGACAGGCAGAAGCAGCACAGTGAAGCTCAAAAACGAGGATAGCAAATCATAAACAGAGCCTAAATAGAAGGGTCCATACATCGTGACGGACAGGATTAGTGATGTTGAATATACCATTGACCAATGGGACAGCCAGGGCTTTGGTATGAGATACCTCAGTCAATTAAAATGAGTTAAGAAGACAAGGGAATATGATGAAACACAGGACACCTTTGGTTTTGGTCACTGCACATGTTGCACCAATAAGTTTCTTTCAAGTCCACTAGCCATTGCCTTTGGCCTTGGTGGCTGCATGGTTGCACCAATAGGTTTTTTTAGGGCCCCACTAGCCATGGCCTTCGACCTTTGCCACTGTACATTTGTATTTATTTATTTATTTGGCATTTATAATGTGCCTATACATCACATGGTGTGTCAAGGTGCACCTCTTACACCAATAGGTTTCTTTTATTCACACTAACCATGGCCTTTGGCCTTGGCTACTGTACATGCTGCAACAACAGCTTTCTTTGGGGCTCACTAGCCATGGCTTTCGGCTGTGGCCACTGTACATATTGCACCAATAGGTTTCTTTGAGGCCCACTAGCCACGGCCTTGGCCACTGTAATATTGCACCAATTGGTTTCTTTTGGGCCCACTAGCCACGGCCTACGCCCTTGGCCACTGTAATGTTGCACCAATAGGTTTCTTTATGGCCCACTACCCATGGCATTTGGCCTTGGCCACTGTACATGTTGCACCAATAGGTTTCTTTGGGGCCGATTAGCCATGGCCTTCAGCTGTGGCCACTGACATGTTGCGCCAATAGGTTTCTTTGGGGCCCATTAGCCATGGCCTTCGGCCTTTGCAACTGTATATATTACACCAATAGGTTTCTTTTGTTCCCACTACCCATGGTCTTTCGGCCTTGGTTACTGTACATGTTGCAACAATAGGTTTCTTTGGGGCTCACTAGCCATGGCCTTCGGCCGTAGCCACTGTACATATTGCACTAATAGGTTTCTTTGAGGCTCACTAGCCATGGCCTTTGGCCTTGGCCACCGTACATATCGCACCAATAAGTTTCTTTGGGGCCACTAGCCATGGCCTTTGGCCTTGGCCACTGTACATGTGACACCAATAGGTTTCTTTGGGGCCCACTACCCATGGCCTTTGGCCTTGGCTACTGTACGTGTTGTACCAATACGTTTCTTTGGGGCACACTAGCCCTGGCCTTCGCCCATTGACATTGTACATGTTGCACCAATATTTTTCTTTGGAGCCCACTAGCCATGGCTTTTGGCTGTGGCTGCAGTACATATTGCTGTACATATTGCATCAAAAGGTTTCTTTGCAGCCCACTAGCCATGGCCTTTGGCCATGAGCACTGTACATATTGCACCAATAGGTTTCTTTGAGGCTCACTAGCCATGGCCTTTGGCCCTGGCCAGTGGCCACGTCCTTCGGCCTTGGCCATTGTACATATCGCACCAATAGGTTTCTTTGAGGCCACTAGCCATGGCCTTTGGCCTTGGCCACTGTACATGTGGCACCAATAGGTTTCTTTCGGGCACAATAGCCCTGGCCTTCGCCCATGGACATTGTACATGTTGCACCAATATATTTCTTTGGAGCCCACTAGCCATGACCTTTGGCTGTGGCTGCAGTATATGGAACAAGTTACTTACCTGTAACTGTTGTTCTCCAGCATGGGTCTGGCATGGATTCACATGCTCATGAATATTCCCCGTCGTCAGGCTGGGAATCCTCGGTAAAGAAAAATCAGTATCAGTTTCGTTTCTGATCTGTCTTTCGTAGTAGTAACCAATCACTGATCCCTGAGTCATACTGACCACAGCCAATGACTGCCCTCTCCCTAAGCCCCGCCTCTGGCAGCCATCTTCAGATTTGGTAGCACGTGAAGTGGCAGTTTGACCAAGTGAAGAGCCGCAGAGGTGTAGGCGGGAGGGTTTGCATGTGAATCCATGCCAGACCCATGCTGGAGAACAACAGTTACAGGTAAGTAACTTGTTCCTTCTCCAGCATGGGGTCTGGCATGGATTCACATGCTCATGAATATAAGAATACATAGCAGTACACACATGCACAACCACGGGAGGTGGCAAAAAGGCTCAACATTAAGCAATACAAAAACTCAACATTAAGCATCTCTTACCTCCTCACTAGGCTCACCTTAAGCGAACAGGTTGCACAGCACTGCTTGGCCGACCCTGGCCTCCTCCCTGGAATCCCGATCGACGCAGTAGAATCTCGTGAAGGTGTGCGTCGACCTCCACGTAGCAGCCCTGCAGATGTCCAGCAGGGGCACACCAGATAGGAACGCCGTAGTAGCAGCGATCGCTCTGGTCGAATGGGCTCTCGGACAGCATGGCAGCGGTCGGTTAGCCAACCGGTGGCAGTGCATGATGCAGCCGGAGAGCCATCTGGAAATAGAAGACTTCGAGAGAGCCTTCCCTTGATTCACAGGTCCAAAGTTCACGAATAGCTGTGATGTCCTCCGAAAACTCTTCGTGCGGTCCACGTAGAACTTCAGTGCTCTAGCCACATCCAGCGAGTGCAAAGTCCTCTCGGCCGGCGACGAAGGAGACGAGAAGAAAACAGGTAACACCAGGGGCTCGTTAAGATGGAAGTCCGACGGCACCTTGGGCATAAAGGAGGGGTGCGTCCTAAGCACCACCCTCGAGGCATGGAAAGTCAAGTACGGTGCTTTGCAGGATAGGGCCTGGATCTCTCCCACTCGTCGTGCGGAGGTAATGGCCACCAGGAATGCAGTCTTCCATGACACAAACTTCATCGGTGCGGAGTGCATCGGATCAAATGGGGGCCCCATGAGCCTGGTCAGCACCACGTTAAGTTCCCACGCCGGGGCCGGGGCCTTCACCGGCGGGAACGTCCGGAACAGTCCTTTCATAAACTCTTTTACCAGTCGATGGGACCACAGGGACGTCCGTCCTGTGGTTCTGGTATATCTGGAGATCGCCGCCAGATGAATCTTAATGGAGGCATGGGCTAGCCCAGCCTTTGCCAGCGATAGCAGGTACTGCAGCACTTGAGGGGCCGTAATTTGTAGGGGGTTGATCTTCTGTGCTCGGCATCAGATAGAGAACCTCTTCCACTTGTGACCGTAGCATTTGAGAGTCGAGGACGCCCTGGCCTTTGCAAGAACCTCTCTGCAGTCGGCCGGTATATCGTACCCTCCAAACTCTAGTGCTGCAGGAGCCAAGCCTGCAGGTTCAGCGACGCTGGGTCGTGGTGGAAGATGGCGCCTCCTTCTCTGGAGAGAAGATCTGCGTCCGCCGACAGCTTGATGGGAGGGGACGTTGACAAGTCCAGAAGGTCCGGGAACCAGATCTGCCTCGGCCACGCCGGTGCGACGAGGATCATCCTGCACTGGGACCTCTTGAGCTGGTTGATGAGCCGAAGCAGCAACGGCAACGGAGGGAACGCATACAGGTATAGGCCGTCCCAGGGGAACGAGAACGCATCGCCCATGCTTCTCGGCTGGGGAAACCTGCTGGCGAACCTCTGGCACTTCGAGTTCGTCGCTGTTGCGAACAGGTCGATTTGGGGTTTGCCCCATCGTCGAAAGAGTTGATCCACCTGATCCTGGCGCAGCTCCCACTCGTGACACGCGCGCAGCTCCCTGCTGAGCGAGTCGGCGATGGTGTTTCTTTCTCCTGCCAGGTGGAAGGGAACCAGGAACATCCCCTGGGCGACCGCCCAGTGCCACAGATCCTGTGCCTCCTTGGATAGGGCTGGGGATCTGGTGCCTCCCTGCTTCCGTATGTAAAACATTGTCGTGGTGTTGTCCATGAAGATCCGCACCACCTTGCCCTTGAACGATGGGAGGAACAATTTGAGAGCCCAGAACACGGCTCGGAGTTCCAGGATGTTAATGTGCAGGAGCTTCTCCTCCGGGAGCCAGAGGCCTCTTGCGTGGAGATCTCCGGTGTGGGCGCCCCAACCTTCCAGGGAGGCGTCCGTCGTCACCGTCTCCTGGTACGCCGGCGTCTGAAAGTCCTTGCCCGCCGTGAGGTGCGCTCGAACGCCCCACCACTGAATCGCCCGCCGGAACACCTCGTTGAGGGGGACTCTGTCTTCGAAGGTGCCCGTCGCCTGCATCCAACGGCCGTCGAGAAATTCTTGAAGAGGGCTCATCCGTAGTCTGCAGAGGCGCACCAGGTAGATGCAAGAGGACATCATCCCCAGGAGGGACTTGATGGACCTCACCCTGGCCACGTCCGTGGCTAGCAGGTGCTGCACTTTGCCCAGAATGGTCTTCGTCCGTTCTTCCAACGGTGCCGCCAGGCGCCTCACTGTATCGAGCTTCGCTCCCAGAAACAGGGCCACCTGCGACGGCACCAGGTGGGACTTTGGGTAATTTACGGCGAATCCCAGGTCTGTGAGTAGCTGGACGGTCCTTGCAGTGTGTTCGACGGCGAGTTCCCTCGTCCTTGAGCGGATGAGCCAGTCGTCCAGGTAGGGGTAGACGTGAATCCCGTGAAGGCGCAGCCGCGCCGCCACAGGTGCTAGGCACTTGGTAAAGACCCTGGGGGCCGACTTCAATCCGAACAGCAGTGCTCTGAATTAGTAGTGGCGTCCCTGGACGACGAACCTGAGGAACTTTCGGTGACTTTTGACGATGGGAACGAGGAAGTATGCATCCTCCAGGTCCAACGACGATAGGAAGTCGCCTTCCTCCAGCTGTCCCAGCACGTGCTGGAGGGTGACCATCCTGAACTTTTGTGACCTGATGTATTTGTTCAAACGACGAAGGTCCAGGATGGGGCGCCAGCCTCCCATCTTCTTCCTGACGCGGAAGTACCTTGAGTACACCCCGGAGCCTCTTCGGGACGAGCTCGATGGCGCCTTTCCTGAGCATCGCCCGTACTTCCAACAGCAGTTGCGGGACGTGATTTTCCTTCCTGGCCACAGGTGGAACGTGAGGGCACTTCTTCAGGAATTCGATAGAGTGTCCTCTTGCCAGGGTATCCAG
Source organism: Ambystoma mexicanum (assembly GCF_040938575.1). Taxonomy (NCBI): domain Eukaryota; kingdom Metazoa; phylum Chordata; class Amphibia; order Caudata; family Ambystomatidae; genus Ambystoma; species Ambystoma mexicanum. The sequence continues at coordinate 1,265,065,285 of NC_090929.1, read as the reverse complement.
CACCCAACGGTCGGTGGAGATGGACTTCCACACGCCGACGAAATTCGTCAGCCGGCCTCCCACCGGGGTGCTTCGGTGGGGGCCCGAGGCCACGGCCGGTTCAGTCCTGCTTGGAGGTGGTGACCTTGCCGCCCTGGCCACCTTGCCGATGGCGGTGAGGCGCTCCCTGCTTGCCGTGACCCCTGTAGGCCTCCTGAGACGAGGAGCGTGCCGCCTGGCGGTAGGACGACGTGCCACCGCTGGATCCCTTGGAGGCCCCCTGTCTGCCTCTGGAGCTCCGAAAGGGCCGTCGTTGCAGAAGGGCTCCTAGGGTGCGGGCCGTCTCCGTGTCCGTCTTTATGGCTTGGAGGGATTCGTCCACCGCCTTCCCGAACAAGTTGCTGCCGTCGAACGGCATGTCCAACCCCCTGGTCTGGACGTCCTGACGGAAGTCGGTCGCCCGGAGCCAACCCCGTCGTCGTAGGCAAACTCTGTTGCCCAGCTGGCGGAACCCGGTATCGGCAATATCGGTTGCCACCGTTATGGCGTGGTCCGACGCCACCTCGCCTTCCTGAAGTATTTCCAGGGCCTCGGACCTCTTGTCGTCCGGTAGGAAGTCCAATATGGGAGCCAGCTTAAACCAGAGCTCCCTGTCGTAACGGGCCACGATAGCCAGGGCTTTGGCCGCTTTGATCGTCGTCGCCGCCGACGAAATGACCCGTCGCCCCATGGCGTCCAACTTCCCACCCTCGCCGTCTGGAGGGGAATTAGACGTTGAGGCTCCTGACCCCGCCGCTTTCTTCTTCGCCGCTGCCGAGACGACCGAGTCTGGCGTTGGCTGGGCCCTGAGGCACAGGGGAGCGGTCTCGGGGACCCGGTATTTCTTCTCGTACCGGTCCAGTTTGGCTGGTGCCGTGGAGGGGTTCTTGAGTACCAACAGGCCCTCCTTCCAGATGTCATCGATTAGAGGCACCGCGATGACAGTCTTCCTCTTGGCCTCCCGGCGCTGATAGAGCAAACCTTCCTTTTTCTGCTCCTCCGGGCAGAGCTGGAACAATACTGTCATGATCTCTGCTTCCAAAAGGTCAGGGTTTTCCCAACTCCCTTGGAAGCAGATCCATATCCCAGGTTCCGAGTGCCAACCAGTCCCAATTGGGACCTTATGGACCCAGTCCTGGCGCCAGTGGCACCAGGCTCATAAATATGCCCAGTCCCAGCGCTGGAAGCGCCGGGCTCATAATGCTTGGGTGGACTTACCTGCAGCAGACCATGCTGCTTACTTGCCTGCCAGTTGAGCCTCTGATCCTCTTCTGTTTGGAACTACTTTTCCTGTTGGGTGGGGCAGGAGCCACTCCCTAGGTTCAGAACACTGGAACTCTTCTGGAAAGCAGGAACTCTTTTCTTACCTAGGCGTGGCTGTGGAAGGAGACACCTAAGCACTACAGGAGGGTATTTAAACCACACCCGATGGATGAATCTTGCTTTGCGTTATTCTGCATCCTCTGCAGCAGAACGCTCATCGTGTCTTCTGCATCTGATCCTGGGCCTAAGAAAAACGGCTTACCATCCTGAATCCAGTCTTCAGCAACACCTATAAAGACAAGAAAGAACAGGTTAGCATTACGGTCTTCAGTGACAGCGCTTCACTTACCTGGTCCATCGGCTGTCACCAACGCCTCGCGCTGCATTCCGGCATCTGAAAGACAAAAGCTTACCAACTCTTCGCACGCTCCGGAGGCCTTCGGCGCTGCATCCCGCATCTGAAAGACAAAAAAAATGCGTTTAAAGACATTGGGGAACTTTAATACTCACGTGCCATTACTCCTTTCCACATCTAACCCAGTGGGTATTCCGGCACCCTGCAGCCGCTCCGAACTTGTACCTGCAAAATAAAAAGACAGTTAGAGCGCATCGTGAAGCAGGCAACAAGCGCTTACTTACGTGCTTCCAGGCGCTTCTATTCATCACACGGGCTCCATCTTCAACTCACTTCAGCCCGTCATCCGCCATCGCCGGAACCCTGCAAAACAAGAGACATCATTACTAAAGACTTTTAAAGACATTAGAATTACTCGAAACTTACCGTTCGTGCAGTAAACGACGGACAGCAGTCCTCTGAAGTCAAGAGGCCTGCTCCCCTTATCCAGTGAAGAAACTGGTTACAGCACCCTGCCCCGAGGCAGATGGAGAGCACGGCGTTCACTTACCTAAGGTGAGAGCGTTAACCTTTGGGGTTCTACAGGAGAAGAGAAAGGGAAGAAGAGAGAGACATTCAATAACCCAGTTCATTAATCCCATATTTTCTATCTGCAGACATCTTACCCTTCGAGTCAGACATACAGTGCACAGAGGTCCAGCCCAAAGAGCCAGCCGTGTGTTACACATCACCTTTGAAGATACGGTATACGCCCAGTCAAGACCGGCGCCTCTACGGGAATCAGGTGAGCGTTACAGAACGCAAAGCCTACCACAAAACTCCCGTCCAGGCGCTATGGAAACCTCGGATACCGACCAGCTAGCCCAGTTACTTGGGGAACTAAGGGCAGAAGTGCATGCAGCCCGTCAGGAAACGAACGCTCTAAGAAGGGAACTGATTATTTCCAAGGAGCGAACAGATGATCTCGCTAGACAATTGCTACAGTCACAAGCCGGACAGACCCCGTTACCCGCATCTGGGGGAAATCTTCCTTCTACATCCTCTATGAATCCAGTGCAGATCAACCTACCTGGGAATGTACCTCTGGCTCCGCCCGAACGATTTTCTGGTGACCCAAAGAGGTTTGCAGTATTTATCAATCAGTGCCGGTTGCATTTCTTATGCCTTTCCAACTGATCAAGCTAAAGTAGCTTTCGTGCTTTCGTACCTTAGTGGCAATGCGGCAGACTGGTCGATCCCTCTAGTAAATCAAGATGATCCGGTCCTCCATGATTTTCAAGCTTTTCAGCTCAGTATGGAAAAACTGTTCGCAAGACATTCACAGGGGCAGGCCTTGGACAATGAGCTTCTTTTGTTGCGACAAGGTAATCAAGACCTTTTGGCTTATATTGCGTCTTTCAACAGACTGATAGTGGAAACTCAATGGCCTGAGGACAAAAGGATTACGCTGTTTTATAGAGGTCTACGTGGAGAGCTCAAAGATGTGTTAGCCCAAGTAGTGAATCCCCCACAAGATTGTTCGGACTATATAGACTTAGTCGTTCAAATAGATCACAGACTGCAGAACAGGAAGGCCGATCGTTCCAAGTTTGATGCTCGAGTATTTTCCAAACCGCCGACTCCTTCCAAAGGAGTAGACTCCGGGGAACCCATGCAAATAGGGGGCCTGAAAGGTCCTCTAACACAAAAGGAGCGGGAAAGGAGAAAACAGTTGCAATTATGCCTCTATTGCGGAAACTCAGGGCACTTTCTTCGAGACTGTCCGGTGAAACCTGCCAAGAAGGCAGTAGGAGCTGCAGTTACCAAAGTTACAAACTCTGAGCAGGGAAACGACCTCGCCCGACAAGAATAGAGGTCCTCTTGCCGAGCGTGAAAACCAGTTCTGTGACCTCGCATTTCGTGATACCTATGGTCCTCATTAGCCCTGATAATCCGGATCGATTACATGCAATTGAAGCTTACGTCGACAGCGGTGCCATCGGCAATTATGTGGATCATGAAATGGTTTTGAGGATGAATTTAACTCTTTGTCCCAAGGCTGTAAAGGACGTCATTACTACGGTGGATGGAACGGAGATAGCCTCCGGACCAGTAACGCATACCACTCAAGAAGTGACGCTAGTAAGTCAAGATGGACACCATGAGAAGATCGTGTTCGATGTGATCAAGGCTCCTCAGTTTCAGATTATTCTAGGAATACCTTGGTTAGAGAAACACAATCCTCTGATCGATTGGCAAGCAAGAACGGTCCAGTTTCCAGAATGTGTCTCTACTTGTCACCCTCAACCTGGTGTTGCACTGGCAGCAATTTCTTTAGAGACTCCCCAGTTACCTCCCGAATACCTAGAATACCAAGATGTTTTCCGGAAAGATCAGGCTAACTCTCTACCTCCTCATAGGTCTTATGACTGCCAGATAGACCTGATACCTGGATCTACTCCTCCTTGTAGTAGAATTTATGCCCTCACCGAGCCTGAGAACCTTCACCTTCGACAATACCTGGATCAATATCTGGCAAATGGGTTTATTCGTCCTTCCAAGTCCCCTGCTTCTTCAGCTTTGTTCTTCGTTCCAAAAAAGGAAGGAGACCTTAGAACTTGTATAGATTATCGCTCCCTGAACCAGATCACCGTCAAGAATAGATATCCGTTACCTTTGATCCCTGAACTCATGGACCAAGTCAGAAAAGCATGCATATATACAAAGATGGATCTTAGAGGAGCCTACCACTTGGTACGAGTAAAAGAGGGCGATGAATGGAAGATGGCCTTCCGCACCAAATATGGGCTATTTGAATATCAGGTCATGCCCTTCGGACTTTGCAATGCCCCGGTCGCCTTTCAATATTTTATGAACGATGTCCTCAGAGAGCTCATAGATGTGTGTGTTGTTGTTTTCATTGACGTCATCCTCGTTTATTCTTCATCGGAATCTGAACATCGGAAACACGTGAAAATGGTCCTCGAAAGATTGCATCAACACAAACTTTTCGCTAAGTTGGAAAAATGTGTTTTCAACGTGACTGAAGTTGAATTCTTGGGATTCATATTATCACCTAGCGGAGTGCGTATGGATTCAAAGAAGGTCGATGCAGTTCTCAAATGGCCATCACCATCCTCCGTAAAAGGTGTGCAAAGCATGTTAGGCTTCGCTAACTTTTACCGCAGGTTTATCCCCGAATTTTCTCGAATAGTCCAGCCCATCACTGCCTTGTTAAAGAAAAACAAACGTTTTGAATGGTCTACCGAGGCGGAACAAGCTTTCCAGGATTTGAAGACTAAATTCATCTCTGCACCAATCTTAAAACACCCTCGCCCCGAACTCCCCTACATCGTGGAAACTGATGCTTCAAGCCTTGCCATGGGGGCAGTTCTATCACAAAAGGACCCGGTAACCAATCAGTTGCATCCCGTGGCATTTTGGTCCCGCAAATTCTCGCCTCCTGAAATCAATTACACGATTACTGACAAGGAACTTCTGGCTATCAAGTCTGCCTTTAAGGCTTGGCGGCATTATCTGCTGGGGGCCCGACACACCGTTACTGTGATTACGGATCACCGAAACCTGCAATATTTGAAAACCGCAAAAGCCCAATCCTCTAGACAACTCCGTTGGGCATTATTCTTTGCCGAGTTTGACTTCATAATTACCTATCGACCTGGTACAAAAAACGGTAAAGCTGATGCCCTTTCTCGGATGGGAGTGGAAGAACACTTGATCAACCCTAAACCTGTACCAATCATTCCCGAACAAAGAATTCTGGGTGTAATCGCCACACAATCCATAGAGGAAGTTAAGGATAAAGCCAGGCAACTTGTAACTCCAGCAGACATACAGAATTGGCATCTGCAGGGAAAGGACTTTGCAGTAAAGGACAACTTATTGTATTTCCAAGAACGATTATACCTGCCCAGCACAGATTTACAGAAAAAAGTAATCTCTTGTTATCACGATTCTTTAATGGAAGGACATCCCGGTATGGCCAAGACCTCAGAAAAGATCAAGCGCTACTTCTGGTGGCCGTCTTGGAAAAAAGATATCAGAGACTTTATAATGTCCTGTGGAGTATGCGCCCAAAACAAGAGTCAAAAGGAAAGACCAGCAGGCCTCTTACGCCCTATTGACATCCCACCTCGCCCTTGGCATACGCTTTCTATGGACTTCATCACCGATCTACCTCCATGCTCCGGATACAATATGATTCTAGTAATCGTGGACTTATTTTCCAAGATGGCGCATTTCATTCCGCTCAAAGGCTTGCCAACAGCAGCAACTCTGGCCCGAGAATTTCTCGAAAACATCGTCTGACTGCACGGTTTTCCTTCGGTTCTAATTTCGGATCGAGGTAGTCAATTTATTTCTCATTTTTGGCGAAGTTGCTGTCGGTCGGCTCAAATTGATGTGAGACTATCGACCAGTCACCACCCTCAGACCGACGGACAAACCGAGAGGACCAATCAAACTCTGGAACAGTATTTACGCTGCATGCTGCAACAAACTGAAAAAACTTGGAAAGACATCCTTTGGATAGCCGAATATGCCTACAATAACTCTGTCCATTCGGGAACTGGGAAAACCCTGTTTTTTCTTTTATACGGCAGTCACCCTCGAACCTCGGAGTTGGATCCCCTCCAAGATCTTGAAACACCAGCAGTAGACTACCTGCATTCTACAATCACCCAAGCCTTTAAGGAAGCTGTTTCTCACCTTCAAAGGGCTAAAGAACAATACAAGAAAGGAGCAGATCAACATCGGAAGGAAGCCCCTCAATATCAAGTAGGGGATCAAGTCTGGTTATCCACCAAATATCTACCTCTAAAAGGGCCACGCACATTCAACCCACGATACCTTGGTCCCTATTCCATCACTACCATAGTAAACCCAGTAGCGGTCAAGTTGGACTTGCCCCCGCACATGAAGATACATCCGGTCTTCCACGTCTCTCTATTAAAACCCGTGCAACCTCAAACCCGACTAACTAAATCTCCAAAACCCATCCTAGTTGATGGAGAACTCGAGTTTGAAGTCAAAAGCATTCTGGACTCCAAGATCTCCAAATCTAAACTATTTTACCTAATTGACTGCGAAGGCTACGGCCCCCAAGAGAGATCCTGGGAACCTGCTGAATATGTCCACGCTCCTCGCCTAATCAAAAGATTTCACCGAACATTTCCTGACAACCCAAAACCCCCGGAGAAGCCCGGTTTGGGAGGGGCCTTGAGGGGGGGTACTGTCATGATCTCTGCTTCCAAAAGGTCAGGGTTTTCCCAACTCCCTTGGAAGCAGATCCATAACCCAGGTTCCGAGTGCCAACGAGTCCCAATTGGGACCTTTTGGACCCAGTCCTGGCGCCAGTGGCACCAGGCTCATAAATATGCCCAGTCCCAGCGCTGGAAGCGCCGGGCTCATAATGCTTGGGTGGACTTACCTGCAGCAGACCATGCTACTTACTTGCCTGCCAGTTGAGCCTCTGATCCTCTTCTGTTTGGAACTACTTTTCCTGTTGGGTGGGGCAGGAGCCACTCCCTAGGTTCAGAACACTGGAACTCTTCTGGAAAGCAGGAACTCTTTTCTTACCTAGGCGTGGCTGTGGAAGGAGAAACCTAAGCACTACAGGAGGCTATTTAAACCACACCCAATGGATGAATCTTGCTTTGCGTTATTCTGCATCCTCTGCAGCAGAACGCTCATCGTGTCTTCTGCATCTGATCCTGGGCCTAAGGAAAATGGCTTACCATCCTGAATCCAGTCTTCAGCAACACCTATAAAGACAAGAAAGAACAGGTTAGCATTACGGTCTTCAGTGACAGCGCTTCACTTACCTGGTCCATCGGCTGTCACCAACGCCTCGCGCTGCATTCCGGCATCTGAAAGACAAAGGCTTACCTACTCTTCGTGCGCTCCGGAGGTCTTCGCACTGCATTCTGGCATCTGAAAGACAAAAGCTTACCAACTCTTCGCACGCTCCGGAGGCCTTCGGCGCTGCATCCCGCATCTGAAAGACAAAACAAGGTGCGTTTAAAGACATTGGGGAACTTTAATACTCACGTGCCATTACTCCTTTCCACATCTAACCCAGTGGGTATTCCGGCACCCTGCAGCCGCTCCGAACTTGTACCTGCAAAATAAAAAGACAGTTAGAGCGCATCGTGAAGCAGGCAACAAGCGCTTACTTACGTGCTTCCAGGCGCTTCTATTCATCACACGGGCTCCATCTTCAACTCACTTCAGCCCGTCATCCGCCATCGCCGGAACCCTGCAAAACAAGAGACATCATTACTAAAGACTTTTAAAGACATTAGAATTACTCGAAACTTACCGTTCGTGCAGTAAACGACGGACAGCAGTCCTCTGAAGTCAAGAGGCCTGCTCCCCTTATCCAGTGAAGAAACTGGTTACAGCACCCTGCCCCGAGGCAGATGGAGAGCACGGCGGTCACTTACCTAAGGTGAGAGCGTTAACCTTTGGGGTTCTACAGGAGAAGAGAAAGGGAAGAAGAGAGAGACATTCAATAACCCAGTTCATTAATCCCATATTTTCTATCTGCAGACATCTTACCCTTCGAGTCAGACATACAGTGCACAGAGGTCCAGCCCAAAGAGCCAGCCGTGTGTTACACATCACCTTTGAAGATACGGTATACGCCCAGTAAAGACCGGCGCCTCTACGGGAATCAGGTGAGCGTTACACAATTCGGACGCCCGGCGATCATGGCGTGGAATGAGCCAATCTCATCGGGCGGAGAGGCCCGTGCGACGGGAGACCCGTTCCGTCATCATCGCCGTCGCCCTCAGAACCCGTAGTCGAGCCCACCGCACCGTCATCTCCCGACTCGTGGGAGGATGAGGAGGGAACTGTAGGCCTTACGGGGGCGAGTGGAGGAGAGGGTTGGGTCCTCAGTCGTTTGTTCTGAGGACTTCCCGACGGGCCAGGTTGCGGGTCCTCCGGCCTGGGCCGTGGTAATCTCGTCCTTATCTCAGAAAATAAGGACTGGATCGCAGACAAAATGGCCGCCGAGCTATCCTGTGGCCTAGGTTCCGGCTGCGCCGGAAGGGAAGGCTGCTTTTCCTCGCCATCGTCGTCTTCCTCGGTTATCTCCCGAGGATCTTCCTTACGGGATCGAACCTTCTCGAATTGGACTTCCAGATTCCTCACGGCCTCGGTCAGTTCCTCCTCCGAGGCTGACTCCAAGCTCGAGGAGGCTACCGTGCCCCCCTCGCTTCTTCCATCATGGTGGCCATGACGATGGGCTGAAAAGAGGATTCCCTCCTTGGCGGCAGGGAAACTCTAGTCCCAGAGGCAGTCTCCGCTGGCGGGGTCTCTGCCGGCTTGGCCAGAGTCGCCGCGATCGCCTCGATAGAGGCCTTTGCCTGCTGGGTAGGGGCCTTCACCACCTTAGGTGCGTCCCGGGCCTTCTCCTTAGGGGGAGGGGCGACGCCTCGCTCCCCCTCTTCCGAGATCGGACGGGGCTTCTCCCAAAGCTTACCCGGGGTCTCAGACTTCCTCTTCCCCGAACCGGAGCGCTGGCTCGTGGTTGACGGTGCCGGGGAAGGTACGCCCTGCTTGGCGACCGAAGAGCGCGACCTTTCGCTGCTCCCGGAGCCAGCGGACTCGCGGCGCTTGGCCTGGTGTTGGGCCCCCGTCGCCGGGGCGCCCGCACAGGACTTAGAAGTCCGCTCGGACCCTTTCTTCTTGTTCTCACCTGTTGAGCCCTTCTCCAACCAGCTGGCGAGACGGGATCGACGGTCCCTCATGGTCCGCTCCGACAAGTTCTTGCAGAACTGGCAGTCCTTCTCTACATGAGTCTTGTCCCCATGAAGACAGTAGAGGCATCGCAAATGCTCGTCCTCCTTAAACACATTCTGCAGCCCGCATCCAGGGCAGCTGCGAAACAGCTTGGGTCCGGGTGACGAACTCGCGTCCTGGGCCATCTCGAAGTAGGCCGCAAATCTTCTGGAATCCTCCAAAAGGTTGATTCGACGAAATCTTCACCCTTGAGGGGCGTAGGAAAATCCCGCAACGGGTACCCGTTAACGGGAGTAGAAACTGTGGAGCTTGAGGCTCGATTAACCGAAAAAATGTGAAAATTCACCTGAAAAAGCGCGAAAACGCAGTAAAAGCTCGAGAGCTAAGCACGAGGACTCCCAACACTTGAACGTGCGGTAAAAATCTGAAGATGGCTGCCCGAGGCGGGGCTTAGGGAGAGGGCAGTCATTGGCTGTGGTCAGTATGACTCAGAGATCAGTGATTGGTTACTACTACGAAAGACAGATCAGAAACGAAACTGATACTGATTTTTCTTTACGAGGATTCCCAGCCTGACGACGGGGAATATTCATGAGCATGTGAATCCATGCCAGACCCCATGCTGGAGAAATTGCAGTACATACTGCATCAAAAGGTTTCTTTGCAGCCCACTAGCCATGGCCTTTGGCCATGGCCACTGGACATATTGCACCAATAGGGTTCTTTGCGGCCCACTACATGTTACACTGATTATTTCTTCCCAAAAACCCATTGCCCTCTGCCTAGTCATTGTGATCTGTGCAGGTGTAAAAACAAAAGCTCACTCCTTCTTCCCGCAGTAGTGCCGATTCCCCCTATAATGAGTAAAATGGGTGAAAATGGCTGCGGTAATCCCTCGGTATTCCCCAGATAAGCCTAGAAACATAAAAAAATTAAAAAGTCTTCCCTGTCCTCACAGGCACTCACCATGTGCCCCCTTCTCTTTTCTTGGTCCTTCCACCCCCCAACCTCTTAGTTAGTTGCGTTTTCCCTCCCTGACCCTATCCCATTACCCCCTTTCTCCCCTTGGTTCGAGTAATGCAGTTTCTTTTCCAAGCATGCCTTGTGGCGTTGCAGCGATAATCTTGTGCGATTCCCCCGCTATTCCCCCAATAATGAAAATGTTCTAACTATAACTGTCTCCCCAGACCATCCCATCTCCCCAACATCACATAATTTCCTCTTACCTCCTCCCGACCTCTAGCCTAATGCAATTGCATCCTTATTCCTCCTCCAAAAAACGTTTCCACCACTTTTCGATTTTGGCTTCCCCAGATAGTATTGCGGGAATCGCTCACATCGAGCAAAAAAATAAAGCAATCGCTCACATCAAGCAAAAAAATAAAGCACCTTTCCATTTCTCAAAAGTCTCTCTGCTGCACAGCACAATTGGAGATACATAAACGTTTTTGGGAGCGGGGACAACCCCTTCTTGGTCGAATATTTGAAAAACTACTGGACAGTTTACCCCAAACCAGTTTGGGAAATGATGTCAACACGCTGTGCCTAACTTGCTTTTTATTTGGTCAAAATCCATCGAGCTGTGTTTGAGTTACGGCTTCCCAAAAATTGCACTTTTTCTCTATGGTAAAAAGTATGGGAGTAGGCCAAAACAGCGTTTTTTTGTTTTCTTAATAACTTTCTAATTTCCTAACGAATATTTCCCCAAATGTCCACTTTGGGATGACAAACATGCCTTGGGGAAAATTTGCAATAGACATTTCTGAAAATCACGAACCAGTATAAAACAAAGGTTTCACCTAAACTATAGGGCGGCGACTGCCACCCTATTATGGGATACATTACTCACCGTAATCGTATTTCTGATGCTTGTATCTGCTTAGATTCACATGCTGTGCATAGGCCGACATCTAGTGGAAGCTGCGCAGTATTACAGTTTGTTTTTCGAAACTCGAAAATGGGCGTCGACACAGGGCGTGCCAGTAATACTATCCCTAGTGTGACGTCCACTGTACCCAAGATCCCTCACGCGTCTAGGATCCTCAGATTGTATTTTCTCTGACATGAGGTAGCATGAGGAGTAGCGTGAGTACAGATAATCCAAGCAGATAGGCAGAAGGGTAAGACTACAAGCAATCATGCGCCTTCTCTCAGAGGGGAGGAAGGGTGGGTCGCATGTGAATCTAAGCAGATACAAGCATCAGAAATACGATTACGGTGAGTAATGTATCCCTTCTGAGGCTTGTGGAATCTGCTTAGATCACATGCTGTGCATAGATTAGCGAGCAGTACCTGAAGAAGGAGGTGGGATGTGAGAAGGGTCATGAGCAAATAAGTGTCTTAGAGTGTGAATAGAGCTCCAAGTAGCTGCTTTGCAAATGGTGTCAAGGGGTACATTTGCAATGAAAGCCAGAGTGACCCCAATGCCTCTAGTAGAGTGGGTTCTTGGCCTGAAAGGCAGAGTTCTTTCAGAGAGTGAGTAACACAGCTGGATACAGTTAATAATCCACTTCGAGATGGCACCTTTAGAGACGCGATCCCCCTCTCTGCCTGTAGCTACGGAGACAAACAGTTGATCTGTTTTCCTTAGCGGTCTGGTTTTATTTACATAGTAGAGGACCGCCCTACGCACATCTAGGGTGTGTAGTTTCACCTCAGCCGAGCTTTGTGGGTCCTGGAAGAAAGCTGGAAGCTCGATGGACTGGTTTACATGGAATTTTGATATAAATTTAGGTGAGAACCTAGGGTGTGTGCGTAAAACCAGTTTGTCTTTATGGACAGTAAAGAAGGGATCCTGCACTGACAGCGCCTGAATTTCACTGGCCCTTCTTATAGAAGTAATAGCTACTAAGAAGGCCGTTTTATAAGTCAGGTGTTTGAGACTGCTTTTATGCATGGGTTCGAAAGGGGGGCCCATGAGCTTGGCTAGCACCACATTAAGGTCCCACCCTGGTGGTGGGTTTGAAATAGAAGGGTGAAGTCTCTTTACTCCTTCCATGAATGCTTTAACTACTGGTACTTTCCACCACGAAACCTTGCTATGGGAAGTGGTGTAAGCCGACAGGGCTGCCAGGTGTACTTTCAGTGAGTTAAAAACCAATCCTGCATCCAGCAGGTGGAGCATGTATGTAACAATAGTGGAAGGAGTGCAATCAACTGGGTTGATTGACCTACTCTGGCACCAGATAACGAACCTCTTCCACTTGTCAAAGTAACAGTGCCTTGTGTTTGGTTTCCTAGATTCTTTTAGGATGTCCATACACCTCTGTGGCAAATTGAGATGTCCAAACTCTATGATCTCAGGAGCCATGCTGCCAGGTTCATTGAGTTGGGTTGCTGGTGCACTGTTTGACCTTGGTGCTGGGACAGTAGGTTGTACCATGCTGGAAGTTTGATGGGCTCACACACCGCCATCCTGCGTAGGTGTGGGAACCACGGTTGTCTTGCCCACATGGGAGCAACTAGGACGAGCGTCATCGACTCTCTGTTCATCTTGTTCACCACTTTCCTGATGAGAGGAGTTGGTGGAAAAGCGTACGCAAACATCCCTGACCAGTTCATCCACAGGGCGTTCCCCTGGGAGTCTGGTTGGGGGAACTTGGATGCAAATCCTGGGCATTGTCTGTTTTCGCTTGTGGCGAATAAGTCTATAGTGGGGAAACCCCACTGAGAGAAGATATCTTCTACGACCTCTCTGTGTAGAACCCATTTGTGTTCCTCTGGGAGGGAGCCTCTGCTCAGAGTATCCGCTAGGGAATTGAGCTCCCCTGGAACATGTTGTGATGACAGGAAGATGTTCCGTCTGAGTGCCCATATCCAGATTTTCTGGGCAAGCTTGGACAGATTTGGCGAGCGAGTCCCCCCTTGCTTGTTCAGGTAGAACTTGGCTGTTGTGCTGTCCGTCCGGATTTGCACTGACAGGTTTAGTAGGTGGGGCTCGAACGCCTTAAGCGCTCTGAATACTGCCAGAAGCTCTAGCAGGTTGATGTGGTTCTTGGCCACTGAGTGAGACCAGAGACCCTGAGCTGTGTGGTGGAGATGGTGAGCTCCCCACCCCGTCAGACATGCATCTGTAGTGACTACTGCCTGTACTTCGGGATCGTAAAAGGGTTTCCCCTGTGCGAGATTCTCTCTTGTCCACCAGTGAAGGCTTTGTACCAGTGTTGGCGAAACGACCACTAGATCGTCCCACTGACCACTTGCCTGAGACCAGTGTTTCGCCAACCATTCCTGCATGGGACGCATGCGCAGGCGCGCGTGGGGGACCAGGTAAATACATGACGCCATCATGCCCAGTAAACGCATTGCTTTGCGTACCGTTATTTGTTGACCGGACTGATAATGCGGAATTTGCAGTAGTATATTCCGAATTCTTTCTTCTGAAGGAAAGGTCAACCCCTCTTGAGTATCTAGGATTGCTCCTAGGAATTGTTTGGAGGTGCTTGGCACCAGGCTTGACTTTTTCTCGTTGATTGAGAAGCCTAACTCGTGAAGGAGGTCGATAGTCCTTTGAATGTTTGTCCTGCAAATTCCTGGGGTTTCCCCCGTTATGAGCCAGTCGTCCAGATAAGGGTACACTGGGATTGCCTCCCTGCGTAGGTGTGCAGCCGCCACCGCCAGTACCTTGGTGAATACCCTTGGTGCTGAAGCTATCCCGAAGGGCAGTACCTTGAATTGGTAGTGTCGACTGTCCACCTTGAAGCGCAAATACTTTCTGTGCGCTGGGAACATGGAAATATGAAAATAAGCATCTTTCATATCCAAGGTTGCCATGTAATCCCCCTTTTTTAGGAGGAATCCCCCTTTTTCTTTGGCACAAGGAAGTAAGTTGAATAAATACCCTTGTTTACCTGGTGTCCCGGGACGAGTTCTATCGCGTCCTTTTCTAGCAGAATGGCGATCTCCTCGAGGAGAATCTTCTGATGTTCTAAAGAGTGTACTCTTTGTCGTGGAGGATGGTTCCGGGGACGCTGCAGTAGTTCTATACAATATCCTGTGGATACTGTTTACAGCACCCATCTGTCTGATGTGATCCCTTCCCAAGCCTGGGTGAAGTTGGAAATGCGTCCCCCTACTGGGGTTGCATGAGAAGGGACCCTGAACTGAGCGTCACTGCTTTGGTGGAGGCGTGCCGCCTCCCTTGTTGGGGCTGCCTCTGCCTTTACCACGACCTCTCCTATTACCCCTGCCGTAACCCTGGGTAGACTGTTGGTTGTTGTTCCACTGTGTACCCTGCCCTTGGGAATAGGTAGATCCTCTCTGGGAATTTTGGCCGCGTGGGCGACGAAAATTACTATTCCCTCTCTGGTTAGGGGGTTTATTGGTTAACTGGCCAAGGGAATTGAGTGTTTCGTATTCGTCCTTGGCATTCTTCAGTGCGTCTTCGACCGCTTTACCAAACAACAGATCGGTTTCCACCGGTTTGTCCAACAATGATGCCTGGGTTTCTGCCTTAAAACCAGACTGCCGTAACCATGCATGTCTTTTGATAACAGTGCCTTCCGCTATCAATCTGCCTGCGTTGTCCGCGGCGTCGAAGGTTGCTTTCAAAATGCAACCAGACACGGCTCTACCCTCTGCGGAATTCCGAGCTAACTGGCCCTTTAAAGGTTCAGGAGCAGAGGCTATGAGTGCCGCGACTTCTTCCCACTGATGGCAGTTGTAGCTGGCCAACAGGGTGGTGGAGTTAGCAATCCTTGCTTGATAGGCGGACGTTGAGGCTACTTTCCCGCCGAAACCGTACAGTTTTTTGCTCTCCTTGTCGGGAGGAGCTTCGGACAATGACAAGGGTGTCCCAGCCCTCTTACGAGTGTTGGTGACAACTAGGGAGTCTGGCTTCAGATGTCCTCTTATATAGAGAGGGTCAGACTGGGCCGCCCAGAAAAGTTTTTCAACCCTGGGATTGACTGCTCTGGTGAGGTTCGGGTTCACCAGGGACGGATCTATTCTCCGCTGAATGTACTTAAGGATAGGGATGGTCTGGGCAACAGGCCTCCTTTCTCCCACTAACTCTTCTGCGAAGTCCCTTTCCTCCTGGACACCGTGGGTGTCAATGTGGAAATGTTCTGCTGCGCGTGCGAGAACCTCGTTTAGGAGGGGTTGGTTATCGACCGGGGAGTCGGTAACCGGGGCTTCATTCTCTACCGGGGAATCTACTCTGTATGTTTCCGGGTCCTCCTCTTCCTCTTCCTGGTCCTCATCATCCCCATAGTAACCCGTCCCGGTTTGCTCTTCTATCATACCAAATTCTTGGTCCTCACAAAAGGAAGCCTCTCCTTGATACAGTGAGTATGGTCTTGCGTATGGTTGTACCTCAAAGGGTTCTGACCTCATCGGAGTTTCCAACCGGGGCTTTTTACTCGGGGGGATAGGATCAGTAGAGCCTGAGGGTGTCGCCCCCTGTGGATCATACGAGAGGAAATGTTCTGGATTTTTATCATAAAAACCTGCCAAAGAAGACATTCTTGACATGACCCTATCTATGTCTTCACTGGACCATTTTTTGGAACTGGGGATGACTCTCTCAGCAAGTCTATGGGATTTATCTTGAGTAGCTTTGCTGGTTTTAGACATATCAGCAGACCTGGTCTTGTCTGTCTGTTTAGGGGAAGTGGTGTGTTTCACAGGTGTGGAAGAGTGCAAAGGTTGTTTCTTCTGCTGTTTTCCCCCCTCCCAGTGAGTGGAAAAATGTTTTCCCTGTCCTTTAGTGGCTCCGGAGGTTTTCGACGCCTGGCGTAGAGGATCGGGGGTGGTGTCCCTGTCCTTCGAGCGTGGGGCCTCGCTGTTTTAACTGCGGGCTCCGACTCCTGGAGCGCGGCCTGAGGGTGGAAGTCGTCTTCGTCTTCCGACAATCGAACTTCTGTTAGCCTGGGGAGCGAGGCACTCTTGGCAAGAGTGGATTATTGCCTGGAGTCATGCAGTGATCTTGATCTAGAGCGCCCAGAGGACACCGAATCGGACCGTTCTGTTTGTGCCTCTTTCCGAGAACTCGACGTCGTCGAGTCTCGGTTGGACTTAGTGTGTTTAGTGTGTGTAGAATGTGAAGCGCTTGTGTCGCCGGGGGTCTTCCCCATAGCAGCCCTGCCGGACGACCTTCCGAGGTCGGGGACCTGCGCTTGGCTGTCTTTCGACGCCGTAATGCCCTCGCCGTCCGAAAGTACGGCGTCGCTGCCATCGCTGAAGGCGCCCTCCGCTGCCATGGCCGCCTGCCTGGCGTGGTGGGCCCAACGCTTCGTCGAACGGTCCTTAAGTGTCTTAGGTTTAAACCTACTACACGCTCTGCAGTTCGCTTCGGGGTGGTCCCTCGGCAAGCAGAGATTGCACGTGGCGTGCCTGTCGACCCAAGGGTATTTGCGATTGCACTTGGGGCAGAATTGAAAAGGGATACCCTCCATACGCACCTTGAGGCAGCGGGCTGTTAAGTGTAGGAAATGTATAAGGTGTACCTATATACCAAGAGTGAGAGTATGTACCACCCCCCACTCTCCCTACTTGCAGGGCCGAGGCCAGAGGCCTTCCAAGGCCCGGGCCGAGGCCAGCGGCCTTCTGAGGCCCAAATCCGTCGTGCAGCAGCCGACGGTCGATTTCTTCTCCAGCCGGCGTCGATTGTCGAAGTTCGACGTTGGGGTGGGGAAGGATGTCAATAGATTATTATTTTACATTTTTAGCAAAAGTATGGCTAAGGCCAGGGGACTCCGCAAAATGCTTCCGACCAGTATGGCGGAAAAAAACAATCTGAGGATCCTAAACGCGTGAGGGATCTTGGGTACAGTGGACGTCACACTAGGGATAGTATTACTGGCACGCCCTGTGTCGATGCCCATTTTCGAGTTTCGAAAAACAAACTGTAATACTCCGCAGCTTCCACTAGATGTCGGCCTATGCACAGCATGTGATCTAAGCAGATTCCACAAGCCTCAGAAATATATATATATTTGCATATGTGGGTGTGTGTGTGTGTTTAAAAATATATATTTCGGCAAAATCTTAGCCTCACTTGGTAAAAATCTAAACAGATCGTTAAACTCTGAACTGATAGGCCCAAATCTGATATATGGATTTTTTATTCCTAGTTTTCAATTGTAAGGCTCTGAAAGTAGAGTTGAGGAAGCCTACTACTGTAAGTCGCCAGGGTGGCTTGAGACAGTGATAATGCCAGAGGGCTTATCAAATCATTTACACTGTGTTTGTTCATTACAGAGGATATGGGGAGCATATGGAAAACCTGGATCCATTCACACTTACATATGCAAGCATTCAACACAATCACAAATGCCTCCAAGTGAAAATTGGTAATATTAAAACGAGGGTAGGAGACATTTGGTTTGCGTGTGGTCGCACCCAAATCTGACACTGATGGCAAACATTTTGTGTAGGGCAGTAGTTATGGGGGAGACTGATGGCATTTTGGAAAACATGACTGCATGTAGACCCCTCACACTGCGCAAAATGTGGATGGCATGGTCTAGCATGAAAGGAGCATCTAGGCACTATGATATTTGTGTGCGTACTGCAATTGAAATAAAGTGCAGACGGCTGACTAGTTAAGAAAGTGTAAGCTATTACACCCATACACTTTCATAAACACTACTCGTTACATCATTTTACCATATTTTTAGCTGAGAAGGTGAAAGCAGGGTGAAGAAGTATTAGTCGATTTTGCATACATAATTCACGTTTACAATTTAATACCTTCTATCATTCAAGTACTTACTCAGGACAATAGAAATGTGGTGTCACATTTGCATTCATAGTAAGGTAGGGAATCAATGTGGAGTCCCTTAGCTTAGACTGATGAATTCCAAGTGTCTGCCTTTCTGCTTTAATTGTGTCAAATTGTCCAGTTGACAAGAAATGTTCCTGAAAGTCAAAACATTTGTATAGAGTAGTTTGAAGTGTAAATATTCTCATTTTGTGAATTACTTATTTATTTCCAAGCCATATGCAATTTTACTTAGAAATAACCGATCACAACGAAGGCCATTTAAGCATCACATAACATATTTGTAATAATGTACTAAAATCCCAAAATACTGACACAAACCAAACCAGTTACCAAGGCCATAATCCTAATAGCTGCCTGATAATCATTTATCCTAGTTTAACTAGTGAAACATTCCCACTAGCTCCAGAAACAGTTTATGTGGCACACTCATAAATACTACAAGTCAAGAGACAGCCCCCCTACTTCTGGGGAGCTGTAGCTCTGTGCAAGAAAAATGTGTAGCAAGAAAAATGCTAAAACTTATTTAGAGTAAGAAAAGTATATGTACAGAATTTAATGATAAATATAAAGAAAATATCTATTCAACAAACACGTTAATTTTTGCAACGTTCATACAGTCAATTCACACTCCTTTGTGTGATATATTTAACCAAATAATACAATGCTTTACAATTTTTCAATTTGTCAAAGGAAACAACATATATTTTGAATCATTCGAATTTGTTGCAAAACTTTTTCATTTCACAGTATAAAGAAAGTTAATTAAAAAAAAAAGTGAATTCTGAAAAAACGGATGTAAAGTCCATTAGAAAGATATGAGATGTGTATCATATCGTTATCAAGACGCGTTTCGGGCAGGTTTACCCTTCATCGGGTGCGGAGTGGTCAGAAAGTTCACAATATTCCTACATGTTAAATAAAAGAGAGAGTTTGCGGCAATTTCTTAAAACTCTATGTACCCGATTCAATAATTATGGTCCCCTTGTGGGACTGTAACCTACTGATCTTATAGTGCTAGTGTTTTGTCTTGCTGTAGTTTTCTAGAGAGATTTTAATTATCAGGCTTGTCAATCTCCTCTCATAAATTGAGATAAATCTGAGAATAAAACAAAAATCCTCTGTGAGATTGATCATGGAGGGTGGTCCGGAATTGGGATAAGTGGCTACATAATAGCGCTGTGAGCCAATTCTCAGCCCTTCATTTCTCTAAGTCCTTTACACACATATTCTGCACACAGTTTAGATGTGCTCACCTCGTTGTTGCCATCTTGGGCTTTAGGCAAGAAAATATTGATGTTGGGATTCAGAGTCGTGGTGACACTCAAAGGAACGATTCTGGTAACCTGTTCAGTATCTGATGTTCAGACGATTATACGAATCTAAAGAAACCAACCTCTGTTCAGTTTGTGGTGTCATGAAGTAACTCGAAATACCCAAATCGTAAGCAATACCAACTATATCCAGGACATCCATTGCAAAATCACCCAGTGAAGGAAGGCACAATATTGAAAGAATAAACCTTTGTGGCTGCAACTCATAGCCATGAAAGCATTTCTCAAAAGAAAAAGTGTGTCAAGATCCATTTACTGTAACTCATTTTCAACACGGCTCAAAGCCGTTACAAGATGGCGCCCATATTACTCCTTATGGAAGTCCATCATCTAATATATCCGGAGCACCTGCTGGCGTGCGATCACGCTGGTAGCCATGCCGACAGAAATCAACAGAGAGTAGAAACCGAACGCGCAAGAAAACCACCCTTGCGGCGAACACATTTCAAGTAAGATTTGGACATCTGAACACCAATTTTCACAAGCGCTAGTGCGCTTAGCAGAACAACAAAAGCTCAAGACTATAATTTTGTGATTTCAGCCACCAGATAAGGGAAAAGAGGGACATGAATTGATTTTGGTTAACGTATCTTCTACAAAAGTAAAGCATTCAGCACCGAATACATCAGTACCGAATACAGAAATCATGAGGCACTTGTCACGTAGATGAGAAGGTACAATTATTATATGCTGCACAGTGAATATATAAATTTCGAGTAGCTTCATGACACCACAAACTGAACAGAGGTTGTTTTCTTTAGATTTGTATAATCGTCTGAACATCAGATACTGAACAGATTACCACAATTGTTCCTTTGAGCGTCACCACAACTCTGAATGCCAACATCAATATTTTCTTGCCTACAGCCCAAGGTGGCAACACGAGGTGAGCACATCTAAACTGTGAGCAGAATATGTGTGTAAAGGACTAGCGAAATGAAGGGCTGAGAATTGGGACACAGCTCTATTAAGTAGCCACTTGTCCCAATTCCAGCCCACCCTCCATGATCAATCTTCACAGAAGATTTTTGTTTAATTCTCAGATGTAACTCAACTAATGAGAGATGATTGACAAGCCTGATAATTATAATCTCTCTGGTAAACTACAGCAAGACAAAACACTAGCACTATAAGGTCAGTAGGTTACAGTCCCAGAAGGGGATGATAATTATTGAATCGGGTATATAGAGTTTTAAGAAATTGGCGCAAACTCTCTGTTTTATTTAACATGTAGGAATATTGTGAACTTTATGAACAGTCCGCACCTGATAAAGGTGCCTGAAACATGTCGTGATAACGATATGATACACATCTCATATCCTTCTAATGGACTTTACATCCGTTTTTTTTAATGAACTTTCTTTATACTGTGAAATGAAACCGTTTTACAACAAATTCGAATTATTCAAAATATATGTTGTTTCCTTTGACAAATTGAAAAATTGTAAAGCATTGTATTATTTGGTTAAATATATCACACAAAGGAGTGTGAATTGACTGTATGAACATTGCAAAAATTAACGTGTTTGTTGAATAGATATTTTCTTTTATATTTATCATTAAATTCTGTACATATACTTTTCCTACTCTAAATAAGTTTTTGCATTTTTCTTGCTACAAAAGTGTGCACAGAGCTACAGCTCCTCAGAAGTAGGGGAGCTCTCTCTTCACTCATTGTATACTCCAATCTTGTGGCTCAAGATCAGCATCTGTTGCACCTAAATACTTTTACAAATAATTAAAGACTTCATTTAAGTATTTGAAAACACAGTACAATTAATTACACCAGAGTGCCCCCCTAAACAGCCATTTGTTACGCACTCATAAATACTGCCATTCATTTGAAATAATTTGGTTGGATTATACTGTAGAATCATTCATGAAAACTGTCATAGGAGCACCCCAGCCGCTGCTTGTTTCTGAGAGATGCTTTATTACTTTCTTCCTTCCTTTCCCCCCTAAAAAATGTATCCTTTCCGACCAGCGGTCTAAGTGCAAAAAACAACTTGTCGTACTCTGGAATTCTAGGCATGAGATATGCCTAAAAAAGTCCTAACTGTTATTTTTCGGGCAATCTTCATTGGCCGAAAATAGATGTGCTGGGACAACTGCGTGAATAAGGAACAGACACTGCATGAGGCCTGAAGTTCCATCCTGCACTTCTAGTTCACTAGTTCTAGGCTTTCAGAACTTTTTAATTTTGTTGACCTGGTTCACCCGACTTTTCTGTGATGAGGCTTCACCAATGGCCTCATCGGGCATGCAAATACTGATTATTCGACCAGGAGACTGAAGTGACCATGGGAGGTAGTGTACATATGTTGGATAAGAACTTTTAGTCCCGGTCGCATGTGTTTGTGATTGGTGTTTTGGTGGTAGTGTACTCATGTTGGATAAGAACATTGAGTGCCTGTCATGTTTGTGATTGGTGTTTTTCTTGTACCTCAGGGTGCATGTGGGGTTCAGTGATGTGGACCATACTGTTGCAGTTCCTCTTGTTTGTTGTTGTTCATGGGTGCCTTGTTTTTGGCAAAACATTGCTACTGTAGGTACTGTAGGGCATGTTGTGTGTTTCTGTGTGAATGGCAATTGTGGCAATGTTTGCAGTGGAAGTGATGTCTCTGCAACCGATGTGGTGTGCAATGCTCTGGTAAAGTGTGGAGGCATTTCGTGCTTGGTTTCAGAATGGTGAGGTTGCAGACATGGAGTTTTGAGTGTTTTGAATGTAAGCGTTTGGTGTTGGTACAGAGTGAGACGTGTGATCTGCTTGCCAGAATGTTTGGCTATAACAATGGAATGTCAGTGTAGAATGTTAGCAGAGCACTGGGTAAGTGTTCCATGAGTGAGAGCTGGCTGGGGTGTGGATAGTGAGAGCTGGCTGGGGTGTGGATGGTCCAGTGGTCTGTTCAGTAACTTTTCTACCACACCTTTTAATGGACTTACCCGCTGGAACTGGGTAAAGTACTTGTGTTCTAATGTTGAAACAATTGTGGTTCTTCAATACCAGAACCAGGTCACTTCACTGGCCATTGGAGTTTGAGGGTTACGGTTATGCAAAGTACTGTTTCCGGGCGTCTCCACACTCAGCTATCTATGTGGGCTGCATTGGTTGGTGGTAGCCTTCATTTGATTACAGTCGAGAAAAGCCTGCTGCACCTCTGAGTGTCCCTACCAGGAACCACTGTATACATCCACTACAGAGTGTAGTGGCCAGACATTGTTAATAGGAATGAGTCAGTCGGATGGATCTGGTACACTTGGCCAGATCCAAACTCACACCAGCCTTTTTACTGTATTTTTTTGCTGCATTTGTTTATGGGAGGGGAAAGCTCATCATTCTTCCTTTCTATTACCCCACCCCTTCCCCAACCTCCAACTAGCTTAAATATAAAATAAAATATATCCTAACCTTGCACCTTCCCTAAATAAAATAAAAAGTGGAAAAATTGCCATTTCACGAAATGCACTGAAATGGCCACAGAGAGTTGGATGCCTAACCAGTGAGATGTGGGGGTACCACATATGAGCATGACAAGAGCCTTTCTCAGAGTATGTGGGTCCCAGTAAGCAAAACCAGAGTTGTCCTATTTGTCTGAATCTAAGCTGGAATCCACTCCTGAGAGAAAGCTCTGGAAAAGTTGAATTAGGCAGCCACACCAGTGATTATGTGACCCCGTACCGTTTCAGTGAATCCAAACCTGTGTTTAAAAACTGAGCTTCGCATTCAACTCTAGCCAAAATGTCCTATTTAAGTCAAGGGTCTGAAGATGCTTAACTCAATAGAATTCATGAGGACGCTCCCCTGATGCCTGCACACTTCTTATTGAGAAATTCTGATCAGGATCCACAGGACATCTATTGACCAGAGTTATATCAAGACATGGTTGTCTCATTTATAGCCAGGCTGCTCAAACACTCAAAAATCCTCTGCTTTCAGGAAAGCCTTGCTGCCCAGTAACAATGAGTGCCCAACATAAAGAGGTGGAAGCATTGGTCATTGAGAGCACAAGCAACTAAAAGAACCAAAGGCCTTCAGGCACTTCAGAGAACTAAGCCAAAGTTAAATGGAGTGACTCAGGTTGTGTGCCCTGACCCAGTCACTGACATGCAATCTAAGAAAATATGAAGTGGTCTTGTATAGTGTACTGCTTCCTTTTTAGCAGCCCCATTGTGTGTGGCTCTGCAACAAAAGAGGTAGGGGTGTTGATTGAGGGCGATAGATGCATGCTGGCCACTAGTATCATAGTCCTGGGTGTAGATGGAATTCTATATGTATTGTGACAATGACACTTGGGTATGTGTTTCAACCACAGGGGAGATCCCAAGATCCATCAAATCAAAGTCAGCAATGTGAGAGTAGATTAGTGGAGGGGAGGGGTGTACAATAGAACTAGCGCTGTTAGTGTCTTTTTTTTGGATGCAGATTTCTGCAATGTAGGAGTCATAGTTGTGTGAGCAATGTAACAAGAGGAAATTAGTTAGCGAGGACTTCCATACTACGACTTTCGATGCTGGAAATAACTGTTTTAATGTGTCTGTTGCTCAGTTGACATGGCATTTCTGCTGAGCTGTTCTTTAACAGGATGAAGAGTTCTTACCATTCCGGCTCTGCTTAATGGGGAGTGCAAGGAAACCAGTCTGAATGAGTCCAGTCTTTCAAATTGTTTGGGTGAAGGGTTGCGTGCTGATGCGTGGCATGTTGGTGACAGTAGACGGAGAGGGTCCATCTCTGATTTGTACTGGTTCGTGATTTTCTTCTACCGGTCATTCTTCACAAAGAACGATCTTTGGGTCCAAGTAGTAAATGGAAATCATTCATGATGTAAAAAGGTCTGAGGCATATGGTCTAAGTGATTTCATGTCCATGTGTCTCCTTGTTTGCAGCTGTGCAATGTCTGAGATATTGGGATGTGTATAGGTTTGAGGCTGGTCTTTAGGCTTGGTCTGACCTTTATGGGTGCCATGCTGGTGTGCCATTCTAATAGCCAGGTTTACAGGGATTTTATGAAGGCCAGGTTGAGAGAAAAGATAGGACAACCTTCCATGGCATTCCCAACAGAAACTTGCTGTTGTTACTAAGGTTGCATTACTGGATCATAACGCTTTATTAGGCTTGTAATACATGACTTTCCTTCTGGTGGATTGTGTGCTCTTTTGTGAAAGGCATGGCAGGTAATGCATAGTGTTTTGAATTGTATCCTATGTTTATTCTGGAGCCAGTGTAGCATTCATGGGACTAAGGTTATGTGTTCAAATCTTCAAAGTCTCACAAGGAATCTGGCTGCTACTTTTTGGGTCCTTTGTAGTCTGTTGAGTGAATATTCCTGGTGCCCAATCTAGAGGCTGCGGTTGCAGTCAAAACTGAAGAGTACAAGTGCAAATACTGCCATTGTCCTGTGTAAAGTGTCAGGTAAGGCATGTTGTGTCGGACAGTATTTTATTTCTTGGCGGGCTGCGGACATACAGGAGCAACATACAAAGGAGAACCACAGCCATTACTGGGCAGTGACACCATAAATACAGCCATCTTTGGGAAGTAGTACTATGTGAGATTTGATTTATTGACATGAGGCTATGCAGGAATGATGCAAGCCTCTGTCCAGGACACAGGTGCTCCCAACAGAAGGCCTTACGTCATCAGAATTATCGAATGCTTAACCACCTGAGAACTAAAATAGGGTGAGGTGGATATTAGTTGCTCGATCACGTTGTGTTACGTCTAATAGAAGTATTAGCTCAAAGTGGCATTTCAAGTCACAAGGGTTGGCTGCGCAAAATTGTACAGATCTTGAATGGTGCTTTAAAGTCATGCCCTGCAAGGATATAGGATGCTCTGTTAGTATGTCTATTGTTTTTTTTAAAACACTTTATTTATAATTTCCACAAAATATATTACAACCATGCATTGATTCCGAAGAATAAATGATTACAATTATAATATAAAAAGAAAACAAAACATATGCAACAACAAAGCAAAGTAAAGAATCAACATATTCATTCTAAATCTAAAAACCAAGCTTAGATTCTCTAAAGTACCATGAAACAATACAGATCAACAATAGAACAAGACAAAACAGGACAAAGGACAATACATAAAACACACTGCCACACCTAACCCCCGTTACTTAAAAAAAAATAAAGCCATAAAACTCATACCATGACATAAAATCATACACTCCCATAAAAATCATTGAAAGGTCCCCAAATTTCTTCATATACTGTTTCTTTTTGCTGCCTATAAAATGAGCATTTCTCATATCTTGAAGAATCTTCATATCACATAACCAACCCTCCACAAGAGGTTTCTTCCTCGTTTTCCAGGCCCTCAACACATGTCTGACAGCTACCAGTAGGCATTTATTAATCCAATTTCTAGTTACATAAGCAATATTGCGCCCACATCTTGGAGATAGCAGAAGCACAGATAAAGGGTTCCGCGGAAAATTGATAGTCCAAATCGCATCAATCCTGTCCAACACCTCTATCCAATAGTCCTTCACCTTATCACAGTACCACAACATGTGCAACAGAGAACCCTTCTCCTTCCGACACCCCCAGCAAATATCATCTTCCATCAATCCTAGATCATACATACGAAGTGGAGTCCAATAAATCCTACCCAACACCCTTTGATGAATATAACGTAAGTTTAGATCAATTTTCGCCTTAACCGGGACCTTCCAGATTCGTTCCCACTCTTCCACCGAAATATCATTGCCCAATTCTTCAGACCATTTCAGTCTCAGTTTCTCCCATGTGGCCAACCAAGCACTCTCCAAAGGTATAAAATTCATGATATCCGACACTTTCTGTTGCATCACAGCAAACAATTCAGATATCTCCGACTTCTGCACAAATCTTGAACTTAACATCTGTCACCGCTCAGAAAGCAAATCCTTCAATAATCTATACCTTCCCTTTTCCCTCCGGCTCAGTCAATATTTACCAAATGAATTATTCTGACTCCTTCTGTATAAAGGTCATTTTTTAAATCCCTATAAAATCCCTGAGTTTTCTAAGCTCACAGAACACAATTTTAGGACAGCGATACTATGCCAGTTTCCCTGTCAATTTCGGCACCGCCGCCTCGAGATAAATTCTTTGTCTATGTTTGCTGCCTGAGTTTCTTACTGTATTTGTATGCTGATGGGTTTGGGCGTTTTACTACCTGGGGGTGTGACTCGCAATGCTGAGCTGAGAAGGTAGCAGAAGTAGCAAACTTCTTCCCCTTAAAATCCTGGATGTGCATAAAGGATTGGTAAGAACCATCATTGAAACCTCAACAGAGGGGTTTCAAAGGAGTGCTGCAGGTGAAGATTGGTGTTTCTCCTAAGGTTGTGCAAAGGTTTGCATTATTTATTTAAGAGCAGCCTGGGTATTCATGAGAGGGTAGAATAAATTGGGCCGGTAAAGGTGAATTAATAGCATACACTGGGAAGGATAAAGAACAAGTATAACACAAAAATATTAAGTTACAGGGTTGTTTGCAGGTAGGGAAAGTAGGCAAAAGGGAGCTGAGAAGTCAGAGTAGGAGTAGAGTGGCAAGGATGCTGAGGGCTGCAGCCTTTAGGAACACAGACCTGATTCTATTTAAACCTATCTTACTGCAATGGAACAGAATCCCGATACTGTATTCTGCATGTGTGCCCATTGTGCAAGCACCCGCAGCACAAGCGCAAGATCATCCACATGGCCCCCTGCAAGCCGAACCCAAAGCACAACCAATATAGACATGTCACATCAGGCCCTAGCTAAAGCCTTGGCCAAGCAAACCAATGGTGCCACTACCACTATAAGTCCCTCCCATAAGTAAGCAGGAGTGATATGTGGTGCAGCTAACCATCAGGTTAAGACAGCTAACAGGAGTGGGTGCTGATGTTGCTGGTAGTCTGGAGAAGGTGCAAATCCCATCGACACTTGGGGATTTGAGGGATGTATTCAAAAGGAGTTCCCAAATGTCATAGAGGATCCAGTGGGGATTCACTAACGAATTGAGGACAGTCCTCCATTATTATAACCCTTCTTGGGCTGATATGAACCAGGTTATGGGGGAATAATATTAGCAGAGGAATGCCAATGTTTAAGAAAGGGGCTGACCTGCCGAGAAAAGGAGGGCTGTTGTGGAATTAGTACATGCTTTGATATAATTAATTGCAATAGTGTGCCAAAGAAAGATAGATTAGGGAAAGATAAGTAATTGTAAGCAAACGAAAGATGAGTCCCCTGCTGACTGCCTTGGTCATTTGAATTTATTTTTACGAATCATGTTGGTATAAATATACCTGGCGAAACGGCACGGGAGCTGGTGGCAGGTGATTTTGTACAAGAGGTTTCTTGCCTAAGATGTAAGCACAATTGAAACATATCTAAGTAAGGTGACAAATAAAGCCCCACTCGAAACTTATTTTTGTGGCAAGTTAATTTGTTTCTTGACAAGATCAAAAGAAATAAGTTAACAAATGCAAACGTATGTCTCTTCAATTACATAGCAGCAGCAGCTAGGGTGGGCGAGGGCTGTGTTTGTGAAGGGCTGGGATAGCCACTCTCAGAGGAACCATAGGACCAAGAGGAAGGGTTTACCGTCACAGTGGTGGTGCCCCCGACCTGCAAAGAAATCAGAGTGACTGTGTGATTAGCAATACGGAGTTTCACAATTGTAAATAGGAGGACACACTTAAAGTTTGAGCATCCAAATCACCCCCAGCTGCAGGGTATAGTTGGGAATTGTTGTTACTTCTGCCATTTCTTTTCCAAATGTTAACACAAAAACCTTTAAGCTACATGTTAAGCAACAACGCAATGATAAGGAATACAATGGGAAAAATTGCGTCACTCTATACACATTCATCCCAGCAGAACAAGAACGACATTTTGTGACTTGTCAGATAAATGGAAACAAACTTACTCTGATCAGCACAGGGACAAGCCGTTCAGCAATCAAATGGAAAAAGTGTCCATGTGTTCCATTTTCCTCTGGAACGGTGCACTACACATAATCAAGGGATTCACCCAGTGACAAAATCATTGGTCCTATCGCAGATCAACATGCATTCCTTGTAAACCCTCAGTCCCCTGATTTTTGTGTGTTAGATTTACAGTGTAATTGAAGTGCACCATTGTTATGCTTGAACTAAAATGGCACTGCACTGCAGTGCGCAGTACATTCTGGGAGCGCTCGGAGCCATGATGGATATTTACTTCATGCCGCAGTGAAAAGCTGCACGCATTTTGCTGAGAGTTAGATTCACGGTGCTGAAGAAAACATGCTTTCCAAACAAGGTATGGAGTCAAGGACATTTCTGCTGGGAAAGCTAACTTTGTTATGTCTTGTTATGAGCTATGGGACTGTTTTTCATGGTGCTTGTTTTTAAGCTAACTTTGTTATGTCTTGTTATGAGCTATGGGACTGTTTTTCGTGCTATTTGTTTTTAGAGGAGGGAGGCACTCTGCTCCTTGAGGGTACTGTCGGTTGACCCACCTGGCAACCAACGGCTGCTCATCAATGCGCAAGTGTGTTGCCAGAAGGTTCGAGAAATCGCCACCCCTTTTCGGAGTGTGCATATATGCGGAACCCCGGGGGTGGTCAGGTGAGACTTCAGCCGGAGGGGGAAGCTTTCGTCCGGCATTCCTGTGGGTTGTTGTGCTCTCGGCCTGGCTGTGATCGGGGTCTTCCAGCCGCTTCTGGCGAGATGCGGAATCCAGTTACGCTCATGGTGATGTATTTCCTTTTGAATTCTTTGCTTCTTCTGTGATTTATTTCTATGTTTCTTCTGTGATTTATTTCTATGGTATCATTGGTTGCTTCTAAGATTTGAATAAATAGCCGTATAAGTGCTCATTATTTTCTAAGAGTGTGTGGTTGCAAGTTATTGCGTCTTACTGCGTTCAAAGTATTGACTCTGTAATTGCATTGGTGATTTATGATTTTCCGTGCACTCTGGAAGAGCAATACAACCATTTATTGTACTCCAGAGGTTTTCCGAAGACATGCCATGTGAGCATGAACATGAAGTAACAGCGTTACAGCGGGCCCAGCAACCCATAGACGAAAAAGGGGAGGGGCAGGTAAGGTGAAACAGACAGAGCTAGAGGAATTTCTGTTGAAAGTGCCCCTGAAATTATGGTCAATGCATGCAAATGAGGTAGAATTGATAAAATGGAACCAGTGCCTATTCAGGTAACTAAGTAACTAAGCCTCTATCAAGGAAACCCCAATATTAAATAAAGGCAGGGGCAGGGGGAGTAGCAGGCATGTTGGTGGTAATTAAATATTTTCTAGAACAGGGAATAATCGTCCCCACAACTAGTCCATGTAACATTCCTGGTTTGCCCATTAAGAACTTGGGAAGTCATGTATAATGTTATGTGCAGATGGAGGAGACGGGCACGAAAAAACATAATTTAAAAAAGTATTTATTGGTAAACTTAAAGAAAAGCCTTCTCTGGTTCCTAGTACTATCATGGATTCCCTATGTCACAAAACAAATACAGTCCAATTCCTAAACATGACCTAGAACTAACCTATTCTAGTGTAAACAACGAGGATAGAAAACAATCCTAAACTTATGCTTAGTGTAGGGTTACACCACCAAGGCCACTAAATGGAGGCTGGTTTCTGACCCCCATCTATTGGTGCATAAAGTCTCTGAAAGTTCATAAATGTGGTTTCTTCAAAACCACATAAGATCTCTTAAAATTCCAAAGGAAAAGGTAACAGTTTTTCCCCAAACAAAAAGTGTCACTAAAATGTTCCCTCAATAAAGTCTCTAACCATTACCTGAATTTTATCATGTCTCCAGGCATAGTGCAACTGGACCGGGGTTGCTCGGTAGGTCCACTTCCACGAGCCTTCGTGGGCTCTCTGTTTCTTCAGCCTCCGTAGGTGGGGGGCTCCTCCAGCCCGGTTCACTCTCTCTGTATTGTTGGCTCCTCCTGGGCTATAGGCTTCCTGGTTTATCCCTTTCGAGTTATGAGCTTCTCACGCTCTTGTTGTTTCTTGGTTAGGATAGCCCTTCATGGGCTACAGGTGTCTCTTGCCTCTTTGGTTCCTTGATTCGTCACCCCTCGTGTCATACAGGTTTCTTCAGCCCATGTGTTTTCTTGATTTGCCCCTCATGGGCTGCCAGCTTCTCTCGCCTCTGCGCTTCTTCAATTGGTCACTCATGGCTATAGGTGTCTGTCGCCCTAGTAGTTCCTCCGTTCATGGGCTATAGGTTTCTCCATCCTTTGTGGTGTCATTGTTCACCCCTCAGGGGCTGTTGGCTTCTCTCGACTCTTCAATTGGCCGCTACTGTGGGCTATGGTTGTGTCTTGCCCCGGTGATTCATCCTTTCATCCCTCATGGGTGTGATGAAACCCAAGTTGTCGGTACTTCTCCCTGAGGGGGGGGGCCCTTCCCATGAGGCCAGGGAGATGAGGCCACTAACCAATAGTCCCTCTGTTGGTGGTAGTAGGTGGGAGTATCTCATGGGGAGACACTCCCCTCTGGGGACCAGGGAGAACATCTCATGAGAACGCAGTGTTGCGTCCCCACAACCACCTCCCATACATCCTCATATACCGTATATCCCACTTCCACATTACACACCTGCATGTATGTCTGTGAGACTGAGAGCAACACACCTACTGAGAGGAGGAAGAGTAGGCATGACCTACCAGGAGCTTCCTTATAAAGTACTGGGACGAGGAACTGCGGAGCGGCGAAGTGTTCTCAGGAGAACTTCAATGGATGTGCTAGTTGTTGTGCTAGTTGTCGTTTCCCATTAATTATAAAAAGCAAAGAAGGATTTGCCAGGTTGACATGCAGGAGGATCTGCAAGTCTGGAAGACGTTCAGTGTGGAAGAGAGAGGCTGCTGCTGCCCAGGACGCGTGCAAAGGAGCCAAGGCGTCCCTGTCCAGTCCGCTGTGCCTGGCCAGACCAAGGAACTGGAAGAGCGGAGGTCCGGGTGGAAGCAGTAACTAGACCCCACGGGTGTGGCAAGATATTCAGCCCGCCCAGAGTGAAGCTCTGCAGAGCCGCGCAGATGCCGTGGAAGCAGTACTAGAATGTGACAAGCTGAACAAGACATGAGAGAAGCACATGACTGCCGGAGAAGAACTAGCAGAGTCCCAGAAGGTACATGGGCTGTCAAGGGGGTTTATGAAAAGGGGCGAGATAAACCTCAAACCCTGGGTAGGGACCCAAATATACCCAAGGAAAATATCTTAAGCAGTTGGCCATATGATAGTACGTGGCAGGTGAGTGAACCAGTTTTGCCCAGATGAAATCCTATTAAAAAAACAGATCAAGACTGCACAAACAAGTATATAAATGAGAAAGGCCAGGGGAAGGGAGTCATTCTCCCAGGCATTGTGAACTGTGATAAAAAGGCTGAGAAATGCCAGAGGACAGGGAGACATTCCCACTGATATTGTGAACTGAGACAATAAGGCCAAGAAAGGCAGGGGGAAGTGAGTCATTCCGCTGGTGGTGTGTGTCAGAATCCAGTTGCCCACGTCGTGTAGCCGAAGAATTCTTCCACCTGATGGAACCCTCTGGCTCCAGAAATGGACAGCCAGAGCGATCGATCAGAGGAAAGAAAGGATACCTGATGAGACCCAGATGACCCAGAAGTAGACACGTGCCGCAGGAGTTGTAAATGCAGAAGTATGGGTGGTACGGGTAGTCGAGGACAGGCGTTGGATCTGCAAGTGAGGAGTTAACACAATACAGAAAGTATAACCAACCGCCCTTCTGAACAAGACCCGAAAAATAGTGACAAATTGCAATACGTTCCACCAATTCTGATAACCACCCCTTTCCCCTACGAGACTATGGCTTACCGTGTTTTATCCGGGTCAACACCGGGGAGAACCAGATGGGACATGGAAGGGAAAGAACTCCGAAGTCCACGATGCAAAGTCTAAGAAGAACCCAACCACCTATCCCGCCGGCACGAGGACGCCTAGGGCACACTTGTTAGAGTGCGTCGCAAGGAAGTTCGAAAAGTTCCAAAGTTCAACAATCCAAAACTCCAAGTGTTCCAAGGTCAAGAATCCAAATTTCGAAAGTTTCTTAAGTCCCACAATATTGACCACACGCAGTCCAGGTGAGTGATGATCCAGAAGACAAAAAACGAAGAGCAACCACAACAGAAGGGTGAAGGCTAGAAGTCCGTATGCAGTCCGAGGTCGAAGAACGATGCAAGCAGTAGACAAGAATCAAGCAGTCCAAAAACAAGGCCAGGTAACGGTCCGGGTCGAGGAAACGAGGCAATCAGGTATACAGGAGGAAACGGGGGGGGAAGGGGTACAGAGACCGGGATTCAAGGGAGCAGGATACAATGAGCTAGGTACGAGGGGTCACCACTCGCAATCAGAAGCACCGATACAAAGTGAAGGCGGAGACTAAGAAGGAGAGGTCACATGACAGCGTTCCGCGGCTTCCAGCGTCGAGCGTGGGAAACGCCAAGAGGACGCCAGCGTTGCCATGCCAACTTCCAAGCACCTGGTTGTAGTGTTCTTAAAGGGCCATGCATCCGTTGCCTAGCCCTGCTTGCACGCCTGTATATGACAGTATCCTCCCTCAAAGGGGGTCTCACCCCCCGAGCAGACCAGAAATGAGACAGAAGGGCCGGAGCATGGATGTTTACCGCAGGTTCCCACGTACGGTCTTCGGGACCATAGCCCTTCCAATCGACCAGATAGAGTCGCCTGCCCCTTCGAACCTTGGTATCCAAGATCGCACCCACCTCGAATTCATCAAAACCATGCACCTTAACCGGCGGGGGACGAGCAGGCAGTCTGGTAGATGGGTGGCATGGTTTCACTAGAGAGACATGGAATACCGGGTGTACCTTCCATTTAGCAGGAAGGGCCAATCGGAGGGCAGCAGGGTTAATAACCTGCAGGATGCTGTAGGGACCCACAAACCGCGGCAACAGGGCTCGTCGACCAGTCAAACGTAGGTTCCTTGTGGACAGCCAGACCTTCATCCCCGGTCGGTAGCTAGGAGCCGGGGAGCGATGTGCATCAGCAGAAGACTTAGTACGAGACTGGGCCAGTAACAGCTGATTCTTGACCATAGTGTGGGTATCAGATAGATTCCTAAGACAACCAGAGGCAGCCGGATTGTGTAACGGCCAATCAGCAATACTGGGCAAAGAACGGGGGTGTTGGCCATACAGGGCAAAATACGGAGAAACACCTGTCGCTGTGTGCATAGAGTTATTGTAGGCGAACTCCGCCAGAGGAAGAACGGAAACCCACGTATCTTGGCGTTGGTGGGTAAGACATCGTAGATACTGCTCCATGGTGGCATTAAGCCTCTCAGTTTGCCCATCGGTTTGTGGATGGTATGCACTGGAGTACCTGCCGTCTATACCCAACGTTGAAGTCACTGCTCTCCAGAAACGAGAAGTGAACTGTGGTCCCCGGTCAGTAACGAGAATGGAGGGCAGACCGAATCTTCGGTAGACATTCTTCAAGAACAGTTCCGCCAACACCGGAGCA
Organism: Ambystoma mexicanum; assembly: GCF_040938575.1. Lineage (NCBI taxonomy): Eukaryota > Metazoa > Chordata > Amphibia > Caudata > Ambystomatidae > Ambystoma > Ambystoma mexicanum. The sequence continues at coordinate 1,265,031,356 of NC_090929.1, read as the reverse complement.
GAAGGAATCCCCTGGCAGGGTACAAACAAGGCTGATTTAGTGAAATAGTCCACGACCACCCATATAGTGTCGTAGCCGTCGACCACTGGAAGCTCTACTACGAAATGAATAGAAACCATAAGCCAAGGTCTCTCTGGTATAGGCATGGGGTGAAGTAGGCCCACAGGTTTGCCCGGTTGATGTTTGCACTGTGCACAAGTGGCACAAGAAACGATGTATTCCCTAACGATGCATGACATGGAGGGCCACCAGCACCACCTTCTCAAAAGGTCAATAGTCTTCCCAGTACCTGGATGTGCAGCTATCGCTGAATCGTGACACCATTGTATGGCTGTGTGTCTTGTGTCGGAGTCAGGTACATATATTTTATCCTTCTTATAAGGCAATGTATGGATGATCTCCAATCCCAGGCCAGCAATCTCGGAGGGGTTGGTTCTCACCCAGTCTTGGATCCTTGTTTTCAGAGAGGGGCGCAAGGTACACCCACACACCACTTGATTGGGCAGTAGAAGAGCGCCCTTAAGCTCGGATGGTTCGGGGACTCCATGGATGCGGGAAAGAGCATCCGCCTTCGAGTTCAGGGAACCGGGGCGATAGGTAATAGTGAAGTTGAACATGGCAAAGAATTCATGCCACCTGGCATGACGCGCCGTGGTACACTTCACCGATTGCAGCGCCAAGAGGTTTCGATGATCAGTAAACACTCGAACCGGTTCGGAGGACCCCAAAAGATGATGTCTCCATACCATAAAGGCGTCCCTCACTGCTAACAATTCCCGTTCGGTGATCGTATAGTTCCTCTCGTAAGAGGTGAGTTTTCTGGAGTGATACGCAACAGGATGTAAACCAGTGGACTCCGGGCAAAGCTGGGACAGGATAGCTCCCAGTGCAACATCTGACGCATCTGCTTCTACAATGAAAGGCAAAGACGGATCCGGATGTTGAAGGACGGGAGCAGTGGTAAAGGCAGACTTTAAGGTCTCAAAAGCCCGTTGAGCGTCCTTGTTCCATTTAAACACACATTTGGTGCTGGTTAGTTCAGTGAGTGGAGAGGCAATGGCTGAGAAGTCTTGGATTAACCGCCGATAGAAATTCGCAAAGCCTAAAAAGGATTGCAGAGCCTTCAAGGTACTAGGACAAGGCCACTCCAATATCGCGGTAATCTTAGACTGGCTCATCTGCACTCCCCGGCTAGTGATGTCATAGCCTAGGAACTCCACCTCGGTTTCATGAAACTTGCATTTGTCCAACTTGGCATACAAATGGTTCTCCCTTAAACGTTGCAAAACGTTAGATACATGGACGACGTGAGTGTCAACTGAAGGAGAGTAAATCAAGATGTCGTCTAAGTAAACGACTACATACTGGTCTAGCATGTCATGAAATACGTCGTTGATAAAGTATTGAAAGGTCGCTGGAGCGTTACACAGGCCAAAGGGCATCACGCAGTATTCGAAGAGGCCATATCTGGTTTTGAAGGCCGTCTTCCACTCGTCGCCTTTGCGAATCCGTACGAGATTGTAGGCCCCCCTCAAATCCAATTTAGTGAATACCTTAGCTGCACCCAATTGGTCCAATAAGACTGAAATCAGAGGTATCGGATATTGATTCCTGATCGTGACGGCATTTAAAGCACGGTAATCGATGCAAGGACGCAGGTCCCCCTCCTTCTTAGGGACAAAGAACATGGGTGAGGCAGCAGGTGAGCGAGAAGGACGAATAAAGCCAGTACTCAAGGATTTGTCAATATATTCCTTCAAAATCACATCCTCTTGAGGGGTTAGGGAATATATGCGCCCAGACGGAATCTTGGCTCCAGGAATCAATTCAATAGGGCAATCATAGGGCCTGTGTGGTGGAAGTATCTCTGCCCCACGTGCGTCTAACACGTCATGATAATCCCTGTACACCATAGGAAGGACAGTGTTGACTACTGCCCCCACAGTACGGGTGGTTTCAGCAAGAGCCTGACTAGGGCTGGTGATCACTGAGCTGATAGTTAGGCAATTGCTTTCACAGTAATCTGACGGAAAACATACCTCCCCAGAATGCCAATCCACAGAGGGATTATGCAACTTTAACCATGGCAAGCCAAGAATGAACTTGAACTGTGGTGCTGCGATGAGATCGAAGTATATGTCCTCTTGATGACCGCAGTCTGTGATCATGGTGAGGTCGGTAGTTCGCTTCGTCACTAACCCAGAGACCAAGGAAGAGCCATCCACCGAATTCACCACTTCAGGACATGTTTTGTGCATAACCGGCAGACCCAACTCCCGGGCATAGGCGGCATCCACGTAATTCCCCGTGGCTCCTGAGTCCAGGACCATCATCACAGCCCATTTCTCAGAACCCGGGAACGACAGGGAAACAGAAAGACAATAAGGACTGCAACCTGTGGGGTCTCTTGAAGAAATACCCGGCATCTGGACCCCTCCAGTCACCGGGTTTTGGCGTTTCCCTGTTTCTTAGTAGGTTTTTTGCTACATTCTCGGAGTAAGTGGTCGGATCCTCCGCAGTAGAAACATAGACCATTCTTTCTCCGGTGTTCCCTAACTTCAGCCGACAGAGGAGATCTAAGTGCCCCGATCTGCATGGGCTCCGAGGACCCGGCGGCAGGTAAAGGGACGGAAAGAGCAACAGGGGGAGCCGTTCTCTTCTCACCCCGCCGTGCTGCTTGCCGGGAATCAATCTGGAGAACCAAATCCAATAGTTCTGAAAAAGCTGTAGGTAATACCGGAACGGTGGCCAGTGTATCTTTTAGGGAATCGGATAGCCCTTTATAGAAGAGAGAGGCCTTCTTCTCTTCGGGCCAACTGGTTTCCGCCACCAACTGATTGAACTTGGCTAGGTAGGACAAAAGAGGCGAACTGCCTTGTTGGAGACCGAGCAGTTCCAAATCAGTAGCTTGTGTGGCATAACGTGTGTCGAACACACGACTCATAGCCTCAATTAGGGCATCACAATCGTAAAGAAGATGGCTGCCGTCTTCCAATAACGGATTAGCCCAAGCAGCTGCGGTACCCCCTAAATGGGATAACAGAAACGCCGCCTTGGTAGTGGGATCCGGAAAAGAAGCAGGACGGCACAGAAATTGCAGTCTACATTGGTTCAAAAAGGTCCTAAATGTCTTAGGGTCTCCACTGAACCGTTCCGGCGGAGCCAAAGGAAACTGGGCAGTCACATAAACCGGTCCAGCACCCTGTTGGGGAGGACCAGCACCTGCCCCAGAGACACTAGCCAAGGAAGGCGCTGCTGCCCCAAGGGGTTGGAACCCTGCCTGCAACTCATCAATGCGTCGCTGCGTGGCTGAGTGAGCCGCAGTCATGTCATTACGTAAATCGGCCACCAATTGTAAAATAGTGGACAGCGTCTCATTGGTATCCATATTAAAGGCTTCTGATTATGTCAGAATCCAGTTGCCCACGTCGTGTAGCCGAAGAATTCTTCCACCTGATGGAACCCTCTGGCTCCAGAAATGGACAGCCAGAGCGATCGATCAGAGGAAAGAAAGGATACCTGATGAGACCCAGATGACCCAGAAGTAGACACGTGCCGCAGGAGTTGTAAATGCAGAAGTATGGGTGGTACGGGTAGTCGAGGACAGGCGTTGGATCTGCAAGTGAGGAGTTAACACAATACAGAAAGTATAACCAACCGCCCTTCTGAACAAGACCCGAAAAATAGTGACAAATTGCAATACGTTCCATCAATTCTGATAACCACCCCTTTCCCCTACGAGACTATGGCTTACCGTGTTTTATCCGGATCAACACCGGGGAGATCCAGATGGGACATGGAAGGGAAGGAACTCCGAAGTCCACGATGCAAAGTCCAAGAAGAACCCAACCACCTATCCCGCCGGCACGAGGACGCCTAGGGCACACTTGTTAGAGTGCATCGCAAGGAAGTTCGAAAAGTTCCAAAGTTCAACAATCCAAAACTCCAAGTGTTCCAAGGTCAAGAATCCAAATTTCGAAAGTTTCTTAAGTCCCACAATATTGACCACACGCAGTCCAGGTGAGTGATGATCCAGAAGACAAAAACGAAGAGCAACCACAACAGAAGGGCAAAGGCTAGAAGTCCGTATGCAGTCCGAGGTCGAAGAACGATGCAAGCAGTAGACAAGAATCAAGCAGTCCAAAAACAAGGCCAGGTAACGGTCCGGGTCGAGGAAACGAGGCAATCAGGTATACAGGAGGAAACGGGGGGGAAGGGGTACAGAGACCGGGATTCAAGGGAGCAGGATACAATGAGCTAGGTAGGAGGGGTCACCACTCGCAATCAGAAGCACCGATACAAAGTGAAGGCGGAGACTAAGAAGGAGAGGTCACATGACAGCGTTCCGCGGCTTCCAGCGTCGAGCGTGGGAAACGCCAAGAGGACGCCAGCGTTGCCATGCCAACTTCCAAGCACCTGGTTGTAGTGTTCTTAAAGGGCCATGCATCCGTTGCCTAGCCCTGCTTGCACGCCTGTATATGACAGTGTGAACTGTGAAAGTAAAGCCCAGAAAGGCCAGGGGAAGGGAGTCATTCACCTGGTGGTGTGAACTGTGAAGCTAAAAGCCAAGGGAGTGTGAGAACAAAACCAAGGAAGGCCAGGGAAAGGGAGTTGTTCCCCCTAGCCTTGTGTGGGGAAAACACTGGGAGATAGACATCAGGAGAAGGGAGTCATTCTCCTGGTAATTGAATTTACAAGGAGGGTCAAACTAGTGATCCTCCTTGTAAACTGAGTCATTCCCCCTGGAGGGAACAAATAATTAACTTTTGATGCAAAGCCAGCAATCCTTTGTTTTGAAGTGTTGAAGTCAGAGGAAGGGAGTTGTTCCCCCTGGTGAGATACTTACAAAAAGAACTGTGCCGTCCAGTACAGGAGGAGGGAGTAATTCTCCTGGACCAAGAACATTGGTACAACTTTAGTTTAATTATATAAATGTAAGGGACAGAAATAGGGACATTTGACACATGACGGTGGACTCTTTTTAGTTGCAATGACATCCTGACAGACCCATTAGCACTGTTAGTTGAGGCAGGGAAAGCCCTAATAGATATAGGGAAAGGTAGGTTTTCTCTTTATTTTGATCTTAAATAAAAGTCTATAGCAATCACTATGCCCACCTGTGTGTCAGTCTCCTCCTTTTGCACCCTTACATGGGCTATAGGCTTCTCCAGCCTTTGTGGTTTCTTGGTTCGCCCCTCACGGTGTAACGGATCTATGACAAGGCACACTCCAGACAAGGGCTCTTTCCACTGGCAAGGGATATGGCGTACAATAAAAACGCTTTTAATTTTATTTATTTCGGATTCAGCTTTGAGAAGGCACCCAACCCGTGTCACACCCCCCTGACAAACACCCCGTGTCGCAATGGACCCTGAACCAGGCCGGTGTGTAATAATGACATATATTTTTTTATTTTTTTTATTTCAAATGCCAAATCAAACAAATCAAATTTAGGGCAGCAACCACCAGTGTGATGATAATATACAACAAAATGTTATAACACAATTAATTTGACTTTTTGACATTAGATACATTAATATATATGAATGGAAGCAAGATCACTTTTTGACACACTCATAGATAGCACTTGTGTTAGGCACTCCCCCTGCAACACTCCCCCAAACTCCTGCTGACTAAATTCTGTCTGGGTGGAAATGAGTAGCTAGTAGTCACAAATAAGAGGGAAAACTAGGATTTTAAATTCGACCTACCATCACAGAATGGGAGGCCAAAACAAAATTGAAAACCTTGAAAAAGGAGAAAAAAGGCACACTGTCAGGATTAGCCCAGCACACCACCAGCGCTCTTTATCGTCTATACCATCTGGCAAAACCCCTCCAAGCTTTTCACAACGTTCAGTACATCGTTTCACCCGCAGCCGCCTCAGAACTCACACAGCATTGTTACCATGGTGATTGTGGCGTCCTCTCCACAAGCGCAACCCTATCGCGTTCCGCAGGGGAGGAGTCAAGTGAGGTCGCGCTCACCCGTTATAACACTACCGGGTTGCCACACTCGCTGCTTCTGATTTCGAATCAAGGCTAGTGTTTGCCCGAATCTTGCTCTTGTTCTTGACCCACCGTGCCCTTCATTTTTCCTGTGTTAGCCTCCCTTGTTAACGACCTCGGCCTGCCTCTCTGACCTGCTTCAGCTTTTTGAATTACATTACCTTCAAGGCTCACACGCTGCTGACTCCGGACCGCCCAATGACCTGCCTCTGCTTTTCGAAATACATTACCTTCAAGGCTCACACGCTGCTGACTCCGGACCGTCTAACGACCTGCTTCTGCTTTTTGGATTGCATTACCTTCATTGATCACACGCTGCTGACTCTGGACCGTCCAAAGACCTGCCTCTGCTTTTCGGATTACATTACCTTCATTGCTCGCACGCTGCTGACCGTTCTCTTGATCACCTTGGGTCTGGCTTCCATTCCCTTACTGCCTAGAGCGAACCTGCACCACCCAAACTCAAAAGCGCCTGGACTAGAGACTGTAATTATTGGCGCATAGGCCGACAGGCGTCCTCGTTTCGTCGGGGTAGCACCTTGGACTAGAGACTATCTGTTTCCACCTAGGCGTCCTCATGCCGGCGGGGTGTAGGGCTAGGTTGAGTGGTGTATGAGTTCCTCAGTAGTGTTTTTCCTAAAGACCCAGAGTGGTAAGTCATATCCTTCTCATCTCATTGCTTTCTTCTTGATTTGGTATTTATGTAAATCTCTCGCATTCTTTCTGGTGCCCCATTCTTGTTTTGGTTCTTAGAAGATTATTTTGTTCTGATATCAGGTCTTTCCTCTTCTACAGTCAATGGTGTTTGAATACTCCAACTCAACTACAGTCAACGGTGTCTGAATACTCCAACAACGGATGCAGTGATCCCCATCTTTCGGCTAATTGATTCCTTTGTAGTTTGATTAGAAATACAAAGGGATACATTGGTAGGAAGAACTCTACAGCTACGCGTCTAGTTTTTCTACTGGATTATCACCTCAGGACCAGCAGCCTGATATAATCAGAAGCTGATACATACGAAAGATGGATGTAAATGACACCCTGGTCAACCTCATGCAACTCATGGTGGAGTTGCGGACCCACATGACAGCCGCACATGCTGCCACTCAAGCGAGAATCGATGAGTTACAGGCACAGGCATCAAACACGGCACCAGTACCTCCTCCTGTGGTGGCCGCTGTTTCATTCGCTCCCGTTCCCCAAGGAGCCGCTCAACCATTGGTGGTTATGACCACGCATTTCCTATTGCCCCCCGAGAGGTTTCAAGGTGACCCCAAACTATATCACACCTTTTTGAAACAAAGCCGCTTGCACTTTTTGTGTCATCACACGGCCTTTCCTGATACGGCCACGAAAGTGGCTTTTGTTCTATCCCATTTAGCCGGTATGGCAGCTACATGGGCTAACCCATTATTGGAGGCTGGTAGCCCTCTGCTATTTGAATGCGATGTCTTGCTGGAGGCGATGGGTCGGGTATTCGATACTCGTTACAGAACCCAAGCAACTGAATTGGAGTTATTGACTATACAACAAGGCGATTCTCCCCTTCTGACCTATGTAGCCAAGTTCAATCAGCTGATTGCAGAAAAGGGCTGGCCTGAGGATAAGAAGGCCTCACTGTTCTATAAGGGTCTTTCTGACTCTCTCAAAGACACATTAGCTACGGTTCCGGTGGTACCAACGGCTTTCCATGAACAACTGGATCTCGTTCTACAGATCGATGCCCGGCGAGCAGAAAGGAAGGGAGAAAAAAGGGGTATGATGCCTGTCGTAGTTACTCCTTCTCTTGCTTCCTCAAATGCTCCTGAACCTATGCAAATAAGTGCAGTGAAGGGGCCTTTAACACCTAGCGAAAGAGAGAGGAGACGTCTGAACAATCTCTGCTTCTATTGCGGATCTGCTGAACATTTCCTAAAAGCGTGCCCAAAGAAACCCAAGAAGTCGGGAAACGCCACGACTCAGTAGTAAATGGGGTTCCTCTACTGAGTCACACACCTCAGGAACCCGTATCGATTAATCCAATCACGCTTAAAGCTTCTTTTCAGCCCATGTCAGGTCCCTGTTGGATTGGGGACCGATCCTAGATTCAGGTGCCACCAGGAACTACATCGATCTCTCCTACGCTCGAGAAAACGGTGTTACCTTCAATGCCAAAAGCCACCCAGAGGTTGTTAATGCTGTCGATGGAACATCACTCTTGTCCGGTTTGGTTACTGACCAAACAGTACCTTTGTCCATGACTACGGATTCCGGTCATAGGGAAATCATTACCTTTGATTTTATCACCGCACCTCAGTTTCGACTCATTTTGTGTTTACCTTGGCTTAAGCGGCATAACCCGATTGAGTGGGACAAGGGGATTGTTGTTTTTGATTTCTACATTCTGTGGAAAACATTGTCAAAAACATCAACACCCTGTTGAAAATCCCTGTCATGCTCTCATAAACATCGCACCCTCGGTGGGTGCTTTGGTTGCTATGTCCTTACCTCCAGAATACAATGTTTATCAAGATGTATTTGATGCTACAGGAGCCGAAGTTTTGCCACCCCATCGACCCTATGGCTGCCCTATTGATTTGGTCCCTGGGGCCAAAATACTGAATGGAAGGGTGTACTGCTCAACAGCCAAAGAAGACGCCATCTTGAAGGAATACATCGACAAGGCACTCAGTGCGAGTTTTATCTGCCCATCTCGGTCCCCTGCGGCCTCCCCCATGTTTTTTGTACCGAAGAAGGAAGGGGATCTTCGTCCACGTATCGATTATCGTGAATTAAATGCCATCACTGTTCGGAACCAATATCCTATTCTCCTGATCTCAGTTCTGTTAGATCAGCTAGGCAACTCCAAAATATTCACGAAACTCGACTTGAGGGGCGCTTTCAATCTTGTTAGAATGCATTCAGGGGATGGGTGAAAGACTGCATTTAAAACCAAATACGGTCTCTACGAGTACTGCATCATGCCTTTTGGGCTGTGTAATGCCCCTGCTACTTTTCAGCATTTCATAAATTATGTGTTTCGGGATCTCTTGGATACTTACATGGTGGTATATCTAGATGACATCCTCATTTATTCTCCATCTTATTCAACCCACATTGAACACATTTCTACGGTTCTCCAAAGACTTTGTGATAATCAGTTATACGCTAAATTAGAGAAATGTGTGTTCCATGTCACTTCTGTTGAGTTTTTGGGATATGACATCACAGATAAGGGCATCCAAATGAGTGTCGCCAAGGTCAAAACAGTCTTAGATTGGCCGACACCTTCGAATCTTAAACAATTGCAATCATTCCTTGGTTTCGCCAACTATTACCGGCGCTTCATTAAGTCCTTTTCGAGCATCGTTGCCCCTCTCATGTCTTTGACCAGTTCGAAACATTTGTATTGTTGGAATCCTGCTGCTCAGAAAGCTTTTGAAAGCCTCAAGTCGTCTTTTACCAATGCTCCTGTCTTCATGCATCCTAATCCCGACCTACCTTTTGTGGTAGAGGCGGACGCCTTGGATATCGCAGTTGGCGCTATCCTTTCACAGCACTGTAAGGACAATGAGGAACTACATGCAGTACCCTTTCATTCTAGGAAACTCACTACCTATGAGTCCCACTACACTATTACTGAAAAGGAGCTATTGGCCATTCGGACGCTTTCCTCGTATGGCGCCACCATCTCCTTGGGACTGCTTTGCCGGTTCAGGTGTATACAGACCACCGTAATCTTTTGGCATTACAGTCGGTGAAATGTACCACAGCCAGACATGCTCGTTAGCATAAGTTTTTCTCAATGTTCAATTTCCAAGTTACCCTACAGTCCTGGCGCACGGCATTCCAAGGTTGATGCTCTTTCCAGGTTGCATAATGGTTCTTCGCCTCCCGTGGACGAACGTAACGTTCTTCTTCCTGCTCAGGTGGTATGTGCCTGTGGAATATACACTCCTTTATGTTCTGCCTTACTCAAATGGGTTAAGGCCAATCCACAAACCATTCACGAAAAAAATGTAACATTGTTGCATGGCCTTCCATACCATAATGGAATGGTTTCACTCCCTGACACAGAGAATCGTACTACAGCTATGCATTGGTGTCATGATACCAAAATCTCAGCTCATCCTGGAGGACGGAAAACTCTGGAGTTACTGCGCCATTGATCGTGGTGGCCTCAGATTCCAAAGACGTCTTGAATTATGTAGCTTTGTGTGCTATATGCGCTCAGTGCAGGGTAGTCCCAACGAAACCCATCGGTTTGTTACACCCATTGCCGGTTCCCAAAGAACCCTGGATCATGAGCTCAATGGATTTCATAGTTGAGCTACCTTGTGACTATGGTCATGATACTATTTGGGTAATTGTCGACTATTTTACCAAGTTGGCCCTACTTGCTCCTTGCAAAGGGCTGCCTACAGCACCTGCTTTGGCCAAACTCTTCTTGCATCATATTTTTCGGTCTTTCGGTCTTCCCCACATTGTTGTTTCAGATTGTGGATCCCAATTCACGTCTCGTTTTTTTGGCGTGCCCTGACCACATCCTTGAGCATTGAGGATTGTTTTTTCACTGCTTACCACCCACAGACGGATGGTCAAACGGAAAGGTTAAATGCCATACTCGAAAAATACTTAAGGTGCCTCACGGAGCAACATCAAGAGTCATGGTTGTCCTTACTAGATATGGCTGAGTTCACATACAATAACTCAGTCCATACTTCTACGGGAACCTCCCCTTTTTTCGCTATGTATGGACGGCATCCACGCACATTTACCAGACATCCGACCCTGTTGGTCTCCGGCCCTGCTGCCAGTGTGCGTTTATGTGATCTAAACAAGGCTCGGGATGGAGTGGTTTCTCAGCTACAGAAAGCCAAGTTGCAACAAAAAATACAGGCGGACTCCCATAGGGCCCCTGCACCCGCTTACAAGGTGGGTTCCCGGGTTTGGTTGGCGACTCAGAATTTACATATTCCGGGCAGTCGTTTCCTTCTACCACGTTTTGTTGGCCCTTATCGGGTTACGGCTGTTATCAACCCTGTAGCAGTACGTTTGAAGCTACCGGACAATTGGCACATCCATCCGGTCTTTCATGTTTCTCTACTGAAACCTTTTCTTCCTTCTATGAGATTGCCCTTGCGTCCCTCCCGGCTCAACGTGCAAGGATCTGATGAGTACGAAGTGAGCCACATCCGGGATACTAGGGTTCGGTGTGGGGTTTGGCTGTATCCAGTGGATTGGAAGGGTTACGGGCCTGAGGATAGAACATGGGAACCTGCAAACAACGTCCACGCTCCTCTCTTAGTTTCTGACTTTTGGTCCCGGAGAGTGAGGTCTTCTTTGAGGTGGGGAACTGTCAGGATTAGCCCAGCACACTACCAGCGCTCTTTATCGTCTATAGCATCTGGCAAAACCCCTCCAAGCTTTTCACAACGTTCAGTACATCGTTTCTCCCGCAGCCGCCTCAGAACTCACACAGCATTGTTACCATGGAGATTGTGGCGTCTTCTCCACAAACGCAACACTATCGCGTTCCGCAGGGGAGGAGTCAAGCGAGGTCGCGCTCACCCGTTATAACGGTTTCGGGTTGCCGCACTCGCTGCTTCTGATTTCGAATCAAGGCTAGTGTTTGCCCGAATCTTGCTCTTGTTCTTGACCCACCTTGCCCTTCATTTTTCCTGTGTTAGCCTCCCTTGTTAACTACCTTGGCCTGCCTCTCTGACCTGCTTCTGCTTTTCGAATTACATTGCCTTCAAGGCTCACACGCTGCTAACTCTGGACCACCCAACGACCTGCCTCTGCTTTTCGAAATACATTACCTTCAAGGCTCACACGCTGCTGACTCCGGACCGTCTAACGACCTGCTTCTGCTTTTCAGATTGCATTACCTTCATTGCTCGCACGCTGCTGACCGTTCTCCTGATCACCTTGGGTCTGGCTTCCATTTCCTTACTGCCTAGATCGAACCTGCACCACCCAAACTCAAAAGCGCCTGGACTAGAGACTGTGATTATTGGCGCATAGGCCGACAGACGTCCTTGTTTCGTCAGGGTAGCACCTTGGACTAGAGACTATCTGTTTCGGCCTAGGCGTCCTCATGCCGGCGGGGTTTGCGGCTAGGTTGAGTGGTGTATGAGTTCCTCGGTAGTGTTTTTCGTAAAGACCCACAGTGGTAAGTCATATCCTTCTCATCTCATTGTTTTCTTCTTGATTTGGTATTTATGTAAATCTCTTGCATTCTTTCTGGTGCCCCGTTCTTGTTCTGGTTCTTGAAAGATTATTTTGTTCTGATATCAGGTCTTTCCTCTTCTACAGTCAACGGTGTTTGAATACTCCAACTCATCTACAGTCAACGGTGTCTGAACACTCCAACAACGGATGCAGTGATCCCCATCTTTCGGCTAATTGATTCCTTTGTTTGATTAGAAATACAAAGGGATACATTGGTAGGAAGAACTCTACAACTACGCTTCTAGTTCTTCTACTGGATTATCACCTCAGGACCAGCAGCCTGATACACAATTGGAGCTCACTGGATAATTAGAGGTCAATTTACATGTGCGGTAGAAGAGATAGGACGGGAATTCGTGTGGCTGCACTAAAGAGGCAAGAAAGCTTACAAGCTACTGGGCAAGGTACTAAAGCAACATGAATACAGGTGAGAAAATCGACTTTGGGAAGGAAAGCAATGCAGCAATAAACACACGTGGCATAATTGCAATTTCTTTTTCTCCACGGACTTCAAACAAGCAAACAGCTAAGAAAATAGCTCAAACAGTCAAAATCAGAAATCGTTTTTTATGATGGGGTACAAAGGCACATAACAGATAGGATACTGAAGGGAGGGGGTGACTCTTTATGGGGTGACAGTATGGGTTTCTTTATATGAAATGAAAATCGGATTTTATAAAAATAATCACACAGGTAGAAATCGGTTTTGTTAACAAAATGATTTGTTCTACTGAGACTGTAATTTAGTGGCTAGATTATTAAAGTAAGACACTGCACGCAAGGAGGTTAATTTGCAATGTTAACCAATTCACGCTGCGTTCCTCCCTATTGGGGAATTAATTACTTTATTTCAGAAATTGTACTAAGGACTTACATAGGAGACTTACGCTAACACAGAGACTAACACAGATTCTTCTAAGGATTGTATAAACAGAGGATGCTGACAATCTGAGAACTTACTAGTATTCTTATGGGGTTTTTATAGGATTTGGAGGTAACAGGGCGGTATATGCAGCTTTTTTGTACTGGGGAGGGTGATACTTACAAAATGCACTTGAGTTGGGTAGTTTGGTGAGCCAGCCGGGTCTCTGGACAGCAGGACAAGGATCTGGTCACATGGGCAGCGTCTGGGCTCTCCTTTATCGGAACAGTGGGGTAACAGGGGTCTAGTCACTGTGGACAGAGGGCTGCATCAGCTGGGCAGAGGGTCTAGTTGCTGGATTCTCCCAAAGGGATCAGCAGCCTTTCCGCCTTTCTCCCTGAATTATTGGGATGAAGGTGGTTCTGGATAGGAGGTTCACGATAGGTGGTTCTGCCCGGATCTGGATCAGCTACCTCTTGACCTGGTTCTGGAGTTTTGGAATCTTGCAGGGTGAATTTTTAATGTTGAATCTCTCTTTGCCCACCTGCCTAGCTCTTATATAGGCAGAATGACATCAGAGAATTTACAAGGTGGCCAGAAATAATCTAGACATACCTCTTTGACTAGGATAGGTCAGGTTATTCCTATCGCCACCTCCCTCTGAGCTGATTGGATTGAAGGAAGTAACCTCCCCTTAATTGCATCCATTTTATGACTCCTTTTGTTCCACAAGCCTAATTTTTCACAAAAAGATGTTATGAATACAACTTTATATTTACAATAGTCACCATTACACATATCAGATAGGCAGATCCCATATTTCACAAGGAATATGCCGGTTCAAATGTCAAGTCTGTACGATACAATGCTGCTTTGCCCTTTGGGCACCATTTAACAGTTTTTCAGGAGAAACATTTTATCTAAAATTCTACAAATGGCTACACATAAGCATAATAGTGTCTGGCATATTTTCTCCAAATGGAATATCTGTGCCATTTACGCTTTCCCCAGAAGAACAAGTTACTTTCTTACCGGGTAACTTTCTTTCGATGGGATGGTCCGACGACGTATTCAATATCTATGACAGTAATCACCACAGCTGTGCTGTTTCGGAAAATCTTTCGGCGTCTGCGTCGATGACGTCGATACGCCGTCTTCGAGGACCTCCTCCGACGGCCGACGTCACCGGATGTTATAAGTAGGACACACGACGCCCGTAGCCTCAGTTGTAGTTTTTTCCCAGAACGTGTGGCACCAAACTACTGCCAGTATGACCACAGAAAGCATTGCGGAAACGTAAGCTGCAATCGCATAAGAAATTCTGTAGCGGGGAAGGCAGGGAGGGAGCGATATGGAATACGTCGTCGGACCATCCCATCGAAAGAACTTACAAGGTAAGAAAGTAACTTGTTCTTTGAGGGGATTGGGTCCTCCGACGTATTCCATATCTATGACAGCCTCCCAAAGCAGTACAATGTAAGGAGGTGGGAAAAGAATTTTGAATATAGAAATTTAGAATGCCCAATCAAATTGCAGAGGAAAGGACCGCCTTGCCAAAGGCCAGATCCCGCCCACGGATAGAATCGAGGGAGTAGTGACGTACAAAAGTATGGACCGAAGACCAGGTGGCTGCATCACAGATGTTACGAATAGGAACACCCCTCTGCAGGGCAGTAGAGGCAGCCATCAACCTGCTAGAATGGGCCCGCAAGCCTACCGGAGGGTCCTTACCCGCCAAGCGGTAACATTCAGAAATTGCCAGGATAATCCATCGAGACAAAGTCTGCTTAGTAACAGCTTGTCCCAAACGCCTTCCAGCGTAACCAATAAAGAGTTGATCGTCCACTCTGACCCGGGACATGTGTGAAATACAAAAGCTTAAAGCTCTCCTAGGATCCAGCCAATGGAGCCTCTCCTCTTCCTTACCAGGATGCGGAGGAGGATAAAATGCCGTAAGAATAACCTTCTGGCCTAAATGAAATTCCAACACCACCTTGGGAAGAAAGGAAGGACGAACCCTCAGGACAACCCTGTCCTTATGAAACACAGTGAAGGGTGGCTTAACTGAAAGTGCCTGTAACTCACTCACTCTGCGAGCGGAAGTGACCGCAACTAAAAATACAGTTTTAAGGATTAACAGTCTCAAAGGACAAGAATGCAAAGGCTCAAAGGGAGCACCCATTAGAAACTTGAGAACAAGGTTCAGATCCCAACTGGGCACCTGGAACGGTGACGGAGGGAATACATTAGTGAGCCCTTTCAGAAACTGAGAAATTAAAGGGGTTTTAAAATAAGAACACCCCTCAGACGAGCGCTTAAATATAGACAGCGCCGCCAGGTAACCTTTAATGGTACCCACTTGCAGGCCCTTGTGGGCCAAAGAAAGAAAAAAAGACAGAACCACAGGAATGTCACATGAAAAAGGATCCACATTCTTAACCCTGCACCAGTCGCAGAACTTTCTCCAATGGCAACGGTACAGGGAGTTTGTTGCCGGCCGTCTGGCCGAAAGCAACACCTCCATCACGTCTTCAGGGAGGTCCCAATCCTTATACCTCAACCTTTCAGAAGCCAAGCATGAAGGTTGAGAGATCTGACCTCTGGATGGAGAACCTGACCCCCCTCCCGTGAGAGCAGATTGTCTCGGTAGGGAAGACGACGTGGAGGGCAGATGGACAAGTCGAGAAGGTCTGGGTACCACGTCCTCCTGGCCCATGCCGGAGCAATGAGGATTATCCGGGAACCGAACCTCCGTAACCTCCGCAGCACTTGCGGGATGACGGGGACTGGACGAAACGCGTACAGTAGTGGGAATGACCACTCCACCACAAACACGTCTCCTAAGGCTCCTCTTGGAGGAAATTCCCGCAAGCAGAACCTTTCGCACTTCTGGTTGACACTGGAGGCGAATACTAAACATGCTAATTTCATCAAAGATTTGTAACCCCCAGCAGCTAAACCCCAAACTCCCACTAATGAAAGGGCTAATGCTAGAACCTCAGCTTCTGATAATAAGTGTACATGTGAATCACAATCGGGAGATAGACCCACAGACTCGAAAATTGACCTTTTGCCTCAAGTTATCACTGGGTGTAAAAGAAACATCATTAGTCCTAATCGAGTTAAAGCACATGGACCTCCGGAAATGTTAGCTGGAATATAAGTGTATGTGATGTTGCCACATGAAAAGAGCCATCCTGTTGGAAGTTTCACATGATTCAAATGACTGCTATCACTGTATGATTATAAGACATAGTATTATTTACACTGGTACATGTGCGTGGCACTCGCGAACATAATAGTTGCTCAAACATTCTATGATTTTGCTGTTTGGTTAAATCGAGCTGTTGGCATTTGCCAATTTCTTGTGCATTGCATGTCATAAAGTAGCATACATCACCTTGGGTTATATTATAGGTAATAACACGTGTCAAATTTCTCCATATGCGATCGGTTTCTTGGCAAAATCTGCAGTACTCATAAACATAAAAAGATTGCCTAATATCAGAATCTTGAACCAAAGAATCATTGTGGGTGACGCCGAAAATATGCTTTAGAACCGGAACAGGCATCGGCACTGCTACTAAGCACGTAGTCAGTAAGGCTTCAGCATTGGGCACATCAGTAAGGCAAAAGTGCGTAATGTTGAGCACCTGCTGTGCCAGGTATACCCACATATTCTCCGTTTGCGTAATCATGGGAGAATGTCTTCGCCGTCCTAAAGATGCCTCTCGCATGACTGGCATCAAGGTTGTTTTCACTTGCTCCTGATGTGTTTGCCGCATTTCACGAATCCATGTCTTCGGTCTGGCTGGCTTTTCGGCATCGACATAAGGCTGCTTTTGGACAACATTACTCATCACTATCAATATCCCCTTGATCACTGGCACAGATGTGACATTTTTCGTTGGTAGCAGCATGCTGTTTAATTCTCCCAAATGGAGTCCATTTAGTACCACAATTACACCAGCCAGACACAGGATCTACAAGACAAACCCAGAAAAGAGATATCAGTGTTGTACATCACTCTCTCAGGTAACATTTGTCTGCGGGCACATATTGCTATTTCTTTCTACCGGGCTCCATGACTAAAACTACTTGGTCTTTGCCTGATGCAATGACATCTGCGGGCACTGGTGGGCCACTTGGCCTTTCCACCCACTGTTAGGGAGAATTCTCTCTTTAGGCTGAATTTCCTAACCTAGTGAGTCCCCCAGCAGCTTTGCTGGATTTCTGGAGTTTGTTTTTTCTCCTGCCAAGAGTGAGACTCTTTTTCTCCCACTCTTGGGCATGATTTATGGTGTTCCTTTGACTGTTAATGTGTTTTCTGGGCTATGGGGTCCTTTACTCCATAGGGTCTCATGTGTTTTTACTAAGTGTGTTACACAGCACCCTCCGTGCAGCAACACAGGGGTGTCATAGTGACACCCCACCATAGACTCCATACCCTGGGACTGACTTCTGTCTCCCAGGGCATGTAACGTCACCGTTGGCTTTAATAGTCCCAAATGATTAACTGAAACCAGTACAAAGCATCATATTGTGGACATACTGGTCGGGGCAATTCGATTGGCCCGGGGTCTGTTAGTCGAGGGGGCACGTCTCCGTCCCCCCTGATGGAGTTTTGGCTGGTGGCAGTGGATACTACTTTTTATATTCGAACGCGGATATTTCCCTATGGGATTTTCCCATTGTTCGAGGCTACCAACTTTAATTATTTAATTCTCATAGCCTCGAACATACCGCCGGTTTATTTAATTAATATTAATTCGCCGGTTGGTATTTTTTGCCAGGACTCGATTCTAAAATGGCGTTTGTGTTCTCTTCTGTGACCCCAACCCAAGTCGAGCCCTTTGTTCCACTTTTTGGCGGGCTTCTCCACAGAAGCCTCCAAAAGTGGTGCCACTCTGTCTGGGTACCACAGGGGATGTGGGAGGGGGTTTAGGCACCCTGGACTGAGTTACCTTGGTAACTCAAGTCACACTCTTGTGTGATTGGCCCAAGTGGTGAGCCAGCCGGCTCACCACTTAGCATGTTTGATTGATAGCTAGGCTGAGTGAATGGGGGTATGCTGCATAAAAGCAGGGCTTTGGGGACTGGAAATTCAGAAGTCGCCACAGGACCTGAGAATCCGACGAGGGAGAAGCTGAGCCGACCTACCACGACGACACCACCGGTGGAGCCCTGCAGAACTGACTCACCACTTCCCGACGACAGAGAAGATCTCCTGGCTGGAGAGGCTTCTTCCCCTGACTGGTGGGCACAACCAGTTTACCTTCTTTTCTTCGCACCCTAGACCGGTTTGAACTGCCCGTGCCAAGCACCCCGGCGGCCGGATAGCCACTTACCACTGAACCGCGAATCAACGGACCGCTCCTTGTACTTGAGAAACTCCGCGGCTGGTTTCTTCCCTGGCAGTGCAACGGACTCCTGTCTTCCTCCCCGACGAGATCCTCTCTTCCCCGGACGGAGCACCGACTTGCATCCGCTGCCAGGAACAACTGCCCCCGCTGGAGTGTTCTCACCACTTTAAGGTACCATGTCCGCCAGGCCTCCCTTTCTAAAGATTGCTACAAGGTAATAATAACCCCTTAACCTTCTGGACTGGGCTGGCCGCCTTGACCCTCTAACTAGTCCCTTTCTTTGGTCCAACTCCTTTTTGAACCGTTACAAGACTTTTGTGCACTGCAACCGTGTGACCTTGGACACATTTTGTTTTGATCCTCTTAAAGCGGATCCGGCCTACTGACTCTGAATTCACGGTGTTACTTTGCCTTCCTCTCTTGTTGTGTTCGTGAAAAAGTGTTGGGATCTGTTTCAATTTATTCTCTGCTTTTCTCTCCCTTTTAAAAATGAATTATTAGAGTGCCATCTACGTTAAGCCCTCACCGCTGTCTGAAAATAAGTGGGGCTTTACTTAAGACTTGTCTAATATTCTTTTAAGGGAGTGTATATCTTTTAGTGACCGTGTTTTTGAATTGCTTACTACTAGTGCCTGTGTGTTTTTCTAGATGTGGTTTTAAATAAATAATTATATCTCTTTTACACCAAGCCCTGGTCAGTGTTTACTTGTTCTATTGTGTTCTCTTGACCTATTGTGAATACTCTGTATACTGCCTAACTCTTCTTGAGGAAAGTCTGACTGCTCAGCCACAGCTACCAAGTGAATCTGTGTGGTACAGACTGCTACCAAGTGGGTTTACTGCCAAACACCTGTAGTCCTAAATTTTTTGCAGTGGTCCCAGAGGGAACTGCACAGGTTTCTGCCTAACACCCACACCTTCGCACCCGGTACCATACTGTCTGAAGAGCCAAAACCACAATCCCCACGGGTAGTTAACACTGTAGGAGGCTCCCCCTTCTTAATCATGGACAACTTAACGGGAATAATCATCAATTGGGTCACCCGATCACCCTTGTGGATCGATAACAATTGGTCCCCACCATTCATCAGGATGACTTTGATCTCGCCGTGGTAATCAGCATCAATTACCCCTCCCAACACTTGAACTCCCTTCAATGCTAGGCCAGATCTAGGGGCAATCCATCCCATATTCTCTGGGGGAATTTGTACTCCAATCCCTGTTTCAATTACAACGATCCCTCTTGGGTCTAATCTGATTTCTTCATGGGAATGCAAGTCTACTCCTGCTGACTCTGGAGTCGCTTGATAGGGAGCTAAAGAACCCGGGGTAATTTCCCAGTAGAATAGGGTTTCTCTGACTGAATTGGGTTGAACCTGTAAAGTAGGAGTCATTAGTCTCATCAAAGGAGTTTCATGTTCATTCACAGGCCTATTGTTTAATACTTGCACCGCATCAAACACACGATCACGCCAGCCTGTCAAATTCCCATCTCCAGATTTGCGCAGCTGTTCTTTCAACAACCCATTCATTTGTTCAATTAACCCTGAAGCAGCAGGGTAATAAGGCACGTGGTACAGCCACTCAATGCTCTTTTCCTGGCAGTACTCCTGTATTAGTTTGCCTTTGAAATGTGACCCATTGTCACTTTGAATCTGCAAAGGCACTCCATAATGTAATATGATCTGATCTAACAACCTGATGGTGTTCAGTTGTGCTGCACGCTTGCACGGCAAAACCATCAGATATCCTGAGTAGGTATCCACAATAGTGCATGCATACTGACAACCTTTACTGATTGGCATGGGACCGATATAATCAATCTGCCAAATTTGACCTGGTAGTTTTCCTCTTCGCAATGTACCCCGAACAATCTGAGGGATAGGCCTATGCTGTTGGTGTTGGCATACTGGACATTGCAAAATGATCATTTTCACTACCTCTAAAGGAAGACTGATTCCTCGAGCTTGTGCCCACCTGATAGTAGCCTTTTCTCCAAAGTGCCCACATTTCTGGTGAGCCCACTTGGCCAAACCCTCCAAATCGTCTTCCTGAGCATCCGCATCCACAGATGAAATCTTGGTGTGTTCGTCTGCAACAGAATTAAACCAACGTTCTCATGAGTCTGTGGCACAATGCGCGTCCACATGATACACAGTGATTTCACTTTGTAATAACATTTCTGCAATATCTTGCCACAGTTCTTTTCCCCACAACTCTTTTGAATGAATCTTCCACCCATTCTTTTGCCAGGTTGGCAACCACACTGCCAATCCATTCGCCACTGACCATGAATCCGTGTACACATAACATTGACCAGGGGTTTCTTGTTTCAATGCTTGGTAAACTGCGTAAAGCTCTGCAAACTGACTGCTCTTCCCTTTCCCTGACGTTGTCAACATCTTTTTTGTTTTAGGATTGTACGACACTGCTTTCCAGTATCGCTCAGTACCCACATATCGGGCTGAGCCATCCGTGAACCAAGCATGCTCTGTTTGTTCCACGGTCAAATCGCTGTAAGGTACTCCCCATTTCACGGGAGACTCCCGTTTTTCAGGCACTTCCGGTGGTATGTAATCTGAGGGCGGTATGTTGGCTACTTGCTCATGTAATTTTGCAACTCCACCCTTCCCTGATTTGGCTCTGTCTTGAATGTACCATTTCCATTTAATTATGCTAGCTTCTTGCGCATGTCCTATTCTGTGCATTTTAGGAAAGCTCAGTACCCATTGCATGATTGGTATTTCTGGCCTCATCAATACATCACGGCCCACCGTCATTTGCTCGGTATCAACAAGGGCCCAATAACACGCCAGCAACTGCTTCTCAAACGTAGTGTATGAGTTACCAGCATCGGGCAACTTACGACTCCAAAACCCCAATGGCACACGTTTTCTGTCCTGTTTCTGCCACACGCTCAGTTAGCATAATTGTCTTGTACAGACACATTTAATTCCACTTCGTCTTCCTTCAATGGCCATAAATCAAGCACCTGCTGCACGGTGTCTTTTGCCAGCTCAAATGCTTTCTGCTGCTCTTCCCCCACTGAAACTCATATTTCTTGCGTGTCACCTCGTAGAGGGGGGCCAATATCTGCCCTAAATGGGGAATGTGCTGTCTCCAAAACCCAAACAGCCCTATAAACTGCTGAGCTTGCTTTTTGTTCATTGGAGTGGTGAATTCAAGTATTTTCTGTCAGCTTTTGGCACCATTTCTCGATGCCCATGATGCCACTGAATCCCTAGGAATATCACTGTTTCAGCTGGACCTTGAATTTTATTCGGGTTAATCTCCCACCCTTCCTTCTTCAATCCTTCCATGATGACATCTAACTGGCTTTGCACACTGTGCTCATCCTTGCCCTGAATCAAAATATCATCAATGTAATGAGAGATTTGTATGTCAGGTTTACACGGTATCTTGTCTAAGTGCTCTGCCACCAGCCGGTGACAGATAGTCAGGCTATGTATGTACCCCATAGGTAGCCTTGTAAAGGTGTACTGACGTCCACTCCAAGAAAATGCAAACTGCTCTTGACACTCTTCAGCAATTGGCACAGAGAAAAATGCATTGGCTAAATCGATCACTGCATACCAAGTTCCCTCAAACTTTTGTACATTCTCAATCAAGGTAATGACATCTGGGACCGCGGGGACTAAGGGAGGAGTGTGTTTATTCAACTCCCGGTAATCCACCGTCATCCTCCACGACCCATCCCCTTTTTAATAGGCCAGAGAGGATTGTTCCATGCGGTGGTGATAGGACGTAACACACCCGCCTCCACGTACTCTTTGATGGTGTCTGAAATTGCCTTGTGCCCCCCAGGAATGCGGTATTGCTTCATTGCTACCCGCTTGGTTGCCACAGGCACTTGCACTGGGGGCATCTTCAAATTGCCCACGGTAATGCGTGTACAGATCAATGCACTCACCCCAAACTGGTACGTTTTACCTCCAAGTCCCAAAGTTAACCCTTCCAGAATGTCAAAGCCAATTATATATTCAGGTATCGGGACAATCAACACTGGGTATTTCTGCCTATTCAAATTGCCTATTTTCATCTCCACTTTTGTTTGTACTGCAGGGGTCTCCTTTCCCCCGAGACCGGTAATAGTAAATTGTTTGCCTTTAAGTCGTGCTGGATTGCCATGAATCAGAGAGGCCTCCACCCCGGTGTCTATCAATGCTTGTTAGGGAGAATTCTCTGTAAGGCTAATTTCCCAAACCTAGTGAGTCCCCCAGCAGCTTTGCTGGATTTTTGGGGTTTATTTTTTTTCTCCTGCTAAGAGTGAGACTCTTTTCCTCCCACTCTTAGACATGATTTGAGGTGTTCCTTTGACTTTGTATGTGTTTTATGGGCTATGGGGTCCTTTACCCCATAGGGCTTCATGTGTTTTTGGTATGTGGGTTACACAGCACCCTCCGTGCCGTAACCCAGGGGTGTCGTAGCGACCCCCAAACATAGACTCCATACCCTGGGACTGACTACTGTCTCCCAGGGCATGCGAAGTCACCATTGGCTTTACTAGTCTCAAATTGTGAACAGAACCAGTACAAACCATCATATTGTGGACGTACTGGTCGGGGCAATTCGATTGCCCGGGGTCTGTTGTCCGAGTTTTGGCTGGTGGCAGTGGATACTACTTTTTATATTCGATCGCGAATATATTCCTATGGGATTTTCCCATTGTTCGAGGCTACCACTTTTTAATATAGCCTCGAACATACCGCCGGTTTATTAAATTAATATTAATTCACTGGTTGGTAATTTCTGCCGAAACTTGGTTCCAAAATGGCGTTTGTGTTCGCTTCTGTGACTCCAACCCAAGTCGAGCCCTTTGTTCCACTTTTTGGCGGGCTTCTCCACAGAAGCCTCCAAAAGTGGTGCCACTCTGTCTGGGTACCACAGGGGGTGTGGGAGGGGGTTTAGGCACCCTGGACTGAGTTGCCTCGGCAACTCAAGTCGCACTCTTGTGTGATTGGCCCAAGTGGCTCACCACTTAGCATGTTTGATTGACAGCTAGGCTGAATGAATGGGGTTTTCTGCATAAAAGCAGGGCTTTGGGGACTGGAACTTCAGAAGTCGCCACAGGACCTTAAGAATCTGAGGAGGGAGAAGCCGAGCCGACCTGCAACAACGACACCACCGATGGAGCCCTGCGGAACCGTCTCACCACTTTTCCCGACGACAGAGGAGATCTCCAGCCCGGAGAGTCTTCTTCCTTTGACTGGTGGGGATAACCAGTTTGCCCGTCTTTTCGCCTTCCTGGACCATCTCGTGGCCGCCTTGCCCATGCCAAGCACCCCGGCAACCGGAATACCACAGATCACCACTACCGCGAAGAACAGGGTGGTACCTTGTAACCGGGAAACTTCGCGGCTGGTTTCTTCCCTGGCAGCACAACTACCTTCAGCTTTCCTCCACGTCGAGACCTCCTCTTCCTCTGGACGAAACACCGGCTTGCGCCCGCTGCCAGGAACAACTGCCCCCGCTGGAGCGTTCTTCCCACTTTCAGGTACTGTGTCCCGCCTGGCTTCCCTTGCAACAGATCGTTCGGCGTGACAGTAAATCCTCGACTTTCTAACCTGGGCTAGCCTGGGGCCTGTTAACTAACTTTTTCTGACTTAATCTCAATCTTTTGTGAACTTTCTACAAAGACTCTTTGGGCATAACCCCACTGTGTGATCCTGGACACATTTCGCTTGCTCTCTCTAAGAGTGGGCCTGGCATTTGAACTTCCTTGCTCCCCAGTAGACTTTGCCTAACCTGCCTCACTGTGGTTCTTTGAAAAGTATTGAAAATTGTGTGCTTTCATAACTCTGCCTTTTTCCCTCCCTTTTTAATAACTTATTAGAGTGCCATCTTATGTCAAGCGCTCACCTCTGTCTGAAAATAAGTGGTGTTTCTCATTAAGACTTGTCTAATAAGTAATTAGGGTTGTATATATATAATAGTGACTGTGTGCTGAATTTATTTACCTCTCTTTGTGCTAGTGTAATTTACAAGTGTCTTTAAATAAATAATTATATACTTTTAGACCAAAGCTCTGGTCAGTGTTTGCTTGTGCTACTGTGTCTCTGTACCTATTGTGTATACTCTATATACTGCCTAACTCATCTTGAGAGAAGTCTGACTGCTCAGCCACAGCTACCAGGTAAATCAGAGTGGTACAGACTGCTACCAATTGGGTTTACTGCCAACCACCTGTAGTCCTAAATCTTTTGCAGTGGTCCCTAAGGGAACTGCACAGGTTTCTGCCTAACACTGGTGGCAGCGTTGGGATTTGTATTGAGTATACATTTTAGTGTGCTTATAGATACCGTAGTGCAACTAACCACAAAGCTTAGCACTAAAAGAAGATATTTTCTAAAAACATGTCAACTATGGAAAGCTATAGTCAAGAGTCCCTTGCTACAAAAACTGCTGATTGTTTAAGAGTTCTCTGTAAGCATAAGAATCTCCTGACTAAAGGCAAGAAAATGGAGCTAGTAGAAAGGTTGTTAGCAAACCAAAGTCTGGATGGTGGTTCAGAGGAACCTACCACTCCAGCAACTGTAGATAACAGCAATGATATTGATATTAATGTTTGTATTGATAACTTTGAGACAGAAGTAGAAGAGGAGGGGGAAGATGTTAGAGTTGTCTCCCCTGGGCCTCTACATGCCCTGCCAGCTGTACCTACTGGACCTTTACCAGGTCCCACACTTAATCCTCAATATATGGAACTAGAAAAAATGAAGCTTGAATTAGAATTCAAAAGAATTAATGCTCAAACAGAACAACGGCATCAAGAACTAAGGCTCAGAGAAATGGAGCTCAACCATGAGCTAGAAATGAAAAAACTGTCTGTGGAAAGTGCTTCTCTCTCCGAATCCTCTAGGAGTTCCAGTCCCAAAAGACCCCGGATGCCTAAGGAGTTGGTGGGTATGTATGAGCCTAAGTTGGATGTGTTGGATTGGTTGAGTTTGTTTGAATATAATCATGGGCTCCAGAACATTACAGGAAATGAGTTACTTTCCTGGTTGTTCTCTAGGCTCCCCCCTGTTGCAACTGATGTGGTAATGGAGTTGGGGGAGAAGGATAAGAAGTATTATGAATGTGTGAAACTAGCTCTGATAGCTAGATTTGGGAAGACCCCTTCCCAGTACCTTAAGAGGTTTAGGTCCCTCAAAAAGCATGATGGTACCCCTTGGGCTACCTGGCTGACTGACAGTTTGAAGAACTTAGAGGGATGGATTAAGGGTTACAAAGTGAACACTTATGAGAGGATGAAGAATCTTGTGATGTTGGAGTCAATTTATGATGCCTGCTCTCCTGAGCTCAGACAACACTTGGCTGATTCAAAGGAATTTGATTCCAGGAAACTAGCTAAGGCTGCTGACGTGTGGGTTGCCAACAGGGCTACTCACAAGGACTCTGGGGTAACTCAGAAAAAGGATGAGGGGAAACAGCCAAAAAAGGACTCCAAAGAGAATTCTAATAATTCCAATCCCAAAGAGGGCCCCAAACAGAACAATAAGGATAAGCCACAAGAGAAACCAAATCAGAGTAGTGTACCTTCTGGTGGTAAACCAGAAGGAGGTCAGAGCAAGCCACCATTCCAGAAAGCATTTGGTAAATGCTATGTTTGTGGTTCACTTGACCATGTGAAAGGAGATCCGAGATGTAAGGGTAAACCTTCAGGGGTCCAGCTTGTCTCCTTAGCCTTCGCTCCAGAGGAGGAAGTACAAATGGCAAGTGGAAACTTTCTACTACTGGCTGATGAACCCATTGGAGTCTCAGCCAGTGTTTCTTTAGTGTCTCTGGGTCTGTGGGAACAACAGAATTTAGATGTCTATAACTCTATCCCAGATAATACTAAAGAGTATTATAAGGACAGTGTCCAGGTGAATGGTCAGGAGACTCCTGCCATTAGGGACACTGGAGCAAGCATAACTGTGGTGGATACATCTTTTTTTCAGGCTGAGGATGTTGCTAAGGCACCCAAACGCCTCACCAAGTTAGCTGGAGGGCCTGTGCAGATGCTTCCCCAATTACCAGTTCGCATCCAGTGTAATGACATGACTGTGAAGATACCTGTCAGCATACAAAGTGAGGTACCAGGTAGGGTTCTGTTGGGTAATGACCTGAAATCTCTTGGAGTAGTGTCACATACCCCCAGACCTCCTAGTAAAAGGTTACAGGAGCTCACCAGACCTGCAAGGGAGAGAACCATGAGAGGTACTCCCAAGGAGATGATGAAGAAAGATATCACTCCTACTCCTACTGGAGTTACAACTTGCTATCACGGAACAAAAAGAAGCAAAGGGGAAACCCAAGACTTCCAAGAAACAGCCAACAGCAAGCACTCCAGTGCTTCCAACAAGGACTTCCCCTAGGTTGTCCAAAGTTACACCTGTAACTCCACCTCCAGCTGAGGCTGAGAGGGAGGTACAGCCCTGCATGGTGGAACTAGACTCTGAAGAAGAGCTAGTGGAAGGCCAAGAACTCATTGGAGATCTGGATCCTGTTGACCATCCTGAGCTGCAGTCTTTACTGGCAGAAGGTGGACCCAACAGGACAGACTTCAGTAAGTGACAGAGAGAATGTCCAACTCTGGAAGGTCTTCGCCAACAGGCAGCTTCTCAGGCTGATGGGCAAGAGCCTGGAAAGTATAGGTTGCACTGGGAAGATGGCCTCTTCTACAGTGAACCAACTGAGTCTGCACCTGGAGACTACAAGCGGCTTGTAGTACCTCAAGAAAACAGACAACAGTTCTTGCAACTGGCCCATGAGATTCCTTTGGCTGATCACTTGAGCTTCAAGAAGACCAAGGAAAGGCTCTCACTCTACTTTTATTGGCCAAAGATGGGGGCTGAGGTAGATAAGTTTTGCAAGAGCTGCCATACCTGCCAGACTTCTGGTAAGGTTGGATCCAAGAATGTGGCACCTTTAGTGCCTCTCCGAGTTGTGGGAGTCCCATTTGAGAGGGTAGGGATTGACATTGTTGGTCCCCTTCATCCCCCAACCTCCTCAGACAACAGGTTTATCCTTGTTGTAGTAGACCATGCTACTAGGTACCCTGAGGCAATTCCTATGAGGACTGTTACAGCTCAGGCTGTGGCTAAGGCCCTCCTTGGTATTTTTACCAGGGTTGGGTTTCCTAAGGAAGTAATCTCTGGCAGGGGGTCAAATTTTATGTCCCACTACATGAAAGCCAGGTGGAAAACCTGTGGAGTTACTTACAAGTTCTCTACCGCATACCACCCTCAGACAAATGGGTTGGTCGAAAGGTTCAACAGAACCATGAAGAGCATGATAAGTGCTTTAGAGGGTCCCCTTAAAAGAAAGTGGGACCTTCTATTGCCATGCCTTCACTTTGCTTATAGAGAAGTCCCTCAGGAGGGAGTAGGTTATTCTCCCTTTGAACTTCTCTATGGCCATCCGGTCAGAGGTCCATTGGCCCTGATTAAGGAGGGGTTGGAGAGTGTTCCTTCCCCCAAGCCAGTCAGAGTGACTGACTATGTGATAGGTCTCCGGAGGAGAATGTCACAAATGATGGCAGAAGCAAGTGATAACCTGAAAGCTGGACATGCTTCGGTCAAACATTGGCATGACTAAAAGGCTAACATGGTTGAGTTCACTCAAGACCAGCTAGTTCTAGTTATGATCCCAACACGGCAAAGGGCCTTGCAAGATAAATGGATGGGACCCTTCAAGGTTGTGGGTAAACTTGGAGAGGTAAACTATCTGGTGGACTTGGGCAATCCCAAGGAGGCTCCCAGAGTCTTCCACACCAACCGACTAAAGGCGTGTGTCTCCAGGCCTGAAGTAGGAGCCTTGCTTCTAGCTTCAAAAGAAGAGGAAGAAGAGAGTGAAGCTCTCCCTGATCTCCTCAGAGGCTTACCCTTGGATGAAAAGATTGAAGGAGTAAATCTCTCTTCAAATCTGACACGTGAGCAACAAGAAGAGTGCAAAGCCATGATAAATCAGTTTGCCTCTCTGTTCTCACTTTCACCAGGCTCGACCCCTTGGGGACAGCATGATATACTCACTGGTGACTGTCTGCCAGTCAAAAGCAGAGGATATAGAATGTCAGAAAATGTAAGGACCCACATCAAAGGGGAGGTCAAGAAGATGCTTGATCTCGGGGTAATAGAGCCCTCTACTAGCCCATGGTCTAGCCCAGTTGTGTTAGTACCAAAGGCAGGATCCAAAGAATTGAGATTCTGTGTGGACTATAGAGCTCTTAATGCAGTCACCAAGACTGATGCCCACCCTTTGACAAGGACAGATGAGTTGGTGGATAGACTTGGTTCAGCCAAGTTCCTCAGCACATTTGACCTTACGTCAGGCTATTGGCAAATAGCCCTGACAGACCATGCCAAGGAGAAGACTGCATTTTCTACCCCAGTTGGCTTATACCAATTTAAGGTTATGCCTTTTGGATTGAAAAATGCACCTGCAACATTCCAAAGGATGGTAAATCAGGTTCTGGCTGGGATGGAGGAGTTCTGCATGGCATACTTGGATGACATTGCAGTATTCAGCCAATCCTGGGAAGAGCATGTTAACCACCTAGGTCATGTTTTGCAGGCTCTTGGACAGGCCAGTCTGACCATAAAGGCAAGTAAATGCCAAATTGGTCAGAGGAAGGTGGTCTATCTTGGGCATGAGGTAGGAGGTGGAGAAATAAGGCCTTTGCTCAGTAAGATTGAAGCTGTGCAAAATTGGACACCTACTACTCAACCCCAGGTGAGAGCCTTCCTAGGCCTCACTGGGTATTACAGGAATTTCATAGAGAACTATGGGACCATAGCTTCTCCACTGAATGTAATATCTTCTCCAAAATTCCCTAAGAAGGTCAAATGGAATGAGGAATGCAATCAGGCCTTTGAAAACCTGAAGAAAGCTCTTTGCCAAGCACCAGTATTGAGAGCTCCTGACTACCACCAAACGTTCATTGTGCAGACAGATGCTTCTAATGTAGATATAGGTGCAGTCCTTAGCCAACTGGATGAGAAAAGTAGGGAGCATCCCATTTGATTCATCAGCAGAAAGCTGAAGGATCCTGAGACAAGGTGGGAAACTATCGAAAGAGGATATTTTGTGTGGGCACTGAAGAAGTTTAGGCCATACTTGTATGGTTCTACTTTTGTCATTCAGACTGACCACCAACCCTTGAGATGGTTGATGCAAATGAAAGGGGAAAATCCAAAACTATTGAGATGGTCAATCTGCCTGCAAGGGTTTGATTTCACCATTGAGCACAGGTCAGGGTGTCACCACCAAAATGCTGATGGTCTCTCTAGGATGTATGTCATCGACTAGAGGCATGAGATTCATCCAGGAGTGGATTACATCCTCCTGTCCCTTAGTCTGGGGGGGGGAAGGGGCGAGTATTAGGGAGAATTCTTTGTAAGGCTAATTTCCCAAACCTAGTGAGTCACTCAGCAGCTTTGCTGGATTTTTGGGGTTTATTTTTTTTCTCCTGCTAAGAGTGAGACTCTTTTCCTCCCACCCTTAGACATGATTTGAGGTGTTCCTTTGACTTTGTATTTTTTTTATGGGCTATGGGGTCCTTTACCCCATAGGGCTTCATGTGTTTTTGGTATGTGGGTTACACAGCACCCTCCGTGCCGTAACCCAGGGGTGTCATAGCGACCCCCAAACATAGACTCCATACCCTGGGACTGACTACTGTCTCCCAGGGCATGTAAAGTCACCATTGGCTTTACTAGTCTCAAATTGTGAACAGAACCAGTACAAACCATCATATTGTGGACGTACTGGTCGGGGAAATTCGATTGCCCCGGGGTCTGTTGTTCGAGGGGGCACTGTCCAGTCCCCGCGACCGAGTTTTGGCTGGTGGCAGTGGATACTACTTTTTATATTCGATCGCGAATATATTCCTATGGGATTTTCCCATTGTTCGAGGCTACCACTTTTTAATATAGCCTCGAACATACCGCCGGTTTATTAAATTATTATTAATTCACCGGTTGGTAATTTTTGCCGAACCTTGGTTCCAAAATGGCGTTTGTGTTCGCTTCTGTGACTCCAACCCAAGTCGAGCCCTTTGTTCCACTTTTTGGCGGGCTTCTCCACAGAAGCCTCCAAAAGTGGTGCCACTCTGTCTGGGTACCACAGGGGGTGTGGGAGGGGGTTTAGGCACCCTGGACTGAGTTGCCTCGGCAACTCAAGTTGCACTCTTGTGTGATTGGCCCAAGTGTTGAGCCGCCCGGCTCACCACTTAGCATGTTTGGTTGACAGCTAGGCTGAAGGAATGGGGGTTTTCTGCATAAAAGCAGGCCTTTGGGGACTTGAACTTCAGAAGTCGCCACAGGACCTAAGAATCCGAGGAGGGAGAAGCCGAGCCGACCTGCAACGACGACACCACCGGTGGAGCCCTGCGGAACCGTCTCACCACTTTTCCCGACAACATAGGAGATCTCCAGTTTGCCTGTCTTTTCGCCTTCCTGGACCATCTCGTGGCCGCCTTGCCCGTGCCAAGCACCCCGGCAACTGGAATACCACAGATCACCACTACCGCGAAGAACAGGGTGGTACCTTGTAACCGGGAAACTCTGCGGCTGGTTTCTTCCCTGACAGCGCATCGACCTTCAGCTTTCCTCCACGTCGAGACCTCCTCTTCCTCTGGACGAAACACCGACTTGCGCCCGCCGCCAGGAACAACTGCGCGCGCTGGAGCGTTCTTCCCACTTTCAGGTACTGTGTCCCGCCTGGCTTGCCTTGCGACAGATCGTTCGGGGTGACAGTAAATCCTCGACTTTCTAACCTGGGCTCGCCTGGGGCCTGTTAACTAAGTTTTTCTGACTTAATCTCAATCTTTTGTGAACTTTCTACAAAGACTCTTTGGGCATAACCCCACTGTGTGATCCTGGACACATTTCGCTTGCTCTCTCTAAGAGTGGGCCTGGCATTTGAACTTCCTTGCTCCCCAGTAGTCTTTACCTAACCTGCCTCACTGTGGTTCTTTGAAAAGTATTGAAAATTGTGTGCTTTCATAACTCTGCCTTTTTCCCTCCCTTTTCAATAACTTATTAGAGTGCCATCTTATGTCAAGCGCTCACCTCTGTCTGAAAATAAGTGGTGTTTCTCATTAAGACTTGTCTAATAAGTAATAAGGGTTGTATATATATAATAGTGACTGTGTGTTGAATTTATTTACCTCTCTTTGTGCTAGTGTAATTTACAAGTGTGTCTTTAAATAAATAATTATATACTTTTACACCAAAGCTCTGGTCAGTGTTTGCTTGTGCTACTGTGTCTCTGTACCTATTGTGTATACTCTATATACTGCCTAACTCATCTTGAGAGAAGTCTAGCTGCTTAGCCACAGCTACCAGGTAAATCTGGGTGGTACAGACTGCTACCAATTGGGTTTACTGCCAACCACCTGTAGTCCTAAATCTTTTGCAGTGGTCCCTAAGGGAACTGCACAGGTTTCTGCCTAACAATGCTCACACCCCTTGTGTATTTCCTGGCCCCCAAAAAATCTAAACATTAACATGGGGCCGCCTATCAACTTTTATGCGAGCAGACGATGCCGGAGCTTGGCCGTAGCCCTAGTCAAATTTCGAATGAGTGTGACTCGACACCGCCTCTAACATTGCACTCACCACCTTTCTCAAATCAGCGTATGTTGGTTGGTACGGGGAAGGTGTCCCCATAGACCCTTCTTCTTGTTCTTCCGCAGGAGGAGCGGAAGGTGAGGTGTCCCCCTGTGGCTTGGTGACTACCTGATTTTTAACCTGTTTATAGCGCTTTTTGGCTGCAAGTCCTCTTTTTTTGTATAATTCATACATTACTCGGGTTTCAATGCCATCAATCTCTTCGTGTGGCACACCATCTTTTAACAAAGCCAGAAACATGTCCTTTCGGGACACTTGGGAGTCTCTGCTATCTTGCCGCCTGCCTTGGGTTCTTCTCTCACTACGCCCCCCTCTCTCCCGTGGCTAGTCATCACTCTTGTCCCACTCCCCTAAATCTGCAAGTTGCCGAATGGCATCCACTACCTCATCAGTGGGTTTGCCCGTCATACCTACGAGCAAAGTCATAATGACACTTTTGTATTCAGGTGGCGCAGTTCTAATCACCATGTTTCGAGTTGAAACTGAGAGCGGTACGGCTCCCATGTGTCCTGGAGCATCTACGTGAATTGCCTCTTTCATAGCATGCTCTCTGACTTTTTGAATTGCCTCTCTCAAAGTATACCACTTTGTTCCTTCACTAGGCTAATCTCTGGTAATGGGGTATTTACGATTACATGCTTGGGCTATTAGGTGCAACAAAGACACCTGTGCATCGTGACCATTGTCATCAGGGGGCGGTCCTGCCCTTAAGACCTCCTGTACATTGGTGTCAGTTGACAGGGGTAGAAAATGCGGTGAATCTGTGGAATCTACCAACAACCCTGCAGCACCCCCATCTAGCAATCTCACCATCCATGTCAATAAAGATTCCCCTGATTTTTGCCTCAAACGGGTAATAATTTCCCCAACCTCCTGCTGGGTGTAATCCTCCAGAGTGGTTAAATCCACCATTCCGCCTGCAGGATTCTGCGGGTGGGGTCCAACTCGCCGTCTTCTAACGGGCTTAGCCGCCACTGTTTTCTGCTTCATTTCCATTTTGGGGTCGGACTCATTTGAGGAACTACTCTTTAGACTGGTTGAGTCAAAAATATCACCATCCCACTTATCCGGATCCCAGTCCACACCGGCGGTAGCGATTACAGCTGCCACCTTTCTTTTGTTGACCCCTCCCCTTCTTTTCCTATACTTTTACCGGGCTACTCTGACTGGTGCCCTCTCGGCCACAGCCTGATATGTGTCAGCCTTATCTTTAAAAAGTTTCATTTGAATCTGCTGCATTAACGCAGTCTGCCTTTCTGCAGCCAGCTCTCTTTCTAATCGCAAAACCTAATTTTTCATTTCCACCTTCATTTGATGTATTTTCCTATAAGCATGCAAAAGAACCCAACCTCGCCTACCTAATGCAGTGCATTCTCTGCCACGTTCCACTGGAACCTGTTGCAAGCATACCATTACATCAGACGGATCAGCATCTCCCAATCCCTGATCCCATGTTTCACTTAGCCCTGCACCACATGCCCACGCCTGGGCCAATTTATCATATGGACTCTTAGTCCAGCCTGGAATGATCACATCAGAACATCCACCGCCAGCGGTAACGCTCTTTTTCCTGAACAAACTGCTCATTATCGCAAACAAAACAAAACCTCTTTATATCTATATATTTTTTCCTTTCCACACTGCAATCACTCCCACAAACACGCACACACCGGCAAAGGAAAAAAAAACAGCTTAACACAGTTCAGCACTCACTGCCAAATTACTTTCGCTTGCAAGGTAACCGAATCCTATCTACGTTCAAACAGATTCTTGAATTTTTGGAACAATTCATCACAAATATCCTGTTTGTGACGCCAAAAATGTATTGCTCTTCCAGAGTGTACGGAAAATCATGAATCACCAATGCAATTACGGAGCCAATACTTTGAACACAGTAAGACGCAATAACTTGCAACCACACACTCTTAGAAAATAATGAGCACTTATACGGCTATTTATTCAAAGCTTAGAAGCAACTAGTGATAACATAGAAATAAATCGCAGAAAAAACATAGAAATAAATCACAGAAGAAGCAAAGAATTCAGAAGGAAATACATTACTGTGAGCGTAACTGGATTCCTCATCTCACCAGAAGCGGCTGGAAGACCCCGATAACAGCCAGGCCGAGAGCACAACAACCCACAGGAATGCCGGACGAAAGCATCCCCCTCCGGCTGAAGTCTCACCTGACCACCCCGGGGTTCCGCATATATGCACACTCCAAAAAGGGGTGGCGATATCTCGAACCTTCTGGCAACACACTTGCGCATTGATGAGCAGCCGTTGGTTGCCAGCTGGGTCAACCGACAGTACCCTCAAGGAGCAGAGTGCCTCCCTCCTCTAAAAACAAGCACCACAAAAAACAGTCCCATAGCTCATAACAAGACATAACAAAGTTAGCTTTCGCAGCAGAAATGTCCTTGACTGCATACCAGGTTTGGAAAGCATGTTTTCTTCAGCACCGTGAATCTAACTCTCAGCAAAATGCGTGCAGCTTTTCACTGCGGCATGAAGTAATTATCCATCATGGCTCCGAGCGCTCCCAGAATGCACTGCGCACCAGCGCCATTTTAGTTCAAGCATAACACCAGTCTGTGAAGGGAGTGGCAGATAACTACACAGATGATCCAGGACTTGCTCAGGAGAGCGCGCCCTGATCAACCAATCGTCCAGGTAGGGGTAGACGTGAATCCCCCCTTTCCTGAGATACACTGCCACGACCACCATGAGCTTGGTGAAGACCCTCGGGGCGGAGGTCAATCCGAACGGCAGGACCCGAAACTGAAAGTGTGAGTCGCCAACCGCGAACCTCAGGAACTTCTTGTGCTTGGGATAGATTGGCACATGAAAATAAGCATCCTTGAGGTCTAGAGACAGCAACCAGTCCTGAAGTTGAAGGGCCTGGAGGACTTGAGAAAGAGTAACCATCTTGAACTTGGCCTTCCGAAGGAGCTTGATCAAACCGCGCAAGTCCATGATGGGTCTCAATCCCCCGTCTTTCTTTGAAATAAAAAAATAAGGGGAATACCATCCCTTGTTCCTCTCCGCTACAGGCACCAGTTCTATGGCGCCTTTCTCCAGCAGGGATTGAATTTCCTGCGCAAGGAGCGGATCCAGACTCTTCAAAGAGAGGTTGCCTGGTGGATTGTCGTGAGGCCTCTGCCGGAAAGGAAGACAGTAGTCATGGGCTATGATCTCCAGAACCCACACATCTGAAGTAATGGGCTGCCATTCTACCAGATGCTGCGCCAGGCTTCCCCCAACCGGCGAACCATGGGACATGGCCCCTGACTGAGCAGAAGTGGCTGCGGCATTGCCTGAGGGCAAAGAGGCAACTGCCCGAGCGGCCTTGGCACCTCAAGTACCTTGTTTTCCACCTCTGGCACTCCTACGGTGGCACCTTTGACTAGCAGCTCCTCTCGCTTTACTAAAGGATGAATAATAACGAAAGGAACCTCCCCTCCATTGCTGTCCCCTAGGACGAAAAGGCGGAGGTTGGCGAACTGCAGTGCTCAACGACTTTGCTGCAGCTTTTGAGGTCTGCCACCTCTCAAGGCTCTCGTCAGCCTTGCTGCCAAAAAGATGTACACCATCAAAGGGCATGTTGAGGAGCCGGGCTTGCACATCAGGAGCAAACCCCGACTTCCGCAACCACGCAAACCTGCGTATTACGGTGCTCGCCGCCATGGATTGGCTGACGCAATCTGCCATGTCCAGACCCGACTGAAAGGCCTCACACATGGCATCCTAGCCATCCTGTATCATAGCAAGAAAACCATCCCATTCGTCCCCTTCGGGAATATGTTCAGCCG
Source organism: Ambystoma mexicanum (assembly GCF_040938575.1). NCBI lineage: Eukaryota > Metazoa > Chordata > Amphibia > Caudata > Ambystomatidae > Ambystoma > Ambystoma mexicanum. The sequence goes on along the minus strand of NC_090929.1, from coordinate 1,264,995,460 downwards.
CTAAGGAAACACAGTTCCACAGAGTGTGCGTGAAACGTGACAAGGCACATACGGAGTTGGCTGCCTAAAGAGCCATACCCCCTGAAGAAAACACTTTCTTCGCCCAACCATCAAAACGCTTGTCGTCCCTATCAGGAGGGATGGTAGGATACGACACCTGCTTTGCTCGGGCCGTAGCCGCCTGCACCATCAAACTCTCCAGAGTGGGGTGCGTGGTCAAGTAACAGGGGTCGCTACTGGCTGGGCGGTATTTTCGCGGCAAAGACTTGCCCATTGCCGGGAGATTCTCTGGAGCAGTCCAAACCGCCGCCACCCTCCTTTGTAGAGCCATATGGAACGGGAGTACCGGGTCAGTTGGTGGACCAGGGTCGAGGATATCCGTCAGGTCATCCTGCAGAAAATCACCTGGTGGAGCAGACCACCCCATGTACTCGGTGACCTCGACATAAGGCGCCGCATGGGTGCCAGGCTGTCAGACAAAGGACCGACCTCCCCAACCTCCTCCTCACCAATACTTTCAGAAAAGTCGTCCTTGGAACTGGCGGGGGTCTTCCTGCACAACTGCCGGTCTTCTGAGGACTGTCCCTTTCTTGACTTCCTCTTCTTGTCGTGTAAATAGGGCCTAGCTCCCTCAGAGGCCACCTTGACAGGAAGTGTAAACCTATCAAAGGTGAACCCCGAGGAGCTAGACCCCCAAAGTACCAGGGAAAAAGCCTCTCGGGCACCAAAAAACCCTGGGTGAATTGTAAAGATGAATAAATGGCTGACTTCACAAGCCTTGTCCTTTAGTCTTGAGGCAATTCCGGAAAACAGATAAATGCAAGCAGAGGTCCAAAAGATCAACAGGATACAGGGAATGGCCCAAAGAGCAAAACTAAGCGTGGCTGTAATGACAGGAACGGGGTAGATCTTGAGACAAGGGAGAGAAAGACAGAAACTGAAGATAGGGTGAAAAACCCGGAAATAGTGTCACGGAAGAAAGGTAAGAAATGGATGTTAGAGGAGAAAGGAAACACCCCAAATCCAACAAGAAACGACGGAAACACCTACCGTGAGATGAGACCAAGAGGAAGAAAATAGTAGTTACCGGAGACGCTTACCAAGCGGAACCGGAAACTAAACAGGAGCGTTAGAGCAAGGCTCCCGGACGATAATAGAAGGAGGATGAAAAAAGAAATGAAACTAAGAATTAAAGGAAGAGGAGTACGCGGAGAGCGTCTAGGAATAGAAACTAGGTAAGGTGAAGCAAGTGAACGGCAAGGGTGGTTCGGAGCGGGATCCAGACCCACCGGCAGCAGAACACAGCGTTGACGGCGTACAAAAACATGGACAGATACAACGCGCCGAAGAGGGGGCGTGGTCTCGTCTTATAGTTGCGGCCGCCATCTTGGGTGAGGACTAGACCGGGGGCCATAACCTCCAGGTCCTCCACAAGCTCCACGGGCGAAGTCTGACAGTATAACCCTTCCCCCTAGGGGCCCTCCTGGTTTCCCTGGGTGGAGGAGATGGAACTTTCTCAGCAGCCGTGGGGCATGGGTGGCTCTTCGGTTCCCATGTTCTTTCTTCTGTAGAAAAGCCCTTCCAATGAACCAAGTATTGCACTCTCCCCTTGCGATACCGAGAGTCCACTAAATAGGCCACCTCGTATTCTTCTGGGGTCTGTGTCTTGGGAGGCTTGAGGCTCAACGGCTTTCTTTGATACGGGTCTAGTATGTGTGCCTTCAATAAAGAGGCATGGAACACAGGATGTATCCGTTGTAAACTCTTGGGCAACTGGAGTTTGTAAGCTACTGGATTAACCTGAGAGAGGATGGGATAGGGTCCCAGGTAGCGAGGAGCAAACTTGCCAGTATGGACCCATCTTGGTAGATACTTGGTAGCCAACCATACCAGCTGACCTGGCTTCCAGTCTGGGTTGGTTCGTCTCCTTAAATCAGCCCACTTCTTATGTGATTGTCTGCTATCCTCCAGTGCCTTCTTTGCCGTCTTCTGGACTTCTGCAAGTTCAGTTAGTAGACTGTCAATCGTCAGGGTGCTAGTGGAAGGAACCCCGGTCCAAGGTAGGGGTTGAGGATCATAGCCATAGGTACAAAGGAAGGGGCTCATTTGAATGGAGGTATGATATGAGTTATTGTAGGCAAATTCGGCTTGAGGAAGGAATGAGGCCCATTCTTCTTGTTTGTTGCTACAGAAACATCTGAGATATTGCTCAAGTGTGGCATTAAGTCTTTCTGTCTGGCCATTACTTTGGGGATGATAGCCTGAAGATAGGGCTCTGTGTACCCCCAATTGTCGGCATAAGGTGGACCAGAATCTTGAGGTATATTGTGAACCTCTGTCCGAAATGATGGTTCTTGGGAGACCATGTAGCCGAACAATGTCCCGTAAGAACACGGCCGCTGCCTCTGGGGCCGAAGGAAGATGTGAAATGGGTGAGAAATGAGCCATCTTACTGAATGAGTCTACCGTGACCATTATCGTATTCATACCCCTAGATATGGGTAATTCAACTATGAAGTCAGTGGAGATATGCTCCCATGGTCGCCCTGGTAGTGGTGGTTGTTGAAGGAGTCCAATTGGTTTTCCAGTGACCTGCTTATTACACGCACACACTGGACAAGATGACACATAGCTGTTAACATCATGAAGGATAGAAGGCCACCAAAAACGTCTCTTGATCAACTCTTGAGTCTTCTTTACGCCTGGATGACCAGCCAACGGTGTAGCGTGGCACCATCTGAGTACTTGTTCTTGTAAGGACTTGGAAGGAATGTACAAGGCTTCTTTGTGATAGAAGAGTCCTTCACTGCCTTGTCTTACAGACTGAGGGAACTCCTTTTCCTGGTGATACTGTTGCAACAGTTGCTGTCCGAACGTCCCCACTAAGGCGACCATTCTTAGGCCAGGTAGTAGAAGGTCATGCCCTTGGTAGGTACCAATCTCCTCCCCTTGACTGCGTGACAAAGCATCAGCTACCTGGTTTTCCGTTCCTGGAATGTAGGTAATCCTGAAATCAAACTGAAGGAAAAAATATGCCCATCTAGCGTGACGGGCATTGGAACACTCCATCTGCTGAAGGACCTTCAGGTTTCGGTGATCAGTACGAATGAGGAAACTATGCTTGGCTCCTTGCAAAAGATGGCGCCACTCTAGGCATGCTAACTTGATGGCTAATAACTCCTTCTCTAGAACTGAATAATTTCTTTCACTGCTCGTGAGGGTTTTAGAGTAGTAGGCCACTGGATGTTCAATACCATCTTCTGTTTTCTGTAACAAGACCGCCCCTACTGCTCCTATCGAGGCATCTGTCTCCAATATAAACGGTTTGTCTTGATCTGGTTGAACCAAATGGGAGCAGTGGTAAACCGTTCCTTAAGAGTGTTGAAGGCTTGTCTTTGTTCTTGGGCAAATTCGAACTTGACCCCTCTTTTAAGGAGTTTGGTGATTGGTTGGATTAGATCAGAGAATTTGGGTATGAATCGTCTGTAGAAATTTGCCAAGCCCAAGAATCTTTGGATATCCTTAACACATCTTGGTTCCTTCCATTCCAGTATTGCTTGAGTCTTGCGATTGTCCATCTGTATACCTTCCTTCGAAAGGATAAAGCCTAAATAGGAAACGGTCTTGGCTTCGAAGATACACTTCTCTGGTTTAACCAGAAGTTGGTTGGTGTGTAGTCGATGTAGTACTTCCTTGACTTGATTCCTATGTTCTTCTAAGTTGCGGGAGAAAATCAAAATATCGTCCAGGTAAACTACTACCGACAAATAGAGGAGATCTGAAAATAACTTGTCCATGAATCTTTGAAAAATGGCAGGAGCATTGACTAATCCAAACGGCATTACCTTGTATTCAAATAGCCCAAGGGGTGTCCTAAATGCCGTCTTCCATTCGTCTCCTTGGCGGATCCTCATGAGATGGTACGCTCCTCGCAGATCTAGTTTGGTGAAGTAATGTGAACCCTGGACTGCTTCCAGGATGTCTCTAATCAAGGGCATCGGATATCTGTCTCGGATAGTCACCTGATTGAGACCTCGATAATCTATGCAGGGTCTTAATTCCAAAGTGTCTTTTTTAGGAATAAAGAACATTGATGCTCCACAAGGGGACTTGGAGTCTTGAATAAGCCCGTTCTGAAGGTGTGTGTCCAGGTATTCTCTCAAGGCGTTCTTTTCGGGTAAAGATAACGGATACATCCGACCGAACGGAACTTGTGCATCAGGGATCAATTCGATTGAATAATCTTCTGCTCGGTGTGGGGGTAACTGCCTTGGTACTACGTCTTGGAAGACTTCGGCATAACCTTGGTTTTGTAACGGAACAGAAGACACGGTTTTGATAGTCTCTTCCTCTTTCAATGGTCCAATAAGAGGAACTGTCATGCAGTGACGTTCGCAGTATGATGAGTCAAAGCTTACCTTGTTCAAGGCCCAATCAATGGAAGGATTGTGTCTCCTTAACCAGGGTATTCCAATTATCAAGGGAAAATGAGCTGCTCGGATAATGTCAAACACCACTTCCTCTTGGTGTTGTCCCAACTGCATTCGTATTGGAGTGGTTTCCTTGATAATTGGCCCGGAAGAAAGAGGAGTTCCGTCTACTCCTTCTACAGGTATGGTTCTTGGTTTGAGCCGTTCAGGAATGTGGTTGGCTCTGGCCCACTCCACATCAATGAAATTGCCAGCGGCACCACAATCTAACATGGCCAAAACTTCCAATGGAGTGGAGGCATCCAGCCACAGCAAGACCTTGAAAGCCATTAGACGGTTGTCTTCCTCTACTGGGGTTGTGTTGAAGCAAGGATAGCTGAGAGATCCCCCGAAACTTCCCTTGCGTAAGTTCGGGGGCTGGCGTTTTCCTTCCGGCGAGGCGGAACTTCAGGACAGTTCCTGAGTAGGTGTCTGGAGGAACCACAATACATGCATAGTCCTGCATCTCGGCGCCTCTTGCGCTCTTCAGGTGTCAAAGGGCCACGGGTGGTTCCAATCTGCATGGGTTCTTCTGCCGCTTGAGATTCCCTGGGAGGCGGAGAGGGGGTACTCGGTTGAAGAGATAAACGTGGTCTTCTTCTTTCCTGCAGACGAAACTCTATTTGTAGAGCAATAGTCATCAAATCCTGAAAGGTAGCTGGTCGAGCGATGCGAGCCAATTCGTCCTTGATATCCTCGTGTAGACCTCTCCTGAATATGGTGTGTTTGGCTGAATCAGGCCAGTCTGCCTTGGATGCCAGTCTCAAGAATCTGGAGATATAGGTCTGCACATCCGTTGTTCCTTGTCTAATATCAAGGATGGCTTCAAGAGATGTAAACAATATTTTAGGACGATCAAACCTTTCTTTAAATTGGGCCACAAAGAGGTCGTAGTCGCTCAAAGAAGGATCATTGTTTGTCACCAGAGGGGTTGCCCACGCCAATGCGTTTCCAATCAAATTGGCGATGATGAACCCCACTCGGGATCTGGCTGACTCGTAGGCGTGTGGTCTAAATGTAAAGTAGACCTGGCAGGCATCTAAAAAGTCCTTGAGTCCCCCTGGGTGACCATCATATTTGCCATACGACAAGGCCATAGGCGGTAGATCTCCACGATCCTCTCTCTGTAAGGCCACTTGTTGACGCAGTGTGGTGTTTTCCGTCTTGAGGGTTTGTAATTCTATCGTGAGATTTTGCATGGCTGCAAACAATTCCTGATATTGTTCCAAGGATGCCATGGTTATCGGTGGGCGTTGTATTCTGTCAGACAAAGGACCGACCTCCCCAACCTCCTCCTCACCAATACTTTCAGAAAAGTCGTCCTTGGAACTGGCGGGGGTCTTCTGAAGACTGTCCCTTCCTTGACTTCCTCTTCTTGTCGTGTAAATAGGGCCTTGCTCCCTCAGAGGCCACCTTGACAGGAAGTGTAACCTATCAAAGGTGAACCCCGAGGAGCTAGACCCCCAAAGTACCAGGGAAAAAGCCTCTCGGGCACCAAAAAACCCTGGGTGAATTGTAAAGATGAATAAATGGCTGACTTCACAAGCCTTGCCCTTTAGTCTTGAGGCAATTCCGGAAAACAGATAAATGCAAGCAGAGGTCCAAAAGATCAACAGGATACAGGGAATGGCCCAAAGAGCAAAACTAAGCGTGGGTGTAATGACAGGAACGGGGTAGATCTTGAGACAAGGGAGAGAAAGACAGAAACTGAAGATAGGGTGAAAAACCCGGAAATAGTGTCACGGAAGAAAGGTAAGAAATGGATGCTAGAGGAGAAAGGAAACACCCCAAATCCAACAGGAAACGACGGAAACACCTACCGTGAGATGAGACCAAGAGGAAGAAAATAGTAGTTACCGGAGACGCTTACCAAGCGGAACCGGAAACTAAACAGGAGCGTTAGAGCAAGGCTCCCGGACGATAATAGAAGGAGGATGAAAAAAGAAATGAAACTAAGAATTAAAGGAAGAGGAGTACGCGGAGAGCGTCTAGGAATAGAAACTAGGTAAGGTGAAGCAAGTGAACGGCAAGGGTGGTTCGGAGCGGGATCCAGACCCACCGGCAGCAGAACACAGCGTTGACGGCGTACACAAACATGGACAGATACAACGCGCCGAAGAGGGGGCGTGGTCTCGTCTTATAGTTGCGGCCGCCATCTTGGGTGAGGACTAGACCGGGGGCCATAACCTCCAAGTCCTCCACAAGCTCCACGGGCGAAGTCTGACACAGGCTCAGGCCTACAGAACTCCACCTCCGGAGAGGTGTCCAAACCACTGGCGTCGTTCAGTGACTGACGCAGGTCTTCAATCTGGCTCTGTCCCGAGATAATCTCGTCTGGTACCGTATCAGGAACCATCCCATCTTCAGAACCCTCATCCACCTCAGAAATATAATCCAGATGGTGGAAAGTGGGCAAAGAATGGGGGACAAAGACATGTTTGGCCTTGGCCAGAGCCTTTCTAGGGGGTTCTACCGTGCCACGGGGTACCTCCGACAAGACAGCCTCGAAAAGCGTTGAGGGCATCGAGTGAATCGGCGTCAACATCGAGCGCGGTGCTGACAGCATCGACGGCTTTGACACAGGCCTCGAGGGTGGAGCCTGGGTGCCGATGGCATCGACGACTTCCTCGGAGGCGAAGCCTCGAGAGAGTCCCTCGACGACCTCGGCACCACAGGCATCGACATCTTCTTCGAAGACTTCACAGGTGCACACGGTCTCGAGCGCGTCAAGGACCGGGAGCTGGAACGGGCATGACTAGAACGATTCCCCTTGTCCGAGCGGGACCTTTTCCGCGAATCGTTCCGACCACCCAAGCCCGAAGACGTACGAGCGGTGTCTCGAATACGGTCACACCTGACCCCACTCGGAGGCGCGGACGGACCAGTGCCCTGCGATTCAAGAATCGCCAACATTTTCTTACTGAAGGAAGCCTATTCCTCCGGAGTCGCATTGCTTGGTGGGATAAGCAACCCGCCGACGGGCGGAGTCCTCGGACGGGGAAGGCAACCGATGACAGCGCTTCTGTGAGTGCCTCAAAGAGGCAGAGGAGTTGTGGGACCCACTCTGGGACCGAGACTCCCTAGACTTATGACGACAATGCGGAGAGTCGCCCCTCGAATCGTCTGTCGAAAGCCCAGTGGACCTCGACTTCCGGGGCTTGGACACCTTAGCGACCGACAGCTTCTTCTTATGCTCCTGCAAGGCCTTGGGCGTAAGCGACTGGCAGTCGACACAATCATCCGTGTCGTGGGCCTCCCCGAGGCACCAGAGGCAGACATCATGCGAGTCAGTCACCGACATCTTGGACCCGCAGTCCCCACACTTCTTGAAGCCCGGACGCGGGGTGGAAGAAGAGGAAGACATCCCGATAAACTTCCCAAATGAACAGGTTCGAATGAACCGAAAGAACAGAAACTCCAAAGAGTCGAGGCGCGCCGAGATCTCCGAAGCGAACACGTTCGCGGAAAAAACAGAACTGAGGATACGGGCGTCGTGCGTCCTACTTATAACATTCGGTGACGTCAGCTGTCGGAGGAGGTCCTCGAAGACGGCATATCGACGTCATCGACGCAGGACGCAGACGCCGAAAGATTTTCAGAAGTAGCACAGCTGTGGTGATTACTGTCATAGATATGGAATACGTCGGAGGACCGAATCCCCATGAAATTTCTTTTTACTGACATTCACGTCCACCACATGCCAGGAAGACGCACATAGGCTCTCATTCCGAGTTTGGAGGTAAGTAACGTTCCTTACTGGCATGGCGTAAATAGCGTGTCCGGGCTGTCACCAGTCTGCTAATAGAGGACTATTACGGCTTCGCGGGCACGAGCTTTACGCAATGCCGATAAGGTATTTTGTGCCATGCCGTTGAAGGCACCCAAAATGCCCTTAGCGGCATCAAGCATAGCGCAGCTAACACTACCGACATAGTTCAAAGAGGCATTAGCGGTGACCGTAAACAGCGGTGACCGTTATTAGCGGTCACCGCTATTTACGTTCACCACTAATAAGCGGAACCAGAAGTAGCGTCATCGCACAGGAACGGAAAGGAGCACGGCGGCCATCTTTAGAAACACAATCCATTGCCATCCTCACCACACCCCTGGGACTCTGTTGATTTTTGCAAAACATCCACCTCCAACACCACTATGCCTAAGGCCCTGAAGAAGGGAGCTGCCTGCCTGCGGAAAGAACGGTTCAATGAGGATGAGCTGCAGATGCTGGTGGACACACTGCAGGAGCATGCTGCCATTATGTTCTCTAACAACATGAAGAGAGAGGCAGTGCTAAAGAAGAAAGATATCTGGGCACTTGTTGCCCAGAAGGTCGGTGCTGTGGGGAACACACCACGCACAATTAAAGACTGCTGCAAGCGCTGGCACGACCTGCGACTAAGGGTACGAAACATCCTCTCTGTGAACCGCAGCCAGGCCATGGAAACAGGAGGAGGTCCCAGTTCCGCGATCAAACTCACACCATGGGAGGACATCTGCACCAGCATGATAGGGATAGAAGGCACTGAAGGTGTTGGCGAGATGGAGTGTGGCGCCACAACATCGGGCGCTGGAGGTGAGTGTCCAAAGTAAACATTGCTATGCCAATTCTGATGAAAGTCAACCAATATGTCAGTTCAAAGAGTCAAGCCATGGTCGCCCACACACACACTTCCACCAAAGTAGGCTGATGCATTACAGACACATGCAGATGCCTGGTGCAAGGCATTATGGTACATGACACATACCACACAAAGTTGGAAATGCCATGAGTCACACAGCATGCACGGCCAGAATACTATGCATGTCAGATAGCACTACTCGTGGGCAACATGAGTGACGCCGACGTATGCCTGCATTAACCACCCATGTATCAAAGAACGTGCTCATCCAAACACAAATGCCTATTACCCCCAATTGTGTGGATGAGCAATTGTCCTAATGTATGTATGATGCCTATCAAAACATCACTCATGCCGTCCCTCTCTTTGAACCCCCACAGGCACTGACCATGACAGCAATAGGCAGGACGCAACCCCTGCACAGGCCACACCCCGGAAGAGGTCCCAGGATGACAGCAACCGGCCTTCAACCTCGAGGGGACAACCCAGGGGGCGCTGTGTACCAACATGCAAGCCACCCAAGGTACCCATTGCACCGGTGCCACCAAGGCCCGTGGAGGGCAAAGCACCACCACCACCTCCACCCATTGGTCAACCTGATGATACATGCGAGGCACCACAACCGGAGGAGTCGAGTTTGGCTGGGAGGTGGCAGCCACGGCACCCCTGACTGTGAAGGACACACAGGAGGGCATCTGGGTCCCCATGGAGGACGATGTTTCGAATGTGGTCCATACCCATACTCCACCGGCATCCCCCCCAATTATCGTCGCTCGATACAGAGCACGCCACCACCCCGGAGCAGTCTGGTCATGAGCAGACAGAGGGACACTTCAGTCCAATTTTCAGGGCTAGGGAGGCTGAGCAGGCTGGGCAGGACAGCCAGGGGCCGACTACCTCCACAGGTGCACCCGCAGGGCCGCAGCAGTCTGATCTGCTAACTGCCCTTGTGCGTGAGTTTGTCCAGGACAAAAGGCTGGCCAGAGAGGAATGGCATCAGGACTTAGCCGCACTAGGCAGGTCCATCACAGACAACACTGCCTCCATGGTGAGATCATTCTCTGGCAACACCAGCTGCCTCTGCGAGGAGGTCTCGGCCCTCTGGCAGGTGTTATGCCGCATAGCGGATGCCATGGAGGCAGGGCATCCCGCTACACAACCACAGCAGGCGGCCACACCGTCTTCCTCCAGTTCTACGCAAACAAGCCCGCTCCGCAGGTCGGCCCGTACCGAGCGCCGGCAAGACATGCCGCCCCCTGGACCAGGGAGTGCCGATTAATTGTCAGGGCAGCCTCATGTAGGCTTTGGGGACTCAATGGGGGTCATTCTGAGGTTGGAGGTAAGGGAAAAACGATGCTGGGAAAGGATTACCGGCATCGCTTACCGCTATGGGCTATTCTGACCAACCAGACAGCTATTTACGGCACCGTAAAGTACGATGCCGTAAATAGCGGTCTAGGGCGCGTGCCCAACACACCATAAACCGGGCTGATCCCAAGTAATGCGGACATGCTAATAAAGGTCTCCTGAAGCCCGAAAAGTACCTTACCGGCATGGAGTAAATACTGCATCTCCGAGAAGGTGTTAAGAACCCTGAGCAGTATTTTCAAGAGCACAGGTGGAGGCAGTGGAGTCTGGCACAACATAAAAGGGCACACCCACACACCACACCACCTCCCACACCAAGATGATACCAATAGTAGTAGCATTACTGGAGCTGGAGGCCCTGCATGCAAGGCAGCAAGAACAACAACAGCAACAACAACAACCACAGCCCCCACCGCAGAGGATACACAGGAGGAGAAGGAGGGTGAGACAGGCCCAGCATGCCCCACCAGTGCAGCCACTGTTACCACGCCGGCAGCCCCCAATCCCTCGCATCAGAGCCACCCCCTTCAACCTAACACCAGAGCAGATCCACACCCTGTACCGGCTTGACCGTGACACCATCACCACCATAGTGGACCTGATACATGATGACATAGTGAGCCTCATAGAAATACGCACCGCCATCCCCCCCTCTACTGAAGGTAGTGTCTGTGCTCCACTTCCTTGCCACAGGCACCTACCAGCATACAATGGGGCACATGCATGGCATATCACAACCCTTATTTTCACGGATACTGAACCAAGTGCTGGATGCCCTCCTCAAGCACACAAGGTACTACATATCCCTACCACGGACTCCCCAAGAGACATTTGACACAAAAGCTGCCTTCTATGCACTGGCAGGCATGCCAAATTGTATTGGTGCCCTCGACTGCACCCACGTGGAGTTGGTGTTCCCGCATACCATGGAGGTGGCGTATCGCAACCGCAAGCAATACCACTCCATCACGTGCAGATGGTATGCAACGCCAGCAAGATCATCACACATTGCTGTGCCCGATATCCAGGATAAACTCATGACTCTTTGGTCCAGCGGAACTCCACGCTACCACGCTATATGGAGCGACATGCTGAACGACGTGCCTGGCTGCTTGGTGAGTTGCCTGACTGGCTCATGGCAGTGCATCAGGGTTATGAGGTGGGTGCCTGCATACTCAACCTGGGTGGGAAGGGGGGGGTAGATGCATACTCCACCTGGGTGGAAAGGATGACGCCAGTGCACGATGAGCACCTCAACGAACACTGTGCCCCAGAGCCAGTGAAACGGCCCATGACTACCAAATCCCACAGTGATGAAGTAAGGCCGATATCTAACACTACATGACTAACAGGTGACCAGGCCACATCCCTCAACACATGCACCACTCATCGGCGGCCCTCACACACCGTAAGGGCATCCAGCACTATGCACCTTCACATGCACTATGTCGCTGCCTTCAGCATATCACCACACCGGAGAGTCATCCCTGGGAGTGCATTGAACTGAGCCCAACAGGGATACCGCAGCGTGGTACGAATATGCTACTGACAACAGCCAACACTCCCTACTACCAAATCTCACAGAACACAACATAGCAATGATTTCACTCCAACACTGCTGCATGCATATACGATGCACGTGCAACAAGATGTGAGTGCACACCATAACCCATCCTGAGGATGCTACCCACTCCATCATGCCATTGCACAGGACACATGGCGGGGTCAGAAATGGGGCCAATGCATCCAGGGACATGTGGGTATGGGCAGAAATTACCTGCTGCCATGTAAGACTAGTACAGTTGGCCGCCATGAATGTACGAACACTTACCTTCATTCCCCTCTCATGCAAGTGATGGTGGCTATCCCTTGAAGCCGTGGCTCATGACCCCTGTCCGAAACCCACAGAACAGGCACGAGGAGGACTACAATCGTTCCCATACCCGTACACGTGTGGTGATTGGGCAGACCCTTGGCCTGTTGAAGGCACGATTTCGTTGCCTTAGCCGGTCGGGTGGGGCACTTATCTACAGCCATGAGAAGGTGGCCAAGATCACCATGGCATGTGTAATGCTGCACAATAGGTGCATCCATCGGAACGTACCCCCGCCCCCTGACATGGAGCTGTTACCACCTGATGATGATGAGCAAGGGGAGGAGGAGGAAGAAGTTGCAGGACAGCATCACGGTGACGATGCACAGGAGGGACATGCCGTGCGGCAATCGTTGAGTGGACAATATTTCTGACACACAAGTCAGCAGAGGGTGTGAGGATGTCAGGACATCGGGCACTGGGTGTGGGGATACAAGTACACCATGCACTGTGTAACATTAAATGACACGGGGGAAGCAAGATGGCCGCCGTCCCCTGAAGCAGCACAATCCCCGCTCTCTGCCCAGGCGACAAATCAAAGGTGACCAAAAGCAGCTTAACATTTAAATAAAAGATCCACCGGTTCCTGTGAAGTGGATCGGAACCCGGGCGCAACACGCTCCCGAAGAAACAAACCTCAACGGACTCGTAGTGAGGTGCTGGCGCCTTTGCGAGATCAGCCCGCCCCGAAGCTACTACAGCGTCCCGAGAGCCGGACCCGTGGGCTGCGGTGCGTCGGAAGGCCGGAAGCCGGGGGACTCTGCCCCCACTCCCAGACCCCGCAGCACAGGTGCAGCACAAGCGCACCGGAGGCACCCTGGAGGCTCCGGAGACCACAACGGCTCCCCCCCGCATTCCAGATCGGCGGTCCCTGTGAACTGGAGCCGAGAAGAGCAGAGCGCCAGAGGCCCGGGGACACTGGCCCCATCCCCCGGACCCCGCAACATTGCCACACCGCAAGTGGCCCAGCGAGGGCCCCCGGAGACTGTCGCAGCCCCACCACGTGGTGGCCGGATCAGACGGACACCCCCCCATCACACCCTCCCTCCTCCCGGTGGCAACGGGGGTCATCGGAGGCGGTCCGGATCCTGCGGCGCGGCAAAGCGCGCCCGACCCCGAACTTTCCAAGGCGCTGCACGACCGCTACACGGCCCGAGGGGAAAGCTTCCTCTCCACCCCCACGGCGGTGTTGCATTGGGGAAGCTGCTGGGTGCTCACCCGGACCGCCGGAGGAGCCCAGGCCAACTTCCAACTTCGGGCAAGGTGGGCGGCCCCTCGTGCGACCCACCTGCACCAGAGAGCTTGACCCACGTGCCCACGGAACCACGGGCACAGGGACAGTGCCAAACCACAAATTTCAACATAAAGAACCTTGGCAGATCTCTGAACTACAGCGACCCCCAGCTATAATTCAACGGCCCCAACCTTGGGAAGCGCCTGACATCAGGGTGGGGCATACACCGTGCATCAGCACCATCCCAAAGTGAGGGAGAGCCCCAATAACAGACCCGGCCCCCCCGCAAGACACCGCAAACAGGTGCAGACCAACCACACCAGCCAACGAAGCCCCTGGGCTGTGCCAGGAACTCACCTTCCCCCAAACTCATGCCGCAAAACACGCTGCTGCTCAATAAACAACGAACCCTCCCGCAGGTAGGGGAAAACATTCGGGGGTCCACCCCAGGAGGACCTACAATTGACAGCTGCCCACGTGGGGCCCCCCCCACTGGCTTGGAGAGCTCCACCTCAGTACGCCTGCTTGCCCACGTGGGCCTTATCTCGCAGGAGCCGAACGCAAAAGCGGGTACTGGCCCCAGAACTCTCTCCATCACATCTAGGCTCTTCCTGGGGCAGCCCCCTCCCCCCAAGTAACAGATGCCAGGCGCTAAACAAAGGAACACCCCTGCAAGAGTCAGATCCACGTCGAAAACACAAAGTAGACAGCTGGAACTATACTGGGGGCAACCCCAGGATGCAAACCAACACGTGGACACAAAGGACCCAAGTACTGAACCCGGAACAGACGCAATAGCCAATAGCACAATGGCGCTCAGCAAGGTGGACCTGCAAGACTGTTTGAGAAACATGGAAAACAGAATGATGGAATCCCTCCAGAGCCAACTGGGCACGATCCGGGAGGAATTGAAATCCTCCCTCCAGGAGGTAAAGAAGGGCATGGTGGAACTGGGAGACAGGGTTGACACAGCGGAAAGAGGCCTCTCAGACACAACAGAAGAAGTAAATCAGAACAGCATCCTCCTAGAACAGATCGCCAGAGCCACACACAACCTAGAACTACAGGCGGAGGACCTTGAGAATCGCTCACGAAGGTCCAACATACGCGTCAAAGGCCTGCCCGAAACAACTGGAGACAAGGACCTCAGGGACACGTTCCAGCTATGCTTCAGCAGTATGCTCAATGACATCCCCCCAGAAAGCATAACTATGGACAGAATACATAGAGTGGGACCAAAGCGAAGTGACCCGGGAGCCAGGCCAAGAGACGTGATCATGGCAATGACTTCGTACCTAATCAAGGAGGACATTTTACGAGCAGCCCGCAAGCAACAGACGATCACCATCAATGGCAACCAGATCCGTCTCTTCCAGGACCTGGCCTTATACACCCTGCATGAAAGGAGACTGATGCAACCAGTCACGAGGGCACTGAAAGCCCAAAACATCATATACAGATGGGCATATCCCTTCGGACTACAATTTACATGCGGTGGTAAACCACAGCGGATCTCAACATGTGAAGAAGGGATAGTCCTCCTGCAACTAGAAGAAGATGTACCCCAGGAAAACACAGAAACACACAACCCGAGAAAGGGGGGAGGGCCCAGGAGATGGGAATGGGCCCACAACACCAGGTGACGCCAAAAATGAAAGAACCCACACTGGAGGACTCTACACTACGGAAAGATCTCAAGGGAACGGCCTCCGTACACTAACAACGGACAACGCACATAAAACACTACAGAAACCGGAACCGGAATAGAAGAGAAACCAACGACAGCAAAAGGAACACAATGAAAGGTAAAATCAGAGAAAAGACTGAGCAAGCCTGGGCGGAGGGAGAAGGGGGGACGGAACCTTGGAACCCTTAACAAGCCCGGAATCGCCCCAGCGAATGGGACGCTGGGGGAAACAGGGGACCCAACGCTCCGGGGGGAACCCGGAGAAGGCGCAAAGACTCCTCGGTCCCACCACCACAAGGGCGAAAACAAGTTCACAAGTTTATAAGTTCACAATGTTTTCTTTCTTTTGTTGGGTTAAGTTGAGTTGGGAAGGGCTGGAGACATGGTCCGCGACTACTCACCGCACACCATTCGCCTCTAGAAGAGGCCACACAGACGACGCACTATACCCTAAACAAGATCCATGCCTGAATTAATGATCATATCTCTGAATGTACAGGGCCTAAACTCACCAGTGAAACGACGGAGCATATTAACACGCCTATCAGAACTCCAAGCCGCAATAGTTTTCCTCCAAGAAACCCACCTGCTCGCACAAGACGAGAAACGGATGACCCACAAAACCTTCCCCAAACAATACTTTGCCTCCAGGGAAGGGGGGAAAATAACCAGGGGTGTCGCAATTTTACTAAATGCTGAACTCCCATTCAAGAAAAAGTCTGTATATAGGGATATAGAGGGTAGATTCCTCCTACTTAAGGGGACTCTGCATGAACAAACATATACCCTGATAGCACTATATGGCCCAAACGACAGACCAGACATCTTTTTCGGCGAAATCCTGCAGAACCTGGCCAGCCGATGCGAAGGGCAAATCATTATAGGGAGAGACTTTAACTGCATAATGGACCCCTCCCTTGATAAGACCCTCCCCCCCACCGTGGCAGATGACAGGAACAGACAAGCTCTAGGTAAACTGTTTAGAGACCTAGGGGTAATAGAGACGTGCAGATTCTTTCACAGCACAGAAAGAGAATTCACCCATTATTCACCCGTACACAGGGGCTATTCGAGGATAGACATGATCCTGACCTCATCCACCCTCATCCCACAAATTGAAGACGTGCAAATAGGTGTACAATACCTCACAGACCACGCCCCAGTTATCCTAAAGATGGCCCCGATAATAGAAACTCCCCGCCCCAACAGAACCTGGAAACTGAACGAGATCATTCTCAGAGATGTTGCCCTTAGAGCCCACATAGAAACAGCACTGGTCAATTTTTTTCGGGACAACGCCAACGGGGAAACAAACTGGGGGGTAATTTGGTATGCAGGGAAAGCAGTCATGAGGGGGGAATTCATATCACAAGCTACAGCGTACACACAGGAAAGAAAGCTTCTTAAACATAAACTGGAGCTAGAACTGAAGGATGCCGAGACACAACACAAGGCCAAACAAACACCCAAAACAGTAAGGAAACTCCGAAAAGTGAGAGCCCAACTAGAAACCCACATGGCAGACCACACTGCACAATCCATACTACGCACTAAACAGTCCTACTACGCACACGGAAGCAAAGCTAACAGATTCCTAGCAGCCAAAATCAACTAACAAAAAACCCGAAACTACATAGTCAGTCTTAAGAACCCCAAAGGAGAGACATGCACATCAGAAGAGGGAAAACGAAACATCATGGAAAAATTCCATCTAGACCTCCTCGAAAGAGAGGACCTATCCCCGCAGCTCCAACTAGACTATATGGCCAAAATAGCCCTCCCCCAGATAAAGGAAGAAGATAACCTACACCTCCAGGCTCCCATAACAGCCCAAGAAATAAGCGACGCCATAACACACCTCCCATTTAACAAGACCCCCGGGCCGGACGGATTTGGGAACGGGTAATACAAAACCTTTAGGAATCAGCTACTGGGGCCATTAACGAACCTCTTCAACTACAACAGAGAAACCGGGACGGTCACACAAGACATGGGCAAATCAACCACAGTCCTCATCCTGAAACCAGGGAAAGACCCCACAGACTGCACAAGCTACAGGCCAATAGCATTACTCAATTGCGACGCCAAGTTATATGCAAAAATCCTTGCAAACAGGTTAGCGAAGGTCCTACCCCAAATAATTCACGAAGACCAAGCGGGATTCATCATAGGGCGGCACACTCAGGACAACATCAGGCGGGCGGCAGATATTATAGAAATAGGGAACAAAACAAAACAGAAATTCTCCATAGCGGCTTTAGACGCACACAGGGCCTTCGACAGCCTAGACTGGGTTTACTTGGAGCTAATCCTGAAAAATATGGCTGCGACCCCACCTTCACAAGGATGGTCATGGCAAATTACAAACTCCCCATAACAACATTTATAATCAATGGCAGACCCACTACAAATATACAAATCCGTAGAGGTACGCGTCAAGGATGCCCACTATCCCCCCTCATATTCGCAATGGCAATGGAACCAGTGGCGCAAACCATAAGACAGGACCCTGATATAAAAGGGGTATTAACAGGAGGGGGAGAACACAGAGTAGCCCTATACGCGGATGATATCCTCCTGTTCCTAAGCAACACCGCTAAATCACTACCCAAAGCTCTGGGAAAACTCCAGGAATTCGCTAAAGTGTCAGGGTTCACTATTAACTACTCAAAATCAAAAGGTCTAAACATATCCGAAGAGGAAACAATAACCAAAAGGATGTCAGCCCAGTACCCACTGACCTGGGAGCCCAAGGCCTTAGACTACCTAGGTGTCCAACTAACACATGAATACAAGAATTTATACGGGGAAAACATAGTCCCACTGTGGAAACAACTAAACGAAGACCTCACGAGATGGGATGCCCAGGAACTCTCATGGTTCGCACGCATAACCGCACTCAAGATGACCCTCCTGCCCCGCCTCCTATATGTAATTAGCTCCCTTCCGATAGAGATCCCCCCCAAAATGTGCAGGAAACTACAAAAAGACCTGGTGACCTTCGTATGGAACGGGAAGAAGCCCAGAATACAGAAAAAAATCCTAACTAGACCACCCCTACTGGGAGGGCTGGGACTCCCCGACGTCGAAAGATACGCACTGGCATCCCGGATAGCCCCCATGCTGAAATGGATGGGAGGAAACCCACACAAGGGATGGGTGGGTATAGAACAGGGAGAAACCAATATCCCCATTGGGTCCTTACACGCCTTACGGACAGGGGCCAGAGGGGCAGAGGAACATCTACTGGAATCCACCCGCTCCTCACTAAAAGCTTGGGACACAGCACTCAGAAAACACAACATAGCCCCTGGACTTGGACCCTTCACACCGATGGCACACAATCAAGATTTCACCCCGGGTAAACGAGACAGTTTTTGGGCAAACTGGGGGCAAACACACCCGATCCACCTAAAAGGTGTCTCTACCACGAAGGATCCCCACTACAATTTGAGGAATGCAAACGGAGATTCGGTATAGGGGAAAGGGAAAGATTCAAGTACATACAAATCAGGTACTGGATCTCCCAAGGAGCGGTGAAAAAGGCGGCCACTAGGACCCCCACGGGACTCGAACTCACTCTACAAGAAGGCCAGACCCACAAAGCAATATCACGGATATATAAACTTCTAGACAGCGCTCGAATGGAGGACCAACTCTCTTATAGAGACAACTGGGAGAAAGACCTGGGGACCCCTGTCACGGAGGAGGAATGGGGTCAGATCTGGAAAAGAGCCCAGAAAGCATCCAAATGCACTACGATCAAAGAAACCTCATACAAACTATACACAAGATGGTACCTAACTCCTCACAGGCTAAACAAAATGAACCCGACGTACCCTCCTAATTGTTGGAGACAATGTGGCAACAGAGGGGACCTATACCATATGTGGTGGACTTGCCCCAAGGCTGAAATATATTGGAAAGAGATACTGGGGCACATAAGGGAAATCACCGGGAAACAACTTCCATACGACCCAAAGGTACTACTCTTGGGAACCGCAGTAGAAGGAATTTATGCAGAGACAGGCAACAACGCCACATTGATCACTCAGTTAATAAACGCGGCAAAAACAACCCTGGCCCAAGCATGGAAAAACGCAGAAGGCCCAGTGCCCGCATGCTGGTGGGTCAAGATATGGCATGTACTGGCAATGGAGAAGATAGGAGCCATAAAAGACAACAAATACCTGAAATTTAGAGCAGTGTGGGACCCATTCATAGACTATGTCACAGACAGGTAAGCTTACTTCCATAGACCTAATCTAATGAGATCGATTCTGAACTGAGGTTCCCTGGCAAGGCGGAAACTCCGAAAGGCCCACCGCAACCGCTACCATAGGCAGACAAGGCCCGTACAATAACAGTACGATTCAACGATGGATGAGCGCGGAACCAGCCCAGTTGAGGGGGGGGTGGGACGAAAGGGGAAATATGCTGAAGACCAAAAGAAGAGGGGGGTGGGGGAGTTATAAAGGTTAAAACTCATGGACATTTTACAGATCCGAAAATGGACCGGGGGAGGGGGATAAAGGGGGTTAAGTTTTACAATAACAACTAAGTATATTGCTCCTCACTCGCATGTTTGTATGTTTGAATCCATGAGAAAAATAAAGTTGGTAAAAAAAAAAAAAACATTAAATGACACATGCGCATTGATGAATGTCCACTCTGTTGTTTTTTTGATGATCAACCGGTGTATGTATTGAATTAGTAGGTTCAAACGTGAAAAACAAACCCTCCACCACCCTCCCCCCACAACTCCCAAACACACCCTCAGACCCCACCCCCTCCCCACACAACTCCCAAACACACCCTCACCCCATCCCCTCCCCCCACAACAACCCCACACTAGTCCCATAAGGACAACATAGGCCACACGTGTATGCCAGCATTGTCAATGTGCGCTCCCAGAGCCAGGGGGATCCATGTCATGGCGGCGCAATGTACGCTGTGAGCGATGGAGCGGGCTGGTCTGGGTGGAGGAGCTTTGAGAATGTGTGTCCTCCTGCTGGGGCTGTCGGCAGGAGGTGCAGCCTCCAGGGCGGCTGGAATCCGGCCAAGGACCTCGCAGAGCCGGTTCGTGCTGCTTGTGATGACCTCACCCAGTGCCCCGAGTTAATTACGCCACTCCTCCCTGGACTCCCGATTGTCTCGGATGAACTCATTAATAAGGCCTGTGAGCTGCTCAGAGCGCTCTGCATCCATGGCTAATGTGGCAGATGTGGTTGGCCCGCTGGGAATTGGGCTTGCATGTATTTCCGTTGCTTCAGTGAGGGAAGTGGATACAGGACTGGCATGTTCCAGTGTGGCTACTTGCCCTGGTGTGTAACTCTTACCGGAGTCTCTGTATGACACCTGGGGGTTGGTTTGGGCGTCAGGGGAGTGGACAATCACATCAGTGTCCTCCTCAGTTGCTCCACATACAGATGAACATCGAGGGGGCCAGTGGCTGGATTCTCCCCAGCCACACTGGTCTCCTCAGAGTGCGGCGTGGGGCATGTGTCCTGCGCCAGTGCAGGGTGGGGTAGGGCTGGGGTTTGTGCACCCTCCATGGGCCCTGCGGGAGCCTGTGGTGTGGCTTGCGGTGTCTTCCTGCTTGCAGGTAGACGGCGGGCCCTGACTTGGCCCCTGGAGGTACTGGGCCAGTTGCCTGCCTGGTTCTCGCTGTCATGCTTGCTGCCTGTGGGGGTGGAAGAGAGAGACGGCATGAGCGATGATTTTAGATTCAGCATTTGGACATACGTACAATATCACAATGGAATTCTAGTGGGTTGTCACCATTTGGGTGGTGAGCGGCACATTGATCTATGCTTGGATGGTGAATGCATGCATATGTCTGGGTCACTCATGTTGGCCGGGTACTGTGCTGGCTCACATGCACAATATTTACATCAATTGCCCTGTGTGCCTCACGGAATAGGCCTCTTTGTGTGGTATGTGCCATATGGGTTACAGCCTTGCACCTGGCATTTGCCTGGGTCTCACTTGTTTCGGCATTGTTTGAAGGGGGGGTGTGGCCAACCATGACGTGACACCTTGCCCAGCCCTTGGCAGTGACTTTCTTTACAAATGCGTTGTCAGTATTGACTTTGGACACTCACCTCCATCGACGGATGACGTTGCCCCTCACGCCATGTCGCCAATCCCTTCAATGGCTTCTGGGCCTATCATGGCCGCACACGTCTCCTCCCACGGCATCAATTTGATGGGGGAACCTGGCCCTCCTCCTGTCTCCAGGGCCTGGCTTCTGTTGGCCGAGAGGATGCTCCACACCCTCAGCCGTAGGTCGTCCCACCGTTTTCGGCAGTCCTTGGTGGTGCGGGGGGTGTTGCCCACGGCGCTCATCTTCTGTGCTACCATGGCCCAGATCTCCTTCTTTTTAACAATCTTCACCCTCTGCATGTCACCGCTAAAAACGGTGTCTGAATGCTCGTGGAGAGTGTCCACCATTATCTGGAGCTCATCCGGGCTAAAGCGCTCCTTCCTGAGGCGGGCAGCTCCCTTTTTTGGTGCTTTCGGCATGATGCTGGTATTGATGGTCGATGTCTGTATTCACTGGATGGCTCCGGGTCCTGTGCGGTGAGGGTGGCAATGGATTGTATTTTTAAAGATGGCCGCTGTGCTCCTTCCAGTTCCTGTGCGATGACGCTGTTTCCGGTTCCGCTATTTAACGGTGACCGTAAATACCGGTGACCGTTTATTACGGTCACCGCTATTTACGGTCACCGCTATTGCCGCTTTACTCTATGGCGGTAGTGTTATGTACGGTGCGCTTGATGCCGGTAAGGGCTTTCTGGGGGCCTTTTGCGGCATGGCGCTAGGTATATTACCGGCATGGTGCAAAGCTTGTGCCCGCAAAGTCGTAATAGGCCGCTTTTAGTGGTCTATTGCCAGCTCGGACACGCTATTTGCACCATGCCGGTAATAACCGGTACTTACCTCCTAACTTGGAATGAAGGCAAATGGGACTTGTGTGGGTGGATTCAGGGGGGAGGGCGGGAGGGTGTGTGGGGGAGTTGTGGGAGGAGGGGGAGGGCGGTGAGGGTGTGTGGGAGAGTTGTGGGGGGAGGGGAAGGGGGTGAGGGTGTGTGGGGGAGTTGTGGGAGGAGGGGGAGTGAGGGTGGTTTGGGGATTTTGCACTTACAATTACATTGTTATAGTTAATACACCCGATGTGTAGAAAACAAGAGCTGAGTGGACATTCCTCATTGCGCATTTGTCATTTATTCTTTTACAGTGCATAGTGTACATGTACCCCCACACCCAGTGCCCTCTGTCCAACCATCACGTCACCCTCTGCTGCATGTGTGTCAGAAATATTGTGCAATCACTGACTGGCGCACAGCACGTCCATCCTGTACATTCTGTGCATTGGCACCGCAATGATGTCCACCCACATCTTTTTCTTCCCCTTCATCATCACCAGGTGGTAGCAGTTGTATGTCAGGGGGCAGGGGCACGTTCCGGCAGATGCACATGTTCTGCAGCATGACACATGCCATGATGATCTTGGCCACCTTCTCATGCCTGTAGAGGAGTGCCCCACCCGACCGGCTGAGGCAGCGAAATCGTGCCTTCAACAGGCAAAAGGTCTGCTTGATGACCACACGGGTATGGGTATGGGAACGATTGTAGTCCTCCTCGTGCCTGTTCTGTGGGTTTCGGCCAAGGGTGAGGAGCCACGGCTTCAAGGGATAGCCACTATCACCTACATGAGAGGCAATAAAAGGTAAATGTTAGTCAATCCATGATGCACAGCTGCACTAGTCACACATGCCTTCAGTTTATTGTTGCCCACATGCACATGTTCATGGATGTATCTACGCCATCTCCAGCCCCTCAATGTGTCCTGTGGAATGGACTAATGGTGTGGGTTGCAGCTTCAAGAAGGTACATGGTGTGCACTGACGTCTTGTTGCACATGCATCGTATACACATGCAGCTGTGTTAGTGACAGAATTGTGATGTGTTGTGTTCTGTGAGATTTACTTAGAGGGTGCGTTGGCAGTAGTCTGTACAATATTGAGCAATCAGCACTGATCATTCCCATGGTGACATGCAGCACTCCTGTGGGTGTGCCGGTCCTGTGCCAGACAGTGGATACCTTAGTTGGTTCAGTTTGATGCACTCACATGGATGATTGTCCTGTGTGTTGATATACTCGAGATAGCAGCATAGTGCTTATGCACTGCATGCTGCAGGAAGGCGTTACGGAGGGTGAGGGCTGCAGATGAGTGGTGTATGTGTTGTGGGATGTGGGGTGGTTTCCTGTTAGTCATGTAGTGATAGGTGTCAACCTTAGTTCATTCCTATGGGATTTGGATGTCATGTACCGTTTGTGATGCTTTGGGGCACAGTGTTCGAGGATGTGCACATCGTACAGTCACCACACCAATGACACCAGGGTGGTGTGTGCATCTCTCCCCCCATTTCAATGCCATGTGCTGGTCATGAAATTTACCAAGCAGCCAGGCACGTCGTCCAGCATATCGCTCCATGAAGCGTGGTAGCGTGGAGTTCCGCAGGACCATAGAGTCATGAGTTGATCCGGGATATCGGGCACAACAATGTGTGATGATCTTGCTGGCGTCGCATACCATCTGTACATTAATGGAGTGGTATTGCTTGCAGTTGCGGTACACCACCTCCATGGAATGCGGGACTACCAACTCCACGTGGGCACCTACACAATTTGGCATGCCTGCCAGTGCATAGAAGGCGACTTTTGTATCAAATATCTCCTGGGGAGTCCGTGGTAGGAATATGTAGTCCCTTGTGTGCTTGAGGAGGGCATCCAGCACTTGGTTCAGAATGCGAGAAAATAAGGGTTGTGATATGCCATGCATGTGCCCCACTGTGTGCTGGTAGGTGCCTGTGGCAAGGAAGTGGAGCACAGACACTAGCTTCAGTAGAGGGGGGATGGTGGTGCGTATTTCAATGAGGCTTACTATGTCGTTGTGTATCAGGTCCACTATGGTGGTGATGGTGTCCCGGTCCAGACGGTACAGGGTGTGGATCTGCTCAGGGGTTAGGTTGAAAGGACTGGCTCTGATGCGAGGGATTGGGGGCTGCCGGTGTGGTAACGGTGGCTGCACTGGTGGGGTATGCTGGGCCTGTCTCACCCTCCTTCTCCTCATGCGTCTCGTCTCCTCTGTGGTGCCGGCTGTTGTTGTTGTTGTTGATGTTGTGGCAATGCAAGCATGTCCTCCAGCTCCAGTAATGCTACTACTATTGGAATCATCTTGGTGTGGGAGGGGGTGTGGTGTGTGGGTGTGCCCCTTTTGTACTGGCCCAGACTCCATTGCCTCCACCTGTGCTGATTGTGTGCACCTGTGGCAGTTGGGAACACTGTTCAAGGCATTTTACGGTAGGTCGGCGATGCCGTTATTTACGGCATGCCGGTAAGCACTTTTTCCGCCTTCATGAGGCCGTTATTTGCATGTCCGCTTCGCTTGTGATCTACTCCAGTTTACGGCATGCCGCTATTGCCGGCATGGTGGGTCACGTGCCCGCGCCCAGACTGCTATTAACGGCACCGTACTTTACGATGATGCTAATAGCGGTCAGGCTGGTCAGAATGGCCCTTAGCGGTAATCGATGCCAGTATTCCTTTACCGGCATTGTTGTTCCCTTAGCACCAACCTCGGAATGACCCCCACAGTCTTATTTTGCTTGCCCAAAAATTACATTAAACGGTCATAATCTCACATTACTGCTTATTCAGATTATTGAAATAAATGTCTTCATGTACAAAGTTCTTCAAAGTCTATGGATGGCATTTGTCACTGTATGGGCTGTCCTTCAAATCTCCACAGCCAACCTGCCCCCTCTGTGTCAGTCTTAACAACATGGTTACCATGGAGCCCGTTGATCCTAGGCATTTAAAGCTGAGGAGAGGTGTCAAAGGAATTCACACTTCTTTATGACAAGGCTACTTCCCCTTGGTCCATTGTCCCTTTCTGTAGAAATGCCGGCATGTCTGATGAGGTTGCGAATTTCCACACTTTAGTCCTTTCATATTTTGTGGAGGGGATTCCTTTCCCAGGGGGGCTGGTACCTTTGAAGTGCCTGGCTAGGCCAAATTTATTCTGCTGGTTTAATACATTTTTTTCTTCCACTGTGCCAGTTGAGGTACATCCAAGCTCCCACGGCAGATAGGCATCCCTGCAGGCGCTACAACCTCTCAGCTTGATCGAGATCAAGCCGGATCAGAATCTGAGTGTCGTCGGCGTACAAGTAACACCTAACACCAAAGGAGCGGATGAGACACACAAGAGCCCAAATATAGATGTTGAATAGAATCAGAGACAAAGACGACCCCTGCGGAACTCCACAGCTCAGATGACAGGGGGCCGATAGAAAAGGTGGCATGGAGAGCTTCTGGGTCCAATTCGCTAGGAAAGACGAGAACCAGGCTAGTACCTGGCCAGATATGCCTATCTGGGCCAGCCGATAAAACAGGATGGGGTGGTCGACAGTGTTGAATGCTGCTGACAGATCTAACAGAATCAGGGCACCCACCGCACCTGAGTCCACCAGCCTGGTCATGTCATCCTGAACGGAGACCAGAACACTCTCCTTGCCTCTGCCTGGTCTGAAGCCAGACTGTGCCGGGTCAAGGAGGTGGGAGTATTTAAGAAATGAAGAAAGAAGGGGTGATACCAGAGATTGAAGGAGTTTTGTAACAAAGAAGGGAAATCGGACGAAAGTTAGCCAATACAGTGGGGTCAAGTGATGGCTTCTTCAGAAGAGGGACAACTCTGGTCGCTTTTAGTTCAGGTGGAACTAGCACCAACTGACATGATTTGTTAACTGCCATGGTCAGCAGTGTCAAGAGATCGGGAGCAATTTTCTTCATAATGTCCACTGGAATGGCATCGGAACGAGAACATGATTTAATCTTTTGGATCGCCATTAAAACTGTGTCTAATGAAAACATAGGAAAAGAGGATCATTCTTTAATGCCCGCTAGCGGGGTGGGGGGTACATGATTGACTGTATCATTCGAAAGAGTGGTAGTCGAGATCTAGATATTCTGCCTGATGGCACCATTTTTAGTTATAAAAGATTGGGATAGGCTATTACATAGTTCTTGCGTAGTAATAACTTTGGAAGTAAGTGTGACAGAAGAATAGGGTGATTTGACAATGGAAAAGAGGGCTTTAGGTTGACATACAGACTCACTGATGATTTTCTGGGGTAATGAGTTTTTGCATCTTTGATATCAGCATAATAGGTGTTAAGACACGCTTTGTAGGCTTCTTTGAGAGAGGGGTCATATGTTTGACGCTACTTCTGTTCAGCCTGTCTGACTTTCAACTTATCGGCTTTAAGTTGATTGGAAAACCACAGTTCTGAGGCTAGTCTGCACGGTTGAATGAGTATAGGAGGGGCTATCATGTCTGCAGCCTTGCTGAGAGACTGAGATAACTCTGAAAGGGAGGTGAGTGGAGCAGTACAATTAGTGGTTACAAGTGAAGTAAGGCCTTGAAGATCGGCATTATGACAAGAGCGTAGCCAGACTTTCGATGGTAGGGGCTTGACAAGAGATCCACACTCTTTGAATAGACAGGTGATAAAAAAATGATCTGACCATTGGACTGGTTCAATCGATGGGAGAGTGAATAGAGATTCGCTAGCAAAGATCAAGTCTAGTGTATTACCCAGTTTATGTGTAGAGCCTTGTACCAATTGATGTAGTTCAAGGTCTAATAGACTGTCAAAAAAAGGAGTTGAGGGCCGATGACCTTGGGTGTTAAATTTTAAGTTAAGGTTCCAAGTATAACCAAATGGGTATAGCGCATTTGTAGATCGGCTATGAGATCTAATAAAGGTTCTCCCGCATTCCCTACAGGGCCAGGGGGGCTATGTATGGGGAGAAAGTGGTATGAATAGTTAGGATGCACTTAAACAGAAGCACTTCCATATTTAGACGATGTGGGCAGCTTAGCTGAATGATGTTAAGTTCTGGTAAATAGATGACTGCAATTCAACCTCCACGCTAAGGTGGTGGGCGGTCAACATGGATCAGGCGCTAATCGGGTGGAATAGCCTGAATCAGAGCAAGGGCAGAGCTGGGTAAGACCCAGGTCTCTGTCAAACAGAGCAGCATCGGGCGGCGGTCAGTCAGCAGATGGTAGATGTTATCTTTATGTGCTGGCAGTGAGCACGTATTCAGTAAGAGCAGGGAGAGAGGAGGGAGGGTAGCTTCATCAGATGATAATTGTCTGGGTGTAGCAGGTTTAATCGTAGGGGCAGTTTCATTCCATCCCTTCTAACCCTGAGGAAATTTAGTGTTTGTGGGGGCGAGTGACACCAGCTGAGATTTACTGTAATGACCGCACCGAGCTATGTCATCCCGTCCTCAGCACGGGCTGGGATGGTGGCCTCCTCTCCAGTTTGAACTTCAACCGCATACAGCAGCAATTGAGCTGACAGAAATGCCTTTTCAGAATCATCAAAGCCCATATGGTTGCCTCCCAGTCGGGACCAGTACTTGTAATTTCGAAGGTCCAAATTAATTGCAAACCGATTGAGAATGCCACTGCCTAAATAGAATGCAGCAGGGACATCTTACACGACTCAACAATTATGCTTTATGCTTTTATCACCTGTGGACATTTTTAGCATACACCTCCTATGCAGGAGATGTTTGGAATTGGGAGTTTCCAGGCCCATTTCCCATTTATTAATCAATTTAAATGTGGGAATGGCTGGATCTTTTGGGAGTTTCATGAACAACGCTACGCTGGTGAAGCTTTTTCCATTATTCAGGCACACTCTGGCGAGAACAGGCTCCCTCCCCTCATTTAACTGAATAGGGAGGAACAGCTGTTCTCTCACTTTCTGAATATCAGCCAGGCTGTTAGCTGTTTTTTCATCACTTTTGACTACAGGATTTGGATTTTCAGATTGGGTATTGGTATAAAATGTTAAGGTATTTCCTTCCAGTGTGGAATGCCACTTAAAACTGGAAGGAAGGTTGATTTTCAAGAATGGAGAGGAGTTCCCATCACCACTTTGTTGTCCTACAGCAATTACTGTAATGTCAGGTATTTGAATATTTTGGAAACGAAAATCAATTTGATCAGATTTTTGTTCAACCATGTGGCATGTCCATTTAAACTGACATAGTTGATGCTTTGTTCTAATTTTATTGGCCGGTGAGTCTGAGTCCAGAGGACCTTATTCACACAGTCTGTTAGAGGTGACAACCTCCGAAGGAGGTCCTTTCCTAATAGACATGGGGCCTCATCACACGGTTGGCGCTCCGGTAAGAACGGCGCCGGTAAGGCAATACCGGCATCCATTACCGGGCCGGTGTATCATGACCCTAGATGCCATTGCTACCGGCATCGTCAAGGACCCGCTGTGGCCGTGCACCACCGTACCGGCATGCGGGCACGCGCGCAGATGGGGAGGCCTTAATACCGGCATGCCGCAAAGAAGGGGACACCACGAGTCACACGTACAAGTACATACCGGCATCGAGATGCCGGTAAGAAGGGCCACCATGATGCCGGCAATACCGGCATCGCGGACCACCCGTAAACAGCAAACTGCTGTATAACCAAGTGCCACAGGTGCACACAATCAGCACAGATGAAGGCAATGGAGTCAGGGTCATCACAAAAGGAGCACACCCACACACCACACCCCCTTCCAAGCCAAAATGCTACCACTTGTACTTGCCATACTGGGCCTGGAGGACATGCCTGCACTGCTACTCCTTGAGCAGGCAGTACAACAGGAAACACAGAGGAGACGCAGGAGGAGAAGGAGGGTGAGACATGCCCAGCAAATCCCACCAGTGCAGGCAGTCGCTCCCCGCAGACAGCCAACAATCCCACGCATAAGGGCCAATCCATTTGACTTAACCCCAGCACAGATCCACACCCTGTACCGCCTGGACAGAGACACCATCACCAACATAGTGGAATTAATACAGGAAGACTTGGTCAGCCTGATCAACATCCGCACAGCCATCTCCCCTTTGCTCAAGGTGGCATATGTGCTCCACTTCCTGGCCACAGGCACTTACCAACACAAAGTGCTGGATGCACTACTGAAGCACACAAGTGCCTACATATCCTTACCAAGGACACCACAGGAGGCAAATGCCACCAAAATAGCATTCCATGCACTGGCAGGCATGCCCAATGTAATTGGTGCCCTCGACTGTACCAATGTAGAGTTGGTAGTCCCACATGCCGTGGAGGCGGTGTACCGCAATCGGAAGCTATACCATTCCATCAATGTGCAGATGGTGTGTGATGCCAGCCAGATAATAACACATTGCTGTGCCAGATACCCAGGATCCACTCATGATGCCATGGTGCTGCGGAACTCCTCACTACCCCGCTACATGGAAGGAGATGTTGTACGAAGTGGCTGGCTGTTGGTTGAGTCTGCCCTCTGGGCCATGGGGGCAGATGGATTGGGGGGGGGGGTACATGCATATGCAAGGAGAATGCCCTCTGGGCCATGGGGGCAGATAGATTGGGGGGAGGTACATGCATATGCAAGGGGAATGCCCTCTGGGCCATGGGGGCAGATGGATTGGGGGAGGTACATGCATATGCAAGGGGAATGCCCTCTGGGCCATGGGGCAGATGGATTGGGGGGGGGGGTACATGCATATGCAAGGGGCATGCCCTCTGGGCCATGGGGGCAGATGGATTGGGGGGAATGGAAGTTTCTTAAGTCATCCGCCGACACACAGCCCTCACATTTGCATGCAAAATGCCCCTAGCCAAGACATACATTGGGTGACCTGGTGGTTTAAAATCCTAGGACCCTAGGTCGTGTATGTCACACAAGGCTCCCTCTATGGATTGGCATGCACTGTACAGGGCTGACAGTCATGTGGATGTGGCTGCCAATGACGAGATTGTGCATATGAACTTGAATGATGTACAGGCTGAGCACACCTGTCAAGTGAGCCTCATCCTCACACATACCTCCTTCTGCTCCTATGTAGGTGATGCTGGATATCCTCTGAAGCCGTGGCTACTCAACCCTGTCAGGAACCCGCAGAACAGGCACGAGGAGGACTTCAATCGTGCACATACAAGTACACGTGTGGTCATTGATCAGACGTTTGGCCTTTTGAAGGCTCGGTTTCGCTGCATCAGCAGGTCGGGAGGGGCACTCCTATACGGGCCTGAGAAGGTGGGCAAGATCATCACGGCATGTGCAATGCTGCATAACATGTGCATCCGGCGGAACATACCCCTGCCACCTGACATGGAGCTGCCACTACCTGGTGAAGAAGAAGGAGAGGAAGGAGTAGAAGTAGGACATAGGCCAGGACGCGAAACACGCGAGGGTCACGCAGTGCGCAAAATGGTCATAGACCAATCATTCTGATGTACTTCGATGCAGAGGGTGCCATGTGTTGTGAACTGTGGGCACTGGTTGTGTGGGCACATGTGCACGAATCACCATGAAGCAATAAATTGACATACAAAAAATCAGCAATGTCCACTCATGTGATGTTTGTTACACAACTGGTGTATTCGTGAGAATTTAAGTACAACATGATTCAACAATCCACGCCCCCACCACCCCTACACCTCCCCCACCCTACTCCCATGCCCCCAAACACCCCAGTACTACACACTACACCCACCACCCCTCCACCTCCCCCACCCTACTCCCATGCCCCCAAACACCCCAGTACTACACACTACACCCACCACCCCTCCACCTCCCCCACCCTACTCCCATGCCCCCAAACACCCCAGTACTACACACTACACCCAGCACCACCCTCCACCCACCCCCTAACACCCAAAGTCAACTATGGCACGACATGTGTCTGGATGTATACCCAAAGGGATTATGCAGGGTGGCCCTGCTACTGTTGAGCCCCCTTCGGAGGCGGTGGTTGGATCTCTGAGCGGCGGGAACTCCGCACGGACATGCGCACGTGGCTGGTCTGCCTCGAGCTCGCTGGCGTGGATGATGCGGATGACCCAGATGGTTGTGATCCAAGGGGCAGGGTTTGCCATTGGTCCATGCGGTCAGCAATCCTGGTAAGGATCTGACCCAAGGCATTGAAGCCATCACGCACTTGCTGTGCACTTGAGTTAATGGCCTGGATAACGGCCGCAGTGCTGTCCTGGATAATACGGCGTGTTGTCTCCCCTTCAGAAAGGTACTGCTGCACATAGCCTTGCATTGCCTCCTGCCGGGCCTCCATCCTGGAGAGACGTCCCTCAAGGTCCCGTATTGCAGTGTGGGTTGTGGTCGGTGGGTGATGTGGTGGCACAGCATGAATCATGGGGCTGTGCATGGCCGGAGACCACTCTCCATGGCTGCCCTGGTCGGATGAGTCTCGCTGAGGTGTGTCCTGTGGGCTGACCTGCGGGCTTGGTGTGTGCACTACAGGCTCTGAGTGGACAAGCCCTGCATCGCCCTCATTGTCCGGCTCAGCTACCTCATCAACACTATGATCTGCCGATGCAGCCATCTCCCCAATTGTGCTGGCAGCAGCAGAATGTGTGCCTTCCTCCATGCCTGCTGTGTCCTCAGCCAGTGTGGATGGTGTGCCCACGGATGCAGGTGCAGGTGTCAGCTCGTCCTGTCTGCTTGTCTGTGGTGCTGTTTTTGCACCGGTTCTTGGCCCGCTTCCCGCATGGCCCATCCTTGGTCCACTTGAGGTTGATGGACCTGTGACATCAGATTGCCTCCTAGGCCTTTTGGCTGGTGTTGTGCATTGTGCACTCCCTTGCGCTTCGTCACTGTCAGCATCCGTACCTGTGGGGGACAGAGTGTGGCAGGACATCAGTGATTGTTCCGCTTGCATTGTGCATGCATTAGTCATTGGACATGTGGCGCCATCTGATCAGTTGCATTCGTGGCTTTGTAGGGGACTGTGTACATGCAATGTTGAAGAGTGGATTTTGATAGCGTAGCCGTGTCCACATGTACGCATTGTTGGGTGCAGTTGGACATTGATGTGTTTTGGGAGGGTCGTCCTGGGTGGCACATGCCCATGAAATGTGTCTTGTGGGTGTATTCGTGTATGACCGCAACATGCATTGGGATGGGATGGTGGTAGACCCATAATGTGTACATGGATATGTGTAGGTGTGCATGATGGCCCATTTGTTGGCTGGTGTA
Source organism: Ambystoma mexicanum (assembly GCF_040938575.1). NCBI lineage: Eukaryota > Metazoa > Chordata > Amphibia > Caudata > Ambystomatidae > Ambystoma > Ambystoma mexicanum. The sequence continues at coordinate 1,264,963,080 of NC_090929.1, read as the reverse complement.
GCAGCCACATTTGGGGGAGGATGATTATGATTATTTTTACTGTTTCAGTAGGGACACTCACCTTGATCTGCCGATGTTGGCACGCCAATCTCTGCTTCACCGACTCCTTCGATGGACTCCACGTCTATGATGGAGCTGCAGGTTTCCTCCCATCTGGCCAATTTCAGTGGGGAGTGTGGTCCTCCACCTGTTGCCAGCCCCTGGCTCCGATTAGCCGACAATATGTGCCGGACTCTCAGCCTGAGGTCGTCCCAACGTTTTTTGCAATCACACACTGCGTGCGTTGATGCCAACTGCACTTACTTTCTGGGCAACTTCTTCCCAGGTGGCCTTTTTCTTGAGCTGGGCTGGATGCCTGAGGTCGTTGCAGAACACCACTTCAGCATTTGCCACAAGGGTGTCGGCCAACATGTTCAGCTCATCGTCCGTAAAACGTGGTTTGCGCAGGCGGGCCGTGCCTCTCCGGGTGGTCTTCAACATGTTGTCCGTGGTGGCCTGGGAGTTGGGATGTAGAGGGTCCTGTAGGTGGAGGATGCAATGGATTGTGTTTTTAAAGATGGCCGCCATGGCATTTCCCGTTCCGGCACGATGACGTTACTTGCGGGTCCGGTATTAACGCACCCGTTATTTGCACTATGTTAATACGGTAACGGTATTTAGGAGTTGCCGAGGGCGGAGCCGTTCTGTGCGTATTGGTCGATGCCGCTGTCTGGGGTTTTGGGGGGTCGTTACCGGCATGACGGTACGGCCGTTACCGGCATGCACGGATGCGCGCGCTCGCGCACTCTTGATCGCCCGCTATTTGCGGGTCGGTGCCAAGCCGGACATGTTATTACCGCCATGCTGGTACGGCCAGATTTTTAGCGCCAACCTTGTGATGAGGGCCATGGGGTTCCCTCTGGAGTCACGACTAGAACCGGGTGCTTCACCTTGTGTCGCCCAATTTTAATTTCCAGATCTGTAGTCCCCATTGCTGTCGAAGTTCTGGATTTGTCTAGGAAGAAAGGGTGAGAGGGATCTGCTGTCTCTCCCCCTTCCTGAATTTAGCTTCTCAAAGGCCCTTTTTCAACAGAAGAGTTGCTTGGGAACCAGTGTCCACCAGTGCTAAAAATGAACATTGCCCTTGCACCCGGACGGGGGCATAGAACCTCCCTTCTTTCTCCTCCAATTGGCAAAGGAAATGGGCATTTTGGGCACGCTGGGTGGTTAATTTCTTTATTTTGGACTACGACACTGTGGGATTTTGGACAAGATTCAGTGGCGGAGTTTGGGAATCTGAAAACAAAATTTGGCATTCTGATATTTGGGGAGTTTCAGGCTCCCTTTTCTCTCTTGATTCTGTCCTATCCCCCCGTTCTTGGAGACAGCCACCGGAATTAATTTGGGAATCCCCTTTTTCCTCTGGTTCTGTGCTGTCCCCTCCTTCTTGGAGACAGTCACTAGAACTAGTTTGTGGGGAGGTTCCTCTGTGATCATTACGTTCTCTGGATAACAATTCTGGGGTTCAGGGATGGGTGATTCTGAATCAGTCCCACACCTACCCAGTCTGAATTCTGGTCTCTTGGGACCCATTTTTCTTTGGGAGGAATTCCCCCGTCCTTGAAGGAGAAGACTTTCTTCCCAGAATCCTCCAAGGATTCTTCCGCTTCAAACTGGAGGACACTGACTTCCTCCACAAAATGGGCCATTTTGATCTCTTTGTTTCTCCTACCCACCCTCTGTTCCCTGGATTGCAGGTTTTTGGGGGCAGGAGATTTTAGTTCCGGTTCCGGGGTGTCTAGGGGCTTTTCACAGGTGAGGAAGGAAGCTTGCTCTAGGGCTTTGCACCCCACTTCCTCCTGTGCCTCCTCCTTGGGAACCTGTGGGTTATCAGGGTTCTCTCCCCGTCATTGTTTCGGGGTGCCAAACCCTTGGTTTGAGGTATTCGGAGCCGCCATGTTCATCTGAGGGTTCTGCTGAACCCTCAACATGCGATTCAGATCCTGATTTCGGTTCTGGACCTGGTGCACCAGTTGGGATACTCGCTCCAGCTGATATGGGAGTCTTGGACCAAATCTAGGTTGTTCTCGGGAAGGGTAACTATCCCTTCTCCAAGAGTACCCTGGGTACTGGGGATTCCCCCGGTAACCCTCCACACTTGGCCTCCCCTCTCCCGGATTGGGTAGTCTGGACTCCTGCAAGCAGGGAGAGAAAGGAGGTTTGTCCTGCATGTTGGGGTCTGTAAGGTACCGGGGGAAGAAACTTAAACCAGGATTTGGAGGATTACTGCCTTCCTGACTTAAGGTAGGAGGAAAGTTTCCTGAGGCAGTACTCACCTGATTGAACCCCCCACCCTTGGGCCGGGGTAAACCACACATACCCCAAGATTGGTCTATTGCCCTTATACCTGGGACTGATATAATTAGCAGAGTTAGAGGTAGCATTTGTGTGGTACGCTACCTGACTACCAACTGCTGCTGATTGATCAGAAGGTCTTCTTTGCCTCTAATTTGCCTCATTTTGGGAAGGTGTATTTTTAGACCCCCCCCCCATTTCTAGGTCCAAAATGGGGGCAACCTTCACCTCTGCCACCTTGGCAGAAGCGGGGGTGTTGGTTAGTTTGGGGTTTTTGGCTTGGTTTTTTTTTTCTACAGGTTTTTGGACCTCGTAGATCCGGGTAGCCTGCTCTATTACCCAGTCCATGGTCCTGTTACCATAAAAATCTCTTACCAGCTGTGTCATAATATATTTTGGGAGTGCATGAAAATAGGTGTTTATAAATTCCCTACTATTCGTGCGCACCCGCCTAGTGGTTTGCGCAAATGCCCGTTTTAGCTCCTGCACAAATTCTCTTGGGGCCTGATCCTCTACACACTGCAGATTATAGGCCGCCTTGCGGGCCTCCTGGGTGTTTCTTTGGGTGGAGAAGTGCTTCAAGGTGGCCGCCTTATAGGTGGACCACCTTGAATGGTTCTGGTCTCCCAGCCCAGCAAAGAAGCTGGAGTACTCTGGATAGAATGTCCATTTGACAAATTCTATGCAATTCTGGTTATTTTTAATATCAAAAGAGGTCATCATCTGTTCATATAGGTCCAGATGCTCCCAGACCGAATATTTGGCATTTGTCTCTCATCTCCCCTGTTGTGCCTTGGGCTCTCTGGGTCACTCCCCTTGGACTCCCTCCTTCGCACAGGAGAGTAGTCTTCTCACTCCTCCCTGCTTCCAGGGTCTGTGGAGAATCCCCCCCACTGCCCTGATTGGGTGAAGGTTTTCAGAATACTCTTTTGGGGCCTCAATTAATGCTCTTTTTTTCTCTGCAAAGCAAACCAAATTGTCCCTTTGTAGGTGATTTTTCTTCAAGTCTAGATACCGGAGTTTCTCCTCATAGGAGTCTTCGTGGTCAGATATATTGGCCATAATATTTCGGAATCTGTACATGGATGCCCATCCATCAATCTCTGATGGGCGGCGGCCTGCCTGTTCAATCATGCTAGACCTACTTGAGTCTGGCTGTCTCATGATTCCCGGTTCTTGTGAACCAGCGGACATGAAGTAAGCAGTGCCTTGCGCATACAACGTGGTAGATGGGTTTGAGGCCCTTGGTACAGAGAGCATCACATTGTGATCAGGGGTGGCCGTGTCCCTCAAATTTTGATTCAGCCTAGCATGCTCTTTTTGTAACAGCTCAAGTTTCTCCCTCTCAGCCCCTATCTCCTGACGGTAGGCTAAGGCCTGAGCCTTTTGCTCTGCTATCAGGGCTTGACTGACCTCTATTACCTTCTCTTGAGCTGCCACCTGGCTCTGGAGTCCCTTGTTCTCATCAAACAGTGCCTCATTGTCTTTTTGTGCTGCCCGTATTGCCTGGGAACACTGAGACCATTTTTGTGCATTTTTAGCTTGGGTGTACTCTTCTAGATCACCTTCGGCTTGTCTTGTGTGCCCCATTCAGTTTTCATATTCAGTTTTTTGGTCAGCTAGTTCCAGAAGGTCTGAATCTCTTTTCTGTAGTTCTGTTTTTAATTTGCTAACTTCTTGATATGGGGCATCTTTTTCCTGATACAGGGTGCCAGTCTGTTCAGTCATGTCATCCCTTTGTTGCTTGTTGCTTGATAGCACTTAACTTCTGGCGTTCTCGGTGAAATTCTGTTTGAGTATGGAGTTCTTTAATCATGGATTTATTACTTTTCTCTTCCAATTTCTCAATCTGTTTTTGTAAAGTGGTTATCTGCTGTGAGCAGACTCTATTATATTTTATTTGTTGATTCAATTTCCGTTGACTCTCTTTCAGAGAGTCAGAGAGTCAACCTTTTCCTGACACGCCACTTTTAATGCATCTAATTGGGCCTTTTGCTCTGAGTTGGTTTATAGCTGTACTGCCAACTCCTCTTTTAACTGTTTTATGTGGTTTTCAAATTCTACCTCAGAATTTTGGCTCTTTTGCAATTTCTCTTCTACTAGTTTTAATTCACTCTGGATTTGGTTTAAGAGCTCGGACTGGTTTTGTGTAAAGATTGCACTTTCACGATACTTTCTTCAATGACCAACAGGTGGGAATATATATATGCAGTAAGTTAGACCAACTTAAGCTGCTCCTCTTTGATACTATGAGTCATATAAAACTCAGTCAGGGCTTGTTGCAATAGGCCACTATCCCGCCACACATCCATATTAATGGAGGTGACCTGTTGCATCATGTCTATTAGCCAGGCATCCTGATCTTGCTCTGCCCATTCCCCTCTAATGAATAGTTTGGACAGAAGGTGCTGCATAGCCATGTTTATCTCCACTGTGGTCATTATGAAGAGTGTTCTTCCTTTATTAAAATATTTATATAAGGACAATCTGTATTCTGCTTTTGTCTAGTTCAGGGTTAATTTTATTTTATTTTTACACACAGGCCTGAGACTTAGGGTCTACATTTTGGGATGGCGCTTTTACAGTTTAATACAGTTTTCTAACCACAAAAAGTATCCCTACTTTTTCTGGGTTAGCTTGCTGTGTTAAGCTGCCACCGGTGGAAACACTTATCTCAATCCTGGCAAACGAGCCCCCACTGTGTAACGGATTTACGACACGGCACACTCCAGACCAGGACTCTTTCCACTGGGAAGGGAAGTGGCACACAATAAAAATGCTTTTAACTAAATTTATTTCGGATTCAGCTTTGAGAAGGCACCCAACCCATCTCACACCCCCCCTTGACAAACACCCTGTGTCGCAATGGACCATGAACCAGGTCGGTGTGTAATAATTAAATATATATATATATTTTTAATTTCAAATGCAAAATCAAACAAATCAAATTTAGGGCAGCAATCACCTGTGTGGTGATAATATACAGCAAAATGTTACAACACAATTCATTTGACTTTCTGACATCAGATACATAAATGTAAATATGAATGGAAGCTAGATCACTTTTTGACACACTCATAGATAGCACTTGCGTTAGGCACTCCCCCTGAAACACTCCCCCAAACCCTTGCTGACTAAATTCTGTGTGGGTGGAAAGGAGTAGCAAGGAGTCACAAATAAGAGGGAAAACAGATTTTAAATTAGACCTACCATCCCAGAATGGGAGGCCAAAATCGAATTGAAAACCTTGAAAATGGAGCAAAATGGCACACTTAGAGTTCACTGGATAATAAGAGGTCAGTTTACATGTGCGGTAGAAGAGATAGGACGGGAATTTGTGTGGCTGTACTAAAGAGGCAAGAAAGCTTACAAGCTACTCGGCAAGGTGCTAAGGCAACATGAATACAGGTGAGAAAATCGACTTTGGGAAGGAAAGCAATGCAGCAAAAAAACACATGTGGCAAAATTGCAATTTCTTTTTCTACACAGACTTCAAACAAGCAAACAGCTAAGAAAATAGCTAAAACAGTCAAATCGGAAATCGATTTTTATTATGGGGTACAAAGGCACAAAACAGATAGGATACTGAAGTGAAGGGATGACTCTTTATGAGGTGACAGTATGGGTTTCTTTATATGAAATGAAAATCGGATTTTATAATGAAAACAATCACACAGGTAAAAATCGGTTTTGTTAACAAAATGATTTGTTCTACTGAGACTGTAATTTAGTGGCTAGATTATTGAAGAAAGACCCTGCACGCAAGGAGGTTAATTTGCAATTTAACCAATTTGTGCCGCGTTCCTCTCTATAGGGGGATTCATTAATTTATTTAAAAAATTGTACTAAGGACTTACACAGAAGACTGAAAAGATTTGAAAAGAATTACGCTAACACAGAGACTAACACAGATTCTTCTAAGGACCGGATAAACAGAGGATGCTGACAATTTGGGAACTTACTAGGGTTCTTATGGGTTTTTTATAGGATTTGGACAGAATGCAAGGTAACAGAGCGGTGAATGCAGCTTTTTGGTACTGGGGAGGGTGATACTAACAAAATGCACTTGAGTTGGGTATTTTGTACAGCTAGCTGACTCTCTGGACAGCGGGACAAGGATCTGGTCACTTGGGCAGTAGCTGGGCTCTCCTTTATGGGAACAGTGGGGCAACAGGGGTCTGGTCACTGTGGACAGAAGGCTGCTTCAACTGGGCAGAAGGTCTAGTTGCTGGATTCTCCCAAAGGGATCAGCAGCCTTTCCGCCTTTCTCCCTGAATTATAGGGATAAAGGTGGTTCTGGATAGGTGGTTCTGGATAGGAGGTTCTGGATAGGTGGTTCTGCCTGGATCTGGATCCGCTACCTCTTGACCTGGTTCTGGAGTCTTGGAATCTTGCAGGGTGAATTTTGAATGTTGAATCTCCCTATGCCTCCATGCCTAGCTCTTATATAGGCAGAATGACATCAGAGAATTTACAAGGTAGACAGAAATAATCTGGAGATACCTCTTTGACTAGGCTAGTTCAGGCTATTCCTGTTGCCACCTCCCTCCGAACTGAATGGATTGAAGGAAGTGACCTCCCCTTAGGTGTATGCATTTTATTACTCCTTTTGTCCCACAAACTTCATTTTTTACAAAAAGGAGTTATGGAATACAACTTTATATTTACAATAGTCACCATTATACAAATTAGATAGGCAGACTCATTAATTCACAAGGAATATGCCGGTTCAAACGCCAAGTCTGTACGATGCTGCTTTGCCCTTTGGGCACCATTTGGCAGTTTTTCTGGAGAAACATTTTATGTAGAATTCTACAAATGGCTAAACATAAGCATAATAGTGTCTGGCATATTTTCTCCAAATGTAATATCTGTGCCATTTACCCTTTCCCCAGAAATGTCTTTTTACTGCCATTCACGTCCACCACATGCCAGGAAAACACACACAGAGCCTCATTACGAGTCCGACGGTAGCCGTGCCGGAAAAACCGGCAAGCTGCCGCCAAACTTGTAGTGAATTACCACCTCTGTGATTGCCGGAATCACCGGGGCATTACAACCCTGGTGACCCGGTAATTCCGGAGGCGGAATTCCGTTAATCCCCATTCTCATGGAGTCCCATGGGACTCCATGGAAATGGGGACCATGGAAACACCGGCACCATAAATAACGGTGCTTGTGTTTCCATTTCCATCTGCAGGCAAGTGGCGTTACTTTTGCCAGGTCAGACCTGGCGGGAGTGACACCACCCGCCTGCAGAACGAGTAGTCTGCCGGTTCTGAGAGAACGGTGGCGGCGGGTTTACCGCCACCGTTGTTTCCGGAGCAGCAGGGTCATAATGAGGCCCATAGTCTTATTTTGCTTGCCCAAAAATTACATTAAAACTGTCATAATCTCACATTGCTGCTTATTCATATTATTGAACTAAATGTCTTAATGTACAAAGTTCTTCAAAGTCTATGGATGGCATTCGTCACTGTGTGAGCAGTCCTTCAAATCTCCACAGCAAACTGCCCCCTCTGTGTTAGTCTGAACAACAGGGTTACCATGGAGCCCTTTGATCCTAGGCCGTTGAAGCTGAGGAGAGGTGTCAAAGAAATTCACACTTCTTTGTAACAATGCTAGTTCCCCTTGGTCCATTGTCCCTTGCTGTAGAAATGTCGGCCAGTCTGACGAGGTCCCAAATTTTCACACTTTTGCCCTTTCATATTGTGTGGAGGGGATTCCTTTCCCAGGGGGGTTGGTATCTTTGAAGTGCCTGCCTATGCCAAACTTATTCTGCTGGTTTAAAACATTTTTTTCTTATTCTCTCTTTCTTTCCCAGCAACCAAGTCTTTTTGTGAATAAGTATAATACATTTAAACCACCCCAGCCCCACATATATAAATACTGTTTCTGTGCGAGTATTGGTATGATTTCACATTTAGCTTTCAAAAGAGCAGTTTTCTTGCTTTTGCAAAAACAGATTTACACGCGTTCATTTTCTACATGTGATGCTGTTTTCTTTGCATTTGCTTTCTGAAGGTTTTTGATAGCTCTGGTCAGTTTCTGTACTCAGGGATATGCTTGAAAAATGATGTCTTGGTAATTGACGCATAGCAAGTGAGAGAGAGCTTTCTTTTAAAGTACTAGCATGGGTTAATTTGTTTCCAAAGTGAATGCGAGCCGTGCGGACTGAAATGAAATTCTCTGCTCTTCACAGACTTTATTTGATAAACAATGCCGTTCTGGGAAGGATGGCCTTATTTGATGGTGTTCAACATGAAATAGATGGACACAGCTGTGTTTTACTGGAACAAAACTGTGTGATGTTTAAACATGAAAGTAGCGCCAGTGCGAATCGTTTTAAATACAGGACATTTTCTTATACAGCTGTGAATTTTTTTTCTTTTCAAAATGACAGAACAGCAGCGCTGAGCCATTCTGCCTTTGATATATTTTCTTTGGGTTCACATGAAGAAAACAAAATGCAGGCCATTCTTGGGGGACTAGGTTCATTCTCACCCCAGATGTGCTCAGCAGACAAAAGCACAGCCATTGTTTTTGTAAGTGCTAAAATGCAGTTTTGTGATGCAAGGTATTTCTGTTGGGACTTTTTTCGCCTCTGCGATTCTTCATTTGGCACCTCATGGACTATGGGCGTCTATGGCCCCGGCCATTTACTCGTGGGCTATAGGCATCTCCAGCCTTTTTGGTTTCCTGGTTTGCCTCTGAGCTTCATTTGTCTCCTCGCTATGAGTGTCTTTCACCCCAGCGGTTCTTCGGTTCACCCGTTGTGGCCTGTAGGCTCCTTCCGCACTTGTGGTTCTTCATTTGGCCCCTAGCGGGCTATGGTTTCTATTGGCTTCCTTTTTTTAAAAAAAATGTATTTTTGGTGCTTTTTTCATAAAAGAACAGTGTGGGGTGAAACACCCAAGTGCCTGCCCGCCCTGCTCCTCCCCACCCTCCCAGTCCACGCCCCCCTCCCCCTGCACCAAAGTTAATGTTGAGGTGCTGTCCCCTTGAAGTGCCGTCTGCTCGTGGATAGATCCTATATTTTTATAAGGTTAAGAGTCACCGTTTTGGGGACTGTGTTTCTCTGATGCTGCTGATGAAGTGTTCTCGTCTGTTTCGTTGAGTAAGAAAGACCCCAGTGGCCCCCAGATGTCGGGTGGGCGGGCGTGCTGGGGAAGTGTTCTGATAAATTCGGATTCAACGTCCTGACAGTATAGAATGTCTTTTCGCCAGTTTGCCACCGATGGGGTTAGACCTCTGCCCGAAGACATGGCCACTCTCCTTCGAGCCAGTGTTAATAATAGTCCTTATACCGGGTGAGAGTTGTTTCGTCATCCCAAGCAATGCTGCCGTTGGGGTGGGTTGTACCTCTTCTCCTATTATTGCTGCCGTGGTCTGAAGGCCCTGGGACCAGAAAGGGGTGAGTTTGGGACAGTCCCAAGCGAGGTGGAAGAAGTCTGCTGGAGAGTTTCCGCATCTTTCGCAGCTTGCTGGCTGGTCTGGGTGTTGTTTATTCTTTTTCTCAGAGGTGAAGTAAGTCTGATGTAGGTAATTGAAATGTATTTGCTTGAAGCGTGTGTTGAGGGCTATTTTTTGGGTTTGGTTCAGTATATACCGCCACTCCTCTTCTGGGATTGTTAGCTGGAGGGACCTTTCCCATCTGGATTTCTTACGAGTATCGATGGATACCGTGTCTGATAAGAAGGATTTATAAAGTGATGAGACTAGTCTGCCAGAGCCCTGGGCTAGGATCACATTGTGTAGCAACTGCCAAGTTGGAGGTTGTTGCGGAAACTTAGGAAATAGGGCCTGCAGGGCATATTGGGTCCTAAAATAAATAAACTTGTCTAGTGGGGTGTCACCTCCTCTTTCAGTAACTTGTTGGGGTGTGATAAAGGAGCCTTCGTTGAACAAGTCTCCTATTGACTTTATCTGTAATTTATCTACCCTTTGGTGGAAGACTCTTTCGGAGGTGAGGGGAATTCCTGGAATAAATTTGATTGGGAGAAGGGGGGAGTACCTCACTTGTACTTCATATTTTTGTGCCAGTTTTTTCCATATTGCCTATGTGGCGAGGACCACGTTCATCGTGTTGACAGGCACTGAGAGCTGGCTGATAATGACGGCCCTTAATAAATTGGGAGTCGCTAGTGCCCGGTCTATCTGCACGTGTGGTCTGATGGAATCAGTGGCATACCAAAAGCTAAGGAATTGTGCTTGGGCTGCCCAGAAGTATCTTTCTAGGTCGGGAAGGGCTAGTCCGCCGTTGGATACTGGCAGTATCAGCATCGAGTAAGCGGCCCTAGCTGGCTTACCCACCCATAGGAGGTCAAGAACAAGGCTTTTGATTTTCTTCAGAAAGGATTGTGGGACTAGAATTGGGATGTTGGCGAATAAATATAATAATTTAGGGAGTATGACCATTTTAACCAGTGAGGCTCTTCCCCACAAGGTTAGTGGGAGAGATTGCCACCTATTCACTTTTTCCTGTAGTGTTTTTGGTACTGTTTCGTAGTTGTCTTGAAATACGTTGTGATACTTCAAGGACATTTGTATCCCCAGGTATCGTACCTTTGAGGTTTCCCATACCAAATTATAGTCATAGGTGAACTGTGCGGTATTTGGCGTGAGTGGGAGTAAAAAAGATTTTGTGTGTTTAATTTTTAATCCTGATATCGCCCTGAATTTAATTACTTCCCTCATAATTGGATTAAGGTTTTCTACAGGGTCATGTATGAATAACGCCACATCATCTGCGTATAACGAGATAATTAACCTGTGTGGTCCAATTGTGAGACCCCTGTGGAGTTGCTGAGCTCGAAGATTCGACGCTAGAGGTTCCATTATTAATGCAAAAATTAGCATGGAGAGAGGACACCCTTGCCTGGTGCCTCGCTGTAGTTTGATGGTAGAGGATCTCGCCGAACCTACCAGTATTGTGGCTTGGGGTTCGTTGTATAGTAAGGAGACGAGTTTGATGAAGCGGGACCCCAAACCAATCTGTGTAAGTACAGCGAACAGGAAGGGCCATTCCACGGAGTCGAAGGCCTTCTCGGCATCGAGCAGAACCGCTACAGCCTGGCTAGTAGGGTCGAGGGCCTCAGCAATGCCGAAAAGCCTTCTGATGCCAAACGTCGTACAACGTCCAGGCACAAATCCGGTTTGATCTTTGAGCACGAGGCCCGGCATCAGTGGCAGCAACCTGTTTGTGAGAATTTTTGGCAGTATTTTATTATCAAGGTTGAGTAAAGAGATGGATCTGTATGGTGCGCACTCTTCTGGGGGTTTGCCTGCCTTATGTAAGAGGATGATGTTGGCCTTGTGGGAGGGAACCAGTTTCTAATGCTTCGTAGTATACTTCTGCGAGTAAAGGGACGAGAGTTTCAGCAAAGGCCTTATAGAATTCCCCGGTAAGACCATCAGGCCCCGGGGCTTTGGTATTAGGAAGGGTTTTAATGGCTTCCTTGATTTCCTCTGGGGTGAGGAGTTCATTAAGGGGTTCGCGTAGTTCTCCTTCTACCCAGAAGAGTTCAGTGTCTTTGAGGTAATTGTTTAGGGCATCTGAGTTCGAATGAAATTTAGATGTATATAGGCCTTGATAGTATGTTTGGAATTCTTCAGCTATTTCTTTGTCAGTGTGCACCAGCGTGCCATGTTTGGAGTGTATTCTATCGACCGGTGTAGGCTTCCGGTCGGCTCTGATCAGTCTTGCCAGGAGGGCTCCAGTTCTTTGGCCTTCGCCATATTGACGAATTTGAGTGTTGCGGCCTAGGAATTTCAGCTCTCGTTCTGCCACGGTCCTGAACGTTTGTAGCTCCTCCTTAAGTGCTGCCTGGGTGCGTGGGTCATTCGCTGCGGATAGCTTGAGTTCAAGTTGTTTCAGTTGTTCCTCACTGGCAGTGAGTTCTTGCCGGATCAGCTTAATGATTCCATTTTCTTTGGCAAGGCAGACCCCTCTCACAAAACATTTCAGAGTTTCACAGATTGTGCCAGTGGACGTGACTATGCCTAGGTTTATGTCTAGGGAGGTTGCGATTTCTCCTCGAAGTTCAGATGAAAACGCTTGATCTTGTAAGGATCCGGATTTGAAGCGCCACTGAAGTAGGCAGGATTTCGGTGCAGATAGATTACATATGAGAGTAATCGGTGAATGATCGGAAAAGGTTTTAGGTAAGATTTGACATTGTTCCCAGCGGAGGGGGCCACTGGCAGATACCATTAGATAGTCCAATCTGGAGCTGGTGTTGTGGACTGCCGAATAGAACGTCTAGTCACACTGATTCCAGTTGTTGTATCTCCAGGTGTCTATTAGGTTATAGGCTCTGCATATTTCTTGTATTTGAAGGCTGACTTTAGAGGTTGGTAGTGTTGTACTTCACGATCTGTCCTTCACGTTCTATTGGCTTCCCTGTGTGGGTAGCTGCGGTGTCGGCTTTGCCAGATGGCGGTTGGTTTTGCCTTCGGTGGTGGTACTACCTGCCTAAGCGGTTCTAATGTACTTGAGGACTCTGGCTTCGTCAAAGCTGTATCCTTGTCCTCCCACCTCGACATCTATCCCGAACGGGACTCCCTGGCGTGGCTGCACACAACTACACTTCCCACTCCTCGGGCAGATACACCTTCCTCTCCTTCTGTCATACATCTGGCTTTAAGTTACTCTCTGGGAGGAAAGGAACAATCTGGTTAGTACTGGTGTTCGGCAAAAGGTGCCACCATATGTAGGTTAGAAACCAAGACTTTCACCTTAAGGGGACCCTGTAGATGATGGTCCTGATCAGTTCCCATATACCCCACAAACATGTTGGACTGTGAGGAAAGGAGAGTGGAGATGTTGGTGTAATTAGGGCATTCCTTATCCCCAAATGGGAGGGTAACCCTAGTGGGATCGTACTTGCCCTATGTGGCTCCCCCTAGGGGAGAAGTGACAAACGTCCTGGATTTTTCACTGTTGTGAACAGTAATTGTGGTTGTTTTGCTGATTACACGACCCATTACCCTGACGTGTTTCCCATGAAGAGTAATACCTCTAAGCAAATACTAAAGTACTTGATACCTTTCTATTACAGGTGGGTTTTCCAAAGGAAATTTTAAACTAACCAAGGGAGTACGTTTATGTCTAAACTCATGGCGGAAGTGAAAGAAATACTCCACATTACCATGTGCTGCAACTCTGCATAACGCCCACAAACATATCGGCTTGTGGAACGATTTAATCAGACCCTAAAGAATATTCTTAAGAAGTTGGTCGAGGCCGATGTCCGAAAATTGGGATTTCCTTGTGCCCTTTTTGCAATCTGTAAATCTCCCCAAGCTTCTGTAGGTTTTTCTGCGTTTGAACTCTTGTATGGTCGAGACCCAAGAAACATCCTAGATATGCTCAGAGAAACTTGGGAAGAACGTAAGGAGGCGGTCCTTCCTTTATCACAGACGGCCCAACATCTCAAGGAACACATGACTGTGGTACGAAACCTGGTGTATACACATCTAGAGAAGGCACAAGGAGCCCAAAAAGCCTATTTTGACCAGAGGACAGTGAACATGTATTTTCTATTGGTCAAAAGTCTATGGGCCTCATTACACGGTAGGCGGTAAAAATCGGAATTTTACGGCATGGCGCCATTAGCGTGTCCGCCCTCGCAAGAGGCCGCTAATAGCGTCCCATCACGAGTACGCGGACACGAGCATAGCGCCATGCCGTAAATGACCGTTCCGCCCTGCCGCTAAATACCCCAAAAAGCCCCTTACCGGCGCCCGCAAAACCGCCGATAGCGCCTCCGCCCTCCCGCTACCCGTAAATAGCGGACACCGCCATTACCGCACACCGTTAAAAAGCGGAACCGGAAATTACGTCGTCGCACAGGAACGGGAAAGAGCACAGCGGCCATCTTCAAAAACACAATCCATTGCCATCCTCTGCATCCAGGACATATATCCAGGCAACTCCGACCAGGAACCATACCGGGTAGCTCGAGGATGCCGAAGGCGCTTAAAAAAACTGCTGATCGCCAGCGCAAAGAAACGTTCACTATTGAGGAACTAATGATGCTGACCACCACACTTGCTGCAAATGCAGGAGTAGTATTCGTGAACGATATGCGGCGGGAGGCCCTCCTTAAGAAGAAGGCCATCTGGGCCGAAGTCGCGCTAAAAGTCAGTGCGGTGGGCACCACCACCCGGAGTGTCAGGGAATGCCGCAAAAGGTGGGACGACCTCCGGGTGCGTGTGCGCAACATTTTATCTGTGAACCGCAACATGGCAATGTCCACAGGAGGTGGCGCAGAGTCCCCCTTGAAGATGAAGGAGTGGGAGGAGATATGTGCCTCCACAATAGGAGTCGAGTCGATAGAGGGGGTCGGCGATATGGAGCATGGCGTGGCCGTTTCATCGGATGGAGGTGAGTGTATGCACCCAAAAATGCGCAGTGAAGGGTGAGGGGTCCCACAATCATGTGTCCATATGAATGCCGTGGATCCAGCCACAAACAGACATGCATGCATCATCACATACCCACCAACACAGGGCCAATCATGCATGAGCCAGCCAACATCCCCATTCCATGCCTCCACAATGATGACCCCAAAATGCATCAAACTGCATGACGTATACATCTGCCATAATGCAGGTAGACCCATAGATGATGATTTACCCTTCTTATCACCCCTGCAGGATCACACACGGAAAATGAGGAGCCACGCACGTCAGCACCCACTCCCACACCCATGAAAAAAGCCAGGAGGGATGCCACCGGGGACCACGCAACATCCTCTAGGGGACCCAAGAGTAGTGACCGGGACAAAGGCAGCAGGAGCAGCAGTGCCACGCAGCCAGAGGCCATGCCTGCCACTGTTGTGGTAACCACAGGAGTGTGTCTCCCATCAATTGAAGGCAGCATGGAGGGAGTGCACTCTGCTGCCACCAGCTCTACGGGTGAGGCAGCAGCCACTGGGCCACTTTCCGATGCGGAGGAAGCACCGGTGAATGAGGATCTGAGTCAGAGCCCCATCCCCACACGCCACTTACTCGCATCCCCAATGTTTTCACCAGGTCCGTTCAGCCAAGGCGGATCGCCCGCCCACACACATGATGTGTCATGGAGCCCCCTGGAACCTACACCTGATGCCAGTGCTATTGATCCAGGCGCATCAGCCATTCCACCGGCAGACAACGAGGAACTTGACCTATCAGCCATCTACCAGAGGCAGACCGAAATGGCTGGTCTGGTAGGTCAACATGTGGCAGAGACAGGGCACCTGAGGGAGGACATTGGTGCATTCGCACGCCAGACGAGGGAGGCCATGGAGGCATGCACCAACCGCATATGCAATGAGATGGGGCAACTCAGGCAGGCCATGATCCGCATTGCGGAGGCGATTGAGCGCAGATGTCCACTCCCTACCCAGGAGGAAACAGGCCCAGCCTCCTCTGGGAGTTCGCGGCAGACAAGCCCCCTACGCCGCTCTATGCGCAACCTCAGGCGCACACCATCGCAAACGCCCGAAGAAGGAGCGAACAAATAGGGCCAACAAGGAATATCGGCCACATTTGGGGAAGGACATGTTCACGCCTTGGAACTCACGTGGGAGTGTTGTGGGGGGAGGGGGCGAGGGTGTATTCGGGGGTGTTGTGGGGGGAGGGGGGGAGGGTGTATTCGGGGGTGTTGTGGGGGGAGGGGGGGAGGGTGTATTCGGGGGTGTTGTGGGGGGAGGGGGGGAGGGTGTATTCGGGGGTGTTGTGGGGGGAGGGGGGGAGGGTGTATTCGGGGGTTTTGTGGGGGGAGGGGGGAGAGGGTGTTTGCACAGTTGGGGTTATGCACTTTCTGTACACGTTATGTTCAAAATACACTCTTCTGCAGTTGAAAAACAGGCATGGTCTCCATCATTGTGTATGTGTGATTTTCTTTGGGAGAGGGCCCTTTGTGGGCCTCAAGACGGCCACAAGGGCAACAATGCACGTCTCTCCATGCATGATATTCCACCTTTGTTCCTGATGCTATTCCTGATTCCGATGCTGACGCGGATCCTGTCCCGCCATGCCATCGCCTCTTGCATGTCCGGGTTGGGCATTTCAACAATACTCATCCACATCCACATCATGCTCATCTGGTGTTTGCATGGTGCCATGGGCACATTCTATCAGATGCACATTTAGTTGTGCCTTACACATACCATGGTCATCTTCGCCTTGATTCCGGGGGTTTGTTGGCTGCCCTTGTGGTGTTTCTGGGTGCCCCGGTGGTGCTTGCTGCGCAGGTCTCGGCCTCCTCCTCCTCCTCCTACTCCTACGTCTCTTCGGTGCTGCCTGTTGTTGTTGGTGCTGCACTGCAGTCATGTACGCAGGCCTATGTCATGCTGCTGGTGTTGGGACCATCTTGCTGTGGGAAGGGGTGTGGGAAGGGGTGTGGTGTGCTCTTTAGTGCTGGCTGTCTCCATTGACTCCACCTGTGCTGGTTGTGTCCACCTGGGGCAGATGGGCAGATGGGAACACTGCTCAGGACTCTTAACGTGTGGTTTTCGATGCTGTTATTAGCGCCATGCCGGTACATGCTTTTTGGGTCTTTGGGATGCCGGTATTGCCGTGTACGCATGGGTTGTGATTGCGTGCTATTTGCGCCATGGCGCTGTTTACGGTGTGGGGGTCGCGCGCAAGCGGCCACGCCGCTATTGGTGGCGCCGTACTTTACGGGTCCACTAATAGCGGTGGGTCCGGGTCGTGATCGGCTTGGGAAAATACCGTTACCGGTATTTCGTTACCGGTAACGGTATTCCCTTACCGCCTACCGTGTAATGAGGCCCTATATAAGTAGTGACCACCTTTTTGTCAGGTCAGCGAATATTAATTTGAGCGAACAGAGAAGGCTCCTTAATACTTCCAGCCGGATATATTGCCTGACTGACCCAGGAATTAGAAGACTGGGGGATTAAGGGAACAAGTCCGTTTTTTTTGAGGAGTGAAGTAATACAGCAATAATACCCAAAGCCAAAGAAATCTTCTTAGGCAGCGGTGACAAAGTCAACCAAGGTGTACTTATAAAAGTGTACATAGATTGTAGCTGGATCAGAATAGTCTGGCATCTCAACGAATTTCACATCTGAAGAACAAATGGCTCTTAGTTGAGGCACTTAGTTACAAAGTTCCAAAAAGGTGGTGCTCTTCAAAGTGAGAACATCAAAATTATTAAACAAACTTTGAATCTTAATTGTTCAAACAAAGTTAATACCCTCAAACTCAGAGGTGGTATTTCTTGAACCATTCAGAATGGTGGAGTCAATCATTGAAAAATTACATTGCTCAACACAAAGATGACCAGGGATAGCGGAAATAATAGGAGCTTCTAACCACGGGCTTAATGGTTGTAGGCTTGTGACAAGAACCTTTTGCGATTTCGGTACCAGAAGGCATGACCACCGAAGTAGATGGCATGCCCTCCGGAACCATTTCAATGTCATCCAGAGGTGGTTCAAACAAGGTAAATATATCTTCGATAATAACAGAGTTGTCAACAGCCACTTTACATGGCTGTTAGGGAGAATTCTCCAGAATGGCTAATTTCCCTTAGCTACTGAGTCCCTCAGCATCTTTGCTGGATTTCTGGGATTTATTTTTTTCACCTGGTAAGAGTGTGAGCCTTTTTTCCCACTCTTACATGTGTTTTGCTGTGTGTGTTCAACATTTTTGGGTTCATAGACTTTGGAGCCTCACCTACTCCACAGGCATAATCTTTTTACTGTTTGTTACACAGCACCTTCAGTGCAGTGACACAGGGTTGTCTTTTAGACTTCCCAACCCAGACTCCATTTTCTGGGACTGACTACTGTCTCCCAGAACATGTAAGGTTGCCATTGACTTTATTAGTCATTTTAAATCCACAGATCCAGTACAAACCATCTTAAATGGAATACTGGACAGGGTTATTACTTATCCCTTTTTGTCTGTTTCTCTTGGAGCATTGTTTCGCTCCCTTTTCATCAAGACTTGACTGCTGGCAGTGGTAACTACCCTATTTTTCCTACTGCGGTTATCTTAAATAACCTTGGTATTGTTTTAGGCTATCTTGGTAGCTTCGAACTTAAACCCGCTAGACCATATATGTTTTATTTCGGTTCTGGCTGGGTTTATTCGCCATTTCCTTTTGATAATGTCTTTCTCGTGCTTTATTCTACGCGCCAAACCAGGTTTGGTTCTTTTGTTCACCGTCTTTTCACGGGCAGAAGCCCTCCTTAGGCGCATGTATGTCTGGGGTGGGACAGGATGTCAGGAGGGATTTAGGACTCCCTGCACAGGGTCTCCTTGGAGACCCATGTCGCACTCTGAACTGATTGGCTGTGGTGACTGTCCCGGAGGGACAGCCACCCTGCTGTGTGATTGACAGCCAAGCTGTGTGTATGGGGGAAAACTGCATAAAAAGCAGGTCTCTGGATCTGGAAAGGCAGAGTCGCCACTAGAACGAAAGAACCGACGAGGAGCTGATGGAAGTGGACCCCTACCACGACTAAACCGCCCGGTGAAGCCCTGCTACAGGTCCGAATACTCAAACTCCAACGACAGAGAACGATCCTCCAAGAATCTTCTTCCCCTGAGCTGGTGGGTCGAACCAGTTTGCCCAAACTGCAAGCCAGAACTCCCTCCTCTGGTCGAATTTGCTGTACAGAGCTACAGTGGGCCGGATAGCCAGGAAGGTCGGACCCTGCTTGGGTTTTAAGGAGCGCACCTTTTATTTGTTGCTTTGCTCTGCTGCTGGTTTCTTCCCTGGGAAGTGCAGGACCCTCCAGTCTTCCTACTTCTTGTCATTCCAACACTCGCTTCAGGAACCGTGAGCCTGCAGGAACTGCCAGGAACGTCTGCCTCAGCTACAGCTTTTTCTCCATTTAAAGGTACTGTGCAAATCCGGTTGTTCGTTTCGTTCAGCCACGGTGAAAGTGTGTGAAATCTTTCTCCAATCTAAGGGCTTGTCCTTCTCCACTCTTTAAACTAACTTTTCGGCTGACCAACTTCGTCTGGAACTCTTGGCAAAGACTTAACCGCGTAGTACCCTGAGCTGTGTGATCTTGAGCAAAAGACTTTTGTCCTATTGACTTTGGCCCTAAGCCTTTTTGATTTGATTCTATCACTGTAGTTCCTATTTCTAGATTGCCCTGCTTACTTACCTGTTGGTGCTGTTCAATTTCTGCCTAACTTTGTCTTTCCCTCCCTTTTTAATTTCTGGAGTGCCATTTTGCTCCCACTTCATTTGTGAGCTTAATTTGTCTGGAACCTATTGGGAGTGGTGTGGTGTATTAAGAGTGCGATTTTGAAATTGCTTTACTTTAGTGAAATGTTATACAACTGATGTGTAAATAAATGTATATTCTTTTACTCAGAAACCTTGAGTCAGTGTTTGAATCATAGTAATTGCTGTCCTCTGTGTAACTATTGATACTGCTCACTTGCTCTTGAGATAAGTCTGGCTGCTCAGCCATCGCTACCACTTTTACTGTGTAGTACAAGCCTGTACCAAAGGTGAATTTGTACTGTCACTTGTAGTCTTAATTGTGTGTGGTGTTCCCAAAGGGTACTGCATATAATTCTGCCTAACAATGGCTTTGTCTTACAATTGGGAGGTTGAAACATGACCTTGCGGTTCTTATAAAAAGGCATTTGTTTAATTCGTTTTTTTTAACAGATCCACTGCGTTGCCTAGTTTTAGTGCTAAGTGATACAGAGATAATCTCATTCATGGTGGTCCTGCCTCCCTTTAATTGCTGGGGCGTCGGGCCATCGCCAATTGGATAACCCTTAAGGTCAGATCTAGTCTTGGATTTATTTTTATTACCCCTTCCCAACAAATTACCACTTGGCACTAGGCCAGAGATACAATGGGACGGGCTAGCGTGTTGATCCTCATTAATATTAACAGCATTAGCCATCCCACATTCAGTGTCAAGTACAATAGCAGAACCACTATTCGGTACTTCTCCCCTATTCCTCATGTCATTAGTCACAGGCTGATTCTTAATAGACACATTCACAGGCGCTGACTCTTCAATTTGCATAGTGATGGGGCAAGCAACATTCGAAATAGGTCTTCAGGTATAGTTCAGAGCCGACTACTTAGATGATGGAGCCATGTGTGCGTTCAAAATGGCGCTAATAGTAATACATTTGTCCAAAATGTCACTAATCACAGTTTCAAAAGTCTGAATGTGCTCGCATTTATCAAGCACTGTACTAAGCATCCGTTCAAGCACCAAGAATTTGCTGCAAGAAGTAGTGCTGGAGTTTCATATGTTTTCAGCCAAAGTTGGTGCAGGTAAAGACACAAGCCCGATCTAGTCCTCAGACTAGGTGACATGTCCAACTCCGATCCAGCCCCAGAGAGATTAATATTTACATGGAGCCAAATCAGCCAGGGTAGAGTTGTGAATGGGCGAGTCAATATTCAGTTCTGTGATGGTTTCAAAACAAGTTAAGGCATTTGAATGAATAATCAATTTGGGGCCAAGCAGAGTTCTCCTAGGATCCACAGTTAAATGTTCTGGAATTATCTCATTAGGAGGCATGTCCACAACAGTGTTGATCTCGTTGAAACTCAGATCAGATTGGCGTATTGCTATAAGAGTTGCATCGGAGCAACCGTGCACGGGTGGCCGGTGGCTGTTAAGTGTCCACCAAGCAAATGATAGAATCCGTTAGCGTGCTTCCCAAGCAAATGAGCGAGGAGGCAATCAAGCGTTGCATAGTGGTACCTGGTGACTCGGATTCACTCATAGAGTGTGCCAGAAAATATTTTGTAATTTTAAAACAATCGTCAGCCACAGGAACCTGATTGTCTTGGGCACCCCATACGTTGCTGCAATGCATACGTGCAAGAACTGTCATCAGTGTTAGATCCAGGGCTAGCAGTATCAACACTTACTGTATTGTTAGCTAGGGTGGCCGATCGGGGTAAGGTCATCATATCCAAGGCCTGGAGAAGGTGCGGCAGCACCCAACACTAAATCAGACTCCATGTACCGCTCCACCGGGCTGCCGGATGATGGCATGACAGCGATGCATGCATCGCTGTCAAGCCGCTGGCGTGGCACTTCAGCGTCCCGGCCGGCTTTAAATACAGCTCAAAGGGCTCCAATTGGCCCAGCAGGCACTGTAGGTGAGTTGGTAATTGTAGTTCACTCAGAAAGCAGGCACGGGTGAATCTGATCAAAGGTAAATCCAAAGTGGTAAGCAGAGCGGCACTTCAGCATCCCATAGAGTTTTTAATACAGCTCAGTGGGCTCCAATTGGCCCAACAGGTACTTGTGAGCGGACAGAAAGATGAGGCGGGCAACTTTGTAAAGAGTTTTTTTAACTTATGCTATTTTATTAAATAAAACAGGTTGAATAAAAACCTCACTATCCCTACCCTAACGTGGATTTCCCTGCCTATAGTAAAATAAAAGGGAACACTCCAACCAAGGGATCTCTAACACTCACACTTATACAGCAATCAAAACAAAAAGGTATAATATGGCAACTCAATTCAACAAATGTATACAACAAATAACCTGGTTCACGGTACAACCAAATTCTCTTGTCATGGGCTGAGCGAACTCCCCTCCCACAGAAGTCAAACAAAGGTTTTTGTCACAGTTCAAAGAAAAAGCAAGGAAATCCAACTTTAACGCAAAGTTCAGTTGTTTCAATGAAGTAACTTGTCAAAGGCTCTCATGCCTCCTGGAATAAGAACTCTTCCAAAGTATCTTGAAAGGAAAAGTAATAGGATCTCACACCTCCTGGAATAAGAACTCCTTCAAATCTTTGGCTACAATAAATGGTTTGGTCAAAATGGTCTACTTCAAAAATAATTGCAGGCGGATTCTAGAACTGTCAGCTTCAGAGAAGGCTGCCTGAAGGCTGAGCTCCTGCACCTGACTTGATTCCCTACTCTACACTACTATGACTGGACCAGTCTCACCTGATACAAAACAACCTGCAAAGAGACTGTTAGGGAGAATTCTCTGTTAAGGCTAATTTCCCAAACCTAGTGAGTCCCCCAGCAGCTTTGCTGGATTTGTGGGGTTTATTTTTTTTCTCCTGCTAAGAGTGAGACTCTCTTTCTCCCACTCTTAGACATGATTTGAGATATCCTTTGACTTTGTAATGTGTTTTATGGGCTATGGGGTCTTTTACTCGATATGGTTTCATGTATTTTTGGTAAGTGTGCTACACAGCACCCTCAGTGCAGTAACACAGGGGTGTCATAGTGACCCCCAAACATAGACTCCATACCCTGGGACTGACTGTCTCCCAGGGAATGTAAAGTCACCATTGACTTTACTAGTCTTAAATTGTGAACAGAACCAGTACAAACCATCATATTGTGGAAGTACTGGTAGGGGTAATTAGATTGCCCCTGGGTCTGTTTTTCGAGGGGGCACTGTGCAGTCCCCCCTTATCGAGTTTCTGGCTGGTGGCAGTGGTTACCACGTGAAATATTCCACTGGAATATTTCTTATGGGATTTTCCCATTCATTTTAAACGCACCACTTTTTTTGGTGCAATGTTAAAGATACCGCTGGGTTATTTATTTAATATTTATTCCCCGGTTGGGTCTTTTTGCCAGGACTCGGTTTTAAAATGGCGTTTGTGTTCGCCTCTGTAACTCCAACCCAAGTCGAGCCCTTTGTTCCACTTTTTGGCAGGCTTCTACACAGAAGCCTCCAAAAATGGTGCCACTCTGTCTGGGTCTACAGGATGTGTGGGAGGGGGGTTTAGGTACCCTGGACTGAGTTGCCTCGGCAACTCAAGTCGCACTCTTGTGTGATTGGCCCAGTGGTGAGCCGCCCGGCTCACCACTTAGCATGTTTGAGTGACAGCTAGGACTGATGAATGGGGGTTTTCTGCATAAAAGCAGGGCTTGGGGGACTGGAACTTCAGAGGTCGCCACAGGACCAAAGAATCCGAAGAGGGAGAATCTGAGCCGACCTGCAACGACGACACCACTGGTGGAGCCCTGCTGAACCGTCTCACCACTTCCCAACGACAGAGAAGATCTCATCCCGGAGAGTCTTCTTCCTCTGAACTGGTGGGGATAACCAGTTCGCCCTCTTTGCGCCTTCCTGTATCGTCTCATGGTCGAATCACCCGTGCCAAGCACCCCGGCGGCTGGATAGCCACGCTTCACCACTACCGCGAATAAAAGGGTAGTACCTTTTAACCGAGAAACTCCGCGGCTGGTTTCTTCCCTGGCAGTGCAACGACCTCCAGCTTTCCTCCACGTCGAGATCTTCTCTTCCCCTGGACGAAGCACCGACTTGCATCCGCTGCCAGGAACAACTGCCCCCGCTGGAGCTTTCTCACCATTTCAGGTACTGTGTCCCTCTTGGTATCCCTTGCAACAGACTGTTCAAGGTGTCCCGTAAAGCCTTGACTTTCTATCCTGGGGTGACTTGGGACCTTCTAACTAACCTTTCCTGACTTGATCCAACCCGTTTTGAACTATCTGCAAAGACTCTTTAAAATACTATTCAACTGTGTGATCTTGGACACCTATTCCGCCTTGCTCTCTCCAAGAGTGGGCCTGGCCTATGACTTTCTTGCTCCTCAGTAGACTCTGCCTTTTCTGACTTGCTCTGGTTCTCTTAAAGTGTTGGTATTGTGTATTTTTCTAATTCTGCCTTTTTCCCTCCATTTTGTAACTCACTTATTGGAGTGCCATCTTAGGTTAAGCGCTCACCCCTGTCTGAAAATAAGTGGTGTTTTAACTAAGACTTGTTCAATAAGTAATCAAGGATGTATATGTTTGAACTTGCTTGCCATATTAGTGTTAGTGTATTTTACAAAGTGTGTTTTTAAATAAATAATTATATACTTTTATACGCAAGCTCTGGTCAGTGTTTGCTTGTACTACTGTATTTTTGTACCTATCTTGTATAGTCTATATACTGTCTATCTCTTCTTGCGAGAAGTCTGGCTGCTCAGCCACAGCTACCAGGTAAATCTGGGTGGTACAGACTGCTACCAATTGGGTGTATTGACAACACCTGCAGTCCTAAGCCTTTTGCAGTGGTCCCTAAGGGAACTGCACAGGTTTCTGCCTAACAGAGACAGAAGGGGGATGGTGAGAAGACTTCAGATGAGAAAGAGAGGATAAAATTCTAGACATGCTTACTAAACTGACTCTGGATGCGAATGAGATCAAAGACAAGATGTCTAGGGCAGAGGAAAGATACTTTGAACTAACTTCAAACTTTAACAGAGTTGAGGCCATGTGAATGGTATGGATAACACAGTGGAAAGGATGGAAAGCCAGTTTAAAGACCTACAATCAAGAAATGATAGATTGTTTTTGAAACTCTCTGAGCATGAAAATGTTTCAAGGCGGAACAATGTGAGGGTGGCTGGCCTTCCTGAAGACATGGAGAGAGGCAGACCCCTGGAAATTATTGAAAAAGTGCTGGTTTCTGTACTCAAACTGGACCCCAAGATACATCTGGAGTTGGAGAGGGCACATCGAAGTTTGGGACCAAACCAGCTCAGGGCCAGCAATCCAGACACTTTGTGGTTAAGTTCCTACGCTTTCCAATTAAAGAAATGGTGCTGAGAAAAGCTCAAGAACTACATGATTTGTCTTGGAATGGTCACAAGGTGATGATATTTGGGGAGCTCAGTCGGGATGTTCTTGATAAGAGGAGAGAGGTAAAAGCTGCTAAAGACAAGGCAAAGTTGAAGAACCTCAGATACTATATGGTATATCCATCCATCTTCCGTGTGGTTAAGGATGGCAGACTATTTTCCTTCAGTGATAGTAAAGGGGCTGAGGGCTTCTTAAGTGATCTGGGAAGTGCTGATGATAGGAGTGACCTGGAGCAACCTATGGAGGCTACTGCATTTACTTCTCAAAGGTGTTGCCATCTAAGAAGAAAAGATAGTCATCCTTGCCAGTGGACAATTGGATATGCACTGGAGTTTTTGTGTTTTTT
Source organism: Ambystoma mexicanum (assembly GCF_040938575.1). Taxonomy (NCBI): domain Eukaryota; kingdom Metazoa; phylum Chordata; class Amphibia; order Caudata; family Ambystomatidae; genus Ambystoma; species Ambystoma mexicanum. Next base: position 1,264,937,815 of record NC_090929.1, on the reverse strand, counting down.
TACGGATTTCTACGAGTTAAAACGGTTGGATACGGTTTGTTTTTGTTTTATTTTGTTTAACTATTCATCCCAATTGAAATATATAAAATATAATTTATAATATAACGTTTATTCCAATTGTCATCCATTTGGAGGTAACGGACGTTGGAATCCGTTGCTGCAGCTGTTTATATTCAAATTAGTAGTCACGAGCCATTAGAGGAAGGGCCGTGGTGTTTTTCACGTTGCCTCACGTTGCTTCACGTCACGGAGTACGTGATTAATGGATGTTGGCGGCTCACAAGGAGGGAGAACTCCACGTATTACTACGGAGCACACTTCAGGATGGCTGTAATCAGGTGGTAGGTGCTGCCGATGGGGCTCCTCTTTCTGGTATCATGCTCTGGCCGGCTTTCAATCAATTCTATTGTGCTTTGTCAGTATGCAGGGAACCGCTGATCTCCTCGGCCTCCCTCCCCCTCTCTTCCCTCTAGAGGTATTCACGCACTCCCCTCTAATGGAACCTGCATCTCCTTTTATTATTGCTCACGCACTGCTTCGGGTTGCAGCCGCTCGCCTCCCTGCTCTCTACTTTTGTGGCATTGGCATTGGGGAATCTCTGTGGCCACATATCTCCCTCTGTTACTGAGCACGTACGAGGACAGTGATGAGATTTAGTAACTCACGCGTGATCCTAATTTTATGTGACTGGCTCACTGGAACAGCTTGACGATTGCTCACGTGGCTCACTCCAAACTCTGGCAATGATACGCACGGAAATGGCAGGCCGGCCATTTACAGTTTAACTGGTGATTCTCGGTCCCTTGATTCTCACCAGCCTTCTCTCCCCTTCCCATCGCCTTCCTTCATGTTGCTGGACCAATTCCTATGGTTGTCTGCGCATGTGTCAGGATTGATCTGTGTGGTTATGGAGGGGAAGGGACAGAATCCGGGTACACAGATGTGCCCATAAAACATGGATGACTTAAATACTGTTTGATGAGTTCAGGGCGGCGCCAAGGGTCACATGAGTGCTTCCCATGCTTTTAGAAACTCGTATTGTAATTCGACTTGTGGCTGTGGCTGTGGGCTGCTGGACAGTGACAAGAGCGTTCTGGAGACCAGCAGACATTGATTCCAGATGCACTTCCTCGCAAATGTGATTTATGATGCATTCCTATTTGGCACTGTGTGTTTATATGTATTTTGAACCAATGGGTACTCTGGCCTAAGTGCTGATTGGGGGTGGGGAAGATGTGGGTCATACTCTTATTGTGTGTGGGCTCTGGAGTATGAGGGAGTGTGGTTGGGGAGGGGGTTGCTGGTGCCTACTGATGCTTCCTGTAGATTTTAGTTCTCTATTGGCTAACTAGTAATCTGGTTTGATAATGAGCTCCAATTGCTGGGTCTAGGCAGAAACTGAACTTAAGGCCATTATTTTAGAGGTCTGATGTGGAGTAGTCTACCTTGCCATCCATCTCTCACTGGTCTATACTAGTGGGTGCGGGCGATTGTGTTGCAGATGAGTTGAAGTCTTCGTGCCATGGAGGGCCGGGCTGCTTTGTATGCATGCCTTTGCAGATTGTAGGGAGGCTGGGGATGGGCATGGGGTGTTGTTATCGGCATTGCTTGGATGTGGGATAGGGTATATAATTTTTCACACTGTATATATTTTTGGGATATGAATGGGATATTTGGGTTGGTTAAATCGCAATGACATACTACTGTTGGGTCTATGGTATTATAAGTTGTCGGGTTTGGGATGTAGATACTATGTCGCACACCTTTTAGCTTCACTAATGCTGGCTTTGAAATGTTATTGGGCTTCGGACAGGGAAATGGGGGTTACTCATGGTCTTCATACTGATTTGAAGTTCTTTGTAGATATTGTCAAGGGTAGTATGGGAAAGGTTATTGTTATTTGTTATCAGTGAATAAGACTTGGGTGTGGGTTCTGGGGCAATTGCAGTTCAAGACTTTGGAGTTTTTGTAAATAAATGCACTCAGTATCACCTTACAGTTTTGCAGGGTGTGCTGTTGAGTTTACTATATGTTTGTTCGTGGGTTTGGTGTGTTTGTGTTGGTTGTGTGTTGTCCTGTAGTGTCTACACAACTCAGTCTATTCGCTTCCCCCTTTCATCCTTTGAATTGAATATGTTCTGGTACACTATGGTTGGTTTCGGTTGTATAGCGCATGTCGATGGGTGATCTGAGGGTATGTTCCTGGAATGTTAAAGGCCTTAACATTCCAAGGAAAAGGAAAGAGGTACTGAATAGGCTGAAGAGGGAAAAGATAGATATTGCCAGTATTCAAGAAACTCATTTGTTGGATGATTCAGTACACCTGCTCAAAAATAGATGGTATACTAAGACCTTTCAAAATTGCCACAGTTCTAAATCAAGGGGAGTGAGTGTACTACTGCGCAAAGGTCTGCTGCTTCAGGTGGAAAAGTTAGTGATGGATGAGGAAGGAAGGGTACTTCTTATTGATGTTAAATATGAAGATAAGCTAATTACGATAGGTTCTATTTATGGTCCGTGTAGTAGTGGTAGTCCTTTCTTTGGGAAACTGTCCTTACTTTTGAGAGAGATGGGCGGGGAATGTATGATTTTGGGGGGTGATTTCAATTGTGTGATTGACGGGAAATGGACCGTTCGGCACAATGTAGATATACTGCTGAGAGCGCAAGTAGGACCTTTAAAGAGTTTATGGATAGCCTGGATTTAATTGATGCTTGGAGGTTTGTTCACCCGGAGGAGAGGGAATTCTCCTTTTACTCGCCGGTCCATGACTCTCACTCGAGGATTGGTTATTTTCTTATTTCTAATAGGTTAGGTGGCAAATTACAGGATGTGACTATTAAGGAAAGAAGTATTTCGGACCACTGTCTGATGACGATGCAGTTGAGTATAGGGCAGGAGAGGTTGGTGTTTTCTAAGTGACGACTTAAAACTTATATATTACAAAAACAGGGGGTAGCTGACTCTCTGGAGGGTTTCACAAAGAATTACTTTGAAATCAATGTTGGCTCTGCTTCTGATGTCATGGTCTGGAAAAGCTATAAGGCGACTGTGCGGGGGGAACTGATGAATATTACATCCCGGGTTAGGAAAAAGAGCTTGACTGAGCTTCAGAAATTGGAAAGGGAATTGGAGGAAGCACAGACAACTTATGCAGTATCTACGGGTGTTGGGGATAGGATAGTGGTGGGAAGACTCAAAGAACTACTCAAGCAAAACATGGATGTCCAATATGAAAAGAGCATGTTCTTCATGAAGCAAAAGTTCTGGGAGCAAGGTGACTAAAATGGGAAACTGCTGGAAAATAGGTTGCGGGGTCTAACGGATACCTCTTTTGTTCAAAAATTGGTGGATGACAATGGTGAACATATTATTAAAAAGGGTGAGATTTGCGAGGGTTTTAGGACATTTTATGATACTTTATATCGGGAGGATCAATTCCCGACTCCAGTTGATATGGACTCCTTTTTTGATAAGATTGCCATGCCAAATTTGAGTGGGGATCAGTCTGTGATGGTGGATAGCCCTATTACGGAGGAGGAATTATTGGTGGCAATTGCCTAGCTCAATAAGGGTAAGTCATTAGGGATAGACGGTCTCCCGGTAGAGTTTTACCAGGCGCTTAGTGGTGTGCTGGTACCGTTCATGTGCACCCTGTATAATGGCTTTATGAGGAACGGGATCATTTGTCCCACCATGAAAGAGGCTTGTGTTATTGTTCTTCCAAAACCGGGAAGAGATGGTAGAAAATGTGAGAATTATAGGCCTGTCTCACTTCTGAATGTGGACCTCAAAATTTTTACTAGAATATTGTCTAATAGACTGGATGTGTGCATTGGTAAGCTGATTGCTAGTTCACAGGTTGGATTTATGAGAGGTAAATATGGTTACGATCATATTAGGACGTTGATCGACATTCTGGGTCTACCGAAGACAAAAACTCGGGATACCTTGTTGCTTTTTATGGATGCGGAAAAGGCCTTTGACAGGGTCAATTGGTCTTTTCTTTATCACACTCTTAAGGGGATAGGATTTGGTGACACATTCATTAGGACTATAAGGGCATTGAACTCCGATATTAGTGCGAAGGTATGGGTAAATGGGGTTATATCCTCCTCATTCTTGTTGTCTAGGGGGACTAGACAGGGTTGCCCATTGTCTCCATACCTGTTTAATCTGGCATTGGAAACCCTCATTTTATACTTCAAACAGGAACAAGGCCTTCATGGCCTTCGATTTGGAAATAATGAGATGAAAGTTTTGTGCTACGCTGATGACATGACTATTATCTTATCTAATCCGGCAGAGGGATGTGTGAAACTTAAACAGATGTTTGAAGAAGTAGGTCATTTGTCAGACCACAAGATAAATTGGGGGAAAACAGTGACCTTCCCTCTGGATGTTAGTATCCCACGTGATGTTTTGGGTTCTTGGAACTGCCACTGGGAAATAGGGACAATGAAGTATCTGGGTATTCACTTGGTCCGAGATTTGAAAAGAATGGCTGCTTTCAATGTATCACGAATATTGGAGGTAATTAAAAGGGACATATTAAAGTGGGGCCAGTTGAAGATGGGGATATGGGCCAAGATTAATGCCATTAAAATGGTACTTTTACCGAAGATTCTCTACATCATACAGTCCATCCCCCTAAAATTCACGAAAAAAGTAATTGCTCCTGTTGACAAAGCATTCCAAGAATTTCTTTGGGGGGAAGGTAAAAGGCCTAAAGTTCCCAAATTTATTTTAACATGCCCTGTGAAGGATGGGGGATTTGGATACCCGATCTTGATGAATTATTGCACTGGTTTTCTCTTGAAGAAATCGACCTCATATTTCTCTGATATTAACGAATATGTTCCCAATTGGCATATTATTGAGAGTACTCAATTTTCACCTTATGCTCTTAGAAAATATATACTCTATGTCAAAAGTACTGTCTTCAGTGAAGAAGCTGCCTACAATGTGCGCTACTAGGGAGGCGTTATTGCGCTTAATAGAAATTTATGGTAGGAATGCTTGGATGCATTATGATGCATCTTTGTGGCATAATGCGTGTTTGCAGTTAGCGAATATGCCCTTATGCTGGAAGAGTTGGATCAGTAGGGGCATACTTCAAATTCGTGATGTGTGGCTAAACGATCACATGATCCCCTTTGACCAATTGAGAACGACTTTTGGGATTAGAACTAGGGAAAGAGGTCGTTATGATGCCTTGAATGCACTCTTGACTGAAAGGACAGGGATGTTGGACGGGGTCATGAATGAGAGACCTTCATTGTGTGAAATTCTCCGCTCTACCTCGTGTGTGGTTTCCACGTATATGAGGTTAATGCCGATGGAAGGAATGGATGTGGGGGCTTGGGACAAACTTCGCCATGCCTGGATGAATGACCTTGATGCGGATATCCCTATTCAGGAATGGGTCTATTTACTTCATGTAGGGGTGCAAGCAAAGATGGATTTACAGCTGTGATATATTAGACAAAGGGTCCTCTACAGATTATATTGGACACCGTCCATGATGGCTAGGTTGGGACTTTCGGACTCTGATTCATGTTGGGTTGTGGATGTAGCGGGGGTTCTTTGATGCATATGTCATGGATGTGTTCAAGGGTGTCTGATTTTTGGTCCGGTGTTTTGGATAGATTAGACCTTGTAATGGAAGAGAAACTTCCTCGCACTTTCCTTTTGACCATATTGTTATCCAACAGGGGGAGAGGGGACAGGGCTAGGGATAGTGCAGATTGGATTAATAGAGTTTTGGTTTTGTCGATGAAACAGATACTGCAAGTTTGTAAATCTAGAACGAAACCTGGTGTGGAGGAGTGGTTATTGGACATGCAAGTCTTGTCGAACTATGATAAAGTTATGCTATTTGGACAAGGAAGGGAGGGACATTATTCTCAGCTTTGGGGACCTTTTAATGACCTATATGGTTGAGAGTACAGGTTCCAGTGTTTGATGGTCTGTCCCTTGGGTGGGGGATGTTTTTATGGTGGTGGGGTACTGTTAGTTGTGCGTTGTTCTGTTGTTTTGTCTTTTTGGTTGTGTTTCATGGTTCTTTTATAAGGTTGAAAAATATTATTCTACATGAGTGATGGATGTCCATCTTGTTATGTTTTTGATTAGTCTATTTTAGTTCTAATGTTATATGTTTTGCAATTTGGACATAATATTGTGAAATGGAGATTGCTGTATCGAATTTTGATTGTTGTTTAAAATGTTAAATAAAGTGATTTAAAAAAATAATAATAACTGCAGGAAGAATTGTAACTTTTCCTTGATAAGCTTTCACAATACTGCCCCAAATCTCATAGCTTAATATGTTGCTTTCCAATAGTACCACTCTTCAACACTTCTCCCCTCTACTACCTGGCGTAACCTTTCACCAGATTTCTTCAGGGCAATCACCTCTTTCCCTATGTGTCTACTCGACTGCCCGTCTACCAAAACAGATAAGTGCTTCAATGGAAACTTTCACAGTTTGTATTTATTTATTTGCATTTGTAGAGCGCACTTGCAGCCCGTGGGCATCGAGGCGCTGTTACAGGATTATGCAAGAACTTTTGATTAAAAGGTTACAGGCGACCAGAGGTCTCTTGGTTACAGAAAACATAGACAGTGTACGATACAGCGAAGAACAAGGTTACAGGCAAATGCATATAACAGTGGGTAAGTTTACAGGCTGAATGTAGACATTTTGTTTTCAGACAGAGAGTTTGGTTTTGATGGCTTTACGGAATGCTTGGTGAGAGTGTACAATTCTTAGGTGTGTGGCTAGTGCGTTCCAGTGGGTGGCTGCCAGGGTGGGGAAGCTAGATCATCCAGCACGGGCTTTTCGAGTTTTGGACGTGACGATCATGTTGGAATAGCACTTCCTGAGGGGTCTTGTGTATTTGTATTTGTATTTATTTATTTATAAAGCGCAGCCTGGCCCGGGGGCATAAGGGCGCATAAGGTTAAGCTGGTTACAAGTGAGCGGTTAAGCAAAGTTACGTTGCAGATACATGGAGGTTACAGTTACAGAGGTGTGCAGTCAAGACAATACAGTCGGCCAAGTTCCAAAATGGTTACAGGTAGGAACTGGCATAATAAGCAAGTGCATGCGCGGAGATAATAATTCCAGGAGAGTGGCTCAAGATCAAGAGGCTAAGTTAGGCTGTCAGAGGTCCGTGTTATGGAGCCAACACTTCGTGCTCTGTTTGAACCGGTTAAATGAAGGTTCTGCACGAAGATGTGGGGGGATGGTGTTCCATAGTTTGGATGCTTGTACCGGGAAGCTGGCTCCACCTGAGTTGTGGAGTTTAAATCTTGGTATGGTTAAGGTGTTGGTTTGGGCTGCTCTAAGAGGTCTCGAGGCAGAGTGAGGTCTGAAATGGTTAGTGAGGTATGCTGGAGCAAGGTTAGCCCTGACTTTGTGTGTTAGGGCAAGCGTTTTCAAGGATATTCTGTGCTTGACAGGGAGCCAGTGTAGGTTACGTCTGGTCTCGGATATGTGTGCTTTTTTGGGAATGTTAAGGGCAGCTCTGATAGCATTGTTTTGTACTACTTGTAATTTATTAATGTTTTTGAGGCTGGTGCCCAGGTAGAGGGCGTTGCAGTAGTCTATTTTGGAAAGGATTAATGCTCTCGCGAGAGTGATACAGTTAGGTGCAGAGATGAATGGTCTACAAGCAGTGATAAGCTTGCAAGTGTAAGCAGCTGATGAAGCTACTGCGTTAGTTTGTTTAGAGAGGGATAAGGTAGCATCAATGTAAATACCAAGAGTTTTAGTGTTATTAGAGACAGAGATGAGATTACCATCTATGGTAAAGGCTTTGAATGCAGGGTTGAGATTTTTAAGTTTGGCGTGAGTGCCCAAGATGATCAGCTCTGTTTTATCGTCATTGAGACACAAGCCATGGTGTGCCATCCATGCTTGTATAACGGAATAGATTTCATTGAGGGTCGTGCTGTCTGTTTCATAGTCACCCGTGATAGGAAAGAGTATCTGGGTGTCGTCCGCATAATTGGTGTACGTAACACCCAGATATTCTAGGATATCGAAGAGGGGTTTCGTGAATATATTATAGAGTGTCGGGGACACGCATGAACCTTGCGGGACACCACAAAGTACTGGGGCCGGCTCGGCGGAATCAGTGGGAGAGAAGACCCTCATGGTTCTGTTCACCAGAAATGAGCTGATCCATGCAGTGGCTGCATCTGAAAAGTGGGCTGCGGATTTCAGGTGTTGACAGAGTGTTTGGTGGTTAACCAAATCAAACGCTGCTGACAAATCAAGCAATAAAAGGAGTGCAAGTTTGCCATGGTCTTTCAAGGTTTGGATCTGGGTGGTAAGGTCAATGAGTGCAGTTTCCGTGCCGTGTCTTGGTCGGAAGCCTGATTGCCTAAGCCCTAGGAGGTTGTTAGCTTCTAGATAGGCCTGTATTTGTAGGTAAGCTGCTCTGTCCAGTATTTTTAATAGGAATGGTACCGTAGTTATAGGTCTGTAATTAGATGGGTTGGCTGGGTCAAGCGTAGGTTTTTTGAGGAGTGGAATGACCCAAGCGTCCTTAAGATTGTCCGGAACTATTCCAGATTTGAACGAGGCATTGATGAGATTGGTAATGAATGGCGCCAGATCGTGTGCAGCTGCTTTAACAATCGGGGCAGGGCAGGCGTCACCTTGGCAATTTGAAGGTTTTAGTTTCCTGATGATGTTTTCTACTTCCCACGTGGAAAGGGGAGAGAAGCTGAAGGGTTTACAGGTCGTGTGGAAGGTTGGAGGTATGTTAGGCAGATGCTTGTAGTTAGAGTCTGCAGAGAGCACAGATTTTTTTGCGTTAATTTTGGATTGTAGGCGAGCTATTTTATCTAGTAAGGCTTTCTGGATGTTGCTACACCATAATGCGTCAGTGATACCTTTGTCGATAGGGGTAACAGGGGATTCTAATTCTTTGAGTATTTTGAAAAGTTCTTTAGTATTGGATTCCGCTTGTGTAATCCTTTTGTTGTAGGAGTCTTTTTTGGCGCAGAGTATGGCTTCTTTGTAGGTAGAGGATACTAAGGTTAGTTCAGATTTGTTGTGAGCTGTGGGGTGTTTTTTCCAAAGTGCCTCAGCGGTTCTTTTGGCTTTGCGTAGTTCTCTCAACTGTGGTGTGAACCAAGTGTTAAGGTGACGCTGTGGTTTCGGTTTCCGCAGTTTTAACGGGGCAATGGAGTCCAGAGCTTTAAGTATAGCCTGGTTGTAGGTGTCCACTAGAGCTGTAGGGTCTGTATCTGAATCAATGTTATTCAGTATGGGGAGTAGTAAAGGTAGAAGTTTGTCGGGAGTGATGTCTTTCTTGTTTCTCGTTCGGATGGCAGGGGCGATGGTAGGCGCTGAATGAGTAGTGTAAGCTTTGATAGCAAAGGTTAGTTTGTGGTGGTCTGACCAGATGCAAGGGTCATTAGATAGGAGGTCAATAGGGCAATTGATTTGTGAGATCCAGTCTAGAGTTCTACCTTTGATATGGGTGGGTTCGTGGATGATCTGCGGCGCTGTGCTTAGTGATTCTCTGAGCCAGGTACGGGGGTGCAAGTTCATGGAGGCATTTGTGCGTGATGGCCAAGGTTTTGAAGACAATTCTCTCTTTGACTGGGAGCCAATGGGCCTGCCTTCTAACTTTGGAGATGCAATCTTTTCTGGAGGTTCCTGTAGCCGCACTAAGGGCGTTGTTTTGGACCAGCTGGAGTTTGGCCAGATGTTTGCATGATGTCCCTACGAGGAGGGCATTGCAATAGTCCAGCCTTGAGCCAATTATTGCCCTGGCAAATGTGCGGCAGTTCTGGTGTGATAGGTAGGGTCTGGCTGCGTTGAGGACTTTGGAATAATAGGCTGATGAGGATGCAATGGCATTAACCTGTCTGTCCATGGTCAGGTTGGAGTCCAAGTAGACTCCAAGTGTCTTAACATTGTTGGAGACCTTGATGGGGATATTATCAATAGTGAAGGATGAGTACAGTTCATCAATGTGCCGAGTGTGGTGGGTGACCCTATGAGCAGGAGTTCCGTTTTTCACTGTTGAGGCAGAGCCAATTAGCTGCCATCCAGGATTGGACAGTGGAGTAGGTGGTAGTGAGCGTGTTGGCATCCGCTTCATAGTCTCCAGTGAGTGAAATGAGCACCTGTGCGTCATCCGCTTAGTTGGTATACGAGATGCACAGGGAGTCAAGGATACTGAATAAAGGCCTCGTGAAGAGGTAGTAGAGTTTGGGCGCAATACAGGAGCCCTGCGGCACACCACATTTGATGTGGCTTGGGGTGGCACAGGCTGAGTCAGAGAAGACTTTCATGGCCCTTTCTTGGAGAAAGCAGGTAATCCAGTCGCATGCTTTAGGGAAAAAGTTAGCCTCAGTTTCCAGATGGCGGCACAAGGTGTTGTGATCCACTAGGTCAAGGGCTGCGGATAGGTCAAGGAGCAGAAGGAGTGCAGGTTTGCCTGTGTCTCTTAGATCGTCCATTTGATGCTTTAGGTCCAGAAGAGCCGTTTCAGTGCCATGTCGTGGGCGGAATCCAGATTCCTGCAGACCTAGAAGCCGGTTGTCTTCCAAGAATATTTGGACTTGCAGGTAGGCAGCTTTGTCCAGGATTTTGAGTAGGAAAGGGACAGTGGTAATGGGCCTATAGTTCCCTGACGATGGGTCTAAGGAGGGTTTTTGAAGGAGCGGGCGGACCCACGCTTCCTTGAGTCCGGTTGGAACGTGGCCAGCCTGGAAAGAGGAGTAAATGAATGCGGTTAGGAAGGGTGCCAAATGTTTGATGAGTTGGGCAGGACATGCGTCTCCCTTGCAGTTAGAAGGTTTAATAGATTTGAGATGGGAGATGACTTCCAGCTCAGTCATGTCCTTGAAGTCAAAGGGAGGGGATGACTCAGTTTTGGTGGGCGAGGGAGTTTTGCTGTGCAGGTTGGATATGAGGCGGTTGAGGGCATTTTGATGTCCCGGATTTTGTTTTGAAGAGAATCGAGCTTGTCTAGCATGGCAGTTTGAATACTGTTGCACCAACTTTCGTCCTTGAGGAGAGAGGGAGGAGGAGAGGAGGGTTTTTCCAACTCCCTGAAGATGGTGAAAATTTCTTTGGACCCTGATTTAGCGTCATTGATCGGTTTATAGTCATAATACCGAAGTTCGAAATCTCGAAAAAAAAAATCTCGAAAAAAAAAATATCGAATTTTTTTTTATGACGTTTTTTTTTCAAAATGGGGGGGTTCCCCCCAAGCCACCTTTTTTCTATTTTTTTTTAATTTTAACCCTTTTTTTTACTTACCTGACCCAAAAAAAAATATATAAAAAAAATCGATATTTTTTTTTTCGGCCTTTTTTTTCGAGATTTTTGTTATTCGAGATTTTTTTTTCGGCCTTTTGACCGACCACCCATTGATCCTAGAGTTGTAGGATGCGGCTTTAGCTATCGTAATGATAGCTTTATGAAATATGGAGATGGCCTTGAAGGCACTTCGGGTAGCTTCGGAGGGGTTGGTTTTCCATACGGAGAGAGCAAGCCTCTTCTGAGAACGTTGGTCAAGAAGTTCTTTTGAAAACCATGAGTTGGAATGTTTGGCTTTTTGTGCATTTTTAAGTGCCAGTGGTGCAATGGCGTCCACTGCTTGGGTGACAACCTCTTTGAAGGTGTTAGCTAAGGTCTGTGGGTTATTGGGGAATGGGGCCTGCAAAGCCGGAATAAGGAGGAATGGTGCTAGGTTTTCAGCTGTCAATTGGCGTGAGCTCCTTGCGAAGGCTGCTGGACAGGGGAAGATAGGCTTAGGGGGCCCTTTCTTTGTGCTGAGGTTGAATTGAATATAGTGATGGTCGGACCATGGGATAGGGGGAATTGGCGGTGATTTGGATAGAGCAGTTGTGATTGCTGATCCAGTCAAGTGTGCGCCCTTTGGCGTGGGTTGGTCCGGAGATAATTGCGAGAAGCCCATGGTGGAGAGGGCTTTCTTGAGGGATTTGGCGTGGGGGTCCTTAGGGTCATTATTCCCTAGTTTAAAATCTCCCAGAAGAATGACTTGAGATCTCTTTTTGATGATGTCAGACAGTGAGAGGATGAGGGTGTCCTGAAAGTCTGTGATTGGGACCCGGGGTCTGTAGACAATGTGCAGAGCCATGGTGCAATTGTGGGAGACATTGATTTTCAAAGGGAGATAGTCACATTGGTGATCAAGTTGCCCTTCCGCTTCTCTGATAGCAAGGGTTTCCCTTGCAATAGGGCCACATCCCCGCCTCTCTGGGGGGTGCAGTCTTTTCTGAAAATGGAGTACCCCAGTGGGATAAGGAGAGGGCCAGAGCTTTCATTAGGCCACGTCTCAGTAATTATTAAGAGGTCTAGGTTGTCCTTGACGATGAGGTCATTTATGTCAAGGGCATGGGCAGGAACTGAGCGTGCGTTGACCAGGGCACAGCTAGGAGTTTGTGTCAGCCTGGAGGTATCCTTCACTTTGGACAGTGGGGCTGTAGGTGCCTTAGGGGGCTCAGGCATAGGATACAGGGCAGGGTCAACATTGAACATGGGTGTCACAGGGGGCTCCGGCATTGAAAACAGTGCAGTGTCAGCATTGAGCATGGGTGCCACAGGGGGCTCAGGCATTGAAAACAGTGCAGGGTCAACATTGAGCATGAGTGCCACATGGGGCTCAGGCATTGAAAACAGTGCAGGGTCAACATTGAACATGGGTGCCACAGGGGGCTCAGGCATTGAAAACAGTGCATGGTCAACATTGGGCATGGCCGCCTTGGGCACAGGTATAGCGTCAGTGGTGTTGTAATCATTGGCCAGGGGTGCCTCGGGTAGAGCAGGTGAGGGGGGAGTGGTATTGCCAGTACGCGTGGCCGGACCTTGCATGGGTGAGATAGGTGCCAGATAAGTTCTGGGCATGGTATGCACAGAGAAAGTGTGTAGCTGCTGTGTACCATAGAGAGTCACAGGTATGGGCATGGGCCATGCTTTGGCTGCATTGGAGGACATACATGCTTCTGCATAGGTCTGTACTTGTGACTGGGTCTTTTAGAGACCGGGCTTCTGGGCCCTAGCCTTAGCCACAAGATAAGGATGGTTGTCATGGCGGCGTCGTAGTGGGAGTGGTGGACACCTATGAACCTATCTTGAGTTGCGGTCCGCCAGGCTGGGAGAATAGGTGATTGCCAAGGGGGGAAGGGTACGCGACCGGAGTCAAGTGTTTCTGAGGTAGCAGGAAGGGGGGCACTGGGTGTAGGTGGCAACTTTGCCCATTAGAGGGTATGGAATGCAGGGAGTTTGGCAGATGCCGCTGCTGGAGGCCTTACCTTGCATGCAGTGGCATGGTGGCACCTTGCGCGCCGTCGAGCAGCGGAGAGCTGCAGAGAGCGGCGTCGGCCTTGTCCACAGGCCTTCGCCAGACAGCGGCTTTGCCTGGCGGTCTGCCTCATCTCCCTTTAAAGCGGGAGAGGAGGGCTGGCAGGTGCGGCATTCTGATCAGCTGATCCTGGGTCAGCTGTGATGTAGTGTGTTGTGTGGGAGGGGCGCTGCTCCTCCTGGATGCAGGACGTGGACCGGGCCACATGTATCATGATGGCAGCGGGGTGGGGATTCCCTCTGATATTTCTGGAGTGGCTGTGGGTTCCGGATGGAGGCTCTCGCAGCCTTGTCCACAGGCCTTCGCCACTGAACCTGAATGGCAACTGTTACAATCCTGGGGCTTCTCACTATTCCCCTCTTGTGTCTGGCAATCTTTATTGGACTGATATTACCCATTTCTCAAGGTCTCTTGGATTGGGTATTGGTGGTATTGGTGGTATGCCTGGGTTTTTAATACAACCTCCCGGCCAGCTTGTTAATATCGGCCACTTTTGCAAGTCTGCAACAGTTCCATATTCATAAGATTCAAAAGCTTGCCTCTGGAAAGGTGCAATGGTTCAGTATTCACAAGATTGATTAGCTTCCCTTTGTAAGTTTGTAACAATTCGGTATTCGTGATGGTTATTAGCTTATTTTGCACGTTAACAGTTTGGCATTTGTAACGTTGCTTATTCTGCCTTTCACTTGCTAGCGAGTGATCCCGAATACACTGAACATGTGGCCCACACCAGAGCGCCCCAGAGTCACTCGCATGGCAGAGATTCACTAGGTAAGTCGCTTGCAGGTGCTCCTCTCTGTGTTCACAGTACTACTGCAACCGTAGCCTCTCCTGACCAGGTGCACCGTCTCTCTTCGGTCGCCGCCGCCTCTGCCATGTTGATTTGGAGTCGCTCTGTCTGCCAAGAGTCTCTGGCGCAACCCTGCCATCTGAGGCCTATCGACTACTCACACTACACCTGCTTTCCGCTGTGAAAGATCTGCACGATGCAGTCTTCCTGGGTACACGTTTCTTCCACGCGCTTCCCACTGCGCGACCTCTGCAATTTAGGATGATAGAGGCACAGACCCTCTCGGGACTTGCAACAGTCCCGTCGTCTTCCCGCTCCTCTACTCCTGTTGCATACATATCCAGTGCTTCTTCTGCTTCTGAAACTACTTCTGTTTCTTCTCTACTACCTGCACCTGAGGGGGCCTTTTATCCCACTGGTCTAGGTCATTCCTGTTAATTAGCCAACCACTTCTACATCTTTGTTCATCTGTATCCCTCTTCCTTGTCTCAGTATTGAGGGAATTATGGGACGTGAAGTCCCGAATGAAAGAGTTTCTTTTCTTTACTCTTTCTACTTTACAATAAGCCATCAATATTTTAGGATTTCGAGGAAAGTTAAAAAGGGGATTTTCCCTTCCTCTTGACGTGTTTCCTCCCTCATGTGATCCTCCTGCAGAACACCACCCCCAGGGTCGGGATCATGAAGCGTCTGCCTTTCCCTGGCCACATGAGGAAGCCCCCAGGCCAAGGTTTTGGGGGGAATCACTACGGATTTGTCACATAACCTCCCCCTAATGTTGCTGGGTTTTTCAGCCTCTATTGGGTATCGGGAAAGGAAATCAACATTACCTTGTTCTTTTCCTTTCCATTGCTCAACATAGAAACAATATGGCTGTAAATCTAAAAAACTATGCATGACTCCAGCATTGGTATCTTTTCTCGACCTTAACCACTTCAGGGGGCATGATCAGTAATTAATCTAAACTGTGAGATAAAATTTCAGGTACGTTATAGCACTTGATGGCAAGGGCTTCTAGTTCCAATGTCGCATAGTTCTTTTCTCTAGCAAACAACTTGCTACTGATATAGAGAATAGGGTGTTCTAGACCATCATGGCTATGAGATAATACTGCCTCAAGACCAGTATGTGAGGCATCAGTTTGTAAAATAAATGGTCTATTAAAGTCTGCCACCTTTAAAACTGGGTTTTGACATAATATGTATGAAGAATTCGAGATGATTCTCCCCATAAACCTGGTCTGGGGCCCTCCTCATGTGGCCAGGGAAAGGCAGGCGCTTCCTGATACCGACCCTCGGGGTGGTGTACTGCGGGAGGATCACAAAGGAGGGGAGGGACGACTGGGATAACCCCTTATTTAACCTTCCCCATAATCCAACCCTTTTCATGGCCCTTTGCCAGGCTGTAGAAGCTGAGAAACCTAGCTTCTGTGGAAGAAACTGCGTCCCAGAATCCTAGAGGTACTGAGACGAGGAAGAGGGTTGTAAAGGCATGTAGATGTAGTAGTCAGGCAATTAATCCTAGTAGCCATTGTAGTAGTCAGGCAATTGAGGCTAACAGCCTTCACCTGAAGCCTATTGTCAAATCTGTGAGGCATAAAAGGCCCCTGCAGGAAAGCAGGGGCAGAAGGAGCTGGAAAAGGAGTTGGAAGGCTGGCAGTATTAGTAGCAGAGCAGAAGCACAAGACTGGCAAGTCACGAGGAAGTGGGAGCACAGAAGAGATGCCGGAACATGGAAACAGCAGATTTAATCTGTGAGTTCTGAGAGGGTCCTGTTCTCCCAAAACCTAAATTGCAGAGGCTGCGCAGTGGAAGGAGTGCTGGAAGCTGAGTTTTCCCCAAGTGAGCCAAGTTGCTATGATTGCAGAGCCATAACCATGCGGGAGACCAAGGACAGAAGTAGAAGGCAAGCCGAGGGTCTTGGGAGGAAAAGGAACTCCCAATTAAAGTTGGCGATCATAGATACCCGTGTTAAAGAGAGGTGTGGGTCTCAAGCGAGCCAGAAGTAATAGCAGTGGTCGGGGAAGCAGAGCAACCCGCAATTGCAGTGTCCCTGAAGCCAGTGAGTGAAGCACAGCTTTCAAATACACTTTGCAAGCCTTGCCGGGAACTGTAGCCAGCTCCTAAATAACTTGTGTACTGTTTAAAGAGAGTAAAAGTTTTTTGACATACTGGAAGTTTTGCATATACTGCACTGTTTGATGCTAATCTATGCCTTAGACTAAAGCAGGTGGCTCATTTTTTGCACATTATGCACTATTTGATGCTAATCTACGCCTTAGACTAAACTATGTGCCTCATATTGTACATATATTTTACTGTTTGATGCTAATGTTATGCCTTAGACTAAACCAGATGCCTTATCTTTAGCATATACTGCATTCATGATAAATACTGTGCTAAACCCTGCTGCCAAATACCTTAGCATATCACCTATGCACCCAGCCAACTACCAAGCACATCTAACCATGCCTATGCATAACCCTACCCCCTTGCAGAAGTGGTCTCTATTTACTATCCTTGCCTTGTCCATACTGACCCTCTTGATGTCACAAGCCCAAGCCTTCATCCCCTTCAAGATGGAGCATGACACTAGCACGATACCTGGCCTTGCCTTGCCCTTCATAAAGAGCACTGTCTCCTTATCCATGGTGGCTACTCTACCTCACCATGACTACATAGCACCCACACAGTTTCTACCTCCACTGACTCCCCAGCTGTTTTAGTCCCTGACGTTAGCAAACGGCACTAAAACTCTGTAACCCGCCCTATGGATCCAACGTTATGCCTCCAGACCAACGCCTAATCAACCTTGTACATTAACTACCAGAAATTAGGATCCAGACTTAAGTTACGCTACCTTCAATCCCCTATCACAAAACCGTTAATCAAGGCCAAAACCACAACTATTAAAATACGGAAGCCATATAAGACTCCCACGAACTTTGGCGTATACCCCTCTACAAAGACCCTAGCCAGCCCGATCATGCCTAGCAAGCTGTCACGATCCCTGCCCCCAGAAAGCCAGACCAGGCCCAGCAACCCCGGAAGCAGGCATCATGCCACTTGAAGCATGCCCAAAAACCCCAGTTAGGGGCTCTTTGGCTACAGTCCTGGCGCCTATGGCGCCAGGCTCATAAGAATAAAGTCAGTCCTGGCGCCATGGGCGCCAGGCTCATTACAGAAATCTTACCTGTTGCAGACCATGCTGCAAACCTACCCGATGCAGACCATGCTGCACGAAGCCACAAGCCAAATGAGGCTTAAAGGGACTACTTTACCTCAGGGACTCCTTTCCTCTCGGGTGGGGCTGTGGAAGAATACTTACCTGGGACTTCTTCCAAGGCTATTTAAGCCACACCCAGACAGCCACACGTGCTTCGCGTTATTCTGCTTGCTGCAGCGTAATGCTCACCGTGTCTTCAGCAGCTCCAGTCTTCAGCCACGCCCGCTTCAGCCCTGGAACACCTGGAACTAGAAAAGGAGAAGGAGAAGAGGTCAGAACAAAACCCTTACCTGAATCCTTGATCCAGCACATCGTCGATCTGGAAGAGAGAAGCCTTCTCAGGTGCATTGCCACGCACCTCGCAGAGCCGCGCTGAACTCACCATTCCTTTACTCCATCGCGAATCCAGCATCTCCAGGCCATTCTTCAACACCTGGGGGAGACAAGAACAGATAGGTGAGCAAGGGCAATACAAACCACCCCCAAAGACTTACCTGATTTACCACAGGGGGGTACTCACCTCATCTCGGGTCGGCGTAGTCAATTCTGCATCACTGCCGCACCCCGGCCCCTAAGGGGAAAAACAAGGACAATACAAATCACCCCCAAAGACTTACCTGATTACTACAGGGGGGTACTCACCTCATCTCAGGTCGGCGCAGTCAATTCCGCATCACCGCCGCACCCTGGCCCCTAAGGGGAAAAAACAAGGACAATAAAACCTAACCCCAAAGACTTACCTGATTTACCACAGGGGGGTACTCTCCTCATTTCGGGTTGGCGCAGTTAATTTTGCATCATCGCTGTACCCTGGCCCCAAAGGGGAGAACCACAATAGACTTACCAGGATCTTACCAATAGCCACTTGGAACTCTTCTGGTGGTTTAAATCCGCAACCTGCAAGGAATCTGGCAGAATGAAGATCAGACTTTTGAACTCTTACGAACAATTGGACTTAAGAGTCAATACTGGAACTCACCAATTCCTCCACGCCAGTGAAGTAACTGGTCGTCTACGCGTCCCTGCGCTCGATGCAGGATGGAGAGCTCATCTTTCCAAATCTTCAGGTGAGATTAAGAGGGAACTTCAGGAGTGTTTTGTGGGCAGACAAGGGGAGTGGGAAGGCGGGTTAACGCTCAGATTACGGGAGGTTAATTCCCTTTCTCCATTGCAGAAAGATATTCGTACGAGTACAACAAACGAAGCTAAGTGGGTCTGTCCAGTCTGTCATCTCGGCTCTACGTGTTACTCTGGTGGAAGCAACAGCGGGCCAGTCCAGATCGACGCCCCCGTGGGAATCAGGTGAGCGTAACAGAATGCTAAGCCTACCCACAAATACCCACCTGGGCGTCATGGAAACCTCGGAAACTGATCAGTTGGCCCAATTATTAGGGGAACTAAGGGCCGAAGTGCATTCCGCCCGCCAGGAAACCAATGCCCTCAGGAGGGAATTGATAGTATCAAAAGAACTAACTGATGATTTGGCCAGACAGCTATTACAAAGACAGGCTGGACAAACACCTCTACCTGGACTCGGGGCCAGCCCAGCTCCGGTGCCACCGAGTAACCCGGTGCAGATAAACCTTCTGGAGCCGTTCCCTTGGCTCCGCCTGAACGCTTTGCCGGAGACCCTAAAAGGTTTGCTATATTCATGAATCAATGTCGCTTACTTTTTTTATGTAGACCTGGAGCTTTCCCAAACGATCAAGCCAAGGTAGCTTTTGTACTGTCATATCTCAGCGGCAGTGCAGCGGACTGGTCCATTCCGCTAGTAGATCAGGATGACCCGATTCTTCGAGATTTCCAAGGTTTTCGAACTAGCATGGAAAGACTGATTGCCCGACAATCCCAAGGACAGGCTTTGGATAACGAACTTTTATCCTTACGGCAAGGTAATCAGGATCTTTTATCTTACATTGCAACTTTCAATAGATTAGTTGTGGAAACCGATTGGCCTGAAGCCAAGCGAATTACATTATTCCATCGAGGGCTTCGGGGAGAACTCAAGGATGTTTTAGCCCAAGTCGTGAACCCGCCTTTAGACTGTGCTGAATATATAGATTTTGTGGTCCAGTTAGATCACAGACTTCAAACCAGAAAGGCTGATCGAACCAAGTTTGAAAACAAGGTCTTGGTTAAAACCTACGTACTCTCGAAGGGGGTAGATGCCTCAGAACCCATGCAAATCGGGGGGGTTAGAGGACCCTTAACCCAGAAGGAAAGGGAAAGAAGACGGCAACAGCAATTATGTCTATATTGCGGAGCTACTGGTCATTTCCTTCGGAACTGTCCTGTAAAACCACCCAAGAAAACTATAGGAGCAGCAGACAAAAACCACTTGAAACCTGACTCGGGAAACGATCACGCCCGGCAAGCGTAGAGGTCAGCTTGCCGAGCTTAAAGAAGGACACTCTGACCTCGCATTTCACCATACCCATGGTCCTTATAGATCCAGAGCAGCCATCACGCATGCACGCGGTAAAGGCGTACGTAGATAGTGGAGCCATAGGAAACTATTTGGACTACGGATTGGCTTCCAGGATGAATCTACCTCTCACCCGAAAGACCACTACCGATGTCGTCACCACTGTTGATGGAACTGAAATTGCCTCTGGGCCCGTAACTCATTCCACTGCAGAGATGACTTTGCTGGGTCAGGATGGACACCGAGAGGTTATGGTGTTTGATTTAATCAAGGCTCCACAGTTTCAACTGATACTGGGAATCCCTTGGTTGGAAAAACACAATCCCTGTATTGATTGGCGAGAGAAGAGACTTACCTTCCCAGAATGTGCTAACACCTGTTACCCAAAGAGAACTCTAAATTCAGTTCTGGCCCCAGTAATCCCAGCTGCCATACAATTACCTGCTGAATACCAAGACTTTCAGGATGTCTTTCAAAAGGAGCAGGCAAACACCTTACCACCGCACAGATCGTATGATTGTCAAATAGATCTCATACCAGGAGCACAACCACCTTGCAGCAGAATCTATGCCCTCACGGAACCTGAAAATCTCCACTTGCGCCAGTACCTAGACCAGTATCTTGCTAATGGCTTCATCCGCCCGTCCAAGTCCCCTGCATCTTCCGCTTTGTTCTTCGTGCCAAAAAAGGAAGGCGACCTTAGAACATGCATTGACTACCGCGCGCTGAATCAGATAACTATCAAGAATCGGTACCCATTGCCTTTGATCCCTGAACTACTAGATCAGGTAAAGAACGCTTGTATATACACAAAACTAGACCTTCGGGGGGCATATCATCTGGTACGCGTCAAAGAGGGTGACGAATGGAAGACTGCTTTTCGCACCAAGTACGGATTATTTGAGTACCAGGTGATGCCTTTCGGACTGTGTAACGAACCAGCAGCCTTCCAGTTCTTCATGAACGATGTCTTCCGAGAGCTCATCGATGTTTGTGTAGTCGTTTACATCGACGATATCTAAGTATACTCCCTATCAGAATCGGATCATGTAAAGCACGTCCGAGCAGTCCTAGAAAAGTTACGCCAGTATAAGTTATACGCTAAACTGGAAAAGTGCATCTTTCACACTACGGAAGTAGAGTTTCTTGGATTTATTCTGACCCCGAAAGGAATCCGGATGGATACACGGAAGGTGGACGCAATTCTTAATTGGCCTTCGCCAAGCTCAGTCAAAGGAGTTCAAAGCATGCTCGGCTTTGCCAATTTCTACCGCAGGTTTATCCCGGACTTCTCACACATTGTACATCCCATTACAACACTATTGCGAAAGAATAAACGCTTTACATGGACAGAAGAAGCCGAGAACGCCTTCCAAGAGTTAAAAAAGAAATTCACGTCCGCTCCTGTATTATGACACCCGCGCCCTGAGCTTCCCTACATAGTGGAAACAGATGCATCCAGTTCAGCTATGGGAGCAGTGCTCTCCCAAAAGGATCCCGAAACTAACCAGCTGCACCCAGTGGCGTTTTGGTCAAGAAAGTTTTCGGCTCCCAAATTAAATTATGCTATAACCGACAAGGAACTGTTGGCCATCAAGTCCGCCTTCAAGGCTTGGCGGCACTATCTGCTGGGCGCCAGGCATACCATTACGGTCATCACTGATCAACGCAACTTACAATACCTAAAGGTAGCCAAGGCCCAATCTTCACGCCAACTCCGTTGGGCATTGTTCTTCGCCGAGTTTGATTTTGTAATAACCTATCGACCAGGTTGTAAAAATGGAAAAGCTGACGCCCTGTCCCGAATAGGAATGGGAGAAACAGAATGAGCTTTAGAACCTGTACCCATAATTCGTGACGAGAGGATCCGTGGTCTGACATCCATACACTCTCTGGAGGACATTCAAGAAAAGGTCCATCAACTCTTTGATTCCGATGCCTTACAGGGCTGGGCAAGGAAAGGCCCAGAGTATTCTGTCACCAACAATCTACCTTATTACCAAGGCCGGCTATTTTTGCCACTAGAGGAACTACAGAAACTTGTCATTTCTCATTACCACGACACCTTGATGGAAGGACATCCTGGCATTGCTAAAACTGAAGCCAAAATCAAGAAACAGTTTTGGTGGCCCTCCTGGCGAAAAGATGTCAAGTTGTTTGTCATGTCTTGTGGCATTTGCGCTCAAAATAAAGGGGAAAAGAAAAAAACAGCTGGATTATTACAACCGTTAGACATACCACCTACTCCTTGGCATACCTTGTCATTAGACTTTATCACGGATTTACCCCCGTGCAAAGGTTATAACACCATTCTAGTTATTGTAGATCTTTTTTCTAAAATGGCCCATTTCATTCCTTTAAAAGGAATACCTTCAGCTTCAATCCTGGCCAAGGAGTTCCTTGAAAATGTTGTCCGTCTACATGGCTTTCCTTCCGTGTTAATTTCAGACCGGGGAAGTCAATTTATTTCACATTTTTGGAGGAAGTGCTGCCAGCTGGCACAAATTGATGTTAGGCTTTCAACCAGCCACCATCCCCAGACCGACGGTCAAACAGAGAGAACCAACCAGACTCTTGAGCAATACCTACGTTGTATGCTACATCAATCTGAGGAGCATTGGAAAGACATTCTTTGGATCGCCGAGTATGCATACAATAATTCTGTACACTCAGGAACTAAAAAAAAAACCTTTTTTTACCATATATGGTCACCATCCTCGAACCTCAGACTTAGATTCACCCCAGCATTTAGAGATGCCTGCGGTGGACCATCTCCACGCTGTTATCACACAAGCCTTTAAAGAGGCGACTGCACATTTACAAAAGGCTAAGGATAAATACAAGAAGGATGCTGATCAACACAGGAGTGAAGCACCGCAATACCAAGTAGGGGACCAAGTATGGTTAGCCACCAAGTACTTACCACTCAAGGGAACACAGACTTTTAACCCCAGGTACTTGGGACCTTATTCTATTAAGGCTATTATTAACCCAGTGGCCGTCAAGTTGGACCTGCCTGGTCATATGCGTGTTCATCCTGTTTTTCACGTGTCTCTTTTGAAGCCTGTGCAACCAGGAACTAGGATAACCACCCCACCTGAACCTATCCTCATAGACGGGGAACCCGAATTCGAAGTCAAGAATATTTTGGACTCTAAAAGGGTGAGATCAAAACTCTTCTATCTCATTGATTGGAAAGGTTATGGTCCACAGGAAGGATCTTGGGAGCCTAGTGACCATGTGCATGCACCTCAATTAGTGAAAATGTTCCACCAAGAATTTCCAGACAAACCAAGGCCGAGAGGGAGAACAGCTTTAGGAGGGGCCTTGAGGGGGAGTGCTGTCACCCATTGCTAAAACAAATATGGGATTGGAACTTGATTTGGCTGAGATTCTGAAAGCTGTAGCTCAAACAAACGGCCTTCCTTGGCTGGGACCTATGCTTTTGGCCATTTTGTCTTCCAATACTACCTCATTACCTATAAAACCAGTCACATAGCTATCTAATTACAAAGAACTTAAAATCATATCTTGGAATTCGTGTGGCTTTGTGAATCTAACGAACTGGCATCTCAACCTTATTAGTGATGAAAGACCAACGATAATTATAATCCAAGAGTCGATGAAAACTGAACCTCTACTAATCCCTGGTTATAATACTTTTAACTCGTTAGCTAAGAGACACTTATTAGGCCGCCCATCTGGGGGCTTATCGATTGCAATAAACACTTCATTTAAAGCTCAACCTAAATTGGTTTGGAACTCCCGGAGTTTATTAGGGGTTCATCTTGACATTCCCTCAATCAGATATTCATCATTAATTATCATCTCATTATATTGGAATCCGGCTAATTTAACTATTGATGAGATGTTCGACGACCTTGAAGCATACTTAGAACTTTCCGCTAGTATGTATCAGAACTGTGAGATCATCCTTGGTGGCGATTTTAACTGTGACTGTAGAAATGTGAATGAAAATAGTCTATCTAAATCTGCAACCTTAGCATGCATTAGAGGTGCTAAGTTTAGAGAATTCCTAACTGATTGGGACATGGATCTCTTGGTGACACACGATATGAAATCAAAAATTACATGGGAAAGAGGAGTAAAGAATTCGATGATAGATTTTATCTTTGTTACTCGTAATCTCATAGCTTACATGGCCCCTTTAGTAATAGATCCTATATCAATTGGTGACCATGCTCAATTTATAACATCATTGAAATTGAAATGTCACTTGTTAGGAGTAAATAGTTCACTAACAGCAGTAGAAATTGATCGCCCTCAGCACTCAATCAGGTGGAATAATGGGTTGTGCGATCAGATTGTCAAATACATATCACGAGAAACACTGCGAGTTGACCGAAACGGTGCCAATCTAAGAATAAAATTATCTGATAAGGAGTACTCCAAAATAGTTGAAACCGTATTGCTCAAATTTTGTAAAAACCGCAGCAATGTGAAACATATTCATATCTATGATCACAAATGCAAATTGCTGAAAAGGGAAAAAAATAAACCCTAAGACAATTGAAACACTATGATTTAGGTACTGAAAGACTTAGAGAAAGGCGGAGTCAAATCATGTCTCAGTATAAACAAAACTTAAGGTTCGCCCGGATCTCAAGACATAATGAGGAGAACTGCACTTTGATCCGTGCTATCACGTCACATGACACCCGAGCAATATGGCGCACTCTAAAAGCTGATCCAAAAAATGCCGTATTATCTATGCCGAATTGTATCTCTGAGCAGACATGGCAGATGTACATAACTGCCAAATATCAACTGCCTTATAAGTTCCAATTCCTTCCCGGTATATTGTTAGACCCTACCAGGATCCCTCGGTTTAATTGGAGCATCAGTGACATAATTTGGGCGATCTCGAGATTGTCGTATTCTAAGGCCGCAGGACCAGACGGGCTTCCCCCTTGTCTCTACAAAGCGGATCCTGCTATGTGGGCAGTAATCATAAATACCAAATTTGAAACCATCTTCAATTCTGGGGAAATTCCATCATCTTGGCTAACAGCAAATATAGTCCCCATATTTAAGAGGGGTGATCCTTCTTGTCCTGAAAACTATCGCGATTTCTCTAATTGATACTGAGGCTAAAATCTTTGCGATTTTGCTTCTTCATGACTTGGAGAAAATTATTGAGACCAAGGGTCTTTATTCTAAATTTCAAACAGGTTTCAGGAAGAATATGAGTACTACTCTAAATGCAATTACCCTTGCGCATGTTATCGCTGAAGCAAAAAATAAGAACTCCAATCCAGTATACATCGCAATGATTGATATGAGTGCAGCCTTTGACAATGTTGTTCGCAACTTGCTGTGGATGAAAATGTTGGCTTATGGAATTTCAAATGACTTAATGTATTGGATTATAAAATTGCACACCAATACAACTTATAGAATAAAAATATCACAGGATGGGGGTACGACAGCTCCAATAAGAACAGCATTGGGTTTGAAACAGGGCTGCAATCTTGCAGCAACCCTGTTTAATTTATACATGGCAGATCTGGATAAGAACTGGGAAAATATGAACCTGTTTTCTGTGAAGGTTGGGAGTACATCTTTGCAATGGATTGCCTTTGCAGATGATATTATCTTGTTTGACCCTACTCCTGTAGGGCTACAAACGAAATTAACACTCTTCGAGGGATTTGCAAAGGATCACAATCTGACTCCCAACCCGGCAAAAACTGCCATCATGAAATTTGGAGTGAAGCAGAAAAAGGGCAGTTTTAGTTGGCATATCATGGATACACAGATATCTTGTATAAACAACGCTATTTACTTGGGATATCATCTCTCTGATCAGAACTCCATTAAATTATGGACAGACATTATCAAACGCAAAACCAGGCCACTCCTCTCGCAAATGAAAAGGATTTATACCCGGTTTTGCAAATTTTCATTAACTCCGTTAATTGATTTTATGTCCCTGAAGACTGAGAGTGTCATTCTTTATGCACTAAATATTTGTTTGTGTGATAT
The DNA here is from genome assembly GCF_040938575.1 of Ambystoma mexicanum. Taxonomy (NCBI): domain Eukaryota; kingdom Metazoa; phylum Chordata; class Amphibia; order Caudata; family Ambystomatidae; genus Ambystoma; species Ambystoma mexicanum. The sequence goes on along the minus strand of NC_090929.1, from coordinate 1,264,912,011 downwards.
GTCTAATATGTTGGATTGTTTACAAGGTTCACTCTTAAAAGCAGCGATGTTTTTGCCAATGTCCATTCCAAATGCCATCATCCGACATGAATTGGGGTTGGTGGCACTATCGTCTAGATGGAAATGGAGACAGTTATCCAACTTTGCGAAAATGAACTACCCACCGACTAATTCATTATATGTTGATATGAATAAGATGCTGGGTTCCCGCTGTTCTCTTTCCTTTTATAATTACCAACTGAAAATGCAACAACTTTTAAGTGAAGTGAAGATTACAGTGAATGATGTTCATCATCGCCCTTGCTATGCTAAAAAAAAACTCTTTGAATTAGACTGGTGTGTAACTATTGATCGGATCACGACATATAAATCTTATGAAGAATACGGTGCCTTTGTTAAGCAGCGCATCCCTCGCTATGCACATATCACTTTATTCCCCTGTGAAATTACCAGGAAGGCATATATTCGATTTAGATTTAATCTTTACCATACTAGAGACAGAACTAAGAATTGGCAAACAAATGTCACCACATCTTCTGTGGGATGTCGATTTGATGAATGCAATGAACCACGCGAAACAATGAAGCAACTCCTACTCTATTGTCCCCATTTTAAAAAAATTCGTACAGCAAGACTTATGAAATTTGTTGATATAGGGTTTGAGGATTGCCTCGAGTTCCTATGGTCTCGTATGATGCAAGGAGTTCACAACAGTCTAATTTATGAATTAGTAAGCTTTTGTAAGCATATAGAAAAAGAACTGATTCTGCGTGGAGATTGAAATGTTTGGATGGTAAATCGATTGGTACATTTGTAAATGAGGAGCCAGATATTAATTATGATATAACCTTTTTGCACCTGTATTTTAAATTGTATTTCAAAGTACTGTGTGCTACTGTAAAGTAATGCAATTTTAAATGTTAGATTTCTTCCTTTACATGGATTTTAACATGTTTTTTTTGCAAAGGTTCTACTCGAATTTATTCTTGTTAATGAACTAAACGCAAATAAAAAAAAATAAAAAAAGATGCCTGCCCCCGGAAAGCCAGACCAGGCCCAGCAACCCCGGAAGCAGGCATCATGCCACTTGAAGCATGCCCAAAAACCCCATTTAGGGGCTCTTTGGCTACAGTCCTGGCGCCTATGGTGCCAGGCTCATAAGAATAAAGTCAGTCCTGGCGCCATGGGCGCCAGGCTCATTACAGAAATCTTACCTGTTGCAGACCATGCTGCATACCTACCTGATGCAGACCATGCTGCACGAAGCCACAAGCCAAATGAGGCTTAAAGGGACTACTTTACCTCAGGGACTCCTTTCCTCTCGGGTGGGGCTGTGGAAGAATACTTACCTGGGACTTCTTCCAAGGCTATTTAAGCCTCACCCGGACAGCCACACATGCTTTGCGTTATTCTGCTTGCTGCAGCGTAACGCTCACTGTGTCTTCAGCAGCTCCAGTCTTCAGCCACGCCCGCTTCAGCCCTGGAACACCTGGAACTAGAAAAGGAGAAGGAGAAGAGGTCAGAACAAAACCCTTACCTGAATCCTTGATCCAGCACATCGGCGATCTGGAAGAGAGAAGCCTTCACAGGTGCATTGCCACGCACCTCGCAGAGCCGCGCTGAACTCACCAACCGGGGCTGCATTCCTTTACTCCATCGCGAATCCAGCATCTCCAGGCCATTCTTCAACACCTGGGGGAGACAAGAACAGATAGGTGAGCAAGGGCAATACAAACCACCCCCAAAGACTTACCTGATTTACCACAGGGGGGTACTCACCTCATCTCGGGTCGGCATAGTCAATTCTGCATCACCGCCGCACCCCGGCCCCTAAGGGGAAAAAACAAGGACAATACAAACTAACCCCAAAGACTTACCTGATTTACCACAGGGGGGTACTTACCTCATTTCGGGTCGGCGCAGTTAATTCTGCATCATCGCTGTACCCCAGCCCCAAAGGGGAGAACCACAATAGACTTACCAGGATCTTACCAATAGCCACTTGGAACTCTTCTGGTGGTTTAAATCCGCAACCTGCAAGGAATCTGGCAGAGTGAAGATCAGACTTTTGAACTCTTACGAACAATTGGACTTAGAGTCAATACTGGAACTCACCAATTCCTCCACGCCAGTGAAGTAACTGGTCATCTACGCGCCCCTGCGCTCGACGCAGGATGGAGAGCTCACCTTTCCAAATCTTCAGGTGAGATTAAGAGGGAACTTCAGGAGTGTTCTGTGGGCAGACAAGGGGAGTGGGAAGACGGATTAATGCTCAGATTAAGGGAGGTTAATTCCCTTTCTCATTGCAGAAAGATATTTGTACGAGTCCAACAAACGAGGCTAAGTGGGTCTGTCCAGTCTGTCATCTCGGCTCTACGTGTTACTCTGGTGGAAGCAACAGCGGGCCAGTCCAGATCGACGCCCCCGTGGGAATCAGGTGAGCGTAACAGAAGACCTTTCCGATTAAAGGAGCACTTATCAATACCAGATTATTAATAGCATACTGCAGCAGGTCCCTCACTCACCCTAACCATCCCAGACAACTATATGAGTACTAGTGGCGACGTGGCTAGGCAGACATGTAATAGGCTGCATCTCCTGAGGGCTCTGTGATCCGAACAACGATCCAAGAAAGCGCGTGCAGCCTGACTGCAGAGTCCAGTCCTAAAAGAGCATCAAAGGTGCATAAATGTGATGGGACCAAGAAACGCGAACCAGCTGGAGAATCGGAACAGTGTAGCAGGAGATATGCTACTTTGTAGCTAGGGTCGCGAGCCGCGAAACCGACAACAAGATGGCGGCGACCCGAGACAAAGGGACCCTTTAAGGTGACAAGAGCAGTGGAGGAGCGGGCCACCCATAAAGAACGAGCTGGCACGTAGCTGCGAGGGGTTTGTCAGCTGAGGCAGTGTTATAACATTGGCCCGTGAGCAGACGGGGATACGGAGCGAAAAGACCCGCTGCGTGAAGCTGGCAGCCTCGGCTGCACGTAACTGCTAGTGGAGCATCCGGAGGCTCTTTGCCGTGTGCGTTTCGTATGCACACTGCGGTCGGAGGACGGCCCGGCGGGTGGAGCTGCGGGCCCGGCCCAGAGGTCCGGGTGGAACAGATGCAATCAGATGCCCGGCGCCCCCGGAGCACCATCGCACTTAAGCGTGAGGAGCGCATTGACACAGGCGGAAGGCGGCAACACCTGGGAGGATACCGGGGGAAACGGGGCTTGCGGCCTTGCAACGGTGGGTGCAACGCCATGAAGGTTTAGCAGGCGCTAAGTGCCCCACTGCACAACACACCTGGCAGAATAAAAACAGCCCAAACGGGACAACGCACACACAGCCTGGGGCGGTCACTTTAATTGGAAGCTGCGGGGGCAGCGCAACATAGTGACGTGGAGGTACAAAGTACTCCCTGTAGTCCACAAACAATGGACCGCAGGGATAACAGGGCAAGCGCCATAGAAAACAAGCCACAGCATAATAGACAGGCCCTGCAGCACTGTGACCCCAACAGGGGAGCACAAGGGCCGCACCCCAGGTGACTCGTGGTGACCCCAGGAGGCAAAGGCAACACAGCGCACGCCATGTGAAGGAGATACTATTGGCAGGGGTGAAGGAGAAACGAGAAACCCACAGCGAGCAGCAAGACTGCAACCTAAGGGCAGCCCCACATATTGCCACAAGACACTAGGCCTGAGACTGGCCTGCCCCCAAACAAGGATAGATGGTGGTGGGACCGCATGCAATAAACAGCTATACACTAATGACTGGCAGCCACTGCATTTTCTGAAGACCTGCACACTACTGGTGAAACGGATCCTGGGTAAAGACAGGGTGGAACAATGTCTGCAAAGGGAGGTAAAACCAAGGGCAAGCAGCCCATAATGGACATTTTTGCTAAGTCGCAACAGCCCCCCACCACCCCAGCACAAGGTATGGCTGCCGCACCTGCAGGCGCGGCTTTACCGAGAGAGGACCACTTGATCTTAACAGCCATCACGGAATTGAAAATCTTGTGGGGAATAGCGATGGCAGACCTGAGAACAGCACTAGAAACCAAAACAGATGCAGTGGGGACAGAGGTCAATCTGCTGAGACAGGATGTGAGAACGCTTGTGGAAAAAACAAGTGGCATAGAGAGCGCGGTGAAAACTAACACGGACACCAGCACAAACAATGCCAAGGAAGTCCACATACTGAAACAACAGGTGGCCAACCTGGAGAACCGAGCGGAGGAGGGAAGAGCGAGACGCAATAACATACGCGTGGTCGGCCTGCCGGAGGGGGAGGAAGGCCAAGACCCCATGGACTATGTGGAGAATATGATCATACAGGAAATAGGAGCTAGCAAGCTCTCCCAAGGGTTCGCAATCAAACGCGCGGACAGGGCCCTGATGAGGAAACCGCAACCCGGTGCCCCCCATCGAGCAATTATAGCGAAGATCCTGAACTACAGGGACAGAGAGAAGATTTTGGAATACTTTCGGAAAGGAGGGACAATAACAAGGGCGTCTGCGACCATCACCGCATACACTGATTACACCATGCTGGTGCAGAGACAGCGCTATAGCTATGTGGCGATCAAGAGGAGACTGCGCACAGCCGGATTCAAATACATGCTCTTGGACCCTGCAAAGCTCAAAATTTTACACAAAGGCAAAGCACAGTTTTTTGACACCCCGGAGGACGTGGCGATAGGGTTGGACGCACATGGCTGTCCGGAACAAGATGAGGAGCAAGGCCGAGAGGAACACAATAAGTGATTAAAAAGCCACTCATGATAGAAGGCGGGAGGGGGGCCCGGGGGCAGAGACTGTAGAACAGATAACAATGGCATGGCTAGAAAAGATAGTAATGGGAAACTGTAACATGTGACACTTGAACACGTTGGACTGAAATATAAATTGTAAAAAGCAAAATGGGCAGCGTTAACCGCGCTTAGTTTGATGAGCAAAATAGGAGTCACAAGACGGAGACAACCTACCCCCAGGAGTTAGAGTAGTAGGACCGCCACTAGGGCGATATCTCCCTGCTGAGCCATGAGTATGGCAAGTGCTGGAAAAGGGCTAGATGCAGGGGTGCCTGAGATCCAGGGATGGAGCTGGGCAACAGTTGGGGAGAGGTAGAGATAAAAGGGAGTTGAAGTGTGAGTTGGGGCAAGGGGAAGGGGGCAGGGGAGTGCTGGGGAAGAGGAGTGGGTGAGGAAGAGGGAACGTTGGGAGTTGGGAAGTGTGTTGGGGTTGGGAAGGGAGGAGGGAGGGCGGTTCGTGAAGTTGAAGAGTTTATAGTTAGGGGAAGTTTATGTTGGAGAACAAGCCTACACGTAATGGGAAAAAACTTAGATATGGACTGTACTTGCGGAGGGAGGAGCAGGATCCTAATATAACATGGCAAACCATAAAGTAATTACTTGGAATGTTAGAGGGCTAAAAAATAATCTGAAGAGGAATAAGGTTATGATGTATCTGTGTAGACAGAAAATAGACATAGCCCTGATACAGGAGACTCACCTCACACAAGAAAAGTTTGAGGTGATCCGGAAGAAGTGGAGGGGGACCGTCATAGGCGCAACATATTCGGCCTATGCTAGAGGGGTGATTACCTGGGTAGCACCGCATGTCCCATTCCAACTACTACAATCTGCAGTCGAAGCAGTCGGGAGGATTGTTATAATAAGAGGGCTGGTGGAAAACAAGGACATAAACATTATAAACACATATGCCCCGAATCAGGACACAGCGGCATACTTTAGGACCCTATACAACAAACTTAGCATCTGCTTAGGGGGGCGGTGATCTGGGTAGGAGACTTTAACTGCGCACTAAACCTGAAAATAGACAGATCAGATGGTAAAATAGATAGACCCACCCAGCCGCCAGGGCGTTTCAGTCACTGTTAACAGATTTCGGCCCCACAAAATGTACACACCAGGCTGGATTACATGTTTACCACACAGGAGCTAATGGCAGAAATAACGCAGACAGAATATAAAGCGAGGGTCCTATCAGACCACTCACCAATGGTATTGGTATGGCAATACCGACCCCCGAGAGCAAGGATACCAACGTGGCGCCTCAGAGCAGAGGCGTTGAAAGATACAATTTTCAGGGAGGATTTGAGAGAGGAAATAATAAGCTATTTTGAGATCAATACTGGCAGTGTTGAGACAGCGGGTATGCTCTGGGAAGCCTTTAAAGTGGTAGTGAGGGGGATAGCCATAGCTAAGTCCAAGGGCCTACAAGGAGGGATATTAGCCGAATTGCAAGACGCAGAAAAATAATTAAAAACAGAGTTAAGAAGGGGAGGTAATACCAAGGAAGATAATGAAGCAATACTCAGGCTGCAACAGAAATGTGCAGGGTATTGGGATAGATTGTGTAATCTCAACTATAAAAAGTACATAGAGAGGCAGCATGCAGGAGGGGATAAACCTGGGAGAGCCCTGGCATGGCTATATAAAAGCGAGACCCCTACACCCACAATCAGAACCATAACGAAGGAAGATGGGTGCATAGTGGACACCCAAGAAGGCGTTAATCAGGAATTTGTAGACTATTACCGACTCCTGTAGGGAGACGAAGAGGGTAGCGATTGCAGGAAAATAAGAGAAACACTGGAGGACATGAGGTTGCCGCAAATTAGCGCAGAGGAGCAAGAGGGGCTGGATGCTCCGATTACTCTAGAGGAACTAGAAGAGGTAGTGGTGCAACTACCCACCAGCAAGACTCCGTGGGCCGATGGACTCCCTAGTGAATTTTATACAATGTATAGAAATGAGGTGCTCCCCCCACTTTTAGCGATGCTAAATGAGGCATACGAAGTGGGAAGGCTACCAGAGTCCCTTAAAGAGGCGATCATCATACCGCTCCCTAAACCCAATAAACCTGGTAATGATTGCGGCTCATATAGACCACTGTCAATGCTGAATCAGGATAGCAAAATGCTAACAGCGGTCCTGGCAAACAGAATGAGGAGGATTATTAATAAATTAATACACCCCGATCAGACCGGTTATGTCCCTAATAGGAATATATCCAACAACCTCAGACGACTCCATCGAGTTATTGAACACGCAAATGGGGACGCGGGTGAAATGGCAATTGTATCGCTGGATGCATTAATAGCCTTTGACTCAGTCGAATGGCCCTGGCTGATTGCGTCCCTGACCAGTTATGGAATAGGACCTGAGTATCTCAAATGGGCCAAACAATTATATAGCGTGCCGCTGGCCAGGGTTAAAACGGGAACAGTAATATCAGAGAGGTGGCAACTCAGTAGAGGTCCTAGACAGGGATGCCCATGGTCCCCTATCCTGTATATCTTAGCCTTAGAGCCCCTGGCGATATACCTGAGGCAGCAGTATGACATAATAGGCATCACCATAAAAGGGGAACTGCACTTAGTCTCCTTGTATGCAGACAATATGCTGTTGTATCTACGCTACCCTGAAGAAAACCTCCAATATGTCCTGGAAGTGATGGAGCGATTTACAGGGCTGTCTGGCATAGCAGTGAATCCTAAGAAATCTTGTATATTTCCACTGGGCAGATACAAAGGGATCCCGTTAGATCAATTACCTGTTTTACAGATACCATGGGAGGTCAACACGTTTTGATATCTCAGGATAGACATCTATCACACGGTGGAGGCAGAGCACCAACATAACATGAGAAAGCGATCAAGAGTATAGAAAATAGTATGAAGTTCTGGGTAAAGCTCTCCTTGGCGATGATGGGACGAGGGGCAATGCTGAAAATGGTGGTCCTTCCAAAACTACTGCATTATTTTGGGAACATCCCATACCTGATACCAAGGTGAGTCTTTGGTAGGATACATGGCATATGCAGGGAATTCCTTTGGCATGGGACCAGGAACAGAGTTGCCCTTTGGAAGCTACAAAACTCACACGAGAGAGGGGGTATAAAACTGCCGAACTATGAAATTTACTATATAGCAAGCCAGCTACAATATGTAGCAAAATGGCTCTCAGAAGAGCCAACCTCAGAATCCAGGCTGTTTCGACTGGACTGTGCCCCATTCTTTTTAAAAGAAATGATGTGGCTGCCCAGATCGGATATGGAAGGGCGCCCAAAGATGATGATACTAGGGTGGGAGATATGGCGTAGGGCCTGTTAGGTAATGGACCCATCCCTGTGTTCCCCGCAAGTACCACTAGTCGCACTGTCGGGAAAAGAAAAGCAACTAAGGATGATGATCAGGAAGCACTGGGAATCGGTGGGGATAGCAACAATGGGAGACATTTGGCAGGAGGGGAGGATAAAGACTTTGAGATGTTGGAGGAGGAAACGGGGTTACATACGGGACGATATATTACATATCATAGGGTGGTGAGGCGAATCAAAGAGACATGGTCCGAAGTAGTACTAGAAGATCAACCGGATGCCACCATAGATACAATACTTCGCTGCTCGTCTGCCGTTTGCCCAAATCCTATGCCGCACCTAGAAGGTAAGAAGCACTACCCTTGCAAGCTTCTCTCTAACCCATGCTCCACCTCAAGGCATTTCAGGTTGCGAGCCCGTACTTTGCAAGCCGCCATCAGCTCACAGCCCATCCCCACGAGCACCCGTAATACACGGCTATGCTCACGTACTGTACAACCCTCTTTACTCGCTGATAAGGCCAGGCTCCCCCGCAAAACCTCAAAGCCCGCATCCACTACAAGTACTACCAATACAGTGACCAATAAAGTACTTAACTCTTCGTACAACTGTACTGCCTCCATAACTAATGTGATTACAAATGTGTCCACCACCACTGACAATGAGCCCCCCAGTGTAAAATCTGTCATGTGCAATTCTTCTACCACCATTTTGAATGCTATTGTGCCAAATGCTATGCCACATGTGTCCACCACCACTAAAAATGAGCCCCCAGTGTAAAATCTGTGATGTGCAATTCTTCTACCACCATTTTGAATGCTATTGTGCCAAATGCTATGCCACATGTGTCCACCACCACTGAAAATGAGCCCCCCAGTGTAAAATCTGTGATGTGCAATTCTTCTACCACCATTTTGAATGCTATTGTGCCAAATGCTATGCCACGTGTCCACCACCTCTGAAAATGAGCCCCCCAGTGTAAAATCGGTGATGTGCAATTCTTCTACCACCATTTTGAATGCTATTATGCCAAATGCTATGCCACATGTGTCCACCACCACTGAAAATGAGCCCCCCAGTGTAAAATCTGTGATGTGCAATTCTTCTACCACCATTTTGAATGCTATTGTGCCAAATGCTATGCCACATGTGTCCACCACCACTGAAAATGAGCCCCCAAGTGTAAAATCTGTTTTGTGCATCTCCCCTAACACCCACAGCGCAACCACCCCCTCCACCTCACCCTCCCTCATCATGAACCCCCCCCCCAGCCACTACTGAACCCCACCTGAAATGCGCCATGATTAACGCTAGGTCCATCAATGCCCACGCTCTAGACATCCACGACCTCCTAACCTCCCATGACCTAGATCTACTCATGATCTCAGAAACATGGCTACATGAGGCCTCCGGCCCGGCGCTCTCCCTCGCCCTACCCCCTGGCTATTCTATAACTAGACAAGATCGCCTCTCCAAAGGTGGAGGTGTGGCAATTATTGCCAGAGACTGCCTCTCTATCAGAAAGGTAGAGAAATCCCTGACTAACAACAGCGACTACCTCCAAGTCAAAATAACCCTCTCTCCCCACTGCACCATTACTGTGCACACTGTCTACCGCCCTCCAGGCCCAACAGGAGACTTTCAAGCCTCTCTCATCCACCTCCTCTCTGACAACCTTAAAAAGTCTAAAGCCATTCTCCTTGGGGATGTCAACCTAGGGCTCTGGGATAGTAAGGACGTAGCAGCCAAATCCCTTGACTCTGCCCTCAATGCTCTAGGCTACAAGAACACCATCCTTAGCCCAACTCACACCCAGGGCAGAACGCTCGACTGGATAGCACAGCACAACTGCCCACTCATCATCACAGGAAACACTTCCACCCCATGGTCTGACCACCACATCATCACCTTTAGCATCCTCACCACTAGCTCCCCTGCTGCCCCCTCACCTCAACCGCTCCCACCCTGCCTCGCCAGAAGCTCCCGCCAGCTCACTAAGGAAAGGCTACTGCCCTTCCTCCAAGGCCCAGCCTTCAGACCACCTTTTTCATCAGATCCAGAAACACTCGCAACAACCTATGATGTTGCCATCAAAGCAGCTATCAACTCCATTCCCCCTCTCAAACCTCGCAAATCCAAACCCAATACCCATTCGAACTCTTGGTTCACCCCTATCCTCCTCACACTCCGCAACGAGAAAAAAGCCGCACTCACACAGTGGCAAACGTCCCACTCTGAAAAAGACAAGATGATCTTTAAAGCCCTATCCACCAAATACAAAAAGGCAATCACCCAAGCAAAGGCCAAATCCTTTCAATCCAGAATCTCGGAAGCCCAATCTAGCACAAAAGAAATCTTCTCCATTTTCAGAGAGCTCGAGACACCCACTCCGGCCCCCCAGAATTTCACCAAAGACAAAGACTGGTGTGACGAAATACAAACGGCCATGCAAACCAAAGTAAGCCTCCTCAAAAACAAAATACTAGCCACTAAACAAGCCCTACCCAATAAGCATATCCCTATCCCACCACCTGCCCCGGATCCCGTCCTACCCTTCTCCTTCAAACCCATTCAGGAAAAAGACATCATCAACATAATGAGGAACATCAAACCCTCTAACTGCAAAGGTGACGCATGCCCAGCCTCCATTATCAAAGACTGCACGGAAGCGCTAGCTCCCTTCCTAACAGCCTTTGTGAATGCCTCCTTTACCACAGGGAAAGTTACCGCCTCCCTCAAGGAAGCTTGGGTCTGCCCTCTTTTAAAAAAGCCAACTCTCGATCCCACCTCCCCCAACAACAACAGACCCATCACCACTGTCCCATTCCTCCTCAAAATATTGAACAAAGCAGCCTACCTGCAGGTCCAGCACTTCATTGAAGAGAACTACCTCCTTGGACTCCGCCAATCTGGCTTCCGCCCCAGACACGGGACCGAAACCGCCCTGCTTGACCTGAAAAACCAAATGGACGATGCTAGAGACATGGGTAAACCAGCACTTCTCCTACTCCTTGACCTATCCGCGGCCTTCGACCTCGTGGATCATGGCGTCCTATGCCACCACCTTTCTTCCACTGCCAAATTCTCCCCAGAGGCCACAGCCTGGATCACCTCTTTCTTACAAGACAGAACCATGCAAGTATTCTCTGACCTAGCCGCTGCATCACCAACCATTATACTTTGTGGTGTACCCCAAGGCTCCTGCCTCTCCCCCACCCTATACTACATCTTCACACGACCCCTCTTCCTCATCCTCGACGCTATGGGCATCTCCTACACCAACTATGCCGACGACACTCCGATCCTCCTCACTCTCACAGGTAACTATGACACTGACTCCCTGACCCTCAACAACCTCTACAACACCATCCAAGCCTGGATGGCAGACAACGGACTATGCCTCAACTCTGACAAGACGGAACTCCTCCTGGTAGGTACCCCCGACACGCTAAAGAATCTAGATGCCCATTTCAGCCACTTCACCATTGACTCCATTAAAATTCCGGTCTCCGATTCTGTCAAAACTCTAGGAGTCTACCTGGATTCCAGCTTATCCATGGATAGACAAGTCAACGCAATAGCCTCCGCAGTTGCATATCATGCCAAAATTATCAACGCAGTCAGACCCTTTCTGTCCAAAGAGAACTGCACCAACATAGCCAGAGCCATCAACGGCTCTAGGCTAGACTACTGCAACGTACTCTTTCTAGGAACCTCCAACAAAAACTTAGAGAGACTACAAATAATACAGAACAATGCTCTCTGGGCAGCCCAAGGCATTGCTAAAAGAGAACACATCTCTGAAGCTAGAAAACTAGCCCACTGGCTCCCAATAAAGGAAAGGATCGTATTCAAAGCCCTGAAACTGACCCACAAGTGCATTCACCTCACTGCTCCTGCATACCTCTCACAAAGGATCCGCCCTGTCTCCACTACCAGGCCAACCAGATCACCGTACACCAACATGCTCTCTGTGCCACTAGTAAAAAGAGTAAAAGCGGGCAGATCCAGCTTCCCCTATCTCGCGCCCACTCACTGGAATGCCCTATCTCCCACTATCCACGGTGAGGCCTCCCTCACCACCTTCCGCAAAACTCTGAAAACTACCCTCTTCACATAAGGCCTGACACATCAGCACGAATACTTATCATATATGTTGTAATATACGACCAAATGCAATATCTGTAACAACAGTATGATGTCTTGTAGTATTCATAATGTGTCAACAATCACTATCATGCCTGTACCATGTAACTAAGTTATTGCAAGTAACAGCGCCTCAATGCCCCTGGGCTGCTTGTGCGCTATATAAATAAATAAATAAATATATGACATAGAAGAAGGAGTTCACAAGCTATCCAGGATATATGAGTTGATGATGTCCAAAGTGGGGAAGGAAGTGGTACAACTGAGACAGGACTGGGAGGAGGAAGTGGGTGCCCCAATGAGTGATGGGATGTGGGAGCGAGCCCAATGGTACCATAAGAAAGTGTTAAGGAATGCAAGGCTACAACAGATACAACTATATATAACCCACAGGGCTTATTTGACACCCCAGAGGATAGCCACATTTAAAAATACAGGATGACAATCATGCCCCAAATGTGACGAAGAAAACGCCGGAATGGTGCACATGTTCTGGATAAGTCCAGTAATTGAGAGATTCTGAGGAGGAGTAGCACATAGGCTGGAAGAAAAAGGGATTAAGTTAGTGGTGGAAACAGCGTGGGCATGCCTGATAGGAGGGTTTCCCAGACCACGTAAACTCACGGATGTAAGTAAACTAAAAGACCCGGCATACATACTTGCAAAGCGTAGAATCGCTATGGGTTGGAAGACATGCCATAGACCAAGAATAGAAGTATGGTGGCAAGACCTTCATAAATGGGCAGAAGATGAAACCACACTATGGCAGGAAGCTAGTAATTCTGGAGGGGAGGAGGAGGCTGAAACCCTGATAGCCTGGAAACATCTAATAGCCACGTTATTTGGGGGCACGCAAGACCGGTCAAGTGATCGGGACCCAGCAGAGACCACAGGAGAGGAATCCCTACTGCAAGACGAAGAAATGGAATATGAAGGAGACTAGGCTCGAACGGGGGGGAGGGAATGGGAGAAGCAGTGGACGCGGATGGAGTGATGTAAATTCAAAATGTTATTATATGCACTGCAAGTTTGGTTTGTGTTGTTTGTTGAAATAAAATTAATAAAAATTGTTTTAAAAATAAAAAACTATATGAGTACTAGACTTGACCGAGAAACCTCCAAAGGTGGCGGTGTCGCTGTCATCAGCAAGACTGTCCTTGGCCTGAAAGCCCCCCCCCCTACCACACACACTCATCTGATGAACTCCTCTCTCGGAAACTCCCTCTCTCAGCCACACAAACTTTAAAAATTCATCTGGTCTACAGACCACCTGGACCTATATCCTCATTTGAAGACGACATGCTACAACTCCTTGCAACTGACACCAAACCCAGGTCCCAAATCATGCTACTAGGCGCCCTCAATCTTGGTTTCCTAGACCCAAATGAAACAGCTGCCACTACTGTAGCCAACTCTAACACCCCTCTAGCCACTGTCCCGCAAACCTCCACCAGTAATAACCATAACATCATCTTGCAGAGCCTTCGCCCTCTAATCCACAACATCTTTGCTCCCGCAAATTATTCCGACCTAGATGTGGATAAACTTGCTGATCTCTATAATAAAATAATCAAATCTGCAGTAGATATCATCGGTCCTATCAAACTCACTAAAGCTAAACCAGCAGCCCACTTGAACAAATGGTTCACCCCAGAGCTTAAAATCCTGCGGAGAGGCAGAAGCAACAAGGAGAAAAACACCCAACCAGGCCAACAAAACACTATTCAATTCAGCAGCCACTACCTACAAAACCTCCATCTTCAGGGTCAAAAAAGAGACCTATGATAACAGAATTGAGAACGCCAGATCTAGAACAAAAGAGCTCTTCACCATCCTCAGGGAACTCAAGGCCCCCTCCACACCCTCAGAAACCTGTGTGAAAGATGCAGACTGGTGTGAGAGTATCCAAAAAGCCCTGGCAGACAAAATTGCCATGCTACAATCGAAAATTGAAATGAAAAAGCTCAGCCTAGCCAAAAAAGGAAACGCTCCTCTACCACCCACCTCTAAAACTCTATCTTGCCCCCCCTTCTCCTTCACCCCGGTATCCACAAAAGAAGTGGAAGGCATCATCAAAGGCTTCAAGGCATCCAGATGCCAAAGAGACTCCTGCCCAGCTGCCATCATCCAGGAAGGCACCAACGACCTGGCCCCCTTCATAACAACCCTAATCAACGCATCCTTCAAAACGAGCTCAGTCCCTAACAGCCTCAAGGAAGCCTGGGTCATGCCATTGCTAAAAAAAAACTAACCTAGACCCCAACATCCCAACCAACTACAGGCCAATTACCACTGTCCCTTACATCCTAAAGATTCTAGACAGAGTGGCCTACCTGCAAATCCAGAAGCATCTGGACGAGAACAACCTCCTGGGCTTTAGACAATCTGGCTTCAGACCTAAGCATGGAACAGAGACAGCCCTCCTGGACTTAAAAATCCAGATGGACGAGGCAAAGGATAAGGGCAACCTAGCCATTCTCCTGCTGCTTGACCTCTCGGCAGCCTTTGACCTCGTCGACCATCAGATCCTCACGGAACATCTGACGGCCTCAGCTGCCTTCTCGAGCCAGGCGACCACCTGGGTACAATCTTTCCTAGCCGACCGAACCACCCGGGTCTTCTCACCGGGGGCTTCAGCCCACCCCATCCCCATCCTCTGTGGCGTCCCACAAGGCTTGTGCGTCTTGCCAACCTTATACAATATCTTCACAAAGCTATTGTTCGACTGCCTTGATAACCTGGGGGTCACATACACCAACTATGCTGGCGATACCCAGGTTCTCATCACCCTATCAGGTTGCTATGAAGAGGATGCCACACAGATCAACAACCTCTACCTGGAGATGCAAGCCTGGATGGCAGAACATGGCTTATACCTCAACAACGAGAAAACTGAGCTCCTTCTCGTCAGCTCCCAACTACGACTAAACAAACTGGACCCCCGTTACACATCTATCAACATAGAAGGTAACCAAATCACTGTAGCCAAAGAAATCAAAACCCTAGGGGTCTATCTAGATTCCACACTCTCGCTCAAAAAACAGGTGAATGCTACAGCCTCCTCCACAGCTTATACAAATAAGCTCATTAATGCCTGCAAACCCTTCCTTTCGCCTTCCAGCTGCATTACACTAGCCAGAGCACTAGTGCTCTCAAAAATTGACTGCTGTAATACCCTCTTTCTTGGCACATCAGAACGCAACCTGAACAAATTGCAGGTTCTGCAGAATAATGCCCTCAGAGCAGCTCTGAGCATCCCACGGCACTCACACATCTCGAGCTTCAGACAAGATGCCCATTGGCTCCCGGTACGAGACAGAATCACCCTCAGATCCCTTGTCATTGTCCAAAATGCCTAGCTAACGAAGCCCCCAAATACTTGGCAGACAAGTTCAACAAACACAGCTGGGGGGGCGTGGCCAACCGCTGAACGATGAGCACGTAGGTCCTGCGAGCTCCCGTGCCACTGTGTGAATCCTGAAAAAATCCTGCATGATAACCCCCATGGGTCACAGTCATTCGGATCGTAACTGAAGTCGAAGTGCCAGAGACCCGAATGGTTCACCCTGGGAGGTAAATGCCGTCAGAGAGGCGGACCGTTGGGCACTCGGACGAGTGGCGGCCATATAATGTGCTCCTGAGGTGAGAGTGAGAGGGGACGTCCTGGTCTGCTGCTGATGCAGTGGTGGAGCCCAGGGGCATTGGAGCTGGTACGGCGATAAGGAGAGCGGACGCGCCCTGCCCGGCGGGCTAATGCGCACCCGGTCGGGAGGGGAGGGGCTGCGGTGAGGAGCGTCTGCCGGGAGAGGAGAGGTGGACGTGCCCCCCCTCTCCAGGGGTACAGACCGGCGTCCCCGAGAGGCAGGAGAGTGCTGCAGGTGACCTGGAGACAAAGCAGGGAGCGAAGCCGGGCAGAGTGGCGTGAACTGCAGCCTCTGTGTGGAGACCGGATAAAGGCGCTCCTGGAGGGTGGCGCACATGGAGGGCACTGCCGTGGAGGACTGAGGCATATGGGAGGCCTGGGGGTGAGTGGACATTGAAGCAGACGGACAGGGGAGGTATTCCTTCACAACCCCCCCGGAGATACCAGGCTGCAGCCCGGGGCAAGGTGATTGGCGGGAGGAGCCGCTCCTGAGATGGCTGGATAGCGAGGAGTCCCGGTGTGAGGAGGAGTGGACAGCGGGCGTCGGGCCCGGACACTGAGTGGTGCTACCGTGTGGGGGCCGGGGTGAGACACCCCCCCTTTGTGTGCAGAGGAGGCGAGCAGGGGCAAACAGTGCAGAGACACTGGGGTCTGGCGCTGCTGATGCCCCAGAGGCTAGAGTGGATTGAAAGGCAGGGGGGAAGAAAGGAGGTCAGGAGGCGCCTCCAATGTGGTCGCCGGAGCCTGGTGAGCCGGATTGAGGAATAGCCCAGTGGCCCGGTACCAGGGGACGTGCAGAATCCTCTGCAGGTACCTTAAGCAGCGGCCCTGGCTCCTGGGGGACGGGGGCCCCCTCTAAGACTAGTGGACCTGTGGCCCAGCGGTCCTGCTTTGTGAGGCGGACCTTAGATGACGGAGGGGAGTCAGTGAGCTCTGCCTAGCCTGACGTGAGGACAGTAGTGGAATACAAGCAGTGAATAGCCCGCCTGGGGTATCCGCTTGCTAGTGGATACAGGATGAGGCAGGCAGCGCACGAGATCGGACTTGGGGAAGCCAACTGTATGAACATTTGGAGCACAGGGAATTGGAGAACCTGAACCCAGGGGGGGGGTAGATCCCATAAGCTCCGTCCAACATGGGTAAAAGTCAGCAGCGAATGGACAAGTACACTGAATTGAAGGATAGGGCGCACAGACAGGATGGCACGGACCGGCAGGTAGGGGAGAGACCCTCAGGCGGGGAAGAGAGCACAGTGACTTTGGACTCGCTAATGGAGGCGATACAGGCCTCTAGAACCATTCTGCAAGAAAGCATCAAGGAGATGGGGGTGGATGTCTCCTTGGTGAGGGCTGACCTCCGCAAAGTGTGTGAGAGGGTTACGGAAGTGGAGCAAAGGGTCAGTATGGTGGAAGACGACATCCAGAAGCTTAAAAATCAGGTGGCAGGCCTGGTGGGGGCGGCCCGAGTATTGGAAGCTAGAGCAGAGGATGCAGAGGGCCGCTCCAGACGCTGTAACATCCGTCTGGTTGGAATACCGGAGAGAGAGGAGGGCCTCAGTGCAGAGCTATTTGTGGAGAACCGGATCCTAAAGGTACTGGGGATCAAAGGATTGTCCAACCTTTACATGCTGGAGGGGGCCCATAGGGTCCCGGGACGACCCCCGCCGCCAGGGGCCCCAACGAGGTTGATGGTGGCAAAATTATGTATTTCTGAGATCGGGGTGCCATCTTACAGGACGCCCACAGGGTGGGGCTCTACGAGATTGGAAGCGCAAAGTTGCGGATTTTCACTGACTTTACGTTGGAGGTGCAACGTCAAAGGAGGTCGTATGATGCTGTGAGGAGCCGTCTACCGGAACTCAACTTAAAGTATATGCAGTTCTTCTCGGCGAAGATGAAGGTGCTGTCGGGAGGGAAGGCATGGTTCTTTGAATCCCCAAAGGAGGTATGGGACTGGTTGGACACGAGGTCGCAAAAGACAGATCCCCAGTTCGAGGGATCTAAGGAGGCGGTGCGCCCAGACACTGTGGAATGTGGATAATGTGGAATAGGGGATGAGTATGAGCTGGTATTACAGAAGCAATCTATCTGGGAGTGAAGGGGGTGAGAGAAGGGGGGGCATGGTACTGGTGGGGTGGCATGGGAAAGGTGGTGGAACCCCACAGATCAAACAAAGCTATTGGCTACTAACCCCGGGGGAGGGGAGGATGAGGGGTTTGGTAAGCCAATGGGTCTACAGCTAAGGAAAGGGAAGGAGTAGAGGATTGGAGTCCAGGAGGGTTGGTTTACTTACGGTAGTTGGGGAAATTGGGGGAGGGAGGGGGTGCCTTGGGGGGGGCATGGGACTGGGGAAGGAGGGGGAGAAGGTGAAGGGTGGGGGGAGGGGAGATTTGGGGTGGATTGGGGGCTAGAGCACCAGGTTGGGGACAGGAACGAAGGGGGGTGGGGCACAAGGAGGGGAAGGAAGGTATGGCACAGCAGCAATAAGGTATAGGGTAAGGGTGAGGTGTAATTGGGTGCAGGTATTAGAGGTGCTGGGAGAGATGAAGGGATAACTTGAGGGAAGACATCAATTTCTTAGATGGGTAGGCTGGGAAGTTTGAAAATCGAGACGTGGACTGTCCGGGGGCTGAGGAGCTACCGGAAGAGGTGAAAGTGGGTGAGTTTCTGAAGAGGCAGGGGATACAAGTGGCTTTGATACAGGAGACGCATGCAGGCACAGAGGTGCTGGGGAAACTGGGGAAAATGTGGGGAGGGCAAGTAATCAGCACGACATATTCAACCCAAGCTAGGGGTGCGCTCATTTGGGTGGCGAAGGGGACACCATTGAAGGTGGGGACGGTATTAAAGGATGAGGTTGGCAGAACGGTACTTGTGCAGTCCTCATGGGAGGGTAGGATAATTTGTTTGGTCAATTCATACGCACCAAATGTGGATGACAAGGAATACTTTCCCTCGGTGCTTCGCATGATGGGAGCGTATAGGGGGGAAATGATAATATGGGGCAGAGATTTTAATTGACATCTGGATGAGCGGTTGGATGGGTCGGGGGCACAGGGGTGCCTAAGAAGCATATGACAGGGACGCTTCATAGGATAATGCAGAAGCTTGATCTGGTGGAGGTGTGGAGGGAGAAGCATGGGGAGGAAAGGGGCTATTCCTATTATTCGGGTGTACACGGCTCATATTCGCGCCTGGACTACATTATAACGGCAAGGGAATATTGCCAACATTTGGGGAGGCGATGTACCTGGGCCGCACCCTGTGGGATCATTCCCCTTGGTGGCTATGTTATTTGGGACTAATGAGAAGCCCCTGCGGCGGTTGTAGCGTCTACAAAGGGAGGCACTGCGGGATGGGGATTTTGTAGGTCAACTTAGAGAAGGGATTAGAGCGTATTTCAAATTGAACGAGGGCTTGGTGGAATCCAGGGGATTGCTGTGGGAAGCCTTTAAGGCGACTATGAGAGGGAAATGCCTATCCATGACAGTAGGGATGCGTAAGAGACTCCTAGACACGCTACAGCGAACAGAGGCCGAGGTGGCTGAACTAGATAGGGATGCGGCAGGGTGTGCGGATGTGGGGGAAGCCTAGGCGCAGAAGTTGGAGCTCTATCAGGGAACCCTGGCAGAGCTGTCACATTTTGATAGTAGCAGACGGGATGTTAGACTGCACGGAGAAGGGGATAAGGCGGGTAAGCTGTTGGCTTGGTTGATCGGTAGGGAACACCCAAATCGGGTCATAACTCAGCTTAAGATGAGTACGGGGGAGGTAGTTGGCACCCAAAAAGAGATTAATTTAACTTTTGTGGCATTCTACAAGGAGCTATACACGAGCAAGGGGGGGTATGTAGAGGCTGATGTAGAGGACCTCATGGAATCGTTGAGGCTTCCGAAACTGGGGGAGGACCTGTGGGAGGAATTGGAGGCTCTGATCGAGGAGGGGGACATTAGACGGCCGATCCTTTCCAGAATGGTTGTCTCCCGGAATCCATGAGGGAAGCAGTCATCACAGTGATCTTGAAAGAGGGGAAGGAACCAAGGGAATGTGCGGCATATCGACCCATTTCCCTGCTGAATGTTGATGGGAAAATCAGAGCTGTCACGTTTTGATAGTAGCAGATGGGATGTTAGACTGCACGGAGAAGGGGATAAGGCGGGTAAGCTGTTGGCTTGGTTGATCGGTAGGGAACACCCAAATCGGGTCATAACTCAGCTTAAGATGAGTACGGGGGAGGTAGTTGGCACCCAAAAAGAGATTAATTTAACTTTTGTGGCATTCTACAAGGAGCTATACACGAGCAAGGGGGGTATGTAGAGGCTGATGTAGAGGACCTCATGGAATCGTTGAGGCTTCCGAAACTGGGGGAGGACCTGTGGGAGGAATTGGAGGCTCTGATCGAGGAGGGGGACATTAGACGGCCGATCCTTTCCAGAATGGTTGTCTCCCGGAATCCATGAGGGAAGCAGTCATCACAGTGATCTTGAAAGAGGGGAAGGAACCAAGGGAATGTGCGGCATATCGACCCATTTCCCTGCTGAATGTTGATGGGAAAATCTTGGGGAAGATCCTAGCTGCTAGACTGGCGAGGGTGGCGCCGAGCTTGGTCCATCCGGACCACTGCGGGTTCATCGGGGGAAGGAATACATCCGGTAATCTCTCGTTTGCACCACATTATGGACCTAGAGAAATCACAGAGGCGCAACATGGCAATAGCCTCGTTTGACGTTATGAAGGCCTTCAACTCCTTGGAGTGGAGATGGCTGTTCCGGGTGTTGCGGGAGTTCGGGGTTTGGGGAGAACATCTGTAGATGGCTGGCTCTCCTATATAAGAAACCGCTGGCGATGTTGAGGACAAACGACTGGGTGTCCGCAACATGGGAGCTGGGAAAGGGACGCGGCACGGGTGTGCAGCTTCCCAATATTGTTTGCCCTGGCCCTGGAACCTCTGGCTGCGTTTCTGCGGCAGGAAATGATGGAGGCCGGAATTGAAGTGGGAGGTCAAAAGCATATAGTGTCCCTTTATGTGGACGATCTGTTGTTTTATGTGGTAGACCCCAAGGTGTACCTTCCAGAGCTGTTAGAGATATTGCAACATTTCTGATTCATGTCGGGCTTACATATTAATCCGGGGAAATTGGTGCTGTTTCCGTTAGGGGGGTTATGGGACTGCCCACTGGGGGAGCTGCCGGATTTGGGGATAAAGTGGGAGACGCAGTCATTTCAATATTTGGGGATACGGGTATTACATAAGATGGAGGATACGTTTGTACACAATACAGGGAGGGTATTGTCTAAGATAGGAGACTCTGTCCAATTCTGGAAGGTTTTACCCCTTTCTCTGATGGGCAGGGTGGCACTATGCAAAATGGTGATCCTACCACGGTTGCTCTATTATTTTACTAATATACCATATGTGGCCAAAAGAGTTTTCTTTAAAATTCTGGACGTTAAGATTATGGAGCTACTGTGGGATATGGGGAGGCGGAGGGTGTCCTTAGAGATATTACGGAGAACTAGAGAGGAAGGGGGGCTGGGCATCCCGAAATATGAAAAATACTTTGTGTCGGCACAATTGCAGTCAGTGCTGGTATGGGACCAACCAGGGGGGGGGCCCTCAAGGGATTGATAGGCGAACTGCCACCGAATGTAGACCGGTTGAACTACTTTGGCACCCACTGGGTGATAAGGGTAGAACAGTAGTGTTTGAGGCGGTGAGGGCGACGTGGAAGAACTATGTTGGTGGCAGGGGGGTTGGAGGACGGTACGAGGGTAGTCTCCCATGGGGTGTTGATCAGAAGCTTCGTCAGGCAATTGAGAGGGTTGGAATACAGAGGCTTTGGGAGAAGGGATGTCAAACGGTGGGGGACCTTTTAGAAGATGGGAAGCTACTTACCTGTAAGGAATGGTGCCAGAAGTCTGGACTATCACAGGGGCTTTTCTTAGTGTATGGGGCAGTGGTTCGTAGGTTAGCAGAGATATGGGCAGGAATTCCAGAAGAGCCGGAGACGTGTCCGGTGCTTCGAGTATTGTTAGACCGGATGGGGGGTAAGGCGCGTATTTCATGGATCTATAAGGCCCTGCGGGTGGGAAATTCAGAGGGGGAGTTGAAGGTTAAGGAGAAGTGGGAGATGGACATGGGACGCCAAACACCGGGGGAAGAATGGACACAGGCCTGGGAATTGGTCTGGAAGACATCAAGGAATCCCCTTTTTCAGCTGGTCCAATTTAATATTTTACACAGGACGTATGTGAGTCCGGTGGTACTCCGGGCAATGAACGGGGAACTATCGGATGAATGTCCTAGGTGTGGCACGGCGCAGGCAGGGTTTTGGCATATGACATGGGAGTGCAGGATAATAGTGGAATATTGGGATGAGGTAATGAAAGGAGTGAATGGGCTGTTGGGGACCAGATTGGAACGATGGGGGGGAAAAGCCACAAAATACGGAATAGAATGGACCGGTTCTTGCTTATACTGGCTAAACACTGAATGGCGATAGCATGAAAATGTCCACAAGGTCCGGCGATTAATCTATGGTGGAAGGATGTGTGGAGGTGGGGTTTGCAGAGCTAAAGGTTCTGCAGAACATGGATTCCGAGATGGAAAAGGAGGATGTAACGATCCATTGGTCCCAATTGCTAAACAACCTGTCAAAGGATAATGATCTATGACCGCCGTGAAGAAGCACAGGTAGGGGCGGAGGGGTGGGGGTTAGGGATGAATGGGGAAGACATGAACTTGGGAACTGGCGGTGGACCTGCCCAATCTACAAGGAAATCATATATGAAGTAGGATTGTATGCTGTGACCGATGGAATGAAAGGAAGCCTGGTGGGCGAACCTGGACACTGGAAGGGGGGGATAGAGGGATGGGGGTGGGGTTAGGAATTTGCTGACACTGTTAAAAGTAAAGTTGTTGAGAGAGTTGGGGGGAAGGGTATTCAGGGTTCAGGCGGGAAAGGATAGGGGGAGGAGGAGGAGTGGTGGGTTTGTTGTGAATCTGAACCTTAGAGCAGAACCCTCCCTCTGGACCTTCAGAGCAAACCCGAAGGCCTGGCTCTACAACAAGATATCCACCTCAGTCTGACTCACCAACTAATGTACTTATCCTGTGTCTGCCTATCGACCACCATGTAACCGGTCATCTGCACTTCTGCTATTATCTTGTATGTCTATTTTCTGCTTGTATGTATTTACTCTGCTGTAACTGCCTCTAAGTCTCTGGCGCCCAGTTACCTTAGGGTTCGGCGCGTGGTATAAATAAAGAAACTAAACTAAAATAAACTATCTCTGAACTAGGATTCTCCCACTGTGTCACCAAACCCACGCACAACAAAGGCAGAATCCTAGACTGGATTGCCGACCTCAATTGCGAAACTAACATCATCTCCATTTCACCTTGCGCTTGGACAGACCACCACTCCATAATGTTCACCATACAATCCTGCACACAACCTCACATAGCCAAAGCTCTAGCTCCTCCAGCACTAACAAGAAATAACAAAAACATTACACTAAAAAACATACTTCCAATCCTACAACCAATCCTAAATCACTCAAAAACTGAACCAGACCCATCCACCATCGTGGACCTCTACAACCAGACGCTCCACCAAGCCATGGACGCTATTGCTCCGTGGAAAGCATGGAAAGCCAAGCCTCAAGGGCACCTCAACAACTGGTTCACCCCTAGCCTTAAAATCCTGCGTGATAACAAAAGAAAGGCTGAATCCAATTGGAAAAATCATCCTCTACCTCTAATAGAGACAACTTCCTAAAATCTGCAAAGGGATACAAATAAGCCATCCTACAATCTAAAAGTGAATCCTTCAACAACGGAATCTCTAACGCCAAATCCGGCGGAAAAGAACTATTCAAGATCCTTAGAGAGCTGGAATCGCCTATTCCTCCCACTGAGACCTGCACCAAAGACAAAACATGGTGCACTAAAATACAAGCAGCCTTACTAGACAAAATATCACAGCTACAGACTAAAAATAGAAAAGAAAAAACTTAACATTATTTCTGACACAAGCCTTCCTAAATCCAGAAATCCAGTAGGGAAACCTTGCATCCCTTTCAAATTCTCACCGCTATCCATCCCAGAAGTGGAGAATATAATTCTTGGCCTAAAACCATCTCGTTGTCAGGGCGATTTATCTCCTGCAACTATCAGTAAAGAGGCAGCAAAAGAACTGGAAGCTGCCATCATGTCCTTTATAAATTCCTCCTTTGAGACAAACACAGTCCCTACTAACCTAAAAGATGCATGGGCCCTCCCACTCTTAAAAAAGCCTAACCTAGACCCTGACATCCCCACCAAGTACAGGCCTATCACCACAGTGCCATTCCTATTGAAAATTCTGGACAGGGCAGCCTATCTGCAAATACAGTCTCACGTCGAAACACAACCTCCTAGGCCTGCGACAATCTGGGTACAGACCCAGTCATGGGACAGAACCTGCATTAATAGACCTTAAAACTCAGATCGATGACCAAAAGGACAAAGGCAACATAACCCTCCTACTGCTACTAGATTTATCAGCTGCGTTCGACCTCGTCAGCCACGGAGTCCTATGCAACCACCTCACCTCCGCAGCCCACTTCTCTGAGAAAGCCACAGCCTGGAGTCAATCATTTCTAGACAAAAGAACAATGGGAGTTTTCTCTCCTACAGATTCGGCCAAATCAGCACCAGTGTTGTGTGGCGTACCACAAGGGTCCTGTGTGTTGTTAACACTCTAAAATATATTTACCAAGCCATTCTTCGATGATTTGGATTACCTGGGTGTCACCTACACTAACTATGCAGATGACACCGAGGTCCTCATCCCTATCTCGGGCAACCACCATAATGACTCTAAAGTACTAGACAAAATATATCTCATAATTCAGGCATGGATGGCCACACATGGCCTCTGCCTCAATGATGAGAAGACCGAACTGCTACTGACCGGAACCTAAGCCAAGCTAAACAAACTAGAGACAACCTTCAACTCATTCACCATAGACGTCATAAATATTCCGGTCTCCAAAAATGTCAAGACGCTTGGTGTCTATCTTGACTCTACACTAACCCTAACGAAACAAGTGAATGCCACAGCCTCAGCCACAGCAAACAGTTGTAAGCTTATAAACTCATGCAGACCTTCCCTCTCACCAGCAAGCTGCTCTACACTAGGTAGAGCGCTTATATTATCCAAATTGAATTACTGTAACGCGCTCTACCTAGGCACTGCAGTCTCGTCGTTGTGCTTGGAGGAGTGGGCTGGAGCCCCCTCCCCTCATCCTCAGGACCTTCAGGAGATCGTCGCGACCCCAACGGCCCCCCCCACGCTCGGAACGAGCAAAGTGGGTTCATTTTAATTTTGCCTGCTTTTGGCATTAGTATTCCGGGAAGCGGTCCCCGACCCTCCTAAAATGCCCAAATATTAAATTTGGCCCCGAACACCACTGATCTGCACAGTGGCTTCACTAGCCGCCATTGGCCCCAACGTGTTCAATGGCCGCTGGCCAGGACATCCCTCAGCGTTGCCCGGAGCCCAGCAGCGCCCGCAGCCTGTGATTGGCTGCATCCACCAATCTCCCGCCCTCTAGCTCACCGAGAGGCGGCAGCCGAAGGGCAAGCCTAAGGGCCTGTCTGCGCCTGATTCCATTGCAGTCTCGTCGTTGTGCTTGGAGGAGTGGGCTGGAGCCCCCTCCCCTCATCCTCAGGACCTTCAGGAGATCGCCACGACCCCAACGCCCCCCCCCCCCACGCTCGGAACGAGCAAAGTGGGTTCATTTTAATTTTTGCCTGCTTTTGGCATTAGTATTCCGGGAAGCAGTCCCCGACCCTCCTAAAATGCCCAAATATCAAATTTGGCCCCAAACACCACTGATCTGCACAGTGGCTTCACTGGCCGCCATTGGCCCCAACGTGTTCAATGGCCGCTGGCCAGGACATTCATCAGCGTCGCCCGGAGCCCAGCAGCACCCGCAGCCTGTGATTGGCTGCATCCACCAATCTCCCGCCCTCCAGCCCATCGAGAGGCGGCAGCCGAAGGGCAAGCCTAAGGGCCTGTCTGCGCCTGTCTGCGTCGGGCAGCAAGGAGCCGAGGGGCCGGAAAGCTACTCCCTTGTAAGTACTCTTTTGCACAATATTCTGGCGTCACATAAACTACCTACCGCGACTCCTGCTTATCTGTGTACGAACGCCTACTCCGCAGAACTTTGGAAACTCGAGGCTTGCTAATATACACTTGCAGACCTGCCCACTAACTGCCAGCTTTATGTCCGCCTTGGCTTCCCATCCCTCAAGGAGGGATCTAGCACTGTATTGTTTCTCGCTAGCTTGATGTACTTCACAACACCCATATCAGAACTTTGCCACTGATATGTAGTATGCAACACGTGCGCATATCAAATTGTACTCTTGGTGCCTATCTGTAACTATGATACTAATGTGATTTGCTTGCTTGCGCATATACCCAAATCTTAATTTAATAGCTTTGATTGTGATCCGTCCTGTCCACATAGTGCATCTCAGCCTACACTAGGATCTCTGTACCTTGACAGACCCTGTTGGTATAATTGCTTACGTCTGTCTATACACTGCATTTCAACCCATACTGTGATTTCTTAAACTTGGATGGTTCCTGCTGTTGCTGCTATTAGAGCGCATGCCTCTTGTTCAGGGCAATTTAGCCTATAATGGGAACTTTGAACCTAGATAGTGTATGCATTGATCAACACGCCTAGTTATAATATCAAGTCGGATTATTCTGCATTGGCCATTTCAGCCTCAGCATGTACTGCTTAACATCTTCAGTCACTATGCCAAGCTTGTATATTCCTCACTGGTCATTTCAGCTTTAGTATGTATTGCTATGCATTTTTTGTCACTGCGCCACTTATGTTGTTGTTGGACTTCAATGGTCACTACTAGTTAGGTATCTGCCTCTACCGTGTACATTGCTCACTGCTTGTAATAACCACCTGACACTTGTTGCCTCGTCGTGTCCAAGTCATTTTATGCCCAATACATAGAATCTCATCGCGGTCCATTTGTCCCTCCTCGTTACGCTTAGCTGCCAGTTATCTCCTCGGCACATTGTGCTTCACTATTTTCAATAATGCATTGTACCCCGACTACTTACCTGCAATGCCCATTACCAGACCCCATCACCTCTAAGCCGGTCTATCTGCCCTCGCCACACTTAGTCCTCTACTTACTGTACACCACCTTGTACACCATTTTGGCCTTAACCACACCGCAACTTGGTCCCACTATGGCCATTCAACATAATCTGGTGACCACCACCTCTACAATTCTACCGCGCTCACCCCCATCCTACAACACGACAGCGCCAAACCCATATCTTAATGAGCCAGCCCTGTGGCTACAACACTTTACCTCCAAACCCATCCCTAACCAACCGTGCCATACGCGCATCAGGAATGCTAGGCTTGGCTCTCGCCTCCATTACACCCCAAGCACACATTCTACACCACGGAACTGCATCACCTCTTACGGATACCCTTCATTCCTGCCTGACACTAATATGCCTAAACCCACCGCAGATAAACCCTCACCGCCATGCCTACCTAGCTGTTTATCCCCAAGGCTACGTAGCAAACCTTGTATCACCTCAGTTCGTAACCAAAGACTAGCAACCAGATGTCACCATTGGTCCTATCACATGAACACAGACAGTAGGGACAATCCGGCCAACTCCATCAAGAATAATACCCCTGCCATAGCAGCCCCATTAACGTTAGAGGCCTCCCCAGCCAACACCCCCAACTCACAAGCTAAACTCAAAGATGTGCCCATTAACGCCCGCTCTGTCCCTGCTCATGCGCTAGACATCGCAGACTTCATTGTGAACGAAAACCTTGACTTTCTGGCAATCACTGAAACCTGGTTACATGCAGCTTCAGGTCCTGCCTTGACCCTTGCCATCCCCGACAGCTACTCTATCATTAGGTGCGACAGGGACACCAATCAAACCAAGGGGGGTGGATTAGCATTCATATTCAAGAATTCTTTCAATCTGAGAGCTGTCAACGCCCACCAGTTGCCCTCCGCTGAATTACTTTCGATTAAACTCCCAATCTCACCTAATCACACCGCTTCAGTGCACCTCATCTACCGGCCACCTGGTCACATATCCACATTAGTAGAGGATATCTCTGCCATCCTGGCAGCTAGTACTAAGCCTAAATCCCAAATCATTATACTTGGTGACCTCAATGTGGGCTACCTGGATGCGAACGATACCAAAGCTTGTGATTTAGCAAGTGTCCTATCCGACTTTGGCCTCACCCAACATGTCAATGAACCTACCCATATTAAGGGACGACCATTAGACTGGGCTTCAGACATGAATTGCGCATTAAATATAATCTCAGTGTCACCATGTGCATGGTCCGACCATCATAAAATAACATTCTCTATCAACTCCTGCCCACCCATAGACAAACCCTGTACCGTGCCACCTACCTTCACTCGCAACAAAAAGGACATCACAACCGAGAAACTACTCCCACTCATCCTCCCTTTATTGAACTCGTTTCTTCCACCTGCGCTGACCCTACCGTCCTTGTGGACACCTACAACCGAGCGATGTTAAAAGCCCTTGACTCCATTGCCCCAATCAAACAGCGCAAAGAAAAACCGTGCAACCACCTTAACTCTTGGTTCACCCCACACCTACGAGAACTTCGCAAAGATAAACGAAAAGCGGAGTCTCTCTGGAGAAGTTCTACGCCAGTAAATAAAATTAACCTCCTAACCATCACCCTCTCGTACACCCTCTCGTACAAGGAAGCCATACTAGCGGCTAAAAAAGAAGTGTACAACAACAGGATCATACAAGCACAATCCAACACTAAGGAACTCTTTAAAATCCTCAAGGAATTAGAGTCCCCAGTTGCTCCTCTCGACACGTGTAACCCTGACGCCGAATGGTGCGCCAACATACAAAAAGCACTACTAAACAAAATCACTGCACTCCAAGCTAAAATCAACGCCAAAAAAACATCTCTTGGACTCAGTAGCTAATCCCCAATCCTACAACACCCCATCCCCTAAACACTCCTTGAAACCTTTTAGCTTCTCACCTCTCACCATTAAGGAAGTGGAAAACATCATTATGAAGTTAAAACCAGCCAATTGCCAAGGTGACGCCTGCCCAGCACCAGTCGTAAAGGAAGCAGTGTATGACCTCGCTCCCTTCATCACTTCCTTCATCAACTCATCGTTTAAATCTGGCATAGTACCAAACAACCTCAAGGATGCTTGGTTAATCCCCTTGATCAAAAACCCCAACCTAGACCCTAGCAATCCCACCAACTATAGGCCTATCACCACGGTGCCCTACCTCCTCAAAATCTTGGATCTTGCTGCGTACCTACAAATTCAAGATTATCTCGATACCAACAACCTATTAGGTCTCAGACAATCTGGCTTCCGCCCGAGACACGGCACAGAGACAGCTCTGATAGATCTAAAAACCCAAATTGAGGATCTGAAAGACAAGGGCAAACAAGCGCTCCTACTCCTACTCCTACTGGATCTCTCTGCGGCTTTCGACTTGGTTGATCACCAAATCCTTTGCCAGCACCTCAAAATTGCCGCCCACTTTTCTGATGCAGCTACTTCATGGATCAGTTCATTCCTTGCAAACAGATCCATAAGGGTCTTCTCACCACTTGCCGCCGCTGACCCAGCTCACGTCCCCTGCGGAGTCCCTCAAGGCTCATGCGTATCACCGACACCCTAAAACGTATTTACTAAACCAAACTTTGATATTCTTGACCATCTGGGTGTCACCTACACAAATTATGCGGACGACACCAAGATACCCATCCCTATCACTGGTGATTATGTAACGGACGCCAAAACACTTAATGCAGTTTACACTGTCATCCAGGCGTGGATGGCCCACCACGGGCTCTGCCTAAACGATGAGAAAACTGAGTTACTCATCCTAGGCTCTCAGTCCAAACTCGCAAAACTTGACAGTAAATATGAGGCCTTCAACATTGATGACAACATTATCAAGGTTACCAATGTCACTAAAACCCTCGGTATTTACCTAGATTCCACCCTCTCTCTCAACAGACAAACCAACTCAGTAGTCTCAGCATCCACTTATACGTGTAAACATATCACAGCTTGCCGTCCCTTCTTAACAATGGACAACTGCCTTATCCTCGCCAGAACCCTCATCTTATCAAAAATGGGCTACTCCAACTCCCTTTACCTCGGAACGAGCCAAAGAAACATTGGTAAACTTCAGGTAACCCAGAATAACGCCATCAGGGCTGCTCTTAACATACCCAGGCGTGCCCACATCTCCTCCACCAGACGCAACATACACTGGCTTCCCATTGCACGGCGTATCGCCCTCAAAACACTTGTTCTTAGCCACAAAGCACAGAATAATGCTGCACCGGCATACCTGTCAGCGCGCTTCACTCAACACACAGCCTCCAGACCTTTAAGATCTGCACAAGCGCACACACTCATCATTCCCAGTTTCAAGCTTCAAACTGCCAGAGGCTCGAGTTTCCCAGTACTGGCGGCAAAACTCTGGAACTCCCTACCTAATGAGCTCAGGAATGTCCCCTCACTCCAATCCTTCAAAAGCAGAACAAAACACTGGCTCCACGAGCAAGACGCTCTGGCGGCTATTCCTATGTAACACTGGCTGCATGCTGCACCTTCCCGGCTATACTGCATCTGTATTTTACCCTTGTAAATGCATGTATATATTTATATATGTTTATGTATATATAATTGTAACTTTTAACTGCCTTATGTAACACTTTTCTTGTAACTACCTTTCTAAACATGCGCCCTGATGCCCGTGGTCAAGCTGCGCAATATAAATAAATAAATAAACAAATACACTAGCAAACTCAACTTGAATAAACTTCAGGTCCTTCATAATAATGCCCTCAGAGCGGACTTCAACATACCCAGATCTTATCATATTTCTGAAACGAAATGTAACTTCCGCTGGCTGTCAATCACAAACAGAATCTTGCTCAAAACTTTGACCCTCATTCTCATAAGTGCTTATATAACTAAGCACCTAACTACCTTGTGTGCCAAGGCAATCCAACCGACCTATGAAGTCAGCGCAACTGAACTGTCTCTCAATCCCGAGATAAAACCATCAAAAATCTGGAGGCGGTAGTTTCCCTGTCCTCGCATCCAAACTTTGGAACTCCTTATCCACAAACCTAAGAACAGAACCATCATTCACATTATTCAGAATTAAAGCCAAAAACTGGCTTTCTTCCCAGGAAACTGACTAACCTGCAACTAATGTTTTCCTCCCAACTGTATATAATGCCTTTGCATCACTGTTTGTAATTACTGTACTTTGCTGATACAACTTGCCTATATGTCCCTATTTCTTGACTGCATATAACGCTTCTGTATCGCTCCCTTGCTTATGTACCCTGCCACTGTAACGTTGCACCTATGTAACCAAAGTAATGCGCCCAGATGCCTGAGGGCCTGGTGCACTATGAAAATAAATAAATACAAATACAAATACAAGTTTGGTTCACAATGGAATTGTAGCACTCACGCTTATTTCAAAAGTTTTAACACCCAGGTGAGAAGCGAACGGCAATTGAATCCATTGTTGAACTATTTCCTGAGCGGCGGAGTGGTCGCGTGTCCTTAATTGCTAAACTATTCCCATTCCCAAATACCTAACATTGACGTTATACCAGTTACAAGTAACCCTGAGTGAAAACTACATAACAGGAAGGTTGTGTGTGCCCAATTGTGTTTCCCGAAAGAAGTCAGAGTTGCATCCTTTAAAATTATATGAGAATACCATTTTATTCACAACTTTAAACATGAAAATCTGCCTTCAAGAGTGGTCGCGTGTGCCCAATTGTGTTTTCACTCAAACGACTGATTCATACACTGTATCCAGAATTGACATTCTTGCTAATTTCAAGAAGTGAAGATCTAAAATACTAAGGAGAAGAACAAGCATTTTCCCAAGACGAGAGGCACCCATTTTTATAGTATAGTCAGTTTTGTTAAGCGATAAAGAGCTAACCACCTACACTGTGAAGCTGTCAACAGTCAAGTGACCTAGGATACAAGTGTGGCATTATTACCTGAAGCTGAATGAGTGGCAGTACGGCTTTTGGGTAACTTCTTGGCAGAAGAGGTGTAATTAAAACTGGGGAAGAGGAGTTAAATGCTTGTGAAGAAACCAAAACCACAAATCCCTCTCCCTGTTGGGCTACTGGTTGTCACTTCCTTGGGCTTTGGAAACATTGCATTTCTAAAATACCTTGGGCGATCATTTAGCCGGCTTTAATTTGGTATGCCATCTTCCCATTATTTTGCATTAAACTTTAACATCTCCTCTGTAGTCCGGATCAATCACGCCTGCCAATACAACTAGGCCATAGCACCAGGCCAGACCTGACTTAGAAGCAAGGCAGACATATGTACCCAGGGGAGGTATAAGAATCAAATCTGTAGGAACCAGAGCCCACTCTCCGGGTTAAATTAACCTGCCTCTACTACTATACATAACGAAACCAATCGATTTCCCAGTAGCTATAGTAGGAGTGAAGGCCTTTTTAATGAGATTTTCAAACTTAAGGATTCCACAATTTGTATCAATTGAGTCCGATCCCACTGCTGACACAATATATGAGGGGTCAGAAATGTGATGCAGACAACTTTGTAAAGAGTTTTTAACTTCTGCCATTTTATTAAATAAAACAGGCTAAATAAACACCTCACTATCCCACTCTAACATGGATTTCCCTGCCTATATTAAACTAAAAGGGAACACTCTAACCAAGAGATCTCTAACCCTCACACTTACACAACAATCAAAACAAAAAGGTAAAATATGGCAACTCAATTTAACAAATGTATACAGCATATAACCTGGATCACAGTATAACCAATGTCTCTTGGCATTCACTGAGCAGATTCCCCTTACCAGATCCAAACAAAGGTTTTCTTCACAGTTCAAAAGCAAACCAAGGAAATCCAACTTTAACACAAACTTCCGTTGTTTCAATTAAGTAACGTCAATGTCAAAAGCTCTCACTCCTCCTGGAATAAGAACTCACCCAAAGTATCTTGAAAGGAAAAGTCATACGCGCTCACACCTCCTGGAATGGGAACTCCTTCACACCTTTGGCAACAACAAATGGTTTAGCCAGAATGGCCTGCTTCAAGAATGACTACAGGAAGAATTGTAACTTTTCCTTGATCATCTTTCACAATCATTCCCCAAATCTCACAGCTTAATATGTTGCTTTCTAATAGTACCACTCTTCAGCACTTCTTCCCTCTACGACCTGGCATAACCTTTCACCAGATTTCTTCAGGGCAATCACCTCTTGTGCTACGGGTCTACTCGCCTGCATGTCTACCAAAACAGATACGTGCTTCAAGGGTAACTTTCACAGTAGAATAAGCACAACTTCAATGGCCTTCTTTAAAATAAACAGGTTAACAGCGTTTAGGGAATGGAACATTCACATTGATCCTTATGAGGACTTCTCCACAAACTATGCTCATCTCCCTCTGGATAATCACCTCCAGAAGGGCAGCCTGTTTGCCACCATTCTTTCCCTTGTACATCAATACCGAAATTAGTGTTCAGGATCAAATCTTTTCCTGCTTCTATTTTGGCTGTAGCAATTGAATCTACATCAACCACAATGAGAGGTATCCCCAAACCTGAATGGCAACCTTTACAATCTTGGGGTATTTCTCAGTATTCTCCTGTTATGCCAGTTTCTCAAAGTCTCTTGACTTAGGTGTTGGCGGTATGCTTGGGTTTTTAATACGACCTCCCCACCAGCCTGTTGATGTTTGCCCAAACTCACACTTTCATTCCTGGACCTTGTTTGGTTTAATATCAGCCACTTTTTCAAGTCTGCAACAGTTTGGTATTCGTAAGATTCGTTACATTGGGCATCATTACGAGTATGGAGGTAGCCATGCCGCTTTTAGCGGCATGGCTACCCCCATACCGGGTACCAGGTCCGGGTTCCTGGAATGAGGAATTACCGGGCCATTCCGACTTTGGAGGGCCCGGTAATTCAATTTCCTGGGACCCGGTACATCCCCATTTCCATTTGAGCCCCCATAGGGCTCAATGGGAATGGGGAGGATGCTAACAACGGGCCTGTTAATGACGGGCCCGTTGTTGGCATCCTGGTCTGCTAGCGGGTCCCGCTAAGGACGCCTGGTTTTACCAGACGTCCTTTGCGGGACCTGCAAGCAGACCTCGTAATGAGGCGGTAGGGGGCTAACAGGGCTGGCAGGTCTACCGGCGCCGTTATACCCCTACCGCCTTCCTCGTAATGAGGCCCATTGCCTGTGGAAAGGTGCAATGGTTCGGTATTTGCAAAGTTTATTAGCTTGCCTTTGTAAATATGTAACAGTTCAGTATTCATGATGCTTATTAGCTTATTTTTGTACGTTAACAACAGTTTGGCATTTGTAACGCTGCTTATTCTGCCTTTCACTCACTCACGAGTGATCCTGCCTGCACTGAACAGGTGCATGCACCATTACTCCCCGGAGTCACCCGTGTGGCTTAGACTCACTGGGTAAGTCGCTTCCAGGTGCTCCACTCTGTGTTCGCAGGACTGCTGCAACTGTGGCTTCTCCTGACCAGGCGCACCTTCTCTCTTCAGTCACCACTGCCTCTGAGGTGTTAATTTGGAATTGCTCTGACTCCTGAGAGTTTCGGGTGCATCCCTGCCACCTAAGGCCTCTCAACCGCTCACACTATGCGTGCTTTCAGCTGCGAAAGCTCTGCACAACATAGTCTTCCGGGGTAACTGTTTCTTCCACATGCTTCCCGTTATGTGGCCTGTGCCGTTTAGGATGCTAGAGGCACAGACCCTCTCAAGACTTGCAATGGTCCTGTCGTCTTCCTGCTCCTCTACTCCGGTCTCCCTCAGCATATACGGCCCGCATGTCTTCAGCTTCTTAAACTGCTTCTGCTCCTTCTCTACTTCTGTAACGCTCACCTGATTCCCACGGAGGCGCAGGTCTGGCTTCGGGTGCTGATGCTTCTTCAAAGGTGAAGCGCAGGACTCTGAAGATGGACAGGAAGGGCCCCTCTACTCTGGCTTCTCTGGCTCGCAGGAATATTCCCCTGTGCGTGAAAAGGGAGTATTACCTACTGACTGAGTTATGCTCAAGCCTCCCACTCTCTTCCAACCCTCCACGATACCTTTCCACGATTCCCCGTGAAGTCTCACCTTAGGGTCAGGAAGGATGAGCTCTCCATCCTGCCTCTGATGCAGGGGCGCGTTGAAACCCAGTTACTTCACTGGATTGAGGATTGATGGGAGTTCAGGTAAGCTTGAATATTCAGGTAAGGCGCTGTAAAAGTTCTGCTGCAAGTTCAAAAGTCCAAGCTTAATAATAATGTTCATTGTCTTGTTGCAGCAAGCGCTAATGCTTATGTCTTTTTCCCCTTAGGGGCCGGGGTTCGGAATGCCGGAGATATGGCGCCGACCCGAAGTGAAACGTGCAGTTCCAGTAAATGACAGGTAAGTTCTGGATGAGCGCTCGGGTAATGTCTTTGCATTCGCTCATTCAATGTCTTTGGGCCTCATTACACGGAAGGCGGTAATGGTTAACGGCCACCGTTAATGGTAACGGTGACCGTTAACCATTACCGCCTTACTACGAGGTCCCTTAGCGGGTTGGTGCTTTAACACCTGCTTTTTGCAGGCGTTAAAAACCAACCCGCTAAGGGACCTCGGAGCTAATTACGGCACCGCAAAATTGCGGTGCCGTAATTAGCGCCTTCCCCATTCCCATAGAGCCCTATGGGGCAGAAATGGGAATGGGGAAGGGCAATGGCGGAAGGGGGATTTACCGCCCCACCAACCTTGGAATGGGGCGGTAAATCCCCTTTCCGCCAAGGCGGTGCCGGTATTTTACCGGCATGAGCCATGGCGCTAATAGCGCCATGGCTCACCGCCTTCCGTGTAATGAGGCCCTTTGTCTTTTTTCCCCATAGGGGCCGGGGTCCGGAAAATGCCTGGAAGCGGCAAGACCCGAAATGAAATGGGAATGACCCAACAGGTAAGTCTTAGAAGGAAACTGAGCTTTTCCTATTCCTTTCCTTCTCTCACCTTGTTCTTGTCTTTTTCTCTCTAGGCTCTGGGAAGTGGCTGTGGATCCGGATGATCGCTGCTGAAGATGGAGGCGTCCAGGATAGGTGAGTGAAATGCAGCGCTGCAGCGATCGAAGCGAAATGCTTTTAAAAATGATGTCTTCCTTTTCAGGATCGTCGGTGTGATGTCTCCGTGGTGCTGATTTAGCAGGTAAGGTCTTTTGTCTCCCTTTGCAGGTGACCCAGGATACTGACAGGCGTGGCTGAGGTCCAGATGCAGGAGCTGACACGGTGAGCGTCCAGCTGCGAGGAGCAGAACAACGCGAAGCGTGAGTTGCTGATCGGGTGTGGTTTAAATAGCTTTGGAAGAAGTTCCAAGTGTGTATCCTTCCACCGATCAGGTATGTATCCTTCCCCAACCACACCCGGGTGGAAAGTAGTCCCACAGGTAAAGTAGTTCCATTCAGGCCTCAAGAGGGCCTGGATGTAGCAGCATGGTCTGCATCAGGTAAGTGCACATTAAAACACTTGAACACATGTCTAGCTTTATGAGCCTGGCGCCTAAGGCGCCAGGACAGGGGTCCAACATGAGCCTGGCGCCTAAGGCGCCAGGACTGCGTCCAAAGGGCCCCAGCTTGGGCCTGCTGGCACTCCCCTGGGGGAAATGATGCCTGCCTCTGGGGTTGCTGGGTCGGACCTGGCTCCTTGGAGGTAGGCATCATGACAACTACCTGCACCTGACGGGGCCTTTTATGCCTCCCGGTCTCCCTCAGGTGTAGGTTTTTCCTATTAATTAGCCAACCACTTCTACATCTTTGTTCTTCTGTATCCCTCTTCCTCGTCTGAGTACTGAGGGAATTATGGAACTTTGAGTCCCTAATGAAAGAGTTTATTTTTCTTTCTCTTTCTTCTTTACAATATGTCATCAATATATTAGGATCTCGGAGAAAGTTAAAAGGGGATTTTCCCCTTCCTCTTGACCTTTTTCCTTCCTCATGTGATCCTCCCACAGAACAACACCCCCAGGGTCGGGATCAGGAAGCATCTCCTTTTCCCTGGCCACATGAGGAAAGTCTGAGGCTTAGGTTTTGGGGAAATCACTACGGATTCATCACACACTGTAGGTCAGTTGGTAATTGTAGTTCACTCAGACAGCAGGTGCCGGTGAATCCGATCAAAAGTCAATCCAAAGTGGTAAGCAGAGCAACGCTTCAGCGTCCCAGACTGTTTTTAATACAGCTCAAAGGGCTTCAATTGGCCCAACAGGCACTGTACTGAGTTGGTAATTGTTGTTCACTCAGACAGAAGGCTCAAGTGAATCTGATCAAAAGTCAATTCAAAATGGTAAGCAGCGCCCCACTTTAACAATTTGCACCACAGAAGACAAAAAATACCTATTCTAGAAATGATACAACCAGCAGGTTAGAATTCACTGCTAGAAGTAGGTACTTCAAAAATTCAGTGGTCTAATTTCAGAATATAGCTCATACGGGGTGTGTGTGTGTATAAGCAGGGAATGGTCTTCTTTCATATGTGCCATTCCTTTTGAGTCAAAATATATGAAAAGGAACCTTAAGTATCAGAGAGTGTTATTACCTCTGTTCTCCATTTGACAGGCAATCGGTAACCCAGCTTACCTGCCAACTGAGATAACCTTTAGGTTAAGGTGTAGGTCTCTTTCAATTCATTTGGAACACTTAAAAAATGTTTTTTTAAATATTTGTCAGTGTAAGGAATCACAGAGAGTCTTTCCGCTATTCCATTAAACATATGGCACCCTTTTATATGTATTGCAAGGTACTCTTCCCTCAAAGGAGTGGATAACAGTGAAAGAATACAAACAAGACCTGCAGTCAGTAAGTAAATACTACAACATCCAAGTGAAAAGAGTGCCAGACAATATGTTTGTATTTTATGTTGTTTGGCATACACTCAACCATGTGGCTGTGGGCACACTTAATTCAAGCCCTACTTCAATATTACCAGATATCTTTTTAGGCTTCTTGCATGACAGCCATGTTAGTATAATATTAAAAACCATCCTCATGGAAAAATATAATGCTGCATATTTATTTTAAAAACTGTACTGCTACCGTTACAATATATCCCATAGTCTATGACCTCTCGATCAACGTGTGCAATTAGGAGACAATACAAATATACAGCAGTAAGGAATAATGGGTTCATGGGACCCTACTATCCATTCTTAGGGACAATGGCACTACAGTTGTTTCAAAGGTAAAATTAGGTTCTCAACAGTGGTTTTGTTTCAGCTCCCATGTGTTCTATTGCAGCACTTTTATAGACCACATTAGGGTTCAGTGTATGAAAACATACAAAGAAATGTTCACTCAGATCATTTTTCAGTACAACTAGACAGATGAAGCCATCTAGTATATTTGATTGCAAAGTATTTATTATGCCATATAAATGACTTCAAACTTCATATTTTGAACATTTTAGGAATAGATATTTTCAACAACAATTACACCCACTGTATACTATAATTTAATCCTGTTTGATAGGTCTTAGTCTTGAAAATTAATCTATGTTCTAGAATGAGTAATTTCTGATCTAATCCTGCTTCTGGTTCCAAGTGTGTTCAAGATGGTCCACCATACGTCATCTCCTTCATGTCCTAGGTGAATACAATTTTCAACAAGAGGAGTTGTCACTTATTTATTGCGGTTGAAATGTCAAGGTCCCAAAAATCATGTACTGGATAGTCTTATGAAAGTAGATATTCTGGCATGGGCAATTAATCATGATAAATTTGTTTTTGGTTCAGTGATGTTTCAAATACAAATCAGTCTCTGTGTTCTTCTCTGTAAACCTGACAGCTGTGCTTGAGTCACATGTATGTGCCCTGATATTGGAGGTAAACTCCACATATCAACCACAGTCAATCTTCAGGCCATAGATGGATCTTGTGTATTTGTATGAGCACGTATGTCACACATATTGGATGTCCTTTTGAAAGCAAAGAGGAGGTTGGCAAGATTAGATGGACCCCTCTGGAGCAAATTCCAATATTTAAGGATAATCCTTTCAGTTTGATTGGAAACACATACCAGATGCTCCTAGGGGCATTATCTAGATGTTTTCTAGAATCGGTGTAGTGCTATCATTGCAAGTTTGTTCCTTAGACTTCCTAATAATTTTGCATGGATAACCTTTGCATAACCGTTGCTTGTTAGAGCCCATGTCCCCTTCTCAAAATGTAATGTTAGTAATATTTCTATGGAGACACAGGAATTGACCATAATGTAGATTTTCCCATTACGCTTTAGGGTGAAAGCTCCAATACGTCAAAAATCAGTTGCTTGTAGTTGCTTTACTATTACGGCAGACTTTTAATGGCCTATTTTCCACAAAGATAAGTCAATCTTCGTGTCGCTGACGGTACTTATAAACTTCAACTGAGGGTCCAAACTATTCAGACAAGAAATTAAAGATTGAGCCCATTCTCTATCTCTCCTTCCCAAACAACTTGGATATTGTTGAATAACCGATGCCATAGACTTACATAATGGAAGAAGGTGTTCTCAACAGTGTATATGAGCTCTTATTTGAAGGCCTTTCCATAAACGTTGGCCACATTGGGAACCAGAGTAGTCTCAATTGCTGTGCCTTCAATTTGCCAATAAAGGCTGTGACTGAACCGGAAAAGGTTTCTGGTTTGCATTGGTTCTGGACACCATGCTATAAGTGACCAAACTTCTTCTGTGTCCTCCTCAAGGAACATTTGAAAATAGGCTTTTATGATTTCCTTAACTAAAATTTGGGAGTGCAGGCAGTCTACATCAAGCGGCTTATGGAGACTACATGTCTGATCGAAGGTCAGGTTTTCTACAATGTTTATCAAATGCATTCTGTGTGTCTTTTATGCAGGAAGTCATATTTGAAATATGCTTCCTTAAAAGAAATCTTCTCATTTAGACAAACAATCCAGAATGGAGTCAATGAGCCTCATTCCGAGTATGGCGGTAATGGATAGCGGCCACCGGTAACGAGACCGGTGGCGGTAATCCCTTACCGCCATACTCCGAGTTCCCTCTGCGCCCTCGCCCTTAACGCCTGCTTTGAGCAGGTGTTAAAGTCGAGGGCGCAAAGGGGCCTCCAAGCCAATAACGGTGACCGTAATGAACGGTCTCCGTTATTTGCATCTTCCCCATTCCCATTGAGCCCTATGGGGGCTCATTTGGGAATGGGGAAGAGCCTTGGTGAATGGGGAATTACCGCCCCGCCAACCTTGGAATGGGGCGGTGATTCCGCCATCCACCAAGGCGCTGCCGTTCCGGGTACGGCGTCAACCAAGGCGTTAATAGCGCCATTGGTTAGCGCCGTACTCGGAATGAGGCCCAATGTATAATACAATGTGCAACACAGTGGATTTTCATAATTTTTTAAAAACCTTTGTAAGCGTATAAAAACAGCTTTCACAGGTTGCTTTTGTGTGAAGAAGGATGCTTCTTGTTGAGACATCCAGCCATCCACTATTTGTTGAGATATGCGCATCTATATGATCCAAAGAAGCTAATGAGTGGAACCATTTGTCAGTAGCTTATATCTGCAGTCATCTCTTACCTGTTTTGTAGTTGCAGCAGTGCATGAGTTATATTGCTTCTCCCTTGTATGCTAGCTTTAACACCCGCTCTTTCTTATTAGATATGGAGGTGAGGGATGCTGTTGTAAATTCGTCAGGTTACGGAATGGTGTTTTTCATTGTTGCTGCAATTATCATTCAGAACCCTTTTTCCAAAGACTTTTAATTCTGCCAAAAAAATAAAAAGGTTGCCTCAAAGGTAGATGGTACTCTCAACTATGCTCTATTATCAGAGGTAAATGGAGGTGTGGATGCAAAATATATGTTTAATTTTCCATAGTACCCTTCAGGATTCTATTCTAAAAAAGGTAGGGTTCATGTTGTTTTGTTGCAAGAAAGCTTAACCCTTTGTCTAAATATTAACTCTCTGATTCAGAAGGAGTACAAGATTAAAAGCTGATTATCAATGTGAACTACCTGATGTGATATGAGGCCTGTCCTGATTGCCCAGTTTGTTTCTATCTCTCTGCCTGCAAATGATAGTTTTTCATAACCATTTCCTCGATTACCACAATTTACTTGCCTATTTTTAGCTCTTAAAGGGTACCATTGCAGGCCTCTTGTATTGCCTGGTGTGTTTGAAGGATCTGGTCATGAATGAATCTACTTGATTTTCTGTACCTACACTGCTTGAGGTATAGTATGTTCCCCCCCAAAACCTAACTCAACGTTTACGCGTCTTCGATTGCCAGTTTTGTATGCTTGCTGCATTATAAGATTGATCATTGTAGCCCATGGCCCAAATTGGGCCCGGCTAAGTAGAGTTGCATGCTTGCCCCTGAGTGAAATAAAGACACAGGCAGCAGGGTGTAGAGGCAAATATTGTATGTAATGGTGTATATGTAATGTTTCTGTCTTTGGGAAAAGGACTTACCTGGATTATACCAAACAGCCCACCGTGGGGCTGGATGGAATGTAGAGTGGAGAAGGAAAAACAAACAAAGTAAGAGAAACTTGGACATAGCTCCAGGGCTGGGCTCAGCAGGGGAGAGAACGTTCTACAAAGAATGTGTTTAAATGTAAAGTTATTTGTGTGGGTAAGTTAAGGTTCATATTTTTAGGTTTAGTTATGGGGGGGTTATCTATGTAATTAAGTAGGGGGTGTACACATGATTAGGAGTTTAGACAAGGCTTGGAGATGGCTAGGAAGGTGTTGTGGACCCTGGCATGAGAGTGAAGAAAAGGTTCAGGCCTGCCAAAAGCCACCTAAGGAGTGTAACCCCCACTGGGGCCATCTCTTGGCCCTCTTCCACAGTGGGTGGTGCCAGGTAGGAAGTGGGGATACGTTCCTTCAGGTCCACCCTAAGGGTCTACCTTTGACCCCTCCAAGGTGGGCTGACAGGCCAGATTTCTCAGAGGGAAATCATGCCAGGGAACAGAGAAGAAGAGTTTTTCAAAGATTGAGTTATCAGTTTTTGAGTTTTTATAAATAAAAAGGTTCCCAGTTGGGATCCCTAAAAATCACCTTGTTGTCTATGTCACTTTGAAGATACAAGGATAAGGACTCAGGGTGTGGCCCATCTCCTGTTCTAACATCAATTTTAAATTGCAGGTGGTGCATTGTCCCTCCTATTCAGCTGGTCTGAAGGTGGTTGGTTCCTGTCGGATCTGTCTCAGGCCTAGGTTAGGGAAGGTGGACTCCCTTTGACTGGAACTGGTCCAGAAAAGCATGGGGCTATGTGATGCTTGTCAGTATGATGTAATGCCCCTGTGGATTTATATTAATTATTATAGTTCTTGAAACATTTTATTCTTACATTGGTAGAATTCAATCTAAATTCTGTTATTCTATTTTTAATCAGACTGGAAAGAATAGAGGCAGTATTGAGGACATAACTAAGGAACACATACACACAAAGTCACTATGAATGATAACATGACCTGACTAGACAAGCCTCCTGGTGCAATACAGCATCACTAGCACAACAACAACACCTTCCGACTAGTCTAGTGCTCCCATCCTAAAATCTGCAATGTATCAACAAATTCACTGTTACAAACACAAACCTTTCTCTGGATCATGGTTATCTTCTCATCTTTAGCAATGTTAATGTAGAAATAGAAAGATAAATAAACAATATGGCCATGACCCTAAATGCAAAGCCAGAAGTCATGCACCACAAGCCACCACTTGGAGCCATCCACACTCTAACCTGTAGAACACCAGGCCCAGGTGAATTCATACACATAAGGACCACCTCACTTCTGGGACGAAGGAAAAAAATACTAATGCCAACTCTAAGCACAAGGTCCAAGTCAAACTTAGCTATCTCGCAGAACCATAACTTTACGACAAATGGACACTCCATCATAAACATCACTTCAAATAGAATTGCTTGAGCAGAATACTTCAGCAGGATATACCCAGATGTGCCCTTTGAAAAAGGGGGTAACAAGCTTAAAATTAACAAAACCTCAAGAGGAGAAAAAAGATTAAAAAAATCATGAAGTACTGCGTATTACCTTTCCATCGGAAATAAGCGTGGTAGAGTATTGCTTACTCAAACGGAGACAAGTAATATCAGATTATCACATAAACATAGAGTGCCTTGTTGTTGTAATTGGTTCCAGATGACCACAAAGAAGGAAGATAATGTCTTTTGCGCTGCTTAATCAAATTGCACACAAATGCAACTGTCATTAACATAGTCCCCTAAGCAATCTCCCCACTCACTTACTCACTCTTCCTCAATTATTCAATTTCAGACTACACACACCCCAATCAGCAATTACACACAAAGCCCCGTCAGGGATGCTTGAACAAATCCCCTCTAGACACAAACCCGCCAACCATCACATTGCGAAACATCCCTACACAGTAGGGCCCTTCAGAGGGCCACCCACGCTCACCTGGTGAAAAACGTTAGCAAGCAACTAAGCAGAAAAACAACACGCCCCTTTAAGAAATAATGAGTCCCTGCTAAGGGCTTGTGTGGTGTCACGTGTCTGTGCACCAGGTGTCCAAGTCAATAAAAGATGAGTGGTTTCCCGCTTGCCAATCAGATCCACCAGATTTCTGTCTGATGTGTCGTTTGTCTGCGCTGCGTCAGTGCGGGCTTCCAGGCAGAGGGCCTGCCCTGCAGAGCCCTCCATGAAAGCAGAACCCCTGCATGGCAATTGTGCATCCGTGTCCCAGAGACCCTGCGTGGCAACACTGG
This sequence comes from Ambystoma mexicanum, assembly GCF_040938575.1. Lineage (NCBI taxonomy): Eukaryota > Metazoa > Chordata > Amphibia > Caudata > Ambystomatidae > Ambystoma > Ambystoma mexicanum. Next base: position 1,264,868,205 of record NC_090929.1, on the reverse strand, counting down.
ATGTGTGTCCGCTGGGTGCACCCAGGCCATGGTCCTGTCGTGTGAGCACGACTACCATATGAGTTCCTGTGACCACAGAAAAAAGAGTGATCTCTGCAACAATAATGGTGTGTGTCGGATGGGTGCCCCCAGTAAATCCTCGGGCTGGTCCTTGAGGTTGTGAGCCAGCCCGCAACTGTCACTGCAAGTGGGGGTCATGGGTGCCCCCAGCAACTGTGCGCCTGCACCGGGTGCCCCCGGGGTCCAGACACAACATTGGCAACCAGGATTTTCAAGCCCCCCTGCCCTGTGCTGATGGAGAAAAAAAAGTGCCCCTACAGTGGGAAGTGGCATCCGCTGCCGGGAAGAAGTGGCGGTGGGTGGCGCTCCAGCCTTCAGCCGCTGCAGTCCGTGGTGTTGTTGCTCCTGTTAAGTTTAAAGAAATGAAGGAGCCAGCTCGCTCCAGCTGAACCGGTGATGGAGCCTTGAGAGCTCCATGTCGGAGCCAGGGGAAAGGAGCTGCTACGACTGTTGTCGGCATGGTGGGGAAAGTGCAGCACAGCATCTGCCGAGGCAGGTATGGCGATCTCCTGCATGTAGGGAGTGGATGAGCATCTGCCGTCGACAAACATAGGCGGCACAGCAGCTGTCAGCCGCTGCATTGGTGGAGCAGGGGTCCGCCTTTCAAAAGAATGACTCCTGACTGTGGCGGCCCGCCTCCGGTCACCGGGGCAGGCCGCAGATGCTGTCAGGATCACCCGACATGGCGGATACGCTGAGGGCGCTCCACCGATCGATGGTAGGGGAACACCACACACAGAGGACACTCGTGCCACGCTGCACACCAGGCCACGACCACGTGGCAGTCGCACAGGACTCAAAAGCACAGACACGAGTTGCCGGTTCCTGGGGGTCTGCTGCTCTGGTGTTCGCGCGCCAGCAGAGCCCCTTTTATTATAGGAGCGTCATGACACAGTCATGACGCGCACGCAAAGGTAACCACTAGACCAACACACAACATCCCTCCTTTATTATAAACAAACAAAACCAAACCCCACTGCAAAGAGGAACTCTCTACTGGGTTACACGTGGTGCATTCTAGTCCGGGCACTCACCGTGCCCCTACATCATCACAGCAAACATTGGATGCATTCTAGTCGAGCACGTCTTAACGGCTACTAAAACTTAACCGTTTAGCACTGCAAACCAACAGGTGTGTTCTAGTCCGCACACAACGGCGCCCGACGACGGGCTCCTCCGACTCAGAAGATCCCGGGATCAAACTGGCCACCAGCGCCACGGCGAGACAAGAAGAATATGTTCTCTTCATATTCCTCCTCCCCCATATCATACGGTACTTCTCGGGGACCCTCCACCACCTGGAACACCGCCACCTTGGGGGTACTTCTCCCCTTCACCTTGTTCCCCCATGATGCCCCCACCATGATGGCTGTGGCGAGGAATACTCGTGCAAAGTGATCTCCTTTCCCGCACCTTCCACAGATTTGTCCTATTGCCTGACAGTCCTGCAGGTGTGGAAGATCCCACCCACACCGATGACATGTTGTGACACTGGGGTCTCTCTTCGGCCAGTCTCCCCTCCTCATCACTCTTCCTCCTGGCCACCTGCCGACAGCAGCCACCTCCTCAACCTTCACTTGCTGCATGGGGACCTCCATCTTGAGGTGGTGTCTAGATGAGTCCATGACCGAGGCCGCACCTCTGCCAGTTCCTGGGCCAGGCCAAGCTCTAATATTCGATCGAGGGTCAGCGCTGGGTCCCGAAGAAGGAACAAGTTACGTACCTGTAACTGTTGTTCTCCAGCATGGGTCTGGCATGGATTCACATCCTCATGAATATTCCCCGTCGTCAGGCTGGGAATCCTCGGTAAAGAAAAAATCAGTATCAGTTTCGTTTCTGATCTGTCTTTCTTAGTAGTAACCAATCACTGGTCTCTGGGTCATACTGCCCCCAGCCAATGACTGCCCTCTCCCTAAGCCCCGCCTCTGGCAGCCATCTTCAGATTCGGTAGTACGTAAAGTGGCAGTATGACCAAGTGAAGAGCCGCAGAGGGGTAGGAGGGAGGGTTCGCATGTGAATCCATGCCAGACCCATGATGGAGAACAACAGTTACAGGCAAGTAACTTGTTCCTTCTCCAGCATGGGGTCTGGAATGGATTCACATGCTCATGAATATAAAGAATACATAGCAGTACACACATGCACAACCACGGGAGGTGGCAAAAGGCTCAACATTAAGCATTACATAAACTCAACATTAAGCAACTCTTACCTCCCCACCAGGCTCACCTTCAGCCAAACAGGTTGTGCAGCACGGTTGTATACGAATTGATCGTATTACAATTGTTCGAGTGAGAATTGCTTGAACGAAAACTGCTCGCAGAACATTTGTTTGTGTACATTACAAATGCTGTTAAAACATATGAAGCAAATATGCACTAACATTACTTTACATAATAACATTGTCTAATGTTCATCTCCTATGCAACAAGTGACAATAAATTATAACTGCATTCGCAGCAAAATGCCAAATGTGAAGCGTACCATTCACAACAGGCTGGTAAGATTACGCCGTCATTCAGAGAAAGAAAAGTAAACGTGCACTCATAAACGGGCACTGCACATGAGAATAAATGAAAGAGTTTGCATACATTTATCGTGCATTTTCAAATAAAAAAAAAGGAAAATAAAACTGTATTATAAAAAAAAAAAACATACCTTAACTGCCCAATGAAACAAACTCAGCTGAATGTGTAATCTAGCGAGAAATGACAACCAGGAAGCAAATGTACTTGCCGGTGACGTGACGCCATCAGAATTATGCAAAATGGTATTGCAAGGGAAAAAAAGATACGTCTACAGTCGCTTCTGGAGCTAACACAGAGCAAAATTATTATTTAAAGTGAAATTCAATATTTTTACGTTGTTGTTGCTCAGGAAAAAACAGTGAACCAGTGTAAAAGAAAAAGAAGGCATATATTTTAAAGTGAAAAAGCCACATTTAGCCATATATGCGGGGAGAATCCCCCCGCTGTCCCCCAGAAAACCCACATGGGAAACCCCCTGTCATCCCCTACCAAAACAAACCACAAAAGGTCAATTGTGCAAAAGGTCAATTGTCCAGAAGGTCAATTATCCAGAAGGTCAATTAGGACCACTATTATTAGGTCAATTGTGCAAAAGGTCAATTGTAAAAGGTCAATTTGGGTAATACCGCGCAGCACTGCTTGGCCGACTCTGGACTCCTCCCAGGAATCCCGGTCGACGCAGTAGAATCTCGTGAAGGTGTGCGTCGACCTCCACGTAGCAGCACTGCAGATGTCCAGCAGGGGCACACCAGACAAGAACGCCGTAGTAGCAGCGATCGCTCGAGTCGAATGGGCTCTCAGACGGCCGGGCAGCGGTCGGTTTGCCAACCGGTGACAGTGCATGATGCAGTCGGAGAGCCATCTGGAAATGGAAGCCTTCGAGAGAGCCTTCCCTTGGTTCACAGGTCCAAAGTTCACAAACAGCTGTGATGTCTTCCGAAAACTCTTTGTTCGGTCCACATAGAACTTAAGTGCTCTAGCTACATCCAGCGAGTGCAAAGTCCTCTCGGCCGGTGACAAAGGCGACGGGAAGAGAACTGGAACTTCAAAGGAGCCGAATGCAAAGGCTCGAATGGCGGCCCCATGAGCCTGGTCAGCACCACGTTGAGCTCCCACGCCGGGGCTGGAGCCTTCACCGGCGGGAATGATCGAAACAGTCCTTTTTGATAAATTCCTTCACCAGCCGATGAGACCACAAGGACGGCCGTCCTGTAGTTCTGGTGTATCAGGAGATCGCTGCCAGACGTATCTTGATGGAAGCGTGAGCTAGTCCATCCTTGGCCAGCGACAGTAGGTATGGTAGCACTTGAGGTGCCGTAATCCGTAGAGGGTTGATCTTCTGTGCACAGCACCAGACAGAGAACCTCTTCCACTTATGTCCGTAGCACTTAAGAGTTGAGGATGCCCTGGCCTTTGCAAGAACCTCTCTGCAGTCAGCCTGGATCTCATACCCTCCAAACTCTAGTGCTGCAGGTGCCAGGCCTGCAAGTTCAGTGAATCCAGGTTGTGATGAAGGATGGCGCCTCCTCCTCTGGAAAGAAGATCTGCGTCCGTCGGCAGCTTGACCGGTGGGGACGCTGACAAGTCCAGAAGGTCTGGGAACCAGATCTGCCTCGGCCTCGCCGGTGCGACGAGGATCATCTTGCACCGGGACCTCTTGAGCTGGTTGATGAGTCGGAGCAGCAACGTCAACGGGGGGAACGCATATAGGAACAGGCCGTCCCAGGGAAACGAGAAGGCATCGCTCATGCTCCTTGGCTGGGGAAACCTGCTGGTGAACCTCTGGCATTTGGAGTTTGTCGCCGTTGCGAACAGGTCGATCTGGGGTTTGCCCCATCGCTGAAAGAGTCGATCCACTTGATGCTGGCATAGTTCCCACTCATGGCATGAGCGCAGCTCTCTGCTGAGTGAGTCGGCGATGATGTTTTTTAACCCTGCCAGATGAAACGGCACCAGAAACATCCCTTGGGCAACGGCCCAATGCCACAGATCCTGGGCTTCCTTGGATAGGGCAGGGGATCTGGTTCCGCCCTACTTCCGAATGTAGAACATCATTGTGGTGTTGTCGGTGAAGATCCTCACCACCTTGCCCTTGAGGGACGGGAGAAAGGACCTGAGGGCCCAGAACACTGCACGGAGCTCCAGGATGTTGATGTGGAGCGGCTTCTCCTCCGGGAGCCAGAGGCCTCTCGCGTGAAGCTCTCTGGTGTGCGCTCCCCACCCCTCCAGTGAGGCCTCCGTCATCACCGTCACCTGGTGGGCCGGGGTCTGAAAGTCTGTCCCTGCCGCCAGATGAGCGTGGGTGCCCCACGACCGGATCGCTCATTGGAAGGTCTTGTTGAGAGGGATCCTTTCCTCGAAGCTGCCCGTCGCTTGGATCCAGCGGGTGTCGAGGAACTCCTGTAGAGGGCGCAACCGAAGACTGCACAGGCGCACAAGATATATGCAAGAGGACATCATCCCGAGGAGGGACTTGATGGACCTCACCCTGGCCACGTCCGTGGCCAGCAGACGCTGCACCTTGCCCAGGATGGCCTTTGTCCTTTCCTCCGACGGCAAGGCCAGACGCGCCACTGTGTCGAGCTTGGCTCCCAGAAACAGTGCGACTTGCAAGGGGGCCAGGTGGGATTTTGGGAAGTTGATGGAGAACCCCAGGTCCGTGAGCAGCTGGACGGTCTTCGCTGTGTGTTCTACGGCGAGCTCCCTTGTCCCTGCACGGATGAGCCAATCGTCCAGGTAGGGGTAGACGTGGATCCCCTCCAGGCGCAGCCGCGCCGCCAGTGGTGCGAGGCACTTGGTGAAAACCCTGGGTGCCGACTTCAATCCGAACAGGAGGGCCTTGAACCATGAACCTGTGGAACTTTCGGTGTCCTTTTAGAATGGGGGTGTGGGAGGGGCGTGGCCTGGAGCGCGGACCATGCAGTCGCCTCCTTGATGGCCTCCGTGGGAAGCCCGCTGCATATCAGCTTTCCAAGGCTCCCCGGCAGCGTTTTTGGACCCAACTCGGTGAGGGGCTATGGGAAGATCCGGTGCCCCACCGATGCGCTGCTGGGCCTCGAATTCACCGAAATAAAGATAATCAGGCCGTTGATAACTCGCGGCTCCTCCACCAAGCAATCCAAGATGGCGGACGGGACCCAGCGACGACAGCCGAGCCGCGGCCTCACCGTCGGAGCTCCGCCCACACACTCCCTTGAGCGGCTCTGAACCCAGATACCTTCGGCCCCACATAATTGGAGGGACCCGGACCCAGCGGAGACCCCGAGCGGCGGGGAACGAAGTAGGTGCCTTAGGCCTCCCGGCCCCCTCACCATCGGAGCCCCTCCTACACACCCTTGAGCTGCCTTGAATCCTGAAACACTCGACTCCACATAATTGGAGGGACCCGGACCACTCTCCAGCGACCCCGCTGAGACCCCGAGCGGCGGGGAACGGAGTAGGTGCCTTGGGCCCCGGCCCCTTCTGCCTACGCGCCACAACACGCAGCTGCGGTCCCCCTGATCGGCACCGGCGGGGCGACCACAACACCCCATCGCCTCCGGACTTTGCACCCCGGCGGGAGCCATTTACCGCCCCCTGCTCGCTTCCTGGGGCGCCCCGGCCCACGTTCATCATCTCCCCTGGTACCAGAAAAACCGGGACAATCCTGTGACTCCTCTCCCCTACGCACTTAAACCCACCGTATGCAACCAAGATATCGGGACATTCATCCCAGTCTGTGAGGCCATACGATGTCCAGGCAACCGAGATCCGCCAAATCCTCGGACATAGCAACAATGCTAATGGCGTCCGACAAAGCAAAGAAACCGGACACTCTTCCCCCCGCCTCACGAGAATCCCTGGACGACAAGGGACCGCTAGCAACTAAGGAGGACCTCCGTAACTTTATGGCGGACATCAAAACCGAATTTCGATCCTGTATGTCGGAGCTTACTGCCAAGTTGGAGAATACCGACAAGAGGGTCTCGGAGGTGGAACAGAGAGTGGGAGAGATTGAGGATCGAACTCAGGACCACACCGCTTCCCTGATTGCGATCCAGCGCTCCATGGGACTTTTGCAGGACAAATGCGAAATCCTGGAATATAAGCAAGAAAATTTGGAGAACAGAACCCGACGCAACAACCTCCGCATCCGGGGGGTTCCCATGTCAGTCCCAGACCAGGGGCTTGCCGAATATGTGGGCCTCCTCTTTCGGTCTCTCCTCCCAGATACGGAGGACTCACTTTTGCTATTGGACCGCACCCACAGACTAATCCCACGCCGTAGTGTGGAGTCAGACGGCCCTCCCGATGTGATCACTAGGGTGCATTTCTTTACAACAAAGGAAGCCATCTCAGCAATAAGCCGCTCCGAGGACGAAATCACCTTCCAAGGGTCTCCTCTCCAGATTTATCAAGATCTATCTCCGCTGACCCTCCAGAAAAGGCGAGCCCTGCGCCCGCTGACCACCTTCCTGCAAGCCCAAAAAATCCGCTACAAATGGCTCTTTCCTACAGCTTTACAATTCTCCTATAAGGGTACTACACGCCGGATCAACCATCTGGATGACGCTGGAAGTATTTTGCACCCGGACCCCGCTACCCACTCGCCTCCACAGGCCTCCGAAGCGGCAACGGACTCGGATCTCATAGCCTCCCCCAGGTCCAACCATAACACATGGTCGAAGGTCCCAAGATTTAGGAGGAGAAGATAACTGGAAACGACCCCACAAGGGACTATTGCGACCCCCATATCCCAGCGCCATTTCTTTGAAGACATGGATGATCTCCATCCCTGATGCGGCGGGCTCCCCCCCACGGCCCGTGCCCGGCTCCAAGGTACGTTCCATCTATGAGTCCTTGGAGCATTTCACTCACATTTTCAGCCATGTTGGCTATCCCCCGTTCCACGGCCCTGTTGGCCAGGGGAGGGCCCAACCCCACAATGGGTCCCCCATCCCCAGTTAAATCTCGGACTTCCCGTTGGCGGCCCGAGCAAAAACCCCAGAAGCAGGATAACAGATGGGCTCATCTTCCACGGCATGATGGCTGATTCCTTAATGGCCTCCCCCCTCCCACAAGTCTCATCAGCAACCCCAAGTCCCGCTCCGGATCAGCAGACCTGGAACTTTGTTTCCCTAAACGTCAGGGGATTGAACTCGCCGGCTAAACGCAAATCAATCCTGCAAAAGCTCCGGAATGAGACCGCTGCAGTGGCCATGCTACAGGAGACTCATCTGCTACCGGCAGACTTCAGCCGCCTACACTCCCGTGACTTTCCAAAGCAACTCTTCGCATCCGGTGATTCCAAGCGAGGTGGCACGGCGATTTTGTTTCGGAGGGGGCTGAATCCCCAGATTCTGGACACCATAAGCTGCTCGGAAGGACGCTATATAGCGGTGAAATGCCTGCTGGCGGGACAGCTGTTCTCCCTGGTCTCCGTATACGCACCGAACGCGAGCCAGGCGTCCTTCTATGACTCGCTAACTACAATTCTTTCTCCCTTTCTGGAAGGCCAGATTGTGATCGGTGGGGACTTTAATGGGGTCCCGGACCCCGTGAAGGACAAATCGCATCCGCCCTCTCCCGGAGACTACACCACGGCCTTGGCTCTCCTACGGCTATTCAGGACCTTGGGGGTGGTGGATGCATGGAGGGTGCTCCACCCATCCGAAAAGGACTTTTCTTTTTATTCTTATGTGCACCGGACATTCTCCAGAATAGATCTCCTCCTAATATCCCCGCAAATCTTTGCCTTCGCTGAGGGGGTGACCATAGGCTCCAGAATTTTGTCCGACCACGCCCCGGTAACCCTGGAAATCCGAGTCCAGGGGCCTCCTGACCCCCACCGGCGCAGATGGACATTATATGACCCCATCCTTAATGAGATGCCACTCAGAGACGCAGTCGCAACCACGATCAACAACTTTTTCAAGGAAAACCCGAGCGGAGATACCTCCCTAGCCAACACCTGGGACGCAATGAAGGCAGTGGTGCGAGGAGATCTGATCGCCAAAGGGGCAGCCTATCACAGGCACAAACAACAAATCCGCCAGGGCCTTCAAGAAGAACTGGAGAGGGCTGAAAGGATCCACAAGGAGAAGGGCTGGACCCCTAAAACGCAGCGAGCCCTCCGCATAGCAAAAAAGAAAATTGAAGCCCACTATGCTGAACACACCGCCCATCAAATGACGAAAGCCAAACAATTCTATTATGCCAAAAATAATAAAGCGAACAAATTGCTGGTGGCCAAACTCGCCAAGATGAGAAGAAATAACACAATCGTGGGCTTACGGGATCAGCAGGGCAAGACTCAATACTCGGATCTCGACAAGCTTCAAATTGCATCGACCCACCTGACCCAGGTAATGACCGCCCGCCCCGCAACGACAAGGAACAGAGGGAATACTTGCGAGGGGCAGCGCTCCCCCGACTGAAAAACGCAGCCCGGGATTCGTTGGAAGCCCCAATTACCGGCGAGGAAGTCGACGAGGCGATAAAATCCCTGAAGTCTCGGGCCCCTGGTCCGGACGGCTACACAGCAAAATTTTACAAAGTTTTCAAACCCCAACTCCTCCCACCCCTGGTACAGCTGTTTAATTCATTCAAAACCACAGGCTCTATAACTCCGTCAATGCAAGAATCAATCACAGTCTTGCTGCCCAAACCTGGCGGCGACCCGAAGGACCCGGCGTCCTACAGACCAATCGCGCTGCTCAATATAGACGCCAACATATACTCCAAAATTCTAGCAACCCGCTTGTCCCGGATCCTGCCAGAGATAATCAATGCCGACCAGAGTGGCTTCATCACACACCGTTCAACCACTGATAACATTCGTAGAGCTTTGAATCTGGTGGAACTAGCCTCCCGAGACTCCAGAGAACTGGTCCTTCTGGCCCTGGATGCAGTCAAGGCCTTCGACAAAGTAGACTGGAACTTTATGAAGCTTGCCCTCGAGGCCTTTGGCTTTGGCCCAGAGTTCCGTGCCATGATCTGGGCTAACTACACCGCGCCCAAGACCTTGCTCAGAGTCAATGGCATCCTCTCTCCCCCTATTGACCTGACCTGTGGAACCAGACAGGGCTGCCCGCTATCCCCATTGCTCTTTGCGTTAATCATGGAACCATTCGCCCAACGGATCAGGCGAAACCCGCGGATCAAGGGCTTCCAGGCGGGTACGACACACCATAAACTGGCCTTGTATGCCGACGATGTCTTATTAACCATCACAGAACCTTGCGCCTCCCTCCCTCAGGCCTTAGCTGAGATAGAGAACTATGGAAAGGTCACCGGTTTCGCCATCAACTACCAGAAGTCAGCTGCCATGGGGGTAGCCCTTCCCCGAGAGGTCAAGGAGGCGCTGGCCCCAATGTGCCCGATACACTGGACAACTAAGAGCTTCAGCTATCTGGGGGTCCGGATCCCAGCTGACCCGGGAGACGTCTACCGGGCTAACTTTCCCCAACTGTTCACGGACCTCGAGGCTGACCTGAAACGGTGGGAGACACAGGAAATCTCACTGATGGGCCGTATCACGGCTTGTAAAATGAACTTGCTACCAAGGTTCCTATATACTTGCTCCTCGCTTCCGGTATCGATCCCGGCCCCGGCCCTTCAAAATCTACAAAAGAAAATGTCACGGTTTATCTGGAAGGGGAGGAAGCCCAGAATCTCCAAGACCACGATGCTGGGCAATGCTAGACTGGGTGGCCTCGGAGTTCCGGACCTACGAAAGTATCAGATAGCGGCCCAGCTCTCCTGCATCCGATCATGGCAGGTGCTTACCAACCGTCCGAAATGGGTGGACCTCGAACAAGCACAACTGCCGCTCCCTCTACGCTTTCTCCCGCATATCAATCCCTCTGATCGCCGCCAATGGCAGGACCTCCTGAGATCCACCAAACACACTATCACTACCTGGGATAAAGCGCTGAAACAGAAGAAAACCCCAGTGGGACTCAGCTCCTCCTCACCCGTGTTCCTGAACCCAGCCTTTTCACCTGGCTGGTCCACCCGGAACTTCAGATCCTGGATAGCGGGGGGCCTGGAGACCCTGGGGCAGCTTTTCGAAGGGGGACAGCCCTGCACCTTCGGGCGATGTAAAGAACTCTTCCAACTGCAGGAACAGGACAGATTTACATACATTCAGCTGCGCCACTGGTGCTCTCATCCACAGACCCGTCAAGCCGCCACCCGGCCCCCCACGGCCATTGAATTGACCCTAAATGATCTCCCACCCAGGGGAAGCATCTCCACCCTATACAAGCGCCTTCAAAACGACTTCCTTACCTCCAAAACCCGATACATGGCTCAATGGGAGGCGGACCTAGGCCACCCAGTCGAAGACCAGCTGTGGGTTGATATTTGGTCGCGGGCTCACTCCTCTTCGTCTTGCATCACGAACAGAGAAGGCGCCTACAAAATCCTCCTCCGATGGTATTATCCTCCTCTGAGATTACACCACATGAACCCTACACTCAGCCCGAACTGTTGGAGGCAATGCGGCCAGGTAGGAACTTTCTTCCATATGTGGTGGTCTTGCCCGAGGGCCCAGACCTTTTGGGAACAATGCCTAGCGATGATTACGGACATCACTAAGGTACGACTTCCCCTTGAGCCCGAACCCATCCTCCTGGGTGCCCCAGTCCCCGGGATCTATCCCAGGTCCGGTCCCAGGGCCAAACTACTGTCCCAATGCCTTCTGGCGGGCAGAAACGTAATAGCTCGCACTTGGAAAACGGTGGAGGGCCCACTAATGCCTTTCTGGTGGACGAAAATCTGGGACATCCTAATCGCAGAGAGGGTTACAGCAGCCGGGGCAGGCCACCTGCATCGTTTCGAGAACATCTGGGGCCCAATTCTAGACTTTGATCGGAACTATCCAGCCTTAACGTACAAGCCCCAATTAGCCAGGAGAACTTTACGGGACGATGACTTCCAGCAGGGACAGGAAGAAGAACGATAGAGCCCGGGGGAGGGGAGGGAAGTGCAACCAGCTGTATCCTTTTTATGCCATTTGTCGTGTTTGATCAGATGTTGTATCGCTTTATCCTGCCTGTTTAAAATAAATATTTTAAAAAAAAAAAGAATGGGGGTGTGGAAGTATGCATCCTCCAAATCCAACGACGACAGGAAATCGCCCTCCTCCAGCTGTCCCAGCACGTGCTGGAGGGTGACCATCCGGAACTTCTGTGCCTTGATGTACTTGTTCAGTCGTCGCAGGTCCAAGATGGGCCGCCATCCTCCTGTCTTCTTTTTCACGAGGAAGTACCTTGAGTATACTCCGGAGCCCCGGAGACTCTTCGGGACGAGCTCGATGGCACCTTTCTTGAGCTTCGCCCTTACCTCCAGTAGCAGTTGAGGGACGTGGTTTTCCTTCCTGGCCACGGGAGGAATGCGGGGGCACTTTTTTAGAAACTCGAGGGCGTGCCCCTGGGCCAGGGTGTCCAGCACCCAACAGTCAGTGGAGATGGACTCCCACACGCTGACGAACTTCACCAGCCGGCCTCCCACCGGGGTGCTTCGGTGGGAGCCCGATGCCACGGTCGGTTCAGTCTTGCTTGGAGGACGCCTTGCCGCCTTGGCCTCCCTGGCGATGACGACGGGATCCACCCGACTTGCCTCGTCCCCTGTAGGCTTCTTGCGACGAGGAGCGGGCCGCCTGGCGGTACGTAGAGGATCCACCGCCGAATCCCTTGGAGGCACCTTGCTTGCCTCTGGAATTCCGAAAGGACGGCCGAGCCATCTCTGTGTCCGCCTTTATGGCTTGGAGGGACTCATCCACTGTTTTCCTAAACAAGTTGTTCCCGTCGAAGGGCATGTCCAACACCTTGGGTTGTGCGTCCTGGCGAAAATCCGTCGCCTTGAGCCACCCTCGCCGTCTAAGGCAAACGCTGTTGCCTAGCTGGCGGAAACCGGTGTCGGCAATGTCCGTTGCCACCGTTATGGCGTGGTCCGACGCCACCTCACCTTCCTGCAAGATCTCCAGGGCCTCTGCCCTCTTGTCGTCCGGTAGGAAGTCCAACAGGGGGGCGATCTTGTACCACAATTCCCAGTCGTTTGCCGCCTTAATCGTTGTTGCTGCCGACGAGATAACTCGTCGTCCTATCGCATCCAGCTTCTTTCCTTCACCATCCGGTGGGGAAGTTGACGTTGAGGCCAATGCCCCCCGCTTTCTTCTTGGCCGCCGCTGAGACGACCGAGTCAGAGGTCCGTTGCGCCCTAAGGCACAGGGGTGCCGCATCGGGGACCCGGTACTTCTTCTCATACCGATCCCTCTTAGCAGGCGTCGTAGACGGGTTCTTGAGAAGGGCGAGTCCTTCGTCCCAGATGTCATCCAGCAGAGGCACGGCGAGGACCGTCTTCCTCTTGGCCTCACGCCGTTGGTAAAGGAACCCCTCCTTCTTCTCTTCGGGGCAGAGCTGGAAAAGCTTGGATGCCCTGGCAATCATAGCGTGGAAGGACCCAATCTCGTCAGGCGGGGAGGCCCGAGTCGGAGGCGATGGGAGATCCGTCCCATCGTCACCGCCGTCGTCATCCGTGCCCGTCGTGGCCATGTCCATTCCCGTGTCATCCCCAGGGACGGGGGACGGTAGCAAAGGTTGATCAGGCCGAGAGGGCTGAAAAGGCGGGGCTGGATGGGTCTGTCTCCTCTTGATTGGGGGACTTCCCGACGGGCCTGGTTCTGGCTCCTCTGTCGGGCCTGGCTCCAACTCCTCCATCAGTGGTAGGGGCAATCTCGTCCTTATCTCCGTACATAAGGATTGTATTGCCAACAAAATGGCCGCCGAGTTGTCCTGCGGCTACGGAAGCGACGGGTGCAACGGTTGCATTGGCTCGTGATTGATGGTGCCGGAGAGGATGCGCCCTGCTTGGCAGCCGAGGAGCCCGACCGTTCAGTGCTCCCGGTGCCCGCGGACTCGTGGTGCTTTGTCTTCTGTTGGGCCCCCGTCACCGGGGCGCCCTCACAGGACTTAGAAGACCGCTCGGACTTCTTCTTCTTCTCACCTGACGAGCCCTTTCCTTCCAGCCAGTTGGGAGAGGTGAAGATGTCGATCCTTCATGGTCCGCTCCGACATGTTCCCGTAAAACGCACAGTCCTTCTCCCTGTGCGTTTTGTCCTCATGAAGGCAGTAGAGGCATTTCGAATGCTCGTCCTCCTTGAACACATTCTGTAGCTGGCATCCAGGACAAACCCTGAACAGCTTTCCGGACGTCGAGCTTCCTTTCTCCTGGGCCATGTCCGGGTAGGCCTCAGAAACTTCTGGACTCCTCCAAGAAGCGTAACTCGACGAAGACTTCACCCTTGAGGGGCGTGGAAAAATCCGAAACGGGTCCCCATTGTCCGGATGGAGAAACGGGGGAGCTTGAGGCTCTGTTTAACCGAAAAATGAGAAAATCTCTTTGAAAAAAGCGCGAAAACGCAGCAAAGCTAGAGAGCTAAAGCACGAGGACTCCCAACACTTGAACGTGCGGTAAAAATCTGAAGATGGCTGCCAGAGGCTGGGCGTAGGGAGAGGGCAGTCATTGGCTGGGGGCAGTATGACCCAGAGACCAGTGATTGGTTACTACTAAGAAAGACAGATCAGAAACGAAACTGATACTGATTTTTTCTTTACCGAGGATTCCCAGCCTGACGACGGGGATTATTCATGAGCATGTGAATCCATGCCAGACCCCATGCTGGAGAACATGCTTGCGCAGTTTGGCGGAGCTGCAGCCATAGATGATCTGCATCCGGATCTCGTCCTCCTCGAAATTCCCCAGGGCACAGGACAGTGCAATGCCGCGCAGCTTCCCATGGAATGCATCAAGGCTTTCCCCTTCCTCCTGCCTCGCACACCTCATCCTGAACCGTTCATAGTCCCTGTTGACCATGGTATTGAAATACTCGTTCAGGGCTGCGATGGCGGCATCGTATGACTGATCTCTGGGCCTTAACATCTTGAACAGCCTCTGAACAGGCAGCCCGGCCGAGTACAAGAGTGTTGGGCGTTTGGCTGCGTCTTTGATCTCCATTGCAGCGAAATACAACTCCAGGTTCTCCACCCAGGCCACCCACCGGGCCCCCAGACTTGCAGGCGCACCCAGGACATCGAAATGGGGTATTGGCGCTGTAAGGCAGAAACCTGTGCAGTTCACTTAGGGAACACTGCAAAAAGTTTAAGACTACAGGAGTTAGCAGTAAACCCAATTGGTAGCAGTCTGCACCACCCAGATTTACCCGGTAGCTGTGGCTGAGCAGTCAGATGTCTCTCAAGAAGAGTTAGGCACTATATAGAGTATACACAATAGGGCTAAAAATACAGTAGCACAAGCAAACACTGACCAGAGCTTTGGTATAAAAGTATACAATTATTTATTTAAAAACACACTTGTAAAAATACACTGGCACTAATATGTCAAGCAAGTTCATACACAGTCACTATAAGTATATACACCTCCCTAGTTAATTATTCGACAAGTCTAGGTTAAGACACCACTTATTTAGCAAAGCAGAGGTGAACGCGTAACCGTAGATGGCACTCCAAGAATTTGTTTAAAAAGGGAGAGAAAAGGCAGAATAGGGAAAACACACAGTACCAACACTTTTAAGAAACCACAACAAGTCAAGAAAGGCAGGGTCTTCTGTAGAGCAAAAAGTTCATAGGCCAGGCCCACTCTTGGAGAGAGCAAGGCGGAATGTGCCCAAGATCACACAGTGGAAATGCACTCAGTCTTTGCAGGAAAGTCAAAAAGAGGTTGGATCAAGTCAGAAAGATAATGTTAACAGGTCCGAGATCACCCCAGGATAGAGAGTCACGGATTTACGGGACACCTTGGACAGTCTGTTCCAAGGGAGACCAAGCGGGACACAGTACCTGAAATGTTGAGAAAGCTCCAGCGGGGGCAGTTGTTCCTGGCAGCGGGTGCAAGTCGGGGCTTCGTCCAGGGGAAGAGAGGATCTCGACGTGGAGGAAAGCTGGAGGTCGTTGCACTGCCAGGGAAGAAACCAGCCGCGGAGTTTCCCGGTTAAAAGGTACTACCCTTTTATTCGCGGTAGTGAAGCGTGGCTATCGGGCCGCCGGGGTGCTTGGCACGGGCGATTCGACCACGAGATGATCCAGGAAGGCGAAAAAGGCGAACTGGTTGGTCCCACCAGCTCAAAGGGAAGAAGACTCTCCTGGAAGAAGATCTCCTCTGTCGTCGGGAAAGTGGTGAGGTAGTTGCAGCAGGGCTCCACCGGTGGTGTTGTCATTGTAGATGGCTCAGCTTCTCCCCTCTTCGGATTCTTTAGGTCCTGTGGCGACTTCTGAAGTTCCAGTCCCCAAAGACCTGGTTTTATGCAGCAAAACCCCCATTCATCAGCCTAGCTGTCACTCACACCTGCTAAATGGTGAGCCGGGCGGCTCACCACTGGGCCAATCACACAAGAGTGCGACTTGAGTTGCCAAGGCAACTCAGTCCAGGGTGCCTAATCCCCCTCCCACACATCATGTTGACCCCAGACAGAGTGGCACCATTTGGAGGGCTTCTGTGGAGAAGCCCGCCAAAAAGTGGAACAAAGGGCTCGACTTGGGTTAGAGTTTCAGAGACGAACACAAACGCCATTTTAAAACCGAGTCTTGGCAAAAAGACCCAACCGGGGAATAAATATTAAATAAATAACCCGGCGGTATCTTTAACATTGCACCAAAAAGTGGTCCGTTTAAAATGAATGGGAAAATCCCATTAGAAATATTCCGGTGGAATATTTTGCGTTGTATCCACTGCCACCAGCCAGAAACTCGACAAGGGGGGGACTGGACAGTGCCCCCTTGGAAAATATACCCATGGGCAATAGAATTACCCCTACCAGGACATCCACAATATGATGGTTTGTACTGGTTCTGTTTACAATTTAAGACTAGTAAAGCCAATGGTGACTTTACATGCCCTGGGAGACAGTAGTCAGTCCCAGGGTATGGAGTCTGTTTGGGGGTCACTATGACACCCCTGTGTTACTGCACTGAGGGTGCTGTGTAACACATTTACCAAAAATACGTGAAGCCCTATGGAGTAAAAGACCCCATAGCCCATAAAACACATTACATAGTCAAAGGACATTCTCAAATCATGCCTAAGAGTGGGAGAAAAAGAGTCTCACTCTTAGCAGGAGAAAAAAAGAAACCCCAAAAATCCAGAAAAGTCGCTGGGGGACTCACTAGGTTTGGGAAATTAGCCTTTACAGAGAATTCCCCCTAACAGGCGCCAGCTGACCTCGACATAGCCTCTCGTCGTCCGACATGCCGAATGCTGTTGGGGATGCCGGGTGCAATCACCGGTGTTGGGGGGCGCCCACCGTTGCTGGGCTGTGGGTAGCTTGACCACTTGTGGGGAGATCCTTTGGAGGCGTCCACCTGCTCTGGGGCAGCCGCTCCCTTGGGGACGCGGATGAGAGCCGAGGTTTCAAGATGGGCCCTCCCGTGGCAACCCTCCCTGGACTGGACCTCAACAGTGCCACTGAGCATGGAGTACCCCCCCTGGGGCGCACAAGCACTCCGTGTGGATCTGCTACCCTCGGGCTGGGTGTACATTTGGCCTGCAAGAGGGGTTGGCATTTTATTTCTTCGCCCCTCTTCTGAGTTGCCTGGCCAGATTCAGGGTTCAATATGTGCCAGAAACACAGAAGGATTACTTTCGTCTTCCACTCGGCCCTGGTGTTGATTGTCCTTCTTTCCTGGTGGCCCCTGGCCTGCCCAGGCTCATCACCGCAACGACCCGGGTGTTGAAGTCTTCCTCCCCCTCCCGCAGACGAGATGAGAGATGGCTCCTCCCCTTTTCCGATGTGCGCCGCTCTGGCCACGCCCCCTGCAGGCCACTCCCTGTTGATGACTGGGGGAGGCAGCCCTGGGCCACTGGAGTCTCCGCCTCCTTTCCGGGTGGCGTTGCCAGCCACCCAATGGGCTGTACACAGCCCCACGAGGAAAAGAAAACACCCGTTCGTCCTTTTTTTAATTTTTTTTTTCGTAACAAACACAAACGTTTTCACCCGTCGGCAGCCTGGGGCACAGCGGGTGCGGTGCGCTCCCCGCCCAGATGGAAGATGCCGCTGCGGGCTGGAGCTCCAGGCCCCGCCCCCTTCCTTTGTTCTTGGCCCGGGCATCCCTCTTCCTCCGGGGAGGGCAGCCGCACCATGCCTCTGACACACAGTAGCCGGCTGCGGTCGTGTGCGTGGGTCCTCTCGTCCGCCCGCCGTGAGCACCAGCAGGCGGGCGACTTCCTCATCGCCAATGTGGCGGCCCGCCTCCGGTCACCGGGGCGGGCCGCAGATGCTGTCGGGATCACCCGACACGGCGGATGCGCTGAGGGCGCTCCGCCAATCGATGGTAGGGGAACAACCCACGGCGCCCGGGGTCACCGGGCACAATCCTCACAGTGCGGGGGGGCCACCCCCGGTTGCCAGCAGCCACGGCTCCGAGGACACTCGGGCCGCGCTGCACACCAGGCCACAACCACGTGGCAGTCGCACAGGACACAAAAGCACAGACCCGAGTTGCCGCTTCCTGGAGCTCTGCTGCTTTGGCAATTGCGTGCCAGCAGAGCCCCTTTTATTATAGGAGCGTCATGACACAGTCATGACGCGAACGCAAAGGTAACCACTAGACCAACACACAACACTGACTGCAGGAGGGGTTGCGGGCGGCTGGATGCATAGTCTGAGCTGTCTGAGGGAAAAGAGGGAAAAAAAGGGGAACACGACTTTTCATTTCTATTTCGGGTCGTAGTTTCGGGAAATGTACCCCTTACTGAACATCCTGGGCCAAGTGGCGGTGAGTGTCGAATAAAAATGCAAAAGAATCACTAGCACTGATGAATGCCGGCGACACGCTCTGGGCGGGAGCAAGAGGAAGAGTGTTGTCTCGACAGCCCCAGAGTGTTCCGGGGCCAGGAGACGGCAAGGAATGCTGTGCGATGCACTCTGTGGCCCAGACACCCTGCCACCCATGTCCTCCAGCCTGGACCAGGCCGCTGTGCCCCCAGGTTCGGCTTTACCTGCCCCGGAATTGTGCCATTGAATGTCCTGGACAGATACTAGTGCGTTTCGAATTGGTTTCCTGCCGGCCCGCAAATGCTTAATGAGGACTCAGTAACCGTATGTTGATACTGTGAGCCTGCATGTAATTCATATGCTTAAAGTGGTCTCAGTAAGGCGATTTATATGAAGCTGTGCTCCTGCAGATTGTCGGCATGCTCTATATGGTGCCAGTAGCTATCAATGGTGTCATTTGGTGGCTGAAGTTCAGTCCCCCCATTTGTAATAAAGTGTCACTTAGAATGTGGTGGACTGCCAACATGCCACCAACCATGGCAGTTACCCTGATTATATGTATAGAGTAGTTGGTACCTATTCTGGTGTTTGCAACTGCCTGAGTCTCAATATATGTGTCTATTGATTTGACCAGTTGAGCATTGACTTGACCAATGAAATTCATATTGTTGTGCAAACCTAGACAGCTTTATTTACTTGGACCATAAGCACATGCTTGCATTTATGGTGTAACCATTTAGATCTATGAAATTTCCCAAATTATTTGTAGCCGAAATACCATTTTGCTGAATATTTTATGCTAATTTTTACCCCTTTTTTACCACAATATGAGGGGGGACAGACCCACACCTCCTCCCACCCTTCCATCTCTCCTTCTATATATCTTAACCCAACTTACCAACTGCATTTCTTTGAGGGGCAAAGTGAAAAAAGAACGCAGCAAAAAAAAGTTCGACAAAATTGTGGAATACCGACCATTTAAGGTTATCTGAAAAGGCGATGCAAGGAAATTACTTTCTTTGTTATAATATAGCTTTCTTGCCCCAGAATAAAATTAATTTGTCCTATAACCTCACTAGTCCACCTTTATGCCCTCATTCACCAGGCCCTTGAGTCCACTGTGACCACATGGGCTTCTTTGTTCCCAGGGCCTCTCTGATATGATATGATATGATATGATATGGCATTTGTAACGCGCCTATACACAAGTGTTTCAAGTTTTCTCTAACATGGCCACCGGGATACCAACCTGGCTGAACACCTCTCTGCGACCTGCCTTCATCAAGTCGCAGGATTGGCTGGATAACCACCCATCACTAGAAGCCGGGTAGCCGGCAGGTGAACGCTGGCTCCTTTTAAAGGGCAGGTTCTCCCATGCCTGGCCCTGTCCAGGCCTGGGAGAGCCATTCTGCCTTCACGCCTAGCAGCTCGCCTCCTTAAGGCTTGTCACGCCGCTGCTGCCCGCCTACCAGAGTAAAGCACCTGCATGCTTTCTCACCGCCACGTTACAAGGCTGCTGGAGCACCTTCATCTCCCATGCAAGGTAAACCCAGAGGGGCTTTGGTAACTTATGTCCACTCAACGTGTGTTGATCCTGTCCTCCATGAGACCCTCCGCCATCTTTCTATCTGGCTGGGTTGACTCTCTGATTTGACTCTCACTTATATTCTGTAACTTCAAGTGCCAAAAAAGCATGTTTTGACGTAACTCAATTTGTCTATATCTATACTGCACCTTAGTGCCTTTACAAAGATTTTCACTGAGTTGGGTCTTCACCCTCTGTGCACCTGTGTTTCTCGCAAATAGTATTGTTGCATCTAGCCTGCTGTCCCCATCACTGTACTCATATGTCCTGATCTATAGCTGATCCTAGCTGTGCTTCCATCTATGCACCCATTATGCACGTTTTCCATCTGGGCATTCATTTATTGTGAACATAAGTTACTTGTAGATGTGCTTTCCACCTGCGCACTATGTCCTGAATAAAGCTGCTTCTAGCTGTACTTTCCATCTGCGCACTATGTTCTGAACAAAGTTGCCTCTAGCTGTGCTTTCCACCTGAGCACTATGCCCTGAAATGAGCTGCTTCTAGTTGTGTTTTCTATCTGCGCACTATGTCCTTACAAAATTCATGCCTGATGTAGCCCCTGCAACATGAGGTGAGGCTTTGCCAGTGTAGAGAAGGAGCTAAGTACCCCCAACTCAACCACCTCGCCCATAATGCCTATATGTTGGGAACCAGAGTGTGAGACACATGCGGTACCAGTGAAAATACTGACACGAAGAGAATCCTGGAAGCAAGGTTCCCATTGAGGAAACCATACCTGCATACAAGACAGTATGATGGCCATTTGAATGAAATCCTGGAAGAAGCAGGACCAATGAATGGCAAAGAAGAATGGTGATGTCACGCAAAGCAGAGCTGACTTACATAGAAGAGATGCAGAGACAAGAGAATGCAGATATTCTATAAGGCATCAAGAAGGTATCGAAGATAAGTGACCTCTTGGGATCAAGATGAAGAAGCTTATCCTACAGAACTGATGAAGATATCAAGACATTTTACACGTATACAGATGCAAAGAAACACAAGCAGACAAAGTATTCTTGAGGCTAGCTTCTTGAGGCTAGCTTTATAGTGAATAGACTGTGACATGCACCAACATATATTGAAGTGAGTAAAGAATGGATGTTTCCACTACGTAATATAGCAGAGCTGGACCAGAGATGGGAGGCCTCTTTTCCAGTGTGTTGCAGTCAAAAAAGCAATTGAATTACAGAAGCAGATCTCAGAAAGACGAGACTGGATGAGCCAAGCCAAGGTCTTTTCAGGCTGTGATGTTCGTAGTGACCTGTTTTAGGGGAGGGCTTAGTTGCCCCACCTGATGTTAAGAAATCTATCACTTTGCTTCACTCTGTAGACGAGAATGGATCGTATACTTAGAGGTCCCTTAAGGACCTATCACAATTGCCACTAGGTTTTTGTAGTTTGCCACGTAGGATGGCGTTAGTAATATGTAGGTTAACATCATCAATGACAATTTTTTGCTACAAAGGAATGCTTTTTTTAAAGATGCATTGAGAGATCTTATGCTGAGACGTCCGTTGATGTCCGTTATACTCCCTGTTTTAGATAATTGATATTAAAACAGTTATCCTTTTACCAACTACCTGAGTCGTTTCGATTATTCATGTTTGAGTAACTTCTGCATCCTCATTCATCTCAAGGGTATTGCTACCTCGTCTTAAAGGGCTGGAAGCCTCCAGTTCACGTGGTAGCAGAGATATGATGGTTAGATATCCATCGGGAGAGTAGGCTTTGGGGTCCCGGAAATATCGCACGACCTCTGACATTCGGCTGAAAGGACGTGAAGCTCCCTGTAGATAGCGGATATTAGGTTAAAGCAAGTCTTGCAAGCCAGGTTAGACGGGTCCCT
This sequence comes from Ambystoma mexicanum, assembly GCF_040938575.1. Classification (NCBI taxonomy): domain Eukaryota; kingdom Metazoa; phylum Chordata; class Amphibia; order Caudata; family Ambystomatidae; genus Ambystoma; species Ambystoma mexicanum. Next base: position 1,264,846,408 of record NC_090929.1, on the reverse strand, counting down.
TGTTTTCAGGCAGAAACCCCTCCTGGCGTCTACAGGAAGCTGAACGAATGGAAAGTTGAAGAGGCTACTAAAGAGGCGGACAATCCCGAGAGTCTGAAGTCGAAAACACGAATGGTGAGTAAAACTGAGTGAGGTGGCAAAAGTGTGAATGGGCAGTGGGTGAAGAATGTGATAAGGGAAAAACGAGTAACGGAAGGAGGTTGGGGTAAAGTAACTTGAGAACTATGAGCGTTGAATATTAAATAATTGACTTGAGGAGAGACCAAGCAATTGAGTTATTGAGTAACTGACTTAAGGAGAGGCCTAGCAATTAAGCGGTATCGTGAGGAGAGGCCACGATAAAGAGTATGCCCAAGTTTCATGCGTCGTAAAGACATAACAGAAGGAATCGTACCTAAAGCCCTATTGACGGGTGACGTAGGCGACACACTCGAATAAAAATGATTTTGAAGAGGACGATTCACATCCTAATTGGGGTATTTTTTTAGTGGTAGGATAAGTCTACAAGAGAATACTGAGATATATGTGGCTGGTCGAGTATGTCTGTTTGTTTTATGTGACTGAATATGGTGAAAAAACAATAGAGGAATTGATAAATGTGAAAAGGAAACACGTGATTTGAGAATTAATTGATTGGTGCACGCTCATATTGTTTTGTTTTTCTGAAATGTATTTTTGAAATTTGCAAAGAGTAAAGGTGAGTATTGACAGTCAAGAGTGACATGTCAAAAATGGAGGATATTACTCCGCTTGTAAATTTCTGCAAACAGTTACCCAAGCACGCACCTAAACTTGAGCAGTACAGTGCAGAATGGGTTAAAGGAACGGCAGACAAAATGTTCAAGCCATGGCCACGAGGGGGATCCTTATTGAAGGCTGTTTTGCAGCACATGACGACATATTTGCATGCTGCATATACGGGAAAAAGTTAGACAAGTGATTAGCGAGCTTAGAGCTCTGGAAAATTAACCAGCAGGAGAAAGAAGAGGCACTTCCTGTCGATTGGATACTCAATGTATGCAAAGAGGGGGGTGAGGAGCCTTCTGCTCCACCCTGCCGCACATGAAGCAGACACGATAGTAAGAAAGATGATGGGTTGTACGCATTAAGGGAACTTAAAGCAGCAACAGGGTATAGTAACCCGGCATATGAGTAGCCTTTGCAAAGCAGTAACGAGGGCCCAGAGAAAAATACTGAGAGAGATGTAGTCTGCAGGGTCCCGAGGGACAAGGAGAGACATGACAAGGAGAGAAGTGAACAACCAAGTACATCCTTAGATATAGGACGAGAAATAAAGAGATGGAAAGGAGAAAAGGATAAGGCTGATGAGTTAGGACTTATACAGAACAAATGGATAGGTGGTCAGATTTTGCTCAAACTCGATGGTAAGAATATCAAGGACGTAAAACAAAGGGAAGATCGAGACAAGCAAGATAAAACGGATAGAAAGACGAAAGATTGAAAGAAGATAGGACGAAAAGAAAGGATAGACAAAGACAGGAACAGTTGTATCAAGAGGAGCAACTGAGAAAGCAGGAAACAGCAGAGGAGCAGAGGAAGTATGACAACAGACAGAGGACACTCAAAAAACGAGAAGGACTAGAAAGGAAAAGAATACAGGAAGAGCAACAGAAATTAAGGGATAAAAGAATGCAAAGATGTAGAGATGAAGATATACGAAGGGCAAATGAGAGAACAGGCATGAAGAGAAAAGAGGAAGAAAGAGGAAGAGAGGAGGCAAGAAAGCAAAGAGAATTTGACGATGAACTAGAACGAAAAAGGATGCAAAGAGCACGCAACGTTGATCATACGGAAAAGGAAGTAATGGATCCTAATCCAGTATTGGCATGGGAAGACATAGAAGAGTTCTTCCCAGCACATGAGCCAATAGCAGGTCCGTCTAGAGCAAATCTAGAGGATGAGTTTGACTCGAGAAGCATTGGGGATGCTATTGTTAAAAGTCTATCATCATATGAGGACTAAGAAAGTGCTGCAAGGGAAGGGTAAAAATAATCGACTTCAGAGTGTGCAGCTGTATGATAAAGAGGGAGCCTCATGTAGTTTTGAGCCAAATGAGCTATCTTTAGATAGACTGACTCTGAATAGAGGCGAAGAGGAGAGAAGTCACACGAGTTAGGGACAGGATATGTCAGACGAGGACAGATTAACCTTTCGTGGGGAAGAGGAAAACAACGCATGTGGCCCTGATGGGTGTTTTTCAATGGGTAAGGAAGTAAGATGGTCGGATCTAGACCTACCCAAATCTCGGGCATCAGAATTATTGATGCGGCTAGATCCACCTAGAGGGCGAACCCATGGTAATAAGGGGGAGTCGCCATTTTATGTGAGCAGGTTAAGGTCACTGTCAGGTAGAAGGTGGAGCAGAACCATTGTCCCTGTTATGGACAGACAGACGATGGGAGATCTCGCAGTTTCCTTTGTTAGAAAAGGGAGGAGCTAGGCCACAGTATATACCTTTGTGTCATGCCCCCAATAGGCTCATCCCCGGCAATCCCGCCTAGCATCCAACAAACACACCAGAACCCCAAACAGAGTAGCACCCATATACCTCTGCAGGTCTGCCGGCGAGGAGGTGGCAGTGGTTGGCACCCAGGACTGCCGCGCCAACCTTATTTGCGCTGGCGAATGCCCTGGCATCTTGCCACCTGGACCGCGCAGCAGCGACACCAGGGGACTCAACGAACCCGCTGCGCAGTACTCCGCGTGACCAATGGAGCCCGGGGAGGCAGGACGCGGAGCGTCCATCGTGCAGAAAGCAAACTAAAGTCACGTGTCTTGAAGCGCGGTCACGTGATAAGACCTGCGGTCTTGTGACACACTCACGTGAGCGCTTCTGGCTTTCAAAAGCAACGCGTTCACTAGCATTCAACACTTCACAGCTGACCTTGTTCATCCTGTTTGGCTTTTCTACGGATTACTTTGCTTCTGCTCTCATTGACCACAAAACGTTTTCTGGGACTGTTTTTTGGATTTCACCTTTGGTACCTTTGCCCGGACCCTGCACAAAATCAGATACGACCTCGGCTATCTCCTTAGGATTGATTTTGGATCGCTCCACTTTGTTTACACGGACAGCTACCTTTTTTGACCACAGATTGCTCATAGGATTGATATTGGACTCCTCTTGTGAACATTGGCTCTTGAACCTGTTTTCCTGTATCAGGTGATACCATCATCCCTGCCGAGTGCTATCCAAACTACTAACCGCCACCAACCTCTGTCGACCACCATTGACCCCTATCCAGTACATCCTTCACTGGGTTCCCTGCCATCTACACTGGGTAAGCCATCTTGTAGATATATTGTTTCCCTAGAGTTGGAATTGTGTTCATGGTCTAACCTAATTGTTTGCCTTGTAGCGGTCAGGGGGGTCCATCCGGCATTCCTGGTTCCAGCTGATGGCACTCTACACCTGTGGCTCCAAGAACTACATGGGCAGTGCTATTATTATCTGCTCGGGTGGTGTTTGGGGACGAAGGTCTCATCGTCTACACGACCATCACGTCTTGACACTTTGCCACAGATGGATAAGGATAATTTAAGGTGTAAACTCTAGAGTTTAACTTCCGGCGCTGGGAAATGGATACATGAGTTAGAGTAAATGACAGGAGGAAACACGTCAGCTATACGGGATATTAAAGGTCTCCTGATCGCCATCCTTGGGGAAAGGGATGATGACGTTTGATCAAGAGCAGGGTATTCTAGTGTTACCACGATAAACCCTGCTCATGATGGAGCACTGTTCAATAACTGTAGGGCGGTCTGGAAAGCGCTTGGCGTACTGTATCCGGACACGTCCGACATGGGAGCTATAATGGCAAAAAAGATGCAGGAAGGGGAGGATCCTCTTGTTTACATTTAGAATTTCCAAGAGCAGTGGGCTTTGGAGACACGTGAGGCTTGGGGGAAATCCATAACCTGTATTTATTGTGCCAGGGGCTGCCAGAAGCAGTACAGAAGCAGCGCAAGAAATTAGTGGGCATGGAAGCAAAACCGTAGTCAGAAGCCTAGCTAACCACTGCACATTATTGCAGACTTTTGCAAGAGAAGAACCAAAAGAAAGATGCTGCTAGGAAAGGTGAAGAGGCAAAGTTAATGCAGAAGAAACTGTCATAATACGCCATTGAAGGGGCGATGTTGACTAGTGGAGACGGATTGGGTTCACAGCAAGCAGCGAACATGCCCCAGGTGAATAACCAAAGGCAGTTCGATCAAAATAATAGTGGATTTGCAGCACGGGGAAGTGGAGGCTTTCGAGGTAGAGACTTCCAGAATAATCAGGGAAACTTCCAGGACAATCAAAGTGGTATTCAAAACACGCAGAGCGATAGTCAAGGCATGCAGAAGGGGAAAATTAGGAGACCTCCTTCTATATGTTGGATGTGTGTTAAGTCAGGGCACTTTGCTTGTACGTGTAGAAGCCAAGGATGTGTGCAGAATGGGCAGTTCTCAAGAAGGGGGACTACAAACCCACCTGCATATTCACAGCAGAATGGAGATGGGTGTGCTCAGAATCAAACAGTGCAGCAGACACAAGCGCTGAGAATGCAACAAGATTTTTGAACACAGAAGGCAACAATGAATCAGCCACAAGGGCAGTCACCCATGCAGATACAGCAGAGCACAAACACAGTTAATGACTCCTCGAATAGGGGGGTGTCACTGTTGATGGAGGAAATCTTTTCACAGGTACAGGGATGAGAATGTATCCACAATAGGACAGCTCACTGGGAGACTTGATGTGTTGCCTAATCCTCAAGAGGAACCGAGGGTTGACGTCAATATAGGAGGCAAATCTTTTTCGTTTTTAGTAGACATGGGTGCAACACGCTCATGTATACGAGAGGGGACATTTTCCATGCCTGGAAATGCCATGAATACTCAAGGGTTCACAGGAGCTACAAGCAGAGTTCCTTTTACTGAAGAATTGCCAGTTGTCAATATATTAGATCGAGATTTAATGACCAAGTTGAACATGACGATTTCATTCACTGATAAAGGCATAGTGTGCTCAACACCAGGTATGCATTATTTAAACACGAGTGAATTTATTATGGCATTTGCAGGACAAGTGGTCATGCTAGGAGTACCGTTACAGACAGAAGTTTTTCACTATGGGAGAACGCATTCTGTTGACATGGCTGCCAGGTTTAGTAGGCAGAACTATGAGCACACCTGATGAATTCTTACTCAGGCCAAAAATACCAATGGATGAAGAGGAAGGGTGAATCTTTCCTTTAGAATTACAAGCAGCCATAGTGCGAGGAGAAATGGATTTGCTTGATGGAAATGATTATGACGGCGGACAATGGTGCACAGTGATTGCCATTGGGGAAGGTTACAGATTGACTGACGTCACTGATGAGGATATGTTTGGAGATCATTCATCAGATGACGAAGTAGTATTTGAGATGAGTATTACTTATTGGGTGAGAGCAATCAAACATGAGGTTCCTCAAAAAATGATGCTGGCACAGAAACGTCCCAAGTATTTTGATGACGACATGGCGTGAGTGCCAGTTTCATTATGGACAACAGGCCCCTATGACGTAGGCCTACTGAAGGGAGCTGGGGAAGCTAAGATTAAATTCAAACCAGGAGAAATTTTACCTCGAGCACGACAGTATCCCATGTCTCGAGAGGCAGATGAAGATATTTTTAAGACGATATCTGCTATGATGGAACAGTGCATCCTAGTGACGTCAGAGTCACTGTGTAATACTTAAATTTATCCAATTAAAAAAGGGAAAGGGGGGTTGTGGCGTTTAATTCAAGATTTAAGACCGATTAACCAAATTGTAGAGGTTGAGTTCCCTCTAGTTCCTAATCCTGCGACAATCTAATTTAATATCCCTGTTGATGCACAATATTTCACAGTGATTGATTTGAAAAATGCATTTTTAACAATCCCATTGCACAAAGACTCGCATGATCTGACGTCATTTACGTTCAGACAAAGTTGTCTGAAAAGCACTCGTTTACCCCAGGGGTACTGTGAGTCTCCATCGATTTTCAATAGAGTCCTACAGATGGACTTTAGTAATGTAGATTTGAAAAGTGTTGTGTTGCAATACGTCGATGACATATTAGTCTGTAGCACCTCAGAGGAAGAGTGTAGGCATGATTCAGTTCAACTGATGGTTATTCTTGCAGACAAAGGATATAAAGTAGACAAAGAGAAATGTCAGCATTGTCAAGAGGAAGTGCTGTACATAGGCCAGCTAATTTCGCATGAGGGTAAGAAAGTTACTCCTGAGAGGGCTGAGACTATTTTGATAACAGTAAAGCCAATCACGATAAAGCACATGCAAAGATTTTTGGGACTGTGTAACTATGTAAGAGCATGGGTCTTTGATTACAGTTCATACATAAGGCCCTTGTTGCAAGCTCTGAAGAAAGCATAGGTAAATCAGGAAAAGAATTGTTTGGAATGGGGAGATGGAAAAAGGTGTTGATGAGTTGAAAAGGGCAATTTGCACAGCTTCAGTTTTAGGGATTCCCAATTATGCTGAGGAATTATTTTTGTTCTCGCACACGAATGGCACGGTTGTGACAGCAGTACTCACGCAGAGAACCACGTTGGGGTACAAAGCACCTTGCATAGTACAGTGGGATATCTAGACCCAGTAATGAGGGGTCAACTACCGTGCAAACAGTCTTTGGCTGCCGCTGCGTTCGCCATTGAGAAGGCTGCCAGCATAGTAATGGGGTGTTCCATGACGTTATTTGTTGAACATGCAATGTTTACCATTTTGGAAAAACCTATGGGTACGTTGACTTCTCACAGGGCTTTTGCCTATGAGGTAGTCATATCGAATCCGGCGATTAAAATAGTCTGGTGCAGAATAGTGAATCCTGCCATGTTTGTAGCTGAACCCCTGGCAGAGGACGAGCATGCACAAGATTTGATCGAATTATGAAAAATTCTATGATGAACTCCCGAGGGTGAAAGAAAATGCGTTGGCAGCTGGGGAGATTTTTTTTATTGACGGTTCTTCGAGAATCGATCAAAATGATGGACAGAGATATACAGGTGCCACTGTGGTGAAGCACACGGCCAATGGAGAGTTTGAAGTACTGATAAGTGCACGATTACCGTACCACTTTTCAGCACAAGCTGCAGAATTAGTGTCACTGATTATCGCATTCAAGACACTCAGATCAGGAAGTAACAGTGTACAGTGACTACCCCTATGTGACGTCAACAGTCACATAGGGGCTAGCACATTGTAAAAGGGGGGGCTACCGCAGAGCGGATGGCACTCCAGTGCAACACGCAGCCTTATTGGACAGACTCATTAAAGCACTGCAACTCCCAGTAGCCATCGCAGTAGTTAAATGTGCAGCACACACTAAAAGAGCAGACTTTATCTTACGTGGAAATCAAAAAGCAGATGAGGAAGCAAAGCGAGTTGCATGTTCAGAAACTATCATGTCATTTGAAACGCCGGATGTGAATGAAAGCATGGTAGTGATGATGAGTGTGCCTGAGTGTTATAATAACTTGTCTAGGACTCAATTGGCAGAGATTCAGGGGGAAGCGCCTCAAGATGAGAAAGACTTGTATACGCGGAGAGGGCGTTCTTTAAACCCCTTTGAAGCATTGTGGCGACAAGACAGCACGGGTGCCGTTGGAACAGCTACACTTCCCTGCGCACGTTACTAGAGAGAGCCTCGGTGCACCTATTGCAGAAGATTGGTTCATTCCAAATATAGTAGAACACGTTGCATTTTATGTAGTAAACTATATCATATGGAAAAAGTATACTGCTGTGCACATATTGCGCGCAATTAGAGAAATTATTTCAAGACCTAATGGACCCTTTCAGCATTTGCATATCAACTATGTCGACATGCTGCAAGTATGTAATGGATACAGATATATGATTGTAGTGGTATGTCCTTTCTCGAGGTGGATTGAAGCTGGACCATGTACACACCCAGACTCCACCTGTGCAGCAAAGTTTTTAGTACGAGAAGTGTAGATGACGAATATGTGAAGTATTAAGATCAGACAATGGCCCTCATTTTGTTAAAGAAGACATTGAACAAATAAGCTTGTTGCTTAGCATAAAGTACAAGTTTTCATCGGTGTATCACCTGCAAGTGAACGGAGTCTGTGAGAGACTCAGTGGCTTGCATAAAGAGAGAATAGCCAGATTGAAGCTTACTCTGAACAAAGGATGGTTGCATTGTCTACCACTGGCATTGTATGCATTGAGAAATCAGCCAGGTTCAAACCACCATCTTCCCCCCCACGAGATAGTGACAGGGAAGCGAATGAGGACACCTCTCATACCTCCATCTAGAACTCGAAGTGATGTCCAGACAACAGCAGAATTGTTAGGAAAGGAGTTACATGATTATGTTACGTGTATGACTTCAAGTATCTCTGTCATTTCAGATCTGCTCAAGCAAAAGGTGTGTGGGGCAGCACCGAACACAAAAGGAGATGCTACAACAAATGGAATTGAAAAGTTATGTCTTCCAAAGCTTTTCACTGGAGATGCAGTCCAAATCGCGCAACTTCACTAGAAGGTGGCACGAACCTCGTTTTAACCGCCCATTCATAGTGGGGGACGTGACACCGTCTGCAGTCAAAGTGCAAGGCAGACACGCTTGGATTTTCTTTGGAGATGTGAAAATCTATGTTGGAGAAGCCCCTTCACCTCCACCCCCATTGGAAGCAAGCATCGGGGAAGAACCACAGCACATGCAGACTAGGTCTATGACGAGGAAGAAGGACACAGAAGCTGTTGGATAAAGATAAAGAGTACATTGGATTGTGGCTTATTTCGGGACCCCCTTTTCAGTCACTAAAAATGAGTTAAGGGAAGTAATTTGTTCTTGAGCCACAGGAATTTGTTGACAATGGACCAAGACATGTTTAAGCCTTGATCATAATGGAGAGCATGCCAGATTTGGAGTTCCTTTTCAACGACCGGTAGAGGGGCCAGTTCCCCGATTTCTTTCTCACTGAATTTCTCTTCGGAGGTGCCCATGGTGGTTCCCCATGACAACGTTACACGGAACGTTTTTCTGTTCATTTTGCGTGCATACCCTGCGCTTGTAGGCGTGCATACACTGCAATTTCGTGGGGAGAACTACTAGTGTTCATCTGTTCCTGCAAGATCCTAAGAATGGTCCAAACATGAGGAGATTTCTTGCAGCTATCATTGAACAAGTCCTTCAGCTTCCTGAGTACAGTGTGGAAAACGCAAATGTCCTTATCAGCGGATAATGTGCATAGACTGGTCAGTTTGGTGTTCTGTTATCTGATTGAGGAATGCCCGCATCTTGTTGGGAGACAAACTGATGACCGAACGTTCCAGAGGGATCCGAGGGACAATACAGCACTTAATGAAATACTGAGAGACATCATAATACAGGTGAACCGGTACTCTGAGAGAACACTGAGAACTGAATGAGACTTTTGAGGGAGATGATCCAAAAAGTCTACTGGTTAAGGAACTTCGTTTCATGGTGAAGAAGAATCTTCATGCCTTCTGGGAAAAGGCCATTTCGTGGTCTTCACTGGGAACTTTTGTTCATCATCGTACAGCCAGCTGAAGCTGATCGAGGGAACCTTTGGAGCAGACTTAACAGCTTTCAGAAATAGTGAATGAGGTTGACCGATTAAAGTGTATTGTTCCTTCCCTAAAGAGTAAAAATGGGCAGCATCAATAGCAACATTATTATAGCAGATCACGAGAGACGTCCACGATGTGCAAGAAGCTATTGTTGTAAATGGTCTTATTTGTGTGTGATATACACTTGCATTCTGTTCCTAGTGATAATGCTCTCACTTACAGTATGCACTGCTTACTACTTAGATCCCAATGGAGCAAATATTCCTGTGTATCCTCCTATACATCAGAAGGGTACAGATGTGGCAACTACTAAGCAACCAAGACCCTATGTAATCATCCCTATTCCAGTAGACGGAGTAAAATTGCCTGTGTCTATGACGAATGTCACCAGACATCTTTCTTTAGAAAAAAGTGTTGTAGAGATTGTTCTTGAGAACCAGAAACAGGCTCGAAAGAAGAGACAAAGGAAGAGATTGTCTTGAGTGAACCTACACAGGTAGCACATTTAAAAACACCCAGTTCACTGACAAATATGGTTGGTCCAATAAGGAAGAGTTAGGCTGGCGTGTTTCATGAAATAATAATAGAGGCTCATAAGAAAAGAACAAGACCTAAGAGAAATGCTAGGGAGGATGATCGTGAGCTAAATGATTACCTGGATAGCACAGCACACTTGAGGAATAACATATGGTATCAGCATATGAAAGAAGTGGGAAGAAGGACCTCACAGGAGGAATGCTTTGTATGTGCACTCTTGCCTTATAGCATGGGAAAGTGTAAGTTCTTCATAGCTATTGAAATGGATGTCCTAACTGCACATTGCATATCACACCTGGCATTCTGTCGTACAAGAGGCCAGTTCATTGGTCGAACAGTGGGCAACTGAATCGACACATCCAGATGAGGACAACTATGTCCAGGATACGAAAACAAGGCTAAGAGATCATACTAAGAATCATGTGATCAGATACGAAAAGCCTGGAGTGAAAGGAGCTGGAATCAGAAGGGAAGTAAATAAAAGACTTGTGAGTCCAGAAAAACCTGTAGAAGACATTTGTAAATGGAAAAACAGAGGCCATATGTAGATTGAGGGAACAGTGTTATCACCAGATGGTTAGGAAGAAGGTGTAGTGATCTGCAGAGACTGGATAATAATGGGTCACTACCAGCCAACTATTGAAAATGCACAAATGCTGTGTAAGCCTTTATGGTCGAAACTTGCTAAGCCACTGACCTGGGTCAAAGACAGAGGAGGACCCTTGTAGATAGTGCCTTTGGAGAGTGCAAAGCTGTGTTTCAGAACCAGTGGCACAAGAAAAGTTGGAGAGAATCAGAACTGTAGTCAAATCTTTGCGCCACAGGGAATGAGCATTGGGACAGCAGTGATCATGGATCACTATTGGATTTGTGGATCTAGAGCATATATGAAGTTACCCACAGACTGGAGAGGTGTATGCTCACTAGTGAATGTTCATGTTCCAACCTTGGTGATTCCTAAAAGTGATTTGAACCTTGACAGTTTCCCGAAAGCAGATGCTCACCTGAGGAAGAAGAGATCTGTGGAGCTGATTAATCGAATGAAGAGAGAGAACTATTTCTTAGCTAAGTCAATAGAAGCTTTTGACTCCATTTCTTATGAGCACAGACTGTTCAGCCAGACTTTGTCAGTATTCACATTGATCTTCATGCCGAGAATCCAGGTTGGAGCAAATACCAAATGGCTGCAGATTACCAGATGGGAATTGCTGCAGACAATCAACACTATCATAAAAGGATTCAATGCTATCAGAGAAGAGATGAGAGCCATAAGACTGATGACTCTTCAGAATAGATATGTCCTGGACATGATCAGAGCTATGGATGGAGGTGTTTGTGCAAAAATCGGAGAATCGTGTTGCACGTTCATAACTTCTCACAATGACGAGAATGGCACCTTGACAGAGGCCAAAGAGATGCTAACGAAGCTACCCGTCCAGATGATAGACGAAGTGGAAGACATTGCTGATGACAGCTGTTTGGATCACTCTTTTCTTGGATTCCACAATGGATGGCAGACATGTTCAAGTTCCTTGTAACCCTGATCGTGTTGGTGTTGCTCGGATTTTGTATGATCAAGATAATAATCACACAATGCAAGAAGACAGCAAAGAAAGCCATAGGGATGAAAATCATGATCGATGTTGAATCAGGATGGAAGGCCAGAGATTTGACAGAAGAGGACCCCTACAACGACTGAACCGTCCGGTGAAGCCCTGCTGCAGGTCCGAATTTTCAGACTCCAATGACAGAGAAGATCTACCAGGAATCTTCTTCCCCTGAGCTGGTGGGCCCAACCAGTTCACCCAAACTGCAAGCCAGGACTCCCTCCTCTGTTCTTTCGTTACAATGGCGACTCTGGCTTTCCAGACCCAGAGACCAGCTTTTTATGCAGTTTTCCCCCTGTCAATCACACAGCAGGGTGGCTGTCCTGGCGGTTCAGTCACCTAGCCAATCAAACAGGAGTGCGACTTGGGTTACCAAGTGAACCCATGGCAGGGGTCCTAAAACCCCTCCCTCACATCCTGCCTACCCAGTCTTTCAGGCGCCTAAGGAGGGATTCTGCGTAGAAGCCCACGAAAAGACGGTGAACAAAGGAACCAAACCTGGTTTGGCGTGCAGAGTAAAACATGAGAAAGACATTTTCAAAAAGAAATGGCGAATGAACCCAGCCGTAGCAGTATATGGTCTAGCGGGTTTAATTTTGAGGCTACCAAGATAGCCTAGAACAATACCAAGGTTATTTAAGATAACCGTGGTAGGAAAAATAGGGTAGTTACCACTGCCACCAGCCAAGTCTTGATGAAAAGGGAGCAAAACAATGCTCCAGGAGAAACCGACAAAAAGGGATAAGTATTAACTATTTCAAGTACTCTATGTAAGATAGTTTGTACTGGGTCAGTGATTTTTAAAGAGACTAATAAAGTCAATGGCAACTTTACATGTTCTGGGAGACAGTAGTTAGTCCCAGAAAATTGAGTCTGAGTTGGGACAACCCTGTGTCACTGCACTGAAGGTGCTGTGTAACACACAGTAAAAAGATGATGCCTGTGGAGTAGGTGAGGAGCCACAGTCTATGAACACAAAAATGTTAAAGATACACAGCAAAACACATGTAAGAGTGGGAAACAAGGCTCACAATCTTATTTAAATTAGCCATTCTGGAGAATTCTCCCTAACACTCACCCCCCCAGACTAAGGGACAGGAGGATTTAATCCACTACTGGATGAATCTCTACCTCTAGTCGGTTAAAAACATCCTAGAGAGACCATCAGCATTTTGGTGGTGACATCCTGCTCTGTGCTCAATGGTGAAATCAAACCCTCGCAGGCAGATTGACCATTTCAGAGGTTTTGGGTTTTCCCCTTTCATTTGCATTAACCATCTCAAGGGCTGGTGGTCTGTCTGAATCACAAAAGTAGGTCCATACAAGTATGGTCTAAACTTCTTCAGAGACCACACAATGGCAAAACATTCACGCTCTATGGTTGCCCACCTTGTTTCTGGTTCCTTCAGTTTCCTACTGATGAAGCAAATGGGGTGCTCCCTACCTTTCTCATCCAGTTGACTAAGGACTGCACCTATACCTGCATTGGGGGCATCTGTCTGCACAAGGAAGGGTTGGTGATAATCAGGAGCTCTTAGGACTGGAGCTTGACAAAGGGCTTTCTTCAGGTTTTCAAAGGCTTGAGTGCACTCCTCATTCCATCTAACCTTTTTAGGGAATTTTGGAGAGGAGATCACATTCAAGGGAGATGATATGGTCCAGTAGTTCGCTATGAAATTCCTGTAGTACCCAGTGAGACCTAGGAAAGCTCTCACTTGGGTTTGAGTAGTAGGGGTGGCCCAGTTTTGTACAGCTTATACTTTACCAGGCAATGGCCTTATTTCACCTCCTCCTACCTCATGACCAAGGTAGACCACTTTGCTCTGACCAATTTGACATTTGCTTGCCTTTATGGTCAGATGGGCCTGCTCAAGAGCCTGCAAAACATATCCCAAGTGATCAATATGTTCTTTCGATGTAGGGCTGAACACTGCAATGTCATCCAAGTATGCCATGCAGAAGTCCTCCATCCCATTCAGAACTTGATTGACCATCCTTTGGAATGTAGCAGGTGCATTCTTTAGTCCAAAAGGCATAACCCTAAACTGGTAGAGGCCTGCTGGGGTTGAGAATGCAGTTTTCTCCTTGGCATGGTCTGTCAGGGCTATTTGCCAATACCCTGATGTCAGATCAAATGTACTGAGGTACTTGGCTGAACCAAGTCTATCCACCAGTTCATCTGTCCTTGGCAAAGGATGGGCATCAGTCTTAGTGACTGCATTTAGAGCTCTATAGTCCACACAGAATCTCAACTCCTTGGATCCTGCCTTTGGTACTAGAATAACTGGACTAGACCATGGACTTGTAGAGGGCTCTATAACCCCGAGATCAAGCATCTTGTTGACCTCTCCTTTGATGTGGGATCTCACATGTTCTGACATTCTGTAACCTCTGCTTTTCACAGGTAAACAGTTACCAGTGAGAATATCATGTTGGCCCCAAGGGGTCAAGCCAGGTGAAAGTGAAAACAGGAAGGCAAACTGATTTAACAGAACTTTGCATTCCTCCTGTTGTTCAGATGTCAGCTGAGAAGAGAGATTGACTCCTTCTATTTTCTCATCCAAAGGGTGGCATCTGAGGAGGTCAGGTAGAGGTTCACTCTCCTCCTCCTCTTGAGCTGAAGCTAGAAGCAAAGCTCCCACCTCTGGTCTCGGGGCATATGCCTTCAAACGGTTGGTGTGAAAGACTCTGGGAGCCTCCTTAGGTCTGCCTAAATCCACCAAATAGTTCACCTCTCCAAGTTTGCGCACAACCTTGAAGGGGCCTATCCATTTGTCCTGCAAGGCCCTCTGCCTTGTTGGCACCATAACTAATACAAGCTGGTCTTGAGAAAACTCAACCATGCTGGCCTTCTGGTCATGCCAATGTTTGACCAGAGCCTGACCTGCTTTTAAGTTATCACTAGCTTCTGCCATCATGTGTGACATTCCCCTCCGGAGACCTATCACATAGTCAGTCACTCTGACTGGCTTGGGGGAAGGAGCACTCTCCAACCCCTCCTTAATCAGGGCCAATGGCCCTCTGACTGGATGGCTATAGAGAAGTTCAAAGGGACTGTAACCAACTCCCTCCTGAGGGACTTCTCTATAGGCAAAGAGAAGGCATGGCAGTAGAAGGTCCCACTTTCTTTTAAGGGGTTCCTCTAAAGCAACTATAATGGTCTTAATAGTACAGTTAAACCCCTCTACCAGTCCATTGGTCTGTGGATGGTAGGCTGTAGAGAACTTGTAAGTGACACCACAGTTTTTCCACATGGCTTGCATGTAGTGGGACATAAAATTGAATCTCCTGTCGGATATCAGTCCCTTAGGAAACCATACTCTGGTAAAAAAAATACTAAGTAGAGCCTTAGCCACAGCCTGAGCCGTAACAGTTATCATAGGTATGGCTTCTGGGTACCTTGTAGCATGGTCTACTACAACCAGGATAAACCTGTTCCCTGAAGATGTGGGAAGGTCAAGGGGACCAACAATGTCAATGCCCACTCTCTCAAAAGGAACTCCCATATTCTTGGCTCCACTCTTGCCAGAGGTTTGTAGAGTGTGACAGCTCCTACAGAATTTGTCAACTTCTGAACCCATCTTAGGCCAGTAGAAGTATAGGGAGAGCCTTTCCTTGGTCTTTTTGAAACTCAAATGACCAGCCAAAGGTATCTAATGGGTCAATTGTAGGAGCGGGAGTCTGTTGGCAAGGGGCACTACAATTATCTTGCAGTCCCCAGGGATAGACTCAGTCGGTTCACTGTAGAAGAGGCCATCTTCCCAGCTTAACCTATGATTTCCAACTTCTTGCCCATCAAGTTGGTTAGCAGCCTGTTGTCAAAGACCTTCGAGAGTAGGACACTCTCTTTGTCCTCTGCTGAAGTCTGCCCTGTTGGGTCCACCTTCTGCCAGTAAAGACTGCAGCTCAGGATGGTCAACAGGGTCAAGATCTCCAACTAAAACAGTGTCTACTTCCAGATCTGATTCCTCAGAAACTGAATCAACCACACATGGTTGTACCTCACACTCTGCCTCAGCAGGTGGAGGAATCACAGGTATGACCTTGGACAATCTTGGGGATGTCCTTGTTGGTAGCACAGTGGTGCTATCTGACTTTTTCCTTGAGGTCTTGGGTTTCCCCTTTGCCTCTTTCTTTTCAGAAATAGCAGTGAGCAACTCCTGTGGAGTGGGAGTAATAGTTTCCTCTATCAACTCCTTTGGAGAGCCTCTCAAGGTCCTCTAACTTGCAGACCTAGTGAGCTCCTGTCTCCTCTTACTGGGAGGCCTGGAGGTGCTAGACACAACTCTGAGAGTTTTCAGGTCATTACCCAACAGGACTCTCCCAGGCACTTCACTCTGCACACTAACAGGTATTTTGACAGTCATATCATTACACTGGATGAGAGCTGGTAACTGGGGAAGCATTTGCCCAGGGCCTCCAGCTAACTTGTTGAGGCGTTTGGGTGCCTTAGTACCATCCTCCACCTTGAAAAATGATTGCTCCACCACAGTTATGCTGGCTCCAGTGTCTCTGATGGCAGGAGTCTCCTGGCCATTTACAAGAACACTATCTTTATAATACTCTTTAGTATTATCTGGGATGGAATTATAGACATCTAAATTCTGTTGTTCCCACAAGCCCAGGGACACTAGGGAAACACTAGCTGAGACTCTCATGGGTTCATCAGCCAGTAGGTGAATGTATCCACTTGCCATAGGTACTTCTTCCTCTGGGGAGAAGGCTAAGGAGACAGTGTGGACCCCTGAAGGTTTACCCTTACATCTGGGATCCCCTTTCACATGATCAATTGACCCACAAACATAACATTTCCCAAATGCCTTGATGAATGGGGGTTTGTTCTGACCTCCATCTGGTTTGGGTCCAGATGGTGCACTAGCCTGATTTGTTTTTCCTTGGGGTTTACTCTTATGTTGCTCTTTGTGGCCCTCTTTTGGAATGGAGGTATTAGAATTCTCCTTGTTATTGCCATGCGTCTGGGTTCCTGGAAGCAGTGGAACCGGTTTCGATGGGGTGGCCATTGAATGTCCCTTCACGTAATTCCTGTGGTGTATTGGCGGTCTAGTCTTTTTTTCACCTGTTGTTGTCGCGCGGCTGGCTGGGAGGTACATTATTCCTTTCCTCCCGACTAGCCGTGTGTTGCAACGTCAGAGACTCGCTTTCGCTCTCTCCTGTGCTTGCATTCCAGCGCTCTGTGTTCTTCTCTCCGGTGCAGGTACACTTTCTTTCCGTCCCTGCCTCTCTGTTTCTCTTCCTATGCTTGCCATTCCCTGTTCTCTGTCTGGCAATCTTCTTGCTGCCGTTCTCTCTCTCTAATGCCCTTTCGGCTAGTTTTTGCCTTTATTATCCTTTTCTTCTTCCCCTCCTTCTTTGTTTCCGGTACTTTGTTTCTTGGTTGCTTCTCCCTCCTCCTTCCGTACTGGTGACCGTTCCTATTTGCCAACGATCACCTGATTGCTGTATTCGGATACAACTTACCTTACATGGAGTAGTCCTCCTCAGAGCTCCTCCTTCTTTTCGCCACCATCAAGACCGAAGAACAAAGACAAAGATTTACTGGCAATAGGGTTTTTTCTGCCAAAGGCTTTTTCCCCGAACTTTCACCTGTCTCGGTGGGGAGACCACAGGGCTACAGCTTACAGGTGGCCACTGTGGTTTCCAATCGAGGCAGGTTTCAGGCATCACCTCAGCGCCCGTACAGAGAGAGCCCAGTCCACTACAATTCAGATGCCAGTTCCACAGGTGAGGAGTCGGAGGAGGGCAGTGGGTCAGAAGAAACTGAAGTGAATATTGACAGTTGTGACAGTTATCTTTCTTTGGCTGCTTTCCCTCATCCTTCTTCTGAGTTGCCTCAGAATCCTTGTGAGTATCCCTGTTGGCAACCCACAAGTCAGCAGCCTTAGCTAACTTCTTTGGATCTATCTCATTAGAATCAGCCAAGTGCTGCCTGAGCTCAGGAGAGCAGGCATCATAAATTGACTCCAACATAACAAGATTTCTCATACCTTCATAAGTGTTCATTCTGTAACCCTTAACCCAACCATCTACGTTTTTCAAACATTCACATACCCAGGTAGCCCAAGGGGTACCATCATGCTTTTTGAGGGTCCTAAACCTCTTAAGGTACTGGGAAGGGGTCTTCCCAAATCTAGCAATTAAACCTAGCTTGACACACTCATAATCCATCCTATCCACCTCCCCCAACTCCATCACAACATCAGATGCGACAGTGGGTAGCCTAGAGAAGAGCCAGGAAAGCAACCGATTCCCTGTAAGACCTTGAATCCCATGGTTATATTCAAACATTGCCAAACAATTCCAATTCAAGCCTCATCTTTTCTAGAGCAATGAATTCAGGACTGAGTGTAGGACCTAATGGGGTCCCAGTGGACAAAGGTTGAGGTTGCTGAGCAGGTAAGTGAGCAGTGAGGCCTACATTAGGAGACACATCTACTTCCTCTAAACCATGGGTGCACAACATACGGACTGCGGGCCAGTTGCGGCCCGCCATGCTGTTTTTTCCGGCCCGCGAGGCACAAAGACTTTCCTAATGGAGGGCGGCCCGCAAGCAGCATCGGCTGCCCTCCATTAGGAAAGTCGTTGTTGTCTTCCGGGCCGGACAAAACACTGGCCGTTACTGGCTCAGCACACACGCACCATGTCGCTCCTACGAGCCACATAGTGCGTGTGTGCTGCACCAATGGAGGGCCAGCACTACGGCTGGCGTGGCCAGTAAGGCTTGATGCCGGAAGGCATTTCAGCCTTGCTGGACATGCCAGCCGTAGTACGATTCCACTTACCTCGCCAGCGTTCCAGCTTACCTGCCTTCCAGCACGTCGCCGGTAAGTGGTCTGTTTGTTTGTGTTTGTGTGTCGGGTCTGTTCTGCTCTATGTTTGTGTTGTGTATGTTGAGATGCGGGTGTGGGGGACGTGTCGGATGTGTATGAATGTTTGTTTTTGAGTGTTTGTGTTGTGTATGTTGAGATGGGGGTGTGGGGGGCGTGTCGGATGTATATGAATGTTTGTTTTTGAGTGTTTGTGTTGTGTATGTTGGGGTGGGGGGTGTCGGATGTGTATGAATGTTTGTTTTTGAGTGTTTGTGTTGTGTATGTTGAGATGGGGGGATGGGGGGGGCGTGTCGGATGTGTATGAATGTT
Source organism: Ambystoma mexicanum (assembly GCF_040938575.1). NCBI lineage: Eukaryota > Metazoa > Chordata > Amphibia > Caudata > Ambystomatidae > Ambystoma > Ambystoma mexicanum. The sequence goes on along the minus strand of NC_090929.1, from coordinate 1,264,827,496 downwards.
TGTTTTTGAGTGTTTGTGTTGTGTATGTTGAGATGGGGGTGGGGGAGTGTCGGATGTGAATGAATGTTTGTTTTTGAGTGTGTTGTGTATGTTGAAATCGGCGGTGGGGGGCGTGTTGGATGTGTATGAATGTTTGTTTTTGAGTGTTTGTGTTGTGTATGTTGAGATGGGGGGTGGGGGCGTGTCGGATGTGTATGAATGTTTGTTTTTGAGTGTTTGTGTTGTGTATGTTGAGATGGGGGGTGGGGGGCGTGTCGGATGTGTATGAATGTTTGTTTTTGAGTGTTTGTGTTGTGTATGTTGAGATGGGGGTGGGGGGGCGTGTCGGATGTGTATGAATGTTTGTTTTTGAATATTCGTGTTGTGTATGTTGAGATGCATGTATGGGTGCATGCTTCAGAGTTTGTGTGCTGAGTTGGGGGTGGAGGGGTTTGGGTCTGTATGGGTGCATGTTTGAGAGTGTGCTGATTTGGGGGTGTGGGGGGTTCGTGTCTGTATGGGTGCATGTTTGAGAGTGTGTGTGCTGAGTTGGGGGTGGGGGGTTCGGGTCTGTATGGGTGCATGTTTGAGAGTGTGCTGATTTGGGGGGTGGGGGTTTGGGTCTGTATGGGTGCATGGTGTATGCTTGTGTGTGCTGAGTTGGGGGGGTGGGGGGTTCGGGTCTGTATGGGTGCATGTTTGAGTGTGTGTGTGCTGAGTTGGGGGTGGGGGTTCGGGTCTGTATGGGTGCATGTTTGAGAGTGTGCTGATTTGGGGGGTGGGGGGTTCGTGTCTGTATGGGTGCATGTTTGAGAGTGTGTGTGCTGAGTTGGGGGGTGGGGGGTTCGGGTCTGTATGGGTGCATGTTTGAGAGTGTGCTGATTTGGGGGGTTCGGGTCTGTATGGGTGCATGCTTGAGTGTGTTTGGGGCATAGTGTTTGGTTGGGGGTGAGGGGGCCATGGGGCATAGTGTTTGGTTGGGGGTGAGGGGGCCATGGGGCATAGTGTTTGGTTGGGGGTGGGAGCCATGGGGCATAGTGTTTGGTTGGGGGTGAGGGGGCCATGGGGCATAGTGTTTGGTTGGGGGTGAGGGGGCCATGGGGCATAGTGTTTGCTTGGGGGGTGAGGGACAGGGGGCATAGTGTTTGGTTGGGGGTGGGAGCCATGGGGCATAGTGTTTGGTTGGGTGTTTGGTTGGGGGTGAGGGGGCCATGGGGCATAGTGTTTGCTTGGGGGGTGAGGGACAGGGGACATAGTGTTTGGTTGGGGGTGGGAGCCATGGGGCATAGTGTTTGGTTGGGGGTGGGAGCCATGGGACATACTGTTTGGTTGGGGGTGAGGGGGGCATGGGCCATAGTGTTTGGCTGGGGGTGAGGGACAGGGGCATAGTGTTTGCTTGAGGCGTGGGGGCCATGGGGCACAGTGTTTGGTTGGGGGTGAGGGACAGGGGGCATAGTGTTTGCTTGCGGCGTGGGGGCCATGGGGCATAGTGTTTGGTTGGAGGTTAGGGGGGCATGGGGCACAGTGTTTGGTTGGGGGTGAGGGACAGGGGGCATAGTGTTTGCTTGGGGGTGAGGGACAGGGGGCATAGTGTTTGGTTGGGGGTGGGAGCCATGGGGCATAGTGTTTGGTTGGGGGTGAGGGGGCCATGGGGCATAGTGTTTGGTTGGGGGTGAGGGGGCCATGGGGCATAGTGTTTGGTTGGGGGTGAGGGACAGGGGGCATAGTGTTTGCTTGAGGCGTGGGGGCCATGGGGCATAGTGTTTGGTTGGGGGTGGGAGCCATGGGGCATAGCGTTTGGTTGGGGGTGAGGGGACCATGGGGCATAGTGTTTGGTTGGGGGTGAGGGACAGGGGGCATAGTGTTTGCTTGGGGGTGAGGGACAGGGGGCATAGTGTTTGGTTAGGGGTGGGAGCCATGGGGCATAGTGTTTGGTCGGGGGTGAGGGGACCATGGGGCATAGTGTTTGGTTGGGGGTGGGGGCCATGGGGCATAGTGTTGCACTCCAAGAGTGAACTCAATAATAAAGCTAAAACAGGCACAGTTAGGAGATGTACATCCTTTGCTTTTTTGAGGAAACCTGACTCAACGAAGGCCATACTCCTCTTGGGCAACCCAAACGACAAACTATAGCAGTCCAAAATAACGGAATGTCCAATCAAGGGTCAATAAAATATATATAATTTAATTAAACAGACGATATACAATAACTAAATCGAAATAAATGATAACAATGGAAAATGTGTAGTACAAAATGTAAGTTTGAAATGCAATAAAAATTGTTACCCCTCAAAAACATATTCTTTTTCCAAGTGTTTAATACAAATTGGGGGTTGAAAAAGCCTCCTGACATGTCCCGCCTACCTCCCCGCCCACTTTTACTTTTCAGCCCACTATAGCCCTCATGTAAGGTAGTTTCGGCCCACTGCCAAAATCAGTTGTGCACCCCTGCTCTAAACTATCAATAATAGACACATTATCATCCTAATTATTTTCCACATTTGCTGGAGAGTCAGGCATTTCAGACCCACTCCCTAGACTTTGGTTCTTTAACAACTTTTCAATCAATTCATACTTTTTGCCTTTGGCAGAGAGGTTCCTTTCTCTATACAGATTTTTTTTAAATAATCCACAGTGTAACCAAGGAAAGTCTCCTGACTGTAGCTTTCCATATCAGACATGATTAATATTGGATTTTAGTAATGTTAGCCTTGTGGTTAGTTGATTACTATACTTGATCCTCACCGCTGTACACCAGTGTTAGGCAGAATTATATGCAGTACCCTTTGGCAACAGCACACACAATTAAGACTACAAGAGACAGTACAAATTCACATTTGGTACAAGCCTGTACTACACAGTAAAAGTTGGAGTGATGGCTGAGCAGCCAGACTTATCTCAAGAGCAAGTGAGCAGTATCAATAGTTACACAAAGGACAGCAATTACTATGATTCAAACAAACACTGACTCAAGGTTTCTGAGTAAAGGAATATACATTTATTTATACATCAGTTGTATAACATCTCCCTAAAGTAAAGCAGTTGAAAAATCACAGTCTTAATACACCACACCACTCCCAATAGATTCTGGAGAAGTAAAGCTAAAAAATGAAGTATGAGCGAAAAGGCACTCCAACAATTTAAAAGGGAGGGAAAGACAAAGTTAGGTACACATTGAGCAGCACTAACAGGTAAGTAGGCAAACCAATTAAGAAGAACAAGTTACTTCTTACCTTGTAACGTTCTTTCGATGGGATGTTCCTCCGACGTATTCCTTATCTTTGATAATACGCTTCCTGCTTGCTGGCTTCGGAAATTATTTCTGTAGAGGGCGCTGCGCGTCGACGTCCGCCGAGTCGATGTCCCTCGACGGCCACCGTATCGGCGCTGACGTCACCATGCCCATAAATAGCCACGCACTGCATCCGTTGCTCAGTTCCGTTTTGTAGCATAAGAAAAGTCATGCCTGAATTGGTTATTGACCTTGAAGGAGCGTAAACTGCAACCACAAGGGAAGTATCACTGCGGGGATGGATGGGAGGGGCAATAAGGAATACGTCGGAGGAACATCCCATCGAAAGAACGTTACAAGGTAAGAAGTAACTTGTTCTTCGAAGGGATTGTGTCCTCCGACGTATTCCTTATCTTTGACTCCCATAGCAGTGGCATGTAATTGGAGGTGGGAGTGAGAATGTTATGTACCCCTTTAGGGATGGACCGAATGTAATACGGACTTGCCAAATCTGGTCTCTTGACTAGTGGAGGAATCCAGATTGTAAAATTTTGTGAATGTATGTGCGGACGACCATGTGGCAGCCGCACATATGTCTCAGACCGGTACCCCTCTTTGGAGAGCCGAAGAGGCTGCGATACCCCTGGTTGAATGAGCCCTGAGATTTTGGGGTGGCTCTTTCCCTGCCAGTTTGTAACATTCCAGAATTGCCAAAATAATCCACCTGGAGATGGTTTGTTTTGTTATGGGTAGTCCCAACTTGTAACCTGAGTATCCTACAAACAGTTGGTCTGCTTGCCTGATCCTAGCCATTCTGCTAATGTAAAAGCTGAGAGCTCGCCTTGGGTCCAGCCTATGAAGCCTTTCTTCCTCTTTCCCCGGATGGGGAGGAGGGTAGAACGAAGGTAAGGTAAATTTCTGAGTAATATGAAATTCAGAAACCACCTTTGGGAGGAAATTAGGCTTCACCTGTAGGACAACTTTGTCCTTGTGGAAAATTGTATGTGAGGGTTTACAGGAGAGAGCTCCTAGCAGATGTTAGTGCTACCAATAGGACAGTTTTAAGCGTGAGAAATCTCAGCGAACAAGAGTGAAGTGGTTCGAATGGAGTGCCCATTAGGAAGTTTAAGACTAAATTTAAGTCCCATAAGGGAACCTGGAATGGTTTTGGAGGATAAACATTAGTTAATCCCTTCAGAAATTGTATCACTAGAGGAAGTTTGAAATACCATGGTTCCTCTGCAGTGCGCTTGAAGATAGAAAGCGCTGCGAGATAGCCTTTTACAGTGCCAACTTGAAGGCCTGAGTTTGCCAAACTAGAGTAGAAACGATAACACCGTTGGTGTACCACATGAAAAAGGGTTGATATTCTCTTCCCTACACCAGCTGCAGAATTTGTTCCAACGGCAGCGGTATAAAGACTTTGTTGCTGGCCTTCTGGCCGAAAGCAACACCTCCATGACATCATCAGGGAGATCCCAATCCTTGTACCTCACCCTTTCAGAAGCCAAGCATGAAGGTTGAGGGTTCTGGTGTCTGGATGGAGAACCTGACCTCCCTTCTGCGAGAGAAGATTCTCTTTGAGTGGAAGACGGATTGGAGGACAGATGGACATATCTAGAAGGTCCGGGTACCACGTTCTCCTGGCCCAATCCGGGGCAATTAGGATCATGGTTTTCCGGAATCTTCTCAACCTCCTGATCATTTGAGGAATAACAGGGACTGGTGGGAACGCGTAAAGGAGTGGAAACTCCCAGTCCACTACAAACGCGTCTCCTAGAGCTCCTCTCTGGGGAAATTCCCTTGAACAGAACAGATTGCACTTCCTGTTGGTGCTTGTGGCGAACAGATCCACCTGAGGGTTTCCCCAAAGGGCGAAGATCTCTTGAAGGACTTCCTGACCTAGCTCCCACTCGTGGGAGACTGTGCTTTGCCTGCTCAGAGCGTCCGCTGTCAAGTTCTTCTCTCCGGCTAGGTGGACTGCCGATAGAGAGATTCCTTCTTGGATTGCCCAAAACCAGAGCTGCATCGCCTCTCTGCACAGTGGCAGTGATCCTACGCCTCCTCTTTTGTTGAGGTAGTGCATGGCCACCGTGTTGTCCGTCATTATCAGGACATTTCTCCCCTGTACTGATGGCAGGAAAGCTTTCAGCGCTAGTCTGATCGCTCTCAGCTCCAATAGGTTGATGTGTAGTCTGGACTCCGATGGAGACCAACGACTGCTGATGGTCAAGTCATTGGCATGGGCTCCCCACCCCGTGAGTGAGGCATCTGTGACTACTGTTATCTCTGGCCATGGTAGCCAAAACAGTTCTCCTTTCAAGATGTTCTCTGGATAGGCCCACCATTGAAGGTCGTAGGCTACCTTGTCCGGAATCCGGAGGAGATCTGTCATTCTCCCTGAGAATTGCGACCACTGACTTCTCAGTGCCCACTGAAGAGATCTCATTCTCAGGCGAGCCTCTGGCACAAGGAAGATGCAGGATGCCATGAGGCCTAGCAACCTCAAAATGTCGAAGGCTGGGAGACGTTGGGCATTTTGAAACTTGGTGACCATCTGTAGAATATCTTGAGCCCTCACCTCTGGTGGCGAGGCTTTTCCCAGAGAAGTGTCCAGGACCGCTCCAATGAACTGGAGTCTCTGTGATGGTATCATCTGTGCCTTCTTTAAATTGAGGGAGAAGCCCAGTTTGTGAAGGAAGTGGCAGACATAATCTAGCTGGGCCTGGGCTTGTTTCGAAGATACAGCCCTGATCAGCCAATCGTCCAGGTAGGGGTAGACGTGGATCCCTTCCCTCCTTAGACTTGCTGCCACTACCGATATCAGCTTGGTGAAGACCCTCGGGGCGGAGGTCAGCCCAAATGGCAGAACTCGAAATTGATAATGAGAGTCGCCAATTGCGAACCTCAGGTATTTCCTGTGTTTGAGATGGATTGGCACATGGAAATAAGCATCCTGAATGTCCAGAGATACCAGCCAGTCCTGGAGCTGGAGGGCCTGAAGGATCTGAGAGAGAGTTACCATCTATAACTTGTCCTTTCTGAGGAACTTGTTAAATTCTCGTAAATCCAGGATGGGTCTCAGTCCTCTGTCCTTCTTTGGTATGAGAAAGTAGGGGGAGTACCAGCCCTTGTTCCTGTCCGCTACAGGTACCAGTTCTATGGCACCTTTCTCTAGCAGGTCTATAATTTCCTGCAAGAGGAGCGGATCTGGAACTTTTAGAGAGCTGTTCCCCGGTGGATGACTCTGAGGGATGTGTAGAAAGGGTAGGCAGTAACCCTGGGCAACTGTCTCCAATGCCCAAGCATCTGACGTTATAGCCTGCCATTCCGTCAGATGGTGAGTTAACCTGCCCCCTACAGGTGTATTGTGTGGAAAGGCCTCAGAGTGGTTTGGGGGCGGCTGATGCAGATGCCGAGGGTAAAGAGGCACCTGCTGCTGCTGCGGCCTTAGTACCTTTGACCCGTCCACCTCGGGTGGATCTCCTTTGGCCTCTTTGAGCCGGCTGTCCTCTGCCTTTCCCGAATGCGGAATAATAGCGAAAGGACTTTCCTCTCCCAGAGGTTCCTTAGGGGCGAAAAGGAGTTTGGCGGATAGCAGCTCCTAAAGATTTTGCTGCTGCTTTAGAAGTCTGCAACTTTTCCAGACTGTCATCAGCCTTTTTTCTGAATAGTGAAGAGCCGTCAAAGGGCATATTCAAAAGTCTGGCCTGTACATCTGGAGCAAAGCCAGACTTTCGCAACCACGCATGCCTGCGGATTGTTGTACTTGCCGCCATGGCCCTGCTGATACTGTCAGCGGAATCGATGCCAGTTTGAAGTGATTCGCACATGGCATCTTTGCCATCTTTAATAATGTTAAGGAAGGCTTCCTTTTCCTCTCCTTCGGGTATGCAGTCAGCCGCTGATGAAGCACACTCCCACAGTGTGTGACTGAATCTGGCGAGCGTACAGGTGGCGTTGATGGACTTTAACGCCATACTACAAGCAGAGAAGACTTTCTTCGCCATAGAATCATACCTCTTGTCATCTCTATCCTGTGGGACAGTAGGGTAAGCGGTCCTGCTGCTAGATGAAGTTGCCGCTTGAACCACCAGGCTCTCTGGAGTCGGGTGTTTTGATAAGTATTCAGGGTCAGCAGCCGCTACCCTATACTTGGCTGACAATCTTTTATTGACCGCAGGGATAACTTCAGGAGTTTCCCAATTAGATGTTATTTTCCTTTGTAAGGCTGCATGGAAGGGGACAACAGGGTCCTCCTGTGGACCTTTGTCTAATATGTCTGTTAGGCCATCCTGTTGAAAAACAGGCGAAGGCGCAGACCAACCCATAAATTCAATAATTCTTGCCATAAGGGTCTATAGGGTGTTTCGGCATGTTCCCCTGGGTCTGGCTTAACAAATTCCACTTCTGGGGAAGTGTCCAGCCCACTTGCCTCATGTAGTGACTCCTGTAGGTCCTTCAACCTTCTTTCCTCAGAGGTGAAATCCTCTGAAATAGGCAGTGTGGTCCTCTGTAACCCAAATGTTTCCTGGTCAGAATCTTCCCCCTCTTCATAAATTGAAGATAGTGCAGGGTACTCTGACCTCTGAAATGGTGTAAAACCCATCTCTAAGGCAGAAGGAGCAAAACTCATCATTATTGGGCGAGAAAACGTCGATGTCGTCGACGCCGATGTGACAGGCTTCGAAGGTGCCGAGAACGGCATCGAGAAAACTGGAAGAGGTCTCGAAGAACTCGAGAGGATCGGGATCCTACTCGAGGACATCGACGACGGTCTCGGCGTCGTGCTGGAGGCCCTTGGAATCACTGTTGGCTGTGGAGTAGCCTTGGTCTTCTCTTTCATCGGCGTCGACGATGGCGTCGAGTCGATCGACCGATGCGTCGAGGAACCCTTCGACAACGGCGTCGATGGCGCTGATCCATGCGTCGAAGGAATCTTCGACGACAGCGTCGAAGATGGTGCCTTCTTACCCGATGGCTCGTGGCGCTCTCGGGTGGAATGTTTCGCCGGGTGCTGCGACTCGCGGCGTTTTGATTTTTGGGTTTTTCACCCGGGGTATCACCCTCAGCTGTCTTCGAGGGGGTCGAGGCCGCTTTCACGAAGACGCTTAACATTTTCTTTCTGAATTCCTCCCACTCAACCTGAGAGCTGTGTTTTGTGGGACAGGAGACCCTTTCTGGGGAAACAGAAGACGACGAGGAAGGGGACCTTCGACGTCTCTTTTTTGAGTGGCTTGATCTCGACGAATGGTGGGAGCTACTTCGAGATCTAGAATGGGAATGTTTTCAACGGCGAGGAGACGAATGCCTCGACTCAGCCGAAGAAACCTTCGAGGAGGTTTTGACTGACTTACCTCTCTCTAGCTTCCCCTTGCGCTCCTTCAAGGCTTTCGCCGCCATGGACATGCACTCCTCACACTCCGAACAATGATGCTCGGCTCCCAAGCACCACAAGCAGATCCTGTGTAGATCTGTTATCGAATTTTTTTTACCGCAGTCTCAACATTTCTTGAAGCCGGATCGCGGCGTCGTCGGTTCCGATGAAGATGCCATCGAGAACGAGTAGGTATTTATTCGAGTAGATATAGGGTTATCCTGACTGAACTGAGCAACGACGTTCCGAGGCCCCACGAAGCGCGGAAAAACGGAACTGAGCAACGGACGCAGCACGTGGCTATTTATGGGCATGGTGACGTCGGCGCCGATACGATGGTCGTCGAGAGACATCGACTCGGTGGACGTCGACGCGCAGCGCCCTCTACAGAAAAAATTTCCGAGGCCAGCAAGCTGGAAACGTATTATCAAAGATAAGGAATACGTCGGAGGACACAATCCCTTCGAAAGAGGAACTACAGTGATGGAATCAAATCAAAAAGGCTTAGGGCCAAAGTCAATAGGACAAAAGTCTTTTGCTCAAGATCACACAGTTCAGGGTAGTTTGCGGTAAAGTCTTTGTCAAGAGTTCAGGACGAAGTTGGTAGGCAGAAAAGTTAGTTTAAAGAATAGAGAAGGACAAGCCCTCAGATTGGCGAAAGGTTTCACACACCTTCACCGTGGCTGTACGAAACGAACAACCGAATTTGCACAGTACCTTTAAATGGAGAAGAAGCTGTAGTTGAGGCGGACGTTCCTGGCAGGTCCTGCAGGCTCAAGGTTCCTGAAGTGACTGTCGGACTGACACAAAGTGGGAAGACTGGAGGGTCCTGCACTGCCCAGGGAAGAAACCAGCAGCAGAGCAAAAGCAACAAATAAAAGGTGTGCTCATTAAAACCCAAGCAGGGTCCGACCTTCCTGGCTATCCGGTTCACTGTAGCTCTGTACAGCAAACTCGACCAGAGCAGGGAGTCCTGGCTTGCAGTTTGGGTGAATTGGTTGGTCCCACCAGCTCAGGGGAAGAAGATTCCTGGTAGATCTTCTCTGTCGTTGGAGTCTGAAGATTCGGACCTGCAGCAGGGCTTCACCGGACGGTTCAGTCCTTGTAGGGGTCCTCTTCTGTCAGCTCCTCGTTGGTTCTTTCGTTCCAGTGGCAACTCTGCCTTTCCAGACCCAGAGACATGCTTTTTATGCAGTTTTCCCCCATTCACACAGCCTGGCTGCCAATCACACAGCAGGGTGGCTGTCCTGGCGGGACAGTCACCTCGCCAATCAAACAGAAGTGCGACTTGGGTTATCAAGGGAACCCATGGCAGGGGTCCTAAAACCCCTCCCTCACATCCTGCCTACCCAGACTTTCAGGCGCCTAGAAGTCCGCAAAAAGACAGTGAACAAAGAAACCAAACCTGGTTTGGCGTGCGGAGTAAAACCCAAGAAAGACATTTTCAAAAAGAAATGGCGAATAAACCCAGCCGCAACCGAAATAAAACATATATGGTCTAGTGGGTTTAAGTTCGAAGCTCTCAAGATAGCCTAAAACAATACCAAGGTTATTTAAGATAACCGCAGTAGGAAAAATAGGGTAGTTACCACTGCCACCAGCCAAGTCTTGATGAAAAGGAAGCGAAACAATGCTCCAAGAGAAACAGACAAAAGGGATAAGTATTAACCCTTTTCAGTACTCTATCTAAGATAGTTTGTACTGGGTCTGTGATTTTTAAAGAGACTAATAAAGTCAATGGCAACTTTACATGTTCTGGGAGACAGTAGTCCTAGAAAATGGAGTCTGAGTTGGGAAGTCTAAAAGACAACCATGTGTCACTGCATTAAAGGTTCTGTGTAACACACAGTAAAAAGATGATGCCTGTGGAGTAGGTGAGGCTCCACAGTCTATGAACACAAAAATGTTAAACATACACAGCAAAACACATGTAAGAGTGGGAAAAAAGGCTCACACTCTTACCAGGTGAAAAAAAAAATCCTAGAAATCCAGCAAAGCTGCTGAGGGACTCAGTAGGTAAGGGAAATGACCCATTCTGGAGAATTCTCCATAACACAGACACAACACCTAGAGCTCCCCTTTGGTATCACAAACTCCTTGTGATCTGTCCTAATGGAATTAATTCAGAATCGTACTAGCAAATGGGGAAATGGGGGATTCCTACCTGCATGTGTCAAAACCTCACGTTTTCACCTTGCCTTGCCCCCTCTACCTACTAACTGTAGCCCCTTCCTCTTAGTGCCAAAAAGCCTCCAAAATGGCAGAAGTCACATTATATGAGACTCAAATGCATTATATTAAATCATTGCTAAATATAATAAGCAGGGCTGTGGCTAGGTCTGAAAAAGATCTGGGGCTACGCTAATGTCGGGACTGTCGGGACTCGCTAGAGTTTTGGTTGTAGCCCCTGAGCTTCTATCCAGGGCTACAGTCAAAAGGCCCGGGGCTATAGCCCCCTTACCCTTACACCCAGCAATGCCTCTGATAATACAGATTTTGCATACTGCAGGCTGCCTTTGGATTTACGCTGCACAAAAGAACTGAAAAATATGTTTATTTGCCTACACGTATTGAACTTTTGGTATAGAAAAAATAATACCAAAATGAAGATTAGATCTCTTGGAGCCACACCAAGAGCATACCCATCCAGAAAGCTATCCTTGCTGCAAATCCTTCCGTTATTTCGTTGTCATGCTTTCACCTGTACATTAATCCATATGTGAATGTAAATACAGATGCCGGTAGAAACTTATCCGGGGACAGGCTTGTCGCCCTTTCAACAGTGCAGTAGCACATTCCTCCTGCTCGCCACTCCAGACTATAACACCATGGAGTAAGTATAACCGGCTGGAGAGCAAAACATGTTGGTGGAGGGATGGGAACAAGTAGAGAGAATTCCCCTCAATCCTCTAATTACGCAGCTGGAAGTGGGGCCATGTGTCGCTGCAAATGCATGTCTGCCCATGGTGGTCTGACATCTAATTTCCCACCTCTAAACCCTTCCCAGTTTTAGTTGCAACCAATGGTATGCATTGCTGTTGCTGGGAACGGGGTTTGGATTGGAATCTGGGAGGCAGTAGTTTCTCTGATCTGAGGTAAATATTCAAAGGGTGACTCACAATTGGTCCCCCACTTGCAACCTTGCAAAATTGGTTATAACTTGAGGCAAATTTATCTATTTATAAAGTTTTAATATAACCTTGGGCAATCAATCCCAGGACTGTTTTGATTATAATTCTGCTTTATATTAATGTGTAATTATTCTTTCTGATATATGAAAAGTTTTAACAAACCATGAAACAATGAAAAAATATATATGAAAACAACTTTTGATTGCATCCCCAAAGAGGGAGCTTAAAATGGAAAATGGTATACAATTGATTCACTTTGTCTCAATAAAACAATATACATGGAAACTATCACCATATCACAAATAAACCTGGAACCACTAAATCTACTTTGCTACATACAAATACACATTTTCTATGTTAACTGAATATTACAATTTAAATAAACATACCCCTTACAGTTTTCAAAATGTTTATGTGGAATGCCACTTACCATATTCATTTCTTCATCATTGTCTTGTTGAATAGTGTTCTTCAATATGGTTTCTCCACAGCCATTAAGGTCATACTCCATTGCCACTGTCACTCTTATTTAAGCAGAGATAGAAATGATATTGGGGTGCTTACAATACATACAACTGCCACATGCAATCCTCCACATTCTGATCTGTTTTGCTTTTGAATGTGTGCTGTAACAGCCAGTTTCAACATATAAAATCTCCATGAAGGACATATTTTATGGAGATGGAGGTTTATATTCTGGTTACATCTTCACCATGAAAGACAGATGTTTTGGCTATATCTGTTTATATTTTCACAATATTTATTTAGGCATTTGTTTATTTTGTGGTCATTTTTTCTTTTTTTATAGTGCAAAACGGTTTATATTTTAAAATCTTACACAAATACACAATTTTAAATACAGTAAAACATTATAGAAAAATATTTTAAACAATTATTTAGGAATCATAAAATCCTGAAAAAAAATCCTATCAATTATCATCATATAATCAAAATCTCATTATACCAGGAATAAATACAAGCCAAATTATAATCTCTTTAAAATATCATCAGTCCAATAATGCTATCAAGTATAAAAACTGGTATAAAGGTTTTCACAAGCGAAACAAGGTACATTCCCAAATTCGATTCCAGAGGAGCTTCCAAGGATTAATCCTAAAATCATTTACAAAAAATTAAAAGCACATCAACCGAAATGACACTAACGCCTCACTGCTAACTATAACATGTCTACTGCATTCTGGCTATTTGTCACGGTATCTGCACATACTGTTCTCACTCTTATGTTTTTTCCATCAACTCCGTAAAATGAATCCTGCAGTGGAAGCATACATTTATAACAAAGTAAGATTTTTTTCCACAGTAGATAGACTTCGATAGAATATAGTCCCAATTCATATCTGATGGCACTCATCAGCATTGACTTTGTGAGTGAAAGCATTTTTTCCAAAGCAATCTTTCCAGATATAGGAAATTCTCTTCCAACAACAAATGATACAGTTCCAGACCGTATGTAATTGCTGGTACAATTTTGTATGTATAAAACTTCAGAGTCGGAAGAATAGAGAATTTCCCGTATCTGCTACTGACGTTTTGCATTTGTGTGACCAAGGGTTTTACCCTGACATAGATTGAGTTGAGCAAACTTTTCTTTCCAGGATTGCCATATATTCTAAATCCCAGATACTTAAAGTCAATCACTCATTCTATTTTCATCCCTGCTAACCACCAGTTACCTTTTATCTTCCTTCGACCATTAGACACCACCAAAATCTGTGTCTTATTTGGGTTTATCTATGAGTCATTATCAACACAGTACTCATTAAAAGCATTCAAAAGCAGTTGGAGGCCCACTCTGGTACAATCTAACAGTAGGATATCATCTGCCTATGTCATCCAGAATATCTCTGACAAATTTATTACAGGTGAGACAAAGGAGGTCTTTGCCAGAGATTATCCCGTATCAGCAAAGTACAAATTAAACAAAAACAGGGTCAATCTGCACCATGGTGAAGGCCTCTATAAGTAGGAATGGTATCAGTCAAGTCGCCTTCACCATTAAGTAGATTTTTTAACGCAGTTCCTTGTGTAAATGCACCAGCAAAGATAAAAGCCCTCTTGGAGCACCCCAGGCCTCAAGCTTTTGCCATAGTTTGTTTCTTTTAACTCGGTCAAAAGGTAATGAGAGATCAATATTTGCTACAAGGACCTCCTTACCTGGCTTCTCCCATGCCAGGCATTGAACTATATCCAAGACCCACTCTGCTAGGGTGATGCCGACGCCTGCCCAGAAACCACACTGGTTCGGTTTTAGTATCTCATTACTTTTTGCCCGTTATTGAAGTAATCTCAACAGTACTGATGAGAAAATCTTAGAATCAGCATCAAGAAGGGCAATAGGTCGATAGATGGGAGAGACCTATTGCCCTTCTTGAAAATTGCCACCATATGCGCAAGCTTCCATGATTTCGGGGTCTGTTTCATCAAAATATTGTGTCAAATAATTTACATAAAACATTGGAAAATCAGGATCCTGTTTAAGGACTTTGTAACTTAGGCCATTAGGACCACAGGCTCTTGAATTGCTACTCTTTTTAATTTCTGTAGAAATTATAATATGATTATATGGTAGTATCCAATTCACATCCCTCATACAAGTAAACTTTATGGAAGTTGTAACGGGCTTTATACAGCTCAGTAAAGTGCACTTTCCACTCATTTTCCATGATAGGGTTAAGTTATGTTAATGTTTGAAAGTTATCTCTGACTATTTTCCAATAATTCACGGTGTCCTTCTCTAAAATGCACTTTAACATTAGTTCACCCTCTTTTTGATATAATAGTGAACGTAGTGGTTTAATTCTATTAATATGACTTTGCTTAAGTTTCCTTATTATCTCAGGTTTTATCAGACCATCCGCATACTTTTTTTCTAGTCCTATTAATACTAGTTTGTAAATATCTTGTATATTCTTGTATCTGTTGATTATAATGCTAGGGGCGGGTTTCAACAGGGAGATTATCAAAGGAGAGCGAGTTGCTACTAAAATGGGGCAAATTAACAACTGAGCAAAAATCTTCAAGGATTCTCCCTTCAACGTCAGAGAGTTTCCATTTCATATCTGTGTTGAAATTACCTATGTTAAACACTGACCAGTTATTATATGCAAATTCCAACTTTTTATGAAACTCGCCCATCTACTTCCCCTACTAGTTTTTCCTATAAATGTAACTCGCTTTTCCACCATAAGCGAGCCTTGTTTACGGTCATCACTCTTTGCACAATTAGCATTAAAATCCCCAGCTAAAATGATGGCTCACTTGTTAACTGTATCCAACAAAGCCAATAAAATAAGTTAGAATTACTCAAACAGCTCAACTTGGGAGGTAGCCGCACAACTGCAATAGATATTGATAACTAGAACATGCTGGATGGCGGTGTCCAATATAATATGTGTCGCAAGTATACCATATGTTTTTACACTTCTTATTGATACCTCCTTGACACAAACAGAGCAAACGCCCATAAGTAGACACCCCTTTGGTCTCCCTGCCATAACCTCTCACTGCATTTTGCTGGCAAATTTAACAGCCATCCAGCTTAACTTCTTCCATTAAAGAGGTTTCCTGGAGCATGATTAGATCAAAATCTCACAAATTAGTACATCCTCTTACATTTAACTACAAATTCTTAAAACCTCTAGTGTTCAAGCATTAAGTGCTGAAAGCCCGGCCTTTTTAGACAAGTCTTTCATAGTTAAGCTACTTAAGGATGAAGGTAGCCATGACCAATCTGTATATTTTTCTTCCATCCCCCATCAATTGATTTGACTAGAGACCTGGCGTGCCGTGGAAGAACCTGCTATACAAGATATTGTCATCATTGGAATTGAGACAGTTTCCCATAGTTGGAACAATATTACATAAAGCAAGTCCAGAGTCAGCAAATATGTCAAAGCCCTGCTGCCGTATTTCATCTACATTCACCGTAATGAAGTCTCTAATAATCTGAGAGGGAATATGGAACACATTACTTACCTGTAACTGTTGTTCTCCAGCATGGGTCTGGCATGGATTCACATGCTCATGAATATTCCCCGTCGTGAGGCTGGGAATCCTCAGTAAAGAAAAAATCAGTATCAGTTTCGTTTCTGATCTGTCTTTCTTAGTAGTAACCAATCACTGGTCTCTGGGTCATACTGCCTCCAGTCAATGACTGTCCTCTCCCTAAGCCCCGCCCCTGGACACATCCTCAGATTTGGTAGCACATAAAGTGGCAGTATGACCAAGTGAAGAGCCGCAGAGGGGAAGGAGGGAGGGTTCGCATGTGAATCCATGCCAAACCCATGCTGGAGAACAACAGTTACAGGTAAGTAACTTGTTCCTTCTCCATCATGGGGTCTGGCATGGATTCACATGCTCATGAATATAAGAATACATAGCAGTACACACATGCACAACCACGGGAGGTGGCAAGGCTCAACATTAAGCATTACATAAAACTCAACATTAAGCATCTCTTACTCCTCACCAGACTCACCTTAAGCGAACAGGTTGCGCAGCACTGCCTGGCCGACTCTGGACTCCTCCCTGGAATCCCGTTCTAAAGCAGTAGAATCTCGTGAAGGTGTGCGTCGAACTCCACGTAGCGGCCCTGCAGATGTGCAGCAGAGGCACACCAGTGAACGCTGTGGTAGCAGCGATCGCTCTGGTCGAATGGGCTCTTGGACGGCCGGGCAACGGTCGGTTTGCCAACCGATGACAGTGCATGATGCAGCCGGAGAGCCATCTGGAAATGGAAGCCTTCGAGAGAGCCTTCCCTTGGTTCACAGGTCCAAAGTTCACAAACAGCTGTGATGTCTTCCGAAAACTCTTTGTTCGGTCCACGTAGAACTTCAGCGCTCTAGCTACATCCAGCGAGTGCAAAGTCCTCTCGGCCGGCGACGAAGGCGACGGGAAAAAGACTGGTAACACCAAGGGCTCATTGAGATGGAAGTCCGACGGCACCTTGGGCATGAAGCAGTGGTGCGTCCTCAGCACCACCCTCGTCTCGTGGAAAGTCAAGTATGGAGGCTTCCAGGAAAGGGCCTCAATCTCTCCCATGCGTCGTGCAGAGGTGATGGCCACAAGGAACGCTGTCTTCCATGACAGGAACTTCAACGGAGCCGAATGCAAGGGCTCGAATGGCGGGCCCATAAGCCTAGTCAGCACCACGTTGAGCTCCCACGCCGGGGCTGGAGCCTTCACCGGTGGGAACGATCGGAACAGTCCTTTCATAAACTCCTTCACCAGGCGATGAGACCACAGGGACGACCGTCCTGCAGTTCTGGTGTATCGGGAAATCGCTGTCAGATGTATCTTGATGGAAGCATGAGCTAGTCCAGCTTTGGCCAGGGACAGTAAGTACGGTAGCACTTGAGGGGCTGTAATCCGTAGAGGGTTAATCTTCTGCGCACGGCACCAGACAGAGAACCTCTTCCACTTGTGTCCGTAGCACTTGAGAGTTGAGGACGCCCTGGCCTTTGCAAGAACCTCTCTGCAGTCAGCTGGGATATCATACCCTCCAAACTCTAGTGCTGCAGGGGCCAGGCCTGCAAGTTCAGTGACTCCAGGTCGTGATGAAAAATGGCGCCTCCTTCTCTGGAGAGAAGATCTGCGTCCAACGACAGTTTGACTGGTGGGGACGCTTACAAGTCCAGAAGGTCCGGGAACCATATCTGTCTCGGCCACGTCGGTGCGACGAGGATCATCCTGCACCGGGACCTCTTGAGTTGGTTGATGAGCCTGAGCAGCAACGGCAATGGAGGGAACGCATACAGGAGCAGGCCGTCCCAGCGGAACGAGAAAGCATCGCCCATGCTCCTCGGCTGGGGGAACCTGCTGGCGAACCTCTGGCACTTGGAGTTCGTCGCTGTCGCGAACAGGTCGATTTGGGGTTTGCCCCATCGCCGTAAGAGTTGATCCACTTGATCCTGGCGTAGTTCCCACTCTTGGCACGAGCGCAGCTCCCTGCTGAGTGAGTCGGCGATGGTGTTTTTTATCCCTGCTAGATGAAAAGGTACCAGAAACATCCCCTGGGCAATGGCCCAGTGCCACAGATCCTGGGCTTCCTTGGACAGGGCTGGGGATCTGGTTCCTCCCTGCATCCGGATGTAGAACATCGTGGTGGTGTTGTCGGTGAAGATCCTCACCACCTTGCCCTTGAGGGACGGGAGGAATGACTTGAGGGCCCAGAACACTGCTCGGAGCTCCAGTATGTTCATGTGGAGCAGCCTCTCCTCCGGGAGCCACAGGCCTCTCGCGTGAAGATCTCCGGTGTGCGCTCCCTGCCCCTCCAGGGAGGCATCCGTCGTCACCGTCATCTGGTATGCTGTGGTCTGAAAGTCCGTGCCCGCTACGAGATGTGCGCTGGTGCCCCACCATCGAATTGCTTGGCGGAATACTTCGTTGAGCGAGATCCTGTCCTCGAAGCTGCCCGTCGCTTGCATCCAACGGGCATCGAGAAACTCCTGCAGAGGACACATCCGAAGCTTGCCCCGATGTACCAGATAGATGCAAGAGGACATCATCCCGAGAAGGAACTTGATGGACCTCACACTGGCCACGTCCGTGGCCAGCAGATGCTGTACCTTGCCCAGGATGGCCTGCGTTCTTTCCTCCGACGGCGAGGCCAACTGCGCTACTGTATCGAGCTTGGCTCCCAGAAACAGCGTGACCAGCGATGAAACCAGGTGGGATTTGGGGAAGTTGATGCAGAATCCCAGGTCCGTGAGCAGCTGGACGGTCTTTGCTGTGTATTCGACGGCGAGTTCCCTTGTCCCTGCTCGGATGAGCCAGTCGTCCAGGTAGGGGTAGACGTGGATCCCCTACAGGCGCAGCCGCGCTGGCACTGGTGCTAGGCACATGGTGAACACCCTGGGCACCGATTTCAATCCGAATGGGAGGGCCTTGAACTGGTAGTGCCGCCCTTGGACTACGAACCTGAGAAATGTTCGGTGTCCTTTTAGGATGGGGATGTGAAAGTACGCATCCTCCAAATCCAACGACGATAGGAAGTCACCTTCCTCCAGCTGGCCCAGCATGTGCTGGAGGGTGACCATCCGGAACTTATGTGCCTTGATGTATTTGTTTAGCCGACGCAAGTCCAGGATGGGACGCCAACCTCCTGTCTTCTTTCTGATGAGGAAGTATCTTGAGTATACTCCGGAGTCCCGGAGCCTCTTTGGGACAAGCTTGATGGCTCCTTTCTTGAGCATCGCCCTTACCTCTAACAGCAGTTGAGGGACGTGGTTTTCCTTGGTTTTCCGTGGTTTTCCTTCCTGGCCACGTGAGGAATTCGGGGGCACTTCTTTAGAAATTCCTAGCTGGCGGAAACCGTTGTCGGCAATGTCCGTTGCCACCGTTATGGCGTGTGCCCGTGGGCCAGGGCATCCAGCACCCAACGGTCGGTGGAGATGGACTCCCAGACGCTGACGAACTTCGTCAGTCGGCCTCCCACCGGAGTGCTTCGGTGGGGGCCTGACGCAACGGCCGGTTCAGTCTTGCTTGGAAGCAGCCTTGCCGCCTTGGCCTCCCTGGCGACGACGGCGAGATCCACCTGACTTGCCTCGTCCCCTGTAGGCATCTTGCGAAGAGGAACGGGCCGCCTGACGGTAGGTCAAGGAGCTGCCGCCGAATCCTTTGGAGGCACCTTGCTTGCCTCCGGAGTTCCGAAAGGGCTCCCCCGTCGCTGCAGAACTCCCAAGGTCTGAGCCATCTCTGTGTCGGTCTTGATGGCCTGCAGTGACTCATCCACTGTCTTTCAGATTGTTCCCATTGAAGGGCATGTCCAAAACCTTGGCTTGCATGTCTTGGAGTAAATCCGTCGCCTTGAGCCACCCCTGCTGTTGAAGGCAAACGCTGTTGCCCAACTGGCGGAAACCAGTGTCGGCAATGTCCGTGGCCACAGTTATGGCATGGTCCGACGCCACCTCACCCTCCTGTAGGATCGCCAGGGCCTCTGCCCTCTTGTCGTCCGGGAGGAAGTCCAACAGGGGGGCAATCTTGTACCACAACTCCCTGTCGTAGCGGGCCACAATCGCTAGGGCATTGGCCACCTTAATCGTCGTCGCCGCCGACGAGATGACTCGTCCCATGGCATCTAGTTTCTTTCCCTCACCGTCCAGTGGGGAAGTTGAAGCCAAAGCACCCCCCATCCCCCCACTTTCTTCTTGGCCGCTGCCGAGATGACCGAATCCGGGGTCGGTTGTGCCCTAAGGCACAAAGGGGCGCCGTCGGAGACCCGGTACTTCTTCTCGTACCGGTCCCTTTTGGCAGGCGTTGTGGACGGGTTCTTCAGGAGGGCAAGACCATCGTCCCGGATGTCATCCAGCAACGGCACCGTGAGGACCGTCTTCCTCTTGGCCTCGCGCCGTTGGTAGAGGAAGCCTTCCTTCTTCTTTTCTTCGGGGCAGAGCTGAAAAAGCTTGGATGCCATGGCATGGAAGGAGCCAATTTCGTCGGGAGGAGATGCCCGAGGAATCGGAGACGGGAGGTCAGTCCCGTCGTCGCCGCCGTCGTCATCCGTCCCCATCGTGGCCGTGTCTGTTTCCGTGTCATCCCTCAGGACTGGGGAGGGTGACAAAGGCTGAGAAGGCCGTGAGGGCTGAAGTGGAGCCAGATTAATTCTCCTCCTCTTGTTTGGAGGGCTTCCCGACGAACCCGGTTCAGCTGGGTCGTCCGTCAGGGGTAGGGGCAGTCTCGTCCTTATCTCCGTGCATAAGGCTTGGATTGCCGTCAAAATGGCCACCAAGTTGTCTTGTGGCTCGGGTTGTGACGGGCGTGCCGGGAGCGACGGTTGTTCCTCCTCCACGGGAACCTCGTCATCGCCACCTTCGCTCTCGTCGTCCCCCTTGTCGGGATCCCTCCCGTGGGACCGGGCCTCTTCCAAATTCTCGGTCAGTTTCTCCTCGGAGGTTGTGTCCGTGTACGTCACAGCTAACCCCCCCCTCTTTTTCCACCAGGGTTTTCACGGGGGTCTCCTGGACAGGCTTAAAAGAGGATTCCCTCTGCAGAGGCAGGGAAACTCTGGGCCCCGAGGTCGCCTCCACTGGGATAGCCTCCACAGGCTTTGCCAGTGCCGCAGTGACTCCCTCAATCAAGGCCTTGGCCGGGTCAAGGCCTTCACCACCTTGGGCATGCTGGAGGCCTTCACCTTAGGGGGAGTGTCACCGCCTCGCTCCCCTTCGGCCTGATCCTTCGAGATCGACCAGGGCCTCTCCAGAAGCTTACCCGGGTTCTCGGATTTTCTCTTCCCCGAGCCAGAGCGTTGGCTCACGGTTGATGGCGTCGGTGAAGGTGCGCCCTGCCTGGCAGCCGAGGAACCCGAACGTTCGGCGCTCCTGGTGCCCGCAGACTCGCAGTGATTTGCCTTCTGTTGGGCCCCCGTCGCCGGGGCACCCTCACAGGACTTAGAAGACCGTTCGGACTTCTTCTTCTTCTCACCTGCTGGGCTCTTGCCTTCCAGCCAGTTGGAGAGGCGGGTCCGACGATCCCTCATAGTCTGATCCGACATGTTCATGCAAAACGCACAGTCCTTCTCCACGTGCGTTTTGTCCTCGTGGAGGCAGTAAAGGCATGTTGAATGCTCGTCCTCCTTGAACATATTTTGTAGGTTGCATCCAGGGCAGATCCTGAACAGTTTGCCGGGAGTCGACCTTCCCTTCTCCTGGGCCATGTACTTCTCGTCTGCTAGGTAGGCCTCAGAAACTTCTGGAATCCTCCAAGAAGCGTAACTCGACGAAAACTTCACCCTTGAGGGGCGCAGATAAATCCGAAACGGGTCCCCGTTGATCGAAAGTAGAAACGGTGGAGCTTGAGGCTCGATTAAACCGAAAAATTAGATAACGCTCTTTGAAAAAGCGCAAAACGCAGTAAAAGCTCGAGAGCTATAGCACGAGGACTCCCAACACTTGAACGTGCGGTAAAAATCTGAGGATAGCTGCCAGGGGCGGGGTTTCGGGAGAGGGCAGTCATTAGCTGGGGGCAGAATGACCCAGAGACCAGTGATTGGTTACTATTAAGAAAGACAGATCAGAAACGAAACTGATACTGATTTTTTCTTTACCGAGGATTCCCAGCTCGACGACGGGGAATATTCATGAGCATGTGAATCCATCCCAGACCCCATGCTGGAGAACAAGTGCTACTGTATCCAATCATCGTCCCGATAAACGCCCACCAATTGGATATCACTTGAGGTAATAGAGCAGAGCCGAGGCACATCATGGAGGATAGTGTCACGTCTCGACATCCCTTATGGTCCTTCCTGCGCCCCAAGAAGAATCTCTACTCTTTGCTTCGCTCCGCAAAGCACTCTGCCAATCCTTTCATGGCCGGTGCTGGGCTCTCTTGGATGGACTTTGCCAATCCAAAGATGGCCGCCGCACACCTCGCGCTGCCGTAGGAGGAGCCTATCCAGTGTCAAAATATACTGGAACGGAACGCCGGCTCGACGCATTGCAACTTTGTTGCTGTGTACGCTTGTTCGCCACGCATTCTGATTCCTGTCAAACCGCTCTGTCTTCCGCAGAGCCTTTCTTCCTGATTATTCTGTTCTGTCTTCATCGCTCATCTGAGAACTCATTCATGTATATTCTTGCCTTCTGTTCTTCCATTGCTCAGCAAGTGCTTTTCTGCCTTAAGCACTCAATTTCTTACCTGGACTTACATGTTATCATCCAAGTTTTCTACTGCTGCAATTCTGAATTGCCCAGCCTGGAGTCATCCTGCCATTATCCTCAATCCAAGATTCCACCGCAGAACATCAACAGACTTGAACCAGGTTTTTTTATCCTGTGGATGTTTTTTTTATACCTCAGGGGACTGCCCTCTCTGACGGCCAGTTCACCCTGTATCACCTTAGGGAGTCCTGGCAGCCAGAGAGGAGCGTCCCTATTTGCACAACACCAAGACCGCCAGCAAACAACAGGTGAGCTCAAAGTCTAAAAGATTACAATGCCAAGAAGACCTAATGGCGCAGTTCCAAGACCTGATGGCGGCAGTACAAAACCTCACTTTAGAAGTATAAAACATTAAGGCCGAAAATGACTACCTCAGACAAGCATTACATGCCCCAAGATGCTTTAACTGTGGGCCTCCCTGGGACCTTGACGCCTCTTGAAAAGTTTTCAGGAAACCCAAAACAGTTAATGGAATTCCTAGATACATGTGCGGTTCAGTTTTCTTTCAGGGAAGTCTCATTCCAAACCGACATGGCAAAAGTGGGCTTCATGGTTACGCACATGACAGGCAATACCTTAGCATAGGCCACTACCCTTGTTTTTGTAAACGACCCCATTCTAGACTCATATGCTGGATTTATAACAGCTCTGAAAATAATTTTTGATCGTCCTGACTTGACTTATTCTGCTCAAGAAGAACTGTTTGAGTGACTACAGGGCTCAATGGACATTATGACCTACATCACTAAATTCAAACAACTGGCATCACAAGTAGATTGAACAGATCCGGCTTGTTTCACTTTGTACATAAAAGGTTTGTCGGAAGAATTAAAGGATGAGCTCTCACGAGTTCCACGCCCACCTACCTTGGATCAGTTGATCCAACTTTTGATTCAAAAGGAATACCGATTACAGGAGAGGCAACAAGAACGTAAAAAATCACGTAGCCTTTCTTCCTCTCGTTTCCATGCCACTACTAACACCTCAGAAAACTGTAAGGAAATATATGAGCCCATGCAGCTGGGACCTGCCCAAGGACCCTTATCAACTGAGGAACGAAACAGACGCAGACAGAATGGTCCCATAGAGACCTCGAGTTTTGTTCCTTGTGTCGAGACTGATCCTTCTACAACCACATTGATGATTCGCCGATTTCAGGCAACTGTCTCATGTGTGAAGGTGCTGAAATCAGGGGAAGAACAAGTTACTTACCAACTGTAACGTTCTTTCGATTGGATGTTCCTCCCACGTATTCCTCATCTTAGATATTCGTATCTTCCAGCTTTGCTGCTTCGGGATATGGAACAAGTTACTTACCTGTAACTGTTGTTCTCCAGCATGGGTCTGGCATGGATTCACATGCTCATGAATATTCCCCGTCGTCAGGCCGGGAATCCTCGGTATAGAAAAAAATCAGTATCAGTTTCGTTTCTGATCTGTCTTTCTTAGTAGTAACCAATCACTGGTCTCTGGGTCATACTGCCCTCAGCCAATGACTGCCCTCTCCCTAAGCCCCGCCTCTGGCAGCCATCCTCAGATTTGGTAGCACGTAAAGTGGCAGTATGACCAAGTGAAGAGCCGCAGAGGGGTAGGCGGGAGGGTTTTCATGTGAATCCATGCCAGACCCATGCTGGAGAACAACAGTTACAAGTAAGTAACTTGTTCCTTCTCCAGCATGGGGTCTGGCATGGATTCACATGCTCATGAATAAGAGAATACATAGCAGTACACACATGCACAACCACGGGAGGTGGCAACAGGCTCAACATTAAGCAATAGAACAACTCAACATTAAGCAACTCTTACCTCCTCACCAGGCTCACCTTAGGCGAACAGGTTGCGCAGCACTGCTTGGCCGACCCTGGACTCCTCCCTGGAGTCCCGATCGACGCAGTAGAATCTTGTGAAGGTGTGCGTCGACCTCCATGTCGCAGCCCTGCAGATGTCCAGCAGGGGCACACCAGACAGGAACGCCGTGGTAGCAGCGATCGCTCTGGTCGAATGGGCTCTCGGACGGCCGGGCAGCTGTCGGTTTGCCAACCGGTGACAGTGCATGATGCAGCCGGAGAGCCATCTGGAAATGGAAGTCTTCGAGAGAGCCTTCTCTTGATTCACAGTCCCAAAGTTCACAAACAGCTATGACGTCTTCCGAAAACTCTTCGTGCGGTCCACGTAGAACTTCAGCGCTCTAGCTACATCCAGCGAGAGCAAAGTCCTCTCGGCCGGCGACGAAGGCGACGGGAAGAAAACTGGCAACACCAAGGGCTCGTTGAGGTGGAAGTCCGACAGCACCTTGGGCATAAAGGATGGGTGTGTCCTCAGCACCACCCTCGTGTCATGAAAAGTCAAGTATGGAGGCTTGCAAGATAGGGCCTGGATCTCTCCCACTCGTCGTGCGGAGGTGATGGCCACGAGGAAAGCTGTCTTCCATGACAGGAACTTCAAAGGCGCCGAATGCATAGGCTCGAATGGGGCCCCCATGAGCTTGGACAGCACCACATTAAGCTCCCACGCCGGGGCAGGAGCCTTCACCGGCGGGAATGATCAGAATAGTCCCTTCGTGAATTCTTTCACCAGGCGATGAGACCACAAGGACGCCCGTCCCGTCGTCCTGGTATATCGGGAGATTGCAGCCAGATGTATTTTGATGGAGGCGTGAGCCAGTCCAGCTTTGGTCAGCGACAGTAGGTACGGCAGTACTTGAGGGTCCGTAATCCGCAGAGGGTTAATCTTCTGTGCACGGCACCAGACAGAGAACCTCTTCCATTTATGTCCGTAGCACTTGAGAGTTGAGGACGCCCTGGCCTTTGCAAGAACCTCTCTGCAGTCGGCCGGGATGTCGTACCCTCCAAACTCTAGTGCTGCAGGAGCCAGGCCTGCAAGTTCAGCGACTCCGGGTTGTGGTGAAGAATGGCGCCTCATTCTCTGGAGAGAAGGTCTGCGTCTGTCGGCAGCTTGACTGGTGGGGACGTTGACAAGTCTAGAAGGTCCGGGAACCAGATCTGTCTCGGCCACGCTGGTGCGACGAGGATCATCTTGCACCGGGCCCTCTTGAGCTGGTTGATAAGCCGGAGCAGCAACGGCAGCGGAGGGAACGCATAAAGAAATAGGCCGTCCCAGGGGAACGAGAAAGCATCGCTCATGCTCCTCGGCTGGGGGAACCTGCTGGCGAACCTCTGGCACTTGGAATTCGTCGCCGTTGTGAAGAGATCGATTTGGGGTTCGCCCCATCGTCGGAAGAGTCGATCCACTTGATCCTGGCGTAGTTCCCACTCGTGGCACGAGCGCAGCTCCCTGCTGAGTGAGTCGGCGATCGTGTTTTTTATTCCTGCCAGATGAAGAGGCACCAGAAACATCCCTTGGGCGACGGCCCAATGCCACAGATCTTGGGCTTCCTTGGATAAGGCCAGGGAACTGGTTCCGCCCTGCTTCTGGATGTAGAACATCGTGGTGGTGTTGTCGGTGAAGATCCTCACCACCTTGCCCTTGAGGGACGGAAGAAAAGACCTGAGGGCCCAGAACACCGTGCGGAGCTCCAAGATGCTGATGTGGAGAGACTTCTCCTCCGGGAGCCAAAGGCCTCTCGCGTGAAGATCTCCGGAGTGTGCTCCCCAACCTTCCAGGGAGGCGTCCGTCGTCACCGTCACCTGGTGAGCTGGGGTCTGAAAGTCCGTGCCCTCCGACAGATGGGAGCGGGTACCCCACCACCGGATCGCCTGACGGAACGTCTCGTTGAGAGGGATCCTGTCCTCGAAGCTGCCCGTCGACTGGATCCAGCGGGCGTCGAGGAACTCCTGTAAGGGTCTCATCCGAAGCCTGCAAAGGCGCACCAGATAAATGCAGGCGGACATCATCCCGAGGAGGGACTTGATAGATCTTACCCTGGCCATGTCCGTGGCCAGCAGACGCTGCACCTTGCCCAGAATGGTCCTGGTCCTTTCCTCCGACGGCGAGGCCAGCCGCGCCACTGTGTCGAGCTTGGCTCCCAGAAACAGGGCGACTTGCGACGGAACCAGGTGGGATTTTGGAAAGTTGATGGAAAATCCCAGGTCCGTGAGCAGCTGGACGGTCTTCGCAGTGTGCTCCACGGCGAGCTCCCTTGTCCTTGCCCGGATGAGCCAGTCGTCCAGGTAGGGTTAGACGTGGATCCCCTGTAGGTGCAGCCGCGTCGCCACCGGTGCGAGGCACTTGGTGAAAACCCTGGGTGCCGACCTCAATCCGCCGAACGGGAGGGCCTTGAACTGGTAGCGCCGCCCTTGGACCACAAACCTGAGGAACTTTCGGTGTCTTTTTAGAATGGGGATGTGGAAGTAGGCATCCTCCAAGTCCAACGACGACAGGAAATCGCCCTCCTCCAGCTGTCCCAGCACATGCTGGAGGGTGACCATACGGAACTTCTGTGCCTTGATGTACTTGTTCAGTCGTCGTAGGTCCAGGATGGGGCGCCATCCTCCTGTCTTCTTTTTTACGAGGAAGTACCTTGAGTAAACTCCGGAGCCCCGAAGCGTCTTTGGGACGAGCTCGATGGCACCCTTCTTGAGCTTCGCCCTTACTTCCAACAGTAGTTGAGGGACGTGATTTTCCTTCCTGGCCACGGGTGGAACGCGAGGGCAATTCTTCTGAAACTCGAGGGCGTGCCCTTGGGCCAGGGCGTCCAGCACCCAACGGTCGGTGGAGATGGACTCCCACACGCTGACGAATCTCGCCAGCCGGCCTCCCACCGGGGTGCTTCGGCGGGGGCCCGACCCCACGGTCGGTTCAATCTTGTTTGGAGGCCGCCTTGCCTCCTTGACCTCCTTGTCGATGACGACGGGCACCACCTGACTTGCCGCGTCCCCTGTAGGCTTCCTGGGACGAAGATCTTGCCGCTTGGCGGTAAGTGGAGGAGCTACTGCCGGATCCCTTGGAGGCACCTTGTCTGCCTCCGGAGCTCCGAAAGGACGGCCGTCGTTGTTGGAGCACTCCCAAAGCCCGGGCAGTCTCCGTGTCTGTCTTGATGGCCTGAAGGGCCTCATCAACCGCCTTCCCAAACAGGTTGTTCCCGTCGAAGGGCATGTCCAAAACCTTGGTTTGTACGTCCTGGCGGAAATCCGTGGCCTTGAGCCATCCTCGTCGTCTCAAGCAAACGCTGTTGCCCAACTGACGGAAACCGGTGTCGGCGATGTCCGTTGCCACCGTGATGGCGTGGTCCGAAGCAATCTCCCCCTCCTGTAGGATTTCAAGGGCCTCAGCCCTTTTGGCATCCGGGAGGAAGTCTAACAGAGGGGCGATTTTGAACCACAACTCCCTGTCGTAGCGGGCTACGATAGCCAGGGTGTTGGCCGCCTTAATAGTCGTTGCTGCGGATGAGATGATCCGTCGTCCCATCGTGTCCAACTTCCTGCCCTCGCCATCCGGCGGGGAAGTTGATGTCGAGGCCGATGCCCCCCCAGCTTTCTTCTTTGCCGCCACTGAGACGACCGAATCTGGGGTAGGTTGTGCCCGAAGGCACAAGGGGGCAGCATCGGGGACCCGGTACTTCTTCTCGTACCGGTCCCTCTTTGCCGGCGCCGTGGCAGGGTTCTTGAAGAGGGCGAGCCCCTCATCCCAGATGTCATCAAGTAGCAGTACGGCGAGGACCGTCTTCCTTTTAGCCTCGCGCCGTGGGTAAAGGAACCCTTCTTTCTTCTTTTCTTCTGGGCAGAGCTGAAAAAGCTCGGATGCCCTGGAAATCATGGCATGAAAGGATCCAATCTCGTCGGGCGGGGACGCCCAAGCAGGGGGCGACGGGGGACACGTCCCGTCGTCGCCTCCGTTGTCATCTGTACCTGTCGTAGACGTGTCCGTGCCTGTATCATCCCTTTTGGTAGTAGACCGGGGGGAAGGCAGAGCAGGCCGCAGAGGTGGGAGAGGTGGCGTAGGATGCGTCCTCCTCCTCTTATGCGGTGGACTCTCCGAAGGTCCTGGCTCCGGTTCCCCCGTCGGGTCTGGCTCAGGTACCTCTGTCGGGGAAGGGGCAACCTTGTCCTTATCTCCGAGCATAAGGACTGAATCGCTGACAAAATGGCTGCCAAGGTGTCTTGCGGCGCCGGAAACGACGGGCGCGAGGGCTCTTGAGGAGCCTTGTCGGCGACACCGTCGCTCTCGTCGTCGCCCTCGTTGGGATCCCTCCCGATGGGTTGGGCCTCTTCCACGACTTCGATGAGCTCTTCTTCAGAGGTTGTGTCCGTATCCATGATGGCCACCAGCCCCTCCCCCAAATTTTCCAACGAGGACTTCGTGGGGGTCTTCTCAATGGGCCTGAAAGACGACTCCCTCCGCGGTGGCAGGGAGACTCTGGGTCCTGAGGGCGCCTCCACTGGTGTAGCCTCCACAGGCTGAGCCGGGGCCGCGGCGACATCCTCAATCGAGGTCTTAGCAGGGTGAATTAAGGCCATCGTCACCTTCTGGACGCCTGGGGCCTTCACCTTGGGGGGAGAGTCCGAGCCTCGCTCCCCCTCTGCCGGAATCTTCGAGATCGACCGGGGCCTCTCCAGAAGCTTCGCCGGGTTCTCGGACTTCCTCTTACCCGAGCCAGAGCGTTGGCTCGTGGTTGATGGCGCCGGGAAGGATGCGCCCTGCCTGGCAGCCAAGGAGCCTGACCGTTCGGCGCTCCTGGTGCCCGCAGACTCGCGGTGCTTAGCCTTTTGTTGGGCCCCTGTCGCCGGGGCGCCCTCACAGGACTTAGAAGACCGCTCTGACTTCTTTTTCTTCTTCTCGCCTGACGGGCTCTTCCCTTCCAGCCAGTTGGCGAGATGGAGGTGGCGATCCTTCATGGTCCGCTCCGACATGTTCCCACAAAACGCACAGTCCTTCTCCTTGTGCGTCTTGTCCTCATGGAGACAGTAGAGGCATAACGAATGCTCGTCCTCCTTGAAAACATTCTGAAGCTCGCATCCAGGGCAGGTCCTGAACAGCTTCTCGGGCGTCGAGCTTCCTTTCTCCTGGGCCATGTCCGGGGTAGGCCTTGGAACTTCTGGAATCCTCCAAAAGCGTAACTCGATGAAATCTTCACCCTTGAGGGGCGTAGAAAACTCCGAAACGGATCCCCGTTGATCAGATGTAGAAACGGTGGAGCTTGAGGCTCTATTTAACCGAAAAATGAGAAAAATCTCCTGAAAAAGCGCGAAAACGCAGCAAAAGCTCGAGAGCTACAGCACGAGGACTCCCAACACTTGAAAGTGCGGTAAAAATCTGAGGATGGCTGCCAGAGGCGGGGCTTAGGGAGAGGGCAGTCATTGGCTGGGGGCAGTATGACCCGGAGACCAGTGATTGGTTACTACTAAGAAAGACAGATCAGAAACTAAACTGATACTGATTTTTTTCTATACTGAGGATTCCCGGCCTGACGACAGGGAATATTCATGAGCATGTGAATCCATGCCAGACCCCATGCTGGAGAATTGTATCTTCCAGCTTTGGGAAAAAAATGTCACCAGAGGGCGCTATGCTCAAGGTTGCAGCGTTGATGTCCCTCGAGGGCTGCCGTCGAGGGTCAACGTCATCCGTAGTATGAAGGGCTTGAACTGTGCCCGTTGGCTTCAGTTCTGTTTTTACGATATGTTGAAGTGCATCAGGTGACCAGGCATTCATTGCCCTCCAACTATTAAGGAATTTAGAGAGCAACTAGTGTAAACTGTACGGCGGAGTAGGCTGGGAGGGTCAATGAGGAATAGTGGGAGGAGCATCCAATCGAAAGAACGTTACAGTTGGTAAGTAACTTGTTCTTCAAATGGATTGTGTCCTCCCACGTATTCCTCATCTTAGATAGGCTCCCAAAGCAGTATGAACTCGGAGGAGGGAGTACCAGAAATATAATTCATGAACCGTGTGAAGGACAGCTTTTGCAAAAGGCCACCTTGAGATGATGAGTCCAAGCAGTAGTGCTTCACGAAGGTGTGCACTGACGACCAGGTGGCCGCTGCACAAATATCTTGCACCAGACACCCTTCTGAAGAGCCGCTGAAGTCGCCATGCCCCTAGTTAAATGGTCCCTTAGTCCATCTGGAGGCTCTTTACCAGCCAATTTATAGCATTCAGTAATTGTGAAGATTATCTATCTGGACAGCGTCTACTTTTTTTTTTACCGCTAAACCCAATTTGTGTCTAGTATACCCAACAAAGAGTTGGTCACTTTGTCGAAATTCAGCCAATCTGCGGATATAGAAACTGAGAGCCCTTTTCGGGTCCAGACTGTGTAGCCTTTCTTCCTCCTTACTTGCATGCGGGGGAGGATAAAAAGAAGGTAAGGTAATTTTCTGTGACAGGTAGAAGTCGGAGACTATTTTTGGTAAAAAAGAAGGTTTGACCCTAAGAGTAACTTTGTCCCTATGGAAAATGGTGTGAGGAGGTTTACAAGAAAGTACCTGCAACTCACTCACCCTGTGGGCTGATGTAATTGCCACTAGCAGAATTGTCTTCAAAGTGAGGAGCATTAACGGGCAAGAATGTATTGGCTCACAAGTGATACATGGGAGAAATTTTAGAACTAAATTTAAATCCCAGATGGGAACCTGAAAGGGAGTTGGAGGGGGACATTTGTGAGCCCTTTCAGAAATTGAATAACCAAGGAGCGCTTAAAAATAGATGGCGCCGCTAAATATCCTTTTATTGTACCAACTTGGAGCCCCAAATTGGTCAAGTGTAAAAGGAAATAAAGTACCAAAGGAGTATTACATAAGAATGGATCCACTTTCTTATCTCTGCACCAGTTATTGAACTTGTTCCAACGACACTGGTAGAAGGATTTTGTTGCTGGCCTTCTGGCCAAAAGCAATATCGCCATTACGTCATCCGGGAGGTCCCAATCCTTATATCTCAACCTCCTGATTACATGAGGAATCACCGGGACTGGAGGAAACACATATAGGAGTGGAAAATCCCAGTCCACCACAAACGTGTCCCCTAGAGCTCCTCTCAGAGGAAATTCCCTTGAGCGGTACAGTTCGTACTTCCTGTTAACACTGGTCGCAAACAGATCCACTTGAGGGGTTCCCCAAAGGGCGAAGATCTCTTGAAGGACTTCCTGAGCTAGTTCCCATTCGTGGGAAACTGTGCTCTGCCTGCTCAGAGCGTCCGCCGTGGTGTTCTGCTCTCCGGCTAGGTGAATTGCTGATGGAGAGATTCCTTCTTGCATTGGCCAGAACCAGAGCTGCATTGCCGCTCTGCACAGTGATAGTGACCCTACGCCCCCTCTCTTGTTGAGGTAGTACATGGCAACTTTGTTGTCTGCCATTATCAAGACATTATTTCCCCGTACAGAGGGCAGAAAGACCTTCAGCGCCAGTCTGATTGCCATCAGCTCCAAAAAGTTGATGTGTAGATTGGACTCAGATGCAGACCAACGACCGCTGATAGACAGGTCTTTGGTATGAGCTCCCCACCTGGTGAGTGAGGCGTCCGTCACTACTGTTATCTCCGTCCATGGTTGCCAAAAAGATTCTTCTTTGAGGATATTTTCCTTGCAAGCCCACCATAGAAAATCTTGAGCCACTCTGGGCGGGACTTGCAGAAGATCTGACATATCCCCCGAAAATTGGGACCATTGAGTCCTGAGGGCTCATTGAAGGGATCTCATACTCAATCTGGCCTCTGGCACCAGAAAAATACAGGATGCCATGAGGCCGAACAACTTCAGAAAACCAAAGGCCGGCAGATGCTGGGCATTCTGGAACTTTGTTACCATCTGCAGAATGTGGTGAGCTCTCTCCTCGGGAGGCGAGGCTTTGCCCGAGGAAGTATCCAGGACTGCTCTGAGGAATTGGAGCTTTTGGAGTGGAATAATTTGTGACTTCTTGTAATTGACGGAGAAGTCCAGTCTGTGCAAGAAGTGGCACGTCATGGCCAGATGTTCCTGGGCTCGTTTGGGTGAATTTACCCTGATTAGCCAATCGTCCAGGTAAGGGTAGACGTGAATCCCCCCTCTCCTGAGACTCGCTGCCACCACAGCCATCAGCTTGGTAAAAAACCCTTGGGGCGGAGGTCAGCCCAAATGGCAGAACTCGAAACTGATAATGAGAACCACCAATCGCGAACCTCAGGTACTTTCTGTGCTTGAGATGGATCGGCACATGAAAGTAAGCATCCTGAAGTTCCAATGAAACCAACCAGTCTTGGAGTTGGAGAGCCTGAAGGATCTGAGAAAGGGTCACCATCTTGAACTTGTCCTTCCTGAGGAATTTGTTCAAATTTCTTAAATCCAAGATGGGTCTCAATCCTCCCTCCTTCTTGGGAATGAGAAAATAAGAAGAGTACCAACCCTTGTTCCTCTCCGCTACAGGTACATGTTCTATTGCACCTTTCTCTAGCAGGGTTACAATCTCCTGCACAAGAAGCGGGACTGGAATTTTGATAGAGCTGGCTCCCGGTGGATGGTCCTGAGACCTTTGTTGAAATGGAAGACAGTAACCATGGGCCACTCATTTGTAGTGCCCAGGCATCTGAAGTAATGCCCCGCCATCCATTCAGATACCGAGTGATCAGCGTCCCACCCGGGTCTTGTGGGTTAAGGCCTCAGAGTGGCTTTGCAGCGGCTGCAGCAATGGCTGAGGGGACAGTTGCTGCTGCTGGGGCTGACCGGACACTCTTTCCTCTTCCACCACGAGGACATTTTTTTTGTTGTCCTTTTTGATTGGCCTGTCCTTTCCCTCTCCCAAATGAGGAGTAGAATCGAAAAGGACGGTTCCTCCAGGAAGATGACCCTGAGTAGGAGTGTTGTTGAGGCTGTCTTATAGAGGCGCTAAGTGATTTAGCCGCAGCTTTCGAGGTCTGCAGCTTTTCTAAACTTTTTTCCGCCCTGCTGTCAAACAACCTCAAGCCATCAAAAGGCATATTGAGTAATCTGGGTTGCACATCCGGTGCAAAACCGGACTTCCTCAGCCATACAAATCTGTGCAGGACTGTGCTAGACGCCATGGACCTGCTTATGCTGTCAGAAGTGTCCAATCCTGATTGGAGGCATTCCCCCATCGCCTCCTTTCCATCTTTGACGATTGCAAGGAAATCTTCCTGTTCTTTTCCTTCAGGAATCTGTTCAGCCGTTGCCATCATACAATCTCACAGGGTGTGAGTGAACCTTGCAAAGTTGCAAGTCACATTTGTCGATTTTAAGGGCATACTGCCTGAAGAAAAAACCTTCCGGGCCCAGCCATCAATCCTTCTGTCGTCCCTATCCGGGGGATTGAAGGGTAGGCCGAAAGCCTAGTAGATGTGGCCTGCACCACTAAGCTCTCAGGCGAGGGATGTTTTGCTAGGTATTCTGGTATTCTGGGTCAGAAGAGGAAGGCCTGTACTTCCCTACACATTTTTTATTTATATCTGGGCCAGGATCTGGGGTTTCTCATGTGGCCATTACCCTTTTTTGTAATGCTTTATGAAAGGGAAGGACAGGGTCCTTTTGACGGCCCTTATTAAGGATGTCCGTCATGTCATCTTGATCCAAATTAGGGGAACTAGATTTCCATCCCAGAAACTCAATGACTCTATTCATCAAATTTCTGTACCCAGAGTCTGCATGGTCTGCAGGGTCGGGTCTATCAAAATCTACTTCAGGAGAAGTATCCAGGCTGTTTGTAGGCATTCATACAGGTCAGCCATCTTAGATCTAGGGTCTATTAATTCTTCAGGGACATCTCTAATCGCAAATTTTACTCCAGCTGGAGTAATGTCCTCTTCAGAGGAATGCTCCTCATTAATGGATGACATAGACCTGAAAAACTCTTGTCTAGGTTGTGGTTGGTATATCTTTCTGGGTGACTCAATAGGCATCGACCTCGGCTTTGATAAAGGTGTCGATTTTGGCGCCGGAATTAAAGTTGGCCTCGATAATGGCATTGAAGGCGTCAATGTCATTGTCACTGGCTTCGACAACGTCGAAGGAGCCTTCGATACAGTTGAGGAAGGCGTTGACACCATCTTCGAAGTCGGCTTCACAAGCGCTTTCGACAGATGCGTTGAAGTATCCTTCGACATCGACTTCGATGGCGGGTGGATTCCCAGTGCCATCTTGTTAGTCGTCACCTCTGATATATGCACCGGTAGGTCTGATTTTTCTTTACAAGGTCTTGGGGAAATTTCTTCCGACAACACCCTCGACGACTTGTCGGATTTCGTGCATCTGGTCTTTGATCTCCCCCTGTCACTTTTGAGTGAGATGGGGCATGGTCTCCATGCAGCTTTTTCGAAGGAGTCTGGGCCGCGTTCTCGAAAATGTTCATCATCGAAGCCCTAAACGCCTTCCATTTTTTGGGGAATCATGTTTTGAAGGGTAAGGGGTGACCCTTGTGTCAGCCGATGAGGAAGAGCACGAAGGAGATCAATGTCGTAATTTCTTTGATTTATTTTTACAAAGAAGAGGAAGATTTCCTCAAACGACTTCTCAACCTTGTTTTACTTGACCTATACCGGGATTTTTCACTCGATTCTCTCGATTCTTTTTTCTTTCTCGAAGGAGACTTCAAGGATTCCTCCCCCACCACCAGTTTACCTCTACTTTCCTTACGAGCCTTGTTGGTCATAGCCTGACAGGCACCACACTCGTCGACCCGATGGTCTGGGCCCAAACACCAGAGGCAATTTCAATGGGGATCGGTGATCGACATCTTCTTCCCGCACTTCAGACATTTCTTAAAGCCAGTTTTGGGTGTGAAAGGATTTGATGAGGAAGACATTGCAGTAAAAACTGAAGTGCTACTTTTGGGACACGAAGCAGTAGCTATCTGAAAAACGGAACTGAAGCCAACGGGCACGGCTCGAGCCCTTTATACTATGGATGACGTTGATGCTTTTCAAACAACTCCAACACTGACTTTTTCCACAAAGATTGTCTAATACCACTGGTTAGTTCTAATCACCTTGCCCAAACAATTTAAAAGCGGACACTTGGTTCCTTAATAGCCTTTAATTACAATGCACACTTCTGTCTTGATAGCATACCGGATCTTAACCAAAGTTCTAAATGTATCAACTCTATCAGCACAGGTTGAGATACATTTAAAATTGCTCGCCAGAATTTTCCTTCCACAACTTTTAACCAACGATAATCACTCATCCCTTTCGCCACTATACCATATATTACAGTCAGGCAGAAACTGCTTGTACCGCATGATATTTCCCAGTAGACTATGACCTGCTGATTCTACAGCACAGTTCCTGATTAATGCTGTTAACATAATGGCTATTTGATGTTTCTGTCACCTCTCGGCATCTCTTATGGCCCTTCCTGCACCCCAAGAAGAAGCTCTTCTCTTTGCTTCGCTCAGCGAAGCACTCTGCCAATTCTTTCATGGCCGGTGCAGGTTTCTGTAGGACGGACTCTGCCAATCCCAAGATGGCTGCCGTGCACCCTTCGCTGCCGGAAGAGGAGCCTATCCAGTGTCAACATATACTGGAACAGAACGCCGGCTCGACGTGTGGCAACTTTGTTGCTGTGTACGCTTGTTCGCCACGCGTTCTGATTCCTTTCAAACCACTCTGTCTTCCACTGAGCCTTTCTTCCTGATTATTCTGTTCTGCCTTCATTGTTCCTCTGAGAACTCCTTCGTGTCTATTCTTGCCTTCGCTTCTTCCATTGCTCAGCCAGTGCTTTTCTGCCTTAAGCACTCCATTTCTTACCTGCACTTACAGTTATTATTATCCAAGTTTTCTACTGCTGCTATTCTGAATTACCCACCCTGGAGTCATCCTGCCACCATCCTCAATCCAAGATCCCACCGCAGAAACTCAACGGACTTAAACCAGATTTGTTTACCCCATTGACAGGTTTTTTTCACCTCAGGGGACTGGCCTCTATGGCAGACAGTTCACCCTGTATCACCTTAGGGAGTCCTGGCAGCCTGAGAGGACCGTGCCTATTTGCACGACACCAAGACCGCCAGCAAACAACAGGTGAGCTCAAAGTCTAAAAGATTGATAGTACTGTACTTCGATTCAGAATTATCTCATCTTCCTGGGAGAAAACAGCCTCAATTATTAAACAGGATTTATTCCTCGTATCTCTCTTCAGATTTATCTCCATTCTAGTCCCTTACTATGTGATTTCGCTCCCATATATGAATCATACTTTGATTACTAGTTTCTTGAGGGGCGTGTAGCACATTACCAAAGATACACTTACTTTGGGCTCAGATCATATTCGTAGACTTTGCTGGCTCAGTGTTGTCACAAACTATCTCTGACAGGTTGTAGTGGCCTTCGTATTTAGGAACAGGGAAAGAAAATTGTCAGGCTTAGCCATCAATGGTTCTAGTGCAGAATTATTTTCATCATGTCTGTCCTGCTCTCCCTTCTTCTTTTATGAATTCCTCACCATTTGAAAAATGGGAGCCAGTTTAAATTGAGCCGTCCCAGAATTATTTAAAGGCACCGTTGTTGCCTCCTCCCTTCCAGATATCGATCGCAAACATTTGCAAAATGAGCATCAGTTTATTTTCTGCGCTCTCAGTTTTGTTGTTCTTGAAGGTTGCTGTACTGACTGCTTCTCCTTCCCTTTGTTTTTACACTTCTTATTTTTCTTGAATTGTGATGAAGCGCTGTCCGCCTTCACCTTCTCTTTCCTCTCGGTGTCTCTTCTTATGACGTCGGGACCTGCCTCTTGCTGGACCGCTGTATGTCTTACGATATGAGTGTGAACCACGTATTGCATCATTAGCTCTGCGGGCGCACTGTCGGTGGCTTAGTGGGGAGCGGTCCAGTAATCTCGGAGTAGCTGGCATAGTGTTTGATGGGGGTCAGCACTCTCGATGCAAGCTCTCTGAATAGTCTTCTTAATGGAGGCCATAAACTGCTCTGCCATTCCATTGGCCTGTGGCTACCTGGGTGTGATCTTCTGATGGGTGAATCCCATGTGTTTCGCAAAGGATGCAAACTCGTGACCAGTGAATGGGGGTCCGTTGTTGGATTTGATCATCCTGGGGATGCTCCATTCGTTCAGTACCTCGTTGAATGTCGCCGCTACATGGGTGAATGCAGTGGTTGCCACCTTTTTGACAATTGGGAACATTGAGTGCTCATCAATGAACAGTAGGAGAGATTCCCCGGACTCCAGGGGTCCGTAAATGTCAACCGCTACTCTGTCCCATGGCTTGTCAGGGATATGCATTGGCTGGAATGGGGCTGGGGCCTCTGCCCTCGCGTGCATTGACATGCTAAGCAATTTTTCACCCATCTGTTAACCATCGAGTCTAGGAAAGGAAACCACACGTGAAACCGCAGCTGACGCGTCGTGTTGTCAGCACCCCTGTAGCCTTTGTGTGCTGTCTTGATCACATCTGCCCTCATTGTTGCAGAGATGACTAGCCGGCATCCTCTCAATAAGACGGATGGTCCTTTACGGCCAGTTCAGCATGTATCCTCGCAAGCCTATCCATCTCTTCTCTGCACACCCCCGGGTGGTTTAAAACAGCACAATGATAATCTTTCCACTTGTTGTTTCCTGTTAGGCTGATCTCTAGCGCCATGGACAGGTCTGCGGCGGATGCTGCTGCAACCATCTCGAGGGAAATTGCTAGTGGGAGTGCATTGGAGACAACGTAATTAATGTGCTCTGTCACCTTTTCTGGAGTTAGGCCTGTGGATAATGTCAAAATCGTATTCTTGAAGTCTAATGCCCCAGCGCTCAATCCTGGGGGGCATCTTGGTTTGTGGGTTCCCAAACAGGGACAGCAGGGCCTGATGGTCTGTGATCAGTGTGATTTTTTTTTTCCTATTACAGAGTTGTGAAAATGTGCACATGCCCAAACTGCTGCCAGGCTTTGTTTTTCTGCTTGCGAGTATGCAGATTCAGGTGGGGGCAGGGCCCTGCTCACATAGACGACAATGTGTCTGGGGTGCTCGTCAGGCCCGCTAGTTTGTGCCAGAATTGCTTCCAGCCCTACAGGACTTGCATCCACGATAATTTCTGTGTGCCAGTCGGGACAGAAGTAGGCCAAACGACGGGCTTCTGCCAGGGCTGTTTTGATGGTGTCAAATGCCTCCTAACATTCTGATGACCAGGTGAACACAGTGTCTTTCTGCAGCAAGCGTCTTAGTGGTTCCGTAATGGATGCATAGTGTGGTATATAGTGAGCGCAGTAACCTGTCATACCCAGAAAGGATCGAACGTACTCCACATGCGCCGGCTCCTGGAGGTTCGAAATGGTGCTGACTTTGTCAGGGTCTCGCGTCATTCCTTCAGCTGAGAAAATGTGATTAAACTATTTTAAACTTGTCTTACTGAAACAGCACTTGTCGATGTTGAGTATTAGCCCTGCTTCTTGGACCGCTGTGCAGGTCACCAGCAAGGCGGCGTCATGGTCTTCTCGAGATTTGCCGAAGACAAGGATGTCATCACTATAATTCAGTGCTCCCTTCACCGGACTGATGACCTGCCTGATAGCCTCCTGAAAGATTTCAGCCCCCGGTGAAATGCCAAAATTGAGGCGCGGGTAACTAAATAAACCATCATGGGTGGCAAACGTGGTAATACCCCTTCATTCCGGGTGTAGTTCTACCTGGTGGTTACCCTGATTGAGGTCCAGTTTGGAGAACATCACACCCATATTGAGTTGGACTATCATGTCTTTGATTAAGGGTCCTGGGTGTCATTCTCTTTGGATGGCGGTGTTGGTGATCCTCATGTCTACACAAAGCCTTAAGCATCCCCCATCCTTTGGCACGGTCACCAGAGGCTAATAGCCGGTTCAATTATGTCGTCGCTGAGCAGTTGGTCGAGCTCCCTCTATACTGCCTCTTGCAAGTGGAACCCCACTGTCATTGGATGCTGGGGGACTGGCCGGACCATGTTGTTGATGTGTAATTTAATGGGTGGGTCCTCTCAGTCTTCCCAGACCTTTGATGATGAGCAGGAATTTTGTCAGGATTGTCTCTTTTGTGATGAGAGTCATCACTGTGGGGTGGACATTTAGCATTCATATGTCTTCCTTGTTGTCACTTGATGGCGCGACTGACTGGATCACATCTCTGTTAGACAGAATCCTGTGCAGTTCCCTTAGGGAGCACTACAGAAGATTAAGACTACAGGTATATGCAAGAAAATTCCCTTCGGTATCAGTCTGTACCACAAAGATTTAGTTGGTAGCTGTGGCTAAGCAGTCAGACTTATCTCAAGAGGGAGTAGAGCACTATTCAGGGTTTACACATTAGGACTACAATACTATGGAACAAGGAAACATTGACCAAAGCTTTGTATCAAAAAGAATATATATATTTATTTTACACACTCAGATGTTCACACACAAATCACTATTATAATAGCAAGTTAAATCAGTCAAGAAAAGTATACCCAACTCCCTATTTAAATTGTAGATAAGTTTGAGCAAGAGTGAAAACTGAGCAAAACAGCACAGTGAAAATAAAGAAGAAATGGCACTGTAACAATTTCTCAAAAGGAAGGGAAATGACAAGTTATACAGGTTTAGACTCTTTAACAAACCAGCAACACTTCCCAAGTAGATTGTGAACAAGTTAGGCAAGGCAGTACTTTAGCATATGCAATAATGAGGTGAAAACCGAGCAAAATGGCACTTCACAAGTTTAAAAAGGGGAAGGAAAAAAGGTGGTTATAAGAGTTAGGTGCAATAGGCCTGTGCCAGAGTCAATGGTACCAGGCAATGTGCCCAGGATCAAACTGTTCTAGTAGCTGTAGTCAAGTCTTTGTTTAACGATTCAAAAAGGCAGTTGCAGAAGGTGAAAGACAATGTTAGATGATAGGGGCGGCCAACCCAGTAGGTAACTAAAGGATTTAAAACACCTTTAGCGATACCCAACGAAACAGGAGGCCTGGCGGAACAATGTACCTTACAAGTGGTAGAGGCTCCTGCGGTGGCGGTAGTTCCTGGCAGTTCCTGCAGTTCGGGAGATCCAGCAGAGGAAGAGAGGCTCTCGTCGTGGACGAAGGTTCGAGTTACTGCACTGCCCAGGGATGAAGCCAGCCGCGGTGCTGCCAAAACGAATAAAAGGCACGCTCCTTTAAATCGGTCGTGGTGGACGGGTGCCTGGCTATCTGGTCTCCAAGTGCAGGGCACTGGCGATTCGACCAAGGCAGGTCCTGGAAGGCGACTGGTGAACAGGTTGGCCTCACCAGCTCAAGGGAAGAAGACTCTTGCAGAGGAAGATATTCGCAAGTCATTGGCGAAAAGTGGTGAGAATCTGCAGCAGAGCCTCACCGGTGATTCAGTCATTGCAGATATCTTCAGCTTCTCTCCTCTTCGGTTTCTTAGTTCCAGTGGCGACGTCTTGTCCTCCAGTCCTCAGGACCCAGCTTTTATGCAGCAAGACCCCCATTCATACAGCTTAGCAGACACTCACACAGTGGGGTGGCTCTCCTGGCGGGAGAACCCCACAGCCTATCAGGGCAGAGTGCGACTTGGGATGCGTAGGCACCCCATCCCACACATCCTGTCTACCCCAGACTCAATGGCGCCGAGAGGAGGGCTTCTGTGCAGAAGCCCGCCAAAAGGACGAACAAAGGATCCCTGACCTGGGTTAGGATTATAGAGAAAGACAAAAGAAAGAAATATTATTAAAGTTCTGGCAATATAAACCTACCAGCGTAAAGTTAATATTAAAATAAACCAGCAGTATGTTAGAGGCTGTCAGAAAAAGTGGTAGCCTCCAACAATGGGAAAATCCCATTGGGAAATATTCGCGGTTGAATATTTACGGTAGTAACCACTGCCACCAGGCAGAAACTTTTGAGAGAGGGACTGTACGGTACCCCCTCGAAAATGAATGTTAGGGAAAAACTATTAACCCTTTCCAGTATTTCCATAGTATTGATATTGATATTGATATTTTATTTCTATCGCGCTCATACTAAGTGTTTCAGAGCGCGACAAGGCAAGGAAAGGGGAACAGAGAAACAAAAACAACAATCTTTTTAGGCCCAGTGACATTGAGAACGCACAAGTGCATGGAAGAGGGGGAGAGGGAGAAGTGCATGGACGGGGGAACAAAAAGGAGAGTGCGGAGCAAGGAGGAAAAAAAACATAAATATAATAAATAAATTATTAAATAAAAAGGCAACAAACAGAGGGTGTGCAGCCACAAGTGGCAGTGCTGGGTTTAAGGCAGCAGGCTGGGTAGGTCTGATAAGTGCAGGAAGAACACAAAAAAGAGGGTGGGGGCTGTATGGGTACAGATACAGACCCCAGTGCAAGGGGTGGCCCGGAGGCAGTGCCTGCGGGTGGCAAGAGGAGCAGGTACCTGGGCCCGGAGGAAAGAGGGTGGCCAGGTGCATGGTGCTGAGGGAGAGTAGAATCAGCAGGGGAAGAGGGGGGAGCAAAGGCAGAAGCAAAGGGGAAGGTCTTGAGGTGTTTCCGGAAACGGAGATGGTTCTCCTCAAGTTTTAACGTGGCAGGGAGACTGTTCCAGAGGGAGGCCCCAGCCGAAGACAGAGATCTACCCCCAGCTCGTTTCTTTGAGAAACGACTGACCCTGAGGGAGTTAGAGGTAGAGGAGCGGAGTGCTCGAGAAGGGAGGTATTTGTGGAGGGATAGCTGAAGGTATGATGGACCCAGTGTTACACTCACCTGGTATCCACGGGGACGCCACCCAGCTGTGGGGACTCTGGTGCCCTTCTCAGCCGCTCCCAGGTATAATCAGCGGAGAAGTTCTGCCTGGAAAACAGGTGGGCAATGTTCAAGACTGGGCAACTGGGGTAAGAGCCTCCCAACACCCCGTATGCCCGCAGCCCCTCCCTGGAGCTTTCCTCACCTTGTTATGGGTTTTGGCGTGCTCTCTGTCCTGCCTTCTTGGCAGGGGCGCGTTGTCCTTTGTGGGCGAGTGTGATCTAGTTACTTCACTGATGCAGGCCCTTTAGAGTCTTTCAGGTAGGTCTTATTACTGTTATACTGTATGCCTTTCTTGGATTTAAATAATGTCTTTTCTCTCTCCTTATGTGCACGGAAATGTGCTTTGGAACGTTGGCTGAATTAAGACTCGCCGGCAGGTGATGGTGCTTCGAGAGCGCCTTGATGCGGTAAGTAGGCGATATGTGCAGCGCTATGATGCCTTTCCTTTGATAACCTGTTGTCTTTTGTTCCCGTAGGTTGCGGTGCTCACCCAGAGCAAGAAGTCCCAAGGCGATGCTGGTCGATGGGCAACTCGTGAGATAAGCTGCCGGCACAATTGTAAAATGTCTAATGTCCTGTTTCTCTCCTTTTTGCAGATCCGACGGTCCGGGAGGCTCGCTGTTCCTTGGATGCTGTTTGCAGGAGCGGAGGGCAGCTAGCGGTGGAATCACAGGTAAACTGCTGCTATTAACGATGTCCTTTTGTTTTGCAGATGCTGTTCTTCCGAGGTTCGCAGTTGCAGCTGAACACGATGAGCGTCACGTTGTAGGATTGCAAAGTTACGCGAAGCGTGCTATCCAAGTTGGGTGTGGTTTAAATAGCATCAAGAAAGTAGTCCAGGTAAAATAGTCCCTAGGCTACCACACCCAAAACACTATACCGCATAGCTTGGTTCCAAGGAGCCAAGCTATGTGGATGCCTCCATGTTGACTGGCACTGAAATAAAGTAGTCCCCAAGCACAAGTCTTCATTAAGTATGAGCCTGGTGTTAGGGAGAATTCTCTTTAAAGACTAATGTCCCAAACCTAGTGAGTCTCCCAGCAGCTTTGCTGGGTTTTTGGGGTTTAATTTTTTCTCCTGCTAAGAGTGAGACTCTTTTTCTCCCACTCTTAGGCATGATTTGAGAATGTCCTTTGACAATGTAATGTGTTTTATGGGCAATGGGGTCTTTTACTCCATAGGGCTACATGTGTTTTTGGTATGTGTGTTACATAGCACCCTCAGTGCAGTAACACAGGGGTGTCATAGTGACCCCCAAACACAGACTCCATACCCTGGAGCTGACTATTGTCTCCCAGGGCATGTAAAGTCCCCATTGGCTTTACTAGTCTTAAATTGTGAACAGAACCAGTACAAACCATCATATTGTGGAAGTACTGGTAGGGGTAATTCGATTGCCCCTGGGTCTGGTTTCCAAGGGGGCACTGTCCAGTCCCCCCTTGTCGAGTTTCTGGCTGGTGGCAGTGGAAACCACGCAAAATATTCCCCCGGAATATTTCCTATGGGATTTTCCCATTCATTTTACACGCACCACTTTTTGGTGCAATGTTAAAGATACCGCCTGGTTATTTATTTAATATTTATTCCCCGGTTGGGTCTTTTTGCCAGGACTCGGTTTTAAAATGGCGTTTGTGTTCGCCTCTGAAACCCTAACCCAAGTCGAGCCCTTTGTTCCACTTTTGGCGGGCTTCTGCACAGAAGCCTCCAAAAGTGGTGCCACTCTGTCTGGGTCTACAGGATAGGTGGGAGGGGGGGGATAGGCACCCTGGACTGAGTTGCCTTGGCAACTCGAGTCGCACTCTTGTGTGATTGGCCCAGTGGTGAGCCGCCTTGCTCACGACTTAGCATGTTTGATTGACAGCTACGCTGATGAATGGGGGTTTTTCTGCATAAAAGCAGGGCTTTGGGGACTGGAACTTCAGAAGTCGTCACAGGACCTAAAGAATCCGAAGAGGGGAGAAGCTGAGCCATCTACAACGACGACACCACCGGTGGAGCCCTGCTGTACGAAACTCACCACTTTCCCGACGACAGACAAGATCTTCTTCCAGGAGAGTCTTCTTCCCCTTGAGCTGGTGGGACCAACCAGTTCGCCTTTTTCGCCTTCCTGGATCGTCTCGTGGTCGAATCGCCCGTGCCAAGCACCCCGGCGGCCAGATAGCCACGCTTCACCACTACCGCGAATAAAAGGGTAGTACCTTTTAAGGGTGAAACTCCGTGGCTGGTTTCTTCCCTGGCAGTGCAACGACCTCCAGCTT
Organism: Ambystoma mexicanum; assembly: GCF_040938575.1. NCBI lineage: Eukaryota > Metazoa > Chordata > Amphibia > Caudata > Ambystomatidae > Ambystoma > Ambystoma mexicanum. Next base: position 1,264,783,254 of record NC_090929.1, on the reverse strand, counting down.
TCCTCCACGTCGAGATCTTCTCTTGCCCTGGACAAAGCCCGGACTTGCACCCGCTGCCAGGAACAACTGCCCCCGCTGGAACTTTCTCACCATTTCAGGTACTGTGTCCTGCCTGGTCTCCCTTGCAACAGACTGTCCAAGGTGTCCCGTAAATCCTTGACTCTATCCTGGGGTGACCGTGGACCTGTTAACATTACCTTTCTAACTTGATCCAACCTCTTTCGACTGTTCTACAAAGACTTTGAGTGCATTTCCACTGTGTGATCTTGGGCACATTCCGCCTTGCTCTCCCCAAGAGTGGGCCTGGCCTATGAACATTTTGCTCTACAGTAGACCCTGCCTTTCTTGACTTGCTGTGGTTTCTTAAAAGTGTTGGTGCTGTGTGTTTTTCCTATTCTGCCTTTTCTCTCCCTTTTTAAACAAATTATTGGAGTGCCATCTACGGTTACGCGCTCACCTCTGTTTTGCTAAATAAGTGGTGTCTTAACCTAGACTTGTCAAATAATTAACTAGGGAGGTGTATATACTTCTAGTGACTGTGTTTGAACTTGCTTGACATATTAGTGCCAGTGTATTTTTTACAAGTGTGTTTTTAAATAATTATATACTTTTATACCAAAGCTCTGGTCAGTGTTTGCTTGTGCTATTGTATTTTTGGCCCTTTTGTGTATACTCTATATACTGCCTCACTCTTCCTGAGAGAAGTCTGACTGCTCAGCCACAGCTACCAGGTAAATCTGGGTGGTGCAGACTGCTACCAATTGGGTTTACTGCTAACTCCTGCAGACTTAAGCTTTTTGCAGTGGTCCCTAAGGGAACTGCACAGGTTTCTGCCTAACACCTGGCGCCACAGGTGCCAGGACTGGCCCCAAGAGGGCATAGGCAAAGGATGTCTAAGCTTGTTGGGGGTCTGAGCCGAGACCCCTCCTGGCCCATGGACCTGCCGGGGGGGTTTCAGGAAGTGGATCGTGACACCCAGGCCCCAGAAAGCCTTGTGGACAATACAGAGGGTTTTGAATTTAATCCTTGCATCCACTGGCAGCCAATGGAGAGATTTCAGAGCTGGAGAGATACGATCTCAGCGCTTGAGGCCAAGGACCAGTCTCGTAGTCCGGTTCTTGATAAGTTGCAAAGGGCGGAGAGTAGAGGTAGGTAGATTAAGAAAGAGGCTGTTGCAATAGTCCAACTTAGAGAGAGCCAGAGCTTGGGAGACAGTGAGCTTCTGGGGGAATGAGAGGAAAGGAAGAGTACCTCTGAGGAGGTGCAGTAGGAAGTTAGACTTTTTTAATTTATCAGCAATGTGGACGGAGAAGGAGAGTGTGGAATCAAAGGTGACACCAAGGGTCTTGGCCTTGCAGGTGGGGATAGGAGGAGGGCCAAGGGAAGCCGGCCAGAGAGTGAGGGGAAAGGAAGGTGATGGTGTGCCGATGAGGAGGATCTCAATCTTGCTGGCATTCAGACAAAGATCGTTGGCGGCACACCAATCTTGAAAGTCAGTTAGGCAATCAGTGATGAGAGAGGTGGAGGAGGTGGCCGAGGGCAGCCTGAAAATGAGTTGAGTGGCATCCGCGTAGCACTGGAAGTTTGAGCAGAAAATGGCAATACAGCGGGCGAGAGTTGTTAGGTATTGGTTGAAAAGCCACAGCGAGAGGTTAGACTGGGTTAGTAAGATGGGTTGTACTGGTTTAGTTCATAAGTATTGACTAGTAAAGTCAATGGGGACTTTACATGCCCTGGGAGACAGTAGTCAGTCCCAGGGTATGGAGTCTGTTTGGGGGTTGCTACGACACCCCTGTTAAAAAGATGATTCCTATGAGGGTGAGAAAAACCCCATAGACCATAAGCACACAAGATAGCCTAAAACACACACTAGCAATCTGTCTAAGAGTGGGAAAAAAGGGTCTCACTCTTAGCAGGCGAAAAAAATAAACCCTTCAAATCCAGCAAAGCTGCTGGGGGACTCTATAGCTAAGGGAAATTAGTCTTAGAAGAGAATTCTCCCTAACAATCTCCTTCACAGAAATTAATATCAATGAGTCCCAGGCAGGATGCAGCATGGTAGCTCAGCAGGCATCGCCCTTTTGTTGGGCTCCGTATTACGTGAATGACTGTGGCAATGGTAAGACCCTTGTGTATGAGTTGGTGTTTGAAGTGCCCTATGGAGTGAAGGGGGAGGTTAGGGCCCCACTGGAAGATCTTTGAATTGGTTTTGGCCAGTGTTGGTCTTTCGGTAATCTGTAGAAACTCTTGTTTGCCCATAATGTTGACAGTGGCGCCAGAGTCAACCAAGAAAGAGAATTTTTTATCGCTGATGTTGACGGCTATCGTGGGCGCTTCCCTGTCGTCCATGATGAGATTGACGAACTCGTCTTGGAAGTATCGATCGTAGTAGTCTCCTTCATTTGGTGGTCCAACTTGCCGTGGAGCGTTGTGACTACGGTATGCTTGCAGCGGTCCATCGTACTCATCCTCTTGGAGTGGTCTTTGGTCGTAGGTTTTATAGTCTTGGGAGTAATCCTACGGGTAGTATTCCTCAACTGCTTGCACACACCGCTTGGTCCCTGTTGGTAGGTTCTCGTCTGGTCGGCTGGGCTTAGAGGCATCCGACTGTACGTCCTGTCTTGTGGTTGTGGAGACATCCGTGGAGTGGGAAATGGCCTGCCCTCCCTGCAGACGGACTGGAAGTGTCCCTCTCTACCACAGTTGCTGCATCTTTGAGAGAGTGCTGGGCATGTCCCAGAGTGTGGGAAAGCCATCCCACAGTGGTAGCACTGTCTTTGTGCTCTGGGACCGTTTGACTGCACCCTCTGAAAGGTAAAGTTCCTCTGTCACTGGGTCGCTGGTTTACGGGTTGAACTGCTGCAATGAGCTCATTCTTGTCTTTCTTGGTGTTAGTGTTCCCTAACAATGAGGTTGCTTGTGCGTCCACTCTTTCAAAAATTCTGTCCAGCTCGCTCACATCTTCAATTGAGAGTGGCTTTTTAAGTAGCTGCTTCTTCAAGGTCTGAGATAGGCATCCCTCTATCACTCGCAACCTACTTGCTTCATCAAGAGAGGAAGCGTGGAACTGACAGTGTGCCCTTTTAAGTCTCAGGCGGATGATGAATTCATCTACTGTTTCCTCCACTCTCTATGTGCACTAATTAACATGTAGCTTTCATAGTCACGACTGGGTTCAATCGCAAGTCTCTTGTTTAGGGCCGCCATCAGTGAGGTGAAGTCTGGCTGTTCTTCTTGGGGGATTGTCTTGACAACTGTTTTGATTTCACCACCAACAATGTTAATGAACATGTTCATCAGATTCGGTGACTTGTCTTCGCCTGCCGCTTTGATATAGTGATTAAAATCGTCCATCCATCCGACCCACCTCAGACCCTTGTCTGCCTGTGGGGTCATGGCGAACGGGAGCGGCATGTGCAGCAAGGTCGATGTGGACCTGGGAGGTGGAGGTGGTGGCGCAAGGTCACTCATGGTGGCAGTTGAGGTGTGTGTGTGCCAACTGGCGGGGGCTTCCGAGCAGTGGTCAGCCGTTTAGCGCACAAGCGCCCTGCGTGCGAGGTTCTTCCTGGGCGCTGCCACTGGTGAGCTGTGGACCTTTAGTCCTACACACAGGCCATGGGGATCGCCTGTGGTGGCTGGAAGAGAGGGCAGTTCTTGCACTGCGGGCTGGAGCAGCCTGTATGCAGAAGAGATAGTGGAGGTACTTCTTCAATGACGGGCTGGAAGGCCTGTTCAAGGAGGAAACCGCATGTGTGTAGTGCGGCGCTTCCAGACCTGCTGAGTTTGCTTTCTTGGCCTTTGTTTTACTTAATGGAAGGGCCGTAATGGTAGATGGAGCGTGTGACACTGGGGGGTAGCGTCGGAAGATGGAGGGAAGAGGAGGCACCCACTTGAGGGCTCCGCATTTGTAGCTGTGCACCAGCACGTGTGGAGGAAACAGCGCCCGCTGGCGGACTGCTGCACGGTGATGCATTGGAGACTGTGAACTTCACGCACAGTATGGCGCAAAACTCTTAACACAACCCGCGAGTCGGGTATCATGGCGTGCCGCAGGATCGCTGCCCCGTGGGATGGAACGTGCGAGGACAGCGCACAAGCGTAGGATGTTGGGTCAGCCGTTGGTGCTGTTGGATCACCCGCCAGCCTGGAGGGAGGACTCCAGGTAATGGGAGACCACCTTGTTGCCAGTTGTTAGGCCGCATGGCCTAACGGAAAGAAGGACGCAACACCGGAGTGGACTGGAACGACTCCTTTATTTCACAGTAAACTGCATACTGACTCTCTCTCCCATCTCTCCTCCCCTCACCCATGTCATCCTCCGACGTGGGATCTCTCTCTGCCTCTTAAGGGGGCCGAGCGTAATCAGCAATGGGCACAGCAATCCACCAAGCTGCCGAATAGCGCAGCTCGCAGCCACACCACCCCACCTCAGCAGCTGGATCCAGGGGCTGCAGCACTCGCACTACACACTACGGCAGTAGTGCGGGGAAAGCGAGCAAACGCTTGTGAAGCAGCTCACGAGACGCAAGGCAGAACATCACTCAGGCTTAAGGCTTGAGAAAACCATAGGGGTAAGAGCCGAATATGGCATGTTACACGTGCCAGTGACATGTGCCACTGCATGTCACTACAAGAGACACGTGACACTGTCAGGTGTCACATGCTGTCAGGTGTCACGTGCTGTCGAGGTTACTCCGGGTGAGGGACTGCCTGGCCCGGAGTCATGCATTTGCTGCGCAATAACAGGACGGAGACAAGTGTGCTGTAACACTTCTTTATTGCTCCACATACAACTGTAGACTGACTTGCCCACCTGGCCCCACGTCACTTCCCTGCCCCATTACCCTAGAACTTTATTGTCAACATGACCCCCCCCAAATTGAACAGTTACCCCAACGGGGGTAAAGCATGAGTCTGCATGATGCGGCTCACCCCATCTCTTTGATGAGTCTTCGAGGCCTGTTCCAAGCTCTTTGGGGTCTCGAGTTCTCTGGTCCCAGCGTGTACCTTCCCTCAGGGTTATACAGGTCCTCGATGCTTGTGACGTCAGAGTCTTATCGGTCTCCTTGGTAGGAATCGTCCGTGAGATACTCATCAACCACATCTCCTCTTCCATGTAGCAGCCTTGGGCTGTTTAGTGGAAATCTCTTGTGATGAGTTCTGCGTAGTGGACCCATTGTCGCCATGTGCCATTATCATTGATCCCTTTTTCACAGTGATGACCAATGGTTCATCCTTGAACACTGCGGTGTGTTTGCTGGTCTGTGGTTGCTTCACTGTCACCACTTCTCCTACCTTGAGCGTCCATTCCCGAGCTTTCCTTTGCACATCTGCATACTCTTTAATTCTTTGTTTGGCAGTTCAGTCTTGATCTCTTAATTCTGCGTCATCAGGCTGCACAGCATCCTGGGGTCCGTGCTGGGGTAGCCTGGTTCGAACATTCCTCCCAAGCATTACTTCTGCTGGACTTTTTTTCTGTGGAGCTATATGGGGTGCTCAGATAGCCCCTTAGCAGTTGGTGGAGGACCTATTCGTAGGGCTTCCTGTAAATTGGGCCACTTGTAGCGCTCATTTGAGGTTTGCCATGAAGCATTCAATCATGCCGTTCGCCTGTGGCCAGAGCGGCGTACCTCGGGGTAACGGGTGTACTGGTCCATTACAGCCAGGACATATTTTCCTCCTTCGATGGGTCCAAAGAAGTCAGCAGCAACTGCTTCCCACACTCCTTCCGGTAGCTCAGACATGTGAAGCGGTTCTGGGTGTCTATTAAGTGTGATGAGACAGCATGTTGGACACTGTCATGATGCCCGCTTCCGGGGAGCCGGTTCAAGCCCTGCGTCCCCGAAAGCGGACATCCAGTCCCCAAGGAAAGACCCAGCAACCCCATATAGGGGCCCTATGGACAGTGTCCTGGCGCCTATGGCGCCAAGCTCATAAAAGACATCAGTCCTGGCGCCATAGGCGCCAGGCTCATTATGGGAGTGCTTGGGTGCACTTACCTGATGCAGACCATGCTGCAGGATCCCGGCCTCCTTGAGGCCTGAAAGGAACTACTTTACCTGTGGGACTAATTTACCATCCGGGCGTGGTCGGGAAGGATACATACCTGATTTGAGGAAGGATACATCCCTGGAACTTCTTCCAAGGCTATTTAAACCCCACCCGAACAGCCACACGTGCTTCGCGTTGTTCTGCATCTAGCAGGTGGACGCTCACCGTGTCTGCTCCTGCATCCTGACTTCTGCCACGCCTGCCAGCATCCTGGATCACCTGCAAAGGAAGAGAAGAAGAGAACAGAAGAAGGAAATGTCCTTACCTGCTAAATCCGCATCCCGGAGACATCTCGCCGACAATCCTGAAAAGGAAGACTTTTATTTAAAAGCTCATTGCGTCGATCGCTGCAGCGCCGCATTCCACTCACCTTTACAGGGCGCCTCCATGTTCAGCAGCGATCATCCGGATTCGCAGTCACGCCCCAGCGCCTAGGGAGAAAAAGGCAAGAACAAAAGGTGAGTGAGAGAAGGGAATAAGGAAAGCTAAATCTCCATGTTAAGACTTACCTGTTGATTCATTCCCTCTTCATTTCGGGTCCGCGCCGCATCCTGGCATTTCCGGACCCCGGCCCCTACGGGGAAAAAGAGACATCAGCGTTAATAAGCGAATGAAAAGACATTACCAAAAAACGCTCATTAAAGACTTACCTGATTTCTACAAGGATTTCACCTCTCATCTCGGGTCGGTGCCTGTTCCCCGGCATTCCGTACCCCGGCCCCTATGGGGAAAAAGACACTAGCATTAGTACATTAATGCATGGACACAAGGGGAACCTCTTATCAAAAAACTTACCTGGAAGCCAAGCAAGTTTGGTTCTCACCAATCCGAAAATCCAGTGAAGTAACTGGATACCAACGCGCCCCTGCATCAGAAGCAGGATGGAGAGCTCGTCCTTCCAGACCCTAAGGTGAGACGCTACGGGGAATCACAGAAGGGTTTCGAGGAGGGTGAGAGGGGAAAGTGGGAGGCCGATTGCATTACCCCGCAGACAGTTAATCCCCTATTTTCGCCTACAGAAGGATACTTCTGCGAGCCAGACAAGCCAGATTTGAGGGCCCGGTCCAGTCCGTCTTCCGAACCCTGCGCATCACCTTAGAAGAGTTCACAGCAGCGCGAACCAGGCCAGCGCCTCCGTGGGAGTCAGGTGAGCGTTACAGACACTCTCTCAGCATCTCCTCCACCAGTGAGTCCAATTGGGGGAAGCACACCTTTTGTTGTAACATACGCTTGTAGGAGACGATACCTTGGTGCCCTTCATGGGCAAGTTCCACCACTTTTCTTCTGAGGGAGGTCGGGTGCACCATCTTGTGTCATTTTAGTAGTATGTTGTCCTCAGAGAGGCTAATTCTTTCTCCACTTGTATGAGCCTGTCCACCTCTCTCCTTATGTCACCTGACTCGAGGCAACCCCTCTCCTTTGCTCTCCTCCACTGCCCTGACCCGAGTCCTTTGCTGATTATATGACATGCTATATCCGCCTCCACCTCTTGAGCAAGGGTCGAAATCCCTGGGTACAGCCTGTTGAATGAGGTACTGGAGGTAGTGGTCTGCCACAGATGGTTCAGGTGCACTTCCGATTCTCAGATGATGGGACAAGAAGTCGGCTGGGTTTTCTTCCTTTCCAGGCCTATGAACAATTTCAAAAGAGTAGTCTTGTAGCCTGAGTCCCCACCTGGCTATGCGGGGTGGCATCTTGGCCTGGGTGTTGCCTTAGAGGAAGAGTAGGGCCGTATGGTCTGTTACTACTTTGAAGGGCTTTCCGTACAGAAAGAGATGGAAATGTTTGCACGCCCAAACTATGGCGAGACTCTCCTTTTCAGCTTGAGAGTAAGCTTGTTCTTTCGCTGAGAGACTGCGACTGGCATATGCAACAATGTGAGTGCGTCTTGGATCATCAGGGTCAATTTGGGCTAGGATCACCCTCTGGCTCCAGAGTGTCTGGGGTAGGCAGGAAGTGTGGGAGGTGCCTGAAACTCCCTGTGCTTAGTCTCCTAGGAGACCCAAATGCACTCTGTGATGATTGTCTGGCTGACTGTCAGGCAAGCAGAGGCGTTGCTAGGGGGGGGCTAAGGGGGCTATAGTCCCTGGTCTTTTGGTTGTAGCCCCGGATAGAATCTCAGGAGCTACAGCCAAAAGGCTAGCTAGCCCCCAGTCCCAACAGTTCCGACATCAGCGTAGCCCCGGGTCTTTTCCACACTTAGCAACACCCCTGCAGGCAAGGACAGCCACCCTGCTGGGTGAGTGGCAGCTAGGCTGGAATGAATGGGAGAGAACTGAATAAAAGGCAAGTCTTTTGGCTTGGAGGGCAGAGTCAAGAGTAAGTGAAGTGAAATTGACTTTACTAGTCTTAAATTCCTAAACCCAGCACACCCTATCTTACAATAGAGTGCTGGAGGGGTTACCTAGTATCCCCTGTGTCTAGATACTCATGTAGCATTCAAATGTTACCCTTTCCTCTCAGAATGGCTGGTGGCAGTGGTTTTACAATGAACTACCATGATTTTTCCCGACCCAAACTATTCGTAGCTCCGGTAACGTTAAATCGCAGGAGCCATGTTTTTCAAGATGGCGCCGAAGCCTCCTTTGTTAAAACAGGTCCCGGTCTTCTTTTTTCGCCATTTCTTTTTGGAAAGGTCCTTGTCAAGTTTTTCTCTGCGCGCCAAACCAAGTTGGGTCTCTTTGTTCATTAGCCTTTGGCGGCCTTCAGGAGTGAAACCCGCCTCTGGCTCCAGAGTGTCTGGGGTAGGCAGGTAGTGTGGGAGGTGCCTGAAACTCCCTGTGCTTAGTCTCCTAGAAGACCCAAATTCACTCTGTGATGATTGGCTGGCTGACTGTCAGGCAAGGACAGCCACCCTGCTGGGTGAGTGGCAGCTAAGCTGGAATGAATGGGAGAGAACTGAATAAAAGGCAAGTCTTTTGGCTTGGAAGGCAGAGTCAACCACTGGATGAAGGAACCAAAGAAGAGCTTGAAGAGGACGGCTGCTGCAACTCCTGGACCGTTGGTTTGCCCGGTGAAGCCCTGCTGTAGGCCCGAATCGCCAAGTTCGCATCGACAGAGAAGTCCAGCAAAGGACGACTTCTCCCTTTGAGTTGGTAGGACCAATCAACTTCCAAGTAAGCCACCTGGACACCCATCTTGTTTGAAAGATCCTCCGGACTCCCACGACGTCGGACTGATCAAGCCTGACCCCCCTCAGCTGAGTACAGGACCTCCGAAGCAAGGACAGTCCACCTTGACAGCCAGGACCAGCGTTGTTACCAGTGCGGTAGCTGAAACGCTAAACAGCCACTGAAATTGAAGTTTGTCAGTTGCAAGCTTTTGACCACCCCAGTGCAGTGCGGGAGTCCCCAGGCGTCCTCCCTCTTGTCCTCACGACTGAGGCCTAGGAACAGTGAGATCTGCAGGAACTGCCAGGAACAGAAGTCATCAGCTGCATCTTTTTCATCATTGAAAAGTACTGTAAAACAAGACTTAGAGAACTTACCTCTCACAGTGAAAGAGCTTGACACTTTTGCAATTCACAGGTCTAATCAGCTTGCGACTCAACATATGATTCTTCTTTTTACAAACTACTTTTAAGAACTTGTGCAGACACTTTTTCGTTTACTTACCAGAACCGCTTTATCCTATCCAAGACTTGAGCCCATTGACTTTGGCCTAGCCTATTGAATTGAATTGACTCTTCAGGTGAACTCAAAGTATTTGCACTGTCTAAGAATAATTGTAGTCTTTTATGTTCTGATAACCTTTGCCTTTTACTCCTCTTGAAAAGTATTCTGAATGCCAACAGTAAGATATTAATGTCCCCAGCACCCTTGTTACTAAAGTCCCTGTGGGTGTAGGTTGTGTCTGTGGGCCATCGCAAAAGGGTCTTGTCTGATTCAGTAACTTAAAATGTACAGTATTGAAGTATATTTGTCTGTTGTTATATGATTGCCTCCTTCTAATGAATGTTTTATAACTGACTGATAAATAAATTAATAAGTATTTATCCAAGAAACCTTGAGTGTAAGAGTTTATTTGAACACCTGTGATTGTAGACCTCTGTGTGACATCATTACTGCTCACGTTCCCCTCTCGAGATAAGCCTGGCTGCTCAACACGCTACCAAAACTGTGTAGTACAGACTCATACCAAAGGTTGGTTTGCTTACACCTGTAGTCATAGTTGTGTGTAGTGTTCCCAGAGGGTACTGCATACAAACTTTGCCTAACACAGCTAAATCCCACGCAGAAGCTCACAAGTACCTACACGACCTACAGAGAAGAGGACATTTAGACCATACTGTCTCGCATGACCAGTTATACATAGAAACCTGGAAATGAATCCCAGAAGTGTTCACAAAACACAAACCAGAAAAAGCAATGCCATCCTCAAGAGACCCTTATCTTGAAGATTGAAAGAAAAGGTGCATCATCCAGAAAGTAATATCTACTAGCCATATATATGGCCCCTAACAAATGGAATGCCTTCTGCTTTATCTATTTGATCTTGGAACAATAACGTGGTACAACACCCTATTAAAACATGCAAAATATGTTCCTACTTGAGGAAGTTCTGGTCCAACAACACCTTTCTCCCAAAAACCCATCTTAATGACCAAGACGAAAGATGGGGGAGAAATGGCAGGGCCAAGCCTACTACAACCCAGCAATAGTAAAAAAGAAAGGGGTAATGATCCTGATACAATGCAATTTCCCCTTCCAGCTTAACACAGAGACCCATTTGTTAAATATTCAAGGACAAATAGAAAATCGAAACTTTGTTTTAATGTCCATATATGGGCCGGGCATGAGTAACCCGTCCTTTATCACACATTTTTTACAAATTCATGACAGGTGTCAATGGTGTGTGGAGAATGAAATAAGGACTGAGATCCAACCCTAGACAGCTCAGAAACACAAAAGTGCCTTCCGCCCCCATTATAAATGCCTTTCAACAGTTAATGCACTCCTCTTCCTTCATAAATACTTGGAGGACTTTATACCCGGACTCTGGAGATTGCACTCATCCTTCTGCTCGACATCACACCTTCTCTAGTATACATAGATGCTATCATGATATCCAAAGAATACACATACAACCTGTTAAGCTTCCAGATTTTAAAAACAATGATTTCAGATAAGGCCCCAGTTAGAATCCTTATGTCAGACACAAGGCCCTTAGTTACCCCCTGTCAAATGAAGGTACAACCCACATCCCTCCAAAGATATCATATCAGGGACATTTCACCTCAGGTCCTCAGCTCCTCTGGCAAGTGGCAAAGGCAACATGGAGGGGTATAATTATAAAGAAAAACTGTTGAATCAAGAAAAAGAGCAATGCCTGCTTCACAACCCTAGAAAGACCAGAAAGATACAGGCAATCTCCGGCCAACCAACTGCAACTTCCTATTGAAAGTCATGGATAAGATGACAACTGCCCAGCTCCAAACATTTGTGGAAGCAAGGGAGATCCTACATAGACAGCAGTCAAGAGTTAGGGCAGCACATAGCACAGAGACAGCGATGTTGGACCTGCAGACCCATATGCTGAGCATCATGGATAAAGGTAAAGCTGGTCTGTTGGTGCTACTAGACCTCAGCGCTGCATTTGACCTTCTAGATCATCAAAAGCTACAATTGACACTGGAACATGTGGACAATTGCTCAACAGAAGCCACTAGACGGGTAGTATCATGTCTATCAGACAGGAGTTCTAAAATTCACTGAGGGGAAACATTCTCTAGTGAGACGGCCATTAATTGTGGCATACACCAGGGCGCTAGCTTATCTCCACTGCTTTTCAATCTCAACCTGAGGTGTCTCTGCATAGTGCTCAATAACATCAGAGCCTACTTTACGAACCATGCAGATGACACCCAGTTGGTGGTGTAGCTGAGTGGCTGCTACACCAGCGACAGCATCAAGGTGGCTTCCTTATATAACATCATTGAAGCCTGGATGGAAAGGAACTGGATGTGCTTAAACAGGAGCAAAACGGAGTTGATGATATTCGGCTCCAACCAAGGTCGAGCCAAGTTAAGTCAAGAGTACAAGTCATTTGACGTCAAAAACTGTGGATTTTCTTGGAAGCCTCGATTGGCACAGAAGCACAAGTTACCTATGTCTAGAAAAATGTACTTTACTATCTGCGGCTACTTAAAGCTATTAGACCATACATGAGCGAGGGAAACAGTGCCATTATAGCAAGGGCCACAATTATATCTATACTCGACTACGGCAACACACTCCTAATTTGAGCAAGCAAGGGATGCATAGCAAGGTGTCAGATCTTGCAAAACAATGCTGTAAGAATAGTAAGGAATAAAACAAGAAGAGAACACATAACAGAGGAAAGAAAATCCCTTAATTGGCTGACCGCAGAGGACAGAATCTATTTTAAGACCATGACAATAGTTCATAGATGCCTAATTGGGCAGGCTCCGGTCTACCTAAAAGAAAAAATTACACTCTATGCTCCAAGGAGACTATTAAGCTCAGAGGCTTTGGGACAGATTAATTGCCCTATTGCAAAAAGGTCTAACGCATGGGCCGGCCTTTCCCAGTGAAAGCTGCTCAGAAATTGAATAACTTTACCAATGCAACTCAGACAAGAAAGGAACTACCTAAAGTTTAAGAAAGCCCTGAAAACAAATCTCTTTAGATGAAACAATCAAACCTAATGGATACGTAACACGAGTGGGATAGACAATCTGCCTGTTTTATACGTTTAGTCTTAAGTCTATATGTTTTGCACCCCGATGCCTGCAGGCTTTCAGTGCAATATAAATAGAAAAATAAATAGAAAAAATAGGTTTTAGGTGGTGAACAGATTGAAGAATATCACAGGTATTCCCCTCTCCTTATCCCCTCTGGTCCCACATAACCACAACATCTCACTACATATGTGGTGTTAACTTTGCTTGAAGCCAATTGGTGAATATTAAGGCCCTGGAACGGAGGCTATTTGCTTTCAATTGCAGTCTGGCTTCAGGAGCTTATATTTTGCCACGAGTGGAAGGAGGGATATTGTGCCTTGCTTCTCTCCACCAGCACTCTCCTGATATATGGGACCCTTTCAGACTTTAGGAAATTAAAAGAAATTACATAAAATAAGGATACTTGCTATGACACAGATTGTAGGAGAGCCAAAAAGGAAATACTGGAGGTACTAAAAAATGTGATGGATGCCAAAGGGATCAAGTGAAGATGGCTAGAGCAAAGTACAAAGTAAAATGAAATACAACAGTGGAAGAAGGACTTCTTTACTTTGCCTTTGCCATTCTCACTTGATCCCTACGTCAGCCTTGATAATTTTCTAAAGGAAAGCTGGAAGCCCTTCAAGATGCTATCACAACCTCTGGCGATTTTTAAAAAATGTGTTGTGTCTGGTCACCTTAAGGTGAATATTCACTGTGAAACGAGTATTACAGATTAAAATGGTTCTACTACTTAAGCATGTATATACTGAGAATAATGTTGGAAGTTCTGGGAACGAGTATGGAAGGATTGAACAGTGAGATTGTGATGCTGCATTTCTCACTGCATTAAGTAATGGCTGCAATTAATCACCAGAAAGCTAGTAAGGCTTCAGAGGATATCCAGTGGATATCTTGATCCAAGAAGTTAAACTTCAAGCTTCGAGTTGTATAGTTTTTTTGTGCTATGATTTAAAGCATTAGTCTGTTCTAGACATGTTTCCTCCATCAAGGCGTTCAGCAGAGATGGGGCCTATTTATAAACAAGGAGGTTGAGAGTGTCCCCACAATTAGCACCACTTACCATTGTTAGATGGGGTGGGTAAAAGCAAGGCATGGTTTTATTGGCTCACTTGCAGGACTGGTGCTGTGATTAATGAAATCATCCTGAACCAGCTATCATGCAAGAGACATCCAGGTAAGTAGCTGATCAGTTTTATTGAAGTTGCAGAGTTCGGGTAAGAAGAGTTATTCAGGTAAGTCCATTCATTCATTATAATTTTCCAGCCAGTCTCCAGAAAGAGGTTAGTACCACAGATCAGGGGTTGAAACGTTTCTCTCATATACACAAATAAGTAGCCCTATAGAAACAATGGCTTTACTTGAGAACAGTCTTCAATGCTGTTACTACGGGTAATCTGTGGAAAACTCTTTCAAATTAAAATATCTCATTGCCCTTGAAAATAGCAATTTCAGTTTTTTATAACAGCAACATAGCAATGATTAGATGGGGTCAGGAGGTCAAACAAGTGATCCTCTTCCAGTCCAGAAAGGTGTCAGGTAGGAATGTGTGGACTAACACCTCCCTACACCACTTGTAATCCCGTAGAAAACCAACAGGACCAAGTGGTGATAAAGGTAATCAATTTTGGCAGTAATTTGGAAGAAATGCCACTTAATTACTGCCAAACTCAGAATGAGGCCCTTAAAAAGCTTTATATTCAAAAAGTCCCAGAGATAAATTGTATGAAAACAAAATCTCTTCATTACAAGTTTGGCAGTGATTCAGTGGTAATTCCACCAAATTACTGCAAAATCATTTACAGTTACCGCCACTTGGTCCTGTGGGGTGACCATGGGATTACAAGTATTCGTGGGGCAGAGTAATTCTGCATTTTTGGAGTCCGTGGGAGTCCAATTAAGGGAACATTCATATGCGTCATGAAATCTGTTCGGTTGGGTTCTCTTCTCTGCTAGTACTGAGATGGCATCCACAGTCACAGTCACTGAATATAATCTCTTCCTGGTTCCAAAGAGTTCTAAGATGTTTCCACATAAGCAAACACATGTGTGGGATGACTGGCCACACCAAAAGGACACACACAGTTACAACCACCGAATGTAATCTCTTTCTGCCTCCAAAGAATTCTAAGTCTTTTCTCCGCAACTAACAATTATGTGGAGTGGACACACAAAGAATGCACACTGACTTATAGGTATAGCTACGAAATACAGCCACAAAATATAATTTCCTCCTGGACCCAAGCAAGTTTAACACCATTCTCTGCAAGCAACAAGTATTGTACTGGCTGACTTGATGTTGTCCATACAAAATAAGTTTGCTTCATTTTGTCAGAAGAGTAATTCCTTGCTTCATGTGACCTGTCACATCTGTGGTGATCTTTTCAATGTCTGTGAAACGATTGGGGCCTCTCAGTGTTCTTGCAAGTGTTAGGGAAGGAGATGTGTGCTGTCTGCTGTTCTGATGATTGTCAGTTGCTTTTTCCGGTCCTCAGTTCTTCTTTACTGCTGCCTATATATTTCCCATAAATACATTCGATGATGTAGATAACATAATAGCATTTAAGATGAATGAATTGTTTGATTTAGATGTAATAGTTCTTTATTATTGCACATTTCAGTTTGCCATTGACAGATATCACAATCACCCCATTTATAGAAGCCCCTCAGTTCAAGATTAAGCCAAGTTCTAACGCTATTAGTTTTGATAGGTAGGCGACTTGGACTAATTTATATTAATGGTCGGTGCACCTCTATATGTGATATGTGGTATTAAGTATGCTCCAACCCTTTCTTAATATATTGTTCATAACAACGCTGGAGGAAGAACACTGCGTTATTAACTTTACTGTTTCTTGTCACTCCATTAATGGTTTATGATCAGGTTTATTAAACATATCTGTGTTGGCTTCTTTTGTTTCAGCCTTTGTTTTAATTCTGTATTGTACCCTTTTTTTGTAACTCTCCTAGTGATTCGTCTTTCCTCAGTCTTGCAATTCATTGGATCACTGCAGATTAAAGCAGTTTGAATTAAAGTAATTCAGCCCCTTGCGTGCTTATTTGTACATATATAGAATAGGTGCATGTGAATAGATTTAAGAACCATTCACCTGTTAGCTTAAATATTATTACAGAATATTCTAGCTTCAAAATGAGTACAGTGCATTTCCACTTTTCTTAAATATCCATGAAATAAAAAGTGCTTATCGTAGCCAAATCATGGCTCTTTCATCAACACATGACCAAGCACCAATTCCAATGGATGCACATACTGATGCACAGACCTCACAGTACTGCACTACTGTTAAAAAACGCCAGCCCTAATGTCGGCTACCCACACTGTACAGCGCTCTGCTGCTCTCGAGCTAGGTCTGAGCTTTAAACAATAAAATACAATAAAATACACATTTTAGGGTGAACAGCTGACACATTTCACACTTAAAAGTCATTTTAAAGACCAATTACATTAAAAATGTGTTGCCATGATTAGTGAAGTCAGGTTCTCAGGGTTTCAGGTCCCCGAGTCTCTGAAATATACAAAGGACTTTGTTTTCATACACACTCACCTTCCGCTCTTGTTTAATGCAGTCCCCATGGCGAAAGAAGCTCACATGCATCCTTTGGGATTTGTAGTATCCTGCACTTCTCTTTTTTTTTTGCTGTGGCTTTCTTGGCAGTTCTTTCTTGTCAGTGTCCACCAGGAATCACCAACCATGAACCCACAACTGGTATTCTGCAGTGATTGGGGCTGGGAAATTAGATGCTGGCTAGACCCCACAGATTGCTGGCTTACCCCTCCTGGATGGTTCTAGAACTGATGTCCCCAACTTGCCCTATGATTGGGTCTAGCATGTCTTATCCACCCTTTTAGGTCTTGTGGGTGGGATAATGGCTATTTCTTCTCCCACTTCCCCTCTCACAGCTTTCACCTCCCCTGTTAGATACCATATTGTGTTATTTAAGGAACTTAAGAGCATCAAGCCAAGATTCTGAGTGCTTTCCGGTGCATCCAATCATGTTTGGTTCGGTCTAGCCAGTTTAATAGAATTTAGCAAAGTGGTGCCATTCAACACTTTTGAATGGCTCAAAGCTCTATGAAGCTAGGAACAACTGGCGATATTCAAAACGATGCAGTTCAAAGGTTTAACTGATCTTGCTGGGGTAACGTGTCAATTTGGTTTCAGTGGTGAGCTGGCTTAGCTGGCTCCAATGACACGATGTGGTTCAATAAGAGGCAATGGTTTGAAGCTTGAAGAAGAGTGGGTCAAGCAGGTGATGTATGGATCAGCACGGCTTCAAGGCGCACAAAGCAGTTTGAAGTGTTCAGTGTTAAAGCCAGCTCTGTTGGGACACTTGCAGGGCTTGGTACATCAGCAGGCAGAATCCTGGGAACCAGTGTCCAGCTGCAGACATTTCTTTGCAACAGCAGATCACTTCAAATGTCCCCCTTAAGCAGTTAGGAGAAGGTTTGCACCCTCCTTCGAAATCCTAATCATCATTCGATATCTGGGGACTTTTGGTAATCTTTACCTCAACAAGGTTGCATCAAAGTCTTCTTCAAGTTGGTCCAAAGATGATTCAAAGATGATTTCCCCATAGGGCGGAACTGACGTATTATTTTGCCATAGCGGGTTGGTCCATTCCAAGCCTTCTGTAAGGGGTCAAGGTCTGCTGTTGTAACAAAGTGCATTCTTTGTGATGTCAGTTCACAGAGTACCTTGTCTGTGGGAGGTTAAGGGAAGTCCTCAGGAAGGAAATGTGGCCTTGCATATTCAAGAGGGCTCTTTTCCAATGTACAGGTCCTCTCCGTAGCTACACTATACTGCCCCCTCTCATGTCTGTCAGAGATCAAAAGGACTTCAATAATTATCACTGTGGTGTGACTTCCCAGTGTGTGTCCCAGTCCCCACGCCACCCCTCCAGCACGTGTGCCCTGCTCTCCCAGTAGAGTATCAATTCTGGGCAGGTCTACCATCTGTTGTAGGTATTGCCCCCAAGACCACATGCAATACACAAATGGCTCTGCTCCTACAAGCGTTACAGAAACCCAGCTGATAATAACATTTTATCAGATCAGATCAGATTGGGTTGTGGCAGTTTTAACTTCATATCCTCAGATGCAACTATATCAAACTACATATAGTGTTATATTTATATTTGACCAATGTTCTGCCACCAAGCCATGAGGAAATGCAGGTAAAAATAGTATAAATAATAGGTGCCCACTGTTAAAGACATCCCATGATGTTGTTACTCTGTAACTTCCATGTTGCCAAATTAAATTGCAGCTGCTGATGTGTCAGTACCCAGCAAAGTAGACATGAGTGAAGTATACTTTTTTAGCGTGAATAATTGGAAATATAGACCTGTTTACCAATGAGAAAACCAGCACAAAGCTAGCATCATTTCACGTGGAAAAACTAAAAAAGCTCAAGAATGCACACCTTCATGAGTGGCATTCTGTCATAAACCCCCAGTCAAATATTGGCCAGCAGAAATTCTTCTCAGGGTCTGGCACGACATCAAGGCAAAGGTATCTACTGAAGCCATCTGCACTGGATTGTTGAGAACAAGGCTTTTGCTGAATGTCCATGTTTAGTCCCTGTTATATATGGCCCAACGTAAAAGATTTGGATTCACTCTTTGCATAGCCACTAACCACCTGAGAGGCCTGTGTCCAGTCTGGACACTAAAGTAAGACCAGAAAATGGAGAGTTTCATCTTGCACACAGCCCACACCACAGCAAAGGCCTCACAATTGTGGCCCGGTTGCTTTCCTTTATTATCAGCAGACCACCAATTTAGGAGATGGGCTGTTCTACACCTTCAGAGTTTAGATGCTCTACAACTGCTCCAATTCCACATTCACAGGCAACTGTGTGGATTATGAATTCATGCCCATAGTTTGGGTTCTTAAGAACTGGTCACCCTGCACAAACCATCTTTTAGGTTCTTCTAAGTTGCATGGCAGGTAGAGGTCCAGTTGACTTTCTTTGGCATTTATTTAGATGTCAGGTCATTCAAGGGCAATGGTCCCATAGGAACCGGACCAACACTGTGACTCAAAAATGCTGACAGCGCTTTTATCGTGCTGTCAGTATATTAAAAAATGCTGACTCCCATTACTGCGCCCAAGTGGAGCAGGGTTGTTGGCGTGTCCCCCGCTCCAGTTGGTCATGGTAACAGGAGTTGGGAGTTGCGGGGGTGCCCCCCGCTTGCCATTATGATAAGCGGGGGATAGGAAAGAAAAAGAAAAAAAAGGGGACCCATCGGTGTCAGCACCGCCCCACGTAAGTGGGAAAAACTGACGCTGCAGGGGTACAGGACAGTCAGCAGCGTACACAGAAGTGCGTCGCAGTACAGTTAAGTGGGGTGGGGTTTGGAGTATTGCGGGGCATGTGGGCAAAAGTGATCTATCTGATCACTACACTGCACCATAATTGGCGTCGACATTTTCGGTGGCGCAGTTACGGGCGGCGCAGTGATCACATGGATTCATCCCATATCCCTTAATGAAAGGCAGGTAATACCCAGTGAGGGCAAGCAACACTCTCACCTGGGTCTAAGTGCAAGCAAAGTCCCAATTCTGCAACACTTTCCCTTGTGCCTGAAGAGACTGTTTCTTACTGCCACCCACTTGATGTACTAGGTAAGTCACATTACACTGTGCTATATGACACGTGAATACCTTGTTAGTCAAAACAGCATTCTGCATGGTCTGCAGAGCTATATAGGTGGTCTTCCCAGGTATGCATGAATACGGTAACATCATCTAAATAGGCAATGCTGAAGTCCCTAAGCCCCAATAAGGCTTGATTTACCATCCTCTGAAAGGTGGCAGGGATCTTTTCCAATCCAAAATTCATAACTGTTAACTGGTATGGCACTTTCCGGGCTAATAAATGCTGACTTCTCTTTTGCTTTGACAGCCAAGGAAACCAACCTTACCCAGCCGTAAAGTCAAAGGTACTCAAGTATTTTGCAAAACAAAAGAGGTGATGGAAGGTTTAGAATTAATCTTAACCCCTGGCATTACTCTGGGCAACCCTACAGACCATCGTTCTTTGCCTGCCAAGCCATCACAAAATGGGAAAGACCAAATGTAAATCAGGCTTTGTCGCTTCCCAAAATGGGTAGTCCAACCCGAACTGCTTGTAATGGCTTGGCATGCGAAGAACGATGGTCCGGAGGGTTGCCTGGAGCAATGTCAGGGGTTAAGATTGATTCTAAACCTTCCAGCCATCACCTCTTTTGTTTTGCTTGGTCACCCCAAGTGGGACGGTTATGCCCATACGTGGGTCCCGTACCTGCTGGGCCTAGAGACACAAGCTACTTCTCACGGATGAGACCCAACGAGGCCAAAACATGTCTTGGAGGAGGTGCTAATGCCACAGGAGGTGCTAGTAACATTAGTGGATGAGGTGGTAGTAACACAGGATGAGGAGGTAACAAGAAAAGCAGTTTGTGGCAAGAGAGAAGGAGGTGGCAGTAGCCTAGAAGGGGGAAGAGGGCAAGCCCTCGGACCAGAAAGGACAGGAAGATACCAGGATGTCATATTAGCCCAAGACAGGCTGAGGAGGCATGCTGCAGGATTATACCCCAGCAAGGAGGACTGTGGAGGAATAGCTAGATTGAGCGGGAGAGGGCCCTGAGACTTGGATAAGGAGGGACACAAGCCAAAGGAGAGGAGTGGTGCTATAGATGAGAGTGGTTAGCTGCATAACCCTCTGCCAATCAACTGAGGGACTATTGCTGTGCTTCTGCTCGTCAAAGATTCTTTCGACTAAATGAGAGACTTTTTTTTTGATGGAAAACGGTTAGAAGAAAGGTAAGGACGGTGATAGACGATACGCTATGTCCAGCATGAGACATTTTGTTTTGGTTTAAACATTCCCATTTGCTTTAACCCAATTGAGTTCATTTGCTTATCAATAAAAGCCTGTGAATTATCGTTCTTGTATCCAGCCTCTTATGGATTCCTTGTGGGCCGCCTGACACCATACACAGCTTTATATGCCCAGGATCACCACTAGATAATCCTACAGCCTCAAACAGGCAAATACACATGTGCACATAAGCCACATACAAACACACACAGACAACACACACACACAAAAGCTATTACTCACTTCACACACCGCAACTTCACTCCCAGTTTTGTTGTCTTCTCCAGATTGGTTGCCCTCTGCTACTGAAAGTTCGTTGAGACACAGTTTCTCGTTCCGTCCAGCATGTATGAAATACACTGCCCCAGAGCCCCAATAAAAGCAAGCCTTCTACTTCTCCCCCTTCACACTACGAACCGATTTACTTAAAGAAAGGCCAGGTGAGTTGCCATTTTTAAGTGCATAATGTAAGCTACTACCTTGCTGGCTCCTTCATTAAAGGGTTGAGTAGTGGAGAAATCTTTTGTTCTGGAATGAGGTATTAACCAAATGCTTGTTTTATTGAAAACTCACCCATATCAGTAAGCATTAAAGTTGTAAGATGCAACCTTCGTGCAAGCAATTAGAAAACCCATTATTGTACGCTCTGAGAACCTTTCTGTTCTCCTACTCCTCCCCTCTCCACCTCCCGTGCTAACCACTCTGTTGCTGAGATTGGCGGCTTCATCCTTTAAGAGTCCAATGGGATCCTGGCCCCCTGCCCAATCACCACCAGCCCCCCCCCCCGCACTGCCCTCTGGGGCCCACACCCGCCTGTCGGGTGGTTTGCCTTCGCACAGCACTTACCAGTTGGGTGGTAGATCCTCCCCCTTCTCCTGGAATGTCTCCACCCATGCACTTACATGTTGCCTTCCAACAGGCAGGGACCCTGATAGCACTTACCCTATCCAACCCCCCCCCTTTTCTATTTCTCTTCAATGCACGTGCACACTCTGAATGTCACAAGGCTTAGTATGACCATTGTTGTTTCTTTTTATTCATTATGAATGTTCAATGTTTATTTGCTCCCTTTTGCCTTGTGGCGCTTTGATACACTGTCTTGTTGTATAAGCGCCTTATAAATAACAAATAAAATAAAACTAATAAAACAATTGTATGATTTACAATTTTATCGGATGTATGTGATTTCACAGAATTTACTTCACCTAAAGGTTATTTCTTAGATTTTTTTTTCTTTGAATTTTTTTTTCATTATCCAGGGGACGCCCCCCACCTTATCCTATCCCCTTACCCCACCCCATCTATGTTTTAAAATGTACCCACTCACCCAACCAAATTCGAAGAATGTCTTTTTCCGAAGATTTCACATTAGGTGAAAACGGATTCGGTGAAATGTGCTAATACGGTTTTATCATGCTACTTATTGCCAATGGACTTTGAAAATCTCTTTCCATAGCCGACCTTCCCAGGAGGATAACTGCAATGATAGTCCTGGTGCTCTTGCATTTTTTTTAATTGAATTATTAATTGCTACACGTGTTTCTTAGGCCTTCCTATGTATTCATTCCAAACTTTTCAATATAATGCAGAGTGCTATCTACAGTACTTGCGGCTTGCGATAAAGGGATTATAAACACAGCCACTCACAGTGACAGAGCCAGTCATAGCTTCTACTGGCTTTGTGTAGCTCATCAAATGCCTATCACATAACATGAGTTACATCACTTTATTTTTAAAAACTTGACTCAGTACATTTCTACCAGACAATTGAGATCAACTAATTATTTAGTCCTCTAGATTCCCAGAAATGCCAAAGTGTGAATGGGTGACTGACTTTTCTAAACAATGGCTCCAAGCTGTGGAACTCACTTCCCTGTCAGAGGGGCATATTTAATGGTGATCCCTGTTCAGAAAGCAACCAGCCCATTCCCATAGTCTCCTGCTCTGGTATATCGACTGAAAGTATATGTTACTTCTCACAAGCAATGCTAACAGGACAGCTCATCCCAAAGGTGTCCCTAAAAAATCAGTTTAATATAACAAAACAGTATAACTTACCGTTTGAACTGTAACTTTACAGGGGTATTAACATATCCTTGTTGCTTGCGGAGAGATTTTATTTGTTTCCAGGCCTTTAGCATGTTTTGTTTCAAGGAAGTATCTTTGTTCTGCTCAATGTCAAGCAGACACTGGGTATCTCTATAATATAAAAACAATACACAAGAAATAAAAACCAGAGATCAATTTTATCATATAAAAAAACATTCATGTATTTTACCAAATCCCCAGAGAAAAATGAATAACCGCTTCACTGTATAGATCGTTAAGACAACAAATTCCTTTCATGCAGGGTCATGAACAATGAGGTTTCCTAGATGCACCCTATAGTATTAAATTGTAATTAAAAGGAAACAGTGCAGCTCTTTATGATCAAATATTTAAGTAATATGTTGCTAAGTTTTAAAAAGTAATGAACTCTGTGAAATAGGGATTACTAGTGGTTAAAACAGTAGAAAATCAGTTTGTTTCAGCAAAGGCCATTACTGCAAGTCGACATGACATAGGATCTATATTTTGGCCTGCTGCTTATCATTCAGTTTGAAAAAGATAAGAGAAGAATGTGTTATAGAGGCGATTCTGTTATTAATTTCCTACACATGAGCTCCCAGCAGCAGCTGTTAACTCCATTAGTACACACAATACTGTTTTACTGATAAACACCCTGCCAACCGAGTATTTGTGGCAAATACCTTGACTGGTTCAAATAATGAGTTCACAATCACAAAGATGGGTTGAGTGACTGGATGAGTTCACAAGCACAAATGCTAAACTGGGAGACATCTACAGGTTCACTGATATATTTTGTATCGAGAGCTCAAGGATTTATGATGGAGATAGATTGCGAAGGTCGTGAACTGTACTTATAAATAGAAACAGGACCAAAGAAAACAGGTATTTTATGAATGTATATTCAATTGAATCTAAACAATTAGGGAATTGAATATAAATAAAGTAGTTGACTGCTATGATTCACATATTACACTAGAGAGAACAAAAGTAGCAGAATAAAAATTCACGAGTATAAGATGGGCATACTATTTAGATAACAATGTAGCTATCGAGAGAATGGTGAAATGTACAATGGATCAGCGAGAAGGTTCTTTCTTCTTTCTCTACAATGGCTACTAAAAGCTGTTCAGATTGAAATTGGTCAGTGGTGAGCTGGAATACTAGGGGGTTTAGTCACTGGCTGATGGGGGGCAGTGCTCAGGAAGTGTTGTTCTCTTACGAAATGTTTGTGTTACAGGAGACCTGGATCAGATTTGAGGTAGAATTTGATGGGTATGTGACTTTTCAAGCAGAGGCCACTAAGGGGGAAAGTGGACGTCCCAAGGGCGGCCTGTTAGTAGGAGTAAAATTGGCATATAGCCCCAGGCTTGTAAGTGACCCTACACCTGGTAGCAACGTGCTAGCTGTGGCAGTGACTATAAAGGAGAAAGAAGGAAAACAACAAGACTTGTTAATTATTGATATCTATGATCCACCGGGTACATCGAAGACTGAGTCTATACTCGAGCAACTGGATACCGTTTTAGTGAACTGGGTTGCTGATTATGAAAGCAACCCGATTATATTATGTGGGGATCTGATTATATTATGTGGGAGATCTGAAAGGTTGTGGAGAATATGACAATGTATCTGATTTTAGCCAAATGCCTCTAGCTACCTCTAATATCAAAGGCAAAGTATGGGTTGATTATTTAAATGAATGGAGGTGTATAATCTTAAATGGTCGCACAAGTGGCGACACACCTGGTCAATACACCTGGAACATGGGTCCAAAGAGGGCAGTTTTGGACTATATGGTGGCATCTGAAGGAATCCTGGGTAATGTTATGGGCATCCACATTGCCCCTAACATTTACAGTGACCATGCCCCAGTCATTTTGAGCCTGAGTGGGGGTAGGGGGAAAGGCTTAGGGAATGTTTGTAGTGATGTGATTACAACAAATCAAGGGAAGCGGATCTGTTGGTCCCAGATTAATATTGAAAGAAAGAGGACCTTGATCTTCCCTGAGGGTTGCTGTTTGCGGAGTGCATTAAGGGGGAAATCCCCTGAGGAGATAGAGTTATGGATACAATCCCTCACACAATCCCTGTTTAAGCACACTCAGGTTCCCAAAAACAAATGGAAAGCCGTTGAAAGGGGTAAGTTTGATGCTAAGATTCGAGACCGTAAAAGGCTAATGAGGCGAGAAATTCGAACCTGTAGACTTTCCTCTGCTCATATCGGGAGCCTGCAGGAGAGGCTAACTGCGATTAAGTGTATCAAGCGACAGTACCACACATGGCTCTATCACTATCGCAAGTCCCAAAAACGTGAAAAATGGGAGGGCTTTATACAGACCCTTTTGAGTAGAAATACCCGTAGAATCTGGCAACTATTAGGGGAGGCAGGAGGAGACCAGGGATTAAGAATAGTCAATCCTATTGGTGAGGATCAGTGGGATGCACGTATTAAGCACAAGTTTTTTAAAGCAAATATACCCGCCTCTAATATGGTATTAAATGTATCCCCTTGGCCCTTGCTTCTAAGCCATAAAGAGATAAAGCAGATCATCATAGCACTCAAACCCTCTAAAGCCCCTGGGCCAAATGGCTTGGTGAATGCGGTGCTAAAAAGCGACCCGGATAACTGGGCTCATGTACTTTTAACACTTTTTGCACGTATTTGTAGGGCGGCTGTAATTCCGTCTTCATGGAGAGGGTCGGTGCTTATTCCAGTACATAAAAAGGGAGATTGAAGTAATGCTGATAACTACCAACTTCTCTCCATGCTTGACGTAACTAGTAAAATATTTATGACACTCTTCTTCAAAGAACTTGAAGTGTGGGTTACTTGAAATAACATCTTGAATTTTGCACAGATGAGGTTCAGACCTGGCTCTGGGACAGCCCATAATATCAGGGTTTTGGATCTTCTGATCAACAACACCCTGAGTAATAAAAATGCCACCTTGTACATACTTTTTGTTGATTTTTGTAGTGCATTTGACCAGGTCAAGAGGGAGACCTTGTGGGACAAGCTAAGGACCTTGAA
Organism: Ambystoma mexicanum; assembly: GCF_040938575.1. NCBI lineage: Eukaryota > Metazoa > Chordata > Amphibia > Caudata > Ambystomatidae > Ambystoma > Ambystoma mexicanum. Next base: position 1,264,757,513 of record NC_090929.1, on the reverse strand, counting down.
GTGCCCTGGCTGGATTCTGCATGTATTGGTGAGTCTACATAGTAATAACAGCGCCAGAGTCAGACTTAACAACGAGGGAGAGGCCACTGATTCTATCTGCATCAACATGGGAGTAAAACAGGGCTGTGTTGGTGCGCCCATGTGCTACAACTTGTATATAGCTGATTTGCTACCCCGGATGACCGCTAAAGCAAATTGCCCCCCAAAACTGGGGGATACCCCTATTGTAGGGATGCTTTATGCGGACAATTTAATTTTGTTTGATCGTACGTTGACAGGGGTAAAGAGCATGTTAGAAGAGCTGTCTCTTTACTCAGCGGAGCTGGGACTCACCATTAACCTTAGGAAAACAAAGATTTTGGTAATTGCCAAAAGTGGCCCCTGTCGGACAGGAGTCGAGACCAGCCTAGGGAATATAAGTATTGACCAATCATATCCATACTTGGGGTTAAATTTTGATAATCAACCCAATTATAACCTGATTATCTCGCAAAAAAAGAGGCGGGCAAAACTCCTTACACTGCAGGCCTGTAAATTTGCAAAAAAAAACAGCGGGGTTTAGCATTGCAGGGATTATTAGATTATATCAATAGTGTTTAATCCCCGCTATTTTGCATGGCTTGGAGGCTTTAGCTATACAGGATATGAATTGGCTTAATATACTTGAAGGTCAGTACTGGCGAGCAGTTTTTGGCTTGGGCCCGGCCTGTTCTGTCCAGTACCTTAGGCTAGAATTGGGCTTAACATCTTTAAAAGGTATGGCACTGCGAGTCCGAGGTGTATTCTACCTGAAAGCTATCACCTTCTCACCTTGTAAATTGCTAAGCCTGGCCGGCTCTAACTTTGATAAAGAAAGGTCACCACAAGGAAATAGCTATAAACAACTTAAAGAATCTCTCTTTGTTGACATTGACTGGTCCCATGATAAGAAGCGATTAATGCCATTTATTCACCAGAAAAAATCGTTTATACAGAAAATGAATAGATGGGACTGGACACACAACTATGTGCATTTGTCAACTTTGAAGGGGTACGAAGCTGTAACCCATGTCATTCAAAGATACAGAAAGCCTCAACAATACTTGTTACTGTGCCCAGATCCAGAGGTACGCCAATTTATGTTAAGGCTGCGGACGAACCTGTTACAGGTAATAGCGGTCATTGGGCCATGGCTGGGTATCCTACCTAAGGACAGGAGCTGTCGTATTTGTGAAAAGGAGGAACATATAGAAACGTCTAGGCATGTCCTGACCTTGTGCCCCCATTTGGGCCCATTGTATATGAGCATATTGGGAAAACTAGTTAACAACTATGAGACTATTAAGGGAGAGTCCTTTTGGGATTATTGTCTAAATTCGGTCTCAATTAGGACTCAACTGGCTCTATATAGGGTCTGGTGCGAAGTTAAAAGTTTACTACCTATTCTGCCAGCTTTAGTGGATATGTGTGGGGATTCTACGGAATCTTAGGTATCAGTCCCTTTGCTAGAAGGCTGAAATTGAGGCTAGATTATTTGGTTGATACCTGGTACTAAATTGTCTGTGCCTATTTGCGCAAGACATTTAGTGTACGACATTTAGTGTACAGAGCGACACATGATAACACATACGGAGTGGGCTACACATTTTACCCATCCTTCCATTGTACCCAATTTCTGTATTGCATTGTAGTATTATCATTGTACTGTACAGTATCTGTTTTCCACGCACAACTGGATTTTTAAAATCTTAGATGACTTTTATATCATTTTTACTCATTTGTATTTAACGTGTAATATGTCTGTTTGTATCAAGTTTTATGTATTTGTATTTGTAATTTTGTGTAAAGTTCAAATTTGAACTAAAGCACAATAAATTAAATTATTACAATGGCTTTAAAGGAAAGTTTCAGCGCTCTGTTCGTGTGGGGGGAAAGACTGTACTGGTGATGATATATTTTATTGGGTCAACATAACCCACATATATTGTGGTCTCAGATAGCCAATATACATGTGATATCGTCAACCAGAGGATTTTTGGGAGAAAAGGATTTGGAAGACGGAGTGTGGGCTCTCATTTGTATAGTTTAGGAAACACTGAGAAACGCAAGGGTGTTTGTGAAAGGGAACAATAATAAGCTTGTCTGCTCACTCATAAAGTAGGTAAAACTGTTACATGTAAAAGCCACATCTTACAAAGTTGTGTTTCCATAGGAAACTGGCTTCTATCACGTGCGTATACTTTTAGTGCCATTTGAAGAATCTGCACAAAATCTGACAAAAAAGAAAATCATACCCCTCTGATTAGTTAAATATTTTTCTGAAGGATCTTGCCTACAGGAAAACAACCACAGCGGATTTGCAAAAACCCTTCACAATGAGGTGGTGTCTGGTCCAACTTAAGTGCTTAGCTTGGTTTGGTGGAAATTCATCCAATGTTTATTCTAAACTCCTAAAATATTTACCTATGTATAGTTTGGCGGATAACTTCACAGATTACAATTTTGGATTGACTTACTTTTGTGATTTTAATAAATGCTGGGTTCACCTTTTTGCATAGGGCACGTACGCTTCTCTGGAGGGCTGAGCACCAGAGCAAATGTTGCATGCTACTGACACAAATGTTCGATTGTCTCCCACTGCCCACATGGTTGCTGGGACCACATTTCACAGTGACGGATGCTGATAGAGCTGTCATACTGAAATCATCCTTTCATGCATTGTCCATTCCCCTGTGCCTGTTCCTAAATTCCAACTTCGATTTGATATATGACAAAATACCCTCAAATTTGCATAATTGTCAAAAAGGGCTAAAAGGGGCACCTGAATGTGCGCAGTAATGACGATTTGTGAATCGTATACACATGTTTGGGGTGCAAGTGTATTGGATGCACTACAGGACGGGTGCACTCTGCCGTTTTAATCAAACAATGGCAAATACACGATTTTTGACCATATATCAATGCATTACATTTTTTCTTTCGGTGCATTTTACTTTGAATTTCGTCATATTAATATCTGTAAAGCATATCAGTCCCCAACCATTATCTTTTGATAATCTAATTTGTTTTGGTTTAGTCACCCCAAGTGGGACGGGTATGCCCAGACGTGGGTCCGGTGCCTGCTGGGCCTAGAGACCCAAGCTACTCCTCACTGATGAGGCCCAACAAGATCGAAACATGTTTGGGGATGCTTGTAGCTTCGTGCATAAGGGATGTGACCAAGCAGTTCGAGTTGGACAGCACCCTTTGGGGTGCAACCAAGCCTGATTTGCATATGGTCTGGAGGGTTACCCAGAACAATGCCAGAGATTAAGATTAAGATTAATTCCAAACCTTCCAGCCATCACCTCTTTTGTTTTGTTGTAGTGACCCTGAGTGGAACGGTATTCACAGACGTGGGTCCGGAGACTGCTGGGCCTAGAGAACCAAGCTACTCCTCACTGATGAGACCTACAAGGCCAAAACATATTTGGGGATACTTGTGGTCTCGTGCAGAAGGGATGTGACTAAGAGGTTCGGGCCTGATTTGCAGATAGTCTTTCTCCTTTTGTAATGGCTTGGCAGGCAAAGAACAATGGCCTGGAGGGTTGCCCAGAGGAATGCCAGAGGTTAAGATTAATTCTAAACCTTCCAGCCATCAACTCTTTTGTTTTGCTCCAGTCACCCTTAGTGGGACGGGTATGCCCAGAAATGGGCCCCATGCCTGCTGGGCGTAGAGACCTAAGCTACTCCTTCCTGATGAGGCTCAACAAAGCCTAAACATGTTTGAGGAGTCTTGTGGTCTCGTACAGAAGGGATGTGACCAAGCAGTTCAGGACAGACTGCACCCTTTGGGGTGGGACCAAGACTGATTTGCATATGGTCTTTCCCCTTTTGTAAGGGCTTGGTAGGCAAAGAATGATGGTCTGGAGGGCTGCCTAGAGCAATCCCAGAGGTTAAGATTAACTCTAAACCTTCCAGCCATCACCGCTTTTGTTTTGCTGTAGCCACCCCAAGTGGAACGTGTATGCCCAGACATGCCCAGACATGGGTACTCCGCACTGATGAGGCCCAACAAGGTCGAACTGTGCAGAAGGGATGTGACCAAGCAGTTTGAGCTGGACTGGCTCCTTTGTGGTGGGACCAAGCCTGATTTGCATATGGTCTTTCCCCTTTTGGAATGCCTTGGCAGGCAAAGAACGATCGTCTGGAGGGTTGAGGTTAAGATTAATTCTAAATCTTCCAGCCATCAACTCTTTTGTTTTGCTGTAATCTAATCAGTTGGACTATGCCCTAATTTCAAGTGCCCAAGCTACAATAAAGCATACTCCACGCCTCTCTAACTGACATCAGCAGACGCAAACAATATCCAACGCCCCCTGGCTTTAACGTTTGTGTACAACAGACACAAACATGCTCTGTACGTATCTACGAAATCACATTTCTGCATGCAAAACGTGGAAGACACTCACTCATACAGTGTATACACAAAATAAGTTTAGTCGCATCGCACAAAATACATTTGATTGTATTTTACTTTCAAGCAATAAAAGGAGTCAAGATGTTAGTATATCAGTATGTTTTGGATTTAAATGCTACATTTTCAATGCATCGGTCGCAGCCATTTCAACTGTGTACAGTTATCATTATTGGAAGAACAGGGCACCCATCACATGTATTTTTGGACTTAAAAACTCATCACCACATTAAGAAATTAGGTATTATGATACAATATTTGTAAAAATTATTATACTTTCTTTAGAATCATTTTGATTGCCATTTTCAATAATCCCAAGAATCTTCATTTTTTCCAGGTTATTAGTCGAACAACAATATATAACAGTTCCTTTTAATTCAAAATATTCCATTGAGTGACTTGCAAATCCATATCACACACGTTTGTGTTCACTTTGGACTCTATGGACCGACCATCGGAAGTACATGGCATGCCAGTTAGCATAATATTTTGCCGGTTAACATCTGCTCAAAGGCTCCGTAGCTAACATCTTTCAGTGGGCACGTTTGTTCACATTGTTGGTACAACGAAGGGGCAAACAACGGCAGCAGTGCTATGCCAGAAAATAGTCACGGTCATTCCATTGGACAGGATGATGTTGATATGTTGATTATGGATTCCATCTCAAGAATATAGTTTCCATCGCATCCACACATTAGGCTCACATGTCTGTGTATCGCTGAAAAATAATGTTAGCATTATGCCATAATTGAAATTTGTTACATCTGTTTTTATATGTTGACTATATTGCATACATTTAATGTGTGCGGATGGACAACCTACTGCATGGGTATTGAAGGCAACGGTATTGCATTGTTTTGCCGACACCAGTTTTTTCGATGTAATTTTTTTTTATTCAACTTTATTGACATTTGCAATATTATAGACGATACAACAGCCAAGTAGAAAAAACATAAAACAAAAAGAATCCACTTTAGCAATGGCCCACCACAAAAAGTTCCAAATGTGTCTTCAAACTGCCTCTCCCACCTCCCCCAAACATCTGCTAGTACTGTCTCCTGACCCAGGGTAAGCTGAAAATGTTAAGGTCTGTCTCGTCTGTCCCATCTGACCATCTGATACGACCTCAATCCCCTCTACAGATGATCGTCCACTTGTGTACAATCTAGCTTAGATTCCTTCCACATCTTCTACCCCCTTCCTTCCCTCCCTCCCTCGCTCCCTGCCTTTTTCAAAGCCCCCCATTCATAATTCACGCTTCCAAAAGCATATACCTGGACCAAAATCCAGCCCACTCTGCCTCAAGGTTAGCCCCTCTACCGTGTATGACTGCAGTGATCCTCTCCATCACGTATATGTTCTTCCCCATATTTATCCACTCCGTCTTGCCCGGGAGAAACATTCTTTTACAGTGCATCACTAAAAAAGCTCTCCCTGCTAATAACAAAGAATGAAACTGGTGCGGCAGACTCCTATAGTCCCACTTTACACCTTCCATGCCAAATAAAACCAATAACGGCGTCTTCACTCTGGGGATCCCTTCCAACTCTTTACCTCATCCCAATAAATCAGAACCTTCTCGCAGCCCCACCACATATGCCATAATCGGCCCTCCCCCCACATTCATTCCAGCAAAGAGGACTCACACCCGGAAACATCTTGGAGAGGCTAATCGGGTTTTACTGCCATCTGTGAAGTAGTTTAATCACATAAAGTTTATACTGGCAAGCAATCAAAACCATGTACGCCTGGCACTCCCTTTTTCACCACAACGCCACAATACCTCATCCCCTTCTAGATCCAACTCCCCCTACTACTTAATCCAGAGCTTTTCCATACTCCCCCTATCAACTTCACCAAGGCTCTGTATAGGGATGAGATCAGCCCCTTCATTTCCCTATTTGAATCCAGAATCTTCTCCACAGGGTTAATTCTCTCCGTAGTAGATCCTTCCATGGTACAGCTGTGAGTACATCTTTCAACTGCAGATATGAAAGCACAGACAATTGTCCTATCCCCAGTTTCCCCTCCAAATCCACCAGTGAGATGAACTGGCCATCCCTCCACAACTGATCGACCCTTGCAAGGCCCACCTCGAACCAAGTCTGAAACCTATCCTGGTTCGGGATCCAATCCCTCACCGCAGGTGCCCACAAGAGACTTAGGGGAGAGGGCCAAGTTGTGACGCCCCTCTTCTCAGGACCCCTGCACCATATATTCCAGATGACCCCTAGAATGGGCTGATCCCTAATCCTTCTAGGGATTTGATCCCTTGGCACCCACAGCCATTCACCTACCGTTGCCCGTATGAAAAGAAAATTGTCTAGCTCCAACCATTGACAGTCCCCTCCCTCCCTCAGATGTGGGATCAGGGCCCAGAGTCGTGCCACCTTGTACTAAAGGTAAATATCCGGAAGTCCCACTACTCTATCTTTTGGGAGCACCAAGACCTTCTATGGCACCCTTGCTTTCTTACTCTGCCACAAAAACCTCAGGAGGCTGGCCTTAACCCCTGGAAACATAGCATCCGGGACTGGAATCGGGAGCATCTGGAACAAGTAAAGGATTCTGGGAAGGAAGTTCATCTTTATGGTGTTCAGCCAACCCAGCCATGGGACCGTCAGTTTACCCCATTTTGCCAAGTCGCCAAACAATTGTATTAGAAGTGATTGGAAATTCACCTCATATAACCCACCTATATCCCTCGTAACATTCACTCCTCAATAACGCAACTGACCAACTCTGACATTCTCTGTCTTTCGTGTCCCCCCATCTGCACTAAAGGAAACAGAATAGATTTCCCCTTATTAATTCTGAAGCCCGCAAACGCCCTGTATTGTTCCACTATCTCCACCAGTGCTGGGACCGAGGACACTGGAATCCTAATATGCAGCAGGATATCATTGGCGCATAAACCCAGCTTGTATTCCACACCCCCAGTAAGGATACCTTCCACTCGAGGGTCACCACATATTCGCCATGCCAGAGGCTCCAATGGTGAGTAATGGTGAGTGAAAGGGAGCAACCCTGTTTCATGCCCCGTCCCAGCTCGAACCATCGGGAAAAGTCCCCATTAGCTGCCACAGAGGCCTTCAGCTCTGAATACAATGCCAAGAAACCCTGCATGAACTTAGCTCTGAAACCGAACCGGATGAGAGTCGCCTTCAAGAAGCCCTTCTCCACTCCGTCAAATGCTTTTTCTGCATCCATAGACAAGACACCCCCTCTACCTCAGGCCCTTTCAATCGGGTGCAGGGATTTATGCATTGTATCTGACCCCTGTCATCCCTGTATGAAACACACCTGGTCCGAATGCACCAGTCGTGGCATATACAGATCAAGGCTTGATGCCAGGACTTGTGCAAACAACTTCGCATCCACATTGAGGAGAGAAATCGGCGATATGAAGTACATGTCCGTGGGTCCCTGGCCTCCTTATGTATCACTGAGATAAGAGCCTGCACAAACGTTTTTGGAGCCCTTCTGGGGTCCAAGATATCATTAAATAGTGTGACCAGATGCAGAACCAGTACAATCGAAAAAGGTCTTGTAAAAACCGGCTTTGTACCCATCTTCTCCCGGTACCTTTCCCATGTGTAGCTCGTGTATCGCTACCGCAAAATCTCATCCCCTGCATTAGTGGTGTCCATTTCGCCAGCCTCTTCCAATGTCAACAATGGTAATGGCACCCCAGCCAGGTAAGCTCCTATGCTCCCCGAAACGTGTTGGTCGCCCCCCTTGTGTAGGCTTTTGTAAAAGTCTGCAACGGTCTCGACTATGCCCCCGTTTGATGTTTCCAGAGTGCCTCTGGGTCCCTCCACCCCTGGTATCCATCTGTCGGCACACTGACTTCGTAATCTCACCGCTAGCAGTGCATCCGCCTTACCACCTTTTTCATAATATTTCTGTTTCAGGACTGGAGTTTCCTGTCTATCTGCCCTCATCCAGCAACCGAAGCTCCTCTCTCTTACTCCTCACTTCCTCTATCCATTCCCCCACTCCCTCCTCCTGCGCCTGTAGCCGTTCCTTCAGGGACCCTATCTCACCATGCAGCCTATTCTCCAACAAAGTCCTCTCTCTCTTCCTGTGTTCCCCCTCCCTAATCAACAGGCGCTGCCATGTCACCTTTCCCGTGTCCCACACCATTCCCTGATCCACCTCCCACGTGTCGTTCACCGAAAAGTATTCCCGTATTGCTCCCTCAAGTTCCTCACAAAGCACAGAGTCTTTCCATAGGGATTCATTACATCTCCATGTCGTTTTAGTGCGGCCCAGATCTATCCAAGACAACTCTAGAGATACCATGTCATGGTCGGACCATGTATTTGGATGTATTTCTGAACCCAGTGCCCCTCCGGGAGATTCCCCGAGAGACAAAGATAATCTATACGAGTATAGGTCCCATGAGGCGCCGAATAAAATGTAAATCCCCTCTCTTAAGAATGCAAAAAGTGCCACATGTCCCGCAGGCCATGTAGGTCCAGACAGGTCTGCACACCTTCCACCCCCACTGAAATGGTTGCTGTTCCAGTCAGACCCATGGCTCTTCTATCCAACTGTATGTTTGCCAACATGTTGAAATCCCCACCCACGGCCAGGTGCCCCCTCCCTTCATTCAAAAACTTCGACAACATGGATTTAAGAATGTGCAACTGTTCCTGGTTGGGGACGTATAATGTCACAAAAGTAAATTTGACTCCTCTCATGGAGCCCACCAGCATTTGTGTCTTCCCCTCCACACATCACCACACCCTCTCTACCTCCATTTTCAACCTCCTATCGGACAGGATACCAAAGCCGCCTCTTCTCACCGCTCCCGACCACTAGTACGCCTGTCCTAGGAGACCACATGGGATCTTCCTTTCCTATCCCCTCAAAAAAACCTCCAAAACTCTCTGGCAACCAGGGACCTTTTAGTCAGTGAGTTGAGTCCTTTCACATTTAGTGTGCATATCTGCAGACAATCACCCCTTTGCCCCTGTTCACGTCAACCATTGCTTCACATCAAACATCTCCACCTGGGCAGACCACCTCGTGTATGCAGCAGTATCCCTCTGGGTCATAACAACTTAAACTAGTCACCCTCCTTCCCCAACTGAAACGTCCCCAACTAGTTTGCCAATAGCGTGGTCCCCAAATAAGCCTTTTGCCACCTCATGTACGATCCTCTGCAGGTCTCTTTCAGTTTCTCCCTCCTTTTCTGGCACCACAAAAAGTCTTAGATTGTTCCTCCTTTCTCGATTTTCAAAGTCGTCCATTTTAAGGGCCATCTCCCCCTCCCTCCTTTCCAATTCCGCTATCCTCATGTCCATCTGGATCTCCAGAGTTTTGAGGGATGTCTGGTTGTGTTCCACTGCTTGCAGCCTATCGTCCATTTTGTCAATCCCCACATTGATTTCATCCACTTTCCCTCCAATGTCTGCCCTCATGCCCCTAATCTCTTCCAGCAATAATGCAATGTCCCTCTTTGTAGACACTGGGTGTGTGCCGCCCTCCTGCATCTTAAAAGCTTTGGTGGGACTTCCCAGTCCCTGGCTACGTGGATATTAAACCACTCCAATTTCGATTTCCAGTCCATGTGTAGGGGGGAGGCCCCTGAACATGCTTTTCTACTTAGCAGGACCTCTCAAGTTCAATCGCCTTCCAACCCTGGTTCGATTCTCAGGTCCCCCGTCACTGGGCAACTACTCAGTGCAGGTGTCTGGGCAGTCAGTCTACCCCTACTCAGGTTTCCCGGCAGGTCATTTTCACCTCCCTTCCAGCACTTCCACGTGATTCACTGCCTCATGGAGTCTGCACACCCTAGTCTTCTTGCAGTACACTTCTCAGGGTCGGGGGGTCGACCCGTATTGCCAGGTTTCAACCTCAGATCTCCAGTCCCTCATATGTTCCTGTATTGAGAGGTCGGCGCATGCCCCTGGTTGCGGCCTGGGTGCCCACACCTTTCCATTCAGCACCAAGTCTTTGTGACTCTACTTGCCACGATCTCGCAGGGTGTCACATCCCTGGAGTATACACAACTCCTTCCTAGCCACAGAAGCCAAACGTAGTGACCCCTGCACCCTTGGTTGGCAAGAGCCCCTGGCTTGAATGTAACAGGTACCTCAACGCAGCCGAAGGGGGGGAAGAGGGTTAGGTAGAGGTTTTGGATAGGTTGGGTTGTGTTTAGGGAAACTGGAAAAAGGTTTACGGTTTCCTTGCAATTGGAACATCGCAACGTAGGGAAAGTAACATACAAGATACCAGGTACATATACTGGTAACACCTCTTGATTCCTTAATTCAGAGCTACTCCCTTCTTGATTAGAGAGTATACCTTGTAATTCCTGACACACCCTGCTTCATCCTAACATAGCAACAAACATAAGCACATGTAGTTCTAATGGCCACTTTTGTTCCTGTTGAGGCTATTTTTGAAAACCACAAAGCCACACACGATAAAACACATGCAGCGATTTTTAGGATTATGTAACTATGTGAGAGCATGGGTCTTTGACTACAGCTCATATATAAGGCCTTTATTACAGGCTTTAAAGAAAGCACAGGCAATGCAAGAGAAAATCGTGTGGACTGAGGAAATGGAAGAAAGATTTGATGAATTGAAAAAGGCAATTTGCACAGCTCTAGTTTTAGACATTCCCAATTATGCTGAGGAATTATTTGTATTCTCGCATACAGATGCCACTGTTATGACAGCAGTTCTCCCACAGAGAACCACATCGGGGTACAAGCCACTTGCATACTACAGTGGGATCTTAGACCCAGTAATGAGGGGTCACTTGCAGTGCGAACAATCTTTGGCAGCCGGCCGCGTTCGCCAAAGAGAAGGCTGCAAGCATTGTGATGGGATGCTCTATAACGTTATTTGTTGAACATGCACTGTTTGCCATTTTAGAGAAACCAAATGGCACATTGACTTCTCAAAGTGCTTCTGCCTATGAACTAGTCATATCGAATCCGGCGATTACAATAGTTTGATGCAGAATAGTGAATCCTGCCATGTCTGAGGTGGAGCATGCGCATGACTGTTCGAACTATCGAGAGTTCTATGATGAAATTCCTAGGATAAAAGAAAATGCATTGACAGGTGGAGAAATTGTTTTTATTGACGGTTCTTCAAGGATCGATCAAAATGATGGACAGAGATACACAGGTGATGCTGTGGTAACGCACACAGTCAATAGGGAGTTTCAGAAGATGGTAAGTGCTCGACTACCGTCTCATTATTCAGCACAGGCTGCAGAGTTGGTGGCGCTGATTGTCGCGCTCGAGAATCATGCAGACCAGGAAGTAACAGTACACAGCGACTCTGCCTATGTGACGTCAACGGTGCATGCAGGGTTAGCACATTGGAAAAGGAGGGACTACCTGTGAACAGATGGTAAACAGTGCAGCACGCTGCCTTATTGGACAGACTTATTAAGGCACTGCAACTCCCAGTAGCCATCGCAGTCGTTAAATGCGCAGCACATACCAAAAGGGCAGACATTAGCTCACGTGGAAACCAAGCAGCAGACGATGAAGCAAAACTCACATGTTCAGAAAATGTTATGTTATTTGATAGGCCTGATGTAAATGAGAAAAGGGTTGTAATGATGAACGTGTCTGAAAAATATCGTGATTTGTCAAAGACAATTGATAGAGGTCCGGGGGAAGCACCTCAAGATGAGAAGGAGGTGTGGACGCGAAGAGGGTGTTCTTTAAACCCTTCTGAAGCATTGTGGCGACAAGACAGCACTGGTAAACCAGTGATGCCTGTAGCCTTATTAAGGGTGGCACTAGAACAGCTACACTAACCTGCGCACACAACTAGAGAGGACCTCGCTGCAACTATTGCAGAGGATTGGTTCGTACCAAATTTGTTATAACATGTTGCATTCTATGTGGTGAACTGCATCGTGTGTCAAAAATTCATGGCTGGGCATACACTGCGCACAGTTAGGGGAGGTATTCTGAGATCCGCTGGCCCCTTTCAGCATTTGCATATCGACTATGTCGACATGCTGCAAGTATACATGATTGTAGTAGTTTGTCCCTTTTCACGATGGATTGAGGCTGGGCCGTGTTCACACCCAGACTCTACCTGTGCAGCCAAATTCTTAGTGCGGGAAGTGTTTCCTAGATGGGGAGTATGTGAAGTAATCAGATCAGACAATGGCCCACATTTTGTGAATCAAACATTTGAGATCAGCTTGTTGCTTGGTATAAAGCTCAGGTTTTCGTCTGCCTATCATCCACAAGGAAATGGGACCTGTGAATGGCTCAACGGCTTGCTTAAAGGAAGGATAGCCAAGTTGAAGCTTACATTTAAGAAAGGGTGGTTGCATTGCCTACCACTGGCATTATATGCATTGAGGAACCAACCAGGTTCGGACCACCATCCAATCCCCCATGAGATAGTGACAGGGTGGCGAATGAGGACACCCCTCACACCTCCATCCAGAGTTAGAAGTGATGCTCAGCCTACATCTGAACTGTTAGGAATGGAGTTACGTGACTATCTTATGTATATGACTTCAAGTATCTCTGTCATATCAGGTCAGCTACAGCGAAAAGGGTGTGGGGCAGCACAGAACACAGAAGGAGATGCTTCAACAAGTGGAATTCAAGAACTTTGTGTTCCCAAATTATTCCCCGGAGATGCAATCCTAATCCACAACTTCACGAGGAAGTGGCACAAGCCCAGATTTAACGGCCCTTTCATTGTGGAAGACGTCACGCTGTCTGCAGTCAGAGTGCAAGGCAGATGTGCTTGGACATTTTTAGGTGATGTAAAACTCTATATTGGAGAGAACCCCGCACCCTTCCGAAGCTAGCATTGGGGAAGAACCTCAACAAATGCAGACGAGGTCTATGATGAGGAAGAAGGACGCAGAGGCTGTCAAATAAAAGATATAGGGCCTCATTACGAGTCCGGCGTTAACCGAGGCGGTAAAACCGCCTGGTTAACGCCGGACTCGTATTACCATTCCGCCTCCGTGATTCCCGGAATTACCGGGGCATGACAACGCCAGTTTTCCGGGAATCACGGAGGCGGAATGGTGTAAATCCCCATTTCCATTGAGTCCTATGGGACTTGATGGAAATGGGGATCATGGAAACACCGGCAGCATCTTGTAATGCTGCCGGTGTTTCCTCGTCCGCCTGCATGCGGGAGGTGTTAAACCCACCAGGTCAGACCTGGCGGGAACATCACCTCCCGCCTGCAGGGGTCGGACTCAGGTGGTCCGGAAACAACAGTGGCGGAGGGTTTACCGCCACCGTTATTTCCGGACCGCCTGGGTCGTAATGAGGCCCATAGTGTTCATTGGACTGTGGCTTGGTTCAGGACACTCTTTTCGCCAATTATAAAAGAGTTAAGGGAAGATAATTGAACACTCTGTGCAGTCGTTTCAGGATTAAGGGAAGATCTTTTGTTCTTAAAGCCACAGGGGTTTGTTGACTTTGGACTGAGGCATGCTTAAGCCTTGATATGAAGAGAAATATGCCAAATTATGAGTTACTTTTCGACAATTGGAAGAGAGTGCAGTACCCTGATTTGTTTCTTACTGAGTTCCTGTTTGGAGGCATCTATGGTGGTACCCAATGACAACGTTTCAGGGATCATATTTGAAGTTTTTCTCTTTATATTGCGCACATTTCCTGCAATTGTGGGGAAAACTACTAGCATTCTCATTTTCCTGCTAAATCCTAAGCATGGTCCAATCGTAAGGAGATTGCTTGCAGCAATTATTGAGCAAATTCTGCTGCTTCCTGAATACAGTGAGGAAAGGACAAATGACCCTTTCAGCGGATAATGCTCACAGATTGGTCAGTTTGGTCTTGTATTACGTGCTTGAAGAGTTTCCACAGCTTGTTGGACGACACATGGATGTACGCTCATTTCTAAGGGATCCGAGAAACAATGCAGCACTAAACGAATCTTGAGCGATATCATATTTCTAGTGAATGCTTATTCTGAGCGAACTCTGAGGTCAGAGTGAAACTTTCCTTCGAGGGACAGATCGAGAGGTGGCTGGTAAAACAGAACATTTGCTTCATACTGAAAGAAATTCATCAGGTCATCTGGTCTAAGGCAGATTCGAGGCATGGATAGGAACTAGTGTATGTCGTTGAACTTATCTAGACTTGCTGAAGTCATTTTTCTTCTTGCTGGAGAGGCATCCACATTTCGGTTGGTTAAAGACTGGTTCCAGGGATACATTGAGAGTTTGTTCTTGTTATCCAGTAAGCAGACAGTTGATCAAGGTTAAGTTGCCAAGCCACAGTAAGCAGACAGTTGATCGAGGTTAAGTTGCCAAGCCAGGATAGCAGCTTCAAGAAGCAGTACATAATGCTGATGTATTAGAGTTACTTTTTCCTTCCTTAGGCAATAAAGATGGGAAATGTTAGTAGCAACATTGTCATGCCAGACTCTGGGAGACGTCCATGGTGTGAAAGAAGTTGTTGCTGTAAATGGTCGTACTTAAGTATCATTTATGCTTGCATTTTGTTCATAATAATACTGCTCTCAATCACAGTGCGTACATCATATTGCATAAATGTACATGGAGCTAAGACTCCTGAGAATCTTCCTGAGCAGAAGGAAGGTACAATCGTGGCAACTACTAGACAGCCAAGACCCAATGTAGTCATTCCTGTTCCAAAGAAAGATGAAAAATTGCTGAGCCTGAGATAAATGTCACTAACAATCGTTCACATGCAAAAAGTGTCTTAGAGAATCTTTTTGGACGCAAAAGACAAGCTTGACAAGACAGGCAGGAAAAGAGGTTGTTAGAGCCCATACAAGTAATGCATGCAAATACACCTGGTCCTGTGATGAATGACCCAAGGGTAGTTTCTAAAAGGAAGTCACACATGGGGATTTTGCAAGACATTGGGCCTCATTCCGACCCTGGCGTTAACCAAGGCGCTATTAGCGCCTTGGTTGACGCCGTTATCTCTCTGACTCCGCCAAGGTGAATGGTGGAATTACCGCCCCATTCCAAGGTTGGCAGGGTCGGTAATTCCCCATTCACCATGGGCCCTTCCCTATTCCCATTTTTGCCCCATAGGGCTCAATGGGAATGGGGAAGGTGCTAATTACGGCACCGTAAATTACGGTGCCGTAATTAGCTCCAAGGTCCCTTTGCGGGTTGGTTTTTTAACACCTGCAAAAAGCAGGTGTTAAGTTCCAACCCGCAAAGGGAACTCGGAATAGGGCAGTAAGGGTTTAACGGCACCGGTCTCGTTACCGGTGACCGTTAACCCTTACCGCCCGACTCGGAATGAGGCCCATTATCATGCCTAAAAGGTATGCTGAGAGGATGAAACATTCTGAAATTTCTCCTACTCAGGCAGAACACATGTAGGTGTATCCAGTCTACTGCTAAATATACCTATGATTAATCAAGTTAGAAGGAGTAATGCTAACACACTTCATGAAATGATTATAGACGTTTGTATGAGAAGAATGAGAACTCACTTGGGAAATAACATATGCAGGGTAATTCATAGAATTTCGCAGAAAAGTGTCGCAAGCGGCTGGCGCAGAGTGTCCGCGTGCGATTGTGTGCGCCAGGCACGTGCGCTAAAACCGATTTCCGCGCACAGCGTATTCATGGATTCTAGGCTCCCAAACCAGCCGTGGCGCAGAGTATCGCAGCGACCCTGCAGCAGCGCCAGTAACGCCCCCAAGAACGCCCTCGCGCAAGGAAAAGCCATCAAAATCGCTAAATCATCGCAAAGGGCTGCGCTAACCCTGGACCAGTTTACAGGGCTGCCAAACAAGGAACGCAAAGCGGGTAACGTGCATATCAGGGGTACGCGGGAAGTCATACACGCGATTAGCCTGGCTACGTGTATTACAGGGGTACGCGGGAAGTTTTACACGCGATTCGGCTGGGTACGTGTATTACAGGGGTGCGCGTGAATTCTCACATGCGATTTGGCCAGGTACGTGTATTACAGGGGTGCGCGGGAAGTTCCACACGCGAATAGCCTGGGCGCGTGTATTTCAGGGGTGCGCGGGAAGTTCCACACGCGAATAGCCTGGGCGCGTGTATTTCAGGGGTGCGCGGGAAGTTCCACACGCGAATAGCCTGTGCGCATGTATTACAGGGGTGCGCGGGAAGTTTTACACGCGATTTCAGCAGGGTACGTGTATTTCAGGGGTGCGCGGGAATTCTCACACGCGATTTGGCTTGGTACGTGTATTACAGGGGTGCGTGGGAAGTTACACACGCGATTAGGCTGGGTGGGTCCTCACAGGTGTTCCCTGTACACCCTCGACGGCCCCTGCAGGCAGCCCACAAAACAGGGGACTACCCTGCACACCTGCTCATGTCCCCCTGCACCCCCACCCCCCAGCAGTGCAGGGGCACCCTCCACCAGGCCCCCACTCATGTCTCCCACCACCCCCACCCCCCCAGCCACCAGGGGCACCCTCCACCAGGCCCCCACTCATGTCTCCCACCACCCCCACCCCCCAGCAGTGCAGGGGCAGCCCCCACCAGGCCCCCACTCATGTCTACCACCACCCCCACCCCCCCAGCCACCAGGTGCACCCTCCACCAGGCCCCCACTCATGTCTCCCACCACCCCCACCCCCCCAGCCACCAGGGGCACCCTCCACCAGGCCCCCACTCATGTCTCCCACCACCCCCACCCCCCAGCAGTGCAGGGGCACCCTCCACCAGGCCCCCACTCATGTCTCCCACCACCCCCACCCCCCCAGCATCCAGGGGCACCCTCCACCAGGCCCCCAATCATGTCTCCCACCACCCCCACCCCCCAGCAGTGCAGGGGCACCCTCCACCAGGCCCCCACTCATGTCTCCCACCACCCCCACCCCCCAGCAGTGCAGGGGCACCCTCCACCAGGCCCCCACTCATGTCTCCCACCACCCCCACCCCCCCAGCCACCAGGGGCACCCTCCACCAGGCCCCCACTCATGTCTCCCACCACCCCCACCCCCCAGCAGTGCAGGGGCACCCTCCACCAGGCCCCACTCATGTCTCCCACCACCCCCACCCCCCAGCAGTGCAGGGGCACCCTCCACCAGGCCCCCACTCATGTCTCCCA
The DNA here is from genome assembly GCF_040938575.1 of Ambystoma mexicanum. Classification (NCBI taxonomy): domain Eukaryota; kingdom Metazoa; phylum Chordata; class Amphibia; order Caudata; family Ambystomatidae; genus Ambystoma; species Ambystoma mexicanum. The sequence continues at coordinate 1,264,740,017 of NC_090929.1, read as the reverse complement.
CCACCCCCACCCCCCAGCAGTGCAGGGGCACCCTCCACCAGGCCCCCACTCATGTCTCCCACCACCCCCACCCCCCCAGCCACCAGGGGCACCCTCCACCAGGCCCCCACTCATGTCTCCCACCACCCCCACCCCCCAGCAGTGCAGGGGCAGCCCCCACCAGGCCCCCACTCATGTCTACCACCACCCCCACCCCCCCAGCCACCAGGGGCACCCTCCACCAGGCCCCCACTCATGTCTCCCACCACCCCCACCCCCCCAGCCACCAGGGGCACCCTCCACCAGGCCCCCACTCATGTCTCCCACCACCCCCACCCCCCAGCAGTGCAGGGGCAGCCCCCACCAGGCCCCCACTCATGTCTACCACCACCCCCACCCCCCCAGCCACCAGGGGCACCCTCCACCAGGCCCCCACTCATGTCTCCCACCACCCCCACCCCCCAGCAGTGCAGGGGCACCCTCCACCAGGCCCCCACTCATGTCTCCCACCACCCCCACCCCCCCAGCCACCAGGGGCACCCTCCACCAGGCCCCCACTCATGTCTCCCACCACCCCCACCCCCCAGCAGTGCAGGGGCACCCTCCACCAGGCCCCCACTCATGTCTCCCACCACCCCCACCCCCCAGCAGTGCAGGGGCACCCTCCACCAGGCCCCCACTCATGTCTACCACCACCCCCACCCCCCCAGCCACCAGAGGCACCCTCCACCAGGCCCCCACTCATGTCTCCCACCACCCCCACCCCCCAGCAGTGCAGGGGCACCCTCCACCAGGCCCCCACTCATGTCTACCACCACCCCCACCCCCCCAGCCACCAGAGGCACCCTCCACCAGGCCCCCACTCATGTCTCCCACCACCCCCACCCCCCAGCAGTGCAGGGGCACCCTCCACCAGGCCCCCACTCATGTCTACCACCACCCCCACCCCCCCAGCCACCAGAGGCACCCTCCACCAGGCCCCCACTCATGTCTCCCACCACCCCCACCCCCCAGCAGTGCAGGGGCACCCTCCACCAGGCCCCCACTCATGTCTCCCACCACCCCCGCCCCCCCAGCCACCAGGGGCACCCTCCACCAGGCCCCCACTCATGTCTCCCACCACCCCCACCCCCCCAGCCACCAGGGGCACCCTCCACCAGGCCCCCACTCATGTCTCCCACCACCCCCACCCCCCAGCAGTGCAGGGGCACCCTCCACCAGGCCCCCACTCATGTCTCCCACCACCCCCACCCCCCCAGCCACCAGGGGCACCCTCCACCAGGCCCCCACTCATGTCTCCCACCACCCCCACCCCCCAGCAGTGCAGGGGCAGCCCCCACCAGGCCCCCACTCATGTCTACCACCACCCCCACCCCCCCAGCCACCAGGTGCACCCTCCACCAGGCCCCCACTCATGTCTCCCACCACCCCCACCCCCCCAGCCACCAGGGGCACCCTCCACCAGGCCCCCACTCATGTCTCCCACCACCCCCACCCCCCAGCAGTGCAGGGGCACCCTCCACCAGGCCCCCACTCATGTCTCCCACCACCCCCACCCCCCCAGCCACCAGGGGCACCCTCCACCAGGCCCCCAATCATGTCTCCCACCACCCCCACCCCCCAGCAGTGCAGGGGCACCCTCCACCAGGCCCCCACTCATGTCTCCCACCACCCCCACCCCCCAGCAGTGCAGGGGCACCCTCCACCAGGCCCCCACTCATGTCTCCCACCACCCCCACCCCCCCAGCCACCAGGGGCACCCTCCACCAGGCCCCCACTCATGTCTCCCACCACCCCCACCCCCCAGCAGTGCAGGGGCACCCTCCACCAGGCCCCACTCATGTCTCCCACCACCCCCACCCCCCAGCAGTGCAGGGGCACCCTCCACCAGGCCCCCACTCATGTCTCCCACCACCCCCACCCCCCAGCAGTGCAGGGGCACCCTCCACCAGGCCCCCACTCATGTCTCCCACCACCCCCACCCCCCCAGCCACCAGGGGCACCCTCCACCAGGCCCCCACTCATGTCTCCCACCACCCCCACCCCCCAGCAGTGCAGGGGCAGCCCCCACCAGGCCCCCACTCATGTCTACCACCACCCCCACCCCCCCAGCCACCAGGGGCACCCTCCACCAGGCCCCCACTCATGTCTCCCACCACCCCCACCCCCCCAGCCACCAGGGGCACCCTCCACCAGGCCCCCACTCATGTCTCCCACCACCCCCACCCCCCAGCAGTGCAGGGGCAGCCCCCACCAGGCCCCCACTCATGTCTACCACCACCCCCACCCCCCCAGCCACCAGGGGCACCCTCCACCAGGCCCCCACTCATGTCTCCCACCACCCCCACCCCCCAGCAGTGCAGGGGCACCCTCCACCAGGCCCCCACTCATGTCTCCCACCACCCCCACCCCCCCAGCAGTGCAGGGGCACCCTCCACCAGGCCCCCACTCATGTCTCCCACCACCCCCACCCCCCCAGCCACCAGGGGCACCCTCCACCAGGCCCCCACTCATGTCTCCCACCACCCCCACCCCCCAGCAGTGCAGGGGCACCCTCCACCAGGCCCCCACTCATGTCTCCCACCACCCCCACCCCCCAGCAGTGCAGGGTCACCCTCCACCAGGCCCCCACTCATGTCTCCCAGCGTGCTACGTGTATTTCAGGGGTGCGCGGGAAGTTCCACACGCGAATAGCCTGGGCGCGTGTATTTCAGGGGTGCGCGGGAAGTTCCACACGCGAATAGCCTGGGCGCGTGTATTTCAGGGGTGCGCGGGAAGTTCCACACGCGAATAGCCTGGGCGCGTGTATTTCAGGGGTGCGCGGGAAGTCCCACACGCGAATAGCCTGGGCGCATGTATTTCAGGGGTGCGCGGGAAGTTTTACACGCGATTGGCCAGGGTACGTGTATTACAGGGGTACGCGGGAAGTTTAACACGCGATTGCCCAGGGTACGTGTATTACAGGGGTACGCGGGAAGTTATACACGCGATTAGCCAGGGTACGTGTATTACAGGGGTGCGTGGGAATCATCACACGCGATTAGGCTGGGTGGGTCCTCACAGGTGTTCCCTGTACACCCTCCACGGCCCCTGCAGGCAGCCTACAAAACAGGGGACTACCCTGCACACCTGCTCATGTCCCCCTGCACCCCCACCCCCCCAGCAGTGCAGGGGCAGCCTCCACCAGGCCCCCACTCATGTCTCCCACCACCCCCACCCTCCCGCCACCAGGGGCAGCCTCCACCAGGCCCCCACCCATGTCTCCCACCACCCCCCGCCACCAGGGGCACTCTCCACCAAGCCCCCACCCATGTCTCCCACCACCCCCACCAGTGCAGGGGCACCCTCCACCAGGCCCCCACCCATGTCTCCCAACACCCCCACCCACCAGCACTGTGGGGCACGTGGCCAGCAGGCAGTCAGGCAGCAGCAGATGGCAGGTGGGAGCGTGCTCAGGGCTCTGGGGGGCAGTAATTTCGCCTCCTGGCCAGGAGCGTGGTCTCTCGTGTGTGAACGCGTGGACAGCCTGATAGGTAGTGAAATCCCACACGTCAGCAAAGGCCCTTAGCGCGTAAACCCGTCAACAGCATATGCGCGCCTATAGTCACCTGCACGTGCAGGAAATTGTTGCGTGACACGTCCCAGTGTCAAAGCGTGTGATTGGTGAAAATGGATGTACACGTAGAAGTGACAAAGCGTGTGATTGGTGAAAATGGATCTACACGCAGGAGTGACAAAGCGTGTGATTGGTGAACGTACACGCCGCGTAAGTGACGCTGTACGTGTGGGCCTGTATATAAGGTACATGTAGAACACCATTTCCTTGTACGTGCTTTTCGTGGAGAGCGAGTGGGTGAAATCTGTACTTCTTGTCGTTTCACACGCGATTTACTTCACAGCGTTTCCAGTTCGTTTTCCCTGTTACCTCTGACAGCTTTTTCTCTTTTTTCTCTTTTACTGGTTTACCTGGGCCTGTTCCCTCAAACAGTGTCCCCTTCTACTGTTGTCCTGTCTTCTCAGACAGCGTACACATCTTCTTTTGGCGGGGGTTTAGCCAGCCAAACGCGCTCATTCTTCACGCTCTTTTACCTGGCAGACGGTGAGTCACGCACGTATCCAACTTCTGTGCTTGCCCCGTGTGTTGCCTACCCCTTCAGAGGTCATTCTAGGCTGCGTGTGACACGCATACGTTCATTCTTGTGTTACTGGGTGCCACAGCGTAGTGCAGGTTTTTCTTTCTGCACACGTGGTCTAGGAGGGGTTGCGTGCACGTCATCTCCCTTTTTTGGGCCTCCTGTGCGTTGCGTGACCCGTCATCTTTCCCCAGGGGTTACAATCAGCCGTGCTAGAGCACTAGGGTACAATTACCATCTGGTACCCAACCCCTTTGACCCCCAATTGCCCAGGACAATTGTCTACAGCCACTCCCATACGCACATTAATATCAGTGCCATGGCTGGGAGGCGAGGATTCCGTAAGGGTGGCAAAGGTGGAAGAGCCACAAGTGGTGGCCGTGGTGGATCCGGTAGGGGACGTGGTCGTAACTTGCAGGGTGAGCCTGTCCCCCCATGTGTGGAGGACCAGTCAAGGGCACCCATCATCCCCCCCCCTCCCCCCCGTCCCCCCCTCCCGTTGAGGCTGAAGTGGCTGACACCATCCATGCTCAGCCCTTGTTGGACCAGCCCATTGTGGCACCAGACCTGGCTGACTCCATGGCTGACTTCCAGGTCAGCAGGGCTACGACACGTGCGCTGGTGCACGTTGATGCCATCATGCCACGTGGATCTGGGGCAGCAAGGTCATCTGCTGCACCAAGGAGGCAGGGCGGAGTGGCTGCAGGGGCAGCTGCGGCTCCATCCACCCCAGCCCTCACACACCCAGCCAGGACAGTGTCGGTCCTAGTCCATGCTGCTGACATTCCCCCTGACACCATCACACTCGAGCCAATGCCTGCACCAACTCCCATGCTGAGTGTGCAATCCCACACTCCTGATACAGAGTCCACCAGGGCTCCTGCCCCTAGTGTCCAGAGCGGCGCAGGACACTCAGGATCACCACCACCTTCCAAGCGGAAGAGGAAGAGTGCTCGTCCGGCACAGGCTGATGCCCCAGACACGGCTACACAGTCCGGCCCGTCCAGGAAGCCCAGCTTCACGGATGACGAACTGAATGCACTTGTCGAGTATGTGTCCGGACATGACAACGAGATGGTCATTGTTGCAGGATCCAAGACCACACCTGCACAACGCCAGGCACACTGGCAGACCGTTGCGGACATCGTAAGTGCCCTTGGAATCGTGAGGCGCACAGCCAATGATTGCTATAAGCGCTGGAATGACCTAAAGCGCAGGGCAAAGAGTAAGCTGGCCTCAAGTCATGCCGCAACTCTAGTGACTGGAGGTGGGTCTCCAGTAGTAGACATGGAACTCACTCCACATGAGTCAGTCGCTGGGACCTACGTCACGGAGGAACAGATCCAAGGCGTGGGAGATCTGGCTGATTACGAGGCATTGTCCGGTGAGTGCACATGCATGTGTGTGTCATACATGTGCATGGTGTGTGTGTGAGGGCTTCTGTTTGGGTGCCAGGAGAGAGTGTGTGCGCCTCAGTCGTATGGGTCAGCCATGTGCTTCATGCAATACTTCCTGCGCAGCTGCATTTGGCCATAGCAGTATCCCTCCTGCCAACAGTAGACATCTAGCACAACTGCACGCCAGTTGCCCTTGAAGTGTCACCTTGACACAACAGATTTGCTTATTTTTCACTGTTCATTCAGTCAGTTTGTTTGCATTCCACCACTTTCACTAGGCATGTCGCTGTCCACTAGTCACATGTCTGACATGGGTATGGTAAAGGGGAGTGACTTTGTTACCTGGATATCATTTGTACACACATGTCCCTGTGCAATTTGACCATTACAGACTGGCAGCTCCAGGTGAAAAATCTGACCTGTTAGAATCAGAAAAGCTATTACATGCGGGAACTGGACTGAATGAATAGGTGCTGCCCTCCTCTCCATCTTCACTCAATAGCAATGGTACATGCCATCTGTGTGATGGCATGTGTGTTTCACCTGCCAATCACAGGCCAATGTGTGATGCCACTGCCAGGCAGCATGCAGAAAATTTGTTCATCTTCCATCTTGGTGTCATCAGTGTGTGCCGTTTGCCTGCACTTCATACGCAGTGAGGGTGCATGCATGGGAGGGTTTTAGTCATGTGGGACATGTCAATCAAGTACTGGTTCTCTTGCTTCTCAGCCCTCAATGTGTGCCATGGTGCTAATGCCTGTTTCCATTACTTTGTTTTCATGTCTTTGCAGGGGAAGACGCACCTGATACTGCTGGGGTTGTGGAGATGGTGCAGACCCAGGAGGTGTCCCAGGGCCGACCAACCACCAGTGAGGGACGTGGTGTGGTGGTGGGGGAGAACCCACAAGTGCTGCAGGTCGTGCTCTCAAGGGGTGTCTCTGGCTGCACCTCCCCCGAGCTGTACTCAGGTGTTGATTCGGATGAGACCTACGTGCCGTCGCTGGTGAGTGTTCCAGGGAGGGATTCTGTTCTGTCTCACCCACCTGCACCAGGGTCAGTACCCTCCATGGGGATGTCAGTGTTGGCAGCTACGCCTTCGGTGGTTACGGATGCAGGGTCACACTCCGCGACATCTGATCCTGTTCCTGGGCCAGCAGATCAGAGGGGGAATGCAGTCCTGCAGCCTCAGGCAGTGCCGGCACAGCAAGGCGCAGTTCGCCTTGCCCCAGACAGGTGTGGTGCCCGCCGACGTGGTGGCCGTACGCCACCTGGCAATACCGCATGGGAGCAATCCATTTACGGTATGGCTACCCAACAGGCTGCATCATCCGAGATGATGGCTCAGGCCATGGATAGGGTGGCCACTTCCATTGTCCCCCCAGAAAGGCTGATGGAGCGACTAGAGCAGGCAACTGACTCCATCTGCCAGTCACACAGGGAGGACATGTTGGGGTCCAACAGGGACAGGCGGGCGGCACAGGCGACTCTGCAGGAGGCCATCTCCATTGAGTCCCAGGGCCACAGGGAAGCCCTGAGGCAGGAGCTCCTACACCTCAGGACGACTCTTGTTGAGCTTGAGGCTTCAACACACCAAAGGACAGAACAGCAGCTGGAGCGTCTCACCCGTACGCTCTCAGCTGAGATGCAGGCAACGAGGGCGGAGGTCCGGGCATCCCGTGAGTTGTTGCATGGGGACCTCCGCACACTCATCCTCCAGAACCAGACCTACCACACCCGCATGCTTGCAGCCATGGAGGAGCAGACTAGGGCCTTGCGTGGGCTGCCTCCCATAGTGCAACCACCTCCGGATGCAGCTGCACAGGGTGATAATAGCGACAGCAGTGACACTCCCACAATAGGGTAGCCGTGTGGGCCATGAGCCCATGGAGGTGTTTTATTTTCCCAGGATCCACGCAGGTGGGTTCTGGTGTGCATCCTGTCCTCGGACCTCCTGGGTGGCCTCCCCAACCCCCCCGGGCCCATCAATGGCCATTTTTGATTGTTTATTATTTTTATTTTTATTTTGATTTCTTTTATTCCCAATTTTTTTGGGAGGATCTGTTGGCTCCGATCTGTTGGCTCCGATCTGTTGGCTCCGATCTGTTGGCTCCGATCTGTTGGCTCCGATCTGTTGGCTCCGATCTGTTGGCTCCGATCTGTTGGCTTCCGTGGTTCCTGTGGGCATACGCTGCATTGTGGCTGGGCACATGCAGGCTTGTAATGTATTTGGTTCAGATGCTTGGGTTTGAGTCACACACACCCCTCCTGCTTCCCGTTTCCATGGGCTTGCAAAGGGTGTGCCCAAGTGACAGTGAATTACACAGTGACGTTGGACTCCCATGAGCTGTGTGGCCAGTCTGTAGTCAATACTGTGTATACATTCCTAGTGCATATTGCTGTTGTGTTGTACACTGCATGTTGCATTGATGTGTAACTCTTCTTCTGTGTCTACCTCCCAATTTGCAGGTCCCTTCCTCAAGTCCACACAAGGACCTCTAGTCTGGCGATGGGGACCATGTTGGCAGCAGTGCACCTACAACTCTACATGGCGCCAACACTGCACAGTTGGTAGTGGTGGGAGTGCAGGCATTTCCAGGTGGTGAGACTACTAATATGTTACATTTTTGATGTCATGTTAATGGTACTACGTGCTCAAGTATGTTGTTGGTCCGGCATTGCTGTGAGCATTTCAGGTGTTGCAGGTTTCTAATAGTGCCACTGTACATAGTGAGAGTGATGTCATGTTGTGGGGATTACTTTGTTTACCTGCAATTAGCATGACATGGCACGGTGTGTCGTGTGGCAGTGCTGGGGTTGGGTTGGCTGACATGGCACTGTCCTCTTGTTGCATTTTGCAAGTGGGTATTCATTTTAGCTGCTTCAATGTGTAACTTCACAAAACTGCATTGGTGGTGTCTGTGTGGGTAGGGATGCACACATTGTGACACTTCCAGGTGAACAATCTCAGGCTGACATGGAATTCCCGGTTCATTCTCCACACATTCAGGATCAGTGTCAGGTTGAGTCATCATTGATTGTCAGATGGAATGTGCCAGGGCAGTGTGCACTCCACAGGGGTGTGATTTCTATGTGAAGTAATTAGCCACTAGCTGTGTACGGGCTGCCTCCCCCGGTGCCCTTTCCCCTCCCATGCGCAGCGGCTGTGCATGTGGTTGGGGATGTGGGGCCACCACCATGTCCACGGCCAGGCCCCGGCGTGTTGCAACGTTGTGCAGGACACATGCTGCCACTATGATCCTGCACACTACTGGGGGAGCGTATAACAGCTGCCCGCCAGAACGGTCAAGGGAGCGAAAGCGTGACTTCAGCACTCCGAATGTGCGCTCCACTATGCCCCTGGTTGTAATGTGGGCTGTGTTAAATCTTACCTGGGGTGGCGTGGTGGGGTTCCGAATTGGCGTCATCATGTGGGGGCTGAGAGGGTAGGCACTGTCCCCTGTGGAGGTGGGGATTGGTATCATTGGTGAGGTTGTGACCTTGCTCAGTATCCAACATGCATGCATGTGCAGTGGCATACATACTCACCAAGCAGCCATGTATCGCCATGCCGCCCAGCTTCTAGGTCCCGGCTTAGGGTGGACATTCGGTAAATGAAGCTGTCGTGGGTGGAGCCGGGATAGTTGGCATATACTGAGGTGATGATTCCCTTGGCATTACATGCTACCTGCACGTTGATGGAATGCCAGTGCTTGGGGTTCCTATAGATGTGCTCAGATGCCCTGGGGGGACGTAGAGCCACATGGGTGCAGTCGATGGCACCTAGCACTTTGGGGAATCGTGCCACTGCGTAAAAATCCAGGGCGGCAGCATGCCTTTCTGCAGGTGTTCTGGGCAGGTATATGTGCCTGCGGACTGATGGGCGTGCAGTCATGATGTTCAAGACCTGGTGTAGGCAGCGTGACTGGGTGGCCTGTGACACCCCACCCACTATGGCACTTGTCCGCTGAAATGATCCAGTGGCTAAGAAGTGCAGTACATTGAGGACCTTCTCCAGGGGGCTGAGTGCTTGGGAGCACAGGGTGGGTGATGTGAGGTCATCCTCCCACTCAGTCACCAGGTCCAGTATGATGTGTGGTGGAAACCTGTACCTCCCATACACCTGGTCATCAGGCATCCCGAAAAGGCTGGTTCTGGGTGTGAATATTCTGGCCCTGACTATCCTCCTCCTCCTCCTTTGGTAGCCCACTGCCACTGCTGCTAGGAACGGTATGTTCATCCTGGCGTCTGAGCTTGTTATTGTTAAAGTCCGCAATTTATGCTTAGCGCGTGTTCTAGGCGAGCGTGTGACCCGCGCAGCCCTGGAATCCTGTTCCCAGTCCAATAGCGTGTGGAAATTCACACGCACCACGGGATACAGCGTGTGACCCGCGCAGCCCTGGAATCCTGTTCCCAGTCCAATAGCGTGTGGAAATTCACACGCACCACGGGATACAGCGTGTGACCCGCGCAGCCCTGGAATCCTGTTCCCAGTCCAATAGCGTGTGGAAATTCACACGCACCACGGGATACAGGTTCGCTGACGTACTTGCGTGTGTAAGTGGCCGCGCACCCATTAAATACACGTACATAGGCCAATCGCGTGTACGCGCACTTTTGTCCAATTACACGCGATGACACTCTGACGTGCAGTATCTCCACGTGTGCCCCGTCATCACGTCCTGAGTGGGGAACACCCGTGCGGGTCACGTCACAGACGCGCTTACGCGCTGAGGGACTCTGGTCCAATAGAATCGCGTATGCGTGCTGACGCGCTTACGCGCTAAGGGCCTTTCCTCGGATTTCACGCTGACGTGCAGGATTTTCACGTGCCAAATCACTCCGTATCAAGCTGGCCACGCGAAAACACACGGAAGCCCACGCTCCTGCCCAGAAGGCCGAGTTACTGCCCCCCAGTGCCCCGAGCAGCCTCCCACGTGCCATCTGCTGCTGCCTGCCTGCCTGCCTGCTGCCACCGTGCCCTGCCATTTGGTGCCTGCACATCAGCCATCTGCAGGGGTCCAGTTGCTGTGTCCACCCCTGCTGGAACTGAAGACTCCCGACTGGTATTACATCGCTCCACAGCCCAGCCCCAGGACCCAGTTGCCCACCCACACCTGCCTCTGGGGTTGCCATGTCGGGCACTTCCACATCTGGCACCAGTGGCAACCCCAGGCCAGAGGGGCAGAGGGGCACCAGCTTCACTGTCACCGAAGTTGGTGTCCTGGTGGAGCATGTCCTGGGGCAGTATGATGCCCTCTTTGGATCGTCCCGCGCCAGCAAGGAAGGACGGCAGAGGATCTGGGCCGACTGTGTGGTTGCCATCAACGCGGAGGGGGTGGCAACCCGCGACGTCCTGAAGATCAAGAAGCGCTGGGAGGACTTGAGGTCCAGGACCCTTGTGAAGGCCCGGCGCCTCGTGGAGGGGGGCCGGGGCCGCATGAGTACCATCCAGATGAGGGTCCTGGAACGCGTACGCCCAGCGCTCCACGCCCAGATCCTTGAGAGGGAGGCCCGTCTGGAGTTGAGCGGTAAGTGTCCATGCATTACTGTGTGAGACAGGGCATGTTGCGGTGTGCTGGTTCTATGATACTTGCCTGTATGTGTGCCATAGCCCATGTATGCATGTATGTGTGCAGGGATATCATGGTAATGCATGTGCGACCAGTGATGTGTGATGCACATGGTTGTTGCATGTGTTGAAATGCCGCATGGGGAGCCCTAATCAGATTATGAACATGAGAGCATGCCAGTCTCTGTACCTGAACATGGGTGGGGGTGAGGGATGGGTGCTGATGCCAGGTACATATATGGTAGCCATGTCTGTGTGCCTGACCTGCGTGTCTGTGACTTGTGCATGCCATGGATGCATGACACATGTGTGTGACAATGCAGAGATTCAGTAAAGCAGCAAAATTACCCTTGTATCCGCTGTGTTTGGTGTGTTTGGGGCCAGATGGATGTGACTGAGGTGATGTGTGTGCATGTGATGGGCATGAGGCATGATGCATGTGAGTTACATATCATTGAATGTTTCAAGAGTCCATTGGACATGCATGGAAATGTCCATGGCATGCACCATGCCTGTTACTGTGTGTGTTTTTCCTGGACTGGCCCATGTGTTGTGGAGGGACATGATGGAAGTGTACTTTGACAGTGGTGCTCATCTGCTATTGCTTCCTGTCTAGGGGACCATTGTACAGTGCCCTGATGCTTGTGTTCTTTGTCTCCCTCTACGCAGCGGCTAGTGAAGAAGAGGGCGGAGACGGCGCTGTGGAGCAAGGCGGCGGGGATGCCCCCACGGCTGCAGCGGAAGGGGTGGGTGAGCCCCCACAGGGGCCTGCTACGGTGGGAGACGGTGAGGAGCCATCCAGGTTGGTGGTTTGCACAGAGGAGGAGGAGGCCGCCACTGGGGCACACATGGGGCCTGGTGGGGGCATCCCTGCTGGTGCAAGTGGTGCAGTCCAGGGCCAGGGGCAGGAGGCAGCACAGGTCACCGTGGAGGGGCCTGTGCATGTCGCTGTCCCTGACCCTGTGAGTGCACCACCATGCACCAGCAGGGATGCCCCGTCCCAGGCCTGTCCGCAGGTAGAGGGGATGTCCATGTCACCTGACTCCCCTCCACCTGCGGACGTGGGAACCCCTGGCCGTGCGGAGAAGGTCCTGATTGGGGTCGCGTTGCGCACGGCTGCGATTCGTGATGCCGTGCGTGCTTCCCGGGAGGAGCACGCACGTCATCACGAAGTGCACCGTGCCGACGTGGCCCAATTGGGATCGGCCATGTTCGGGGGTTTCCTGCATGTGTTGGCCAATGTGGCGGCCCTCTCCTCCTCTGTGCAGGCTATCCACCAGTCGTTCTCCTTGCCGTCTTCCAGCCCAGATGCCACCAGGGCCCCCTGTGGACCTGCCCCGACCAATGCAGCCAGCTCGGTGGGGATCCCATCCCTGCCACAGTCGGGAGTCAGAGATCCAGCAGGGGTGGACACCAGAGCACCTGGACCCCAGCAGATGGAGGATGTGACGGCATCATCGGGCAGGGCACGTGCACGACGGCGTCGGTGGTTTCCATCAGCCGGGATGCCGTCGTGCTGGCACAGGCAGTTGCGTCGGAGGCAGCAGCAGGCTCAACGTGGGAGGCATCATGGCTCGGGGCCATCAACATCAGGGGTGCAGGCATCGGCCGGAGGGCAGGAGAACCCTGGAATGGGAGTGGCTTCCGTGTGGGAGAGGTTGTGCCAGCGGATAGGTGCGGAGCGGCAGCGGGCAGAGGAGGAACGGCTCACGATGGTCAGGGCGGAGGACTCCATGCGGAGGGCGCTGAGGCGGGCTGAGTGCCTCGAGGGTCTTCGCAGGGAGTTTGAGCTTGACACTGCGTTATCCCTGCGGGACCTCGGGGCCAGGGAACATGCCCGCCTCCAAGCCATTGACCAGGAGTTCGAGGATGCCCTGGCCCATGACAACAACCAGTGAGCCGTCCGAATAGCCCGCTGCCTTTGTATATAGTTGTATAGTTAGGGTTAGGTTTCCTTTGTTTTTTTGAATATTTTTTTGGGTTGCGATTGGACAATGCACCACTTTTTTGTATATAGTTCCCTTTTTAGTTAGTAGTCAGTTAGGTTTAATTTGGTAGGGCTCATGGACCCAGGATTATCTTCTTGATTGGCTTCTTTTAATTTTTCATAATTTTTTCTTGGACATTCATCTTGTTTTGTTTGATTTGCTTTGTGTTTTTTCTTATTTGCTGTTCAATACATATTATTTTTTTAATCTTCAATGTGTCGTATCATCTCATTGCTTTCAGGCATGTCATGTTGGGTGTTTTGTCATTCACTTGCAGCCATTGTGTGTGACAGACATGTGTTAAATTGCATTATTTACATTGGGGGTGTAACATGTAATTGCCTTTGATATGTGGGTGGGTGTGATAGTTGGTTGGGCCTTTTGGCAGGGGAGGATGGGCATTACGGACATGATTGGGGAATGTTGGGACCCAGGTGCAGGGGGGCATGGATTGGACATGGGTGGGGGCCTGCTGGCAGGTGCCCCACAGTGCTGGGGGGTGGGGGTGGTGGGAGACATGAGTGGGGCCCTGGTGGAGGGTGACCCTGGTGGCTGGGGTTTGGGGGTGGTGGGAGACATGAGTTGGACATGGGTGGGGGCCTGCTGGCAGGTGCCCCACAGTGCTGGGGGGTGGGGGTGGTGGGAGACATGAGTGGGGCCCTGGTGGAGGGTGACCCTGGTGGCTGGGGTTTGGGGGTGGTGGGAGACATGAGTTGGACATGGGTGGGGGCCTGCTGGCAGGTGCCCCACAGTGCTGGGGGGTGGGGGTGGTGGGAGACATGAGTGGGGCCCTGGTGGAGGGTGACCCTGGTGGCTGGGGTTTGGGGGTGGTGGGAGACATGAGTTGGACATGGGTGGGGGCCTGCTGGCAGGTGCCCCACAGTGCTGGGGGGTGGGGGTGGTGGGAGACATGAGTGGGGCCCTGGTGGAGGGTGACCCTGGTGGCTGGGGTTTGGGGGTGGTGGGAGACATGAGTTGGACATGGGTGGGGGCCTGCTGGCAGGTGCCCCACAGTGCTGGGGGGTGGGGGTGGTGGGAGACATGAGTGGGGCCCTGGTGGAGGGTGACCCTGGTGGCTGGGGTTTGGGGGTGGTGGGAGACATGAGTTGGACATGGGTGGGGGCCTGCTGGCAGGTGCCCCACAGTGCTGGGGGGTGGGGGTGCAAGGGGACATGTGTTGGTGTTCATTAGTTCAAGGAGACATGTGCCTTTGCTGGGGGGCATGCCCATGTTGGGTGGGCTGCCTGCGGGACATGACCAGGGATGCAGGGTAGTCCCCTGTGGTGTGGGCTGCCTGCAGGGGCCGTGGAGGGTGTACAGGGTACACCTGGGAGGAGCCACACTGTCAAATCACATGTGGAACTTCCCGCGCACCCCTGAAATACACGCGCCCAGGCTATTCGCGTGTGGAACTTCCCGCGCACCCCTGAAATTCACGCGCCCAGGCTATTCGCGTGTGGAACTTCCCGCGCACCCCTGAAATACACGCGCCCAGGCTATTCGCGTGTGGAACTTCCCGCGCACCCCTGAAATACACGCGCCCAGGCTATTCGCGTGTGGAACTTCCCGCGCACCCCTGAAATACACGCGCCCAGGCTATTCGCGTGTGGAACTTCCCGCGAACCCCTGAAATACACGCGCCCAGGCTATTCGCGTGTGGAACTTCCCGCGAACCCCTGAAATACACGCGCCCAGGCTATTCGCGTGTGGAACTTCCCGCGCACCCCTCAAATTCACGCGCCCAGGCTATTCGCGTGTGGAACTTCCCGCGCACCCCTGAAATACACGCGCCCAGGCTATTCGCGTGTGGAACTTCCCGCGAAACCCTGTGATACACGTAGCCCGCTCCCCCAGGCCCGATCGCGTGAGGAACTTCCCGCGAACCCCTGAAATACACGCGCCCAGGCTATTCGCGTGTGGAACTTCCCGCGCACCCCTCAAATTCACGCGCCCAGGCTATTCGCGTGTGGAACTTCCCGCGCACCCCTGAAATACACGCGCCCAGGCTATTCGCGTGTGGAACTTCCCGCGAACCCCTGTAATACACGTAGCCCGCTCCCCCAGGCCCGATCGCGTGTGGAACTTCACGCGAACCCCTGTAATACACGAAGCCCGCTCCCCCAGGCCCGATCGCGTGAGGAACTTCACGCGAACCCCTGTAATACACGTAGCCCGCTCCCCCAGGCCCGATCGCGTGAGGAACTTCACGCGAACCCCTGTTATACACGTAGCCCGCTCCCCCAGGCCCGATCGCGTGAGGAACTTCACGCGAACCCCTGTAATACACGAAGCCCGCTCCCCCAGGCCCGATCGCGCGTGAATAACTTCACGCGAACCCCTGTGATGCACGTACCCTGCAAATCGCGTGTGACACTTCCCGCGCACCCCGGTATACATGCACACGTATTTTTTGTCAGCGGGTGTCCGTGTTTGTGGGTACCCCTTTGCACGTCATTTTTCCTGGAGGGCCACAGTATGGGACATTCATCATGGCAGTATATAGGTGCTATTTGTTGGCGCACCTTTTGGCGCACATTTCTTACAGCCGCAGAGACGCTACCGCCTCCTTTCTTGTGGCGGTCGTGTTTGTGCCTGTGCGCTGGTTTGAGCGTGCGCTTTTTTCCCCTATTCTATTCCATGAATACGTGTTGTAGGCGAGCGTGTGGGCGTTCCGCGCACTTGTGCCCTGTACTTCCCCCGTGACGCCCACGTTTTGGCAAGTTGTTCCCCATTCCGAGTGTTACGCCCGTGTTCCGCCTACTTTTATTGCGTGCGCCGCGCTATGTGCGATTTTCGCTGTGGCCTGTGCGATTTTCGCTGTGACCTGGCGCACGCTGTTAGATGGCCTGTGCGCTAACGTGCGCCGCGCACTTTTTATCGCACATCCGCTGGTTTTCTCGCGCACGGCCTTCCATGAATCGACGTGCGCTGCTTTTCGTGCGATTTTCGCACGTTCACTGCGATTTTCGCTATTCCACTGCGATTCGCACGTTTTTGCCCACTTGCGCCGCGCTAATTATTCCATGAATCGGCCTGATGGTATCAACATATGAAGGAAGTGGGAAGACCTCAAAAGAGGAATGCTTTGTATGGGTGTCCAGTCAAAGTTTCGAAACAATTGTTTCGAATGCCAAAAGTTTCGACACAAAAGTGCTGAAAAAAAGTTTCTAATATTTTTTTTTTATGTTAACGTTTTTTTTTTTTTTTCGTATTGTAAAAGAAGTGTTTTTGTTAAAAGAAAACAGGGGTTTGGGGGGGAACCTCCCCAAAATAAAAGAAATCTAATAAAACAAAATCAAAACTTTTTTTTTCTGCACTTTTGTGTCGGAACTATTGGCATTCGTAACTATGACTGTCGAAACTATAACTATAAACCTTTGTATGTGCACTGCTGCTTTATAGTATGGGAAGTCTAAGATCTTCATTGCTATTGAAATAGATGTTCAGACAGCGCATTGTCTTTCGCACATAGCACTTTGCAAAACCAGAGGCCAGTTCATGGGTCGAGATGCCTACCTCAAATGGGCACCTGAATGGACAGATCCAGATGAAGATGACTATATCCAGGATACAAAGACAAGAAACAGAGCCCATACTAAGAATCATGTTGCACATTTATACCTTCTCATGAAGACGAGAATGGAACCTTGACAGAGGCCATAGACATGCTGATGAAGCTCCATGGTCAAATGATAGACAAAGTAGAAGACATTGCTGATGATAGCTGGTTTGGATAGCCCTTTTCTTGGATTCCACAATAGATGGCAGACATGTTCAAGTTCCTTGGAGCCCTGATCGTGTTGGTGTTGCGTGGATTCTGTGTAATCAAGATAATAATCTTGCAATGCACAAAGACAGCAAAGAAAGCAATAGGGATGAAGATTATGATCGATGTCGAATCAGGATGGAAAGCCAAAGACCTGACACGCATCGGAAGTGGGCTTGCAAGTGGCTGTTGGGCTGTAGCTGCCCGTGACTCTGTGCACTGCCGTGGATCTTGCCACACCGTCCGCGAGAGGAAGCACCTCTGCTGGCGCAACACGACCTCTCCTGGAACACCAACCAATTCAACCAACCAATTCATTCCGCCCTCTGGCCCCGCCTCCCGCCTCCTGCCCTCCTGGCCCCGCATCACTTCCTATATTAAGATAGATGCACGCGCATCGCGCACATGTATCGGAAGTGGGCTTGCAAGTGGCTGTTGGGCTGTAGCTGCCCGTGGCTCTGTGCACTTCTGTGGATCTCGCCGTCCGCGAGAGGAAGCACCTCTGCTGGCACAACACAACCTCCCCTGGAACACCAACCAATTAATTCCGCCCCCTGGCCCTGCCTCCCGCCCTCCTGGCCCCAAATCACTTCCTATATTAAGATAGATGCACGCACATCGCGCGCGCGCATCGGAAGTGGGCTTGCAAGTGGCTGTTGGGCTGTAGCTGCCCGTGACTCTGTGCACTGCCGTGGATCTTGCCTCGCCGTCCACGAGAGGAAGCACCTCTGCTAGCACAACACGACCTCTCCTGGAACACCAACCAAGTAATTGGTTTTGAGACTCTGTGCCTAAATTGACACTTTTTTCCATAAAGTGAGCCACGGCTCCACCGCGGCTCACGGTTTTGTTTATATACGCTCCACTTGTCAGCTTTACTGAGCGCAACTGTTTTTCTTTTGTTTTGCAGTTCATTCTGCCCCTTGGCCCCGCCTCCCGCCCTCCTGGCCCCGCATCACTTCCTATATTAATATAGATGCGCGCGCATCGGAAGTGGGCTTGCAAGTGGCTGTTGGGCTGTTAGGATGGGAGGATGGGCAGGTGAGCTTACATTATTGTGCTAACCAATGTGTATTTTCTACCATCTTTTGATTTGTAGCATTCGCTGAGCGCTGTGTTGCTTGAGGCTGTCTTAGTTCCTTTGTTACTGCAAGCTAATTTCAAATGGTGTCAAATCGATGCAGTGGCCGCTCACTTTGCTCACCGGTGCCCAAAAGAGTTAGCACTTCCAAACCACCCAAAGCAATAAGTATGCCATTGTTCACGCCCTCTGGCAGCTCTGCCGTGGCACTTGCAGGCAGGGTTTCCTGCTTGCCAGAGACGGCGACATTTGCAGCTGCTCAGGATCTCATTTGTCACGAGGTGGCGTTTGCATATGCTCGAGCCCAAGCAGCAGCTGCTCTGAATGATTCGTCTATCCCCTGCGCTTCGCTGCCTAGCAATCTGTGTGGCCTTCCTTCATCCACTCGCAAGAGCTTTCTTAGCATGCGTATGGATGAACCTCTCACTGTGGAAAATGGAACTAGTGATGAAATCAGCTCCTCTCCCTCTGACAATTCCATTCTTGCCCCCGTTGTACTTGCAGCGCTTGAAAAACATGTACGTCTTTCTGTTCGACCCCTTTCTCCCTACCTGGTGGCAGGAGAGCTGACGTGCACCTTCATTGCAAGGAAGGGGCTCCCTTTGGTGATGCCAATATCTCCTCTCCATCTGAGGCTTGCAAAAAGAAATTTTTAGACTTTCCATTTTCTAGTCCGTGTCTTCCCCCCCCTATCCAACAATGAAATTTCATCTCCAGTTCCCGTGTTAGGCCTTGCATTTTCATCCACCAAAAAGGATCATGTACCACCGCTGGGGTTTGATTTACTCGAACCTTCTGAGGATATGCAATCCCTGGAAGCTTCTTACCCCGTCTTATCAAGGGTACTGAATTTATTGGATAGAGGGCACGACTACACGCGTTATGAAATTAGGGACTGCAAATCCTCACTTACTTAGATTCTCTTGAAAATCAATAAACTGGAAGGGTATATTTTTGCGGACACTCTTAGACGTGAAGGGGGCGGCCAGTCACCCCTGAAGGCGGCTACCTCTCGTCTTGTCTCTATGACTACACAAACTGACCCTCCACAGGAGATGGCACAAATTCTGCCATGCCAGGAGGCCCTTCCGACAACCTACTCTTTTCCACAATCCTTTGCTCATACTTTAGCTGCTTCTCAGGTTATTCCTTCTTGGCAAATCTTTACTCACGCCCAATTGTGTCAGAGGGTTGCATTCAATTCTGAAAAAATAGAGCAGGTATTATTCTTTTTACAATCAAAACCTGACGAGCAGGTTGGTGAACCGCAATCAGAGGAAATTGATGTGTGTGAAATCTCCCATCCAGATAGTCCCTCAGCTCTAACGAAATTGCTGGATACGACTGCACAAAGCGCCTCTGCCACTCCAGAGGGGGCGGGTGGGCACATCGATGCCCATTCAGCAGGCACAGGCCAGTTCTTTGCCTTGCAGAAGGAGAAAAGACTCTTCTTTTGAGCCTTAAAAAGAAAAGCTGATAGGCAAACGGCATTGTCTGTGCCCAGCGCAACCGCACTTTTTAAATAAAAACAAAAAAACAAAAAAAACTTTAAAAAAATCTTTTGTGTCCAACGACACACAATATGGATTCTAATGTTTAATTTGGCAGTAATGAAGAGAAGGCCATTAATCTTGAGGAACTTTCAGCAGAGAGCAAAGATGCATTGCAACATCTCAGCCCTGATGAGCAACATGCCCTCATGAGAGGCTCTGGTTCTCTCGTGCAGAACAAAACACCAAAGCCAGCAGAGTGCCCAGGCAATCTCGGCACCGTTCCTCCCCTGAATGTGCAACAGAATGCAGCTGGCAAAGTACAGCCATCCTTACAAACACATGTATCAGCCATCTACAAACCTATTGAGAATAAAGTTGCTCAAGCAGGGAAGGGAGCGGCTGTGACACCCATAGCTGGCAACTCTAACCAGTCTCTCATTTTCTCCAAACCTGCTCCCGCTCCCACGGTCGGGTCCACAAAGGTGCAAAATCCTGCTGTGTTTCCGGACCCTATGCCTAATCTGCTGCCGGAGCACAGATCAAATGCATCCCAAAAGGGTCTTGGCTGCAATCATTGCGCCCTTCAAGCTTGGCAGATGATGGTGTGACGGCAATTGACAAGAACTCCTCGACTATCATAGGATGGGAAACTGATCCAGACATTAATGGTG
Organism: Ambystoma mexicanum; assembly: GCF_040938575.1. Taxonomy (NCBI): domain Eukaryota; kingdom Metazoa; phylum Chordata; class Amphibia; order Caudata; family Ambystomatidae; genus Ambystoma; species Ambystoma mexicanum. Next base: position 1,264,719,940 of record NC_090929.1, on the reverse strand, counting down.
CAAAAGGCCTTAATCGATCGGCCCTCCTCCAAGCATTTAGCAAAATTCCTGCTTTAAGAACCTTGAATACCTCCGACATAGAATGGATTACCCTTCCAGCAATTCACAATCATCGTATGGTGTGCAAAGTGCAATCAGCTATCATCACAGACTTGGTGATGCAATATACATGCAAATTACAACTCATTGGATTAGTTTCACACCTCTTTGACTCCATCGATGATGCCATTTTCCACAATGAAACTCCCATTCCTGTCATTAATTTGGCCTCTCCAAAGAGAAACTGTGCGGATGCGCAGAGCGAGATGAAATCTGTAGTAATTGCCCAGCTTGTCGGCCTGTCTAATATTAGCAAAGATTGGTCTTGGTTGTCCTCGCTTGCAATCACTCTAAATCCGGCCATGGATAACATCCCCCAGTAGGAAGTCCTCCTCCTTGTCGATTTTGTCCTGGAACTCTTGTGGGTTTACAAATTTGTACTCATGATTTAACAAGTGTAGAGTGTGATATTCTCCTATGTCAAGAAACCATGTGTGAACAAAAGCTTCTGTTGCCGGGATTTATTCTCCATCAAATTATGGCTAAGCGTGGGCATAAAAGGCGGCCTTTTCGCATAATAGCCATATGTGTTAGTACTAATTTAAAAATTCATATTCAAGCAGTTTACAAATAGATGGCAACATTGGCTTTGTTCGTCTTCTTAAATGAGGACTATCGTGATCCTCTTCTTATTATTTCACTTTATCATAACCCTGCTCTCCAGAAAACAGCAATTGTGTTTCAGGAGCTCGATGGGCTTTTCGATGAAGTCATGTCACTGTATCCGACATGCCGAATACTGTTGGGCGGGGACTTCAATGCTCATTGCCTAAAATTGAATGTTCATCATTTAGATGCTGAGAGTCAATCTCAAGTATTACTTAGAGGGCATCTATGGCGGGAGCATCTGGCATCTTGGGACATTTCATTTCTTAACTTTGATGCTAGTGATCCCTGCCATACATGGAGGAGTGGTTTGATTTCCTCTTGCATTGATCATTATGCTACTTCAGCAAACCTACAGGAAAAGTGTAGCAGAATCTTAATACATGATCCCGGTTTAGGGGACCATTTTATAATCCAAATAGTTTTAGATGTCACCTTCGAGAGTTTAAGGAACGACCCCCACCAGATCTTTCTGGAAGGTGATCGCCCCGGGATATCCATTTGTTGGCCCACTAAACTTTGCGATAAGATGAATGACATGATTGCTGTCCAGCTTTCTAACTATAATGGCAATTCAAATCCTCACTCCTCTGCCAAGCTGAAGCCATTTGGCATCAGCGTGTTACTGAAAACGTGATAGCAAACTTGCGCAGGGTGAATGGGGGGCTTTTAAATCACAACCAGGACTCTGGCAGTAAGGTAATTCATGCAGCCAAATGCCTCAGAAAAGCCGCTCTACGCGAACACTTAGGAAGGCCTTCCTCTCTATGTAGGAGTTTCAGAAAGGAAAAAAAGTAATTTGCAATGTGTATCGTAATAAATGAACCGCAAACGCTACCTACACAATTTGAACAATCAAAAGATGTTTTCTACTTTATGTCGCAGTGATAGACGATCTACGTGGGCAATGCTCAGGGCGGACTCACATACTCTATGTAGTGACCAGGCTTTGACGATATCTGCTGATACCTGGAAGGATTCTTTTGAGTCCAAATTTTCCTTGCCCCCCTCTTTTGTTAACGCGAAGATTAAAGATCTAGGTATCCTAACTGCATTCCCTGCCACTATGGTCCATTGTTGAAATTGAATGCGCAATTCATGCCTTGAACTATTCTAAAGCTGCTGGACCCGACAGCATCCCCCCTTGTGTACTAAAGCGTAACCTAGTGCTCTGGGCTAGGATTTTTTAAAAAAAATCGATATCATCCAAACGACCTCTATCATTCCTCCTTCCTGGCTGTGTTCCATTATTGTCCCCCTTTACAAAAACGGTCCTAGATCTGACCCCTCCAACTTTCGCCCTATTGCCCTTATTGATGCTGCGGCGAAGGTTTTTGGGTTTCGGGCCCAGATGGGGAACGCATTTAATGCAACATTAATGGCACATCTCCTGGAAAAAGCAAAAGTTCCGGATTCAGGTGCTCTATATGTGGCATCTATAGACCTCACAGCCGCCTTCAATTGTGTGACACGGGCTTTACTTTGTGAAAAAATTGTTTATATGGGAATCCCTCCTCATATTATACATCAAATCGCAAAACTCCACGAAAATACTGCTTACTTTGTGCGAGTTAATCACATGGGCGCAACCACCAATGCCATTCCCATTGGGGTCGGAGTAAAGCAGGGGTGCAATCTGACAGCCACTCTATTTAATTTATATCTGTGTGGAATTAATGACATCTGGGCAAAGCAGATCAGTTATCCCGCGAGGCTTGGCCACTTGAAAATTCATTGGCTTGCCTTTGCCGATAATATTGTGATCTTTGATCGAACTCCCATGGGCCTACAAGTCAAATTGTCCCTGTTTGCCTCTTATTGCAGTGCTCACAATCTTCACTGCAATGTGGAAAAATCACACATCATTATATTTAAGAAGTTAAAGAGGAAATTTTGTTTGTGGGAATGGACCATTGACATCTTCCCAGTTGCAAGTGCTTCCACGATTTGGTAGCTTGGGTACTCAATTTCTGACTCTAACTCACTTACGTTGCGGAAGGAGGAACTAAACAAAAAAGCAGTATCTCTTGCTACACAAATGTGCATGGTCTATACCAAATACTGCAAATTCTCCATAATTCCACTGATTCAATTTTACATTCTCAAAGTCGAATCAGTTCTTTTGTATGCCTTGGATATGAGCCTTGCGGACATTTGCAAATTCCTTGACCAACTTCAAGGAGGCCTATGGAAGGGGGCTCTGTGTCTAGCCAAGTCCATACCCAACGCCGTATTGAGGCAGGAGTTGGGACTCACCTCCCTGTCTGTGCGTTACAATTGCCGGTTATTGTCAAATTTGGCTAAAATGTTATATCCTCCAACCAATTCTTTATATGAAGATCTAGGTCAGGTGGTAATTGCTTCCAATCCACCATCCATTGCTAAGTACTATGACAAAATGGTCTCACTACTTGCTGAAATTGCTCTCAATCCTTCAGATCTAGAATTTCGTTTGGTGCATGTAAAACTTTGCTTATTTTACCATGACTGGTGTACCACTTTAAATGCAATTGAGGCATTTAAATTTTATATAGCTGCAAAGTTTAGCACTGGAATATTACCGCATAAGCTCTATCTAGTCCAATTTCCCTGTCGTAAAGCCAGAGATACTTATCTAAGGTTTAAATTAAATCAAATGTTAACACTTGAAAGAATTAGGAGTTGGCTGCCAAATTTGTCAACAAATATTGAGCAGGGCTGCATATTCTGCAATGATAGTAGTCAGATTGAATTCACTAAGCATCTGGTTGTTTATTGTGCACACTTTGAGAAAATTCGATTACAATCTATTGGAATAGAAAGAGTGGGTTGCACAGCACCCAAAAGGGAATGGTTTTGGCTCACTTGCATGTGGGGTACCTGTACAAAAACGATTTTGCTGCTCACAAGGCTTCTTATAATCATTAATCTTTAACTGGAAAACAAGTATTCAAAGAGTCTGACAGGCTGAATCATTTTTTGCTGTGAGTTGTAGTACTTGCAATGTCTCCTTTGTTATTCTGTTTTGCATATGGGTGCGTCTCTTCAGTAGAGCCTTGGTGTTATTGTGAGTGTTATCTATCTTAAAGTAATAACTTGAACATGTTTAGTGATTTCATCCATCTTATTTTTCTCTATGCCTTGGGAAACTTATGGTTGAAAACATAGGTCAACAGTCGACTGGCTTGTTTTATTTATAATTGGTTATTGTATTGTGTTGGCTGACAATCACTGTAACTGAACTGTGTCATGGAAAAAATGATCATGTTTTTAATTTGCGATACGAAAAATGTAAACTTTTAAGTTATGAAGATGAAACGAATATGTAAAAGTAAATGTAAATGTTGTAAAAGTTTGTTGATCAAACTAAAAACAACGGTTTGAAATACATTGTCTTGTCATGGGTCTCGTGGCAGAGAGCTGGTATATGGAAGATTGGACAGGTTTATGATGGTCAGAATATGGTTGATTTTGAGTTTCTGCGCTTTAAGTATAAACTGAAAGCGTGTGAAATTTGTCAATATAATGTTCTGCAGGACCTTTTTGTTGTACTTTTCTCGCCGTTGAATACTACAATGCATGCCTCGCCTACAACTTTTGTTCTCTCAAAGACTGTGACCTTGTCTGCATCTACTCTGTATGAATTGATTGCACCCTCTGCATCTAAGTTACCATCGCAGTGTGGTAGAGGGAATTGGGATTCAGATTTAGGTTGCACATTGTTGGATATTGATTGGAGCCACATATGTGCAGGTCCAGATAAATACAAAGTGGATTTAGATTTGAGATATACACAACAAAGAATTACTCATTATTTATATTGGTCCCCATGGAAGATGAGAATGAGTAAATTGAGTAATGTGGACTGTTGTTGGAACTGTAATAGGGAGGTGGGCACTACACTCCACATGTTGTGCTTATGTGGTCAAATACAATTATTCTGAAGGACATCCTTCAGGAAATCAAGGCTATTTGCACCGACATGCAGGCCTCTATAGTGGACCTCAGAGGAAGAGTGGACACCTTGGAAGAAAAAATGGAGGGAATGGAAAATAACCACCTCCAGACAGACCTGTTGGACATGAAATATGAGGCGAGGCTAACAGACCTTGAAATAAGAGATGAGGACATAACTTTGAAGATGGACGATTTGGAAAATAGGGAACGCCGAAATAACCTACGTATAATCGGGGTTACCCAGCAAAGAGGGGAGACGGCGGCCGATGTGGAGAGGAAGGTTCAAGGTCTGATTAACCAACTCTTTACACTAGAAGGGGGCAAGGAAGTCCAGCTTGAAAGAGCACACAGAGGCAGAGGAGGCAGAGGAGGGGGCCCGAGGTCCATAGTGGTGCGTTTCCTCCGGTATAGAGAAAAAATGGAGGTCCTGGAGAAAGCAAAAGGCCCAGGCCAAATCCAGCTCCAAAAGGGAACAGGGCAACTCCCACAGGACCGAGGAAAATATGAACTCAAGGCAAAGAACCAACGATACTCAATGAGAGGAAGGGCCGGGCCGAGTCCCTTAGAATAGGCTCCCTCAACGTTAAGGGGCTTAACTCCCCAACAAATGACTCCCTTCTGGGGAGGGAAATGAAAACTGTGAGAGCTGATATCCTCTTTGTACAAGAAACTAGAACAGTCAAGGGGGAGGAGCGGGCGATCCCGGAATCCCATGGGGGCCAGACCTTCTGGCCATCCGGCCACATCAAGAGGGGGGGTGTCGGAATCGTGCTGCACAGGAATCATAAGCTGACCGAGGTATCCCGATGGGGAAGGGAAGACGGGTGAGCCATGGTAGTATCAGGCAACCTACATAACTCCAGAATCACCCTTGCAGCCATATATTGCCCCAAAGTGGGGCAGATGGGATTTATCCAAGAAGTCCTTGTGGAGGTGTTGACCAGAGCGGAAGGGCTCCTCCTCCTGGGGGGTGACTTCAACATGTGGGCGGATCGGGAGTGGGACCATAGTGGTAAGGCTATCCCACCAGGCAGTGGAGGGGGACGAACTTGTGGAGGGCTTCGGGACCTAATGTGGGAGAAGGGTCTGGTGGACATATGGAGGGAGCTCCATTCAACGAAGAGGGGGTATACCTTCTACTCCGCAGCCCATGGTACGAGGACTAGAATAGACTATCTTTTTACGGGACACCAGTACATGAGCAGAATAGAGGCCTCGGAGATCCGCCCAGTTAGTTGGTCAGACCATGATCTGGTCTGGTCCGACATTAGCATATTGGGCCTAAAACCCAGAAATTCCCTATGGAGATGTAACGACTTCCTGCTTAGGGATGCAGTCTTTAAAGAGGAGATGATAGCGGCGATCAGAGAATACTTTGAGCTAAATGATACTGGAGAAGTCCACCGGGGGATAGTATGGGAGGCGGCGAAGGCAACCTGGAGGGGTAGGCTGATCAGCGAAGGGGCTTCCAAAAAGAGGGAGAGAATGCTCGTGGCTCACAGGCAGAGGTCCGAGATTCTCACACTGCAGAGGTCCGAGGGGAAGGGGGAGGCGGAGAGGGAGAGGGATCTGGACACTGCAAGAGGGAACAGGCAAGACCTGAGGGAACTGCAGATGGGCAGAATTGTGGCAGGTCTCCAACACTTACGCCAAAGATATTATGAAAAAGGAGATAAAGCAGATGCTATGTTAGCAGCCAAACTCCGAGGTCACCGGGCTGAGAGATGGGTGACCAGAATTGTGAGCAGGGATGAGGGGGAAAGTTCAGATCCCAAAGGCATAGCTGAGAGTTTTGCAGGCTTCTACGAAACCCTGATTAGGAAGGACGGGGCAGAGAAGGAAACACTCGATGCATACCTCAGTGGGGTTACCCTCCCCACCCTTCGAATCCCAGAAGTGGCTGCTCTGGACGCCCCGATAACAGAGGAGGAGGTACTCAAGGTAATATCAGGCCTGAAGCTGGGAAGGGCCCCGGGAGAAGATGGGTACACGGCAGGCTTTTACAAGGCCTTTTCGGGCCACCTAGCGGGATTCCTGGCAAGTCTATTCTCCAACATCATGGCCACAGGGAGGGCACCCCCTTCATTTGGTAAAGCTTTAACTACCGTGATCCCGAAGGAGGGGAAGGACCCGGCAGACTGTCGTTCCTACAGACCGATCTCTCTCCTGAACGTGGTTGCAAAACTCTTTACCAGGATCATTGCCATGAGGATAGATGGCCATATGCCGGGGTTAATCCACTCGGACCAGGTGGGCTTTATACAGGGGAGGCAGGGGGCAGTCAACCTTCGTAAGACCCTGCATGTCATGAGAGAGGCGGCACCGAAGGGGGATAACCCGGGTCTGGTGTCCATCGACGCCGAAAAGGCCTTCGAGCGGGTGGACTGGGATTTCTTGCACGGGGTACTTGAAAAGCTGGGCTTTGGTAGGGATTAGACAAGCCATTAAGGCCCTATACGCAGCCCCCTCTGCTAGAGTCACGGTCAAAGGCCACATGTCACGCATATTTGCCCTCCAGAGAGGGACGAGACAAGGCTGCCCCCTCTCCCCACTCCTGTTTGCCATGACCATGGAGATCCTGCCAGAATACATTAGAGGCTCCCGGATGGTGAAAGGTATAGACATAGGAGACCGTACCTTCAAACTAAGCCTTTATGCAGACGATATTCTGCTACACCTGAGGGAACCCGCTAGATCGGGCCCAGCCGCCTTGCAGGTCATCGAGCAGTTTGGTCGCTTCTCAGGCTTCAGGGTAAACATAAGCAAGTCCATGATGTTTCCGTTTGCTCCAGATGCGGAAAGGAAACTTGCCGAATTCACCCCATTGGGCCTCCAAGTCTGCACTGAGGGTATAAAATACTTGGGGATTAATATAGTAAGACCCAACAAAGACCTGAGCCAGGTGAACTACCCCCCTCTGTTTGATAAACTCTTCAGGGACATGGAGGGTTGGGCGAAGGGCCAGATCTCATGGATGGGAAGAATAAATGCCATAAAAATGAATCTCCTCCCCAGGGTGTTATACTTTTTCCAGATGCTCCCATTGGAGGCCCCGGAATCCTACCTCAGTGAAGCCAAAAAACAAATAACTAAATTCATATGGCAGGGCCAGAGACCCAGAATAGGATATGAGACTCTCACCCTCCCCAAGGAAAGAGGGGTAGTAGCCCTCCCAGATTTGCGAACATATCATAGAGCGGCCCAGCTTAGGGCCTTGGCCCCACATTTTAGGGAGGACCCCAACAAACAATGGGTCTATCTTGAAAACTTCCACCTGCAACCAGTCATGGTGGGAAATGGTTAAGGGTTCCACTGAATAAGTTACCAAAAAGAATCAGGGACCACCCCATACTTGGAACAATGTGGAAAGCACTGGCAGGAAAGGGAACGAGAGAGAAGGTGACCACATGGCCCTCGCCACTGAGCCACATTGGTCCACGCCAGTGCTAGAGGAAATCCCAGGCCACGAACATTACCAGTCCTGGTTCGAGGCAGGACTTGTCAGAGTCGGTCAGCTGGTGAGGGAGGACACCTTCAAAACCATTCAGGAGCTTGAGGAGGCCTTGGGAATTGGTAGCCTCTCCCCGCTCCTATATTTACGACTCAAGGGTGTCCTAATGAATCCAAAATTAAAGCCCTGTACACAAAGAAAGCTCACCCCAGTCGTAAAAATTCTAGACTCCCATTTATAAATTAAAGGACTCATCTCCCTCCTTTACGGAGTCCTCATAATCCCCCGAGAGGGTACAACCAAAAGCCTTAGAAGGAAATGGGAAAGGGACCTGGGCTGTGGAGTGGGGGATGGGCTCTGGGGACGCATCTCCAGCAGGGCATTTAAGACATCTATCTCCTGCCAATATAAGACACATGCCGTCAAACTTCTTCATAGGTGGCAGTATGACCCGATCACTCTTTCTAGGATGTTCCCGGACATTGACCCGGAGTGCTGGCACGGATGTGGGGAAAAAGCCGACTATTGGCACATGTGGTGGTCATGCAAGAAGGTCCAAGCTTTCTGGTCAGAGGTCCTGAGCTGGCTAAGGGAGGCGGGAGAGGGGGTTTACCCACAAGATCCTATCCTGTTAATGTTTGGCCTTCAGCTAAGGGATGAACACTGGGAAAAACGTCCGGACCTGACACACTCATTACTCTTGGCAGCCCGAGCGGCTCGGGCTAGAACATGGAAGAGGGCCGCCCTTCCCACAAAAAGACAGTGGGTAACTGTGGCTAAGGATATCTACTTCATGGAAAGACTCACAGCGGCTATACAGGGCTCAAGCGCCCAGATAGAGATGGACTGGTTACAGTTTATGGAGGCATTTGGCGACACAGAGGAAACGCCCAGAGAACGCGGGGTCCCATGACCTGGCCCGAAACCACCCTTAGCATATGACACTTTGCCTCAGTCTCAGGGGAGACGGTTAACCACTGACGGCTGTTAGCCCGGTCAGAGTTGCCCCAGGAGAAGTGCTAGGGACAAGCAGTTTTTGCGTCCCAAGTCAATGGGTTTGGGGGGAGGGAGTGGGGGTGAAAACATCAGGGATTTATGGTTCAGAATGTGTTGGGCAGAAACCTGTGCAGTTCCCTTAGGGACCACTGCAAAAGATTTAAGACTATAGGCGTTTGGCAGTAAACCCACTTGGTAGCAGTCTGTACCACACAGATTCGCTTGGTAGCTGTGGCTGAGCAGTCAGACTTCCCTCAAGAAGAGTTAGGCAGTATTCAGAGTATACACAATAGGTACAGAGACACAGTAGCACAAACAAACGCTGACCAGAGCTTTGGTGTAAAAGTATATAATTATTTATTTAAACACACACTTGTAATTTACACTTGCAAAAACGCGGTAAGTAAATTCGGCACACAGTCACTATCATATATATACAACCCTATTCACTTATTAGACAAGTCTTAGTGAGAAACACCACTTATTTTCAGACAGAGGTGAGCGCTTAACATAAGATGACACTCACTCTAATAAGTTGTAAAGAAAGGGAGGAAAAAGGCAGAGTTAAGGAAGCACACAAGTTTCAATACTTTTACCAAGAACCACAGTAAGGCAGGATAGGCAGAGTTCTACTGGAGAGCAAGGAAGTCGATTGCAGGGCCCACTCTTGGAGCGAGCACACAGAAGGGGTCCAGGTTCACACAGTGGGGTTATGCCCAAAGAGTCTTGTAGTTCGTACAAAAAGGATGAAATTAAAGTCAGGCAAAGTTAGCTAGGTTGTCCCAGGCCAGCCCAGGTTAGAAAGTCGAGGCTTTACTGTCACCCCGAACGATCTGTCGCAAGGGAAGCCAGGCGGGACACAGTACCTTAAGCGTGAAGGAAGCTCCAGCGGGGGCAGTTGTTCCTGGCAGAAGGTGAAGTCGGTGTTTCGTCCAGAGGAAGAAGAGGTCTCTCCGTGGAGGAAAGATGAAGGTTGTTGCACTGCCAGGGAAGAAACCAGCCGCAGAGTTCTCTGGTAAAAAGGTACTACCCTTCTCTTCGCGGTAGTGGTAAACCGTGGTATTCCGGTTGCCGGGGTGCTTGGCACGGGCAAGGCGGCCACGAGATGCTCCAGGAAGGTGAAAAGAAGGCAAAACTGGTTTTCCCCACCAGTCAAAGGAAGAAGACTCTCCGGACTGGAGATCTCCTCTGTCATCGGGAAAAGTGGTGAGACGGTTCACCAGGGCTCCACCGGTGGTGTCGTCGTTGCAGGTCGGCTCAGCTTCTCCCTTCTCGGATTCTTAGGTCCTGTGGCGACTTCTGAAGTTCCAGTCCCCAAAGCCCTGCTTTTATGCAGCACACCCCCATTCACTCAGCCTAGCTGTCAATCAAACATGCTAAGTGGTGAGCCGGCCGACTCACCACTTGGGCCAATCACACCAGAGTGTGACTTGCGTTACCAAGGTAACTCAGTCCAGGGTGCCTAAACCCCCTCCCACACCCCCTGTGGTACCCAGACAGAGTGGCACCACTTTTGGAGGCTTCTGTGGAGAAGCCCGCCAAAAAGTGGAACAAAGGGGTTGACTTGGGTTGGAGTCACAGAAGAGAACACAAACGTCATTTTAGAATCGAGGTCTGGCAAAAAATACCAACCGGTGAATTAATATTAAATAAATAAACCGGCGGTATGTTCGAGGCTATAAGAATTAAATAATTAAAGTTGGTAGCCTCGAACAATGCGCGGTCGAATATAAAAGGTAGTATCCACTGCCACCAGCCAAAACTCGATCAGGGGGGACGGAGACGTGCCCCCTCGAACAACAGACCCCGGGGCAATCGAATTGCCCCGACAAGTACGTCCACAATATGATGGTTTGTACCGGTTTCTGTTCATAATTTGGGACTAGCAAAGCCAATGGTGACTTTACATGCCCTGGGAGACAGTAGTCAGTCCCAGGGTATGGAGTCTATGTTGGGGGGTCGCTACGACACCCCTGGGTTATGGCACGGAGGGTGCTGTGTAACCCATATCAAAAAAACACATGAGACCCTATGGAGTAAAAGACCCCATAGCCCATAAAACACATGGAAAGTTAAAGGAACACCTCAAATCATGTCTAAGAGTGGGAGCAAAAGAATCTCACTCTTAGCAGGAGAGAAACAAATAAACCCCAAAAAATCCAGCAAAGCTGCTGGGGGACTCACTAGGTTTGGGAAATTAGCCTTATAGAGAATTCTCCCTAACAAGATGCCAGAAAGGTGTCATAAAAATATGGATCCCTAAGAAGCTCTTTTTCAGAAGAGGATGTCTGGATGTGAAGGATGATGAGAGAGTGGCCGATGAATCACCCATAGGGGGCAGTGTAGAGGAGGAGCCGAGTACTCCCACCTCATCCGTTCCGCCCCTATTACCTGTGTGTTGGAAACCAGAGCATGTGACATACATAGAACAGTTGGAATGACAAAGGCCAAAGGGAGTCCTTGGGGCAAGGTTCCCATTGAGGAAACCATACCTGCACACAAGGAAATATGATAGTTTTTTTAATGAGATTCCTGAAGAAGCAGAGCAAATAAACGGCAAAGAAGAGTGGTGACATCACCAACCATTACCAGCATACTTCACACAGAGCTGAGCTGACGTACATAGAAGAGATGCAGAGACAAGAGAATGAAGATATTCTATAAGGCATTAAGAAAGTACCAAGGATAAGTGACATCTCGGGATACAGATGCAAAAGAAACACAAGCAGACGAAGTAATCGTGAGTCTAGCTTAATAGTGAATAGATTGTGGCAAGCGCCAATATATATATATAAACAATCCAGGTATATATATATATATATATATGTGCATATGGACAAGTAAAGGATGGATATGATATGATATGGCATTTGTAACGCGCCTATACACAAGTGTTTCAAGGAGCGACGAGGCAGGGAGAGGGGAACAAGGGGAAGACAGACAACGATCCTACTAGGCCAGGTGTCATTCAGATCGTGCAAGTGCAGGGGTAGGAGGAAGGGAGAAAGTGCAAGGGGAGGGGGGGAAGTGCAGTACAAAGTAAGTAGAATAAAAATAAATAGGGCCAGCTGGTGGCAAGTGCAAGGTAAGTGCACACAAGTGCTGGGAAGGGGGGGCTGTAGGGATACAGAGAGAGTCCCGCAGTGCAGGGGTTGCCAGGGAGGCAGTGCAAGTGGAGAGTGGCTGGGCCCAGGACCGAGGTCGGTGAGAGTGGCCCAGTTGCAGATTCAGTGCAGTTTCAGTGAAGAATTTAGCAGGGGAGAGGGAGAGAGAAAGCAGAAGCAAAGAGGAAGGTTTTGAGGTGCTTCCGGAACCGGAGATGGTTCTCCTCAAGTTTCAGGGAGGCAGGAAGGCTGTTCCAGAGGGAGGCCCCTGCCGTGGAGAGAGATCTACCCCCAGCTCGTTGCTTCGAGAAGCGGCTGACCCTGAGGGAGTTGGAGACGGATGAGCGAAGGGCTCGGGAAGGAAGATATTTAGGAAGAGAGAGTTGAAGGTATTTAGGCCCCAGGCCCCAGAAGGCCTTGTGGACAATGCAGAGGGTTTTGAACTTAATCCTCGCAGCCACTGGGAGCCAGTGTAGAGATTTCACTATGTGGATGTTTCCACTATGTGGATGTTTCCACTATGCATTATAGCAGTGCTGGACAGTAGCAAGAAGGCCTCATTTCTAGTATGTCGCAGTTAAAAAACATTTGATTTACAAAGTGAATCTCAGCAGACAGAGTTGGATGAGCCAAGAAGCCAAGGTCTTATTAAACTGGAGTAAACTGACTTGAAGAAGGCCTGAAAAAAGCCCTGTTTGCCCCTGTTCGCCTCGGTGCAACGAGGCCCCGAGAGAATCACAGGCCGCGCGTGTCATCCACACCGACATACAAGGTACTTTTGTTATGAGCCTCCACTGTGTATAACGCATCATCATTTTCTCTCAGTAAATGAGCCACCTCCCCAGATACCAGCAATTGCCATCATACACATGCGCTTAAAGCGCTGCGAGCCTTGTAGTATCCTTGCTTAGCCTGTCGCAATTGCAAATGCCAAGATAACAGCCTGCCTCTTATCACTTGGCCCCCACCTGCATCTGTAACCAACGGCTTTCCCTACCAGAAACACCACCTGCATAGGCAACCACCAACCCTGCTTTGATTGCTACAGATTTTCATGTACAATACTATCCTATGTCTAATGTACTCCTACTATAACACCTTGTATTCTCCTGTTTGCATCCTGTTGCATACCAGTCCTTCAGTGAGTTTATATCATGGTATACACACAGTCCAATACGCCTATACAACTACAAGTGTCATTCTCATTACTTGTCCACCTATGCCAAACATGTATTATTTTAAATGCCTCTAAATTGTATAGTCACTCGTTATTTCCTAACCATTAGCGTAACCTTGCATTACCCACCACCTATAGTTTGTAACTATCTATCACTAACATGATTTTTGTCTGATTTACTACTTAAATGCATATGCTCTATCCAGTGTCCAACTGTGCATCTTATATTCTTGACCACTAACTCTGCTGCTGCTTATACTGACCTCACTAGGCATTCAGACTAGTGCTCTGATGACACCGATTTAGGGCATTGTATAAATTGTATAACTAGGACAGCTTTCCAATAGTACTGATTGATACCTATCTCAGTAGAACCTACTGAAGCATCTAATAGGCCCCTCAACGCTGTCTACAGTTCTACAGTATAGCTGTCTTCAGCATATGACCACTCCACAGCCACCCATGACTATGCATGCACTCACCAGGAAGCCAGCCTTAGTGTGCATCCTCAACTTGATCCCCCTTATTACTATGAGCATTATCCTTCCCTCACTCCCACTCACTAACAGCTATCTACAACCCGACATGCCCAGGAGGGACAAAATCATGGCCAAACACCCTATTCTTAAAAATTATATCAAACCCACCTACTTCCTACCTCCCTTGAACATACCAACGACTATTAAACCAACCTCTTTCCTGCCACTGCTGGAAATATTGAATTCCAGTCCTAGATCTAGGCCACTCGTACTGCCCTCAGTGGTCACCTGGAACCCACCGTCGGATACACCCCAACTCAAGACACCCAGCCTTCCCTCCCAAACCCATACTGCACCTATGACCAGTCATCCTTGCCCCTCCACGATCCGAAACAGCAGACTTGGTAACAGATTTGGGAAATCCTACAAAATACCTTCTGTGCCACTGTCAACTAACAATTATCCACCAAATTCTCCCAAAATCAAACCTAAATCCACAAAGAAGACTAGACCTGCCACGGTCACACCATCACCTCCTGTCCACAAAAACATCCCTAATACTATACTAGGTGCCCTGATCAATGCCAGATCCCTAGTCGCCCATCCAGTTGATATCACCAACCTTATCCTAGATAAAAATCTGGACTTCCTCGCCATAACCGAGACATGGTTACATGGTTACATGCAGCAGCCGGTCCATCCCTCCTTCCAGCGACCCCTAATAATTACACGGTCCTTAGAACAGACAGACTCAGCAAGAGGAGGTGGGTGGCATTTATAGCCAAAATAACACTGGGTCTGAGAATTGCCACACACATCCCTACCAAGTCATGTGAAATGGTGACTGCAAAACTCCCCCTTACAAATTCCAGGACCATATAAATGCATCTAATTTACAGACCTCCCGGACTGCTGGGCTCCTTTGAGGAAGACATTAATGCACTCCTATCCACCAATACGAAGACCAACTCCCAAATCCGCATGCTAGGGGACCTTAATCTAGGCTTCAATGAATCTTCTGACACCCATACCACTTCCACCACCTACACACTGGTGGAATTCGGTCGCGCTCAAAGAGTCCTTCTTCCTACCCATAATAAAAGCTGAATCCTTGATAGGATAGCAGAGATAAAGTGCACTGCCACCATCACCTCCATCGAGCCTCAACCCTGGACTGACCACTCCCTCCTCATATTTGAACTTCAAGATCGCACCCCTCCTAATAGTCCCATCCATACCCATCAGGAACAAAAAGAACATTACTGTAGACAAACGTCTACCTCTCCTCCAACCCCTCCCCACCTCATCCAACCCCTCAGACTTAGTAGACCTCTACAACGCAACCTTGACTAAAGCACTAGACAAAACTGCCGCCCTAAAAATGCGCAAAAGTAAACCCAAAGCACATCTTACCTCGTGGTATACGCCAGAATTGAAAGCCCTAAGAAACGAAAAAAGAAAATGTGGATCGTCCTGGAGAACTAACCCCTCACAAGTCAATAAAGATATCTTGCTTAAGATTTCCACCAAATATAAAAAGGAAATAATGTCAGCTAAACGAGAAACTTATAACAGGATTGAAAATGGTAGTTCAAGTTCCAGAGAACTATTCACCATCATAAGAGAGCTTGAATCTCCCATCCCCACAACCGATACTGCATCAAAGAAAAGATCTGGTGCACCAAAATTCAAGAAGCCTTAACTAACAAAATCTCTCTGCTTCAAAAGAAAACAGAAGCTAAAAAACTGTCGCTGACGCCTCAGAAGACCTCGACCAAACGTACTCCAATCTTGACGAACCTACCTCAACGATCCAAATTTACTCCAGTATCCACCCTAGAAGTAATGAACATCATTGCCTCGTTGAAACCCTCAAACTGCCAAGGTGACTCTTGTCCAGCCTCAGTCATTAAAGACTCAGCTAAAGAACTGGGCCCTTTTATAACTACCCTCATCAATGCCTCATTCCGCACAGGCACAGTCCCTGCTAATTTGAAGAACTCATGGGTACTCCCTCTACTAAAAAGAACGACACTCGACCCTAGCATCCCCACTAATATCCGACCTATCACCACGGTACATTTCCTTCTCAAAATCATTGACAAGGCAGCCTATAACCAAATCCAACCCCTGCTTGAGAACCATAAGTTACTCAGACTTAGACAATCGGGATTCAGGCCCCAACATGGGACAAAAACTGCCCTGATCGACCTAAAGATCCAAATCGATGACCTGAAGGATAAAGGTAAATCCGCTCTCTTGCTTCTGCTGGATCTGTCAGCCGCCTTTGATCTGGTTGATCATAATGTACTATGTAGACACTTATCTACTGCGGCTCACTTTACAACAGAAGCAACAGCCTGGATCCAATCATTCCTGCCTCTGCTGCAGCTGACCCCATCCCCATCACCTGTGGTGTTCCACAAGGCTCATGTGTTTCCCCGACCATGTACAACATGTTCACCAAATCTCTGACTGATGATCTGGACCATCTGGGTGTCACCTATACCAACTATGCAGATGACACTCAGATCCTCCTGCCTTTGTCAGCAGACTATGATACAGACCTAGCCCTTGTCAACAAAATCTACCTCATCATTCAGGCTTGGATGGTCACTCATGGCCTGAATGAAGAGAACACTGAGCTACTCCTACTAGCCTCTCCGACCAACATGAAGAAATTGAGCAACCTATACCGCTCTTTCAACATAGACGGAAATGACATAATGGTAGCTAACGATGTTAATACACTGGGTTTCTACCTTAATTCCTCCCTGAGTCTACGTAGACAGGTTAGTGCTCCTGCCTCATCCACCGCCTACATTTCTAAACGTATCCACTCATGCAAACTCTTCCTATCCTCGGGCAGGTGTATGACCCTAGCGAGGGCGCTAGCCTTATCCAAAATCGACTATTGTAATGCCCTCTACCTAGGAACTAATAAATCCAATACGAACAAACTCCAAATCCTGCAAAACATTGCCCTCAGAACAGCATTGAGCATCCCCAGACGAAAACACATCTCCACAACTAGACGGATCAACAATTGGCTCTCTATCCAAAAAAGGATCCAATTTAAAACAGCCTCTCTTACCAATAAATGCCTTAACAACGCTGCTCCCCCATACCTGGCAGAAAAATTTGTCAAATACAACCCCTCCAGGCCTACCAGGTCTACAAACTCTGACCTCCTAAAGGTTCCTAGATACAAAGCAAAAAGAGCAGGAGGTAGCAGCTTCCCTGTGTTGGCCACCCAACTTTGGAACTCCCTCCCCCCGACACTACGCACCGAACAACGCTTCCACAAATTCAGAAAAGACACCAAACTCTGGCTGATCTCCAAAAATACACCAGCCTAGACATTACCCCCCCCCTACACCCACTTGTACATACTCTCCCTTGTAGCCATTTTACCGTAGCATGTTGAAACGGTATATATATTCCTTACCTCTTGCTTAAGTGTGGTATTGTGCCCTCACCACACACCCTGTGTGTAATGTGATAATGATGTAATGCCAGTTATGTATAAACCGCATAATTGTACGTAATTATTGTATTTTGTGTATACTTTGCCCTTTCCATTTGTACTGTATGTACCATCTATTCTGTAACCATGAACATGCATATTCTTGTAATGCGCCCAGATACCTCAGGGTGGGGTGCGCAATATAAATAATAAACAATACAACAATACAACAATTAGATACAAATCGTGTGAAAGAACAGAACTCCTGTTCAGAAGGCATGAACAAAACAAGGAAGACGTCAGAGGTCTATTAAAAAATAGCATTTTAAATACACTAGAAGCTCGATTTCATGGTCTCCAGCCACGTGGAAGAAAGAAGTTGGACGAACGAGATGGTCACACCTACGCACGAGGGCAGAGCGTGCTTTAACTCCTTGAATTTCTCAGAGCTAAGAACACTCTCAAGGCTGAGCTTCAAAGCCTAATTGACAGTAGACCACTGAGGTGATGATGGATTGATATGCTAATTGGTGGGAAGCAATGGTTAAGGCAAGCTCACCAGCACATGGATGGCCAGTCTGCATGCTGCTAGACATAGGTGGAAAAGTACTGACGGAGGGTAGAGTGCCAACCAATTGTAGAGGACTGCGTAATTAGCAGTCCTATGGTTGTGTAAACCAATGGGACGTTGTGTATTCAGGCGACGTTCATAGTAGTCCTTTTTAGGGTAGGGCTTAGTTGCCCCACCTGATGTTAAGTAACCAATCACATATTCACACTTTCTTTAGACTAGTAGGGATCGTATACTTAGATTTTTACTCAGAGCCAATCACCCATACTCATAGGTTTTTGTAGTTTGCCACAAAGGATGACGTTAGTAAAACATAGGTTAATGTCATTGATGGCAAATTTTGTGTATAAGATCACAGTTTTTACTAAGAATGCTTGGAGTAAGAGGATTGAGCGAGTGAGTTGATGTTCGTTGTACTCCCTGTTTTAGATAATTGATATTAAAACAGTTTTCCTTTTGCCAACTACCTGAGTCGTCGTGATTATTGATGTATTAAAATCTGCATCCCCGTCCTTCTCCAGGGTAATTGCTACTCATCTTAAAGGGCTGGGTTATCCAGTTCAGGATCATGATAGGCACCATGGTACACTAAACAATAGAAATAATGACAAGAGCAAGCTGCAATAACATCATAGCATTTCTCGCCTTGCCATTGCGCTGATTCCAGTGTTATATTTCCCAAGTCCACTTTGAAATTGAAGGAATGTTAACCAAGTTCAACAAGCTCCCCCGCACCCCCCAGTCGGGGAAGAGGTTCTGCGCACTGTAAGCAGTGCACCAAAAGAGTCAAATAGAAATAAACATGCCCATGTAAGTTTTCATAAGGTTCTGCCTAAGGTAGCTTCACGCACTGCGAGCAATGCGTAACATATGCAAACTGAAATCAAACGTGCATACTCATTCTCATAGCACTTAACTGAGGCCTGGGGGGGCTCGACGCACCACCCCAGGCAAAAGCTGACTCAGGGTTGGACAAGCCACCGTCATTGCCTTCACTGCTCCTGAAAAGCTCCAGGCATCGAAACGCCTAGCATCACCGCCCTGTCTGGGTTCGGAAAACAAACCGCCAGCATCTGTTATCCTTTTCTCCTCGGCCATGCCTGTCATGCCCACAATCACCAACAGGCAGCACGGGCCGGGGAGGAACTTAAGTAGGCTTCTTCCACGTAACCCAGTATACCTGTTAACAACAGTCACTGGAATCATGGGAACTATAGTTTCACCCCTTTCCATACCGTAACAGCTAATTCCAATGCTGCCAGACAGTGCAACCCTTCATTACCATCAGAGCAGCCCCTTATTTCCTTACTCAGGTGGGTTTGCTGCTTTATATCTGCTGGCACAACACTCTACTCTGCACGGGTGTTGCCACTAATAGCTTGTCTGGGGTCAACTCCACAGACCACTCTTACTCTCTGATGAGCCTTACACTTTGGGTCCAATGTGGGGGGCTCCTGTGGACCAAGAGAGATCCTCCTCCCACGGGGTCTGCTCCACCCGCCTTCCTGTTTCCCAATGTGGGGCAGACACACACCCTGGGCTGCAGCCAGGGGGCCACACACCAGATCCAGGCCACAGTCAGAGGCCTCTCCTCCACATTCACGCCTTCGGGGCGTGCATTGCCACTGTACTCCGGGGGTCTCCAGTTGCCACAGGCGGACACACAGCTGCAGGGGGTTTATAGCGCCACCCGGCCTCCAGCTGATCCGGGCACGGGGAGCCCATCAGTGTGCTCTAACTCCTGGGGCCGGCTCACTCCACCACCAGGCTCCATAAACGGTCGCACCAGACACTGGGTACAGCCAGTGGGGACCTGATGGCGCACAGCCCTGATCTGTTCCTCCTCCTCTCCTCAGCTCTGCGTTCCCTTCAAGGGAGAGCCTTCCACAATGAACATCCGGCGTGCTCCTCTCCCACCTCTTGGCTCCTGGGCATTTCGTAGGAGTGAGCCAAAGACTGCAGCCCCCGTCTGCCCCACGCTTCAGAAGCCATGCCGCGGCCTCAGAGGACTCTATCAGGGAGAAACACCTTTGGTTTCTCGGGGTACCTTATGACTCCGATATCACAGGAGCCAGTGGGTCAGTACGCCTGAAACTCTGCCACTGTGTGCTCAAAGTGTTTGGGCACTGCACCATCTGATTGCCAGCCGTCTGGGGTCTGGAAGCCAAGGCATAGGCTGTTACCATCAACGCGCCCCCTGGTGACCTCTGATGACCATTTTTTAATGAAACATTTACCTTGTAAAAAACAAATCTACATAATTGGGAGTAAAGGGTTAAAAGGAGTGGGGAGGGTGTTGGGGTGGCAGAACAGTATAGAGAAAGTGGGGTTTAGGGGGACCACACAAAGTCTTTTTTTTTCGTAAAAAAATACATCGAAAAAACAGGTGTCAGTCAAAGGGACATAGAACCAAAGGCAACAAGGCTGAGACATCAATGAGTAAGAATATGGTTTCTGATCCACCATAGGTGCCATAATCTCTCCACTGGCTTCCGGTTGCTGTAAGGATCAAATTCAAATCCCTCTGCATCATCCACAAGGCTGTCTGGGGCCAGGGACCACGCTATCTACAACTGTCTCTTACCAAATACTCTCCCACCAGATCTTTATACTCCTCCAGCGCCAACTCTCTGCATGTCAAGCACTTCTCTAAGCAGCAAGCTGGTGGCCGATCTCTTTCCTCGGCTGGATCCCTCCTCTGGAACAGCATCCCGCTTCCTCTGCGTCTTGAGCCGAATATCCTCAAATTCCAGAAGCTCCTCAAAACTTTCCTTTTCACCTCCTCCTTCTCTCTCTCCCTCCCTTGCTAAACCCCACAGTCGCTGAGATTGTTGACCAGGGCCCTTATGTGTCCTCTGGGTCCTGCCTCCCACCACCTTTCTCTTCATTGCTATATTTGTCTTTCGACCCCATGTTCCCTCCCTGTTGCCCTGTGGGCGCTTTGAAACACAATTTACTTGATGTACAAGCGCATTACAAATGCACAATAAATAAATAAATGTTATCTTATATTTTCTATTGAAAGCAGTCACTGTACGACCTTTGTCAAAAAAAAATTTTAAAAAGCATTGCCACCCCCGCCTGGATTTTCTTTGGTAACCCACATATGCGGGTCAGCTCCTCAGTTATAAGACCACTGCCCTTCCATGTCCACAATCCTTTTGCTTTGGAGGGTGGATGGTTGTGTGGTTGGCTGCATGTTTGTCCTACTCTTAATATACATATAGTATGCCCACTACTTTGATAGTTCTCAAAAGAGTGTTTTTCATTTAAAACATTTTACTCACTGACATTTTCACAACAGAACATGTCTACCAATAAATGTCTATTAGTTATTTTATTTGTCATACTTCTATACTAATTAATAATTGTTTTAAAAATATATTACACGAAACTCACAGAAGGGTTGACACCTCCATCGCTGGCTGATATGTTGTTTCATTTGCTCTTCAACAAGTGAACATTTTTATTTCTGAATAACTCTAAGTAGTATATTTTGTAAAAAGGATCATTTATTTGTAGTTACTTTAAGCAAAATAGTGTATCTTTGGAATGCCAAATTCCATACATATCTTATGGTCAGACTCAGCAGAGAATCGAGTTTACTAAAAAAAAAAGTAACCAAGGTCAGTGGAGTTGCGACATCTCATTTCTTTGAATTTCATCAAACTTTATTCTGCAATTAAAAAGCCATAAATGTCATAGCACATTTACAAAATATACAAATTTGCAGGGTAGAACAGAGTAAAATAAAATATAAAAATAGGGAGTGTACTCGCCGCCCTATAATCGTTACATGCCACACATTAAAACCTGCAAGTTCCTCTTCAGACAATGCAAATGTTACATTCAGTAGTTGAGCACATTTTCTACGCAGTTCACAGTATTGTGATTAACAGTGCCTTTGAAAGTTCTAATGCTTCCTGGATTGGGCGGATACCCTCCAACCTAAGCAAAGGTTCCAGGTACCAGACTCTTAGTAGTTTTAACAATTCACACACAAACATAAAGTGTACAGTAGTTTCCTCACCTACACCGCATAGGGGACACACACTCATCCCATCAGGGGACCAGGACTTTTGTAAATGTGGCAGTCTTTAGTGCCCCTAATCTAAAACTGGCATACAAAGCTCTTGTGTGCGGTGGATTTATGTAATCAAGATAATCCTCTGGGCCAAAGTCTACTTTACATGCAGGATAATCTGGACCAAGTTACAACATTCTGGCTGCTTCATCCATTTGCATCCTGGCCAGAACAAGTGCTTTTTTCTTAAGCCTAGATGAGGCTGCCTTAGTGGCACTGTGTGGCTCTTCCCACAGCCCCGCTTCATTCAAATTACGCAATACTTTTTTCACAGGGCCACCCATGGGATGCTTTTGCCCCCTACTAAACTCAAAAGATGCTTCAAAGCATCTCGATATTTCCAAGACCCTCGGTGCTCCATAACCTGACTCAGTATAATACAGGGTTCAGGGAGGCTTGTTCTCCAATTGGGCACACATCAAGCTCAAGATGTAATAATACATTTGGGGAGCCTAGAGGGACCTGGATGAGATGTTTCAGATGCGTATTCTCAATCCATTCTAGGCATTCTGTATTGCCATAGCCCCACAATTCTGCACCAAAAAGACATGCTGGGATTGCTTGTTTTCGATATAATTCTAGGGCGGAGAAATAGCACCTCTACCATGTCTTGTGAAAAAACGTATATGTGCTCCACTGTACTGCCCTAAATTAGTGCAGGCCTTATCTAAGTGAGCGGCCCACAAACCGTTCTCATGGAATTTAATTCCAAGATAATTGTTGTTGTAAACATTTTCCAGCCATAGCTACATCAAGTTTACAGTGCTTACTTACTGAGCCAGGGACTGAATACCAAGACCTTGTTTTTTTCAATGTTCAGTTTGAGATTAAGTTCTCCACATTTTCTTCCAGAAATGTCCAAATATTTTTTCCATCCATGTGGGGTAGTGGACAAAAGTACTGGGTCGCCTGCATAAACTAACCCTGGGTATGTGTCCATACCCATTCTAGGACAGTCCAAACACTCCTGCAATAAAGAAACAATAATCTCTTCAATATAAACACAGAATAATAAAGGGGCCAAAACGCAGCCTTGTCTAACGCCCTTGAGTACATCACACGTTAGTAACATCACCAGCCAGGTCATATCGCACCACTGCTTTGTTATTGCTATACAGCGCCTGAATTACAGAGATCAGATGAGTGGGTGTCTTTCTTTCCCTCAAGGCATGCCAAAGAGTTTCACTAGAAACCCCATCAAAGGCAGTCTTGATTTCCACAAAAATGGCATACAGTTTAATTCCATTAGGCACAGTGTACTCCTGGACCAGAAAGAACTATCCGAAACTTAAGTCCACAGTACTTTTATGTTTCTGAAAACCTGCCCGGAGGTCACTGACAATACTGTTCTCCTCGACCCAGGTTTGCAGAAGGAGCAATAGGCTTTAGCAAAATTACCTGCACTAGCCAGCAGCGAAATAGGCCTATAATTTACTGGTGAGTCCCTACCCCCTTTCTTATATTCTTTTATATTGGAATTATTGAGGCATGTTGCCAGGAGGAAGCGACTACATTGAGCTTGATAACTGCAATAAACAATTTACATAGAACAGGCCGCCATACAGAAGGCTCATCTTTATAGAGTTCTATAGGGTTCCTATCCGGACTCGAGGCTTTACCACTCTTCTCGGATAACAAAGCATTGCATATGTCCCATGCAATAAGTTGGAAATCGGCCACCCTCGGGAACTCTTCTGGTGCAGAGATAGCTTTATGAGTTAAAGTATTTACATGTCTAGGGGCACCACCATATAAACCTGAAAGATGCTACCACCAAGCATTCACAGTGATACAGCAATTGAGAGTCGCATCCCCATTTACTTCCTCCACCAAAACCATTTTCCAATAGGGTGCTAAGTCACCCTCTTCAAAAGCCCATGTTAAGCGAGATCACTTTAGCCTAATAAAGGGTTTTTTCTTTTTCTAGAGCCAACTTTTTATAGTTAGATCTACAGTGACAAATAAGTGCCTTGTCCATGGTGGATGCGCTTCAAGGCAAACCAGTGACTGTTTCTTCGCACCCGGGCAGTCGGTATAATGCCAACCAACCTTTTTTAGCGCTGATGTTCAATAAGTTTCTCATACACAATCAGGCCATCCATTGAGATCCCTTCACTACAAATCTCACCAAGGTTACTCAAAAAAGCATCATAAATTGTTGGTTTCATTTTCTGTTCTATGATCTTGGGCCATTTAATAGTTTTATGTGCGTGCCCTGTCACAGTAATAGCCTCAGCCCTTAACAAATTCAGGGTTGGCAAATGCTGATCCCCATCAAAGTTAAAATTAATATATAATGGGTGATGATCACTGGCGGGGTTCGGCAGGACTTTAAAACAGATTACCCTTCTCCAATCCTTAGCCATGCCAGGATGCAATCTATGGTGGAGGAAACATTGACACACAAAGTGAGTCAAACTTGCTGGCTGGTCCTTAGGGAAATGCCCATTACAGGGCCTTAGTTCTAAATTATGTTCTAAATTATAAAGGATGCGAACTGTGTCAATAGCTTGATGGTGTACCCTCCTAGGTTTGTAAGCCACCAGGGATGGGATATCCCAGACAGTATCTTAGTCCTCCAACAAACCCATCCAGCTCTCTGATAGGTTCGAGTTGAAGATTAAAATCCCTTGCCAGAAACATATGGGTCTTCAATGGTTCAGAATATCCCCAGGATCTAAACAAATCCTCTATCTTCTCCATTACAATGAGTCAGTGTGACATAGTGGGTTGATTATACACGTTAAACAAGAAAATACATTCACTTCCCGGGGTATACGCCACCAGATGTTGGAGATCTGCCAAGTCCGTGAGCCGGGGATAAACCTCCTCTAGGTCTCCCTTTGGGCCCTTTTCTGGCTGGATTTCTGAAAAGATTGATATCTGGGCTATTAACTGATAACATCCCCACGCGCATAGGCGTAAAACAGGGTTGCAACTTGGCCGCGGTATTATTTAACCTTTACCTGGCCGATATCGACAAAATCTGGCAGGGCTCAAATTCTTTTCCGGTAACATTGGGTAATATGCGGGTTCACTGGCTGGCATTTGCGGATGACGTCATCCTATTCGATAGAGTGCCATTTGGACTCCAAAATAAACTAAAGATATTTTATGACTATTGTATGCTGAACAACATGACCATAAATTCAGCTAAATCACACATAATTGTCTTTACAGCTAAAAAAAAACTACCCAGATTTAATTTTGTCATTAATGCACAACCTATCTTGAGGAAAGAAGAAATTATTTATCTGGGCTATCACCTATCGAATGGGACGTCTATCGGCACTTGGCGCACAGTGTTGAACGCCAAGTTTAATCCACTGTTGGCCCAAATAAGAATTATCTTCCAAAGATACTGTAGATACTCACTTTTGCCCCTCTTGCAATATTACACCATGAAAGTAGAGCCCATCCTACTTTACGCTGTAGACGTATGTCTTTTGAAGTTGGGGCCTCTTTTAAATCTTTTACAAGGTAAACTTTGGAAGAAAATCCTAGGGTTACCAGGATACCTACCTAACGCCATTATTTTACACGAACTAGGTTTATATCCCTTAGCGGATAAATATCTCTGGCGATGGTAAATGCCTTCTCTAAAATGATCTCTCCTACTCCAAACTCTCCTTATGAGGACTTTCAGGCAATGCTTGCCCATACATGTCCCGCTTCAATCTCTGAAGTTAAAGATCAAATAAATGCCACCTTAACATCGCTGAATATGTCGCAGCAGGATTTAATTGATACTCCAAGTAAAGTTAAAAGCCGCTTTTTTTAAAACTCATGGGCATGTAACTCTGATCAGTTCGGAGGTTACTCCTCTTTTAGGACCTATGCCACATTTAGGCAGGCAGTTACACCTCGGCTGCCATACTTATTATGTTTCCCTGATAAAGAGGCAAGAAGGTCTTACATGCGATTCTGTTTGGATCTTATCCACACGGGTGCCCGGATCAGGAACTGGTCTGGCTATAGGGATTTGGTGAAGTGGGAGGGTAGTAGATTTATTTTAAACACTTCTGAGAGTGAAACTCTAGAACATTTGTTCATGTATTGTAACTTTTTTCTCACCCACAGGCGATGTTGCTTGGATGCATTTTTGACCTCTTATTCCTCATTTGAATGTCATCTAGTTTGGCTTTGTTGTATGCAACACCAATTCCATCATCTTAGCAACCGTTAGACTTGTTGTAATGATTGAGGAGCATCTGCTGCCACTCAATAGGGCCATCTTGAGTGGGCAGTTTGTGGAGTCCTCCCCCTCCAAATAATTTGTCATTTTGTAGTAATTTCACTATCTTTTGCCTCTGATTGTCTGCTTTTCTGTATTTTTGTCTTTTTTTCTAGTTTTTGTGGCTTCCTTTATGTATAATGATTCTGTTTTTTCTGACTTTGTTAGGTATATCTTCTGTACACTTTCTTGTGGGACTAAAGAAAGTTGGTGTTGTGTTGTTTTTTTTATGGGTAGGCAACAGGTTTCTTTTTAAATGTTTTATTATGTGTTATTTGTTCAAGTAATGATTATCTTTTGATGAAATTTTTATATGATTTTTTATCTGATATGTATAATTTGTAAAGGTGTAAATTAATTTTTGCTACCAAAACAAATAAATAAATAAAAAAAGTAAAAAAAAAAAAAAGAAAAGATTGATATGCCTGCAATTCTACCACCTCACTAGTCCAAGTCTCCGGAAAGAAGATCAAATGGTAACCTCTTACAAAATCAATCCACCCGGGGTCCTCAAAGGGCTTTACGATCCCCACCATATTCCATGAAAGTAGTTTAAAGGGAAAATCCACGGTACTTGGTAACTCCTGACTCAGTCAGTCTATTTCATCCAGACCCCTGTCTAGCGTCATTTCCTCCTCGTTTGCTGTACTAGAATTCTGTGACATTTGCATTCACACTTATATTTCCAGACTTCAATTTTACTAGTGGGCAGTCACACAAACAAGAATAACACATGAATATTATAGAGTAAAGGATGAATACAGAGAGTGAAATATACACATAATAAATCAAACAATGTGATTTGATTTGATAAAATAGATCATATATTTT
Source organism: Ambystoma mexicanum (assembly GCF_040938575.1). Taxonomy (NCBI): domain Eukaryota; kingdom Metazoa; phylum Chordata; class Amphibia; order Caudata; family Ambystomatidae; genus Ambystoma; species Ambystoma mexicanum. The sequence continues at coordinate 1,264,692,906 of NC_090929.1, read as the reverse complement.
ATGCTTGTTTTTAGAACATTTGGATACCATATATGTGTAATTCTACCAAGGTCAAAAACACAGACACACTATGCGATAGAGGCAGGGGTGAGGGTATGCAAGAGATTCATGGAGGTAGTAGAGAGAGGAGGAAGAGAGGCGTATGGAGTGAACTAGTCAAACGAAAAAAGTTCAGGAAGAGTGATTGTTGAGTTATGTTATGTTATGTTATGTTATGTTATGTTATGTTACTGGGCATTTGTATAGTGCCTTTCACCATTGGTATGATGTCAACACACTGTGGGTTGAACGCCCTCGCAGACCATAGTCCAGGTCAGTGGAAAAAGACAGAGTAATAAGTAGGCGTATGTGAGCACTCTATATGTGTGTAGCTAGGGCGAAACAAAGACAGATTATCGCAGGCCAATTGCACAGCGGTGTGGCGCTCCCGCAGTGGGGTTCGGCTACCAAAGGGGGACCGGTTGCTGGTGCAACTCTCTGTTTTCCTAGGGGCAAAGGATGCTGATTGCCCGGCTATTCACTGAGATGAGTGAGGTGTATGCAGAGGTTTACTCATCTCATTTTACACTGCTATTACTGGCCACACTTGCCGTGTTGGATACTTTTCCTGTCCCAGTGTATCTACGTGTACTTACAAGTATTATCATGCCAGCAGCCAGTCTTGCCATGGAGGCTGTCGATCCTCCCACCTCAACACTAAGTAATTTCTTGGCGCCCTGTACAACAAAAAGGAAGCTTCTGACTATTAAACGAAGGCGGCAGGACACGCTCTCCATAGCTCCCGTGTATGGTGTCTTGAATGTGGGGGCTACTAGCATGAATACGGGCGATGCCTTTAATTTAATTAAAGAAATCAAAACGCTGTGATCGAGGAGGAGGGGAGCAACGTATGCAAGTCTATCACAGAGGGCGACCATGTTGTGAGAGATGGAAGGAAAGATTATGCAGCAGCCAAACTCTGCGCTGGGAAGATGTGCAGCTCACACAGAGATTAGCCTTGGGAAAACCAATGTTTCCCCATCGATTTTGAAGAGCCATGGGGAGCTGGATTGTGCCAATGTCTAGTGGGTTCTCGAATCAAAAATCACCACGTCTCTTGTTGTAACTACTTCATTCTCTCCTGCACTTATACCTGTGACTCTACCAGGCAATCAAGAGAAAGTAATTAAGCCCCCGGTGACATGCATGAAGTACTCTGACACTGAGACACTTCCAGTACCCACAACTGCTAACCTAGAGGGAAGTGGGGCTGTAAAGTTTCCAAACGATACACATAGCAATTTATAAAAAGGAATACAGGTGAGGCGGACCACACTGACTAGTACCAGTCTGCAAACACCATCAACAGGTTCTGCTTATTTTTTAACTGAAGCAAGTGTCCTGACAGCTGGGGAAGGGACCCCTTCATGTGTCAAACTTCCTCAGCCAGGGACCCCATTAGGTCCATCATTATGTTTTGCCCATATTTCTGCCCCTACACCAATTCTTGACAAACCAGTACAGGGGTGCCAATGCTCCCTTGTTTTAACCGAACTGGCGGTTATGAAGAGCCTCCTATTTCAATTTCTTGACAAATGTAGATGCATGGATGGCACGATTCCAGGGGAGCAAGGTCCAAGCATTGAGGCTAACCCAAGGCGACCAGAAACAGCAGTGGAGAAGGCCACCCACTTCCCAATGATGGATGAGACACGGCCTGTAATACATGACTCTCCCGTTTGTTCTAATCTGTGACCTAGAGCATTAGAAATAAAGGGGTCTTGGAAACAACAATTTGACTGTGGCACATCTCTTATAGCCCCCATAGTCACCAAAACCCAGCACAAACCAGCACAATTGCCTGGGTGTGTGGGCCCTGCGGAGGGAAAGCATGGGGGCCAGCACAACCAACAAGGAAGCAAATTGGGGCGTGGGGACAAGGAAGTAGATCACAGAGTGGCCTCTGAACTGGTTTCATATACCGCCCCAAAGCTACAAAGTGACTGAGGTCAAGATATGGGGCGTGGAAGAAAGAGATGGTCCAGCAGGGTGGTGGTGTATTTTTGCACAGGGTCCTTAGTTGCCCCTCTGACCAGGTGGAGCTTGGAGACTCTCTTATAAATAAATGAATTCACTGGCTTAGAACAGTCTATGGATGTTGCTCTCTAATCAGAGAGGACATAATTAGTTGTAAAAGACTGTGTCACAATGAGGGAAGCACCTATGATTGATTCTATTCGTATTGCACTTAGTGATCCAAGACTGGCCACTGGCTCATTAGATATTGGAATAAGACACTGTCCACTGACAAGCAGCTCAATTGCAATTAGTGCCTTCCCCTTTGCAAGAGTGTACATTTTATTTGAACATTGGTCCCTATGGGAATGTGACCAGTGGCGTCACTAGGGGGGGGTTCTGGGGGGGCCAGGGCCCCCCCTGTGAATCCCTGTGCCCCCCTTGTGCCCCCCTACCTAAGATGAGCAGTGACCATGTTCTCCCCCTTCTTTTGTCTGTGCCCCCTACTTTAATTTTTGGCCCCCTCTGTGCCCCTCCTAAATTTGATTTCTGGCGACGCCACTGAATGTGACCCCTGCATTAACTGCTCTGTGGAGCCATTATGGCTTCAGTGGGAAAAATATCTGACGTGCCCATTATCGGATGGAGGTGTTTTTGATGATGTTACCTATGCTGTACCTTAACCCCTCAGAAATAGCCAATGTCTGTACTGTCCTTAGGTGGTAGCCATTGGCAGTAACTGTCATTAGTATGAGGATTTAGTTGATGTTTATTAGTTTTACTGTTCATGAAGTTTATGTTGTGTTTGTGACCGTACTTAGATGGCCTTTTGGCCGAATATAGTTATGTGATGATGAGAAACAAAGACAAAGAAAGAGAGAAACGGAGATCGGGAGATTACAACATAGAGAGAGACATCAAGAGAAAGTCAAAGAGAGAGAGAGATTGCATGATAGATACAGAGATAGTGACATAGGGGGAGATAGAGAGAGAAGGAAAAAAGTAGTAAAAGGGCAAAAGAGAGAGAAATAGTGAGTGAGGGATGTGTTTTAGACAGAAAGAGATAGACAGAGACAGTGAGAGATAGAGAGGGAAATATAGACTGAGCTAGAAAGGTATGTATTGAAAGATAGTGAAATAGAGAGCAAGAAGTAGTAATAGATAGAGAGAATTAAAGAGGTAGAATTGTATAGACATACTGCAAGAGATAGAAAGTGGTAGAAAGAGGGAAGGGAGACAGAGAGGGTAGAAGAGATATTCAGGCCGATTCATGGAATTAATGTGCGCTGAAAATTTCGGCACAAGCATGCGAAAACATGCGATTCGCAGTGAAAGAGCGAAAATCGCAGTGCAAGTGTGAATATCGCAGGGAAACCAGCGCGTATCTATTCATGGAAGTCCGTGCGCAAGTAAAATCAGGGATGTGCGCTGAAAAAGTGCGCGGCGCACGCCGGCGCACAGGTCATCTAACAACGTGCGCTAAGGCCACAGCGAAAGCGCACATAGCGTGGCGCACATAACAAAAGTAGGCGGAACACGGGGCGTAACACTCGGAATGGAAAACAACTCGTGAAAATGTGGGAGTCACGGGGGAAGTACAGGAGGCAAGTGCGCGGAACGCCCAGACACTCGCCTACAACACGTATTCATGGAATCGAATAGGGCAAACCAGCGCACGGGCAAAGACGCGCACAGACCCGAACCCGTCCGCCACACGAAGGCAGGCAGTAGCGTCCCTGCGCTGGAAAAAAATGTGCGCCAAAATGTGCGCTAACAAAAAGCACGAATATACAGCTCTGATGAATGTCCTATACTGTGGCCCCCTAGGACAAATGATGTGCAAAGGGGTACGTGATAAACAGCGACACCCGCTGTGTGCGTGTATTTCGGGTGTGCGTGGGAAGTTTTACACGTGATCGGGCCTGGGGGAGCGGGGTACGTGTATTTCAGGGGTGCGCGTGAAGTTCTACACGCGATCGGGCCTGGGGGAGCGGGGTACGTGTATTCCAGGGGTGCGCGGGAAGTTTCACACGCGATCAGGCCTGGGTGAGCGGGGTACGTGTATTACTGGGGTGCGCGGGAAGTGTCACACGCAATTGGCCTGGGTACGTGTATTTCAGGGGTTCACGTGAAGTTTCACACGCGATTGGGCCTGGCCGAGCGGGGTACGTGTATTACTGGGGTGCGCGGGAAGTTTCACACGCTCGCCTACAACACGTATTCATGGAATCGAACGTGGCTAAGGCATGCGCCCAAAAAGACGGGCCAATCCGGAAACACGTACGTCAGCAGGAAGCAGACGTACATCGACCCACGCATCATAAAAGTGCGCGCAAACAACAAACAAGCTCAGACGCCAGGATGAATATACCGTTCCTAGCAGCAGTGGCCCTGGGATACCAGAGGAGGAGGAGGAGGATAGTCAGGGCCAGAATTTTTACATCCAGAACCAGCCTTTTTGGGATGCCTGATGACCACGTGTATGGGAGGTACAGGTTTCGACCTCAGATAATACTCGACCTGGTCAGTGAGTGGGAGGATGACCTCACATCACCCACCCTGTGCTCCCAAGCACTCAGCCCCCTGGAGAAGGTCCTTAATGTACTGCACTTCTTGGCCACTGGATCATTTCAGCGGACAAGTGCCATAGTGGGGGGGGGTCACAGGCCACGCAGTCACGCTGCCTACACCAGGTCTTGGCCATCATCACTACACGCCCATTAGTCCGCAGGCACATATACCTGCCCAGAACACCTGCAGAAAGGCAGGCTGCCGCCCAGGATTTCTACGGGGTGGCACAATTCCCCAAAGTGCTAGGTGCCATTGATTGCACCCATGTGGCTCTACGTCCCCCCAGGGCATCTGAGCACATCTATAGAAACCGCAAGCACTGGCAATCCATCAACGTCCAAGTAGTACGTGATGCCAAGGGAATCTTCACCTCAGCATATGCCAACTATCCAGGGTCCACCCACGACAGTTTCATTTACAGAATGTCAACCCTAAACCGAGACCTAGAAGCTGGGCGGCATGGCGATACATGGCTGCTTGGTGAGTATAAATGCCACTGCACATGCATGCATGACAGATACTGAGTAATATCACAACCCCACTAATGATACCCATCACCACCTCCCCAGGGGACAGTGCCTACCCTCTGAGCACCCACATGATGACGCCAATTCGGAACCCCACCACGCCACCCCAGGTAAGATACAACACAGCCCACATTGCAACCCGGGGCATAGTGGAGCGCACATTCGGAGTGCTCAAGTCATGCTTTCGCTCCCTTGACCGTTCTGGCGGGCAGCTGTTATACGCTCCCCCAGTCGTGTGCAGGATCATAGTGGCAGCATGTGTCCTGCACAACATTGCAACACGCCGGGGCCTGGCCGTGGACATGGTGGTGCCCCCACATCCCCAACCACATGCACGCCCGCTGCGCATGGGAGGGTAAAGGGCACGGGGTGAGGCAGCCCGTACGAAGCTGGTGGATAATTACTTCACCTAAAATCACACCCCTGTGGAGTGCCCACAGCCCTGGCACATACCAGCTGACTATCAATGATGATGAGTCAAGTGACAGTCAACTGTCACAACCATACCAGCCGGAGATTGTTCACCTGGAAGTGTTCCATTGTGTGCATCCCTACCTACACAAACACCTCCAATGCTGTGTCATCAAAAGACACACTTCTATGCTGCTAAAATCATTACCCTCTTGCAAGATACAACATGACAACAGTGCCATGTCACCCAACCCCTCCCCAGCACCGCCACCCAACACACCATGGCATGTCATGCTATGTGAGAGCAAACAAAGGAATCCCCAAAACATTACACAAGTGTCACAAAGTACAGTGTCCCGAATGGAAACTGGCCACACACAATATGCTCCCATTAATGTAGAACTGACAACACACATGACCAAATACTTACCACACTACAATGCAGCTACCCAACCCCAAACATAGCATTCACATGGCAGTACTAAATTAAAGGATACATAGTCTTACAACCTGGTGATGCTAGCACATCGACCACTTCCAACTGTACAGTGTTGGTGCCACGCAAATCTGGAAGTGCACTGCTTACAACATGAACTCCATCTCCAAAGTAGACGGCCCTGTGCAGACATCAGGAATGAACCTGCAAATTTGGAGGGAGACATGGATGCACAAGCACACATCAATACACCATGCAGTGTACAATACAATATGCACTAGGAATGTATACACAGTATTGATTACAGACTGCCCACACATGTCATGAGAGTCCAACGTCACTGTGTAAGTCACTGTCACTTGGGCACACCCTTTGCAAGCCCATGGAAACGGGAAGCAGGAGGGGTGTGTGTCTCACAAACCCAAGCATCTAACCCAAACTCAGGACAAGCCTGCATGTGCCCAGCCGGAATACAGTGGATGCCCACGGGAGCCACACAAGGCAACACACTGCAACAAAAAATCAAAAATCAAAAATGGCCATGTGGGGGCCAGGGGGGTGGGGGAGGCCACCCAGGAGGTCCGAGGACAGGGTGCACACCAACAGCCACCTGTGTGGATGTTGCGAAAAAAAACACATCCATGGGCTCATGGCCTGCACGGCTACGCTATCGTGAGAGATTCAGAATCGCTGTGGTCGCTCTCATCACTCTGTGCTGGTGCCGCCACAGGAGGTGGTGGTGCTATGGGAGGCAGCCCACACAAAGCCCTAGTCTGGTCCTCCATGGCAGCAAGCATGCAGGTGTGGAAGGTCTCGTTCTGGAGGAATATGGTGCAAAGATCCCCATGCACCACCTGACGTGATGCCCGGACCTCCTCCCGAGATGCCTGCATCTCTGCTGAGAGCGTACGTGTGACCCGCTCCAGCAGCTGTTCTGTCCTCGTGACAGTGGAAGCCTCAAGGTCCACAAGAGTCTGTCTGAGGTGATGGATTTCCACCCTCAGGGCTTCCCTCTGGCCCTGGGACTCTAAAGAAATGGCTTCCCGCAGAGTGTGCAGGGCCGCCCGTCTGTCCCTGTTGGACGCCAACATGTCCTACCTGAGTGATTGGCAAATGGAGTCTGTTGCCTGCTGCAGTTGCTCCATCTGCCTTTCTGGGGGGACAATGGAAGTGGCCACCCTCTCCATTGCTTGAGCCATCATCTCAGATGATGCTGCCTGTTGGTTTGCCATACCGTATATGGATTGCTCCCATGCGGTATTGCCTGGTGGCGTACGGCCACCGTGTTGGCGGGCACCACACCTGTCTGGGGCAAGGCGAACTGTGCATTGCTGTGTCGGCACTGCCTGAGGCTGCAGGACTGCATTCCCCCTCTGATCTTCTGGCCCAGGAACAGGACAGAACAGAATCCCTTCCAGAAACACCTACCTGCGAAGCCACATAGGTCTCATCATCCGAATCAAAACCTGAATAGAGGTCTGGGGAGGTGCACCCAGAGACACCCCTGGAGAGAACGGTTTGCAGCAAGAGTGGGTTCTCACCCACCACCACACCCTGTCCCCCACTGGTGCCCGGTCGTGCCTGAGATCCCTCCTGGGTCTGCATCATCTCCTCACCCTCAACAGCATCAAGTGCGTCATCCCCTGCAAAAACATGAAAGACAAAAAATGGAAACAGGCATTAGCACCATGGCACACAATTAGGCCTGACAAGCTACAGAACCAGTACTTGATTGGCACATGTCCCACATGACTATAACCCTCCCATGCATGCACTGTCACTGAGTTTGAAGGGGAGGAAAATGTCAGACACTGATGACACCAAGATCGAAGAGCAACACATTAGCTGCATGCTGGCTAGCAGTGCCATCACACATTGGCCTGTGAGTGCAATGTCCAATCCACATACATGACACATGCTATCACATAGATGGCATGTACCATAGGCATGTCACATATTGTTTGACAATAGGGCTGAGAAATGCATAGTGAAAGTGTGGGAATTGAAACAATCAGCCTGAATGAACACTGAAAAATACGGAACAATGTTGTTGCAAGATGCCACTTCAATGGCAACTGGCGTGATGTTGCACAAAATGTCTACTGTGGGAAGAAGGGATACTGTAATACCCAAATCCAGGGGCGCAGAATGTTTTGGATGAAGCACATGGGTGACCCAAACCACTCAGGCACACACACCCTCACCTGGCACTGAATTAGAACCCCTCACACACACAACATACACATGAATCACACACACATGCATGTGCACTCACCGGACAATGCCTCGTAATCTGGCAGTTCTCCCACACCTTGGATCTGTTCCTCTGTGACGTAGGTCCCAGCAACAGACACATGTACAGTGAGTTCAATGTCCTCTTGTGGAAACCCACCTCCAGTCACCAGAGTAGCGGCATGACTTGAGGCCAGCTTTTTCTTTGCCCTGCGCTTAAGGTCATTCCAGCGCTTGTAGCACTCACCAGCTGTGCGCCTCACAAATCCAAGGGCACTTATGATGTCCGCGACGGTCTGCCAGTGTGCCTGACGTCGAGCAGGTGTGGTCTTGCACCCTGAAGTGATCAACATTTTGCTGTCATGTGCGGACACATACTGCACAAGTGCATCACGTTCGGCATCATTGAAGCTAGGCTTCCTTGGCGTGCCGGACTGCGTAGCCGTGTCTGGAGTATCAGCCTGTACTGGACGAGCACTCTTCCTCTTTCTTTTGGAAGGTGGTGGGGATCCTGAGTGGCCTACGCCGCTCTGGCCACTAGGGGCAGGAGCACTGGTGGACTGGGTAGTTGGAGTGTGGGAATGCACACTGAGCATGGGACTTGGTGCAGGCATTGGCTGAAGTGTGACGTAGTCAGGGGGAACGTTAGCAAGATGGACTGGGACCAACACTGCCCTGGCTGAGAGAGTCAGAGCTGGGGTGGATGGAGCTGAAGCTGCCCCTGCAGCCTTCCCACCCTGCCTACTCGGGGCAGCAGATGACATAGCTGCCCCTGATCTACGTGGCCTGGTGACACCAACTTGCACCGCCACACGTGGCCTAGACTTGGCGACCTGGAAGTCAGCCTGGGAGTCACCCTGTGCCAGGTCAGGTGCCACAATGGGCCGGTCCAACAAGGGCTGAGCAGAGATGGTGTCAGCCACGTTTCCCTCAACCATGGGCGGGGGGGCATGGGTGTCCCTGACTGGTCCTCCACACATGGGGGGCTAGGGGTACCCTGCAAATCCCGGCCACGTCCCCTACCGCGCCCACCACTCCCACCTCTTGAGGCTCGGCCACCTTTGCCACCCTTACCGCGCTTGGTCACCTCCCAACCATGGCCCTGATGTTGTTGTGCGTATGGGAGTTGCACTAAACTATTGTCCTGGGCAATTGGGGTTCAAAGGGGTAGGGTACTAGATGGAATTCACACCCTAGTGCTCTAGCAAGGCTGTATGTGACCCCTGGGGAAAGATGATGGGTCACGCAACGCACAGGCACCCCAAAAACAGAAAATAACGTGCACGCAACCCCTCGTAGACCACGTGCCTATGCTGTGGCACCCAGAAACACAAAAATGAACGTACGCGTGTTACACGCAGCCTACAATGACCTCTGAAGGGGTACTCGACAAACGGGGCAAGCACAGTTGGTAAATACGTGCGCGACTCACCGCCTGCCTATAAAAAGAGCGTGAAAAATACACCCGTGTGCGCGTTGGCAACACCCCCGCCAAAAGAAGAATTGTACGCTGTCTGAGGAGACAGGACAAAAGAAGAAGTGAACGCTGTTTGAGGAAACAGGCCCAACAGAAAATCAGAAAAAAGCTGTCAGAGGTAACGGAGTACGAACTAGAAACGCTGTGAAGTAAATCGCGTGTGAACCGACAAGAAGTACAGAATTCACCCACTCGCTCTCCATGAAAAGTACGTACAAGGAAATGACGTCCTAGACGTACCTTTTGAACCAGCCCACGTCACGTCCAACGTCACTTCCGCGTATACGCGCTAAGGCCCTATCCTCCAATTACACGAGCTGACACTTGGACGTGCAGTTCTTGGACGTGTAACATGCACCCGGGTTCAGGGAAACGCCCGTGCGCACGTCACAGACGCGCTTACGCGCTAAGGGCCTTTGGTCCAATGAAATCGCGTACGCGTGCAGACGCGCTTACACGCTAAGGGCCTTTCCTCGAATTACACGCTGACGTGTAAGATTTTCACGTGCCAAATCACTCCGTATCAAGCTGGCCACGCGTTCGCACACGGAGGACCACGCTCCTGCCCAGAAGGCCGAATTACTGCCCCCCAGAGCCCCGAGCACGCTCCCACCTGCCATCTGCTGCTGCCTGATTGCCTGCTGCCCACGTGCCCTGCCATTTTCTGCCTGCATGTCAGCCCGGGGTGCTGTTGCTGTGACCACCCCTGCTGGAACCGAAGACTCCCGACTGCTATTACATCACTCCACAGCCCAGCCCCAGGACCCAATTGTCCACCCACACCTGCCTCTGGGATTGCCATGTCGGGCACTCCACCATCTGGCACCACTAGCAACCCCCAGCCAGATAGGCAGAGGGCCACCAGGTTCACTGCCACCGAAGTTGGTGTCCTGGTGGAGCAAGTCCTGGGGCAGTATGATGCCCTCTTCGGAAGGTCGGCCGCCGACAAGGAAGGACGGACTCGGATCTGGACGGACATCGTGACTGCCATCAACGTGGAGGGGGTGGCAGTCTGCGACTTCCAACATGTCAAGAAGCGCTGGGAGGACTTCAGGTCCAGGACCCTTAACAAGGCCCGGCGCCCCTTGAAGGCAGCGGATGCTAAGGGGCGCCGGGGCCACCTGTCGGAACATCAGATGAGGGTCCTGGAACGCATATGTCCAGCGCTCCACGTCCAGGTCCTTGAGAGGCAGACCCGTCTGGAGTCGAGCGGTAAGTGTACATGCATACTGATTGGAAGCTGTGCGTGTGGTGGTGTGCCAGTAGTGTGCAGGTTGTACATGTGGTTTTGTAGGGCCATGTATGGCTGTGTATGTACAGGGCTGTGAGGCTGACACATGCAAGTCCTGCAGATGTGTGAGCACACATGTTTGGATTACTGTGTATGTAAGTTGGCATGGTTGTGGTGTCACACATGGATGTTGGTTCCAGCTGCATGTATCTGCACCGTGTACATGTGCATGTGTGTGTATTTGACATGGGTGCAACAGTGATGCAACATGGATGCATGTGAGATTGATATGTAGAAAACTGATTTCCAGATGTGACATGGATGCCAATCTCATCACTGCGACAGTTGGCAGAGGTGTACACATGCATGTAAATGTGGTGGCGTGTGTGCATGTCTAGTGCACTCCCTGTGTTTCATGTGATGTCTGGCTCACCTTTGGCTGCTCATGCTGTTGTATGTGTATGGATGGTGCTGGCTGTTGCAATATGGCTGTGGAATAGCTCATGTGTGTGAGTTGCAATGACATGTGTGTTGGGCATTGTGATGCCATGTCTGAAGTTTGACAATGCCACTCATGTACAACTGCCCATTGTACAGTGCCCTGATGCCTGTCTCCTATCTCTCCCTGTCTGCAGCGTCAACTGATGAAGAGGGCGGAGAAGGTGCTGTGGAGCACAGCGGCAGGGATCGCACCGCCAGCCGGAGACGCAAGGCCCGGCTCCCCTCCCAGGTTGTCATCTCGTCGGGGAGTAAGGAGTCTGGTGCCGCGTCCCAGGTTGCTGGACTGAGTGGGGCGGTAAATCCCCATTTCCCATTTTACCCTTCCCCATTCCCATTTTTGCCCCATAGGGCATAATGGGAGTGGGGAAGGCGCTAATTACGCCACCGTGAATTACGGTGGCGTAATTAGCACCATGGTCCCTTAGCGCCATGGATTTTAACGCCTGCAAAAAGCAGGCGTTAAACTCACCATGGCGCAAAGGGACCTCGGAATCAGGCGTTAAGGGTCGGCGCCGTTAACCCCTTAACCCCTGATTCGTAATGAGGCCCATCGTCCCTGTGAACCCTCAGGGCCATGGAAGTGGACCGCCTCCGGGACATCGAGCAGGAGTTCGATGATGCCCTGGCCCGGGACATCCACATGTGAGCCGTTGGAATTGCCCGCTGCCCTTGTAAATAGTTAGATAGTGTTAGGTTTCCTTTGGTTTTTTCTTTATTTTGGTTGCGCTTGGACAATGCACCACGTTTCCGTATATAGTTTTTCATTAGGTAGTATTTTTGATAGGTTTCATTTCTTCAGTTGAGATCCTGGACCCTGGATTGTTCATCTGTATATAGTTCACTATTGGATTCATCTTTTGTTTTGGATTTCCCCATGGAGCAATGGTTTTCACTTTTGTTTTTCCCTTGGATTTGCTTTGTTGGACTGTGACTTTGGACACCTTTCCTTTGGATTATGATTTCATGTTTTTCATTTTTTTACGGACATGCAGCTTTTCTTTTTTTATTCCCGTTGTTGTTTGTTTGATTTTAATTCCATTCATGTTGCTTATAATACATTTTTTTCTTCATACTTCCATGTGTGGTATTATCGCATTGGTTTCATGCATGTCATGATGTGGGTTTTCACATTCACTTGCAACCATTGTGTGTGTGTGTCGGACATGTGTTCATTTACATACTTGCCATTGGGGTTGTATCATGTAATTGCCTTTTCTATGTGGGTGGATGCAATACTTGGTTGTGTCTTTGGGCTGGGAAGGCTGGCCATAAGGGCCATGATTGAGGATCGTCATGACCCGGGGGCAGGGGGACATTAGTGGGAGCCTGTTGGCAGGTGCCCCGCACTGCTGGGGGGTGGGAGTGCAAGGGGACATGAGTGGGGACCTGCTGGCAGGTGCCCTGCACTGCTGGGGGGCGGGGGTGCAAGGGGACATAAGTGGGGGCCTGCTAGCAGGTGCCCCGCACTGCTGGGGGGTGGGGTGGGGGTGCAAGGGGACATGAGTGGGACATGAGTGGGGGCCTGCTGGCAGGTGCCCTGCACTGCTGGGGGGCGGGGGTGCAAGGGGACATGAGTGGGGGCCTGCTGGCAGGTGCCTCGCACTGCTGGGGGGCGGGTGTGCAAGGGGACATGAGTGGGGGCCTGCTGGCAGGTGCCCCGCACTGCTGGGGGGTAGGTATGCAAGGGGACATGAGTGGGGGCCTGCTGGCAGGTGCCCCGCACTGCTGGGGGGTGGGGGTGCAAGCGAACATGAGTGGGGGCCTGCTGGCAGGTGCCCCGCACTGCTGGAGGTGGGGGTGCAAGGGGACATGAGTGGGACATGAGTGGGGGCCTGCTGGCAGGTGCCTTGCACTGCAGGGGGGCGGGAGTGCAAGGGGACATCGGTGGGGGCCTGCTGGCAGGTGCCCTGCACTGCTGGGGGGTGGGTGTGCAAGGGGACATGAGTGGGGGCCTGCTGGCAGGTGCCCCGCACTGCTGGGGGGTGGGGGTGCAAGGGGACATGAGTGGGACATGAGTGGGGGCCTGCTGGCAAGGGCCCCTGACTGCTGGGGGGCGGGGGTGCAAGGGGACATGAGTGGGTGCCTGCTGGCAGGTGCCCTGCAGTGCTTGGGGGGTGGGGGTGCAGGGGGACATGAGTTGGTGATCAGTGGTGCAAGCGGACAGGTGGCTTGGCTGGGGTGCATGGCCATGGTGGATGGGCTGCCTGCGGGACATGACCAGGGGTGCGGGGTAGTCCCCTGTGGTGTGGTCTGCCTGCAGGGGCCGTGGAGGGTGTAGAGGGAACACCTGGGAGGACCCACACTGCCAATTCACGTGTAGGACTCCCCGCGCACCCCCGAAATTCACGTACCCTGCTCTGACAGCTAAATCGCGTGTGGAACTTCCCGCGAACCCCTGAAATACACATACCCCACTCGCACAGGGCCTATCGCGGGTGAAACTTCCCACGAACCCCAGTAATACACGTTCCCCACTCGCACAGGGCCTATCGCGTGTGAAACTTCACGCGAACCCCAGGAATATTGGCCCTGTGCGAGCGAGCGGGGTACGTGTAGTTCTGGGGTACAGCTGAAGTTTTACACGCAAAAGGGCTCTGTTGAGCGGAGTACGTGTATTCCTGGGGTTCGTGTGCAGTTTCACCCGCGATTTCAGCAGGGTACGTGTATTCCTGGGGTTCGCGTGCAGTTTCACCCGCGATTTCAGCAGGGTACGTGTATTCTTGGAGTTCGTGTGCAGTTTCACCCACGATTTCAGCAGGGTACGTGTATTCCTGGGTTCTCGTGCAGTTTCACCCGTGATTTCAGCAGGGTACGTGTATTCCTGGGGTTCGCGTGAAGTTTCACCCGCGATTTCAGCAGGGTACGTGTATTAGGGGGTTCGCGTGAAGTTTCACACTCGAAAGGGCCCTGGTCGAGGTAGTACGTGAATTTCAGGGGTGCGCGGCAAGTTTTACACGCGAAAGGGCAACGCTCATGCACAATACCTCACAGATGCGCTTACGCGCCAAGGGCCTTTGGTCCAATGATATCGCGTACGTGTGCTGACGCGCTTACACGCTAAGGGCCTTTCCTCGAATTACACGCTGACGTGCAAGATTTTCACGTGCCAAATCACTCCGTATCAAGCTGGCCACGCGTACACACGGAAGACCACGCTCCTGCCCAGAAGACCATTTTCCTGCCCCCCAGAGCCCCGAGCACGCTCCCACCAGCCATCTGCTGCTGCCTGTCTGCCTGCTGCTATTTGGTGCCTGCACATCAGCCATCTGCAGGGGTCCAGTTGCTGTGTCCACCCCTGCTGGAACAGAAGACTCCCGACTGGGATTCCATCGCTCCACAGCCCTGCCCCAAGACCCAGTTGCCCACCCACTCCTGCCTCTCGGGTTGCCATGTTGGGCACATCTCCATCTGGCACCACTAGCAACCCCCAGCCAGAGAGGCAGAGGGCCAACAACTTCACTGCCACCGAAGTTGGTGTCCTGGTGGAGCATGTCCTGGGGGATTATGATGCCCTCTTCGGAACATCACGCGCCAACAAGGAAGGACGGGAGAGGATCTGGGACGACGTAGTCGTTGCCATCAATGCGGAGGGGGTGGCAACACGCGTCATCAAGCACGTCAAGAAGCGCTGGGAGGACTTCAGGTCCAGGACCCTCCACAAGGCCCGGCGCCTCACGGAGGGGGGCCGGGCACGCATGAGTAACATCCAGATGAGGGTCCTGGAACGCGTAGGCCCAGCGCTCCACGCCCAGATCCTTCGGAGGCAGACCCGTCTGGAGTTGAGCAGTAAGTGGCCAAGCATTGCTGTGTGAGACAGGGCATGTTGCAGTGTGCTGGTAGTCTGATGCTTGCCTGTATGTGTGACATAGGCCATGTATGGATGTGTGTGTGCAGGGACATCATGGTCATGCATGTGAGACCAGTTATGTGTGAACCACATGGTTGGTGCATGTGTTTTAATGCAACATGGGGAGCTCTATGTGGATTGCACACATGAAAACATGGCTGTCTCTGTTCCTGGACATGGAGGGGGGTGAGGAATGGGTGCTGGTGTCATGTACATGTATGGTGCACATGTGTGTGTGTGTGCCTGAGAAGTTTGTGTGTGACTTTGAAACACCATGGATGCATGTGACTTTGAAGGCAACATCTTGGTTTACAGGGGCCCTTCTACATGGATGTTGATGTTGATTGCAGGCGCCAGGACTGTTTCTGCATGTGTGTTGTGTGCATTCACCCATGTGTTGTGGAATGGCAGGATGGAAGTCACATTTGACAGTGCCACTCATGTGTTATTGCTTCCTGTCTAGGGTATTTTGTACTGTACCCTGATGCTTGTGTTCTATGTCTCCCTCTACGCAGCGTCAAGTGAAGAAGAGGGTGGAGACGGCGCTGTGGAGCCAAGCGGCGGGGATGCCTCCACTGGGCGGCGACGCAAGGCCCAGCCACCCTCCCAGGAATTACCATCATCCGGGAATGAGGGGGCTGGTGCTGCGTCTGCCACAACGGCTGTGGCGGAAGGGCCGGGTGAGCCCCCACAGGGGCTTCCAATGGCGGAAGACGGTGTGGAGACATCCAGGTTGGTGGTCTCCACAGAGGAGGAGGAGCCCGCTACTGAGCCGCACATGGGGCCTGGTGGGGGTAATACCATTGGTGCAAGTGGTGCAGTCCAGGGCCAGGGTCAGGAGGCAGCACAGGTCACCGCGGAGGGGCCTGTGCATGTCGCTGTCCTTGACCCTGTGACTGCACCATCATGCACCAGCAGGGAGGCCCCGTCCCAGGCCCGTCCACAGGTAGGGGAGAGTGCCATATCACCTGCCTCTCCACTACCTGCGGGCGAGGGGTCCCGCGACCGTATGGGATCCGTCCTGGTGGGTGTCGACTTGCGCACGCGTGTCATTCGTGATGACATGCGTTCTTCCTGGGCGGAGAACGCACGCCATCACGAAGAGCAGCGTTGTGACGTGGCACTGCTGGGAGGGGCCCTGGTCGGTGGGTTCCTACATGTGACGCACCCTCTGGCGGACCTCTCCTCCTCTGTGGAGGCTATGAGCCGGTCGTTCTCCAAATCGTCTTCTGGCCCAGATTCTACAAGGGCCCCCTGTGGACCTGGCCTGACCAACACAGCCAGCTTGGTGGAGATCCCATCCCTGCCACAGTCGGGAGTTGGCGGTCCAGCAGGGGTGGACACCACAACTGGAGACCAGCAGATGGAGGATGTGCAGGCACCATCGGACAGGGCACATGGACAGCAGCAGCAGCAGCAGCAGCAGGAGCAGGCTGTAGGTGGGAGCAATGATGGCTCAGGGCCATCAACATCGGAAGGGCAGGCATCGGCCGGAGGGCAGGAGGACCCTGGACGGGAAGTGTCTTCCGTGTGGCAGTGGTTGGGCCATGCGATAGATGCGGAGCGGCAGCGGGCGGAAGAGGCACGGCTCACGATGGTCAGGGCGGAGAACTCCATGCGTAGCGCCCTGAGGCGGGCCGAGTGCATCGAGGCCATTCGCAGGGACCTCGAGTTCCAGATGTCATCGTCCCTGCGAACCCTCGGGGCCATGGAAGAGGACCGCCTCCGGGACATCGAGCAGGAGTTCGATGATGTCCTGGCCCGGAACATCAACATGTGAGCCGTTGGACTTGCCCGCTGCCCTTGTAAATAGTTAGTTAGTTAGTATTAGGTTTCCTTTGGTTTTTTCTTTATTTTGGAACGCTTGGACAATGGACCACATTTTTGTATATAGTTTTTTTATTAGGTAGTGGTTTTTGGTAGGTTTAATTTCTTAAGTTGGGCTCATGGACCCTGGATTCTTCAATTGTACATAGTTTTACATTGGATTCATCTTTTTTAATATTTTTTTTGTGTTCAGCATGGAGCAAAGGTTTTTACTTTTTATTTTCCCTTGGATTTGATTTTTTGAACTGTGAATTTGGACAACATTTCTTTTTGGATTTCTTTTGCTTATGTTTTCTTGATTTTCATAATTTATCGGACATGGACCATTTCTTTTGTTATTCCCATTGTTGTGTGTTTAATTTGATTTATGTTCATGTTATCTTTAATATATATTTTGTTATACTTCCATTTGTGGTATCATCTCATTGGTTTCATGCATGTCATGATATGGGTTTTGACATTCACTTGCACCCATTGTGTGTGTGTGACGGACATGTGTTCATTTACATACTTGCCATTGGGGTTGTATCATGTAATTGGCATTTCTATGTGGATGGGTCTTTGGCATGTGGAGGCTGGAAGGGCTAGGGATCTAGATTGTGATGACGTGTTGGCTGGGGGACATGTGTCGGGGCCTGCTGGCAGGTGCCCCGCACTGCTGGGGGGTGGGGGTGCAGGGGACATGTGTGGGGGCCTGTTGGCAGGTGCCCCTCAGTGCTGGGGGGTGGGGGTGCAAGGGGACATGTGTGGGGGCCTGTTGGCAGGTGCCCCTCAGTGCTGGGGGGTGGGGGTGCAAGGGGACATGAGTGGGACATGAGTGGGGGCCTGCTGGCAGGTGCCCTGCACTGCTGGGGTGTGGGGGTGCAAGGGGACATGAGTGGGGGCCTGCTGGCAGGTGCCCCGCACTGCTGGAGGAAGGGTGTGCAAGGGGACATGAGTGGGGGCCTGCTGGCAGGTGCCCTGCACTGCTGTGGGGTGGGGGTGCAAGGGGGTAATCCGTTGGTGATCACTAGTGCAAGGTGACATGTGGCTTGGCTGGGGGGCATGCCCATGGTGGATGGGCTGCCTGCGGAACATGACCAGGGCTGCAGGGTAGTCCCCTGTGGTGTGGTCTGCCTGCAGGGGCCGTGGAGGGTGTAGAGGGAACACCTGGGAGGACCCACACTGCCAATTCATGTGTAGGACTCCCCTGCACCCCCGAAATACACGTACCCCACTCACACAGGGCCTATCGCGTGTGAAACTTGCCCGCGCCCCAGTAATACACGTACCCTGCTGAAATTGCGTGTGGAACTTCCCGCGCACCCCAGTAATACACGTACCTTGCTGAAATTGCGTGTTAAACTTCCCCGCACCCCAGAAATACACGTACCCTGCTGAAAACGCGTGTGGAACTTCCTGCGCACCCATGTAATACACGTACCCTGCTGAAGTTGCGTGTTAAGCTTCCTCGCACCCCAGAAATACACGTACCCTGCTGAAATTGCATGTGGAACTTCCTGCGCACCCCTGTAATACACGTACCCTGCTGAAATCGCGTGTGTAACTTCCCGCGCACCCCTGTAATACATGTACCCTGCTGTAATCACGTGTTAAACTTCCCCGCACCCCAGAAATACACGTACCCTGCTGAAATCGCGTGTGGAACTTCCCGCGCACCCCTGTAATACACGTACCCTGCTGTAATCGCGTGTTAATCTTCCCCGCACCCCAGAAATACACGAACCCTGCTGAAATCACGTGTGGAACTTCCTGCGCACCCCTGTAATACACGTACCCTGCTGAAATCGCGTGTTAAACTTCCCCGCACCCCAGAAATACACATACCCTGCTGAAATCGCATGTGGAACTTCCCGTGCACCCCTGTGATACACGTACCCTGCTGTAATCGCGTGTTAAACTTCCCCGCACCCCAGAAATACACGTACCCTGCTGAAATCGCGTGTGTAACTTCCCGCGCACCCCTGTAATACACGTACCCTGCTGAAATTGCATGTTAAACTTCCCCGCACCCCAGAAATACACGACCCTGCTGAAATCGCGTGTGGAACTTCCCGCGCACCCCTGTAATACACGTACCCTGCTGAAATTGCGTGTTAAACTTCCCCGCACCCCAGAAATACATGTACCCTGCTGAAATCGCGTGTGGAACTTCCCGCACACCCCTGTAATACACGTACCCTGCTAAAATCGTGTGTTAAACTTCTCCGCACCCCAGAAATACACGTACCCTGCTGAAATCGCCTGTGGAACTTCCCGCGCACCCCTGTAATACACGTACCCTGCTGTAATCGCGTGTTAAACTTCCCGCACCCCAGAAATACACGTACCCTGCTGAAATCGCGTGTGGAACTTCCCGCGCACCCCAGTAATACACGTTTCCCGCTCTGCGTTTGCTGTTTGCCAGCCCTGTATACTGGTCCAGGGTTGGCACAGCCCTTTGCGCTGAATTGGGAATTTTGATGGCTTTTCCTTGCGCGAGGGCGTTCTTGGGGGCGTAACTGGCGCTGCTGCAGGGTCGCTGCGCCATTCTGCGCCACGGCTGGTTTTGGAGGCTAAAATCCATGAATACGCTGTGCGCGGATATCGATTTTAGCGCACTCGGCTGGCGCAGACTTTCGCACGCGCACACTGTGCACCAGCCGCGTGCGCCAATTTTGGCGAAATTCTATGAATTAGCCTGATAGATTGAGAGAGAAAGAGAGAAAACGAAAGAGATAGAGAGCTGGAGAGAACGAGAGCTAAAGAGAGATAGAAAATTGAAAATATACAGAGAGACAAAGAGTTAGATTGATAGAGAAAAAAATAGGTAGAGAAAGATAGGAGGTAAATATAGACAAGAGAGACAGAGAAAGAGAGATAGTTATACATTCCGAGAAATTAAAAGAGGCAGACATTGAGAGAGTAAAAGAGATATATAGTGAGAGAGAGAGGAGAGAGAGAGAGAGGGGCATAAATAAAGACAGAGAGCAACAGAGAGAGAGAGAGAGACAGAGAAAGGAACAGTGATAGATTAATAGAACGGAATTGAGAGAGTACAACAGATATGTACAGTGAGAGACATGAAGAAAGACAAAGAGGGAGAGAGAGAAATATAAAGATATAGAGGCAGAAAGGAAGGTTGATAGAGAAAGTAATAGAGATAGAGGATAGATAGTGGAGGGAAGAAAGAGAGAAACATCAGAGGGAGAGAAAGAGCTAGAGAAGGAAAGAGAGAACAGGATCGAGAAAGTAAAAAAGATATGTAGTGAGAGAGGGGAGACAAAGAAATACAAAGAGTGATAGAAATATCGAGATAGAGAGCAAGATAGGAAGAGTGATGGCAAAGGTAAGAGATAGAAATAGGAAGAAAAGAGAAAAACAGAGAAAAAGAGAGAGAGGTAGAGAAAGAAAAAGAGAACTGAATTGAGAATAAGAAAGCTATAGAGAGACAAAGAAAGCGAGAAAGAGAGGAAGAGTGATAGAGAAAGTTAGAGAGATAGAGATGAGGGAAAGAGAAAGAGAGAACGGAATCAAGGGAGTAAGAAAGATATGTAGAGATGGCATTGATTGGTTGAGTGGATCCGCAGGGAACGATGAAGCATCTTATGTCCGGTCTGACAGTTCAGGAGGACACTGTGTAGAGTACCAATGATCCATCATTGCTTTCCATAGTTCTGTGGTGATATTCATCTCAAATTCTGGCCACTGCATATGGTCATCCTTCATCTGACCTTTATAAAAATAAAAATGAAAACATCACAATGAATAAAACATCACTTAAATATAACAAAAAAGCTTTAGTTTTCAGTTCTAGTATTTTAATAACAATTGTTACATACCCTGTTTTTTTATGCGGTGTGCCAAATTCACACTGTTTCCGCACCCATATCAGTGCCAATCTAGAAGATGTTTAATAAAAGAATAGAAAATTAGGTAAAAGTTCATTAAACACTGGACTGTTCAATTGAACATACATTATACAATGTTATGGATGACAACAGCAAGACAATAATACATATAGATGTTCAAATTGACGTTAAACAAACTAAACAAAGAAATATTGGTATGGCAAATTGATGCCTGTGATTGTTGCATGTTTTCATTTGTGTCAACATCGAAACTCGGCCCTCCTTGTGAATCACAAAGCATCATTTAATGAACAAAAAAAAGTGATACTTGCAACATAGATGGTTTATATCCATTACATTTGCCATTACATTACATTTGCCATTTGATAAACAGCAGATTTACTACTTACTACTTTGTTTATAGCGCCTTTCATATTTGAATACATGGCCATGGACAATTACAATTAAAGAAAATAGCAACCTAACCATTCCCATTACATGTATTCGTACCATAGGTAAATATGACTGACCTTTGCAGTTTAATCAATCAACACAAGTGTTCATAAATGTTTTTCTTAAAGTATGAGAAACCCATAACATAACATTGTACATGATAGTCGTAGTACGAAGAAACACTTTTACAACAATGTTACAATGTCTCTGTAAATTATAAAACTGGTGAGATGAGAAGATGTAACACAATTTTTAATAAACACCTGTTGTACGTTGCTTGTGTCATAGGGAACTGAAGTCAAAGTGAGCACAACCGTCTTCTCCTTTAAATGAAAGCTAGCAACTGATAAACACAAAATAAATATGCACAAGTTGAACAATCATTTAGCTAACTCACAGTGATGTCGAGAGTATATTAACACTTACATTGAACATTTCAAGGAGGAGACAAATGAATAAAGACTGCAAAACAAACATTTCCATAAAAGCATTTCGAATGGATTGTGTCCTCCCAGATATTCCTCATCTTTGAAATACTCCGATATCCTGCTTGCAGCTCATACACTTTTTTCAGCAGAGGGCATCGTGCGTCACTGTCATCGACCTTGTGTCCTTCGAGAGCCTGCGTACTTCTCGACTATGACGTTGACGCTGGTATATAAGACACGCACCTGTTGCTTCAGTGCTGTTTTTCCACACAGCTGCTTGAAACGGTTCTTCGCTTCAGCGAGTTTGATAACTGCATAGTTTGTGAGTTTTATCTGAAAATGTCCACCCATACCCTGCAAATGGGCTTCAAGAGATGTGTTGAGTGTTCGACTAAAATGTCTATAACCAATCCTCATCGGGTATGACTCTGGTGCCTGGGTTCGGGCCACATTGTCGACGATTGTGGCTTGTGCCAGTCTAGTACTGGAAAAGCTTTTAAAGAGAGAAAGGGGAAACTTGCTTTGAGCAAACCCTCCGCAAAATCGTCCTCTGCAACCCCCACAAAAAAATCGTCTGAAGATAAGAGCCCAAGAGAGAGATCTCCACACCTGACCAAGAGGCACAGCAAGCGCGCTAAGCGTTCGAGGTCTTGTCATTCATCTTCATCGTCTTCGAAGAGATCTAAAAAAGGGCGTCATTGTTCCAGATCGTCCTCTACGGATTCCTCGCCCCATTGGAAACGGGTAAGCTTTCCAAAGAAGGGGGCTAGTAAGGCAGAACTGGAGAAATTCCGTCTGCAGATGTTGGAGGTGTTTGTGAAGGTCGGCAACATCAGCCCCTTCGAAGTTGTTAGAGACTCCCAACCTCATTGCGCCGAAGGCCGACAGGGAGTCGATGAAAACCGCTGACCGCTCGCCCAAGAGCCCGGACAGCAGGTCGTTGAAGACTTTGAAGGATACAAAGTCCTCAAAGGAATCTTGTGCGACACTCATGGCCTCGACGCCTCAGAAGCATACTCCTCCTCCGACCCACTCAACACTGTCGAAGACATCGAAGATGAGTTCATTGAAGTCAAAGTTGTTGGAGACGAGCCGCTCGACATCCTTTTCGGAACCGTCGAAGATTTACAAACCGCAAGACAAGAGAGACTTGTTTAAGTCTATGGCCTCTATTTATGAGGAGGAGGTGGAGAAGGAAAGCTCTAATTATGATTTTGGCCTGAAGTACGGCACTCCTGGTGTTCCAGAGGAGCTAATATCCCAGGATTCAAGAATGAAGGACCTTGTGGACTCCCTAAAGGATGCCAGTGGTCTGGATACTTCTCCAGACGTTGATTTTGGCACTCCTTAAGGCACAGGACCCACTGATGCTTCTTATAGATCAGTGATGGCAAAGGTAATAGAATACCTAGGCTGGGGAAGGTCGTCTGTTGAGTAGAAACAGGATGACTTCACTGATATTTTGGATAAGGGGCCACCTAAGGACCCAATCCTTCCTTTTCATACAGAAGTCATGAATATGGTCTTGGAGAATTGGAAAATACCAGAAACACTCCTGCACTCCACACTTCAAAAAGAAATATAGACCTTTGTCAATGGATCCGGAGTTTCTTTCGAAACATCCAAGTCTACAAAGCCTTGTTGTTCAAGCAGACACTTCTGCTTCTAAGGGAGCAGCCTATCCCATGGTTTCTATGGACAGGGAGGATAAAAGGCTCGGTGCTATGGGAAAGAACATTTGTTTCTGCTGGGATTATGGTGCTGAAAGCAGCCAATGCAACCTGTGCACTAGTAGGTTCACATACACTTTGTGAGAGGGGATTGCCTTGGCATCTGAGCTCATTCCAGAGGGTGAAGAAAGGGATGGTTTTATGAGCATTATTCAGGACGGAAAAGACAATATATGTCAATCCTTAGAGTCAAGTCTGGACACTGCAGACTGTATTAGCCATTCTATGGCTGCTTAGACGTTTCGTCTGGCTACGAAAATCAGGGTTTGCTTCTGACGTGCAATTCCGACTCTTGGGTATGCCGTTTGAAGGTTCTTATTTGTTTGGACCAAGAGCAGACAAAAGCCTTGAGAAATTGCAGTTGTCTAAGGCAGCAGCAAAATCTTTGAGTCTGGCCATTAGGCAACCCCAACAGAATCGAAAAACTCCATCTTCTAACCAGGGATGGAGAAACCGTTAATTTCGGTACTATTGCTCTGTCAGGAGAGTAAGAGGTCAGTTTACACCAAGGGGACAGAAAAGGCACCCATGAGGCGGCTGAGGTCATACAGGCAGAGAAGCTGCTACAGCATCCGCTTCCTTGCCTTCCGCAGTGACCGATGCCCCAAAACCGCTTTGAAGACTTTTAAAGTATTTGTCTGTGGTGGGGGCAGGTTAACCCAGAATTTGAAGGAATGGCGAAGCATCACAACAGATGATTGGGCTCTGCAAACTGGCCCATGGCTACTGCCTCCCTTTCATGAAAAAAACACAAAACTGCCTCCCACGAGGCCAGTCCTTGAAAGTACCAGATCCACTCCTCCCACAGGAAATTCAGATACTGTTGGAGAAGGGTGCAATCGAACATGTGCCTGTAGCGGACAGAAATCAAGGCAGGCACTTTTCTTATTTTCTGTTCCAGAAAAAGGACAGAGGGTTGCCACCCATCTTGGACTTGAGATGCTTGAACAAGTTGCTCAGGAAGGACAGTTCAAGATGGTCACTCTTTCGCAGATCCTCCAGGCCATTCAGCTCCAAGATTGGATGGTGTCATTGGATCTTCAAGATGCTTATTTTCATGTGCTGATTCATCTCAAGCACAGAAAATACCTGAGATTTGCCGTTCTCACTATCAGTTTCGGGTACGGCCTTCGGGCTAACCTCCGCCCAAGGGTCTTCAACAAGCTTATGGTGGTGGTGGCAGTGAATCTATGGAGGGGGAGGGGATTCACATCTACCCCTACCTGGACGATTGGCTGATCAGAGCCCGATCACCCGAGCAGGCTTTGGAACATCTGGACAGCACCCCGCTCTCTCCACAGGCCAGGCTTCTCCCTCAACTTCAAGAAGTCCCACGTGACAACTTCCAATTCATTTGGGCAGTCCTGGACTCTTCCTCAGAGAAAGCTTTGCCAGCTGAGGTAAGGGCTAGCCACATATCGCAGATGGCAAACACATTTCATAGTGCCCAAAATCTTCCAGCCTTCAGTTTTCTGAGGTTTCTCTGTCTCATGGCATCCTGTGTTATTCTGGTATAAGAGGCCCATCTGAGAATGAGGTCCCTCCAGTGGGATCTCAGGACTCAGTGGTCACAGTTCTCCGGCAGGATGACGGATCTGGTATGGATCCTGAGTAGGGGTCACGCAGAATCTTCTGTGTGGGGCATCAAAGAGAATGTGTGGAAGGGGGAACCCTTTTGGCAGTCATGACCAGAGATTACAGTGGTTACAGATGCCTCCCTCTCAGGTTGGGAGGCTGGGGGTCGGGGGGGGTCACACCAACGGTTTGCTGATCAGCGGATGCTGGTCTCTGTCAGAGTCCAAACTGCATATCAATCTTTTAGAGCTGAGGGCAATCAGACCTTTCTGCCTTCTGTACGGGGAGAGAGTGTCCTGATAATGAAGGACAACACAGTGGCCATGCATTACCTCAACAAGAGAGAGGGTGTAGGATCACTACCACTGTTCAGAGAGGCGATGCAGCTCTGGTTTTGGGCACTGCAAGAAGGAATCTCTCTGTCAGCAGTTCATCTGGCCGGAGAGGAAAATACAGCGGTGTATGCTCTGAGCAGGCAGAGCACTGTCTCCCACGAGTGGGAGATAGCTTAGGAAGTTCTTCAATAGATCTTTGCTCTTTGGAGAGCTCTTTGGAGAACCCCTCAAGTGGATCTGTTCTTCAAGTGTCAACAGGAAGTGCAAACTGTTCTGCTCCAGGGAATTTCCTCAGAGAGGAGCTCTAGGGGACACGTTCGTAGTGGATTGGGAATTTCCACTTCTGTATGCGTTTCCATCGATCCCTGTCATTCCTCATGTTCTCAGGAGGTTGATGAAGTTTTGGAAATTCATGATCCCGATTGCGCCGGACTGAGCCAGGAGTGGTACCCAGATCTTCTGGAAACATCCATCTGCCCTCCAATTCATCTTCCCCAAAGGGGGAATCCCCTCTCACAAGAGAGAGGTCACATTCTTCATCAGATCAGGACTCTCAACCTCCATTCATGGTTTCTGAGAGGTTGAGGTACATAAATTGGGACCATCCATAAGAGGTAAGTTTTGCTTTCGGCCAGAAGGTCAGCAACTAAATCTCTATACCGCTGCCACTGGAACACATTTTGCAGCTGGTGTAGAGATAAAGGAATGTACCCATTTTCTTGTGACATACCATCGGTTTTGTCTTTTCTACTACACCTAACCCATCAGGGGCTACAGGTTTCTCCGGACAAGGGCTATCTGGCTGCGCTGTCCATTTTCAAGCTCCGGTCTGGGATCTCAACCTGGTATTCCTGATGGGTTCCCCTTTTGAACCATTACATTCTTGTCCACTTAGGATGTTGTCTTTGAAAACAGTATTCTTGGCGACCATTACCTCTGCTCTCAGAGTGGGCGAGCTTCAGGCTTTATCTTCTAAACCACCATTCACGGTCTTCCATAAGGACAAGGTAGTTTTGAGGGTGCGTTCTTCTTTTCTGCCAAAAATAGTGTCAGAATTTCATTTAACGCAAACAAATGTTTTACCTGCTTTCTACCCTCCTCCTCATCCATCTAAGGAGGAGTAGAGGTTACAGAGACTTGACCCTAGGAGAGCCTTGAGCTTTTATATTAACAGCGTTTCTAAGATAAGACTGGCCCACCAACTTTTTGTTGGTTACACAGGCCACAGAATTGGACAAGCAGTTACTAACTGTCTCAGTGGATTATACTGTGTATATCTGAATGTTATAACTTGACAGGGAAATAGGTTCCCGAAGGTCTAAGGACACACTCAGCTAGAGGTATAGCCACTTCTTCAGCCCTGCAAGAGGGGTACCGCTGCAGGACATCTGCAATGCTGCCACCTGGTCTTCTGTGCATACATTTGCAAAGCATTACTGTTAAGATTCCCTTTTGGGCCAGGAATACAGATTTGGAAAGGCTGTTTTAAACAGCGTGAATCAAAATTGAACATTCTTTCCAACCTCCTGCAAAGCACTGCTATGGGAGAGTATCAAAGATGAGGAATATGTGGGAGGACACAATCCATTTGAAGAACACATTACTTACCCCTGGTAATGTTCTTTCGACTGGATGTTCCTCCCACGTATTCCTCATCGCCCCTCCCATCCATCCCCTCTGTCAAGAAGGAGCTAACGATCAAGTATTTCTCATATTCGAAACTGCTGTACTGGTGAGAGGAAAAACACAAACTGAGGCAACGGGCGCAGTGCGTGACTTATATGCCAGCATCAACGTCATGCTCGAGGAGGATGGAGGCCCTCGAAGGACACAAGGTCGACGACGCAGGGCGCCCTCTACTGAGAAAAGTTTCCGAGCTGCATACAGGATATTGGAGAATATCAAAGATGAGGAATATGTGGGAGGAACATCCAGTCAAAAAAACATTACCAGGGGTAAGTAATTTGTTCATCTGTTCATCCTTAAACCGTTTTATACGCATCCAACAACCTTTACAAAATGATTTCATAATTTTTCAATAAGTATATGATAGGCTAGAGAAGTGTGCAGATTAAATAAAATCAAAATAAAATATGTCTAGTCAATTTAGATGTGGCCAAAAGAATCTGAATATAATATATTAGCAGGTGTACCCGTGCTTTGAACTGTAATTCCTCCTTCAGTCCTAGTTTGAAGTTTATTTAATGAACTAAACCAATGCTTCTTTGTAGGCAATATTGCTAGTCTTTCCTGTAGGAGCTAGTGTGAACAAATTGTCTTTGTTTCCAACTTTGGAGCAAGCCACATAAAGCTGACCATGAGAAAAGCATAAATCCAGCAAATCGGTTCCAGCTACTTTGAGTTGGAGCGTGCAGATTGTGCAGCAACATTATTGGTGTCCCGATCTACAGCCGAGGCAGCACCAACCTCAATCTACAGTTGAAGCATGTAAGCTTTGTTCTGTTCAGAGGGCATACATTCATCAACTTCTGTGGGAAATGAAGTTCCTGTAATTATCATGCAAGATTTTCCACGATGTGATGGACAACGATTTGCCACGATGTGACAGACAACGTCATTGCAAACACTATTGAAGAGACGTGCACCGTTTCCTGTCACTGTATTGTGTCACCCGTATGACTTCAAAAGTGAGTGCTGCCAAAGTCAGCTAGAATGCTGATAGTGTAGAAAGTTTAGGAACAATGAAATGCTGAAGCTTTCTTGAACTTCTGAACTTTAGGAACAATGAACATAGACCTATGGCAGAACTACTGCGCAAAGAGCCATAGGGCAGGGGTAAGCATTGCAGACTGCTTAAAAATAAGAAATGAGAAAAATGTATATTTTATATTTTTTACATTGTCTATACCAAGAAGCCTACCGCATGCCAAATTTCAGGTTTGTAGAATGTTGGGCAGTATGCTGAACATTTTGAAAAGACACACACACACAAATCCAAGCATTGTAGACCGCAAACATTTGCAAAATGTATAAGATATACTTTTTACATTGTCTACACTATGAAACCTACACATATGCAACATTTCAGGTTTGTACATGTTGGGAAGTATGCTGAACATTTCGAACAGACACACACACACATATCCACACATTTCAGTCTATATATAGAGAGAGAGATATATGCAGGTCACATTATCACTCACATACTAAAAAGTCTAAACACATCCAAGGTTGTTATACCTCTTCATCCTGAACATGATGCAATGATGACGCTTAAGATAATGATGTCTCCTGTAGAGGAAGTATTAATAACAATAATGTATATAAAATAATATTTTAAACACTTTGGTTTTACTATTTTTAAAGTTGTATGTATAGTAAAGCCACTAAAGACTTATGTCGCATTAGAGATTCGACCCACAAAATTACTTACATGCTGTTAATAATAAATAAAAAATGTGCTACAATGAACACATTCTTCTTCTTTTAGGTAACAGACAACCAACCAAATAAAATATTGATTTTGAAAACTTATATACCTGAAATAAAATCACTAGTTTGCAATATTGCACATGACACAGCATCCAATGACAAACAACATATAGATTAATGTATAAATATAAGCAGCAAACTTGTAAGCCAATCGATGTATCTGTAGATTCCAGGTAAAGTTGTCCAAGTCGAGGATTATCCCTGTTGAAGAAAAATAGGATCACTGTGGGGTTAGTAGAAGTGTCAGTTGTACCTTCCAATGTACCCAATTGTAATTCCATGAGCTGTGTTACAATTACCAGAATGAAATAATATTGTCATTATTACATATATTACAATTATTCATTAAAATGGATATTTACATTAGTATTAACACATATGATCGTTATTATTCTATAATGTAAAATGATTGCATTTTCAGTAAAACAATTTCGTTCATATCACAATAAATATTTTTTTCTTTTTCAACAAGACTTTTTATTTGAGATTTTGATCACGTGTAAGTGTAGCTGTATACATCATTCAAGTCTTAACAGACAAAAGAAGCAGTGAATGTAAATAACTATCAATAAAACCAAATGTCCAAACATAACATCGTGGGGTCGGGGGGGAGCCTGTCGAGCCGGGGGGTGTGGGGGAGGCAGCTTCAGCTCATGGGAAATCCCGGAGGACCAGTTGCTGAGGAAGGCCAGCGGTCCGGTAACTATGGCGGAGGATGGATCGGAGAAGATAGGCGGATTGTTGCTTGTTTAGGTCCTGAGGCCCTTATATAGACAGTCTGGCGTGGGAGCGCCCAGGTGGGGGGAAAGCCTTGTCAGTCATATTTAGCCATCCAGCGAAGGGATGGCGGAAAAAACTTGGTTTAGAGGACATTCAGCACAGGAGAGATGATGGAAGAGAACATGGTGATGGCGGGAGGAATATGTATTCAATACTTTTTTGTACTTTATATGTACTTGTGTGTGTGTATGATGAAAGTCAGAACAGCATTCAGCAGTCACTTGCAAGTTATTCTGGGGCATCACCTTTTGGTGAACCCTGAAGATTCATACATATCCAGTGAAAAATGCAAGCTGCTGTGAAGAATCCTCTGGATCTGTGGGAAACAGAGAGAAGTAAGTCTTAAAGGCAAACCCAGGTTGTTATTGTGGCAGACAGACAAGAGAGGGAAAGAGGCTGCCCCTTTTGAAGATAGATATTCAGAGGAAGAGGGCCTTGCCTACTTGAAGGTGTTGAAGTACTTTAAAGTGAGTCTTGTCAAACCTGTCTAAAAGTACAAATCACTGAAATTGTGGTAGTAGTCGAAAGTACTGAAGCTGTGGTGGTATATCTGGTTGTTGTCAGTAAGCGCACCATTGTAGTGGCCTAAACTAAGTGGAGTACTGTGAGACAAAGGTGACCGTTGCCATGGTGAACCAAGTAGAAGTGAAGTTGTTGAAGTGAAAGCAGCAGCACTTAGACATCATCCTGACAAATATACCATTGTGAATTCCAAAACTGTAACTAAGGAAATACTAACTGTTAACCAAGAACTGTGTCTCACTAACAGTTGTGGATATTGCATTTCTTTTTGAATTGTGGCAAGTCTTCTTGAAGAGGTGACAAAGCATTGTGGAGGGGATTACCTTTGGTGCAATTTGGTGGAAGCAGAAAGTGGATATTTCACCAAAGAGAAAAGATTTGCTATAATTAGAACTTTGGTTAACACACCTTTACTTTGACGGTGAAACATTGAGAACTGATTTGAGACATTTCTCTCTTTGGTTGAACATTAGCAAAATTGGGGAGAAAGCGTGGGGCATGGCCAGTATGTTGTGCGCTCAGGCTCATATAATAGAAAATGTGGATGCTTGCAGCGTTGCTAAGCGACTGGAGGAAATACCCTAAAACCGCCTTTAGTGTACTGAAAGGGGAAGTGGCTTAGCTGTCGCACATACTCCAAATGCATTCAAAATAATAATATTTTTGATTCAAATAACAAAAACAAATATGCATGAATGGTGAAGGATTGAGGCAAATACAATTCCAAATGGTTTATTCGTGATTGATGGGTCAGTCAGTCTCACAAGCACAGCAATTTGCAGCCAACACATGTTTCGACACTAGGCCTTTCTCAAGGCTGTCATTAAACCAAATACAAATGAGATTGAATATCATGCATGATAAAAATTGGAAATACAATTGAAACATATATTGTACCAAAATCAAAACAAACAAATACAAGTGTCAGTAAATGTTATGTACATAACCAATAACAAAGGGTTCCATGTCTTAAAATCGCGGCAAAAATGGCTGTGTTCACAAAATATCGCGGCAAAAATGCTGTGGTTTTGACGCCACAATCATGTAAAGGATGGGGGGGACACCCCTGCAACCCCTGGTCCCATTATACCATCTAAGAGGAGCCGGGGGGACACCCCTGCAACCCCCGCTCCCCTTAAATTGTATAATGGGGTACACCTTTACATGGTCAAACCACATCATTTTTGCTGCAATTCTTTTTACCGGCGACATTTTTGCCACAATTTTATTACCTGATACCAAACAAAGGCATATATCAATAAATATTATATACAAACAGTGAGAAACCAAAAAGTGTCTCACCCACTAGTCCCTGGAGATCTGCCATCCAGGTGGCCAGGACACGGGCAATGTTTTTGGGTCCAGTACCTGGGGGTGCACCAGTGCAGGAGGATCACTTGGGAGAGGGGTCTTCAGGGAGTGGGACACCGGATGGTGAGACGCTGTATCCCCTTCCCTATAACCCTTTTACCCCATCCTACCGAGAAATTTAGGAACTCTATCCCCCCACCCTCCTTTACAACACAAATACTTTCTTGTAAGAGGATTCAATTCAACACTACAGCTAAGTCAACGCCTAGTCTAGAATACTGAATGAAAACCCTTATTGATATACCTTTATGTCCAGTACATGCGTTCTGGATGACTACCCCTATATAACACCCCTCTCTTGGAATCCTCCTGACCCCACTGAGCCAAGAAGTAGTTCTGTTTTGCAAGTTAAAAGGTTTATTTGATAATTTAAACAATAGATATATATATCACACTTTATAATAAATTAATAATTGAATAGCACACTTAATCTGATATGATAAAGATTAACAACGGAGAATCTGGCACCAACACGCTTCTCTATAATCAATAAGAAGTTGACATGAAATGGATAAGGTAGCACACAGGTGAATAGGAACAAAAGAAGAAGGTGGTACAGAATGCTTTATGTAAACTCAGGTGGATGCAATATTCAATGAATGCAGTACAGAAAATACTCAATATGATTTCAACCAAACAATGTAATCACTTTTCTCTGGCTATTCACTCCCCCCCTCTTTATGCAATGCAAGGAAATGGGAGGAAAGCACACAGTTCTCAGAAATGCAATCAATGTAATTCAGTTCAATCCCCCCCAAGCACGCTTAAAGAAAACAGATAGGAGTTTTGAAAACACAGGCCCAAATGCTTTTATATGTGCTAGCAATGGATGAGAAATATGCTGGAAATGCTTTTAATTCCCTTCCAGAGGTTCAGGGTGAGTGGTATCTAGTTAATATTAGTCCAGGCTCACTCTTGCAATGATCTCAGGAATGATTAGCAGGTTAAATGAATTTCTGGCAATGAAACTGCTGTTTTCACACGTGGAGAAATTTGCAAATCGCGGTAAAATTCGCGAATGCGTGTTCCGCGATTGCGGTAAAACTATAAGGGGTAGGAATGTGGTTCTTGGTGCGATTAAAAGCTAAGATTCTAAGCTTTCAGATGAAAGTTACTGCAAGTCTCTAGCACAAACGGTCACGGAGATATGAGCGATTAAATAAAGGTCGTTTTTCAGAATTGAAATTTTAAAGTTCAAAAAGACAAGTGCAGCTTGCAACTAGAAAATGACAAGTGACAGCTATGCAATGACAGGTGACCGCTATGCAAATGACAGGTGACAGTAAGGAGACAGTTCTACTTAGATTAAGCTAGATTGAATTATATTATTTTAACTAGGAGATTGGTTCTGCACAGTTTTCTAGGTACTCACACTATATTCTTGAGTGAAATGGGCCTCGCCATGGATCTGGTCAGGTTTTAGACGGGACTCTGGTCTCTGCACTTCACAGTGAGCTGGGTCTGCTCTCTCTCTGGATTCTGAAGATTGAGGGATTTAAAGTCTGGATCTTTCTGCACAGCTTTCTCTGGAGATTGATGGAGGTAAAGTATGGATTTTCCCGGCAGAGCTTCCAGCTGCAAATGGATTTGAAAGCCCCTATCTGTCCTGTCTCTCTGCTTTTATGTGTTTAGAATGTGGGTGTGTTCTAGCATCACTGACCCTACCTCTCTCTCAGCTTCTAATTGGTCAAACTTCCATTTCTCATTTGATTGGGGGAGCTAAATTGTGTCAGAGTGATGTCATTTTACAGCCTGCAGAAAGTCAACTCCTCCTGTCAACTTACACACAAATCTAGATTTGAACCAAATACATATTTGCAGAGGTACATATTGTTTTAAAATTACACGCACCCCTCACATATCACAGGAGGTATCTCCTGTTCAAACTCTGCTCTTCCTGAGGGCTTGCATTCAGAAATGGCAATATTTTGCACTTTTAACTGATTTTGCAATTTCTGACATTAACCCAAATTTATACACATGTGCGCAAGGAGTATGGACATTAGTTGATGAAGTGTCAGATTTTTCACATGCACACATTTTGAGTAATATCCTCTTTTCCGCTAAAACCCCCCAGAACATACCACCGGGTCCTAGCACATCTTAAAATGTGGGCAGAAAAATCACAAGAATTATGGTATCATTTATAAAATTTTCACATGTCCGCTCTATGAGTTATTCATCTTTTTAGAGTTATGTTCTGGCCCCAAAGGGGTGTGGTTTTCCTCCAGCACAAGGTTGAATTTCTGGTTTTTCCAGTTCTGCCAAGCCAGCTTGCTCTCACAGGCAGTGCCCCTCCCCTTTGCTTCAGGAGGAAGCTCCATTTACGACTGCCGCCAATAAAACCTTTGCCTGAGTCAGGACAGGGCTTTGTTCAATTTCCTGCAGAGCCCAGGTAATTCAATCAGGGAAGTGTCATATCCCTTTTGGTGTGAGCAGCAAAAAGGGCAGCTAGGCCTGGGAACACAGCTGTGACTCAAGTTTCACTCCTGATGCGGGTAGTTGCCAGGCAAATTGGAATCTCTTTAAGCCAGTTTCAGATAAAATGTCACTTTTTGTTCCCCAGTTTCTGCATTCAAATAAAACTAAACATGTTCACATATGCAGCTAGAAGGCTGATTCTAAGTTTAAAACTATGACATTTAAACAATTGCAACCTATGTGACACTCAAAAGTAGGTCACTCAGTCAATTTAAACATTTAGATTTTTTTTGTCTTTCAGTCCAAATTTACTTAAACTGCTGAAATCCCCAGCTCAGCCAGTCTTGTTATAAACCTTCAAGTCACTTCAGAATATAACTTTACATTGGATCCACCTCTTAAAATGTCTTTCTTTGGCATGTTTTGGGTTCATTTATTCAGTTTTCTACAAAATCTGGTGGTTTTAAAACGCCGACTTTTGGATAGTGGTGAGTACTGGTACTGCACCCCTTTTTGGGATTTAAGAAAATGAATTCCCAACAGTTATGGGTTTGCTTTTGGCAATCAGCATTGCCATTCCCAATGGTTTCAGACTACTGTGTGGGTAGTCCACTGGTGGTTTTAGGCAGTGTCCTTCTGTGCCCATAACATCGGCAAAAATGAGTGGCAGCCTATTCTTCATGCATTTCCCTGTGCATTTTCTGGGAAGCTCTGGCCATCATGATGTTTTCCATGTCAGTACTGCACAGTTTTGAGGTAGGGCTTGGATGCGTGGATAAATACATCCCACAAGCCCCCCTCTTGCGATGGCCATTCTATTTCACGAATGGGACTCGCAAGACCTGGGATGTTTCCTCATCTTCTTCCAATAGATGGCACAGTTCAGCATCTTTTTCTCCATCCGGTCGGATCTATCGGTTCTCCTCGCCGGTCCTGATGGGAAAATTGGGCGGTACCCCGGGCCCGTTGCGTCTCTGCTCCCGGTCTCCGGATCGTCCTCCTTGTCCCGTCTCCAGGTTTTCTTTCTCCTAGGACGACAAAGGAAGAGCGGCAATGCCTATTCATAGACATTTTTCCACCACTGTTGAGATAGTGGGGCAGCATATGCATTTCATCATAACGAAACATTACATTCTTATTTTGAAAAAAAAACAGTATAACTAAGAGACAGTTTCATGCAAATCACAATATTTTAGAGACTAGATGTGGTATGTTTTATGGTTGGACTGAATTAGTCTGAGACAGTACCCGCTAGGATTCCAGAGGATTCCTCCAGTTGTTGCAGAGTGTGCCTGGGATGGCAACATTTCAACTGGTTTATGTGGACCCACTTGTCTTCCCCCTCTGCCAAAGGACCTTTGGGGATGTGGATTTTGTAGGCCACAGGGGAGATCTTGTCGATGATCTCAAAGGGTCCCTTCCATGTAGGCAAGAATTTCCGCTGTTTTGCCTGGTTTCTTTGGAAGTTGTATAGATAGACCCGGTCTCCCACCTGATATTCCTTCCTGGAAGTTTTCAGGTCATAATGGGTCTTCATGCTATCAGCCGATCTTTCTAGATTCCGCTGAGCATAAGCAAAAGCATGTTGAAGGTGTTTCCTTAAATTCTCCACATACTCATGAGTAGTGGAGGCATTTATCAGTGTCTGCTCTTGTGTCCTGTAGAGCAAATGCTGCGGAAGCACCATCTTGCGCCCAGTCATCAACTCAAATGGTGACATTTTGGTTGCAGATGAAGGGGTAGATCTGATGGCCATTAGGACCAGAGGTAATCGGATATCCCAACTTGGCCCAGAATCTGCCACAAACTTCTTTAATATGCTCACAATTGTCCGGTTATATCTCTCTACTGCCCCAGAAGAAGCTGGTCTATAAGCAATATGCAACTTCCTTTTGACCCCCAGTATCTCCCACATCTTTGTCATTACTTCACTGGTGAAGTGGCTACCCCTGTCTGACTCAATCCTTTGAGGTAGACCAAAACGGGAAAAGATGTGGTTAATCATCAAGGCAGCTGCCGTTTCTGCCTTGCAGTTTGGGGCTGGGAGACATTCCACCCACTTGGTGAACAAGCATGTGACAGTCAACATGTACTTATTCCCCCTAGCAGAGCGAATCACGGGGCCTACAAAGTCGATTTGTAAATCTGACCATGGCAGTGTCATCCCCCGCTTTTGGAGAGGCGCGCGGTGCGTGAGGGATGATGGCTGAAATTGTGCACACACGAGACACCCCTTCAAGTATTGGTCGAGGTCCTGCCCCATTTGTGGCCAGTATGCAACCTCTCTTAAGATTTCCAGTGTTGTGTGAAACCCCCTATGACCGGCGGTGGCCGCATCATGGGCGTGACTTAACATCAGGCTTCGGAATGAGGTAGGAACCACCCACTCATCTTGGCCAGCTTTGGATTTCCTTACCAGCAAACCGTTTTGGATTCGGAACATTTTTGGACATTTCATCAACACTCTTAGGTCCTCTTTCCCAATGTAATCGGTATCCGTCAGGGGAAAGTTCTCAGGGTCCTCAAGGTGTTGGTAAAATTTACCAATTACTGGATCCCCCTTCTGAGCTGTAATCAAATCAGCATCAGGGGTCTCCTTACTCCATTGTGCAATTGAAAGGTCGTTGTGAGCATTTGTCTGGGACCTAGTGATAGCAGTGACCTGGATTTCCCCCAACAGGGACTCAATCTCAATTAGATCCCCTTGGATGGCCCCGGTTTTGGCCAGCTGATCAGCTAAGTCATTTCCAGTTTTGTCTGGTCCCTCTACTTTGGAATGACCCTTGATCTTTTTCCAATAGATGGTCATCTCATTCGAGGTGACCAGATCATCAATGTTTTGGATCAACTTCCCATGTTTCAAGGGTTTGTTGTTAGCACATAACATGCCTCTGGTTTTCCAATTAACCAGGTGCTCCACGAACCCGTTCCGTACATAATCTGAATCTGTGATTATGACCAGTTCGTGGAGTTGATGCTGGACAGCAGTGAGGATGGCCTGATGCACAGCCATCAATTCTGCCACCTGACTACTTCGGGGACCAATTTTGTATCCAGCGGAGGATTCTGGGGACTCATTCACCCATGCATTCCCTACGCCAGCCACCAGTTCTTTCTCCCCGTTGTTGTCAACATGGTAAGAGCATCCATCCACATAGACAGTGGGCATTCCCTCACACTTGTCCTCTTCAAAGACTTTGTGTGGGGAATTAAGGTATGCCTCCATGTTGTCCTTGATTTTCAGACTTTCGTCCTCGAGACAGTTTTCTCTGGCACAATCATGCAAGTCAGCCAGACCTTGCGCGAGGGGACTCTTCTTGTTTTGGCCATATCGGACCTCCACAGGAAAGCCTTGCATTGACAGAATCCAGGAAGTAATTCGGGAATTACTCACATTTCCGGTCCGGATTCTATCACTTTGGAGATATTGCAGAGGCTGGTGTGGAGTCTCCACTATGATGTGTTCCCCCTGGATAAACGGGCGGTAATTCTTCAATGCCCACACCGTTGCCAGGAGTGCCTTCTCACAATCGTTGAATTTTTCCTCCACAGAGGATAAAGTTTTGCTCGCGTAGGAGATTACTTTATTGACCTTGTCATGCTTTTGGTATAATACTGCCGTCAAGCACGTATTAGAGAACCCCGTCTCCAGGAAGAACTCCTTGTTTCTGACAGGGTAAGCTAGGCAAGGCGCTTGTGAGAGGCTTCTTTTGAGTTGTCTTACTGCCTCGGATTGTTCTGGACCCCATTTCCAC
Source organism: Ambystoma mexicanum (assembly GCF_040938575.1). NCBI lineage: Eukaryota > Metazoa > Chordata > Amphibia > Caudata > Ambystomatidae > Ambystoma > Ambystoma mexicanum. The sequence goes on along the minus strand of NC_090929.1, from coordinate 1,264,655,198 downwards.
TTGACCCCCCCCTTCAGGAGATGAATCAGGGGTCTGGTGATCTCTGCGTAGCCCTCAATGAACTTTCTGCTGTAATTAGTCAGTCCAAGGAGGCTTCTTAGTTCCCGCAGAGTTGTGGGGTCTTTCAGTTTCTGAAGTGCTTCCACTTTCTTTTCCTGGGGACAGAGACCCTGAGGAGTAATCTCATGCCCCAAGAAATTAACACGGGTTCTACACCACTGTGCTTTCTGAAAGGAAAGTTTTGCTCCGGCGGCCCTCAACTGCGTCAGAACATAACAGATCTCCGCTATGTGTTCCTCCACAGATGAACTTTTGATGAGGACATCATCTACATAAGCCAGGTTACCCCTCGCACCCAGGTCGGGCATGGCCTTATGTAGGAAAATATTGAACTCATTACCGGAGTTAAGGTATCCGAAGGGAGTCCGGGTCCATGTGTACTGCTGGCCCCCAAAGGTAAAAGCCAGTTTGTATTGGTCCTCCCTACTGACAGGCACGGTCCAGTATCCATTGGTCAGGTCTATTGCAGTGAATACCTGTGACCCCTGGATCTGGGCCAGCCCTTGGTCAATGTAGGGCAGAGGCCATCGGGAAGTATGGACCCGTTTGTTGAGCTCCCTAAGGTCAGCGCAGAGTCTCCACTGGCCGTTTGGCTTTAATATTCCCAGCACTGGATTATTGAAGGTGCTGTGGACTGGACGGATTATTCCCCGGGACTCAAGGTTCTTAATTATTTCAGTAAGGGACTCCATTGATGTGAGAGGCAAGCGATATTGCTTCACAAACACAGGAGTCATGCCAGGGTCCGTGGGGATTGTTGTGGTGTGGATGTCGGTGCGACCACAGTCATATGAGTCTACCGCAAAGAGATCTTGGAAATCCAAGAAAACTTGTTTCAACTTTTGCTTTTGTTCCAGAGTCACACAGGCATCAGCTAGGTTGACTCTCTCTTCCACCATCTGCCTGAAGCCTGGAAAGACTTCTGGTTTGGCTATCTCAGCGGCCTCCTCCAGCTGGGTGGAGAAGTCCCTGGTCAGAGTGCTGATTTGGACCGGAGGCTTCAGGTGGGAAAGGCAGCCCTCATGGACCTGGAAAATCACCTCATCCCTCCTGAAGTCACAAGTCACATCTTCCTTACCATAAGGGCAAGAAGTGTACACCAGGAAGTTCCCCCCATGCCGGGTAAAAATCCTGTCTGGTGTTGTATTGTCGTCACTATCACTGTCAAAGCAGTCCTTGGGGATTGGCCCTAACAGTTCATTTACTAAGTCGATGGAAAAATGTCGGTCATCAACCGCCATTCCAATAATGGTGCCTGCGGCTAGAGTAATACTCTTTAAGTCGCTGTTATCCACCTCTATTAGAATGGTGTCATGTTCTATGTTGACTAATGGTGTTGGGTTTACCCCTAACCCTTGCTGTTGGAGAGAAGCATTTAGATGTATGTAAGCATCAGGGTTTTTCAAATGTTGTCCTCTTTTAACTTTCACTTCCAGGGAGAATTGTCGGGTCCTTTCTGGGATGGTGACTTCCTCTTTGATCTGAATCTCAACTGCATAAGGTAGCAATTGAGCTGACCTAAATGCTTTTTCTGGATCATCAAAGCCCATGGGATTATCCGCTAATCGGGACCAAGCTTTGAAGTTTATTAGGTCCAAACTAATGGCAAAGCGATTGAGAATGTCACTGCCTAAGTAAAAGGCGGCAGGGACGTCTCGCACGACCCAACAATTGTGGACTATGCTCTTGTTGCCAATGGAGATTTTGAGCATACACCTGCTTGGCAGGAGATGTTTGGAATTAGGCGCTTCCAGGTCCATTTCCCATTTGTCTATCAGTTTGAATGTGGGAATGGCTGGATCTTTTGGGAGTTGGCGGAACATGGCTTCGCTGATGAAGCTCTTACCGTTGTTCACACACACTCGAGCGAGAACAGAGTCCTTCCCATCATTTAACTGAACAGGGATGAACAACTGCTCTCCAATTTGCTGAATATCAGCCAGGCTCTGAGCTGATTTCAGATCTTTCTGGACTATTGGAGTGGGAGTTTCTGATTGTGGATTAGTATAGAATCTCAGAGTGTTTCCTTCCAGCGTGGAGTACCACTTTAGACTGGAAGGCAGGTTGATTTTCAGAAATAGAGAGGACCCTCCTTCACCAGTCTGTTGTCCTACTGCTATTACTGTCACGTCTGGAATTTGGCTATTCTGGAAGTGAAATTCTACTTGGTCAGATTTTTGTTCAACCATGTGGCAGGTGCCGTTTAAACTAACATGGTTGACACTCCGTTTTAATTTTATTGGTCGGCTAGTCTGGGTCCAGAGGACCTTGTTTACGCAATCTATTAGGGGTGACAACCTTCTCAGGAGGTCATTCCCTAGTAAACAAGGGGTGCCCTCTGGAGTCACAACTATGACCGGGTGTTTCAACTTGTGTCGCCCAATTTTAATGTCCAAATCTGCCGTCCCCTCGACGGGAATTTCCTTCCCGTCAAAGTTCTGGAGTTGCCCAGGAAGAGAGGTGAGAGGAATTTGGTAATTCTCTCCCCTTCCTGCATTCAGTTCGTCAAAGGCCCTTCTGGACAGAAGGGTAGCTTGAGATCCAGTGTCCACCAGTGCCAAAATTGTACCCTGTCCCTGTACTTGTACCGGGGCATAATATCTTCCCTCCTTCTCCTCAAGGGGGCACAGATAATGCACATTTTTGGACAACTGGTGGGCTAACTTTCTGGTTTTGGACATCGCTAGCGAAGAGATTTGGGCAGAATTCTGTGGAGAGCCTTGGGAATCTGAAAGAAAAATTTGGCAACTGGAGATCAGAGCCATTGTGGGTTCCCCTGGCTCCAGTTCTGGGCCGCCCCCCCCTTTTTGGAGGCAGTCACCAGGATGGGTTTGAACCAGGGGATTTTCTTGCTGTTGGTTCTGGGATGAGATAGTGGGCGGCGGTAGCTCAGTCTCCACATCTCCCCAGTCTGGATTTGCATCCCTAGGGACCCATTTTTCTTTGGGAGGAGTTCCCCCCTCTCTGAAGGAGAAGATCCTTTTCCCAGGATCCTCTGAGGATCCCTCTCCCTCAAATTGGAAGACCTGTACCTCCTCCTCAAACTGAGTCTGTTTGGGTCTTTTGTTTCTCCTACCCCCCCTCTGCTCCTTAGGAGGCAGACTTTCAGGGGCAAGAGATTTTGTTTCCGGTTCCTAGGTTTCCAGGGGCTGTTTACAAGTGAGGAAGGAAGCTTCCTCCAAGGCTTTACACCCCCCTTCCCTTTGTGCCTCCTCCCTGGGAACCGGTGAGTTATCGGGGTGCTGCCCCCGTCATTGTTCTGGGGCACCAGGTCCAGAGTTGGGTGCGTTCTGCGCCGGCACGCCCATCTGAGGGTTCTGCTGAGCCCTCAGTATGTGACCCAGATCCCGCGCCATGTTTTGAACCTGGCGCTCTAACTGGGAAACCCGCTCAGGCTGATACGGGGCCCTGTTTTCTCCCCTGGGCTGATCCCGGGAAGGGTAGCTGTCCCTCCTCTGGTAATACCCCGGGTTGGGAAGATTTGGGTACCCCTCCACCCTTGGCCTCCCCTCTCCCGGATTCAGTGGTCTGGGCTCAGGGAATTGGGGAAAGAAGGATGGATGGTTTTGGGGCTGAAAGTCGGGTGGATATCTGGGGAAAAAGTTCTGCCCAGGGTTTGGTAAATTTCTGCCCTCCTGTGGGAAGTTTGGAGGGAAGTTCCCTGGGTTAGGTGCTTGGCTGGATCCCCCCCCTTGGGCTGGAGGAGTCCACACATAACCCAGGATGGGTCGATTTCCCTTGTAACGGGGACTTACATAATCAGGAGAGCGAGGGACCCCATTTGTGGGGCTGCCTCCTTGGCTCCCTGTCTGTGACTGACCCGAGGACCTCCTGGGCCTAGCATTATTAGGTGCAGGTAGGTTTTTAGGCCCCCCCATCTCCAAATCCAAAACGGGGGTGACCTTTACCTCTGCCACCTTGGCAGCAGCAGGGGTGCTGTTGGCTTTGGGGTTTTTCTGGGCATTACTTTTGCTATCTATCGGTTTCTGCACCTCATAGATCCGGGTAGCCTGTTCAATGACCCAGTCTAAAGATCTTTTCTCGTGAAAATCCCTCACGAGCTGGGTCATGATATATTTGGGCAAGGCATGGAAAAACGTATTTATAAATTCTCTGCTATCTGTGCGCACCCTTCTGGTGGTCTGCGCAAAAGCACGTTTCAGTTCTTGCACAAATTCTTGTGGGGCCTGATCCTCCCCACATTGCAAATTGTAGGCTGCCTTGCGAGCCTCTTGAGGATTTCTATGAATGGAAAAATGTTTCAAGATGGCCGCCTTATAGGTGGACCATCTTAAATGATTTTGGTCCTCCAGCCCCGCAAAGAAACTGGAGTATTCCGGGGAGAAGGTCCACTTTACATATTGAATACAGCTTTGGCTGTCCTTCAAATGGAAAGTCTCCATCATTTGCTCAAACAACTCTAAGTGCTCCCAAACAGAATACTTAGCGTTCTTATGGTAAGGCGTGATGACGCTCCTGATCGCCTTAATCTGCTTTAAGGGGTCCTTAAGCAAGGCCCTTTTTGCCTTATTGGCCTTTTTGGTTCGGGTAACCCTTGTCCATTCATCCTCTGACTCAGAGGTACTGCTCCCAGAGGTTCCCGTCAGATCTTCCAGGTTTTCCCGGATTCTGCGAGCCTGGGAATGGCTGGCAGAATGTGGGGACCTGGTCTCCTGTTTCCTGTACCGCTCAGAGGAGTCTTCAGATTCCTCCTTGCTGCCAGGATTTGATGGGTACCCCCTCCACTGACCTAACTGGGCAGAGGTTTTCAGGATGCCCTTAATGGGCCTACTCTCCTGGGGTTCCCCATTGAACTGTACTGTACTTGGGTGCCCATACCCGGATGCCCACCCCTCCATTCCTGAGTGGTACTGGCCTATGAGCCCCATACTCTTAGCTGGATAGTAATCTGCCATCCCTGTGGCCCTGTGCTCATGTGCGCCAGGGGACATGGGGGTGGTAGAGTCCAGGGACTGGGGGAGATGAAGGCCCCTGGTGTTAGGGCTCCTGCGGTTATGGTCAGGAATCTCTCTTTCCCAGCGGACCTCATCTCTATCCGCCCCTGCTCCCTGTTGCAATGCAAGAGCCTGCATTTGTGCTTTCAGTTCCTCTGTTAAGGCCTTACTCGACTCTATCAGTTTCTCCTGCATCGCTACCTGTTGCTGGAGCCTCTCATTGTGTTGACAGAGGGCCTCATTTTCCCTCTGTGCTTCCTGGTTGGTCCTGGAGAACTGGGCCAGTCTTTGCTGCAGGAGGTTTACCTCCTGAGTCCCATCCCTACCGGCCTGCTCCTTTCTTGCCAGAGCATCTTCCACCCTTCTGGTGTGCTCTACCAAGTTCCGGTTTTCTTTTTGGAGGTCACCCAGCCCCTGGAGGGCCAGGTGATTTTCTTCGATTTCCTTTTTTAAGTGGCAGACTTCCTGGCCTAAAGTGTCTCTTTCCTGACTGAGAGCCTGCATTTGTGCCGCCAGGTCGTCCCTCTGCCTTTGAAGGGCACCAGCTTTCCGGCGCTCTTCATCAAACTCTGCCTGGGTATCCAGGTCTTTCAGAATCAGTTTATTGCTTTCTGCCTTTTCCCTATCTAGGTGGCCTTGCAGGGTGACTACCTGCTCAGCACATACCCTGTTGAAGTCCAGTTGTTGCTCCAGCTTTTTCTGGCTTTGCAGTAGGGAGTCCAAACCTTCTTGGTGTTCCTTCTGCAAGGCCAGAAATCTGGTATCCTGTTCTGACTTTTCCTTTTGCAGCACATCCATATCCTCCTTTATTTTAGTGATGTACTGTCTGGTCTTATTTTCTGACTCCTGGCTTCTGTGCAGCCTTTGCTCAGAAGAGTCCAGATCAGATTGGGCCTTCTCTAACGCCATCTGTTGCCTTTTTGCCAGATCATGGCCTTCAGCACATTTATTCTGTATGGCTCCCATATATAAATATAAATATGCCGCTATCCTAACGATCTTGTCGTGTTCATCTTTGGCCTTAGGAGCCATATATAGTTCACTCAGGGCCACATGTAATGGACCCTGATCTCTCCATAAGTCTGACCCTGTTTCAGTGACCTGTCGCGTGATGGCCTGCAACCAGGCATCCTGGCCCTGCTCAGCCCATTCACCTCTCACAAATAGTTTATGTAAGAAGTGCTCTCTGGCTATTTTCATATCTACCAAGGTCGTCATTCTAGAGATTGGTCTCTGTCCTGACTTACAGAAGTTAGTATTTTATTTTTGCAGAACAGAACTTTTCTTGGAGTGTCCCTTTTGAGGAATGCTTCACAGCGTAATGCAGCGTGGTGATCCGACTGGATGTATGTATCCCGTCAGTTAGCACACTGTATTAAGCCGCACAAGTGGTATTCTAACCCAGAATCCCGGATACGAGCCCCCAATTTGTAAGAGGATTCAATTCAACACTACAGCTAAGTCAACGCCTAGTCTAGAATACTGAATGAAAACCCTTATTGATATACCTTTATGTCCAGTACATGCGTTCTGGATGACTACCCCTATATAACACCCCTCTCTTGGAATCCTCCTGACCCCACTGAGCCAAGAAGTAGTTCTGTTTTGCAAGTTAAAAGGTTTATTTGATAATTTAAACAATAGATATATATATCACACTTTATAATAAATTAATAATTGAATAGCACACTTAATCTGATATGATAAAGATTAACAACGGAGAATCTGGCACCAACACGCTTCTCTATAATCAATAAGAAGTTGACATGAAATGGATAAGGTAGCACACAGGTGAATAGGAACAAAAGAAGAAGGTGGTACAGAATGCTTTATGTAAGCTCAGGTGGATGCAATATTCAATGAATGCAGTACAGAAAATACTCCATATGATTTCAACCAAACAATGTAATCACTTTTCTCTGGCTATTCACTCCCCCCCTCTTTATGCAATGCAAGGAAATGGGAGGAAAGCACACAGTTCTCAGAAATGCAATCAATGTAATTCAGTTCAATCCCCCCCAAGCACGCTTAAAGAAAACAGATAGGAGTTTTGAAAACACAGGCCCAAATGCTTTTATATGTGCTAGCAATGGATGAGAAATATGCTGGAAATGCTTTTAATTCCCTTCCAGAGGTTCAGGGTGAGTGGTATCTAGTTAATATTAGTCCAGGCTCACTCTTGCAATGATTCAGGAATGATTAGTAGGTTAAACGAATTTCTGGCAATGAAACTGTTGTTTTCAAACGTGGAGAAATTTGCAAATCGCGGTAAAATTCGCGAATGCGTGTTCCGCGATTGCGGTAAAACTATAAGGGGTAGGAATGTGGTTCCTGGTGCGATTAAAAGCTAAGATTCTAAGCTTTCAGATGAAAGTTACTGCAAGTCTCTAGCACAAACGGTCACGGAGATATGAGCGATTAAATAAAGGTCGTTTTTCAGATTTGAAATTTTAAAGTTCAAAAAGACAAGTGCAGCTTGCAACTAGAAAATGACAAGTGACAGCTATGCAAATGACAGGTGACCGCTATGCAAATGACAGGTGACAGTAAGGAGACAGTTCTACTTAGATTAAGCTAGATTGAATTATATTATTTTAACTAGGAGATTGGTTCTGCACAGTTTTCTAGGTACTCACACTATATTCTTGAGTGAAATGGGCCTCGCCATGGATCTGGTCAGGTTTTAGACGGGACTCTGGTCTCTGCACTTCACAGTGAGCTGGGTCTGCTCTCTCTCTGGATTCTGAAGATTGAGGGATTTAAAGTCTGGATCTTTCTGCACAGCTTTCTCTGGAGATTGATGGAGGTAAAGTATGGATTTTCCCGGCAGAGCTTCCAGCTGCAAATGGATTTGAAAGCCCCTATCTGTCCTGTCTCTCTGCTTTTATGTGTTTAGAATGTGGGTGTGTTCTAGCATCACTGACCCTACCTCTCTCTCAGCTTCTAATTGGTCAAACTTCCATTTCTCATTTGATTGGGGGAGCTAAATTGTGTCAGAGTGATGTCATTTTACAGCCTGCAGAAAGTCAACTCCTCCTGTCAACTTACACACAAATCTAGATTTGAACCAAATACATATTTGCAGAGGTACATATTGTTTTAAAATTACACGCACCCCTCACATATCACAGGAGGTATCTCCTGTTCAAACTCTGCTCTTCCTGAGGGCTTGCATTCAGAAATGGCAATATTTTGCACTTTTAACTGATTTTGCAATTTCTGACATTAACCCAAATTTATACACATGTGCGCAAGGAGTATGGACATTAGTTGATGAAGTGTCAGATTTTTCACATGCACACATTTTGAGTAATATCCTCTTTTCCGCTAAAACCCCCCAGAACATACCACCGGGTCCTAGCACATCTTAAAATGTGGGCAGAAAAATCACAAGAATTATGGTATCATTTATAAAATTTTCACATGTCCGCTCTATGAGTTATTCATCTTTTTAGAGTTATGTTCTGGCCCCAAAGGGGTGTGGTTTTCCTCCAGCACAAGGTTGAATTTCTGGTTTTTCCAGTTCTGCCAAGCCAGCTTGCTCTCACAGGCAGTGCCCCTCCCCTTTGCTTCAGGAGGAAGCTCCATTTACGACTGCCGCCAATAAAACCTTTGCCTGAGTCAGGACAGGGCTTTGTTCAATTTCCTGCAGAGCCCAGGTAATTCAATCAGGGAAGTGTCATATCCCTTTTGGTGTGAGCAGCAAAAAGGGCAGCTAGGCCTGGGAACACAGCTGTGACTCAAGTTTCACTCCTGATGCGGGTAGTTGCCAGGCAAATTGGAATCTCTTTAAGCCAGTTTCAGATAAAATGTCACTTTTTGTTCCCCAGTTTCTGCATTCAAATAAAACTAAACATGTTCACATATGCAGCTAGAAGGCTGATTCTAAGTTTAAAACTATGACATTTAAACAATTGCAACCTATGTGACACTCAAAAGTAGGTCACTCAGTCAATTTAAACATTTAGATTTTTTTTGTCTTTCAGTCCAAATTTACTTAAACTGCTGAAATCCCCAGCTCAGCCAGTCTTGTTATAAACCTTCAAGTCACTTCAGAATATAACTTTACATTGGATCCACCTCTTAAAATGTCTTTCTTTGGCATGTTTTGGGTTCATTTATTCAGTTTTCTACAAAATCTGGTGGTTTTAAAACGCCGACTTTTGGATAGTGGTGAGTACTGGTACTGCACCCCTTTTTGGGATTTAAGAAAATGAATTCCCAACAGTTATGGGTTTGCTTTTGGCAATCAGCATTGCCATTCCCAATGGTTTCAGACTACTGTGTGGGTAGTCCACTGGTGGTTTTAGGCAGTGTCCTTCTGTGCCCATAACATCAGCAAAAATGAGTGGCAGCCTATTCTTCATGCATTTCCCTGTGCATTTTCTGGGAAGCTCTGGCCATCATGATGTTTTCCATGTCAGTACTGCACAGTTTTGAGGTAGGGCTTGGATGCGTGGATAAATACATCCCACAAGCCCCCCTCTTGCGATGGCCATTCTATTTCACGAATGGGACTCGCAAGACCTGGGATGTTTCCTCATCTTCTTCCAATAGATGGCACAGTTCAGCATCTTTTTCTCCATCCGGTCGGATCTATCGGTTCTCCTCGCCGGTCCTGATGGGAAAATTGGGCGGTACCCCGGGCCCGTTGCGTCTCTGCTCCCGGTCTCCGGATCGTCCTCCTTGTCCCGTCTCCAGGTTTTCTTTCTCCTAGGACGACAAAGGAAGAGCGGCAATGCCTATTCATAGACATTTTTCCACCACTGTTGAGATAGTGGGGCAGCATATGCATTTCATCATAACGAAACATTACATTCTTATTTTGAAAAAAAAACAGTATAACTAAGAGACAGTTTCATGCAAATCACAATATTTTAGAGACTAGATGTGGTATGTTTTATGGTTGGACTGAATTAGTCTGAGACAGTACCCGCTAGGATTCCAGAGGATTCCTCCAGTTGTTGCAGAGTGTGCCTGGGATGGCAACATTTCAACTGGTTTATGTGGACCCACTTGTCTTCCCCCTCTGCCAAAGGACCTTTGGGGATGTGGATTTTGTTTTCCATGTCAGTACTGCACAGTTTTGAGGTAGGGCTTGGATGCGTGGATAAATACATCCCACATTCTCATGGACAGCCTGCTATGAGAGAAGACGGACTAACACCCGAGCCGTATACTTTACATGTCCCAATACAATGTAAGTCAATGTCAAGCAATTACTGACTATGAGACACACCTGACTTCCATTAAGCTTCCCCACACAGATAAAAGACAGAGCACGAGAGCACGCTCTGAGCAAGGCAACACGCATGAGGAAGCAGCAGTTCCAAGATGGCAGTTTAACAGGAGAGGAAAGATGGCAAAACAGAAAGGGATCGCAAGGAGGAAGGTTCCTGTGACCTTTTCGACAAGGAACCATTGTTTTCATGAACTCTCAAGATTGGAAAGCGTAGCGCAAGACCAAGAAAACAGGCTGAAGAATCCTGCATTGTGTGTCAGAGATACCCGGGGCCATCCTGCGTCAATAATCAAGGTGGAGAGAATCGCCAGCTGCCGTGGTACGATCCTTGGCTCCAGGAACAAAGCAGCGTTAGTGAAATCAGCACAGCCAGTGAGTTGGGGAGACCGATACAAGACCGGTCTGTGTTGAAGACAAGGTTGCAAGCAGCAACATTGTATGGCAAGCGCTTGAACGAACATTGTTTCAAATACGTGTGATAAAAGATGCAAGTTAAGTTGAACTGCTAATGAGTGATTGAACTTTGAAACCAAGATATAATACCTTTGACAGAGTAGTCCAGCACCGTGTGTATGCTCAATCGAAGGTCTCTGTAAGGTATCCATCTCTAATTAAAACAGTTGTAGAGAATTGAGGATGGAAGTGGTCCTGCGATGGGTCAAGCTAAATCCTGTGCACAGTCGAAAGTCTTGGATGTTGATACAGTAAAGAAAGCTTGTGGAAAAGTAGATAAAGTTGGTCCAAGCCCGGCAGAGGGAGATCAACTGAAAGCTTTGTGTTAAAGTGGGTCTGAGCCCAGTAGAGGGGGAGCCGGGGTGAAGCAAATATCACCCAAGACGGCTGTGTGTTAAAGTGGGTGTGAAGTGAGCAGACGGGGGCCCAGGGTAAACAGAAAATCACTCAAGAATTTGTACATGTGATATCCTAAGAAGACAGGAAGTTTGATATTTGTTGTGTTGCATCAAGCTCTCTGAAAAAGAGACTTTGAACGGCAGAGAGACTTTGGCACAGAAGGCCATGATGTTGAAGTTTTGAACTGCACCCTCGTGCTGGAGAGAAGCCAGAGACTGTGCTATGCTAGAGTGTGCTGCCTTGTCCCATGCTGAAAACATGGGGATGGAAAGCCAACGGCTTGAATATCCTGACATATCATTGAACACTTTTCTTGTGCATAACATTGTTTCTCACACTATTTGTATTTAGAAGTAAGGATTGGTTTATTAGTATAGGCCCTTTTATTTTGAAAAGACACCACTAGGACTGCGTTATTATTATTTGATGGTTGTAGCTTGCTCCCATCTTTAGATTTAGGATTACATAGGCATTTTTCAAACCCGATTGAAGTTCAATAAACAACCTTGAACTGTGATCACTTGTGTCTGTCTTACTGTTTGATACCATGCCTTCTTTACAATACCCAAATGTCAAACAGCGGAAAACAGGATCAGAATCCACATTAAGAACAAAGGACAACAAATGAGTATGTTCAATGGACATCAACCATAATTATAGAAACGTATCACGGCCTAAATTCTTAATGTGGATTCTGATCCTGTTTTCTGCTGTTTGAAATTCAGGTATGTATATAATATTCACTGACATATGCCATTGTTTGTTTTTGGTTATGTACATTAGCAGAATTGACCTTGAATCCTTGGGAAGGGAATTTACCCGGGACATTAGACGGTTATTAAGAAACTGTGAATGTTGGTCATGTTATGTTATATAGCCATATATTTTCTTTGTGTATTTGTTGCTTAGTTTGAGGTCCAGATATTATGTATTAGTGTTTCCCTTGGCTTTTGTTAGGTAGGGAAATCCTCCGCAGAGTAGAGATAGTGAGGCATTTGACTATGTTTCTTTTGAGAATAAAATGGCATGTTTTGATAAATCATCAAACAGTTGTCTGCCTTGTATTACTGACCCCTCACATCCAGTGTCAGAAGTGGGATGCAACTAGCTTGATACAAACTAGGGGCCCACAAGGCAGTGTGGGATTGGGATTACCGCACTGAAATTAATAATACGTCCTAGAGAGGGCGAGGAATTTGTGGTACAGACAAAAAGGGATACTATCTTTCAGATTAAACAACAAATAGTGACCAAAACCAACTTCCCCCTTGAGCAATAAAAACTGTTCTTCTGCCAGAAACCTTCAGCTAACACCAAACGAGTATCGGCCCATCATTTAAAGTGTTATAGCCAACTAACTTTGATCTTAATACCCAAGTCAAAACCTTCCCTTTCTTTTTCACCTACCTCCTCTGATATTAACATCAATAGGGAAGAGTGTCCCGGGACAACAGGAGAAGGAAAAGCTACAATACCTATTGTGGTAGATATAATATCTGAGGCTAGTGAGGAGTATTTACCCCCACCATGATGAACCTGACGAAAAATTCTGCAGGAATACTATCAGAAGGTATTATAATGGCTACAGTAAATGATCTTCTGATAAAATTGACTGAACATCAAATTCAGGCAGAAGCTAGGTTTCAAGAAGGCTTGGACAGAATGATAGCCTCCTCACAAAGACCTGGGATTCCACAAGGAACATTACAACCTTATAGGGAAGGAGAAGACCTGGGAATTTTTATTCTCAACTTTAAAAGATTAGCTTATCAGTTGAATAGGAACTCAGAATTAAAAACTTGCTATTTGGCTACCCTTTTAAAAGGGGAAATTCGAAAAACTCTAACCATCATCTTAACCCAGAAGGTACAACACCCTTTTCTGAAATAAAAGAGGGATTATTAAAGAACGTTGATCAGACAGAAAATGTTTACAAACAAAAGCTCTGGAGTATCAAATTAAATCCAGGCGAGACTCCTATATAATTGGCTGCCAGGGTACAAAATACCTTATCCTTGTGGCTGGGAAAGAAGACATTAGAAGGGGTTTTAGAAACCTTAACTATAGAACAATTCATTAATTCGGTGACGCCCTTCCTACCGAAGGCCATTCTACAGATTACCAAACCTAATTTGTCTCTAGTCGTTGAAACTGCCTAAAACCTTTTAGAAGCCAGCAAACATGTACAAGGTCTACATAAAAGTGAAGACATAAGAAAAGAACCTAAAGTTATATATCATTCTCCTCATAGAATAGAAAAGTCTAAAACCCAAAGGGGTTTCTCCAAACCAATTTCTAAAGGTGCTGGGAGTGAAATTAAAAACACCTGGGGTAAAAGGAAAAGATTAAACTAGGTCAGAAGAATCCCGAGGCCAAAAATCTTCCACCATAGTATGTTTTTCCTGTGGACAAGCAGGACATTTGGCAAGACACTGGGCCTCATCACAAGTATGCCGTTCCAGAAATAGCAGTGCTGGTAGCACTGTACCAGCACCGTTTACCGGACCGGCACATCCAGAGTCACAAGTGCGGAAAATACTGTCACCGCAAAGTGACACCCACGGTGCTACTGCACCCGGTAACAACGTGATCGTAAACAGTGGAAAGAGTCACCGGATGTCCCGGAATTACTGGCACAGTGGTAGTACAGGCACATTTGGAGTTCCACCTACACAGAAATAGCGCCATAAAAATGGCAGTGGTACCGTGACCACCTACCAGCACCGCGGACCAGGAGTTAAACAGTGGCAGGGGAGCAGCAACAGGCCCCAGGTGTACCAAACCAGCACAGCTGCACACCATTGACCACTGTGAATGCAGAAAAGGACCACACCCACACCCAACCCACCTCCCAAAACAACCATGCTGGCAAACGGGCCAGAGATGTACCAAATTAGCCCACCTGCACACCATTCACCACTGGGAATGTACAAAAGGAGCACACCCACACCCAACCATGCTGGCAGTCACTGTAGCAGCAGTTGGGCTGGGGAACCTGAAAGGAGCAATTGAGGATGAAGCAACTGAGAGGCAGAAGATGTGGCGTAGGCACAAGTGGCAAAGTGTTAGTCCAAAAATATGAGTGTGAGAAGGCACATAAAGAGGGGACAAAGTGGGGTTGGCAGTAGGCAACAGTATACTAAGCGGATGTGAACTTAGCAAATACCATAATACAGGTATTAAAATGATCATAACACAGGCTATAAGCATGATTACAATATGTTTTTCCTTTTTTGGCCATAACCCTCTAGATATGGGCCTTCCAGTAGCAATGTTATTCCTGTCCTCATGTGCATGTGCCCCAAAGATAGGCATAGTTTTCAGTGTCCGTTAAGAAGCCTCACTGAAACAGGCTTTATAAATTCATCCGTAGGTGGCACTTGACCATATGGCCTATCTTGCTTGAAGTCTTCTTCTGGTTTGATAAATCTCTCAGTCTTCTTTTCCCAGCCCCCCTGTTGCTCCGAAACAAAATGTTCCTGCGTCTTTGAGGGGATTAGAGGGTAGGCCGTTGGTATCTTGTGGGTGCAGTATACAAACTACACTTTTCTAGTCTAGCAGAAATGTCATTCCATATCTTTTTTCCGTGGTCGAAGGTTGTACCTTGTGACTCCAGTTACAGTGTGATCGATGAATAGAGAAACAGGATCTTCACAATCCCTGTGGAGTTCGTGGCCAGACATGCCATTGAGGCAGTGTACAGAAACCGCAAACAATTCCAATCCCTCAACGTGCAAATGGTCTGTGATGCAGAACACCTCATCACCCATTGCTGTGCACGGTTTCCGGGATCCACACACGACTCAATGGTCTTGCGGAACTCTATGTTGCCAGGGTACATGGCAGGTCACATTGGAGAGCGCACCTGGCTGTTGGGTGAGTAGAATGACCAATGAATGACCTCTGTGTAGTGGGTGGGGGGTTAAATAGGCACTCACCAGAGTGCACCTGGCTGTTGCCTGGGTAGAATGACCAATGCATGACCTCTGTGTTGTGGCGGGGGGTTCAATAGGCACTCACCAGAGTGCACCTGGCTGCTGGGTGAGTAGAATGACCAATGCATGACCTCTGTGTAGTGGGAGGTTAAATAGGCACTCACCAGAGTGCACCTGGCTGATGGGTGAGTAGAATGACCAATGCATGACCTCTGTGTAGTGGGGGGGTTACATATACACTCACCAGAGTGTACCTGGCTGTTGGTTGAGTAGAATGACCAATGCATGACCTCTCTGTGTAGTGGGGGGGTAGAAGCACAGTCAGCAGAGCATGTGGCAAATGCAACCTAACACCAATACATTGCATCCCTTATTCCAAAATCATGGAACGCATGTACCAAACGGCCTATGCTCACACCCAATACCAATCAATGATAAGCCAAATGAGGCAACACAAAACTACCACATGTACCTGAATGCATCAGACAATCCACACAGGTCCTGCTAAAATACTGTGCACATCCCCCACCGCCTGCTTCACAGACAAGTCAAAATCATGCAAACCTACATACCATCATCATTGAACCCCACAACAGGTATCCATTACAGATGCCTACACAAGTGGTCAGCAACCACCAAGTACTCATTCCAGGCTATACACCCACCTCAATATGAACTATGAGCACTGAGAAGATGTTGAGTAGCATGCAGAAACAGGCAAAACACACAACATGAAAGAACAATTCAGTGGGATAGTCCATCAATATGTTAGAGACATCAAAGCCAACGTCCACATGGACCACATTTGTAGTCCGGTGTGAAGCTCGAGCAATCCCCTGCTGCGGTTGTGCCGGACACCAGACACCTTACATGCACCTGGCTTACCGCTGCCTGAGGCCCATTACAGGTTACTGTGTCACAGGAATCCAGGTGCCGGAAAATTGAAAGTCCCCCTATCCATGGAGTGCCACAGTACGCAATGGTGATATTTATATGGGAGTATTGTCACCAGTGAGAAAAACATGATAATGGAATAACATGCAACATTGTAAACATCAATAGGGTCATCTGTGGCATGTACTAAGTCGTGTGCTAATTAAATCTTGGAAATGTGTACATGCTCACATCACTGACATGAGATTGACACCACAAACATTGAATCAACATTCTATCATTCCCATGCAAGTGATGCCGGACAACCCCCCACGCCATGGCTGATGACACCCGTTAGACGCCCATGGGACATGCATGAGGAGGCCTACAACCGGGCACATATCCGTACATGGGGTACCATAGAGCGGACATTTGGACTGCTCAAGGTAAGGTTCCGCTGCCTCAGCAGATCTGGCGGGGAACTAATGTATAGCCCCATCTAGGATGGCAAGATTGTCCTGGCATGTGCCATGTTGCACAATATGTGTATTCAACGCAACATTGCACTGCTCCTGGACATGGAACCTGCAGATGAGGAGGATGGGGATGACGACGATGAAGGGATGGCAGTGCAACCCCGGCAGGGTGCCATGGATGGTCAACATGCACGGGATGCACTGATTCACAATTTTCCTTTAACGATACTCACAAGCACATGGTGCACAATTTCTGGCACCTAATTTCAAACACTTCTATGAAAAGTCCAGGGGCCAGGAAAATGTTCTTGAAACGCATTACCATTGAGTCCCATACGGACCCATGCGCGTGGGAAGGCAAGAGCAGTGGCAACGTTGTTGACGGTGGCAGTGCTTCCATGGCAACTCAGCATGCCAGGACCATAGCACCCACCATGGACAGGCCTGTTGGGTGCTGCAGCCCTGGCAGACACAGTAAAGGGGCATCATCACGTGTTTGCTGGTCCTGTCACGTGTGGCGGTCTACTTACAGGCACCCTTGTTTCAGTCCACACACAGTCATGTGTGGTGCATTCACATGTGGTTGTGTATGGGGCAAGCATTGGGGGCAGGGCATGTGACTTAAATAGCACAACATTCTGAAGGGGGGGCATGGGAGTGCTGGGTCTGGTTGGGGTGATGTGGCCAATGCTATGGACATTTATGTGCATTGATGGTACGGTGGGGCAGGATGTGCTTGTGTGAGATTTATATTTGTGTCCCATCTCCCGCCTCTGCTGCACCAACTCCCTCTATACCCTCCAAATACAGCACACTGCTGCATGTCTCTTCCCAGGGCAACAGCTTGAGGGGTGAGGGTGGTCCGCCACCTGTAGCTGTGCATTGGCGGCGGTGTGCAGCCAGAAGGTTACACACCCTCAGCGGAGGTCATCCCACCGCTTGTGGCAGTCTTTCCGTGTCCGGGGTGCCGCTACGTCTGGCATGCACGCAGCTTAGGCAGATGCACCGTCAACCTTGGTGGAGGTACGTCCGTCTTCACCGGTGTTACCGTGATGGTGGTGTCACCGGTTCCGCAGATAAGGGATGCGTGCGGCCGACAAGCCGTAATCCTACCTTGTTTCCGGCTGCCCACGGTGGTGGAACTGGTAGGACCACCATCACGGTAACACTGGATTTTTACCGCTAGACTCAGAATGAGGCCCACTGTCCCTCTAACAAAAAAGAAGAACCCATGGAAATTGGTTATATGATGGGAGAAGATGAAGATGTATAAACAGCCTATTTTCGGAAGGAGAAAGTTTCAAAACCCATGATAATGCCTTGGTGAATGGCATTCCTGTACAAGCCTTCATTGATTCTGGTAGTAGACAAGCAGCTATAAGACCTCTAATTTAATTTCTTGGCAAACCCTCAGGAAAAAACTATCTATTAGAGGTACTTGTGTACATGGAGATGAAGACATTTACTATAGAACCCCAGTTACTATTGGAATTCAGGGGAACATCACTAGAATTAATGTTGATGTTATACCAAGGCTACCAGAGGAAATTATAATTGGTACTGCTTCCCAAATATTGCAAAATGACATCAGAATGTGAACTAACCTATGTATTCCTCATATTGTCCTCATAATTCCTGGTCTCATGAAGAGTTCTTTCCCATTGATCCAGTCTGGGACTAGGAAACTGGTGGACCTGCTAAGAATACGGGGGAGGCAGGCGAAAGAGAGGAAAAGGAACCTGGACCGGGAGGTCAGGTCTTTAGGGAAAAGGTATGTGAAGAATCCTATGGATCTGTCACTGAAACCCTGCCTAGAGTCTCTTCCCAGGTGGCCAGGGAAAGGCAGACACTTCCTGATCCTGACCTTGGGGGTGGTGTACTGCAGGAGGATCACCTGGGAGCTGACAAGGCCTAGGGTGGAGAGGAGATCCTGTGGGATGAGACACAGGGCCTCATTACGAGGAGGGCGGTAGGAGTTAACGGCACCAGTAAAGGCGCCGGTGCCGTTAACCCCGTACCACCCTATTACGAGGTCCCCTAGCGGGACCCGCTCTGGACATCTGGTTTTACCAGACGTCCTTTGCAGGTCCCGCGAGGGGACAAGCATGCTAACAACGGGCCCGTTGTGAACGGGCCCGTTGTTAGCATCATCCCCATTCCCATTGAGCCTTATGTGGCTCAAATGGGAATGGGGATTCATTTTTACTGGGTCCATGGAATGGGCAATTACCCGGTCCGCCAAGGTCAGCATGACCCGGTAATTGCCCATTCCATGGACCCGGTAAAAATTAATTACCAGCGGCAGCCGTGCCCTTAATAGGGCACGGCTACTGCCAGGGTCCTAATGAGGCCCACAGTGTTTGTACTCTGAAAGGAAGTGCCTTTTTAGGTTACCAAAGCAGGAGATGGCATATTGTCATTATAATGTCCCTGACCCATATATATGATCTATGACTCTGGGTATAACCGCTATAAAATCTGAGCAAGCCTTATTAACAGAAAGATTCTCTAGGGCATTTCAGGATGACATCCTCCTTACTCCCAAAAGGTATACCGTAAAAAGATCTGGTAAAAGCGCCTTAAGTCAAATGTCTTCCTCTGTAACCAACCATTCTAAGAGTCCATCTTTGAATGATTATAAGGGGACTAAATCAACCCTTAAAATCAATTCAATACTTAAAAGAAATAACTTTGTTGAAGGGGACTACAAGTAATAATCCCATGAACACTGCAACGAGGAAGAGGGTTTAGGAGGCATACTGTAGCAGTAGTCAGGCAATTAAGCCTAAGTGGCCACACCGGAAGGAACCTGGGAGGCATAAAAGGCTCCCTCAGGTACAGGCAATTGGAAGGAACTGGAACTGTGACTGGAGTGCAAGCTGTAGCAATAGTAGCAGAGAGAAGAAAGCACAAGGCTTGCAAACCTAGCAGAAGTGGGAGAACAAGAGGGACGCCGTAACGCGGATACTGCATATTTCACCTGCTTGTTCTGAGAGGATCCTGTTTCCCCAAACTCTAAAGTGCAGAGGCTGCACAGCGGAAGGCGTGCAAGAAAGCTGTCTTTCCCCATGGGAGCCTGGATGCTGTGGTTGCTGTGCAGCAAACGTGTTGGAGACTGAGTCGAGGAGCAGTTGTCAAGCCGTGAGTCTCAGGCGTGAGAGGGGCTCCATAAACGTGTGGCCGAACCAGAGACACCTTCAGAGAGGAAGGGTGTGAGTCCCTAAGAAGCCAGAATTATTAGAAGTTGCTGCAGAAGTCGGGGAAAGCAGTGTGACCCGCAGTACAAGTGTTAAAGAAGCCGGTGAGTGAAGCCTGCCATTCTAATATCTTACACGAGCATTGCCAGCAACAGTATCCAGTTCCATATTCACTCGCGTATGGTTTACAGCGAGCTGAAGCTATTTGTTGAAGTTGTAATACTTATTTTTTTTTATTTTTTTTAATTATTTTATTCAAACCAAACAACAATACAAACCAAACACGCAGTGCAATTCACAACAGTTCCATTATTTGCCCATTAATCAAGGTCACTGCTAGCCCCTTCGCACCCCCCTTATGAGCCTATTTGTTCCTCGCATGCAGTATCTATTGCGCATAGCAGGGTCTCGCTTCCCTCTGAGTCTGTCAGATCCGATATTGTTCCAAACAGTTCTGCTATTAACAATTTCCATGCCGTCAGGGAACCCGCTTCTTCCTCCCCCTTATGCTGCTCGCCTCTTGCCATACCATTGTTTCAGCCTCTGCCCATTTCTGCAGCTCCTTCCACCACACCTCCACCCGTGGCTTGTGACATGACTTCCATCCCATGGCAATCCTTCGTTTTGCAAGCAAATATGTTAAGTCTTTTAGTTTCCCAACATGTTTCAGTTTCTGTGATCTGGGGAACCCACCCAGCAAGCAGGCCCACGCTGTGTTTATAATGAGCTTGACACCCTTGTCCGGTAGTTTTAGGGCCACTTCACCCCAGAAACGCTCAATTACTGGGCATGACCAAAACATGTGTGTCATGTCAGCGTTTTCTTTGTCACATTTGGGACACGCCTGTCGCCCAGCATTTTCGAACTTCGATATTCTCAGAGGAGTCATGTATGCTCTATGCGTTACATAGAACTGTATTTGCTTTAGTCTAGCGTTCCTTGACACCTTCTTGTGGTATCCCAGGGCGCGTTCCCACATCCCATCCTCAACCGGGGTTCCTACTTCCGCTTCCCAATCTAGTCTCAGTTGTGTCGGTTCCTTTCCGACTTTAGTCATCATCATCTCATACAATCTAGAGATCTCGTGCCCCCCTTCTGATATATCCTATATAGCTCCTATAGTAGCATCTGGTTCTTCTGCTAGCACTATTTCAGGCCACGTTTTCCGAATTTTCTCTACCATTCCATGATACGTAACATATTGGCCAGTATGTAATCCCACCTCTTCCCCAAGTCCTTTGAAATCCCTAATGGTCCCCTCTTGCCAAATATCCCCTAACGTCACCAACCCCACCGATTCCCAGTAGGTCCTAATAATCACCCTCAGCTGCCTAGCTTGTTGAAGTTGTAATACTTGAACAATGGAAAAGTAGCGCTCGCGTATATTAGGAAAGTCCTTTTACTCGCATGAAGAGCAAACGCTGCTTAACCTGATTGTTGAATCTTTAAAAGACTGTAACTATCTGAAGGAGTGGTTGATTGTCACTAATTGAGAAGAGTGAATGTTGCAAAGGCCATTACCGAATACTTAACCTTGATAAAACAATTGTTGAAACCTTTAACTTGTGAAAACTGCATAAAGGAGTGGTCATGTGTGCCTAATTATGATTCCCAAAGAAAGACTGTACTCTATCGTTTACTTTCACACGGGTATACAATTCAATACCAATCTTTAACCTTTGAAAACTACATTAAGAAGTTGTTGTGGGCGCCTAATTGTGATTCCTAAACGAAGACTGAACTCCATTCTTTACTTTAACGCGGCATACCGTTCATATATAAGAAGCTGAAGTGTATTTACTAGGGAAGAAGAGAGCAGGCATTGCCCAAGCCAAGAGTCTTCCCATATTAAAAGTGAAACAAGCCTTTCTCAGAGTTAAAAGCAATTTAACTGTTACTGTGAATCTAATAACAGAACTGTACAGGGGCCCTAGAGGTGGAACCAACCTTGTTGAGCTCTAATATAGTAAGCTTGTATCTAGAAGTTGGGGGAGGCAAGGTCACAGGTTTGTGTTGAGGTGAAGCCCACACCTTATTTGTTTAGTAGAGAGAAAGGAACAAGTTACTTACCTGTAACTGTTGTTCTCCAGCATGGGTCTGGCATGGATTCACATGCTCATGAATATTCCCCGTCGTCAGGCTGGGAATCCTCGGTAAAGAAAAAACCAGTATCAGTTTCGTTTCTGATCTGTCTTTCGTAGTAATAACCAATCACTGGTCTCTGCATCATACTGACCACAGCCAATGACTGCCCTCTACCTAAGCACCGCCTCTGGCAGCCATCTTCAGATTTGGAAGCACGTGGAGTGGCAGTATGACCAAGTGAAGAGCCGCAGAGGGGTAGGCGGGAGGGTTCGCATGTGAATCCATGCCAGACCCATGCTGGAGAACAACAGTTACAGGTAAGTAACTTGTTCCTTCTCCAGCATGGGGTCTGGCATGGATTCACATGCTCATGAATAAAGAATACATAGCAGTACACACATGCACAACCACGGGAAGTGGCAAAGGCTCAACATTAAGCAGTACATCAAACTCAACATTAAGCATCTTACCTCCTCACCAGGCTCACCTCAGGCGAACAGGTTGCGCAGCACTGCTTGGCCGACCCTGGACTCCTCCCTGGAATCCCGATCGACGCAGTAGAATTTCGTGAAGGTGTGCGTCGACCTCCACGTAGCAGCCCTGCATATGTCCAGCAGGGGCACACCAGAAAGGAACGCCGTGGTAGCTGCGATCGCTCTGGTGGAATGGGCTCTCGGACGGCCAGGCAGCGGTCGGTTTGCCAACCGATGACAGTACATGATACAGCCGGAGAGCCATCTGGAAATAGAAGCCTTCGAGAGAGCCTTCCCCTGATTGACAGGTCCAAAGTTCACAAAGAGTTGTGACGTCTTCCGAAAACACTTTGTGCGGTCCACGTAGAACTTCAGCGCTCTAGCCACATCCAGCGAGTGCAAAGTCCTCTCAGCCGGCGACGAAGGCGACGGGAAGAACACAGGCAACACCAAGGGTTCGTTGAGATGGAAGTCCGACGGTACCTTGGGCATGAAGGAGGGGTGCGTCCTGAGCACTACCCTCGTGTAGTGAAAAGTCAAGTACGGGGCCTTGCAGGAAAGGGCCTGGATCTCTCCCACCCGTCGTGCGGAGGTGATGGCCACAAGAAACGCTGTTTTCCACGACAGAAACTTCAACGGGGCCGAGTGCAGAGGCTCGAACGGAGGTCCCATGAGCTTGGTCAGCACCACGTTGAGCTCCCACGCCGGGGCCGGAGCCTTCACCGGCGGGAACGATCTGAACAGTCCCTTCATGAACTCTTTCACCAGACGATGAGACCACAAGGACGTCCGGCCCGTGGTTCTGGTGTATCGGGAGATCGCAGCAAGATGAATCTTGATGGACGCGTGTGCCAGTCCAGCTTTGGCCAGCGTCAGCAGGTACGGCAGTACCTGGGGAGCCGTAATCCGTAGAGGGTTAATCTTCTGTGCGTGGCACCAGACAGAGAACCTCTTCCATTTGTGTCCGTAGCATTTAAGAGTCGAGGATGCCCTGGCCTTTGCAAGAACCTCTCTGCAGTCGGCCGGTATGTCGTATCCTCCAAACTCTAGCGCTGCAGGAGCCAGGCCTGCAAATTCAGCGATTTCGGGTTGTGGTGGAGGATGGCGCCTCCTTCCCTGGAGAGTAGATCCGCGTCCACCGGCAGCTTGATTGGCGGGGACGCTGACAAGTCCAGAAGGTCCGGGAACCATATCTGCCTCGGCCACGCAGGTGCGACGAGGATCATCCTGCACCGTGACCTCTTGAGCTGGTTGACGAGCCGGATTAGCAGTGGCAAAGGAGGGAACGCGTAGAGGAACAGGCCCTCCCAGGGGAACGAGAAAGCATCGCCCATGCTCCTCGCCTGGGGAAACCTGCTGGCGAACCTCCGGCACTTGGAGTTCGTCGATCTGGGGTGTGCCCCACCGTCAGCAGAGGCGATCCACTATATCCTGCCGTAGTTCCCACTCGTGGCACGAGCGCAGCTCCCTGCTGAGTGAGTCGGCGATGGTGTTTTTTATCCCTGCCAGATGAAACGGCACCAGAAACATCCTTTGGGCGACGGCCCAATGCCACAGGTCCTGTGCCTCCTTGGACAGTGCTGGGGACCTGGTTCCGCCCTGTTTCCTGATGTAAAACATGGTGGTGGTGTTGTCGGTGAAGATCCTCACCACCTTGCCCTTGAGGGACGGAAGGAAGGACCTGAGGGCCCAGAACACTGCACGGAGCTCCAGGATGTTGATATGGAGGGACTTCTCCGTCGGGAGCCAAAGGCCTCTCGCGTGCAGATTTTCGGTGTGCGCTCCCCACCCTTCCAGGGAGGCATCCGTGGTCACTGTCTCCTGGTGGTCTGGGGTCTGGAAGTCCATGCCCGCCGTCAGATGCGCGCGGTTGCCCCACCACCGGACCGCTCGGCGGAAACTCTCATCGAGTGTGATCCTCTCCTCGAAGCCGCCCGTCGTTTGGATCCAGCGCGCGTCCAGGAACTCCTGCAACGGGCGCATCCGGAGCCTGCACATGGGAATGAGGTAGATGCAAGAAGACATCATTCCGAGGAGGGACTTGATGGACCTCACCTTGGCCGCGTCGGAAACCAACATCCGCTGTACCTTGCCCAGGATGGACCTGGTCCTTTCCTCCGACGGGGAGGCCAGAAGGGACACTGTGTCGAGCTTCGCTCCCAGAAACAGTGCGTTTTGCGCGGGTACCAGGTGGGACTTGGAGTAGTTCACGGAGAATCCCAGGTCCGTGAGAAGTTGGACGGTCCTTGCCGTGTGCTCCACAGCGAGCTCCCTCGTCTTGGCTCAGATGAGCCAGTCGTCCAGGTAGGGGTAGACGTGGATCCCCTCGCGGCGCAGCTGCGCCGCCACCGGTGCAAGGCACTTGGTGAATACCCTGGGTGCCGACCGTAGTCCGAAGGGGAGGGCTTTGAACTGGTAGTGACGCCCTTGGACCACAAACCTGAGGAATTTTCGGTGCCCCTTTAGGATGGGAATATGGAAGTAGGCATCCTCCAAATCCAACAACGACAGGAAGTCTCCTTCCTCCAGCTGACCCAGGACGTGCTGGAGGGTGACCATCCGGAACTTCTGCGCCTTGATGAACTTGTTCAGACGTCGCAGGTCTAGGATGGGGCGCCATCCTCCCGTCTTCTTCTTCACGAGGAAGTATCTCGAGTAAACTCCGGAGCCCGAAAGCCTCTTTGGGACGAGTTCGATGGCGCCCTTCCTGAGCATCGCCTTTACCTCCAGGAGAAGCTGAGGGACGTGAAGCTCTTTCCTGGCCACGGGGGGGACGCGCGGGCACCTTCTTTGAAACTCGAGCGCGTGGCCCCGGGCTAAGGCGTCCAGCACCCAACGGTCGGTGGAGATGGACTCCCACACGCTGACGAAGCTCGCCAGCCGGCCTCCCACCGGGGTGCTTCGGTGGGGGCCCGACCCCACGGCCGGTTCAATCCTGTTTCGACGAGGCTTTGCCGCCTTGACCTCCTTGGCGACGACGGCGGGGTCCGCCAGACTTGCCTCGTCCTCTGTAGGCCTCCTGAGACGACGAGCGGGCCGCTTGACGGTAGGTGGAGAAACCACCGCCGGAACCTTTGGAGGCGCCCTTGCCTCCGCTGCTCCGAAAGGGCGTCCGTCGTTGCTGCAGAACCCCAAGGGCCCGGGCCGTCTCAGTGTCCGCTTTAATGGCCTGAAGGGAATCGTCCACTGTTTTCCCAAACAGGTTGTTCCCATCGAGCGGCATGTCCAGGACTCTGGTCTGTACGTCTTGACGGAAGTCCGTAGCCTTGAGCCATCCACGCCGCCTAAGGCACACGCCGTTGCCCAACTGGCGAAACCCAGTGTCGGCGATGTCCGTCGCAATAGTGATGGCGTGGTCCGACGCCACCTCACCTTCCTGTAGGATCTCCAGGGCATCCGCCCTCTTGTCGTCCGGTAGGAAGTCCAGCAGGGGAGCCAGTTTGTACCATAGCTCCCTGTCGTAGCGGGCCACGATAGCCAAGGCGTTGGCCGCTTTAATCGTCGTCGCTGCAGACGAGATGACCCTGCGTCCCATAGCGTCCAATTTCTTTCCCTCGCCGTCCGGTGGGGAAGTCGATGTGGAGGCCGCACCCCCCCCGCTTTCTTCCTGGCCGCCGCGGAGACGACGGAGTCCGGGGTAGGCTGCGCCCGGAGGCACAGGGGGGCCGCGTCCGGGACCCGGTACTTCTTCTCGTACCGGTCTCTTCTAGCTGGCGTCGTGGAAGGGTTCTTGAGGAGGGCGAGGCCCTCATCCCAAATGTCGTCCAGTAGAGGCACCGCGAGGACCGTCTTCCTCTTGGCCTCGCGCCGTTGATAAAGGAATCCTTCCTTTTTCTTCTCCTCAGGGCAGAGTTGGAAAAGCTCGGATGCCCTGGCGATCATGGAGTGGAACGATCCAATCTCGTCGGGCGGAGAAGCCCTGGTGGGAGGTGACGACGGTCGATCCTCGTCGTATACCTCGTCGTCCGTACCCGTCGCTGCCGTGTCAGTCCCCGTATCATCCCCTCGGGTGGACGGGGAGGAGGGCTGGACGGGGCGCGACGGCTGAAAAGGAGGTGGAGGGTGAATCCTTCTTTTCTTGGGCGGGGGAACACCAGAAGGTCCCGGTTCAGGATCCCCCGACGGGAGAGGTTCCTCCGTCGGCAACGGTAGTCTCGTCCTTATCTCTGAGCATAAGGACTGTATAGCCAACAAAATGGCCGCCGAGTTGTCTTGCGGCGCTGGCAGAGGGGAATCCGACGGGCGATCAGGGGCCCCGTCGGCCCCCTCGACGATGTCGTCGTCACCTGCGTCGGGATCCATCCCGACGGGCCGGTCTTCTTCCACGCCAAGGCCGTGGCTTAAGACCTCGATCAGCTCTTCCTCCGAGGTTGAGGCCGAATCTACGACGACGCCCTGCCCCCCCTTTTTCTTCCCCGCCGGGGATTTCACGGGGGTCCTATCGATGGGCACAAAAGAGGACTCCCTCCGAGGTGGCAGGGAGACTCTGAGCCCCGAGGTCGCCACCACTGGTGTAGCCTCCACAGGCTGAGCCAGGGCCGCCGCGACAGTATCGATAGAGGGCTTGGCCGGATGGATTAAGGCCTTCACCACCTTAGGTGCGCTCACTGCCTTATCCTTGAGGGGGGGGACACTGCCTCGCTCCCCCTCCGATGGGGCCTTCGAGCTCGACCGGGGCCTCTCCAGGAGCTTCGCCGGGTGCTCGCCCTTCCTCTTACCCGACCCAGAGCGTTGGCTCGTGGCTGATGGTGCCGGGGAGGGTGCGCCCTGCCTGGCGCCCGTAGAGCCCGACCGTTCGGCGCTCCCGGTGCCAGCGGACTCGCGGTGCTTGGCCTTGTGTTGGACCCCCGTCGCCGGGGCGTCCTCAAAGGTCTTAGAAGACCGCTCGGATTTCTTCCTCTTCTTCTCGCCTGACGGGCTCTTCCCTTCCAGCCAGTTGGCGAGACGTTGATGGCGGTCCTTCATGGTCCGCTCCGACATATTGCCGCAAAACGCACAGTCCTTCTCCACGTGCGTCTTGTCCTCATGTAAGCAGTAGAGACAAAAGGAGTGTTCGTCCTCCTTAAAGACGTTCTGCAGCTGGCATCCAGGGCAGATCCTGAACAGCTTTCCGGGCGTCGAGCTTCCCTTCTCCTGGGCCATGTCCGGGCCTGAGAAGCTTCTGGAGTCCTCCAAAAGCGTAGCTCGACGAAATCTTCACCCTTGAGGGGCGCAGACGAATCCGACACGGGTCCCCGTTGATCGGATGGAGAGTCGGTGGAGCTTGAGGCTCTTTTGACCGAAAAAACGAAGTTTTTGAGAAAAAACGTGAAAAAATAGCACTAACGCTCGAGAGCAATAGCACGAGGATCCCAACACATGAACGTGCAGTAAAAATCTGAAGATGGCTGCCAGAGGCGGTGCTTAGGTAGAGGGCAGTCATTGGCTGTGGTCAGTATGACGCAGAGACCAGTGATTGGTTATTACTACGAAAGACAGATCAGAAACGAAACTGGTACTGGTTTTTTCTTTACCAAGGATTCCCAGCCTGACGACGGGGAATATTCATGAGCATGTGAATCCATGCCAGACCCCATGCTGGAGAAAAGGGGTTTAACCTGGATACCTCACATTTCTTTTAGAAGAAGAAATTGTTTTTCCATGTAGTTTCCTCACGTTTTGTGCTTGGAGCAGACAAGTTTTTGTTTTAATTTGTCTTGTTTTAACTTTATATTTATATATGTCCCAATTGAGTTCAGCCGACAAGTGTTTTGAACCGTAGGTCCTTTTCCTTTTTTTGGACTCAACGACAGAGAACACTACGACCATCAGGGCCCAACAGAGCCCAGTTGTATTGACAGGAACAATTTGTCACAAACCACTAAGGACCCCACAGGGGGCTCAGGACCATATTACATAGCCTTGAAAAGGACCTACGGGTCGAAACACGTGTCGGCTGACCTCAATTTGGACATAAGAGCCCACGCTGTATTTATATATAAAAAATATAAAGTTAAAACAAGACAAAATAAAACAAAAACGTGTCTGCTCCAAGCACAAAAAGCGAGGAAACTGCGTGGGAAATCAATTTCTTCTTCTAAAACAAATGCGAGGTATCCAAGTTAAACCCCTTTTTCTCTAATCTAATAACAGTTCAACTAGCCTAAGATTTAAGTGTGCAAGCATTACCTGAAGCTAAAAGAGTGGCCCCAAAGGCTTCTGGGTAATCACTTGGGCTGATCGCTGGCAGAAAGGTGAAGATAAAGTTGGGGAAGGAAACTGGCTGCTTGTAAAGACTTGTGTTAACAAGTTGACCAGTAAACAACCATGATACATTTGTGAATTTAAATATAGTGAGCGATTGAGATGGATTCACATCAGCTTTGTGAAAAAAGTATACAAAGTTTATTTCTTTAAATGGGATAGCACCAACACTCACTCATTGCTGGGAACACTTGGGTGAACAGTGCCTCCAAGTTTGTGCGTAAGCACCATAAGCATTCGCAGAACCTAACGAGTAAGGCAGCCATCCCTGAAGTCTCTTTACAGAGTCATGCATAGTGGCGGAGAGTCATCTTCAGGTATAGAGGCCATGCAGTTTGAGTGTTCAAGACAACATGTGTTTTTGGACAAAGTTGGCATCCCTGGGCATCAAAGACATACACATCAAGTGGAAACATCTTCCATACAACTTGGATTGAAATCTGGTGAATCTTTGCCACTGCTAGCAGTCAGCTCTACTGTTTTTTGCTGGCGTTCCCTCGCAAGCATTTCCTCGTTCGTGTATTCCGGTTCAAACTAAAACCCCTGAATACTTGGCCATAATGGTTGACGATTGAAAATGGCAATAAAGAAATCTAGAAAAGTAATTGTGCTTTAAATATATAAAAATAGTCAATTCTCAAAAGTTCAATTTATAAAACAAAGTGAAGTAAGTCTACTAACTCTATTAAGAAAATCAAGATAAAGTCCATCATGAATTTAGAGAATACAACTTACAAAATAAAAGAAACCATGGTGTAAAAACCACCTCAATAGTCACTTAATTGGATAATAAACCACTGAACAAGAAGCAACTGACAGATTTAAAAAGTATTTTAAATAGGGGTTTACAACATACAAATGCACATACAGAGAAGAGGCATTTCAAGTAATACAATTACATTGTTGTGTTGTATGCAATGGTGGAGTTAGTAGCTGTATCCAACACAAAGTATGCGTCGAGAAGGCTAGTAGTAGATTGGTGGAACACCAAGCAAGGAGATATTACAATCATGTCAAGGATAAAGTATTCAGTGACATTTATTGAATACAGTGGTGTCCTGTGTATTTCTATGGAGACATGTCAATACATTGGGCCTCATTATGAGTTAGGTGGAAATTCGGTGGTAAATCCTCCAAAAAATGGCCCTGAGGAATTATCGACACCGCCACTTGGTCAGGCGGAATTTCCACCTGATTACAAGTGGTGGTGGCGATGTAATTCCCCATTTATTTACCCAATGGGGCTTTTCTTTGCAGAATTACTGCAGCAGAATTACCGCAGTGGAATGACCACAGCAGAATTACCTCCAAGGTTTTGCTGGAGGTAAATCCTCCACTCAAAACGCAAACTCATAATTTGGTATAGTGGTAAAATTGGCGGTAACTCAGTTACTGCCAATTTCACCACTTACCGCCTAACTTGTAATAAGGCTGATTTCGTACAAGGGTGTTTGTGTCAGCGGAGCACACATCAGAGCCAAGGGCCTTTACATATCGTTAGTGTTTACTGATATCAGACAAAGGTGCACAGAGTACGATTTATTGCAGCCAGCGCACTTGAACCTAGGGTGCTAACCCTACTGATTAGATTATGAGAAGATGGTGGATGGGGACCAGTGCGGTTTGCAGATATTAATGTGACGAAATGTAAGGTACGATGCACCGAAAGAAAATTTTTTATAGCATCATTATATGGTCCAAAATCAGTGTATTTGCTCTTGGTCGATTAATGAGTGCACCTCTACTGTAACTCAACACAGCACTTGCACCAATATTTTTATTTCAGACTCAGAGATATATCCATCATGTGGACAGACACAAAGTGCACACTGGTGCAGTTCAATACATATTTTAACAAGTGCTACCCTCCCTTAAAACTCATATTTTGGATGTCTACTTCCGGGACACATCTGTGGTCATAAAACAAGAAGAACAAGAAAAATGCTTATAAATTGGAGACCCACATACAAACATATGTCATTTAGCAAAAAACAGATTGCATAGCTCTAGTTATTGCCTACAATAGAGAATTAGCCGCTGTGGAAAAATGACTCCAGGGGATGACAACACATGCTAACATAGGAATGTAATTGGAAGAAATATTCACCTCACTGCTTATACCTACACACAGACAGCCCCAGAACCTTTCAAACCTATTTAGTCTCACGAATTACGAACAACTCCACTATGAACAAAAGCCTGTATAGAAGTAAGGCATGCAAAATGCTGCAGACATGGATGTGGAGAAATATCAACTACAAGGTGATAACCAAGATCAATGGACATTCATCTGCAACTCGAAAAATATTGTCTACTTAATCCTGTGCATGAGATGCATTTTTAGACAATATATTTGGGAGTGAGCCAATCAATACTTATAAACAAGGATAAACAGTTAGTGTCTCATACTAAGCAGAGTCCCAGTTGGAAATCATTTCTCCAATAGAGAAACTAAGAAGATGACTCTATCCGTCTTGGTGAATGAGACCATTTAAAAAACACCTTAGAAAAATACATCTGTGAATGAAGTTGATTGACATATTTAACTTGAGCACTGCTTGATCACTTCTGCATTCACGGCCAGGCAAACACAACCAAACTCTTTCCAATCATGGCGCTGTGATCCCTATTGGGATTACAGTGCTGCAGGTGGGGGTGAAACATCTGCAAAGGTAGGCTTTTACTTTGGCAGTGTTTCAGGGGGCATGGGCATCCGTGGGACACTGCATCATCTACCAGGGTGTGGCATGAACATAAGGCACACAGCCTCCCTGTAGAGGTTGCGATAGAGACCTCTCTTCTACAGAGCTGGTTGACTGCACACATCTCCGTGCTTTCACCAACAACAGTTAGTCTCAGCACCATACAGAATAGCCAGCCAGAACTGGGTCTACCAAGCAAAACGCGTCCGCATTGTTTTAGCTTTTGCACTTCTACATTGTCTTTCACATTCAAAGTCATGAATTTGTTTTGGCCCCATTAAGAACAGGCCTAGCTCAAAGCAGATGAAAGCTGAAGGCCCGCTCATCATGTGACTATTCTTATGTGACATGTTAGCCTGTGCTAGTTGATTAAATACTCAAAGAATGTTACATCTCAGCTGAGACACAAATCCTAAAGCTTGTAAAATCCTGTATGTCTTCAAGCCATAATTGCCCAGGTCTGTCCAAGAGAATGATGCAACCCTAACAATCTCTTCATTGAAGTCTAAAATTAGGACTGTACCAGTCAGAAATATCTACAGAAATACGAAATATATGGGGCCATGTGTAGGAGAGCATATACTGCTTGATAGCCAGATGAGAATATTGTACTGTACCAAGACCGAGCACCAGTCTACCAGCTATGCCTATGAAAAGAGTGCACATTCATGTAAATGTGCTATTTTTAATTGGTGTAAGGAAGATTCAACAGCATGAAGGACATTTGCCAACTTCTGGGTGACAAACGTTTGACCAGCATTCATACCTTACCATTTACGTCTCGGTAAAAGTGAAGCATTTGCTCTGCTCAGTGCATGCCTACAAGCTTCATGCTTAATAAAAGAGCTTAAGTTCCATGCCTACCCTGTACCCGCCAACCAAGTTAGGCCCGCAGTTGTGAAATGTATACATTCCACACTCAGATACATATGCGAGGTGAGAAGGAGGGAAAGGTAAAGAAGACAAGAGCAAGAAATAGAGAAATAGAAACCGAGAGAAAATGGCAAAGAGGGGCATATGGAGGAATGAAATATAAAAAAATAGATGAACCTAGACAGAGGGCAGATGAGAGAGAGCCTTGGACTGACTGAAAGAATGTGACTGAGAGACCAAATCAGACTAGGATGAACACTGGGACTGGTGCGAGGATAAGAGACTAGCACCAAGATGTGAGACATGGGCTAGGATGAGGGATACGGATTACTATTAGGACAAGGGACACAAACTGGGAACTAGGACTATGGATGAGCAACTATGATTAGGATGAGGTACTAAAACTAGAATGATGGAATAGGAAGCGGGACCAGGATAAGAGAGTAGGCTGAGGGACTAGGGCTAGGATGAGATAAAGGACTGGGACAAGAGACTAGAACTAAGTCAAAAGATTAGGACTAACATGAGGGACAAGGATGATAAACTATAATGAGCGAATAGGAAAAGGAACTAAGACAAGGGACTAGGCCCATGATGAGTGACTATGATGAGGGTTGGGATGAGAAACTAAGTGAGGGACTCAGATGAGAAACTAGGATTAGGGACTTGGATAACTGTCTAACACTAGGATGAGGGACTAGCCTAGGAACTTTGATGAGGAAATCATATGAGGGACTAGGGCTAGGACAAGGGTCTAGTAAAAGGGACTAGGACAATCTACTGGGTTAAGACTAGGATGAGAGATTAGGACTAGGATGTGGCACCAGGATGCAATATAGGGTACATGGCCTGCAAGAACAGAGTGGGTGAGGGTTTAGTTGGATCATCGGGGAGGCATATGCCAAACCTATGTTGTTGATGGGTGCAAGTTGAAACTAACAATTCCTGAACACTGCTCTATTTCTCTGTGTTTGTTGGTGGCACTTGGGAATATGTTTATCCGGAGGAGAGAGGCCAAGATCTGATAGTTTAGAGCACTATTGGTCTGGGTTAGCTGCTGATTTGCGGGAGTAGGAGAGGTAGAGCTAAAGAGGTGAGCATTCACGATAGGATGATAGACTAACTGCGACTCCGACTCATAAATTACAGTACTAGGATGAGGGACAGGGACCAGAAATTGGGATGAGGGACTAGGACAAGGCACTATGAGAAGGTGCTAGGACCAGGATGAGGGGATAGGACATGGAAGTAGGATGAGGAACTAGGATGGGAGAATAGGAGGAGAGACTAGGATGAAAAACTACAAAGAGGAACTAGGACAAGGGTCTAGTGCTACGATGAGTGACAATGACAAGAGACCAGAACAAAGAACTATGATGAGGACTAGTATGAGGGACTAGGACACAGGTACTAGTAAATAGGACTAGGCCATGGTACAAGGGAATTTGTTGAGGGACTAGGATGAGTGACTGAGATGAGGAACAAGGTCAAGGACAAGGCAAAAATAATGAGGGACTGGGATAAAGGGCTCGGACAAGAGACTAGGATGGGAGACTAAAATGAGAGATTATTATAAGGACTAGAGTATAGGACAAATGACTAGGATGAGGAACTAGGATGTGGGACTAGCACAAGAAACTTGAATGAGAAATTAGGAGGAGGGATTTGGATGACAGGGACTAGCACAAGGACCAGTATGTGATTATGACAAGGATGCAAGACTAGGAATAGGAAGTGGAACTAGGATTTAATGTCAAGTAAAGTTGTCTTGTATTGTGGCCTTACTGCACGTAGCACTGTAAGAAAACAGATGGGGAGGGTTTAGTGTGATGTGAGGGAGGCAGATGTGCAACATGTGTATTGATGGGTGCAAGTTGGTAGTAATGAATCCTGAGCACTGCTCTAGTTATCTGTGTTTGGCGTTGACACGTGGGAATATATTTGTTCGGCGGGGAGAGCCCAAGATCTAATAGATACTAATTCACCTTATCTCTGGACTTACATTAATGTTCCCATATTTCCAATATATCCACTGATGATCTGCACAGATTTATTTGTGATTAAACTCATAACACAAAATCAAATTCTAAAATAAGGGGAGATATTTCTTTGAGACGAAAACACAAATAATCATATCATTAGTGAACTAACCCAACACCATAAATGATAACTTATAGCTTATCATATCACATCAAATTGATCTTAATGGAATTAAACGTTAACATGTGTGATTCTCTTTTACTAACATCACCGATAATTATGCCCTGAAGGAGACAAGCTAATTACTTGCAATACGTGCTGGCATATTGGTGATTAAAATTGATGATATTGATTTATGATTGGAAGATGATTTCATTATTTAGAAGTGTTTATCAAGTGTTAATGATTAAATTGCTGAAATTCAAAGGACACTTTCAGGAATAATAAGTCAGTATAAGAAGGTATCCAATATTACTGAGGCAGGGTGCAGCGCCAACAGTGCAAAGGGTGATTAACGTTTGGCTGACTTTGATTTGATCTTGGCTTACAGTCAGTGGAAAAAGTCAATTCAAGTATGTGGAGGATTTTGACATGTGCTTTGGTTCCAACAAATGTTTTGAAGACTCCACTATCCCTAAGCATTTTGCACTGTAAAAGCAATTCATACATAAATAAACAATCCAAAATGAATTAGATTACATATTAATCCCCAGCATTCAAACAACCATAGGGAACATTTTCTAGAATCCACCAATTTCTGTCCTCTTGCACTCTAATTAGAGTATCTAAACTTTGCTTAGGGTATAATATGATTAATCATAACCTTTTCTACATATTAATTACACAACACTATAAAACAAAATCACAAAATATTAATAAATACATTACATTATTAAGTGTCATTTTGTTAAATATAACCTTAAACACAAACTATATAAAAGTACAATAAATCCAACAGTTTAAAATAGAAAATCATCAATATATGACACACAAATACATTTGACATGACTACAATTTCAATTTAAAAAGATTTCATCAATCTTGCATATATAAAAGTGAGCATAACTTTCTAAAAGAAAGCATGTCCAATAACCTGTGCAAAATTTCCTTCAGTTTACGTTTGTGCAAAAATGCATTTAGCGCAGTAAATTCATAATCTCTTCCCATATGTAATATAAAGTAACATTTAACACAGTGTTTCTGCCTTCATATATCGCTGACCAGGGGGGCGTGGCCTGGAGCCGATGGCGAGCAGAGGCTGATTCGCCGAGCTCCGGCCGAGACGCCGTTTCCGAATCTTTTTTCTCCGGCTTAAGTGGGACAGCAGCCCGCTGAGAAGCACGCAGCGGTGCGTGAGGCGATCCCGCACAAAACCTGCTCGAGAGGTCGGATTCTCCGGCCCCCTGGACGGCAGCGCAGGTCTTGGAACGCGCTCCCTCCCCCTGCCGCGCCTGGATCCAAGATGGCGCTCCGCACAGCTTAGCGGGGCCTCCGTGCGGAGTACCCCGCCAGCACATTCGGCTGGGAACACTGAGGTGGAGGACCACAGCGGAGCTGGCCTCCTTGCAATATCCGACTGTGGTCGGCACCAGACCCTCGCCCTTCTCCCCCCTCACCACACCGGACGGCTCCGGTCGACATTACGTGCCGGAGTCTCGCACAGCGAGGGCCGCTGTATCCCCGGAGCTCCACCGCGGCACAAAACACATCCCGGAGACGGCAGTGAGGGTCTCCACGCAATGCCCGACCGCGGAACATTCCAGACTCTCGTTCTTCCTCCCCTCCGCCGGCGACCTACCAAAAATAAGCACGGCACACATCCCGAGGACGGGATCACGCGGAGGCATCACCAGCCTCTGCCCCCCGGGCCCACATCCATCTACAACGAGGCCGCCGGAGGGGCAACAGCTGCTGGGTCGCTGTGATATGCCACCTTACCCAAAGGATCGGATTCCGGCTCAGAAACCAGAAACGACTCGGAAAGCTGCGACGGCGGAGCCCTGGGAAACGAGGTGCGTCAAGCCACGGAACTGTGAGTGCGGCCCCTGTTGCTCTCCCCAACCACAGCCTGCATTATCTCCGCGGCTGGGCCACCCAATTGGACTCACACACCAAGAGGTGACAACTCCTGCCCTAAGCGCTCCAACACTATCACCCCAGCCCAGGGGCAGCGACATAGGCGCCAAGGTAGCGGATAAAGCATCTGAACGCACAGTGGAATACATTACTCCAGAGCGCTGCGCCCCGGACAGCTCCTAACCACTGACAATAATAATCTTTCAGGGCACAGCCCACTCTAGAACTCCATTCCAGGCCACATAAGCGAGTGGCCCTGACTCCTACCCCACCAGTTTCAGGGCTCCAGGGCAACCGCTATTGCGCCTCTAACATGGCCGCTAAAAACAAAACCAGAGCTGCCACCATGGACTCCTTTGTCTCAGCCCGGGCAAGGACTCCCACCCAAGCCAAGGCTGGCTCCACCGAAATCATTTGCTCGCACGAGACGGAGCCCAATGATAATCACTCCCAAATAATGGACGCTATTGCCTCATTAAAGACTCATATAGACTCCAAGATAGATGAGTTCAAAATAGACATACAACTCATTCGCCAAGATGCCCGCAACTTAACGGAGAGGGTGACGGCCATGGAGAAATCTACAGAGGAAAAGTCCGGGGCCACAGCAGCCCTACAATCCGAAGTCTCGAACCTGAAAAGGAAGGTCGCATTCCTAGAAGAAAGGGCAGAGGAAGCCGAAGGTCGGGCTAGACGGGGGAACATCAGGATCCTGGGTATCCCGGAGGGGAATGAAGGCCTGAATACTACGTCCTATGTTGAAACTCTACTGCTACAGGAGATTGGGGCCGGCAAGTTGACCCAGGGATTTGCGGTGGAGAGGGCCCACAGGTCCCTCCAGAAACGACCTCCCCCCGGCTCACATCCACGGCCAATAATAGCCAAGATACTAAATTTCCAAGACAGAGAAACTATATTAAGATACTCCAGGGAAACAGGCCCTATCGTACAGGGCGACTCTAAGATTTCCATATACCCTGACTATACCCACAAAGTGCAGAGGGAGAGGAACTCGTTTGTTCCGATTAAAGCAAGGCTTCCCCAACTGAACCTTAAATACAGGTTGCTGTACCCGTCCCGCCTGAAAGTCATCCACAAAGGGCGAGCAATATTTCTTGAAAACCCGGAAGCAGCCAATATGTGGCTAGAGGACAATAACCTTGCCGACGGTGGGGATAACCCAGGAGAGGAAGACTGAACCCCGGGGGAGGAAAACTGGACCCCAGGGACCCTCTGCACCACCTACACATGAAGCATAAACAGCCGGACCCAAGAAGGTAATCCAATTAACAGTATATCGTATGGAAACGACCCTCGTTCGGCCTCGCAGCAGCCCCACCCCCAGCGGAAGATCCAACCGGGCTAGTTCGGTCTTTTTTGCCCGACCCAACTCGCGCCCGATTCCCGGATGGGTTTAGACGGCGCGGGAGCGCCTGAGCACCGCGACAGTGTTGTAGTCGCTGGGCGCACCAGTTTGAGTTATGTTATTAGTTTAGTTAGTTTCATAGTCTTCGTCCCACTGATGCTTGAAAATATCGAGATGGTCACAAGATATGCTCCAGGAATTGACGAATCAGAGGTCCATCGCCTACAGCCTACCAACCACGCTTTGATGCCGCACCAGGCCACCGTAACTGTCCCTCACGCCAAACCCAGAACACTGAACCAATGGCATCACAACTCAATGTGATGACATGGAACGTAAGGGGAATGGGCTCGTACCTCAGGAGGAACCGCATACAGTCTTATCTGAGGAGGAAGAAAGTCTCGATTGCGATGCTACAGGAGATGCACCTCACCGAGGACGCTCTGTCCAAATTGGCAGACCGATGGGAAGGGACTGTGAGGGGATCCCCATACTCCAAATACGCAAGGGGTGTGCTAATATGGATAAACCCAAATGTGCCTTTCCAGTTACACGGATGTGAATCTGATAAGGACGGAAGATACGTAATAATGTGGGGAACTATAGAACAGACCCCTATCTGCTTGGCTAACACATACTTCCCACAACATGGAATCCCGTCTTACCTCAGTACACTGAGTCCCAAGCTGGCACATCACCGAGGCCGAACCTTCATATGGGGAGGAGATTTTAATTGTGTCATGGATACAACTATGGACAGATCACTCCCTCCCCCCCAATCAAGCAACCCCGCAACCCGTACTATGGCGGAGACACTGGACCAACTCAATCTAGTGGACATCTGGAGGATACAACACCCAGCTGACAGGATCTACTCGCATTACTCAGCCCCACACAGCGTCTACACAAGAATAGATTATTTGTTCATTGATCGGGACCAGGTCCCGCTGGCGATAGCCACAGAGTACCTGGGGAGATCTATCTCCGATCACTCTCCGTTAACCATGCAATGGCGGCAGAGGGGACCCAGACCCCCGATCCCCATGTGGAGAATGCCTTCCGCGACATTAGAGGACTCACAGTTCAGAGAAGACCTTGCCGAGAGACTAGAGGAGTACGTCGAAATCAACAAAGGATCCGTGTCCACTTGGAGCACACTGTGGGAAGCCATGAAGGTGGTTACCAGAGGAGAAATCATATCAAGAGCTGGTGGCACCCGCAGGCAACTAAAGACGTCACTTGAGGCCCAAGAATCAGAGATCACTCGTCTAGAGTCCACTCCTGACGCCTCCCCAGAGGTCGAAACGAAACTGAAAGCAGCCAGAGAAAAATGTCAGCTCTCCTGGGACAGGCTGGAAAAATTCGACTTTGCCACGTACATCGCTCGATCCCACAGGGAATCAGACAAAACAGGTAGGCTGTTGGCCTGGTTGTGCAGAAGAGAGCACCCTAAACACCTACCAACGGAAATAATAGACACGGAAGGTGCATCCCACAGGACACAGATGGGGATCAACAAAGCATTTGCTGAGTTCTACTCAAAACTATACGCTCATGAAGCCCAGATCCCCACCACAGAAATATTAGATACCCTGGAAGAGATTGGCCTACCCCAAATATCCAGCGAACAGAGAACTGAACTGGACATGGAAATCACTCTCGACGATGTAAGATGGGCCATCAGGTCGCTCGCTACCAGCAAGACCCCTGGCAGCGACGGACTCACACCGGAATTTTATAAAGCATACGAGCCCATCCTCACCCCCATCCTACACGAAGTCTACCAGGAAGCTTACGCAAACGGGATCCTCCCCAACACCATGAGAGAAACTATAATCATCCCCATGCTTAAGCCCCACAAACCGCCCACTGATTGCGACTCATATCGACCCCTGGCCATGCTCAACTACGATAGCAAGATCCTCACCTCAATACTGGCCAGCAGACTTGCTAGAGTGGTAGGGTCTATAATTCACGAAGATCAGAACGGATTTGTTCCGGGGCGCAACACCACAGCTAATTTGAGGAGGCTTCAACACATCATGGCCGAAACTCACGATTCTGAGGAAGCCCTAGCGATATTGTCGCTTGACGCCATTAAGGCCTTCGACTCCATCTACTGGGAGTGGCTGGTGGAGGCCTTGCGGGCTTTTGGCTTCGGAAATGGCTTCATCAGATGGGTCCAGGTTCTCTACAACTCCCCAGTGGCCAGGGTCAAGACAGGCGGAATAGTCTCAGAACCTTGGGAAATACAGAGGGGCACGAGACAAGGATGCCCACTTTCGCCCATGCTGTACATATTGGGACTGGAACCGATTGCCA
The DNA here is from genome assembly GCF_040938575.1 of Ambystoma mexicanum. Lineage (NCBI taxonomy): Eukaryota > Metazoa > Chordata > Amphibia > Caudata > Ambystomatidae > Ambystoma > Ambystoma mexicanum. The sequence goes on along the minus strand of NC_090929.1, from coordinate 1,264,615,488 downwards.
TATACTTCCGTCAACAGCTCTTTGACGCCGGCATCAAGGTGGGCAACGTTTATAACATAATATCACTGTACGCAGATGACGTTCTCCTGTATTTAAAAGACCCTGAGATCAATGCACCGACAACACTGGAGGTACTCGACAACTACGCGAGATACTCTGGAATCCAATTTAGCAGACACAAATCCTCAGCATTCCCCCTGGCCAGATTGAGAGACGTTTTAGCAGAAGACCTCCCAAGTATAGGGATAAAATGGCAACCCGAGAAGTTCAGGTACTTGGGGATTGATGTCAGCCACACCCCACAGCTCACACATGAGCACAACACAGAAGTCGCTGTCACCAACCTCCGGCGATCTATAAAATTCTGGTCCAAACTCCCACTGGCAATGGTGGGGAGAGCGGCGATTGTCAAGATGATAATCCTCCCCCGCTTCTTGTATTTCTTTGTTAACATTTGCCACTACGTACGGCCTCCCTTCTTCAAGAAATTGGAGGCCATCATTAAGGACTTTTTGTGGGGACCCCACAGGCACAAACTGTCACTGGCTACACTAACCCTGCCGCATAAAGAAGGTGGAATAAAACTTCCAGATCTCCAGCTCTATTACCTGGCTGCCCAGCTCAGTCACATCACGAGGTGGCTGTCAGACGAACCTTCAGCTGAACTGAGGCTACTGAAGCAACCTCACACCAACTTAATTCCCAAGGAAACCCTATGGAACCCCCTTTGCCGCTCCCCGGAAACCCCTTTAGTTGTGGAGCTTGCCAGACAGATATGGGCCAGGACTTGCTACATTAGGAAGGTGCAACACCCGTACTCTCCAGACCATCCCATGATGGCAGATGTGTGCAAAACGGAGGCAGACCTTACCATAGCAAGGAGGTGGGAGGAAGCTGCAATATATACATGGGGAGACGTGTTTGAAGATGGAGTGTTCAGGGACTTTGAATCGATACAAGATATCGAAGGACTATCCAAAGGCCAGTTCCTCTGGTACCATAGGCTCAAACAAACCGCCAAGAAGCAGTGGCACTCCTGGCCAGAGGAACCCACCTCTGACCCTCTACTACAGGAAATGTATGACCTCTCCGATGGTTGGAGACCGGTCTCCAGGTTGTACAACAAGCTCATCGATAAACCTAACCCTAAGGGAGCGGCGCTGAGGGCAAAATGGGAAGCGGACCTCGTAGCCCCACTCACTGATAAAGAATGGGAAAGAGCATTAATATTCCCCAAGAAAGTGTCAAGAAACTCCAGATTTGGCCAAATACAGCTGAATGTCCTTTACCGAACCTACATGACTCCCCACAGAGTTGCCTCGTTCAACGCGAAGGTCCCACCGGTGTGCCCATGGTGCGGGAACGATAGGGCAGACATGATTCACATGTTCTGGACCTGCACTAAAGCGATGACACTCTGGTCAAAAGCCAAGCAGTCCTGTAGAGACGCCGGAATGGAGAGATATGAATGGTCACCCGGAGAATGCTTACTGGGTACATACCCCAGACCAAGCAAATTCAAACACCTTGTGAAGCTAATGGACATTTCATGTATACTTGTTAAAAGGACCATAGCGATGGACTGGAAGACACCCGCAGGCCCCAGGCACGAACGTTGGTTAAACGAAATGGCGAGATGGACAGCTGCAGAAACCAGAGCCTGGCAGGAAGGAACTACATCCAGTGGGGACGCCACAAGCGGCACCCTGGTCGCCTGGAAGGCTCTTCTGATGGACATGCACTTCGAAGCGGACCATAAGCCCCCCTGAACACTTGTAGTGTTTTGTAGTAACAGGTTCCTATCAACATTATGCAGATGTCCCCTGAAACTGTTCCCCTCCACTCCCTGAGAAGTCATACCCTGGACTGAACCACCATCTCGAACCCCACATGTTACATCACACGAAGACTACTGTTGTTTAAGTTGTTTTTCCTTTTGTTTACTTTAATCCATAAGTTTGTAATATCTCACTTTTATCATAAAACCAATAAAATACTTTGAAAAAAAAATCGCTGACCAGAATTGATCTGTATGAATAAAGTTAATATCCTCAACTCGCACTGAGTATCCTTTCTCATATATAGAGGTTAGACCAGAGCATTCTGTCAATAGGTGTCGGATAGTCTCCTGTTTTTCTCTACATATTCTACATACTTGTTCCTGCATATGAATCTTTCCCCGAGCCCCTATTTGACAACACAGGAAGCTGATTGAGTCGTAATAGAAGGATAAACCTCCTTACCTTCGTGTTCTGTAAAATAATGATATAGGGGCATGCAGAATCAGGTTGGAATGCTTGCATAGAGTATAGCTTATCAGCTAGATAGGTAGTTTGCTTGTCCCTATCCCAAATCTTTGCCTTCTTTTTAATCTCTTTAAATTTTGCAGCCAGGTTGTCCTCTGGCAGCAGTGCACAGCCAATTTCCTCCAAACAAAGAACAATCTCACTGTGCCATGTTTTCAAGGCTGGAAAGGGGGCACCTATTGCCATTATGATCACTAAAGTGTGAATATACAGAGTCAATATTGCCAGCATTCAGCCTTATTTTGAGATATACATTACACGCTGCGATCATGTGTCGGTTAGTCAAATAAATCAGGCCCAACTCGAAGCATATTGCTTCTGCTGGTACACACTGAAGGAGGCCCAGGCACTTCTCCAAAGCAGTATAGGCCTTTAGGGTATTTCGTTTTCCAAGCATCTATCAGATTTTCTATCTGGTGTCTAATATATTCCGTGTTGTCATTTCCTGGCGAGCTATACACATTGATCAGTAACATTTCAGCCTTCCAATTCACCCCTGGAATGACTATCATACCGGCTAAAATATGATCTGTGTAATGCATGGGACCACGCAGCAAAAAGCGCACACATTACCTCCTTCCCTTCCCCTAGCACACCACTTTTCAACAACCCACAATTCACTCCGGGGTTCAACACTATGACATTCGCATCCTGGCAACAAGGGGGGTGTTGCAGAGTTAGGGACATGTTCGATGGAGACCAGATCAAAACCTTCAAGCAATGCAAATCGGACTTCGCCCTCAGGGAAAAACAGAGATTTGCCTATGTCCGACTGAGGCATTGGTTGTCACACCCAAACATGCAACGGGCGGGGACGAGACAACTGACCCCCTTCGAGAAATATTTAAACACTGACACAGGGGAAAAGAAAGTGGTAACAAAAATATACAAACTCATTAAGGATGGGGAGGCCCCCCCGAGCAGAGCCTACAAGGGGAAATGGGAGACCGACACTGGGACTACGATAGACGATACCGAATGGATGAAACTTTGGGGGCAGATACCTAAGTTGACAAGATCCCTCCAAATCAGGGAGATGTGGATGAAGCTAATCTTTCAGTGGCACCTAACCCCGAGCAAACTACACAGAATATACCTGGAGGTGCCACAATTATGCAGGAGGGATTGCGGAGGGGTAGGCACCTGGAGTCATATTTGGTGGTACTGCCCAAAACTAGATCAATTCTGAGCGGACATTCATGAAGCAATTGAGCGGGTGATAGGGATCAAGTGTGGGACAAACAGGGGGCTAGCATTGATAGGACTGAATGGGGTCCTCAAAAGCATTGACACAAAAACAGACCGAAAACTCTACGTCAGTATGATGATGGTAGCCGCTCTGGTTCTAGCAAGAAAATGGAGATCGAGAGAAGCCCCTTAAGACCACGAATGGACAGCGAAAATATGGGGGCTCCTCGCGATGGAGTGGCTCACGTACTCGATACAAGGAGAACACACCAGGTTCAACATAGAATGTGTCATGATCTCTGCTTCCAAAAGATCAGGACTTGCCCGACTCCCTTGGAAGCAGACCCATAACCCCGGTTTCGAGTGCCAGCCAGTCCCAATTGGGACCTTTTGGACCCTGTCCTGGCGCCAGTGGCACCAGGCTCATAAAGATGCCCAGTCCCAGCGCTGGAAGCGCCGGGCTCATAATGCTTGGTTGGACTTACCTGCAGCAGACCATGCTGCTTACTTACCTGCCAGTTGAACCCCTGATCCTCTTCTGTTTGGGACTACTTTTCCTGTTGGGTGGGGCAGGAGCCACTCCCTAGGTTCAGAACACTGGAACTCTTCTGGAAAGCAGGAACTCTTTTCTTACCTAGGCGTGGCTGTGGAAGGAGACATCTAAGCACTACAGGAGGCTATTCAAACCACACCCGATGGATGAATCTTGCTTTGCGTTATTCTGCATTCTCTGCAGCAGAACGCTCATCGTGTCTTCTGCTTCTGATCCTGGACCTAAGGGAACAAAGGCTTACCATCCTGGAATCCAGTCTTCAGCAGCACCTGTAAAGACAAAGAAAGAACAGGTTAGCACTACGGTCTTCAGTGGCAGCGCATCTCTTACCTGGTCCATCGGCTGTCACCAACGCCTCGCGCTGCATTCCGGCATCTGAAAGACAAAGGCTTACCTACTCTTCACATGCTCCGGAGGTCTTCGCACTGCATTCCGGCATCTGAAAGACAAAAGCTTACCAGCTCTTCGCACGCTCCGGAGGCCTTCGGCGCTGCATCCCGCATCTGAAAGACAAAAGAAGGTGCGTTTAAAGACATTGGGCAACTTTATTACTCACGTGCCATTACTCCTTCCCACGCCGAATCCAGTGGGTATTCCAGCACCCTTCAGCTTCTCTAAAGCTCCGAACTTGTACCTGCAAGATAAAAGGGACAGTTAGTGCGCATCGTGAAGCAGGCTACAAGCGCTTACTTACGTGCTTCCAGGCGCTTCTATTCCTCACGCGGGTTCGATCCTCAACTCTCATCAGCCCGCCATCCGCCATCGCCGGAACCCTGCAAAACAAGAGATATCATTACAAAAGACTTTTAAGACATTTGAAGTGCCCAGAACTTACCGTTCGTGCAGTTAACGACGGACAGCAGTCCTCTGAGGTCAAGAGGCCTGCACCCTTATCCAGTGAAGAAACTGGTTACGGCACCCTGCCCCGAGGCAGATGGAGAGCTCGGCGTTCACTTACCTAAGGTGAGGGTGTTAACCTTTGGGGTTCTACAGGAGAAGAGAAAGGGAAGAGGAGAGAGGCACCCAATAACCCCAGTTCATTAATCCCATATTTTCTATCTGCAGACATCTTACTCTTCGAGTCAGACATACAGTGCACAGAGGTCCAGCCCAAAGAGCCAACCGTGTGTTACACATCACCCTTGAAGATACGGCATTCACCCAGTCAAGACCGGCGCCTCTGCGGGAATCAGGTGAGCGTTACAGAACGCAAAGCCTATCGCAAAACTCCCACCCAGGCGCTATGGAAACCTCGGATACCGACCAGCTAGCCCAGTTACTTGGGGAACTAAGAGCAGAAGTGCATGCAGCCCGTCAGGAAACGAATGCTCTAAGAAGGGAACTGATTATTTCCAAGGAGCGAACAGACGATCTCGCTAGACAATTGCTACAGTCACAAGCCGGACAAACTCTGTTACCCGCATCAGGGGCAAATCTTCCTTCAACATCCTCTACGAACCCAGTGCAGATCAACCTACCTGGGAATGTACCTCTGGCTCCGCCCGAACGATTTTCTGGTGACCCAAAGAGGTTTGCAGTATTTATTAATCAGTGCCGGTTGCACTTCTTATGCCGGCCAGCAGCCTTTCCAACTGATCAAGCTAAGGTAGCTTTCGTGCTTTCGTACCTTAGTGGCAATGCGGCAGACTGGTCGATCCCTCTAGTTAATCAAGATGATCCGGTTCTCCATGATTTTCAAGCTTTTCAGCTCAGTATGGAAAAACTGTTTGCAAGACATTCACAGGGGCAGGCCTTGGACAATGAGCTCCTTTCATTGCGACAGGGTAATCAAGACCTTTTGGCTTATATTGCGTCTTTCAACAGACTGATAGTGGAAACTCGATGGCCTGAGGACAAAAGGATTACGCTGTTTTATAGAGGTCTACGTGGAGAGCTCAAAGATGTGTTAGCCCAAGTAGTGAATCCCCCGCAAGACTGTTCGGACTATATTGACTTAGTCGTTCAAATTGACCACAGACTGCAGAACAGGAAGGCCGATCGTTCCAAGTTTGATGCTCGAGTATTTTCCAAACCACCAACTCCTACCAAAGGAGTAGACTCCGGGGAACCCATGCAAATAGGGGGCCTGAAAGGACCACTAACACAAAAGGAGCGGGAAAGGAGAAAACAGCTGCAATTATGCCTCTATTGCGGAAACTCGGGGCACTTTCTTCGAGACTGTCCGGTGAAACCAGCCAAGAAGGCAGTAGGAGCTGCAGTTACCAGGGTCACAAACTCTGAGCAGGGAAACAACCTCGCCCGACAAGAATAGAGGTCTTCTTGCCGAGCGTTAAAACCAGTTCCGTGACCTCGCATTTCGTGATACCTATGGTCCTCATTAGCCCTGAACATCCGGATCGATTACATGCGATTGAAGCTTACGTCGACAGCGGTGCCATCTGCAATTATGTGGATCATGAAATGGTTTTGAGGATGAATCTGACTCTTTGTCCAAAGGCTGTAAAGGACGTCATTACTACGGTGGATGGTACGGAGATAGCCTCCGGACCAGTAACGCATACCACCCAAGAAGTGACGCTAGTAAGTCAAGATGGACACCATGAGAAGATCGTGTTCGATGTGATCAAGGCCCCTCAGTTCCAGATTATTCTAGGAATTCCTTGGTTAGAGAAGCACAATCCTCAGATCGATTGGCGAGCAAGAACGGTTCAGTTTCCAGAATGTTTCTCTACTTGTCACCCTCGACCTGGTGTTGCACTGGCAGCAATTTCCTCGGAGGCTCCCCAGTTACCTCCTGAATACCTAGAATTCCAAGATGTTTTCCGGAAGGATCAGGCTAACTCTCTACCTCCTCATAGGTCTTATGACTGCCAGATAGACCTGATACCTGGATCTACTCCTCCTTGTAGTAGAATTTATGCCCTCACCGAGCCTGAGAATCTTCACCTCCGACAATACCTGGATCAATACCTAGCGAATGGGTTTATTCGTCCTTCCAAGTCCCCTGCTTCCTCAGCTTTGTTCTTCGTTCCAAAAAAAGAAGGGGACCTTAGAACTTGTATAGATTATCGCGCCCTGAACCAGATCACCGTTAAGAATAGATATCTGTTACCTTTGATCCCTGAACTCCTGGACCAAGTTAGAAAAGCATGCATATATACAAAGCTGGATCTTAGAGGAGCCTACCACTTGGTACGAGTAAAAGAGGGCGATGAATGGAAGACGGCCTTCCGCACCAAGTATGGGCTATTTGAATATCAGGTCATGCCCTTCGGACTTTGCAATGCCCCGGCCGCCTTTCAATATTTTATGAACGATGTCCTCAGAGAGCTCATAGATGTGTGTGTTGTTGTTTACATTGACGACATCCTCGTTTATTCTTCATCGGAAACTGAACATCGGAAACACGTGAAAATGGTCCTCGAGAGATTGCGTCAACACAAACTTTTCGCTAAATTGGAAAAATGTGTTTTCAACGTGACTGAAGTTGAATTCTTGGGATTCATATTATCACCTAGTGGAGTGCGTATGGATTCAAAGAAGGTCGATGCAATTCTCAAATGGCCATCGCCATCCTCCGTAAAAGGTGTTCAAAGCATGTTAGGCTTCGCTAACTTTTACCGCAGGTTTATCCCCGAATTCTCTCGAATAGTCCAGCCCATCACCGCCTTGTTAAAGAAAAACAAACGTTTTGAATGGTCTACCGAGGCGGAACAAGCTTTCCAGAATTTGAAGACTAGATTTATCTCTGCACCGATCTTAAAACATCCTCGCCCAGAACTCCCCTACATCGTTGAAACTGATGCTTCGAGCCTTGCCATGGGGGCAGTTCTATCACAAAAGGACCCAGTAACCAATCAGTTGCATCCCGTGGCATTTTGGTCCCGCAAATTCTCGCCTCCTGAAATCAATTACACTATTACTGATAAGGAACTTCTAGCTATCAAGTCCGCCTTTAAGGCTTGGCGGCATTATCTTCTGGGGGCCCGACACACCGTTACTGTGATTACAGATCACCGAAACCTGCAATATTTGAAAACCGCAAAAGCTCAATCCTCTAGGCAACTCCGTTGGGCACTATTCTTTGCCGAGTTTGACTTCATGATTACCTATCGACCTGGTACAAAAAACGGTAAAGCTGATGCCCTTTCTCGGATGGGAGTGGAAGAACATTTGATCAATCCTAAACCTGTACCTATCATTCCCGAACAAAGAATTCTAGGTGTAATCGCCACACAATCCATAGAGGAAGTTAAGGATAAAGCCAGGCTACTGGTAACTCCAGCAGACATACAGAATTGGCATCTGCAGGGAAAGGACTTTACGGTGAAGGACAACCTATTATATTTCCAAGAACGGTTATACCTGCCCAGCACAGATTTACAGAAAAAGGTAATCTCTTGTTATCACGATTCTTTAATGGAAGGACATCCCGGTATGACCAAGACCTCGGAAAAGATCAAGCGCTACTTCTGGTGGCCGTCTTGGAAAAAAGATATCAGAGACTTTATAATGTCCTGTGGAGTATGCGCCCAAAACAAGAGTCAAAAGGAAAAACCAGCCGGCCTCTTACGCCCTATTGACATCCCGCCTCGCCCTTGGCATACGCTTTCTATGGACTTCATCACCGATCTACCTCCATGCTCCGGATACAATACGATCCTAGTAATCGTGGACCTATTCTCCGAAATGGCGCATTTCATTCCACTCAAAGGCTTACCAACAGCAGCAACTCTGGCCCGAGAATTTCTCGAAAACATCGTCCGACTGCACGGTTTTCCTTCAGTTCTAATTTCGGATCGAGGCAGTCAATTTATTTCTCATTTTTGGCGAAGTTGCTGTCGGTCGGCTCAAATTGATGTGAGACTTTCGACCAGCCACCACCCTCAAACCGACGGACAAACCGAGAGGACCAATCAAACTCTGGAACAGTATTTGCGCTGCATGCTACAACAAACTGAAAAAACTTGGAAAGATATCCTTTGGATAGCCGAATATGCCTACAATAACTCTGTCCACTCGGGAACTGGGAAGACCCCGTTTTTTCTTTTATACGGTAGTCACCCTCGAACCTCGGAGTTGGATCCACTCCAAGATCTTGGAACACCAGCAGTAGACCACCTGCATTCTACAATCACCCAAGCCTTTAAGGAAGCCGTTTCTCACCTTCAAAGGGCTAAAGAACAATACAAGAAAGGAGCAGACCAACATCGGAAGGAAGCCCCCCAATATCAAGTAGGAGATCAAGTCTGGTTATCCACCAAATATCTACCTCTAAAAGGACCACGCACATTCAACCCAAGATACCTTGGTCCCTATTCCATCACTACCATAGTAAATCCAGTAGCGGTCAAGTTGGACTTGCCCCCTCACATGAAGATACATCCGGTCTTCCACGTCTCTCTATTAAAACCCGTGCAACCTCAAACCCGACTAACTACATCTCCAAAACCTATTCTAGTTGATGGAGAACTCGAGTTTGAAGTCAAAAGCATCCTGGATTCCAAGATCTCCAAATCTAAACTATTTTACCTGATTGACTGGAAAGGCTACGGTCCCCAAGAAAGATCCTGGGAACCTGCAGAATATGTCCACGCGCCTCGTCTAATCAAAAGATTTCATCGAACATTTCCTAACAAGCCCAAACCCCCGGAGAAGCCCGGTTTGGGAGGGGCCTTGAGGGGGGGTGCTGTCATGATCTCTGCTTCCAAAAGATCAGGACTTGCCGACTCCCTTGGAAGCAGACCCATAACCCCGGTTCCGAATGCCAGCCAGTCCCAATTGGGACCTTTTGGACCCTGTCCTGGCGCCAGTGGCACCAGGCTCATAAAGATGCCCAGTCCCAGCGCTGGAAGCGCCGGGCTCATAATGCTTGGGTGGACTTACCTGCAGCAGACCATGCTGCTTACTTACCTGCCAGTTGAACCCCTGATCCTCTTCTGTTTGGGACTACTTTTCCTGTTGGGTGGGGCAGGAGCCACTCCCTAGGTTCAGAACACTGGAACTCTTCTGGAAAGCAGGAACTCTTTTCTTACCTAGGCGTGGCTGTGGAAGGAGACATCTAAGCACTACAGGAGGCTATTTAAACCACACCCGATGGATGAATCTTGCTTTGCGTTATTCTGCATTCTCTGCAGCAGAACGCTCATCGTGTCTTCTGCTTCTGATCCTGGACCTAAGGGAACAAAGGCTTACCATCCTGGAATCCAGTCTTCAGCAGCACCTGTAAAGACAAAGAAAGAACAGGTTAGCACTACCGTCTTCAGTGGCAGCGCATCTCTTACCTGGTCCATCGGCTGTCACCAACGCCTCGCGCTGCATTCCGGCATCTGAAAGACAAAGGCTTACCTACTCTTCACATGCTCCGGAGGTCTTCGCACTGCATTCCGGCATCTGAAAGACAAAAGCTTACCAGCTCTTCGCACGCTCCGGAGGCCTTCGGCGCTGCATCCCGCATCTGAAAGACAAAAGAAGGTGCGTTTAAAGACATTGGGCAACTTTATTACTCACGTGCCATTACTCCTTCCCACGCCGAATCCAGTGGGTATTCCAGCACCCTTCAGCTTCTCTAAAGCTCCGAACTTGTACCTGCAAGATAAAAGGGACAGTTAGTGCGCATCGTGAAGCAGGCTACAAGCGCTTACTTACGTGCTTCCAGGCGCTTCTATTCCTCACGCGGGTTCGATCCTCAACTCTCATCAGCCCGCCATCCGCCATCGCCGGAACCCTGCAAAACAAGAGATATCATTACAAAAGACTTTTAAGACATTTGAAGTGCCCAGAACTTACCGTTCGTGCAGTTAACGACGGACAGCAGTCCTCTGAGGTCAAGAGGCCTGCACCCTTATCCAGTGAAGAAACTGGTTACGGCACCCTGCCCCGAGGCAGATGGAGAGCTCGGCGTTCACTTACCTAAGGTGAGGGTGTTAACCTTTGGGGTTCTACAGGAGAAGAGAAAGGGAAGAGGAGAGAGGCACCCAATAACCCCAGTTCATTAATCCAATATTTTCTATCTGCAGACATCTTACTCTTCGAGTCAGACATACAGTGCACAGAGGTCCAGCCCAAAGAGCCAACCGTGTGTTACACATCACCCTTGAAGATACGGCATTCACCCAGTCAAGACCGGCGCCTCTGCGGGAATCAGGTGAGCGTTACAGAATGGTCATCACTGTTGAGGTATCTAAAGCATGGGCCCGCCGGGCATGGTGCCCCAGGTCCATGTCCCTCCTAGGAATAACGGCACCCACGGAGAAAGAGGACATATAACAACCGCAGAACCAAGGATGATTCCACCCACGGGCAAGGGGAATCTACAGTGTCGGGACAACATCACTCCAATGCATGCTCGCCGCAGGGAGTGCAACCGGATCGAGGGGGAGGGGAGGGAAGATGGAGGGGGGGGGTCGGACACTCAAGGAGAGGAAGTTGCCATAGTCCTTGTTTGCAATGAAAACTTACAGGGTAAAACTTCAGGGGGGCAGGAGGCAGTGGGGGGAAGTTGGGGGCAAAGTTTTAAGTTTTATATATTATAAAATCAATTTAAAATAAATTAGACAATAAATAAAATATGATCTGAGCTGCATTCTAATTTCTCGGTGGTTGCCTGTAAATGTTTAGATACGGCAACGATAAGACCCCCGAACAGCCTGCCCGTCTGATTTTTACGTGCATGGGTTTCATGGATTGTATAGCCATCAATATAAAGATTTTTCCTAAGCCAAGTCTCTTGCAGTAGAATAATATCAGCCGCTAATAATAATAGGGTGTCTTCGGGGTTAGAATAAAAAAAAATGAAAACATATAATGTTCCAGGATCTGATTTTTACAGGGTTACAGTTAGAAACAGCAATTCAGTCCACTTCATCCCAATTCCTAGCTTTAGGGAAGTGGTTTACTTGTCTCATTGAGATGTTACCTTTTGAATGTAGCTCGTGACATACCCTGGTGACTATATCATTCATCATATTATCAGTGAGGCTTGCACTCTTACTCTCTACCATGTATTTGTTTCCTATATGCTCCCTATATGGTGGGATCCTAGTAAGTTCATATCAAAGATCACGAAAAAAAGGGGCCTGTATCATAATGAGCTCAACTATAATGGGTGATATCTAGTGTAGTACAGCCCAATTGGGACCCCAAGACAATAGGGGGAATCTGCACTCTTTGTAGGTCATGGGATGAGATCTAAATGATGGAAATTGATGTAGCAATTCAAGCATATTAGAGTGGTTCAAGAAAGGACTTGCCATGGTGGCATATAGGTCTGTTACCAAAATGTTGTCTGTACTTATAGAATTTAGAACATCATCCAGGTTCACCATAGACGTTTTTAAAGGTAGACCAGACCCCACTTTATGTGACATATGTTCATCTACCTCCTCCAAACAATTATTTACAGTTATATACTCAGGTTGCTGGTTGTTTAAACCCCTTTGTGCAATGCCACTAGGACAACCTGTATCATCCTTTCCCATTCTAGTGTTTTGTACTGAATGTAGAAAATTAGTTTGAATTTGCAAAGTTCCAGCCATAGAGGTTTTGGTAAATGTACTGTCAGAAACAGGTTTTAGGCTGGGAATATAACCCTGGTCTTTTTTTGATTTTTCCTGCCCCACTTTTTTGAATCCCCTAGGGGTTTTGATACAAGTCATACTCTTGAGGAAACTGTAGACAGGGCCTGGATGCCACCCCAATGTCAATGGGCTGGGCAGTGCCAGAATTAACTGTTTGTAAACTATGTTTGGATTTTTTGGTATGCTTCCTGCCAAATGCAGGAACCGTCTATCCACCTTTCATTAGGGCAGTCCCCATCGGTCAGTTTTTTGACATTTATTAGCAAGGCAGGGAGGCCTTATTAGTTCCTGGGTGTCCTGATTAATTATGGTGAGAGCACATATTTTCCCCCTCCGGGTTAACCTTCCTTGATGCTTGTGCATTCACAGACAAGTTTTACAAATTGGGATGTCATAGATGATTGTTCCATATGGATAATTTTACACAGATCAAGCAAAGAGTTCAAGTTGATACAAAATTCTGTCTCCATACTAAATGTCTCTGGGTCAGCAGAGTCTGGGGAGAGAGGGCTCTCGTGGTTACCCGTTAGTTCCGCATATACGGTCTGGGCAATTGCAGTTAAATATGGAGAACATGTCAAGTCTGTAGTCGAATAATTTATGGTCATTTCTTGATATGATTTAGCGGGTATAGATGGGTCCATATTTGATTCTGCCTCTAAACTCATAGCTATGGCCATCATCATATTATCCTGGAGGGAAATGTTATCTTGATTTATAGTAAGGACTGAAGCATCAGATATATTCGGGGGAGTGTTAGTTTTTGTATTGGAGTTACAGTTAGTTTTTAAGAATGGTATTATCTTTCCTCGTTGACACTCCTCAATGCTAGTCAAGTCACAAATGGAATTAGTTATCCCCGCCATTGTAGATTTTGCTTGCTTTAGGAGTCTCTTGGTTGCCTGCTTTTTAAAATTACGAGCTGTGTTTAATGTACCCATGCATATAGCACAATCGCCAGAAAGTAACGGGTGGCTCCAGATAACTGCAGGTATATTTAGAAATCTAAGAGTGTGTGAAGAGTTCTATAACTGGGGAGCATTCCCAATGGTTTATGAAACCTTAGAAAGTGATTATGGTTTTCATACAGCCTGCTGGATTCAATGGCTTCACACCTAGCACCTAGAAACCGCTTGTTCTTTACCGCCATAGGATTGACAGTGAAACCATCACCGATTTCACCTATACAATATATTGTTTTTTCACATTTTAACTTATAGTTCAAGATTGGACCGGCTCTCCCTTCCGCTCTTATATTACTAACATCACAAAAAAGTGAATTGTGTGGTGGGTGAAGAATTAACCTGTAAAATGTTTGTATTTTCCTTTTTAACTAACTAACCACTTAATGATATAAGACCTACTAAATAATGAATAAAGGAAATAGGATTGCAATTTGATAAAAACCAAAGCTTTCTTTCTGATATAGCTTTCAGTTTGGCCCATTAAAGAATCATGAATTAGGTGACAGATCTCCTAACCGTAAAGCACAGCGGGAACCACCCTTGTAAAAAAATAATTAAAGGTATTACCGACAATATACTTTATTGACACGTTTCATTTGCGACATCAAAGTATTCCCTTTCTCCTGCAGACTTTTGAAAATAGGTTTGCTACATGGAGCAGCATCTAGTTCAAAACCCAAATATTTTAATTGATTAACAGGGTCGATGTAATTTGTGCCTGCTTTCCAACTGAAGTTAAAAGATTTTTGTGTGTTTCTGGCAAATCTCAAGATGTTTATTACGCTGAAGGCCTATTTGCATGTGATCTAGTAACAGCACATCGTCTGCATATGCTAACCAATGGATTTTTATTGCATTAATCTTAGCTGCCACAAAGGAGGAGCTTACTAAAAAATCCCCCATATGCGACACATATAGGTTAAAAAGAAAATGCTCAAGGACACACCCTTGACAAGGCCTCTGTATGTTTTGGAAATTCAACCTGATTTGTAAGTGTGAGTCTGAATGAAGGTGGACTAACATAGCAGCAGTGGTCCTAGATCATTCCACTTGTCTAATTTACTCCAGAGCAAAGAGCTATTTACAGTGTTGAATGTTGAAGAGAAATCAACACAGGCAATGAAAACTGGAGGCTTATCTTTGGACCACACTCTTTGCTGTAGTGCATCTATAATGAAGCCTTTTAACGTGGTGCCTGCCGACTTCTTTCCCGAATCCAATTTGAAATGTACTGGGTCACCCAGTCGCTGCCACCCATAGCTCTAATTCACGTAAAATCAGAGCTGAAAATATTTTGCTCTTTGCATCTAAAAGAGCTATCGGGCGTTAGTTTGCAGGATTGAGCCGATCGCTTCTTTTGTAAATCAGAGTTATAGTTGGAAGTTGCCAGGACATTATGTAAGCATTGCAGTCCATTCTTGAACATCATTAAAAAAAATATAATTACTCAAACCGTTGGGGCCCGGGCCCTCCAGTGTGATGCTTTTTGAATACATGCTTTCACAGCTTTATAATCAAAATCCAGGACCCAGGTTACTGAGGCCCACTTGCCTGGATTCAATTAATTTGGAAGATTTACACAGCAATAAATAGTATTTTCCCCCCAGCTTTGTTCTGTAATAGTATTACATTGGCGCTCAGCCTGGTCATTATTTGATCCTTTAATTAAAGACTAGAAGTTTTTTTTTGGTGATGGTGTCTAGCAAAAACTCTCCATCCCTCTATATGTGTAAGTATCTGTAGTTTTTATCCCAGTTTTTATAATGTTTTCGTGCAGTACGTGACTATTCTGAGTCAAGCGTAAGTCTCCATTTTTTAGTTGTACGTTAGGATCATAACAGTGAGATTGTGGTTCCTTGATTTGAAATTTCTTATTTGTAGGGATATGATTATGTAGAAAAGTTGCAAAAGAGTCGGGGGTTGGATCTCATTTTTTCCTCTAAAGTTCTATTATTAAATAGTAATCCCATTTGTCTATTGAATGCAAGTGGATTATTAATTTTGAATGCTATCCTGTTACCGGCTGAAGAAACTGCGCGATTCGTTAGGTTTAAATTCAATTTAGTTGCTAACCTTATCTTCAGCCAAGCAACAAGAAAAGCATTATCACTTTAAATTTGTTTTAATGTTTGAATGTTCTCGCATAAATCAAACAATTGTGGCAAAAAAGAAATATAATCTATGCAGGAACGTGTTCTATTATTTGTCCAGGTATTTTTACTCGGAATGTCCCCTGAAATGTTTCTGTTGGCCATCTGTAAACACCATGCAGATAGTAATTCAGACCATTTTTTTCCATTCTTACATTTTTCAGAATCGGAATGCAGATAGCATGTGCCTTGCGACAAGCTATAATTTGAATCATATGCTGCTTTGCAATCGGGAGTTAAAATCATGTGCAATAATTATATCCTGATTCTCTGACTGCTCTGTATATAATTCTAAAGTTGCTATGACTTTATCAATAAAATTGTTAATTGGGGATTCGGCAGCATTCCAATATATGTTCACAATTAGCGCGGATTTGAAAGAGTGGCCAATATTCACCCTTATTTTAATTGCAAGAATCCCATAGATAGTATTTTAGATAATTTCATGGTGAACTAAAATAGAACTAAAATGATCTGTGTAATGCATGGGACCACGCAGCAAAAAGCGCACACATTACCTCCTTCCCTTCCCCTAGCACACCACTTTTCAACAACCCACAATTCACTCCGGGGTTCAACACTATGACATTCGCATCCTGGCAACAAGGGGGGTGTTGCAGAGTTAGGGACATGTTCGATGGAGACCAGATCAAAACCTTCAAGCAATGCAAATCGGACTTCGCCCTCAGGGAAAAACAGAGATTTGCCTATGTCCGACAGGCATTGGTTGTCACACCCAAACATGCAACGGGCGGGGACGAGACAACTGACCCCCTTCGAGAAATATTTAAACACTGACACAGAGGAAAAGAAAGTGGTAACAAAAATATACAAACTCATTAAGGATGGGGAGGCCCCCCCCGAGCAGAGCCTACAAGGGGAAATGGGAGTCCGACACTGGGACTACGATAGACGATACCGAATGGATGAAACTTTGGGGGCAGATACCTAAGTTGACAAGATCCCTCCAAATCAGGGAGATGTGGATGAAGCTAATCTTTCAGTGGCACCTAACCCCGAGCAAACTACACAGAATATACCTGGAGGTGCCACAATTATGCAGGAGGGATTGCGGAGGGGTAGGCACCTGGAGTCATATTTGGTGGTACTGCCCAAAACTAGATCAATTCTGGGCGGACATTCATGAAGCAATTGAGCGGGTGATAGGGATCAAGTGTGGGACAAACAGGGGGCTAGCATTGATAGGACTGAATGGGGTCCTCAAAAGCATTGACACAAAAACAGACCGAAAACTCTACGTCATTATGATGATGGTAGCCGCTCTGGTTCTAGCAAGAAAATGGAGATCGAGAGAAGCCCCTTAAGACCACGAATGGACAGCGAAAATATGGGGGCTCCTCGCCATGGAGTGGCTCACGTACTCGATACAAGGAGAACACACCAGGTTCAACATAGAATGGTCATCACTGTTGAGGTATCTAAAGCATGGGCCCGCCGGGCATGGTGCCCCAGGTCCATGTCCCTTCTAGGAATAACGGCACCCACGGAGAAAGAGGACATATAACCATATAACAACCGCAGAACCAAGGATGATTCCAACCCACGGGCAAGGGGAATCTACAGTGTCGGGACAACATCACTCCAATGCATGCTCGCCGCAGGGAGTGCAACCGGATCGAGGGGGAGGGGAGGGAAGATGGAGAGGGGGGGTTGGACACTCAAGGAGAGGAAGTTGCCATAGTCCTTGTTTGCAATGAAAACTTACAGGGTAAAACTTCAGGGGGGCAGGAGGCAGTGGGGGGAAGTTGGGGGCAAAGTTTTAAGTTTTATATATTATAAAATCAATTTTAAAAAAATTAGACAATAAATAAAATATGATCTGAGCTGCATTCTAATTTCTCGGTGGTTGCCTGTAAATGATTAGATACGGCAATGATAAGACCCCCGAACGGCCTGCCCGTCTTATTTTTTCGTGCATGGGTTTCATGGATTGTATAGCCATCAATATAAAGATTTTTCCTAAGCCAAGTCTCTTGTAGTAGAATAATATCAGCCGCTAATAATAATAGGGTGTCTTCAGGGTTAGAATAAAAAAAAACGAAAACATCTAATGTTCCAGGATCTGATTTTTACATGGTTACAGTTAGAAACAGCAATTCAGTCCACTTCATCCCAATTCTTAGCTTTAGGGAAGTGGTTTACTTGTCTCACTGAGATGTTACCTTTTGAATGTAGCTCGTGACATACCCTGGTGACTATATCATTCATCATATTATCAGCGACGCTTGCACTCTTACTCTCTACCATGTATTTGTTTCTTATATGCTCCCTATATGGTGGGATCCTAGTAAGTTCATATCAAAGATCACGAAAAAAAGGGGTCTGTATCATAATGAGCTCAACTATAATGGGTGATACCTAGTGTAGTACAGCCCAATTGGGACCCCAAGACAATAGGGGGAATCTGAACTCTTTTTAGGTCATGGGATGAGATCTAAATGATGGAAATTGATGTAGCAATTCAAGCATATTAGAGTGGTTCAAGAAAGGACTTGCCATGGTGGCATATAGGTCTGTTACCAAAATGTTGTCTGTACTCATAGAATTTAGAACATCATCCAGGTTCACCATAGACGTTTTTAAAGGTAGACCAGACCCCACTTTATGTGACATATGTTCATCTACCTCCTCCAAACAATTATTTACAGTTATATACTCAGGTTGCTGGTTGTTTAAATCCCTTTGTGCAATGCCACTAGGACAACCTGTATCATCCTTTCCCATTCTAGTGTTTTGTACTGAATGTAGAAAATTAATTTGAATTTGCAAAGTTCCAGCCATAGAGGTTTTGGTAAATGTACTGTCAGAAACAAGTTTTAGGCTGGGAATATAACCCTGGTCTTTTTTTGATTTTTCCTGCCCCACTTTTTTGAATCCCCTAGGGGTTTTGATACAAGTCATACTCTTGAGGAAACTGTAGACAGGCCCTGGATGCCACCCCAATGTCAATGGGCTGGGCAGTGCCAGAATTAACTGTTTGTAAACTATGTTTGGATTTTTTGGTATGCTTCCTGCCAAATGCAGGAACCGTCTATCCACCTTTCATTAGGGCAGTCCCCATCGGTCAGTTT
The DNA here is from genome assembly GCF_040938575.1 of Ambystoma mexicanum. Lineage (NCBI taxonomy): Eukaryota > Metazoa > Chordata > Amphibia > Caudata > Ambystomatidae > Ambystoma > Ambystoma mexicanum. Next base: position 1,264,596,694 of record NC_090929.1, on the reverse strand, counting down.
TTTGACATTTATTAGCAAGGCAGGGAGGCCTTATTAGTTCCTGGGTGTCCTGATTAATTATGGTGAGAGCACATATTTTCCCCCTCCGGGTTAACCTTCCTGGATGCTTGTGCATTCACAGACAAGTTTTACAAATTGGGATTTCATAGATGATTGTTCCATATGGATAATTTTACACAGATCAAGCAAAGAGTTCAAGTTGATACAAAATTCTGTCTCCATACTAAAAGTCTCTGGGCCAGCAGAGTCTGGGGAGAGAGGGCTCTCGTGATTACCCGTTAGTTCCGCATATGCGGTCTGGGCAATTGCAGTTAAATATGGAGAACATGTCAAGTCTGTAGTCGAATGATTTATGGTCATTTCTTGATATGATTTAGCGGGTATAGATGGGTCCATATTTGATTCTGCCTCTAAACTCATAGCTATGGCCATCATCATATTATCCTGGAGGGAAATGTTATCTTGATTTATAGTAAGGACTGAAGCATCAGATATATTCGGGGGAGTGTTAGTTTTTCTATTGGAGTTACAGTTAGTTTTTAAGAATGGTATTATCTTTCCTCGTTGACACTCCTCAATGCTAGTCAACTCACAAATGGAATTAGTTATCCGCGCCATTGTAGATTTTGCTTGCTTTAGGAGTCTCTTGGTTGCCTGCTTTTTAAAATTACGAGCTGTGTTTAATGTACCCATGCATATAGCACAATCGCCAGAAAGTAACGGGTGGCTCCAGATAACTGCAGGTATATTTAGAAATCTAAGAGTGTGTGAAGAGTTCTATAACTGGGGAGCATTCTCAATGGTTTATGAAACCTTAGAAAGTGATTATGGGTTTCATACAGCCTGCTGGATTCAATGGCTTCACACCTAGCACCTAGAAACCGCTTGTTCTTTACCGCCATAGGATTGACAATGAAACCATCACCGATTTCACCTATACAATATATTGTTTTTTCACATTTTAACTTATAGTTCAAGATTGGACCGGCTCTCCCTTCCGCTCTTATATTACTAACATCACAAAAAAGTGAATTGTGTGGTGGGTGAAGAATTAACCTGTAAAATGTTTGTATTTTCCTTTTTAACTAACTAACCACTTAATGATAAAAGACCTACTAAATAATGAATAAAGGAAATAGGATTGCAATTTGATAAAAACCAAAGCTTTCTTTCTGATATAGCTTTCAGTTTGGCCCATTAAAGAATCATGAATTAGGTGACAGATCTCCTAACCGTTAAGCACAGCGGGAACCACCCTTGTAAAAAAATAATTAAAGGTATTACCGACAATATACTTTATTGACACGTTTCATTTGCGACATCAAAGTATTCCCTTTCTCCCGCAGACTTTTGAAAATAGGTTTGCTACATGGAGCAGCATCTAGTTCAAAACCCAAATATTTTAATTGATTAACAGGGTCGATGTAATTTGTGCCTGCTTTCCAACTGAAGTTAAAAGAGTTTTGTGTGTTTCTGGCAAATCTCAAGATGTTTATTACGCTGAAGGCCTATTTGCATGTGATCTAGTAACAGCACATCGTCTGCATATGCTAACCAATGGATTTTTATTGCATTAATCTTTGCTGCCACAAACGAGGAGCTTACTAAAAAATCCCCCATATGCGACACATATAGGTTAAAAAGAAAATGCTTAAGGACACACCCTTGACAAGGCCTCTGTATGTTTTGGAAATTCAACCTGATTTGTAAGTGTGAGTCTGAATGAAGGTGGACTAACATAGCAGCAGTGGTCTTAGATCATTCCACTTGTCTAATTTACTCCAGAGCAAAGAGCTATTTACAGTGTTGAATGTTGAAGAGAAATCAACACAGGCAATGAAAACTGGAGGCTTATCTTTGGACCACACTCTTTGCTGTAGTGCATCTATAATGAAGCCTTTTAACGTGATGCCTGCCGACTTCTTTCCCGAATCCAATTTGAAATGTACTCAGTCACCGAGTCGCTGCCACCCATAGCTCTAATTCACGTAAAATCAGAGCTGAAAATATTTTGCTCTTTGCATCTAAAAGAGCTATCGGGCATTAGTTTGCAGGATTGAGCCGATCGCTTCTTTTGTAAATCAGAGTTATAGTTGGAAGTTTCCAGGACATTATGTAAGCATTGCAGTCCATTCTTGAACATCATTAAAAAATATATAATTACTCAAACCGTTGGGGCCCGGGCCCTCCAGTGTGATGCTTTTTGAATACATGCTTTCAGAGCTTTATAATCAAAATCCAGGACCCAGGTTACTGAGGCCCACTGCCTGGATTCAATTAATTTGGAAGATTTACACAGCAATAAATAGTATTTTCCCCCCAGCTTTGTTCTGTAATAGGATTACATTGGCGCTCAGCCTGGTCATTATTTGATCCTTTAATTAAAGACTAGAAGTTTTTTTTTGGTGATGGTGTCTAGCAAAAACTCTCCATCCCTCTATATGAGTAAGTATCTGTAGTTTTTATGCCAGTTTTTATAATGTTTTCGTGCAGTACGTGACTGTTCTGAGTCAAGCATAAGTCTCCATTTTTTAGTTGTACGTTATGATCATAACAGTGAGATTGTGGTTCCTTGATTTGAAATTTCTTATTTGTAGGGATATGATTATGTAGAAAAGTTGCAAAAGAGTCGGGGGTTGGATCTCATTTTTTCCTCTAAAGTTCTATTATTAAATAGTAATCCCATTTGTCTATTGAATGCAAGTGAATTTTTAATTTTGAATGCTATCCTGTTACCGGCTGAAGAAACTGCGCGATTCGTTAGGTTTAAATTCAATTTAGTTGCTAACCTTATCTTCAGCCAAGCAACAAGAAAAGCATTATCACTTTAAATTTGTTTTAATGTTTGAATGTTCTCGCATAAATCAAACAATTGTGGCAAAAAAGAAATATCATCTATGCAGGAACGTGTTCTATTATTTGTCCAGGTATTTTTACTCGGAATGTCCCCTGAAATGTTTCTGTTGGCCATCTGTAAACACCATGCAGATAGTAATTCAGACCATTTTTTTCCATTCTTACATTTTTCAGAATCGGAATGCAGATAGCATGTGCCTTGCGACAAGCTATAATTTGAATCATATGCTGCTTTGCAATCGGGAGTTAAAATCATGTGCAATAATTATATCCTGATTCTCTGACTGCTCTGTATATAATTCTAAAGTTGCTATGACTTTATCAATAAAATTGTTAATTGGGGATTCGGCAGCATTCCAATATATGTTCACAATTAGCGCGGATTTGAAAGAGTGGCCAATATTCACCCTTATTTTAATTGCAAGAATCCCATAGATAGTATTTTAGATAATTTCATGGTGAACTAAAATAGAAGTTCTGATGGCGATAATTAGACCACCTGAAGGTCCACCACCATTTACTTGAGTTGCTAATTGTGGTAATACATAGAAACAATCCAGTACTACTGGAGATAATATTCACACTCCCTGAAAAATCCAAATACGGTGTACATTAAGATTTTGACATAACTCAGGATTATTACTCAGGGTGCACACCTACCTGATCAGGAAAGGCATTAAAGTGGCAATGCTTCAGGAAACGCACCTCACTACAGATAGACAAGCTGTGCTGGCTTAGAAATGGGGTGGCAAGTTGTATGGTTCACCCTAATCTGTGTAAGCTAGGGGAGTTCTTATTTGGGTGGCTCCTACGGTCCCCTTCCAGCTACTAGAACGCAAACAGGACAATGAGGGGAGACTAGTCTTAATTTTTTTTCTGTTTAATGTTTTATTGGTTAATCACATTTCAACCTTTAACATATCGAAAATCTACAGAACCAAAACCAAGATCCAAATAACCCTTCACTCCTCCCCCAGCCAAATTCATAATCCTTTCCACTTTCCACTAGTGTTCGGACTTGAGTCTTTCAATAAAAATTCTACAAATTTCAAAGCGTCAATTGTGCGTCCAATTTTGTCAACCATCATTAACCTTTCCCAGTGTTCTTTAGTCCCACTCAAGTCACAAAATTGTATGTATTCGCCCATAAACCTCCTCCTTACTTCCCCCAAAGCAGGACAGGCAGGTTAGAAGTATGTGACAAACAGTTTCCACAGAGTCCTCTTCTTTACAGAAACTACAGGTTGCTTCTCGTCGAGTTATCTGCTTTCTACTCAGCTGCACCTCTTTGGTTGGTAGAATATTTAGCCTACATCGCAGAAGTAAGTCTCTATAGTATGGTGATGGACATTTTTGAAAATAGATTTGTAATTCATTTAGAGACTTCCATTCCCATGTAATGTTTGCGCAGAGTTTATTTCCCCTTTTCAACTCTCGGGTTTCACCCCAATCTTTCTCTTTAAGTCTTTTCTTGACTTTTTCCAGATTTGTTTTTAGCATCATCAGCTTAATATTATGGGACTTTAAATAATGTTCACACTTACATTTCCACTCATTGAGATTCTTATCCACTATCAGCCCTGATGCCCCCAAGATCTCAAATGGAGCTGGGGGTGATTCTAGAATGCATTTCCAGAAAAGGGAAATAGTTTTCCACATGACTGTTGAAGTCATGGATTGGAGCCTTAATTCATATCTGATTAAATATGCTGGGAGGCAAGTTGGCAGTTTCAGAATTTTCCTCCAAAAAAAGACTTCACAAACTTCCCATATTTTCCAGGACAAATTCAGAAGGGATTCTGCCATATAAGTTAGCACTGCCTGCACCTTTTGTTTATAGAATGTGATTATGGGAATCATGGAGAAAGTTCCATATCGTTGGTGTATGACCCTCCCTTGATATGTTAGCTTTAACAGTTTCTCCTTAATTAGCTGATACTGTCCCAACTCTACTATATATTTGTATTGATCTTGACTCCCAGATAGACAATTGTTTCAACCACTTCCAGGCTTTGATTTCCGATCTTCCAATTGAATGCCGCCTTTCTTCTTTGGACACTGCGTAATTATTTCATTACCAATACCACTGATTTTTGTATGTTCATTTTCCTACCATTCAGATCTAAATAGCTTTTAAATGCAACAATTCTTATCTGGAGACCTCTAGCGGTCTGGCCGATGAACACCAGGTCGTCCTCATAGATGTTCCATGATATGGTGGCTGACCCAATCCTAGGAGGGAAGGCTCTCACATTCCTTTGGGATTCAGTCAAATCTGCTAGATAGAGAGCGAACAAGAAGGGAGCAAGTGCACACCCTTGTTTTATTCCCCTAGAGGTGCAGATCTTCAGATCTTCCTTGTTATGGAGCCATCCCTTGTTAGTTGTACTTGGATCGTGGTGTTCGAATATAGAGCTTGTATAGCTTCCAGGAGATATTTGGGGCCATTCCATTTCTTAAGTTTTCCCCATAGTATTTCTTGACTGATCCCGTCGAAAGCTTGTTCGAGGTCTATGAACCCAAGACAGATGTTATCTTTGGTTTCTAAGGTCTTCTGCTTTAACAATTTCAGAATTAACAGATTTAGTGAAGAGCCTACACCACTTACAAAAGCCATTTGCCGCTTGTCTAGAATGCCGGCTTCCTTCGCCCATGCTTTAAGATCTTGTAAAAGAAGCGATGCAAAAATCTTCCCAACAGAATCTAAAAGAGTAATTGGCCTATAATTTCCGGGCTCCCTGCGGTCTCCTTTCTTACATATAGGCACAATTATAGCTTCTTTCCAGGAAGTAGGTATAGATCTTGTTTTCCTTACCTGTTTAAAGAGAAGATATAATATTTCAGTCCACTCCTTAATATTTTGCTTGAGCATATAATTCGTAACACCGTCCGGGCCTGCAGCTCTTAATGAACTGAGCTTTTTTTTATCATTGTTGATAGATCATCTCAATCAAAAATCAAAGCCCATTCTTTGGACTTGAGGTCCCCCGATTCCTCTGAATCACTTTGATCAATGGGCTTTTTAAAGAGGGCCGTATAATGATTGACCCAACGGTCCTCTGAGACTTGATTTGTAGTGAGGGCTGCTTGGAAATCATCACCTTTATTAATAATTTCCCACAGGCTTCTTGAGTTGTTTGCCCGGACAGCTGCTAGCATTTTTTCAGCATCCTCTTGTAATTGTTTCGCTCATGATGATATAACCCAGTTCACATAGGATTGTTTGCGCCTTCTTATAAGCTCTGTTTTATCTGAATGTACCTATTTTGTAGTCAGAGAAAAGCCCTTCTATATTTTTTTTTTCTTGACACCATAGCTTTCTGCCTTTTGCCACTTTGGATTTTAAATTCTTTCAGTAGCCATCTGTATTCCACTATCTCTGGGTTTCTTAAGATGTAATTACTGTATTTATTAGCAAATTTTGGGAGTTTCTGGGGTTTCATTCTTAATTTGTTTCGTCCCCAGGTTACTTCTATAGGTACTATTTTCCGCCCTATATCGAGCTTTCTTTCCCATTCCGTTTCAATTTCTAAAAAATCATGATCACTCACTGTTTGCTTCTTCACTGCAAACGATTTTATCCATCTTCTTGTGTTAGCTGCTACGAAACAATAGTCTATTCAGGCACAACTGAAGCCACTTGACCAGGTATTAGCTCCATGCAAGTCTCCCTTGGTCGACCTACTTTTCCTTTTAGATGAGCAGCCTTTTTCGGACATTCACCCTTCTGTAATAGTTTAATATTCACATCCCCACAAATGATTATCAATTGGTCTTTGTCCTTTAACATTGATTTATCAATTTTTTTAGTGATATCCAAAATATATTGCTCAGTTGGACAGTTATTTTCGCTCCAATAGGTGTTAATTAAGAGCAGATCCATTGGCAGTTTATCCATATGTTTTTTGATTTTTAGGAATTTTACAAAAGGGTTAAGCACACAATGTTCTACTACCTCCAGGCCACTGTTTATTTTAACCATGGTTACAAGGCCATCACAAGGACAGCCTTTTTCCCCTTTCCTCGCTGGGTTCATATACACTTCATATCCTTCGCAAGTAGGTTTCATCCTAAGCCACGTCTCTTATAAACAAATAAGTTCATATTTTACTAAAAAAAAGACCTTCTCCTGTGTATAGATGCTTAAAGCCTCTGGTGTTCCATGAGGCACACAGGAGCTTTCCTGGGTTTTTGTCCTTTTTCGTCTATTGGATCTTTTTCTTGGTCAGGACCCTGGCCATCCAGGACCAAGCGTCCACCCCAGAGGTCCTCTGCTTCAATTGCCTTACTGAATTCCTCTGATTCTTCGAATTATCAATGGTGAATCTCAAATATTTATCTTGATAATTCATTACCTGGTCCTTTCACCCTTTGGCACCAGTCTGTCTGCTTTTAGTGATAACTTGGTTTGCCACTTTTCTTTGTGGTATCATCTTCAATGCCACCTTCCTTGGGGTATCACCCCTTCTACTGGTGGATATTCCTTTCCTGTCTACACGAGGATTCCCAGCTACTTTCACAGTTCCTGTGCCGCCGGGCCTTTTCCTGTCTAATCTTCTTTCTTTACTGACCAGAGGACTTTTGTTTCTTTTCCTTTTGCCATAGTCACTCATTTCATAGCCCACTGACGCTAGTTTATTGCTCATTTCCATTAGTGCATCTTTAATCAGTTCAGAATTCAGATGTAGGATTACCAAATCTAATCTTCTTTCACTCACAAATTCCACAATAGAAATGTCATCCGTTGTAATAAAACGAAGCAATGGAATTTGGCTAAAAATGATCATCACTTTCTGTCGGTTCAGTAGGAGTGACTTCGAGTCTCTCAATATTTTTTCCATTTGAACTCTAAAATCTCAATTTTTAGATCAATTTTGTTTCTCCTCTTTCTCGTATACCTTTTTTGGTTGAGGCAGTACTCGATTCTCCCCATTCGCCTCTCTTTTTCTTCTCTCCTCCCATTCCCCCTTTGCTTCCTTCTTTTTGGAATGGGTCGACATTTGATTGGTACTTTTCCTCACTTGTTTTTGCTCCTCCTGTTCTTTACTCTGATCTTGCTATTCTGTTCTCTCCTCTTGGGTCTGCTTTGGATTTTTCCTTTGATCGGAAGATGCTTTATATTCTTTAGGCCTCATTTGGGCTTTTTTTTCCTCTTCTCGACTTGCTTATTATGTTTTACAGTTCTCTCAAATGTAGCCTGCTCACACCCTTTGTCTGTCGTTTTCCCTCTCATTTGCCTATTGGCTTCTAGTCAGTCCGATGAGCTGATATTATCCCAATCATCTTCATCTTTATTTCTTTAGATTATTTCAATGATAACACTAAGACATGCATCGGATTCCACTGCTGAAATTTCGGCATCTTCATTCCCAGATATTATTACCTCAGGATCCTCCAGAGTAGCCATCCCTTCCAATACAGTAGCAATCACCAATTCTCTTCTTGGTTTTTTAGCACATTGGCGTTCTTGCACCTAGTTGGAGTCTTTATGTTTCGTAGGAAAGCCCTCAAACCATTTGCTTTCCTCTTTACTGCTTGATTTTTAGTTTTTGTACGTTGATTAATAAACTTCAGGGGACTTATACCTTTACATGGGTCTATACCTGTTTTATCAGCTCCCACAAAGATCAAGAAATTGGTTTTCCCACGCCCTTCAAGGGGAGGCGGTTCCTTTGGGTCTTTAGATTCTTCCAATCGTAGGTGCTTAAGATTCTCATTAGGCTTTCCTCTTTTACATTTGGAAACTCCTAATTTCAGGGGGCCGTCCGACAAAGGACCAACCCTCTGGTCGGGTCCTTTTTGAGATAGGATATGCCAATTTGTCTTCACTTCTTCGTTGACCCTTTTCCTGTCTTTTCACTCACTTAAATCTATTAGACTTTGATCGTTCTTCATCTGAGACTCCTCGTTTTATGGAGGGGCCTCACCCTTTTACAATCCTCAATCACTGCCTCCATAAGGGTAGATTTATCTTTAGAGTTTCTTCGGGCTAGTTCACTTAGCCTGTATTGCCAGGTAATACTAAGCTCCGCTTCTTTAGCAATTCGATGATCCAGTCTTTTCATAAAGGCATCCAGTTCCCCACTTGGTCTTTCGTCTTAACGTTAACGTCAAATACTTCTTTTTGTGATTCATTGAGAAAAGGTGCAACTGCAATGGTTAGGACAGCCATAATTATATTCTGTGTGTGCACCAGATCGTCCACTCTTTCTTCCTTTAGATTATCACTTAACTTCCGTATCAGATCATCTTCATTCAGTACGGTTACAATCCCTGTTGTGGTATTACAGTTTTCTCATTCAAAGGCAGGGAGGTGGTCTCTCGGTTCTGTTCTTATATCCCCCAGCCACCATGAGTTAAGTGAGTTTCCATATCTAGAGCCGCTATCTTTCCTTTAATAAAAGATAGATCTTTCTTTTTTCTCTTACTATTTTACCTGTCAGTGCTGATATATCTTGCATAAGCTGGTCCGCCAGCGTTGCATTACTAAGGTCTTTTGTGGGGGTTCACAGATTCTGTGAGTTTTCTATTGTTCAGTTAGGGCCGACTCCGAAGGACTGGATTTTGTCCAAACCTCTGTCCTTATTTTCTCCACCATATCCTCACTTTAATGTTTTTTTAGGTGTCCGTTATTTGATGCAACATGTCCAGGTACTAATTCTTTGACCCCTCCTTCGCCATGTTTAGGCTCCACAACTCGGGCCATAGAACTACCGTTATTTAATTCATCCATTGCAATGTCTTTTGGGGACACCTCCTCCCAGTCTTTGGTTTCCTCCCACGATACACTTCCTTGGTCTGGGGCACCAAATCTAGTAAATCCTTGAGTTTTTATCATATCTCTGCTCTGATTTGGTACTACCTAATCCGCTCCTCCAACCTCTAGTGTATTCAAATCAGTATACTGCGGTGGATGCTGGACTGGAGACCTGATTTCTATGAGCTCCTTGCCGACTGGTATCCTAATTTCTTCCACTTCCAATATTTCGATAGTTTGCCCTGCAATGTTTCCAATCATATGATCATCTTTGAACCCATGTGTTATTGGTTTCTCAATTTATAATTGCACCTCAAACGGAGCTGGGGAAAAAACATCATCCAGCGGGCCCGCCTCCTCAGCGGCCCAAGGGTGATTTCCACACGTATTTTCTCTGATCCCTTTCGGCTCCCAGGGTGCAATTCAAAGTGCCCTTTGGGCTCAAATCTCCGTAGATGCTAGCATTGGGGTTCGGATCCCTCTTTCGCCATTTTCTATCAATACAATTGGGGTTGCAGGAGGCAAGCTGCCATTCTCGACTGGAAATAGACAAACCGTTTCCAAGGAGGCAGTAGGCAGCTTCCAGCCCTTTTCTATAACTCGATCAGACGGGAGCTGCACCTCCTTTAAAGGCTGTTCAGATTGATCGTTCAGGTCCATTCCTGTCATGGCCATTGGCCCGGAACCCCAGATCCCACACCATCAGGGAACGAGAGCACGGGGTAACACTACCTTTTATTGTCCCTTGGGGACAATACAGCATGGAGGGCCCAGCTGGACTCAATCCTGGCACCTTTGGCGCCAAGCTCATGATTAAATGTGCACTAGCACATTTTTATTTGGTGCAAGTACTTTGTTTTCCCTGCAGGGGCCTCCACGTGCATTCGGTCAGGCGTGGCTGCTGGGGAGAGTCAGACTGCATGTGTAAACATCCCTTAGGAGTGGCAGGGTGGGACCGGTGAGTCAGGGCTAATGGGCGTGGCCAGAGCTAGGCTATATAAGCCCGCTCAGCCCTCATGCACGCGCTTCGCATTATTCTGCTATTGCAGCGTAACACTCACCGCTGCCTAAGCGCATCTTACCTTGTTTCCAGCTACAGCCTGAGCACATCTTACCTTGTTTCCAGCTACAGCCTGATAGCATCTTACCTTGCTACCGCTACCAGCCTGAGCGCATCTTACCTTGTTTCCAGCTACAGCCTGAGAGCATCTTACCTTGTTTCCAGCTACCAGCCGCAGCACTTACCTTGGAATCTGCTTTCTTCAGCACGCATCATCGTTGACTCTGGCATTCATCATCCATCTCCAGACCTCCGGAAAGCAGCGCTCCAGCCCGACGTCATGACACCAAGAGCAATTCATCTGAAAATGGTGCCTGCAAGAGAAAAAGAGAAAGACAAGGTTAGAATTTGCTAAGACATTACGTTTAAGGTCGCACTTAGACAAATCCTCGCGCTTAACCTTAAACCAACACCCACCTTCTGTCGGAGCATCGTGGACTCCACTTTCTTCCCATTTGGCCTTGCTTCATGCACCGCTACTACAGCTCGGCCCCATTTCATCTGTTCGGAGAAAGTGAAGGAAAGACATTATTAAAAGATACAGACTATAATCAAGAATCAACATCACAATATTTTAAAAGCCATAAGAAACTTAACCTTCAGGAGTGGTTCAGTCACAGCTGGTCTGGGCTGCCACACACATGGGTCAGTGAAGGAACTCAGTCCATCAAAAGCGCCCCTGTATTGAGAAGCAGGACTGAGAGCTTGTCATCATCAATCAACAGGAGCAGTGTCAACAATCAGCGCAGCCCACAGCATATGAGCAGGGAAGAAGCCTGACAAGGGGAATCCACTTCCAGGGAGGGCTGCAACCATGCCCCAATATCCCCGCAGAGACCAGGTGAGCGTAACAATTCCTAACTTGTCCCTGAGCAAGTTTCTCAATTGCTCTGTGACGGCTAGGTCTACATTTGGCACAGTTTGACTTTCATTGGGGGGTGGAGGGAGCGTAAGTATAAGAGGTGTGGGGGCTAGGCAATCCTCATCTGGGCTATCCATTACCCTCATTGGACCCATTGGGTCTGCTGTAACACAGGCTCAACCACGCGCACTAAAGGGAAGGCAAGATTGCTTTAACCTTACAGTTGTGATCCGCGCGGGTGACAGCAGAGGCTGCGAGCATTGTGAGGGCACAGAGTTAAGTCTTTGCCTCAACTGGAGTCTGGTCTTCGCCCCTGGCTGAAGATTTTTTGTTGGGGATTACATCTGTACGGAGTCAGCATCCAGGCGTTCGCTGATTGTTGTTCTGTCATCGAGCGACTCCTCACAGGGGTCGTTCAGCTCCTCGCAGGGGTGGGGGCCATCACGGCCACCACCGGCAAACACTGTAGAAACACCACTTTCGCACCACTTCCACTCTGCTAATGCGGAAGTGGGTGTTTTTATGTGGTGAAAGTGATACGGTATTCAGCTCCTCCTCCAAAGGTTGTAGGCACGCTGCTTAAAGGAGCCACAAGCAGCTGGAGCGCAGGATAGATCGTAGAGAAAAGGTCTCTGCAGACAGCACAAATGCCAAAGTCCACCAGCAAACAACATAGAAACACCACTTTCGCACCACTTCTGCTCCGCTGACGCAGAAGTGGGTGTTTTTATGTGGTGAAAGTGACACAGTATTCCGCTTCCTCATCCAAAGGTGGAAGGTGGTAGACACAATGCTTAAAGGAGCCACAAGCAGCTGGAGCACAGGATAGATCACAGAGAAAAGGTCTCTGCAGACAGCACAAACGCCAAAGTCCACTGACAAACACTGTAGAAACACCACTTTCGCACCACTTCCCTAGTCTTAATACATGGGCTATTGGAAGGCAAGAGGTCTGCTTCATCAACACGTACGCCCCGAACCATGACACTGCTGCCCTTTTCAAATCATTATATACGAAACTTCCTGCGTACAGGGGATCCACATGGATCTGGTGCAGAGACTTTAATTGCATGCTAAATCCTACCCGAGACAGGTCAGATGGGAAACACAAAAAAACAGCACCACCGGCCAGGACCCTGGGCGCCATCCTGCAAGACCTTAGGCTGGTAGATGTCTGAAGGGAAGCACATGGAGATACACGGGGATACTCACATTTTCCGGCCTCACACAGGGTACACACGCGCATTGATTGTATTTTAACAGGGAGAGAGCATCTTGGAGAGTTCATGTAGTCTGAATACATGGCCAGGGTACTCTCAGACCACGCACCTCTCACAGTAACATGGCGCAGCACACTGCAGAGACCTAGAAACCCCACCTGGAGGCTCAGGGCGGAGGCGCTACTGGATGACACGTTTCATGATTACTTGGGTGAACAGGTGGAAGAGTACTTTGCCTCCAACACGGGTAGTGTAGCATGGGTAAGCACCCTATCGGACGCATTTAAGGTGGTCAAACTGGGGGTGGCAATTGGGAAGACTGGCGCCCTAGGGAAAGAAATATTGAACAGCCTGGAAGCAATCGAAAATGACATAGCACTGAAGGAAAGTGGAAATGACGGGACACAGGAAGATGTGATATGATATGACATTTGTAACGCGCCTATACACAAGTGTTTCAAGGCGTGACAAGGCAAGGAAGGGGGAACAGAGATAGGACAGAAACAACGATCTTACTAGGCCAAGTGACATTGAAATTGTGCAAGTACAGGGGAGGGGGAGGGGAAAAGTGCATGGGATCAAAACAATAACAAGAAGTGCGGCCAGCAGGTGCAAGGGTAATTGCAGACAGCAGGTGTCCAAAAGTGCAGGTAGGGGCACTGTAGGGTTACAGATACAGACCCCAGTGCAAGGGTTGCCGGGAGGCAGTGCGGGTATGCAACTGGGTGGGCAGGGACCTGGGCCCGAAATCAGAGGGTAGCCAGGTGACCAGTGCAGTATCAGACAGGAAATCAGCAGGGGAGAGGAAGAGAGAAGGCAAAAGCAAAGAGGAAGGTCTTGAGGTGCTTCCGGAACCGGAGATGGTTCTCCTCAAGTTTCAGAGAGGCAGGGAGGCTGTTCCAGAGGGAGGCCCCAGCTGAAGAAAGTGATTTACCATCTCTTGGAGAAACGACTGACCCGGAGGGAGTCAGAGGGTAGCCAGGTGACCAGTGCAGTATCAGACAGGAAATCAGCAGGGGAGAGGAAGAGGAAGACAAACGCAAAGAGGAAGGTCTTGAGGTGCTTCCGGAACCAGAGATGGTTCTCCTCAAGTTTCAGAGAGGCAGGGAGGCTGTTCCAGAGTGAGTTCCAGCTGAAGAATGAGATTTACCATCACTTGGAGAAACGACTGACCCTGAGGGAGTTTGAGGTGGAGGAGCGAAGAGCTCGAGTAGGAAGGTATTTATACGAAGAGAGAGTTGTAGGTATTGAGGACCCAGGCCCCAGAAGGCCTCATGGACAATGCAGAGGGTCTTGAACTTAATCCTTGCAGCCACTGGGAGCCAATGGAGAGATTTCAGTGCTGGAGAGATACAATCCCTGGGCTTAAGGCCAAGGACAAGTCTCACAGTCCTATTCTGGATGAGTTGCAGAGAGTAGAAGCAGGCAGATTTAGAAAGAGGCTGTTGCAGTAGTCCAGCCTAGAGAGAATCAGAGCTCTAGAGACAGTGAGCCTCTGGGGGAAGAAAAGGAAATGAAGAATACCTCTGAGGAGGTGCAGTTAGCAGTTTGACTTCTTAGAGACCTCAGAGATGTGAGGAGAAAAGGGGAGTGTGGAGTTGAAGATGACCCCAAGCTACCTAACCTCACAGGTGGGAGCAGGAGGAGGGCCAAGGGAGCCCGGCCAGAGAGTGACAGTAAAGGAGGGTGCAGGTGTGCCAATGAGGAGAATCTCCGTCTTACTGGCATTAAGGCAGAGATTGTTGCCGGCACACCCCTCCTGGATAGCAGACAGACAGTCAGAGATGAGAGAAGGAGAAGAGGTGGCAGAGGGGAGCCTGAAAACAAGCTGAGTGTCATCTGCATAGCACTGAAAGTTGGAGCAGAGAGCGCAATGCAGTGGGCGAGAAGTGCCAGGAATTGGTTGAACGGCCATGGAGAGAGGTTAGACACCCGGGCAACACCACAGGTAGAGAGTGAGATAGAGAAAAGGAAGGACCCAAGTTGGACCTGGGAGGGTCGATCGGAGAGGAACGAGGTCAGCCAGGCCAGGGCCTGATCGGTGATACCCAGGTTATCACAGAGACGATTGAGCAGGATGGCATGGTTGACCGTGTCAAATGCAATAGAGAGATCGAGTAAGAGGAGGAGAGAGGGGAGATTACAATCAAGGTTAGAGAGCAGGTCTTCACGGATGTTCAGGAGAGCAGTTTCCATGCTTCTGGCTGATCTGATGTCAGACTGATGGTCATGGAGACAACCAACAGATTCGGTGTGTGAAGATTAAGCTGGGAGATAGCCAGCTTTTCCAGGAGTTTGGCCAGGAAAGGAGTGATGGAGATCGGGCGATAGTTAGCCGGGCAGGAGGGGTCGACTGAGGGTTTCTTGAGAAGAGGGTGCACGAGAGTGCTTCAGGGGGGAAGGGAAGGCTCCAGTGGCGAAGAAGTGGTTGCAGAAGTCAGCCAGGGCAGGAGCAAGGGTGTCAATGTGGTGCTTGATGGTTTTGGAAGACCAGGGAAGAACCTGTTTTGACGAGACTTTCATAGATTGGACTTGTCAAGAAACCTCATCAGGGGAGAACAGAGGAAAGGAAGAGAAAGAGGGAGGAGAGGTGGCCACAGGGGGGCCAGAGGTAGAGGAGAGAGTAGAGGGAGGAGGAGGAGAGGACAAGAGGGTGGACAGAATGTCCTAGGCTTTAGAGATGAAATCAGAAGCCAGGGCCATGCAGAGGGCCTGGTAGGGGACAGGAGAGGTAGAGACTGCAGCAGGGTTGGCCAGCTCCTTGCAGATTTTAAAGAGTTCGGCCTAGTTGTTAGATGCAGCAGAGACATAGGCTTGGATCTCGTTTTAGTGCCGACAGAGAGACGATATTGCCTTTGGAGCAGGCAGCGGGCCAGTTTGTCAGAGGATGTGCAAGAAGCTAGCCATTTCCTCTCAGCCATCCTGCACTTGCGTTTAAAGGTGACAAGGTCAGAGTCATACCAAGAGTTGCACTTGGCTTTGGGCTTCAAGCGGACCCTCATGACAGGGGCAAGAACAACAAGAGTATCTGAGATAGAAGAGTGGAGCATGGAAAGGGCTGTGTCAGGATGTGAGTCAGCCAGAGGAGAAGGAGGGGGAGAGAAAGTGGCAGCGAAAGCCTCAACTGACACACGCTTCATGGGTCAGATGACCAAGAAGGTAGGTGGCAGTGCTGGAGTTTGCTTGGGCTGAGGGGTAGAGAGGGAGAGATGGGAGGAAAGAGGAACGTGACCACTCCAGGAGAGAGGGGTGGTGAAGGTGATAGAGAGGGGGAGGTCTGAGGAGTTCAGAGCATCCAGAGTGTTACCTGCAGAGTGAGTCGGGCCAGAGGGGAGAATAGAAAGAGAGAGAGAGTCGCAGAGGTCATGAAAGAGTCCAGAGGAGGAACAGGAAGCATCCAGGTGGATGTTAAAGTCTCCAAGAAGGAGGAGTTCAGTGGTCAAGGTCAGGAGGGAGCGGAGAGGTCCGCCCACTCAGAGTGGAAGAAGGTGATCTGACCAGGTGGCCGATAGATAGTACCCACGGTAAGAGAGTGGCCAGGAGAGAGAGAGAGCCTGCAGACAAGGCATTGGAAAGAGGAGTAGGCCTGCATAGGAATGACAGAGGCAGGAATCCACTCCGGGAAGACCTCCGAAACGGTTGGATCTGGGCACTGAGAGAATCTTGTAGCCATCAGGGAGGAGAGTGCCAAAGCTCGTGACAGAGCCATAGCTCTCAACCTTTTTTGTCAGCAAGGCGGGTGAAAACACCCGATTTTCTTTTTGGCGGGTGAGAGGCCCATAGAAGTGAATGGGCGTATGAGGGACTTGGCGGGTGATTCCACTGCTTTCAAGGCGGGTGACACCCGCCAAAAGCGGGTGAGTTGAGAGCTATGCTGTTGGCCGTGAACCATGTCTCGGTGAGACCGAGGACATCGAGATCAAGTTCTTCCAGGATGTGGCAGATTCAGAGGAGTGTTTGACAGCTGAGCGAGAGTTGAGAGTGGCAATATGGAGAAGGTTGCCAACCTTGAAAGACTTCTTGGGAGAGGTACAAATCAGAGGTATGCCCTGCGGAGGTGTAGAATGAGCCCGGGGGGGGCAGAAGAGGAAGGAGGAGAGGGCAAGGTAGCCAAGGAGGAGGCAGAGGGGGGAGGTAAGGAAGCCCAAGAAGGGAGAGAAGGGACAGCAGGAGAAGAAAGGAAATTGATGAGGCGTGGGAAGTGTCTATCAAAGAGGAGAAGGTTGGCCTGAGGACCTTGAACCAAGACGGTGCCATTCAGGTAAACATTAATGATGACCTTAGAGGAGTGGAAGGGGCACAGGAGGGCCTCCCACCGGGTGCCACCATTAATGGGAGAAGAAGAGAACGGAGAGAGCACAGAGACCATATGAAGAGTCCATAGGTTTGGCGAGGCAGCGACAAAGAGGATGTCGGTGAGGGTCTGTCTGGAGGAAGCACTAGTATAGGTGTCAGCGATAGAGAGGCCTGGGTTGGAGACCAGGATATCCTTTTTGAACTTCTTCCTACCAGACTTAGTGAGGAGAGGATAGTCGATAGAGAAGCAGTTTGAGAAGATCGGAGAAACAGAGAGGATCATGGAGTAGGTGGGGAAGTGGAGAGAGGAAGATGGGTGGAGGGGAAAGGTGGGGGGAAGACACTAGGAGAGGACATAAGGAGGGGTGCAAGCGGACAAGACATAAAGGGACAAGACAATAGTGGATGATTGACTAAGTAGACAAGAGCTCAGATGGAAGAACAGGCAGAAAACAAGGCAGTCCGGTAAGCGAATTAAGTTACCAGGGCATCAGGAACATAGCAGTCATTAAAATGAGAACCTAGAGGAGGATGGGGCATAGCAGAACACAGAACAATATACAAAAGAACAAAACAGTCGACAAATGTAAACCTAGAAGAAGGAAGAATGCAGCAGAACACAAAGCAATACAATGCAAAACAGGGCAGTCAGTGAGGAAGAGCAAAGGGGGCACGTGGGTGCGAGTTGAGTTGATAGACAGTTGATTGCAAAATCCTGAAGACTGTGCTAGCAAACAGACTCAAGAAAGTAATCCATTTTGACCAGACAGGGTATGTCCCCGGGCACAACACTTCGTGGAACCTGCGGAGACTACACCACGTCATAGACAGCACAAATCAAAGGAAGGGTGATTACGCAATAGCCTCGCTAGACGTGGTGAAAGCCTTAGACTTGGTCTAATGGGACTGGCTACTGGCGGCCCTGGAACGCTTCGCAGTAGGGGAAGCCTATCTGAAATGGGTAAAACTGATCTACACGCAACCCATGACGAGAGTTAGAACTGGCAGACAGGTCTCGAGCCATGGGAGGATCATAGGGGCACCAAGCAGGGCCGCCCACTGTCCCTGATGCAGTATATTCTGGCACTGGAACCATTGGCTGTGTTCCTCAGGGAAGAGTACAAAGAGGACGGGATAGAGATAGACGGGGCAGTACACTTGTTTTCACTATATACAGACAACATGTTATTATGCATAAGCCGTCCTGAGGACAACTTGCTGCACCTCTTAGATATTATCGACCACTTCACCACTCTCTCTGGGATCAGGATACACTGCAGGAAATACTGTTTGTTCCTGCTGACTCAGAGAGACACAATTACTGCACCTAGGCTTACAATGGAGGACTGCCACATTCTGATATTTGGGCATCAATGTGTAGCACAAACCTGAATACATGCACAAAGATAACACAATGAGGGCCCTAGAAGGGGTGCAGAACTCAATGAGGTTCTGGGAAAGACTGGTGCCGGGCTGAAGATGGTAGTACACCTCTGCCTCTTATATCACTTTATCAATATCCCCTACAATATACCTAAAGCCTTTTTACAACAAACTGATACGATAATCAGATCATTCCTGAGGGAAGGCAAGAGGAACAGGATCACCCTGAACACCCTGCATAGGGAACACAAGTAGAGTGGGATAAGAGTGCCCCTGGCAGGGCAGCTGCAATTTGTGGTAACCTGGCTGGGAGACAAGGCTTCACTAGACACTACATTACTGCAGCAAATGCTGACACAACATTTCCTAAAAGAAATCCTATATCCTATAGACGAGAGACACACAACTAACCAGACCCTGTGGCCTCCTTACACTTGGAAGAGAAGTACGGCATAGAGCATGGACATTACTGGGGACGCGGGAACCCTGCTCAGTACATGTCCCCCTGATAGGAGTCATCAGAGAAAACCTGGGTGCGGTGGGACAATACAGGAAACACTGTGAGAGCAAAGGGGTGGCCACAGTGGGAGACCTGATGAGAGATGATGGAATTATTGATTTTCACAGCCTGGTCAGCGAAAATGGCATTCATGAAGGCCAACTCCTCCTTTACTCACGAATGACTTGATTAGGAGGAAATAAGGAAACCCGCAAGCGAGCATTGTGACAAGTGACGCACTGGACACCATGTACGAAGCATCGGAAGGAGGGCACATGGTCTTCAGGCTGTATGACGTGCTCCTCGAAAGCTTAGGCACGAAAAGCCTGATAGTGCAAGGCAAACAAGAAACGGATATAGGAAGGGCGTTCACAGACGCAGAATGGGAGAGGGGAATGGCATACACCAAGCAGATCTCTAGGAACGTCAGATTTAAAATGACCCAACCGTATGTAACACATCGGGCATATATGACCCCGCATAGATTATCTTATATAACGGGGCAGGGGAGACAAGGTTTGCCCAAGGTAGCACGGAAGGGAGTTGACATGAAGCACATGTTCTGGACGTGCCCGCAGATTCGGGAATTCTGGGGGGCAGTGATGGGGAGGGCAGAGAAGGGAGGCATCCAAATGCACTTGTGGCCCCCCGAATTCTGCTTGCTAGGGCTGTTTCCCAGAGGCAAAGGGCAAAACGTGCACACCGCCAAAATGAAAGATCTGATCTGCATATTAGCAAAACACAGGATAGCTATGGCCTGGAAAGTGGCGCAGGGTCCAAGGTTGAGGCCTGGTGGGCAGACTTGCAAAGATAGTCATTGGCGGAGACTGCATCATGGCACAGGGCTCTTAGGAGAGGAGTACACGAGAGGAGCGCAGGGGTGGAGGCCCGGAATGCACTGACACCAAGTATGCTCGCCCCTGACAAGAGCACACCAGGTGGGGAGGAACACGGCGAGACAAGGAGTACTCAGGGAGGTGGCACCTCTGAGCAAGGGGTTTTCTTGTAAAGACTCGCAAGAGTTGCAGAGAATAAAGGAGTAGTGGAATAGAGAGAGAGGTGGGAAACAAGACCATGGAGCACTACATTGTTTAACAACTCTACACTTGATATATGCCCACAAAACTGTAAGGATACAATTGTACCTATCCCAGTAATGCCATAACTGTACCCGTCTATGTTTGTTTATTATTGTGGAAACAAAAACAAATTATTTTTTTTAAAACTCAGGATTATTACAAAGTTTGACATGGACCCTTGTATTCCACGATAAAACTGAGAAGTTACTCAAGGAAACTGATTCCTAAAGACCAGTTCCCTTATCTCCTGGGCGCTTGTTTTTTTGGGACAGAGTTTGTGCTAGCCACGACGAATCATCCAAGAGCTTGCACAAATTGGATTAATCTTTTAAAATTTGCACAGTATGTTCCACCGCAGCACAGTCTCCACATGGGATTTTCAATGTTTCCCCCCTTCCATCGGAACTACTTCTTCCTGGTTGGGGGAAATCCTGTTCCGATGGGGAAGTTTAGAGTCTGTAAAAGACGAGAGGCTGTATCCCATTTGTTTTCATGCCTCTACTTTGTTTAAAAGTATCTTTGCCACCATTCTAGATGCCATTTTTTTTATTGACATTTTTATTGATGATCAATATGTGCAGGGAAAAATACTAATAGTGCGTTACATTAACTGAACAGTGCAGATGAGTGATCAAGGTTTTTCCCTTTTTTCTACCCCTCTCCCCATTACCCTCCCCATCCCTCTCATTCCTTTCCCTCGCGCACATAAAAAGCATCAGAAATAACAGCAAGCAGTTAGCTCACGGCACGTTTGCCTTTTCCGTTTATCTAGTCACATTGTTCTGGGCTACGGCTCGGCCACCGGTTAGCTGCATTGGCAATCAAGCAAAAACGACTTTTCTGGGGTTTAAAGGGCAACATCGTTCATCACCTTTGACCGTAGAGGCTTCGGGCCCCTTATTTATTTGTTTACCAGTATTCAAGAAATGGGAGCCACATAACATCAATGTGCGAGTGTGATTTCATTAGCGATGTAGTTAGGCTTTCCATGTCATATATCTCCTTAGCCTTGCGTAACCATTCCTTTTTTGATGGTAGCTCACAACCCTTCTAGCTTATCGTTAGGCCGCCAGGAGCAAATTTCTGGGGGGATGGGGTAGGACTAAATATTGATCTTCCACCAGCTCAACCCCAGACAGTACCAGGAGTGGGGTCACTGTCCTATCTATACCCTCTATATCATGGATCCAGCCCAAGATCTCCTTCCAGTAGGTTTGAGCCCTCGGACACTCCCACCATTGGTGCCAATAGTCGCCTATCTGCGTGCAGTCTCGCCAACAGTGTGGGTTTATTCCGAGATACATTTTTGCCATTCTTTGAAAGGTAAAGTGCCATTGCATGAGCAGCTTACAATTATGCATTTTATATTGGACCAATATGGAGGAATTCCAAACTGCTTTGTATATCACAGCCCATCCCTCATGGTTGTCCTCCCAGCCCAGATCTTTTTCCCATCAGGTTTGTGTCTGTGGAGTTGATAGGTGCCCTCTCTCCAGTAGGGCGCTATAGAGCTTTGCGATCAACCCTCTAGTGCCCCTGTGCGTATTGAGAAAGTTTTCAAAAGGGGTGGGTTTTCTCTGGGGCTGTCCATCCCACTGTGGGTCTGTAAGTGTGCCCTTCAACTGCAAATATAACAGAGGCTGTATCTGCTGGTCATGTTGGGCTTTTTCCAAATCTTTGCTAGACAGAAAGTTCCTCTCCCACCACATCTGCCCCACTCTGACCAGCCCTGCTTCGTATTGTGGCTGGAATTGAATTGGGTTTGCTATGGGGTCTCTGATTGCAGGAGCCCAAATACAGCTTAGGAGAGAAGGCCATGTAGTAACCCCACTCATGTCTGCTTTCTTTTTCCAGAGGACCCAAAATGCTGCAAGTATCCGGTGTTCACGCACCCTTTGCGGAAGACATTTCTGGGGGACCAAAAGCCACTCACCCACTGTGACTGGCGCATAGTACCCGTTTTCTAACTGCACCCATTGCTTGTCAGCAGATTCCCTTAAATGGTCTAAGAGCACACAGAGTTGTGCGGCCCTATAGTACTCGTACATGTCTGGATATGCCATGCCTCCCTTGCTCTTTGGAAGAATCAATGTTTTGAAGGCGACCTAGGTTTCTTTTCCTTCCCACAATAAAATGTAATAAGGCACGTTTAATCTTGGAGTGAAAGGAGTGTGGGAGAATCACTGAGAGGGATCGAAACAAGAAAAGAAGTCTTGGGAGCACATTCATTTGAACCTTTCTGCCCATGAGAGCTTTAGTTTTCTCCATTTATGGATATCTTATTTGATCGCTGTCCACAGCGGGGTGAAGTTTGCATGACATATCTATTGGTTATGGTGACCCCTAGGCATCTGATATTGTCAGGCCTTTGTTTAAGATCCCAGAAGTTTGGGAGGTCATCTGGGGGAGAGCCGTCTACTTTCAGAGGTAGTGTCAGGGGCAAACAAGCAAAAAGACAGAAAAAGCCAGCAAAACCCAGGAGAATAGCAGTAAATTTAACCCATCTAACTGACATTAAACCTGCAAAAGCCTTTAACTCCATGTTGGTGGGCATACAGCCTTATAGAAGACTGCTTTGCTCTCTGTGCAGGAGAAAAGCGCATCAAAACTACTTTACCCAGCATGCCTTGGGAACCCAGGATTCAAAGAGGCCAGATCGGGTGGGGCACACCAACGCGCATGCGCATGTCCCCAGGCACAGGGCTTGTGTTTGAGATTCCGACCGAGGAGGACGCATGTCAAGCAGCCCAGCTCCACCGGAGTAGTGATCTGGCCCCTTGCATACTACAGATAAGTACCGTCGCGCCCTGCGCATGCCAAAGGGACCGTGGAAACGCGCAGGGGGCCACAGCCAGCCCACCCCAAGCGCCTGCGCCTAAATTGCAGCTAAGTTAACATGCTGGAATATTTAACCCTTACTTTCCTGTCACCAATACTAACAGCATTCTGCAATAGCTGATTTCAGTCCGCATTGCATTTAACAGTCGGGTGTTTCCCGTCTCGTGTAATAGATAAACCAGGCGCATGAGACGGAAAACAAATGCATTCAGTTTATGTTCAAGCCACCTGCGACAACGCACAAGTTGACTACTGTATATGATTGCATGGTTCTTGAAACAGAAAGCAACATGCAGCAACCATGTTAAAAGCCCTAAAGGTTATGGCATGTTAAAGTAACTTGTCATAAAGAGCTATGTGCAGCAGCGCACGTTACAAGAAACAAGTCTAAGGCCCTCATTACGACCCTGGCGGAAAGCGACTGACCGGAGCGCCACAGCGTAAATAGCGTTTCCGCCATTGCACGAAGGAGCAAAGTGCGGCCCATTCCGACCCATCGGGCACGAGCACCACGCCACGGCGGAAGTGCAAAGTCCGCGATGGCGGAAATGACCCCAAAACGGCCCACACCGCCGCCGTACGGCGCCCTAGGTGCAATACCGCCACCCCTCTTAGCGGTCACCGCAGTGTGCGCCTACCGGAAAGTACGGTGACCGGAAATATACGGAAACGGAAGTTAAAACATGGGCCCGGAACGGGAAACATCCCGGCGTACACCTATAAAAACACTAAAACCACACAACCACTAAAATCACTACCCTGAAACACACCCCAACCCGTCAACCACCCTAGCGAAACCAAGAAAAATGGGAAAAGTAGCGAAGAAAGCGTGCGACCGCAAGCGGCAGGTCCACTTCTCCCGTGAGGAACTCACCGTGCTAACAGAGACCCTCCAGGAGAATGCTGCCGTCGTCTTCTGCACGCAAATGACCAGGACGGCACTTGCAAACAAGAAGGCCATATGGGCTCTGGTGGCACAGCGGGTAAGTGCGGTGGGGACCGCACCCCGCAGCAATGCCGCAAGCGATGGGACGACCTGCGGATACGCGTCCGCAGCATACTCTCTGCCAACCACAACATTGCCACAGCCACCGGGGAAGGTCCTGAATCACCCATCAAGTTGACCCCCTGGGAAGAAATCTGTGCCTCCACCATCGGAATGGAGAGCATAGAGGGAGTCGGAGGGATGGAGAAAGGAGTGCAGACATCCGAAGATTCAGGTAGGTGGGCCAGATAAAACAATGCCAAATCCACACAGTCCATCCATGTGAAGTACCATGCGTCCACATAGTGCAACAGAAACACATGTCCAGGAGAACGTCCACACACATCGGCCTGATAGCGCACGTTAAAACCCACAATAAATACATAAATAATTAAAAACCCCTAATACACGCACTACACGTGCAGCAGGCACACCCTAACTGCAGGCTGCCAAACAACTGCACCCTCACTCCACACACAAATCAAAGCACCTCCAAGGCCCCGACCCAAATCACCCTCAGGTACCACCCCAAAGCATGTGATACAATGCCATTCCAATTCCCACAGACCCATCAATAACCCTCGCCCTCCTTTACTCCACCACAGGGTCCGATCCAAACGACGAGCTACAGGACACCCCTACCAGCACACCTGCAAAGAGGGCCAAGACCAATGGGCAGAGACCCTCCACCTCAGCTGCACGCATCAAGACACGGCAGCAGCACAAATCAGGTGGCAGCACAGAGGAGGGAACATCAACAGGCACCCCAGCAGCCAGCATGCCCACAACACCACCACCACAGGTCCCCCCAATGGATGCCACAGAAGGCACTGCCTCTGGTGGCAGCAGCACCATAGGTGACACCCCATTGATGGCAGCATGCTCCGACACAGAAAACGGGGATGCCGAAGTCAGATCCATCCATGACCTGTCCCAATCCCCCTGTCTGTCCCATCCCGTACAACATGAGGATACCACGCAGGGGCACCCACAAGACGACGACTGGCCATCCCCCACAAGCCCTGTGGCAAGGCAACATGAGGACAACATCCCCTCTGTGACACCCCCGCAAATGGCCATGGCCCAGCAGAGGCAACAGTCCCTCGACCAGTTGATCGAACAACAGCAGCAACTGGCCACACTCCTCAAGGACCATGCCGATGAATGTGGGGGCACTAAGGCAGACATAGAAACATCAACTGAGACACTTAGGGCAGAAATGGAGAGAGGTACAGAGACGCTAAGGGCACAAATTGAGAGAAGCACCGAGAGCCTGAGGGGGGAACTGCATGCGACGTCCAAAGACGTATGTGCCGAACTTGCCGCAGTGCGCCGTGTGCTCACTGAGCTCTCGCAAACCCTTAGGGACATGCATGGACGTGAGCAGGCAGACACATCATCCGTTGCAAGTTCCGTCCAGGGCAGCCCCCAACGTAGATCTGGAAGGAACCTGCGCTCCACAGGCAGGGGTGCCCCTGATACCCGCAGAGGGGGCTTGCAATAGCGACAGCCCACTGACAATGAGCATCTTTGGACACTGGTGTTCGGGGGGGAGGTAGGAGGGTGGAGGGGGTGTGTTGGGCTCACTTGGGTGGCGGGTCGATAGGGTGTTCAACATGACATCACATATGCCATAAAAAGTGCACGATAAACCAATGAGATGTGTGGACATTGATCTTTGTGTACTAGGCCATCATAGGCGTAGAGTCCATATTGTGCATGTCCCAGACACACGCAGTGCCACGAGTCCCGTGTCCATGTATCAGCCACCAGGCGTGAGTGCTAGAAGCATACATCAATGAGATGCTGACGAATGTCACGGGCCTCCGGTGCCTCGCAGACTCCATGAGGTGCTGCCACAGCCCCACCCTCATCATGACCATCATCAGGTGCTTGCAGTTCTGCGTCAGGGGGCATGGGCACATTTCTACGTACGCACATGTTGTGGAGCATGACACATGCCATGACCATCTTTGCAACCTTCTCATGGCGGTACAGGAGTGCCCCGCCAGACCTGCTGAGGCAGCGGAAACGGCCCTTCAGTAGGCCGAATGCCTGTTCTATGACTACACGGGTACGTGAGTGGGCATGGTTGTAGTCCTCCTCATGCTGGTCCCGTGGGTTCCGGACTGGTGTGAGGAGCCATCTCTTCAGTGGATATCCAGCATCACCTGTATGTGGACGAGAAACGTATGATGTGGAATGCCATTGATACGTACGCACCCCCCCCCTTCCTGCCAGGTCATTGCGAATTCACATACCCCACATCATCATGCATGTAATGAGACTCACCGAGTAGCCAGGATCTGTTCCCTGCGTGTCGCTCCATGTAGCGTGGTATTGTAGAGTTCCTCAAGACCATAGAATCATGGGTTGATCCAGGGAATCGGGCACAACAATGTGTAATGATCCTGTTGGAGTCACACACCATTTGTACATTCAGGGAATGAAATTGTTTTCGGTTGCGGTACTGGGCCTCCATGGCATGTGGGACGACCAATTCAACATGGGTGCAGTCGATGGCACCAATGCAACCCGGTATGCATGGAATCGCACTTTTGTGTTGGTAATTTCCTGCTCCGAGCGTGGTAGAGAGATGTAGTCGTCTGCGTGCTGCAGGAGGGCATCGAGCACTTGCAATAGTGTCCGTGAGAACAGTGGCTGAGAAATGCCATGCAACTGCCCGACTGTGTGCTGGTAGGTGCCTGTGGCCAGGAAGTGGAGTACAGACACCACCTTCAGTAGGGGTGGGATGGCGGTTGGGCTATCTATCATGCTGACAAGGTCAGCCTGTGTCATGTCCACAATGGCGGCTATGGTGTCCCGGTCCAGACGGTAGAGGGTGTGGATCTGCTCATCAGTGAGGTTGAACGGATGTGCTCGGAGGCGTGGTATTGCGGGCTGCCTGCGTGGTGGTAGTGGCTGTGCTGGTGGGCCTTGCTGGCCCTGCCTTGGCCTCCTCCTCCTCCTGCGTCTCCTCCGTGCGGCTGGTTGTAGTTGGTGTTCGTCTTCTTCTTGGAGTCGGAGCACTTGCAGTGCTATCAGGTCCCCCAGGGCCAACATCGCGAGTCCTGCCGGTAGCATTTCGGTGTGGTTGTGGGAGGAGACTGGCTGTGCAATTTATGTGTTTCCAGGCTGTATGGCCTCCACCTGTGGTGATTAATTCCACCTGTGCAAACTGCTCTCCCCTTTGGCCGAGCACGTCCCGCGCACAACGCTGCAATTCGGGGAATGGTATCTTGCTATTGCAATCATGTATTTGTACCCGATGGCCGTGTAAGATTGGTTGATATGTTCATTCTGCTGTGGTCCCATTGTTTCCCATACTATCTGTGCAGTCGCGAACAGACTTGTGAAGGGTCAGTGGAACGTAGTACTCGAGTAACGGTGGGCCCTCATGCATCACTGTACCGAGTTGCAACGACGGGCGGGGCGTCCCATTTGTGGGTGAAGGCAGTTGCCATTTTCACACACAGCCGCACTCGATGGAATAATTAGTGATTTCAAACGGCCACAGATGCCTTTTCGACGTGATGTTGCAAATGAGGAATTCGAAGGGCGGCGCTTTCGGTTTCCAGCTAGCGGCGAGGAGATGCCCACAGGTCTGACTGCAAATGTAACGTTCTATTGTTCAATGTCCTTGAGACAGGGCCCATGGCGAGGGAGCAATGATTGATATGAATAGTTTGGGATGCGCAATAGCTACGTGGGCGATGAGGCCGACCGTTCCCAAATACATGTTACTTCACAACACTGGAATTACGGGCTGGGGCACTGTGGATTTAGCAGGCTGCATAACGCACAGACTCAATGGATGTTTCTAATGTTATGTGAGTAATTATTCAGGCGTTTTGATCCCGGGATGAGGGAATGATGAATGGATGCATGGGCAGGTGATTTGATACAGAGTTTGCCATGTACAGGGCTTCTTGGGATCTATCCGCCTCCCCTACGCTATGTGATGCAGGGCTGCCATAGTGGGACCATCGTCTATCTGGCCTTGTTGAGCCCTCCCTGTCTCGAGGCGCCCTCAGACACTTTTGTCCATGCACGTTAACATTCCCATCTGATGGATTCTGTTTTGACAGACGCATGCACAGGTACACTCGTTTGTGATGGTGTGTTTGCACCTCGATATAGATGGTTATGAGTCGCAAGTGGTTTTGGGGTGGTGATGATCCTTTTGAGTGGGCTAGCATGCATATGGCTGTGGATTTCGTGTGATCATTGAAGTGAGTTGTTCGAATGTAGTTCTGATGGCCATTCTGTTCTTGTTCTTTTCTTTTGGTTGACAGGTATCTCCTCCCCTTTTGCCACTGCCATCTGTATGCCACTCCTGCAGATGGATTTTACTCCCGACACCTGCTGCTTCGTGTTAATCAGTGGAGCAGCATTACGATCTTATGGGACGATCGCCAATGGCCCACATGCCCTTACGCAGTACTGGTGGCTCGGAGCAACATTTCGGCCTTTCAGCTGGACTAGTGCCTCCCCATTGGGTCGGCCCTGCGGTTCTGTGCGCTTCCATGTTGCCTTTTCGTACGTGAATGTGGCTCTGTGTACCATGGGGGAACAGGGCGACACACAGGTAGTGGCTGGTCATTTCTTGCGGATGCAGCCCACAATGGTGATTAGTGTTTTGGAGTTCATGGCCTGATGGCTGTATGGGCTTGGTGACTTTGATGTGCATAAAATTTCTATTCTGATTTGGCCCGTGTAGCGTTTTTCTTTGCAAGTGATGTGGCATATGCCTATTTGGGGGGCGATGTATTGTGAGGAGATCTGCATTGGGTTCCAGCTTCGGGGTTTAGTTGCGTGGTACTGTGCTGGGCGCGTTTGCCTACGAAGCCCAGTGAGGTCAGGGATGGGGGCTGCCAATATGACTGTTTGAATGTTGTCATGCTCAGGGGCGGGGGATTGGGTTTTGTGTAACAGATGCCGGTCAGCCAGGTGGACTGGTGGAATGATGTGATTTTCGGAATATTGCTGGTCACAGGTGCCTGTGTTTGCGTGCGTTTCTTGGTGGGGGACTGTGGTCATGTCCATTGGGATGGCTTCTGTATTCGTGCCATCTGTGCCCTGCAGCTCCCATTGGCCCCTCTTGTGTTTCTTTTGTTCGTTGCCATGCATGGGTGACTTGTACATTTCAATGGTTGCATTGTGACTTCATTGCACCTACGGGGAGTTGTACTTTGTGGGCAGGGAGCGGTGTACAGGCACTCAGTGGGGCCGTTTACGGTTGATTCGCGATGCCGTACTTCTCGCCATGGCGGAATGGTACATTACGCCATGCCTGATGGCGTTAGGTACATGTCCGCTAGGGTCGGAATTGGCGTACCCTTGCGCCATGGTGGTGTTTGCGGTTTGGCATGGCGCGCGCGCGCGTGCTTGGTGCAGTTAGCGTTGGCGTTCACTACGGTGTCGCTAATGGCTTCGTACTTTGCGGTGACGGGTCATAGTCGCACCGAGCGCTATTCGATGGCGGTATTGCATTTCCGCCATCGTTTTCCCCTTTCCGCCAGGGTCGTAATGAGGGCCTAAGTGTGATTATGTGAGAGTGGCATGAGGAGTGAATGACCACGGACCTATGGAGTTCAGCACACACTAATGCTGTTGCTCTTTTTTGAGCATGAACCTGCTCCTATGAGCATCTCACGTGCCGCAGGACTTGACAGACCTTTGCAGGAGACAACAGGGGACCACTTCTCAGATATCAGACTCCCTAAAAGCTAAGTGTGCATGCCTGCTTATGTAACCACACTAGTGGTGTTGACTGGTCCTTGTGTACACAAACGGCTTACTGTTAAGGATGTGCATGCATGGGGGTTGTACGTAGAAGGGGCATTGTAGAGGTATCGAACAACGCTTTGCAGAAGCTGGACCAGAAGTGTGCAAGAATCTGACCCTTTCCTAAAATCCCCCAGTCCTATCCATTACCTCTCCGTGACCCTTTTCCCAGTTTCCCTAAATCCCCCATACCCATCCAACCATCGATACCCAAACCCTCCTTCCCTGCTGTGGTCAAGGGAACCTGTGAAAGCTGTGTCTTGGAGGTCCCAAGAACATTGTTGTGGTGGTTGGTTCGTGTCACTCATACGCCTTGAAGCTGTGAACCGCGACAGGTAGGACCATCGTTTTATTTCTATTGATCCGGAAACCTGAGTGAAGCCCATATGCTTCCACTGTGACGAGGAGCACCGGAATTGACCGGGGGTGGTTGTGTGAGATAGACTAGAATGTCAACGGCAAACAGCACCAGCTTGTATTCTTTCCCAAACATTGTAATCCCTGTGATTGGGCAATCCATTCAAATTGACTGGGCTAAAGGGTCCATTACTAGTGCAAATATCAGAGGTGATAAATTGCAGCCCTGCCTGGTTCCCCGGCTCAGTGCGAAGGACAGCGATGCCACCCCGTTTACTACTACCTTGTGCTTGTGCTACTGTGATCACGCGCAGACCCAGATTCACCTTCTTTAGGACTTGTAACATAAACAGCCACTCCACCCTGTCAAATGCTTTCTCTGCGTCCACCGAGACTAGGGTGGGGTCAGCGTCCTGAGGGCCGATTGACGCAGTTAAATTTAGGGTCTTGCAAATGTTA
Organism: Ambystoma mexicanum; assembly: GCF_040938575.1. NCBI lineage: Eukaryota > Metazoa > Chordata > Amphibia > Caudata > Ambystomatidae > Ambystoma > Ambystoma mexicanum. Next base: position 1,264,566,256 of record NC_090929.1, on the reverse strand, counting down.
TCTTAGCCTTGTCTATCTATTATGTAACCAACTTGGTTGTTGTGTATGAGCTTTGGTAGAACCCTGCCTAGCTTGTTGGCGAGTGCTATGCTAGCATAGATTTTAGCATCAATGTACAACAGGGAGATCGGCCGGTAGGAGCCACACTCAAGTTTGCCTCACCCGTCCTTTGGGAGAACTATGAAGCCATCTTGCCCTGATGCAGACCCCGCTTTCAGTCTTGAGATTGCTGCACTCGCTTCTAGAACTATTGGGGCCCCCAACTTATCGCTGTCTGAGGGTTCCAGCGTTTGTACCTTAGAGGATTCTATGAATTTGTCTATGCTACCTTAAGTGGCTTCACAGTCAGAGGAGTATAGCTGTTTGTGAAACTGGGCGAAGCGGGTCGTGATTTTGGTAGGATCATCCACCACTGCCCCCTGTGTGTTTCTAATTTTGTAGACCGCTCTCTCGACTCTTTGCCCTCTCAGTTTAGCCCCTAATAACATGTGTGCTTTGTCCCCTTTTTCTAAAATCTTTGCTTGACGTGTCGGAGGTGTGTCAATGCCATCCCACTCCAGACATCTTTGAGCTCTGCCCCCAGCTCTTTTATGTCTACTAGCTTTTTGACAGCGTCTCCCACCCATCCCGACAGGTCTGCCTCTCTGCGTCTTATTTCTTCCCTTAAATTGGCCTCCCTCCTAAGTCTGGGCTTCTTGACCAATGTCCTCTGTGCGATTAGGAGCCCCCTTGACGGTTCCCATACTGTGGTTCGAGATGGTTCCTCTATGTTGTTGCGCTCAAACAACTCCCTAATCTCGACATCTAGTGAGTCCCTATATCCCCTGTCTTTGAAGAGAGTGCCATTGCAAATCCATTGTTTATCTCTTTTGGTGCTCAGGCCTAAGTCAAGATTCACTGTGCTCATGTCGTGGTCTGACCATCCCACTAGTTCAATGTCTGCCACCTGGATGGTGTACTCCTGTGCTGCTTCCACGAAAATATAGTCTATACCGGTGAATGTCTTGTGTAGGGTAGAGAAAATATGTTGGTTCTTGCTTGTGGGTTACGGGATCTCCACGTATCTACCAGAAAGTGGTCCTACGTGAGAATCCGGAATCGCTCTTTTCCCTGGGGCAGTGTGGCCCCCTTCCTTTATGAGACCAAATCAAGTGCCAGGTCCATAACCATATTAAAGTCCCCCCGCAAATCAGATCCCCAGTCCTGCATTTTTCTAAGAACGCAAAGAGATCCCTGCTGAAAGCAATTTGTTGGGTGCTCGGCGCATATACTGTACACAATGTGACCGCTCTTGATCGAATGGTGCAATTTATTGCAAGAAATCTCCCATCCGGAATCCTGTGTGCCTGCGTGATTTGTAGCCTCACTGTTGCCCGATACAGGAGGCCTACCACTCCCTTTTTGACCGGTCCCGATGCCCACAGAGCTCCTCCTAAGTGTCTGCCCGTTAACAGGGTCTCCCCTCCACTCTTAAACTTGAGTACATCTATACTGGACTGATTAAACCCCCTCATTAGCATCAATCTTTTTTGGGGAGAATTAAGGCCTTTCACATTTAGTGACCCAAATCTCACTGGCTTATCTGCCATGCCTCCCCCTTACAGGTTATCTCATGAGCTGGCATGCCTTTAACCCCTGCGTGCCCATGTTGCCTTCTGTTTTGCTGGGACTCTGCGCTTGAGACCCCTCCCATGAGGTGCCACCCGTATGCTGTGTTTCGTGCTGTGACAAGACAAAATGCAGCGTACTGAAGTTTATTTGTAATTCGCTCGCTCTCTTCTCCCCCACCACCCTCTTGAGAGCCCCCTTTTCTCTCCCCCCTGACTATTAAGTGAAGAGGGCATCCCCCGTCATTGGAGATGCCCTAGAAAAAACAATAGGGCCACACAACAGAGGACTTAACCTTAAACTTCAACATGCTTACTCGCCGTCAGCGCTGGTTCTCAACATTCAACTGTTAGGGAGAATTCTCAATAAATGGCTGATTCCCCTTACCCAATGAGTCCCTCAGCAGCTTTGCTGGATTTCTAGGGTTTATTTTTGTTCACCTGGTAAGACTGTGAGCCTAGTTCCCACTCTTACATGTGTTTTGCTGTGTGCGTTTTCACTGTGGGATCTTGGGCACTGGAGCCTCACCTACTCCATGTGCACCACTTTTTGTGTGTGTTACACAGCACCTTCAGTGCAGTGACACAGGGTTGTCTTTGAGACTTCCCCCTGACTCCATTTTTCTGGGGCTGACTACTGTCCCCCAGAAACATGTAAAGTTGCCATTAACTTTATGTAGTCACTTTAAATTGCAGACCCAGTACACCCCATTTTACATGGAGTACTAGAAAGGGTTAATTCCTATCCCTTTTTGTCTGTGCCTCTTGGAGCCTTGTTTCGCTACCTTAACATTAAGACTTGGCTGGTGGCAGTGGTATCTACCCTAATTTTTCTCCCACATTTATATTATATAAACGTGGTATTGTTTTAGGCTATTATATTAGCCTTGAACATAAACCCGCTTGACCAAATACATTTTATTTTGGTTCTGGCTGCGTTTATTTGCCATTTTTTTTTGGTAAATTCTTTCTCGTGTTTTACTCTGCGTGCCAAACCAGGGAATGATTCCTTTGTTCGCTGTCTTTTCGCGGGCTTCTGCACAGAAGCCCTCCTTAAGGCACCTGATAGTCTAGGTAGGCAGGATGTGAGGGAGGGATCTTCGGACCCCTGCCATGGGTTGCCTTAGTAACCCAAGTCGCACTCTTGTCTTATTGGCTAAGGGGACTGGCCTTGCCAGGCCAGCCACCCTGCTGTGTGATTGACAGCCAGGCTGTATGAATGGGGGAAAACTGCATAAAAAGCAGGTCTCTGGGACTGAAAAGACAGAGTTGCCACTGGAACGAAAGAACCAACGAGGCACTGGAAGAAGAGGACCCCTACCACGACTGAACCGCCCAGTGAAGCCCTGCTGCAGGTCCGAATCTCTGAATCTGACGACAGAGAAGATCCTCCAGGAAACTTTGTCCCTTGAGCTGGTGGGACCAACCAGTTTGCCCAAACTACAAGCCAGGAACCCTCCTCTGGTTGAATTCGCTGTACAGAGCTACAGTGAGCCGGATAGCCAGGAAGGTCGGACCCTGCTTTGGTTTTAAGGAGCGCACCTTTTATTCATTGTTTTGCTCTGCTGCTGGCTTCTCCCCTGGGTGGCGCAGGACCCTCCAGTCTTCCTACTTCATGTCAGTCCGACAGTCGCTTCAAGAACCGTAAGCCTGCAGGAACCACCAAGAATGTCTGCCTCAGCTACAGCTCCCTCTCCGTTTTAAGGTACTGTACAAATCCGGTTGCTGGTTTCGTTCAACCGTGGTAAAAGTGTTTGAAATCTTTTGCCAACCCGAGGGCTTGTCCTTCTCTTCTCTTTGAACCAACTTTTCTACCAACCAACCTCGTCTGGAATCTGTGCGACAAACTTTACCGCAAACTACCCTGAACTGTGTGATCTTGAGCAAAAGACTTGTGACCTATTGTCTTTGGCCCTAGGCCTTTTCTAGCTGATCTCCTCACTGTAGTTTCTCTTGTTCAACTGCCCTGAGTACTTACCTGATGGTTTGCCTATTTTCTTTTAACTTTGTCTTTCCCTCCCTTTTAAATTGCTGGAGTGCCATTTTGCTCCCACTTCATTTTTGTGAGCTTAACTTGTCTGGAATTTAAGGGAAGTGGTGTGGTGTATTTATGATTGTGATTTTTGACTTGCTTATAATAGTGAAAGGTTATACAACTGTTGAGTAAATAAATATATATTCTTTTACTTAGAAACCTTGAGTCAGTGTTTGCCTGAACCATAGTAATTGCTGTCCTTTGTGTAACTATTTTTACTGCTCACTTACTCTTGAGATAAGTCTGGCTGCTCCGCTACTGCTACCACTATAACTGTGTAGTACAGGCTTATACCAAAGGTGAATTTGTACTGTCACTTGTAGTCTTAATTGTGTTTAGTGTTCCCAAAGGGTTCTGGCGTAAAGCGCTATATAAACTAATAAATACAAATACAAATAAAAATACTGCATGTAATTCTGCCTGATATCAAAATTTAACTACTCAGCCCATTTAAGCTAGGCCCATAAACAATGGGAAGTTTGGTTTTGGTCCTCTGACCCATAACGGAGCACCCGCTATTCCAGTCTAATGACAAAATGTGGCTAGGTGCGTTTTTCCCAAATCTTTCCGTGCCGAGTGAACTGACTTTGTGTGTGGTTGAGCACCTCAGTCGTTTCACAGGGTGTTAAACTTTCTTGTGCCTTTCGCTCGCCCTCTCTTGGGCCAGGGGCCCATTGCTTTCCTGGTTGGTTCCAAGGATGATGGGAGCTCCTCCATCTCGGTTCCTCCTGTTCCCTCGGTTAGGCCTTGCAATACGTTATTTGCTTCTTCTGCCGTGACAACACTGTATTCCTTGTTTCCATGTTCGAAGGTCAATGCAAAAGGGAAGCACCATCTGTAGTTCTCAAAACCATGTGGTAAGTGGGTGGCAGTCCCTCCTTTTGGTGAGGGTCAGTGTCGAGAGGTCTTGAAAGATCTTAACCCTTGAGCCCTCAAAGTCATTTTGTTCCTGTGCTCTTGCCCTTTGTAGTATCTCCACTGTATGCTCATAGTGATGGCATTTGGCTAGAACCGACCTCGGGACGTTTGGGGGGACCCCCTGTTTGGTGCACCCTCTCGAATTCCAGATCTGTTGTCAGAGGAGAGGGGAAGAGAGAGTTTACCAGGGCTTTCACTTGCCTCTCCAGGCTCAATGGGGTTTTGTTGGGTGTTTCATTGAAGCCTTATATCCGTATGTTCGTTCTTTCTCCCTGTTCTCCAGGTCATCCACTTTTGCTGCTAGTTATGTGTTCCGCTGCTTTAGGTCCTGAAAGCAACCTTCTGCTTTCATTTGTACTAGGTTGGCAGACAGTTGATAGTTCTCGAGGGCTTCTACTTTGTCCCCAATCTTTCCCACCCTATGCTGCAGGGAATTTACTGTTGTTACCATGCTGCTTCTCAATGACCTGATTTCATCCAGGAGCAGACGAATGTCTGCCTTGGTGAAGGTGTCGTGGTCAGTGCCTGAGATACTCAGTAGGTCTGCTTGTGGGTGAGCTGCCATCGCTGGGCCTGGTCAGCGATACTCCTGGAGTTTCTGGCCTGCTGCAGGGTCCAAGTCGGCTGGCATGTGCTCCCATAATTGTTGAGGGAAGCCTATGTAATGCTAATTTCCAGCCGTCTGCTTTTCGCTGTGTCTGTGACTTTGCCTCAGTGCTCCCGAGTGCATGTTGTGCAGGAGAGGATGCGCTCTGCCGTGTGGAAGAGCTCTGGTGCACATGACCTAGGACCCAGACAAGATCAGTGCACCTTGCCCCCTGTGCTGGGGGGCCGGCCTGGCGTTTCGTTCTACTTTTCCACCTAATTGCAAGGGTCTTCTGCTCGCTCTCTCTGGAGGTTCTTATCTCCTGGGTTGAAGGTGCTACCTGGTTTCGCTTGCAGGCGACCCTGGTTATGAGGGGTGGGAGCTCCACAACGCTGAGTGTTCCGGCTCACCACTGCACCACTTCTTTGCGCTCTGCTTATGTCTAGTGCTTTTGGTTGCTGGTTTCTATTGCTGAAACCTAGCGCAGGGATTTGGTGTGTGCAGCGCTATGTTTCTGCGACCTTGGGGTCTTGCTGCCCCACTTGGCTGTCTTTTCCCCTGTGTGGCTTGATCACAGCCGACTCCTGTGGTGTGCTCTTCCTGGGGGGTAGAGGGGCTGTCACACTCAGGTGTATTGTGGAGGAACCAGCTGGGCTATTTGCGTCGTTGCCGCTTTACGTACCTCGTCGTCTTCAATGGTTTCACGGCTTGCGCAGGTGGTGCCCAGGGGGAAGGAGCAAGGACGGAGCACCAGCTTGAGGGTGGCCAGGCTCGGGAGCTTCTCGGGCCCGTGGACCTGCTTCCCGCTCTGCGCACTTCTTCACTCCTGGAAAGGCCCAGCGCCAGCCACCTCCCCTGCTTTCACTGGCCTTTTCTGCTGTTAGCTCCAGAGGCGCAGCTCTTCAAAGCAGGAGCTGCTCTCCTCCCTTACGCTTGCCCGGACCGATCACGGGGCCGCTTTCTGTCTTCTCTTTGGTTTGCCGCTTGTTAGCACCCCCAGGGGCACACTCCTGAGATGTCTCTCACATCTGCGCCTCCCCCACTGCGCCTGCAGCAACGGCTGCCACTCTACGCGGCTGGCGTGCTTTGAGACCCGTGAGCGTCAGGGCCTGGCTCCAGGGGAGGATGTTCGTCTGTACTGTGTTCGGTGGGCTGCTGGCTCCGATTTTCCTCCAAAATGTTCCTGCTGGGTGCTGACCCCTTCATCTACTCGGTTCTTTCAATCTTGCTGTAAACGGGCTGGGTTTATATTAATGTGCTGGCATTTTCCCTTGAATCATGGGGAAGACCAAGGCTCAAGCAGCCATTCCGTCTGTGCACCATGGTGGTCTCTCGATGACATTTTTAATGACACAATGGGCCCCATTAAAATTATGCCGGTCTGGTAACAACGGTGCTGGTAAGCCTACCGGCACTGTTGCTAAAGGACCGGCGCAGTACGACTCTGAGGACGGGTGTTGTCCGACCCGCCAGGGTCAGACCTGGCGGGTGGAACGGCACCCACCCACAGAGTTTCACGGAACTACCGGCACCGTTGTTAATGGTGCCGGTGCTTCCATGGTCCCCATTCCCATGTAGTCATGGGAATGGGGACTTACAAAATTACCGGCACCCGACTTCCGGGCCACCGGGGTCGTAATACCCCTGTGTTACCAGGAAGTCAGGCGCTAGAAATTTATTCAGGGTCCAGAGGCTACCTGCCGGTTTTGACTGGCATGGCTACCGCCAGACCTGTAATGAGGCCCAATGTCTGGAAGTTGATAAAATACACCAAAATAAGGTCTTTTGATGTTATAAGCCTTAGACAAGGCACTTCGTGCAACAACTTTAATACATTAGAACAATTCAAAATGAATTGATTAGGTTGTTATAAAACAAATTCTAAAATGAATTCATCAGCCTCCTGTGCTTGAGGTGTAACTCTTGTGCCTAAACACACTTGATTGCCACTAAAGACACCTCCTGCATACACTGAATGAATTAATTTGATTGGTCACCCTCAAATTTAAAGTGACTGAGGCATGTTGTGTTAGTAATTAGCTCTGTTTAGCATTCCGCTGTGCACACTCTTTTGGACACATTTCCCCCTTTCAATGTCTAAGATACATTGGGTTGAAAGGTTACAATAGAATTTAAAGTGGTCGTTGCATATTGACAAGCATTTAAAGTGGCTGATGCATTATGGCTATATAAGATTGTGTCTGTCTGACATTCGGCTATGCACAATCTTGTGGTCACTGCAGATGATTTCACAGAGGATTCATCAGGCGGTAGTAAACACCAATTCAATATTTATTTGCACTATATAGCTTGCTCAGTCAATACTAACCCCCTATAACAATCCCCAAATACTGCTTTGGGTTCAGTAGCTTGAGATTGTATTGATTCTCTTCCATACTCCTTGACTGATTTTACAGGACTTGATTTAGCAGGTAAGGGGGTGTTACGGTTGTGTTCCTGAAGTGGGCTCTGTGCCGCTTCTTCTGACATATGCATGTTACACAAACATTTCCTGGAGCTTCTTCTGTTTTTGCCAGAATTTTTATTCTTATTTGTTTTTTTGTGTACTCCTTTTTACTAATGGATCATGAGTGATGTTTTCGAGAACAAGTTCAACTTCTCTCTGAATATTAGATAGCCTTGGATCACCAGCTTGTTCATTGTTTTGATTTTGTTCATTGAGATTTTTGTCCAGTATTTCAAGCTTTAATGTAACCCCTTAACTGCTGAGGGTTTTCCCTACCAGTGTGGAGTCCTTTTTTGGTGATTTTGGTATGTCGCTATTCAATCCCTTGTAACATTTTTGTTACATGTGATATCTGGGCCATATTTGGCCCTTTTTCTTCCCACATGTAGGTGGTCGTAACAACACCAAGGAATCCTAATTTGCTGTATGGTGGTGAGAGAAAATAACAAAAAGTGAGCAACTTTTGTGTTTTCTCAGAAAATGCCAATAAAATGATGTACTGAATTTGCCATTTTCCAGGCTTTCAAGAACAGCTTGAGTGGAAACAAAGAAAACATATTGTTATAAGGTTACCATCAGTTTTGTGAGAGGTAGGGGATTTTTCCCTTTTTTGCCAATAGGACATGAGTGGATGGAAATGAAGTGGAGGGTAGGAAAGCTGAATGGGAAGACAGAAAGGCATACATTTCTGAAAAGTAGACAAAATTCCAAGTTTAGGAAGGGGTCATTTGCGCAGGTCAGGTAACAACTATGTAGGTGAAATTCCCATCTTTTGGGGAAAAAATTGAAAAATGACAGAAAAAAGGTATGTGCTGCACCTGTTTGGACCTGTAAGGTAATAGGTTCTGTGAATATTGAAAAAAGCAATGCACCGCTACATTCCCCTGACTCTTCTAGTTATGAAATCACACATTTCTCAAAATGTTTTTACAGGGGTGCGTGGCCTAGAGCACCGACGATGAGGCTGCTCTTTTAACGGCATCCATGTGAAGCATGGTGTTGCTTACAAATAAACGTGGTTTCCTTCCATGGATTAAGAAGATGAAACTTCCTGAGGGAACCGGAATGTCAGGTGCTCCTTTGGATGAAATATGAGCTGTTAATTTGTATTCTATCAGCCACAACACAGCTGGATACAGCGGCACCCAGCGACATCTGATGGGCCAAAATGGCAGACGGTCCCCACAGGGAAGAGAAGAGGAGGCATGACTGCAGCCGCTGATACCCACAACACAGCTGAGTCGGACCATCAAAGACCCAGTTATCGCCCGAACTCCGGTGCTCCTCAACCTCAGTACCTAGGAGGGTTCTCCGGGCTTGTCACTCCTCGCCGGCCGTGACGCCACAGGAGGCCCAGCGGCACAGGCAAGGGAGGATCTCTCCCAGCCTTGCTCCATGAAATCGCACACACCAGTGTCCTGCTGCGACGCACAGCCATGCTGGCCGTCCCCCTGTTAGCTCATGGACCTAGGGCCTCAGCCAAAGGAGACGACCTGCCTCAGTAGCCAACCTAGCGGGGAATACGTGCGGGGGCCGTGGAACCACCGGCTGGGCTTCATGAGCTCCAACGGATGCTGATTCACGAGGCATACAAGCCACAGGACAATCAGATCACCACGGACCAAGCGGAAAACAGAAGGTACCCCCTTCCTTCTCCATGCTGCACGCTGGTGCGTTCGCCAAACCCTCCAACATGATGCACCCCTGAAGCAGCCCTCTCCTCATTGACTGATAAACCAGGGACCTAATCAACCAGTAGCTCCTCCAGGCTGCGGAGTACATCCAGCCCGTAGACCTCACCTAGATAAGCCTCATGAAATAACCAGGCTGAAGACACATATGAAGGCAGCATACAAACCACTGAGCCGCCGGAGCGTCATTAACCAGGCGGAATCAGAAGATACTTCCTCCCTCCTCTACACGCCATGGAGATACTATCCCCGGCCCCTCCAACACAATGCAGCATCAAGGCAACCCCCTTTTCCACCAACCAGTACACCAGGGGCCCCATCAATTAACGGCTTCCCCAGACATAAAGGTACAGCTTGCCCAGACGTCTACACTGGACAGCCCTATGCACCATTTGGGCAGAGGACACATACACAGGCTACAGAGCTGCCATTGTGGCTCCGGGAGCAGAGACTCAGGCTGACCGCATGTGGCACTCAAACAGCAGGACCATCAGAGCACCGGTGACCAAGCAGAAATAAAAGGTATCTCTTCCTTCCGCTATACCGCAAAGAGGTGTGCTCCACAACCCATTTCGACGACGCATCAACAAGGCAACCTTTCTCTTTTCAACCCATAGACTGGGGACCCCACTAAGCAGCAACCCCTTCAAATAAAGGGGTACATCTGTCCCAGATCTTGATTTGGGCAAAGTAAACACACAGGAGTCACGGGACGCCCACACGGGCCTCGTTGCCACTCACAACTGCAGCCCCGATGCAAAGCATAGAATAAGGCCCCGAGCCCGCTACACAAAAATCACAGCCTGACCCCTAGGGAGCGGACCGGAACATCAGCAGATACATCAGCCTGCTTACCTTCCCTCCCCCACTCGCCATCCGGAGTGAAGGATATACAGGACCTAGTGGAGCACTCTCTCCATACCAGGCTGCATTTGGGGGGAAATAACGGTACCAGGGGCCTGGGTCCCATCTGAGAAGCAGGTTGCATGCACAAGCAATCAGAGACTGGAACCCATCTCGACTCTTGAGCAACAATATCAATTACCCTGAGGTATTAGAGCAAGGTGAAGCGGACCTCTCCCCCCTCAAAACAAGCGAAGCATCTGGGAGCATTCTACAACTCCTATTTTCAGCTCCCTAATCGAGGCCCATCAGGGCACACCGGGATCCCATCAACAATGTCAAAACATCTTAAGCCCCCAAAATTGCGCGGACATCTCTACAATGCTACTTCCATCAGAAAGGGGAAAAAAATCAGAAACCTCCAGGTCTGTGCCGCCTGCGTCCCCAGAGAACCTTGACCACTTGGCCACTAAAGGTGACATCCAAGCTTTCAGGTTGGACATCAAAACAGAATTTCGATCCTGCATGTCAGAGGGCGCTGGAGGTGGTACAGAGAGTGGGGGAGATGGAGGATTTAACCCAAGAAGATGCAGCGATGCTCCTTGTGGTGCAGCGTCAGATTCAAACCCTTACTGACAGAAATTAGATCCTGAAGTACAAACAAGAGGATCTGGAAAAAAGGGCCCGCCGAAACAACCTACGCATACGAGGAATCCCCTCCTCAGTCCCGGACCGAAGCCTACCGGAATACGTTGGTGATCTATTTCAATCTCTGTTGCTACAGCTTGAAAAGTCTCAGTTCGTATTAAATTGTACCCAAAGACTGCGCCCTCGTCAAGGAGTTCAGATGGATTCCCCCGCCCCCCGGATGTGATCACAAGGGTTCACTTTTATACGACCAAGGAAGCATTTATGGCGATAAGCCTTTCGCAAGATGAGCTGTCGTTCCAAGGGTCCCCCTTACAGGTTTTTCAGGACCTGGCGGTTGCGACAATATAGAAGCGGAAAGTCCTGAGACCGCTGACGCTGTTCCTCAGTGGTCAAAACATCAGGTATTGTTGGCTTTTTCCAACAGCGCTGCAATTCTCCTACACAGGTGTCTTCCGAACGATTGGGCACTTGGAAGATGCAAAGATGATCTTACATCCTACCTCTCGCGGACATGAAGATGGCGCCTCCCCCAACTCTCCTGATGGTAAGACCGAAGACCTCCCACCCGCCCAAACTGAGACGACCGGCCTGGTCAAGAGTTCAGAAGGATTGTAGATTGAGATGACCGATGCCCGTGCCTGGGCAGCCCAGGTATTCAGTACAATTGATGGTGCAACCACTGGCGCCAAACTCAGTGGTGGTCCCTGTCATCGGGTTCCACGAGCACCGAAACTGAAGGAACCCACGATGGCCTGATAGTTAGAGCAGGCTGTTAGGGAGAATTCTCTGTAAAGGCTAATTTCCCAAACCTAGTGAGTCCCCCAGCAGCTTTGCTGGATTTTTGGGGTTTCTTTTTTTCTCCTGCTAAGAGTGAGACTCTTTTTCTCCCACTCTTAGGCATGATTTGAGAATGTCCTTTGACTTCGTAATGTGTTTTATGGGCTATGGGGTCTTTTACTCCATAGGGCTTCATGTGTTTTTGGTATGTGTGTTACACAGCACCTTCAGTGCAGTAACACAGGGGTGTCATAGTGACCCCCAAACATAGACTCCATACCCTGGGACTGACAACTTTCTCCCAGGGCATGTAAAGTCACCATCGGCTTTACTAGTCTCAAATTGTGAACAGAACCAGTACAAACCATCATATTGTGGAAATACTGGTAGGGGTAATTAGATTGCACCTGGGTCTGTTTTCCAAGGGGGCACTGTCCAGTCCCCCCTTGTCGAGTTTCTGGCTGGTGGCAGTGGTTACCACGCAAAATATTCCACCGGAATATTTCCTATGGGATTTTCCCATTCATTTTAAACGCACCACTTTTTTTGCTGCAATGTTAAAGATACCGCCGGGTTATTTATTTAATATTTATTCCTCGGTTGGGTCTTTTTGCCAGGACTAGGTTTTAAAATGGCGTTTGTGTTCGCCTCTGTAACTCCAACCCAAGTCGAGCCCTTTGTTCCACTTTTGGCGGGCTTCTGCACAGAAGCCTCCAAAAGTGGTGCCACTCTGTCTGGGTCCACAGGATGTGTGGGAGGGGGGAATAGGCACCCTGGACTGAGTTGCCTTCGGCAACTCAAGTCGCACTCTTGTGTGATTGGCCCAGTGGTGAGCCGCCCGGCTCACCACTTAGCATGTCTGAGTGACAGCTAGGACTGGTGAATGGGGGTTTTCTGCATAAAAGCAGGGCTTTGGGGACTGGAACTTCAGAAGTCGCCTCAGGACCTAAAGAATCTGAAGAGGGAGAAGCTGAGCCGACCTGCAACGACGACAAGACCGGTGGAGCCCTGCTGAACCGACTCACCACTTCCCAACAACAGAGAAGATCTTCTTCCAGGAGAGTCTTCTTCCTTTGAGCTGGTGGGGTTAACCAGTTTGCCCTCTTTTCGCCTTCCTGGATCGTCTTGTGGTCGAATCGCTCGTGCCAAGCACCCCGGCGGCCGGATAGCCACGCTTCACCACTACAGCGAATAAAAGGGTAGTACCTTTTAACCGGGAAACTCCGCGGCTGGTTTCTTCCCAGGCAGTGCAACGACCTCCAGCTTTCCTCCACGTCGAGATCTTCTCTTCCCCTGGACGAAGCACCGACTTGCACCCGCTGCCAGGAACAACTGCCTCCGCTGGAGCTTTCTCACCATTTCAGGTACTGTGTCCCGCCTGGTCTCTCTTGCAACAGACCGTCCAAGGTGTCCCGTAAATCCTTGACTCTCTATCCTGGGGTGACCTCGGACCTGTTAACTAACTTTTCTGAACTGATCTAACTCCTTTTTGAACTATCTGCAAAGACTTTTAAAGTGTACTTCAACTGTGTGATCTTGGGCACATTCCGCCTTGATCTCTCCAAGAGTGGGCCTGGCCTATGAACTTTTTGCTCTACAGTAGACCCTGCCTTTCTTGACTTGATGTGGTTCTGTTAAAAGTGTTGGTATTGTGTGCTTTACTATTTCTGCCTTTTCTCTCCCTTTTAAAATAATTATTGGAGTGCTATCTTGGTTAAGCGCTCACCTCTGTGTTGATAATAAGTGGTGTTCTTTTCCTAAGACTTGTCGAATAATTAATCAGGGAGGTGTATATATTTCTAGTACCTGTGTTTGAACTTGCTTGACATATTAGTGCCAGTGTATTTTTTACAAGTGTGTTTTTAAATAAATAATTATATACTTTTATACCAAAGCTCTGGTCAGTGTTTGCTTGTGCTACTGTATTTTTGTACCTAATGTGTATACTATATATACTGCCTAACTCTTCTTGAGAGAAGTCTGACTGTTCAGCCACAGCTACCAGGTAAATCTGGGTGGTACAGACTGCTACCAATTGGGTTTACTGCTAACACCTGTAGTCTTAAACTTTTTGCAGTGGTCCCTAAGGGAACTGCACAGGTTTCTGCCTAACACAGGCTTCACATGCTTCATGCCCAACTCCGAGGTGGATGTCTCCTGGAAACCCTTGGAGAGAACTGTTAACAGTTTTGTTTCAGTTTGCCAGGGACATTACTGACAAAAAATGGTTGGTACCCCGGGAGTTTGTTGTTGCAGCTTTAAGTTCAAAGTTTAAGTTAAAACCTTGGTTGCACAACGGATTCAGAACATGGGAAACCATGAATGGCGAATGAACGACACCCGCCCCCCTCCCCCTGTTCACGAAATGTAAGTGCCACAGGAGAACCCCTGCCACATTGTGAGGATGTGAGGGTGGACGCCGGAGAGCGGGACGCCCGGCCAGAGGAGCCCGCTGTACCGCGGGCGTGTGCGGCGCTGAGGGCGGGCGCCGGGGAGGCGTCCCTGTTAAAGGGAGAGCCTTGTTGGCGTCCCGCGACAGTGCCGGCGTTGCAGCCGCAGCGCCGCGGGTGCCCACAGCCGCAGCGCCGCGTGTGCCCACAGCCGCAGCGCCGCGTGTGCCCACGAGGACCCGGGCCACTAGCGCTGCGGCTGGGCGACCCGCGAACACGGCATACCTCGGCGGCCTCCGGCGGCGAGCGGCGGCGGGCTCGGGAATTAGAGAGCCCGGCACGTGCCGACCGCTCGGCGTCGGAGGTGCGCCAGACACATGGTCAGGAACCAGACAGGGGGGACATATCAGAACCCCCTCCTTACCTCGAGCAGGGCAGACCCCTAGCAGCAGCATGGGGCCTCGAGCAGGACGGGCCTCCGGGAAGCATACCTCAAGGGAGACACCATGTTGGGGGGGCGGAGCCTATGGAGAGGGCGTGGCTGACAACAGGGAGGGGGAGCCGGAACCAGGCAGCCAAGGTAAAGGAGGAGGAGGGAAGGGGGCAGCTCTATTCATAGAGGGTGGGTGCCTAGAGTCCCCACCAATCGGAAAGGGGGGGAGGGAAGTTGTCCCTGATTGGCCCTTTTTCCCTCCAAGCACCGGGTATAAAAGGGACTGGCCTAATGGCATTTTGGTTGCTTTTTGCAGGGAGAGGGAGAGGAGAGTGAGAGCAACTGGTGGGCCTATCCGGGTCCGTGAGAATAGGAGACACTTCAAGGGAAGAGGAACTCCTGGTGCCTTTTACTCACAGTGAAGTAACTGTGGGGTCAACCTGGAGTCCAACTACCTTGGTTAAGACATTACATTTAACCAGTGTGTAATAAAGGTCTACAAAAAAAACTCCAGATCGGCTACTGTCCTGATTTCCACAAGTTGCGTAGTCAGCAGGATAAAGAGAACGCGATGGAGAAAATAATACAGACACTGTCAGAGGGGCAACAACAGTTACAACAGCTCTTCCAACTTCAGGCCCAGCAGGCGGCCGCTGATCGCCAAGCCTTTCAGCAGGCAATACAAATGCAGGGTACCCTGCAGTCCACATCTCAGGACAAACATCAAGAGACGATAAAACACCTGACGGATGCTGTCACCGGCACCCGAAACCAGCCCATGGTCCCTTCCGCAGTGCTGCAGAAATTCAAGGAAGGCGAAGACCTGGCTTTCTTTTTCACCACATTCGAGAGGATCACCCGAAACGCTCAGTGGCCGGTGGACCGCTGGGGCCAGTATGTCGCTCCCCTTTTGTCTGGCATCATGCAAGGTGCCTACCAGGCAGTTAACCCAAACGGAACCACGCCTTACGCTGAAATCAAAAAGGCAGTATTGGACCGGTTGGGACTTGACGAAGAAGCCTACAGAATGAGGCTGCGCGACACTAAACTCAAACCGGGGGAGAACCCCCGACAACTCTTCTACCGTGTTAAAGACCTCACCGAGAAATGGTTACAAGCACCGGGAACAGGCCTCCAAGATGTGTTAGATAAAGTCACCCTCGAGCAGTTCATCGAGGCCCTACCCCCTCCGATGCAAAGATGGGTCCGACAACATCACAGGCCCACCTTAACTGAGGCTGTGGACATAGCGTCAGCCTACCAAAAGGCCGGGGGAGCGGGTAAACCCTTTGGAGTCGGATCTCCCAATCGCAACCCGATGCCACCGTTGGAACCCCTCAGAACCAAGAGCCTGCGAGTAGGGCCTCCCAAATGGAGAGCAATGGAAGGACGCCCTTCTGGATCCGAGGAGAAAAGGAGCGGTCCCGACCCGCGGTCCACCCCGTTGTCCACGGGATACCGGCAACCGCAATGTTATGACTGTGGCGAGTGGGGCCATATAGCCCGGTTTTGTCCCCGGAAGAGAGGCACCGAGCCGATGGAGATCGGATTCATGAGGACCGAGCAAGGACCACGATGCCAAGGTCTCTACGAGATGGACGTCCGGGTAGACGGGAACCCGGCCAGGGCCCTACTCGACAGTGGAAGTCGGCAGATGGCGGTACTACCAACCATAAGTGATTCTCCTTACCTCACCAATGTTAGTATCCCAATTCGATGTATACATGGGGATGTGAGGACCTACCCCATGAAATCCATAACAGTAGAGGTGGGCCCTAACATTGCAGAGATGAGAGCTGTCGTCCTCCCCTCCTTACCCGCCCCAGTGGTGATTGGGACCGATCTGCCTCACTTCCACCAGACTATCAAAGCCCTAGACCAGGGATGGTGGGAAGAAGCACCCTTTGCCAGGGAACCCATCCTCCCGAACACCCAGGGACGAGAGAGACCCGCTAGGAAAAGAAGGGAAGCTCGCCTTGCTAAGTGCGCATCCATGTATGCCACCCAACAGATAGCCTGGAACCCGGAGGACCATGAGGATTCCATCCGGGGAGAAACCTTGACGGACCCTACCTTAACACTTGCCCGCGAAAGAGCAATCACAGATGGGGACCCAGACCTGACCAAGGGAGCCGGTTTTACATCTAGACAGGGCTTGCTCTATCGGGTTTACCAAGAGGAGGGAGGAGCACGAAGGGAACAACTACTCCTGCCCAAAACACACAGGGGCATTGTCCTCCAGTTGGCACATAATCACCCGTGTGGGGGCCACATGGCCTCCCTAAAGACACAGCAAAATATTCTAAAACGTTTCTACTGGCCAGGGGTCTATGGGGAGGTGGCGAAATTCTGTAAGGAATGCAAAATCTGCCAGTTGACGAGTGGGGAAAAGCCAGCCAAGGCACCTCTTCAGCGGATGCCCTTGATCACCATACCCTTTCAAAGGATAGGTATAGATCTGGTAGGCCCGCTCGAGCCAGTCAGTCGTGGATATCGATACCTGCTGGTCATTGTGGATTATGCCACCCGGTACCCCGAGGCCTTCCCCCTAAAGGGGACGTCTGCTAACCAGATATGTGACCAACTCATCCCCTACTTCGCACGGGTAGGCCTACCCACCGAAATCCTCACCGATCAGGGTACAAACTTCATGTCGGCTGTCATGCGACAAGTCTGTGAAAGGCTACAGATCAGACGGCTGCGTACCTCGGTCTACCACCCCCAAACGGATGGGTTGGTGGAGAGGTACAACCAAACGATAAAGAAAATGATGAAGAGGGTAACAGGCCCGGAGGGGAAGGACTGGGATAGAGTCATACCCCTGATCCTAATGGTATTAAGGGACACCCCCCAGTCCTCGACAGGATTCTCCCCGTTCGAGCTGCTGTTTGGAAGGCAGCCCAGAACAATCCTAGATCTGGTCAAGGAGGACTGGGAAAACGCTAAGGAAACGTCCCTCACCGAGTACGCTGAGGACCTTAAGGAACATCTGTCTACTTTGATGGGACTAGCAGAATCCCATCTAAGTATAGCCCAAGACCGGCAGGAGAAGACATACAACAAGGGCTGTCGCCTAAGAAAGCTAGAACCAGGGGATAAGGTACTGGTGTTGCTACCCACCAGTACGAACAAAATGTTGGCTCGGTGGAGAGGTCCTTATGCGGTGAAGGACGTGGTGGGACCAGTGAATTACCGGATATACCAACCTGACTGAAGCCCATCACATAAGGTCTACCATATAAACCTGCTGAAGAAATGGAACGAGCCTGCCCCGGTCGACATTCTGGCCACCCAGGGTACGGGGGTGATCCACGCAACCGGCCAATTGGATGCGGTGCAATGGGGTGAAACACTCACTGAACACATGAAGAACGAGATCCTGGAGACGCTCAAACCCCACCACAACACCTTCTCCCATTTACCTGGAAGGACCAGCCTAATGGAGCATCGTATCGAAACCCTAAACGGACACATAGTCCGGCTGAGACCCTACAGCATCCCAGAGGCCCGAAGGTTGATCATTAAGAAGGAGATCGAAGAAATGATTAGGTTGGATATTATTGAACCATCAACCAGTGCGTGGTGTTCTCCAATCGTACTCGTACCCAAGCCAGACGGGGCTGTATGATTTTGTATGGACTTTAGGCAGCTCAACATGATATCCCACTACGAGGCCTATCCCATGGCCAGGATGGATGAACTGCTAGAAAGGCTGGGTGCTGCCCGTTACCTCAGTACCTTGGACCTCACCAAGGGATACTGGCAGATCCCACTACGGGAATCTGACAAAGAAAAAACGGCATTTGCTACACCCCAGGGGCTCTTTCAGTATAAAGTACTACCGTTCGGGTTGCATGGGGCTCCGGCCACCTTTCAGAGGCTGATGGACGTCCTCCTACAGCCCCACGACCAATACGCTGCAGCCTACCTGGACGACATTGTGATATACAGCGCATCATGGAATGACCACCTAACCCATCTACGCGAGGTGGTCGGCACCCTGACCCAGGCCGGACTCCATATCAACCCAGCGAAATCAGTCCTAGGGACCCAGGAAACCAAGTACCTCGGACATATAGTCGGTGGCGGCGTGATTCGACCACAGGTGTCCAAAATCGAGGCTATTCAGGGGATCCCCGTACCAACCAACAGAAAACAAATTAGGGCCTTCTTGGGGTTTATAGGGTACTATAGACTCTTTATTCCCGGTTTTTCTTCCCTGGCTGCGCCGCTGACCGAGGCGTTAAAAATCGGGGGTTCCCCGGACCTGTCGACCAATCACGCAGCCATACTGGCCGTCGAGGGGCTGAAGGGCAGTATATCTTCCCACCCGGTGTTGGTATGCCCGGACTTCCGAAAGCATTTCTTCCTGCAGACGGATGCCTCTGGCATGGGGTTGGGAGCGGTCCTGATGCAGGAGGTGGACGGGTTCCTACGACCGATCTGTTTTGTGAGCCGGAAGCTCCTTCCACATGAGTTAGCATATACCACTATCGAAAAAGAATGCCTCGCCATTAAGTGGGCGGTGGACTCCTTGCGATACTACCTACTGAGGAGGAAGTTTACGTTGTATACCGACCATGCGCCGCTGCAGTGGTTGGCGAGACACAAGGACACCAACCAACGAGTTCTGCGATGGTTCCTGTCCCTCCAGCCCTTCGCCTTCGTTACCTTACTGTCATGATGTCTACCTCCAAGGAGCCAGGTCCGACCCAGCAACCCCAGAGGCAGGCATCATTTCCCCCAGGGGAGTGCCAGCGGGCCCAAGCTGGGGCCCTTTGGACTCAGTCCTGGCACCTTAGGCGCCAGGCTCATGTTGGACCTCTGTCCTGGCGCCTTAGGCGCCAGGCTCATAAAGCTAGACATGTGTTCAAGTGTTTTAATGTGCACTTACCTGATGCAGACCATGCTGCCACATCCAGGCCCTCTTGAGGCCTGAATAGGAACTACTTTACCTGTGGGACTACTTTCCACCCGGGTGTGGTCGGGGAAGGATACATACCTGATTGGAGGAAGGATACACACTTGGAACTTCTTCCAAAGCTATTTAAACCACACCCGATCAGCAACTCACGCTTCGCGTTGTTCTGCTCCTCGCAGCTGGACGCTCACCGTGTCAGCTCCTGCATCTGGACTTCAGCCACGCCTGTCAGCATCCTGGGTCACCTGCAAAGGGAGACAAGAGACCTACCAGCTAATCTGCACCACAGAGACATCACCGACGATCCTGAAAGGGAAGACATCATTTTTAAAAGCATTTCGTTACGATCGCTGCAGCGCTGCATTTCACTCACCTTTCCTGGGTTCCTCCATCTTCAGCAGCAATCATCCGGATACACAGCCACTTCCCAGAGCCTAGAGAAAAAGACAAGAACAAGAGGTGAGAGAAGGAAGGGAATAGGAAAAGCTCAGTTTCCTTCTAAGACTTACCTGTTGGGTCATTCCCATTTCATTTCGGGTCTTGCTGCTTCCAAGCAGGACCCCGGCCCCTATGGGGAAAAAAGACAAAGGCCCTCATTACGACCCTGGCGGAAATCGAAAAACGATGGCGGAAATGCAATACCGCCATCGAATAGCGCTCGGTGCGATTATGAGCCGTCACCATAAAGTACGATGCCATTAGCGACACCGTAGTGAACGCCAACGCTAACTGCACCAAGTACGCGCACGCGCGCCATGCCAAACCGTAATTACCACCATGGCGTAATGGTACGCGAATTCCGATCCAAGCGGACATGTACCTAACGCCATCAAGCATGGCGGAAAGTACCATTCCGCCATGGTGAGAAGTACGGCTTCGCGAATCAACCGTAAACGGCCCTACTGAGTGCCTGTACACCACTCCCTGGCCACATTGCACAACTCCTCGTAGGTGCAATGAAGACACAAATGCAACCAGTGAAATGTACAAGGCACCCATGCATGCCAACGAACAAATGAATCTAGGTGCTCCAAGTGCCTTGTGAGTGGCCATCCATTTATGCCATGGCACCATTGCCGCACTGATGCAGGACAGGCATGTGAAGGTTCAAGTACAGCAACATGAGCAGAAAAATGAGACAAACAAAAACAGGCCCCCCCATCGACTGACACCAGTGTAAGGCAACATACAAAGCAGTATCCTGAGGGAGACTGCACCAGCCCTGTACTCCTGCCAGTAAACCAACCAACCATCAGCATAAGCATGGACCACACAAGTTGGCAGAGTGACTGAGCAGCCAGGCACATCTCAAGAGTGGCCAATGGGAGCTGCAGGGCACAGATGGCACGAATACAGAAGCCATTCCAATGGATATGACCTCAGTCTCCCTCCAAGAAACGCACGCAAACACAGGCACCTGTGACCAGCCATATTCAGATAATCACATCATTCCACCAATCCACCTGGCTGACCGGCATCTGTTACACAAAAGCAAATCCCCCGCCCATGAGCAGGACATCATTAAAACAGTCACAATGGTAGCCCCTATCCCTGACCACACTGGGCTTCGTAGGCAAACGCGGCCAGTACAGTACCACGCAACTATACTCAGAAGCCGGAACCCAATGCAGATCTTCTCACAAAACATCGCACCACAAATAGGAATATGCTACATTACTTGCAAAGAAGAACGCTACACGGTTAAAATCAGAATAGACATTTAATGCACCACAAAATCACCAAGCCCATACAGCCATTAGGTCATGAACCCCAAAATACATTTCATCATTGTGGGCTGCATCCGCAATAAATGACCAGCTTCTTCTTGTGTGACGCCCTGTTCCTTCATGGTACACAGGGGCTACATTCACGTTCAAAAAGGCAACATGGAAGCGCCTACAACCGCAGGGCCGTCCAATTAGGTAGGCACTAGTCCAGCTGAAAGCTCGAAATGTTGCTCCTAGCCACTAGTACTGCGTAAGGGCATGTGGCCCATTGGCGATCGTCCCATAAGATCGTAATGGTGCTCCACTAATTAACTCGAAGCAGCAGGTGCCGGGAGTAAAAGCCATCTGCAGGAGTGGCATACAGATGGCAGCGGCAAAAGGGGAGGAGATACCTGTCACCCAAATGAAATGAAAAAGAATAGTAGGCCATCAGAACTTGATTCGTATTACTCACTTCAATGATCACACTAAATCTACAGCCATATGCATGCTAGCCCACTCCAAAGGATTATTCCCACCCAAAAATCACTTGCGAATCATAACTATAAAAATCGAGCTGGGAACACTATTACACACGAGTGCTTGTGTGCATGCGTCCGTCAAAACAGAATCCATTCGATGGGATTAGTAACGTGCATAGACACAAGTGTATGAAGGCGCGTCGAGACACGGAGGGTACAACAAGGGCAGATAGACGATGGTCCCACTATGGCAGCTCTGCATCACATAGCGCAGGGGAGGTGGATAGATTCCAAAAAGCCCTGTACATGGCAAACTCTCCATTAAATCATCTGTCCATGCATCCATACATCATTTCCTCATCCCGGTATGAAAACGCATGATTATTTACTCACATCACATGTGAAATTTCCATTGAGTCTGTGCGTAATGCAGTCTGCAAAATCCACTGTGCTCCAGGCCGGGATTCCAGCGTTGTGAAGTAAGATGTATTTGGGAACGTCCTGCCTCATCGTCCACTACGCTATTGCGCATCCCATACTATTCATATCAATCATTGCATTCTCGCCATGGCCCCTGTCCCAAGGACACTAAACAATAGAACGTTATATTTGCAGTCAGACCTGTGGGCGTCTCCTCGCCGCTAGCTGAAGACCGAAAGCGCCGTCCTTCGAATACCTCATTTGCAACATCACGTCGAAAAGGCATCTGTGACCGCTTGAAATCACAAATTCATCCATGTAGTGCGGCATTGTGTGTAAATGCAAACTGGCTTCACTCACAAATGGGACGCCCCGCCCGTCGATGAACCGCGGTACAGTGCTGCATGAGGGTCCACCGTTAATCGAGTACTACATTCCACTGACCCTTCACAAGTTTGTTCTCGACTGCAAAGATAGTATGTGAAACAATGGGACCATAGCAGAATGAACATATGAACCAATATTTCACTGCCATCGGGATCATATACATGATTGTAATAGCAAGATGCCATGCGTCGAATTGCAGCGTTGTGTGCGGGACGTGCTCGCCCAAAGGGGATTGCAGCTTGCACAGGTGGAATGAATCACCACAGGTGGAGGCAATACAGCTTGAAAACACATAAATTGCACACCCAACCCCCTCCCACACCCACACCAAAATGCTACCGGCAGGACTAGCGCTGTTGGCCCTGGGGGACCTGATTGCACTGCAAGTACTCCAACTTCAAGAAGAAGAGGAACAGCAACTACTACAACAACCGGCCGCACAGAGGAGACGCAGGAGGAGGAGGAGGGCAAGGCAGGGCCAGCAAGGCCCGCCAGCACAGCCACTACCACCACGCAGGCAGCCCGCAATCCCACGCCTCCGAGCACATCCGTTCGACCTCACGGATGAGCAGATCCACACCCTCTACCGTTTGGACCGGGACACCATAACCGCCATTGTGGAGATGACACAGGCTGACCTTGTCAGCATGATAGATAGCCCAACCGCCATTCCACCCCTACTGAAGGTGGTGTCTGTACTCCACTTCCTGGCCACAGGCACCTACCAGCACACAGTCGGACAGTTACATGGCATTTCACAGCCAGTGTTCTCACGGACACTATTGCAAGTGCTCGATGCCCTCCTGAAGCATGCAGACGACTACATCTCTCTACCACGGTCGGAGCAGGAAATTACGAACACAAAAGTGGGATTCCATGCACTTGGCGGCATACCGGGTTGCATTGGTGCCATCGACTGCACCCATGTGGAATTGGTCGTCCCGCATGCCATGGAGGCCCAGTACCGCAACCGAAAACAATTTCATTCTCTGAATGTACAAATGGTGTGTGACTCCAACAGGATCATTACACATTGTTGTGCCCGATTTCCTGGATCAACCCATGATTCTATGGTTTTGAGGAACTCTACAATACCACGCTACATGGGGCGACACGCAGGGAACAGATCCTGGCTACTCGGTGAGTCTCATTTCATGCATGATAATGTGGGGTATGTGATGCGGCAATGACCTGGCAGGAAGGGGGGGGGGGCCGTACGTAGCAATGTCATTCCACAAACATCCTTTATTGTCCACATACAGGTGATGCCGGGTATCCACTGAAGAGATGGCTCCTTACACCACTCCGGAACCCACAGAACCAGCATGAGGAGGACTACAACCATGCCCACTCACGTACCCGTGTAGTCATAGAACAGGCATTCGGCCTACTGAAGACTCGTTTCCGCTGCCTCAGCAGGTCTGGCGGGGCACTCCTGTACCGCCATGTGAAGGTGGCAAAGATGGTCATGGCATGTGTCATGCTACACAACATGTGCGTACGTAGAAATGTGCCCATGCCCCCTGACGCAGAACTGCAAGCACCTGAAGATGGTCATGATGAGGGTGGGGATGTGGCAGCACCTCAAGGAGTCCGCGAGGCACAGGAGGGCCGAGACATTCGTCAGATTCTCATAGATTCATGCTTCTAGCACTCACGCCTGGTGGCTGATACATGGACATGGGACTTGTGGCAATATGTGTGTCTGGAACATGCACAATATGGACTGTACGCCTATAATGGCCTCGTACACAAAGATCAATGTCCACACATCTCATTGGATGATAGTGAAATGTTTATCGCATATGTGAAATTATGTTACACACCCCATCGACCCGCCACCCAAGTGAGCCCAACACACCCCCTCCACCCTTCTACCTCCCCCCCGAACACCAGTGTCCAAAGATGCTCATTGTCAGTGGGCAGACGCTATTGCAAGCCCCCTCTGCGGGTATCAGGGGCATCCCCTGCCTGTGGAGCGCAGGTTCCTCCCAGATCTACGTTGGGGGCTGCCCTGGACGGAACTTGCAACGGATGATGTCTCTGCCTGCTCACGTCCATGCATGTCCCTAAGGGTTTGTGAGAGCTCAGTGAGCACACGGCGCACAGCGGCAAGTTCAGCACATACGTCTTTGGACGTCGCATGCAGTTCCCCCCTCAGGCTCTCGGTGCTTCTCTCCATTTGTACTCTCAGGCTCTCGGTGCTTCTCTCCATTTGTGCCCTTAGTGTCTCTGTACTTCTCTCCATTTCTGCCCTAAGTGTCTCAGTAGATGTTTCTATGGCTGACTTAGTACCCCCACATTCATCAGCATGGTCCTTGAGGAGCGTGGCCAGTTGCTGCTGTTGCACGATCACCTGGTCGAGGGACTGTTGCCTCTGCTGGGCCATGGCCATTTGCGGTGGTGTCACAGAGGGGCTGGTCACCTCATGTTGCCTTGCCACAGGGCTTGTGGGGGATGGCCAGTCGTCGTCTTGTGGGTGCCCCTGCGTGGTATCCTCATGGTGTACGGGATGGAACAAACAGGGGGATTGAGACAGGTCATGGATGGATCTTACTTCGACATCCCCGTTTTCTGTGTCGGAGCATGCTGCCATTAATGCAGTGTCACCTATGGTGCTGCTGCCACCAGAAGCAGTGCCTTCTGTGGCATCCATTGGGGGGACCTGTGGTGGTGCTGTTGTGGGCATGCTGGCTGCTGGGGTGCCTGTTGAAGTTCCCTCCTGTGTGCTGTCACTTGATTTGTGCTGCTGCCGTGTCTTGATGCGTGCAGCTGAGGTGGAGGGTCTTTGGCCGTTGGTCTTGGCCCTCTTTGCAGGTGTGCTGGTAGGGGTGTCCTGGAGCTCGTCGTTTGAATCGGACCCTGTGGTGGAGTAAAGGAGGGCGAGCGTTATTAATGGGTCTGTTGAAATTGGAATGGCAATGTATCACATGCATTGGGGTGGTACCTGAGGGTGATTTGGGTCGGGGCCTTGGAGGTGGTTTCATTTTTGTGTGGATTGAGGATGCAGTTGTTTTGCAGCCTGCAGTTAGGGTGTGCATGCTGCACGTGTAGAGGGTGTTTTTAGGGTTTTTAATTATTTATGTATTTATTGTGAGTTTTAAAGTGCGCTATCAGGCCAATGTATGTGGACGTTCTCCTGGACATGTGTTACTGTTGCACTATGTGGACACATGGTACTTCACATGATTGGACATTGTGGATTTAGCATTGTTTTATTTGGCCCACCTACCTGATTCTTCGGATGTCTGCACTCCTTTCTCCATCCCTCCGACTCCCTCTATACTCTCCATTCCAATGGTGGAGGCACAGATTTCTTCCCAGGGGGTCAACTTGATGGGTGATTCCGATCCTCCCCCGGTAGCTGTGGCAATGTTTCGGTTGGCAGAAAGTATGCTCCGGACGCGTATCCGCAGGTCGTCCCATCGCTTTCTGCATTGCTGTGGGTTGCGGGGTGCGGTCCCCACCGCACTTACCCGCTGTGCCACCAGGGCCCATATGGCCTTCTTGTTCGCAAGTGCCGTCCTGGTCATTTGCGTCGAGAAGACGACGGCAGCATTCTCCTGGAGGGTCTCTGTGAGCACGGTGAGTTCCTCACGGGAGAAGTGGACCTGCCGCTTGCGGTCGCACGCTTTTTTCGCTACTTTTCCCATTGTTATTGTTTTCACTAGGGTGGATGACGGGTTGTGATGTGTCTCAGGGTAGTATTTTTAATGGTTGTGTGGGAATTCTGATTTTATAGGTGTACGGCGTGCTGTTTCCCGTTCCGGGACCATGTTTTTACTTCCGTTTCCGTATATTTACGGTCACCGTACTTTCCGATTGCCGCTCATTACGGTGTCCGCTAAGATGGTTGGCGGAATTGCACCTAGGGCGCCGTACGACGGCGGTGGGGGGCGTTTTGGGGACATTTCCGCCATCGCGGACATTGCACTTCCGCCATGGAGTAGTGCTCGTGCCCGATGGGTCGGAATTAGCCGCACTTTGCTCCGTCGTGCAATGGCGGAAACGCTATTTACGCTGTGGCGCTCAGGTCAGTCACTTTCCGCCAGGGTCGTAATGAGGGCCAAAGACATTAGATGAGCGAATGCAAAAACATTACCTGAGCGCTCATCTAGGACTTACCAGATCTTTACTGGAACTGCACGTTTCACTTCGGGTCGGCGCCATATCTCCGGCATTCCGAACCCCGGCCCCTATGGGGAAAAGACATCAACATCAGCGCTTTGTTGCAAGAAGTCTCCAAAGGAATCTTCATTCATCACCTGAAAAAAGACAATGAACATTATTATTTAAAGCTTGAACTTTTGAACTTGCAACAGAACTTTTACAGCGCCTTACCAGTATAATCAAGCTTACCTGAACTCCCATCCAACCTCAATCCAGTGAAGTAACTGGGTTCAACGCGCCCCTGCATCAGAAGCAGGATGGAGAGCTCGTCCTTTCAGACCCTAAGGTGAGACTTCACGGGGAATCGTGGAAGGGTATCGTGGAGGGTTGGAAGAGAGTGGGAGGCTTGAGCATAACTCAGTCAGTAGGTAATACTCCCTTTTCACGCAGAGGGGAATATTCCTGCGAGCCGGAGAAGCCAGAGTAGAGGGCCCTTCCTGTCCATCTTCAGAGTCCTGCGCTTCACCATTGAAGAAGCATCAGCACTCGAAGCCAGACCTGCGCCTCCGTGGGAATCAGGTGAGCGTTACAGAACGCGAAGCCTACCCACAATTTCCCACCCGGGCGCTATGGAGACTTCCGAGACTGACCAGCTGGCCCAGCTTTTGGGGGAATTACGGGCAGAGGTGCACTCAGCCCGCCAGGAGACTAACGCTCTCAAAAGAGAACTGATCTTATCTAAGGAAAGAACTGATGACCTAGCCAAAAGGTTATTACAGGCCCAGGCAGGGCACACTCCTTTACCTAATTCTGGAGGCATTTCCACATCAATGGGTTTGAGTAACCCGGTACAAATTAATCTACCTGGACACATGCCTTTGGCCCCGCCTGAACGTTTTGCGGGGATCCCAAGAAATATGCCGTCTTTATGAACCAATGTCGTTTACACTTTCTATGCAGACCCGGAGCCTTCCCTAACGACCAGACCAAGGTAGCCTTTATACTATCTTACCTCAGTGGCAGTGCTGCCAATTGGTCTATTCCATTGGTAAATCAGGATGATCCCATTCTCCAGAATTTTCAGGGCTTCCAGGCCAGCATGGAAAGATTGTTCGCTCGACACTCTCAAGGACAGGCCCTTGATAACGAACTGCTATCCTTACGACAAGGTAATCAGGATCTTCTGTCCTACATAGCCACCTTTAACAGACTAGTTGTGGAAACTGGATGGCCAGAAAGCAAAAGGATCACATTGTTTCATCGAGGCCTGCGCGGAGAGCTTAAGGATGTTCTAGCTCAGATAGTAAACCCACCCCAGGTCTGCGCAGACTACATTGACTTGGTGGTTCAACTTGATCACAGACTTCAAAACAGAAAAGCAGATCGGTTCAAGTATGAAAACCGAGCACCGATCAAAACCCACGCTACCTCCAAGAGTACTGACGTATCTGAACCTATGCAAATCGGTGGTGTTAAAGGACCATTAACGCAGAAAGAACGAGAGAGAAGGCGGCAAATGCAACTTTGTCTGTATTGCGGGACTTCCGGTCACTTTCTTCGAAATTGTCCAGTTAAACCACTTAAGAAGGTGGTTGGAGCTACTGATAATGAATTAGAGACACCTGATTCGGGAAACGACCTAGCCCGGCAAGCGTAGGGGTCCGCTTGCCGAGCTTGAAAACGAACTCTTTGACCTCGCATTTCGTCATGCCAATGGTGCTCGTGGACCCAAAACAGCCTCAGCAGTTGCATGCTATAAAAGCATACATCGACAGTGGAGCTATTGGAAATTACATAGACCGTGAATTGGCTTCCAGGATTAAGCTTCCTCTCCGCCCGAAAGTAACCCAAGATGTCATTACTACAGTAGATGGAACCGAAATAGCCTCAGGGCCTGTAACGCATTCCACTGTTGAAGTGACACTGGTGGGTCAGGATGGACATCGGGAAGCAATCGTGTTTGATGTGATCAAGGCCCCACAATTTCAAGTAATTCTTGGAATTCCTTGGTTAGAAACACATAATCCCAGAATTGACTGGCGAGCAAAGAAGATAAGTTTTCCTGATTGTGAACCAACTTGTTATCCAAGAAATCCAGCTATGGGTCTAGCCACAGCAACTTCCACCCCTGTACAGCTACCGTCAGAATACCAAGAATTCCAAGACGTTTTTCAGAAAGAACAGGCTAACACGTTACCTCCCCATCGGTCTTATGATTGCCAGATCGATCTGGTACCCAATGCTCAACTACCTTGTAGTAGGATTTATGCTCTTACGGAACCTGAGAACCTGCATTTGCGTCAGTATTTAGATCAGTACCTAGCCAATGGTTTTATTCGCCCGTCCAAGTCTCCTGTCTCTTCAGCTCTGTTCTTCGTGCCAAAAAAAGAAGGCGACCTTAGAACGTGTATAGACTATCGTGCCCTAAATCAAATAACGATTAAGAATCGTTATCCTCTGCCCTTGATCCCTGAGCTTATCGACCAGGTGAAAGACGCTTGTGTGTACACCAAGTTAGATCTCCGAGGAGCTTATCACCTGGTGCGCATAAAAGAAGGCGACGAATGGAAGACTGCATTCCGCACCAAATTTGGGCTCTTCGAATATCAGGTGATGCCCTTCGGTTTGTGCAATGCACCTGCCGCCTTTCAGTACTTTATGAATGATGTTCTTCGGGAACTTATTGATGTCTGCGTCATTGTTTACATTGACGACATCCTGGTGTGCTCTTCTTCAGAATCTGATCACAGAAAACTTGTTAGAGCAGTTCTTGAGAAACTGCGCCAGCACAGACTATTTGCAAAACTCGAAAAATGCATTTTTCATACCACAGAAGTTGAGTTTCTCGGATTCATCCTGACACCTCAAGGAGTCCGAATGGACTCGCGAAAGGTGGACGCCATCCTCAAATGGCCATCTCCAAGCTCGGTGAAGGGAGTTCAGAGCATGCTCGGCTTTGCTAATTTCTATCGAAGATTCATCCCGGAATTTTCCCGAACAGTCCAACCCATCACCGCTCTCCTAAAGAAAAACAAACGCTTTGAATGGACTCTTGAGGCCGAACAAGCCTTCCAGGACCTGAAAACCAAATTCACCTCTGCACCTGTATTGAAGCACCCGCACCCAGATCTCCCGTACATAGTGGAAACCGATGCTTCCAGTTCGGCCATGGGAGCTGTCCTGTCGCAAAGAGACCCAAAAACTAACCAACTACACCCAGTGGCCTTTTGGTCCAGAAAATTTTCTCCTCCTGAAATCAACTACGCAATTACCGATAAAAAGTTACTGGCCATCAAATCTGCTTTCAAGGCTTGGCGTCACTACCTTCTCGGGGCAAGACACACTATCACCGTAATTACGGACCACAGAAACTTACAGTATTTAAAGACGGCCAAAGCTCAATCTTCACGACAACTCCGATGGGCTCTATTCTTTGAGAATTTGATTTTGTAATTACCTATCGCCCTGGCTGCAAGAATGGAAAAGCAGACGCCTTATCCCGGATTGGCATAGAAGAACCTAATTTGAGCTTAGAGCCTGTGCCCATCATACCTGAGCAAAGAATCTTAGGCTTAACTTCATTGCAATCTATTGAGGATATCCAAACGCAAGTAAAACAACTTCTAGACTCTTCAACCTTACTGGAATGGAGTCAAAAGGGTCCTCATTACACCGTTAAGGATGACTTACCCTACTCCCAGGAGCGGTTGTTTCTGCCAAGTAAAGAATTGCAAGAACTTGTTATTGCCCATCATCATGAATCTTTAATGGAAGGACACCCTGTTATCGCTAAAACGGAGGAAAAAATCAAACGCCACTTCTGGTGGCCTTCTTGGAGAAAATACATAAAGTCTTTTGTACTGTCTTGTGGAATTTGTGCCCAAAACAAGGCTCAAAAGAAAAGGCCAGCCGGCCTACTTCAACCCTTGGATATTCCACCGGCACCATGGCACACCCTGTCAATGGACTTTATAACAGATCTGCCTCCTTGTGCTGGTTACAACACAATCCTTGTAATTGTGGACCTATTCTCCAAAATGGCCCACTTTATCCCTTTAAAGGGTTTGCCTTCAGCTTCCACCTTGGCCAAGGAATTCCTGGAGAATATAGTTCGCATACATGGTTTCCCGTCCATTTTAGTCTCGGATCGTGGAAGTCAATTTATCTCACATTTTTGGAAGAAGTGTTGCCAACTAGCACAAATAGATGTGCGGCTATCCACCAGCCACCACCCCCAGACCGACGGACAAACCGAGAGAACCAATCAGACTCTCGAGCAATATCTTCGGTGCATGTTACACCAATCCAAGTTAAATTGGAAAGACATCCTTTGGATCGCAGAATATGCATACAACAATTCAGTGCATTCTGGAACCGGACAAACCCCCTTTTATACTTTGTATGGTCACCATCCTCGGACCTCTGATCTAGATCCACCTCTGACCCTGGAAATGCCCGCAGTAAATCATCTGCATTCAACAATAACCCGACCCTTCAAAGAAGCTGCAACTCATTTACAGCAAGCCAAGAAAAAGTATAAAGAAAACGCTGATTTGCACCGAAGTAAAACTCCTCCTTACCAAGTAGGAGACCAGGTATGGCTAGCAACTAAACATTTACCCCTCAAGGGCCCGCAAACCTTCAATCCCAGATTCATAGGACCTTATCCCATCAAAGCTATAATCAACCCAGTGGCCTTTAAACTGGATCTACCGTCCAACATGCGTATTCATCCAGTTTTTCATGCATCACTTTTGAAGCCAGTACAACCAGGAACCCGATTGTCCAAGCCTCCAGATCCAGTTCAAATTGAAGGGGAATTGGAATTCGAAGTTAAAGACATTTTAGACTCCAAGGTGGTAAAGTCGAAACTCTTCTATCTTGTTGACTGGAAGGGATATGGACCTCAGGAGAGATCGTGGGAGCCTAGTAACCATGTGCACGCTCCTCGATTAGTACAAAGGTTTCACCGGAGATTTCCGAACAAGCCCAAACCCCCGGAGGGAAGAACCTTGGGAGGGGCCTTGAGGGGGGGTACTGTCATGATGCCTACCTCCAAGGAGCCAGGTCCGACCCAGCAACCCCAGAGGCAGGCATCATTTCCCCCAGGGGAGTGCCAGCGGGCCCAAGCTGGGGCCCTTTGGACTCAGTCCTGGCACCTTAGGCGCCAGGCTCATGTTGGACCTCTGTCCTGGCGCCTTAGGCGCCAGGCTCATAAAGCTAGACATGTGTTCAAGTGTTTTAATGTGCACTTACCTGATGCAGACCATGCTGCCACATCCAGGCCCTCTTGAGGCCTGAATAGGAACTACTTTACCTGTGGGACTACTTTCCACCCGGGTGTGGTCGGGGAAGGATACATACCTGATTGGAGGAAGGATACACACTTGGAACTTCTTCCAAAGCTATTTAAACCACACCCGATCAGCAACTCACGCTTCGCGTTGTTCTGCTCCTCGCAGCTGGACGCTCACCGTTTCAGCTCCTGCATCTGGACTTCAGCCACGCCTGTCAGCATCCTGGGTCACCTGCAAAGGGAGACAAGAGACCTACCAGCTAATCTGCACCACAGAGACATCACCGACGATCCTGAAAGGGAAGACATCATTTTTAAAAGCATTTCGTTACGATCGCTGCAGCGCTGCATTTCACTCACCTTTCCTGGGTTCCTCCATCTTCAGCAGCAATCATCCGGATACACAGCCACTTCCCAGAGCCTAGAGAAAAAGACAAGAACAAGAGGTGAGAGAAGGAAGGGAATAGGAAAAGCTCAGTTTCCTTCTAAGACTTACCTGTTGGGTCATTCCCATTTCATTTCGGGTCTTGCTGCTTCCAAGCAGGACCCCGGCCCCTATGGGGAAAAAAGACAAAGAGATTAGATGAGCGAATGCAAAAACATTACCTGAGCGCTCATCTAGGACTTACCAGATCTTTACTGGAACTGCACGTTTCACTTCGGGTCGGCGCCATATCTCCGGCATCCCGAACCCCGGCCCCTATGGGGAAAAGACATCAACATCAGCGCTTTGTTGCAAGAAGTCTCCAAAGGAATCTTCATTCATCACCTGAAAAAAGACAATGAACATTATTATTTAAAGCTTGAACTTTTGAACTTGCAACAGAACTTTTACAGCGCCTTACCAGTATAATCAAGCTTACCTGAACTCCCATCCAACCTCAATCCAGTGAAGTAACTGGGTTCAACGCGCCCCTGCATCAGAAGCAGGATGGAGAGCTCGTCCTTTCAGACCCTAAGGTGAGACTTCACGGGGAATCGTGGAAGGGTATCGTGGAGGGTTGGAAGAGAGTGGGAGGCTTGAGCATAACTCAGTCAGTAGGTAATACTCCCTTTTCACGCACAGGGGAATATTCCTGCGAGCCGGAGAAGCCAGAGTAGAGGGCCCTTCCTGTCCATCTTCAGAGTCCTGCGCTTCACCATTGAAGAAGCATCAGCACTCGAAGCCAGACCTGCGCCTCCGTGGGAATCAGGTGAGCGTTACACTTACATAGACCTGCCAGCTTCCAGCTGGTGACGGATTACTTGTCCAGGAGTTCGATCCGGCCCGACCGGCCTGGATCTGTGGTGGGGGTATGTGAGGATGTGAGGGTGGACGCCGGAGAGCGGGACGCCCGGCCAGAGAAGCCCGCTGTACCGCGGGCGTGTGCGGCGCTGAGGGCGGGCGCCGGTGAGGCGTCCCTGTTAAAGGGAGAGCCTTGTCGGCGTCCCGCGACAGTGCCGGCGTTGCAGCCGCAGCGCCGCGGTTGCCCACAGCCGCAGCGCCGCGTGTGCCCACGAGGACCCGGGCCACTAGCGCTGCGGCTGGGCGACCCGTGAACACGGCGTACCTCGGCGGCCTCCGGCGGCGAGCGGCGGCGGGGCTCGGGAATTAGAGAGCCCGGCACGTGCCGACCGCTCGGCGTCGGAGGTGCGCCAGACACATGGTCAGGAACCAGACAGGGGGGACATATCAGAACCCCCTCCTTACCTCGAGCAGGGCAGACCCCTAGCAGCAGAATGGGGCCTCGAGCAGGACGGGCCTCCGGGAAGCATACCTCAAGGGAGACACCATGTTGGGGGGGCGGAGCCTATGGAGAGGGCGTGGCTGACAACAGGGAGGGGGAGCCGGAACCAGGCAGCCAAGGTAAAGGAGGAGGAGGGAAGGGGGCAGCTCTATTCATAGAGGGTGGGTGCCTAGAGTCCCCACCAATCGGAAAGGGGGGGAGGGAAGTTGTCCCTGATTGGCCCTTTTTCCCTCCAAGCACCGGGTATAAAAGGGACTGGCCTAATGGCATTTTGGTTGCTTTTTGCAGGGAGAAGGAGAGGAGAGTGAGAGCAACTGGTGGGCCTATCCGGGTCCGTGAGAATAGGAGACACTTCAAGGGAAGAGGAACTCCTGGTGCCTTTTACTCACAGTGAAGTAACTGTGGGGTCAACCTGGAGTCCAACTACCGTGGTTAAGACATTACATTTAACCAGTGTGTAATAAAGGTCTACAAAAAAAACTCCAGATCGGCTACTGTCCTGATTTCCACACACATCAAACACTGAACTTTATTACGCTGAATGTGAAAGGACTGAACGCTCCCCAAGGGTTCAATACTCTTTCTGCAAGAGACACATCTGCTGCCGGCAGACTTCATGCGCCTTCGTCACAGGCAATTTCCTCTTCAATATATGGCCTCTAGCGGAACTAAGAAAGTGGGGATGGCCATACTCCTAGCCAAAGGGGTCCAATTTAGGGCTCTCGAGACACTATGCTGCCCAGAGGGATGATATATGGCAGTCAAAGTTTTCATCTCTGGACAACTTTACTCCCTCATTTCAGTCTATGACCCCAACAAAGCACAAGAAGCATTCTACAACGCATTAGGTACCAAACTACTTCCCTTTGTTGAAGGCCAAATAATGATTGGTGGAGACTTCAATGGGGTCCCGGACTGCACACAAGACAGATCGCAACCACCGAACCCCCAGAGACTTCAAGATCGCTGTTGGACTTCTTTGCTTCTTCCGGACACTGGGGGTGGTGGACTCCTGGAGGGTATTACACCAAGACATGAAGGATTTTTCCTTCTTCTCACACGTACACCGGACATCCTCCCGGATAGATCTCCTTCTGACCTCCCCACAGATTCACACTTTTGTGGATGAAGTAGCCATAGCGACGAGGATCCTATCAGACCACGCTCCAGTCACACTAACCCTTCAGGCACATGATCCGGAACCACCACCCCGTCACCGCTGGAATTTGTATGACCCACTCTTAAATGACATGCTGCTCAGGGACTCCATAGCTAAAGTGATCCGGAACAATTTCCAGGAGAACCCGGCAATAGACACATCCATGGCTACCACGTGGGACGCCATGAAGGCAGTTGTTAGGGGAGAATTGATCACCCATGGAGCAGCGTATCACAAGCGAAAACGTCAGGCCCGCATGGAGCTGGAAGAGGATGTCCAAAGAGCCGAGGCTCATTGCAAACAGAAGGGCTGGTCGCCTAAGGCCCACCACGCTCTGCAGATTGTCCGGAACAAACTGTAGGCCCACTTTGCAGTCGAGACAGCACATACCTTGGCCAAATCTAAACAAGGCTATTATGCCAAAAATAACAAGGCAAATAAACTCCTGGTGGATAAACTGGCCATGGCAAAAAGAAGGAACACAATAATAGGCTTGCATAATCCACATGGCAAGGTCCACTACACTGAACATGCTAAGCTGCAATGGCAGCGGACCACCTTTCTGAAGCATATCCCCAGAATAGAGCAGAACAATTGAGTTATCTTCGAGGTGCCACTCTTCCGCGACTCAAGGAGTCAGATAGGGTGGCATTAGATGCCCCGATTACAGGTGAGGAGGTGGAGGCGCCCATTATGTCCCTAAAGCCTAGAGCCCCAGGCCCAGACAGGTTTATGACGCGATTCTATAAAGTGTTCCGCCCTCAATTGGCTGCCCCGCTAACAACACTTTTTAACTCCTTTGGCTCCTCAGGTTCCATTACCCCCTGCATGCAGGAATCAGTAACCATCCTCCTACTTAAACCCGGCAAGGACCCTAAGGAAAATGGCTCTAGACCCATTTCTTTATTGAATATTGCTGCCAACATCTACTTAAAAGTGTTGGCAAACCGCCTAGCTGCGACTCCCCCCAAACTGATTGATGGAGATCAAATGGGATTCATAAGGAATAGGTCAACGGAGGATAATATTCGTAGAGCCCTCAACTTGATAGACAAAGCGACCCAAGACTCCCATAAACTGGCCCTGCTGGCCCTGGATGCCTCCAAGCTCTTTGATAAGGTAGACTGGTCCTTCCTACAGCTCACCTTGGAGGCCTTCCACTTTGGCTCTAGCTTCCGCAATATGGTGCTAGCTAACTACCAATCTCTGAAAACCACGCACAACCAGAACATGTCAGACCCAATTCCCCTGACCTTTAGCACCAGACAGGGATGTCCCCTGTGCCCTCTTCTGTTTGCTTTGGTTATGGAGCCGTTCGCCCAGCGGATTCAAATTAACCCTCACATTAAAAGATTACCAATTGACTCCTCTTAGCATAAAATTTGCTGTACGCAGATGACGTACTGAAGTCCATAACAGATATCGGTCCCTCCCTGACATCTTCCCTCCAAGAGCTTCACAGGTTTGGAGAGGCCACAGAGTTTCCCATTAACTTTAGGAAATCTGTCGCTCTGGGGGTGGGCCTAAAAACTGGGGAGCTGGTGCCTCCTGGGCCCCTATTGGAGCGGGAAATCTATTCCTTACTTAGGGGTCCAGATCCCGGCACGCCCAAAGGATGTATACATATTGAACTTCCCCCCACCCCTTTAATGAATTGGAAATGGACCTCGGGCGACGAGCCTCACAAGAAATATCTCTCATTGGGCGGATTACAGCCTGTAAAATGAATCTGCTCCTGCGGTT
Organism: Ambystoma mexicanum; assembly: GCF_040938575.1. Classification (NCBI taxonomy): domain Eukaryota; kingdom Metazoa; phylum Chordata; class Amphibia; order Caudata; family Ambystomatidae; genus Ambystoma; species Ambystoma mexicanum. The sequence goes on along the minus strand of NC_090929.1, from coordinate 1,264,529,907 downwards.
TCTCTATGCCTGTGCCTCCCTTCCCACCACGGCCCCATTGCCTACCTTCCTACGGCTGCAAAGGAAAATGCTCCAGTTTATATGGAGGAATAAGAAATCAAGAATTCCCCAGAAAGTCATGCTGAAAAGCTCGCGCCTTGGGGGCCCCTAATTTACGTAAATATATGGTGGCATCACAGTTGGCACACTTTCAAGCGTGGTGCATAGTGGAAAAGCCCCTGAAACGGGTCGAACTGGAGCAGTCTTGACTCTCGCTTCCCATTCGCTTCCTGCCCCATGTCCCGCCTCCATTGCGGAGGACCTGGACTGGAGTTCTGACCTCCACCAAAGCCACCCTTAGTGTTTGGGATTGGGCATTAAAGTCCAAAGGAATCGCACGCGGCCTAGGTCCGAACACCACGATTTTCCACACTCCGGCCTTCTCCCCTGGATCTCAGCCCTTAAACTTTAAAAACTGGGTCGCGGGATGGTTAGAATTTCTAGGACAGCTCTTTGAAAATGGCCAACCTCGCACCTTCGAGAGCTGCAAATTGGCCTTTCACTTAACCGAATCAGACATTTTCCTATGCACAGCTTCGGCACTGGTGTACTCATCCGCTGGTCCGGCGGGAAGCTACACGTACTCCCAGCCCTCTCGAACATACCCTGCTAGGCATGCCAACGAGGGGTAGGATTTCTGGTCTGTACAAACTATTACAAGATAACCTCCTTTCCCCTAGACTCTCATACATGACACAGTGGGAACTGGACCTGCAGCATGCACTGGACGAACAAACCTGGGTGGATATTTGGACCAGAGCTCACTCATCCTCCTTCTGCATTACTAGCCGGGAATGCGCCCATAAACAGCTCCTCCGCTGGTATTACTCCCCAACACGCCTCCACAGAATCAACCAATCCCTTAGCCCTTTGTGTTGGCGCAAATGCGGACAGCCCTGGTCATACATACATATGTGGTTGACCTGTCACACTATGCAAGCGTTTTGTAAGCAATGCATCGGCACCATAAAAGACATTACCCAAGTGATGATTCCCAATAGTACAGAAGTTATCTTACTAGGTACACCAGCGCCGGGATCCTACCCAAGGAATGGGAAGACCGCCAAACTTCTTACCCAAATGTTATTAGCGGCAAAGATCACGACGGCCCGTACATGGAAATCTACCAAAGGTCCTCCACTGAACCTGTGGTGGACCAAACTCGGGGACATCTTGGTGCCGGAAAAGGTCACACCAGCCAAAGCTGGGCTCCTGCATCGGTTCACAGACATTTGGGCCCCACTTATAGACTATGACCAGAGGTTTCTGGCACAAACTTATAAATCTCGGGCCGCCCAACTGGCCTTACAGGACGGCACGAATTAGTGCCTAATGACCCTGACCTATGCGCCTAAATGGGCCTCTGAACGGGTAGACTCGGGGGCGGAGGGTTAGATGGGATGGGGGACGATTTAACAGACATCTGTGCGATTCACGAATGGCTTTCCTTTGTGTCATAAGATGTAAAATTTTTGTCTATGTATTATCTCTGCTTGTGCAACCGTTTCTAAAATAAACAAGTAAAATAAAAAATGTTTTTCCAAAACAAGCATTACCACAAGCCAAAGACTGAACCATGGTACACAGGATTTTTATGCTGACGGCCTAAACAGACGTACTTGGCATGTGAAAATAAGGAAAACGAATGTGGTGAGGACGGCAAGCATAAATCTTTTGAAAGCGCTCAGGCAGATCTTTTAAAGGATAGGTGACTTGTGCAGGTTCCAAAGGCATACAGTGCCCAAAGCAGCGACTAAATGTAGGTTACATTTGGGAAATGAAAGGGTATTGTAACAAAATGCAGTAGCAAATGTATGAAAACGTTATCAAAACCAAGAGAAAACAACAAATGTCCTACCTTCCCAAATTCCCACAGGTGTCCCGATGAAAACAGTACCATACATGTGTGGGTGCACCTACCTGGGCGCAAAGGGCAAAGGCCAAACCACTGGTAGGTCAAATGCCTTGGGGAAGACTGGATTTGGCTTTGTGGACAACAACAGATTTGGGCATGGGGTGTCGCAGCCACCAAGGAAAACGGGAACCCCCATGCATTTCTGAAAAGAAGACACCCGTGGGAATCCACAGAGGTCTGACTTGTGCAAATTGGTCTACAATGTATTACCCACAAGGCTGGGCAAAATCCACAATTTAGGGAAAAAAACACAATTTTCAGACATTTGCCACCAGGAAACCACCGAAACACGCTGCCAACAACACATGCCCTACCTTCCCACGTACCCACAGGTGTCCCGACGGAAACAGTACTTCACATGTGTGGGTGAACCTACGTGGGAGCAAAGGGAAAAGGCTAAACCAATGGTATCCCAAAGGGTTTCGGGAGAGCAAACTTTTAGGATTTTGGTCTTGTGGACAACCTACAGATTTGGGCCTGGGGTGTCACAGCCACCACAGAAAACGGGGAACCCCATGCCTTTCTGAAAAGAAGACACCCATGGGAATCCACAGAGGTCTGACTTGCGCGAATCGCCCTACAATGTATTGCTCATAGGCCCTGGCAAAGTCCCAAATTTAGGGGAAAAAACAAAATGTTCAGACATTTGCCACCAGGAAACCACCGAAACAAACCACCAACAACACATGTCGTACCTTCCCACATCCCACAGGTGTCCTGACAAAAACGGTACCTCGCATGTGTGGGTGCACCTACCTGGGCGCAAAGGGAAAAGGCTAAACCACTGGTATCCCAAAGGATTTCGGGAGAGAACATTTTTCAGGATTTTGGTCCTGTGGACAACCTACATATTAGTGCCTGGGGTGTCGCAGCTACCAAGGAAAACAGGGAACCCCATGCATTTCTGAAAAGAAGACAACTGTGGGAATCCACAGAGGTCTAACTTGCGCAAATCGCCCTAGAATTAATCACCCACAAGCCCCGGCAAAGTACAAAATTCAGGAAATAAAAACAATGCTCAGGCATTTGTCACCAGGAAACCACCGAAACACACTGCCAACAACACATGGCCTACCTTCCCACGTTCCCACAGGCGTCCCGACGGAAACTGTGCCTCACATGTGTGGGTGCACCTACCTGGGCGCAAATGGAAAAGGCTAAACGACTGGTATCCAAAAGGGATTCGGGAGAGCAAACATTTAGGTCTTGTGGACAACCTACAGATTTGGGCCTGGGGTGTCCCAGCCACCAAGGAAGGGAATAGTTTCTTACCTGTAACTCCATTTCTCCAGCATTGGTATCTTTCATGGATTCACATGCTTAGAATATTTCCCGTCTACAGACTGGGAACCCTCGGTAAGCTTATAAAGCTGTTTCCCATAGGAAAACGCTTGACACTTTTGTGCTCTATCTACGTCGTTTTGGGCCACGCACGCATGCCCCACTAGGACGTAGCGGTATAAATGCCCCGCCCCCGTGGCTCCTGTCAGATTTCGACGCCTCCAAAGCAGAATGTGGTGAAACCAAGAACTACAAGACGATTGCATTTAGGGGAGGCCGGCGGGCGCATGTGAATCCATGAAAGATACCAATGCTGGAGAAATGGAGTTACAGGTAAGAAACTATTCCCTTCTCCAGCATTGGATCTTTCATGGATTCACATGCTTAGAATAGAATGCACAGCAGTGATCCTGAAAAGGGAGGAGGTGTGAATGCAATCCAGCACCCTACCAAGCCTGTGTATAGCGAACCACGCTTACATAAGATTTGAATTTAAAATGTGCCATAGAATCTGCACAGAGCAATACACATATAAAGCTATAAAAGTATACATAAACATACATTTATATATATATATATATATATATATATATATATATATATATATATATATATATATATATATATATATATATATACATATGTCCAAATAAGCATAGAGCCTTCTTGAAAAAGGGCTTACCTTATTGAAATAGATGGCGCAAGAATGCTCTTCCCATTTGTGTTTCGTCCGCATGCTGTCGTTCGAGGCAGTAGTGGCGGGTAAATGTGTGAGGCACTGACCATGCTGCCGTCTGGCAAATGTCTGTCAGCAGTACTCCTGCCCATAACGCCGTCGACGACGAAGTCGCCCTGGTGGAATGAGCTCTCGGACGTCCTTGTAGTGGTTTTCCCGCTTTTGAATGACAGAAGGCAATCGCCGACAAGACCCATCGGGCCAGTCCCTGCTTTGAAATTGCCTTCCCTTTTGCCGAAGGGCCATATGCAACGAAGAGTTGTTGCGTAGATCTAAGTTGCTGAGTTCGATGGAGGTAAAATTTTAGAGCTCTCTTGACATCCAAGGTATGTAGTACCTTTTCCGCAGCCGATGAGGGGGCCGTGAAAAAGGTGGGCAGGACAATGGATGAGTGCTTATGATAAGTTGTAGGAACTTTTGGGATGAAACGAGGACTTGTTGACAGAATCACTTTGTCCTTAAAAAATCTTAGGTACGGAGGGTCTATGACTAACGCTTGCAACTCCGAGATCCGTCTAGCTGATGTTATAGCTACTAGAAAGCCCACTTTCCATGACAAGAACTTCATCGACGATGTGGTCATTGGCTCAAAGGGTTGTTTCATTAACCCTGCTAGCATTATATTCAGGATCCACGTTGGTGGAAAACGTTTAACCGGAGGGAATGTCCGGAACAAACCTCTCATGAAGTGTTTCACTAATCTGTCGCTAAACAAGGGAGACGACTTCCTTCTTCTCGTGAACCTAGAGATGGCCGCCAGGTGAACCTTTAGTGATGAAAAGGATAATCAGCTTTTTGCTAGGTGTAGCAGATACGGCAGCAGCTGTTCCGGAGTAACCCTCAGAGGTTGCACTCCCGTCTGTCCTTGACACCACGCACAGAATCTTCTCCACTTACACCTGTAGGACTTGTTGGTGGAAGGGGCTCGCGCAGCTTGTAAGTTACTCCGACAGTCCGAGGAAATGTTCAAGGCACCAAATTCTGAAAAGTCAGGAGCCAAGCTGTGAGATTGAGACTGTCCGGATTGTGATGCCACACTGTTCCCTCATCCCGGGACAGGAGGTTGGGAACCCTCGGGAATGTTATTGGATGATCCGCTGACAGGTGAAGCAGGTCGGAAAACCACGGCTGCCTCGGCCAACACGGTGCCACCAGGATGACCCGACAGCTGTACCTGCGTATCCACTGCAGAGTTCTCCGTATCAGAGGAAACGGAGGGAAGACGTAGAGGAACTTGTGCATCCACGGGAAGGAGAACGCTTCCCCCAGCGAACCTTCATGTGGCCACCTGCTGGCATACATCTCGTACTTCTTGTTCCTCTTCGTAACGAAGAGATCCAGCAGAGGCCGTCCCCATTTCTCGAAGACCTTCGACAATTGACCGCTGTCTATTTCCCACTCGTGAATCTGGTCCATATTTCTGCTGAGCGAGTCCGCCTGTTCGTTCCTTACTCCTGGAAGGTGATGAGCTACGATGGATATATCGTGTTTCAGAGCCCAGTGCCACACCTTCTGAGCCTCGGTGGAAAGGGTTCTGGATCGTGTGCCGCCTTGCTTCCTCAAGTAAAACATCGCTGTGGTGTTGTCCGTCAAAACTCTCACTGTGGACCCTCTGATGTGTGGCAGGAACGCCCTCAGGGCCCAGCGCACTGCTCTCAGTTCCAGAATGTTGATGTGCAGGAGAGATTCCCTCTGAGACCAACGACCTTGTGTTTGCAGGGTGCCCATGTGTGCCCCCCAGCCTGTTAGGGACACGTCCGTCACTATGGTCAACCGAAACTCCGGCTCCTGTAGGGGTACTCCTCTGGATAGATTCTGGAAGCTTTTCCACCACTGAAGAGCTAGTAGGAGCTCGTCGTCGTCGACGGTCAGTTTGTCTGACCAGAGCCCTTGAGCCTGCATCCACCGGTCCTCCAGAAACTCTTGCACTGGCCTCATGAACAGGCGGCAGTTGCCCACCAGAGGAATGCAGGACGCCATAGCGCCCAGGATTGACGTATATTTTCTCACTGACAGTCTGGTATTGATTTTCAGCTGACCTGCCAATCGATTGAGTTTGGCGATCCTGTCGAGGGATGGCCTCACTAACCCTGACTGGGTCTCGAACTGTGCGCCCAGGAACACCAAGCTTCTCGACGGCGTTAACGAGGATTTCTCAAAGTTTATCGCGAACCCCAGCCGTTGTAAGAGGTTCATGGTGGCCTGCAAACTTTTGTGAGTCAGCATAGGGGAGGACCCCCTCACCAACCAGTCGTCGAGATACGGGTATACATGATGGCCTTGCCTTCTCAGCCAGGCTGCCACCGGGGCCAGACATTTTGTGAACGTTCTGGGAGAAGATTTCAGTCCAAAGGGAAGTACTGTGAACTGGTAGTGAGTCCGCCCTACCACAAACCTTAGGAACTTCTTGTGTCGCCGACACATCGGTATGTGGAAGTACGCGTCCTGCAGGTCCAGAGACGCCAGAAAATCACCTTCTTGAACTGACCGGATCACTTCTTGGAGCGGGAGCATCTTGAACTTTATGCTTTTCAACGATTTGTTTACATCGCGCAGGTCTAGGATGGGACGCCACTTTCCGTTTGGCTTTTTCACCACAAAGTATCGGTAATAAACCCCTTGACCCCTCTGCGACGATGGAACCAATACTATACCATCTTTTTGTAGCATAAGTGCTACTTCCTGCTGCAACACGCTCAGATGGGATTGAGCTACAAACACCGGTGGAATGTGCGGAGGGTTGCTTTTGAATTGCAGGGAATGTCTGTATGTTACAGTGTCCAATACCCATTGATCCGTTGTTATTTGCTCCCATTCGTTGATGTAGCATGATACCCTGTCTCCCAGAACATTCCGATGCCTGTCATTGCTGGTCCTTGGTCTGCTTATCCCTCGTCGATGATGAGTAACCTGCTCTCTTCTTGGGGGCCTGGTAGTCCCGGCGACGTTTAGCCGCTTGAGAAGCCTGTCTGTGTCCCTGAGATGGGTATGCTGGCCTACTGAAGGATCTGTCCCTCGATGCCGAGAATCTGGAATTTCCTGATGCTCCCCTGAAGGGACGAAAAGACCGGAAACTTCGACCACTCTGGAGGGCCCCCAAGGAACACGCCGTGTCCGAGTCCTCTTTCATGCCCTTCAGGGCTTCGTCTACCTTCTCGCCGAAGAGGAGGTCTCCTTCAAAAGGCATATCCAGTACCTTGTACTGCATCTCCGGTCGGAAGTTGGTGCATTTCAGCCATGCCTGCCGTCGGAGAACCACACCGTTATTCACCTGCTTAAACCCCGATTCCGCGAGGTCCACTGCGATGTTTATGGCATGATTGGAAGCCTCTTCACCTTCCCTGACCAGCAACATAGCCGCTTTGCGAAGTTCATCCGGAAGATGCTCCAGCATAGGAGCCAGCCGGTGCCACATCTCCCTATCGTATCTGGCTACTATGGCCAGAGAATTGGCCGCTTTCACTGTGGTAGCACCTACCGACAGCACTTTTTTGCCGAAAGCATCCTGTCGTCTGGCATCACTTTCCGGGGCGGTCGTGCACTTGTGCTGGGCCCTCGCCTTCCTCGCCGCCGCCGCCGACACCACTGAGTCAGGAGTTGGTTGGGAGGAAAGGCACTTGGGGGTAGAGTCTGGGGCCTTACATTTTTTCTCGACAACCCTTTATCACTGGTTCCGAGAAGGGGTGGCGCATGGTCTGTAATCCCTCCTTCCACACATGATCCAGGATGGGTACTGAAAACACCAACCTTCTCCTTTTCCCCATGTGGTCGAAGAGAAAACAGTCCTTTTTCTCCTCTTCCTGGGCCAGCCTGAATTCTGTACAAGCCCTGGCCATCATGGTGTGAAATGACCCAATATCGTCCGGGGGAGACGGCTGGGCCGGGCTTCTCGGGGTTTCCAATTCTGCTTTGGACTCCCATGTTGGATCCCTGGAGGGGGAAAGGGAGACAACTGACGAGGCTCTACTGTCCGAGTCCGAATCCATCAGCTCCCCTTCCTCGCGGCGTGGAGCCGAGAGGTTTGCATCTGGCGGCACTGCCGCGTGGGTTGACAGCGGTGGCCGACGAGACGGGCCCGGGTCGTTGATGGCCGACCTAGCCGGAGTTGTTCGAGGTAGTCTGTCATCCAGTGTCTTCAGCAACGTTTGCAACGTGGATAAGACTTCCAGCGACAAAAGTGACTGCGGATTGAGCAGAGGGGTAGAACCCGGAATGCTCCCGGAGAGAGGCCTGGTAACCCCTTGTAACCCTAGGTCTGCAGGGCCAGCTATTCTCACATCCTCGTCTCCCGAGGACACCGACAAGGCCTCTTGCTGCAGAAGTGTCTCCAGCAAAACCGGGTCGTATACCTATGGACGCCAGGCCTCTTGCGGGATCCCGGTCAACGAAGCGATAGTCGGCTCCGTCGTCGATGTCGTCGTCATCTGCGGTCCAGGAATGGTTGAGGCCAACTGCGTCAGCGGCAGAGAAGTAGTCGACGACTGCCCTACCGTCGACGACGGTGGTGGTCGTGCAGGCCTATCAGGCATTCCTGCCTTTTCCGAACTCGACCTGCGTTTCTCTGCATCTCGACCCGAGGTCGATCTATGATGATCGCCCGAGGAGGATTTCGATTTTTCTTTTCTGTCTTTCTTCGTTGAAGAAAGGATGACAAGGCTTTCTTTGACGAAGAGTCCTTGGAATGGCCTCCCGATGATTCTCTCTACGCCGGTCGGGATTTCTTCACCGGGGGTTCCGACTATGTCGAGCGGCGCGGGGCCCCTGAAGATTTTGACACTGAGGCCGCGCTGCGCGTGGAACCCACCTCCGAAGGCGGATATGCCCCCGCTCCATCGTTTAACCATGCCACAAGTCTTCGACTCCGATCTTTAAGAGTCTTCTGGGAGAAGCCCTTACATATGTCGCACTTGTCTGCCGAATGATGAGGGTGTAGACAATATATGCAATCCATATGTCCGTCCCCCTTGTACACCTTCTTCAACCCGCACATAGCGCACGGGCGGAACAGCGCTTTCCCTGACATCAGGAGAAACTACAACAGCACAACCTAGACAAAATAGTAGACTACACGAGGAGCTCCCAATACTTTGGAGACGGTTGAAATCTGAAGGGAGCCGTGTGGGCGGGGCATTTATACCGCTACGTCCTAGTGGGGCATGCGTGCGCTGGCCAAAATGACATAGATAGGACACAAAAGTGTCGAATGTTTTCCTATGGCAAACGGCTTTAAAAGCTTACTGAGGGTTCCAAGTCTGTCGACGGGGAATATTCTAAGCATGTGAATCCATGAAAGATCCATTGCTGGAGAAAACGGGGAACCCACACATGATCCAGGATGGGTACTGAAAACACCAACCTTCTCCTTTTCCCCATGTGGTCGAAGAGAAAACAGTCCTTTTTCTCCTCTTCCTGGGCCAGCCCGAATTCTGTACAAGCCCTGGCCATCATGGTGTGAAATGACCCAATATCGTCCGGGGGAGACGGCTGGGCCGGGCTTCTCGGGGTTTCCAATTCTGCTTTGGACTCCCATGTTGGATCCCTGGAGGGGGAAAGGGAGACAACTGACGAGGCTCTACTGTCCGAGTCCAAATCCATCAGCTCCCCTTCCTCGCGGCGTGGAGCCGAGAGGTTTGCATCCGGCGGCACTGCCGCGGGGGTTGACGGCGGTGGCCGACGAGACGGGCCCGGGTCGTTGATGGCCGACCTAGCCAGAGTTGTTCGAGGTAGTCTGTCATCCAGTGTCTTCAGCAACGTTTGCAACATGGATAAGACTTCCAGCGACAAAAGTGACTGCGGATTGAGCAGAGGGGTAGAACCCGGAATGTTCCCGGAGAGAGGCCTGGTAACCCCTTGTAACCCTAGGTCTGCAGGGCCAGCTATTCTCACATCCTCGTCTCCCGAGGACACCGACAAGGCCTCTTGCTGCAGAAGTGTCTCCGGCAAAACCGGGTCGTATACCTATGGACGCCAGGCCTCTTGCGGGATCTCTGTCAACGAAGCGATAGTCGGCTCCGTCGTCGATGTCGTCGTCATCTGCGGTCCAGGAATGGTTGAGGCCAACTGCGTCAGCGGCAGAGAAGTAGTCAACGACTGCCCTACCGTCGACGACGGTGCTGGTCGTGCAGGCCTATCAGGCGTTCCCGCCTTTTCCGAACTCGACCTGCGTTTCTCTGCATCTCGACCCGAGGTCGATCTATGATGATCGCCCGAGGAGGATTTCGATTTTTCTTTTCTGTCTTTCTTCGTTGAAGAAAGGATGACAAGGCTTTCTTTGACGAAGAGTCCTTGGAATGGCCTCCCGATGATTCTCTCTACGCCGGTCGGGATTTCTTCACCGGGGGTTCCGACGATGTCGAGCGGCGCGGGGCCCCTGAAGATTTTGACACTGAGGCCGCGCTGCGCGTGGAACCCACCTCCGAAGGCGGATATGCCCCCGCTCCATTGTTTAACCATTCCACAAGTCTTTGACTCCGATCTTTAAGAGTCTTCTGGGAGAAGCCCTTACATATGTCGCACTTGTCTGCCGAATGATGAGGGTATACCCCATGCATTTCTGAAAAGAAGTCACCCGTGGGAATCCACAGAGGTCTGACTTGCGCGATTTGCCTGAGAATGTATTACCCAGAAGCCCCGGCAAAGTCCAAAATTCAGAAAATAAAAACAATGTTCAGGCATTTGCCACCAGGAAATCACCGAAACACACTGCCAACAACACATGGCCTACCTTCCCACGTTCCCACAGGTGTCCCGGCGGAAATAGTGCCTCACATCTGTGGGTGCACCTACCTGGGCGCAAAGGGAAAAGGCTAAACCACTGGTATTCCAAAGGGATTCGGGAGAGCATACATTTAGGATATGGTCTTGTGGACAACCTACAGATTTGGGCCTGGGGTGTCGCAGCCACCAAGGAAATCGGGGAAGCCCATGCATTTCTGAAAAGAAGACACCTGTGGGAATCCACAGAGGTCCGACTTGCGTGAATCGCCCTAGAAGCTATCAATCACAAGCCCCGGCAAAGTCCCAAATTTAGGGGAAAAAACTGAATTTTCAGATATTTGACACCAGGAAACCACAGAAACACACTGCCAACAACACATGTCCTACCTTCGTACGTTCCCACCGGTGTCCCGATGAAGAACAGTACCTCACATGTGTGGGTGCACCTACATGGGCACAAAGGGAAAAGGCTAAACCACTGATATCCCAAAGGGTTTCGGGAGAGCACATTTTTAGGATTTTGGTCTTGTGGACAATCTACGGATTTGGGGCTGAGTTGTCGCAGCCACCAAGGAAAACGGGGAACCCCATGCATTTCTGAAAAGAAGACACCTGTTGGAATCCACAGAAGTCTGACTTGCAGAAATCGCCCTAGAATGTATTACCCACAAGCCCTGGCAAAGTCCAAAATTTAAGGAAAAAAACAAACTTTTCAGACATTTACCACCTGGAACCCATCGAAACGCGTCACCAACAACACATGTCCTAAACTGCCCACGTTCCCACAGGTGTCCCGTCGAAACACGGTACATCACATGTGTGGGTGCACCTACCTGGGCGCAAAGGAAAAAGGCAAAACCACTGGTAACCCCAAAGGGTTTGGGGAGACAACCTACAGATTTGGCCCTGAGGTGTCGCAACCACCAAGGAAAACAGGGAACCCCATGCATTTCTGAAAAGAAGACACCCATGGGAATCCACAGAGGTCTGACTTGCGCGAACTGCTCTAGAATTTATTGCCCGCAATGCCCGGCAAAGTAAACATTTTTTTTAGACATTTACCACCAGCAAACCACCAAAAAAGGCTGCCAACAACACATGTCCTACCTTCCCACGTTCCCCCAGGTGTCCCGATGAAAACGGTACCTCTCATGTGTGGTCGACCGTCCACAAGTCCAACGGCAGTCACAGGTAACCCCAGCAGTGTCTCAATCCCTACCCAGAGTGAAAAGCTCTAACGCAGCACAGCTAGAGCACCACAATGGTCGGGGGTGATGCCCCGGTCATGGGCACCTGTCTCCCAGGAAGATTGATCATCCTCAAGTTCAGCACCGGTTCCAGGAAGCCCAGGCATGGTCAATTTCTGTAAAGAAGCCCAGCCAGAGATCCAGGATAGTCGAGGTGATGTCCCTGGCCATGGGCTGCTGTCTCCCATGTGGGTTGAGCATCCTCAACTGCAGCCTCATTCCCAGGGAGCACCGGCAGGGTGCCCCTCCCTTCCCGGAGGGAAATTCTGTAACACAGCCCAGCCAGAGCTCCAGGATGCTCAGGGGTGATGTCACCGGCATTGGATGAATCTGTCTCACATTTGGCTGTCCAAAGGAGCCCCAGCAGGGTCCCTTCCCTTCCTGGAGGGAAAAGCTGTAACGGAGCCCAGCCAGAGATTCAGGCTGGGCTTGGGCATGGACGACCCACATGTGAGATGGGTGCCCAAGGCCTGGGACATCACCCCCTGACAATCCTGGAGTTCTGGCTGGGCTGCGTTACAGAATTACCCTCTGGGAATGGATGGGGCCCTGCCAGGGCTCCCTTGGACTGCCGCTGTGCTTGGGGATGGTCAACCCACATGGGAGATGGGTGCCCAAGGCCAGGGGCATCACCCCGGACCATCCTGGAGCTCTGGCTGGACTGCATTAGAGAATTTACCTCTGGGAAGGGAGGCAAACCCTGCCGGGGATCCCTGGAATCTCCGCTGGGTTTAGGGATATTCAACCTACATGGGAGACAGTCCCCCAAGGCCCGAGACATGACCCACCGACCATCCAGCTCTAGCTGGGTTGTGTTACAGAATTGCACTCTAGGAAAGGCCGGTGACCCTGCAGAGGCTCCCTGGAACAGCCGCTGGGCTTGTGGACAGTCAACCCACATGAGGGACAGCCGCCCCAGGCCAGGGACATCACCCGACCATCCTGAAGCTCTGGCTGGAATGGAATTACAGAATTTCCCTCCAGGAAAGGATGGGGACCCTGCTGGGGTTTCCTGGGACTGCCGATGTACTTAGATACGGTAGACCGTCATGGTGAGATGGATGGCCAAGGCCGGGGACATCACCTCCAACCGTCCTGGAGTTCTTGCTGGTCTGCGTTACAGCTTTTCCCTCTGGGGAGGTATTGGCACACTGCCGGGGCTCCCTGATGGAGAAAAGCTGTAACACAGGCCAGCCAGATCATCAGGATGGTCGGGGGTGATGTCCCCGGCCTTGGGCGGCGGTTTCCCATGTGAGTCGACCATCCCCAAGCACAGCAATAGTCCCAGGGAGCCCCGGCAGGGTCCCCGAACTTTCCCGGAGGGTGAAGCTATAACGCAGGCCAGCCAAAACTCCAGAATGGTCAGAGGTGATGCCTCTGGCATTGAGCGCCTGTCTCCCATGTCGGTTGACCGCCCCCAACTCCAGGGGCAATTCTGGGGAGCCCCGGCAGGGACCCATCGCTTCCCCGAGGGAAATTCTATAGCCCAGCCAGCGCTCCAGGATGTTCGGGGATGATGTCCCTAGCCTTGGGCAGCTGTCTCCCATGTGGGTCGACTATCACCAAGCACAGCAGCATTCCCAGGGAGCCCTGGCAGGGTCCACAACCTTTCCGGAGGGAGAAACTGTAACGCAGGCCAAGGCCAGGGACATTATCCCTGACTATCTTGGAGCTCTGGCTGGCCTGTGTTACAGCTTCACCCTCTGGGAAAGGTTGGGGACCCTGCCAGGGCTCCATGGGACTGCTGCTATGCTTGGGGATGGTGGACCCACATGGGAGACAGCCACCCAAGGCCAGGGACATTACCCTTGACCATCCTGGAGCACTGGCTGAGCTGCGTTACGGAATTTCCCATTACCCCCAACCATCCTAGAGCTCTGGCTGGGCTGCGTTACCGCTTTCCCCTCCAAGAAGGAATGGGGGCCCTGCCAGGGCTCCCTGGGACTGCTGCTGGACTTGGGGACGGTCGACCCACATGGGAGACAGGCGCCCAAGGCCAGGGACTTCACCCCGATTGTCCTGGATCTCTGGATGGCCTACGTTACAGCTTTTCCCTCTGGAAAAGGATGGGGACCCTGCCGGGGGTCACTGGACCCGCCGCTGGACTTTGGGATAGTACACCAACATGGGAGATAGGCACCAAAGGCCGGGGACATCACCCCCGACCATCCTGGAGTTCTGGCAGGCCTGCGTAACAGGTTTTCCCTCCAGAGAGGGATGGGGACCGTGCCTGGGCACACTGGGACCGCCGCTGGACTTTGGGACGGTCGACCCACATGGGAAACAGGTGCCCAAGGCTGGGTCCATCGCCGACCGCTCTAGAGCTCTGGCTGGTCTGAGGTAACGCATTCACTTTGGGGAGGGATGGGGACCCTGCCGGGACTCCCTAGGACTGCGGCTGAACTTGGGGATGGCCGACCAATGAGGGAGACAGGCGCCCAAGCCCAGGCCATCACCCACAACCATCCTAGAGCTCTGGCTGGGCTGCGTTACAGCTTTCCCCTCCAGGAAGGAATGGGGACCCTGCCGGGGTTCCCTGGGTCCACCGCTGGACTTAGGGACGGTCGACCCACATGGGAGACAGGCACCCAAGGCCAGGGACATCTCCCCGACTGTCCTGGACCTCTGGGTAGCCTGCGTTACAGTTTTCCTTCCGGGAAAGGATGGGAACCCTGCAGGGGCTCACTGGGACCTCTGCTGCACTTGGAGATGGACCACCAACATGGGAGACAGGCACCAAAGGCTGGGGACATCACCCCGACCATCCTGGAGTTCTGGCAGGCCTGCGTTGCATGTTTCCCCTCCAAGAAGGACTGGGGACACTGCCAGGGCACCCTGGGACCGCCGCTGGATTTTGGGATGGTCGAGCCACATGGCAAACAGGCGCCCAAAGTTGGGTCCATCACCAACCATCCTAGAGCTCTGGCTGGGCTGCGTTAAAGCTTTTCACTTTGGGGAGGGATGGGGACCCTGCCGGGACTCCGGCTGAACTTGGGGATGGTCGACCCACATGGGAGACAGGCACCCAAGGCCAGAAACATCAAGGATGGGGAGCCTGCAGGGGCTCACTGGGACCGCCTCTGCATTTGGGGAGGGCCCACCAACATGGGAGACAGGCACCAAAGGATGGGGACATCACCCCCGACCATCCTGGAGTTCTGACAGGCCTGCGTTACCGCCTTTCCCTCCAGGGAGGGATGGGGAACCTGCCGGGGAACCCTGGACCACCACTCGACTTTGGGATGGTTAATCAACAAGGGAGACAAGTGCACAAGCCTGGGGTCATCACCCCCAACCATCCAAGAGCTCTGCCTGGGCTGCGTTATAGCTTTCCCCTCCAGGAATGAATGGGGACACTGCCGGCGCACCCTGGGCCGCCGCTCGATTTTGGGATGGTCGACCCACATTGGAAACAGGCGCTCAAGGCTGGGGCCATCACCCTGTACCATCCTAGAGCTCTGGCTGGGCTGCGTTAAAGCTTTTCCTGCCAGGGCTCCCTGGGACCGGCCCTGAACTTGGGGACGGTCGACCAACAAGGGAGACAGGTGCCCAAACACAGGGCCATAACCTGCGACCATCCTAGATCTCTGGCTGGGCTGTGTTATGGCTTTCCCCTCCAGGAAGGAATGGGGACCCTGCTGGGGCTCCTTGGGACCGCCACTGGACTTGGGGACGGTCGACCCACATGGGAGACAGGCGCCCAAGGCCAGGGACATCACCCCTGACTGTCCGGGACCTCTGGGTGGCCTACGTTGCAATTTTTCCTAACAGGAACGGATGGGGACCCTGCAGGGGCTCACTGGGACAGCCGCTGGACTTGGGGATGGCCCACCAACATGGGAGACAGGCACCAAAGGCCAGGGACATCACCCCCCAACCATCCTGGAGTTTGGCAGGCCTGCGTTACAGCTTTTCCCTCCAGGGAGGGTTTGGGACCCTGCTGGGGCACCCTGGACCGCCGCTGGACTTTGGGATGGTTGATCAACAAGGGAGACAAGTGCACAAGTCTGGGGCCATCACCCCCAACCATCCTAGAGCTATGCCTGGGCTGCATTACAGCTTTCCCCCCCAGGAATGAATGGGGACACTGCCGGCGCACCGTGGACAGCCGCTGGATTTTGGGATGGTCGACCCACATGGGAGACAGGCGCCCAATGCCAGGCACATCACCCCTTACTGTCCTGGACCTCTGGGTGGCCTACATTACAGCCTTTCCCTCTGGGAAAGAATGGGGACCCTGCCGGGGCTCACTGGGACTGCCGCTGGACTTGGCGATGGTCCACCAACATGGGAGACAGGCACCAAAGGCCAGGGACATCAACCCCGCCCATCCTGGAGTTCTGGCAGGCCTGCGTTACAGGTGTTCCCTCCAGAGAGGGATGGGGACCCTGCCTGGGCTCCCTGGGTCTGCCGCTGGACTTTGGGATGGTTGATCAACAAGGGAGACAAGTGCACAAGTCTGGGGCCATCACCCCCAACCATCCTAGAGCTATGCCTGGGCTGCGTTACAGCTTTCCCCTCCAGGAATGAATGGGGACACTGCCGGCGCACAGTGGACCGCTGCTGGACTTTGGGATGGTCGACCCACATGGGAAACAGGCGCTCAAGGCTGGTGCCATCACCCTCGACCATCCTAGAGCTCTGGCTGGGCTGCGTTAAAGCTTTTCCTGCCGGGGCTCCTTATGACCGGCCCTGAACTTGGGGATGGTCGACCAATAAGGGAGACAGGCATCCAGGTCCATCACCTACAACCATCCCAGAGCTCTGGCTCATTACAGCTTTCCCCTCCAGAAAGTAATGGGGACCCTGCCAGGGCTCCCTGGGAAAGCCGCCGGACATGTGGACTGTCGACCCACATGGGAGACAGGCACCCAAGGCCAGGGACATCACCAACCGACTGTCCTGGACCTCTGGGTGGCCTGCATTACAGTGTTTCCCTCCGGGGGAGAATGGGGACCCTGCTGGGGCACACTGGGACCGCAGCTGGACTTATTTTATTTTTTCATTGTATATGATTTACAATAAACCTTTACAAAATGTTAAAAGATGCAATCAACAACGTATGAAATTTAAAATCATTCTCCAACTAAAAAACAATTTATCTTTAAACATTGTAACTCCATTTTCAGAAGATTTCATACATAATCATACAAACATCCCTCCATCCTAAACATTGCCTATAGAATACCTCCCCTATCCCCAAAGAATAAAAAAAGTATAAGAAAATGGTACTACTTCATCCTAAATCAACCCCTATTTTGTTGTTAGTCGATAACACATTACACGTTGACATTCCAAAGCATAAATAACCTAAAAGGTCACTCATCTATATGGGCATACGCTATAGAAAGGCGTATTAGTACCTTCTTGTTTGAATTTATTTCCAGTAACACAACCCACCATTAACTGCTAGGACATATCAATTCATTGCGTTTTTCTGATAATTTTTCATTGATGTGATACAACACTCTAATCAGTTTGAGAAGAAGGTTTAAACTTTTCCCCCACATGCATCTACTAAGGATTCCCTGGATAGATCTGACTTAGAGAAAGCTGGTCTTCAAATATGCAAATTATAATATTTTTAAATTGTGCACACTAGAGCACCAATTGTTTCAATGTTTCGAATTCATAAGCGTTGTTGCAAAAGCGACATTTTCCAGTTGTAGCATTCACGATTTTGTTATCCCAATACTGTACTCTTTCATTTGTAGGGAGTTGATTCAGTTTGCAACACATGTACATTTTTCTTGCTTTCTCACATGGGAATTGCAGAATATACATTGCTTTTTCTCCACATTTCCTCCTATATTTAGCATATTCATAATAAGCCTTGGATTTACCAAGTCGATCAGACATTAAACACCAATGATATGTTTGGAGTTTGCGATTACAGCAAGGAACTCTGGCAGCTAAGTCCTCCTTTGTTACCAGGATGATTCTAACATTAGATTAATTTATTCCTGAACTTTAACATCAAAGGGGGTTGGCCCTCCACAACCATTAGGTGAAGCACCTCCTACATCGATTGTCTCGGGGGAGCCAGCATTTGAGCATAGTTATTTAGCATGCACCAGTGCCATTTTGCAGACAGGGGTAAAAATCCCAATTCATGGCATTTCATATCATTTGGAATTGAGAGCGCAAGACCCAATACTGTTTTCCTCAATTTTCCCTGCAGGAAATCGAGGAATGAGTCCATCTCTGCTATACATATATCTAAACCATATAGAATAATCGGTTCTACCGTTAACAGGTAGAACTGGATGATGGGAAGCAAAGAGAATTTACAGTACTTGAAAAGAATAATCTTCATTTGAGATGTCATTGGTTTAATTTTATTTGTCAGTGTCTCCTTCCACATAGCTACTGAATACCTATCGATAAGGGTATATCCCAGATAACGTATAGACATAGTGTAGTTAATAATTGCTTCATCAAGAGACCAAGTAAATCTCAATGTGCTCCTTTTTCCGTCAGCAAACATTATAATAATAGATTTGTTGGGATTTGCATGTAGATTATGGCTACGGGCAAAACACACAAACAAGTTCAGTTTGGTCTGCAGGCCAAAGGGGGTCCTGTCAAAGAGTAACAAGTCATCGGCAAAACCAATCCAGTTTAATACCAGTTTACCTAGTTTGACCGGGTAAATGATGGCTTGGTTCCAAGCCGCATCCAGATCTTATAGGTACAGATTAAAAAGTACAGCTGCCAAGTTGCAACCCTGTTTCAATCCAATCTCGGTAGGAATTCTGTCAGTAAGGACCCCTTCTTTGTTAAGCCTTATTGTGTAGTTTGTATGCATATGCAATAGCGCAACCATAGCAGTCAAATGCATTGGAAAACCAAGATAGATAATTTTTTCCCAGAGCAAATCTCTTACTACTGTATCAAACGCAGCATTCAAATCCAGGGCCACCATATACACAGGCCCTGTATTTGAGTGCTTGGTCTGATCTTGCAAGTGGGCCATGAAGGTTGCATTAAGGGGGCACCCCATTGCTCTGCGGAACCCCACCTGATACCGCGACAAAATATCATTGCGATAAATGTTGCTCTGGATCTCCTCCAATAATAATAGGGTGAACATTTTGGAGGATGCATCCATCAGTGCTATAGGTCTAAAGTTTGTGGGGTCACATACGTGCCTTTTTTGTAAATTGGGATTATATTAGCTGAGCACCAAGTTGGGGGGATCAGGCCTGATTGACAGATGTCATCAAATTTGATTTTGAGGATCTTTGTCCACAATTCCAGATGAGATTTTAAGACGCAGGGTGGGATCCCATCAGGCCCTGCAGCCCTTGAGCCTTTGAACGTATTGATCGCATAAACGATATCGTCACCTGACCAGGGGGACTCCTTCAAGATCAGATTACTAAAGTTCCTGCAGATGAGACTTGCAAATTTGGTTGGCAATCGATATTTAGCAGTTACAAATGCTACCCACACCAAAGCTGATATAGAGGGTTCTTTATAGTGCTCAGGGTCACCAGTAATGGTTCTAAGCATTGCCCATACCTGTCTGAAATCATTTTTCAATAAGGTATGCATCATGCACTGGTTATCTACCATAAGTAAGAAAAGGACAGTGAGCTAAAGACTTGGTAGAGTCTCTCCCAGGGGTTATTCACCCAAGAACAGGTCATTGGGCTGTGTTCGTGCTGGTAGAGAGATTCCCAGACCCCCCTTTGTTTGCATACATTAACTCTGGGTTTCACCCTAAGTTAACAGGGCAATCCAGACGTGGACCCCTTGCTCACTGTTCCTAGAGAGGCAACAGTTTCACCTCACTGATGATGCCCAACAAGGCTGAAACACGTGTATGGGGTTACTGATGGTACTCTTGTTCAGAGAAGAATTGCCTAGCATTTCGGCGCTGGACTGCCCCTGGGCAGGACAAAGGCTGATATGCGGGGAAATTTCTTCTCTGTGAAAAGGACAGTGAGCTAAAGACTTGGTAGAGTCTCTCCCAGGGGTTATTCACCCAAGAACAGGTCATTGGGCTGTGTTCGTGCTGGTAGAGAGATTCCCAGACCCCCCTTTGTTTGCATACATTAACTTTGGGTTTCACCCTAAGTTAACAGGGCAATCCAGACGTGGACCCCTTGCTCACTGTTCCTAGAGAGGCAACAGTTTCACCTCACTGATGATGCCCAACAAGGCTGAAACACGTGTATGGGGTTACTGATGGTACTCTTGTTCAGAGAAGAATTGCCTAGCATTTCGGCGCTGGACTGCCCCTGGGCAGGACAAAGGCTGATATGCGGGGAAATTTCTTCTCTGTGAAAAGGACAGTGAGCTAAAGACTTGGTAGAGTCTCTCCCAGGGGTTATTCACCCAAGAACAGGTCATTGGGCTGTGTTCGTGCTGGTAGAGAGATTCCCAGACCCCCCTTTGTTTGCATACATTAACTTTGGGTTTCACCCTAAGTTAACAGGGCAATCCAGACGTGGACCCCTTGCTCACTGTTCCTAGAGAGGCAACAGTTTCACCTCACTGATGATGCCCAACAAGGCTGAAACACGTGTATGGGGTTACTGATGGTACTCTTGTTCAGAGAAGAATTGCTTAGCATTTCGGCGCTGGACTGCCCCTGGGCAGGACAAAGGCTGATATGCGGGGAAATTTCTTCTCTGTGAAAAGGACAGTGAGCTAAAGACTTGGTAGAGTCTCTCCCAGGGGTTATTCACCCAAGAACAGGTCATTGGGCTGTGTTCGTGCTGGTAGAGAGATTCCCAGACCCCCCTTTGTTTGCATACATTAACTTTGGGTTTCACCCTAAGTTAACAGGGCAATCCAGACGTGGACCCCTTGCTCACTGTTCCTAGAGAGGCAACAGTTTCACCTCACTGATGATGCCCAACAAGGCTGAAACACGTGTATGGGGTTACTGATGGTACTCTTGTTCAGAGAAGAATTGCCTAGCATTTCGGCGCTGGACTGCCCCTGGGCAGGACAAAGGCTGATATGCGGGGAAATTTCTTCTCTGTGAAAAGGACAGTGAGCTAAAGACTTGGTAGAGTCTCTCCCAGGGGTTATTCACCCAAGAACAGGTCATTGGGCTGTGTTCGTGCTGGTAGAGAGATTCCCAGACCCCCCTTTGTTTGCATACATTAACTTTGAGTTTCACCCTAAGTTAACAGGGCAATCCAGACGTGGACCCCTTGCTCACTGTTCCTAGAGAGGCAACAGTTTCACCTCACTGATGATGCCCAACAAGGCTGAAACACGTGTATGGGGTTACTGATGGTACTCTTGTTCAGAGAAGAATTGCCTAGCATTTCGGCGCTGGACTGCCCCTGGGCAGGACAAAGGCTGATATGCGGGGAAATTTCTTCTCTGTGAAAAGGACAGTGAGCTAAAGACTTGGTAGAGTCTCTCCCAGGGGTTATTCACCCAAGAACAGGTCATTGGGCTGTGTTCGTGCTGGTAGAGAGATTCCCAGACCCCCCTTTGTTTGCATACATTAACTTTGGGTTTCACCCTAAGTTAACAGGGCAATCCAGACGTGGACCCCTTGCTCACTGTTCCTAGAGAGGCAACAGTTTCACCTCACTGATGATGCCCAACAAGGCTGAAACACGTGTATGGGGTTACTGATGGTACTCTTGTTCAGAGAAGAATTGCCTAGCATTTCGGCGCTGGACTGCCCCTGGGCAGGACAAAGGCTGATATGCGGGGAAATTTCTTCTCTGTGAAAAGGACAGTGAGCTAAAGACTTGGTAGAGTCTCTCCCAGGGGTTATTCACCCAAGAACAGGTCATTGGGCTGTGTTCGTGCTGGTAGAGAGATTCCCAGACCCCCCTTTGTTTGCATACATTAACTTTGGGTTTCACCCTAAGTTAACAGGGCAATCCAGACGTGGACCCCTTGCTCACTGTTCCTAGAGAGGCAACAGTTTCACCTCACTGATGATGCCCAACAAGGCTGAAACACGTGTATGGGGTTACTGATGGTACTCTTGTTCAGAGAAGAATTGCCTAGCATTTCGGCGCTGGACTGCCCCTGGGCAGGACAAAGGCTGATATGCGGGGAAATTTCTTCTCTGTGAAAAGGACAGTGAGCTAAAGACTTGGTAGAGTCTCTCCCAGGGGTTATTCACCCAAGAACAGGTCATTGGGCTGTGTTCGTGCTGGTAGAGAGATTCCCAGACCCCCCTTTGTTTGCATACATTAACTTTGGGTTTCACCCTAAGTTAACAGGGCAATCCAGACGTGGACCCCTTGCTCACTGTTCCTAGAGAGGCAACAGTTTCACCTCACTGATGATGCCCAACAAGGCTGAAACACGTGTATGGGGTTACTGATGGTACTCTTGTTCAGAGAAGAATTGCTTAGCATTTCGGCGCTGGACTGCCCCTGGGCAGGACAAAGGCTGATATGCGGGGAAATTTCTTCTCTGTGAAAAGGACAGTGAGCTAAAGACTTGGTAGAGTCTCTCCCAGGGGTTATTCACCCAAGAACAGGTCATTGGGCTGTGTTCGTGCTGGTAGAGAGATTCCCAGACCCCCCTTTGTTTGCATACATTAACTTTGGGTTTCACCCTAAGTTAACAGGGCAATCCAGACGTGGACCCCTTGCTCACTGTTCCTAGAGAGGCAACAGTTTCACCTCACTGATGATGCCCAACAAGGCTGAAACACGTGTATGGGGTTACTGATGGTACTCTTGTTCAGAGAAGAATTGCTTAGCATTTCGGCGCTGGACTGCCCCTGGGCAGGACAAAGGCTGATATGCGGGGAAATTTCTTCTCTGTGAAAAGGACAGTGAGCTAAAGACTTGGTAGAGTCTCTCCCAGGGGTTATTCACCCAAGAACAGGTCATTGGGCTGTGTTCGTGCTGGTAGAGAGATTCCCAGACCCCCCTTTGTTTGCATACATTAACTTTGGGTTTCACCCTAAGTTAACAGGGCAATCCAGACGTGGACCCCTTGCTCACTGTTCCTAGAGAGGCAACAGTTTCACCTCACTGATGATGCCCAACAAGGCTGAAACACGTGTATGGGGTTACTGATGGTACTCTTGTTCAGAGAAGAATTGCCTAGCATTTCGGCGCTGGACTGCCCCTGGGCAGGACAAAGGCTGATATGCGAGGAAATTTCTTCTCTGTGAAAAGGACAGTGAGCTAAAGACTTGGTAGAGTCTCTCCCAGGGGTTATTCACCCAAGAACAGGTCATTGGGCTGTGTTCGTGCTGGTAGAGAGATTCCCAGACCCCCCTTTGTTTGCATACATTAACTTTGGGTTTCACCCTAAGTTAACAGGGCAATCCAGACGTGGACCCCTTGCTCACTGTTCCTAGAGAGGCAACAGTTTCACCTCACTGATGATGCCCAACAAGGCTGAAACACGTGTATGGGGTTACTGATGGTACTCTTGTTCAGAGAAGAATTGCCTAGCATTTCGGCGCTGGACTGCCCCTGGGCAGGACAAAGGCTGATATGCGGGGAAATTTCTTCTCTGTGAAAAGGACAGTGAGCTAAAGACTTGGTAGAGTCTCTCCCAGGGGTTATTCACCCAAGAACAGGTCATTGGGCTGTGTTCGTGCTGGTAGAGAGATTCCCAGACCCCCCTTTGTTTGCATACATTAACTTTGGGTTTCACCCTAAGTTAACAGGGCAATCCAGACGTGGACCCCTTGCTCACTGTTCCTAGAGAGGCAACAGTTTCACCTCACTGATGATGCCCAACAAGGCTGAAACACGTGTATGGGGTTACTGATGGTACTCTTGTTCAGAGAAGAATTGCCTAGCATTTCGGCGCTGGACTGCCCCTGGGCAGGACAAAGGCTGATATGCGGGGAAATTTCTTCTCTGTGAAAAGGACAGTGAGCTAAAGACTTGGTAGAGTCTCTCCCAGGGGTTATTCACCCAAGAACAGGTCATTGGGCTGTGTTCGTGCTGGTAGAGAGATTCCCAGACCCCCCTTTGTTTGCATACATTAACTTTGGGTTTCACCCTAAGTTAACAGGGCAATCCAGACGTGGACCCCTTGCTCACTGTTCCTAGAGAGGCAACAGTTTCACCTCACTGATGATGCCCAACAAGGCTGAAACACGTGTATGGGGTTACTGATGGTACTCTTGTTCAGAGAAGAATTGCTTAGCATTTCGGCGCTGGACTGCCCCTGGGCAGGACAAAGGCTGATATGCGGGGAAATTTCTTCTCTGTGAAAAGGACAGTGAGCTAAAGACTTGGTAGAGTCTCTCCCAGGGGTTATTCACCCAAGAACAGGTCATTGGGCTGTGTTCGTGCTGGTAGAGAGATTCCCAGACCCCCCTTTGTTTGCATACATTAACTTTGGGTTTCACCCTAAGTTAACAGGGCAATCCAGACGTGGACCCCTTGCTCACTGTTCCTAGAGAGGCAACAGTTTCACCTCACTGATGATGCCCAACAAGGCTGAAACACGTGTATGGGGTTACTGATGGTACTCTTGTTCAGAGAAGAATTGCCTAGCATTTCGGCGCTGGACTGCCCCTGGGCAGGACAAAGGCTGATATGCGAGGAAATTTCTTCTCTGTGAAAAGGACAGTGAGCTAAAGACTTGGTAGAGTCTCTCCCAGGGGTTATTCACCCAAGAACAGGTCATTGGGCTGTGTTCGTGCTGGTAGAGAGATTCCCAGACCCCCCTTTGTTTGCATACATTAACTTTGGGTTTCACCCTAAGTTAACAGGGCAATCCAGACGTGGACCCCTTGCTCACTGTTCCTAGAGAGGCAACAGTTTCACCTCACTGATGATGCCCAACAAGGCTGAAACACGTGTATGGGGTTACTGATGGTACTCTTGTTCAGAGAAGAATTGCCTAGCATTTCGGCGCTGGACTGCCCCTGGGCAGGACAAAGGCTGATATGCGGGGAAATTTCTTCTCTGTGAAAAGGACAGTGAGCTAAAGACTTGGTAGAGTCTCTCCCAGGGGTTATTCACCCAAGAACAGGTCATTGGGCTGTGTTCGTGCTGGTAGAGAGATTCCCAGACCCCCCTTTGTTTGCATACATTAACTTTGGGTTTCACCCTAAGTTAACAGGGCAATCCAGACGTGGACCCCTTGCTCACTGTTCCTAGAGAGGCAACAGTTTCACCTCACTGATGATGCCCAACAAGGCTGAAACACGTGTATGGGGTTACTGATGGTACTCTTGTTCAGAGAAGAATTGCCTAGCATTTCGGCGCTGGACTGCCCCTGGGCAGGACAAAGGCTGATATGCGGGGAAATTTCTTCTCTGTGAAAAGGACAGTGAGCTAAAGACTTGGTAGAGTCTCTCCCAGGGGTTATTCACCCAAGAACAGGTCATTGGGCTGTGTTCGTGCTGGTAGAGAGATTCCCAGACCCCCCTTTGTTTGCATACATTAACTTTGGGTTTCACCCTAAGTTAACAGGGCAATCCAGACGTGGACCCCTTGCTCACTGTTCCTAGAGAGGCAACAGTTTCACCTCACTGATGATGCCCAACAAGGCTGAAACACGTGTATGGGGTTACTGATGGTACTCTTGTTCAGAGAAGAATTGCCTAGCATTTCGGCGCTGGACTGCCCCTGGGCAGGACAAAGGCTGATATGCGGGGAAATTTCTTCTCTGTGAAAAGGACAGTGAGCTAAAGACTTGGTAGAGTCTCTCCCAGGGGTTATTCACCCAAGAACAGGTCATTGGGCTGTGTTCGTGCTGGTAGAGAGATTCCCAGACCCCCCTTTGTTTGCATACATTAACTTTGGGTTTCACCCTAAGTTAACAGGGCAATCCAGACGTGGACCCCTTGCTCACTGTTCCTAGAGAGGCAACAGTTTCACCTCACTGATGATGCCCAACAAGGCTGAAACACGTGTATGGGGTTACTGATGGTACTCTTGTTCAGAGAAGAATTGCTTAGCATTTCGGCGCTGGACTGCCCCTGGGCAGGACAAAGGCTGATATGCGGGGAAATTTCTTCTCTGTGAAAAGGACAGTGAGCTAAAGACTTGGTAGAGTCTCTCCCAGGGGTTATTCACCCAAGAACAGGTCATTGGGCTGTGTTCGTGCTGGTAGAGAGATTCCCAGACCCCCCTTTGTTTGCATACATTAACTTTGGGTTTCACCCTAAGTTAACAGGGCAATCCAGACGTGGACCCCTTGCTCACTGTTCCTAGAGAGGCAACAGTTTCACCTCACTGATGATGCCCAACAAGGCTGAAACACGTGTATGGGGTTACTGATGGTACTCTTGTTCAGAGAAGAATTGCTTAGCATTTCGGCGCTGGACTGCCCCTGGGCAGGACAAAGGCTGATATGCGGGGAAATTTCTTCTCTGTGAAAAGGACAGTGAGCTAAAGACTTGGTAGAGTCTCTCCCAGGGGTTATTCACCCAAGAACAGGTCATTGGGCTGTGTTCGTGCTGGTAGAGAGATTCCCAGACCCCCCTTTGTTTGCATACATTAACTTTGGGTTTCACCCTAAGTTAACAGGGCAATCCAGACGTGGACCCCTTGCTCACTGTTCCTAGAGAGGCAACAGTTTCACCTCACTGATGATGCCCAACAAGGCTGAAACACGTGTATGGGGTTACTGATGGTACTCTTGTTCAGAGAAGAATTGCCTAGCATTTCGGCGCTGGACTGCCCCTGGGCAGGACAAAGGCTGATATGCGAGGAAATTTCTTCTCTGTGAAAAGGACAGTGAGCTAAAGACTTGGTAGAGTCTCTCCCAGGGGTTATTCACCCAAGAACAGGTCATTGGGCTGTGTTCGTGCTGGTAGAGAGATTCCCAGACCCCCCTTTGTTTGCATACATTAACTTTGGGTTTCACCCTAAGTTAACAGGGCAATCCAGACGTGGACCCCTTGCTCACTGTTCCTAGAGAGGCAACAGTTTCACCTCACTGATGATGCCCAACAAGGCTGAAACACGTGTATGGGGTTACTGATGGTACTCTTGTTCAGAGAAGAATTGCCTAGCATTTCGGCGCTGGACTGCCCCTGGGCAGGACAAAGGCTGATATGCGGGGAAATTTCTTCTCTGTGAAAAGGACAGTGAGCTAAAGACTTGGTAGAGTCTCTCCCAGGGGTTATTCACCCAAGAACAGGTCATTGGGCTGTGTTCGTGCTGGTAGAGAGATTCCCAGACCCCCCTTTGTTTGCATACATTAACTTTGGGTTTCACCCTAAGTTAACAGGGCAATCCAGACGTGGACCCCTTGCTCACTGTTCCTAGAGAGGCAACAGTTTCACCTCACTGATGATGCCCAACAAGGCTGAAACACGTGTATGGGGTTACTGATGGTACTCTTGTTCAGAGAAGAATTGCCTAGCATTTCGGCGCTGGACTGCCCCTGGGCAGGACAAAGGCTGATATGCGGGGAAATTTCTTCTCTGTGAAAAGGACAGTGAGCTAAAGACTTGGTAGAGTCTCTCCCAGGGGTTATTCACCCAAGAACAGGTCATTGGGCTGTGTTCGTGCTGGTAGAGAGATTCCCAGACCCCCCTTTGTTTGCATACATTAACTTTGGGTTTCACCCTAAGTTAACAGGGCAATCCAGACGTGGACCCCTTGCTCACTGTTCCTAGAGAGGCAACAGTTTCACCTCACTGATGATGCCCAACAAGGCTGAAACACGTGTATGGGGTTACTGATGGTACTCTTGTTCAGAGAAGAATTGCCTAGCATTTCGGCGCTGGACTGCCCCTGGGCAGGACAAAGGCTGATATGCGGGGAAATTTCTTCTCTGTGAAAAGGACAGTGAGCTAAAGACTTGGTAGAGTCTCTCCCAGGGGTTATTCACCCAAGAACAGGTCATTGGGCTGTGTTCGTGCTGGTAGAGAGATTCCCAGACCCCCCTTTGTTTGCATACATTAACTTTGGGTTTCACCCTAAGTTAACAGGGCAATCCAGACGTGGACCCCTTGCTCACTGTTCCTGGAGAGGCAACAGTTTCACCTCACTGATGATGCCCAACAAGGCTGAAACACGTGTATGGGGTTACTGATGGTACTCTTGTTCAGAGAAGAATTGCCTAGCATTTCGGCGCTGGACTGCCCCTGGGCAGGACAAAGGCTGATATGCGGGGACATTTCTTCTCTGTGAAAAGGACAGTGAGCTAAAGACTTGGTAGAGTCTCTCCCAGGGGTTATTCACCCAAGAACAGGTCATTGGGCTGTGTTCGTGCTGGTAGAGAGATTCCCAGACCCCCCTTTGTTTGCATACATTAACTTTGGGTTTCACCCTAAGTTAACAGGGCAATCCAGACGTGGACCCCTTGCTCACTGTTCCTAGAGAGGCAACAGTTTCACCTCACTGATGATGCCCAACAAGGCTGAAACACGTGTATGGGGTTACTGATGGTACTCTTGTTCAGAGAAGAATTGCCTAGCATTTCGGCGCTGGACTGCCCCTGGGCAGGACAAAGGCTGATATGCGGGGAAATTTCTTCTCTGTGAAAAGGACAGTGAGCTAAAGACTTGGTAGAGTCTCTCCCAGGGGTTATTCACCCAAGAACAGGTCATTGGGCTGTGTTCGTGCTGGTAGAGAGATTCCCAGACCCCCCTTTGTTTGCATACATTAACTTTGGGTTTCACCCTAAGTTAACAGGGCAATCCAGACGTGGACCCCTTGCTCACTGTTCCTAGAGAGGCAACAGTTTCACCTCACTGATGATGCCCAACAAGGCTGAAACACGTGTATGGGGTTACTGATGGTACTCTTGTTCAGAGAAGAATTGCCTAGCATTTCGGCGCTGGACTGCCCCTGGGCAGGACAAAGGCTGATATGCGGGGAAATTTCTTCTCTGTGAAAAGGACAGTGAGCTAAAGACTTGGTAGAGTCTCTCCCAGGGGTTATTCACCCAAGAACAGGTCATTGGGCTGTGTTCGTGCTGGTAGAGAGATTCCCAGACCCCCCTTTGTTTGCATACATTAACTTTGGGTTTCACCCTAAGTTAACAGGGCAATCCAGACGTGGACCCCTTGCTCACTGTTCCTAGAGAGGCAACAGTTTCACCTCACTGATGATGCCCAACAAGGCTGAAACACGTGTATGGGGTTACTGATGGTACTCTTGTTCAGAGAAGAATTGCCTAGCATTTCGGCGCTGGACTGCCCCTGGGCAGGACAAAGGCTGATATGCGGGGAAATTTCTTCTCTGTGAAAAGGACAGTGAGCTAAAGACTTGGTAGAGTCTCTCCCAGGGGTTATTCACCCAAGAACAGGTCATTGGGCTGTGTTCGTGCTGGTAGAGAGATTCCCAGACCCCCCTTTGTTTGCATACATTAACTTTGAGTTTCACCCTAAGTTAACAGGGCAATCCAGACGTGGACCCCTTGCTCACTGTTCCTAGAGAGGCAACAGTTTCACCTCACTGATGATGCCCAACAAGGCTGAAACACGTGTATGGGGTTACTGATGGTACTCTTGTTCAGAGAAGAATTGCCTAGCATTTCGGCGCTGGACTGCCCCTGGGCAGGACAAAGGCTGATATGCGGGGAAATTTCTTCTCTGTGAAAAGGACAGTGAGCTAAAGACTTGGTAGAGTCTCTCCCAGGGGTTATTCACCCAAGAACAGGTCATTGGGCTGTGTTCGTGATGGTAGAGAGATTCCCAGACCCCCCTTTGTTTGCATACATTAACTTTGGGTTTCACCCTAAGTTAACAGGGCAATCCAGACGTGGACCCCTTGCTCACTGTTCCTAGAGAGGCAACAGTTTCACCTCACTGATGATGCCCAACAAGGCTGAAACACGTGTATGGGGTTACTGATGGTACTCTTGTTCAGAGAAGAATTTCCTAGCATTTCGGCGCTGGACTGCCCCTGGGCAGGACAGAGGCTGATATGCGGGAGATTTCTTCTCTGTGAAAAGGACAGTGAGCTAAAGACTTGGTAGAGTCTCTCCCAGGGGTTATTCACCCAAGAACAGGTCATTGGGCTGTGTTCGTGCTGGTAGAGAGATTCCCAGACCCCCCTTTGTTTGCATACATTAACTTTGGGTTTCACCCTAAGTTAACAGGGCAATCCAGACGTGGACCCCTTGCTCACTGTTCCTAGAGAGGCAACAGTTTCACCTCACTGATGATGCCCAACAAGGCTGAAACACGTGTATGGGGTTACTGATGGTACTCTTGTTCAGAGAAGAATTGCCTAGCATTTCGGCGCTGGACTGCCCCTGGGCAGGACAAAGGCTGATATGCGGGGAAATTTCTTCTCTGTGAAAAGGACAGTGAGCTAAAGACTTGGTAGAGTCTCTCCCAGGGGTTATTCACCCAAGAACAGGTCATTGGGCTGTGTTCGTGCTGGTAGAGAGATTCCCAGACCCCCCTTTGTTTGCATACATTAACTTTGGGTTTCACCCTAAGTTAACAGGGCAATCCAGACGTGGACCCCTTGCTCACTGTTCCTAGAGAGGCAACAGTTTCACCTCACTGATGATGCCCAACAAGGCTGAAACACGTGTATGGGGTTACTGATGGTACTCTTGTTCAGAGAAGAATTGCCTAGCATTTCGGCGCTGGACTGCCCCTGGGCAGGACAAAGGCTGATATGCGGGGAAATTTCTTCTCTGTGAAAAGGACAGTGAGCTAAAGACTTGGTAGAGTCTCTCCCAGGGGTTATTCACCCAAGAACAGGTCATTGGGCTGTGTTCGTGCTGGTAGAGAGATTCCCAGACCCCCCTTTGTTTGCATACATTAACTTTGGGTTTCACCCTAAGTTAACAGGGCAATCCAGACGTGGACCCCTTGCTCACTGTTCCTAGAGAGGCAACAGTTTCACCTCACTGATGATGCCCAACAAGGCTGAAACACGTGTATGGGGTTACTGATGGTACTCTTGTTCAGAGAAGAATTGCCTAGCATTTCGGCGCTGGACTGCCCCTGGGCAGGACAAAGGCTGATATGCGGGGAAATTTCTTCTCTGTGAAAAGGACAGTGAGCTAAAGACTTGGTAGAGTCTCTCCCAGGGGTTATTCACCCAAGAACAGGTCACTGGGCTGTGTTCGTGCTGGTAGAGAGATTCCCAGACCCCCCTTTGTTTGCATACATTAACTTTGGGTTTCACCCTAAGTTAACAGGGCAATCCAGACGTGGACCCCTTGCTCACTGTTCCTAGAGAGGCAACAGTTTCACCTCACTGATGATGCCCAACAAGGCTGAAACACGTGTATGGGGTTACTGATGGTACTCTTGTTCAGAGAAGAATTGCCTAGCATTTCGGCGCTGGACTGCCCCTGGGCAGGACAAAGGCTGATATGCGGGGAAATTTCTTCTCTGTGAAAAGGACAGTGAGCTAAAGACTTGGTAGAGTCTCTCCCAGGGGTTATTCACCCAAGAACAGGTCATTGGGCTGTGTTCGTGCTGGTAGAGAGATTCCCAGACCCCCCTTTGTTTGCATACATTAACTTTGGGTTTCACCCTAAGTTAACAGGGCAATCCAGACGTGGACCCCTTGCTCACTGTTCCTAGAGAGGCAACAGTTTCACCTCACTGATGATGCCCAACAAGGCTGAAACACGTGTATGGGGTTACTGATGGTACTCTTGTTCAGAGAAGAATTGCCTAGCATTTCGGCGCTGGACTGCCCCTGGGCAGGACAAAGGCTGATATGCGGGGAAATTTCTTCTCTGTGAAAAGGACAGTGAGCTAAAGACTTGGTAGAGTCTCCCCCAGGGGTTATTCACCCAAGAACAGGTCATTGGGCTGTGTTCGTGCTGGTAGAGAGATTCCCAGACCCCCCTTTGTTTGCATACATTAACTTTGGGTTTCACCCTAAGTTAACAGGGCAATCCAGACGTGGACCCCTTGCTCACTGTTCCTAGAGAGGCAACAGTTTCACCTCACTGATGATGCCCAACAAGGCTGAAACACGTGTATGGGGTTACTGATGGTACTCTTGTTCAGAGAAGAATTGCCTAGCATATCGGCGCTGGACTGCCCCTGGGCAGGACAAAGGCTGATATGCGGGGAAATTTCTTCTCTGTGAAAAGGACAGTGAGCTAAAGACTTGGTAGAGTCTCTCCCAGGGGTTATTCACCCAAGAACAGGTCATTGGGCTGTGTTCGTGCTGGTAGAGAGATTCCCAGACCCCCCTTTGTTTGCATACATTAACTTTGGGTTTCACCCTAAGTTAACAGGGCAATCCAGACGTGGACCCCTTGCTCACTGTTCCTAGAGAGGCAACAGTTTCACCTCACTGATGATGCCCAACAAGGCTGAAACACGTGTATGGGGTTACTGATGGTACTCTTGTTCAGAGAAGAATTGCCTAGCATTTCGGCGCTGGACTGCCCCTGGGCAGGACAAAGGCTGATATGCGGGGAAATTTCTTCTCTGTGAAAAGGACAGTGAGCTAAAGACTTGGTAGAGTCTCTCCCAGGGGTTATTCACCCAAGAACAGGTCATTGGGCTGTGTTCGTGCTGGTAGAGAGATTCCCAGACCCCCCTTTGTTTGCATACCTTAACTTTGGGTTTCACCCTAAGTTAACAGGGCAATCCAGACGTGGACCCCTTGCTCACTGTTCCTAGAGAGGCAACAGTTTCACCTCACTGATGATGCCCAACAAGGCTGAAACACGTGTATGGGGTTACTGATGGTACTCTTGTTCAGAGAAGAATTGCCTAGCATTTCGGCGCTGGACTGCCCCTGGGCAGGACAAAGGCTGATATGCGGGGAAATTTCTTCTCTGTGAAAAGGACAGTGAGCTAAAGACTTGGTAGAGTCTCTCCCAGGGGTTATTCACCCAAGAACAGGTCATTGGGCTGTGTTCGTGCTGGTAGAGAGATTCCCAGACCCCCCTTTGTTTGCATACATTAACTTTGGGTTTCACCCTAAGTTAACAGGGCAATCCAGACGTGGACCCCTTGCTCACTGTTCCTAGATAGGCAACAGTTTCGCCTCACTGATGATGCCCAACAAGGCTGAAACACGTGTATGGGGTTACTGATGGTACTCTTGTTCAGAGAAGAATTGCCTAGCATTTCGGCGCTGGACTGCCCCTGGGCAGGACAAAGGCTGATATGCGGGGAAATTTCTTCTCTGTGAAAAGGACAGTGAGCTAAAGACTTGGTAGAGTCTCTCCCAGGGGTTATTCACCCAAGAACAGGTCATTGGGCTGTGTTCGTGCTGGTAGAGAGATTCCCAGACCCCCCTTTGTTTGCATACATTAACTTTGGGTTTCACCCTAAGTTAACAGGGCAATCCAGACGTGGACCCCTTGCTCACTGTTCCTAGAGAGGCAACAGTTTCACCTCACTGATGATGCCCAACAAGGCTGAAACACGTGTATGGGGTTACTGATGGTACTCTTGTTCAGAGAAGAATTGCCTAGCATTTCGGCGCTGGACTGCCCCTGGGCAGGACAAAGGCTGATATGCGGGGAAATTTCTTCTCTGTGAAAAGCACAGTGAGCTAAAGACTTGGTAGAGTCTCTCCCAGGGGTTATTCACCCAAGAACAGGTCATTGGGCTGTGTTCGTGCTGGTAGAGAGATTCCCAGACCCCCCTTTGTTTATCTACCATAAGTAGGTTGACTTTATTTTTGTACGCTTGCCTAATATTCCTTATTTGATCAAAATAAGTCATAGACAAGCAATTTTGTCTGCGGAGCAGTCGTATGTGTTTATTCTTTTCTTTCTTCAAATGATCAATTATCAAATTAAAGGTATGTCTGTGCAGAATAGCCGGGGGACCGAATCTTTTTCATTCGCCAAACAATTAACATGGAAGTGTATTCGTCTAGCATTCAGCTGTTCTAGTAATGGTCTTGAATATTAATCAAGACTATCGGTGATTACGATGCCTGGATCAGACCTGATTCGCTCACTAACTTACAGCAGATTGCTGGGTACCATCTAACCGAAACCTGGTGTCTATCCGCTTCGAGGTTAGTAAAATTGAGTTCAGTTTTAAATCGCTGGTTTGGCAATTTCATTATCAGCTGGATAGCCAGATGGTCCCCACAGCCTAAGTCACGGATGTGAACTGGATCCACTTCCACAAATGCTGAGGTAGACACAAAAAAGTAATCAATGAATGATCTTAAATTTCCACAAGCCCATGTATAGGTGTGAGCATTCACAGTCAGAGGCACCATTTGGATGTCCCAGGCCATGAAAAAGTCTACCCATTTCTGCCCATTTCGGTTTGAGGTAGACCTATAATTCGCCTGATTTATTCCTTTATCTGCAGACAAGCCATAACAAATTGAATTAAAATCGCCTCCAACAACAGTTTTGACCTGCGGATTGCGGACAATTTCTCCTTCAAGGATTGTGTCCAATCGCTCTCTCATGTCATCAAACAGCACTGTCACTCTATTCCAATATATAAATATTACTAATACACACACCCTGGGCTCACCATGGATTAACAGTTCAACCGCTAGAATGGAATCATCCTTATGGATCAAATTGGAGGGCAGTGTACATGCATTGTCTATCAGGACCGTGAGTCCTCCTGATGGTCTACCCATGCTCCCTCTCGTGGTACATTGAGTGTATGCATGATAACTTTGAACATCGAAGTGGGTCATGTGCATTGTTTCCTTAAGCATAATCACCAGAGGATTAATTTGATGGTCTAATTCTTTAAACCAGGAATGGAAGTTTCTTAGCCCACATGAGTTCCAAGACAAAAATGTAAAAGTATTATTGCTACGCTACAGGTGGCATTGCTGCTTTTATTGGAAAGATACCCCTATGAGACTGAGACCCTGTAAGCTCATTTAAGGCCATCAGCTGTCTTACCATGCCCTGATTAATTTGTGTAGGCAGCCCATATAGGATCAGACCAGGGGCAGTCTAAGCAATCTGCAAAGATGTTTCAACAAAGATAGTTGCTTCATCTTCAGTATTGAAGATGAAAGGTATCAGGCCAATGTGGACAAGATCTTCTCTTTGATCCCATATTAGTTTAATAATTATGGGGAAGTGGTACGAACAGATCATGTGATTATTCTGATTATGGGCTAACCTTATCCAGTCAATATCGTCTGATCTTAAATTTCTCAATGACAGTATTGCCTGGAAGGCTCTAAGCATATAAGATCTATTTAGACTACCCTTCCCATTTCTTGTCATGTCACTTTCCCACCCCATCATAGACGGCATATCTTGCGTGAGTACCTGATTGGGTTGGGAAAAATTCCTTTTAGCCTCACTACCATCCTTATCTTCCGAGGAAGTGAGGGCAGTACGGGTCGGTAGGCCCTTGTTCTCTTTGTCCATAGATGTTGAAGCCACCACTGGGAGTCCACCACACATATCACGGTTTCCTCCCGTCGATACAATATCAGGTAACTCTCTATTCACAAGCTTTTGCGCCAGCATCGGCATGCCACCGCTAAGCTCACTAGAGCCCCCAAGAGTTACTCCTTCTAGGGACTTTTTCGGGCCATGGCCGCCAGTCGCACCCACAATCCTGTTGGTCGCTTTTTTGCTCTCAATTATGGGATATAATTTTGATAGCTCAGACTGTTTATTCATTCTATACTGGTTGTTATGATCATCATCTATCAGCGACTCAATAAGGTTTGATGCAAGCTCTGGGGTAGGCAAAGGATTATTTACATTTTTTCTATTTCTTTTCTTATTACCATTTTTAGGTACCATTTCTCCTACTCGTTGATCCTCATTATTAATATTTAACAATGCTTTCGATTCATCATTGAATTGTCGAAGGTCAATAATGGCATTTTTGTTAGAAATATTACATATTTGCTTTATATGGGAGTTATGATTATCGATTTAATTTAATGTTAGATTTTTTGATTTTTTCACATTCGCAATCATAGCTTTATTTTGGTGGGCCCTTCGCTTCTGGGCTTTAAGGGCCAATTTTTTCTCTCTGCGTGTGAGAACAACAATAGGTCTTTCAACATTGTCTAGAGTCTGTTGATCACAATGCAATGTGTACGTTGCACTCCTGACCCTCCTCTGTTAGATCAATAAGATCTGTCAGTGCTGAGGGCCTATCCATACCTTCTCTGGGATTCAAGGTAGAGTCAGTATTCAACTGGCCCTCAGCAGTAAGATTGTAACGATCATGGCCTGTGTCTCTTTGATCTCTCTTATATCAATCATTATTTTTTCTAATGTACAAGCATTTTTAAATACCCCCTGGGATAACCCCACGTCCACTTTTTCACCCATGCCCACGCTCTTCTGGACCTTAAGGGCAGTTACTTCAGCAAACGACATAGATTTGTTTCCAACCATCCTTAAACCCCAGGCGTCTGAGTGGATTTAACAACCCCAGTTACTGATTTTTTTACACCAAGGGTAAGAGCTGAGACCGCATCACATGTAAATAGAAGACCCTCCAATCTATTCATTTTACACAGAATCTCTGTTAGTAATGCCTTCATTACACCAATTTCCCAGTGTGGCTGCTCGTGGCCCTTGTCTAACAGGTTCAATATGCGTGACATCACTGGGAATTCAAGACCAACAGACGTGACATCTAACCGAGGGAGGGGGTGACTGGGGATCCTAGTTCGGGCTCACAAGATCCACAATGATGCATTGATGGTCCTGACTCATGGTCCAATAACCTCATTTGCTCAGATAGTTTCATGTTCAAAATCTCTGTAGTTGGAGAGCTAGACTTTTGTAAATGAGTCCCCCCTATAGTTATTTGATCGTTAGATTGGTCTGTAAAGGCTCCCCCACCCATTGTGGCCACCTGGGTCTGTAGAGGTAAACTGTTCGTATTGTCTGATGAATTACTGAACATGAAGACGTTTTCAATCCCGGTCCTCCTTTGTGTGACCAAGGTTGAAGGGCCAAGGGAGAGCCTCATACGTTTCCCTAGCTCTGCCTCAATCACCGGAGCTAGTATTGAAATGTCAGAGATGCGATTTCTAAATGGTTTTACCCCCATCATTCTCAATGTCTCGTTTCGCATGGTAATTTCCTCTTCATGGAGAATGTCCGCTACCAACACATCATGGTCTATATCATTAACCTCATGAAGTTTGAATGTTGCTGGCATGCTCTGGCCATTACCGTGACCATGCACTAATGCTGTGGTCACAGTCTCTTGACCGGGGGGTAGACCACAATAGAGGGCTCTGACAGCCTAACTGGTGGGGTTTGCCTTTTAGTACACAATACTGTGCCTACCTCAACCTCATCATCTAAGCAATTCAACAAACCAGAGTCCTCTTTATCTGTGTTCTCTGTCGACATGATTATTGGGACGGGTGCAGCAGATTTGGTCACATGGGCTTCTAAGCCCATTAACCATGTTCTAGGCCCAATGATTTCCTACTCATTTCTTTATGGATTTGACAGTGCACTGCTAACAGATAAGTCACTATCAATTTGATAGCATGCACATAAATCCCCAAATCCTTTTTACACTCTTCTTACTCCAAAAACACCAACTGAACTCCTAAGCAGGTGCATAATGCAGGTCAGAATACACTTGACAGATAGTGTCATATAACAAGGCAAGGAGATTTATCCTTCCCTCAATAGTTCCCATACCGTCATTACAAGATAGTGAAAACAAATTAAAAAAGACGGTAACAACCACGCCAACAACACATGCAGCTATATTGCAATAACCCAGTTAGAATCAGTGCCTACAAGAAGACAAACCAGCTTTGGATTATTTATTTTTTTTGACACTGAGGAACTTTTTGGAACAGATATCATATGCTTGTACCTTCCGCGACCTGTTATTGTTTGTTCCTTGTAGTTTTGGTTGTTGCCTTGTGTATTGTATTCCTTTGTCTATTGTTTTAAGACTTGTCGCATGAGTGTAGGCCACGGAGACACTGAGTTCCTCTACTCCGTCTGTAAATTTTGAGAAAAAGCACAACAGTGCCTACACTCCTTTGCGCCAAAGTAGATAAATAAAGAATTCCAAACAGCCGTTGTTTCTGATGAAAATAATTCTTTGTTTATTTTTTGCTTTGATAAAGGTAAAGCCCTTCTTGGATGACACGTGTTTCGGCGACTGCGCCTTTCTCAAATCCGGGCTATTCATATTGATACAAATGAAAAAGACAGAAAAATAAAGTACATATGTACCTTGAAACTCAATTATTTCACACATACTAAAAAATTTGACTTTCTTGTGTTTTAACCCCACACCATGAATCTCCACACACCATGCTTGTAACAATACATGACACCTTGTGCTTTCTATTTAAAAACTATATTTTGTGCATGTGTCAGTGTTGCAGGGCCAAGGATGGGGGGGAGGGTGGAAATAAAGTTCTTTTTATCGTTATTATATTGTTGACCTGTATACTATTTAACAATATTCTATCTATGTCTCACTCTTTGTAAAATAGCAGAACTGTTATCATCTTGTTACCTGACACTCATAGTACTGTACAATCACAGTTCTTACCCTTCTTAGTAAGGTTGCAGTTCACCCAATGTAGTGTAATTTTGCCGTCCTATTATTGACTTTTACGTCCTGGGTTCAATCCCACCTACACAAAAAAGGCATAGATGTTTGTTTACAACCATATATCAACATTAGGATTAAATCTGTCATTATTCAAAAATCAGCGTTATAACTTAGCTTGGCTCCATGTTTGTATGTTCTTTGAAAAAAATATATGATCAGGCTGTTGCCACCACTAGTGTTAATGAGCATATACAAAATGATTGTATTTATATATATAAATCAGGCTGTTGCCACCTCTAGTGTTGGTAAGCATATCCAAATCTTATGTGCATTGTACCAATGCCTCTACACAAAAGCCTGTTTTGATCGACCTGCCGGCTCCTGATCGCCGTGTACCCATCATGTCACGCGTAAACCTGAAAAAGCGCCCATTTCCTTGCTGTCTTTGTAAAAAAGACGGCAAATACAATCTCCTAGCACAATTCGAAAACGTGCCTGCAGCCGTGGGTGGGCTTCCCACCTAATCTCAGGGCTTACCTACAAATTCATTTTCTCCTGCTCCAGGCGTCGGGTTCCTTCTCTCCTGATGATCACTGTTTGTTAAAGGAGCATTATCCCTAAATCCCTCCTCTCTTTCCTCGCCACCAAATTGGCGGCCATATTTTGGGATACATTCCCATGTTTTGCTTGGTAACGGGTTACCATGAACCCTTTCTTCCTGTATTTTGCCCGTAGTAATTATATTTCAGTAATAACTGCGGCCATATATATTTTTTTTTTATTTACTTCGCATACAATTGCTTTTGCAATTTTTACAAAAAGATGTTGCTAGTCATCTTAAAAGAGCCACATAATGAAGGAAAACAAAACCCTCAAGCAGTCGAGGAAAAAGCGAGGAAGTAGACTGGAAGACAAACAGGCATGTAATACGGGCACAAGATGAGCAGAAAAAATGGAGTATAGCGACAACAGAGATCAGCACAGAACAGAAACAGATGCAAATGCCGAAACACTGCACCGGGGCTGCAGAATACCGGCCCTGACCGCCAGCTGTTCCCTGTTAGAGTGCTCATCTCACACCAGGGTCCTGACAGATTATCGCTGTGGAAGTTCGTAAGGTGATCAATTCAAAAGCACTTTCCAGAATTTTTACGGTTGCTATGGACCATTTCGTTTTCTCTCTTGACATCAACCTATTCCACCATATTGTATCTGCTTCTTCTAACATTCCTGAGTGGTCTGTACTAAGGCTGGTCAGGTATATGGCTCTTGATTTTCTTAACTCTGGGCATTGTAACACAAGATGTTTTATTGTTTCTGGTTCATTTGATTGAGTACAAAGTCGACAGGCCTTATCATTTGTTTGCATCCTAATAGCCTGAATTTCACGTGTCGGGAGAAGGTTGAAGCGCGCTCTCATGAACAGTTTTCTTAGTTTTTTATTTGGAAATGTACTGCAGTATGCCATAGGTTCCTTCAATTTATTGAAGTTTGGTGGAAGATCTTTGGTCAGTTTATTAGCGTGGGCTTTTTCCAGAGTTTCTATCCAATCTCGGGCCTTGAGTTTAGATTTTACTCTGACTGGATTCGTTTTTAGGTCTTCTTCGGTGCATGCAATCTCGATAAGCTTTTCTCTGAGTTTGTCCGTCCATTTGTTTAGGATGACTAGGTGACGGTTTGTTACTTCAGCGGCTACAATCTTATAGATTGGCGGGCTGTCAGGTATGAGCGTGTTCCTAAACAGTTGCATTGCGTTTTGTGCCACCGTCGCCTCTAGGGAGAGTAGGCCCAGCTCTCTTCTGATGAGCTCCATTGAGACTGCGTTAGGAAGTCCTAGGACTGTTTTCCAGATATGGCTCTCTATACTTTCCGCCAGATGTCATTTGGCATACTCAAGGTTGCTCCCATGCCATAGGTCAAGGTTGGCACCACCTTCCCTTTATAGAACTCTATCGCTGGGACTAGCGAAAATTTGCCATATTTTCGGTCCACGATTTTCATTTGGGCAACAAGATTTTTCGTTTTTTCCCATAGAGCGCTTTGCATAGTTACCTCCTTCACCGAATGGTCGATATGGACTCCTAGATATTTAAAACTTGGGATCACTTCGATTTCGACTTTATCCAAAGCCCAATTGTAGCCAGCCTGAGTCTTTTTGGCACTTTTTCCAAGGATCACTATTTTCGTTTTTGATTTGTTTATTTTTAGGTTATTCTGTTCCATGTATTGCGCCAAGTTGGAGAGTTGGCGTTGTAAGCCGATTTGGGTTTGGTCAAGTAGTATCAAGTCGTCTGCGTACAGTAGACGCGATATGTTTACCTTTCCCAGCTTGGGTGGAAAAGCTCTGACTGGTTCTTCCGACTCTTTAAGGTCCCCCAAAAAAGCAATAAACAGTGCTGGGGCCAGAGGGCAGCCTTGCTTCACTCCTCGCTCCGCCGGTATCTCTCGGGACAGAAGGCCTTGATTATTTAAACGGACTCTTAGCTTAGTGTTTGTATGTAGAGCCATCACAGGGTCCAGCAGTTCCCTAGGGCAATTCCATTTTTTCAGTTTTCCCACAGAATCCGCCTGTCAACTCTGTCAAAGGCCTGTGACTGATCTACAAAAGCTAGGAACACGGTAGGTGCCCCTTGCTTAACCTTGGCTTTTATCAGGTTGAAAATTAAGATGTTAACTGTTGTGCTACCTTTCTTTAAAAAGCCCATTTGAAAAGGATCGTTAGCCGGGGATAGTCTGGCCCAATTTCGAAAATGTGTCAGCAGGAGGGTCGCAAATATTTGCCTATTATATCGAGTAGGGCGATCGGTCTGTAATTACTCGGATCTTCTCTGTTCCCTCGTTTAAAGATCGGAACCACCAACGCTTTTTTCCACGACGTTGGGAGGGATCTTGTCTGTCTGCACTGATCAAAGATGGTACTAATGAAGGCAGCCCATTTCTCAGTGTTCGGTTTTAAGTCAATGTTACTTAGGCCATCGGGTCTGGGTGCTCTCGATTTCTTTAATTTGAGTATGACGTTCTTTATGTCATCAATTGATGATATATCAATACATGCCGTTTCAGCTGGGCTTTCGGCCAGCGATGTTTGGTGAGGAGGTGCCCTAAACAGGTTTTCAAAGAATGAAACCCACGAGCTTTCGCTCACTGCGTTGGCAATGTGGTTTTCCACCTTCTTATCCGATTTTTTGATAAGTGCCCAAAAGTCGCCAGTTTTCTTTGTGCTTAGTGACCGCAGCATTTCCTCTGTGTCTTTTTGGTACATTTGTGTCTATGACCTCGCACCCAAGATTTATATTTTGAGTTTTCCTGTTTCCATGTCTTCCATGACGTTAGCGAGTTATCCTTTTTAATTTGTCTCTTCAATTTCCTAAGTGTTCTCTTTCTTTCTACGACCTCTTTGTCATATGTGTGGATATTTTGCAGTACCTTTCGGTTTTTTCCTTGCGTGTTCGTCCTGTACTGTAATAAGAAAGGTAAGTAGTCCAGGCTTTGCAACTTATCTCCTTGCAACTGAATCTAAGTTTTATACTTTTTGGTGATAGATTCTATGTTTGCCGCAGTTAGACAAATGCGGGTTTGTTGGTTATTCAGCTCGATCGAATTCCTGTAACAATTGGTCACAGGTCGTAGCGATTTCCATTGTATAGCCAGCAGGTTGTGGTCGCTTTGCTGAGTTTTAATCACCGAATAATTTTCGATACTTGCCAATAGGCTATGCGAGATGAAGAAATAGTCAATATTGCCACTGGATTCACACTTTTCCCATGTGGGTATCTTAACATTCCAGGATTTCAATGCTGCCACATTATGGAGGTTTTTCGATTTCATAAGCCTCATCCAGGTTGTGCCTCTGTCTTCACCAGGAGATTTCATCCTCTTCGGC
This sequence comes from Ambystoma mexicanum, assembly GCF_040938575.1. Classification (NCBI taxonomy): domain Eukaryota; kingdom Metazoa; phylum Chordata; class Amphibia; order Caudata; family Ambystomatidae; genus Ambystoma; species Ambystoma mexicanum. The sequence goes on along the minus strand of NC_090929.1, from coordinate 1,264,487,769 downwards.
ACAGTGGTCTCCTTTTCACTACTGCAATTTGTGTTTAAGTCTCCACAGATTATTATATGTGTTTGGGGATCTTCCACGATAATGTCATCAATTGTTTTTGCAACTTGGTTACAGAAATCTACTGTAGTTGTTTTTTCCGGGTTCCAGTATGTTGTTATAAGGGCTATTTTCGCTTTTTCACTTCCCTGTCCGCTTGCATCTTCCTGGGTCCATGTCGTTAGAACTGCCAGTATGCCATATGTCTCTGTTGTAGTTTTTAAACTGGAGATTCCTGAGCCCAACTTTATTGCTATCAGGAGCCCTGATGACGATCGGCCAAACAGGCCTTTCGATGTTGGAGAGAAAGCTATCTCGAATCCGTCCAGAGATGGTTTTTCTGTTAACTAGTGCTCCTGAAGACATAAGATGTCAAAAGTACCTAAATCCTGGTTTTCGGGGTTCGTCAGATGTCGATGGCCTCTCGTGTTCCACGAGGCCATAGAAAGAAGTTTTTGAGGTGCTGATTCTTGATAGGTGGTCGGAGGGGGTAGATTTCTGATCCCACATCCTGATGATTGCTATTTATCGCTGTGAAGATTCAGCGCTGCTTTTAGCCACTTCCACGGGCCCTTTGGTACTCTATCTTCTCGACTCTCTGCGATCTTCATTTCCCGATCCTTTTCTTTTCTTCCCTCCTTGTCTGGTGTTACTCTGTTGGTCCGGGTCGTCTGTCGCTGAGTAGGGGTTTCGACTCTATGTCTGTCCCTTCTGTCACAGGTCTGGCCTCCGTTCCTCACACGCTCTTCCTGTTGTTCTTCGATAGCTTCAGGGTCTGTCCATCGTTGTCTCTCATTCCTTGGTTCATATTTTTCGCACTCGTAGTGCCGCTTGCTTTCGTAATCCGTGTGGTACCTGGGGGCTTGTCTTTTCCTGTTGTATAGATCTTTCGTTTTAGATATGTAGTGCCATTTGTGTTCACCACTTTCCTTTGTTGACTGCGCCTTTAGATCAGTCTTAGGTAGGCGTAGTTCCGTCAGGGTGAACCCTGCTTGTTTTAGGTCTTTGTAGGCTTCATCCGGAACGCCTTTTAGTGCCTGACCTTTGATGTGTAAATAGGTTTTTGCCTTTTGGTCTCAATGGTAGGTTTCTATTAGTATGAAATCTTTGGTATTCAGATGCTGCAGACAGTGTATTTTGCTTAGTATATATAATACCGTTTTCATGTTCAGCACTATATATTTGCTTTTACACGACGTTTGCTCTAGTTTGAACACTCTTGAATCCTTGAGGAAGGTATGTGAGTTCTTGGTTTTCTCTGTCTGTTGTTTATATGGCATGGGTCTAGTCTCACGCTAATCGCTTCTACTTGGATTTACTTCGTAGTGCCGCTGTAATCGTTGCTTCAGTGGAGTTGACCCGTGAGTAGGTTCAGTCTTGTTTCGCAGTGTTTCTTTGTCTTCTAAAAATGTTGGCGCTGTTTTGCCTGTTGCCTTTTCGCCTTTTGCTTCCCTCTTACTGTCATAGTCGCAGTATTGTTCCTCTATAGATCCCACTGGGCCCTTGGGATTTTCTCCTCTTACGTCTGTATCGAGGTGTACAGATAGATCCATCAGTGGGCTATCTCTCATAAATTCATCCGTGGTTTTTGGCGATTTTTCTGTCAGTTGCTGACTTTTTACTGAAGGTCCGGTTGTATAATTTGGTGTATTGGGGCTTTGTGTTAAATTAATTATTACCTCTTTCTTTTTAGATTCTGGAGTCTCAGCTTTCTTTTTCTTTGTTTCGCATGTGGTGGATCCACTTGCCAAACATAGCACCACTTTTTTCTTTTGGCTTGTCGATGAGGGTGATGTTTTTGAGCCCATACTAGTGTTCTGGGTTTGCGGCAAAGGAGACTCACTTGAGCTTTTCAGTTTTTATATACTGAAAATTGGTTCCATCTCTCCTATCTCCTTCTTCGCGGTTGTCTGGCATGCTCTGTCTGTGCACTTTTTTACGATCTTTTTTTCAAGTGCTACTTCTTTCCTTCCAGCCTCCAAGCTGGCCCATTTCTCCTCCCACAAAGTCACCTGTTTGCAACTCTTCGCCTCTACAGCTGTAATGTATCACTCTAAGAAGTCGAGCTTAGATTGGATCTTACAGAGAATCGTTGTATTATCTTTTGTCGAATCACTGATTGTCTCATATAATTTGCAGAATGGTGCAAGAGCAATTGTAAGGGCCGCCATGATTGTAGTCATGTCTTGTTTTTTATTTGGTGATGGTCTTTGAGAGTCGGACACAATTTCACTGTGTCTCCTATGTTTAACCGGAGTGTTCTGAAAGTCCCTACTAGGGCAACTATCGAATTGTTGTGATGAAGTTTCGAGAGTCGAGCTCCCAACTGTGACTTCAGATGTTTCAGAACAGTTGAGAGAAATTCTAGAGACATTTGAATTTAGTATTGACCCGACCTTGACTGGTTTTGTCAGTTTTTCTCCTCTTTCTGTATGTTGAAGGTGAATTTTTGTCCAGGATTGGTCTCTCATTAGAGCCCGTGATCCTGGAACACGTTCCTGGAGAATCCGTGTGTTCGTATTTGATCTGTCTCCCAATTGGTTTTAAATTTCAAATTGAGTCCTAAAAGTGTGTGGTCCTCTTGTTGCTCCAGTTGATCCATTCTTGGAGTCTCGCGTGGTGGATGATGTTGTTTATCATGGGTCTTCATAAGTTTAAGTTGTGGCGTCTTATCTTGTTCTATCTGTTCCTGGAGCTGGATTTCAGCTGTTGTTCCGATTATAGCCGAAGGGTCGACACTTTGAATTGGCATCTCTGTAGGACTGGTGTTGTCCGTAATAACAGAATTCAGTCGGGGCAAGACTTCCTCTGGTCCCAGCTGCGCTTGGCACTGAGTTTCATTAGTTTTCCGGGGCATCTTTGAGAGGTCATCCATTTCCCTTAAAGACCCTGTTATGTTTTTCTTTTCCTTAGAGTCTTTGTTTAGATTTTTAGATTCGGTAAGTAGAGCTTTTTGTTGGATCTGTTTTTGGATCTGAGTGTCTCTTTCCTTAGTGATTGTAGAGTTGAATGGGCACATTTCGCTCAGATTCACGACATTGGGTTCTTTATTCTTTGGGCTGACCGCCAGCTTTTCCGCTGCTAGTGGTCCCCTTTCACTGTGACTTGTTGTGTTGTCAATGACTGTTTCCGTTTTTCTGGCTTTTATTACTGGTAACGAGACCTCGATTACTTCCAGAATTTCGGCATCAGAGATTTCGTCATCTGCCTTTAGTTTACGTTTTTTCTGTTGAGCCTTGAAGAAATTCAACAGGGGCATTTGAGAGTAGAGGTTTCGGGAGCGTGCACGGCCCTGAGTCAGGTTTTTTAGTTGCCACTCAAATGGATTTATTTATTTCTTTAATACAACTGTGATTCTAATTGTGTCTCAGTACTCCGTCGTCTTGACTGTTTGAATTTTCAGGTCCACTTAGGATTGCTGTCTTTCCCCTTTGTTTCTTTATGTATTGTCATTTTGTACCACTTGGCTTATTGATCTTTTTTGGACCTTTGGCGGTTTCACATACGGAGGAGCATAGGTCCACCCAGTCCCCCAGATTGTGGTTCATTTCCTTGTTAGTGCTTTCTGTAGGCTCAGCACTAGTGTCAATACTCAGACTTACCTCTGCTGTCCTCGTCGGTACAGATTTCGACTGATCTGTCATTGGTTGGCTAGGGCTTGTTGCCCTTGTACGGATGTTCAAGTCTGTAGTCCGGTCTGCAGCCACCAATTTGTCCATATTTGTGTGGATTAATGCCCTGGTTAGCATCAGGTGCTTTTCTATCATCCCTGTAAACACTGGATTGTTCTCCCCAGAACCCTTGTCTACAGAATCATCTGATGTTGTTTTTGTTGTACTAATTAAGGTCTGGCTTAGTTCAGTCGTGTTCCGACTTGCTCCCGGGGGTGTGCTCATTGCCATTGCCCCTGTCTTGATCGGTGACAGAGTCGGAGGAGAAGCCGCATCTATAGAGCTGATTCCCAGTTTTCCCTGGAGGAGTCTTTCTCTATGTTCCAGGTCTTTGTGAGCCTCAGTGAGCCCCCCGCGATTGTTAGTGCACAGGACCAGGGCAAAGTCCAGGTCAGTCCGCCCTCCGGCAGGCTGAGCTGGGAGACCTCTCGCCCAAGCGGCGCTCCGGTCCTGTATTGGCTCAGCGGCATCTAAGATGTTGCGCCGGGTGGCGGCGGTCTCCTGAGAAGAAGCTAGATCAATCTCGGCGATGGCCTTAGACGTGACCGTACTGGGGAGTTTGTCTGCTCCCCTCCCTCCCGCTCCATTGTGATGGCTGTACATCGCGGATGTGGAGGCTTGGCTAGACTTAGCGTCTGAAATGGAGGGCACGAGATTCTTACCTCTTTTGCCCGGCTATCTCCGTTCAGCTTGTAGAACTGGCTTAGAGCTGCTCCGGAGAACTCTTGCGGTTTCCAACGGTTCCATCAGTTCCGGTTCCCGATATTGATGCCAGTCACTCCCCCGACAGTAGGGGACAGGGGCTCCTGCACCCTGCATTAGCCTGCAAGGACTGCAGGAATGCCAAACTGTGTGAACTTCGCATGCTCCGGGTTCCGCTCCGCGGAATACTGCTGGGCTTTTGTGGTTCCTCCCACAATAGACGAGCTGGAAGGCAGACTCTACTGCAGGACTGCCAAACTTTGCGAACTTCGCGTGCTCCGCGTTCCCTATATATATAGGGAGCTGCCGGCTCCTGATCAAAACAGGCTTATGTGTAGAGGCATTGGTACAATGCTGTAAGGAATAAAGGAAAGCAGGTACGGCATAGATAAACTACACTTCCCAGTAGGCATGGGGAAAGTGTAGTTTCTTGGGCCGTTAGGTCACAGCTGCGAGTGATCTGCAATTAGTGCGGGTCTTCATAACGGCCGCTCGCCCATGCTTCAGTGCTGTTGATTAATGACTGGAGAGCACGGGCGGCGGCGACGGCAGCAGGCAGGAGCAAAGCAGAACACTTAGAAGAGGCGTGAAGGAGTCACGCTAGCTATGCCGTGTGTAATCTTGATTCCTGGGCTGCGGCGGTGAAAACATTCTTACTGCTTACTTCATTGCAGGTCCGGGTCTGTCACGGATGACTCCCCGGGCCATAAAGTTAAGTGGTGCCTATGTTTATTTACTTGCCGGGCTGCGGCGGTGAAAACTTTTCTTATTGCCTCATTCCCTGCAGGTCCGGGTCAGTCACGGATGACTCCCCGGGCCATAAAGTTAAGTGGTGCTTAGGTTTATTGACTTGCCGGGCTGCGGCGGTGATTTTGGGAAAAAACACTGACTTTCAATGCATTTATGTTTTCGCTGGGCTGTGACGGTGATTTTTGAAATGCCATGTAACTTTCATTTGAGTCCGGGTGATTTATTGAAGAAAGTCCGGATACTAAGTTAAGTACACACTAATGGTGCCTCCATCTTTTGAAGCTAATTAGTTTTGGAGGGTTCTGCCAGAGATATTATGTTCTGGACACAAGAGAGATATTTTTGCTAGAAGGCCTTTTAACATGGATACTAGGTGCCTTCCAAGTACATTGTTTCATGATTTATGAAGTATCTGTGTGGGTCAATGCTTTCTTGTTCATTATGCACGCACTGTTGACAAGTCATGATTTCTAATGCAGATGGTTTTTGTATATGCACAAGGTTTTTGTAATGTTACGTGAATACAGGAGTCAGGTCAGGTTGCAGGAGTAATTATTGAAGAGTTCCTTCAATTAATTAGGTGTTCTTTGCTTGTATATGTCTTTGTTTTCGCTTCCTTTCCTTTATTTGTCCATCCCCTTTCCCTAACTCCGTCTTCCCCCCATTGGCTGCCACGTGGCTACCTGTAATTCTATAGCCAGGCGCCCGTGCCAACCACGGTGGGAGGGGTCGATCCATTCGGCTTCTGTGGTTCGGGAGAGAGGATTGAAACCCACTCTCCCTTAAGTTCAGAGATTTTGACAGAATCAACAGCCCCCGAATTCGGGAGTACTGAACCACCCAGGCCAAATGGATAACCCTCCTTCTTTAGCAGAAGTGTTAAAGGTACTACAAGATATTCAGGTGGAATTGATACATGTAAGGCAGGAATCTAGCACTTTGAAGAATCAAGTGCAAGGATTAGTAGCACAAGGGACTCCACTGGAGGAAGCAGGGTCGTCTACGGGTAGAACAGGAACCAGAACGCCCACTGTTGTGGTTCAAGCACCCAGCAGTGTGCCTTTGGCATCGCCTGAAAGGTTTTCTGGGGACCCAAAGAAATACATGACGTTTTTAACCCAGTGTAGATTACATTTTCTGTGTAAACCATCGGCCTTTGAGACTACTCAAGCAAGAACTGCTTTTGTGATTTCATACCTAACAGGAGATGCAGCTGCTTGGGCGATGCCTTTGGTACAAAAAGATGATCAATTATTGTATAATTGGGATAATTTTCAGGCTGAATTCGGTAGATTATTTGATCGGAGGGAAGTATCATTGGCGCAAGACAAGGAGTTATTGGCACTAAAACAGGGTACCAGAGATCTAGTTTCGTATGTGACCCACTTTAATAGACTGGTAATTGAAACAGATTGGCCAGAGAATAAACAAACAGTTCTATTCTATCAGGGATTGAAGGAAGAATTAAAAGACGCCATGGCACAGGTAGAGCCCCAACCCAACACATGTACAGCTATGATTGATTTAGCATTAAGGTTGGATCATAGAATGAATGAGCGAAAGGGAGATAGGAAAAAATCAGAGGTGGTACCTTTTGTACGATTAGATAGAGGTAGGGTGAACAGAAACAGTGAAGGGGAACCTATGCAGATTGGAGGGGTTAGGGGACCATTATCGGCCACAGAAAAGGAACAGAGAAAGGCTAATAATTTATGTTTGTATTGTGGACAACCAGGACACTATATCCGTACTTGTCCAAATACTCCTAAGAAGGTAGGGAGTGGAGATAAGGGCAAGGGCGAGTCGGGAAAAGGATTGGGCCGGCCTTAGGGGGAACAAAGGTGTCGGGCTCAGTGGTAGAAAAGTTCCCCACGTGGGTAGCAAATACTTCTCGAAAAGGTAATTCTCATTTGTATATACTGGTAACTTTAATTTTTGCCTGTAATAAACAGATGGTGTCAGCCATGATAGATTCAGGGGCTACTGGAAATTTTATTGACATTGATTTGGCCAAAAGACTAGGGTTGCCTTTGAGGGAAAAGACTCAAGTGGAAGGGGTACAGTCGGTGGATGGGTCACCTTTAATTTCGGGACCCATTTGTCAGCAAACTCAACCCCTAGAAATGAGGTGTCAGTCTGGTCATGTGGAGAATATTGTACTCGATCTCATCGCAGCTCCCCAGTTCGGTCTTATTTTAGGAATTCCTTGGTTAACTCAGCATAATCCAAGGATTGATTGGGTAGCTAGAGAGATATTTTTTGAGAATACGGAATGTATGGGTCACATTGAAGAAGAAGTGAGCCCTGCATTGTTTTTGGCAGATCAACCACCAGCAGTACAAGTAGTGGGGGCGGTGGGAGTACAGGTTCCAGTGCAATATCAAGAGTATGTGAATGTGTTCGATAAAGGAGGAGCGGAACAACTACCCCCCCATAGACCATACGATTGTGTCATAGAGTTGGAACCTGGGGCTAAATTACCATGTAGTAGAATATATGCATTAACGGAAACTGAAAATCAACATTTGAGAGAGTATTTGGATGATATGTTAAAGAAAGGATTTATTAGACATTCCACATCACCCGTCTCATCCCCATTGTTTTTTGTGCCTAAAAAAGAGGGTACGCTGAGAACATGCATTGATTATCGTGCATTGAATAAGGTGACAGTTAAAAACAGATACCCACTCCCTTTTATTTCTGGACTGTTGGACCAAGTAAAGACAGCAGTGGTTTACACCAAGCTTGATTTACGTGGAGCTTATCATTTGATTCGGGTCAAAGAAGGGGATGAGTGGAAAACTGCATTTCGAACTAAGTTTGGATTGTTTTAATATTTGGTTATGCCTTTTGGTTTGTGTAATGCTCCTGCAGCATTTCAATTTTTTATGCAGGAAGTTTTGAGTGAGTTTTTGGACATTTTTGTTATTGTATATATTGATGACATTCTAATTTACTCAAATTCACAAGAGCAACATGTGAGTCATGTAAGGGCAGTGTTAAAGAAATTACAAGAACATCAGTTATATGTGAAATTGGAAAAATGTGCCTTTCATGTGAAAAGAGTGGAGTTTTTGGGCTTCATATTGACCCCGGAGGGAATAATTATGGACAAAAACAAGGTACAGGCAGTTTTGGATTGGCCCAAACCCCAGTGTGTTAAAGATATTCAGTCTTTTTTGGGTTTCGCCAATTTCTACAGACGATTCATTACTAATTTCTCTCAGGTTGTAGCCCCTATAACACGACTATTAAGAAAGGCAACCAGCTTTTTTTGGAATGAGGATGCAGAAAAGGCTTTTCAGGAATTAAAGATGGCATTTACATCAGCTCCAGTGTTGCGACACCCAGACACGGATAAGATGTTTCAAGTAGAAACCGATGCGTCCAATGTGGCAATAGGGGCGGTGTTATCGCAGAAAGATTCAGAAGGAAGTTGGCACCCAGTAGCGTATTATTCACGAAAACTCACTCCATGTGAACAAAATTATTCCATTACAGATAAAGAACTATTAGCTATCAGAGCTGCTTTCCTGGAATAGAGACATTATTTACTGGGAGCTAAACATCAGGTGTTGGTTGTGACAGATCATAAAAATCTACAGTACTTCAAGACTGCCCACACATTGAGTCCAAGACAATTACGGTGGTCTCAATTTTTCAATGAGTTTGATTTTGTGGTGACCTTCCGGCCAGGAAAAAGAAATGGTAAGGCAGATGCTTTATCACGTCAACAAAACCTGGACAACCTGGTATCGGAAACAAAGTCCATAATCCCCGCAGAGAGAGTGGTAGGGGCAGTAATTTCTAAATTGATGACGCAAGTGAAACAGGCAATGAGGAATCAAAGGAATCTGAGTTGGGGAATGAGTAACACTTTGGAAACATTTAAAGAGAATCTTCCTTACTATGATGGAAGATTGTATTTGCCCACTTTGGAACTCCAAAAGAAGGCTTTGCATTGGTGCCATAACTCCCCTTTGGCTGGTCATTCAGGGAGTAAAAAGACACAGACTCTAGTGGAAAAATACTTTTGGTGGCCGAATTTGAGACAACAGGTGATCAAGTATGTGCAGGAATGTGAAACATGTGTACGAAGTAAATCTGATCATACTAAAAAGTCAGGGTTACTTAAACCATTGCCCACTCCCACTAAAATCTGGACACACATATCAATGGACTTTATTACAGACTTACCACCAGATGATCAGTACGACACAATATGGGTGATAGTGGATTACTTGTCTAAACAAGCTCACTTTGTGCCCTGTAAAGGAATTCCAGGAGCAGGGAAATTGGCGGAATTGTTTTTGCAGCATGTGGTTCGCCTGCATGGGCTACCACGTACTATTGTTTCTGATAGAGGACCACAATTCACATCCAAGTTTTGGCGCGCTTTCTGTCAGATGTTAGGAATTGATTGTGCCTTGTCCACTAGTTATCATCCTCAGACGGATGGACAAACTGAAAGAGTTAATCAGACGCTTGAGCAATACCTGCGCTGTTATTTACATGATGGTATGGAGTCGTGGGTTCGAGCATTATGGTTGGCTGAATTCACATATAACAATGCTGAACATGCCTCCTTGGGAATGTCTCCCAATGAGTGCTTGTATGGGCAGGTACAGGAAATGTTGCCAGAACAGTTACCAGAGGTTGAAAACCTTCCAGTACTTCAAGACAGAAGGCAATTACTTCTAAACATCAGACAGAAGGCGCAGGATAATCTTGAATATGCAAAACATCAATATAAAATGTATGCAGATAAAAAGAGAAGGGAGGCTCCTCAGTACAAGGTGGGAAATAAGGTGTGGCTATCCACACGCAATTTGTCTCTGGTAGGATCTCGAAAATTTGCTCCTAAATACATTGGACCTTATGAAATAGTAAAGATGGTGTCTGAGGTTGCAGTAAAATTAGATTTACCTAAGTCTCTGAAAATTCACCCAGTATTCCATGTGTGTCTCCTTAAACCCGCAGCACCTGGAACACGCATGAAGAGACCTCCTGCCATTCACAAAGAGGATCATGTTGAATATGAAGTAAAGAAGATTTTGGATTCAAAAAGAAGGAGACAAGTGTTCTGGTACCTCATCCAGTGGACTGGATATGGATTGGAAGACTGTTCCTGGGAACCTGCTAGTGCAGTACATGCACCTCGTCTGGTAAGAATGTTTCATGCAAAGTATCCGGAGAAGGCAGGTCCTGGGAAGAGCCCTGGAAGGGGAGGTAATGTAAGGAATAAAGGAAAGCAGGTACGGCATAGATAAACTACACTTCCCAGTAGGCATGGGGAAAGTGTAGTTTCTTGGGCCGTTAGGTCACAGCTGCGAGTGATCTGCAATTAGTGCGGGTCTTCATAACGGCCGCTCGCCCATGCTTCAGTGCTGTTGATTAATGACTGGAGAGCACGGGCGGCGGCGACGGCAGCAGGCAGGAGCAAAGCAGAACACTTAGAAGAGGCGTGAAGGAGTCACGCTAGCTATGCCGTGTGTAATCTTGATTCCTGGGCTGCGGCGGTGAAAACTTTCTTACTGCTTACTTCATTGCAGGTCCGGGTCTGTCACGGATGACTCCCCGGGCCATAAAGTTAAGTGGTGCCTATGTTTATTTACTTGCCGGGCTGCGGCGGTGAAAACTTTTCTTATTGCCTCATTCCCTGCAGGTCCGGGTCAGTCACGGATGACTCCCCGGGCCATAAAGTTAAGTGGTGCTTAGGTTTATTGACTTGCCGGGCTGCGGCAGTGATTTTGGGAAAAAACACTGACTTTCAATGCATTTATGTTTTCGCTGGGCTGTGACAGTGATTTTTGAAATGCCATGTAACTTTCATTTGAGTCCGGGTGATTTATTGAAGAAAGTCCGGATACTAAGTTAAGTACACACTAATGGTGCCTCCCTCTTTTGAAGCTAATTAGTTTTGGAGGGTTCTGCCAGAGATATTATGTTCTGGACACAAGAGAGATATTTTTGCTAGAAGGCCTTTGAACATGGATACTAGGTGCCTTCCAAGTACATTGTTTCATGATTTATGAAGTATCTGTGTGGGTCAATGCTTTCTTGTTCATTATGCACGCACTGTTGACAAGTCATGATTTCTAATGCAGATGGTTTTTGTATATGCACAAGGTTTTTGTAATGTTACGTGAATACAGGAGTCAGGTCAGGTTGCAGGAGTAATTATTGAAGAGTTCCTTCAATTAATTAGGTGTTCTTTGCTTGTATATGTCTTTGTTTTCCCTTCCTTTCCTTTATTTGTCCATCCCCTTTCCCTAACTCCGTCTTCCCCCCATTGGCTGCCACGTGGCTTCCTGTAATTCTATAGCCAGGCGCCCGTGCCAACCACGGTGGGAGGGGTCGATCCATTCGGCTTCTGTGGTTCGGGAGAGAGGATTGAAACCCACTCTCCCTTAAGTTCAGAGATTTTGACAAATGCACGTAAGATTTGTATATGCTTACCAACACTAGAGGTGGCAACAGCCTGATTTATATATATAAATACAATCATATTGTACATGCTCATTAACACTAGTGGTGGCAACAGCCTGATGATATATTTATTTCAAAGAGCATACAAACATGGAGCCAAGCTAAGTTATAACGCTGATTTTTGAATAATGACAGATTTAATCCTAATGTTGATATATGGTTGTAAACAAACATCTATGCCTTTTTTGTGTAGGTGGGATTGAACCCAGGACGTAAAAGTCAATAATAGGACGGCAAAATTACACTACATTGGGTGAACTGCAACCTTACTAAGAAGGGTAAGAACTGTGATTGTACAGTACTATGAGTGTCAGGTAACAAGATGATAACAGTTCTGCTATTTTACAAAGAGTGAGACATAGATAGAATATTGTTAAATAGTATACAGGTCAACAATATAATAACGATAAAAAGAACTTTATTTACACCCTTCCCCCCCATCCTTGGCCCTGCAACACTGACACACGCACACAATATAGTTTTTACCTAGAAAGCACGAGATGTCATGTATTGTTACAAACATGGTGTCTGGGGTTAAAACACAAGAAAGTCACATTTTTTAGTATGTGTGAAATAATTGCGTTGCAAGTTACATATGTACTTCATTTTTCAGTTTTTTTCATTTGTATCAATATGAATAGCCCGGATTTGAGAAAGGCGCAGTCGCCGACCCACGTGTCATCCAAGAAGGGCTTTACCTTTATCAAAGCAAAAAATAAACAAAGAATTATTTTCATCAGAAACAACGGCTGTTTGGAATTCTTTATTTATCTACTTTGGTGCAAAGGAGTGTAGGCACTGTTGTGCACCTTTGGACTTAGTGGTAACTCTGAGTTCTGCAAGAAACTAACTAAGCACCATACACTCAGATATACATTATTATAGTTAGTTCTCAATGAAGAGAATGGTAAGGGATAAATCAACACATCTGTGTTTGAAGACTAATACTGTACATGTAAGATGACACACTCTAAGGACTCACCTCAACCCTCACACCCTAACAGCTCAACAGCTCCACACTTTCTGAACACTTGCAGTGCGCGTGCACCAGACAGAAATAGCTTGCTGGGAGTAGGGGACGGGCTTGGGGGCGGGACTGCAGGAAAAAAAAGAAAAAAGAGAATCAGGTGGCGGCAAGACCTAAGCACATACAGCCACACACAAGTAACAGCTCACTAGTAATCACAAGTCCAAATCCAAAGTCCAAATCGAGACCTTAAAGCTCGAGTCCAGCACAAAATGGAAGTAATCAGTAATTACTTGAACACAGTTGCAGATCCAAACAGCGTTTCCACATCAGTGATTCTTCCTTTTGCCGACAGCAATGTTCTGTTGGAATACCCAACAAAGCAGCAAAGCAGAAAGCACGGCCAACAGCATCCTCAGCCCAACAGCTCCACACTTTCTAAACACTTCCAGTGCGCGTGCGCGGTGCGTGTGCACCAGGCAGAAATAGCTTGCTGGGAGTAGGGGCGGGCTTGGGGGCGGGATTGAACACAGTTGCAGATTCGACCTGCGTTTCCACGCCAGTGATTCTTCCTCTTGCCAACAGCAATGTTCAGTTGGAATACCCAACAAAGCAGCAAATAGACAGCGCTGCCAAAAGCGTCCTCAGTCCAACAGCTCCACACTTTCTACACACTGCTTGTGCGCGCCACTGGACTTAGAGATGGTCGGCCAACATGGGAGACAAGCACCAAAGACCGGGGACATCACCCCCACCCTACTTTAGAGCTCTGGCTCGTTACAGCATTCCCCTCCAGGAAGAAATGGGGACCTGCAGGGGCTCCCTGGGACCACCGCTGGACTTGGGTGTTAGGCAGAATCATATGCAGTACCCTTTGGGTCACCACCTACAATTAAGACTACAAGTGCAAGTACAAATTCACCTTTGGGACAAGCCTATACTACAGAGTAAAGTTGTAGTGATGGCTGAGCAGCCAGACTTATCTCAAGAGTAAAATGAACAGTATCAGAATTTACACAAAGGACAGCAATGACTATGGTTCAAGCAAACACTGACTCAAGGTTTCTGAGTAAAAGAATATACATTTATTTACACATCAGTTGTAAAACAGTTCACTAAGTAAAGCAGCAGAAAAATCACACTCTCAATATACTACACAACACCCAATCAATTCTGGACAAGTTAAGCTCAAAATGAAGTGTGAGCAAAATGGCACTCCAGCAATTTAAAAAGGGAGGGAAAGACAAGGTTATACAAAATTAAGCAGCACCAACAAATAAGTAGCTAGGGCGATCTAGAAAAGGCTTTCTACAATGAGGATTCAAATCAATAGGCCTGGGCCAATGTTAATGGGTCACAATCTTTGCTCAGGAGCACACAGTTCAGAGTACTTTGCGGTTAAGTCTTTGCCAAGAGTTCGAAACGAAGTTGGTCGGAAGGAAAGTAACATAAAAGAGTAGAGAAGGACAAGCCCTCGGATTGGAAAAAGATTTACAACACTTTTACCGCGGTCGGACGGAACGAATGACCGGATTTGAACAGTACCTTAAATGAAGAAGAAGGCTGTAGCTGAGGCAGAAGTTCCTGGCAGATCCTGCAGGCTCACGGTTCCTGAAGCGACTGTCGGACTGACACGAAGGAGGAAGAATGGACGGTCCTGCATTGCCCAGTTGAAGAAACCAGCAGCAGAGCAAAGAAACAAATAAAAGGTTCGCTCCTTAAAACCCAAACAGGGTCCGAGCCTCCTGGCTATCCGGTTCACTGTAGCTGTATACAGCAAATTCAATTAGGAGAGGGAGGCCTTGCTTGGTGTTTGGCAAACTGGTTGGTCCCACCAGCTCAACGGAAGAAGATTCCTTGCAGATCTTCTCTGTCGTCAAAGTTTGGAGATTCGGACCTGCAGCAGGACTTCACCGGGAGGTTCAGTCGTGGTAGTGGTCCTCTTCTTTCAGCTTCTCTTCGGTTCTCTCGATCCAGTGGCGACTCTGCCTTCCTAGTCCCAGAGACTTGCTTTTTATGCAGTTTTCCCCCATTTACACAGCCTGGCTGTCAATCACACAGCAGGGTGGCTGTCCTGGCAGGACAGTCACCTAGCCAATCAAACAGGAGTGCGACTTGGGTTTCCAAGGGAACCCGTGGTAGGGGACCTAATACACATCCCACACATCCTGCCTACCAAGACATTCAGGCGCCTAAGGAGGGCTTCTGTGCAGCAGCCCGCCAAAGGACGGTGAACAAAGGAACCAATCCTGGTTTGGTGTGCAGAGTAAAACACGAGAAAGACCTTTACAAAAAGAAATGGTGAATAAAGCCAGCCGGAATCAAAGAAAAGTAAATGGGGTCCAGCGGGTTTAAGTTTGAGGCTACCAAGATAGCCTAAAACAGTACCAAGGCTATTTACATAGACCGCAGTAGGAAAAATGTGGTAGATACCACTGCCACCAGCCAAATCTTAATGAAAGGGGAACAAAATAATGTTCCATGAGAGACAGACAAAAAGGGGATAACTATTAACCCTTTCCAATACTTTATGGAGATAGTTTGTACTGAGTCTGTGGTTTTTAAAAAGACTAATAAAGTCAATAGCAACTTTACATGTTCTGGGAGATAGTAGTCAGTCCCAGAAAATGGAGTTTAGAGTGGGAAGTCTGAAAAAGACAACCCTGTGTCACTGCACTAAAAGTGCTGTGTGACATACATTAAAAAGATGATGCCTATGGAATAGGTGAGGCTCCACAGTCTATGAACACAAAAATGTTTAAACACGCAGCAAAACACATGTAAGAGTGGGAAAAAAAGGCTCACACTCTTACCAGGGGAAAAAATAAATCCTAGAAATCCTGCAAACCTGTTGAGGGACTCAGTAGGTAAGGGAAATTAGTAATTCTGGAGAATTCTCCCTAACACTCGCCCCCCCCCCCCCCACATTAAGGGACAGGAGGATTTAATCCACTCCTGGATGAATCTCTTCACTCTAGTCGGTTATAAACATCCTAGAGAGACCATCAGCATTTTGGTGGTGACATCCTGACCAGTGCTCAATGGTGAAATCAAACCCTTGCAGACAGATTGACCATCTTAGACGTTTTGGGCTCTCCCCTTTCATTTGCATTAACCACCTCAAGGGTTGGTGGTCTGTCTGAATCACAAAAGTAGATCCATACAAGTATGGCCTAAACTTCTTCAAAGACCGCACAATGGCAAAACATTCACATTCTTTGGTTGCCCACCTTGTTTCTGGTTCCTTCAGTTTCCTACTGATGAAGAAAACGGGGTGCTCCCTACCTTTCTCATCCAGTTGACTAAGGACTGCACCTATACCTCTATTGGAGGCATCTGTCTGCACAATGAAGGGTTGGTGATAATCAGGAGCTCTTAGGACTGGAGCTTGACAAAGGGCTTTCTTCAGGTTTTCAAAGGCTTGAGTGCACGCTTCATTCCATCTAACCCTTTTAGGGAATTTTGGAGAGGAGACTACATTCAAAGGAGAAGCTATGGACCCATAGTTCTCAATGAAATTCCTGAAGTATTCAGTGAGACGTAAGAGGGCTCTCACTTGGGTTTGAGTAGTAGGGGTGGCCCCGTTTTGTACAACTTGTACTTTGCTAGGCAATGGCCTTATTTCACCTCCTCCTATCTCATGACCAAGGTAGATCACTTTGCTCTGACCAATTTGACATTTGCTTGCCTTTATGGTCAGATGGGTCTGCTCAAGAGCCTGCAAAACATATCCTAAGTGATCAACATGTTCTTTCCAAGTAGGGCTGAACACGGCAATGTCATCCAAGTATGCCATGCAGAAGTTCTCCATCCCATTCAGAACTTGATTGACCATCCTTTGGAATGTAGCAGGTGCATTCTGTAATCCAATAGGCATAACCTTGAACTGGTAGAGGCCTGCTAGGGTTGAAAATGCAGTTTTCTCTTTGGCATTGTCTGTCAGGGCTATTTGCCAATAGCCTGACGTCAGATCAAATGTACTGAGGTACTTCGCTCACCAAGTTTATCCACCAGTTCATCTGTCCTTGGTAAACGCTGGGCATCAATCAGTCTTAGTGACTGCATTTAGAGCTCCATAGTCCACACAGAATCTCAACTCCTTGGATCCTGCTTTTGGTACTAGAACAACTGGACTAGACCATGGACTTGTAGAGGCCTCTATAAACCCGAGAGCAAGCATCTTGTTGACCTCTCCTTTGATGTGGGATCTCACATGTTCTGACATTCTGTAACCTCTGATTTTCACAGGTAAACAGTCACCAGTGAGAATATCATGCTGGCCCCAAGGGGTCAAGCCTGGTGAAAGTGAAAACAGGGAGGACAACTGATTTAACAAAGACTTGCACTGTTCCTGTTGTTCAGATGTCAGATTGGAAGAGAGATTAACTCCTTCTACATTCTCATCCAAAGGTTGACCTCTGAGTAGGTCAGGTAGAGGTTCACTCTCCTCCTCCTCTTGATCTAAAGCTAGAAGCATAGCTCCGACTTCTGGTCTTGAAACATATGCCTTCAAACGGTTGGTTTGAAAGACTCAGGGAGCCTCCTTAGGTCTGCCTAAGTCCACCAGATAGTTCACCTCTCCAAGTTTACCCACAACCTTGAAGGGTCCTATCCATTTGTACTGCAAGGCCCTCTGCCTTGTTGGCACCATAACTAATACAAGCTGGTCTTGAGTAAACTCAACCATGTTGGCCTTATGGTCATGCCAATGTTTGACCAGAGCCTGACCTGCTTTTAAGTTATCACTAGCTTCTGCCATCATGTGTAACATTCTCCTCTGGAGACCTATCACATAGTCAGTCACTCTGACTGGCTTGGGGGAAGGAAAACTCTCCAACCCCTCCGTAACCGGGGCCAAGGGACCTCTGACTGGATGGCCATAGAGGAGTTCAAAGGGACTGTATCCAACTCCCTCCTGAGGGACTTCTCTATAAGCAAAGAGAAGGCATGGCAGTAGAAGGTCCCACTTTCTTTTAAGGCGTTCCTCTAAAGCACCTATCATGCTCTTCATAGTATGATTAAACCTCTCTACCAGTCCATTTGTCTGTGGATGGTAGACAGTAGAGAACTTGTAAGTGACACCACAGTTTTTCCACATTACTTGCATGTAGTGGGACATAAAATTGGATCCCCTGTCGGATATTACTTCCTTAGGAAACCCTACTCTGGTAAAAATACCAAGTAGAGCCTTAGCCACAGCCTGAGCCGTAACAGTCCTCATAGGTATAGCTTCAGGATACCTAGTAGCATGGTCTACTACAACCTGTTTCCTGAAGATATGGGAGGGTCAAGGGGACAAACAATGCCGATGCCCACCATCTCAAAAGGAACTCCCACCACTGGGGGAGACACCAAGGGTGCCACATTCTTGGCTCAACACTTGCCAGAGGTTTGGCAAGTGTGACAGCTCCGACAGAATTTGTCAACGTCTGACCCATCTTAGGCCAGTAGAAGTATAAGGAGAGCCCTTCCTTGGTCTTTTTGAAACTGAAATGACCAGCCAAAGGTATCCTATGGGCCAACTGAAGGGAATGGAGTATGTTTTCTAGGGGCACTGCACGTCTTTTGCAGTCCCCAGGGATAGACTGAGTCGGTTCACTGTAGAAGAGGCCATCTTCCCAGTGTAACTTATGCTTCCCATCTTCATGCCCATCAAGTTGAGAAGCTGCCTGTTGTCGAAGACCTTCAAGAGTAGGACACTCTCTTTGTCCTCTGCTGAAGTCTGCCCTGTTGGGCCCACCTTCTGCCAGTAAAGACTGCAGCTCAGGATGGTCAACAGGATCCAGATCTCCAACTAGAGTTATGTCTTCTTCCAGATCTGATTCTTCAGAGACTGGCACAACCACACAGGGTTGTACCTCACACTCAGCCCCAGCAGATGGAGGAGTCACAGGTGTGACTTGGGACAATCTTGGGGATGTCCTTTTTGGTAGCACAGGGGTGCTATCTGCTTTCTTCTTGGACGTCTTGGGTTTCCCCTTTGCCTCTTTCTTTCCTGAAATAGCAGCAAGCAACTGTTGTGGAGTGGGGGTGATAGTTTCCTCTATCAATTCCCCTGGAGCGCCTCTTAAGGTCCTCTCCCTTGCAGGCCTAATGAGCTCCTGTTCATTTTACTGGGAGGCCGGTGGTACTAGACACAACTCCAAGAGTTTTCAGGTCATTACCCAACAGGACTCTCCCTTGCACTTCACTCTGCACACTAACAGGTATTTTGACAGTCATGTAATTGCACTGGATGAGAGCTGGTAACTGGGGAAGCATTTGCACAGGACCTCCAGCTAACATGGTTAGGCATTTGGGTGCCTTAGCAACATCCTCTACCTTGAAAAAATATTCATCAACCACAGCTATGCTGGCTCCAGTGTCTCTGATGGCAGGAGTCTCCTGGCCATTCATAAGAACACTATCTTTATAATACTCTTTGGTATTATCTGGGATGGAATTATATACATCTAAATTCTGCTGTTCCCACAAACCCAGGGACACTAAAAAAACACTAGCTGAGACTCTCATGGGTTCATCAGCCAGTAGGTGAAAGTTTCCACTGGCCATAGGTACTTCTTCCTCTGGGGAGAAGGCTAAGGAGACAGTGTGGCCCCCTGAAGGTTTACCCTTACATCTGGTATCCCCATTCACATGGTCAGTTGACCCACAAACATAACATTTCCCAAGTGTCTTGATGATTGGGGGTTTGTTCTGACCTCCATCTGGTTTGGGTCCAGATTGTACACTAGCCTGATTTGGTTTCCCTTGTGGCTTACCCTTATTGTTTTGTTTGTGGCCCTCTTTTGGATTGGAGGTATTAGAATTCTCCTTGTTATCTTTCTTTGGCTGCTTTCCCTCATCCTTCTTCTGAGTTGCCCCAGAATCCTTGTGAGTAGCCCTGTTGGCAACCCACAAGTCAGCATCTTTAGCTAACTTCTTTGGTTCTATCTCCTTAGCATCAGTCAAGTGCTGTCTGAGCTCAGGAGAGCAGGCATCATAAAATGACTCCAACATAAAATATTTCTCAGACCTTCATAAGTGTTTTCTCTGTAACCATTAACCCAACCATCTAAGTTTTTCAAAAATTCACGTACCCAGTTAGCCCAAGGGGTACCATCAGGCTTTTTGAGGGTCCTAAACCTCTAAAGGTACTGGGAAGGGGTCTTCCCAAATCTAGAAATTAGAGCTAGCTTCACACACTCATAATCCATCCTATGCACCCCCAACTCCATCACAACATCAGATGCAACAGTGGGTAGCCTAGAGAAGAGCCAAGGAAGCAACTCATTCCCTGTAATATCTTGAATCCCATGGTTATATTCAAACATTGCCAACCAATCCAAAATATCAAGCTTAGCCTCATACATACCAACAATTTCTTTAGGCATACAGGGTCTCTTAGGACTGGAAGACCTAGGAGACTCTGGGAGAGAAGCATTTTCAATAGACAATGTCTTCATTTCTAGTGCATGATTCAACTCCATTTCTCTGAGCTTAAGTTCTTGATGCTTTTGTTCAATTTGAGCATTAATACGTTTGAATTCCAATTCAAGCCTCAACTTTTCTAGAGCAATGAATTCAGGACTGAGTGTAGGACCTGATGGGGTCCCAGTGGACAAAGGTTGAGGTTGCTGAGCAGGTAGAGGAGCAGTAAGGCCTTCATTATGAGACACATCTGCCTCATCTAACTCACCCATAATAACTGACACATTATCATCCTCCTCTTTTTCCACATTTGCTGGAAGGGTAGGTGTTTCAGACCCACTCCCCAGACTTTGTTTCTCTAACAACCTTTCAATTAATTCTGACTTTTTGCCTTTGACAGAGAGATTTGTTTATCTACACAGATTTTTCAGATAATCCACAGTGTAACTAAGTGGGGTCTCCTGACTGTAGCTTTCCATATCAGACATGATTAAAATTAGCTTTTTTAGTGATGTTTAGCCTTGTGGTTAGTTGATCCAAGGTAATAGCAGCGCTCTAAGTGTAATTACTATACTTTATCCTCACCACTGTACACCAGTGTTAGGCAGAATCATATGCAGTACCCTTTGGGAACACTACATACAATTAAGACTACAAGTGCAAGTACAAATTCCCCTTTGGTACAAGCCTGTACTACACAGTAAAGTGGTAGCAATGGCTGAGCAGCCAGACTTACCTCAAGAGTAAAGCGAGCGGGGGGCGTGGCCAACAGCCGAGCGATGCAGACGTGATCCCTCGCAGCTCCGCTGACCGCCGTAACTGATCCTGTAATATCCTGCATTGGCAACGCTGAAAAACCGCACGCTTACACTGGTGAAAAAAAAGGAATTCCTAAGGAGCGAATCCTGAAACCCGTGAAGCAAGAAATCATCCCTGACGGGGTCATCTGAACGGAGAGCCATTGAGACTGTGGTGGGAGAACCTGGAAAGATGGCCGCTGCGCGCCACCCGCGCCTGGCAAAGGAAGGTAACCCCTGAACGCCACCAGAATCCACAGCGAAAGAGGGGCAGTGGTGCCACCCGGAGCTTGGAGAACCTGCACCCAAGGAGACACGCCGGCCCCGATCGCCACCACTGACAGCGGCGTAGGGACGGGCGATAACGCAGCCCAATACCCCGAGCAGAAACCCACGGGGAGGACTGCTTGGGAGCCGGACCGCAGGAAGTGGTGGGGTGCCCGGGCGTACCCCCGATGAGGCAGTGACTGGCCCTGAGTTTCCTCTGCGGGACCCGTGGGTGTTGGTGGCTGCACCTGGAGGCAGATATCCGAAGACCGACACCATCGGGAGGAGGACACAGAGGCTGCCTGACGCCCATGAAGACCGCCGGAGGAAGGCGGTGCAGGACCCCCCTGACCGAGACCGCCAAGCCAGTGGAGGCGTGCGAAGGTACCGGTGCCCAGAGAGGTACAGTGACACCGTGGGCCCCTGCGCATACTCCTCTTCACGGGCTGTGGTGCTGCAAGCCTGACCCTGCACCCAGTGGAAGGGCGAACTCCCACACCCAGTAGCTGCGGGGTACTAAAGGCCCTCCGGGACATACGGGGGAACCACCCTACCCTCCCCCAAACTGCTGGCCCACCGGCGCCATACCCAATACAACAGTGGGAACGCCGCCAAAACAAGAACCATGGCGAGCAAGGGCACACACAAGAGCAATGAATTGGGGCTATCAACACAGTAAAAGACATAGTGGTGACACCCTCCGTTGAACAGGAAGACGCATCCACCCCAGTGTTTTCCCATCAGGTGCCTACACGCTGGTCCGGCGAGGACGTCCACTCCGCCCTGCTCCCATCCACCCCGCAGTGGCCCTGGAATAAGCCGGCGTGAGAGAGTTGAAAGGAAAGACCAAGAACAAGCCTTAACGTGACTGGGCAAGCAGTCCTTGTAGTAGCAACAGGAACCCTCCACACTCTCCTGAGCCCAATCCTATACAGTATGCCCCTGGGGGACACCTGACTAAGTGGGACCCCATGCAACAACAGGAATCAACCGCATGACATTGGAGCGCCCCGAGCAGATAGCACAGCTAGCACCTGGTTCCCAGAAGCTCCGTAAGGCATAGGAATACACAAACAGCTCAGGAACCCCAACCATGTGCTGGAACGGAGTACACCTTACACACCAACACTACTCCAACAACTAGTGTGAAAGACGTCATGGGCAAGGACAAGGGCAAGAAAACATCCACGCAGAATACGATGGACCAATACGCCACCAATGCCCCTACGGTATCGGTCAATGCGGACCCGGAGGTGAATCCTGCCCCTATCGAGGACTCCTTAACTTTGAAGGACATGATGGCGGCGATAGCCAACTCCCGCTCCTCGATGGAGAGAAAAATGGACGGCATCCCCACGGAGGTGTCATTCCTTCACCATGATCTTCAAAAACTCTCAACCAGGACAGAGGAAGTGGAACAATGGGTGTCCGGGGTGGAGGACGATCTGGGAGGAGTGAACCGGCAACTGTCACAGGCGCTGTCCAGACTAAAAACCCTGGAGGCACGAGTGGGTGAGGGAGAGGGCAGGTCCCGCCACAACAATATCCGCATTCTCGGCCTGTCGGAGCAGACGGAGGGACCCAGCACAGAGCTTGTTCTGGAACAGTGGCTGACGGACCTTTTTGCACCAGAATCCCTGTCAAATTTCTTCTCTGTGGAACACGCCCACCAAATACCAGCGGGTCGCCCAACCGCAGGTGCTCCCCCAAGAACAGTAATTGCCAGACTCCACTATTACCGGGATAGGGACGCCATCCTGCAAATGGTCCGAACAAAAGGAATCATCACCTATAATGGGGCCAGAATCGCCTTTTTCCCGGACTACACCTGCGAGGTCCAGAGGGCCACACAATCCTTCGAACCCCTGAAAAAAAGCTCCTCTCCATGAACGTCAAATATGGACTTCTCTTCCCGGCACAGTTGAGAATTCAACACAAAGGCAAAACGGTCCACTTCACAGACACACAGGAAGCATGGACTTGGGCGGAGACCCACATTACCGGGGATTGGGGTAGGACTGACCAGACCTGCGGAGGAAGATCGGGACCCCGTCAGCGACGGGACAGGCCTGCCCACCAACCTGCACCAGAGAATCAGGAGGAACAATGAGGAGATGCTGACCCCAAACAAGCCTAACAGGACGATCGACAAAGGCAAGATCTGAAAGGAACTTCCGGCGCTGGTGAGAGCTGACGCCACACCCGTCATCTGATACGCAATGAACACTCAGGAAATCCAGATCAGGGGGATACCACTCCCAGTCCTGAAGCAAGAATTACAACAATCAGGAGTCCTCTTAACCAGCCTGCCAGACTGTTGGCGAATGCCAGGACCCCCGATCCGAGACGCCTGATACATGCCGAGTGCAGTAAGTCTCGAAGAAGTTAGAACAGTTGATTCCATTTTAGTTGATCTGGCAATCTAATTTCCAGTCACCAGATGAGTTTGGGCGACAGATACTTCATGTTGGGGAGGAGTATGGGGAGGGGGCAGGGAGGGAAGGAATATTTTGTTCGTACACAAGGCAGCTATGTCACCCCGCCAGCACCCACGACATTACCATTCACTTAAACACGGACACACACATCCTTAACCCAGACGACCACTAAGTCTCGCACAGCTAATGAGCCTAATGACCACCACACACATCACCTCATCCTGCATATACTAACTCCCACCAAGGAACACTACTGGCCATACCATGGATGCACGAATCCCACCAACCAACACAGCGCACATTAAGACCCTGAAATTCCTCAATTGGAATGTAAACGGCATGGGATCAAGCATTAATCAACGCCTCATTGACCAGCTCCTCAACAGGCGATCCCTCGACGTGGCCCTACTCACCGATACCCATCTAGCAGGCTCGACCTGCCAGTTCTTCCGCAGGACAACTACCGCCTGGCGTTCCACGCGGGGGATACCATGGGGTCACGGTGAACCCTCATCCTCCTGCATAAGCGTCTCCCATTCGAGCTGGCGGCAGTAGAACAGGATCCCAGTGGCCGTTTTGTGTTGGTGCGAGGCACACTGTGGGGTGAAACACTAGCTATATTAGCGATATACTCCCACCCAAATTGGCGGAGGGATTTCGGAGAGAAGTGACCGCCTTGCTAGCACAGCACCATCCGGACTTATGGATCCTAGGGGGAGATTTCTATGTGTTATGCAACACCCGTGATCGAACCCATATCTGGAACCGTAATCCCAACATACTCCCACCCAAATTGGCGGAGGGACTTCAGAGAGAAGTGACCACCTTGCTAGCACAGCACCATCCGGACTTATGGATCCTAGGGGGAGATTTCTATGTGTTATGCAACACCCGTGATCGAACCCATATCTGGAACCGTAATCCCAACATACCCACTAGACTGGCATCCTTCTTGTCTGCACTAGGCCTGTGTGATGTTTGGAGGGAACGCCACCCTACAGATCGGGGCTTCTCCTTCCATTCGGGAGCCCACACGTCCTTGTCCAGGATAGACCACTTCTTTCTCCCAACACCTGAATTGCATAGAGTAATTTCCATAGAGCTGCTACCCCGCGGCATCTCAGATCACTCTCCCTTGGAGATGGCACTCCACACGAACCGACCCTTGCCACCCAAGACATGGAGACTAAACAACTATTATCTAGGCCTCCCCAAATTTGTAGAAGCCATCATGGAAAAATCTGATGAATACTTCGAAATCAATACAGGCACGGTAGAGGACCCGGTTACAATGTGGGATGCACACAAAGCAGTGCTCAGAGGGGAAATGATCGCCTGGGTGACCAACAGGAAGAAAGAACACCACAGGAGGGTGGTAGAGGCAGAAGGGAAGGTGGAAAAATGGGAATCCAGGTACATATTAGATGCCACTCCAGAGACACACCGCTCTCTCCCAAAAGCCATGGAAGGCCTCCACAACACGGCACTAGACAACGCAAAACAGGCGCACAGGGAATCCAGGATCAGGCTCTATGAATGTGGTGACAAGGCAGGCAAGTTACTGGCCTTGTTATAGAAACGAGAGGAGGGGCATAGACATGTTAGACAGATTGTCGACAATGCAAACAACCCGGCTCAAAATGACTCGGATATAGCAGAAGCATTTGCCAAATTTTACGCCGATCTGTACAGGGCCCCAGTGACCCCAACAGACCCGTCCTTTTTGGACAAAATCGTGCTCCCACAACTATCGGAGCAGCAAAGATCACACCTCAATAGAGTCCTAGAGGAAACGAGATAGCAATGGCCATTGGCCAGGTGCAGTCCGGCAAGACGCCGGGACCTAACGGATTCCTGGTCGAGACATGGAAGCGTCTGGGCAGCGACAAGATGGCGACGCCCCTCGACAAGCTATTCCTCACAGCAAGAGAACAAGGTACTCTCCCCCCAGACCTTAGAAAGGCCAGTACCGTGGTAATCCTGATACAGGGTAAACCCCCCGAACTATGTACATCATATAGACCAATATCACTTATTAACCGCGAAGCCAAGGTTCTCGGTAAAGCACTAGCAAACAGGCTACAAGCGGTCATATCCTCCCTGGTCCATCCTGATCAGTGTGGCTTCATGCCACATAGGTTGACGAGAATGAACCTACGCCGACTCCACCTACTACTGGAGCGGGCCCCAATTCGCGACACACCACTCGCCCTTCTGGCAATTGATTTTGAGAAGGCGTTTGACTCAGTGATATGGAAAAGTCTGTGGGTGATGATGCGCCGCATGGGAATTGGAGAGGCCTTTATTGGCTGGGTGCAGCTCCTATATGAGGCACCACAAGCAGAGATTAGGGTAAATGGTTGGACCTCCAGAACCTTCCCAATAGGCAGGGGCACACAACAAGGCTGCCCGCTGTCCCCCCTCCTCTTTGCGTTGGCAATCGAGCCCCTGGCTCAGTGGCTCCGTCAGGCCGCTACATGGTGTGGGTTCCGGTGGCCGGAGGGATGGGAGGATAAGGTCTCCCTCTATGCCGACGACCTGCTACTCTATCTAAGTGACCTGAGCCAAGCATACCCCACAGTGGCCCGGATGCTGGCGGTTTTTGGGGGCTTTAGCGGTCTAAAAGTGAACTGGGGCAAATCAGTCCTCTTTCCAATCAAATTAGGGGACCTGGAGGTCCCCCGGAGACCCCTTGCCGAGTGGAGAGGGAGGGCTTCCACTACCTGGGCGTATGGATTTCTGGAGACCTCTCGACTTATGTCTCCGACAACCTGCATCCACTAACTGAACACTTTGCGGAAGATGTGAAACACTGCATGCTTCTCCCCCTCACGATAATGGGTAGAGCAGCGCTTTTCAAGATGCTGGCACTTCCACGATTTGTATACGTGCTGCAGAACGCTCCACACATAATACTGGTCACAGAATTCGTCCGGGTGGAACGCCTCCTTAGAAAACTGATATGGAAGGGTGGGCAACCCCGAATCGCTCTGACAATGTTACCAAGGTCCATATGGGAGGGGGGTATTGGAGTCCCACATCTCCAGTCCTATTACTGGGCTGCCCAATTAACAGTGGTCAACGACCTGTTACACAGGGATCACGAGCTCCCACACATAAGTGCGGATACAGACAGTACACAAGATACCCCATCAGTCGCCATTCTATAACAGAGCCTCACTAGACCCCCTCCACAGACACTCTCTGAACATATCACAACTGTATGGAGGCAGGCACATACACACATTGGCTGGGGGAACAAAATAACTCTGGCGCAATCACTGTGGCATAATTATATGCTTACTGAGGTGCGGAAACTCGCAGTATGGACCAGGTGGGTGGAGGCAGGAATAACCACAGTCGTGGATGTAATAACAGAGGGCTCCATTTCCCAGTTCGAAGCGTTGCAACAAGAACTCGGACTCCCCGAGAACAAGCGCTATTACTACATGCAGCTGTCGCACGCGCTCCAGGGTCACAGGCAAGCACTCATGGATGCACCGGAGTGTTCCCCCCTGGAACGCAAACTTTTTCCACAACACATCCCCGCCAAAGTCACGTCCATTCTAAATAAAGCCATAAGCGCGTTTGCTACCCCGGAATTGGGCAGCCTCAAAACTAAATGGGAAAGGGATGTGGGTGCCATAGAGCCAGAGGACTGGGTTCAAGTACTTATGCACCCACGCGAAATCACCATAGACTCCAAGATCCGGTTGGTCCAACTCAAGATACTACACCAGGTCTACTACACACAAACTGCCCTATTTGGCTGGTAACCCAAGTCGCACTCCTGTTTGATTGGCTGGGTGACTGTCCCCACCAGGACAGCCACCCTGCTGCGTGATTGACAGCCAGGCTGTGTGAATGGGGGAAAACTGCATAAAAAGCAGGTCTCTGGGTTTGGAAGAGCAGAGTCACCACTGGAACGAAAGAAACGAAGAGGAGCTGACAGAAGAGGACCCCTACAACGACTGAACCGCCCGGTGAAGCCCTGCTGCAGGTCTGAATCTTCAGACACCAACGACAAAGAGGATCTTCCAAGAATCTTCTTCCCTTGAGCTGGTGGGACCAACCAGTTCACCCAAACTCCAAGCCAGGACCCCCTCTTCTGGTCGAATTATCTGTACAGAGCTACAGTGGGCCGGATAGCCAGGAATGTCGGACCCTGATTGGGTTTTAAGGAGCGCACCTTTTATTTGTTGCTTTGCTCTGCTGCTGGCTTTTTCCCTGGGTAGTGCAGGACCCTCGAGTCTTCCTACTTATTGTCAGTCCGACAGTCACTTCAGGAACCGTGAGCCTGCTGGAACTACCAGGAACGTCCGCTGCAGCTACAGCTTCTTCTCCATTTAAGGTACTGTTCAACATCCGGTTGTTCGTTTTGTCCAGCCGCGGTGCAAGGGTGTGAAACCTTTCGCCAATCCGAGGGCTTGTCGTTCTCCTCTCTTTAAGCTAAGTTTTCTGCCGACAAAGTTCATTCTGAACTCTTGGCAAAGACTAACTGCGAACTACCCTGAACTGTGTGATCTTGAGCAAAAGACTTTTGTCCTATTGACTTTGGCCCTAAGCCTATTTTTCTTGATTCCATCACTGCAGTTCCTCTTCGTAGATTGCCCTACTTACTTACCTGTTGGTACTGCTTCCTTTCTATCTAATTTTGTCTTTCCCTCCCTTTTAAACTAACAGGGTGCCATTTTGCTCCCACTTCATTTTTGTGAGCTTAACTTGTCTGGAAACTATTGGGAGTGGTGCAGTGTATTAAGAATGTGATTTTTGAACTGCTTCACTTTGGTGAAATGTTATACAACTGAAGAGTAAATAAATGTATGTTCTTTTACTTGGAAACCTTGAGTCAGTGTTTGTTTGAATCATAGTAACTGCTGTCCATTGTGTAACTATTTGATTCTGCTCACTTGCTCTTGAGATAAGTCTGGCTGCTCAGCCATAGCTACCACTTTACTGTGTAGTATAGGCTTGTACCAAAGGTGAATTTGTGCTGCCACTTGTCGTCCTAATTGTGTGTAGTGTTCCCAAAGGGTACTGCATATAATTCTGCCTAACAGACCAACAAGGGAGACAGGTGCCCAAGGCCGGGGCCATCACCCCTGACCATCCTAGACCTCTGGGTGGCCTGCTTTGCAGCTTTTTCCTCTGGGAAAGGATGGGGACCCTGCCGGGGCTCACTGGGATGGCTGCTGGACTTGGAGATGGTCGTCCAACATGGGAGACCAACACCAAAGGCCAGGGACATCACCCCCAATCATCCTGGAGTTCTGGCAGGCCTGCGTTACAGGTTTTCCCTCCAGGGAGGTGTGGAGACCCTGCAGGAACTTCATGAGATCACCGCTGAACTTGGGGACGGTCGATAAACAAGGCAGACAGGCGCCCAAGGCCGAGGCCCTCACCCTCACCATCCTAGAGCTCTGGCTGGGCTGCGTAACAGCTTTTCTCTCCGGGAAGGAATGGGGATGCTGCCGGGGCTCTCTGGGACCACCGGTGGACTTTGGGATGGTCGACCAACAAGGGACACAGGTCCCAAGCCCGGGGCCATTACCGCAACAATCCTAGAGCTCTGGCTGGGCTGCGTTACAGATTTCCACTCCAGGAAGCAATGAGGACCTTGCTGAGGCTCCCTGGGCCGCTGCCGGACTTGGAGACCGCCAACCCAAATGGTGACCATTCTAATATAAGGAACATGTTTCAGAAAGTGGTAGTCATTATGTATACTGAAGTTTTTTTTCATACAAAGCAGCCAACATCCTCTATTCAGGGCACGCATATCATTCAACAAATGACCTCTGCACCACCCGTTCCCACCCATACCACTGACACTACAGCCACAGTCCCGCCCACCACACTAACAACCCTGCACACTGCAAACTGATGGGAAATGCAGATGAGGGCAATGGGAATGTGGAAACCCCCACCACCCTAAGCTAAGTTCTCCTGATGGCCTAGTGGCCATTGCTGCCTCCCGGGGTTGGCAAAATGGTGACCCAACCCTCCAAATTGTCATCCCAGGGGAACAGCAATGTTCTGTTGTCATGGGGGCAATTTGTGGCCTGACCCTGCAAGTGTGTCCCAGCCCACCACAATACCTCCCTAGAGCACCCACTCCCATCACACCACCAACAATCCAGCCGCAGTCCCACCCACCCCACTAACAATCCACCCCTGTATAATGTACAATGTTGAAAAAGAGCAGATTCTCTAATTACATAACAAAGGAGAAGCTTCAACTCCACTAGACCTGTAGACAGAACAAAACATGTTGATTATCTGCATCAACCCAGCAAAAACCAAACCAACCTATCATGCTCCTATCTACAGCTTGCGCTACTGAGCAATGGGGGGTAGTCACAATGTTCATTTCTTCAAAATACGCAATGCACACTTCCTATGGTGCTCACTTCTTCTGTCAAAATATTGTGCACAGGAATTAAGCACCACACCAAGCGATACGCACCCAGCAATGCACTTGGGCTTTCTGCAAAGCCGCTAGCATCCTCATTTCCTGGCCACACTCATTCCTGGTGGTCTAGTGCACCCCCACCACCCAGTAAAAACACATTTGCCCCTTCCTAGAAACAGATTGGCTGATTACACTGCCAATTTGCCCCCAGGGTGGGCTACATCACATGCCCCATCCATTTGGGGAAGGAGGGCGAGGGGGCCACCCTCGCCCCCTTCATATAAGCCATCCCTAGTGTGGGATATATTGACCCACTCAACGTCATTACCCCACATCACTAAGCTGCATTCGCGCAGAAACAACCACAAAAGGGTTGCGTTGGCTCCTGTGAGCGCCATGGCTCAAAACTGCATTTTGCAACAACAACAAAAAATGGTTGCACCGTCCTGCCAACCACACAACGGGTAGGATGGAACCAGGGGGCACATTAAAGGAGATTGTCAGTGGGTTCCTACATAAACAAAAGGAAGAAAGTGGAAAAAGCAGCATTGCTTTGCTGCAAAAGCCAAAATATCCATTGAAAAGAAACCCATTTTCACCTTTAAAAAAATGCTGCTGTGATGCTAAACTCCCTCTGTTCCTTAAAACCACTGTGATTCATAAGCCCTACCAAGCCCTGTGTGTCTCAATGTGGCTCAGAAAAACCAGGCATGATTCTGAATTGACAAGCCCAGTCAAACCAACTAAAAAAAAAAAACAACAACCAGGAACCTGACTTTTACTCACATGGGAAACACTGTCATTTTCTCTGCAAAAGTATCCAAAACTCAGCTGTTCAGAGAGAGACTTTAACTAGCTGAGCCATGCCTGCTTCATTGTATCCGTGTTTCAGACCAACTCCAGCATTTCAAGAGAATAACTATAGCTGCAGACAGTGTGTGAATCTACTGGAGATGAAAAGTTGAATTTAAGAAGGAAAGCCAGCTGCACCACGTGTAAAAAAAAATGGGCTTTTGCAAATTAAAGAAAAAAAAATCCCTGTGTTTTGGAACAGTACACTGGTGAATGAAAGCCTGCCAGTCTTTAGCAACATGAAGGGGTTTGTTGATGGTGAGACTATATAACATGGGTTATTTTAGGCAACCGGCTTGCTATAATTCTGGATCTAAGATCAGGAATTAAAGATTAAAACTATGGTGGCTGGAGCTGCAAGTTGAAAAACAGGTTTTCTGCTTGGAGAGGTGGCACCAAAAGGAGGGCTCTCTCTCAGCAGATACTGACAACCCCCTGATAATTACAGGGTTGAACAGACTTTTGTCTCTGCTGGGACCAATCAATGAAGCTCCCTGGGAAGGAAGTCGGAAGTGTGAAGGGGCAATATAACTTCAATCAGAAGGGAGAAACCCCCACCATGCTCTAAAGGAAATGACAGTTGGCAGCAGTGAAGGACAGAAAGAAAAATGGACCCAGAAACAAAGATTGCCATTTGGTCACAAAGACTATTTCAGGAATAAACGTTAAAGACTTCTATATCTGCAGCAAGACATTGAAAAAATGTAAAAATGTTGCAGTTTAAAAGTGATTTTTTGTGCTTTCTTTTGAGACATGGTAGAAGTCGCTGACACCTTGGGGATAGAAAGGGCAAAATATTGAGGATAAATCAATGTTGCAAACATACATTTTTGTACATACATGCCTTGGGATACTGCGCTTCTGTGTATCAAATTATGGAATTTTAGGCCAAATCTTTCAATTTAAAATTAACAAAATGTATCAGTCCCACAGACTGGAGGATTGGACGGATATGTGCTGCAAAACATATGTGCCCTGTGTATATAATTTACCAAGAGATTGTAATGGTGTAAATGTATGTTTTTGGCAAAATCGGATTTTAAGTAAAGTAAATGTGGGAGTTTTTGGACATGGACATGGTAAAACTTGCCTCATAAATCTGACATCATTCCATTGGAAATCCAACCAGTTTAGAGCAAGGCGGAGATTAGCACCCCAGTCCAATCCAAGTAGTTCAGGGGCATGCTTAGTTAACCCTGCCCAGCCTATACTTTGATGATGTCATTATGCACTATAAATAAGGGTCCCTGACAAGGCTCCTACACACACTCTTCCTGATTTCGTGAGCAGCGTTCCTGTACCCGTCATCTTCCAGATCCAGACTCCAACTACAAGGCCAAGCATTGCTGATCCTAATCCAGGGCCCACTGCCAAACCCAAGCAGTGGTGATCCCATTCCCAGCAAGGCCTCCAATATAAAAAAAAAACACTAAAATACCCATTAAAGGCATGGTCTAGTAAAACATTTTATTTAAAAAATAGATAGGCACCATAAAAAGAAAATACTAGCATTCTCTTTTTTAAAACTTCCTATGTAAAATTTTGAGCTATTCAAGCTCAAAATTCGCAAAAGCAAGCACATGGGCGCATCCATTTTGTGAAATGGATGCCCGCCTATGCTGGCTTTTGCTTTTGCGGCACTAATGAAGGAAAAGCCAGCCAGCTGTAGTAAACAACGTTTTTAAAGCTGCGGTTCCTCCAGCCTGGAAAACTTAGAAAAAAAAACGCAGCTAGTGCTTATTTTAAAAAAAAAATAAATAGCACTTACCGAGATTCAGCTGCAGCTTTCCTGCTCTGGTCTCCGGTCCCCGTCCTCCGCGTACAGCACTAATGAAGGGAAAGCCACCCAGCGGTAGCTTTTGTTTACTACAGCTGGCTGGCTTTTCCTTCATTAGTGCCGCAAAAGCAAAAGCCAGCACAGGAGGGCATCCATTTCACAAAATGAATGCGCCCATGTGATTGCTTTTGCGAATTTTGAGCTTGAATAGCTCAAAATTTTACATAGGAAGTTTTAAAAAAGAGAATGCTAGTATTTTTTTTATGTTGCCTATCTATTTTTTAAATAAAATGTTTTACTAGATCATGCCTTTAACAAGGGGAAAACTGTGGTACCTTTGGCATCCTGATCCAGCCTGGCTTGCTGCCACTCACTGCATGCTGCTGCAATCCTGCTACCATGATGACCTATATTATCCAGTGACCACAATTGCCAGTCCAGAAGTGCTACCCGGTAACCAGAACTACCCAGCTGTGTACCAGACGCCCTGCCTGTAGTGACCAGAAACGTTGACTGTCCAAAATCCAAAAACTAAAAATTGGACTGTGAGTATCAATTGCTACCCCAGCTAAACCCATAGCCTATCTTGTCTTTGTTCTCATCCCACTCTCTAAGTCACCCTATCCTTTTCCTGATACCTTGTTTAAACTGTCACCATCATTCTTGCAACCCTGCCCTTGATTTCTAGTGATAGAACCATCTCTTTAATAATTTTGTCTTTGAAATCCTAAACTATTAATCCTATTTCGAGTGATTGGACTGGTTCTGCCAGGGTGGGCACTGGGATGAGGGGGTTGAACTCGCGAATCAACCCTGGAGCTTACTGTGTCCCTCTTTGGTGGCCTAGCCTGAATACTCTAGTGTAGAGTAATACTATTCTTGCCACAACTGATTTTCCTTCCTTTTTCGCACCTTCATTTACTCAAAGTGCACCTTCTTAGATTTTACATAACTCATTCAATTTACCAGCTAGAGACCTACCTTCACTTCCATAGTATACCTGTGATATATATCTATCTCCCTACCTAATAACCGCATTGCGATTTACAATATTTCACCCGTTTTTCAAAGAAACCGTTTTAGTAGATTTACACAGAAAACTGAAATATTTGCAAAGTTTCCAACGTGTCATTTTGATTGTAAACTGTTTTAAATCTTCCATTCATTTTTCGAACTGTATGCTCTTGCTAATCCATTGCTTGTGTTTGTTAATACCTTTACATTGTTGCTTTAGTGAAGAACTGTATTTGTTTCAATGTTTTTGCATGCATTCATTATTCTATCCATCCATTTCCAAGTGTCATTTTTAACATTGCAAGGGTTTCAAATTTGTTTTTCACTCTTATTTGGAGAGGGAAGGTCAGATTTGGATTCCGTTTTCAGTTTCCTATTCCTGATCACCTGCTGCCTCCTTATATCCATTCAGAATTGATTATTTGTGGTTTGAGGGCACTTTGCAGGGGGAACTCCTAACTTGAGTGCTATCTGTCCTAAAGTAAAGTGCTCCTATCCTTTTGTGCTGTGTATGTACTCCACTAAAGTCAAACCCAGTGCATTGCTCACATTCTCATTTGTAACTATCACTCCATTGGTGATTGGTGCCCTATATTAAAAAGTGTGGGATTTATTTTGAATTTTAATATAAATAAATATTGCATTTTACCAACCGGCCTGGTTCATGGCCCATCGTGACCCGAGGTATTTGAAAAGGGGGTTTGATATGAGTGGTGTACCATCCCAAAATTGAATCCACATAAATAAGGAGAAACGCACCTCAGTTAGGCGCTACATACTAGACCGAGACCACGGTGTGCATGTCACCTGATTGAAATCCTTAACAAACCTGGGGGCTCGTAAGCCGGGATTTGGGTTTTGGATGTCACCCGTGACCATAGCTCTCAACCATTTGTCTCGGAAAGGCGGGTGAAATCACCCGATTTTGTTTCTGGCGGGTGAGACGCCCATTGGAATGAATGGGCGTGGAGGAGGCTTGGCGGGTGAGTCAGCCCTTTGCAAAGCGGGTGACACCCGCCAAAAGCGGGTGAGTTGAGAGCTATGCGTGACAGTCTAACAGAGCAGACTAACCTGCAAGGGAGTAATACTTTGTGTGGTTGGAATACTGGGTTACACTGTACAAGTGCCTCCCAAAACAAATACTCTTAAGTACCAGGCCTGTGTCTAAAATTAAAGCTAAATCAAACCCAAAATAGACAGAAAAAGCAATAGAATACAGGTTACCCATACATAAATAAATATATGAATAAAGAAAGAACATGTCCAAAATGACCGTACTAGAAATTAATATGGCTAAGGAGCACCTTCTGCACAGGTTTTTTGTCAGATGTGAGTGGTCAGAACAGGATGAAAAAGCCTGGCTACAAGAAATAACGCAACAGGTCACTGCCATGAACCTGGATACATGGCAAGACGGTGGCCTGTTACACCAAACTTGGAGCGAGCTATATATGGCCCCAAAAATTTAAGAGGAGCAAATCAAAATGGCCAGAATCACGGCTACATGTATCTCCACATGGGAGTGATGCGGGAAAAGCATGTTTAAAACACAGCTCTGGCGCAGAATCAAATTGAATTATTAAACAAAATCCAGACTGATTTAGATTTAGCAGAACAAAAATTACAAAAGAGCCAAGACTTGGAGGTAGAATCTATAAATTATGTCAGAAAATTAAAAGAGGATTTGGCTCTCCAACAACACAATAATGCAGATCAAGAGACCCAATTGGGGGCATTGAAAGAGGAGTGCAAGGAAAAGGTTGACTCTCTGCAAGAGAGTCAACAGAAGTTAAATCAACAAATACATTTTAATAGAGCTTGCGCAGAGCACGTGGTTGTCCTACAAGACCAGAGAGGCAAATTGAAAGAGGAAAATAATAAATTAATCATGAGAGACCTCCACTCTCAATCAGAATATGATCAGGAGTGCCAGAAATCCAATGCTATCAAAAAACAAAGGGATGACCTGGCTGAACAGAGGGGCACCCTAAATCAAGAGAAAGACGCCCTAGGCCAGGAAATAGGCAAGTTAGAAACTGAGTTACAAGCAAGAGAGTTAGCCCTCCAGGAGCTAAATGAACTGAAAACAGGGTATGGGAAGCTACTGGAGCACACCAGACAGGTAGAAGGTGCTCTGGAAGAGAACACCCAGACCAAAGATGCTAAAACTCAGCAGGTGAGTCTCCTGCAGCAGAAATTGTCTCAGTATTCCCAGACCATACAGGAAGCGCAGAGAGACAATGAGGGTCTCTCTGAAAAGAATGATGGGCTCAACAAACAAGTGGCAGCGCAAGAGCGGGTCATAGAGGCCAGTAAAGCCTTGATAGCTGAACAAAAAGCATCTAGAAGCAGGGGCTGAAAAGGAAAAACTAGCAAAGTTGGAGAAAGAGGGAGCAAGAGTGAATCTTAACTGGAGGGACCCCGAACAGGTAGAGAGGGACAGGGTAACCCCGGATCATAGTATAAGGACCTCTATGCTAAGGGACTCCAACCCATTTAATACTGTGAACACTGCCAGCTTCATGTCTACCAGGTCACATGAGCCAGAAACCATCAGGCCGGCAGAATTCAATAGACCAAGCATGTTGGAACTGACAGGTCAGCACCCCACAGAAAGTGATGGAAGGGCGTCCCTGTATAGATACCCAAACATTAAGGCAGATGTCTCTGACAAGGAAGGCTCCTATGAGGGGAGAGTCAGGGAATTAGATCCACTGAAATATTACTTTCTAAGGGACCCTGATGAAATGAGGCCCAAATAGAGTATCCTGAAGACCTCTACCCAATTAGGGCAGTGGGGGGAATACTTTGCCAACCCTGGGAGTAGGGAGGAGTCAGATGACTACTCTCCTGTGCTCCACAGGAGTGGAGAAACTAGGCCCCACCATTCTGTGAGCCCCTCTCAAGCTCACAGAATCCGGGGAAGCCTAGATAATCATGTGGGGCCCTCAACTAGTAGCGCCTCCGAGTATGAGAGCGAGTGGACTCGGGTGACTAGGCCAAAGAAGGCAAACAAACTTAAGCCAGTTAGGACCAAAGACCCCATTAGGCAGATTAAGGCCCTTAGGAGTGTCATAACCCCCTTCCATAGAAATGCAAAATATTCTGTTTGGGTACACCTGGAGCTCTATGAGCAGATGATGGACACTTTTCATATGAAAGACAACCAGAAATGTATAAAGTATGTAAAATTGACATTTTCCCCTGAATACTCCAGTTTCTTTGCAGGACTGGAGGACCAGAACCATTGAAGATGGTCCACCTACAGGGCGGCCATCTTGAAACACTTTTCCGCCCACAGGAACCCCCAGGAGGCTCGCAAAGCAGCCTACAATCTGCAGTGCGGGGAAGATCAGGCTCCACGAGAGTTTGTACAGGAGCTCAAACGCGCCTTCGCACAAACCACTAGGAGGGTGCAAACGGGTCGCAGGGAGTTTGTCACCACCTTCTTTCATGCACTCCCCAAGTATATTATGACCCAGCTGGTGAGGGACTTCCACAAGAAAAGAACTCTGGAATGGGTCATAGAGCAGGCGACCTGCATTTATGAGGTCCAAAAACCTGCAGAAAATAAAAATCTGAACCAAAACCCCAAAACAGCCAACACCCCTGCTGCTGCTAAGGTGGCGGATGTGAAGGTTGCCCCCATTTTAGACCTAG
Organism: Ambystoma mexicanum; assembly: GCF_040938575.1. Classification (NCBI taxonomy): domain Eukaryota; kingdom Metazoa; phylum Chordata; class Amphibia; order Caudata; family Ambystomatidae; genus Ambystoma; species Ambystoma mexicanum. The sequence continues at coordinate 1,264,450,530 of NC_090929.1, read as the reverse complement.
AGATGGGGAGCCTAAAAACACACCTGCCCAAAGTAAGCAAAATCAAAGACCCAGAAGGCCGTCTGGCCAATCACAAAGAGGTGGCAATCAGGGAGGTAAACCCACTAATGGGACCCCTAACTCCCCTGTTATATCAGCCCTGATCCAAGGGCAACAGACCAATCCTGGCGTATGTATGGACTCCCCCGGCCCTGGAGGGGGGGATCCAACCAGGTAAGTGCTGCCCCGGGAAACTTACCTCCTAACTTCCCTCAGGGGGGCAGGAATCCCCCAAATGCTGGGTTAAGCTTCTTTCCCCGACACCCACAAAACCCCAACCTACAGGACAACCCTCCTTTCATTCCCCGCTTTTAGGAACCCAGACAACCCAATATAGGATAGGGGAGGTCAAGGGTGGAGGGGTACCAGAATTCACCATATCCAGGGTACTATGGGAGAAGTGATAGTTACCCTTCCTGTGATCCACCTAGGGTTGACCAGAGACCCCCATACCAGCTGGAACGGTATCAACAGAACCCTCAGACAAACATGGCGGCTCAGAACCCCACAAACCATGGATCTGGCACCCCAGAACAATGACGGGGCGAGAACCCTGACAACTCATCGGTTCCAAAGGAGGAGGCACGGGGGGAAGGGGAGTGTAAAGCCCTAGAGGAAGTTTCCTTCCTTACTCGTGAAAAGCCCCCTGGACACCCAGGAACCAGAACCAAAATCTCCTGACCCTGAAAACCTGCCACCCAAGGAACAGAGGGGGGGTAGGAGATATAAAGAACTCAAAAAGACCCAGATTGTGGAGGAGGTTAGTGTCCTCCAATTTGAAGGGGAAGAATCCTTAGAGGATCCTGAGAAAAAGATCTTCTCCTTCAGGGACGGGGGGACTCCTCCCAAAGAAAAATGGGTCCCATGAGATCTATTAAGAGGATTCCCAAACTTTCCAAAGCAATTCTGGTGGCTGTCTCCAAAAAAGGGGGGGGGGGCAGCCCAGAATCAGAAAAGGAGGAGCCCGAAACTCCTCGAATCTCTGAGTGTAACATTTTTCTTTCAGATTCTCAAACTCCTACACATAATTATGCCCAAACTACGCCTGTGACTGAGTCCAAAATAAGGAAATTGACCACCCAACTTGCCCAAAATGCACATTATCTTTGCCCCCTGGAGCAGAAGGAGGGTAGATTTTATGCCCCGGTCCAGGTGCAAGGGCAATGTACATTTTCAGCACTGGTGGACACTGGATCCCAAGCCACTCTTCTGTTGAAAAGGACCTATGATCAGATAAATTCAGGAAGGGGGGAGATATACCAGATCCCTCTCACCCCTCTTCCTGGACAATTGCAGAACTTATGATTGGAATGAAATTCCTGTTGAGGGGACTGCCGATTTGGAAATAAAAATTGGGTGACATAAGGTGAAACACCCTGTCATAGTCGTGACTCCAGAGGGCACACCCTGTCTACTAGGGAATGACATCCTGCAAAGGTTGTCCCCCTTAATAGACTGTGTGAACAAGGTCCTCTGGACTCAGACTAACAGGCCAATAAAATTGAAACAGAGTGTCAACCATGTTAGTTTAAATGGCACATGCCACATGGTTGAACAAAAATCTGATCACATTGAGTTCCATTTTCAGAACAATCAAATACCGGATGTGACAGTTATCGCTATAGGACAACAAACTGGTGATGGGAACTCCTCTCCATTCCTGAAAATCAACCTTCCTTCCAGTTTCAAGTGGCACTCCACACTGGAAGGAAACACTGTATACTGGTTTACAATCTGAAAATCCCAATTCCATAGTCAAAAGTGATGAGAAACCAGCTCAAAGTGATGGTGCCGGACTATGTCCAGAATAGGAACATATCCAATAATCTCAGACGACTCCATTGAGTTATTGAGCATGGGAACGAGAACCCAGGTGAATTGGCAATTGTGTCACTGGACGCAATAAAGGCCTTTGACTCGGTCAAATGTCCATGGCTGTTTGCGGCGTTGGCTGGCTACGGCATGGGGCCTGGATACCTACAGTGGGCGAAAATGTTATATAGTGAACCACTAGCGAGAGTTAAAACAGGAGCAGTGATATCTGAAAGATGGCAACTCCATAGGGGTACCAGATAAGGATGTCCATGGTGCTCTATGCTCTATATATTAGCCCTGGAACCCTTAGCGATATACTTGAGGCAACAATATGATACGATAGGCATTGCTGTGAGAGGGGAACGACATCTAATCTCCCTATATGCGGATGACATGTTGTTGTATTTGAAAACCTCCAATACGTTTTGGAAGTGATGGAAAGATATGCAGGGCTGTCTGGTACAGCGGTAAATGCTCGGAAATCTAGTATGTTCCATTGGGTGGATATAAAGGGATCCCGTTGAAACAGCTATCGGTGTTACAGATACCATGGGAGGTTAGCACATTTCGCTATTTAGGGATAGATATATAGCACACAGTGGAAGAGGAGCATAAGGGCAATACAGAGTTAGCCATTAAGAAAATTGAAAATTGCAAGAGGTTCTGGGTGAAGCTGCCTTTAGCAATGATGGGACGTGGGGCAATGTTGAAGATGGTGGTCCTTCCTAGGCTCCTGCACTACTTTGGGAATATACCGCACTTGATACCAAAGATGTTCTTCATTAGATTGGACAGTATGTGCAGGGATTTCCTTTGGCATGGCACACGACATAGAGTGGCCCTCTGGAAGCTACATAATTTCTATGAGAGAGGGGGTATAAAATTGCCTAATTATGAAGTTTATTATATAGCAAGCCAGCCGCAATATGTGGCTAAATGGCTCTCAGAGGAGGTGACCTCTGAGTCCAGGCTGTTTAGACAAGATTGTGCCCCATTTTATTTAAAAGAAATTATGTGGCTGCCCAAGACAGAAATGGAAGGGCATCCAAAAATGATGGCACTGGGATGGAAGATGTGGCGCAGGGCATGCCAGATGATGGAGAACCCATCCCTGTGTTCCCTGCAGGTACCACTAGTAGCACTGGCGGGTGGAGAAAAGCAACTAATGATGATAATCAGAAACCACTGGGAACCGGTTGGGATAGCAACGATGGGTGATATTTGGCAAGAGGGGACTATAATAGATTTTGAGGTGTTGGGGGAGGAAACCGGGTTACAAGCAGGCCAGTATATCACGTATCACAGAATAGTGCAGAGAATTAAGAGGACATGGCCCGAAGTGGTACTGGAGGAAGAACCAGATGTAACCATAGTTACAATATATGACATAGCAGAGGGGGGCATGAGATATCCAGAATATACGAGATGATGATGTCCAAAGTAGGAAAGGAGATAGTACAACTGAGACAAGACTGGGAGACGGAAGTGGGAGCCCCGATGGATGATGGGATGTGGGAACGAGCCAAAGGGTATCATAAGATCATTGATCCTGGACTTCGGAGGGGTAGGGCCCCCTGCCACTTCTGGAGCAGTGCTTCTCACATTGCAGCTGAGGCCAGGGATGCTCCCCCCACCCATCCAGGATGCTGCATCCACTTGAAATGCTTTTTCATTTAAGCAGAATCGAACGCTGCTATTTGCCCATTATTCGGATGCAAGCTGTTTAAAAACAGTATTTGTTTGCAATTTCGCTCTGTGTATGCTGAGGGACCTGTGATTTTAATCAGCCTCCATTAGGCTCCACGAGGGTACTACTATTCCAAGATGGCGGACCGCTTTTTTGCCTTCGCTTCCCCCGCCCCCTTCAGGCCAAGCCAGCTGTGATTGTTCATCCGATCCTATCTAAACCAATCCTATCGCCGGCAGGCGAACGCCGGCACACCCACAAAGGCCACCCAACAAGGCAGCTTCCTGTCTGGAGCCTGTCTAGAGTCTTCAGAGCCCAGGGCCCGGACCTTTGCCCAACCTCACCACCAGCTTTTGGTGTTGCACCGCGCCTGTCCCAGTGCCTACCCGGTAAGCGATTGAGCTCCACCACCACGAATATCTATTCTGAACTTCCATTTTATGCTCGCGACCGGCAGCTACTGCCACTTATCAGAGACAAATGTACACGCAATTGCCCTAGCCTACATTACTGCCGCGTACTTGCCCTTGCATTCTGCCATTGTACTGCAATACGCAATGCCCTGCTAATCAACCCTATTGTGCACATGCTGTATATGCCTGTTACATGTCTAGCACACAGCAAAATAGTTGAACTTTACACGCCCAGTATCCTATATCTACCGTCAGCACCTCTCTCACACTTACCTCTGTCTTTGCACTCATGCGTGCAGAGCCCAGCCTGCATCCCAGCTCACCGCTTCATCGAACATTTGCATCTAGTACAGTCAGTGCTAAATGCTCCCATCCCGCGTTAATTGCATATGGCCCATTCTGCCTAAGACTGTGTTGATTGCTCCTGGCCCATTCTGCCTAATACTGTGTTGATTGCTCCTGGCCCATTCTGCCTAATATTGTGTTGATTGCTCCTGGCCCATTCTGTCTAATACTGTGCTGCTTTGCCTAAAACTGTGTTAATTGCATATGGCCCATTCTGCCTAAGATTGTGTTGATTGCACCTGGCCCATTCTGCCTAATACTGTGTTGATTGTTCCTGGCCCATTCTGCCTAATATTGTGTTTATTGCTCCTGGCCCATTCTGCCTAATACTGTGTTGATGGCTCCTGGCCCATTCTGCCTAATATTGTGTTGATTGCTCCTGGCCCATTCTGCCTAATACTGTGCTGCTTTGCCTAAAACGGTGTTAATTGCATATGGCCCATTCTGCCTAAGACTGTGTTGATTGCACCTGGCCCATTCTGCCTAATACTGTGTTGATTGTTCCTGGCCCATTCTGCCTAATATTGTGTTTATTGCTCCTGGCCCATTCTGCCTAATACTGTGCTGATTTGCCTAAAACTGTGTTAATTGCATATGGCCCATTCTGCCTAATACTGTGTTGATTGCTCCTGGCCCATTCTGCCTAATATTATGTTGATTGCTCATGGCCCATTCTGCCTAATACTGTGTTGATTGCTCCTGGCCAATTCTGCCTAATACTGTGTTGCTTGCTCCTGGCCCATTCTGCCTAATACTGCCCATGCTGCCTAATATTGTGTTGATTGCTCCTGGCCCATTCTGCCTAATACTGTGTTGATTGCTCCTGGCCCATTCTGCCTAATATTATGTTGATTGCTCATGGCCCATTCTGCCTAATACTGTGTTGATTGCTCCTGGCCAATTCTGCCTAATACTGTGTTGCTTGCTCCTGGCCCATTCTGCCTAATACTGCCCATGCTGCCTAATATTGTGTTGATTGCTCCTGGCCCATTCTGCCTAATACTGTGTTGATTGCTCCTGGCCCATTCTGCCTAATATTGTGTTGATTGCGCCTGGCCCATTCTGCCTAATACTGTGCTGATTTGCCTAAAACTGTGTTAATTGCATATGGCCCATTCTGCCTAATACTGTGTTGATTACTCCTGGCCCATTCTGCCTAATACTGTGTTGATTGCTCCTGGCCCATTCTGCCTAATATTGTGTTGATTGCTCCTGGCCCATTCTGCCTAATACTGTGTTGATTGCTCCTGGCCCATTTTGTGACATATACTCCCTGCCTATGAGGCTCAGAGAACTCACCTACAGCATGTACTCCCTGCCCTTCTACGCATGTCTATTATGCGCGCTACTCACTGATATAACCACACCTCACCTCCCTAGCCTAGAGCTTAACCACCACTATCACAACGCCTCCAGTTGTCCTCTCACTATGGACTTCCTGCCCAAGCTCTCACACACTCCTCAAAACATAACAGTCACACTGGTGCCGAACCTCAGCCTTAGATTGGACAGACTCAGATCCCGCACCCTCCCCATCCACCACCATGCCACCCCTACTCTCACACCACACAGAAACTGCCGACTCAGCTCACGCACCATCAAAGTGAACAAACACTGCCACCATGACATTACCTCTACATGCCACAGCACTAAGCCAACACACACCACACCTAGCAGCAACTCCTACTCTCAACGTACCGCCGCACCCAAGTCAGACTCTCCTACCCTACCCATAAAGAACCTGTGCCCCACGCTGCAAAAGTGTGCTTTAATCAATGTACGCTCTCTCAATGCCCATGCCCTAGAAGTAAATGACTTAATAACCACTCAAGACTTAGATATACTCGCTATCACAGAGACCTGGCTCAACGAAGCCTCCGGCCCAGCCATCACACTAGCCTTACCGCAAGGGTACGCCATCCTTAGACAAGACAGGATCACCAAATCAGGAGGGGGAGTAGCCCTTATTCACAAAGAAACACTATCTATCAGAACCATACCCCACCAAGAGGAAGGGAATGTTGACATTCTATCAGTCAAACTAGCACTCTCACCAAACAGCACAATAAATATTCATACCAACCACCTGGCCCCACCGCCAACTTCATAGGTCAAGTCAATCACCTCCTAGGAAACAATATTAGGAAATCCACTAAATCATTACTTATAGGAGAACTCAATCTAGGATTCAATGACCCCAAGGACAAACCGGCTACCTCGCTAGCCAAAGACCTCCACGACTTAGGCTTCTCACAAAAAATCACTGCGCCTACTCACGCAAAAGGACGCATCCTAGACTGGTTCATAGACCATAATTGTAACACAGCCATCACATCCAATACTAGCCTCCCGTGGACAGACCACAACCTTCTCCAATTCGACATCCCAGTTTCTATATGCACTAAAGTGCCTACCACAGCACCGGCGACATTAGCCAGAAGTGCCAAAAAACTCATCGCGGACGTCAGTGCACACCTTAATCTGCCATGCCTAGCGCCCCACTTCTCCTCTGACCCGAACATCCTCGCAGGAATATTCAAAGACATCATTACCAAAGCTGTCAACGCCGTCACCCCATTGGAAAACAAAAAAGAAAAAAAATCCTTCCACTTCAACTCCTGATTCACAGAGGAACTCCAGACTCTGCGCAAAGACAAACGCCAAGCGCTCAAAAACTGGCAGTGTAATCCTTGTGACACCACAAAAGGAAACTTCAAATCCATAGCCAAAAAATACAAAGACACCATCTTCATTGCTAAATCTGAAGCCTACAACCACCGTATCTCCACTGCCAACTCCCACTCTAAAGAACTCTTCAGTATCTTTAAAGAATTAACTGTACCACCCACATGCCCGGATGAGATCGTCAAAGATGAAGCATGGTGCACAAGCATTCAATCAGCCATGCTTGCAAAGATAAACCTCCTCCAAAATAAGATATCTCACCACTACAATACCTTACCTAAGCATTGCCCTCATGTACAGACTCATCTTAATGTAAAAACAAGCAACATGCCCAAATTTGCATTCACAGAAATCTCTGAAGCAGATGTCATTGACATCCTCAGACACCTCAAACCTTCACAATGTAAGGGTGAAGTGTGCCACCCTAAAATAATCAAGGACTGCGCAGAACCGCTCGCCCCTCTTCTCAAGGCATTCATCAATGCTTCATTCAAAACAGGCATAGTCCCAGACGGTCTTAAAGAGGCATGGGTGCGCCCTCTCTTAAAAGAACCAACCCTAGACCCAGCTAACCCCATTAACTACCGACCCATAACAACAGTTCCATTCCTCCTGAAAATACTAGACAAGGCAAAGGGCACGGAACTGAAACCGCCCTTCTAGACCTAAAAAACGAAATCACTAATATCCTTGACAAAGGCTAGCCCGCTCTCCTCCTCCTCCTGGACCTTTCTGCAGCATTTAATCTGGCGGATCACATCACACTTACCAGTCATCTGATGCATGCTGCACACTTCTCTAAGGACGCAGCGTCCTGGGTAACCTCTTTCTTAGAGGGCAGAGCCATGAAAGTGTTCTCTAGCACAGGTCATGCAGCACCCTCCATCATCCACTGCAGTGTCCCACAAGGTTCATGTACTGCCCCTACACTCTATAATCTATTTACCAAGCCTTTCTTTGACAAACTGGATGCACTTGGGATCACATACACAAATTACGCTGACGACACACAGGTTCTCCTTCCCCTGACGGGGCATTATCATCAAGACGCCACTACCCTAAAGCAAATCTACTCCACCATACAAGCATGGATGGCCACTAACGGGCTCTGCTTGAACGGGGACAAGACCGAAATTCTCATTCTAGGCCAGAAATCCACTCTCTCCAACCACAACCCGCTGTACCTCAACTTCAACATAGATAACTGTGTCACCCCAGTATTATCTTCAGTCAAAACACTGGGGGTTCACATAGACGCTACCCTATCTATGGACAAACAAGTCAGCGCCATAGTCTTGGCCTCTGCACTGAGTACTAAACTTATCAATGCAATAAAACCATTCCTAACTAAATATAATTGCCTCTCCATCGCTAGAGCTACCATAGGAGCCAAACTAGATTACTGTAATGCGCTCCTAGCCGGCACCTCCAGAAAAACCTATCTAGACTCCAAACAACTCAAAACAACGCTCTTAGAGCAGCCCTCAGCATACCGAAAAGAGACCACATCACTCAAGCTAGGAAGACAGCTCACTGGCTCCCAGTCAAGGACCGCATCTCCTTCAAACTTCTCACAACTACTCATAAATGCATCAACCTCTCAGCACCCTCATACCTATCTGACACATTATGTAGATCGCAATCCACCAGACCGCCCAGATTACAATACACCAATCAACTAACGATACCTCGCATCAACAGGACAAAGGCAGGAGGTGTAGGCTTGCCCTTCCTTGCACCGGAGCTCTCGAACTCCCTCCCCACCGACCTCAGAGCTGAAACATCACTATTCTCCTTCCGCAAAAAACTCAAAACTGCCCTCTTCAAATAACCTTTTTCTCCCAGTTACCTGCTCCTCAATGTATGCATGTAAAAAAAAAATAACATCGTCCAATGTAACATCTACGGATCTGAACTGTATGTAACTAAGTATAAGCAACACTGTAACAAGCGCCACAATGCCTTCGGTCTGCTGTGCGCTCAACAAATGTGAATAAATAAATAAATGAATAAGAAGGTGTCGAGGAATGCAAGATTAAAGCAGATGCAGCTGTATATTACGCACAGGGCGTATATGACACCCCAGAGGTTAGCTAGGTTTAAAAATGTAGGATGGCAAGCATGCCCTAAATGTGATGAAGAGAATGCTGGTATGGTGCATATGTTTTGCTCATGCCCGGTTATCGAGAGCTTTTGGAGTGAAGTGGCACACAGACTAGCAGAAAGAGGTATTAAGATTGTGGTTGATACAGCGTGGGCCTGCTTGTTAGGGGGGTTCCCTAAACCACGAAAACTCAAGCATGTGAGCAGACTAAAGGACCTGGCATATGTGCTTGCAAAGAGGAGAATTGCTATGGGGTGGAAGACATGCCAGAGACCACAACTAGAGGTATGGTGGAAAGATTTGCAGAAATGGGCTGAGGCAGAAACCATGGTATGGCAAGAATCATGCAGTACGGGGGAGGAGGAGACAGACACCCTGATGGCCTGGAGATCACTAATAGCAGAGTTATTTGGGTCGATGCGAGACCCAACAGAACCATGTAAAGGGAAACCCTATCACAAGATGCAGGAACAGAATGTGAGGAGAAGTAGGCTCGAAATGGGGGGTGGGATAAGGGAAGCAGTGAACACAATTAAGCGATGTACAATTGAAATGTTACTGTATGCACTGCAAGTTTTGTCTGTATTGTTTGTTTGAATAAAATAATAAAAATGTTTTAAAAAAAAAGAAAAAAGAAACCAGCACAAAGTTTTGCTGACATTCAGAAAATTTGAGAACAGTTATTCATCCCAATTCAGTTAAATGAGGGGAAGGAATCCGTTCTCGCCCGAGTGTGCGTGAACAACAGTAAGAGCTTCATCAGCAAAGCCAGGTTCCGACAGCTCCCAAAAGATCCAGCCATTCCCACATTTAAATTGTTCAATCAGTGGGAAATGGGCCTGGAAACTCCAAATTCTAAACATCTCCTGCCTAGCAGGTGTATGCTCAAAATCTCTAATTGTTGGGTCGTGCGAGATGTCCCTGCTGCATTCTATTTAGGCAGTGTTATTCTCAATCATTTTGCCATTAACTTGGACCTGATAAATGACAAAGTCTGGTCCCAACTAGGGGGCAATTCCATGGACGTTAATGATCCAGAAAAAGCATTTCGGTCAGCCCAACTGCTGCCGTATGCAGTTGAAGTTCAAATTGGAGAGGAGGTCACCATCCCAGGATGGACACAACTATTCCCACTCAAATTACAAAATTAAAAGAGAAAGTGCAAAATCCTGATGCATATGTACACCTCAATGCCCATCTCCAACAGCAGGGCTTGGGGTTAAACCCAACACCATTAGGCAATGTAGAACACAACACCATTGCAATGCTGATGGACAACAGCGACCTTAGGAGTATCACTGTGGGCGCAGGCACCATTATTGGAATGGTGGTTGATGACCAACATGTTTCCATGGATCTAGGTAATGAACTGACAGGACCAATACCCAATGACTGTTTTGACAGTGATAGTGACAATATTTTACCACCAGACAGGATCTTCACCCGGCAAGGGGGGAATTTCCTGGTGTACTCTTCCTGCCCTTACGGTGAGGAAGAGGTTACTTGTGACATCAGGCAGGATGATGTGATCTTCCAGGTCCCTAATGAAAGCCTCGCCTACCTGAAACCCTCTGTCCAGGTCAACACTCTAACCAGGGAACTCTCCACCCAGCTGGAGGAGGCTGCTGAGATAGCAAAACCGGAAGTCTTTCCAGGCTTCAGGCAAATGGTTGAGGAGCGAGTCAACCTAGCTGATGCCTGTGAGACTCCGGAGCAAAAGCAAAAGTTGAAACAGGTTTTCTTAGATTTTCAAAATCTCTTTGCGGTGGACTCGTATGATTGTGGTTGCACCGAAATCCATACAACAATTCCCACAGACTCTGGAATGACTCCAGTGTTTGTGAAGCAATACCACTTGCCTCTCGCATCCATGGAGTCCCTGATGGAAATAATCAAAAACCTTGAGTCCTGTGGGATAATTCGTCCAGTTCACAGCACCTTTAATAATCCGGTGCTGGGGATTTTAAAACCGAACGGCCAGCGGAGACTCTGTGCTGACCTGAGGGAATTGAATAAACGGGTCCACCTGTCCTGATGGCCTCTCCCCTACATGACCAGGGGCTGGCAGAGATCCAGGGGTCACAGGTATACACTGCCATTGACCTGACCAATGGGTACTGGACCGTGCCTGTCAGTAGGGAGGACCAATACAAGCTGGCCTTTACCTTTGGGGGACAGCAATACACTTGGACCTGGACTCCCTTCGGATACATCAACTCTGGCAACGAATTCAACATCTTCTTGCATAATGCCATGCCCGACTTGGGTGAAAGGGGCAACCTGGCCTATGTGGATGAAGCCTTGATAAAAAGCTCAAATGTGGAGGAACACATAGCAGAAATCTGTTATGTTCTGACACAGTTGAGGGTTGCCGGAGCGAAACTCTCCTTTCAAAAGGCACAGTGGTGCAGGACCTGTGTCAACTTCTTGGGGCATGAGAGTCTCTGTCCCTAGTAGAAGAAAGTGGAAGCAATCCTAAAACTGAAAGACCCCACAACTCTGTGTGAGCTAAGAAGCCTCCTTGGACTGACTAATTACAGTAGGAAGTTCATTGAGGATTACGCAGAGATCACAAGACCCCTGATCCATCTGTTGAAGTGGGGGTCAAGTGGGTATGGGTTCCAGAACAAGCCAAGGCAGTAAAGCAACTCAAAAGAAGCCTCTGACAAGCGCCTTGTCTAGCTTACCCTGTCAAAAACAAGGAGTTCTTCTTGGAGACAGGGTTCTCAAATACATGCTTGACAGCAGTATTATATCAAAAGCATGACAAGGTCAACAAAGTTATCTCCTATGCAAGCAAGTGGAGGAAAAATTCAATGATTGTGAGAAGGCACTCCTGGCAATGGTGTGGGCATTGAAAAATTATAGCCCGTTCATCCAGGGGGAACACATTATAGTGTTGACTCCCCACCAGCCTTTGCAATATCTCCAAAGTGACAGAATCCGGGCTGGAAATGTGAGTAATTCCAGAATTACTTCCTGGATTCTGTCAGAGCAAGGCTATCCTGTGGAGGTCAGATATGGCCAAAACAAGAAGAGTCCCCTTGCGCAAGGTCTGGCTGACTTGCATGATTGTGCCAGAGAAAACTGTCTCGAGAACGAAAGTCTTAAAATCCAGGACAACATGAAGGCGTACCTGAATTCCCTGCACAAAGTCTATGAAGAAGACAAGTGCGAGGGTGTTAGGCAGAATCCTGTGCAGTTCCCTTGGGGACCACTGCAAAAAGATTAAGACTAAAGGAGTAGGCAGTAAACCCAATTGGTAGCAGTCCGTACCACCCATATTTACCTGGTAGCTGTGGCTAAGCAGTCAGACTTCTCTCAAGAAGAGTCAGGCAGTATATAGAGTATACACAATAGGGCTAAAAACACAGTGGAACAAGCAAACACTGACCAGAGGTTTGTATCCAAAGTATATAATTATTTATTTAACACACACTTTAGAAAATACACTAGCACTATAAGTCAAAGCAAGTTCAAAACACAATCAGAAAAGTATTTACACCTCCCCTAGCAATTACTCGACAAGTCTAAGTTAAAACACCACTTTTTGTCAAAACAGAGGTGAGCGCGTAACTTAGATGGCACTCCAATAATTAGGTTAAAGGGGGAGAAAAAGGCAGAGCATAAAAATAAAACAGTTCCCAACACTTTTCTAAGTCCAAAGCAAGTCAGTGAAGGCATGATACACTGTAGAGCCAAAGTTGATAGGCCAGGCCCACTTTAAATGGAGCAAGGCGAAAAGTGCCCAGGATCACACGGTTTAAAATGCGCTAAAATTCTTTGCAGAGTGTTCAAAAGAGGATGGGGTGATTCGAGAAGGAAAGTTAGAAGGTCTGGAGCCAGCCCAGTTGGAAAGCCAAGGATTTAAGGGTCACCTTTAGCAATCCGAAGAAAGGGAGGCCAGGTGGAACACAGTACCTTAAAGAGAGAGGAAGCTCCAGCAGCGGCAGTTGTTCCTAGCAGTGGATGCAAGTCGTGGATTCGAGCAGGGGAAGAGAAGATCTCGTTGAGGATAAACCTTGTAGTCGTTGCACTGCCCAGTGAAGAGACCAGCTGCAGAGTTTGTCGGTAAAAGGTGCATTCCTTTTATTCTCGGTCAATGTGGTGAAGCTTGGCTATCCGGTCGCTGGGGTGATTGGCACGGGCGAGTCGACCAAGAGACGTCTTTGGAAGGCGAAGTGGCGAACTGGTTGATCCCACCAGCTCAGAGGGAGAAGACTCTTCCAGCAGAAGATTTCCTCTTGTCGTTGGAAAAGTGGTGAGGTCGTTGCAGCAGGGCTCCACCGGTGGTGTCGTCGTTGCAGATGGCTCATCTTCTTCCCTCTTCGGATTTCTTAGGTCCTATGGCGACTTTTGAAGTTCCAGTCCCAAAAGCCCTGCTTTTATGCAGAAAAACCCCCATTCAACAGCCTAGCTGTCACTCACACATGCTAAGTGGTGAGCCGGGCGTCTCACCACTGGGCCAATCAGAATAGAGTGCGACTTGAGTTGCTAAGGCAACGCAGTCCAGGGTGCCAATTCCCCTCCCCACACATCCTGTGGAACCCAGACAGAGTGGCACCATTTGGAGGGCTTCTGTGGAGAAGCCCGCCAAAAAGTGGAACAAAGGGCTCGACCTTGGTCAGAGTTACAGAGATGGACACGGACGCCATTTTAGATAAGAGTTTTGGCAAAAAGACCCAACCTTTGATTCAATATTAAATAAATAAACCAGCGGTATCTTTAACATTTCACCAAAAAGTGGTGCGTTTAAAATCAATGGGAAAATCCCATAGGAAATATTCTGGTGGAATATTTTGCGTGGTAACCACTGCCACCAGCCAGAAACTCGACAAGGGGGGACTGGACAGTGGCCCTCATTACGACCCTGGCGGAAAGGGGTTTACGCCGGCGTAAACCATGGCGCCCCTTTCCGCCTGAGTACGAGTTCCCTTAGCGCCATGGTGATTTTAACGCCTGCTTTTTGCAGGCGGAAAAATCCATGGCGCTACGGGACTTGTTGTTAATTACGCCACCGTAATTTACGGTGGCGTAATTAACGCCTTCCCCACTCCCATTATACCCTATGGGGCAAAAATGGGAATGGGGAAGGGTAAATGGGGATTGGGGACTTACCGCCCCGCCAAGGTCGGAATGGGGCGGTAAGTCCGCCAACCACCATGGCGGAGTTGGCAGCTTAGCGCCATGGACCATGGTGCAAATTGCACCATGGTTCTCCGCCAGGGTCGTAATGAGGGCCAGTGCCCCCTTGAAAACAGACCCAGGGGCAATATAATTAACCCCTTCCAGTACTTCCACAATATGATGGTTTGTACTGGTTCTGTTCACAATTTAGGACTAGTAAAGTCAATGGTGACTTTACATGCCCTGGGAGACAGTAGTCAGTCCCAGGGTATGGAGTCTATGTTTGGAGGTCACTATGACAACCCTGTGTTAGTGCACTGATGGTGCTGTGTAACACATACACAAAAAATAGATGATACCCTATGGAGTAAAAAGAAAACCCCATAGCCCATAAGCACATAACAAGTCAAAGCCATACCGCAAATCTAAGAGTGGGAGTAAAAGAGTCTCACTCTTAGCAGGAGAAAAAAAAACTCAGAAATCCAGCAAAGCTGCTGGGGGACTCACTAGATTTTGGAAATTAGCCTTATAAGAGAATTCTCCCTAACTGAGGGAATGCCCACAGCTTATGTGGACAGGTGCTCCTACCATGTTGACAACAACGGGGAAAAGGAACTTGTGGCCGGCGTTGGCAATGCCTGGGTGAATGATGCCCCGGAACCCTCCGCTGGGTACAAAATCGGTCTCCACAGTAGTCAGGTGGCAGAGTTGATGGCAGTTCATCAAGCCATCCTCACTGCTGTCCAACCCCAACTCAACGAACTGGTCATAATCACTGATTCAGATTATGTCTGGAATGGGTTCGTGGAGCACCTGGTTAATTGGAAAACCAACGGCATGCTATGTGCTAATAATAAACTGCTTAAGCATGGCAAACTCATCCAAAATATTGATGATCTGGTCTCCTCTAGTGGGATGACCATCTATTGGAAGAAGATCAAGGGTCATTCCAGAATAGAAGGGCCAGACAAAACTGGAAAAGACCTATCTGATCAGCTGGCTAAAACCGGAGCCATCCAGGGGGAGCTCTTCGGGATCGAGTCCCTGTTGGGGGAAATCCATGTCACTGCTATCACTAGGTCCCAGACAAATGCTCACAATGAATTCTCAACTGCCCAATGGAGTAAGCAGACCCCAGATGCTGATTTTATCACGGCACAAAAAGGAGATCCGATTATTGGTAAATTTTATCAACACATTGAGGACCCTGAGAACTTTTCCCTGACGGATACGGATTACATTGGGAAAGAGAACCTCAGAGTGTTGATGAAATGTCCAAAAATGTTCCGAATCCAAGACGGTTTGTTGGTAAGGAGATCCATATCTGGCTGTGACCAGTGGGTGGTCCCTACCTCATTCCTAAGTCTGATGCTAAATCACGCCCATGATGCGGCCACAGCCGGTCATCGGGGGTTTCACACTACCTTAGAAATCTTGCGAGAAGTTGCATACTGGCCACACATGGGGCAGGACTTTAACCAATACTTGAAGGGGTGTCTTGTGTGTGCACAATTTCAGCCAACATCACTCACACACCGAGCTCCCCTTCAGAAGAGGGGGATGACACTACCTTGGTCAGATCTCCCAGTGGTGGAGTTGAGAGCTACAATAAAACCATTGAAAGCATTTAAAAAAAGTGTGTGGCAAATTCTGGGCCTAGTTGGGACATCCGATTACTGCTTGTCCTGATGGCCATCAGATCTACACCTTCTTCTGCAACTAAGATGTATCCATTTGAGCTGATGACTGGATGAAGGATGGTGCTACCTCAGCATCTGCTCTATAGGACACAGGAGCAGACACTGATCAACGCCTCCACAACTCATGAGTATGTTGAGAACCTAAGAGAACACCTTCAACATGCTTTTGTGTATGCTCAGCGGAATCTAGAAAGATCGGCAGAGGGAATGAAGATTCAGTATGATCTAAAAACAACCAAAAAGGAATACCAAGTAGGAGACAGGGTCTACTTGTACAATTTCCAAAGGAAGCAGACCAAAGAGCGCAAATTTTTGCCTAGCTGGCAAGGACCTTTTAAAATTGTAGACAAACTCTTACCTGTGGCCTACAGAATCCGCATCACCAAAGGAGAATTGACAGAAGAGAAATGGGTCCATATTAATCAGCTAAAGAGTTGTCACCCTAGGCACATGTTGCAACAAACTGAGGAGGCCAGAGAGAATCAAACAGAGAAGACATCGGAAACATGAGAATAAGGAAAAGAAGAACCAGAGGGAGTCGATAGGATTTATAAATATGATCATGTAACAGGGAGCATTTTTTTCATTATAAATTGTGATCAATTGAATGCTTGCGCATCCCACTGCTGTCAACCCGATTGGTGGGCAGTTAGTGGGAAATTGTCGTAACCGGTTTGTGCTCTCTTTCATAGATTCGTACTGGTTGTGCCTATCTAAAGACCACGGAGGACCCCCCCCGGCAACCTAGAAGGGAGAAACCAGAGGAGATACGGGAGTGTCGCTCCACACCATGAAAAGAAGATCCAAGGGAAAGCGGGGAGGTGTCGTTCCACGTTCCGACCAGAGACAACAAGAGGAGCGGGACGCACCGCTCTCGGATGTAAGAAGGACTCATACCTGACTGATCCAGCTTTGGCCCATTAAGAAATCCCACTTGCCTGACTCTCCCTCGACTTGGAAGCCCAGGAGAAGTCGGCGGGTGTGTGAGATATATTGACCCACTCAACGTCATTGCTCCACATCACTGCATTTGTGTAGAAACAATCACAAAAGGGTTGCGCTGGCTCCTGTGAGCGCCATGGCTCAAAACTGCATTTTGCAACAACAACAAAGATGGCTGCACCGTCCTGCCAACCACACAACGGGTAGGATGGAACCAGGGGGCACATTAAAGGAGATTGCCAGTGGGTTCCTACATAAACAAAAGGAAGAAAGTGGAAAAAGCAGCATTGCTTTGGTGCAAAAGCCAAAATATCCATTGAAAAGAAACCCTTTTTCACCTTTAAAAAGAAATGCTGCTGTGACGCTAAATTCCCTCTGTTCCTTAAATCCACTGTGATTCATAAGCCCTACCAAGCCATGTGTGTCTCACTGTGCCTCAAAAAAACCAGGCATGATTCTGAATTGACAAGCCCAGTCAAAGCAACTAAAAAGAAAATCAACCAAGAACCTTACTTTTACTCACATGGGAAACACCATCATTTTCTCTGCAAAGGTATCCAAAACTCAGCTGTTCAGAGAGAAACTCTAACTATCTGAGCCATGCCTGCTTCATTGTATCCATGTTTCAGACCAACGCCAGCATTTCAAGAGAATAACTATAGCTGCAGACAGTGTACAAATCTGCTGGAGATGAAAAGTTGAATTTACGAAGGAAGGCCAGCTGCACAATGTGTAAAAAAAATTGGCTTTTCCAAATTAAAGAAAAACAAATGCCTGTGTTTTGGAACAGTACACTGGTAAATGAAAGCCTGCCAGTCTTTAGCAATATGAAGGGATTTGTTGATGGTGAGACTATATAACATGGGTTATTTTAGGCAACCGGCTTGCTTTAATTTTGGATCTCAGATCAGAAATTAAAGATTAAAACTATGGTGGCTGGAGCTGCAAGTTGAAAAACAGGTTTTCTGCTTGGAGGGGTGGCACCAAAAGGAGGGCTCTCTCTCAGCAGATACTGACAACCCCTTGATAATTACAGGGTTGAACAGACTTTTGTCTCTGCTCTGACCCAAACAATGAAGCTCCCAGGGAAGGAAGTCGGAAGTGTGAAGGGGCAATATAACTTCAGTCAGAAGGGAGAAAACCCCACCATGCTCCAAAGGAAATGACAGTTGGCAGCAGTGAAGGACTGAAAAAAAAAAAAAAAAATTGACCCAGGAACAAAGAGACTGCCATTTGGTCCCAAAGACTATTTCAGGAATAAACTTTAAAAACTTCTATATCTGCAGCAAGACTAAGTTTAAAAGTGATTTTTTTGTGCTTTCTTTTGAGACATGGTAGAAGTCCCTGACACCTCAGGGGCAGAATGTTACGCTCACCTGATATCCCCGGGGGCGTCTGGAAGGCTCTGAGATCTGGAACCCTGGATGCGTAGTTGCCCAGTGCTGAATAATGAATCTTAGTTATTTGCAGGGTGAGCTATCCATCCTGCGTTTCTTGTGCAGGGGCGATTGATGTTTGTTGGCGAGGTGCCCGAGTTGCTTCACTGGTGCAGTACGCCTTCCCTGGGTCCAGGCCTGCTGTAACCCCGAATCTGCTGGTAGGCAGGCAGGTTTGTTAATTGTAAGTCTTTGTTCTGTTTATGGTGGGACTTTGTTAACGTCTTTATCTCCATTTTTTAAAGGTGCGGAGGTCTTGATGCTGGCGTGCCGGATCAAGAGGCACGTTTCAAGGTAAGAGAAAGCGCGAAGCGCAGCGCCTTTATTGTCTTTTAAAGCTAACCTGTTTTTTTCTTCTTCTTCTCCCCACAGGCCACTTTGGTGCTGAGAGTGGATGAGAGCGCGATGAAAAACAGGCCCCCGGAATCCGTTAAGGTAAGTACAGCGCTGTGGAGTTATTTATTTTGAAAGCAAACCTGAATATGTCTCTTTTTCCTCCTTTGCAGATGTTGCTGTGGTGCTCCGGATGGAAGCGCAGCGTAGCGCAATGGAATTCAGGTAAGACTGATGGAATTCGATGTTTTGGAAGCGTGCACGCTCTAATATGGTTTTGCTCGTCTCGTTATTGCAGGTCGCGATGTTTGAGCAGCAGCTGTGGTAGAGGTTCGCCGGAAGTCCTTAAGCTAGTACTCACAGGTGAGTGATTTTTCTTCTTCTCTCGGTTTCCACAGATTGCAGCCCAGTTGAGATGCTGAGTGCTGGATGGTGTTTTCTCAGGTAAGACAGAATAATCTTGTTCTTGCAGGACTACAGGAAGATGATGAAGACCAGGAACTGGACACGGTGAGCGTCACGTGCTGGTTGCAGAATAACACGAAGCGTGTTCTGCAGTCAGGGTGTGCTTTATATAGCCCAGGTAAAGTAGTACCATGGAAAGTAGTTCCAGGCCTGCCACACCCAAAACACTAGACTGCATGGCTTGGTTCTTAGAACTAGGCTGTGTGGGTGCTTCCATGTTGGATTTAAAGGTCCATGTACATAAATGGGACCTAGTCTGAACAGCCGTTCCTTCCTACATATGAGCCTGGTGCCAAAGTCGCCAGGACTGGCTCCAGGAGCCCTTTTGCAGTGGTTTTAAGGCCCTCTGGGTTCTGGTGGGAGCCTGCTTGTGGCACAACTTGTGCCCCCTCACAGTGGTCATGACACAGAAAGGGTAAAATATTGAGGATAAAACAATGTTGCAAACATACATTTTTGTACATACATGCCTTGGGATAATGCGCATCTGTGTATCAAATTATGGAATTATAGGACAAATCTTTCAAGTTTAAAATTACCAAAATGTATCAGCCCCACAGACTGGAGGATTGGACGGATATGTGCTGCAAACCATATGTAACCTGTGCTTATAATTTGCCAAGAGATTGTAATGGTGTAAATGTATGTTTTTGGCAAAATCGGATTTTAAGTAAAGTAAATGTGGGAGTTTTTGGACAAGGACATGGACATGGTAAAACTCGCCTCAAATCTGACATCATTCCCTTGGAAATCCAACCAGTTGAGAGCAAGATGGAGATTAGCACCCCTGTTCAATCCAAGTACTTTAGGGGCGTACTTAGGTAACCCTGCCCAGCCTATACTTTGATGATGTCATTATGCACTATAAATAAGGGTCCCTGACAAGGCTCCTACACACACTCTTCCTGATTTCCTGCGCAGCGTTCCTGTACCCGTCATCTTCCAGATCCAGACTCCAACTACAAGGCCAATCATTGCTGATCCTACTCCAGGGCCCACTGCAAAAGCCTAGCAGTGCTGATCCCATTCGCAGCAAGGCCTCCAATATAAAAAAAAAACACTCAAGTTCCCATTAACAAGGGGAAAACTGTGGTACCTTTGGCATCCTGATCCAGCCTGGCTTGCTGCTACTCACTGCATGCTGCTGCAATTCTGCTACCCTGATGACCTATATTATCCAGTGACCAGAATTGCCAGTCCAGAAGTGCTAACCGGTAACCAGAACTGCCCAGGTGTGCCAGGCGCCCGGCCGTGTAGTGACCAGACTGTTGACTGTCCAAAATCCAAAAACAACTGTGAGTATCAATTGCCACCCCAGCTAAACCCATAGCCTATCTTGTCTTTGTTCTCACCCCACTCTCTAAGTCACCCTATCCTTACCCTGATACCTTGTTCAAACTGTCACCATCATTCTTGCAACCCTTCCCTTGATTTCTAGTGATAGTGCCATCTCTTTAATAATTTGTTCTAGTGAAATCCCAAAATATGAATCCTATTTCGAGTGATCAGACTGGCTCCGCCAGGGTGGGCGCTGGGGCGAGGGGGTTGAACTCGCGAATCAACCATGGAGCTTACTGTGTCCCTCTTTGGTGGCCTAGCCTGAATACTCTAGTGTAGAGTAAAACTATTCTTGCCACAACAGACTTTCCTTCCTTTTACGAGCCTTCATTTACTCAAAGTGCACCTTCTTAGATCCAATTTACCAGCTGGAGACCTACTTTCACTTCCATAGTATACCTGTGATATATATCTATCTCCTTACATATATCACCCGTTTTTCAAAGAAACCATTTTACTAGATTTACACGGAAAACTGACCTGTCATTTTGATTGTAAACTGTTTTAAATCTTCCATTTATTTTTTTGAACTGTATGCCCTTGCTAATCCATTGCTTGTGTTTGTTAATACCTTTACATTGTTGCTTTAGTGAAGAACTGTACTTGTTTCAAGGTTTTTGCACACATTCATTATTCTATTCATCCATTTCGGAGTGTCATTTTTAACATTGCAAGAGTTTCAAATCTGTTTTTCACTCTTATTTGGGGAGGGAAGGTCGGATTTGGATTTCGTTTTCAGCTTCTTATTCCTGATCACCTGCTGCTTCCTTATTGATTCAGAATTGATTATTTGTGGGTTGAGGGAACTTTGCAGGGGGAAATCCTAACTTGAGTGCTATCTGTCTTAAATTAAAGTGCACCTATCCTGTTGTGCTGTGTATGTACTCCACTAAAGTCAAACCAATGCATTGCTCACATTCTCATTTGTAACTATCACTCCATTGGTGATTGCCGCCCTATATTAAAAAGTGTGTGATTTGTTTTGATTTTTAAAATAAATAAATATTGCATTTTACCAACCGGCCTGGTTCATGGTCCATCGTGACCAGGGGGAATTGAAAAGGGGGTGTGATATGAGTGGTGTACCATCCCAAAATTGAATCCACATAAATAAGGAGAAAAGCACCTCATTTAGGCGCTACATACTAGACCGAGACCACAGTGTGTGTGTCGCCTGATTAAAATCCTTAACACTGGTGGTCTAGTGACCCCACCCCAGTAAAAACACACTTCCCCTTCCTAGGGACAGACTGCCAGCTTACACTAGCAATCTGCCCGTAGGGTGGCTAAATGACATGCCCCATCCATTTTGGGCAGGAGGGGCAGAGGGCCACTCCTCCCTTTCATAAAAGCCATCCCGGGCGGTCTAGTGACCCCCCACCCCCAGTAAAAACAAATGTACCACTTCCTAAGGGCAGGTTGGCAGATTACACTGCCATTCTGCCCCCAGGTAGGGCTACATGACATCCCCCCCATCCATTTGGGGTGGCGGGAGAGGGCCACCCCCTTTCATACTCAAAAATCCCTGGTGGTCTAGTGCACCCCCAGCCCCCACAACAACACCACCAAAAACAGTACTAGTTTTAAAAAAGAAATTGTTTGCCCCTTGCCCCACAGGGTGGGCTAAACGTTATGCCCCATGCTTTAGGGGCCGGGGGAGAGGGCCGCTTATATAGTAAGCGGCTCCCTTACCCCCACTTCAAAAGCATATCCCTGGTGGTCTAGTGGCATTGCTGTGCACGGATCAAGCAATCTGCGCCTAGCAATGCTTCAAGGAAGGTGTCGCTGGAAAGGGGAGAATCTCAACTTTCCAATGACACCTCCCTCGATCGAGGGAGGAACTTACCTTCCATTTCACAGCTGCAGCCAGAAATGGCTGCAGCAGTGACATTTTCATTCAGTGTCACGTCATTACGCACGCTGACGTGAAACTGAAGGACATCCAACCCCCGGGCGCTGACAGAGCCCAGGGGTTGGATTTCCAGTTTGTGCGATTGCTGCTTTGCTTTCACAAACTAAAGTGCTGAAACGGACGAGGTATCTCGTCCACGGCACTGCAAACGTAGCCCTTAAATGTGGCATAAGAGTATTAATGCTGCATTAAAGGGCTGGCCCTATCACAAGTTAGGCGCTAAATGGACTGTTTTGCCTCCAGCTTTTTTCTGGAGGTGACAATCACATTTAGCACCCTGTTTTCAGTGGTATTAGCGCTGGTTGTATTAGCACCCGGTATTAGCGCTCAAAATGCCCCATTGGATCCAATGAACCCAATGGGGAATGGGGATTTACCGTTTAAAAAAAAAAAAATTATTTCTTTTATTGATTTTATGCAAACAAAACAACAAAAACCAAACAAGCAGCATAATCATAATAGTTCCATTACACATCAAGTTATCTTAATCACTGCTCCCATTATCCCTCCCTCCCCCCGTGAGCCTATTTGTCAATCTCATTCAATGTTTGGCACATGCGGCCGGGTTTCGTTCTCTTCGGAGTCTGTTGGATCTGATATTACTCCAAACAATTCTGCTATTAGCGTTTTCCAAGCCAACAGGGTGCCCGCCTCCCCTTCATCAGCCCAGCTACTCGCTTCTTGCCATGCCACCGTTTCAGCCTCCGCCCATTTCTGCAAGTCCTTCCACCATACATCCACCTTAGGTTTGTGGCATTTCTTCCACCCCATGGCGATCCTACGTTTCGCAAGCACATACGCCAGATTTCTCAGTTTCTCAATATGCTTGAGTTTCCGTGGCCTAGGGAACCCGCCCAGTAAGCAGGCCCAGGCCGTGTCTGTGACAAGAGTAACCCCTTTATCAGCCAGTTTCTGCACCACTTCTCCCCAAAAACACCTAATGATTGGGCACAACCAAAACATATGTGTCATGTCAGCGTTTTCCAGTTTACATTTAGGACACACTTGTCTCCCAGCGTTTCGGAACTTAGATATCCTCAAGGGGGTCATGTATGCCCTATGCGTTACACACAGCTGTATTTGTTTTAATCTGGCATTTCTAAACACTTTTTTGTGGTAGCCCAGGGCACGCTCCCACACCCCATCCTCCATCGGGGCCCCCACTTCCGCCTCCCAGTCCAGTCTCAGATGTGTCAAATCTTTCCCCGCCTTAGCCATCACCATCTCATACAGTCTCCAGATCTCATGACCTCCTTCAGATATATCATATATTGCTCCCAAAACTGCATCTGGTTCTTCTATCAAAACTGCCTCTGCCAGGTGTTCTTAATCATCCGCACCAATCTAATGTACGTGACATATTGGCCCGTGTGTAGCCCCGCCTCTTCGTTGAGTTCTATAAACTCCTTGATGGATCCCTCTTGCCAAACATCGCCTAGCGTTGCCAGCCCCACCGATTCCCAGTAGGTCCTAACAATCACCCTCAGCTGATCATCCCCTCCTGTCAAAGCAACCAGCGGTATCTGCGGGAAGCACGGGCATGGGACTTCCATCAAACGACAAGCCCTACGCCAAATTTTCCATCCAAGCCTCAACATCGCAGGACGCCCCCTCATTTCAGTTTCGGACAGCCAAATCATTTCTTTCAAATAAAACGGGGCGCAGTCCTGTCCAAGCACCCTGTGCTTAGGGGACACAATCACAAAGCCACTTGGCCACATATTGTAACTGTCCCGCCAAATAATAAACCTCAAAATGAGGCAGTCTGATACCTCCTTTTTCATAAAAGTTCTGCAGTTTCCAAAACGCCACTCTATTTCGGGTACCGTGCCACAGGAAATCCCTACACATGCTGTACAATTTACTGAAAAACTTCTTGAGTATTATGTATGGGATATTACTAAAGTAATGCAGGAGCCTTGGCAGAACTACCATCTTAAGCATAGCCCCCACCCCATCATCGCCAAGGGCAACCTTGCCCAGAACTGCATGCTGTTCCTAATTTTTTCGACAGCTACTTCCGTATTGTGTCTGTGTTCTTCTTCCACCGTGTGATATACATCTACGCCCAAATAACGGAAAAGCTAGTTGCCCATGGTACCTGTAGCACCGGTAGTCTATCTACAGGGGTCCCCTTATAGCTACCTAGCGGGAATATGACAGACTTTTGGGGGTTCACCGATATGCCCGAAACAACCTTTCCATCACTTCAAGTATGTATAAGAGATTTTCTTCTGGGTATTGCAAGTACAGTAACAAATCATCCCCGTACAAGGATATCAAATGTCGTTCCCCTCCTACCTCAATGCCAATCGCATCATACTGTGCCCTAAGGCATATTGCCAGAGGCTCCAGGGCTAAGATGTAAAGCATCGGGGACCAGGGGCACCCTTGTCTGGTGCCTCTGCCAAGTTGCCCTCTTTCGGATATCACCGCTCCAGTTCGGACCATGGCAAGCGGCTCAATATACAACATCTTAGCCCACCTGATATAGCCCGGCCCCATTCCATACCCTTCCAAAGCAGCCAATAGCCATGACCACTTGACCGAATCAAAAGCTTTAACTGCATCTTGAGACACTATCGCCATCTCACCCTCGTTCTTACTACCCCATTCGACCACCCGGTGAAATCGCCTATGGTTGTGTGTTATGTTCCTGCTCGGGGCATAACCTGTTTGATCAGGATGTATGAGTCTACCAATCACTTTCTGCAATCGATTTGCTAGGACAGCCGTAAGAATCTTGCTGTCCTGATTTAGCATCGACAAAGGCCTGTAGGAACCACATCTATGCTCCGGTTTATTGGGCTTGGGCAGCGGTATTATGATCGCCTCTCTGAGTGACTCAGTCAACCGTCCTATCTCAAACACTTCATTAAGCATGTCCAGCATTGGGGGGAGGATTTCCTCTCTGTATACTTTATAGAATTCGCTGGGGAACCCATCTGCTCCCGGGGTCTTACAGGTAGGCAACTGCTTCACAACCTCTTCTAACTCCTCCAATGTGATTGGCTCATCTAATTCCTCCCTCTCTTCTTCACTTATCTTGGGCAGCCCTATGTCTTCGATTATCTTGCGTTGGTCACCCATCTCATCATCTCCGTACAGCACTCTGTAATATTCCACAAATTCTTTGTTAACCCCCTCTTGCATGGCCACCTCATCCCCGTCCTCCCTAATAATGGTCCTAATCGGAGGCCTAGGGGTCTCGCTTTTGTATAGCCAGGCCAAAAGGCGGCCTGTCTTGTCTCCCCCCGCGTGCTGCCTCTCAACATATTTCCTATAATTGAGATTGCAGAGTCTTTCCCAATGCCCTGCACATTGTTGCTGTAGTTGGAGTACCAGCTCCGTGTCTACGTCACCGCTCTTCAATGCTGTTTCTAGCTCAGTTTCCGTCCTCTGCAGGTCAACCAAGACCCCACCCTGTAACCCTCTTGACTTAGCAATGGCCGCCCCCCGCATCACCACCTTAAAAGCTTCCCATAATGTGCCCGCGGAATCAACACTCCCAGTATTCTCCTCAAAGAAGTTAGTAATCTCTTCCCTTATATCTTCTCTAAAGACTGGATCTTTAAGCGCCTCTGCTCTTCAAGGCACCATGTAGGGATCTTTGCCCTCGGGGGGCAATATTGCCATCCGAGGATCAGGGGCGAGTGATCCGAGAGGACCCTAGCCTTATATTCGATTTGAGTAATCTCAGACATCACATCTGCTGTAGCAAAGACGTAATCGAGCCTAGTGTGCAGTTGGTGCGGGGCTGAATAGCGCGAGTATTGCCTCTCAGTGGGATGTTTCATCCTCCACGCATCTGTAAAGCCAAAATCAGTTAGTAGTGTCTGCAACGCTCTCGCCGCTGGGCTAGGCTTACCCACCCTTCCATCAGATCTGTCCACCACAGGATCCAACACACAATTAAAGTCCCCACCCCAGATCACTGTGCTCCCTATACACGTACTAAGATTGGTACACAGGGCTCTGAAGTATGCTGCTGTGTTTTGGTTGGGGGCATACGTGTTTACTATGCATACCTCCCTGCTCTCCACCAGCCCTCGCAATATAGCCATCCTTCCATCAGTTTCAACTACCTCTTGTATCAATTTGAACGGGAAATGCAGTGCCACCCAGATTAACACCCCCCGGGCATATGCAGAGTATGGCGAGCCCACTACAGTCCTTCTCCACTTTTTCTTAACCAGGTCCAACATCTCTCGCGTCAAGTATGTCTTCTGTAGTAGTGCGATATCTATTTTCTGCCTTTTCAGATATATCATGATTTTGTTTCTTTTCAGATAACTGTTAAGGCCCCTGACGTTCCACGTTATTATCCTGAGGTCCCCCATAGGTTGTTAGTAAGCACCCTCCCGATCCTCCGCCGATTCCGCCCCTTCATGCACCGCAAGTACAACATGCTGATTCCAAATAGGCTTGAAACAAAACTTAAACTCCCCATAACCACACACACACTCAACTTCCCATCCCCCCACCCTCTTCCCACCCACCCCCACCCCAACAGTACCCTCCCCAACCGTTGCCCAGCTCCATTCCTGGATCTCAGGCACCCCCATATCTAGCCCTGCCTAGCACAAGCTTCTACTCAGGGCTCAGTAGGGTAAAGCCGCCCTAATGGCCGCTGAAACTAATAATCTATTGCGGTAGGTCGTCCACGTTCTGTTGCTCCTTTCAAAAAACATTACGCATACAGATGCCAAACAGTTACCAATTACAGTTACACTCACTATATTCCAGTCCAAATCGAGCACCAGGCTCAGATTGTGTTCAAAGTTCAGTCAGTTACAGTTTCTCTGTACAATCAGGGTCCTCCTCCTGCTCACCCTCACAATGTCCATATTACAAAATCTTCATTCGGTATGATCCTGCCGATCACGATCTGCTTCTTGTTCCGGGCAGCCCTGCAGGTCCAGCCATGTGACAACATCCTCCGGGGTATCAAAAAATAGCACTTTGTTCTTATGTAGCACCTTCAATCGTGCCGGATACAGCAGCATATATTTGACTCCCGCCGCTCTCAGCCTTCGTTTGACAGCGACATAACTATACCTCTGCCTTTGCACCAGTATCGTATAGTCCGGGTATGCTGTGATGTTGGTGGATGCTCTCTCTATCGTGCCGCCCTCCCAAAAATTTTGAGGATCTTTTCTCTGTCCCTGTAATTCAGGATCCTCGCGGTGATCGATCTTGGCGGGGCCCCCGGCCGGGGTTTCCTCATTAGGGCGCGGTGCGCCCTCTTCACCGTAAATCCCTGCGAAAGAGTCCCTGCTCAGATCCCTTGTAGGATCATGTTTTCAACGTAGTTTGTGGAGTCTTGGCCTTCTTCCCCCTCCGGAAGGCCAACCACGCGAATGTTGTTCCTCCTCACCCTTCCTTCCGCCTCTTCCACACGATTTTCCAGGTTGGCGACCTGTTGTTTTAAGACATGAATCTCTTTCGCAGTGCTCGTGCTAACATCGGTATTAATCTTCACCCCACTTTCCAGACCACTGGTCCTTTCTGCAAGCGCCCTGACATCTTGACGTAGCAGGGTGAGTTCCGTACCTACAGCATCAGCTTATTCTCTAGAGCTGTGCGTAGGTTCGCCACTCAGTCCTGTTATAGCCTCCAGGAACTAGTGCTTGTCCCCTTCGGGGGCGTCTTCCGCAGGGGTCACGACCATGCTCTGCACCGATGTTGAGGGGGTCCGTTGCGTTTTCGTGAAAGCCTCCATCGTGGGTTGCTTAGTCTTGACTCTCAACCCTTTCGCCGACATGGCGCTGCCCTCCACTCCTGTACGCCTCTGCCTTAGTGCAGCTGTTGCACTGTCCTTGGTCCGACAATGGTCTGGCTCCCAGGTCTCCTAACTCACATTCAAGATGGCACTTCTAATTGTCTTACGGGTGGGCTATGGCCTCACACTCCCCATTCAACTTCCGTAGGCCTCGTCGCCCAAGCATCAAATGTTATCTCCTCCTGCAGTCAGATCGCCGAGGCTCCATTAGCGTATGCCAGGCCGGGCGCTCTCATGGTGCTAGTTCGAACACTCTGCCATATTTCCCTATTGTACTATTCCTCCAGGCAATTTACCGCAGCCATGTCCCGCAGTTCCGGGAAATCAGTTTGTTTCTCCTCGGAGGCCTCTCCTTTGTTAGCCGCCATCTTGGTGCCGAAGCGGCCACACAGCCGTACCAACAAAAACATGTATATCTCACGATTCCCCGGGACTATGAACTTCTCCAGCGAACTTCACTTGGCGTGCGGCTTCCGACGCCTGATCCCCAAAGTTCTAGGCGCTCGTTGCAGTTTCAACAGGTAACTTTGGTAAAAATAAAGTCGGATCATCAGGAGCTCCTCACGCAGCACGTCCTATTCCATGGCCAGTTAGCCACGCCCCCGGGATTTACCGTTAACGCCCAACCCGTGATCCGGCGGTAATACGCCAGACCGGTGGGTGCTAACAGTATTACAGATGGGTGGTATTACAGTCGGAATAAGGCCCAACCCTTGATGAGACCCTTTGTCCTCTAGGTCTCGTATTGTATGATGAAGATGCGAAGTGGAAGGTAGGGCAGAGGTTGTTAACAAACTGTCTTTATCGAGTCAATCTTTTCCAAGAGTGATGACAAGTGATCCTGCGAAAAGGACATATGGGAGTCTGGTACTGCATTTCCATGATCTTCAGGATCTGCCTTGGAGACAGATTGTCTTTGTCGAGGTCAAGCATACCTTTGATGAAATGTATTTCACCTTGTTGTGTTGGAGGAGCTTTTATTTGCTTCCTAATCTCTGTGCTTGTTCCTTCCATTGCATAGAAGTATGTAATTTTTGCAGATGGGAATTGATCTCTGTTGCCTTTGCCAGACTTACTTTTTAAACACACCGCTGTCTTTGCAGCCGACTCTCCATGAAATAACTCTTCATAGTCAGTTGGCGCTATTATGCAGATTCCCCATGTGAATTAGGAACAAAAAACATCAGTGGATCTGTTGCCATTTCCTGTGATACAGGTGTGGCATTTAATAAACGTGTCACATTTGATAAAGGCGAGTAAAACTTCTCTCTCAGATTGTATAACCCTAATAAGTCAGGGGTTACCCTCTAAGATTGTTGACTGCTGCTTAGAAATATGGTTGTAAGAAGATGTTAACGCTGCAGGGTTTGCCAAACTCTGTTGAGCCCGCAAAAGCTTTTTTGTACTCACTCTATACTGAACCATGTAGAACAGTGATTTTGTTCAGTGTTTAAATGATTCTATGTCAAGACGGAGTCAAGCATTATGCTTCATCTTTAATGCATTCCGGTCTCCAGCATTTTCAACAATAAAACAACAAAAACGAATTTTGTAACTTCCCAAATGGGAAAACATGTATTTTTTTCTTTTTTTCTTTTGAACAAAAACTACATTTCCCTTTGTTCCAGGCTAACTGTAGTCCCAGTGTCCTCACCAGGTGATCATAGTCTTTCCCCTTCCTGTTCTCGCCCTCTTCTTTCCTGCTCTCCAAGCAGATAAGTGGCATTTTTTGTAGCTGCGTAGCATTAGGCGTATGTAGAGTTGTACATCCGTTAAGAAAGCGTGCTGTGACGAGCAGAAAGCATCTGCGTGGTAATTCATAAAAATAGGCGCGAGATATAGATATGTCATTAGCTTTACACAATATACTTTAATCCGGAGACGGCGGCCCCAATACCGCATTCACAGGTCACCATCCTCTGCAAGCAGTCAAGCTGCCCCCACCCTTGGGGAGGCGGGCCGAGCCATCCTCCACGAACAGGCAAAGCAGCCCCCGCCCTTGGGGAGGCAGGGCTGAGCCGAGTAAGCAGGCTCGACGCACAGAGACAGCACGAAGGAGCGTGAAGCTCATTGGTAGGAGGAGGTACCCCCACCCTTGGAAGGGAGGAGCCTCCCCCCGACTACAGTGGGGAGAAGCGACGTACTGAATTTACTGTACACACTTCGCTCCGGAGGAATACCCAAAGAATGTGGGGGACACTGGGAGAGACTATGCAACTTATACCACAAGAAATACATAGAAAGGCAACACGCTGGGGGAGATAAGCCGGGAAGGCTGTTGGCGTGGCTATACAAACAGGAGACACCTAGACCAGCGATAAGAGAGATAAGGGGAGAGAGTGGTCAAATATCGGATACCCAAGAGAGCGTAAATTGGGGATTTCTTAAATTCTACCAACACTTATACGAAGATACAGGAGGGGCGGATGAGAATGAGATGAAAGAGATATTGGAGGACATCGGGTTACCTAAACTGAGTGCTGAAGAGAAAGAGAACCTAGATGCCCCCATTACATTAGAGGAGCTAGAAATGGTGGTCAGACAATTACCTACTGGCAAAGCCCCGGGAACGGATGGGCTCCCTAGTGAGTTTTATAAAACATACAGGTTGGAGGTGCTCCCCCCCTCTACTGGCGATGCTAAACGAGGCTTTTAGATAGGGAAACTACCAGAATCCCTGAGAGAGGCAATAATTATCCCACTTCTAAAACCAAATAAGCCTAGCACAGATTGTGGGTTGCACAGACCGCTATCCATGCTAAACCAGGATAGTAAAATACTCACGGCGGTGCTAGCAAACAGACTTATATGGGTTATAAGCAAACTTATACATCATGATCAGACAGGATATGTCCCGTGTAGGAGTATAGCCGATAACCATAGACGACTCCATCGCGTCATGGAACAGACAAAGAGAGATACAAACGAAGTGGCAATTGTCTCACTAGATGCGGTGAAAGCCTTTGATTCAGTAAGGTGGCCCTGGCTGATGGCGGCCTTGAAGGAATATGGAATGGGGCCTGAGGGTGGGTGAAACTGTTGTATAGCCCGCCGCTTGCCAGAGTCAAAACGGGAGCGATCATCTCGTACAAATGGCAGCTCAGTAGGGGCACCAGACAAGGCTGCCCATGGTCTCTGATGCTGTATATCCTTGCACTGGAACCCCATGCAATATATTTGAGGCAACAATATGAAGGGATAGGGGTCCACATCAGGGAGGGGCCGCACCTAATATCACTGTATGCAGACGACATGCTACTATATCTGAGGTATCCAGAAGAAAATCTGCAATACATCCTAGAAGTAATGGAACAATTTTCATCATTCTCCGGCATCGCGGTTAACCCCAGGAAGTTGTGCATATTTCAGGGAGATACAAAGGAATTGCGCAAGATAACCTGCCGGTACTACAAATACCCTGGGAGACTAGAACGTTCAGATACTTAGGGATCGATATTTACCATGAGGTAGAAGGTGAACACAAACACACAACAGAGAAAGCAGTAGCTAACATTGAAAACAGTATGAAGTTCTGGGCTAAACTCTCCCTGGCTATGATGGGAAGGGTGGCATTGTTGAAAACGGTTGTATTTCCTAGGCTGTTGCACTTTTTTTGTGAATATCCCATATATGTTGCCCAAACCCTTTATTGGTAGACTGCAGAGTTTATGTAGAGGTTTCATCTGGCACAATACCAGAAATAGGATTGCCTTATGGAAGTTACAAAATGCGTATGAGAGAGGGGGCATAAAACTGCCTAACTTTGAGATATACCATCTGGCCGGGCCACTATAGTACGTGGTCAAGTGGCTAACTGAAGACACAACAGCAGAGTCCAGACTGCTGAGGTCTGAATGTGCACCCTTCTTTCTGAAAGAACTGATATGGCTGCCCAAATCAGAGCTAAAAGGGCGATCGAAGCTGTTAGAATTGGGGTGGAAGACATGGCTCAAGTCATGCCAGGTCATGGAGAACCTGACTCCGTGCTCCCCCCAAGTGCGCTGAGGGGAGTGGACGAACAACTAAGAAAGACGATACGTAGACACTGTGAACCGGTATGCATAACAACACTGGGAGATGTGTGGCAGGTTGGGAGGGCACTGGAATTCACAACACTAATGGAAGAAACCGGAGTACACCCTGGGCAATATATTACCTACACTAGACTGGTAAGGCAGATAAGAACCTCATGGTCTGAAATAGTACTAGAAGACCAACTAGACTTGGCCATAGAGACAATATATGATATCTCGGAAGGAGGGCATGAGGTATCCCAGATTTATGAACTAGTAATGTCCAGGGTTGGGAAAGAGGTGACCCAGTTGAGTCGGGAGTGGGAGGAGGACGCGGGGGAACCCATGCAGGGCGGGCAATGGGAAAGAGCACAGAGGTTGAAGAATGGAAGAGGGTGCACAGCTTGTTTCTTTTGATTTTGAATAGATTAGTATCTGTTGAGTATGCTTTTAGATTTTACTTCAAAGGGTGCAGCCCATTATACCGTGTCACCATGTGGGACACTCGTTATGTGCTGAAAGAGAAAGGACCTAGGCTAATTAGCCTTCGGTGTGGGCTGCACACCTAAATTCCCCCAATAGGGTTAGAACATTTATTTTTAGAATATAAATGACAGTAAAGCCATCTTTGATAAAGTTGCTTCGAAGTGCTTTTATTCTGCAAATTGCAATTCAATTCGATTTCTCAGTTAGTTAACGAATGGTTAAACTTCACCAATTCGTTTTGTGCTGATACAATGGCAAAGAAAAATAACCTAGGGCTAATGCATTTCGGAATGGTAACATGCCTTCCTCAGAGCCAGGTTAAATGTACACGAGCATACAAAAAAATCTTTCTGTTAGAATATTTTGAAAAACATCAAATGTATATGCATTGAAGAGAACAGGGTACAGGGGAGAAAATTGCAATAAAATGCCACGCCACATGTAACACAGAGAACTGTATATGCTGCATACGTTGTCCCTGTGGACAGTACTATGTAGGAGAAACAGGACGAAAAGTATGCATCCGCCTGAATGAACACAAGTAATGCATTCGCAATAAGAACATCAACTCAGCAGTAGCTAAACACTTCAATGAAAAGAAGCACAATATCTCCCAGATCAAATTTCAGGTATTAGAAGTCATTGTAAATACCGGCAGGGACACTAAGAAGAAGAGACAACAAAGAGAATCCTTTTGGATTGATAGACTGGAATCATTGTCACCTCGAGGAATGAACGATGAGTTCGATCTTAACTGTTTTCTATAATTGTATCTGTTTTTACAACACATTGAACTTACCTGTGTTTTAGACATGTCACTCTTGAGAATGTAAACACCTGGGAACACAGTATCCACCCATTATTATAAACTACACACAAAACATAATTTGACCCCTGACTACCTCATGTAACGCACAGCACTATGTTTTATTTACTTCACCAATCAGAATAGAGGGCATTGCGGTTCTATTAGGATCATTTGTGCAATCCAGCGTGTTTATGCAATCGAGTTACCATACACCAGCATTAACACTGCCTTTAATTGCCCACTCTAGTATGGCCACTTCTTGCACCCGCCATCCGCCATTTTGAGATTTACATCACCATGACAACATTACATATATACACGCAGACGCAAGCAGAGCCTTCTTGCTACCCGCAGTCGGAGGTTACTTCGCTCGAGCGAGCTACACACTCACAAGGTAAGCGCTCTGCTTTCACATAGACAGGCACGTATTAGAAGCTACCACGATTGATCGTGACTAAAAGCAGCATACTATTTCATTTTGCAGCGTTCTGAGAAGGAACGTTTGAACGGCATGTACTGAAGCCACCCGTTTCAGGTCAGTGATAACATGAAAATGTCCTGCCTTATCCCCCAGAATACTTGACCAGAAGACACTTAGCAATAGATCTAATGTAAACCTTGACGGAAGTGCAATTTGAATGTCGGATGATAATAGTCTTTTAAAGAACGCATTAATGCAATGTAATGTTTACAAATCACTGACAATGTTCTCTTCTCTCTTCTCTCTGTCTACATGTACGAGTTTGTCAATTGTGGGTACCCTGTTCTCCTGAATGCATATACATTTGATGTTTTTCAAAATATTCTAACAGAAAGATTTTTTTGTATGCTCGTGTACATTTAACCTGGCTCTGAGGAAGGAATGTTACCATTCCGAAATGCATTAGCCCTAGGTTATTTTTCTTTGCCATTGTATCAGCACAAAACGAATTGGTGAAGTTTAACCATTCGTTAACTAAATGAGAAATCGAATTGAATTGCAATTTGCAGAATAAAAGCACTTCGAAGCAACTTTATCAAAGATGGCCTTACTGTCATTTATATTCTAAAAATAAATGTTCTAACCCTATTGGGGGAATTTAGGTGTGCAGCCCACACCGAAGGCTAATTAGCCTAGGTCCTTTCTCTTAAAGAGCACAGAGGTACCACAAGAAGGTGTCCAGAAACACAAGATTACAACAGATTCAGCTATATGTAACCCATAGGGCGTATATGACCCCTCAAAAGATAGCCCGATTTAACAGCACAGAAACACAAACGTGCCCCAAATGTGGGGAAGTGAACGCAGGGATGATACACATGTTTTGGGCATGTCTGGAGATTTAGAAATTCTGGGGGGAGGTTACCGACTGCGTCTCTGAGAAAGGTATTAAGTTAGACGTAGAATCGGTGTGGGCGTGCATTGTGGGAGGATTTTCTAGACCACGCAAAATGAAGCATGTGTGCAAACTTAAGGACTTGGCTTACATTCTGTCCAAACGCAGAACAGCTATGGGGTGGAAAGCGTGCCAGAGACCCAGGATAGAGGTGTGGTGGCATGACCTTGAGAAATGGGCTGAAGTGGAAACAGTAGCATGGTATGAAGCAGCATACAGTGGGGAGGATGAGGAAGTGGGAACGCTGATGGCCTGGAGACAGCTAGTGGCCACATTAACCAAGCCCACCCGGGCCAGTCCAAGCGAACATGATACCTCTGGGAGCAGGGATGGAGGGGCGCCCCTGGAGGAATATAATTAAAGGTGCAACAGAGTAAGCTTGAGTTAAGGGGGGAGGGAAAGAGAATGGCAGTGGTAAATATATGTTAATGCATACGATGTTTGGACATTTATAACTTTCACAGGGAGTTGAAGGACTATGATCACGTGGTCAGGACACTGGGACTAAAGTTAGCCTGGAACAAAGGGAAATGTCGTTTTTGTTAAAATGAAAAAATGAAGAAAACAAACATGTTTTCCCATTTGGGAAGTTACAAAATTTGTTTTTATTGTTTTATTGTTGAAACTACTGGAGACAGGAATAAATTGAAGATGAAGCATAATGCTCGCCTCCTTTTCTTTAAAAGAATCAAGACTCCCTGCGCTATTAGCAGGGGTAATCTTCATTATGTATGAAATGTGCTGTTATTAATCAGTTATCTTCCAATATATTGCTGGCATTCACCCTCACCCTTCCGCCAGAAACTGACACCATCTGGAGACACTCTGCAGCACTCAGCTGTGCTCTGCGCTTACACACAGTTTTTAAAAGTTGATTGTAGCAATCAAAGTCTTCCTCCAGCAAACGGGCACCAGTCTGCCACAGGTTTCAACAAGCACAGCATACTGCCCACTGCAACAATTCGTATTGTAACTACCTGGAGAAGTCCCTGCCTATTTTATCTCTATATTCTGTTGATTATAAAATGACTGAATTCAAATTCAAATTCAAATTTCAAATTGAAGATTGAATGCACCTTTTATCTGGGAAAAATGTAACTGTAAATCGTGGAAGAACTGGAAGTCATCACACTGTAGTGGAATTCATTCTATCCACAATTACTTGTGTTATATTAAAAACAATTTAATTTTATTTCTGTAGCTGACAATTACGATGGAGCACATTATCAACATGATTTGCCTGTGTGCTAATGTACCTCTTGTAAAAAATTGAGTACTTTTCCAAACGAATACACAACCTAAAAAGATGTTTAAATACTTGCCTTCTTGCATTTGAAAACCCGTACATTTGTGCAGCTTAGGTTTTGATATTGTGAACGCTTCCTTTTGTACATAAAATTCAGAAAAAGCAGATAAGGCCGCAATTGAGTGCACTTTGTGACAAGGTCAGTTATCTGACCTTGTCATGAGGAGCTTGGGATCCCTCTAGGCCTGTTGTGGGAGGCCTAATGGGGGGGAAGCCAGTGACCTTCCTAACCCGGAGGGGGTTGGTGGCAGTTGTGAATGCTTCATTTTCGGTCACCTCCCCAAGTGCCTTTAAATGTGCAGTACAAACTTGGTTCACACCATACCTTCCAAAGAAAGTGATGGCTAACTCCTCTCTCTCTTTTCCACAGACACCTGAGAAGTGGCAGCAAGACAAAGAGACCACCTACAGACCAGCAACCCATCAGTGCCCCACGCATCACTTCAGTCGACCAGAGACAAAGGTTTCAGAAAAGGACAAAAACGAGTGCCACCAGAATTTTACCAGCCTCAGCAGCTTCCCAGCCTCGACATGCAAATAGAATGCAGAGGAGAGTACCAGCACAGGAGGACCCCAGAGATCCAAAGCAGCTTTCCCAGGTACTGCACACCACAGGCACTAATACTGGTATACGCGGGTCCCTAACATGTACTCAGACACTTTGCCAACTGGGCCGCCGTCTTTGCCACTCAGCAACTTTGCATGGAAAAAAGGGTGGTGCTTGACCTGCTCTTTGTAACCTGCCATGCTCGTAACTCCTCCTGGGCGGAGAAGACAGGGCCAGGTTGGCCAGCATCAGCAAACTAATCAGAGGATGAGGAAACGAGAAACAATAGGAAGCAGGAAGGTGTGGGTTGTTCAGGTAGGTCAGAGGAGTGGGAGGCAGCTATTACGCTCACCTGGTCTCTGCAGAGGCGTTGGGGCACGGTTGCAGCCCTCCCAGGAGTTAGATCACCCCCGTCAGGTCTCTCCCTCTGCGGATAAGCTGTAAGCGGCAGTAATTGGTGACACTGCTCCTGCGTGGATATGAGAAAACGTGAGTGCGCTGATCGGTGACTACTGTACCTCTCAAACCCTTCTACGCAAGGTGCGATTTCTGTGGGCATGTACCGGCCCATAAGGCTCACCTGTTAATTATTGATGATAAGCTTTCTGTCCTGCTACTTCTGGCAGGGGAGCTTGTCGATGGGACCTAGATCCTTCACTGATCCCCAGTAATTAATAGTCCAGTCCAGCTGTGACTATGCTTCTCCTGGTTGGTAGTAAGTGTCTCTCAATGTCTCTTGTCTCTTTCCCTTTCTGCTTTCTCTTTGCCCCTTCTCGTTTTCTGTCTTGGTATTATTGCTCTCGATATTGTTGTTAAATCCTGAATAACGTTTTCTCCTCTATTTTCTTCCCAATAGATGGAAATGCGTCCCAAAAGCAGCTGTGGGGACGCAGAACGCGGCCGGTTGGAAGATGGATGAAATTGCAATGTCCGACACCAGGTGGGTGATGGTTTAAGGAAAAGCGCGGAGTTCAGTGGTAGCGCAACCTTAAACTGAATGTCTTTTAAGTGTCTAACCTTGCCTTTTGTTTTTACTAGCAGGTGCTGCTGTTGCGGACAGAGCGTGTCGTGCTGCGGTGCCAATATGAAGATTTCAGGGTCCCGGGAGATTTGAAGATGAGCTGCGGTGCCAAGATGAAGATGTCAGCGTTGCGGAAGATTTGAAGAAGAATGTCAGGATCAATGAAGACCCGCACAGGTGAGAGCAGATTCCCCAGGTGGTAAGTATGAAGGCAGGAAGCAGAATTTCCAAAGGTAAGTCTAATCACAGGCGGCGGTGAGCGTTACGCTGCATGGAAGTGCAGAATAACGCAAAGCGTCTGCCTCGGGGATCGGAGCAACTTATATAGCTGCGATCGTGGGCACGCCCACTAGGCCTGGCTTCCCTGCCACACCCTGCCACTCCTAGATAGTCAGCACTTGCAAGGCAACCCAATAGCAGCAACCACACCCAAGAGTACATGTGGGGCTACTTTAGTGATGGAAGTTCCCATGTTAAATGCACTTTGCACCCGGAATGAGGTGCTATGTCCATAATAAAAGCATTCTTGTCCCAAATAAATGTTCTTGCTTACTGTTATTCATGAGCCTGGTGCCAAAGGCGCCACGACTGTGTCCATCCGGGCCCCCTGTGTATGTGGCCCTTTAATGTTTGCGTTCTTGGCCCAATGACCATGACAGCGGCTGACCAAGAGACCAACAGTGTGAAGGATAATGGATTGGACTATTGGAGGCAGTTTAAAGAAAAGGTGATGCATTTGTTGGTGAGGGAGAAAAGGGAGTGAGTGTAAAGTGATTGTGAGAGTGAAAGGAGTATGACTGAGTAGAAGGTTGGGTGTAGTAGTAGTAGTGTGGAGGAGGGAGAGAGGTAGTGCAGAGAGGGGGGAGTAGTAAAAGTATGGAGAGGGGAAAGTAGTAGAACTGTGGAGAGGGGAGAATAGTAATATGGAGAGGGGAGGCTAGTAGTGTGGTGAAAGGATAGAAGATGTGTGGAGAGAGGAGAGTACTAGTGTGGAGAGGGGTGTGTAGTAGCGTGAAAGGGGGAGAATAGTAGAAGTGTGGAGAGGGGAGAGTAGCAGAGGTTTGGAGATGGGAGAGTAGTAGTGTGGGAAGGGGAAAGTAGTAGTAGTGTGGAGAGAGGAAAGTACCAGTGTGGGAGGGGAGAGTGAAAAGAGGGGATTAGTAGAAGTGTGAAGATGGGAGAGTAGTAGAATTGTGGAGAGGGGAGAGTAGTATGTGGAGGGGAGAGTAGTAGTGTGGAGAGAGGTGATAGTTGTAGAGTGGAGAAGAGTGAATGGTGGGTAGGAGGGCATAGCAGTGAATGGTGGAGGCAAGGAGTAGAAGGAGTGAGAGAAATCAGTGGGACAGAGGAGGAAGATGCAGGGAGTAAAGGAAGTGAAGGTGGATGGGTTTGTGAGCCAGAGGGCAGAGATAGGAGAGTTGTATAAAATGATAGAGAGAGGAACATTAGGGTGTGAGAGAAAGAACACAAAGTTGGGCAGAGAGTCTGAAAGGCTCATCCCCAGACCCGCTGGCAGCTACTAACAAAAAGTGATGGAAAACTCTAATTCTAGACAAGAGAGGAATGGCCAGACCAGCGACCTGCTGAACAAATCCATACAAACCCTTGAACCATCTCTGGGAGTTGGGAGTATCCTTTGTGCCATCTGTGACAACATTCTATTCACACAACCCTTGTTATAATTTGAAACTGAAGTACAATTTATAAAGGACAAATTGAAATCAGTGTATTTTTCAGCGGAACCTGTATTAAGTAAACACAGTGTGACTAAATAAAGCTTTCTTACAGCAGCACAACGTGTTAAACTCAACAGTGTTAAAACGCAATTGCAAGTAGATTGCATTAATTTAGACTGACAGTTTGTCTTGTTTGTAAGGTTGTTAAAAGCAAGCTTACATAGTATATGTGACAATGTTTTGTAAATATGTTTGGAGAGTAGTAGCACTTTTTCAGTGTAAGATTCTGCCAGTCATCATGCATCTCAATGCTTCAGAGTAATCTCAGTCTGATATACAAACAGTCTTGTTGGTAATGCTTCAAACACTTAAATATATCTGTTTTACCTGATCTGCCATTTATATTCTTCCAGTTTCTTTCTGTTGATATGAAGTGATGCAAAATTATTTTCTGTTTTATTTGCAGCATTAATTAATGCATTCAGCTACAAAGAGAGAACACACAACTTTAAATTAAATGAATACTTGAAAAAGTTAAATGTAATATATAGCAGAAAGGTAATCAGACAAGGCTTTCCAGCCAAAACAGAGAAAAACACAAATGTTTAATTGTGTAATTTATGATGGGGATTTTAAGGAGCATCTAACATATTTGTTAATTTTGTAACATAAACCAGAAGATTTGATCCTTACCATTCATCAAAACTTCATTTTGAATGGGGGCTACAAACTGCCCGCATGGTTTAGGTACAGCAAGTAAGGGGCAGCCTGGAGGTATAGGAATAGTACTTGGTATATCTGTGTGTACTTAGCAGGGTGGATGATCTGGACTATGGAAATTGGATGGGAAACCTCTGTGTTTAATTGCTCGAGTGCCCTCCAGACATATTAACTGGACAAGTTTTGCCAAGGTCAGGGAACCCTTCCCATTGCCGGTGTATCCTATACCTGCAAGACCAGGATCACTGTCTGACAAAAGTCTTATGTTAACAACTCAAGGTGCATCTTGATTCTTCAACCTGGTGATTTCCCAGCTAGAGTGGTTGGAGAGGTACGGGGGAGATAGCACCAGTCCCGAAGATTCAGGTAAACATTTATTATGTTATGTCATTGCGTCTTATGTATCACACCTCTTTTTTAATGGCCGCTTGGCACTTATAGACAGCAAGAGATATGATGGGTGAGGTTGGTTGGGATGGGCATTTGGTATGCATAGAGGGAGGG
The DNA here is from genome assembly GCF_040938575.1 of Ambystoma mexicanum. Classification (NCBI taxonomy): domain Eukaryota; kingdom Metazoa; phylum Chordata; class Amphibia; order Caudata; family Ambystomatidae; genus Ambystoma; species Ambystoma mexicanum. Next base: position 1,264,409,950 of record NC_090929.1, on the reverse strand, counting down.
GAGAAAGTTAGCTGTTGCTGAAACATTGCTTGGTGCAGATGAGAAAAATCATGGTTCTTTCTGCTGATAAGCTTCCAGGTGTTTGAATAGACTAGTGAGACACAACTTGGGCATATCTAATTGTAGGCATGTTTGATACCAAGGGTGCGTTTGTGCAGTGAACTAGTCAGGTTCAAGTATGCATGTCGTGTGTTTTGAAATTCAAGTAAAGGGTGAGTTGTAAAGCGGTATGGTGGTCTGGAGGCATGTGGTGTGGTGTTGGTTCGGATGGGATATTGAAAGGTTTGTTGGTGGATAGTCTGGGCTGTGGGTGGAGCTATGCCACAGAGTGCTGCCATGGGTGTCTTCCACCTATCTGATCCACCAGCATATAAAGCATGGCATTGAGTAAGATAACTGTAGAATGTCACATTTGAAAATGTGCAAATAAGATTGTTTAATTCAAGCTCAAATTTAGAAAACATAGATTTTATTTCAAAGATGTCCCTTACACGTTCTTTGACAATCCTTAAAAAGGGCATGGTACTATGACTGAACTTCCCTGCTATAAATGAAATACCCCAGCTCTGTGGAGTCCTAAATAGTATGTGTTACCACTTATTCCAGATTCTCTAACCAAGTGAGGAAATTGATCCTACAATATTGGAGTTTGGTATCGCCATGTTTTCTTGACATCTCCTGAACTATTGCCTACGAAAGAGGTTAAAATGTGCAGGACCTTTTAGTACGGTCCATACAAGATATTGGGTTTTACATCTATAGTAAGACAAAATCTTTGTGGCAACTGTGTTGCATGCCTTCTGAACAATAAATGGTGACATTCAGTTAGGAGAATTTTAGATGGAATCTTCGTACAATCAGCAATCGCAAAAAACAAGGCCAGGACAGACTACATGCATCTGTAAAAAATGTTATGTAGGCATAACAACCCATCCTGTTCATCGCCTCCAAATAGGAGAACACTGCTCACATACTTAGGGAACCAGAAGCACCTTTGCTATCTCACTTTATGACGATTTGGCAGTTAGATATAGATTTAACTTGAACATTTTTGGAGGTACAGCAACAAGAATAAGGGTGTTTGATTCAGCAATAATACCGAAAAGGCACATCAAGTGAGAACAAAACTGAAAGTTTTTCGCATAACTCAGAGACATGCCTTTAACAAACAGTTGGAATGGAATCATCTACTATTCCAACATAACTTGTTAAACAATACTGCCAACCTCATGCACTCCACCTGAATCCATTGTACTCAGGAGTATGCTCTTATTGGTGCATTGTTGTTTGCCATCCCACTACACACAGGAGGCCGCCTGCATAACTTTTGGGCATGTCTCTATTCAGGTTATTCTTATGGTAGCCATTTTAGATAAAATTTTCAGTGTTTAGATGCCCACCGGTATTCAAGAAGATCTATTTAGAGGGGTAGTTTAGCCGTGCATTTTTGTTGTATGGCTAGTTCAAACATATTTTCTATGCACAATTAAAGTATTCCATTAGTATCATGCCTTGAATGTACCTTTACGTTTCTGAAATATTTACAGCTCTGTAGGAGAGTCACAATATGTAAGCTCCTCCTGGTGCCAGTAGATTTTTGTATTCAGCATATTGGACTCAGCTGACCATTATCTACAAAATGAGCTCTGCTTCACTGCGTTCCCTTTAAAGACAATGCCCACCAAGCAAGTAGCACTAAGTATACACCACAGATTAGCAGAGATACGTCTCTCTGGACTCTGACCAACAACCCCCTCAATCTTCAGCATGCATTGCTCACGTAAGTTCAATGATGGACTACCTGTATGCCTACCAGTCACATTTGATATCCGTCTCTAGATACTTATCAGACAATTTAGTATATTCCTACTAAATTTGTTCCTTCTTCTCCCTTTTCCTCTTTTCCGTCCCCTCCAACCTACTTGTTTCTTTTTTCTTTCCTTTTGTTTTTGTCCCTTTTCTTTCTTCTTGCCATTTCTCTGTTTCCTTCCATTCCCCTATGTTCTGTCTCCAGTAGCCTCTTCATGCTTTTTTCATTTTGGTTATTAAATGGCGCTGTAAGTGCCGACAATAAGCTGAAACTATTGGAATGGGAAATGAGTATAGGAGAAAGATGGGGTGTGAGGAGGGACAAAAAGCCTGATGGTCTTGATTGGCTTTTGACCCACCCATTGACTGCCTAAGTTTTTTTTAAAAACAGCAGAAAACAAGGAGCCAAAACATAATCAATGTTTTTATATGGTTACAAAATGTACAAAAATTCAAACTACAGATCTACAACTTGGTTGATAAGTTTCTATGACTAAAATGATCAATCTTGCGAGAACGCCTGGCCCATCTATTTCAGGACCTAGTGCTTGTATCCTTGTTTGTCCTCAATAAAAACACAACCAAAAGTACAACGATGTTGTATTTCTTGTAAATGTTTTCTGGTCAGTTTAGCAGAAATAACTTTTCCATCAAAAGAAAATGTTACTCACCTTTGACATGACACTACTATATTTCTGGTGGATAGCCCTCTTTCCACCACACTGTATCAGCGTTTCCCAATGGAGACAGGACTGAAGTGTTTTGCACTACAAGAGTGCTTTCCCCTTTAAGTTTTGAAGGCGCTCTTGGGCACGGCTGCCAGACATGGCCACACCCCATGAGATGCCCTCTGACGCCACCCACCTGTCTCTTTCTTTTTGTGAGTCAGATCTGAAGGCCTAACCTAACATATATATGGTTATGGATTAGAAGTAGCCTCTAAAACCACCAATTTGAGGTGCTTGGCCTGCTGAGGAGGTGAGAGGCTGTAGTGGGTACATTTGCTAGCCTCTCCAGTGTAGGGGGTAGCCTTGCTGTTACAGTGTCCTACCTGAAGCCAATAAAGGTCAATGTCTGGGATGGCTGAATCTCTGACTTCAAAAGGTTGCTGTGAAATCCCATGTCGAAGAAAAGATTGAGAAGAATGTGAAGGGTCCTGGACCTCTCCTATGGTAGGCAGTCATCAAGACACAGATAAGCATGCATCGCCACCATTCTCAGGACATTCGCAATGGCATTCATGAGCTTGGTATATACCCACAGGCCCTAGTTGAGGCAGAAGGGCAAAACAGTGTACTGAAAATTCTGGTCCATTAAAGAGAAACACAAGTTTTTGTTGTGCACATTCCAGATTGGTACATGGAAAAAGGAGTCCTTTGGGTCCACCAAACATATCAAATCCCCCACATTTAGGGATTCCACAATCGGCGCTGGCATCACCATCTTCAATTTTTGAAAAGATTGAGGAAAGAGTGATCGAGCACTACACTCAGGCCAGCCTGGTTCTTCTTTGGCACTGGCAATATGCAAGAGTCGGACAACCAACATCTCTCTGGGGCTGGGACCTGCTCCACAGAGTTTACTGGAATGAGATTTGCTATTATCAGTAATAGTGCTGGAAATCCAATTTGGAGAAGAGAGAGAGAAGATGGGGGAGAGGGAGCTGACTCCCAACCCCCAGAATCACTAAGAGGAGCCAGGGAACTGCAAGATGGAGATGCCAGGTCTAGATATATCCAATCAGTCTGCCCTGAGAAGAGTCTAGTGTACCTGAATGCATTCTTCATTGTTTTTTAGCATCTGAGGCTACTGAAAATGAGGCAAATAAAACCATGTGTAGCTGTACTGGGTTGCTTATGGTGATGCGCTCGCCTTTTTTGAAAGCTGCAGAAGCCTCCAAAAGCTCTTGGTCGACAGTCCAGTCTGGAATGTCTCTGCTGGCAAGGTTTGGCTCGAGGGTTGGATAGGAACGCCAAACCTTTTTCCGTCAGTGAACGGGTCTTCTACTTTTGTTAATTCCTCACATGTTGAGGAATGAAACATATCTGTGAAGTTAAAAGGGAGATCCAGGATACGGCCCTGCACATCCTGAGAAAAGCAGTTTGACCATGTCACGGCTGAGCACCTCATATCAGCACCAATGCAAATGACTTGTCTTCCTGCATCAATATGATGAACCATAGACACAATAAGGGCAGAACCACTTGTTTGGCCTCAGCTTGCCCAAACTAAAAGGTGTCCTGCTGGTTCGGGGAAGGACAAGAAGAAAGTTAAGGTAGCTGGTTGCCGGCTGTCAAAGGTATGTCTGCATTCGCCTGTCTCAAGGCAGGGCTGTATTAGAAAACGTGTCCTTCCATAACAAACATCTATCCTCTTTCATCAACAAGGAAGCTGAAGTGAAGTTGAGGAGATAGCTGGGGAGGAAGGCTTTCCATGAAGAGAAGCTGCTGCAACCACAGAAGATAGAAGCAGAGGATGTGTAGAAAACTGAGGAATGCCTGGTGCATCTTGCTGGTATCTGATCTCAATCTTTTATTTGTGGCCTGGCACAAATTAGGTTTTTCCCAGATTGTGGAGGCTAGGAAATACCTTCCTTTTAGACATTAATTGTTTACAAGCCAACAGACTGTAGAGCGAATGCCTCTGCAAGGACTCCCCTTTTGCACTGAATATTGGGAGGTGAAGGAAAAAAAGAGGAAATGCCTACAATAAGATTGTGAAATGATCTTGCAGAGAAAGGGAAATCTTCTTCCACTGCTTTGTTGTCTGTGTCATCCTGTTTATTAGACTGGTTGGCTGGATAGAGCTGGCATCCTCTGGGTTTCAACAGGCTTATCTGTCACCAAGTTCAAGGGTGGAGGCGTCAGAGACCGGAAGGATCTCCTGAGACAGAAATCTGAAGGGAAACCTGAGGAGCTGGTAGAGGCAGCATCTGAGGAGGCTTTTGCGTAGCCACTGTAGTAGGTGGTGGATTCACAAGAGACAAGACAACCTTGATAAGAGATTTGAGCAAGTCGAATCTGATTAGATATCATCAGCCTCAAGAACCTTGAAAAGAACCTGTGCTCCCTTGTCAGATTCGGACCATAGCCCTGTGAGGGAGGATTGGTGGAGGATGTAGAAGCTGATGCATGAGATAATGGAACCCAGTAAGGATGATTATCGGAGCATACCATGGGTCTGAGTATCTGAGTGCTGAAGAAGATGGTGGATAAGCAGTACGCCAGGTCTACACCGATGACCACTGCACATTCGGGCTGGAGAAAATGTATGTTGATACATGCATTCTGTGGCAGCCTAATAGGCGTGCGTGGGTACTAAAGCCTGCTATGGCCTGCTCCAGTCTTCAAAGATGAAGGGCCACATGAGGATAAGCCAGATTCTGCCTCTCTGGCACGCCAGGCCGCCATTTTGTGCAGGATGCAGAGATCTTTTACCTCAGAGGTGCATGGGAGACTCAGACCCAGAGCAAATCGCTTGTGCACAGGCCACACCCCACAGACACTGACATACACCAGACGGAGAGGTGGTGCAGAAGGGAGGGGGACAGTGGAAGTGAATAATAGAAAAAAGACATGAGGAAAGTGTACCAAAAAATTTGCGCTGTGGGAGACCGCTAGGGGGTGCAGGCAAAATGGCAGTCTGAGCGTTCGCCAGCTGAGGAGAAATGGCGGCTGGTGGCAGGCAAATCAGATGGTTACCCTGTTTCACTCCACCGGACGATGTCTGAAACCCCGCGAGCACCATTTCAGCGATTGCGGATGCTGGTGCCCATGAAATATGGGAGTTAAAGTGCCCGGTACATGACAGCACCCTGAAGGCTTGCCATCTCCGTAGGCCTTGTGTTTTGAGTTGGAGCTGCGCGTACCAGAGGCAAAGTAAGTGGGGATTTGCGCTGCTGCCTCCCGTCCAGCCAGGAGGGAAAAGATGATCGAGGTGCAGAGTCGCTTATGAGAACCAATGCTGATGGGGAGGCGACCAGGGCGCACTTCAAAACAACAAGTTAGAGCGTTGCTGACAGGCAAAGCAGAAGGCAGGTGCCTTGTGCTGCGGCCACAGTGTAACAAGGGGAATGCACCGCCCAAGTGCTGTGGCAGGGGGAAATCATGCCAAGCAGCAGAGTGGACATGTTTAATTATTCTATGATATGCACACAACATAGCAATCATTGAAGTATCCGGCATGGCGAGGAGCACCCCCCAGCTCCAGAAGTTAATTGCGCCCAGACAATGTACCTGGCGCCATCACGACATGAATGATGGTGCCTACAGAGCATACCTCATAAGACCCTGCTCCCAATGCTCCACCACTCGTACAAGGTTTCTCTTGGTGTTCAGGGGCAAGGAAGAAGGCACCTGCCGCACCAACACTACTTTTACACAGCGGTTGCCTCAGTATTTGCACAGACGACGACATGGGGTAACACCTTTATGATGAGAAAGGTTGCCAATGCACCATGCTTTCAGAAGTTCTTAAGTGCTCATAGGGATCCGGGGAACAAACAGAGCAAACCCAGCTCACATGGGCCATGTAATCATTAAATGACCAAGGCATCCTAAAGCGCCATAAGATATTCTGGAAAATGACAGGTTCATTGTCAGTGTGCAGAGCTGCAGTTTAGGGTCTGGTCACGTGGGGCCATGGGGGTCGTTGGTGAGCATTATCAACAGCACAGCACTGGAAAAAGACTGCAGACTTGGGGAATAGCATACCTGAAAGTGGGAGCAGATTGAAGTCGGAGGAAGCATGCATGAAAGCTTCACAAACCAGCGGTCCATCAGTCCACATTTGACCTGCACCCCTAACCATTATAGTAGTCACGCGGACCCCGAAACAACAATCACACTTGAGTCATTCTGTCAAAACATTTCCACAATGGAGGGTCAGTCCCAGGCAAGCACACCTGCCATCCCGGGGGAAGACCATGAGGCCTCAACAAAAGCAGACTTTTGCCTACTGCTGGAAGAGATAAGGTCCATGAAAACCAGTATCTCAGCGACCTTAGCTGCTATCCAGACAAGAATAAATGAACTTGAGAACAAACTCGAAGCAGTGGAGAACTACCAGCAATCAACAGTCGCTGCTGAGATGAAAGTGGAACGTTTTCTGGACCTTAAACAGAGTGAGGCGTACCTGGAAGCAAAGGTGTAGTCTATCCAGGATAGACTACATTATGCTGATTGTTCCCCTGGTTGGTGCGACACAGCTCACTAGAATGTTACCAAGGATACTCTCCGACCACTCGCTGATACTGGCTGTCATTTGCATTCCTGATCTGGTGATACGCCCGTCTCGTTGGCGCTTCCGCCCTTGAGCGCTTGAGGACGAGATATTTCGGGCTGGGATTCAGAAGGGTATCCTTGAATATTTTCATACCAATGGTGATTCTGTCCCCGACTATAGAACGATCTGAGAGGCCTTCAAAGTTTTTAAAAGGGGCTGTTGCATTTCCAGGGAGGGTGGTGTTCTTAAATCCTTGATCCTTGAAGGCGACCTTGCGTCATCTAGAAAAAGAAATGAAAGAATTGGAACATAAACAGACTCTAGGGGGAGATCCACAGGTTGAGAAATTGCTAGTTGGCAATAGACTTGCACATGTCGAGACCGTGAGTAGGGAGGATAGGTTTTTGGGTGACCTGGTTTTAGCGACAAAATACGTGTAGGGATGTAGACCCAGTCGTACCCTCACTTGGGGGATCTGCAAGGATAGGGACCAGGGAGGAATAGTGGAGGTTTCTAACCTCTAATGGGAACTCGGCATGTGATTCCAATGACATCAATAAGATATTTTGAGACTATTATAGTTTACTATTCTCAACACAATTAACCGTCTCCCAAATAAATTAGATAGTACCTAGAACAGGTTTCCCTCGGTTGGCTTAATCCTGCATATGCGGACCTGCTGAACTCGCCCCCTTCTGTTGAAAAAATGTGTTAAGTCTTCGGGATCTCCCTAGTGGCAAGGCCCCTGGCCAGGATGGTATTTCTGCCGAATTCTACAAAGAATATGCCACTATCCTCACCCCACACCTTCGCCCTATGTATGATTCTCCATATCTGCACACCTTCTCTCTGAATCCACCAGGACAGCAGTAGTCACACTCCTGCTTAAACCTAATAAGGATACTTGCAGCTGTGCGTCCTATAGGCCACTGTCACTTATCAATACTGATAATAAAATTCTAGCGAAACTACTGGCTGACAGACTCCTCCCTCATATGTGTGCTTTAGTTCTTCCTGACCAGGCAGATTTTATCCCAGGCAGGTCTACTCAAAACATAGTGAGGAAGCTTTTCTCCCTGATGCATAAGGTTAATGACGACATTCCCATTGTAGTAGCGGCCCTTGATGCTGAAAAGGCCTTTGATTCGGTCAAATGGCCTTTTCTATTTGAAATCCTATGCAGATCCAGACTAGGTCTACAGTATATTCAGTGGATTTGTCTGTTATATGTGGCCCCTCGGGCTGCGATATTGACAAATCAGTTGTCCTTTGATAGCATTTTCCCCACCAGGGGGTACGAGACAGGGCTGCCCCCTCACTCCTATACTTTTTGCACTAACAGTTGAACCCCTTGCATGCACCATAAGGGAATTCCACTCACATAGGCGTGTTAACATCTTTTCACATATTTCAACCATCTCCCTCTATGCCGATGACATGCTATTGTACGTCACAAACCCCAAACAAATTGGTACAGGAAATATCATTATTTGGCGGATTCTCAGTATTAACTGGTCTAAATCGGAAATTCTACCTCTAACATCAACAGTACTCCATGCAGCTGTTGGTAAAGATTTCCATTGGTGTCCCGGGGTAATGAGGAACCTGGGTGTAGTGGTTTCCACCTCCCCATCTAAGCTTTTTGAAGAAAACCATCTTGCGGCCCTTGAGCAGCTGGAGCATAGGGTCGGTATCTGGATATGCCTCCCTCTATCCCAGGCTGCACAACTCGCTCTGGCCAAGATGGATGTGTTTCCGAAGATGCGTTACATCTTTAACAATGTTCCACTGATCCCGCCTTCTTGCTACTGGAAGCGTACCCGGTCATTGCTGTGCCGATTGGTATGGGTTTGGTGGACAAGCGCGGGTCGCACTTAATACCATGACGCTGCCATACCCTGCTGGAGGTCTGGACTATCCAGACCTATACGTATATTTCCTCGCCTCTCACATCAGAATGCCATTTGGTGGTGGCATCCTTCTGAGGACCTGCCGCACATCAAACTCGAAAGAGCTACCGCTCAACCAGACACCCTGAAGGGCATGCTGAGGGGAACACCCAGACGTATTCCCAGGGGGGAGATACGGCCTATCGACGTAACATGCTGGGTGTGGGGTCAGGCCAGCTCGGGAGCTGGCACAGGAGATAGTTATCATGCTGACTTTGCACTTTACTCAGTTCAAAGAATTCTTCTCACTCATTAAAGGGATTTTTAGAACACCATTCGAGAAATTGGGCGTCCATTCCGAGGGTGATATGGTACAGGACGGCAACTTTATTCAGTGGGACCCCCCTAAGACCCGAGGCCCCTGGGATGCAGTTTCCATGGTACTATATTTCAAGCTATGAGAAACTCTTTGGGGGGCGTGGAATGAGTTCCCGCTGGCTCCACTTCCCTCACTCTTAGGCCAGTTTGTGACCAACCCCCCTAAATTCAATGCCTTGTTTTCAGCGCTATACAAACTTACTAAATCCCTTTGTCCAGTCCCCCAATGTTATTCAGGGCAAGGTGGGATAGGGCATTGGATACACCTCCATCAGAAACCCAATGGCAGGTGATTTGCAGAATGACCCGCAAGATATCTCTAAATTCCAGGTTCCGCCTGATACAGTTTAAATTTCTACGTCAGTCTTACCATTCCCCTGCAAAACTTCATGAATACTAACCTGAGAAAGCGCCTATCTGCCCACGGTGTAATTTTGGCACGGCTGATTACATGCATATGTTTTGGAATTGTCGTTATATAAAGTCCTTCTGGGAGGGAGTGTACGGAAACATGGGCAAAATTGTCCCAGATAGTCCACGAGATTCCGCAGTTGCTTGGTTACTTGCATTGTTGGATGTTCCCACTAAAATGGAATGGAAACTCTTGGCCACAACCTCTGTAGGTGTCAGGGCTTTGATAGCTAAAACATGGAAAAAGACAAGACCACCTGCGGCGAAAGAGTGGATCCACCTGTTGAAAATCTGTGCATGCCGGGAATCACTGTATCGGTCTTTCCTTCCTCCTGGAGCTAGACCAGTAGACTACTGGGATCCATTTCGGGCATATATCCTTAAGGAAGACCATCCAACCTCACCCAGACGCAGTAAGGATTTTCTGGCGTGATTGGACAATCACGATGTAAAGCGGAAGTACTAGTAATGTTCAAATGTAAATATACCCCTCCGCAGTCATCCCTTCCAGTGACATTTATTGTAAATGATGCCCTACTAGCACAACCATACATGACCTAGCTTCTCTCCTTCTGTATTCTGCTTGAATTTGTAAAACATTAATATTTGTATCAGCAAACTTTGTTGTGGGTTTTGGGGTGGGATAGGGAGCGGTACTGGGGAACAGTAAAGCTGTTATTGTTAACTCAATGGGCCTCATTCCGAGTATGGCGGTAAGGGATAGCGGCCACCGGTAACGAGACCGGTGGCGGTAATCCCTTACCGCCATACTCCGAGTTCCCTTTGCGCCCTCGCCCTTAACGCCTGCTTTGAGCAGGTGTTAAAGTCGAGGGCGCAAAGGGGCCTCCAAGCCAATAACGGTGACCGTAATGAACGGTCACCGTTATTTGCATCTTCCCCATTCCCATTGAGCCCTATGGGGGCTCATTTGGGAATGGGGAAGAGCCTTGGTGAATGGGGAATTACCGCCCCGCCAACCTTGGAATGGGGCGGTAATTCCGCCATCCACCAAGGCGCTGCCGGTCCGGGTACGGCGTCAACCAAGGCGTTAATAGCGCCATTGGTTAGCGCCGTACTCGGAATGAGGCCCAATGTTGTGGAAAACATTAATAAAAAGTGATTTAAAAAAATGAAAACTGCCCCAGCATCGCTTTGTTCAGTGGCAGCGCAAGTCAGCAGAAAACATGTGAGATGAGACCTGCGGTAGACTACTGAGGCAGATGTGGATTTGGACTTGCCGACAGCCCTCCTTAGGTGCCTGGGTAGTGCTGCAGATGAATGGGGGAGAGTTAGGGGACTCAAGTGCCTACCTACCATTAGGCCCATGTTTTTGAGCATTCCCCAAAGTGAGAAAATGATGTGCTGCCAGATAATGACGGTAGGCTGAAGTACTTTCATCCCCGGTTGTGTTCGCCAGCAGGCATAATTTATTGGTTTTGGTGCTTTTTGGTGGTTTAAGCCACCAAATCTTGACAAAACAATGCTACTCGAAGAAGGGGGTCCCAAGAAGCAGTCTTTGTGGTTGTCATGACAACTGAAAATGCTGTGGCATACAATGACGGGCGTACCAAGTGTTCATTTCTGTTTTAGTACGTGGATGTAATCCAATAGTGGCTTGTTTAACATATTTTCTACCTACTGGGAGTACTGTCACATGTCACCTGTCTCCTAACGCTGAAGCGCAGTGTTATCTGTTTTCACCTGCAGCAGACAGCGTAGAGAAGCAGAGACGGGGACAAAGAGCCAAGGGGAGGCTGCAGAAGCAAGATGAGGGTCCCACCAGTGTTCACTCCCCTCCTCCTCGCCTTTCTTCTCCCTCGAGTCTGCCTGCGGCTCACAGCACAACAATGAAGATGAGCAAAGTCAGTATAGTTTTAAATAAATCGCAAGTGCTAGTGAATTTCTCCAAGGAGAAATGCGAGCAAAGATGGCTTTTCATAAACTCCTAGGCGCAGGTCTCTTTTGTCCACTCGCATGAGCCTGTGGGCGACGTCACCCATAGAGCTTGCCTAATCCATAATAGCCATAACAAATGATGATCTAACTCAGGGCGCTCAGCAATAGTTAAGTGGTCAAATTCCGTAGAACACTCCTATTCCCGAGAATTGAAGGTTCTAGCTAGTGAAAAAGGAACAACTCATGTTCTCTTCAACTTTTTTCGTCTTTGTTCTGACAATCCTGCAGACTTCTATTCAAGAACAGTACACAAATGAGCATATACTCTTCCCTTACACACACACAATCAACACACGAGCGCACACTAGCGCAATAATGCACTTGGTCACACATATATACACGCACACACATATATGCCACCCGCCACACAAAATACAGCTATACATAACATTTACGAACAAATCCATATAGACAAACTTGCAGACAGTCCCGCTATATACATATATACACATATGCCTCCACACATATATGCAAACGCGTGCCTGCAGACACACACACGCATTATACCTTTTTTCACTTCCCACTGCAGCGCTCACAACTCCTACCCACAAACTACAGAGATAGCTGTACATCAGAGGTATTCTCACTGAAAACATGCATGATGAATTAGCATATTACGTTAATGTTTATAGAAAACATTAGATCTGGTGGGCTGTCAGGAACCCGCGAGCAGAACTCGTAATGCGGCGGGACGGTATTAACGGTATTTGCGGCATGGCTACCCACATACCGGGTACCCAGTCCCTTGAATGGGGAAATACCGGCCCATTCCGACCTTGGAGGGCCCGGTATTTCCCCATTCCAGGAACCCATCCCCATTCCCATTAAAGCCCCCATAGGGCTCAATGGGAATGGGGAGCAAGCTAACAACAGGCCCGTTAATAACAGGGCCGTTGTTAGCATGCTGGACCGCTCGCAGGACCCGCAAGCGGAACTCGTAATGAGGCGGTAGGGGGTTAACGGAGCCGGCAGCTCTACCGGCCCCGTTTACCCCCTACCACCAAGGTCGTAATGACCTCCATTGTCTCTTGGTGCTGGCTTTTCTGTACTGTCAACACCCAGCAGGTGGACCAAGAAGGTTGCTCATAAACCACCTTGTGTTATTCCTTATATTCTTTAGAATGATTATTCTGAAATTATTGTTTCATTAAGTGCACCCTCTTCTCTTGTATACAGCCATCTTCGACTCAGCCTTTTATATTTGGAAGGATGATAAAATGAGTACTGATTTAAAATGGGTAATAATTGTTTATTCATAATGATTTATGAAAAGAACTTTGGCGAAACTGCCTTACAGATGCATGCATATTATCATTATCAATAATAGTGTTATTAGTTGCTGTGAAACATTTTCCAAAAGCAACGAATGCAGTCCTAAACTGCACACGAGATATTCACTAAAAGTGGTGTGTTGCATTCCATGTATGTTGGTTAACGCGGATCCCAATTGCACCGCAAAAGTCCCATATGTTAAATGTTAAAGGTATTTGTACCGTGCACCGTCACCAACGGAGTTGGTCCCCAGGTGCTCTGGCGGAGAAGGTGGGATGGGTTAGTAGGTGAAGCGGGAGTAGGATAGTGAGAGTAGTGGTGTTCTGTTGGCAGCTTCAACTCGGTATACACCGGGTGCTGAGCTTTAGCGTGAGTATCGGATCGATGTCAGTCCTCGTGTGCTGTTGGTGCGGCTTATGTGTTGTTGCAGTGTTGTGAAGTGTGTGCAGGTTGTTGTGCGAGTGATGGTTGTGTGAGATAAGTTTGCAGAAATTATGAGTTTTTTTGTTAGTGGGTTATATGAAGTTTAACATGCTAACATTCAGAACTCTGTCAGAGTGTGGGGCTCGCTAATCCTCCCAATCCCATCAGGATGGGCGAAAGGGTTACGCCTGGCAGGGGTTTAGTTTAGGTTTGTGTGACGCGCTCCCTGTGCTATTCTAACATGCTCTGTAAGTGTTCTAATTCTGATGGAGTAAGTGTTGTGGGGTTCGGTTTTAGGTTGGTGCGACGCGCTCGCTGTTCTTTTCTTTTTTTTTTTTTTAAACTTCTGTTTATTGGCAGGCGGTCAAGACAGGTACAGTACCTTTATCGTGTAAATGAGAACAAAAGCGGGAACAGTATTACAGCGTCCATATACATTGTTACCATGCTAACGACAGGTTTACATTTCAGTAGGGCAGACACACATCAGAAAAAGCAGATTTATACTCCTATGGCGCGTGTCGGGAGGAGTCAAGTGATGCCGGGGAGGGGGCTAATGCCTGTTCGGCACAGTCCTTGCTGTTGAGGTAGCTACGGAATTCAGTCCACACATTTGCAGGTCGGGATGGAGCTGGCAGGGTGCCGATGTACTCCTCCTCGCATGTTTGTACCCACGTAAGGGCGTTCAGCCACATGCCAAGGGTGGGGGGAGTGCGGCGCTTCCAGCATTGTAATATGCATCGTTTGGCAACCATAACACTGACATTCAGGAACCTCGACATTTTCATCACATCATCCCCCGTCCACATACCAAACAGCAAGGCCAGCGGGTCCATCTCGACCGGGGCATCTATTATCTCAGTAAGCGCCTGTGTCACCTCCCTCCAGAACCTGCGCAGCGCCACACAGGACCAGAACATGTGGGCGTGATCTGCTACGTTCGATTCGCATTTCGGGCATTTATGTGTCGAGCTAAGCGTAAATTTTGCCACTCTGTACGGGGTGTAGTAGAGTCTGTTGAGTAGCTTGTATTGGATGCAGCGGAACCTAGCGCTGAGGGATACCTTTCGCGTGTGTGCACACATCTTTCCCCACATCGCATCGGTAATCTCCGTTTCGAGCTCTCTGGCCCACACCTCCCGTGGCGCCGGAGAGGCATTCTCTATTTTCCCCATCTGCATTTTATACAGGGAGGATAATATGCCCCTACAGCCTGCGGAGTTCGCGATGTATTGGAGTTCAGGTGAGTCAGGGGGTTCCTCAGGAAAGGAGGGCCACATTGTCCGTACCGCTGCCCTCAGTCTATAGTACTGTAATAGGTCGAGTGCGGAGCCGGAGTGCCCGGGGCGCAGTGTTAGCGGTGTAATGAATGAGCCTTCATGGTACAGGTCAGTCAGGGCGCGGTACCCCAGGCTCTCCCAACGCCGGGAGAGGTGTTGGTCATGCGTGGGGGTTAGGCCAGGGAATTGCCATAAGGGAAGCCACTTATAGTATGGGCGCCGTGTCGGACTGGGGGAGAGTATTTTGTTCGATGCTCTAATCGTGGATGCTACCGGGTCCCATGGGGCATCCGCGCGGTAACCATGGTGCAGTAGCAGGGTCATGATGTGGATGCCATCTCCCGCCATTCTTTCCAACCTGACATGTGGGGGTGGGTTGGGGTGTGTGTACCAATGGGTAGCATGCTGGGCCTGCGCTGCGTTCCAGTAGAAAGCTAAGTCGGGGGCAGTAAAGCCACCCTTCTCGTACGGGAGGGTCATGTGTTGCCACTTCTTGCGGACCGCCCCCGAGTGCCAGAGGAACTGGGCGAACGACGCATGGAGCCTCTTAAAGTACTGTTTGCCGGGCCAGATCGGCACATTTACAAATATATAGAGTAGCTTGGGTACCGCGATCATTTTTATGAGGGAGAGTCTCCCCGCGAGGGACAGAGGGAGGTTGCGCCACCTGAGCATCTTAGTTTCAATGAGCAGCGCCGCTGCTTCATAGTTATCCGCCAGCAGGGAGACCCTCGCCCTTGACACCTGAACCCCGAGATATTTAATCCCGGACGGGGACCAGCGCAGCGGGAACTCGCAGGTCGGCTGCTGGGTTGTCATGGTGAGAGGGAAAATTTCGGATTTTGAGTAGTTAATAGTGAAGCCTGAATAGGTGCCTATTTTTGTTATGTCTCGGATGATAGGGTCCAGGTGTGTGGAGGGTTGTCTGACGTAGAGGAGGACATCGTCCGCGTACAGCGAGATGATTTCCGGTGTGTCTAGCAGGCGGACGCCCTTGTTAGTGTGACGGTTCCTGACATGATCGGCCATAGGTTCGATGGCGAGTGCAAAAAGGATGGGGGAGAATGGGCAGCCTTGTCGGGTGCCCCTATGCAGCGCGAAGGGGGGAGAGGGGACGGAGTTGACTAGTACCCTTGCCGACGGGCCCGTGTATAACAGCTGTATGTAGGCGAACATGTTCGGCCCAATTCCCATTTTTTCCAAGACGGCCCACAAGTATTGCCACGAGACCATATCGAACGCCTTTTGGGCGTCCAGTGTGACTGCCACAGCGTCCGCTTTCGGGTCAATTCTCGACATCACGTTGAATAAGCGCCGGATGTTGAGTGCTGTAGAGCGGCCTGGGACAAATCCACTCTGGTCGGCGTGGACCAAGTGGGGCATAAGTGGGAGGAATCTGTTGGCGATTACTTTGGCAAAGATCTTCATATCAGTATTAATGAGGGATAGGGGTCTATAGGAGCCACATTCGTCTGGGGGTTTCCCTGGTTTGGGGAGAACAGTGATTAGTGCTTCTCTTAGGGAGGGGGGAGGGAGTGTGAGCGGAGTGATTCGGTCCAGACCTTGTGTAGTGGTGGCGCTAGTATAGCCACATGCTCCTGGTAAAACTCAGCAGTGAGTCCATCGGGGCCAGGGGCTTTGCCCTTGGGGAGATCTGAGATCACCTGGACTATCTCTTCTAGTGAGAACGGGGCGTCTAGGAGTTCCCTGGTATCCTGGGAGATCAGGGTCATAGGGATGGATTCCAACAGGTCGTCTAGGTCACGGGTCGTGTGCTCTGGCTGGGGACCGTACAGGGTGGCATAAAAGTTGGCGAAAGTGTCAAGGATAGCTTGGTCTGCCCAATGTCTGGACCCATTATTATCGATAATGCTATCTATGCGAGTCCCACCTCTCTCGGCCCGGGCCAGCCTGGCCAGAGTTCTGCCAGGTCTGTCTCCCTCGCCATATCTGCGGGCGGCTGCGGGGCGGGTATGGTATCTCACTTCGCTGAGGGCATGTGATTCAAATAGTTCCAGTTCCGTCCTAATTTTCGCTAAGGTGGCAGGCACTGGCTCGGAAGCATAATCCCGCTCCAGTGTTTTGAGTTTAAATTCGGAGCGACTTAAGGCTTGTCTTATGGACTTGAGGACGCCCGCTTCTTTGGCAATGCACATTCCTCTGATGTAGACTTTGAAGGCCTCCCAGGGGGTCCCTGCGGATGTGTCGGGGGCCTTGTTGGTTTCGAAGAATAGGTTTATGTCAGCCAGTATTTCTGCTCTAAAAACGATGTCTGATAGGGCGTCGGACTTAAAGCGCCAAGCGGGGCGGGCCCCTGCAGTGAAACCCAACTGGATCTGGAGCAGCACGGGGGAATGATCGGAGAGTGTGCGCGCTAGGATCTTGACTTCGGATACCCTACCCACCCGACTGCTCGACAGGAGGAATATGTCTATTCTTGAGGAGCTATCGTGTACTGTGGAGTAAAAGGTGTAGTCCCTTTCCTGGGGGTGGAGTGTTCTCCATACATCATATAGTTTCAGTGAGCTCATGTGGGTCAGCAGCGGCTTGGCCGCTCGGGCTACCGGTCTCTTGGCTGTGGTTGTCCTGTCTAGGGTTGTGTCGAGAATGAGATTCATGTCGCCCCCCCACACAATGGGAACCTCAACATATTTCATGAGAATGCCGTGCAGCGTGTCCATGAAGTCGGGAGAATCAATGTTGGGAGCGTACGAGTTTACCAGCAGGCATTCTTCGCCAGCCAATGAGCAGTGTAGGATCACAAACCTGCCCTCGGGATCAATATGGGATGTGTGAAGCGTGAATCTAATTGATTTGTGGATGAGAGTGAGGACGCCTCTGGACTGAGTGGAGTACTGGGTATAGTACCTGTTGGGGCCCCAGGACTGTGCGAGGTTTGAAGCCAGGAGTTTCTTGGCATGAGTCTCCTGTAGCAGGAGTACCTTGACTCCATGCCTTTGCGCATAGGCCGTAATTCTGCGAGATTTGGTGAAGTTGGTCAGCCCCCTTACATTCCATGTCAGTATTCTAATAGCCATGTTCATGAGCTAAGGGACATCCCAGCTGTGTATTCTCATTTTGAGCCCGAAATGGAGCTCTGTGGTGCAGCAGGCCTGCCGCCCTGTCGCACCGGTCTCGACCGACCCGCCTTTTTTAGAACAACAAACCCCAACTTTCCCACCCCCCACCCTCACTGCCCAGCGGTACCCAGCAGTGTATAAGCAACCACCCTGAAGCGAAACTGCGTGCCATCCCCAACTCGGCAACGCCTGAAAGGGAGCCCAACGGGGGCTCGAACACAATTTAACTGCCATCAACGGCCTTGCAGCTGCAGTGGGGGCTGCTGCTGCCGTCAAGCACACCCATAGTGAAACTTTAAGTGAATGTCAGCTTATATATTCTTACCAGCATCATTAGACAATTTGAGTGGAGGTTACAGATAGCGGATAATCGCAATTTACAGTATAGCACGGACGACGTGGAGTCTATCGTGGGTCTGTGGGCTGCGATGCGGCCTGACCCTGGGGCAGTGGCCTGTGTTGGTCGTGGAAGCATGTAGTAGCCACAGCAGGGCCTCGTCTACCACCCAGGGTCAGGGAAGGAGCCCAGAACCCACAGCGTCAGTCGCCATCCATCTGTTCCTCAGGCGGGTCCACCAGGGGGACCTGAGCCTCGATGAACTTGACGGCCTCGTCAGGGACCGTGAAGAAATAGCTCTTGTTGCGGTGGATGAATTTCAGGCGAGCCGGGAAAAGCATAGAGTATTCGACTTTTCTGTCTCTCAACATCTTCTTGACCCCGCTGAACCGGCGTCTCTCCATCTGAACTCCCACCGAAAAATCAGGGAAAATTCTGATGACTTGGGATTCCAACCGCAGTTCACCCCTTTCTCTGGCCAATCGGAGGATGAGGTCCCTGTCTTTATAGCTGAGTAGTTTAGCGATGATGGGCCTGGGAAAGTCACCGGGCCTGGGGCGGGCCGCCAGGGAGCGGTGTGCTCTTTCAACAGTGAAGAACGGGGATAGCTCAGGGTTGCCCAGGAGGTCTTTGATGAGCTGCTCAACCGCGGTCTCCATGCGGCCCTTGAGTGCGGATTCGGGAACCCCCACTATTCGGATGTTGTTTCGCCGTGATCTCGATTCGAGGTCGTCGTTTTTGGCCTTGACCTGTTTCATGTCGCGGACGAGTTCTGAGACCGTGGTCTGGAGGGTGTGGATATGGTCCTCGTTGGTCCCTATCCGCTGTTCTGTTTCCGTTAGCCTGGACCCATGTTGGTCAATTTGGGCGCGTAGGGAGGCGACATTAGCATTAATATCGTCTAGCTTTTCATGGAAGGAAGCAAAGTTTTTGGCCATGGACTCCATCATGGTAGTAAGGTCAGGTTGTGGGGGGTCCGGGAGTGCATCGCCGTCCTCTTGTGTCGCGGAGGGGGACGCCTGGTCAGCCCTGTGGGCTGGTTTGGTAAATTTGTCCATAGCCCCCGTTTTGTTGGCGCCCCGCGCCCTACTGGACATTGTTGTGGCGGGGGGTCTACAGCGGCTCCGGCCTGGTTGAAGACGGGCAACGGTCGTGGAGTCGGCGGATGAGGCAAGGGCAGGACCGTGCGCCCGTCAGATGGGAGGGGGCAACAGAGTGGCCACCGAGGTGGTGTGGGTTGGTAAGGGGGAGTGCGTGGTCGCGGGCGGTGAAGTTCCGGCAGGGCCCCACGTGTCCTATGCAGCTGCCAGGCGCCAGGCCAGGCCCAGAACCCAAGGCGGAGATGGCAGGTGGGGCCCGGGCCCAGTAGTAAGTGAGGGGGGACCCCCTAGCGGGGTTGACACTGGTCGCCTCCAGGAGGGGTCGGAGAAGACAGCACCCACCTCAAGGCCGCCAAGAGTGCTGTGTCCGGCGTCCGCCCGCAGCTGCAGCAGTGTTCTGAGGCGGTCCGCGTGGCAGGCTCGGGGAAGAAGGGGGGCCCGACAGCGGTGTCCCCAGGATGCAGCTCACAGCCCCCTCGGCTGTCAGCGCCCGGCTCTCCTCCAGCCCCGGGAGGCAGCGGGTGGGCGCTCCGTCTGGCGCGGGGCCCGGCGGGCGTCACGAGCCGCGGCCGTGTGGAGCCTCACGCGGCCAAAGCGGGGCCGGTCTCCCTCGCGGAGGCCTCTCCACGGCGGCGGCAGCAGACAGTGGTGCGGGAGGAGCGAGAACCGCGGCTCCTCCCGATCTTGTGTAGTTGGGTCGGCCTCACTCTCCAGCCCCCAGCGGCAGCGGGTCGGCGCTCTGTCTGGCGCAGGGACCAGCGGCCGCCGCAAGCCACGGCCGTACGGAGCCTCACGCGGCCAAGGCGGGGCCGGTCTCCCCCGCGGAGGCCTCTCCGCGGCGGCGGCAGCTGGCAGTGGCGCGGGAGGAGCTCCTCCCAATGCTGTGTAGTCAGGTCGGCCTCCGGGGCAGCGGGCTCGCAATCCGCGGCGTCTCCGTTTTTCCTCCGGCGGTGATCGGCCCGTAGGGGATCCGGGAGGCCCCAGAAGGCCTCAGGCTGCAGAAGTTCGGGTCCCGGGCTCCGTTTCGCCTCGGAGTTGCAGGAGCGTGTAGCTGGCAGCGCCGCTAGTCGAATCGCTAGCTTTCCGTGTGGCAGCGGACCGGATTCGTGCTGGTGCAGCAAGGATTGGGTGTGCAGTGACGGAGCTCCGGCACTAAGCGGCCATCTTGCTTGGCTGCTCAACAGCGCCCCCGCTCGCTGTTCTTTTCTAACGAGCTCTGTAAGTGTTATAATTCTGATGGAGTAAGTAATGTGGGTTGGGTGTCTATTCTCCTTCTTGGGTGTTGGAGCAGGTGTTGTGGTCTCCTCTTACAAACTTTCTATCTTAATGTGTCTGCTGGGAGTTTTTATATGGTACGGCCGGGAGGTAGTGGATGAGTCATTTAAGTGCTTTCGTCTCGGTCTGAGTATGTGATCAGTCTATAGTGTCTTCCTTTTGTGGCTATTTCTCATAATGTCTTATCGTCTGTTGTCGGATCCGTTCTTTGGGTTCTGTGTATGTCCATTTTTGGGAGTGACCGAGGTCGGTATCTTTATTCATCGTTGTTTAGCGGGGTGGGCATTCTTGTGCGTCGCTGTTGTAGTTACGCTGTGAAGAGCCATGATTTGAGGAGTTTCCTGAATGCTAGGTGGTTTGTTGTGTTCCTTTTATTCTTAGGTAGGTCATTCAAGGTTTTCGGTGCCTGGTGAGAGAAAGAGGATCCTCCGAGTTTTCTTCCGTTATAGGGTTTTGGTTCCAGGCGGATGTCGGTGCTTGATCTCAGTGTTCTTGTCTGTTGATGTAGGTGTAGTTTATCGCTCAGGAATTCTGCGCCTTGTTTGTGTATTACTCTGTGCGTGATGCACATGGATTTGAACTTTATTCGCTGTTTTAAGGGTAGCCAATGTAGTATTTTTAGTGCGGGTGTGATGTGTTCTCTTCTGGGTAGCTTGAGGAGGAGTCTGGCTGCTGCATTTTGTATGCGTTGTAGTTTTCCTAGAAGTCGTTCGGGCATGCCCAGTTACAAGCTATTGGAGTAATCTACTCTGGACATGATCAGAGCGATGATAGTAAGTGTTTTGTTGGCGAACGACAGGAACGGTAGGATCCTTTTTGCCGCTCGCAGGAGGAAGAAACATTTCTTGAGTAGAGCGTTTACTTGTGGCTCTAGAGTGAGGTTGTTATCCATCAGGCCCCCTAGGTTTTTTACAATTGAGGATGGTGCTGGTGTGGTGCCGAGCTCTCTTGGCCAGAGGATGTGGCTGATGTCTCCTCCCTTTTTTGTAACAATCATTATCTGTTTTGCCTGGGTTGATTTTGAGGTGGTTGAGGTTCATCCAGTTGAATATATCACTGAGGCAATTCTCTAGTGTGGTGTTTTCTTCTCGGATGTCTTGTATGTTGAAGATTATTTGAGTGTCGTCTGCATAGTTCTAGCATGTGAGGCCGTGTCTTTTGATGAGTTTGATTAATAGGTACATGTAGATGTTGAATAGAAGCGGGGAGAAAGATGATCCTTGTGGTACTCTGCACGTGGAATCTCTAGGTTTGGATTTAAAAGGTTTCATCCATACCGTTTCAGTTCTGTTTGTTAGGAAGGATTTGATCCATAGTAGAGCAGTGTCTGTTAATCCTAGTCCTTCTAATCTCTTTATGAGGATGTTTTGGTTGACAGTGTCAAAAGCTGCGGATAGATCAAGGAGAATCAGGGCGGTACTGTTGTCCGAGTCTGCGTTCGTTTTTAGGTCGTCCCATATTGAGAGGAGACCTGATTCTGTTCCTCTCATTGGTCTGCATCCAACTTGTGCCTGGTCTAGTAGGCAGTGCTCGTCTATGAATTCTTGGGTTATTTTGTAAACGTAAATTTCTAGCAGTTTGGCTATGTAAGGTATGTTGGAAATGGGTCTATAGTTGGATAAGTCATCTACGTTTCCTGTTGTGTCTTTGAGTAGCGGCTTGATGTAAGCCGATTTGAAGGCCTGTGGTATTTTACCTGTTGAGATTGAGAGGTTGAGGAGATTCCTGTGGTACTCCCCGGGGGTTCCTTGTTTGAGAATTGTTTTGTATATGTCCATGGGGGCAGGGGTCTTCAGGAGAGCCTGATTTGTTGCTTTGGTTTACCAGTTTGACGAAAGTCTCCACTGATATTTCTGGGAAGCTTTGTAGTTTGTTTGGATGTTCCTCGTGGGTGTCGGTGGGGTTTGAGGTGTGATTGCTTGGTCTGGTTTGTATGGTGTGTTGAATGGAAGTTATTTTGTTTTTGAAGTGGTCTCCTAGGTCATCGCAGTTTCATCGATGGAATTGGCGTGTTGTTGCAACCTTGTGGGTTTTTTATTTTGTCTATGATTTCACGTTCTCTTCAACAATCTCTGCTTTCTTAAAATTCGCTAACACTAAAGATATTGGGCCTCATTACGGGTCCGGCAGTTACCGTGCCAGTGCTATCGGCGGGCTGCTGCCGGACCCGTAAATATTTACCAGCGCCTAAATTACCGGTGCGACCAGGAGTTTACAACCCCAGCAGCCTGGAAAGTCAGGCGCCGGTAAATTGTAAGTCCCCATTCCCATAGAGTCCCATAGGACTCTATGGAAGTGGGGACCACAGAAGCACCATCCCCGTTGCTAACGGTGCCAGTGCTTCCGTGACCGGTCTGTCTACGGTGGCCGCTGTGCATGGCAGGATCAGACCTGTCGGGCACGGCGGCACCAGCAGGCAGACCTGTAATATGCCAGTCTGAAAAACAACGGTGCCAGTAGGCTTACCAGCACCCTTGTTTCTGGACCAGCAGGGTCAGAATAAGGCCCATTGTCTGTAGATTCTGCTCCTTTCAGGACTGCCATAAGGACTACAAAGCCATCACTTACAGCAGGCAGACATTTTAATCCGTTTCATTTTAAGTGGAACCTAATCCCATCTAGGTTGACAGTTTTCTGTAAACATTAACGTAATATGCTAATTCATCATGCATGTTTTCGGTGAGAATACCTCTGATGTACAGCTATTTCTGTAGCTTGTGGGTAGGAGTTGTGAGCGCTGCAGTAGGAAGTGAAAAAGGGTATAAAGCGTGTGTGTGTCTGCAGGCACGCGTTTGCATATATATGTGGAGGCATATGTGTATATATGTATATAGCGGGACCGTCTGCAAGTTTGTCTATATGGATTTGTTCGTAAATGTTATGTATAGCTGTATTTTGTGTGGCGTGGGGCATATATGTGTGTGCGTGTTTGTATGTGTGACCAAGTGCATTACTGCGCTAGTGTGCACTCGTGTGTTGATTGTGTGTGTGTAAGGGAGGAGTAGATGCGCATTTGTGTACTGTTCTTGAACAGCAGTCTGCAGGACTGTCAGAAGAAAGTCGAACAAAGTTGCCAGGTTGAGATTAAAGGCAGTTTCTTGCAAGGTGCCCCTGCTTGGTCCAAGTTGCCCCAATATGTTCATTCGCACACATTCCCTATTAGAACTTGCATTTATTAAACACACGTTTCGAAATTCCATTCAGATTTATCTTCCGGAATTCAATGATACGCCAATCAATGGGCCTCAGTACAAGCATGGTGGTAGCCGTGCCTGTATGGCAGGCGCGGCTACCGCCATGCTCGCTATCGGCCCTGCCACCCACGACTGGGCAATAACCGGCCCATTACGAGATGAATGGGGCGGTAATTGCCCATTCGCAGGTGGCGTTATTGCCGGGCTACCGATCCCCATTCTGCCCCATAGGGCAGGATGGGGGTGGGGAGCATGGTTGCACTGGCACCGTTGATAACGGTGCCGGTGCAATCACAAGTTCTGCTCACGGGTGCCGCACAGCCCATCAGGTAAGACTTGGTGGGCTGTCAGGAACTCGCGAGCAGAACTCGTAATGCGGCGGGACGTTATGAAAGGTATTTGCGGCATGGCTACCCCCATTCCGGGTACTGGGTCCGGATTCCTGGAATGGGGAAATACCGGGCCATTCCGACATTGGAGGGCCCGTTATTTCCCCATTCCAGGAACCCATCCCCATTCCCATTCGGGCCCCCATAGGGCTCAATGGGAATGGGGTGCAAGCTAATAACGGGCCAGTTGTTAGCATGCAGGACCCGCAAGCGGAACTCGTAATGAGGCGGTAGGGGGTTAACAGAGCTGGAAGCTCTACCGGCCCCGTTTACCCCCTACCGCCAAGGACATAACGACCTCCATTGTCTCTTGGTGCTGGCTTTTCTGTACTATCAACACCCAGCAGATGGACCAAGAAGGTTGTTCATAACCACCTTGTGGTATTCCTTATATTCTTTAGAATTATTATTCTGAAATTATTGTTTCATTAAGTGCATCCTCTTCTCTTGCATACGGCCATCTTCGACTCAGCCTTTTATAATTGGAAGGATGATAAAATGACTACTGATATAAAATGGGTAATAATTGTTTATTCATAATGATTAATGAAAAGAACTTTGGCAAAACTGCCTTATAGATGCATGCGTATTATCATTATCAATAATAGTTTTATTAGTTGCCGTAAAACGTTTTCCAAAAGCAACGAATACAGTCCTAGACTGCACACGAGATAGTCACTAAAAGTGGTGTGTTGCATTCCATGTTTGTTGGTTAATGCGGATCCAAATTGCACCGCAAATGTCCCATATGTTAAATGTTAAAGGTATCTGTACCGTGCACTGTTACCAACGGAGTTGGTTCCCAGGCGCTCTGGCGGAACTGCAAACGAGAAGGTGGGTTGGGTTAGTAGGTGAAGCGGGAGTAGGATAGTGAGAGTAGTGGTGTTCTGTTGGCAGCTTCAACTCGGTATACACCAGGTGCTGAGCTTTGGTGCGAGTATCGGATCGATGTCAGTCCTAGAGTGCTGTTGGTGCAGCTTATGTGTTGTTGCAGTGTTGTGAAGTGCGTGCGGGTTGTTGTGCGAGAGATGGTTGTGTGAGATTTTTGAGTGAGATAAGTTTGCAGAAATGCTGAGTTTTTTTGTTAGTGGGTTATATGAAGTTTAACATGCTAACATTCAGAATTCTGTCCGAGTGTGGCACTCGCTAATCCTCCCAATCCCATCAGGATGGGCGAATGGGTTGCGCCTGGCAGGGGTTTAGTTTAGGTTTGTGTGACGCGCTCCCTGTGCTATCCTAATGTGCTCTGTAAGTGTTCTCATTCTGATGGAGTAAGTGTTGTGGGGTTGGGTTTTAGATTGGTGTGACGCGCTCGCCGTTCTATTCTAACGAGCTCTGTAAGTGTTCTAATTCTGATGGAGTAAGTAATGTGGGTTGGGTGTCTATTCTCCTCCTTGGGTGTTGGAGCAGGTGTTGTGGTCTCCTCTTACAAACTTTCTATTTTAATGTGTCTGCTGGGAGTTTTGGATATGGTACGGCCGGGAGGCAGTGGATTGGATGAGTCATTTAAGTGCTTTCGTCTCGGTCTGAGTATGTAATCAGTCCATAGTGTCCTCCTTTTGTGGCTATTTCTCATAATGTTTTATGGTCTGTTGTGGGGTCCGTTCTTTGGGTTCTGTGTATGTCCATTTTTGGGAGTGACTGGGGTCGGTATCTTTATTCATTGTTGTTTAGCGGGGTGGGCATTCTTGTGCGTCGCTGTTGTAGTTATGCTGTGAAGAGCCATGATTTGAGGAGTTTCCTGAATGCTAGCTGGTTTGTTGTGTTCCTTATATTCTTAAGTAGGTCATTCCAGGTTTTCGGTGCCTGGTGAGAGAAAGAGGATCCTCCGAGTTTTCTTCCGTTATAGGGTTTTGGTTCCAGGCGGATGTCGGTGCTGGATCTCAGTGTTCCTGTCGGTTGATGTAGGCGTAGTTTATCGCTCAGGAATTCTGCGCCTTGTTTGTGTATTGCTCTATGCGTGATGCACATGGATTTTAACTTTATTCGCTCTTTTAATGGTAGCCAATGTAGTATTTTTAGTGCGGGTGTGATGTGTTCTCTTCTGGGTAGCTTGAGGAGGAGTCTGGCTGCTGCATTTTGTATGCATTGTAGTTTTTCTAGAAGTCGTTCGGGCATGCCCAGTTATAGGCTATTGGCGTAATCTACTCTGGACATGATCAGAGCGATGATGGTGTTTTGTCGGTGAATGACAGGAACGGTAGGATCGTTTTTGCCACTCGTAGGAGGAAAAACAAACGAGTAGAGCGTTTACTTGTGGCTCTAGAGTGAGGTTGTTATCCATCAGGACCCCTAGGTTTTTACAATGGAGGATGGTGCTGGTGTGGTGCCGAGCTTTCTTGGCCAGAGGATGTAGCTGATGTCTCCTCCCTTTTTTGTAACAATCATTATCTCTGTTTTGCCTGGGTTGATTTTGAGGTGTTTGAGGTTCATCCAGTTGAATATATCACGGAGGCAATTCTCCAGTGTGGTGTTTTCTTCTCGGGTGTCTTGTATGTTGAAGATTATTTGAGTGTCGTCTGCATAGTTCTAGCATGTGAGGCTGTGTCTTTTGATGAGTTTGATCAATAGGTACATGTAGATTTTGAATAGAAGCGGGGAGAAAGATGATCCTTGTGGTACTCCGCACGTGGAATCTCTAGGTTTGGACTTAAAAGGTTTCATCCAGACGGTTTCAGTTCTGTTTGTTAGGAAGGATTTGATCCATAGTAGAGCGGTGTCTGTTATTCCTAGTCCTTCTAATCTCTTTATGAGGATGTTTTGGTTGACAGTGTCAAAAGCAGAGGATAGATCAAGGAGAATCAGGGCGGTACTGTTGTCCGAGTCTGCGTTCGTTTTTAGGTCGTCCCATATTGAAAGGAGAACTGATTCTGTTCCTCTCATTGGTCTGCATCCAACTTGTGCCTGGTCTAGTAGGCAGGGCTCTTCTATGAATTCTTGGGTTATTTTGTAAACGTAAATTTCTAGCAGTTTGGCTATGTAAGGTATGTTGGAAATGGGTCTGTAGATGGATAAGTCATCTACGTTTCCTGTTGTGTCTTTGAGTAGCGGCTTGATGTAAGCCGATTTGAAGGCCTGTGGTACTTTACCTGTTGAGATTGAGAGGTTGAGGAGATTCCTGTGGTATTCCACGGGGGTCCCTTGTTTGAGAATTGTTTTGTATATGTCCGGGGGGCAGGGGTCTTCAGGAGAGCCTGATTTGTTGCTTTGGTTTACCAGTTTGACGAAAGTCTCCACTGATATTTCTGGGAAGCTTCGTAGTTTGTTTGGATGTTCCTCGTGGGTGTCGGTGGGGTTTGAGGTGTGATCGCTTGGTCTGCTTTGTATGGTGTGTTGGATGGAAGTTATTTTGTTTTTGAAGTGGTCTCCTAGGTCATCACATAGTTTCTTCGATGGAATTGGCGTGTTGTTGCAACCCTGTGGGTTTTTTATTTCGTTTATGATTTTGAAGAGTTCTTTTTGAGTGTTTGGTGCTTTGAAGATTCGGTTGTCGTAGTGTTTCCTCTTCGCTTTTTGTATTTCCTTTTTGTATGAGCGGATCTGTTGCAGGAATTTCAATTTGTTTGCAGTGGTGTTGTTGGTCCTCCAATCAGATTCTAGTTTTCGTTTTTTTCTTTTCATGGCGCTGAGTAGTGGGGTAAACCATTTTGCTGTTTTCTTACGTGATGGGGTAAAGGGCTTTTCTTTGGCGATGTCATCTAGGGTTGTTGCGATCCAGGTATGGAGCAGGGCAACTTTTTTGTCTAGGTGAGCTTCTTCCATGGTTGTTGCTTGTGGTTTGTGGAGTTCCAGGAGCTCGGTTAGGTTGGAGTTTTTTTATGGTTCTCCAATTTCTTTTCATCGTGATCAGTGGTTTTTCTTGTTGCTTCATTGTTGGAGCGGCCGCTGTGATTATGAATGGAATGATGAGGTGGTTGCTCCAGAGTATATGAATTGGGAGTGCCTTGGTTATGAGATCCTTGTTGGCGAAGATTGCATCAAGCGTGTGCCCTGCTGAGTGTGTTGCTCCTTTGACTAGTTGTTGTAGGTTCATGGCTGCTAGTTGGGCGGTTAAGGATTTTTGTGTGGTTGTGGTTTCTTCGTTGAACCAGATGTTGAAATCTCTGAGGATGATCAGATGATTGTGCTTGATGGCTAGGATGGTTATTGCTTCTGTGAAGGCGTCTACAAAAGTTGCATTATAGGTTGGTGGTCTGTATATCAGTATGAATTTCAGGTTTGTTTTGGGGTTTACTGATAGCCATAGTATTAAGGATTCTCTTTTACCAATGTTTAGTGGATCTTCCATTTTGATGGCCAGTTGCTCCTTGTGAATGATCGCTAGCCCCCCACCCCTCTTTTTGATTTCCTGTTTGCTTGGATGCATTTGAAGTTTTCAGGCAGGCAGTTGTTGAGGGTGATCTTGTAGTTGTTGTCTAGCCACGTTTCGGTTACAAATAGGATGTCTATGCCTCCGTCTGATAGGAGGTCGTATATTTCGGTTGAATGTTTGGACATTGACCTTGCATTTATTAAGTTACAGTGGATTCTCCAGGTGTGATTTTGTTTAGTGGTTATTCGTTGTTCAGGTTTGTAGTTGTCCGGTCGTGGTGTTTCCGTATTGATGTTGGTAGGATGAAGAACGGTGACAGCTGCTTCTTCATTGAAGCGGTCCAATAGGTTGATAGCAGGGCTAATCAATCGTGGTGCTTCTGCTGTGATGATGCTTGGTTGAAGATCAGCGATGGCTTCTTCTTCATTGAGTTCGATTGTTAGGTTGAAGGTAGGATTGTTGGTTTTCGGGGCCTCGTGTTGTGTGGGATGTTGTGGAAATCAATGGTGCCCCTCTGTTCTTGTGATGTAAGGGGTAATAGGGTTGGAGTCATCCCACTCTCTTGTTGAGTGCTCTCGTCTTTTTTCCGAGTGTTTCGTGGGATTCTTTGCATGTCTCGAGGTTTCGGTGTTGAGGTGTCGGTGTGCCGTGGTTGTCGCGAGGTAGGGTGTGAGGTATAAGGATTTTTCTCTTACATAGTTTGTTCTGATGATGACCACGTTAGGCGTGTTGTTCCCTGCCAATGAGGCTGCTTCTTCTGGGTTCTGTTGGTGCTGTGTGTTCGTGTCCCTTGTTGCACGATCTTGCTCTCTTTCTCGGCATCCTTTCCTGGGTCGGGCCATTTTTCAGTTCAAGGTGCAGATGTAGTAGGGTAGTTGGTCCTCTATGCTGTGTTGTGTAGGCGCAGTAATCTTGGTTTTTTCTTCTCTAGATACGTTTGGATGCTCTCCGGCTCAATCTGTCATTTCTGTCGGTGGGTAGGGTGTGTTTCCTAAGGGTGCACTGTCGGGGATGGGTTGTAGGCGTTAAATGGTCTGGTGGTATAGGACTCAATAAAGCTTGCTAGTGATGGGTTTCAGAGAGTAATAGAGTACCGAACTAAACACAGTTAGATTTGAGGGTCAGTTGAAACAGTGGAGTATGATACCAAATACAGCTAGATTTGAGAGTCCTGCATAGTGGGTGGAAGGCTTATGCCTAAGAGAGCAATAGGGTATCAGATTAAACACAGTTAGATTTGAGGGTCAGTTGAGACAGTAGAGTATGATACTAAACACCGGTAGATTTGAGAGTCCTGTGTAGTGGGAGAGAGGCCTACGCCTAAGAGAGCAGTAGGGTGCTGAACTAAACACTGCTAGATTTGAGGGTCAGTTGCAGCAGTGGAGTATGATACCAAACACAGCTAGATTTGAGAGTCATGCACAGTGGACGTCTCCCTGAACGCGGTTCACTGCAGTGAGTTAGCCATGTAGGTTTAGGAAGGACATGTACTAGTTGAGGAGTGAGTTTGAGGGACGCAGCTAGGACTTACTCCCTTAATGCAATCTGGACACAGAAGCCCTGCTAGATTTGAGAGACAGGCTTATCAATGCAATCTAAGGATCATACAATACAATTTGGAGACAGAACCACTGCTACACTTGAGAGACCTGTATAGTGGGAGAGAGGCCTATCAATGCATTCTAAATATCATACAATGCAATCTGGAGACAAAACCCCTGTTGAACTTGAGAGACCTGTATAATGGGGGGAGGCCTATCAATGCAATCTAAATATCATACAATACAATCTCGATACAAAAACCCTACTAGATTTTAGAGACCTGTATAGTGGGAGAGAGGCCCATCGATGCATTCTAGATATCATACAATACAATTTGGACATAGAAGCCCTGCTAAATTTGAGATACAGGCCTATCAATGCAATCTGAGTATCATACAATGCAATTTGGAGGCAGAACCCATGCTAAACCTGAGAGACAAGTATAGTGGGAGAGAGGCCTATCAATGCAATCCAAATATCACTTAGTGCAATTTGGACATAGAAGCCCTGCTAGATTTGAGAGACAGGCCAATCAATGCAATCTGAGTATCATACAATGCAATTTGGAGACAGAACCCCTGCTAAACTTGAGAGACAAGTATAGTGGGAGAGAGGCCTATCGATGTAGTCTAGATATCATACAATGCAATTTGGACATAGAAGCCCTGCGAGATTTGAGAGACAGGCCTATCAATGCAATCTGACTATCATACAATGCAATTTGGGGGCAGAACCCCTGCTAAACTTGAGAGACCTGTATAGTGGGAGAGAGGCCTATCAATGCACTCTAGATATCATGCAATGCAATTTGGAGACAGAACCCGTGCTAAACTTGAGAGACCTGTTTAGTGTGAGAGAGGCCTATCAATGCAATCTAAACATCACTTAATGCAATCTGGACATAGAAGCCCTGCTAGATTTTAGAGGCAGGCCTATCAATGCAATCTGAGTATCATACAATGCAATTTGGAGACAGAACCCCTGCTAGACTTGAGAGACCTGTATAGTGGGAGAGAGGCCTATCAATGCATTCTAGATATCATGCAATGCAATTTGGACACAGAACCCCTGCTAGATTTGAGAGACAGGCCTATCAATGCAATCTGACTATCATACAATGCAATTTGGGGGCAGAACCCCTGCTAAACCTGAGAGACCTGTATAGTGGGAGAGAGGCCTATCAATGCACTCTAGATATCATGCAATGCAATTTGGAGACAGAACCCGTGCTAAACCTGAGAGACCTGTATAGTGTGAGAGAGGCCTATCAATGCAATCTAAACATCACTTAATGCAATCTGGACATAGAGGCCCTGCTAGATTTGAGAGGCAGGCCTATCAATGGAATCTGAGTATCATACAATGCAATTTGGAGACAGAACCCCTGCTAGACTTGAGAGACCTGTATAGTGGGAGAGAGGCCTATCAATGCATTCTAGATATCATGCAATGCAATTTGGACACAGAACCCCTGCTAGATATGAGAGACAGGCCTATCAATGCAATCTAATTATCATACAATGCAATCTGGACACAAAAACCCAACTGTATAGGTCTATACAGAGGAGGGGAGGTCTGTGCCTAGCCGGTCAGATTGGTACAGTATTAAATAATGATTACATTTTGAGGGTGAGGGTGAGGGAGAGAGAGATGCAGTGGGGAGCAATCACCTTGTTTACTATGGGTTTGATAAGTGGCTCGGAATCTAGGGTAGAGTAGTTGCTCTACTCCTGGCCCAGGCCACTCCTGCCTGACCGGTCCTTGGAGTTGATGGTTTATGGCTGGCCACTGCTTCCCCTGCGGACACCTGCTGAGACTTCTTGGAGCCGCTCTTGGCCTTAGGGCCCTTGGCTGCAGGGCTGCACGGGCAGAGGGCTGCCCTGGGAGGAGTGGTGATGAGGGCCGAGGGGACCAATGGGAGCAGGGGGGGCAGGACGGGAGGCGGGAGGGAAGGAGAAGCAGGAAGAGGGCGCGGGGTGGGAGCGGGTTTACAAGGGGCCTCGGGGCCTTCTTTAAATACACAAAAGACCAGAAAAACAGCAGCAGCAGACAGGGGAAACACTCACCGTGCTCTGATGGAAATGGAGCCGGTGAGTTTTGCTCTGCTGCTACACTACCAGCAACAAGGTCCACGGACCAATGGGGCCGGGGGGGCGGGACAGGAGGCGGGAGAGAAGCAGAAGCAGGAAGAGGACGCGGGGTGGGAGCAGGTCTACAAGGGGCCTCGGGGCCTTCTTAAATACACAAAAGACCAGAAAAACAGCAGCAGCAGACAGGGGCAACACTCATTGTACTCCGATGGAAATGGAGCCGTTGAGTTTTGCTCCGCTGCTACACTACCAGCAACAAGGTCCGCGGACCAATGGGAGCAGGGAGGCGGGAGGGAAGGAGAAGCAGGACAACAGGAAGAGGGCGCGTGGTGGGAGCAGGTTTACAAGGGGCCTCGGGGCCTTCTTTAAATACACAAAAGACCAGAAAAACAGCAGCAGCAGATAGGGGCAACACTCACTGTGCTCCGATGGAAATGGAGCCAGTGAGTTCTGCTCTGCTGCTACACTACCAGCAACAAGGTCCACGGACCAATGGTAGCGGGGGGGCGGGACGGGAGGCGGGAGGGAAGGAGAAGCAGGAAGAGGGCGCGGGGTGGTAGCGGGTTTACAAGGGGCCTTGGGGCCTTCTTTAAATACACAAAAGACCAGAAAAACAGCAGTAGCAGACAGGGGCAACACTCACCGTGCTCTGATGGAAATGGAGCCGGTGAGTTTTGCTCTGCTGCAACACTACCAGCAACAAGGTCCACGGACCAATGGGGCCGGGGGGGCGGGACAGGAGGCGGGAGAGAAGGAGAAGCAGGAAGAGGGCGCGGGGTGGGAGCAGGTCTACAAGGGGCCTCGGGGCCTTCTGAAATACACAAAAGACCAGAAAAACAGCAGCAGCAGACAGGGGCAACACTCACTGTACTCCGATGGAAATGGAGCCGTTGAGTTTTGCTCCGCTGCTACATTACCAGCAACAAGGTCCACGGACCAATGGGAGCAGGGAGGTGGGAGGGAAGGAGAAGCAGGACGACAGGAAGAGGGCGCGTGGTGGGAGCAGGTTTACAAGGGGCCTCGGGGCCTTCTTTAAATACACAAAAGACCAGAAAAACAGCAGCAGCAGACAGGGGCAACACTCACCGTGCTCTGATGGAAATGGAGCCGGTGAGTTTTGCTCTGCTGCTACACTACCAGCAACAAGGTCCACGGACCAATGGGGCCAGGGGGGGGCGGGACAGGAGGCGGGAGAGAAGCAGAAGCAGGAAGAGGGCGCGGGGTGGGAGCTGGTCTACAAGGGGCCTCGGGGCCTTCTTAAATACACAAAAGACCAGAAAAACAGCAGCAGCAGACAGGGGCAACACTCACTGTACTCCGATGGAAATGGAGCCGTTGAGTTTTGCTACGCTGCTACACTACCAGCAACAAGGTCCGCGGACCAATGGGAGCAGGGAGGTGGGAGGGAAGGAGAAGCAGGACGACAGGAAGAGGGCGCGTGGTGGGAGCAGGTTTACAAGGGGCCTCGGGGCCTTCTTTAAATACACAAAAGACCAGAAAAACAGCAGCAGCAGATAGGGGCAACACTCACTGTGCTCCGATGGAAATGGAGCCAGTGAGTTCTGCTCTGCTGCTACACTACCAGCAACAAGGTCCACGGACCAATGGTAGCGGGGGGGCGGGACGGGAGGCAGGAGGGAAGGAGAAGCAGGAAGAGGGCGCGGGGTGGTAGCGGGTTTACAAGGGGCCTTGGGGCCTTCTTTAAATACACAAAAGACCAGAAAAACAGCAGCAGCAGACAGGGGCAACACTCACCGTGCTCTGATGGAAATGGAGCCGGTGAGTTTTGCTCTGCTGCTACACTACCAGCAACAAGGTCCACGGACCAATGGGGCTGGGGGGGGGTGGGACAGGAGGCGGGAGAGAAGGAGAAGCAGGAAGAGGGCGCGGGGTGGGAGCAGGTCTACAAGGGGCCGCAGGGCCTTCTGAAATACACAAAAGACCAGAAAAACAGCAGCAGCAGACAGGGGCAACACTCACTGTACTCCGATGGAAATGGAGCCGTTGAGTTTTGCTCCGCTGCTACATTACCAGCAACAAGGTCCACGGACCAATGGGAGCAGGGAGGTGGGAGGGAAGGAGAAGCAGGACGACAGGAAGAGGGCGCGTGGTGGGAGCAGGTTTACAAGGGGCCTCGGGGCTGTCAGGTTGCCCACATCGTTGTGTGGGCGGACCCCTGTTGGGTCCCACAGGACATGACGTCCCGGACGGGACGTCAAGGGAAGGGGGGGAGGGACGAGGGCAGGTTCGGCAGTTCCGCCGATGTAGTTAATAAAGTAAGTTGCGTGAAACTCCTGGCTCCCGCGTGTTATTCTGGCGTGAGCAGGATCATCGGCCTGGGTCCGCTTCAGGGCGACGCGGAGACCCAACACTGGCGACGAGCGGGCATGGACCCCGCAGGCACCGTGCCGAAGTCTGCGGCCGAGCAGTGCAGCGCGTCGGCGCACCTCGGGCACGGCTGCCGACTCCGCACGGCCCCGCCTCCCGCATGACAGAGGCCTGGCATTCGGCCTGCAGAAGTACATAAATCACGGGTGCGCCGTGTGAGCGCGACCCCGGCTCCCGTGTGACACAGCCCACAAGCCGGGACACGGGCGCTCCGGAACCGCTGAGGCACTCGTTACGAGCGGCCCCGCCTCCCGACCACGGGTGCGCCGTGTGAGCGCGGCCCCGGCTCCCGTGTGACACAGCCCACAAGCCGCACTTCACAGAGCAGAAAAGTCGCTGTCCCAGCACAGCCTAGACGCTACAGCATATCGACGCATGAATCTCTTACTGCTGCGCAGTCATGTCGGACACAGCGACCACCCCAGCGTCCTCCTCAGGAGGAGCAAGACAGGCATCTGGAAGCGCTGACACAGCACAGGACAACAACCAGCATGCACACCAGGAAGGAGCAGCCCAAGTCATGCACATGCCCAACCCATTTGAAATCAGAGACACCTCCAACCTGGGGCCCAGATGGAACATTTGGTTACAAGACTTCAAGTTCTACACAGGGGCCATAGGATTGACGGACGACACAAGGCTGAAAAATACACTGTTCATGGCAGTGGGACCAGCGGTAAGAGACATTGCGGGGGAGTTGCTGAACGTAGACACCGTCACATATGGGGAGCTACATGCCAAGCTGTCCGAATACTTCGCACCACATACAAACGTGGATTATGAGCGCCACATGTTCCACACAACAAGACAGGATAAATGGGAATCCATAGACAGTTTTGTGATGCGACTACGCATCAAAGTGAAACATTGTGAATTCCACAAGTACTCCAATGAAGAGGCGCTCAGGTCCCAAGTAATAGCTGGATGCCTCTCACAGCCTTTCCGCAAACAACTTTTACAGAAACAACGGTCACTAGAAGAAATCCTGGCGCTGGCCCGCATGGAAGCAGCGGTGGACTTGCAACTGGACAGCCTCGGCAAAGTGTCCATACACCAACCCAGTGACAACGCTGAAGCAATCAATAAGCTATATACCCACCCAAGTCAGACCAACAAACACCCCGATGCCGCATGTTTCAAATGTGGCTATGAATATCCACACACTGGCACATGCCCGGCCATAGGACAAAAGTGTGCCGCGTGCGGGGGAATGGACCATTACAGGGCCATGTGTAAGAACGCCCCGATCCTCTCAATGCCCAAACACCGCTACCAAGAAAGGCGCAGGCCCACACCACAGAGCCCGCCCAGGCCGGCAGCGGACAGCGAAAGGCGGCGTGCCAGGAAAGAAGAAGGAGACCGCAGAAATCTATACACACGCGAAGACAAACGGTCATCTGAGGACACTAGAAGATCACACAGGCGGCGTTTCGTAAGGTACGTGGAGACACGCTCCCCCACCAGTACAGACACCCTCTCGTCAGAGGAGGACCAGAGAAGGAAAGGGTACGTGTGGGCCCTACAGGACAACACGGCGGCCACCCAACACAGCCCCATCTTGACACTCCAAGTAAATGACACACCACTGAAGTTTCTCGTGGACACCGGAGCGACGGTCAATATCATCAGTGAAAGCGCATATCAGTCCTTGACCACCCTGCCAAAGATCCGAAAAGCCACAGTTGACATATACCCCTATGGATCCAGGACACCCCTGCCATGCAAAGGCATGATCACAGCCAGATGCACACACAAAGGACACTCGGCGAAGATCCCACTGTACATCCTAGACACAGAAGCCAACAGCGGGTGCATACTGAGCTTCCGGACAGCAGTGGACATGGGACTGGTACACATCTTACACCAGTTGATGGCCCACAAGTACTTCACTAAACCGGACTCAATTGAACAATCATTCCCTAGACTCTTCACCGGCCTAGGCAAACTACGCAACCGGAAAGTACACCTCCACATCAACCCTCAGGTCAAACCGGTGGCCCAACACTACCGAGGCATCCCGTTCAATATCCAGAGACAAGTAGAAGAGGAGTTGGACAAGCTCATCAAAATGAATGTTATAGAACCCGTATCAGGCCCGACGCCATGGGTATCACCCATCGTCCCCGTCCCGAAGAAGTCACCAGAAGGATCCATACGGCTATGCGTCGACATGCGCAGAGCCAACACAGCCATTGAAAGGGAGCGACATCAAGCGCCCAGAATCACGGACATGATTCACCTCCTCCACGGGGCGAGGATCTTCTCCAAGTTAGACCTCACAAAAGGCTACCACCAAATTGAAATAGCACCGGAATCCCGTTACATCACCACGTTTGTCACTCATCTCGGCCTGTTTCAATACAAAAGGCTCAGTTTTGGCATATCCTCAGCCGCCGAGATCTTTCAGGAGGAGATTCACAAAGTGATCAGGCACGTCCCCAACTGTCTGAATTATTCGGACGACGTCCTAGTATACGGCAAGTCACAGGAAGAACATGACCTGGCACTGCACAGAGTATGTCAAGCGCTAGACGACGCAGGGCTCACCCTAAACAAGGCCAAGTGCGAGTTCTCCAAAGGATCGCTGAGGTTTTTCGGGCACATCTTCTCAGATAAAGGCATGAGACCCGACCCGGAGAAAGTGGAAGCCCTCAACTCAGCCACGCCCCCCGTAAACACTACCGACCTCAGATCGTTTCTGGGACTGGCCAGCTACTGCTCCAGGTACCTGAAAGACTATGCCACAGTCAGCAATCCCCTACGACTACTCACCAGGAAGGACACGCCGTTCACGTGGTCGAAGGAATGCCAAGCAGCGTTCGAAGCGATACGAAAGGCCATCACACAGGCAGAGGACATGGCATATTTTGATGCCAACCGTGACACCGAGCTGATAGTGGACGCCAGCCCGGTGGGACTAGGCGCCATATTGACACAAAAAGACCCCAAGGAGCCACGGACCACGCACGTGGTAGCATACGCCAGCAGGAGCCTGACGACCACAGAACAGGCATACTCTCAGGCGGAAAAGGAGAGCCTCGCGGTCGTCTGGGCTTGCGAATACTTTTCCTATTGCGAATACTATTCCTATTTGGCAAAGAGTTCACCATCATCACGGACCACCAGGCACTACTCACCATATACGGCAGCCCGAAGGCCAGGATGCCACCAAGAATTGCCAGATGGGGCCTCCGCTTACAGGACTACAGATTCATCATACAACACCGGCCAGTAAAGGAGGAAAACCAAGCGGACTATCTCTCCCGGCATCCCATGCCCACGACGGCGTCTCAACCGTTCATAGCGGACGTGTACATAAATTACATCATACACCACCTACAACAACTTCCGGTAGGGTGGCTGGAGCTATCCATCCAATCAGAAGCAGACCCAGCGCTGCGAATTGCCCGGCACTGCCTACAGGTGGACAAGACGGCCCTCATGAAACAGCAGGCCAGAGGTGAATCGGATACCACGAAGGAAGACATCAAGTGGCTGGATCAAGTCCGCGACGAGTTGACCGTGGTGGAGGATAACGTCATACTAAAAGGCTGCAAGGTCATCGTCCCGAGAACGCTCCGGGAGAGGATAATACACCTAGCCCATGAAGGACACAGGGGCGTAGTCGCCACAAAGCGCCTCCTTCGCCAGAAAGTCTGGTTCCCTCAACTTGATCGCCTGGTGGAAAATATAGTGGGCAACTGCCACGTCTGTGCGCAAGTGGCACCCCCGCCACACCCGAACCCATTACAATCCTCACCGCTACCAAACAAAGTGTGGGAAGAGCTGGCAATAGACTTATTCGGACCACTGAATAACGGGACACACGTGGTCGTACTCATGGACGAACATTCAAGATACCCGGACGCCCAAATAGTAGAGAGCAGCGCCACAGCATGTGTCATTCCAGTTATCGACAGGATGCTCTCTGCCTATGGCATCCCCAAGATCATAAAGTCCGACAACGGTCCCACATTCATCAGTCAAGACTTTCAGCAATTCGCAAAATACATGGGGTTTCAACATCGACGCATAACCCCCCGATGGCCACAGGCCAACGGCATGGTCGAGAGATTCATGGCCAACATAAAGAGGACCCTACAAATAGCCCACGTGCAAAACAAGCCATTCGAACAGGCCCTTAATCAACTTCTACGAGAATACAGGCACACCCCCCACAGCACGACGGGTGTATGCCCGGCAGACCTGATGTTCCGAAGACCAATCACCACGCGACTACCTGAGGACCCGAGACCACAAGATCCAACACCGCTGGAACAAGAAGCGCAAGCAAATGACACAGCGAGCAAAGCGAAAACAAAAGAGATCACAGACAGGAAAAGGAGGGCTCGGGAGAACATAATACAACCAGGAGACGAAGTATGGCTAAGACAACCCAAGAACAGGATAGAGGAAGCCACCTTCGCACCCACACCGCTGGTCGTGACACACAAGAAGGGTTCTATGGTCACTGCACAAAGAGATGACCACTCAACGATAACCAGGAACAGCTCGCACTTCAAACGAGTCAGACTGGCTCCAGCAGGCCAATGGACCTGGGACAGAGATAGCGAGGAGGACAGACCACGCGAAGAAGCATATCAGGGAGACGGAGAAGAGTCAGAAGGCGAAGCGCCCCGCTCCCCACCCGCCAGGGATGAACCGACCCCGAGCAAGGCAACACGACCGCAGAGGAGTCGTATGAAGCCGATGCGACTCATCGAGGAGATGGGGTAAGAGGGGAGCCCCTCAACTAACGTGTTAAAAAGGGGGGGAGATGTCAGGTTGCCCACATCGTTGTGTGTGCGGACCCCTGTTGGGTCCCACAGGACATGATGTCCCGGACGGGACGTCAAGGGAAGGGGGGAGGGACGAGGGCAGGTTCGGCAGTTCCGCCGATGTAGTTAATAAAGTAAGTTGCGTGAAACTCCTGGCTCCCGCGTGTTATTCCGGCGTGAGCAGGATCATGGCCCTGGGTCCGCTTCAGGGCGACGCAGAGACCCAACAGGGGCCTTCTTTAAATACACAAAAGACCAGAAAAACAGCAGCAGATAGGGTCAACACTCACTGTGCTCCGATGGAAATGGAGCCAGTGAGTTTTGCTCTGCTGCTACACTACCAGCAACAAGGTCCACGGACCAATGGGAGCAGGGGGCGGGACGGGATGCGGGAGGGAAGGAGAAGCAGGAAGAGGGCGCGGGGTGGGACCAGGTTTACAAGGGGCCTTGGGGCCTTCTTAAATACACAAAAGACCAGAAAAACAGCAGCAGCAGACAGGGGCAACACTCACTGTGCTCCGATGGAAATGGAGCCGTTGAGTTTTGCTCCGCTGCTACACTACCAGCAACAAGGTCCACGGACCAACGGGAGCAGGGAGGCGGGAGGGAAGGAGAAACAGGAAGAGGGCGCGGGGTGGGAGCGGGTTTACAAGGGGCCTCAGGGCCTTCTTAAATACACAAAAAATCAGAAAAACAGCAGCAGCAGACAGGGGCAACACTCAATGTGCACCGATGGAAATAGAGCCGTTGAGTTTTGCTCCGCTGCTATACTACCAGCAACAAGGTCCACGGACCAATGGGAGCAGGGAGGCGGGAGGGAAGGAGAAGCAGGAAGAGGGCGCGGGGAGGGAGCGGGTTTACAAGGTGGCCTCAGGCCTTCTTTAAATACACAAAAGACCAGGAAAACAGCAGCAGCAGACAGGGGCAACACTCACCCATATGCGGCTGAAATATTGGGTCTGATTTACAAAGCGTTACTCAAAGGGAATTTCCCATTGAAAAAAGCTTTTGTAAATCAGGCCCAAAGTGTCAAGTGACACGTGTTGCTTCTAGTCCTGGTTTTTAAAGGTGTGTCATCTATGTAAGCACACATCAATGAAGCATTAGGGCCTAATTTACAAAACGTTTTCCAATGGGGTTTTGCCATTATAAAACTCTTCTGTGAATTAGGCCCTAGTCCTTTATCTCTCATCACACCCATGCTGGGCAGCATCCACTTGTCCCACAATGGATCGTGTTGCCCTTAAACTATCCCATGGCTCCTTAAAGGCATGGTCTAGTAAACATTTTTATTGTCCCTACGGGTCAGCCATGTTTTTTTAAGCCTAAGTGGCTCGATTTTAGAAAACCTTCCTATGGACATTACCCGAGTTTTCGTCCATTAAACGCACGCGAAAACAAGCACCAGGGAGCCGCCATTTTCTGATAATCCTATCTTTTCCCCGATCGCCCTGGCTGACCTGCTTTTGCGGCACTAAATCAATTCCCCCGCCCCTGAGCCTGTCATCAGCAGACTCGTACCGTCCATTTCCCAACGCCAAAGCACGTCTCGTGTCAACATTCGCTGCGCTTCAGCTAATGACGTATCGCCATGGAAATGGCAGGACGCCTCTCTCCTCAATAAGTATAAACAGACCGTTTCACAACACACAGCAGCCGATTTTCGATTCCATTCCTCTCTCTGTGTTACTTTGAGTATTCTGTGACTCGTTTCTGTGCTCTGGTCAGCTACCTTCGCCGCTTGTAGCCCGTGCAAACAGATACCAGTACCACCGCTATAAATTATTTTAGTTTGTTTAACACACAATGGCTACAATAATGCCCTACATGTACGAGCCCGAGTATACCGAGGAGGAACTACTGGAAAGGGAAGCACGCGAAAACAATGGGGATTCGGACGGCAGTTGGCAGGACGAATCAACAGATGAAGAGCCTGGGCCTAGTCACATGGACGGCGTCTCCACCTGGTGCACATGCAATCGGTGCGAGCTAATGCCAACTGAGGACGAGAACTGCTACTGCCGAGAAAACTCGGGATGCCTGGCCTACATTTCGGAAGGCGAGCCACGACCGCAATGCATCACCGAGCTGCCAGACTTCAGGGCAGCCTGCCTCACACGGGCCGTGTTGAGAATAATAATGGTGCTTATGCACGAACTTCGAGCAACTGTTCGTCCTCGTAATCCGAGTAACGAGTAAGTATACTCTGCTTGTCATGCCACTCCTATTTCATGGTCTTCTACTATATCCAAAATTACATCTACATATCATTGTAACGTATGTAAGTCGTTGAATAGTGTGCATTGTCTAGATAGCATTTGTCCGTGTAAAATGCCATTAGTTACAAGAATTGTCATTGACAACAAACGTTTATTAAACTTATCTCGGTCATTTAAAAACAGTTTCTTTCATTCCTTTTCACAGGTGGTACAGGCTGGTGGCCTATCGTTCCTTTACATGGTGGCTTCACGGGAGGCTTGGACAACGCGTTCGAAGAGTGATACCCGCCTGTGCCGTTCGTGCCATTAGAGAAACGTTCCCGAGTGACAGCGGTCAGTACAGGGGATTTTCTCTCGCTGTGCTGCAACCTGACCTGTATAATCTTTAAAGTCTTGCATTTTTGTGTCATGAAAATAAGATACAAAATAAAACACCACATATATTTTAACAACGGTTGTCTCGATTTTTTAAATGAATCAAGTGTGTCTCCATTCAAGGATGGACGTCAGACATCTGTGCTCCGAATGGGTGAAGGTCTGGTTGCTGTGAAGCAGGGTGGTCACTATCTACCTAAGCTAACATAACATATTCTCGATAATGCATGCACTAAAACACACTTGTTCAAAGTCTTTCAGTAGGTTATGTCTCTATAAAAGTCTCACATATATCTATACTAACATTTACCATTGGATTATACAGTCTTGACCACTATAATACACCGGTTGAAGTGTGGGTCTGTGCTCACAAGAATCTCCGGTATGTGGCATTTGTTATTGATAAGCAACGATATACTATCATTGATGTAAAGGCGATATACTGTATATTGATATAAAGGCGGTTCGCGCCGGTGGATGAGCGCTGGCATGGGGGGCTGTCAGGGGCGCGAAAGGCCAAGGTGCCAAACTGCATGTACACTTCAAAAGGTAGACCACGCCAAGGGGCCATTGTTCAGATGGTCTCCTCAGACCCCGTGTCTCCAGGCAGGCCTCCACTGAGGCAGGCCGCCCCCCTGCAATACACATAAGTGTGTCTCCATTCAGCAGTCTTCCTGTGCCTTATCTGCACGCCCCAGGCCCATCCATCCCACCCCCCTCTATCAAAGGCGGTTCACACCCGGGGATGAGCGCTGGCATGGGGGGCTGTCAGGGGCGCGAAAGGCCAAGGTGCCAAACTGCATGTACACTTCAAAAGGTAGACCACGCCAAGGGGCCATTGTTCACATGGTCTCCTCAGACCCCGTGTCTCCAGGCAGGCCTCCGCTGAGGCAGG
Organism: Ambystoma mexicanum; assembly: GCF_040938575.1. Classification (NCBI taxonomy): domain Eukaryota; kingdom Metazoa; phylum Chordata; class Amphibia; order Caudata; family Ambystomatidae; genus Ambystoma; species Ambystoma mexicanum. Next base: position 1,264,367,335 of record NC_090929.1, on the reverse strand, counting down.
CCGCCCCCCTGCAATACACATAAGTGTGTCTCCATTCAGCAGTCTTCCTGTGCCTTATCTGCACGCCCCAGGCCCCTCCATCCCACCTCCCTCTATCAAAGGCGGTTCACACCCGGGGATGCCCGCTGGCATGGGGGGCTGTGACGGGCGCAAACGGCCAAGGTGCCAAACTACATGTACACTTCAAAAGGTGTCCCACGCCAAGGGGCCATCGGTCACATGGCCTCCTCAGACCCCGTGTCTCCAGGCAGGCCTCCCCTTCAAGCAGGTCGCCCCCTAATACCACGACATACATACGTCATTCATTCACAAACACACCCCAGTTTCTAATACTTTAAAAACCACTCGATATGTCTCATGAGAACATCTTTGTGCTTTGCAAGTCAACTCCTGAACGTGCTACCTGGGAACCACTGAGATCTATGCTAATCTGCTCGTCGTCGTGCTATCCGTGAACTTCTGTGACCCCTTCGAGCATACCCATCAGTGCGCTACCTGTGGCCATCCACCTATTCTCCCGCAACATACTGCTCTGCTTGCTGAATCCATCTGTTTGTTGGTCAAGGTAAGGCCATGTATCCTGGTCATATTTCGCAGATTTATAAATTTCTATCTATTTTCGAGTAGAGTACACAATAGTGCTATGTTCATTGGTCTCATTGCTATTGACTTGAGTTTCCATTGCTATGCTATAAATAGATCTATTTATTTTCATCTGTGTCTATTGTCATTGAATTGCATCCTTCGGGGGTCCAGTCTATAATGTAAGCATGTTTCCTACTCATGCAAGACAGAACATCCAAGGGACGAGTCACATGTTCAGATTTCAGTCACATCAATTATACATTTCTGCAACTTATGCAAATACTAAGCAGCACATAATGAACTGGTATAGTTCCTGCGACCAAAACAAACCTTGCATTGATCATTGTATCATTCATTTACTTTTGTATCAAATCTTTACTCTTGAAGATTGTATAATAATGTCGATATTTACTTTTCAGATTTATCAACAATGCCTGCCTGTTCGATTAGCGGTTGCCCTTCGAAGACCCATTCGAAATCTGAAGGAACTACAATGCATGTATTCCCGAAAACTGTTGATCGAATAAGAGAATGGGTCAGACATTGCGGATATCCACTGGATGAGCTGGAAAGTAGAGTCCAACAAGTCTTAGAGGACAAGAGGGGTGATCGATACTGCATCTGCAGCCGGCACTTTTCCTTGGACATGTACACAACTTCTTGGGTAACAAAGAAGAATAAACGGCGAACGACACGGAAATTGCGCGAAAACGCTATTCCCACTCTATTCGTCCACATTCCGCCACCGGTGAGTCAAGTGTCCGGATTTAGCTTTCGGCCTTGCGGTAGTGTGTAGCCGAATGGACTAATTGATATTGTAGGTGTTCTATCCCTTGTAATAATTTCGATAATGATATGAGTGTATAGTTTTTTGAATAATTACATTTATCAATATATTCTTTTTCGATTTCATAACCCACAAACGCAATGTATATATATATGGGGACAGGGAACTGTGCTGTATTGAGCATTTTTCAAGTATTCTGTCGGCTTACATGGCTATTTTTAATATTGGCATTTCATTATCAATCATTAATTGACCTTTACAACTTCTTGACTATCCCTTGAATCTGAAGCAAGAACATTCTACATCCTTGATGTGGTCGCAGTTATCAACCACTTCTAGCGCGTATCAGGTAATCTTACTAGGCTAATCCGCTACATACTTGTTTTATGCATGTCAAGTAATAGTTTTATTCTATCGTGTAATTATTTTACCGAATGTTTGGTTACTGCTTTCCAATTGATATACACCTTAGTTATCGTCCACTGGTGTTTGTTTTCAGTTATAAGTAGTGTTATCCATACTAATGCAAGTACTATCTTTCAGGGAGATGCTGAAGCGTCTGCCACATCTACAACATTTCTAGATGTTTTTCAACATCAGGAGGTATGGATACTGACAGCTCCATCGAGCATCATCATCAGAGCTGGAGTTCTTGTCGTTTGATTGTTCTACACAATGTTTCATTCGTGGTTAGCCGTTGATATGTACCTGTGCTGTCGACCCCAGGTGTGTGTTATGTTTTCACAATTGTAATCCTCACTAATGCAAGTACTATGTTTCAGGCAGTTGATGGAGCGTCAACCCCTGCACTTGATGCAGAGCCTGACATTCAAGTATACGAATCAGCGCAACAGCTTTCGGAAGTGCGCACTACATTTTCAACATCCATAGATATTCTTCAGCAGCACGAGGTATGGATAATGACAGCTCCATCATGCGTGATCATATAACGTGATTCCATTTGCTATACTTTCTTCCCTATTAACGCAAGTGCTGTGTTTCAGGGAGACGACGAAGCTTCCACCACAATCACAACATCTCATTTAGATGATGCAGATGTAAAGGAATCGTTGAAATAAGTCGATGAAATGTGATCATATTTGGATTTTCCTTGATTCTTTTGGACAATGCATCTTTCGCGGTTATCTCTTTATATGTACCTGTGCCGTCGACCCCAAGTGTGTGTTATGTTTCCAATATTGAAAACCATACTAATCCAAGTACTGTGTTTCAGGGAGACGACGGAGCTTCCACCACAATCACAACATCTCATTTAGATGATGCAGATGTAAAGGAATCGTTGAAATAAGTCGTTGAAATGTGATCATATTTGGATTTTCCTTAATTCTTTTGGACAATGCATCATTTTCGGTTATCTCTTTATATGTACCTGTGCCGTCGACCCCAAGTGTGTGTTGTGCTTCCAATATTGAAAAGCATACTAATGCAAGTACTGTGTTTCAGGGAGATGCGGATGCCTCCTCTCCAATACAACCATTCATGGCAGTCCATGCAGAGCCAGAGGTATGGATACTGACAGTTCCATCGAAATAGATCATCACTGGTCGAATACTTGTCGTTTGATTGTTGCACACAATGTTTAAATCGTATTTGGCTATTGAGATGTACCTGTGTGTTCGTCCTCACGTGTGTTTTATGCTAACAATATTTTGATACATAGTAATGAAAGTACTATGTTTCAGGGAGACGATGGAGCCTCATTCCGTGCTGTCTATGCGGATACAGAAAATATAGTCGTTGCAGCGCAAGAGGAAGGGAGGACATGCGGAAACGAATCAGAGCTACAGCGTTCAGATGTTGAAGGTCGAGTCAAAAAAGTTGCAAAGAAAAAAAACAAAAAAAGGTTAGTTACAAACAGTTCATAACTTTAAAAAAATGTTTGTGCTGGGGACTATTTTATGTTTTTTTCCAGTCAATTCTACTACACTCCATCTTGTGTTTAAACTGAACATCCCTTTTCCAATCTCTCCTCCAGTTACCTGTGGGTGTCAGAACTATACACACACAGACAGTGAAGCGAATGAGAGATGTGGCTTGCCAGACCGTGTACACTATGGAGGAACTATTAATTGAGGCGAGGTGTGTTCAGGCTCGAGATGCTCATGTCCAATGGCCAGAACATGAATTAATTGTGTTTGGAGACTACAGCAAAGTTGCATTGGACCATAGCTACAGTGCGACCGCACCACCACAAGAAGATGCTATTGAATGTATTGAAGATAGCTTTGAAGTAGTTGCAGATCAATTTACACAATCTACACCCGCCAAAAATTTGCCACCAAAAAACCTGTCGACATTGTTGTGTTCTCCCATCAATGTTGAAGTAATAGATGTTAAAATGACAGAGAATGAACCAGCCGCAGCATCCATAGACGCATCAGAACTTGATATCAGCGATATTACTTTCCAATGTGTTGAAATCTCCACAACGTCAAAGGCCGAAACAACGTTGACGCAGGATGACAGTCTAATGAAAGAGAGCAAATACATTGTATTCGACAGTTCTTTGATGGAAATTATAAGTATGCTGAAATGTGTGCATTCCATTAGAGGGAAAGTATGTGGGAAGCCATTGATTAATGTGACTCGTCAAATAAAAGGCAGTAACGTCAAAATAAATGCCGCCTGTAGATTAAATGATAGGTTCTCATGGTCTGCACAACCGATGCTGGGGAAACTGCCAGCAGGCAATCTACTGTGTGCAGCTGCATCACTTTTTAGTGGCTCCAGTTTTAGAAAGTTAGAGGCTTTCTTTCAGTTTGTGGGACTCCATTTTATTTCTAAAGCGCTGTACTACACATACCAACGTGATTATCTGTTTCCGGCCATTAGTGATGCTTGGAAAATTGAACAATTGTCTCTAGCAAGTACATTCGAAGCCAAACGATTCAGGCTAGCCGGCGATGGACAGTGTGACAGCCCTGGATTTTCTGCCAAGTACTGCACCTACCACTTTCAGGACATGGATAGTAAGAAAATTGTGAGTTCGGTGGTCGTGCAGGTAACACAATGTACATCCTCAGTGGCCATGGAGAAACTAGGTTTTATAAAATCAGTGGAATATCTACAATCGAGGGGAATGCACATCGACCTCATAGCCACGGATAGACATGTTTCAATTGCCAAGACAATGAGAGAGCAGTTCCCACATATTAAACATCAATTTGACGTATGGCATCTTGCTAAATTAATCAATAAGAAAATCTCGGCTGCAGGGAAAAAAAAAGGTTTTGAAAGTAGTTTGCAGTGGTCACATTATATCACCAACCATCTTTGGTGGAGCTCAAAAACTTGTGAGGGGTCAGTGGAAATACTACTTGAAAATGGCGGTCACTGATGCACCACTGTACCAACGTTCACCGCTGGACAGCAAATGAACATTTCCACCAATGTGAACATGGCCCTTTGTCCCCAGAGGAGGCACGGAAGAAGAAGTGGTTGATTCCATCTTCACCGACACACAAAGCCATTGAGAAGATTGTTTTCGACAAAACTCTATCAAGAGATTTGAGAGGACTGACAGAATTCTGTCACACAGGAGATTTGGAGGTGTTCCACAATATGTGCCTAAAGTACAGGCCAAAGCGCTTGCATTTTAGCTTTCGGGGCATGAAACATCGCACTCTACTAGCGGTCTTGGCCCATAACAGCAATGTCGGACGTGAACAATCTAGGACTAGGGGTAAAGTAAGGATGCCTCGCTACACTAAGGTGTTTTCAAAACGAAGTAAGCAATGGGTGATCAAACCAGTCTATGATGAAATGCAGTTCGACTTTGTGAAAGGCCTTATTGTTGCTGTGTTAGAGAAGCACAGATATGGAATTTTGGATGTTTCTGTGCAGAGCAGTGATCCATTGCCACCAAACATTGCGACTGTGCCATGCCCACCCGAAGTACAGCTGATTGTGAAGTACAAATCCCGGTTTAAATAATTGCAATACAATTGTCTTTTTGTAAATAAATGTTATTGTACAGTGTACCTGTAAACCTAACCCCTACATTCACCATCATGGGTGGCGAACAAGCTGGGTGTCATCTTTGAATTCTCTCTATTCACCTCACATATGTGTATGTATATATTTTTCTCATATCTCATCTCATGTAAATGTAAATGCTGCGCACTGTTAACGGAGGGGAGGCTTGCGTATTGCAAATAATAAAACAAACAAACAAACAATAAATCTCACTTTTAATTCAACTCCTGTGGTACTTTATACTTTCCCTGACCTTCCGCCAAAAATTAAATGTCTCAATTTGGGCTGCAAAGCTCGCAGACAACGGGGACAAAATTGAGGCAGTTAGAACGCGCCAGCCAAGCGGGCCGTGGCATTTGGGAGAGAAGCCAGTTCGCATTTGCACATTGAGGCGCACTACATAGACGGATTCTAAACTTCAAGTTCGCACAGATGCCTATACTACGTGATGTTGCAAATAAAGAATGCGAAGGACAGCGCCCAGATGAGGCCCACAAGTCGCACTGGAAGTATAAAGGTCTATTGTTTTTTGACCTTGAGACAGGGCCCATGCCGAAAGAACTACATTTGAAGGGAGTGCGCAATAACGTAAGAGATGATAAGGCAGAAAATTCAGAAACTAGACCGAGTTTCATTTTAGTTCAGTATGCGAAAAATCGTTGTCAAGAGCACGGTCCGTTTTACAGACTGCATTACGAAGAGACACAATGGAAATTTCAAATATAATGTAAGTAAATCTTTACACGCTTTTATACCGGAATGAAGATTTAATTAATGGATGCATGAATAAATGAATGAATGAATAGCTAGGAAAAGCAAGTAAAACTGTTCGTAGTGGGCACATGGGCATGCAGGTCCACTGGTCTCACCAATCTCGGTCCTTGGCCCAGCCACTTTTCCCTGCACTGCCTACCTGCACTACGGGACTGTCTCTGTATCCTTCAGCCCCTTCTCCCGGCATTTACCTTGCACTTGCCACCAGCTGGCCCTATTATTTAATTTGTATTCAACTAACCATGCACAGCCCTTCCCCATGCGCGATCAGAAAGACACCTGGCCTAGTAGGATCATTGTCTGTCTGCCCTTGTTCCCCACCTGCCTCGTCACGCCTAGAAACACTTGAGTATAGGCGCGTTACAAATGCCATATCATATATCATATCATTCCTCACGCATGTAGACTGTCGTTTATCATTGTGTGTTGGCCTCGATTTATCTCGTTACTTTTCGCATTGATTTTAGAGACAAACATACTCCATTGAAATATCCTTGCAAGCAAATAGTTTCTGATCGGCCGTAATAAATAAAATGAGTAATATTAATGAAGTTCGGCTAGCGAGACTAATTATCATTTTTTTGTTTTCATAACAGGTATTTGATCCCTTTCTGCCACTGCCATCTGTTTGAGACACCGGCGGATGGATTCTTCAGCAGACACCTGCAGCTTTGTGTCAACAACTGGAGCACGATCACCATATTATGGGACGATCGCCAAGGGCCCACATGCCCTTACGCTGTACTAGTGGCTAGAAGCAACATATCAACCTTTAGGCTGGACTAGTGCCTAGTTGATGGAACAGCCTTGCGGTTCACCGTGCTTCCAAAGTGATTCTTTTTACGAAAATGAACACCCTGTGTACCATAAAGGAACAGCGCGTGACTCAAGATGAAACGGAACAGTTATTGCGGATACAGATAAAAGAAAATAAATGGCTTCCGGAGTTCATATGTCAATTTCTGAATATTCTCTAAACATTTAATGTCAAATAAATGTCAATATTTACCAAATGTACCGTGTTGCTGTTTCATTTTAAAGTACAGTTTCATATTCCGAATTGTGGCGCGCTGTGTTGTAAGTTGATCTGTGTTGGTTTCCGGGTTCTGTGTGGAGTCGCGCAGAAGACGACTGGGTGTGTTTGCCTACGCAGCACAGTAACGTCACGGGGAGAGGCGGGGAATATGAATGTTTTGATAATGTCAGGCTCAGGGGCGGGGGAATTGATTTAGTGCCGCAAAATCAGGTCAGCCAGGGCGATCGGGGAAAAGATAGGATTATCAGAAAATGGCGGCTCCCTGGTGCTTGTTTTCGCGTGCGTTTAATTGACGAAAACTCGGGTAAGGTCCATAGGAAAGTTTTCTAAAATCGAGCCACTTAGGCTTAAAAAAACATGTCCGACCCGTAGGGTCAATAAAATGTTTTACTAGACCAGGCCTTTAAACAGTATAATATAATCACACATTAACCCTTGCGGAAAATAGCAGACACGTGCAGAATAGTATTTGGGTGGGTCTACCGCACATCTTTGTTGTGAGTCTTCCCACATGCACACACACATTATTGGGAATGCTAGGCCCCTTTATAGCAGCACAGCTCAATTTTAGCTAGCATTTGCACCGGGGCTAACATTTCACCAGTGCAATGGATTGCCCTTTTTGTTCTATTGCACAGCTGCACCCCTTGTCAAATCCTCCTTTCAAACTTTGCACTCTCCTCTTTGCACCCTGGTGCCTATAAATGCATAATTAAAAGAACAACAGTAAACGCCTGTTAGGCAGAATTACATGCAGTACCCTTTGGGAACACCACACACAATTAAGACTACAAGTGACAGTACAATTTCACCTTTGGTACAAGCCTGTACTACACAGTTAAAGTGGTAGCAGTAGCAGAGCAGCCAGACCTATCTCAAGTGTAAATGAGCAGTATCAAATAGTTACACAAAGGACAGCAATTACTATGATTCAGGCAAACACTGACTCAAGGTTTCTAAGTAAAAGAATATATATTTATTTACTCAACAGTTGTATAACATTTCACTATTATAAGCAGGTAAAAAATCACAGTCATAAATACACCACACCACATCCCTTAAATTCCAGACAAGTTAAGCTCACAAAATCAAATGGGAGCAAAATGGCACTCCAGCAATTTAAAAGGGAGGGAAAGACAAAGTTATTAGAAATTAACTCAAACCAACAAGTAAGTACTCAGGGCAATTGAACAAGAGTAACTTCAGTGAGGGGATCCGCTAGAAAAGGCTTAAGCCCAGAGTCAATGGGTCAAAAGTCCTTTTGATCAAGATCACACAGTTCAGGGTAGCTCGTGGTAAAGTTCGTGGCACAGATTCCGGACGAGGTTGGTTGATAGAAAAGTTAGTTCGAACAGAAGGACAAGCCCTCGGATTGGGGAAAGATTTCAAACACTTTCACCGCGGTTGAACGAAACAGACAACCGGACTTGCACAGTACCTTAAAACGGAGAGGGAAATGAAGCTGAGGCGGACGTTCCTGGTAGTTCCTGGTGGCTCACGGTTCCTGAAGCAACTGTCGGACTGACACGAAGTAGGAAGACTGGAGGGTCCTGAGCCACCCAGGGAAGAAGCCAGCAGCAGAGCAAGACAATGAATAAAAGGGGCGCTCCTTAAAACCCAAGCAGGGTCCGACCTTCCTGGCTATCCGGCCCACTGTAGCTCTGTACAGCGAATTCGACCAGAGGAGTGGTCCTGGCTTGTAGTTTGGGCGAACTGGTTGGTCCCACCAGCTCAAGGGAAGAAGTTTCCTGGAGGATCTTCTCTGTCGTCGGATTCTGAAGATTCAGCCCTGCAGCAGGGCTTCACCGGGCGGTTCAGTCGTTGTAGGGGGTCCTCCTCTTCCAGTTCCTCATTGGTTCTTTTGTTCCAGTAGCGACTCTGCCTTTCCAGTCCCAGAGACCTGCTTTTTATGCAGTTTTACCCCATTCATACAGCCTGGCTGTCAATCACACAGCAGGGTGGCTGTCTTGGCAAGGACAGTCCCCTCAGCCAATCAAACGGGAGTGCGACTTGGGTTACAAAGGGAACCCATGGCAGGGGTCAAAGACCCCTCCCTCACATCCTGCCTACCTAGACTTCCAGGCGCCTTAAGAGGGCTTCTGTGCAGAAGCCCGCGAAAAGACAGCGAACAAAGGAATCATCCCAGGTTTGGTGTGCAAAGAAAAACACGAGAAAGACTTTAACAAAAAGAAATGGCGACTAAACCCAGCCAAAGCCAAAATAAAATGTATTTGGTCAAGCGGGTTTAGGTTCGAAGCTAATATAATAGCCTAAAACAATACCATGGTTATATAAGATAACCGCGGTAGAAAAGTTAGGGTAGATAACACTGCCACCAGCCAAGTCTTAATGTAAAGGGAGCGAAACAATGCTCCAAGAGACACAGACAAAAAGGGATAAGAGTTAACCCTTTCCAATACTACATGTAAGTTGGGGTGTACTGGGTCTGCGGTTTAAAGTTACTAGAGTAAAGTTAATGGCAACTTTACCCTTTTCTGGAGGTGCTGTGTAACACACAAAAAAATGGTGCTCATGGAGTAGGTGAGGCTCCAGACAGAGCCCAAGAACACACAAATGGTAAAAACACACACAGCAAAACACATTTAAGAGTGGGAAAAAGGCTCACACTCTTATCAGGTGAAAAAAATAAATCCTAGAAATCCAGCAAAGCTGCTGAGGGACTCATTAGGTAAGGGAAATCAGCCATTTATGAGAATTCTCCCTAACAACGCCAAAACTATTGGCATTGCCAATGCGTGTTTTTTAACCTTCAATATTGACTTTGGGGGATCCATGTTGTTTTCCCGCAGGCTATTTTTGCCAAAGCCTGGTTTCCTGTGTCCAGTTTTGGCTAGACAGGGAAACACTTTTGTGGGCCTGCTCTGCCCCTTCACCCTTCTCCTATGTGAGGGGGGCCTTTTGCATCCTTTTAGGTGACTCACCCACCCTTCCCCCACTCAACTCCCTCATATCATGTGGGGGAAAAACCTGCAACCTCCGGTCTCCTGCCTTGCCCAGCTACTTTGCGTCTGGTGACTCTTCCCCCCCTCCCGCTGCCTCCCCCAACTCTGACCTCACTTCCCAACCTGCTGCTTAAATTGTTCATCCCACCATCACCGCTGCTTCCAAGTCTGCTGGATCAGAGTGAATTTGTGCATTTGCTGAGTCCCGACAGGTAGCCATTTGGGAAAGGCAGCCTGTCGTGAATAAGGCTGCCTTGAAAGTGGGCATTTCATTTTGGAGACCAATCAATGTAAAGGCCATACAGAAATCGAGTAGGTACTGTGGAACATGGCTTATCAGAAGATAAAAGGGGAAAAGGAATATCTTTTTACCCCACCAGATGCAAAGGATGAGGACCAAATGATGCGTGGGCAGAGAACCAATCTAAGTCCATTCCAGCCTAAATCTCCACAATGACGATATCGACCCTGCAGTCGGAGCAGTTGAAATCAAGCTTACTAAATTGTCTGGCGCAGTGATAGCTACTGGAAAGTCGGTGGGCAAACTGGTGTTAAGGGTCTCTGTACTTGAACAATAAGGCAACGAAACAGATATGTCTCTGATATAAATGGCATCTTTTAACAACTGTACAGTTGTCAATATTCTTAAACTGGATGCCTGAATGGACATTTTAGACAACCCTAAGTGAGGCTCTCATTTTCGAGTACTGGCTGTGTCATGATAAAGGCCTAGTGAAAAGAAATTTGTGTTGGGTCGGTCAACATTGTTGGGGGAACGGGATCCAGTAGGACCCCTACTGGTATGCACTGCATACATGCTATCCAAAAATAAGGCAGGATCGGAGAAAGCAGGAGGCAGGACAGTTATTGTCTTTCTGCATTTTGCAGAAGGGAGAGACAGTTTGCTTTTCTGCACTGATCAAACAGAAAGAGGTATTCATCAAATGGACAGACATAGTTTATTGCCGTTTCCAGATCATAGCCCTAACATTTTTATCAGGGAGAGGGCTCTTCTTGCCATCTCTTGCGCTCCGGCCATCGCTAATTGCAAGCTACACTACCATCACCCCTAGTCCTCTGCAATTTACGCGCCGCAGCCAACTCCCTGCCTACCGCCCAACTGTACCTGCTAGAAATGCCCCTCTCTGCCTTTTCATGCCTCTTTTGCAACTTTCGAATCTAGGCGACCCTTACTGTGAAATTAGTGGTTGCTGCACTTGGTCGTTCCAAGTCCACACTGCAATCTGGTTATCCTTGTTTACTTAGCAACCCGCTATGCCACCTCGTCACGCAAAGACCACTTTGTAATTGTGCTGCACTTTATGGTCACCTAATCTCTACCTTGCTGTGCTCTATGGTCGCGCAGAGACTACACTGCTATTCGTTGCACCTCCTGACTGGTTATGCTTTCTTAGCCCTAGTGTGAATTCTCTATCCAGGTGAACCCTGTCTGCACATGCATTTTTAGCCCTAGCGTGAATTCTCTATCCAGGTGAACCCTGTCTGAACATGCATTTTTAGCCCTAGTGTGAATTCTGCATCTAGGTGAACCCTGTCTGCACATGCATTTTTAACCCTAGTGTGAATTCTGTATCTAGGTGAACCTTGTCTGCACATGCATTTTAGCCCTAGTGTGAATTCTGTATCTAGGTGAACCCTGTCTGCACATGCATTTTTAGCCCTAGTGTGAATTCTGTATCTAGGTGAACCCTGTCTGCATATGCGTTTTGCATCCCCTGCTCAGTAATTGCCTTGTCTGTTCCCTGCTCCTCTTAATCACCATAATACTGTACAACATGCCGCCTCAACATCCAACTACTATGTGCGCGACCTTACCCAACTCCATTTCATCAAACAGCTCACCGCTAATGATAATTGAGGCACCTCCAGCGCTACCGACTAGCATCCCTTGCCCCACTATAGACAGGAACATAAAACTCAGAGCTAGATTAGCCAAAATCTACGAGCCACTCGTCCGTTCCATGCCCACCACTAAGAGACTCAGCTCCACTCCTACCAGCCCTAACAACCACAAACCTAAACTATCTTTGAACCACCTTACTAAACATCCACCGGATCCCACCAACCAGAGAGGTACTAAACCCACACAGAAATTGTCGGCTTCTACTACCACTACACTTGTAGTGAGCCCCCAAATCAAGGGAGCTGTAATCAACGCTAGATCATTAGTAGCTCACGCAACTGAAATTGCAGACCTAATTATCAATGAAGACCTGGACCTCCTTACTATCACAGAGACCTGGCTCCATCCGGCAGCAGGCCCCATGCTTATGTTAGCTGTCCCTGATAACAACACCATCCTGAGACAAGACCGACCTAACTCTAGAGGAGGTGGTGTTGCCATTATTCATAAATGTAGCCTTCCAATAAGAGCAGCTACCACCATCAGTGTCCCTTCTTGCGAACTACTCTCAGCCAAAGTTCCCATTACCAATACACAAACCCTTAACATCCATGTGATCTATCGCCCTCCAGGGCCATTCGGCACATTCAATGAGGATCTTAACACTATCCTATCCACTAACCTAAAAAACGCCACACAGGTACTCACCCTTGGAGACTTCAACATGGGTTTCAACGACCCCGAAGACCAAGCTGCCATCACCACGCTTAACACCCTCACCGAATTAGGATTTACTCAAAGAAGCCTTAAACCCACCCATGACAAGGGCAGAATACTTGACTGGGTGGCTGACTACAACTGCCTAGCTAACATTACTGACATCTCACCACTAGCCTGGACTGACCACCACCTGGTATCGTTCTTGCTGTCCACCACTAGACCTCCTCCTATGCAGCCCAGTAGGGCCCCACCCACACGAGAAACAAAAAGAGTATCACGGTGGAGAGACTTATCCCCAACCTACTCCCCACACTCAACTCACTCCCTGACAACTTGGATCCTGAGACCCTGGTTGAGGAATACAATAAAATTATGTCCACTTCCCTGGACCTAATCGCCCCTCTCAAACTCAGGCCAAGCAAGCCCAAAACACACCTGAACAATTGGTATACACCATTTCTCAAAAACTTAAGACAGCAAAAAAGAAATTGTGAAACCATCTGGAAAAGAGACCCATCAGAAGCCAATAAAATCAAATTCACCAAACTAGCGGTCCTGTACAAAAAAGGAATCATCCTAGCAAAACGTACCTCCTTTGACTCCCGTATCTCCCAAGCCAGTTCAAACATGAAGGAACTATTCTCTATTCTAAAAGAAGTGGAAACCCCCATAGCACCACCGGACACCTGCATTAAAGATAAGAATTGGTGTACCGATATCCAAAATGCCTTAGCCAACATAATCGCTACGTTACAAAATAAAATATCTTGTAAAAAAGCATCCTTGAACAACCCTGCCTTGTCCAAGCCACCCATGAAGCAGACTACAAGTGAATATACACGATTCAATTTTACCAAAGTGACCATACTCGAAGTCGAAAAAATCATCTTGTCATTGAAGCCCTCTAACTGCCAGGGAGACCTATGTCCACCACAGCTCATAAAAGATGCTGCCCGCGACCTCTCCCCATTTATCACAAAGCTCATCATTGCCTCCTTCTCCACTGGGTCCATCCCAACCAACCCAAAACAATCCTGGGTATTACCTCTACTAAAAAAACATACTCTTGACCCAGCTACCTCCACTAATTACAGACCCATAACAACGGTACCATTCCTCTTGAAAATCCTGGACAAGGTTGCCTATGTTCAAATACAGAAGCACTTGGAAGAACACCACCTGTTAGGAGCCAGACAATCAGGCTTCCGACCCCAACATGGGACTGAGACAGCTCTCATCGACCTTAAAACACGGATCGATCTGCTGAAAGACAATGGCCAAGCAGCACTACTCCTCCTCCTCGACCTCTCTACAGCATTTGACCTGGTCGACCACTCGGTCCTCTGCACTCACCTACACACGGCCGCCCACTTCTCCCCCGAGGCCATTACATGGATTAGATCTTTCCTCGATGGCAGAACCATGAGGGTTTTTTCGCCTACAGATGCTGCAGACCCCATACCCATCACCTGTGGCGTACCCAAGGGCTCCTGTGTCTCCCCCACACTGTATAACATATTTACCAAGCCCCTTTTCGATGATCTGGATCATCTCGGTATCACCTACACTAACTATGCAAATGAGACCCAGATCCTCCTTGCGCTTTCTGGAGATTATGGAAAGGATTTGGCCTTGGTGAATATGGTTTACATCATCATCCAGGCATGGATGGCCACTCACTGTCTATGCCTGAATGATGATAAAACTGAACTCATCACCCTGGGTACCACTGCCAGCCTAAAGAAATTAAGCCCAGCTTACTCATCCTTCATAATTGATGGCAATACGATCAGAGTGGGACACAAAGTCAAAACATTGGGCTTCTACCTGGACTCCAATTTCACCTTTAACAGACAGGTGAACTCACTAGCCTCCTCCATGGCTTACACGTGCAAATTGATCCGTACAGCCAAACCTTTTCTATCCGACACCAGTTGCCTGACCCTGGCCAGAGCCCTCATACTATCCCGCTTAGACTACTGTAACACCCTTTATCTTGGGTCCTCCAAAGCCACTACTAGCAAGTTACAAACCCTCCAGAACAATGCACTCAGAGCGGCCATGGGCATCTCAAGAAGAGACCACATCACAGCACACAGCCAGCAGAACAACTGGACCCCTATCATAGACAAAATCTCCCTAAAAACTGCCTCACTCACCCACAAGTCCCTCAATAACGCGGCCCCCATTTACCTGATCAACAGATTTCACAGACTGACATCCTTGAGACCGACAAGGACAGCATATAGAGACTGCCTCTCCGTCCCTAACTACAAACGCTCTACCATAGGAGGTAACAGCTTCCCAGTGAAAGCGGCTAAACTATGGAACTCCCTACCACCCACCCTCAGAATGGACTTACCCTACCAAAACTTCCATTCCAAGATGATGTCTTGGCTGAAGACAGCCATGGTCTAAACATACTGAGCCAGGCTCCGCCTCCCCCTTTTGTCACTTGGACATACTGGACACAGAACTGTTAACTGTATATATGTATATATTCCTGCTTACTTTCATTATTATTGTGTTTATGCCTTGTATATATTTTATTGTCTGCAACTAAGCTTCGCATATTCCTGTATCTGTTGCGCCCTGTTACCCTAGGGTATTCCGGCGCATTACAAATAATAAACAAACAAACAAACAAACAAACAAAAGAGAATTAAACCAGAATGGTGTCCCCGCAAGAGTACAGTTTCCAGTCAGGCTACAAGTAGACTATAAGGGGAAGCCCTATACTTTTTTCAAAAGAGAGCTCAGCAAAGAACTTATAAGAAGAATTTGGAGGTGGTGATCTCATAATTGATTTAATGTCTAGTTATAATGCTTACTCCTCTGGAACACGGCAGAGCCCACCAGTTCCAATCCAGTTTCACACCGCCCCAGCTTGAATATTTGGCAGAAAGGCAGAAACCCAAAGAGGAAGAAACATCTGACTACACATGTCACAGTAATCTGAGCGCTCACATGTAGTCATTGCACTGGACAAAAGACAGAAAGCATCTTTAGATCTAGTTGCCAATGTCTGTCACCTTTACGAGGACAAATTAATCACTGAATCACCAGTCAAGTTGGCTTTTATGGGTTGTGTTGATAGGTGCTGTAACGTCATGCCACATGGCATGCAGGCCGCTGACAGACATGACGTAGTTAGAGAATAGAAGAGAACCACCCTTCCAGGGCGGTACCAGTTATACAGTTCCATGTGATTACAATGAAAACAGGAATAACGAAAACTTCTTTCACAACCCAAATTTGGGGGGTGTCCCCACAAGACCTCTGTTTCCATAGGTCCATAATGTCACCACAAATTCCTCCCGGCCCATTTTATTCCCTTAGCCCACCCCCCATATATATTTTAAATAAGAAATTCAGTATTTTTCACTATTTTACGGTTGTTTAAAAAGTTGATTGTTATTTCTAATTCGTTATTATCACTGTATACCCAGTTATACCAATGCATGCTGTTGCAGCGTTGTTATTTGTACAGGGCCTTTCCCCAACACTAAAGTACATACAAACCCAACAGTGGTGACGAAGATGGCAGCCAAACCCACAGGACATGCCAACCTTGCAAGACCGTGTGCAGGAATCTGGCACCGCCGCAGCGACTACACGCCTGGTTGGAGTGAGAGTGGAGAAACGGACAGCTGCCTGCACATACTACAGCACAGTCGCGGTGACAGCACCCTCTGTGAAGGAGAAAAATCAACATTTCCAATATACGACACTGGCTAGAAGGCTTGCCTAGTCATAAAGGAGCAGCAAAGAAAAAAAAACAATACCAAAGTCAGTGCCCTTCTGGGAAAGGAAGAGTGAAATAGCAGTATCCGCGTCCAAGTCACATCAAGATGGGACATGTGAGTAACAAAACGCATACAGTAGTCATCACCAAAATCAAAGGAGCCGAAGCAGAAAAGAGTTGAGCAGCCCATACATAGTTAAGGCATGGACAGAGCTGGCATAGAAGAAGAGGAAGATATAGTTTCATCATCCACTTCTCCATGGCCACCAGACAGAGAGACATGGCCAAGAGAAATTAGAGACATGAGACAAAGTGTGAGGGTGTCACAAAAATTCCACAGAGTTCAACATATCAGGATCCCTTGCCACCCTGGGACCTTGATGGTTATTATGGAAAGCACAGATAGAAATGTTAGCAGCTGCTGGGCTGAATGACAATGACAAGAAGAAATCTGGGCTCCTGTTTTGTGCCAGAAGTGAGGCCCATAAGTAGTATAAAACTCTACCACAAGGCGAGGGCTCCTACATTGACACATGCAAAACACTTAAACATAACTTCGTACCCACAGTGAATGTTGATTATGAGAGATCTCAGTTGAACCAGGAATGTCAAGGTCAGACAGAATCCCTACTTGCTTTTTATACCCAATTCAGACATCTGGTGACAACATGCACCGTCCCAGACGAGGAAGGAGAAATCACAGGGCAGATCATCCAAAAATGCTTTTCGTGCCAATTGCGAAAGCAAACCCTGAAGGAACCAGGCTTGATGTTACTCCAAATACTGGAACTGGGACATGCTCGCAAACTTGCCATATAACCTATCGCACTCTCCAGTTCTACCTTCTGTCCGCCCACGTAATGTCTCTAACTTGTTCTGCCCTATTTCCTCTGATGCTTCTCTGCAATTCCATTTTAGTCTTCTAAATTCTTGCTCTGTTTGTAATAAATCACATTTTATTCCTGATCTTTTTCTTCGTTCTAATCTTTGTTTTCTCTGTTTTAAAGAGACTTGCATCACTCTGGATAATTCTGTAACTCCAGCCTTTCTTCATACTGCTTCTACCTCTTTCTCCCATACACCCCGCCTAGTTAGGTGTAGGGGGGGACTGGAATTCTCTTTAATTCCTCTTGGACTCTTCTATCCTCGTGCTCTAATCTTCCTAGCTTTCCCTCTATTGAATATAATGTTTCTTCTTTCTCCAATGCTTTCTGTAAGGAACTCATGGTGGCAATAGTAAAGACAGACACAAGTGATCACAGTTCAAGGGTGTTTATTGAACTATAAATGCAGGGTGGAAAAACGCCTAAACTAAACCTAAATCCAAGATGGGAGCAAGCGTTGATCATCAACTGAAAAACAAGGCAGTCCTAGTCGCGTTGTGTCAAAATAAATAGGCCTATACAAAGAAAAAACCTATTGGCAAATCCTTACAACTAATCGCAGAGAGAGTGTGGGATAGGATATAAAATAAAGGAAATAGTGTTCAAATAATAAGTCAGGAGGTGATTGCCTTGAGGTCTCCCTTCCCCATGTTTTTAGCACGGGACAAGTTGGGACTTTGGAGCACAGCACATGCTTCAGTCTTCCCAGCACGAGCTATCAGGTTCTTCAATGGTTACGTCTCTTTTCATAAAAGTATCTCGCCTTCAAGGCCTGATGCTCTCAATAAACAAACACAAAGTTTGGATCTACGAACACTTTAGGTGATGGCTTCACCTCTAGGTTCCCCTCTTCTGGGCGCAGAACCCTCAGAAATTGTATTCAACAAATTCACAAGACAGTTCCCTTCTCAGTGAACTCTGGGTGATAGTTTTCCATCCCTGGATCTCCCTCAGCCAGGCTCGGATCTCAAATGACAAGGGGGACACTTCCCTTCCCCTTGTCTTGCAATACTTCTTGCTTTCACAAATCTTAATGTCTTTTTAAACAGATTTTTGGGCTTTGCCCCTCATTGGCGGTTTCCCTTTGCCGGGTTCACTTTCGCCGACTTTTCTAATATACAGTTCATGTACTAATTTTCACCATGCAGCATTCACTTCTCTTAACTTTTGCAATCATCTGCCAGTCAAAGACTTTCAATGGTACAGAGGATTTTACAAGACCCCTGTATGACCACTTTCAACTTCCTTCGCCTCTTCCCAAGGGATTCTGGTTACAGTAGTTTCTACCTTTGGGTAATCGCCCAGAGATTCCTGCTTGAGCACCCACGTGGTGCCGTACTCCTCTGTTGCTGGTTTTTCCCTTATTTTATCAATGTATCATTAAGGCTTTCAAAATTCAAATTAGACGTTGGCTACTTTACCTCCAACACAGTTCGGTTTCTTATCGATTCTCCACTCGACTCGCCGGCTGTGATAAACCGCATGCCTTTCTTTATACATGGAATCAAGGTTGGTACCTCAGAGACCAGCGTCCTTTCCCTGGCTTAGTTATCAGCGGAGGAGGGTCTTGCGTATCATAGATATCTGCTGCAACGCACACTGGCTATTGTTCGCGATCTTATCCTTTCTGCTGAGATTTCATGGGCCTTGATTGGAAAGGGCAAGGTCGCTTCTCTCCTTGTCACCCTCTCTATCTGTGCCGTCTTTCTCTTCCTTTTGAACTGCTGTGCTGAGTTAGCTCTCACGTCATGCGGTCTGCCTTGCTCGTCCTGTGCTCTTGTGCTCCACATTTTATCCCTGTGGGGAAAGGAAAGGGCGTGACAATTTTCGATCCGAGGCGCGGGCTGATGTTGTGGTCCGGCTAAAGGTTGCTATCTGCATACCTCTGTTCCTTGAGGGTAGGAGGTTCAGAACATGCGTATTAACTTTTAATTAAATTAAATCACAGTCGTGTGAGAGCATGACCCTAGGGTTCCCCCATTTTGGTTGATCACACATGGTTTTCTGGAGTGCATGGAGAACTTTGTATGTCCTCTATGATTTGGGATAAGGTTGTGTATAATCACATGGTGTTTCCAACAGGCACTGGTTCAGTTTCTACTTACCACATTGAGTAGCAACTATGGGGCTGTAGAAATAGAGTTCTTTTTGGCACTACCCCCAGTATATTTAGATAGATCTCGAAAAGTAGTATTGTGCTTACATTAGTTCTGTTGTTTTTCTTCTCTTGGTTCAGAGATTGTGTTTAAACATCTATTTTGAAGGTGTTCCCCTTATCACCGAAATTGAGCAGTATTTGCATTCGCAGAACTGAAATTGGTGAGTCTCGCATGTGGTTAAGTATAGCCTTGTGAGCAGATTTGAGGTACATTGTTAACCTTGATCTCTTTTCTCCCTCTTTTTTGTCTCCCCTCTTTCCATTTTCCCGACTTTTCTTCTTGTCCCCATCTCTGATGTAGCAGGTTGCATATGCTAAAGGTCCTCATTGTTGGAAGCAACCTTTACTTCAAGATACACTTAAGCTTCTGCGAAAGTTTTTTCCACATGTCTTGGATGTTGTCTTATGACTGTGTATAGTGGGAGTTGTTTTGGATCCCCTGAAGAAGTTCTAAAAAATGTTTTCATTTGTATGTTGAACGAAACATGTTGGGCATATAAGCACCTGAAATTGTAGGGTGCATTTCATATTTGCCAATTGAGTTGCGATGGTCACCCCAGTAGCTGTTTTTTATAAAAAAGAAGGGGTAGACAATCACCAAGCAAGTGATTTATTACACACCTCCTACTAACTAAGATTAGAGGTTGTTTGGAAGAGCTACTTACCAAAACGTTACTATACACCAGGACACGCTAATTGTGTGTTGTACCGAGTAGATTTGTACAGGCAGGAGCCTTGTTGTAGAGTGTATAGGTGACACATAGGCCAGTAGGTGTTGTTGTTTTTATCAGTTTATCATTTGGAACTGATTTAGAATACATAATGTGGTTTTATTTGATGTTTTAGTAGAAGTGCACTATGTTTTACACCTTTTTATAATGTTCTGACTTCATTTTAACAATTATATTTTGCATTTAATAAATTAGTATTGTTTGTACATTGATTTTTTCTAAAAACCTTCGACTGGGTCCTTATTTGGTCCATGGACCGGGAGGGGGATGATGGGTAGAGTTGCATGAAGAGAGAGTCGGCCTGTTCCTTTTTGTTCAATATTGTCCACAAGACTTTCATAGGAGTATGGAACTGGCGTCTTTAAATTACTCCGCTTGTCTCTCTTTGTTGTTAATTGAAAGTAAAGGGCCATCAGGTGTGTGTGATTCTGGTCAATTGCCTGGCTTTGCCTGACTCTGGCACTGGGACACATCAGGTAAACGGCCCTGGTGTTAGTCTGTTGTCTTTCGTGTTGTGCGAAAGTGTTCGTGTGGAAAAGTGGGGGCGGGGTGGGCAGTGTGTTGGTACATCCTACGTGGTAGCCTGGGGAAATGGCATTGAAAGAAGAAGGGGAATACTGCTACTCGCCCGTCGGTGTCCCACTCCCACTCCACAAGGACCCCCCATCCAGGTGATCCTCCCTCAGTGGTTTGCCCCCAGGAACTGCATCCAATAACAATGGTCATGTCATGGCCACCTGGATGACAGATCCCCGGGGACTAGCTAGGGAGCCACCTTCAGGTTTCTCACACTTCCCTGTTTCTCTTCTTGTTGTCTATCGCCCCCAGCCTATATACTGACTTCCTTGAACATCTTGATCTTCTCATGTCTCATATTCTTCCCTCTTTGTCTCCTTATTTTCTTCTTGGGGATTTTAACTTCCCTGCTAATAATTCTTCACTTCCTTTATTAATCTCAATTGCGGATTCTTATCACTTGCACTTTCTTCCTTCTCCTCCTTCTCATCAGTCTGGCTCTTGCCCCGACTTAATTCTTTCCTCTTCTTCTTTCTCTTCTGTTTCTTCTTCTCCTTGCTATGCCTCTGATCACTTCTTTCTTTTTCTCTTTCTCCTTCTGTCCTCACTGTCTCCTCTTCTACTACATTCATGGGCCATAATCTCTCCTTCTTTGACTCTCCTTCTTTTCTTCCTTTCCTGAGTTTTTCTTTTCCTCCATTTTTGTCCTTTTGCTCCCTTCCTCCTGACTCAGCTGCTAGTACTCTCCACTCTTCCTTACAATCTGTTCTTGACTTCATTTTCCCTCTATATCCTTTTTCTCCTAATCACAAAACTTCACAACCTTTGCTTACTCCAAGCCTTATTTCTCTCTGTCGTAACTTGCAATTAGCCTAACGACTTTGGAAAAGCTCTTATTCTTCCTTGCCTATTACTTCACTTTCAATGTTACATACTTCCTTTGATTCTGCACTACTCACTGCAAATAAATCATATTTTTCTAAACTCCCACTTTCTCTATGTCATCACCCTCGACATCTCCATCAGCTTCTACACAATATTCTTTCTCCTAAAGCCCCTTATCCTTCTGCTTTCTCTTCTCTTTCTTCATCTGATTTCGCCAACTACTTTACATCTAAAGTAGCTAATCTTCAACTATTTTTTGTTCCTTCTCTATCTTCTTTTTCTTCTTCTTCTGTCTTATCACTATATTCCTTCTTGTCGTTTTCCTCTCTTATGGATCTTGACATTTCGCTCTTTTAACTCATGCTCATCATACAGCGTCCCCTTCTCACCATCTCCCTTCTTCCCTTATTCCCAAAGTATATCCCCATCTCCTTCCATATCTCACTTCTCTCATTTACTCTTCCTTTTTACACTCTTGTTTCCCTGCAACTTTTAAGCATGCGCTTATTCTTCAGTTTATCCAAAAATCTTTTCTTGATCCGTAAACCCCTGCTAACTTTTGTCTTATTTCTCTCTTACCTTTTTTCTCTAAAATCCTTGAACGGGATGCCTATTGCCAGGTATCCTGTTATCTGAGTCTTCACTCTCTTCTGCCCCAATTGCAGTCTGGCTTTCGGCCGTCTCACTCTACTGAAACTGCACTTCTTCAGGTTTCTAATTCTCTACTCACAGCTCGTCACTCTAAGCTTTCTTCTATTCTTATTCTTCTCAACTTATCTGCAGCTTTTGATACTGTGGATCATTCCCTCCTTATCTCCTCTCTTTTCATCCTGGGTACTTCTGGGTCTGTTCTTAATTGGTTCCGTTCTTATCTTTCACAGCAGACTTATTCTGTTACCTGGGCTGGACATTCTACTTCTTCACTTCCTCTTCTCTCTACACTGTTCCTCTTTCTGCTCTTATCTCTTCCTTTAACCTTTCTTTTCGCCTTTATGCTGATGATACACAGATCTTTCTTTCTTTTTCTTCCTTTGACTCTGTTCTGTACTCCACTGTCTCAAACTGTCTTGTACCTGTCCAGAGTTGGATGTCTTCTCATTTCCTACATCTAAATCCCTCAACAACTGAGGTTCTGTTCTTTTTCCTTCTCTCTTTTGGCACACAATCTGGGTGTTAGCTTTGATTCTTCTCTCTCTTTTACCCTTCATATTGCCTTGATTGCTCGTTCCTGTCGCTATGCTCTGTTTAACATTCGTCATGCTCATCTTTCTTTTCACGCCACTAAACCACTTTTTTTTTCTCTGGTTTTCTCTCATATTGATTATTGCTCATCATTATTACTTGGTCTCCCTGCTTGTCATCTTTTCCAACTTCGTTCTATTTATAATACTTCTGTTCGCCTTCTTTTTCTCTACCTCCCTGTTCCTCTAGTAATTCTTCTTCACTCTCCATCTCATTACTTCCCTTTGAATCCCGTCTTATGTATCATTTTCTCTCAATTGTTTTTAAGTGTACTCACGGCCTGGACCCCTTTTATCTCTCCGCTTTACTTTCGTTCTATGTTTCTTCATGCTCCTTGCGATCTCAGAACTATTTCTTTGGACTGTTCCTAAACCACCTTGTGCCTCATCTCGTTTTCGTTCTTTTTCTCTTTTAGCTCCTAAGCATTGGAATGCCCGCCCCCTTTCACTTGGTTCTTCTTCATCTCTTATCTTAAACGTTATCTTCTTGTGTCTCTAGTTTGTTAAAAGTAAAAACAAAATGATTTTCCTTTCTCTGTTGAGGTACGTTTGTATTCATCTGTTTCATTTATGATTGCACTGTTTCTTTGATTCTTTTATTGTACAGCGCCTTTGGCGAAAGGCGCTCTAGAAATTGAATAATATACAAATAAATACAAATACAACTGCCCATGTGAGTTCTGTAGAGGAGCATTACCCCACTCCCAAGAGTGCCAGGTGGGGTGCAGGCAATGGGGCCACTATGAGAGATTTAACCATTTCACATATATATGCAGAACCGTGTGGCCTGATCAGCCACTCCAGAAAAAACATTGAGATCAGAGGGCATCCAGCCAAAGTAGCAGTGGATACTGTGATGAACACAAGGAATTTGTTGCTGCGCCCCAAGAGGGAGCAACCCGCTATGAGACTGGGGAGGTAATTCTGCTACGCAAAACCCTCCCTAGGAGTTTGGGCAAGCGGGATCTCACTGGGAGTGACGCCCCCTCAGGGGTCAAGGACTCCCAGATGAGGAACATGATAAGATCTTCCTCAGCCCCAACGTCCTACATTTTTTCTGCATACATGGGAACAGGTCAAAGTATTAAGGTAATTGGACAATCAGACATTCTTGGCTTGGGTACTGACCCCAACTTAAAGAAGAGACGCCAGGACTAATGGGATGGTGCCCGTCAAATGCAAGATTGGCATTTAAAGGAAACAGACCTTGCCTGGAGAGACTGGAGAGAGGGAGGAGATGATGTGAAGCATGCTAGACTAAAGGATGTCGGTCAGAGCGGACCTCACAGCTATGGTGCGGAGCCGAAGCAGCATGGACGCAGGACCATAAAAGTCACATGGGGTCGGAGCAACCGTGCAACGCTGCTGAACCAGAGACCCAAGGTCCTTCCCGGCGAGAGATTGAACCATGACCAACGTGGGAGACCAGCCTGACGGAAAGAAGGCAGCTGAAGAGAAGGCATCTGGAGAGAAGCCAGCTGCCAAAAAGGCACCTGGAAAGGGAGCCAGGAACCAGCACCAGACAGTTCTGTCACATATGGAGTGACTGCCTTCGCCTTGGAATGAGACCACAGAACAATCAGTATGCTGAAGACAATTAGGAGAGGTCAGAGGATGGTTGAGCTCCGGGCCCATACACAAGTGACTCAGAGTAACCAACCCATTCAAGTAACTCATCAGCCCCAGGGGCCTAACAAAGAAGAGGAAAGAAACTCCAATAAAAGGGTAAAAAAATCCCAAACAACTAAAGGCGATATTAGAACTGAGGAGCTAGAGGAAGGGGTGCTGTTGAGTGACCAATATGGTGGTTGCATAGCCGCAAAGCTCAGCGACACACTTCTGGTTGCTTCTAAAATGAACAGTGCAGAGATGAAAAAGCGGCGCTCACGTGGAGGTTCTGGTCATGTGTGGGCTTGTGCATGGACCATGGGGGAGACGGTGTAAGGGCCTGTTCAGCGCTTGTGCTGTGCCGCTGCAGGCAGCATCAAGGGCAGCCTGGCCGCCTACACCGGAAAGGTGGGCGGTTGCGTGCCCCGGCCTAGATTATCCCCGTGGGGCGAAGAGCAGCTGCTGATGGTGGTTTTCCCTGGCATCGGTGAGCTTGATCGGCTGGCGTTCGGCTGTGATGGCTTCATGGTGACTGCTGCCGGTGGTGGCTGCCTCGCAGGCAGCCTGTCACGCCTACTAGGAGAGCGCCTGGTGTGAGGCCTCTCCTCAGCAGCTTTCTCCCATCCGTGCACAGGCACTAATCCTGGGAGTATAGGGGACTCAGGGCTGCATGGACATGGCGGGCGAGGCACGAGGCAGGCAACTGATGGGAAGACGCAGGATGGCATTGCGGCAAGCTGTGCCTGTGTCAGTTCCTTGGACTAAACGACGAGAGGGCGGGGGGTTCTTTGGCAGCATGGTCTGAAGCAGCAGCAAAACACAGGGCAGCCTGGACAACTTTGCCAAGTCATTGCCCAGTCAGTGGAGGAGACCATCGGAAGATTGGAGGACAGTATCTGAGGCATGAAAACAATGCTGGGTAACCTGCATAACAATCTCAATATGCTGTAGTCCAGTGCGATGACCTTGAGCTGTGAGCCAGGCGAAACATCCGCATAGTGGGAGTCCCTGAAGATGAAAATCGGGCAGAATGGAGCCCGGACCTTTCACCACAATTTGCAGTGGAGCGGGTGCACCGCTCGCTAGTGCCGAAGGCAAAGCTGGGCACTTCGCCCCAACCTATTTTTCCTGAATTTTTAATAACAGTGACAGAGACTTGCTGTTGAAATTTACTAGTGTGGAGGGGGAGCTGCAATATGAGAACACTCGCATTTTTCTATACCCAGACTTCTCCATCACAGTCTAAAAGGAACACAAAAAGTTCCTAGGAGTGAAGAAACTACTATGTGAAAAACAAATCAAGTAGTCAATGCTCTTTCCAGTAAGACTGTGCTTCCAATATCAAGATCAAACATTCTTCTTCACTGTCCCATGTAAGGGAGGCATGGTATCACAAGTAGACACTGACACAAGAGCTGCAAGTTTCAAAACCTTTATTGATGGTTTGAAAGGGGTTGGAAAACTCCTATCTTGCCCTATAACTAAGATGAGAGTATTCTCGACCAAAAAACAAAAAGAAAATACAGTCCTAGTCAGTCTTTAGTCAAAATAAAATGGCCTATATTAATAAACCTAATGCCTGCCCTCTTTCTAATACAATAAATGTGTAAAGAGAATGTGTAATGCAAAAAGGAAAATCAGTTTTCAAAAGAAATGTCAGTATGGCTGAATAAACTCCCTTCCCCACGTTTTGTAGCATGGGGTAAGGTGGCACACTTGGACCTTGTGACATACTCCGGCTTCGGACACAAGGATGCAGTTAGTTTCGTGGACCAGGGCCCACTTGGCCTTCAACGAAAAGTCATTCGTTTATCTGCTGGATCTGCCGTATTTCTCTCATTCAAGCCCAGGTGGCCTTTTAGCTTATAACACAGTGCAACAAAAGTTAGTTTCTTTCCGGTTACTACTATTCAGTACAGGTTTCCCTCCGCTGGTGTCAAACCTTTCAATCACAATTTGTGGGGGTTGCTTTTTCCAAGCTTCAATCACACCTTCATAGGCGTCCATTTGTCGGGCTCAAGACTTTCGAAACTGCAAGGCTTTTGCTCTTACCTTGGCATGACCACTTCAGCCTTCTTTCCTCAAATGTCACTTTTTCTCTCCTACACCAAGGCGTCTTGTTCAATGTAGTTTCGAGCACAGTACTTATTTCAAAGTTCAAAGATATCTCTCGCATCCAGGTTTCCCTCTACCATGATCAAACCTAACAGTTCAAAATCCTCTCTCACATCCAGGTTTCCCTCTGCCGGGATCAAACCTAACAGTGCAAAGTCATCTCTCACATCCAGGTTTACCTCTGCCGGGATCAAACCTAACGGTTCAAATCTTGCATCTCGGTTTCTTTCTCTTCCTGCCGTTTCTACGGCATCAAATATTTCACAGAGACTTTCCATTGAGCAATCTTCTTTCGCCGGACCACTATGTTACTTTGTATCTTTAATTTACAGTTCTTTACAATGCTTTGCTTTCTCTCGCGTCTTATCGGCACATGCGCAACCTTCTTTCGTTGGATAATGTTGCTGTCAAGTTTAATTGAACACAGACCAGACTTTCATTGCTTTCATCAACTCAATAGCTGTTTATTCATGTTCTTCTTTTGTGGCTTTGATCCTGAAGTCAAGGCTGATACCACAACTACTGCTGCACCTCCCCAACTCTGCCTTTCACCCGCAAGGGTGGCTGGTATCCTTGAGACATATAAGAGGTTTGTCTCGTGTCTCTAGCTGGGCTTCCTTGCGCAACCTTAAAGGCCCTTCGGAGGTAAAGATCTCTTTTCGCATGTCAAAGGTTTCTCAGTACCTCAGTTCCGTCCCTCGGCCTGTCGCTCTGCTCCGCCTGGTTCGCCGATCGCTCTGGAAGAACTGCTCCTTCTCGTGTACCGCCTTGCTCAGAGTGTGTCACAGTGTTCCACCTTTTAACCATGTGGGGAGAGCTAATAGGTACCAGGTGTATATAATTAGGATCAAGTGCCTGCCCCTGCCTGATCTTATTAGTGGGACATGTCCAATGTATTGCATTGGTGGTACTCCTTTCATCCTCAGACCTCTTCCTCGGCTCAGTAATTGTCTAGAAAAGGGGGGGATCTAGGAAGATGGAATATCCTATAAAAGAGGATGGGACAGGGGTATTTGGAAAGGGGGATACCATGTCTCACCATAGTGTGTTCCTCCCCCTCACCCAGGTGATCCTCCCACACTTGTCCACTCACAGGGTCTGGATGCAAAGGTGATGGCTGTGGCCTGGCCACCTGAGTAAGGGATCCCCAGGGTCTAAGCAGTGAAACAACATCTGGTTTTTCACACCCGAAGAGTCGCTTACATTTGTGGAGGAAAATTAGAAAAAGAACATCTTTTTTACTCCCCGTGCCTGGCACTGCAGTATTATAGTGACTAGACCCCTGTAGCCTACCATGTTTAAGTAGTGTTTATTGCTTATGTGAGGCGGACACTGTAGGACATACTGTGCATGTCTTTGCAATGAAAGCCTCTCACCTAACCTGGTGGAATGCTTGCTTTCTCATCTTTTGCTTCTAACTTGTTTCCCTTTTGGCCTATGCAACCGGAATCTAGGCTCTCGCTTTCTTAAGAAAAGCAGCACAGGGGAGCGGAAGTCGTCACATTGCTAACGCTCTCCACTGCCTCAAAGCGAATGGGAATATTTAAGGAGGGTGGACACCTTGACTAACTGAGTTACGACAGGGTAACCTCACTTATAATACTGGCTTACAAGAAAGAGCGCAGCTGGTGTCAAAGTCTGATATAATGAGGCTTTGTTCTTTGCTAGCAGGGTGAATTTAGTATGCAACCTTAACCTGTTGGGACCACCCCTTAAATTGGAAAGCATGTGCCCTGTTGGGTTTATAGCCACACGGCTCAAAGGGAATTGGATGTGCCGGAATTTGTGTCTCGTGTTGCTGTTGGTTTTGTGCTTTCACTGCTTTCTACTAATAAAGTGTTCACCAATCCACCAGAGTGGTGAGTGATCCCTTTTCCTCAACACATTTATTGAGAGAAAATTTCCTCTGCCAAAGTCTGGCAGATCTGGGGGGAGTCCATCTGCTGACTAATTAAATTGGGTTTTAGTTAGAGTCCTCATGCAGTAAAGATTTACACTGTTCAGCGAATGGATCCTTCCAGGTAAAGGTGTAGATGCAGGCTCCATACAGCACCCCTCAAGTTGCGAGACCGCAGGATTGTGTTATGCGAAATAGTTGGGATGTTTGAGGCATACATCGCATATGTTGGGGATGTGATGAGCGAAGGGGGAACATATGGTAATATTTATTTAAAAGTGCATGGTTGCCTAGGAATATGGATAGAAAACGGTGGTGCTACGTATATGTGGATGTAGAAAGCCATTTGTTGAAGACACAAGTTGGTAATGGAGACTAGCAGGAACATTCAATTGGCCAATGCAGCATTTATGAGCTGTAATGTGAGGAGGTTAAACAACTCTGTGAAGGCTCATATATTACTGGCGTAAGTAGAGCGCCACAAAGTGAAAGCACTTTTACTGCGGGAGATGCATGCCAGTAGGAAAGTCCATGAGGCCTTTACTGCAAAATAGGGAGTGCATTGCTGCTCCACAGACTACTCGACACAGTGAAGGGGGTCCTGATGTTGTTCCATAGGGCAGTGAGGTTCTAGCTTATCTCCTCACTTAGAGACCCTCTGGGATGGTATGTTATAATGCATGAGGAATTGAATAGGGTGGCATTGTCTGTGATTCATGTTTACGGCTGAATTTGGATGATCCAGATTTGTATAATTGTATCTTTTGAAAAATTGACAAAACACCTGATATACTGGTGATTTGGAGAGAGGACATCAACACAATCCTGGATGTAAGGTTAGACCACTCTGGTGCAGCGAGTAAGTCCTCTACCAGTGCTGCCTGTGCAATCCTCGAGTTAATGGCAGACAGAAGCTAGGTGGATGTGTGAAGGGTCATGCATTGCACTGAACAGGAACATATGTTCCTCAATTCATAATGTCATCACGCATTGACTACTGGGTGGTGTCCAACCAACTGCTAGGGCAAGCCAGGGAATGTGACATACTCCCACATACATACTGAGATCACTCCTCAATCAGGCTTGTTATTGAGCTGGGAAGGGAAAGCATTTGTGGGATTGCGTGGAGATTCAAGCTGCTTGCTCTTCTTGAAACTAACATATTTTAACACATATTCATATATACTTTAAGACAAACCAGGAATTGGTGGTTTTGGTTGGGACTCGTGGCAGGCATTCAAAGCATGCATCCGTGGGGTGGAGGTGGCGATGAGCGCGGAGTTTGGGGTCCACTGGGTCATCCATTGGGAACTGGCAGAGGCCGAAGCAAAGTTAAAAGTCCTTCAGGAACAGCTTGCATGTAAGCACAACGCTGGCACATTGGGGGACATAAAAAAGGGGCTGGACAGGTTCCAGAGGCTGGCAGAAAGGGAGACATAATGCTTTGCAGTTCCTGCAATGGCCAGGAAGTACAGGGAGGCTGATAGGCCCGGGAGACCACTTGCAAGACTCATTCACGTGGAGCAGTCAGGAATGATGAGGGGAGGGGCGCTGTTGAGCAGCCTACAAAATGGCTGCCTAGTTGAAGAGCTCCGTGCCCAGCAACTTTTCATCATACTCTATCGGCGGCGAAACATCACACCCTGTATCGAATACACTCGCCCGGACTTCTGCGCCTGGAGGGCCATGAGAGGCCTTCCCCGACCCGCGCTCTGCCCTTGCTCCTGGCGCCTGAGGCGCGTCCGCCTGCCTACGTGGCTCTCCAGCCCCTCCGCGAGGGACCCAGCGGCAGTGCCAGCTGAGAATCCACCCAACAGCCGCTGCACCTGTGGCCGCCGCGGGCTGCCGAGCTGCGTCCCCTCCCTGGCAGAGGGCTGATACGCGCTCCGTGGTTGCTGAGGGAGACCTCTGCCCAGTGCCGGCCACCCGCGCCCCCCCGTGCGCCTGCGGGCTGGGCCCAACACTCCGGGCAGCTGAAGACGAGTGGCTGTGCCAGCGCCGTGCCCCGTGTGGACGCAGGCGCCGAGGCCGCTCCATCCACTGCGGGGCCCGTATCGTGCGCCACTAGGACTGCTGTGGCCAGAGGTGAGGAGCTGTGGCACTACAGTTGCTTTAATCACATTACCCGAACAAACAGCCCCCAGCTCCCACGCTCGACTACTGTTGCTACACTGGGATCCTACCCCTCCGGCGTGTGAAGTGGCCCCACTGCCTGACATCCAGGACTCACCCTGCCACACAACAGCCTGTATCCTCTACCGGGCGGCCTGAGATAAACTGTGGGCCGGCTGGCGGACACCTCTTAGTGTGCAACGACCACATTGTTGGAAGAGGGCTTCCCCCCTAGCCTCTCACCTAACGCTGCTCCATATAAAGTGCTCGCACCTATCAGTGCTTCTACAGTATTATTACCGGCCAGTGGGGGCCTCGATCCTAAGCCATGGCCCATCCCCCCGACACAGAGCATCACCATACCCTCTAGGCAGGGCCAACAGGGCGATCCCCCTTGCGCTTCACCTAACATGCCCACACTTGAGCGTACTTTGAACTTGAGGCCCACTCTGCCCTCCCCATGAGATTGACTAACCTTGGGGCCCCACTTCTGCTACGCTTGGGCCCAGTGCTCTCCAGCTGACCCTGAGGGCCGGACACAGTGCCCTGCCCCTGACCTGCCAGCTCCCGCTTGTCTCCCCTATCGGACCACAGTGGGATAATCCCGGCGGGGAGCCCCATCGGCACCCATTATCGCCTAGACTGTGTCTACCCCCCATACCACCTGGCTCTGTCGCCCCCTGGGCCTACCAGACCTCCCCTCGAACTGTGTAAATGACACCTTCCTCTATCTCCACTAAACACCACCTGCTCTTGGAATGCCAAACAAGCACCGCAGAGCAAACAGGACATGGACCATGGACAAGTTTACAAAGCCAGCACTCAGGGTGGACCAGAGCGCCACCCCCTAGAATGAGGCCGACACGGGGACCCCGCTGGACCCCCCTCAACCTGACAACAATGATGGAGTCCATGGCAAAGAACTTCTCCTCCTTCCACGAGAAGTTAGATGAAATAAACCCTTATGTTGCCTCACTTAGGTCGAAGCTGGACCAGCATGGCACCAGGATCACTGAGGCCGAATCCAGAATAGGGGCAAACGAGGACGGCATACTCACCCTCCAAAATACTGTGTCAGTGTTGGTGCGCGACATGAAGAGCGTCAAAGCCAAGTGCGACGATCTCGAATCGAGATCACGCAGAAACAATATCCACATAGTGGGGGTCCCGGAGTCTGCACTCAAGGGCCTCATGGAGCTAGCGGTCGAATCCCTCCTCAAAGACCTCCTTGGCGACCCTCCGCTTTCACCATTCTTCACAATCGAGGGGGCCCATCGCTCACTCGCTCCTCGCCCCAAGCCAGATGATTTCCCCAGGCCAATAATAGCGAAAGTCCTCAGCTATAAAGACAGAGATCATATATTGCGCCTTGCACGTGAGAAGGGCGAACTGAGAATGGACTCGCAAATAATTAGAATTTTCCCAGACTTCTCGGTGGGGGTCCAGGCGGAGCGCAGACAATTTAATGGGGTGAAGAAAATGCTTTGTGAAAGGAACATCGAATATGCAATGTTATAACCGGCGCGCCTGAAATTCACCTCCCACAATAAGCTCTAGTTTTTCACATTTCTGGATGAAGCAGTCAAATTTATTGAATCACAGATCCCATTGGAAGCACCTGATAACGAGCTGATGAACAACGATTGAGGTCGCCTATACCACCAAAGTACAAGGTCGACCACATCTCTCCTTGCCTACTACCATCCTTCACCATCCTTCCACTGCAACACAGTGCACTAAAACACTGATGCTGCCCTGGAGGCGCTTTTTTCGCGCCATATTATTTGCTTAATTGGGTTCACAGCAGTGGCGACCCACATTGCGATTGCAATACTGGTTCTCTTATTTGGTTCTCAGTTTTGCCCCTGTTGGGCAATCGGGTTGGGACGACCAGAATGGACATGGCATCCTGACTTTTCTGTTATGGGGAGTGCCTACTGAGCACTGCCAAGTTGGGGTTGGCACGCAGTTGGTCAGTTCAGGGGTTGGTACGATCACACCGCCAGCCTAGATCGGGCGGTGAGGGTGGGGGGAGGTGAATGTTGGGTATGTTATGCAAAAAACGGCAGGAGGGAGAGGGCTGGTTTGGTAGACAGGAATGAGCACGCCGCAACAGCACACATGGTGGTGATCCGAGATAGATCCTTCAACCCGGGATGTTCCATGAACTATTAGCATGGCTATTAAAATGATGACTTGAAACGTTCGGGGGCTGACAAATTTCACAAAGTCTTGCAGAATCGTAGCATATGCTCAAAGACATGGAGTCCAGGTACTCCTACTACAGGAGACACATGCTCTGAAACTCCTATCAGCAAACCTAGCACTGTCCTGGGGCCCCAACAGATTTTATACCCAGTATTCCACCCAATCCAGGGGAGTTTTAACTCTGATCCACAAATCTGTAAAATTCACACTCCATACCTCCCACATCGATACGGAGGGCAGGTATGTGATCCTCCACTGCACCCTGGCCAACGAGGAATGCTTGCTCGTAAATTCGTATGGCCCAAACACTGACTTCCTGGAATTCATAGATGCAGTGATCACCATCCTTATGAGGTATGTGGAAGTCCCAATTATATGGGGTGGTGACATGAATCTTATACTTGACAATGTCCTGGACAGAACGACCACTACCCGCAGAACCACGTCCCGAGCCGCCAAACAACTCAATACACACATGAAGTCCTTAAATCTGAACGACATATGGAGAACCCTCCACCCCCAAGAGAGAGACTATACTTTCTACTCAACAGTACACAATAGCTCCTCAAGAATAGATATGTTCCTGCTGTCGGGATGCCAGGTGGGGAGGGTGACAGATGTCAAGATTCTTGCATGCACGCTCTCTGACCACTCCCCGGTACTGATGCAGATCCAACTGGGAATTACCCCGCCCTCCAGCCCTGCCTGGTGCTTTAAATCTGAAGCCTTAGCGGACATTGTCTTCAAAGCCGAGATCCTAGTGGATATAAACACCTTCTTCGAGAACAATAATATACATGATACGCCTGAGGGGACCCGTTGGGAAGCATTTAAAGTATACATCAGGGGGATGTGCATTTCTAGGGAGGCGGGGGTTCTCAAAGCTATAAGGCAGGCCCTAAACAACTCCGAAACTAAGCTTAAAACTTTAGAACAAGAATATGCCTCTGCCCCTGCGCCGGCAACCCTTGCCAAGATCAGATCAGAACTAGAACTATGAGTCTCACGCCCTTAGTGAGGTGTGATACAACGCTCGACCGGTTGCCGCAAGAAAGCATGGAGAGGGTGACAGACCTGGAAGAACCCTGGCTAAATTGGTGCGCGCTAAGGGAGGGAGGTCCCGAATAGACTCAATTTTAGATGGGCAAGGCTCACTGCACTGGTCGGACCAGGCCATCATTGACACTTTTGCAACCTTTTACGCCAACCTTTATGGCCCCCAGCGGGAACACACAGCCCATGGCCTGGACATGCTGCTAGAAAGTATTCCTATGTCCCTCATCTCCTGCAGCACCAGCGAACAACTTGATGCCCCGTTCACCCTAGAGGAGATAGTCCAAGCAATTTCAGATCTCCCAAAGAACAAGGCCCCTGGCCCCGACGGGCTCACATCTGAGTTTTATCAGGAACACATAGCCATCTTGGCTCCCATACTGTACGGGGTCTGGACTGAATCACTCCGGATAGCCACCCTCCCTCCCTCCTTAAGGGAAGCCCTAATAACCGTCCTTCCCAAACCGGGGAAACCGCCTGATGAATGCGGCTCCTACAGGCCTTTATCCCTCATCAACACCGACAAGAAAATATTTGCCAAAATAATAGCAAATAGGTTCCTTCCGTTCATGCCCCATCTGGTCCACGGTGATTTGTCCCGGGCCGCTCTACTGCACTCAATATCCGCAGGCTTTTCAATGTAATGTCCAGAATTGACCCGGAAGCGGATGCAGTGGCGGTCACATTAGATGCCCAAAAGGCATTCGACATGGTCTCATGGCAATACTTATGGGCCGTGCTGGGCAAAATGGGGGTGGGACCTAACATGATCTCCTACATAAAACTGCTATATACAGGACCAATGGCCAGGGTGCTCGTTAACTCTCTTCTGTCTGCTCCCTTTGCGTTATACAGAGGCACCCAGCAGGGATGTCCGTTCTCCCCCATCCTTTTTGCTCTCGCTATCGAACCCATGAAGGACCACATCAGAGACCGACACACTCACAAGGGCATTCGCCTACAGGACACGCCAGAAATCATCTCTCTGTATGCTGATGATGTACTATTATATGTCAGAAAGCCTTCCATGCACCTAGACCCAATCATCCGCGATATCACAAAGATAGGCACGTACTCAGGCTTCACCATCAACTATTCCAAGTCGGAAATATTCCCGCTCACCACAGCAACTGAGCAACCAACCTGTGAATTCCCTCTTCGCTGGTCTCCGGGTGGTATCAGGTACCTAGGGGTCCAGTGTCACTTACCAAACCCTCCCTACTGGCGGTTAACTACGAGGCAACAGCACAGCTCATAGAATCCAAAATTATTAGATGGCGCAACCTCCCACTGTCACTTGCGGCAGATTGTCCCTAATAAAAATGATAGCGGTCCCCAAGCTCCTCTACATCTTTGCTAACGTACCAGTATGGCCCGGGAAGCAATATTTAGAGAGGATCCATACGGCATGCGCCCAGTTCCTTTGGCACTCCGGGGCGGTCCACAAGAAGTGGCAACACATGACCCTACCCTATGAGAAAGGGGTTTCACAGCCCCAGATTTAACACTGTACTGGATTGCGGCACAGGCCCAATATGCTACACACTGGTACGCACATTTGGATCCACCCCCACACGTCAAACTTGAGAAAGTGGCGGGAGATGGGACCAACATCATGACCCTAATATTACACCGTACGTTCAAAACGGACGCCCCTGCAGACCCTGTAGCCACGACGATCCGGGCGTGGAGCAGCATGTTGGAACCGCAACATGAGCAATACCCATACTATAAGTGGCTCCCCATTTGGCACTTTCCTGGACTCTCCCCCACACACGACCAACATATCCTATGACATTGGGAGAACCTGGGCTATCGAGCGCTGACGGATTTATACCCAGACGATAAATTCATCACCCTCCAGACCTGGCGCCCTGAACACCCTAACTCGGCGATAGAGCTACTGCAATACTTCAGGCTAAGAGCAGCAGTCCGCAAAATGTGGCCCTCCTACCCAGACGAGCCCCTCAGACACACCCGAACTCTAGTACATAGCAAATTCTGCAGGCAGTAGAGGCATAGTATCATTTCTGTATAAAATGCAGAAGGGAAAATCATTGGATGCATATGTCAAACCCCAAGCAGCATGGGCTAGGGACTTAGAACTGGAAATCACTGATGGGATGTGGGGAAAAATGTGTGCACATACGCGCAAAGGCTCACTTAACGCCAGATTCCGGTGCATACAATATAAACTCCTCAACAGACTTTACTACACACCGCGCAGAGTAGCAAACTTGACCAAAGTGTAAGTCTGACGAGGCAGATCACATACATATGTTCTGGTCCTGCGCTGCGCTGAGCGAGTTCTGGATGAAAGTAACGAAAGCACGATCAGAGATCATTGGATCCCCAGTGGAGCCCGACCCACTAGCTCTGTTGTTCAGAATGTGGACTGACGGGGATGCAAATAAAAATGTCTACATTTCTAAATGTGAGTGCCATTGTCGCCAAAAGATGTATATTACAATGCTGGAGGCGCTGCTCCCCCCATCCCCACCCTCGAGATGTGGCTAAAATCCCTCACTTGGGTACAAATGTGTGAGGAGGAATACATTGGTTCCCTCCCCATGACATCCCGCCCCAAGAATGTGTGGACTGAGTTCTGCAGCTATTTAAACAACAGAGACGAAGTGGAGTGAAGCTCCACCCCCCCACCGGGTCCGTCTGACGCACCATAGACACTGAGTTCCGTATGGTCCTGCGGGCTGCAGGCCCTCTCCCCCCCCCCCGGTTGCACTGATCGAAGATATTGTATGACATGATGCCTAACTGTGTTCATGCTGCTTTTATATACCTCTGTGAAATGTATACTGTACCTTTCTTGACCTCCTGCCATTAAATAAAAGTTTTTAAAAAAGGAATGATGACGGGAAACTACAAGGCGCAAAATGTGAGTCACCTGGGGAAGTCAATAGTTGAAATTTGACCTTTCTTAATGTGCCCCCAACCTCTGCGATATCAACTGAGGCTGCTCAGAGGCTGGAAGAGCCATTCACATTAGACGAAATAATAGCGGCCATTGACATGTTACCCAATAATAAGGTGCTGGGTACTGATGGCATTGGAGTCGAGTTCTATAAAAGGTATAAGCACATTCTGGCCCCTTACCTGTTGCAGTTATGGGAAGAATCTTTGAACAATGGGATATTGCTGCAGACATCAAGGGAGGCATTGATAAGGCTTCTGCTAAAGTTTGGAAAACTGGCGGAAGAAAGGGGTTCATACTGCCCATTGTCATGGCTGAATGTAGATATGAAAATATTTGTCAGGGTCCTGGTCATGTGCCTATTACCTATAATACCTTACCCGGTACACCCTGACCAGTCAGGTTTCATCCCTAGAATCTCTACGGTGCTGAATCTCCAGAGGCTATTCAATATTATATTCCAAATAAGACCAAATATGCAGGCAGCGGCTGTGACATTGGATACAGAGAAGGCGTTTCGATTCAGTGTCATGGAGCTTCCAATTTGTTGTGTTGCAACACTATGGGTTTGGTCCATAGATGGTGTTGTGCATTAAGCTATTATATAGTCATACAATGGCCAAGGTCAGAGTGGCAAAGGAGATTTTGCAGGCATTTATGTTGAACAGGGGTACTAAGCAGGGCTGCCCCTTATCCCCCGTGCTCTTTGCATTCCTTATAGCGCTTCTAGATAACTTGCTCACATGCAAGCATAGGCAAAAGGGGCTCCAATTAGAAATGTGCCAGAGATAGTCTCATTATATGCTGACGACGTTATGATTTATGTGAGAAACCCGGTTGTCAACTTGCCCCCAATAATGGCAGATGTCATTTTTTTGGGGAGTAGTCAGGGCAGTTATCAATTACGCCACGATAGAACTTTTTCCCCCTCATGGATGTCACTGCTCACTCAGAAATTGGAGCGTACAGTGGCTAGGCAGCACGCCATGCGGCCGTGGCTGCAGTGAACTCTGATACAGTGCCCCCGATCAGATAGATCCGGCAATGCAAGGCCCTCGTTTCTTCCCATACTAACGTCTTACGGTGCCCTGGTCCATGGAGCGGCCCGACGAGCAAAACCGCAGCAAGAAGATCCGTAGAATGGCAGATTTCTCCCTCTGACACGCCATCCCCTCTGTAAGCAAGATGGCAGCCCGAGCCAGCGGAGATCAGATAACAGCCTCCTAGGCCATGTGAGCAGGTCAGACAGCAGTGTAAACCCCCCAGCTGCCTGCGACAAGCCCCTGCCGGCACATTTGTTGGCTTGGCCCCCCGGCGCAAGCTTAGAACCACAGCAAGGTAGAGCGGACCTGCTGCACCTGACAGCGGGGGCTTAACGAACGGCAGAGAGCGAGGGTGAGAGACAGAGCGGTCAGGGTTTGGCGGAGCCAGAGTATCCCCCCCACACTCATAAGGTGCAACCGTCACGGCCCGACAGTGAGGAAACACAACAGAGGCGGGACACAGGACAGTGAGGGAGAGGCGGCAGAGAGGAGCT
This sequence comes from Ambystoma mexicanum, assembly GCF_040938575.1. Taxonomy (NCBI): domain Eukaryota; kingdom Metazoa; phylum Chordata; class Amphibia; order Caudata; family Ambystomatidae; genus Ambystoma; species Ambystoma mexicanum. The sequence continues at coordinate 1,264,328,991 of NC_090929.1, read as the reverse complement.
CCGGTCCCGTTAGCAGGAGATCCAGCTCTCCCTTGCCCCCTGCTTGCCACCCTACCGCCAATACTAACGGAGTGGTGGGCCGGGCTCAGACCCCTACACAACGGTGAGGGCTTCTCATCCCCAGCTGCACATGGGAAAATACCCCTGGCATCAGTGAAGTGGGCTGGAGGCCTACTAACAAAGAACTCAGTGTTACTTTATCCCCCGCCCGCTGCCACACACGCCTGCTGGATCCCAAAAGAGTGGAAGCTGAATACCTGCAGTACGTGGTGCCTTGTCACCCGTCCCCCCCCCGCACGCAGCACACGGGAACCTGAAATTGGTCAAATAAGAAGAGTTGGGCCCGGCCAAAGAACGGGAAAGGATTCTCCCATAATCCCTAGACCCCACTGCCTCAATGCCCAACATAGAGACACACAGGAATACACCTGCCAAGGCATAAAAACAGGTCTCCACCTCTGCACTATAGGAAGACACTCATAGAATGTAATCCCAGTAGGCCACTGACATCCTCAGCAGCTCAGGGTGAACAGAAGCCTTCCCGCCTGGGAGGGGAGCTTGCCTCCTTACCCAACCCCTTCGCACAGTACAAGGCCTCCACCGCTCTGACCGCCACTCGAAGATCTCCTCAAGATCCAAAACAGCACAGCTACAAGGAAGCCCCGCCATTCTTCTCGGGGACCCACGCACAGACCCCCTGACAATGCCCAAAACAGCAGGGAAGTGCAAACGAATGGTATCACGTCCTTCTTAACACCCCAAGCAATCACAGATCCACAAGTGCAGGCAGTAAAGACTGACATCCACTAGCCCCCAGCAGCTCTGATGGCTCCGGACCCCGCACTCTCCAGCTCCGGATCCCGCACTCTCCAAAAGTGACCTCAAAGACATGCTGAAGAGCTTAAACGGGAGATTAACCTAGGAAATAAAGCTGGAGATAAACACCTCCAAAGACTCCCTGGCACAGTCGATTGCCGACCTGAATACACATCTAGTGGGCCTAGAAACCAGAGTCAATGACCTAGAAAACATAACATGCGAACAAGCGCATGACTGCGCAGAACTCACCAAGAGAGTGGGGATCACTGAGGAACATCTAGAGGACATTTGGGCGAAGCAGTCCGTTTTGGAAAATAGGTCGAGAAGGAATAATGTCCGCCTAGAGGGAGTCCCGCGACAAGTGTCGGATGAAGAACTTCTGGACTAAGTTAGAGCACTCTTCAAGTCCCTGATGGGCCTTTCTGACTCGGTTGAACTGGTCCTGGACAGGACTCACCGCGTCTAATCCTCCACCCAACAGAGACGCAATCTGCTTTTGGACGTTCTTTCCCGAGTACACTTTTTCCACCAAAAGGAAGAAATAATGGCTGCGGCCAGAAGATCAGAAATTATGCATTTCTGGGGGGCAACCCTGACACTGTTCCAAGATCTCTTGCTGTAAACCCTAGCATGCCGTAGGCGCCTGCAGAAGGTCACAGCAGGCTACAGGCTAAGAAAGTCAGCTACCGATGGGGGTTCGCATGTGAGCTGATTTTTGACCTCCACAACCAAAACTACATCATTAACTCAAAGGAAGAAGCAAAGGGTCTAATGCTCGAAACCAACAATGATGCCATTCCAGAAGCTGGGGGGCTGGGTAATTCAGACCTGGACCCCATGCCAAAGGATAAAAGGAGGAGATCCAAGGGATGGCACTGTGTGGGGTGGACCCCACAACAGGAGCCAGAAACTGCAGAGCCCACCTTAAAGACCTGTAAAGCCCTGATGACCCCACTCACCCGTGAACATTATTATTATTGAGGAGAATACTGGCTCGCCGGGGCAGACAGGGTCCGGACCCCAGATCTGCGTGATTTTACCGTCACGGAATGGTCCACGACGGAAAAGTCTGCATGAGAAATGTACGCAACACTGAAATGTTCGTACATTTCCCATGCGGACATCCCTTAAAATCACACAGATTCAAACTGACACCCATACACACAAGCACTCACTCACTGTATAGTATAGTGAGTGGGGTGTTGTGGGGGATACCCCCGCAGCCCCCGGCATTTTTTTCTTTTTCTTTTTGCTCGGGTGTGCTGTCGGGGTGTCCCCCGCAACACCCCGCTCACTATACTAGATAGTATAGTGAGCGTGGTGCTGCGGGGGACAAGCCTGCAGCCCCCGGCTTTTTTGTTTTGTTTTTTGTTTTGTTCTGGTGGGTGTGCCCCGCAACACCCCGCTCACTGTAATGTCACTGTAGTGAGCGGGGTGTTGGGGGGGACACCCACCAGGGCCCATACCGAACCCACCGAAACACCTAAACACATACCATGAAAAGTTCAAACCTTTGGTAGTTAGAACTTTTCATGGTGTGTGTTTTAGGTCTTTTGGTGAGGTCGGTAATTTTGATACTGACTTTTCGTCCTATTCCCAGACACCCACTAACTAAAAGCTATAGCGGGCAATCCACTAACTGGGAAGATACTTTTGTATCCACTGCCTTGGCCACAAATGACCCACTATTGGAGGCGGAAGGAACGAGATATGACACCGATCGGGCGCCCTGAACGGATTACGGCCATTTCTGTTGACGTAATGTCGTTGTTGGTTAAGATAACGAGAGCTCTGGGAAGCTCTCCTATAGTTTTCATTATGTTTTCTAGTTTTTGTTTTTGTTTTACTAAACTCTACATGTCTCATAACACAATGCCTAATTTACCGACTCGCATCCACCCTGCCACACATCTATCGTTGATCAACTTTTGGAGCTTGCAAAAAACCTTCAAGCCGATTTCTTCCACACCCTACTACATGCCTCCCCACAAGTATAGCTGCTCAGCACCTGATCCTGGGGGCCCGGGAGCGGGGAAACCCAGGGATAATCCTTCTCTTGAGGGGACGATCATTCATAGCGTGATACAAACACCTGAGCGACCTCAGAATGGCGACCCCGGACATTAAGTGCCTTACCCTAAATGTCTAAGGCCTAAATTCCCCCCGAAACGTAAAGCATTGATCCGCAGAATGGCCACTCTCAACTCCTCGCTCTTGTTTCTTCAAGAGACCCACCTCTTGCCCTCAGACGAATTCTGCTTAAATACCAAACTCTATCCCACAAAGTTCTGCGCCTCTAGTGGCCTGACGAAACAGGGGGTTGCCATCTTGGTGCGCAGGGGTACCCCCCTAAAAATGTTGAAAGTGTTGCGGGATGGGGAGGGGAGGTACATTTTGTTGGTAGCAATGCTTTTTGGGCGTAAGGTGACCCTGGTCTCGCTGTACACTCAGAACTCCAATCAGGAACTATTCTTTGCCTCATTATCTAAGACACTGGAGGCACAAGCAGAAGGAGACCTTATCCAAGGAGGGGACTTAAGCGCGGTGGCCAAAGCCCTAGTTGACAAATCCTTGCCCCAACTGCCAATGACAAGAACATTTTATAGCACTCACCACGCTACTACACGAACACTCACTCATAGAGATGTGGCGATTCTTTCTTCCGGAAGAACGGGCCTACACCTTCTTCTCAGCCGTACATAAGGGGTTTTCTAGACTGGACATGTTTTTGATCTCTGACGCTCTCATACCACAGACAATCGCTATAGAGATTCTCCCAAAAGCTCTGTCAGATCACGCCCCAGTAATGCTCACGATATCCCCTCCCCACGCGATTCCTCTGCCCAAACCAACCTGGCGACTGAATGAGTTTCTGCTAGAAGACCCCTTAATCCGCTCCCACATCTCCAACACCATAAAGCTATATTTTAGCGAGAATGACACCGGAGAAGTGGGATACGACATGGTGTGGGACGCTGGGAAGACAGTCATTCGAGGCCATATCATAGACCAAGCAACAGCAAGAGAAAGGGTCAGGAAACAGCTACAAGCCCAGTTGGAGGCAGAGGTCCAAAGACAGGAGGCGATGCACAGGGAAAAAGGATCCCAGTGCTCCCCTCTGAGACCTGCGTACAGCACGGAAAGCTTTAGAAGCACACCACATGGGGAGAGCAGCATACTCTCTAATGCTTACAAAGCAATATTTCTATACAAGAATAGCAGCAAAACTGAAAAAACTATCCAAACAAAACTGTATACAAGGCCTTTGAGACGCTAACGGTGGGTGTGTATCCTCGGAAGAGGGTAAACTCAGAATCATGGAGGACTTCTTTAGGGAACATGCCACCCCCAACCATGCCTCCCCCAAGTTACCCAGGAATTTATACTCAACGCACACCTACCACAAATTGCGCAGGCCCTCCGCGATCCCCTAGAAGACCCCATATCTGCCCAAGAAGTCGAATTCGCCATTCGATCCCTCCCCCTTGGAAAAGCCCCATGCCCCGATGGTTTCACGAATAAATTCCATAAAACCTTCAGTGCAGACCTGATTCCTCACCTGACAAAACTCGTTAACTCCTCCTGGGATGTGGGGGCCATCACACAGTCTATGACAGAATCTGCCACCACACTGATTCTGAAACTGGGGAAAGACCCTGCAGAATGTACGTCCTATCGCCCTATTGCACTACTCAACACAGATGCATAGCTTTACAGTAAAATGATAGCACACCGCCTTGGAGTGGTCCTTCCAACACTAATAGACAAAGATCAAATGGGCTTTATCCAAAATCATTCAGCACATGACAATATTTGCTGTGCAATCGACCTGGTAGCCCTTGCCCTCAAAATCCCTGGCTAGCTTTCGCTCCTATCCCTAGACGCTCATAGAGCCTTCGATAGCATGTCCTGGGAATATCTAAAACTAGTCTTAAGGGGATTCGTCTTTGGCCCGAGATTCTCTAGGCAGATCCTTTCAAATTTCCAAATCCCATCGACTCGTGTCCGGGTCAATTCGCAATTGTCCAACCCTATAACCTTGGGTAAGGGAACTAGACAGGGTTGCCCCTAACCCCATTGGTATTTGCTTTGGCATTGGAGCCCCTAGCTCAGGAGATTCGCCTTCACCCAAACATTCAAGGCTTCAAATACAGGGGCCAGTGCCATAAAGTTGCTCTTTATGCAGATGATGTCTTTTGTTTCTTGAGCAATGCACTCAGCTCTCTCCCAACCCTTGTTGACTTATTGGCCCAATTCACAGCAGTCTCAGGATTTGCGGTGAATCCCACTAAATCAGTGTGCATGGGCCTGTCGGAGTCGTCCTCTACCCTGGCAGCCCTCCAGGGAATATTCCTCTTTTGTTGGTCGACCACAGACATTCCCTACCTGGGAATACGACTGACCCCAAGATACGCAGGGCTACTAAAGGCTAATATCCCGACCTCCTGAAGGAAGCCAAGGAATGGCTTCAATGCTGGGATTTGCAAGAGATTTCATGGCTGGGATGCATCAGTGCAATCAAGCTGACTCTCCTTCCAAAGCTTCTATACACTTTCCATGCCCTGCCAGTAATGATCCCGGAACGGGATCTCCTCTCCCTACAGAAGGCAATAGGCCAATTCGTACGGCAGGGCAAAAAACCCTTGAGGCCCTCGTAGGCTTCTCACAAGAGAGAAAATGCTGGGTGGCATGGGGCTCCCCTCAATCCCCCGGTACCACCGAGCAGGCCAAGTGGCCGCAATGCTGGGCAGGGACAATTGAAACTCCCAAATGGCAAGATATCAAACAGGCTGCAGCCCCCTTCCCCTTGAGTCATCTTCCATTCCTCCCAAGGGCAACGGGCAAGCAACAAGATACCATGCTACCCACCACCTTAACGATGCTGCAGAGCTGGGATAAAGCCTGTGCGCAGAGGGGATTCAAGTCGGGCCTGAGTCCACTCTCGCCTAAAATTCATCCTTCACTCCTCCAGGCCAGCTCATTTCGGCTCTTGACATCTTGTCAAACCCCTGCGACTGCGAGACTTATACGAGGACAGAGAACCCCTAACTTTCGTAAAATGCAAAGAAAAATTCAAACTGCCAGAATATGAAAGATTCAGATACATACCGCTTTGCCACTGGCTGACCAACAGAGCCGTACGACAGGCAGCCTCTAGAACCTCAACAGGAAAAGAACCCAAGTCCTTGAAGGACAACAGACCCATAGAATGGCCACTTGCCATAGAATCCTGAAAAGCGCTTCATTGGAAGAGAAAATCCCCTATATGGTGGTGTGGGAGAGGGAGCTGGGGTTGGAGACTTCTGGGGAATCCTGGCAGAAGATATGGATCAGAGCCCAGAAGAGCTCCCGCTGTACCACCGTAAAGGAGGGGGCCCTTAAACTTTGCTTTCGCTGGTAACGTTCCCCACAGTGGCTACATGCAATGAACCCTGCCTACAGGGACGTCACGAGGGGGGGCAGGAGGGACAAACTGCCCCGGGCCTCGCGTCTTCCAAGGGCCTCGCGGCACCCTCTGCCGAGTAGAAAGAAGGCAGCACAGTCCTCCTATGTCCTTTATTCACACGGGGGACTGTGCTGTCTGCTCTCTGCCCATGCAATGATGTTGCTGTTTGGTGCGAAGCCGTTTGGCTCCGCAACAAACAGCAAAATAATGTGAGACAGCAGGGCTCAGAGGTGAACCCTGCTGCCTCACGTTATTCAGCTGACAACGCAGACATGCTGAATGACAAGAGAGAACTCCTCTCCTGTCAGGCAGCGTGTCTACGTGTCGGAGTGAAGGGAGGCCCATCCGCTTTTGAAGGGTGCATGGAGGTAAGTTTAGTGGGTTTTTTTATTTTAAATTAAATGTGTATATATGTGTAATGAGTATGTATATGTGTATGAATGCATGTGTGCATGTTGGTGTTTATGTTAGGGTCAACTCTGTGTTTGTGTTTTATGTATGCATGCATGTAAGGAGTTGTGTGACTGCGTACTGTACTGCGGATCCTCGAAACACTTACTCTGTAACTGCCTTGAGGTACCCCCTAGGCATTCGGGAAACGTGGCTCCCCGGTCCTGAGCAGGGAAAAGCTTCGGGCAGAGGTAGCTGGTCCCTGCAACATCACTCAACAGATCAAAGACTCAGACGACCATCGACTCATAGGGCCTCATTACGACCATTGCGCTCCCGCATTTTACGAGCGCGTATTACGAGGTTCCTTTCGCGGGACGCGGATCAGACATCTGGTAAAACCAGATGTCTTTTCCAGGTCCCGGGAGCGGAAGAGGGAGTACTATGGGGGCTCAAATGGGAATGGGGAATGGTTCCTGCAAGGAGGATTTACCGGGTCCTCCTATGTCGGAATGACCCGGTAAGTCCCCATTGCAGTAACTCGGTAAAGGAGCCCAGTTTGGAGGCAGCCAAGGAGCTAATAGCTCCATGGCTATCTCCAAACTCGTAATGAGGCCCATGGTGTTTACCGTTCATCTGACTTTTGAACCAACACCCACAGCGGAGATCCTGGCCATGCTGGATTGCGGAGCAGCGGGGAACTTCATAGACATTCAGTGGGTGCCAGAGCAACGGATACCTTTACGCCAGAAGAATAGCCCTCTACTAGTTGAAGGAGTAGATGGATCGCCTCTTACTTCCAACACCAAGAGCAAGTAACCTTCGATGTCATCAGAGCCGCCCACTTCCCGGTCATCTTGGGAATGCCTTGGCTGCGTCGACATAATCCTATGATCGATTGGTCCGCAAACACCATTTTCTTTCTTTCACCATACTGTACCCTAAAATGTTTGTCACAAGCCATTCCAGTCTCAGGAGACGGTGTCACTGTTCCGATGTCTGCTTCGGTTGTTCAGACGGTGCCCCCCTATGATCAGCAGTATGCTGACATCTTTGAGGACAAGCTACCCGTTCTTTGCCACCACACCGTGCCGAGGACTGTGCCATAGATATTAAGCCTGGGGCTTCTGTACCTTTCGGTCGGATGTATCCCATGTCTGTCCCGGACTCATTCAGGTGTCCCGTTCATCAGCTGAAGCTTCAATGTTCTTCATCCCGAAGAAGGGTACCACAGAGTTGAGACCGTGCATCGTTTACCACGGTTTGAACAGTTTGACCTTACAAGACCGGTGTAAGTGATTTCAATCCGGCACATAACCAAGTCACGCCAGCATGCAGTGCACAATTGAAACCCTCATTTATTTTTATATATAAGTTCAATATGCTGAACGATATACCACTCGTATCACACCCTTCTCCTGAGAACCCCCGGTCACACTGAACCAGGAATCAGGCTAGTTTGCAAAGGTAAATATTTATTTATGTATTTAGAATTTAATCACAATATATTTTAATAGGTAAACAACAATCACCAATGGGGTGACAGAACACTGAATAATATCTTTAATACACTAGGAATCAAATAATGAGCACAAAAGCAAATGCAGCACAGAAAAGAATACTGTTGTGTTGGTTTATAACAGATGGCACTATGGTTTGAGGTTCCCCCTGCAACATCCCTCAACCCACCAATAGGCTATTAAATAGATGTGAGGAGAGAGCAGGTATTCAGGAATAGCACAAATCAAACAGAATATCACTCCCACCTTCCCCCTTCAAACACAAGAGAAAAACAGAATTGACTTTTCAGCTGTCAGCGTGGCTTTGAAATTGTCTTTGGAATTGACTGGGCAAAAATACCAAATGTGGTCAAAAACACTTAAATTATCATAAATTCCTATGGGAGCCGCATTGAACAGTTGCAAACAAGCACAAGCAATGATTTAGTCAAAAGAAAACATTTGAAATTGCAAAGTCCAAGTGGGAAATAAATTAAAGCTATTTCACACATGTAAAATTTCTCAGAATGTAAAATTGCGATTTTGATTATGTCATAGTCATAGATTATGACTATGAAAAAGCGAATGCCACAGATGGATCTTACAGTCACGTGATCAGCGTAACCCGCCTGTTGTGGATACTCTACTTCTTCAGATGAGAAAAAGTCAGCGCAAAGATAGTTCTAGCCTAGCTGATCCAACCCCGTGCCTGATGTGCTGTTCTTCCTAGACCAGATTCAATCCATGACCAGAAATGACGGTCCAAATTAATACCTTATTCTGTGAGTATTAACAGGAAGAAAAGTGACCCTAATATATCTGCATTGTAGGATCCCAATCTCAAACCCATCCCATTTTTAATTCATAACCATTGTATTGCTAGAACTAGCTTTGCGCAGACTCTTTTCTCATCTAAAGAAGTAGAGTATCCACAACAGGCGGGTTACGCTGATGACGTGACTGTAACATCCATCTGTGGCATTTGCTTTTTCATAGTCATAATCTATTGTAATCAGCCCATATATCATTTTCAAAAGTGCATTTCTGTTTTCCATTCCCGCTCCTATTTACAAAAACGACCTTTACCAAAACCTCTATAACTCCCTCAGTTTTTGTGATAGAAACAAAATTTCAACTCCTACTTGTACCTAACATCCTCAGCTAACCGCAAATCATTCTGAGAAATTTTTACACGTGTGAAATAGCTTTAATTTATTTCCCACTTGGACTTTAAGTTTTCAAATGCTTTCTTTCGACTAAATCATTGTGATTTTGTGCAACTGTTCAAAGTGGTTTCCATAGGACTTTATAATAATTTAAGTATTTTTGACCACATTTGGTGTTTTTGCTCAGTAAATTCCAAAGACAATTTCAAAGCCATCCTGACAGCTGAAAAGTCAATTCAGTTTTTCTCTTGTGTTTGAAGGGGGATGGTGGGAGTGATGTTTTGCTTCAATTGTGCTATTCCTGAATACCCGCTCTCTCCTCACATCTATTCATTGCCCATTGGGGGGTTGAGAGGTGTTGCAGGGGGAGCCTCTAACCATAGTGCCATCTATACCAAACCAACACAAAAGTATGATTTTCTGTGCTGCATTTGTTTTATGCTCATTCCTTGATTCCTAGTGTATTAAAGATGCTGTTCAGTGTTCTTTCACCCCATTGGTGATTGTTGTTTACCTATTAAAATACATTGTGATTACATTCTAAATACATAAATAAACATTTACCTTTGCAAACTAGCCTGATTCCTGGTTTAGTGTGACCAGGGTGTGGGGGTTGTTCCAGGAGAAGGGTGTTATACGAGTGGTATATCGTTCAGAATATTGAACTTATAGATAAAAATAAATAAGGGTTTTATTTGTGCACTACATGCTGGGCGGGACATGGGTGTGTGCCGGATTGAAATCACTTACACCGGTACCCCATGCCCCTGATAAAGGAGGTACTAGAAGCAGTGGAAGGGGCCAGCATTTTTACCAAACTGGATCTACCCGGAGCCTATCACCTGTTGAGAATTAAAGAGAGGGACGAGTGGAAAACGCCCTTCAGGACCCCTCTGGGGCACTTTGAATATAGGGTGATGCCCTTCGGACTTGTAAATGCCCCCGCAGTGTTCCAACGTTTTGTTGACAAGGGGCCTCATTACACGGAAGGCGGTGAGCCATGGCGCTATTAGCGCCATGGCTCATGCCGGTAAAATACCGGCACCGCCTTGGCGGAAAGGGGATTTACCGCCCCATTCCAAGGTTGGAGGGGCGGTAAATCCCCCTTCCGCCATTGCCCTTCCCCATTCCCATTTCTGCCCCATAGGGCTCTATGGGAATGGGGAAGGCGCTAATTACGGCACCGCAATTTTGCGGTGCCGTAATTAGCTCTGAGGTCCCTTAGCGGGTTGGTTTTTAACGCCTGCAAAAAGCAGGCGTTAAATCACCAACCCGCAAAGCGACCTCGTAGTACGACGGTAAGGGTTAACGGTCACCGTTGCCATTAACGGTGACCGTTAACCCTTACCGCCGTCCGTGTAATGAGGCCCAAGATCTTTTCTGACCTATTATACGCCTCAGTAGTGGTCTGTTTAGAGGACATCTTGGTCTTCTCTTCTTCCCGGTCGGAACATCGCAGACACGTTTTGGAAGTTCTACAAAGGCTGCGAGAACACCAACTTGTGGTCAAACCAGAGAAGTGCACCTTTGACCTCTGTGTCCTATTTGGGTTTCATCCTCTCTAAGGAGGGGGTGCAAATGGACCCCGAAAAGGTTAAGGCTGTACTACAATGGCCAACCCCTAGGAACCCAAAGGATATCCAGCGGTTAATGGGGTTATCTAACTTCTATAGGAGGTTTATCCCTAACTTTACGGACATAGTGCTGCCCATAACCAGGTTGTTGAAAAAAGGAAAGAGTCGAATGGGATATGGAAGCTGATCAGGCCTTTCAGCAGCTCAAGAAGGCCTTCACCACCACTCCCATCCTAATCCAACCCAATCAATCCCCTCCTTTTCTGGTGGAAACAGACGCCTCTAGAAGGGCGGTAGGGGCAGCTCTTCTACAAACAAGCAAAGACGGCGATGAACACCGGTGGCATACTATTCCAGGACGCTTACCCCTAGTGAAAAAAATTACTCCGCCCTGGGAAGGGAACTTTTGGAGATACGCCAAGCATGCATAGAATGGAGACATCTGCTGCAGGGAGCTGCACGTCCTTTCCTTGTACCCACAGACCACCGGAATCTAAAGGTACTCCAACAGAAGGGGTGTCGTAACTCCAGACACGCCACGTTGGGCCTATTCTTTTTCCCAGTTTGATTTTAACATCACCTATCTTCCGGGAAAAGAGAATGTGCTGGCTGACGCCTTATCCCGAAGTTTGGAAGAGAACCCCAGTGATTGTCAAGAGCATGAAGAAATACTATCAGGAAAACGTATCCTAGGGGTTGTCCGTTCCTTTTTACAGGAAATGGAATACTCTACGAGTCTGGCACAGGTACCACAGAACCACAAGCCACTCCTGGAAAAGAGAGGAACATTATACTTCCATCACGGTAAATTGTACCTGCCGTCTAAGGAACTTCAGACACAAGCATTGTCCTGGTGTCACAATCTCCCTTCTGCTGGACATAAGGGCCAAGGAGCAACTCTGAACCTTGTATCAAGGTATTTTTAGTGGCCTATCATGGCTAAGGACGTTAAAACGTGCGTGGCTGTGTATCCAGTATGTGCTTCCAGTAAACACTCTACTCAAAAGCCTTTAGGTCTTCTCCAAGAAGAACCAGTACCATCACAACCCTGGGAACACATATCTACCGACTTTACTGTTGACCTTCCACCCTTGCTGGGGTCCACTGCCATCATGGTTACTGTAGATACCCTAAGCAAATTGGCACATTTCTCTCCTCTTCCCGGCTTACCATCTGCGCCGGAAGCTGCCGAGGTATTCTTGAGAGCTGTGGTCAGATTACATGGCTTGCCCCAAACTATAGTGTCCGACAGAGGATCTCAGTTTACATCAAGTTTCTGGTCCACTCTGTGCAGTACTCTGGGTATTAAGCGAGCATTATCATCTGGGTATCACCCCCAAAGCAACAGACAAACTGAAAGCCTAAATGCCACTCTGGAACAATACCTTCATTGTTTTTGCAATCAAAAACAGGATAAGTGGGTGACTTTTCTGTCGATGGCAGAGTTCACCTACAACAACACCAGAACTCTGCCATAGGAATCAGTGCTTTCTTTTTCACCTACGGCTTCCATCCCAAACACATACCTCTTTTCGGAATACCTCCCACGACAGTGCCTTCAGTAGATCAACATTTCCATGACCTGAAACGCATCCAAAGAGAGGCATCACAGAATCTGGAAGCCAGTAGGAAGCAATATTAGAAGTATGCTGATGGGAAGAGGTTACAGAATCCTAAATGGGAAATTGGCACCAAGGTCTGGCTATCAACTAAATACGTCCCACGTTGGATCCACGCAGGGAAGTTTTCAGCCCGCTATATAGGCCCTTTTCCTCTCGTCTCAAGTTAATGCTGTTGCCTTTTGCTTGCGCTTACCACCCAGTCTGAAGAGGATATATCCAGTCTTTCACACCTCCCTTCTAAAAGCATACCAACCTGACCCCCATGGCCGTCGGAGCTCTCGCCCATCGCTACCCAAGGATCCTGATCTTGAAGAATATGAGGTGGAGAGACTGGTGGACTACCGGTACAGACATGGTACCATACACTATCTGGTCCATTGGAAAGGCTATACTGCAGCAGAACGGTCATAGGAGCCAAGAAGCCACATACGTGCTCCACGCCTCCTCTGTCTGTTTCACGGCCTCCATCCGGGGAATCCCAGAGGAGCCCTGATGAAGAGGAGGCATACTGTCACGATGCGGCCATGGAAGGTGTGGCAAAGATGGAGGCTCCATTGAGACACTGCATCATGCTGGTACTAGTCTTTCTTGACTTTTTGTTTATAGGGAGACGACGCCCCCGGCGAGTCGCGTTGCAACTCACTTCTGACAATCTTCCAGGCTTTTATCCGTGTCGCAGTGCTTCCCTCGTATCCAGTGATACTATCTCCGGGCGGGTACCTCGTACGCTGCCCCGTCTCTCCCTCTCTTTCTCTTTCTGCCTTTCCTGTTATGCTTATCTCTCTCCCCGGTTTTCCTCTATTTGTCCATGCCATCTCCTCCTCCTTAATTGACATCAGAGCTGGTGCCGTCTTTCCAAGCCTCTCCCTTCTGTTCATATCCTTTTCTGACGACCACTTCCACGTCCCTCTTACCTTATCTTTTCGCGGAAGCGCTTTCTCCTTCTTCTATTCCTAACTTACATAGTTTTTCCCATTCCTATCTACTGCACTGTATTCGGGGCTCTGGTCCCACTCGTGCATTTTCCCTCTCTCTCTCTCTCTCTCTCTCTCTCTCTCTCTCTCTCTCTCTCTCTCTCTCTCACTCTCTCTCGCTCTCTCTCTCTCTCTCTCTCTCTCTTGCTTTCACGCTCACTCTTGCTCTCTCTCTTTCTCTATATCTTCCTCTTTCGGGCTTTCCATATTCTCTTACCTTTCTGTTTACCTCTCTCTTGAGCCAGTCCAGCGTCAGTCATCCGACTGGATATTTCTGCACTTTGTGTTGTGTCTATGTTTACACCCACTATTCCCAACGATTCTTCGCAGCTTCAACCACCATTGTAATACTCACTTGCAAAGGCTCAATTTCTTCACTGGGACCGCAGTGGTCCTTGCTCATCCAGCCTCTTCAACAACCTCTTCAGACATCAGATCCATTATTTTGCACACAGGGTTTTTTATGCCTTAACCAGCTTTTTCCCTGTTTTAGGGGGCAGGCTCCTCTGGGTTTTCCTGACTGTTGTCACTACCACGGTCAAGGTGGCCTCGGGTGGAGCCCGTCCCTATCTCTACGAGCGAAAGAAAGGGAAGAAGGCTTTGAAGACAGAGGACGAACCGGAGATCACCAAGAAGGATAAAAGGCGAAGACAGAAGAAATCCTTTCAGGACAGCTCCACAGAAGATCCAGGTGAGGAGACTCAGGGGGAGGAAGCCTTAGACTCTGCCATATGGTTTTATCAGGTAGGCTGAGCGTCACTTGCAGATCAGCCATGGCATGAGGATTGTACAGATAGCCGCGGCTACTGTTTATAACAGACCCATCCATAGTTCCCTTCACGGATGTGCAGTAGCGTTTCCTGAACACCTTGGAGGAGCGAGTGGACAGTCCTTTAGGACATGGTTCTTAGGACCGCAGTACATACAAGACCCAAGGTCCTTCTCCGGTTTCTCTCTTCTGTGGTAAGCGGACCTCAAGCTATCCGTAACTGCATTGGTTCTCCTTCCTCGGTTGTCTTTGAAGCTTTAGGGCTGTCTGTCTGGGGGTTTTCAGACGAGACCCGAGATGTTCTGTCCTTCTTCTTTTTGTGATACCTCTCTTATAGTCTGTAATCCAGTTAAAGAACCAAGGAGATCATTTCGGCTAAGTTATGAGGACTGGGCACATTGGAGACTTTGGAGCTCATTACGAGTTTGGCGGTAAGTGGAAAATTTGGCAGTAACACCATTACCACACATTTTAACACTAGGCCAAATTACAACTTCCAGAATATTTGGCAGTAACCCCTCATGCAGAGTTAGCACAGGTGGAAACACCTCTAGCAGTAACTCTGACAATAATTTGTGGAATCCGAGCCAGAGGTAATTCCGTATGCAGAATTACCTCCAAAAAACAAAAGCCCATTACCGTCATATCACAAGTCTAAAAACAACAGAATTACCCCCAAAAATCAGAGGTAATTCTGTGAAAAACACATCGCAATTACCACCATCAAAAAGGTGTAGGTTAATACAAACAGGTGTCACAAAACAAGGTCCAGGTGCACCAGATCCACTCAGGTGGAGTATAAAAGGCCCACACCCACCCCCAACACACATCCAAGCAACATGCAGCCACAAGCAGACATAGATTATGGCCTCCACAACCTGCTACTCTACATTGAGCTACAGCAGCATGCCGGACCACAGCAGGGAATGAAACAAGCGCAGCCAAGGCATAGGAGACGCATGCAGCGGAGGGCACCATTCGCCCATCCCCATGAACACTCACGGACAGGCAACTAGTCATCTCATACAGACTGGACCATCCAACCATTGCAAAACCTGCTCACACTGACATAGGCACAACTGCAGAGTGCCATTTCCATCAGAACAGCCATCCCCTGCTGAAGTGTGTGTCCGTCGTACATTTCTGTGGCACAGGTGCCTTCCAGCACACAGTAGGGGCACTGCATGGCATGTATCAGCCCTCATTTTCTAAGGCGCTGGACCAAGTCCTGGATGCCCCAATGATGCACGCACAGCAGCACATCTCCATGCCCATCACTCAGGCACAGGTGCATGCAGAAAAGGCAAGGTTCTACAGCATTGTACATTTGCCCAATACAATAGCGGCATTGGACTGCACCCATGTGGCGTTGGTAGCACCGCAGGCAAGTGAATAGGCATACCGCAACCAGAAACAATATCACTGCATGAATGTGCAGATGACCTGTGATGCCAATCTCACCATCAGTCACTTTTGTTCCCAATATCTTGGTGAGACACATCATGCACTTATTCTGCGCAACAGCACTTTGCCTGCGTACATGGAGAGGCACAGAGGACAGCACACCTGGCTCGTGGGTAAGTAGCACTCAGACCTGAATGGCAAAAGCACTCATATGCACATGGGCCACATCAGTAGTAGTGAATTGAATGAACCACAAGTACCATGATGCAACAACAATGACACCCAGAATAGACCAGGCACCCTGACTGACCCACACCAGGATGCAGACTTGACACCTGTGATGAATCAGGGCATCGAGCCATGCTAGGCAGCACCAAGCAATCATGTCAATGTACAACCAACGTAGGAATATCCATGTACCCCACGGGGAGGCGTGGCTTGGATGGCCATGCTGTAGGAGGTGAAGCTCAGCAGCTCCTGCGACATCCGAGAGTAGATCCATCCAAGCTGGCATAATCCACCATAAAATGTGGCTATAAACCAGATCCAGGCGTCAGAACACCCGGGGAACAACCTGGGTGACTGCCGAGGCCAATCGGAGGAAGGACTGTGAGGGAAGCAGTCGTGGACTCTGCCGCCGAATCCAAGATGGCAGGTGTGTGATGAGGAGCCAGCGGGGAAAGCAGCAAAGGCCACTGTGGGCCGCCGTGCGGCAGGGGCAGGACAGAATTGCGCCTGTGAGACTGAGCGACACCGCCCCCTGGGGACTGGTGCGGAGGGCGCGACCCCACCCTCAGCGAAGCCCAGTGCCGTGGATGAGGTGCAGGACAGGGAGAGGACGAACCCTGGAAGAGGCTTCAGACTCCCGACCGGAGCATTCTGCGCCCCGGCGGCAATCCTGCTTGGAGGACTCGTGGCAGGGGTGAGCGGCGGAGAGCGGAGATTTGGGCCTGCCCCCTCCCTCTGGTGTGTGGATCCCGATCGGGAAGCCCGGCGGGTGCCGAGGATGGAGGAGCAGCACCGCGAGGTGACTACATAGTGAGAGGGACCATGGAGAGCTCCGAGGAGTGGAACGTCTCTGCCCTCCACAAAGTGTCTGCAGGACCCGGGACAAGGCGAGCGGACAGCGAGAAACCGGTGGTGCACCAGGGGAGGGGGAGCCAGTAGCGAGATCAGGGCTCACGGCATCCCCGCGTGAGGCTAAATCTTGGACTGCAGTAACGCTGTCGAGCATAGGCGGCCCACAACGACCCCTCTGGTAAAGACCAGTTTCAGGATGTTCCACCATAGGTGAAACTTTAATAATTAAAGCTGAGAAGCGGCAGAGAGGAAAGACAAGTTGCACCCCACTCGAGGTAACAAGGAAGGGGCATACCCCGGAAGTGGGGGCTAAATCAGGCAATACAGACAGGGTCCACCTGGACCTGTGGCAGGAAGATCGCTTGGAGAGGGGGACATACCCCCCGGCGCAATATACATCTGCAGTCCAAGAATCCAGGGCTCCTGCTGGTCCCCGGTCAATAGGGACGCAAGACGTCAGTCCCGGAGGCCCCAAGACAGTGCGTGCAGTGAGGGGCGGCCACTGCGAACAGGCACTGGCACCGACAAGGAGCACTGACGGTAATCCAGTGCAAGTAAGTGGACATACAGGAGGACACAGGCTGCGCATTGTGGGGAAATAGTGTGCCTCAGCGAACCCTAGGCATCTGCAAGTCCAACAAACTGTAGGAGCACAACCCTCAGGAGAGAAGCAGGACGGCAGACACCCAAGCCTGACGGCTGACCTGGGGAAGAAGGAGCACCGCTTCCACCACTGGGTTTGGGCGGCCCTGGCGCGGGGGTGGCCAGCAGGCGAATGGAAAAGAGCAATCACCGCTGAGCGATAGGACAGACAAATATTTGAGTTACTGACATACGACACCCATGCACCACAGGGATAACGCTTGGCAGCAAAAAGTGCAACAAGACTAGGACGTGGGAGAGCACAATCCACTCGAGGGTGCCATAGCAGAAGTATTTCACTGAGCTGATCGATGGGGGGACCCCAGCGAACGGAAACAAGGTCAGCCCACCACCCAGTGTAACCCGTCTCCTAGCCTGCCGGGAACCATCTCAGAGGCAGAACACACTGAAAAATCTGGCGGTCGGCAGTACAAGAGAAGCCGGGGCCGGCCCCTCCCTTGTAGGGACAGATAGCAAGCATAGGCGGAAGACCCACAGAGGTTGAAGCAACGTGAGGGCGCAGGAGAAGCGGAGCGCCACAAACAACGCAGGGCGCTGCCCGTCCGGGCCCCGCAGCAGGCCAACGATAGGATATAGAAGAAGCAGCTTGGTCGGCTGCCGGCGGGTCAAGGGAAGAGAAGGACAGGGACACGTCAGACAGTAAATTATGTCAAACAAACCGAAGGGGGGGCAGAGGCAAACAAACCAGCATCGAACCTTTGGCCAAGAAGACGGACAAGGCCCTGCCCACCCCATTAGACACAGCCATGGCCTCATCTAGCACTGCTCAACAGGAGGAGGGTGGAAACCCAATACTAGAAGCTATTGCGGCACTGAAGACGTCCATGGAAGACAAGCTGGATACGGCCATAGCGGCCCTGAAGACGTCCCTGAAAAATAAGATCGACACAGTGATGGTGGCCGTGGGCCTCCTCCGACAGGATGCGCGAACCCTCGCCGACCGTGTGGGCACGGCAGAACAACAAGTTCAGCAGAATACCACCGATGTGGCATCCATCCAGGCCCAAATGTCTGACGTGCTCCGACAGGTGAAGACCCTGGAACAAAGGGTGGAGGACGCGGAATAACATCCGGATAGTGGGACTGCTGGAAGCTGAAGAGGGCCAGGACCCCACAAATTACATCGAGAACCTCCTGCTACACGAGATCGGGGCGGGGGTGCTGTCCCAAGACTTTGCAGTAGAAAGAGCCCATAGAGCCCTCACCAGCAGGCCCCAAACGGTGGCTCCTCCGAGGTCAATGATTGCGAGAATTATGAACTTCAAAGATAGAGACAAGATATTGACTTTCTCCAGAGAAGGGGGGGCCATAACTAGAAACTCTTCCAGGATAACGATTTATCCAGACTACACCATCCTCGTCCAGAGACAACGTGCCCGGTATGGACCTATCAAGGAACGCCTCAAGGCAGCGGGTCTTCGCTACATGTTGCTGTACCCAGCAAAATTGAAGGTGATCCGAGAGGGCAGATCGCACTTCTTTGAGACGACGGAGGAGGCACAGACGTGGATGGACCAGCAAGGCATCCCGCAAAGAAGACCCAGAAACACTAACAATAATGAGAATCGCCCCTAAGGACAATAGAAGGGAGTCAATCAAGGGAAGACAGTTCCGACACCATTGACGCCATGCAAGCAGACATATAACTAAAGGAGCAACGAGATTCGCTATTCGCACAGATGGTGACAAGACACGCAACCCCAAGACTTTTGGTAGTTAGGATGCCAGTTTGAAGGCATCATGCTGCCGCGAGCCGGTCCCACCTCGGTGGGCCGAGCAAGAGAAGCAGCGAGGCCCGAGCAGGGGGAGGGAGGCTGGGCATTTGGTTAATAGTTATGGTTAGTGAGTGGATAGGTAGGAAGAATGAACGCACGTGTGGGGAAGGAAGCACCAGGCAACAGGAACGAAGTGCAAATGGCAGGTGAATGCACACATATCCCGATGAAGGCTACCCGAGCAGCACAAGAAGGTGGCAATCCCGCAACAAATCTACACAAGTGATGTACAGCACGTATAAGAGAGGTCAGCCCCACCCCATGCGAGAGCATGCAGAAGAGGAAGAAAGAAGAATGCCCACCGACAGACATAAGCAGACAGGCAGGCTTATGGGGAAGAGGAGGCCACAAGACAATGCAACTCAATGGGCCAAAACAAAGTGGTCATAGCCACCTGGAATGTCAGGGGGCTAAATGCGTACATTAAGAGACTGAGGGTCTACGCCTGGCTGAACAGGGCAAAAGTGCAAATTGCCATGTTACAAGAAACACATCTGATGGCGGAGAAGCAGACTAAGATAGCTAAGAAATGGGGATGTCAAATGTACAGCTCAACATTCTCGAACTATGCTAGGGGTGTCCTAACATGGATAGCTCCGGGAGTCCCCTTCAAACTAATAGGACAAGAAAAGGAGAGCGAAGGCAGAATGCTGATTGTACACAGATTATTGGAAAACAAAAAGGTGTGCTTGATCAATTTGTATGCACCCAAACAAGATGCGGCAGAGTTCTTTAAGACGATCACACACCGGCTATCCACCTACAGGGGAGAGAAGCTCATATGGGCAGGAGCTTTCAACTGCACGCTGAACCCGCAGTTGGATAGGTCCGACAACAAGCAGAAGAAACCGGCCCCGCCGGCCAGGGCCCTACAGAAAACCCTGGACCAACTGGAGCTGGACGACACCTGGAGAAAGGTACATGCTAACACCAGGGGATATACCCACTATAGCGCCCCACATGGCACACACCCGCATAGATTACCTAATTACGGGCAGGGAGTCCCTTGGGGAATTCACAGGGATACATATAAAAGCAAGGACATTATCCGACCACGCCCCTATCGTGGCAATGTGGTCATACACGTACAGAGGAGCCCCTATACCCACCTGGAGACTGAGGGTGGAGACTGTTGGATGAGTTCTTCCAGGAATACATTAGAGAGAAGATAGAGGACTACTTCGAACACAATGAGGGGAGCGCAGACAACTCTGGTACCGTCTGGGAAGCCTTCAAGGTGGTGGTCAGAGGAGCGGCGATAGGGAAGGCGGGTGGACTTCGGGGCGCCATTCTAGCTGAGCTATGGGAAAAAGAGGAAGAAATAGAATGAGCAGAAGCACAAGCGGGGGAGAGAGGGGAAGAAGCAGAGGAGCTCACAGCGCTTTGATTGCAGAGCTGCACAATCTGGGAAAGACTAGGTAGATTAGACTATGGGAAATATATACAGAGACTGCACGCAGAAGGGGATAAACCTGGTAGGCTCCTGGTCTGGCTTAGCAAACAGGAGAACAGGCGCGAACCAATAACCGCGATTATGGATGAGCAAGGAGAGGAAGTGAGGACCCAGGAGGAGATTAATGGAGTGTTCTCGCGGTTCTATGAGGAACTGTACTCCAAGAAACAGATGGTGGAAGCGGGTGACATAACCAATGCCTTTAAGAAAATCCCCCTCCCCAAGCTATCGGAGGAGCAAGTGCAGACACTGGATGCGCCCCTCGCGCTAGATGAGTTGACCGCTGTAATAGCGGACCTCCCAACAGGCAAATCCCTGGGACCGGTTGGGTTACCCGGGGAATTCTATAAGAAATATAAAGACATCTCTAGCGACTGCTAGAGATGTTTCAGGAGGCATATGAGGAGGGTAGGTTGCCACAGAGCCTATCGGATTCGGTCATTATACCCATATTGAAACCAGGGAAGTTGCCTCTGCAGTGTGGCTCCTACAGACCGATTTCTCTGATCAATCAGGACTCTAAAATCCTGACTGCAGCCCTAGCAAATCGACTTAAGCGGGTAATATCCACACTGGTACACCCCGACCAGACGGGATATGTACCAGGGAGAAACACCCCATGGAATCTGCGGAGACTCCATCACGTTATGGAAAGCACGAACCAGAGACAAGAAGATTGCCTGGTGGCGTCGCTTGACGCAGTCAAAGCATTCGATTCAGTGAACTGGGAGTAGCTTGAGGGGGCACTGGCCCACTTCGGGATAGGCGAGGGGTATCTCCGCTGGATACGGCTTCTTTATAAAGATCCTGGAGCAAGGGTGAAAACGGGTAGGCACATATCAGAGCAATGGAAGATTGGTAGGGGCACAAAGCAGGGATTCCCACTTTCCCCAATGTTATATATACTAGCCTTGGAGCCATTTGCTGTTTTTCTAAGAGCAGAGTACCGGAATGCAGGAACTGAAATAGACGAGGTGGTACACCTAATCTCGATATATGCAGATGACATGCTCCTCTATGTCAGGAACACGAAGGAAAGTGTGCCAGACCTACTAGAAGCATTGGGGGCATTTGCCAGATTGTCGGGTATTAAGATCAACAAGGAAAAATCCTCGCTCTTCCCACTGGCGAGACTGAGGATAGCTGCCCCTGACCAGCTGCCGAGCCTGGGACTCACATGGAAGCCCACCACTTTCCACTACCTGGGAGTGGATATATACCTCAGCACCACAGTAACACACATGGCTAATACACAGGCGGCACTAGCCAAGATAGAAAAAACTATAATGTTCTGGAAGACACTCCCATTGGGGATGATGGGGAGAGCAGCGCTGTTGAAGATGATGGTCTTGCCACGCCTACTGCACTACTTCACCAATATCCCGTACAACATCCCCAGACCCTTATTTAGACAGCTACACGCAATAGCAAGAGAGTTGCGATGGGGCGGGGGGAGGAACAGGATAGTGTTGAACACACTGCAGAGAGATTAGGAGTGGGGAGGAATTAGACTCCCAGACTTCTAACGCTACTACCTGGCAGGGCAACTCCAGTTCGTCGTAAAATGGCTGGGAGATGACATGTCCATTGATACACTGCTTTTTCAGCCAGCAATACGACGCTATTACCTGAGAGAACTCCCATGAATTGATAAAACCCTAGCCAAACTACTCCCTACCATGGTCCAGCTGTGCCTGACCCTGTGCGGAGAGCCTGGAAGATGCAAGGAGCACAGCACCCCTACTCAAGACAAATTCCCCTTGCGGGACTAGTTGACGCCCACACGGCATCCCTGGCCACTTATCGCATACAATGGGAAGACAGGGGAGTGGCACAGACCAGGGATCTATGGAAGGATGGGCAGTGGGTGGATTTTCAGACCTTAATGGAAGAACAGGGCATACACAGTGGCCAATTCCTAATGTACAACTGCTTGCTACAGAGGATTAAGAGGAGGTGGAGGACATTGCCAGGAGAAGGGGATGGTGAGGAAGTCCTGGATGCATGGTATGATGTGTTAGAGGGTGGACACACAATATCCAGGCTTTACGAACAGCTCCTGCGTAGCAACAATGAGAGAGCGCTGCATGTAGGAGCCAAATGGGAGGAGGAACTCCACAGGACCTTCACGGACGAGGAATGGAGCAGGACACTTCAGTATATTAAAAAAGGTTTCCAGGAACGCGAGATTCAAACAAATGCAGCTGTACCTCACACATAGGGCATATCTCACGCCTAAGAGAATGTCACATATGGGACGAGATGGGATCCGGAGCTGCCCGCGTTGTGCTACAGAAGAGGCAGATATAATACATATGTTCTGGTCCTTCCCGGCTCTATTTAATTTTTGGAACACTGCAAAGACGAGATCAGAGGAAGGCGGGATCCAGATGCAAGCCTGGTCGACGGAGTCTTACCTCCTAGGACTGTTCCCTAGGGGCGGAAAACAGCGGACACATATAGCGAAATGAAAGGACTTAATGTGTATCCTGGTGAAACATCGCATAGCAATGATGTGGAACTCGAACACAGGGCCATCAGTAGAAATGTGGTGGGCAGACCTTAGAAAGTGGACAATAGCAGAAACATCAGTGTGGACCAGGGCGGCACAAAGGGGTGAGGGGGAGAGTGGGGCTAAACTACTCGCATGGAACTCACTTGTCCATGACCTGTTCCGCATTACAGACGGGCAGGACACAACAGGCCCTAGCGGGCCAGAGGAGGATTAAACCCCCGGTGACAGGGGCAGTGAAGGAACTTGCTGGGGGATGTTGGCTGCAAGAAGCCAAATGGAGAAGCGAGAGGGGATTATGCACTAAATACTGTGGACTGACAAGCTGAAAGCAGTGCCGCCGTGCCAAGGAGGCAGATGATAAGAGTGCAGACTTCAACACATAGTGCCAGTTGTTATGTAGTGTTTGTTGTGATCGTTGTTTGTTTGTTAAGTGTTTTATCAATAAAGAGTTTAAAATAAAAAATCCTTGTACCCCACATGGCTTAGTGCCACACCATAGCTAACCAGTGCATTGCCAATGTCACATCATTGACAGACTACACATGAGTGGTGCCTTCCATAATGCATATGATTGCAGTTAGCCATGTTGACCATGCCCCAACAACCCATATGAACACAAGGTGCCCTGTGCCCATCCACCGAGACATGCACATAGGAGTATGCACGTCATGACCCTGCAATAACTGTAATCCTGCAAATTATATACAGGTTTCTGTCGTACCACTGGATTTTCTGCGGTAACTCCACAAGGCGCATTTACTGTTACTGCCATTGCAGTGTGCGCGCGCGCGCCAGGCTGTAATTTGGCAGAAAATCTACCTGATGCATGGCAGTAATCCGCATCGGAGGATTTACTGCTGATTTTCTGCCTAACTCGTAATGAGGCCCGATACTTTAGCTCTTCATTCAGTCCTCCACGAAATATGGTGAGAAGGGCATCATCGGGCCAGGCTGTTTCCGATGCTAGTTGTTTGAACTGAGTTATAAAGTTCAGTACATCCATGTTTCCTTGCCTTAAGTCTAACAGATTTTCCTGAGCTGTGACTACCAATTCACAACGCCCAAACATAGCCTGTTAGCTATTGAGAAATGCAACATGGGAGTCTAGTAGTTGGGTGGTAGTAGTTATCAGTGGTGTTGCCCAGGCAAGGGCATTTCCAGACAAATTTGATATCATAAAGCTTACCTTGCAGCTGTCTCTATGAAAAAGCGTGGGTTTTAAGGTAAACTGGTCCATGCACGAGTCAATAAACTTCTTCAGTCTTTTAGGGTTACCATCATACTTCCGAGCGGCCAAAGGACCTGGAAGGAGTTCAGAGCGAGTTTGGGTAACCAATTGTCTCAATAGTGTATTTTCTGTTTTCAGGTTTTGTACTTCCACATTTAGGATTTGGACTGCTGCAACCAACTGCTGCACTTGTTGGTCCATTCTTGTTCTTTTTTAGGCGTCACTATCTATTAGCAATTGAAAGTTAATCATAGTTTTGTAGTTTGTGGCAATGGTTGCTTGCAGTGGACTATAGAGAGGATGATGAGTGGAGGAGTCCCACAAGGTATTCAGAGGCCTGCGAAACCCAAGGCTCTGTGTACCCCGTGGGCAGCGTCCTTGGGAAACCCTCATGGGGAATAAATCCAGTATCCTGAAGTAAGTCCACAAAAGGTGGTAGTCCAATACTTAATGAGGCGGATGTAATCAGGTATGTGCAATCTTGGAGGTAGAATAACAAAGGCGATGTGCTATCCTGTAGGCAAGGAGGTATCTAGTAGGCAGCGATTGGATGCTACAAAAAGGAACCCAGCATGATGCAGATCTGGTAAGTGGGCGAAACGAGGCAACAGAGAAAGAAAGGACAGAAAAAGAGAGGAGAGCCAGGCAAAATTATACAAGAGAAGAAAACCGTAACAGAGCAGTACAAGGAGAAGAGAAAGAAAGGAAGCGAGGGGAAAGGAAGAGAATTTTCTGTGCAAGGCAGAGAGGGGTTCAGAGAAGCAGAGGCAAGTAATGCAGTAGCAGAGAAAAGAAATAGGAAACAGAGCGAGAGATTGCCGAAGGGCTAAGCGATTAGGCAAGGTGCGAAGAACGGCGAAAATAAGGCAAGGGAAAGGAAGCCAAGGAAGGATAGGGAGGTAAAACAAACGCAGAACGCAGTGTGGAAAAAAAGGAATACTACAGAGAGCAGAAGAATCCGTTAGAGAAGATCAAACAACGGAGCACTGTGGCAACGCACCAGACTCCGCTAGTCACCGGCATATGTAGAACACTGCCAGAGAGTGTTAGAGCGCCATCTTGGACATGGTCTAGACTGTTGCCGTTAATTGACATGAATGGCATCAAAGAGGCTCCATATTGGGGTATGTCTGGAGAGCTGTGTATGGTGTTTCTTCCATTTGAGCCATAGTGATCAAGATGATTTCCTAACAGGCTGGCGATATTAGTGCCAGATCCCGATTTGCGGTAAAGCTGCTAAATCCCCATTTTTTAAAGAGTCCATAGGACTCTATGGGGCATGCTGGCCACTATTACCGCGACTCACCGGATTTACCTCGTCCAGATTTGACTCATAGTTGGACGGAGCGGTAATGTGGTGGTAAAAGCGTTTGCCGCTCTGCCCAACTTATGATGAGGCCCATGGTCACTCAGGAAATAGAAAAATGCAGGAGGGGAGTCAATGAACAGTGGGCAAGGAAGGGAAGAACAGAGGAAGACAGGTGGGATTGTGGGAACAGGAAATGCGTATCTAAACAATAACATGAGGAATAATGACGGAAAATGGAAAAACGTAATACAAATTGGTTTAAAAAATCTACTCTGCATTACATTCATATGCAGAGATATTCATGAGTTCATGATTCAATAATAAGATCCAATGACGGAGAAACATTTGTCATATATGTTAAGTTTACAGGTTTGTGAATATAACATAATTCAAGGACAAAATCTCTTACTTTTTCCTTTAGTAAATGGGCAACATTGTGCTTCTGTCTATGCTGAAAAGCTTCATTAAGTTGTATTAGTCTAGCTGCAACAACATTTTCTCGACTAAACAGTGCATGATGACTGAAGAATAAGCTTGAAATATTAAGATCCAACTGATACAGAAGCGTCCGGCCTTCACTTTTATTTATGATATAACTTTGTCGGTCAGATTTCATGGCCTAAGGAAAAAGATACAAACGGTTAAAAAAGGATCCACATTCATATAGGAGAATACAACCAAAGAACTCTGAGATTTCTGTAAGCATCATACTTGGGTCACAAGCATTGGGTGTACTCTCCCAAGCATTTATGCATACCCTTACTTGCACATATTTGTAATTGTTTCAAATTATCAATTACCAGGTATTCAGTGCATATTTAGGTTATATTTTACGTTTTGAGATTATGATATCAGCATCTCAAAACATGCTATGAATTCAAAAAGAGAATTTAAATATGGACCATACACTTCAATCCATTTGGAAGCTTAAAACGTATGTCAGTTAGCATATGCAAACTATTTTATTAAACCTAGATGTAGTAAAAAAAAGACGTATAAAAAGGTTTATACTTAATGTGATGCATTTGTGTGTAAACTCTAAAGTGTACACATTTAAAAAAATTTAAAAGCAATTACTAGGACATATTGAAGTACAATGCAGAGCCTAGAGGGTAGAAGGTCCAGGCAAAATACTGATTTGGGGGCTGGAATATGGAGGGACCAAAGTAGTATGAAAGTAGCGACGGGAGTATTCCTCCATTCAGGGTGTGCATGGCTCTGACACCTGATTGGACGAATGCTCTATGGGAAAGAAACAGCAAACTGAACTACACTATGGGCTTCATTACGAGTTAGGCGGAAATTCAGCAGTAAATCCTCCCAAAAATAGCCCTCAGGAATTTCCGCCTGATTACAAGTGGTGGTGGCAGTGTAATTCCCCATTTATTTTGGGTCAATTGCACACAACAGGGCTTTCTTTGCGGAATTACTGTGGTGGAATTACCGCCACAGTAATTCTGCCAATTCTGCTGATTTTTCGGCGTTGAGTGGGAAGATCTGACTCCAGGGTTTTGCTGGAGGTAAATCCTCCACTCAAAACCCAAACTCATAATTTGGTGTAATGGTAAAATTGGTGGTAACACAGTAGTTACCGCCAATTTTACAACTTTCCGCCTAACTCGTAATGAGGCTGTATATCCTTACACAAAGACAAAGGCCATAGCGCACAGGAACAGTTTGTCAAAATGGCTTTGCCGACTTTCAGCGAAAACTTAAAAGTAGTTCAAAATGCTACAAAGGTGGGAAATGGAGAGGGAAGATTTACGTTTAATCCAAGTTCTGGATCAAGTGTTTCTGCATCCATCATACGGAAAAGTTCAGCCTATGCGTAGGATCGTCAAAGACATTTTTTAAATGTAGTTTAACGTTTAAAAAAACGATGTCAAAATATATTAGATGCCTATCTGGCTTTATTTCCATTTTATTTCAAACATTCCTCTATACAAGCCAGTTTCTCATGTTTTTATACAGACAGACTTGTATGTGCCTGGTAGAATAGAGAAAAAAAAATTGAAACGCCAGCTACATACAAAACAAGGATTTGTAAAGCCAATAGTTTTTCCTTTTCCAATTGTTCTTTGCATTTTGTATTCATAGAAGTGAATTTGTGGTGACCCCATAAAGAGCGTGCCCAGCTCAAAGAACATGCAAGCTGAAGAAGGGAAGGCCATCACATGGCTGTTATGATGGGAGCTTGTAAGCTATGCTGTCTGAATAAATACTCCTATAATTTTACTTCGGCAGCAGAGGCACAAAGCATGTAGCTTACACAGCTTTCTACGAATGCCCTTAACAGGATTTTGATTTCTGGAGCATCCAGAATGGCATAATCAATAATGTTAAAGCACGCATTTACACTCCAATTAGCCATGGCATTAAATTCTATGACAAGACCGGTGGTGAGCATTATGCTTATTCTCCTTTATTACTGCTTAACAACAACTTTTTAAATCTTTATTTTCATCTTTGGCATAAAAAACAAAACTTCAACCGAGAAAACATGATGACACAAGGGGAGTGAGGCAACTACGTCTCCTATGATCCCCAGCAGGCCAGTAGTCCCAAGCCTCAGTCCTGTCTTCCAATGAGGGCTCCTCTGCCTGTATAAGACCCTGTTGCTCTAAGTGCCTTCCTCTTCTTTTTTGCTGCTGACAACAAGCTAAGTACTCAATTTGTATTATATCACAACATATGTTTATTACAAAAGAAACCCTTTGAATGCGCGTTACAGACGTTAGGGCATGTAATTTACGTAAACCGCGCAGCGTATGCAATGGCGCGCAGTAATACTTTTAATTGCGCTGAACAAACGTTTGTTTATATTTATTACGGCGATCGTATGTTTCTAGCAGGAATGCCCGGCCCGCGAGTGAACTCTCTCGCATTAGGGCTTGGTGTGTTTTCCTACAATATCCAAAGGGCCCGTTCAGCATCGGCGACCCGTTCGCCTGACTAGGGCTGTGAGGCATCGTGCGACATCCGGCGCATGCGTAGTAAGCCCTTTCTGTCTGTAACGGTCTCTGGGACTAGCAGAGACATGGTTCGCAGCGCTCCGAGGTGTGTAAGCCCTCAGGCGCCACGACAAGCAAACGTTTCAGCAAACAAGAAGAGGATGAGTTAACATAAACATTTTTTTTTTTAAATACGAATTTTCTGAAACACTCGACCAGGGCGAGAATTTACCACACAGGTCGAATTCTACAGACCATTTGGTCTACAACTACTTCTCCCTGCATATACCTACAGCAGTCATGTCCTGCAGCAGAGGGGAAGAATATTGGGAGGAATACAGTAAACAGGAGCAAGAGCTGCAAGAGGAGGAAGTTGACCTCTCACTCAGTTTCAAAAGAGTGCTGGGGGATCCCCTGGTAAGAGCAGTAACCCAGGGACTACAGCCAATTCAGGACAGACTGTAGGTCCTAGAGAATATTTTGGGCACCAGAGCTGGTTTACAAGACGACCCAGGTGAGGGGACCTACCCTATTAAGCCTCTGGAAGACAACTTTAGGGGGAGTAAGGTCGCCCGGAAGAGAAAACACTCTTCTACCCCCCCCAGGCTCGGATACAGGGAAGAGAGTAAAGCTTGCTGGGAGCACCTGCAGACGATCAACACTACCATAAAGGGATTCAACGATATCAAGGAAGAATTGAGGGCCATACGGTTGATGACCCTCCAGAACAGATATGTCCTTGATGTGATCACAGCAATGGATGGAGGAGTTTGTGCCAAAATCGGAGAATCATGTTGCACGTTCATAACTTCTTACTATGACGAGAATGGGACCTTGACAGAAGCCATAACGTTGCTGATGAACTTGCACCCTAAGATGGAAGATGAGACAGAAGACAATGCAGACGACAGGTGGTTCGGGTCTATCTTTTCATGGGTCCCACAATGGATGGCAAACATCTTCAAGTTTCTTGGAGCAATATTGGTGATGGTGATGTTTGCATTCTGTGCGATCGGGATTATAATTACACAGTGCAAGAAGACAGCAAAGAAAGCCGTAGGAATGAAGATCATGATCGATGTTGAATCAGGGTTTGGACCCAAGGAGTTGACAGATGAAGAAATCATGAAGTGCATAGAGGCCAGCATCGTAGCACCTGATGGAACAAAGTTCCTGTATCCAAATAATCACAAGACGTACGTAGGGCGATGGGTCTAATGCAATTCGAATGGACAATGCAGCTATATGACTTGGAGTGTTGATGAACACATGAAATCAGCAGGATGCCTCAAGGGAGCAGTAAAGATCTGGACCCCAAAGAAGCACTTCTTCAAAGAAGAATGTCTTGATGTGAAGATAGATGAAGATGTGGTTGATGGATCAACCAGAGGGGGGAATGTAGAGGAGGAGCCAAATGCCTCTACAGGAAGTCCCGCCCCCATGCTACCTATATGCTGGGAACCATAAGTTGTGACGTGCACAACACCAGTGACTGTGACCATTCCGAGGAGGGTCTTGGGGACAAGTGGCCTCATTATAAGTTTGGCAGTAGCCTTGCCCGTGAATAGGCAATTACCCGGTCATTACGGCCCTCCCGGACCCGGTTATTGCTCATTTGCGGGAGCCGGAATGGGGAGGTTGGATGCACCGGCAGCATTCACAATGGTGCCGGTGCATCCGACATGCTCTGCACGCAGGCGCCGGTCTGCCCGCCAGATCCGACCTGGCGGGCGAAAAAGCACCTGTGAGCAGAACTCGTAGTTTGCCGGTCCGGTAACTATAGTACCGGCAAGCTTACCGGTACCTTAGTTACTGGACCGGCAAACTTAGAATGAGGCCCAAGGTATCCAATAAGAAGACCCCATCTGATGTATCCCCAGAGAACTGACAGTCTAGTGGAGGAGATGCCCGAAGGAATATCAAAATAAGAGAAAGATGAGCTGGTGATGTCACAAGAAGTGAGCGTGATGCACTGAGAAGAATGGTCGAAGAAGAAGATGCATAGACCTTATAGAAATCTGATGACGAATAGAAAATCAAGTAAACTTTCATATGCAGATTGAAGATTGCATGTGTGAAGAGCACTGCCGAAAATGAAAGCCGTTTTATAACTGTACAGATGCAGCAACACAAGTAGACTAAGGGCCTCATCACGACTTTGGCGGTACTCCGGTGGTTTTCCTGTCGGACATACATTGCGCTAACGCCAAGGCCCCCAGCGGATAATCCGCCAAATCACGAATAATCGTGCACGCACCCCGGGACATGGCGTTAGCGCAAATAGCGCAAACCCTTAATATCGGCGGACCGTGCGCTACCGCCATATTGCGCTAATAGCGCACGCAATGGGCGCACGATAGGGGCGCGCGCTATTAGTGTGCAGGAAACGTGTCACCGCCGGAACGGGAGATAAAGCAGCGGCCATTTTGGGAATCACAATCCGTCGGATATCACAGCCCCTGGAAGCCATCCACGCCATCTGACAGCAAAACATGTCACAGGAGCGCACAAGGGGCAAGACTGCCCTGGACAGGGTGAGAAAGCCTAAATTCAGTGACCAGGAGCTGGCTGTACTGGTGGAGGAGGCCGAGACACACCATGAGGAGCTCCAGCAGCGCAAAACCAGTGGCCAGCATAGAGCCCAGATTTGGCGGTACATAAGCCAAAGGGTGAGTGCTGTGGGGCGTGTACCCCGGGACGGGGAGGATTGCCGTAAGCGCCTGAACGACCTGCGTGTGCGAGTCCGTGGCATCCTGTCACAGCACAGGAGTGCAAGCAGGGGAACTAGAGGAGGGCCACCACCACCCCCACCCGAACTCACACCATGGGAGGAAAAGATGAGTGCCCTGATTGATGTTGGCACCATCGAGGACATTGGTGGAGCGGAGGCACGCACTGGCATCAATCCAACTGCAGGTGAGTCCCACCCCGAATGCATGCAACTGAAAGTACCACACATGCAGACCCTGAGTGAATGAATGTGAAGAGATGCGTGTGAGGAACTGAAGACACCAATAAGTGAGCCCTACATCCTATGAACCGCAGTGCTGCCTAGATAACCTTGACGTGCAGTGCATCAATGTTAGTGGCAGGGGATAGACATCCATAGCCATGTCACAGCTACGTAGAGTCTGAGTGTGCAGGAAAACACCCCCAAGACCCTGAGCGCATTGCACCCCAACCACGCATGAAATGTAGTCACTCAAACATTCCCATGCAGTGTACCTCCATGGCCACACACACCAAGCACCACATGGCGAATGGACAAAATGCAAGTTGAATGCATGAATCACACTGTCTGCAATCCCACTTGTTACCATGACCTGCATTACACTAATGTAAGTAGCATTAGACTCAAACCACACCCTATGTACCCCACAGGCACACGTCAGACCCAACGGGACGAAGATGATGGGGAGGAGGCCACACCATCACAGCACCCACGGCAGCGAGCCTCCACCAGCACACCCACCCCACAGAGAGGCCGCACGGAATGGAGCCGACCCAGGCCACCCCCATCACCACCACAACTGAGCCCTACCAGACCACAGCACCACCCACATACATGCAGGGAGGCCACCGCCAGCTCGCCTGAAGCCACCACACACAGCCCCCATGCAGAGGGACTGACCTGTGGATCTGAGCCCGACGTGGGAGTGACACCTCCACGTGCACATCATGCAGGAGGACAGCGTTCACCCGGAAGCAGTGAAGCAGAAGGGATGTGCACACCACAGGGAACCCCAAGGCCAGGCACACAGCAAGCATGAAGCCCACATGTGCGTTGTGTCTGCACACCACAGCCGGATGAGGACACGACATCACATGGTAGCCCTGACGAACGGCACTCAGAGCCTGGCAGCCCAATCCAAGCCGGCCCCATGTCCCCTTGCAGCCCACCCCCACGACAGCGCACAAGTGGCAGGCCGGCACATGCCACACTAGAGTTGCCCTTCATCACCGGAGCAGCAGTTATGGGCCGACTTGATGTGATTGAGACCAAGCAGGCCAAGGTGGAATCAATGGCCAAGGTGCACAGCCGGCACATCAAGGCCATCAGTGCATCGATACGCCATGGGTGCAAATATATAGCGTGTGACAATGCCCGCACACGCAGAGTCGTGTAACAGTGTACCGCTGCCCTGACAGGGTTTGGACAAAGAGTGAGGGAGTTGTGTGAGGCTGTGTCAGCACTTGCAGAGCAAACTAGGGAGGGTAACAACCTCCTGAGACAACACATGCAGGCAACCGGGTCAGTGCCTTCGACATCAACCACGCCCACACACTAGAGGGGCCTGGACAAGGGAAGCGCCCACCACCATCCTAGTCGTACATGGCATAGTTCTTGTTGCCCTGATGGGACACATGCACCTATCTGCACAGTTGTGGGGAGTTCACTGGGGGGAGGGGGAATTGTGTGCTGGGGGTTCACTGGGGCGAGGGGGGATTGTGTGCTGGGGGTTCACTGGGGGGAGGGGGGATTGTGTGCTGGGGGTTCACTGGGGGAGGGGGGTTTGTTGGACTGAAAATAAATCACGTTTGGAAAATCACAAGGCATGGACAGTAGTGATTTTTGACAAATCCAATTTAATGTTGAAGTGACATCTGTTCAATTTACCCTTCACCCGTGTTAGAAAAATGCATCAATCAATCCCTGTCTGGCCAATTTCCCCTCCCTAAGCCCAAACCTTTGTGCATGTGCTACACCATCTGGCACGTCATCACCCTCACTCCCATCCTCAGGTGGCTGCACATGAGCATCAGGGGGCAGTGGCACATTTCTGCGACAGCAGTTGTTGTGCAGCATGGCACATGTCAGCGGAATTTTGTCAACTTTTTTTGATGCATACAACATTGCCCCTCCCGTGGGGTCGAGGCACCGGAAGCGTGCCTTCAGCTGTCCAAAAGCCCACTCCACGCAGATCCGTGTATGGCCATGGGCAAGGTTGTATGCCCGCTCCGCTGCCGTGTGTGGATGACGCATAGGGGTCATGAGCCACGTGTACTGGGGATATCCACAGTCACCTGCAGGGAAGAGAAATCCGGTATGGGGACAAGGTAAGTCCAGTGGGTGTACAGAGCTCTGTCATCAGTGTCACTTTGCCATAATTGGCATTAGATCTACAACATTGTGGAGTGTGCTGTTCTACGGGCTCAATTGAATCAATGAGGTACTCTCAACTTGGTACGCCTCTGTTTCAGTATGTAACAGTACTCATTCACTTGTCACTGGTTAAGGGGGCCCTTCCATCTACTTCTGCATGACAGAAGTGGCTGCCTCATGTGTCATTGCAATTCCATTTGGCTGCAGTTACATTTGCTGCTTGTCACTATTCTGTACTGTTCTCCATGCATTTGCTTGCCCATTCTGGGGACAGTGTTTGTGGGATGTACATTGCCATTACTCAGGCTACTTATGTGTGGTGTATTTGTGGATATGCAAGCTTATGTGTTAGAATTTCATTTCTGTCAGGTGGGCAGGGTGGGATTTCTGTACTGTGTCAGTGTTGGGAGCCATGGTGCTACTCACACAGGAGGCTTTATGGTGGCGGGGCTTCGATATGTTACTGTGCTGCCACATGTCTTTTACATCCTGAATGGGTGTGTTCTGCTGTGTTGGACATGTCCAAGGTTTGTCGTGCAAGCTGCTTGAATGTGAATGCTGCAGTAATGGTGCAGCCTATTGGGAATCATGGATTTCGTGACAAGCACCATCCGTTGTGGGTTGACATGCATTATGGTATACATGTGTACTCACCCAGCAGCCATGTGTTTTGGCCTTGGTGCCTTTCCATGTACGCCGGCAGGGTACTGTTGCGCAGGACCATGGAGTCGTGGGTGGATCTTGGGTAGCGGGCACAGCAGTGGCTGAAGGTGTGGTCTGGACCACATGTCATCTGCACATTGAGGGAATGGTACTGTTTCTGGTTTCTGTAGGCTGCCACATGTGTCTGGGGTGGTACGTGATACGAGTGCCACATGTGTGCAGTCCAGGGATGCTATTACATTCGGGACTTGGGCAATGGCATAGAATTGACCCTTCAGCTGGTGCACCTGTGCCTGTGTGGCTGCCAATGCAATGTGCTCGTTCATAAGATTCAAC
Source organism: Ambystoma mexicanum (assembly GCF_040938575.1). Classification (NCBI taxonomy): domain Eukaryota; kingdom Metazoa; phylum Chordata; class Amphibia; order Caudata; family Ambystomatidae; genus Ambystoma; species Ambystoma mexicanum. The sequence continues at coordinate 1,264,294,251 of NC_090929.1, read as the reverse complement.
AGTGCATCGAGCACCTGTCCCAGCATGGCACTGGATGTGGACTGGGCCATTCAATGCATCATTGCAACGGTATGTTGGTAGCTGCCAGTCCCAAGGAATTGAACACAGACACGAGCTTCACTAGGAGAGGTTCTGCTGTGCTGGTGGCTATGCGTCTGCCGATGTTGCCCTGGATTGTGTCCAGCAATTGGGTGATGGTTGCCCTGTCCAGCCGATATTCTGTCACCAACTGGCCATCAGTCAGAGCCCAGGGTGTTGGCCTGACCCTGGGGATGGCTGGCCACCTTGCTGGTGCTGCTCTCCTCCTCCTTCTCCTCATCCCCACTACCCCCTGCACTCCCAGGGCCCTGGCCTGGTTGCCTGGCCTCTGTTGCTCCAGGCGCAGCAGGTAGAAGTCGACATCAAGGCTCCTGGCTCCAAATGGCAGCATGGTGTTGGGGAGGGTGTGTTGTGCATGGGTGGGTCCTTTGTAGGCCTCTGATTTGCATTGGTTTCACCTGAGCCCTTATTGCTGTCTCCTCCCTGCTCCTGCTGGTGTAATGGTGTTGGGGAGGGTGTGTTGTACATGGGTGGGTCCTTTGTAGGCCTCTGATTTGCATTGGTTTCACCTGAGCCCTTATTGCTGTCTCCTCCCTGCTCCTGCTGCTGTTATGGTGTTGGGGAGGGTGTGTTGTGCATGGGTGGGTCCTTTGTAGGCCTCTGATTTGCATTGGTTTCACCTGAGCCCTTATTGCTGTGGCCTGTGTTCTGTTACCTCCAGCTTTTTGCTGGAGGTATTTTTGGCAGATTGTGCGCCGCTTTTCTGGCGCTAATTGCGCCTACGCCGGACTTGTGATTGCTGATGTTTTAGCGCAAATGGTTACTGGCGCTTTTACAGCCAACGCTTGTACAGCCGGCTGTACTTGCGCCGGCTGTAATGGGGCAGGCGGTATTTGGACTTGTGATCCGACGGACCCTTAAAATCGGCGCAGATAGCGTTACTGCCGATTTTAAGGGTTACCGCCAAAGTCGTGATGAGGCCCTAAGTAATCTTAAAGGCTGGCTTTACGTAGTGAATAGACTGCAGGCGGTGCCGCCATTATATAGAATGTGGATGTTCAATGTCACAATTTTAGTAAGCTCAAACCCATGGAGAAAGAAGGATTGATAGCTATGCGTGTGTCGCAGCAAAGACTTAGCTGGAGCTCAAAGCAAGACCAAGAAGGCTGTCTGACCTGATGTCAAAGGCAGAAGCAGCTCAAACTAGTCATCAGTCCTTGAAGACAGTGAATGTGAGACGCAGAGGCATCCCTTGTTAAGTTGCAAGGAGAGAACACCATGATTGCCAAGTTTCTACATGTAAGACAATGAAATGCTAAAATATGGGGCAATTCACGGTCTCCTGTCACATGAGCCCCAGATGGAAATAGAAGTGGGCATACAGTCCTGAATCTTGATAAGAACATGCTCACTCTCCCTTATCTTCCCAGGAGCAAGAAACAACTACAAGCCCGTGTTCAAAGACAATCTGAATGGCAAAAGGCATGAGCGAAGAGAGACATGGGGCTAATTGGGTGAGGAGACACAGTCAAGTCCACCCACTGACACCTGGAGTACCAACTTACGTGCTGCTAGTGAATTGAATATTCTAGAAGTGTACAAGCGTGCCAACCAATTGAAAAAGACCATGGACCTCATTACAAGGGTGGCGCTCCCGTAATGAAGGGTGCCGGTACGGGACCGACACCCTTCATTACGGGAGCGCCGATTACGAGGTTCCCTTTGCGGGATCCTGTAACAACACCTGGTAAAATCAGGCGTCCTTTCCGGGTCCCGCGAGGGGAAGAGGGAGGTAATAACGGGCCAGTTGTAATGTGCCCGTTATTACCTCCCTCCCCATTCCCATTGAGCCCCATGGGGGCTCAATGGGAATGGGGAATGGTTCCTGCAAGGAGGAATTACCGGGTCCTCCTATGGCAGAATGACCCGGTAAGTCCTCATTGCAGACCCAGTAAGTCCTCACTGCAGGAACCCGGTAATGGAGCCCGGTTTGGAGGCAGCCATGGCTACCTCCAAACTCGTAATGAGGCCCCATATAATGAAGGGCCTTATAGTTTGGGAGCCAATGATGTACCGTGTATCTAATAACTGGTGAAGATGACTTGCACTAGGGGTAGGCATAAATTGTCCACCTGACTGTGGAGACCCAATTATAACACATCCCTATATAGAAAGTATACTTAGATGTTCCCCTTAAGCCAATCACAATCCCACGTAGGTTTTTGTTGTTTGCCACGTAGTATGACGTCACGTCACGTATGAAGAATTATCTGCTATATAAGAATGCTTTTTTATGAAAGCGCTGAGCAAGCTGTGTGACGTCCGTTGATGTCCATTGTCAGCCTCAACCCATCTGGAGAATGGACACACCACTACAATCAGATATCGTGCCCCATTGCATCATTCCCCCATGTCTACATAATCAATGTGCATTTCACGGACTGGGCCGAAAATGTGGGGCAGAGTTCCTCGCAATGTTCTGAGGGTCATTCCTGTACTAGATATTTGGCATGTGGCACATTGGACAACCATATTTGAGAGGTGTTCCTGCAAATTGGGGATACACCAATCTTCTTGAATGTCTGCTGAAATATGTTTTTTAGAGCTATGAGAAGGATAATGCAACTTCTCAAAGGCTGTGAGTAATAACTCCACTGGCATCACTACTTTCCCTGTACTATGTTGTCTCCATTCGAGGTCTGTGGGTGATTGTACGCACCCACATTTGAACCATATATCCTGTTCTTCTGGTGGTACCCTATGCTGCAGCTCAATTATCTGTGTGATAGGGAGAGCTGTGTATGCTTCTGCATTTGTCCTGGCGTTCACTGTTGTTATAACATACCCAGCAGATGTGGGCATGGGAGATATGCTGCAGCTTTCAATGCCCCATTGGCGGCTGCATTTCCTAGTGAGATTTTGTCCGTATTATGTGTATGTGCTGCACATTTAACGCCACCACAGAGGGTTCGGCAAGGGTGGAAATCAGTGTGTTGATCAGGCCCGCATGTTGTACTGGTGAGCTATCTGCTCTCCTGAAACCCCTCCTTCTCCAGCACAACAGACCTGCGTGCATCATGGTGGTGACATGGGCAGAGTCTGAATAGTTGGTAACATAGCACCCCTTAGAGGCCTGCAGGACTTCCTATGAGTGCTATCAGTTCAGCTGCTTGTTCTGAATAATGTGTGGGTAGTCTCCTTACTACAAATGTTTCATATTCTCTCTCCTCTAAGCGTACCACTGCTGCCACAACATGTCTTTCACCTGTTTCTTGATCAATTGGTGCTGACCCGTCAATGAAGAGGATTTCTCCCTCTTCTAGTGGGCTGTCGTTCGCTTTGGGGATATCATCATTTTTGCCTTCATAAGCTGCACAGTCACTCTGTCGAAATCTTTGGCGGTGCACGGTTGTGTGAGGAACGTGGCTGGGTTTACTGTGTTGCACCTTACAACATGAATGTAACGCTTACCTTAATCTCTGCGTGAGCGTCTCACAAATAAGTCCTCCACCCCTACTGTCCTCCAAAGGTCTTCAAAAACTGGGTCTTGATGTGAACACTGTGGGTAAAATAATTGCTATTAATTGCAAGCTGACCCCTGAGTTCCCCCTCACCCTCCACTGTTCAAACCCCTTCCCAAAGTCTAAGAAGCATGCACAAATGTAAAGGTCCCTCTGGCTCACCTGGAACTTATTTATGGTGAGCTGTCCATCCTACTCAGCATTAGGGACATAAGTTCTGAAGAAAAAACAAAAATGCTGGAAAAATGTCAAAGAGATGATATCTGAAGTCTTCAAAAGTAGTGGCGTCTGAAGATCAGCAGCAAGGATATTTCTCAGTGAAACTTCTCAAAAGAAAACGTATACAAAGGTCTGGAGGAAATGTAACTCAAAAATAACTCAATTCAGTGATGAGGGGTGTGTAAAAAGTGTTCTAAATAGGGAATGTACAGATTACACTAGACTCCTCAAATAACTACTCATTTTAGTTTGGACAAACCTAACTACGGACAAAATAAGATTTGGCACAGAACGAGGGAAGCTAGACCTGTACTAGTCTGAATGGTTTCTGGAACGTCAGCTAGTCTTTTCAAATAAGCCCAAACGTGTGCCAAATCACAAAAGGTGAGTGTTCCAGATACGATGTTACTGAGCACCCCATTACAATTGTGGAGCTTTTTTCAATTGCAAAGGCTGCAGCTGCAAAAGCTTGTTTGCAGGCGAATTGTCCCTGCATCACTGAGTCGAGTGTGCCACTGTAATAGGCCAGTGGCTTATGGCCCATCGGGCTCTTCTGGGTGAGTACTGCTGTCAAAAGTGTGCCAATCGAGTGTGAGAAAATATAAAACTCCTGTGTATTCTATGGGGTGGCAAGGACAGGTGCTGTCGAAATCAATTCTTTTAAGTCATTGAAACGTGTTATCATCTCTGGTGTACCCTCTATTGTGTTGTTCTCCTTCTTTGCCTCCTTGAGGACCTGTAAGAGTGGTCTTGTGTATGATCCATGCTCTGCAATATTTGCACAACCCTAGGAATTGTTACATGTCTCTTACTGTGAGTGGTTTGGGAGTGGCACGCACTGTTGCTGCCCGTTCAGGGATTATTCTTTTTCCGTCTTTAGATATGAGTTGCCCCAGGTAGAGCACCTCCAGTTGGAAGTATTGGAATTTTGCCTTGTCCACTTTGTACCCTTTTCTTGCTAGCAACTGCAGTAATGCAAAAGAGTCCCTTTGACAGCCTTGCTCGCTGGTGCTGCAGCTGCAGACCAGTAGGTCATCTACATATTGAATTATCGTGTTGCGTATTTGATTGTTCCCTAAATCTTCATTTAATATTCTGTCACAGATGCCTGGGCTCTCACAGTACCCCTGGGGCAAACAAGTGTGCTTGTAGCGCTTTCAGCCCAGGGTAAAGGCTGTGAGGAACTGCGACTCTGGGTGAAGAGATACTAAGAAAAATGCATTTTTCAAATCTACCACAGTGAAATGGGTCGCTTCCTTGGAGATGCTGCACAAAATGGACGCTGGGTTAGGGAAGTGGAAACTCCTTCTGTACTACGTCATTAAGGGGGCGGATATCCTTGATCATCTTCCAAATACCCATGTTGCCTTTTTAATGGGGTGTATGGCCGTATTGCATGGTGAGGTGGAGGGTACTATGATCCTTTGGTGATAGGGGCCAGGGATTTGTGGGGGTAACTGCGTGTAGGCCTGATGAATCTGGTATGGTATCAACGTCATTCATGGTGTGGGCCCTTGGGGGCTACCTGGATGGGGACCCTCATAATGTTGCTGGTTGTAGTTGTAATTCCCTCCCTGTCTACTGCGACACTCTCTTGAGGAATGGCCCCACCTCCCACATGTCCAGCACTGTCCAGGACCCCCGCCTCTTGGTCCTGGACCTCCAAATACCCATCCTGTAGGCCCTCGGAACCCACCTCGTCCTCATTGCTGTCCTCCCTCCCACTGGGGTCCCAAAAATTGCTTTTCCTCCCCACTGCCCTAGTCCTTCTTCAGGCCAAACCACTGCTATTCTTGTCTGGGTTGCGTTAGAGGCGCACCTCCCACTCTCCCGTCTGCTCTGGGGCAGCCCTGTCGATACTGTGGCCACTTTCACCAGTTTATTTCGGACTAGTTTTGCTTCCTCTGCCTGTCGCCTATGTCGAGTTTCTTTTTCCTGCTCTTTGATTCCCCTACAGCGGTGAACTGTAATGCTTTGAATCTCGCCACTAACAAACTCTTGATATCCCCTATTGCTAAGGGTATCCCTTCTGTGTTTTTTTCAAATACATAGATCCATTTCCCCGCCTCCGCTGTGAGCTGCGGAAGCGCCTTGAGGAGGTTATTTTTGTCCATTTGTGCCCAGCGGCCATAGGGTGGTCGCCCTGCCCCTTTGTGAATAAGTGGCATTTGCATTTTCAGTTTTCCTTTCCCGCCCTAAGTTGCACTTCCCTTTTTCATAGTTAACACTATTCTGCCAAACCTCTCCCTTAGTCTCCCATCCGATAGACTTTCTAACCTAGGTGTGGCCTGGAGTGCCTGTTCAGCCCCTCCTTTTCCTTCTTCTTCCATGTCATCGAAATCACTCCAGTATTCCTTGTCCCTTCTTCGTGACCCTACATTCTCATATCCCAAGCTGTCTGTTTCCCTGTCCCACTCTACGTCGTTATTATAGGCGCACTGTCTGTTCTAAATAGGAAGTCACCTGACTTCCACTCGCCCCCAGGTGGCAGTTGGGGTGCCCATGCAGGCAACATTGGCGTTTCTCCCACCCTAGTCACTTCACATCCGCCCCGTAACCTGGCCAATTCAGTGCGTGTTGATGTCAGTGCTACCTCTAGGTCTCTTGCGCTCACCCGGGAGTAGGCAGTAACATCGGGGGTGAGACGTATGGTAGGGGTGGGGCCGAGCTTGGGGTAGCCACCATAGTGTTGGCTGACACATATGTCAGGTTTGTATACCCTTCTGCTGGGTGCGTTGCTAATGGATATATCCCCTGTACTTGTCTCTTTATTACTGTCGGGTGTCGCCCCGTCCCCTTTTGGGTCATCTGTTTCTTCAAACATTCTCCAGAGGTCCAACACTTCCCTTCTATTCTGCAAGGGACTCCCATTATACTTTGCGGTCAAGTAAGTAGATATGTGTTCCAGAGCACATCTGTCAAAAGATCCTTGTTCTGGCCAGGAGTGGGGCATTCCCTCCCCTTTAGTCTCAGTCACCCATTGGTTTGGTACTTTTTAATTTTCTCACAATACAAGGGCAAAGCCTTGCATATATGGTCTAAGAGCATGCTTGTCCCCATGGTCGTATCTGACGTGTCTCCCGTGTTGAGGCTACGCCTATTTTACTGCGCCACAATCAAAACAGAAAATCATTCAACACGTTAAACGCAAATACAGTTCTGTCTTGTCTTTAGTACATGTCAATTGTAATCAATTAACAGACAAACTATTAGTTCACTTTTCCCCCTCCTGCGGTCCCCAATAGGGCTTCTTCACACACTCCTTACACACTGACCTGATGCGCTCACATGCGTCACACATGCTCCTGCTGGGCGTCCTCCTTACACGTTAAAATACATGAAACAAAACAAACTAAAATAACAAGCTTAAAACAATCACTGCTTCTCGTGAGCTCTCTAATTAAACAGCTCCTATATTTCTCCTTATATTTTTCCTGCACTGGTCGAGACAGTACATGTAGCGTGACCCTCCCCACTTACTCGGGGGGCCCCGTATTCCTTTTTCCTTATCCTTAATATCCTTAAAAAGGTAAATGAAAAATGGCCAGATAAAATCAACACAATCCACAAACCAAAACACACTCTCAATTGCATTCACTACGTGTTCACCCTATTCACACTGCTCCACACACCCAACCCTACTTTGTTATCCCTTGCAGGCTAGACTCATGTGTTCATGTTCTCCCGAAAGTCTCAGTTCACAGGGATCCAAAACAGGCCTGCACCTCTCTTTGGGGGTGCACCCCGCTCCAATGAGCAGGCAGGATCAAAGAAGGCACCTACAAGGCCCCTCATCGTACGTGTTTTGGGACTGGTCACCATAGGTGGGCACGGACCTTTCGGTGAGGCCGCCTGGATGATGAAGGCAAGTCCCTTTTACGCACCCTCCAGAGTGGATACAACCCTCTAAAATAAGCCAGGAGATAGCTTTACAAGGATAACAAGGTTTAATATTACAGAATACAAATATCAGCAAAGGACTCTGCTGCATGAGAAGGTTCTGCCTATTTCTGGTAAAAACAAGAGCTTGTAAGGCCTGGTGGCATCATCACATACAGTAAAATTCAGCGCCACTGATTGGCGATACTATATACATGGGCCTGCTCCATAGGGGATGAAAGGCTATCATTGGTTAGTTTCATCGACGTCCGTCAGGCTCCACATGGGTCAGCTGGGCTCATCCTGTAGAGGGGTCAAGGCTGGGTTGCTCACGAGATACATTTGTCTAAACTGGCATACTAGGCCCACTATTATATCACTATGGCGGCTTGGGGGATTGGTGCCAGGGGGAATGGAGGATGAAATACAGTCACACTGACCCACACATTCTGTGCTTCGTTGATACTGCTTCTCTCGCAGCCAAGATCTCCACCCTGGGTTTGATCTATGATTTATCCCTCCCTGTACCTCGTGTTACAAAGGAAGTATTCCATGCTGGGGGTAAAACAGTTGTGCATGCTTAGATCCTTTATGGACACTTGATTTATGTTAGGACAGGGGGGTTGCTTGCTTATCATGGAATGCAGAGGTGTGGGGGTTGGGTCAGTGGTGTGAGGATGGCTCTGGGCCGGCTGGGTGGGGTTACAGGCTTATTGGCAGCTTAGTGGTGATGAAGGGGCATTGCACAGAGCCTAGTGTTGTCTCACGCTCTTGCAGGGCGCATTCCTCTGAAAGATACTAAATGTTTGCAACAGTGAAGGGACATGGGGGAAGAGGACTTCCTGGGGAACTGGCAGTGTGCATTCATTCTGCCATAATGATGTTGGGCCTAGTGAAATCTTTCCATGGAGATCGGCTGGTGCAATGCGGTCATGCAAGCCTGTGTTTTCTCCATGATTACAAAATGGTGTTCCTTTCTATGTGTCTCCTAATGCCATGCATCTGCTGTTCATGCTATGTTGCTTGCACTCCGAGTTTCATAGTGCAGTTCTCTCCCCCTTATACACTACACTACCTCATAGGGGATTCGCTTCACCTGAAAGTGCTTAGGGGGGGTGGGATTTACGCATTTCCATCCCAACACCAGCAGAAACAGTACCACAAAAAGTAGTGTGTCATGGACACAAATGCATATACACACACACACACACACACACACAGAAACTTGCGCACACACACACTCTGCTCCAGACTCACTGTTTCTAAGTTAGAATTTTTCTGCTGCTCTTGGCGTTAACTGATTTGAAGATGGAAATGGCTGCTCTTTTGTAGGCCATGGCTCATGGCCTTGCGTCTTAAAAGGGAAGGCACTCCAACCCTCAAACCCTTCCTTCACTCTGCCATGGGGCAAATTGCTGTTTCCTTTCATTGAGAGGTGCAATTCCTCCATTAATTAAGATGTGCTATCTCTTTGGCCCAGAGGAAGGAACATTTGGATCGTTTTTGGTGGCAGAGTGATGGCTCATCCTTTGAAACATATGGTAGGTCCATTAACTGGAGTTCCTTTTCTAAAAATATGTGTTTATTTATTTTACTTGTCCAAACACTAGGCGTGTGTATCTCTGGAAAGTACTTAAGGACACAAAGCATGCCAATGACTGTGTCTTGGTCAGATATGGCGCGCGTGAGCATGTTGTAGCCCTACCATGAAAACACAGGCGGCAAAGCCCTTCTGAAGTAATTCCCTAGGGCCCCCAACATTTAGCAGGGATTGTATTTCAGAAATCAGAAGTTGCCAATTTTTCCACAGCTCCCTGAAAAGTGAGCAAAGGGGCTCAGATTATTTTGGGGGGTTTCTTCACTACGGTTGTGGTTACCAAAAGGACTTTTTTTAAACCAAAACCTTAGGTAGGCTTGTGTTTCTGGGCAGAGTGCTTAAGGACGCAAAGCATGTAATTGGCTCTGCCTTGGTTAAACTTGTGAGTCTGCCACAGTGTCATGGTGTACCTGAACATGTTGTAGCCCTATCAGGAAATCACAGACAGCCTTTCTGTTTGAATGAAGGACTATGGGGAAGGAGAAGGACTGTGACAGAGGATTAAGAAGAAGGATTTGGATGAAGGACTATGATAAAGGAGAATGATTAGGAAATGGTTCTGGGTCTCTGACAAAAGAAAATTAATATATTGAAAGACTATGACAAAGTACTAGGATTAATAACTATGATGAATAAGTAGGAACAGGACCAAGAAGAAGGGCTGTGACTACGGACTATGATTGAGGAGATGGTCTATGACGAAAGACTATGATGAGGGACTCTGACAAAGGAGAACAACTAGGACTAAGGTCTATGATGAAAGACTAGGATGAGAGAGAAGGATTATGACGAAGGAGAAGGACTAGGATGAAGGACAGCTACAAAGGACTATGATTAAGAGAAAGGACATGGATGAAGGGTTATGATAATGGAGAAGAACAAGTTACTTCTTACCTTGTAACGTTCTTTCGACGGGATGTTCCTCCGACGTATTCCTTATCTTTGATAATACGTTTCCAGCTTGCTGGCCTCGGAAATATTTCTGTAGAGGGCGCTGCGGGTCGACGTCCGCCGAGTCGATGTCCCTCGACGGCCACCGTATCGGCGCCGACGTCACCATGCCCATTAATAGCCACGCGCTGCGTCCGTTGCTCAGTTCCATTTTGTAGCATAAGAAAAGTCATGCCTGAATTGGTTATTGACCTTGAAGGAGCATAAGCTGCAACCACAAGGGAAGTATCCCTGCAGGGATAGATGGGAGGGGCGATAAGGAATAAATCGGAGGAACATCCCGTCGAAAGAACGCTACAAGGTAAGAAGTAACTTGTTCTTCGAAAGGATTGTGTCCTCCGACGTATTCCTTATCTTTGATAGACTCCCATAGCAGTGGCATGTAATTGGAGGTGGGAGTGAGAATGTTATGTATCCCTTTAGGGATGGACCGAATGTAATACGGCCTTGCCAAATCTGGTCTCTTGACTAGTGGAGGAATCCAGATTGTAAAATTTTGTGAATGTATGTGCGGACGACCATGTGGCAGCCGCACATATGTCTCTGACCAGTACTCCTCTTTGGAGAGCCGAAGAGGCTGCGATACCCCTGGTTGAATGAGCCCTGAGATTTTGGGGTGGCTCTTTCCCTGCCAGTTTGTAACATTCCAGAATGGCCAAAATAATCCACCTGGAGATGGTTTGTTTTGTTATAGGTAGTCCCAACTTGTGACCTGAGTATCCTACAGACAGTTGGTCTGCTTGCCTGATCCTAGCCATTCTGCTGATGTAAAAGCTGAGAGCTCACCTTGGGTCCAGCCTATGTAGCCTTTCTTCCTCTTTCCCCGGATGGGGAGGAGGGTAGAACGAAGGTAAGGTCATTTTCTGAGTAATATGAAATTCAAAAATCACCTTTGGGAGGAAATTAGGCTTCACCTGTAGGACAACTTTGTCCTTGTGGAAAATTGTATGTGGGGGTTTAGAGGAGAGAGCTTGTAGCTCGCTCACCCTCCTAGCAGATGTTAGTGCTACCAATAGGACAGTTTTAAGCGTGAGAAATCTCAGCAAACAAGAGTGAAGTGGTTCAAATGGAGTGCCCATTAGGAAGTTTAAGACTAAATTTAAGTCCCATAAGGGAACCTGGAATGGTTTTGGAGGATAAACATTAGTTAATCCCTTGAGAAATTGTATCACTAGAGGAAGTTTGAAATACGATGGTTCCTCCGCAGTGCGCTTGAAGATAGAAAGCGCTGCGAGATAGCCTTTTACAGTGCCAACTTGAAGGCCTGAGTTTGCCAAGTAGAGTAGAAACGATAACACTGTTGGTGTACCACATGAAAAAGGGTCGATATTCTCTTCCCTACACCAGCTGCAAAATTTGTTCCAACGGCAGAGGTATAAAGACTTTGTTGCTGGCCTTCTGGCCGAAAGCAACACCTCCATGACGTCATCAGGGAGATCCCAATCCTTGTACCTCACCCTTTCAGACGCCAAGCGTGAAGGTTGAGGGTTCTGGTGTCTGGATGGAGAACCTGACCTCCCCTCTGCGAGAGAAGATTCTTTTTGAGTGGAAGACGGATTGGAGGACAGATGGACATATCTAGAAGGTCCGGGTACCACGTTCTCCTGGCCCAATCCGGGGCAATTAGGATCATGTTTTTCCGGAATCTTCTCAACCTCCTGATCATTTGAGGAATAACAGGGACTGGTGGGAACGCGTAAAGGAGTGCAAACTCCCAGTCCACACAAACGCGTCTCCTAGAGCTCCTCTCCGGGGAAATTCCCTTGAACAGAACAGATCGCAATTCCTGTTGGTGCTTGTGGTGAACAGATCCACCTGAGGGGTTCCCCAAAGGGCGAAGATCTCTTGAAGGACATCCTGAGCTAGCTCCCACTCGTGGGAGACTGTGCTCTGCCTGCTCAGAGCGTCCGCTGTCAAGTTCTTCTCTCCGGCTAGGTGGACTGCCGATAGAGAGATTCCTTCTTGGATTGCCCAAAACCAGAGCTGCATCGCCTCTCTGCACAGTGGCAGTCATCCTACGCCTCCTCTTTTGTTGAGGTAGTGCATGGCCACCGTTTTGTCCGTCATTATCAGGAGATTTCTCCCCTGTACTGATGGCAGGAAAGCTTTCAGCGCTAGTCTGATCGCTCTCAGCTCCAATAGGTTGATGTGTAGTCTGGACTCCGATGGAGACCAACGACCGCAGATGGTCAAGTCGTTGGCATGGGCTCCCCACCCCGTGAGTGAGGCGTCTGTGACTGCTGTTATCTCTGGCCACGGTTGCCAAAACAGTTCTCCTTTCAAGATGTTCTCTGGATAGGCCCACCATTGAAGGTCGCTGGCTACCTTGTCCTGAATCCAGAGGAGATCTGTCATTCTCCCGGAGAATTGCGACCACTGACTTCTCAGTGCTCACTGAAGAGATCTCATTCTCAGGTGAGCCTCTGGCACAAGGAAGATGCAGGATGCCATGAGGCCTAGCAACCTTAAAAAGTCAAAGGCTGGGAGACGTTGGGCATTTTGAAACTTGGTGACCATCTGTAGAATACCTTGAGCCCTCACCTCTGGTGGCGAGGCTTTTCCCAGGGAAGTGTCCAGGCCAGCTCCAATGAACTGGAGTCTCTGTGATGGTATCATCTGTGACTTCTTTAAATTGAGGGAGAAGCCCAGTTTGTGAAGGAAGTGGCAGACATAATCTAGCTGGGCCTGGGCTTGTTTCAAAGATACAGCCCTGATCAGCCAATCGTCCAGGTAGGGGTAGACGTGGATCCCTTCCCTCCTTAGACTCGCCGCCACTACCGACATCAGCTTGGTGAAGACCCTCGGGGCGGAGGTCAGCCCAAATGGCAGAACTCGAAATTGATAATGAGAGTCGCCAATTGCGAACCTCGGGTATTTCCTGTGTTTGAGATGGATTGGCACATGGAAATAAGCATCCTGAAGGTCCAGAGATACCAGCCAGTCCTGGAGCTGGAGGGCCTGAAGGATCTGAGAGAGAGTTACCATCTTGAACTTGTCCTTCCTGAGGAACTTGTTCAATTTTCGTAAGTCCAGGACGGGTCTCAGTCCTCTGTCCTACTTTGGTATGAGAAAGTAGGGGGAGTACCAGCCCTTGTTCCTGTCCACTACAGGTACCGGTTCTATGGCACCTTTCTCTAGAAGGTCTATAATTTCCTGCAAGAGGAGCGGATCTGGAACTTTTAGAGAGCTGTTCCCCGGTGGATGACTCTGAGGGATGTGTAGAAAGGGTAGGCAGTAACCCTGGGCAACTGTCTCCAATGCCCAAGCATCTGACGTTATAGCCTGCCATTCCGTCAGATGGTGAGTTAACCTGCCCCCTACAGGTGTATTGTGTGGAAAGGCCTCAGAGTGGTTTGGGGGCGGCTGATGCAGATGCCGAGGGTAAAGAGGCACCTGCTGCTGCTGCGGCCTTAGTACCTTTGACCCGTCCACCTCGGGTGGATCTCCTTTGGCCTCTTTGAGCCGGCTGTCCTCTGCCTTTCCCGAATGCGGAATAATAGCGAAAGGACTTTCCTCTCCCAGAGGTTCCTGAGGGGCGAAAAGGCGTTTGGCGGATAGCAGCTCCTAAAGACTTTGCTGCTGCTTTAGAAGTCTGCAACTTTTCCAGACTGTCATCAGCCTTTTTTCCGAATAGTGAAGATCCGACAAAGGGCATATTCAAATGTCTGGCCGGTACATCTGGAGCAAAGCCAGACTTTCGCAACCACGCATGCCTGCGGATTGTTATACTTGCCGCCATGGCCCTGCTGATACTGTCAGCGGAATCGATGCCAGTTTGAAGTGATTCGCACATGGCATCTTTGCCATCTTTAATAATGTTAAGGAAGGCTTCCTTTTCCTCTCCTTCGGGTATGCAGTCAGCCGCTGATGAAGCACACTCCCAGTGTGTGACTGAACCTGGCAAGCGTACAGGTGGCGTTGATGGACTTCAACGCCATACTACAAGCAGAGAAGACTTTCTTCGCCATAGAATCGTACCTCTTGTCATCTCTATCCTGTGGGACAGTAGGGTAAGCGGTCCTACTGCTAGATGAAGTTGCCGCTTGAACCACCAGGCTCTCTGGGGTCGGGTGTTTTGATAAGTATTCAGAGTCAGCAGCTGCTACCCTATACTTGGCTGACAATCTTTTATTGAACGCAGGGATAACTGTAACGCTCACCTGACTCCCACGGAGGCGCTGGCCTGGTTCGCGCTGCTGTGACCTCTTCTAAGGTGATGCGCAGGGTTCGGAAGACGGACTGGACCGGGCCCCCAAATCTGGCTTGTCTGGCTCGCAGAAGTATCCTTCTGTAGGCGAAAATAGGGGATTAACTGCCTTCGGGGTAATGCAATCAGCCTCCCACTTTCCCCTCTCACCCTCCTCGAAACCCTTCTGTGATTCCTCGTAGCATCTCATCTTAGGGTCTGGAAGGACGAGCTCTCCATCCTGCTTCTGATGCAGGGGCGCGTTGGTATCCAGTTACTTCACTGGATTTTCGGATTGGTGAGAACCAAACTTGCTTGGCTTCCAGGTACGTTTTTTGATAAGAGGTTCCCCTTGTGTCCATGCATTAATGTACTAATGCTAGTGTCTTTTTCCCCATAGGGGTCGGGGTACGGAATGCCGGGGAACAGGCACCGACCCGAGATGAGAGGTGAAATCCTTGTAGAAATCAGGTAAGTCTTTAATGAGCGTTTTTTGGTAATGTCTTTTCATTCGCTCATTAACGCTGATGTCTCTTTTTCCCCTTAGGGGCTGGGGTCCGGAAATGCCAGGATGCGGCGCGGACCCGAAATGAAGAGGGAATGAATCAACAGGTAAGTCTTAACATGGAGATTTAGTTTCCCTTATTCCCTTCTCTCTCTCACCTTTTGTTCTGGTCTTTTTCTCCCTAGGCGCTGGGGCGTGACTGCGAATCCGGATGATCGCTGCTGAACATGGAGGCGCCCAGTAAAGGTGAGTGGAATGCGGCGCTGCAGCGATCGACGCGATGAGCTTTTAAATAAAAGTCTTCCTTTTCAGGATTGTCGGCGAGATGTCTCCGGGATGCGGATTTAGCAGGTAAGGACTTTTCTTTCTTCTGTTCTCTTTTCTCTTCCTTTGCAGGTGATCCAGGATGCTGGCAGGCGTGGCAGAAGTCAGGATGCAGGAGCAGACACGGTGAGCGTCCAGCTGCTAGATGCAGAACAACGCGAAGCACGTGTGGCTGTTCGGGTGGGGTTTAAATAGCCTTGGAAGAAGTTCCAGGTATGTAACCTTCCTCCAATCAGGTATGTATCCTTCCCCGACCACGCCCGGATGGTAAATTAGTCCCACAGGTAAAGTAGTTCCTTTCAGGCCTCAAGGAGGCCGGGATCCTGCAGCATGGTCTGCATCATGTAAGTGCACCCAAGCACATCCATAATGAGCCTGGCGCCTATGGCGCCAGGACTGATGTCTATTATGAGCCTGGCGCCATAGGCGCCAGGACACTGTCCAAAGGGCCCCTATATGGGGTTGCTTGGTCCTTCCTTGGGGACTGGATGTCCGCTTTCGGGGAGGGCTTGAACCGGCTCCCCGGGAGCGAGCATCATGACAGCACTCCCCCCCAAGGCCCCTCCCAAGGTTGTTCCCTCCGGGGGTTTTGGTTTGTCTGGGAAGAGTCGGTGGAATTTCCTGACTAATCGAGGTGCATGCACATGGTCGCTGGGTTCCCACGACCTCTCCTGAGGTCCGTACCCCTTCCAATCAATTAGGTAGAACAGTTTTGACCTAAACATTTTTGAGTCTAAAATGTTCTTCACTTCGAATTCGGGCTCCCCATCTATTAGAATAGGTTCTGGAGGTTTGAGTAGTCGGGTTCTGGGTACCACTGGTTTCAGAAGTGACACATGAAAAACAGGGTGAATTCGCATACTAGCTGGTAAATCAAGTTTAACAGCCACTGGGTTAATTATTGCCGTAATAGAATAAGGTCCCAGATATTTTGGGTTAAAAGTTCGAGGCCCTTTGAGTGGTAAATGTCTGGTAGCTAACCACACTTGATCCCCAATCTGATACGGAGCTGCTTCACTCCGATGTAGATCAGCATTCTCCTTGTATTTTCTCTTGGCTTGTTGTAAATGCGTAGTTGCCTCTTTGAAGGCTTGGGTAATTGTAGAATGCAGATGTTCTACTGCAGGCATTCCGAGGTTCTGAGGTGAGTCAAGGTTTGAGGTTCGAGGGTGATGCCCAAACAAAGTATAAAAAGGACTGTGGCCAGTTCCAGAGTGTACCGAATTATTATATGCGTATTCGGCTATCCAAAGAATGTCTTTCCAGTTGCTTTCAGATTGCTGTAACATACACCGTAAGTATTGCTCAAGGGTCTGATTTGTCCTCTCGGTCTGACCATCGGTCTGAGGGTGGTGACTGGTAAATAATCTTACGTCGATCTGCGCCATTTGACAACATTTGCGCCAGAAGTGGGAAATGAATTGGCTTCCCCGGTCAGAGATTAGTATAGATGGGAATCCATGTAGCCGAACAATATCTTCAAGGAATTCTTTGGCTAGGACAGAAGCTGAAGGTAAACCTTTCAAAGGAATAAAGTGGGCCATTTTGGAAAACAAATCCACAATTACCAGAATAGTATTGTACCCCGAACAAGGAGGCAGGTCCGTAATAAAATCCATTGATAGGGTGTGCCAGGGTGCTGGCGGTATGTCTAGAGGTTGAAGGAGACCGGCTGGTCTTTTCTTTTGACTTTTATTTTGGGCGCAAACACCACAGGACATCACAAAAGATTTAACATCTTTTCGCCAAGAGGGCCACCAAAATTGTCGTTTCACCTTTTCCTCTGTCTTGGCAATACCGGGGTGTCCCTCTATTAATGCATCATGATAACCGGAAATAACTAGTTTGTGTAATTCCTTATGTGGCAGGAATAAGCGTCCTTGAAAATAAGGTTAACCATTATCTATGGTAAAGTCTGATCCCTTTTGTATCCAATCCTGTAAGGTTGTAGGGTCCAGGAGTTGTTTCACTCTGGCTTGAATGTCCTCAAGCGTCTGTAACAAAGTCATGCCTAGAATCCTCTGTTCGGGAATTATTGGTACTGGTTCTGAGTTTGTATCAGATTCTCCCATTCCAATTTGGGATAAGGCGTCTGCTTTGCCATTCTTGCAGCCAGGTCGATAGGTAATCACGAAATCAAATTCAGCGAAAAACAAAGCCCATCGGAGCTGCCGTGATGACTGAGCCTTGGCGGTTTTCAAATACTGTAAATTCCGGTGATCAGTGATCACTGTTATGGTATGTCGAGCGCCAAGCAGATAATGCCGCCAGGCTTTAAAAGCGGACTTAATGGCTAACAGTTCTTTGTCCGTGATTGCATAATTAACCTCGGGTGCCGAGAATTTTCTGGACCAAAATGCTACGGGATGCAGTTGGTTGGTTTCGGGATCTCTTTGGGACAGGACAGCTCCCATGGCTAGGCTGGATGCGTCAGTCTCGACGACATAAGGGAGATCTGGACGCGGGTGTTTCAATATAGGTGCAGAGGTAAACTTAGCTTTTAAATCCTGAAAGGCCTGCTTGGCTTCTTCAGACCATTCAAAACGTTTATTTTTCCTCAAGAGTGCAGTAATGGGTTGTACCACGCGTGAAAATTCCGGGATAAACCTGCGATAGAATTTGGCAAAGCCGAGCATGCTTTGAACCCCTTTTACAGAGCTAGGTGATGGCCATTTGAGGATGGCATCCACTTCTCTTGAGTCCATTCGGACTCCTTTGGGTGTCAGGATGAAACCTAGAAACTCGACTTCTGTGGTATGGAAAACACATTTCTCCAATTTAGCAAATAGTTTGTGTTGGCGCAGTTTTTTAAGTACTGCCCTGACATGTTTTCTGTGATCAGATTCCGAAGAGGAGTACACCAGAATGTCATCGATGTATACGACAACACAAACATCGATGAGTTCCCGAAGGACATCATTCATGAAGTATTGGAAGGCAGCCGGCGCGTTACACAATCCGAAAGGCATCACCTGGTACTCGAATAATCCGTATTTAGCACAGAAGGCAGTTTTCCATTCGTCGCCTTCTTTAACTCGTACCACATGATAAGCCCTCCGGAGATCTAACTTGGTGTATATGCAAGCGTCCTTCACCTGGTCAAGGAGTTCAGGGATCAGAGGCAGAGGATAACGGTTTTTAACCATTATCTGGTTCAATGCGCGGTAATCGATACAAGTTCTAAGGTCGCCTTCTTCTTTGGGCACGAAGAACAAAGCCGAGGATGCCAGGGACTTTGACGGGCGAATAAAACCATTAGCTAGGTATTGATCCAAATATTGTCTCAAATGCAGATTCTCAGGTTTGGTAAGGGCATAAATCCTGCTACAAGGGGGTTGTGCACCGGGCACCAGATCGATTTGGCAATCGTACGATCTGTGAGGAGGTAATGTGTTGGCCTGTTCCTTTTGGAAGACGTCCTGAAAGTCTTGGTATTCCGGAGGTAGTTGCATGGAGGCAGAGGTTACAGATGCTAGATTAATCTTCAGGTTTTCTGGGTAGCAGGTTGTGTACAATCCGGGAAGGTTATTCTCTTAGCTCGCCAATCAATTCGAGGATTATGTGTCTCTAACCAAGGGATTCCAAGAATAACCTGAAACTGTGGAGCCTTGATTACATCAAACACAACACCCTCCCGATGGCCGTCGGGACCAATAAGAGTCACCTCAGTAGTGGAATGTGTTACCGGTCCAGAGGCAATTTCAGTTCCATCGACTGTGGTGATGACATCTTTGCTGGTTTTAGGACGGAGAGGGAGGTTAATCCTAGAGACCAATTCACGATCCACATAGTTTCCAATAGCCCCACTATCGATGTATGCCTTTATTGCATGCAACCGCTTAGGCTGTTCTGGATCTACGAGAACCATTGGCACAATGAAATGCGAGGTCTGAGAGTTAGTTTTCAAGCTCGGCAAGCGGACCCCTACACTTGTCGGGCGGAGTCGTTTCCCGAAACAGAGTCTTCGTGGTTTTTATCAGCGGCTCCTACCGCCTTTCGGGGCGGTTTTGCCGGGCAATCTCGTAGAAAGTGTCCAGAATTCCCACAATAAAGACATAATTTTAACTGCCGCCTCCTTTCACGTTCCTTTTGAGTTAAGGGTCCTTTAACCCCTCCAATTTGCATAGGCTCAGAGACATCAACTCCCTTGGGATTAGCATGGGTCTTGACCAACACCCGGGTCTCAAACCTGGACCGATCTGCTTTTCTGTTTTGAAGTCTGTGATCCAATTGGACCACTAAGTCTATATACTCTGTGCATTCTTGGGGCAGATTTACAACTTGGGCCAAAACATCTTTGAGTTCTCCGCGTAGGCCTCGATAAAACAACGTGACTCTTTTATCCTCTGGCCATCCCGTTTCCACAATTAGTCTATTAAAGGTTGCAATATAGGATAGGAGGTCCTGATTGCCCTGTCGCAGGGATAGAAGTTCGTCATCAAGAGCCTGCCCCTGAGAGTGGCGAGCAAATAACCTTTCCATGCTTGCTTGAAACCTTTGAAAATCACGGCGAATCGGGTCATCTTGAGTAACCAGTGGAACTGACCAATCGGCAGCGCAGCCGCTGAGATATGACAATACAAAGGCTACCTTGGTCTGATCATTAGGGAAGGCCCCAGGTCTGCATAGGAAGTGCAAACGACATTGATCCATGAATACGGCGAATCGTTTGGGGTC
Source organism: Ambystoma mexicanum (assembly GCF_040938575.1). NCBI lineage: Eukaryota > Metazoa > Chordata > Amphibia > Caudata > Ambystomatidae > Ambystoma > Ambystoma mexicanum. The sequence goes on along the minus strand of NC_090929.1, from coordinate 1,264,274,353 downwards.
CCCAGCAAAGCGTTCGGGTGGGGCCAGCGGCATGTTTCCAGGTAGATTAATCTGCACAGGGTTACTGGAAACCACAGGAGCGGGGTTCCCTCCGGAACCGGGTAGAGGAGTTTGCCCAGCTTGACCTTGCAAAAGCTGTCTGGCCAGGTCATCAGTTCTTTCCTTTGATATTATTAATTCCCTCCTGAGGGCATTAGTCTCTTGACGAGCGGCATGTACTTCGGCCCGTAATTCCCCCAGTAATTGGGCCAACTGATCAGTCTCAGAACTTTCCATAGTGCCTGGGTGGGAATTTGTAGGAAGGCTTCGCGTTCTGTAACGCTCACCTGACTCCCACGGAGGCGCTGGCCTGGTTCGCGCTGCTGTGACCTCTTCTAAGGTGATGCGCAGGGTTCGGAAGACGGACTGAACCGGGCCCCCAAATCTGGCTTGTCTGGCTCGCAGAAGTATCCTTCTGTAGGCGAAAATAGGGGATTAACTGCCTGCAGGGTAATGCAATCAGCCTCCCACTTTCCCCTCTCACCCTCCTCGAAACCCTTCTGTGATTCCTCGTAGCGTCTCACCTTAGGGTCTGGAAGGACGAGCTCTCCATCCTGCTTCTGATGCAGGGGCGCGTTGGTATCCAGTTACTACACTGGATTTTCGGATTGGTGAGAACCAAACTTGCTTGGCTTCCAGGTAAGTTTTTTGATAAGAGGTTCCCCTTGTGTCCATGCATTAATGTACTAATGCTAGTGTCTTTTTCCCCATAGGGGTCGGGGTACGGAATGCCGGGGAACAGGAACCGACCCGAGATGAGAGGTGAAATCCTTGTAGAAATCAGGTAAGTCTTTAATGAGCGTTTTTTGGTAATGTCTTTTCATTCGCTCATTAACGCTGATGTCTCTTTTTCCCCTTAGGGGCCGGGGTCCGGAAATGCTAGGATGCGGCGCGGACCCGAAATGAAGAGGGAATGAATCAACAGGTAAGTCTTAACATGGAGATTTAGCTTTCCTTATTCCCTTCTCTCTCTCACCTTTTGTTCTGGTCTTTTTCTCCCTAGGCGCTGGGCCGTGACTGCGAATCCGGATGATCGCTGCTGAACATGGAGGCGCCCAGTAAAGGTGAGTGGAATGCGGTGCTGCAGCGATCGACGCAATGAGCTTTTAAATAAAAGTCTTCCTTTTCAGGATTGTCGGCGAGATGTCTCCGGGATGCGGATTTAGCAGGTAAGGACTTTTCCTTCTTCTGTTCTCTTCTTCTCTTCCTTTGCAGGTGATCCAGGATGCTGGCAGGCGTGGCAGAAGTCAGGATGCAGGAGCAGACACGGTGAGCGTCCAGCTGCTAGATGCAGAACAACGCGAAGCACGTGTGGCTGTTCGGGTGGGGTTTAAATAGCCTTGGAAGAAGTTCCAGGTATGTATCCTTCCTCCAATCAGGTATGTATCCTTCCCCGACCACGCCCGGATGGTAAATTAGTCCCACAGGTAAAGTAGTTCCTTTCAGGCCTCAAGGAGGCTGGGATCCTGCAGCATGGTCTGCATCAGGTAAGTGCACCCAAGCACATCCATAATGAGCCTGGCGCCTATGGCGCCAGGACTGATGTCTTTTATGACACTGTCCAAAGGGCCCCTATATGGGGTTGCTGGGTCCTTCCTTGGGGACTGGATGTCCGCTTTCGGGGACGCAGGGCTTGAACCGGCTCCCCGGGAGCGGGCATCATGACAGCACTCCCCCCAAAGGCCCCTCCCAAGGTTGTTCCCTCCGGGGGTTTTGGTTTGTCTGGGAAGAGTCGGTGAATTTCCTGACTAATCGAGGTGCATGCACATGGTCGCTGGGTTCCCACGACCTCTCCTGAGGTCCGTACCCCTTCGAATCAATTAGGTAGAACAGTTTTGACCAAAACATTTTTGAGTCTAAAATGTTCTTCACTTCGAATTCGGGCTCCCCATCTATTAGAATAGGTTCTGGAGGTTTGAGTAGTCGGGTTCCGGGTACCACTGGTTTCAGAAGTGACACATGAAAAACAGGGTGAATTCGCATACTAGCTGGTAAATAAGTTTAACAGCCACTGGGTTAATTATTGCCGTAATAGAATAAGGTCCCAGATATTTTGGGTTAAAGGTTCGAGGCCCTTTGAGTGGTAAATGTCTGGTAGCTAACCACACTTGATCCCCAATCTGATACGGAGCTGCTTCACTCCGATGTAGATCAGCATTCTCCTTGTATTTTCTCTTGGCTTGTTGTAAATGCGTAGTTGCCTCTTTGAAGGCTTGGGTAATTGTAGAATGCAGATGTTCTACTGCAGGCATTCCGAGGTTCTGAGGTGAGTCAAGGTTTGAGGTTCGAGGGTGATGCCCAAACAAAGTATAAAAAGGACTGTGGCCAGTTCCAGAGTGTACCGAATTATTATATGCGTATTCGGCTATCCAAAGAATGTCTTTCCAGTTGCTTTCAGATTGCTGTAACATACACCGTAAGTATTGCTCAAGGGTCTGATTTGTCCTCTCGGTCTGACCATCGGTCTGAGGGTGGTGACTGGTCGATAATCTGACGTCGATCTGCGCCATTTGACAACATTTGCGCCAGAAGTGGGAAATGAATTGGCTTCCCCGGTCAGAGATTAGTATAGATGGGAATCCATGTAGCCGAACAATATTTTCGAGGAATTCTTTGGCTAGGACAGAAGCTGAAGGTAAACCTTTCAAAGGAATAAAGTGGGCTATTTTGGAACACAAATCCACAATTACCAGAATAGTATTGTACCCCGAACAAGGAGGCAGGTCCGTAATAAAATCCATTGATAGGGTGTGCCAGGGTGCTGGCGGTATGTCTAGAGGTTGAAGGAGACCGGCTGGTCTTTTCTTTTGACTTTTATTTTGGGCGCAAACACCACAGGACATCACAAAAGATTTAACATCTTTTCGCCAAGAGGGCCACCAAAATTGTCGTTTCACCTTTTCCTCTGTCTTGGCAATACCGGGGTGTCCCTGTATTAATGCATCATGATAACCGGAAATAACTCGTTTGTGTAATTCCTTATGTGGCAGGAATAAGCGTCCTTGAAAATAAGGTAAACCATTATCTATGGTAAAGTCTGATCCCTTTTGTATCCAATCCTGTAAGGTTGTAGGGTCCAGGAGTTGTTTCACTCTGGCTTGAATGCCCTCAAGCGTCTGTAACAAAGTCATGCCTAGAATCCTCTGTTCAGGAATTATTGGTACTGGTTCTGAGTTTGTATCAGATTCTCCCATTCCAATTCGGGATAAGGCGTCTGCTTTGCCATTCTTGCAGCCAGGTCGATAGGTAATCACGAAATCAAATTCAGCGAAAAACAAAGCCCATCGGAGCTGCCGTGATGACTGAGCCTTGGCGGTTTTCAAATACTGTAAATTCCGGTGATCAGTGATCACTGTGATGGTATGTCGAGCGCCAAGCAGATAATGCCGCCAGGCTTTAAAAGCGGACTTAATGGCTAACAGTTCTTTGTCCGTGATTGCATAATTAACCTCGGGTGCCGAGAATTTTCTGGACCAAAATGCTACGGGATGGAGTTGGTTGGTTTCGGGATCTCTTTGGGACAGGAGAGCTCCTATGGCTAGGCTGGATGCGTCAGTCTCGACGACATAAGGGAGATCTGGACGCGGGTGTTTCAATATAGGTGCGGAGGTAAACTTAGCTTTTAAATCCTGAAAGGCCTGCTCGGCTTCTTCAGACCATTCAAAACGTTTATTTTTCCTCAAGAGTGCAGTAATGGGTTGTACCACGCGTGAAAATTCCGGGATAAACCTGCGATAGAAATTGGCAAAGCCGAGCATGCTTTGAACCCCTTTTACAGAGCTAGGTGATGGCCATTTGAGGATGGCATCCACTTTTCTTGAGTCCATTCGGACTCCTTTGGGTGTCAGGATGAAACCTAGAAACTCGACTTCTGTGGTATGGAAAACACATTTCTCCAATTTAGCAAATAGTTTGTGTTGGCGCAGTTTTTTAAATACTGCCCTGATGTGTTTTCTGTGATCAGATTCCGAAGAGGAGTACACCAGAATGTCATCGATGTATACGACAACACAAACATCGATGAGTTCCCGAAGGACATCATTCATGAAGTATTGGAAGGCAGCTGGCGCGTTACACAATCCGAAAGGCATCACCTGGTACTCGAATAATCCGTATTTAGTACGGAAGGCAGTTTTCCATTCGTCGCCTTCTTTAACTCGTACCAGATTATAAGCCCCCCGGAGATCTAACTTGGTGTATATGCAAGCGTCCTTCACCTGATCAAGAAGTTCAGGGATCAGAGGCAGAGGATAACGGTTTTTAACCATTATCTGGTTCAATGCGCAGTAATCGATACAAGTTCTAAGGTCGCCTTCTTTTTTGGGCACGAAGAACAAAGCCGAGGATGCCGGGGACTTTGACGGGCGAATAAAACCATTAGCTAGGTATTGATCCAAATATTGTCTCAAATGCAGATTCTCAGGTTCGGTAAGGGCATAAATCCTGCTACAAGGGGGTTTTGCACCGGGCACCAGATCGATTTGGCAATCGTACAATCTGTGAGGAGGTAACGTGTTGGCCTGTTCCTTTTGGAAGACGTCCTGAAAGTCTTGGTATTCCAGAGGTAGTTGCATGGAGGCAGAGGTTACAGATGCTAGATTAATCTTCAGGTTTTCTGGGTAGCAGGTTTGTGTACAATCCGGGAAGGTTATTCTCTTAGCTCGCCAATCAATTCGAGGATTATGTGTCTCTAACCAAGGGATTCCAAGAATAACCTGAAACTGTGGAGCCTTGATTACATCAAACACAACACCCTCCCGATGGCCGTCGGGACCAATAAGAGTCACCTCAGTAGCGGAATGTGTTACCGGTCCAGAGGCAATTTCAGTTCCATCGACTGTGGTGATGACATCTTTGCTGGTTTTAGGACGGAGAGGGAGGTTAATCCTAGAGACCAATTCACGATCCACATAGTTTCCAATAGCCCCACTATCGATGTATGCCTTTATTGCATGCAACCGCTTAGGCTGTTCTGGATCTACGAGAACCATTGGCACAATGAAATGCGAGGTCTGAGAGTTAGTTTTCAAGCTCGGCAAGCGGACCCCTACACTTGTCGGGCGGAGTCGTTTCCCGAAACTGGATGTCCGCTTTCGGGGACGCAGGGCTTGAACCGGCTCCCCGGGAGCGGGCATCATGACAGCAACTTCAGGAGTTTCCCAATTATATGTAATTTTCCCTTGTAAGGCTGCATAGAAGGGGAACACAGGGTCCTCCTGTGGACCTTTGTCTAATATGTCTGTTAAGTCATCCTGTTGAAAAACAGGCGAAGGCGCAGACCAACCCATAAATCCAGTAATGCTTGCCATAAGGGTTCTATAGGGTGTTTCGGCATGTTCCCCACGGGTCTTGTTTAACAAATTCCACTTCTGGGGAAGTGTCCAGCCCACTTGCTTCATGTAGTGACTCCTGTAGGTCCTTCAACCTTTTTTCCTCAGAGGTGAAATCCTCTGAAATAGGCAGTGTGGTCCTGTGTAACCCAAATGTTTCCTGGTCAGAATCTTCTTCTCTTCATAAATTGAAGATAGTCCAGGGTACTCTGACCTCTGAAATGGTGCAAAACCCATCTCTAAGGCAGAAGGAGCCAAACTTGTCAATATTGGGCGAGAAAACATCAATGTCGTCGACGCCGATGTGACAGGCTTCGAAGGCGCCGAGAACGGCGTCGAGAAAACTGGAAGAGGTCTCGAAGAACTCAAGAGGATCGGGATCCTACTCGAGGGCATCGACGACGTTCTCGGCGTCGTGCCGGAGGCCCTTGGAATCACCGTTGGCTGTGGAGTAGCCCTGGTCTTCTCTTTCATCGGAGTCGATGTCGGCGTTGACGATGGCGTCGAGTCGATCGACCGATGCGTCGAGGAACCCTTCGACAACGGTGTCGATGGCGCCGATCCATGCGTCGAAGGAATCTTCGACGACGGCGTCGAAGATGGTGCCTTCTTACCCGATGGCTCGTGGCACTCTCGGGTGGAATGTTTCGTCGGGTGCTGCGACTGGCAGCGTTTTGATTTTTTGGTTTTTCACCCGGGGTATCACCCTCAGCTGTCTTCGAGGGGGTCGAGGCCGCTTTCTCGAAGACGCTTAACATTTTCTTTCTGAATTCCTCCCACTCAGCCTGAGAGCTGTGTTTTGTGGGACAGGAGACCCTTTCTGGGGAAACAGAAGACGACGAGGAAGGGGATCTTCGACGTATCTTTTTTGAGTGTCTTGATCTCGACGAATGGTGGGAGCTACTTGGAGATCTAGAATGGGAATGTTTTCGACGGCGAGGAGACGAATTCCTCGACTCAGCCGAAGAAACCTTCGAGGAGGTTTTGACTGACTTACCTCTCTCGAGCTTCCCCTCGTGCTCCTTCAAGGCTTTCGCCGTCATGGACATGCAGTCCTCACACTCCGAACAATGGTGCTCGGCTCCCAAGCACCACAAGCAGATCCTGTGTAGATCCGTTATCGACATTTTTTTACCGCAGTCTCGACATTTCTTGAAGCCGGATCACGGCATCGTCGGTTCCGATGAAGATGCCATCGAGAACGAGTAGGTATTTATTTGAGTAGATATAGAGTTATCCTGACTGAACTGAGCAACAACGTTCCGAGGCCCCACGAAGCGCGGAAAAACAACTGAGCAACGGACGCAGCGCGTGGCTATTTATGGGCATGGTGACGTCGGCACCGATACGGTGGCCGTCGAGGGACATCGACTCGGCAGATGTCGACGCGCAGCGCCCTCTACAGAAAAAATTCCGAGGCCAGCAAGCTGGAAACGTATTATCAAAGATAAGGAATACGTCAGAGGACACAATCCCTGAGAAGTACTATTATAAAGAAGAAGGACTATGATGGATTGTTGAGATGATGGATTTTTAGAACCAGCACTGTGGTAGGGTTCTGAGGTCCCCCTAGTTGATGGACAAGGTAATTGACACTTAGGTCTAGCCAAACTCTATCAAGGTAGTGTATCAGAGAGTAGTAAGGCAAGACTTCAGGAGCTATGGGGATGGAGTAATGGTACAATGAGCAAAACACAGTACACTCAAACAAATCAGATTAGACAGAAATACAAAAAATACTATAATTATTAAGCCTTTAACACACTCTAGACAGGTAGAATCAGAGGTAACTATCTCTAAGACAATCCTATACATAATAAATATATATTATGGCACCACGCTAGGCATAGGATAGTTAAGGTTAAGACAAAGTCTCTATGGAGTTTCAGGAAATAACCTTTCTTAATAACTTGCATGAAAAAATCTGAAAAAAGTCCACAGTAATATTTCCAAGTAGCCTGTGCATGCAAAATTACAGACAACAGCTTCACAGTTTAAACAAATGTTACTTTGATCGCATTCTGAACAGCTTTGGGGTTTTCCTCTAGGAAAAAGAAATATGGGAGCAGTCGGGTAGTTAGTAACCTAGCATAAATGTTTGCATCAAGATTATTAAGGACAATTAATAATGTGAGGAATAGGGCCTCATTAGGAGTTTGCCAGCCGGGAAACAAGGGTGCCAGTAAGCTCACTTGCACCCTTGTTTCCGGATCGGCAAACTCTGAGTGTGTGACCGGTCTGCAGGGCACAGCTGCCATGGTAGGCAGACCGGTCATGGAAGCACCGGCACCCTTAGCAACGGTGCTGGTGCTTCCGTGTCCCCACTCCCATAGAGTCCTATGGGACTCTATGGGAATGGGGACTTACATTTTACCGGCGCCTGACTTCCCAGTCCGCCAGAGTTGTAATCGCACAGTTTTAATCGCACAGTGGCAGCAGGAAGTCAGGTGCCAGTAAAATATTACGGGTCCGGCAGCAACCCACCAGAAAAAAGGTTCACACCAGTCCCCCTCTATCAGGCTCGGACCTCTTCAAGAAAAAAAAAGTTCAACGTTGGTCCCCCTCTGCCGGGCTCAGACCGTTAACAGTTCAACAACACTTCTCGGGGCTCCCTTTCCCAAGCTTTTTACACTTCGGGTTTCCCTCAGTCGGGTTCAGACCGCTTTTCGGATGTCTTAGACTTTCGAATGTGCAGACTTCCTTTACAGACCACTGCAAGACCATTTCGACTCGGGAACTCAATGTTCAACTTTTCCTCTCCCCTTCTCTCGTTGTTAACTCGTTCACTTTCGCTTTTACAGTTCATTAATTTTTATTGCCTCAAGCAAAGGCACCTTTCACTGAGACTTTTGCGTGGGCTACTCATTTTCACTGCACCACTCTGTTACTCAGTATCACTGATTCCACAACTGTCTTTATCTTAAAGTTCATTCACAGGGCTGCCTTTCCTCGCGTCTCATTCACACGCGTCCAGCCTTCATTTGCGATATATTGTTGCAAACCTCAATCTTTCTTAACACACACCGGTCTCTCAGGTTGCTTGCCAACTCATCGGCTGTGTGCGGTTCTTTCTTGCTTTTTCGATTTCCAATTCACGAGTCAAGGTTAGTACCACAGGCTTGGCCTCGCCTCCCCAACTCTGCCATTCACCCGGGAGGGTCTCTGGCGTCCTTGAAGTCTTCGATATTGGCATCTGCCCTTCTCCACAAGTCTTTTGAGGCCTTGTGAAGGCAACAACCACCTGTAGGGAACTTGTGGGTTTTTTGACCCATTTCTCTCGTCCCTTGATCTGTTGCTTTGCTCCAGTAGCTTCGCCTTTGCCCTGGAAGTTCTGTTCCACCTTGCTCAGAGTGTGTCTCTAGGTTTCGCCTTTTATCCGTGTGAGGAGAGCTAATTGGAATCAAGTGTATGCACTTGAAGTCAAGTGCCTGACTTTGCCTGACCCGTTTAGCAGGACATGCCCAGTACGATGTATGAGTGTCTTGTTACTCTCAGTCTGTCATGATGCCTACCCCCGGACATCCAGACCAAGTCCATCAGTCCAGGGAGCAGGCATCCAGACACCTATTGAAAACCCAGCCACCCCGGCTAGGGGCTATCTACGGCGCCAGGCTCATATATGGGATCAGTCCTGGTGCCATAGGCGCCAGGCTCATATGAAGAAACTTACCTCATGCAGACCTCGGATGTGGTCTTGGGGAACTTCTTACCTGGGAATACTTTGGAGGCTATTTAAACCACGTCCGATGAGCAGCACACGCTTCGCGTTATTCTGCATCCTGCAGCGCAACGCTCACCGTGCCTGTCAGTCCAGCATCCAGTCTTCTGCCACGCCCACCTCGAATCCGGAGCTCCTAGAAAGAAAGGGAAATAAGAAGAAAAGATTAGAGCAAGAACATTACCTTCATTCTTCATCTGATCCTGGATCCTTCGCGCATCCAAACAAGGAAAAATACTTTATTTTGTGCGCGTTGCACCGCCAGCTGCTGCGCCGCGCTATACTTACCAGTTTTTTTTTTTTTTTTTTTATTCAAACCGTTGTTTATAGTTTGATTACCAAACTTTTACAACATATTATTGTTTCTCACACTCCACAATTTTCATTCAATTTTCTTTACATCAACATGAGCATTTTTATCTTGTACAATTTTTTTTTTTTTTTTTTTCCCATACAAGTTCAAGTTATTCCCATTCGGCAACCAATCTTAAAAAGGAAACACTCTAATTTTCGACAGTATAAAAAAGTATCGTTTCCCCACTCATAACCCTTGGTCTTAGACATACTTTAGGCAATGAGTTTTAAAATCTGTACTGCCAATCATCTGTTAGCAGAATATCTGGTTCACATAATCTTTGTCATTAACAGTTATTTAACTTGAAGTACACTGTTTGCTTGAATTAGCTGTAATTTTTCTAGTTGTTCATTTACTAAAGTAACAAAACGCGTAGTTCTCAATATAGCTTTCGTTGTGAGTCCCCACATGCATGCCATCCACAACCATTCTCTGCTTTCGATTTTGTCAAGGTCATATTTGGTTTCAAATATTTCATTTCGTTGTCGTTCAAAATAAGAGCAGTAAGTGGTCAAGTGTTTAAGTGTTTCATAAGAGTCTGACCTTTTACATAGTCTGCAAATGCCACCATATGCTGTTTCCTCTAAGTTTGTCCAATTTTTTGTTCTTTCTAATGTCGGCAGTTGGTTTAATTTAAATCTAATGTAAATGCCTCTAGCTTTTGGACAGGGTAATTGTTGACGATAAGTCTTGCGCGGTCAGCGCGCCGTTATAAATTTTCCGGCTTCCTCATATGACTGATATTTTTCCATAGCATTAATGGTTTTGCACCAATCGTGAGCATATAGTCGGTTTTTGATGTGAGCTTGGCAGTGTTCTAAATCAGCTGAATTAAGTGCCATTTCATTCAGAAGGGTTTCCATTTCTTTTTGATATTTTGCAATGGACGGTGGATTGGAATTTTTGATCATCAGGAATTAGTGGGGGGAAAAAGCATTTTTGCATAATTTGTGAGTTTACGCCAATTATATCGGGCAGATAATGATGTCAATCCTAGTTCTTGTCTTAGAACTGCATTGGGGAGTGAATTAGCAAGATGCAACACATCTTTCCACATGCGACCTTGTAATTGGTCTAGAAATGGATTTATTTTCGCCAAGCACATATCAAGGGCATATAATAGAATTGCCTCGACTTTAAGAGTGTAGAACTCAAATAATGGAGCCATTGAAAACTTACAATAATTCGCTAGAATCATACGCATTTGAGTCGTTAATGTTTTTGCTTTTTGATTCAAGATGTTTTTCCACATTTCTAGCGCAGTAGAGTCAGAAATCGCATAGCCCAAGTATCGAATATTGGCTGTCCGTGGAATGGGAATCAGTCCAATAGTCCAACTTCTAGGGCATATCTTTTTCTTTAAGTTATTGAACAAAAAGATATTTGATTTGTCTGCGTTAAATTGTAGATTATGGGATTGACAGTAATCAGCAAACAACGAAAGCTTCGTTTGGAGGCCCGAAGGAGTTCGGTCAAAGATTACTATGTCATCCGCAAAAGCTAGCCAGTGGATTTTCAGTTCCCCCAGACGTGCTGGATAGCTAATTTCTTGTGTCCATATTTCATTAATACTACAGAGATAAAGATTGAACAGGGTGGCTGCCAAATTGCAGCCCTGTTTGACCCCTAGTGTGGTTGGAATAGGTCCCGTGGTAGCTCCAGCCATATTGACTCTGATATAGTATGCTGTGTTGGTGTGCAGTTTGGCAATTAAGTAGACAAGATGTTCAGGAATACCCATTAACCGCATTTTTTTCCATAACAAACCACGTAATACGTTATCGAAGGCTGCGGTTAAATCCACTGAGGCTATATATATTGGCCCTGTATTCGTTATCTTTGATTTCGCAAGTATATGCGCCATCAGTGTTGCGTTTAGGGAAGTTCCCATCTGTGCTCTGAAGCCAATCTGAAATCGGGATAGGATTTTATTAGTTTTCATAAATGCTTGCAGTTCCCGTAATATTAAGATGGCAAATACTTTGGCAGACGCATCTATCAATGCAATTGGCCTGTAATTCGCGGGATTACTCCTGTCCCCCTTTTTGTGGATGGGAACAATGATAGAGCCTAGCCATGAGGCCGGAATTTCTAAGGACACTAAAATTTTATCAAATTGGTGTTTTAATATATGCGCCCAAAGTAATGGTTGTCGCTTCAAAACACAGGGAGGAATCCCATCCGGGCCAGCTGCTTTTGAATAATTTAGCGCGTTGATGGCATATTCAATGTCTTGGAGTGACCAGGGAGTTAGTGGCATTTTTGGAGTCGGAGGGGTATTAGCATTTATATATAAGAAGTGTGTGGGTACAGCATATTTTTGTTCATAGTATTTCTCCCACGTTGCAGCAGATATCATAGAGGCTTGGCTCTTATCAAGTTTGCAAGCGTCCGCTCGCAAGATTGCCCACGTGGATCTCCGATCATTGCGACATAGTGCACTAATCATCTGTTGATTAGCCAACTTATGTTTGTGGCATTTGATATTTTTACATTTGTTACGATAAGTTGTAAGAATTGAAGTTTTCATCTGAATATATTCGTCTGCCGTGCAATTGTGTATATTTTTTTTTATGCTACGTAAATCTGCATTTTTTTCCGTTTTGCTACTACAATATCTGTACATCTGTTAAGTGGGACTGTACAATTCATATTACTGTTTGTGCTATATGTTCTAGCGAGTACTTGCATTAACGTCTGCAAGTAATTTACTGGATCTTTGTAGTTTAATTGTAGCATTCCATGGCTGTCCAGCGAGCCCTCTAGCCATTTGTCCATATGTGCATTAACTCTATCGCATAAGCGATTGTTCCATCTTAGTGAGAGATGTGGTCTATCACTTTCCAGTAGCCCCTGATTGGGGTCCTGAGCCAATTCGGTCACTTTTGTAAATAGGGTGAATGAGATAAGCATATGATCTCCAAATCCAGGGTCAATTGTAAGAGTATCAGAACAATATTCTAGAAGATTTGCGGAAATAGCAAAATGGTCTATGCTTGATTTAAATATGCCTCTCTTCCAGGTATAGTCAAGCCGTGAGTTTTGGAAGGGAAGAAATGTTATATCCCATGATTCTAGATGGAAATTCCACCTTTCGCCCCTTTCATCTGATGTTTGGGAGTATTTATAGGATTTGCTATGAACTATTTTCTTCTGGCATTGAGCATTGAAGTCGCCGCCAATTATTATCCTGCAAGCCGTATATTTGGTAATTACTTTATCTAATAGCAAGTCTAGCTGATCAAGAGCATTATTGATATTAACTCTATTTGGGTTATGATATAGGGAAACACATAAAATTAAATCCACTGGGGATGATTGGAAAGATATAACAGCAGCTATATACAAGGGTGAATCATAGATTTCCTGAATATGAAAGTGTAATTTGGTATTAATGCAAATTGCAGTACCACCATATGGACGACCACTAGGACCTCGTACAGCCTTTTTTTGCAATACTAAGAACCCAGATAGTGAGAGATTATGTATTGCCATAGTTTCTTGACAGAGCAATATATCACAGTTTGTATCATTGGATTTATTATTAAACCAAGAAAGAAGATTAGTAAAACCGCATGCATTCCATGAGATTATGGTAAGTCTATGAGATTTAGTGATTGGGAGTATTGTCCATTGCAGGGTTTAGTGAATTAGCCAACGAGGTAAGCCATGACCAATCCTTACTAGCATTTGATAGTGCAACCAGTTGGCTTATTACTTCTGGATGGAGGCCGCTCTGGTCTTTGTGCGCTATTTTGTTCGTGAGAGGTGGAGCGAGTTCTCTCAGTGGTGTTTCATTGAACACTATTGCCTCATCAAGGATTTCAAATGGTGTTAGTTGAAGGCCGATCGTGGAGAGTTCAATTCTGTGTTGCCATATCAGGTTCGATATGATATTGGATTGTACCTTACATACCATCCTAAAATTTTGAATTTGGGGCAAAGTGATCCATTCTATATCATCCGAATGCAGCGTCCTAAGTGCTGGAATTTGTTTAAATATTTTCAGCAAGGCAGTACGATTTAGGCGCTTATTTCCGTATGTGTTTGGATCAGTTTCCCATCCGAGAATGGTGGATACCACGATGTTAGTATCAGTCCTAGACTTTAGGGCATCTATGCCATCGTGAGGTAACTCATCCACAATTGGGCCTTCCTTGTGCGAGTCATTATGTGTATTTAACTGCTCGTGCTTCTCATAGTTCGACTCCCTTCCCATGGGGTGTATAGAGTGAGTTTGATCATTTTTTCCGTTGTACTCTGTGATTTTTATTTCTGCTACCCCGTGGGTGGAGGCGAGCTGGTGTGATTTGTTATCTACCACTGATGCTTTGGTCGGAATGGGCTTAAAAAAGGCTGATAGTTGCGTTTGAGTCGTATTTGTTGGTTTGAGTTGGGGCACGGGAGATCCACATAGAATACTCCCTTTTGGTTCATTGCGATTGCACACATCTTTTCTGCCTTTATTACTTAAAGGCGGCATGCCCGTCTCTCTGCTTTTAGAGGGGGACTGTGCTATTTCCTTTGCAATGTCTGTGGATGCAAAATCGGGCATACCTAAATCATTTACACAGGATTGATTGACTTCCTGTGTAAGGGTATCACTTTGTACTGTTCCCATATTTTTATTTTGATTATTTTCATTTTTCTTTTTTTTGTTTATTTTTGGGATAGGAAGTTTTTCCACGGCCAACAGAGCCTGCCTTCCTTCCTTTCTCTTTAGAGCCCTGAGATATAGGCGCTTTTCTTTACGAGAGGTGAAAAATTGTCCAGCGCTGGCTGAATCACCAATCTTAACCTTGCTATTACCCTTTGGGTGCTTTAAGTCGTTGCCAGACTCCATAAAGAGGTTGGTCAAGGCCGAAGGACTATCCGGATGAAAGATTGGATCATCCACTAGTTCCTTTTGTGTCTCTAGGTCTTCCAATTCTCTTTCAACTGGGTTATTTTGTACAAAGAAAAATAATTGTTCAATTTTTTCAGAGTTCTTGTTGACCATTTGACACAACTGGGCATGAGTGAAAATGGGACAATGCGTCGGAACCGGAGATTTAGCAACAGTTTGGGCAAAAGATTGCGAAAATGAGTATGTGGGCAATCGATTTGAGGGCATAGTGGCTGCAACTTCCCCTTGTTCATTCGTTTCGGTTTGTGTAGCTATGCTTTCAGTTTGTACCGGTGTTAAGATGACAGTTTTTGCAGGTAATTGTGCAACATGAGTAGGATTTGTGCCCTCATTACGAAGAGATTCAGCAAAAATGTAACCCTCTAGTTTGTTAAGTTTGAATAAGATTTGATTCAACAATGACTTGCAGTCCCTAAGCTCATAATGAGTATAATCATGACCTTTATCCAGTAAGTTCAAAATACGTGTTAGTACCGGATAAGAGGCCTCAAGGGATTGGAGGTCATCTGAGGGCTCCAAGAGATCAAAACCAAGTGGAGGTATGTTAGGCTTCAAGGTTGGTGAGGAGGATGCTGTCGCCGCCGTTTGAGCCAAGTCTGAAAGCAGCGGGGGTAACTCCGTGGGTGGTTCCATTTTAGTTGTGGAGTTATTTGACCTAGCAATGCAGGGGATGAAATTAGATGTATTTGGTTTACAATGCAAATATACATCAGCTCTCTTGAAGGTCTGTAAAGTGGCCGGCGAGGAAGGACCATCGGATAAGCGGACCCGTTTTTCGAGAGCCGCAAGAACTGCCGGGGCAAGAATGGAATTATCGGATGGTGAAATGATCCCTACATCATTCGGTTCCTCCCCCTTAGTTGCTGGTTCGTCCATACGCATACTCATGAAACTCTTCCTAGACGAGTACAAATAACCCGGGCCACCCTCCTCACTATCATTCGACAATTTTGACATAAAAGGTGCTTCGGCACCCCCTGTGCACTGTGATCGTGCATGAGCTGTTTCCACTTCGTGAAAAATTGTGTTATTTGTCACTTCATGTGACCGGCCAGATGGATTGCTTAGTGCGACCTGGTTGTGGTCCATAATAGCTGTTTCAACAATTGGAATCAATTCGCTTATGGCTGTTATTTTTTTTTGTTTTTTTAAGTATTTTTTATTGTTCGCAGTTTTGTTAGGAGGGCATCCACTGCGTAGAGAGTACACCATTTGGACTCTGCGGTAAATATACCGGTGCCCTTTAGATGAAATTTAGCTTTCAGGAAAACTTACGTTTATTTAGCAGACCCACTGTGCTTTAAATTAGATGGAACTAAACACAGCCGTGATTTTGTTTTATGACGATAAGCTTCAGCAAATATCAGCACTCAGAACTTGTTTCGCCTGAAACGCCCCGCGCACCGCATCCCGTGAACCGTGAACAGTCAACAGTACTTCAAAAGTACTTCCACGGTGCGCGCGCGGGTGCGCTGAATGCGCGTTCTTTATGCAGGCCAAAGGGTGTGCCCTCCACAGGGGGCGGGGAACACCACGAGGACACACCTTCAAGAAACAGAGAAGGGAAAAGGAATAAGTGTTTTCAATTAACTATCGTGACGTTGCATTGTATCTCAGTCACGTCTATCAGATGCTGAGCATTTCGTAACCAAGTGGCTGACCGCCCTCAGACTGTCCCCCCACCCACCAATACAACGTAATTACAACGTGATTCATGCATGTAAAACGTCCAGGCGTAATTGCAACGCAATACAAAGTCCGTGGTTGCCACGTAAAACGTCACTACGAGCACTATACTGCGTGCCTCACGCCTCATTCAAGTAAACCAGCTAAAAGTCACTTTTTTTTTTTTTTCCCTTTTTCTTTTCCTTCCGTTAGTCAGGCGAAATGTGTGTAACCAGTAAAGACTTCCTGTCGGCTCCAGCAACCACGGGCTCGTACGGCTTCCACACAGCAGTTAGGCAGCACCCGACAGCACCCTGCATCAGTCAACAGTACTTCAAAAGTACTTCCACGGTGCGCGCGCGCGTGCGCTGAATGCGCGTTCTTTATGCAGGCCAAAGGGTGTGCCCTCCACAGGGGGCGGGGAACACCACGAGGACACACCTTCAAGAAACAGAGAAGGGAAAAGGAATAAGTGTTTTCAATTAACTATTGTGACGTTGCATTGTATCTCAGTCACGTCTATCAGATGCTGAGCATTTCGTAACCAAGTGGCTGACCGCCCTCAGACTGTCCCCCCACCCACCAATACAACGTAATTACAACGTAATTACAACGTGATTCATGCATGTAAAACGTCCAGGCGTAATTGCAACGCAATACAAAGTCCGTGGTTGCCACGTAAAACGTCACTACGAGCACTATACTGCGTGCCTCACGCCTCATTCAAGTAAACCAGCTAAAAGTCACCTTTTTTTTTTTTTCCTCTTTTCTTTTCCTTCCGTTAGTCAGGCGAAATGTGTGTAACCAGTAAAGACTTCCTGTCGGCTCCAGCAACCACGGGCTCGTACGGCTTCCACACAGCAGTTAGGCAGCACCCGACAGCACCCTGCATCAGTCAACAGTACTTCAAAAGTACTTCCACGGTGCGCGCGCGGGTGCGCTCAATGCGCGTTCTTTATGCAGGCCAAAGGGTGTGCCCTCCACAGGGGGCGGGGAACACCACGAGGACACACCTTTTTTTTTTTTTTCCTCTTTTCTTTTCCTTCCGTTAGTCAGGCGAAATGTGTGTAACCAGTAAAGACTTCCTGTCGGCTCCAGCAACCACGGGCTCGTACGGCTTCCACACAGCAGTTAGGCAGCACCCGACAGCACCCTGCATCAGTCAACAGTACTTCAAAAGTACTTCCACGGTGCGCGCCAGTCTTCACAGCACCTCCTCGACCCGGCGCTGCTCCATCATTCATCGCCGAATTCCCGGCACCTAAGGGGATGAAGAAAGACAATAAGGTGAGCCGAGAAAACCAACAAAGACAATTTCTATTATCACTATAGACTTACCGAGTTACCACTGGAGATACCACTGGAGATATTATTCTTCTACACGCCACATCGTCTTACGCTGCACCTGTAAGGAGAGAGAAGGCAACAGGTTAAGCACTGCCATTTTTTACCAGACAGTGTTGGGTAACACAGACTCTTACCTAAACGCCATCAGCTACTACGGGACAACCTCCTCTCGAATCAAGCTGCAAGACAAAGGAAGGAATCGGACAAGAGTGAATAACAGACATTTTGAACTCTTAAGAACCAAATAGTTACAGCTCCTCGCCAATTACCTCATAGTCAATATTCACCTGGAACTCACCCAATTCCTTCGGACCAGTGAAGTAACTGGTTATCTACGCGCCACTGCACTCCACGCAGGATGGAGAGCTCATCATTCAAAACCATAAGGTGAGACTGGTGAAAGGGAATATCGGAGGTGATTAGTGGGAAAACGGTGGGGGTGTGCTTGCTCAATCCACGGGTGGCTAATTCCTTTTCTCCGCTTTCAGGAGAATACTCCTACGGGTCAAGCAGACGGAATTGAGAAGGCCAGTCCAGTCAGTCATCTCTGCACTACAATTCACGTTGGTAGAGGCCGCAGCTATCCAGTTCCGACCGTCGCCCCTGTGGGAGCCAGGTGAGCGTAACATAATGCGAACCCGCCCAACAAATTCCCACCCGGGCGTTATGGAGACCTCAGAAACTGACCAACTGGCCCAATTATTAGGGGAACTTAGGGCAGAAGTACATTCCGCCCGCCAAGAAACTAATGCTCTCAGGAGAGAACTGATTGTGTCTACGGAACGCACTGATGATCTTGCTAGGCAACTGCTGCAAAACCAAGCTGGCCAAACACCCTTACCTGGACTCGGGGGGAACCCAACTCCTGCTCCATCAAGCAACCCTGTGCAAATAGTTTTACCTGGAAATATTCCTTTAGCACCACCCGAACGCTTTGCCGGAGACCCAAAAAGGTTTGCCTTATTTATTTATTTTTTTTAATTTATTTTTATTTTCAAAAAAACCAAACAGAACAACTGTTTAGGACGTACATAATCAGCATCAAACCATCACATTATACAGTGTAATTCTCCGTCCTCCCCCCTCCCACCCCACAAACTAGAGCCGGCTCACTCATGTCATCTACAGGAGCATTATCAGGTATCGCAGTGCTTATGCACTCATCTGAGTCCTCTGGTTCGTTATTGTCCTGGTGAGGGTTTGCCATAGAGGTCACAAATTGCCGCCAGGCCAGCAAGGGCCCTACTTCCTCCTCTCCCCCCTAGTAACCGCTTCAAACCAAACTACGGATTCCGCCTCCGCCCATCTGAGGAGGTCCGCCCACCATAGCTCCACCTTGGGTCTGTGGGCCGCCTTCCAGCCCATTGCGATCCTGCGCTTGGCCAGGATGTAGGCTAAGTCCTTCATTTTGCTTATGTGCTTTAAATCCCGTGGCCTGGGAAAAATCCCGAGCATGCATGGCCAAGCTGATCCAACGTCCAGCTCCACTCCCCCACCAGCAAGTTTAGTTTTAATCTCATCCCAAAATCTGTGCACCTCCAGGGAAGCCCAGGACATGTGTAGCAGCCCCGCTTCCACCTCCCCACACCTGGGACATTTCTGCGTAGCCGAGCCTCCAGACCTTGCAATTTTCCCGGGAGTCAGATAAGCCCTGTGAGTGACATACAATTGGAGTTGTTGGAGTCTCGCATTCCGGGACACCTTTTTATGGTACCTTTGGGCTCTCTCCCATTGCCCATCTGTGATGGGTCCTCCTACTTCCTCCTCCCAGTGCTGCCTCAGCTGAAGCAGCTCCTTCCCTGCCTTTGCTCTCAGAAGCTCGTATATCCTTGATATTTCGTGCCCGCCCTCCGAAACATCATACATCGTTTCCAGGGAGGCATCAGGGCCATCCGCTAGCACTGTCCCAGGCCATCTCTCCCTAACCCGTTTCATGAGCCTAGCGTAGGTTATATACTGGCCTTTATGCACCCCTGTCTCTTCTCGCAACCTCTGAAATTCCTATGCCTTCCCTTCCTGCCATATGTCCTCAAGAGTGGCCAGGCCTACCGGTTCCCAATATCTACCGACCGCTTCAAACAGTTGAGAGTCGTTCCCGCACAGTGCCACCAGCGGGGCCTGCTGAGAGAACGGCTCTGAGTCACCCATCATTCTCCACGTTCTGCGCCAGACCTCTCAGCCCAGCCTCAATAGCCGCCCTCTTCCCACCAGTTTGTTCTTTTGTAACCACACCACTTCCCTCAAAAAGTATGGGGCCGAGTCTCCCCGCAAAAGCCTGGCTTCCGCAGAGTCTTCAGTCAACAGCCACCTGGCCACAAACAGCAGCTGCCCCGCCAGATAATAAAGCTCAAAATTTGGCAGGCCTATGCCCTCCTTATCACATGGGTTCTGGAGTTTCCACAGGAACACTCTGTTCCTAGAATTACCCCATATGAAGCCCCTGCATACGCTATGAAGTCTCACAAATAGGCTCCTGGGAATCAAAAACGGGACATTCACAAAGAAATGCAAGAGTCTAGGCAGGACCACCATCTTGAGCAAGGCCGCTCTCCCCATCATAGTCAGGGGCAATCTAGACCAAAACTCCATGCTGTTCTTAACTCCCTCTAATGCTTTCTCCGTATTATGTTCGTGCACCGCCTCGATCTTGTGGTAAATATTTACTCCCAAATACCTAAATGTCTCAGTCTGCCATGGTATTGGCAGGATAGGCAGCCTCTGCAACGGGACATTCTTATATCTACCCAAGGGAAACAAACTAGACTTCCTAGGGTTCACCGATATGCCCGAAAGGGTGGCATAACGGTTCATCACCTCCAGCACATACTGCAGGTTCTCCTCCGGATAGCGCAGATAAAGGAGCATGTCATCTGCATACAGCGATACCAGGTGTCTACCACTTACTGTATTAATCCCCACCTCCCCGTATTGCCGCAGGCATATTGCCAACGGCTCTAACGCCAGAATGTATAACATGGGTGACCAGGGGCATCCCTGTCTGGTCCCCCTGCTGAGTTGCCAAGTATCCAAGATTATGGATCCTGTTTTAACTCTCGCCATCGGGGTGCTGTATAACAACTGGACCCACCTGATATATCCAGGTCCCATTCCGTATCCCCTCAGGGCCGCTTTCAACCAAGGCCATCGCACCGAATCAAAGGCTTTGACCGCGTCTAGCGACACGATAGTCAGCTCTCCCGTATCTTCCTCAGTGTAGTCAATGATATGGTGTAGCCTCCTATGGTTAGCTGTAATGTTCCTGCCGGGGACATAGCCCGTCTGATCTGGGTGTATCAGCTTACCGATCACCCTCTTCAGCCCATTGGCCAGCACTGCCGTAAGTATTTTGCTGTCCTGATTCAGCATGGACAAGGGTCTGTAGGACCCACACTCCACAGCCGGCTTGCCTGGTTTCAGGAGTGGGATGATCATTGCCTCGCAAAGGGACAATGGCAGTTCCACCTGCTCATAGGCCTCGTTGAACATGGCAAGCAGTGGCTGAAGCAGCTCCTGTTTGTATGTCTTGTAAAACTCACTAGGCAACCAATCCGTCCCGGTTGCCTTGCACGTGGGCAAATGTTGGATCACCACCTCCAGCTCATCCGAGGTGACAGGGGCGTCCAATTCCGCGCGTTCTAGGTCGTCCAGGGTGGGCAGCTCTATGTCCTCTAACGTGTCCAGTATGTCTTGACACTTATCCTCCCCTGTGTCCTCATATAAGTGTCTGTAAAACTTGAGGAACTCCTCGTTCACCCCCTCCTGGGTATTACAGATGCGACCTTCCTCATCCCTAATCTCACTGATCACTGTGCGGGGGGTCTCACTCTTATACAGCCAGGCCAGCAATCTGCCCGGCTTATCGCCCCCTGCATGTAGCCTCGCCGTGTATTTCTTGTAATTTAGTCTACATAGCCTATCCCAGAGTCCACTGCAGGTTAACTGTAGGTCTTTTATCTTGGCGCTATTCTCCCGGGCGGTATCCTCATGTCGTGTGAGACCCTCCAGCTCCCTTTCTGTTTCCTGAAGTTCCCTTTCGATGCCCCCCTGGAGCCCTTTAGATTTCGAAATGGCTACTCCACGCACCACCACCTTAAACGCCTCCCATAATGTTCCCACAGAGCGTACACTGCCCGTGTTTATATCAAAATATTCCTCGATGGCCTCCCTCAAATCCTCCTGGAACCCCTCATCTTGTAATGCCTCAGTCCTAAGTCTCGATGTCGGGATCCGCGCTCTGGGGGGTTGGTGTCGCCACTCTACAACCAAAGGCGAGTGGTCGGATAGTACCCGGGCCTTGTATTCCTCCCCCACCATTTCTCCCGCTATCTCAGCCGCTACGAACACATAATCTAGCCTTGTGTGCAGGTCATGTGGCGCTGCATAGTGCAAGTATTGCAACCTTCTCCACACATCCTCTAGGCCTAGATCTTTTAACATTGTCCCCAGCGCTTTGGCCGCCGGCGCCGACTTCCCCGCTTTGTCAACTGACCTATCCATTTTGGGATTAAGGGTGCAATTAAAGTCCCCTCCCCACACCACGGCACCCCCAGCCAGGGGACTAATTTAGCTGTAAAGGGACCTAAAATAAGCCGCTGTATCATGGTTGGGGGCGTACAGATTTATGATATGCACTTCCCTGTTCTCCAGGAGTCCTGTCACCACCACCATTCTGCCCTCAGGGTCTACCGTTGAGCTAAGAACCTGAAGCGGCACATGCGGCGCCACCCAAGTGATAACCCCTCTAGCGTACGCCGAATACGTAGCCCCCACAACGTGTCCCCTCCATTTTCTCCTGACAACCTCCAACTTCTCCCTTGTGAGATGAGTCTCCTGCAGCAGGGCTATGTCAATGTGCATCCTTTTTAAATACAGCATCACTTTATTACGTTTCGGATAGCTATTAAGGCCTCGTACGTTCCAGGTCACAATTCTGAGATTACCCGATGCCATCTACTCCGTTTGTTCCCAACCCACCTCTCCCTTCAATGCTTCCCTTGATGGTTAGTTTTCCGACTCTCCCCCTTCCCCCCTTCAACAGTTCCCCCCTTCCCTGTTCCCCAACTCCCTTCCACTGCACACAACCCAGCCCCTCCCCCCACCCTACCCTACCCCAACAAATGCCCAGCTCCATCCCTGGATCTCAGGCCCACCCGCCTCTGGTCCTGTCCCGTCGCCGAGGACTAGGACCCTGCGGGGCGTCACCGATCTAACAGTGACCTAACTAAGTATATTACTATTGGGTTCAAGGGATACCTCCTAGGAGCTCCCAGTCGTCTATTTTAGGATTGGTTCATCCAGCGGGTCCAGCCAGTTGATACTACAACACACTCCCCACAAGCTTAATACAACTCTATATTCAAGTCCCAATGTCTTGGCCATGTCACCCTAGGTGCCACAGCTATGTGCTACTTATCTTCGGCAGCTCCCATCTGGACATCCGGTTCTTGAGGTCGGCCCTGCATATCCAGCCAATCCATTGCCTCAGTCGGCGTCTCAAAAAAAAGGGATCTGTTCTTATAAAACACTTTCAACTTGGCTGGGTAGAGCAACATGTAGCGATGGCCTGCTTCCTTCAGCCTCCTTTTTACCGACCCAAAGTTCATCCTACTACGCTGTACAAGCAGCGCATAGTCCGGGTAAGCCGTGATTTTTGCTGAACCCTTTTCAATCGTTCCTCCTCTCCGGAAAAATTGGAGTATCCTCTCCCGATCCCGATAGTTCAGGATCTTTGCGATCAGCGGCCGCAGGGGGGCTACAGGGGGCGGTCTCCTTGTCAAGGCCCTTTGTGCCCTTTCAACCGCGAACCCCTGGGTCAGCACCCCGCCTGTTATCTCCTGTAATAGCATGGTTTCCACGTATTCTGTGGGGTTTGACCCTTCCATACCTTCTGGCAAGCCCACTATACGGATGTTATTGCGTCTGGCGCGCCCCTCTGCTTGCTCAGCTCTGTCCTCCAGATTGCCCACCCGTTGCACGAGGGCATGGAGCTCCTTTCTATGTGCGGCGCACGCCTCCGTGTTCGGGGCCATCTCCTTCTCCAAGGCCACAGGGCGCTCCGCGATCATTCTCACGTCCTGTCTCAGCAGGTTCACCTCCTCCTGGACCGCTCCGATCTTGAGGTCCAGGCCCTCCTGCAGCTCTTTCATAGCCTGCCCCAACTTAGTCTCCCAGCCCACCTTTAAGTCTGCGATCGCTGCCAGCACCTCCTGGATCGTGCCCGGTGTCTCCGCCGTTGCTGTGGGGGTCTCCTTGCTCTTGCCCCCCTCTGCATCTGGGGGCGACCTGGCATAGGCCTCCATCGTGGGCTGTCTGATCCTGGGTCTAACCACTTTAGAGGTCATCCTGCTATGTTAACTGGGCGAGAGCCTGCCGTGCCTCCCTCCGCACGAAGGTCCGCGTGGTCACGAACCACTCTCAGCAGTCCAAGTATGTACTTGTCTCTTCCCTCGCGCCCAGAGTGGCCCGTGTCCTCCCACGTGCTCGTACACTCTCGGTGTCGTGGCCCCGGTCTCTGTCGTGTTCCTTCCGTGGCCAGTGCTCGAGTGCGCTCACCTATCCGCCGCACTCCCTTTGTTCCCCCTCTTCCGCGATCACGAGGCCATCCGGCCCACAATGCCCAGGCACAGGGGGGCCGCTTTAAGTGTCAGGGGATCAGCAAATGTCCCGCATCGGCCTCCTCAACTGGCCTGCGCCAATGTTTCGTCTGTCCCTATGGGATTTCTCCCATATCCCTGCGTGTACAGAGTTAATCCGCAGCGCTGTGAAAACTGCAGCCACCGCTGCCCGCTCGTTCGCGCTGGCCCCAGGGTCCGCAGCCACCTTATTGCCGAAGGTGCGCTGCCACAATGTATCTTCCTGGGTTCTGCCGGCGTTCGATCCGATTAAGCCGCGGGCCTAGCGTCAGCTACCAGTTTGCTCGGCGAGTCTCGGCAGTGTACAGTCCGTAGATTGTACCAGCTCCGGGTGCGTGCGCCTTCAGATGTGCGCTGCCTCAGTAAAGCAGCAGCGCGTCCCAGGCAAACGCCGCGGTCTACCTCTTATCGCTGGTCTTGGAGTTCGATGCAGGGGACTTACAGGTCCTACATTCGTAAACGCAGCAGCGCTCTCGTGACCCCCGTTGTCCTCTTTGTCTATGCCACCATTTTGTTCCACTCGCCGATTCGGGGCCCGCGGCGAGCAGATGAGTATAACTCAGTGTCCGCACCCTCCACATGCATCAAAGTTTCAGCGAGTGTAGCCGTCATCTTCACAAGCATGGACGTTATTTTTCGGTGCCGGCCGGTTCCTGTGCACGCACTTCTCCTCCAGGATCATTGTAGGATCAGCAGAGCTCCACAAGAGCACGTCCCTTTACATGGCCGTCCAAGCCACGCCCCGTTCGCCTTATTTATGAACCAGTGCCGCTTGCACTTTTTATGTAGACCTGGAGCCTTTCCGAACGATCAAGCCAAAGTAGCCTTTGTACTATCGTATCTCAGTGGCAGCGCAGCTGATTGGTCAATTCCACTAGTCAACCAGGATGATCCTCTTCTTCGGGATTTTCATGCTTTCAAATAAGCATGGCAAGACTATTCGCCTGACATTTACAAGGACAGGCCTTGGATAACGAACTTTTGTCCCTACGACAGGGTAACCAGGATCTGCTCACCTACATCGCAACCTTTAATAGGTTGGTGGTGGAAACCGGATGGCCTGAGTCAAAATGAATTACTTTATTTCATCGTGGACTCCGAGGAGAACTCAAAGATGTGTTAGCTCAAGTAGTGAATCCACCCCAGGATTGCGCTGAATATATAGACTTGGTGGTCCAGTTAGATCACAGACTTCAGAATTGAAAGGCTGATCGAGCTAAATTTGAGAATTGGGTATTTATTAAACCCAACGTTACCCCCAAGGGAACATATACATCAGAACCCATGCAGATCGGGGGGGTTAAAGGACCCTTGACTCAAAAGGAAAGAGAAAAGAGACAACAATTGCAATTGTGTCTGTACTGTGGAACTTCGGGACATTTTCTGCGAGATTGCCCTGTTATACCACCCAAGAAGGTGGTAGGAGTTGCGGACAAAAGCCATATAGAGCCTGACTCGGGAAACGACCATGCCCGACAAGCGTAGAGGTCCGTTTGCCGAGCTTAAAAAAGGACACTCAGACCTCGCACCTAATTGTGTCAATGGTCCTTATTGATCCAAGGCAGCCATCACGTATGCACGCAGTGAGAGCATACATTGATAGCGGGGCCATCGGAAATTACATGGACCACGAATTGGCTACAAGAATGAACCTTCCTCTTTGCAAAAAGACGTCATTACCACTGTCGATGGGACTGAAATAGCCTCTGGGCCAGTAACTCACTCCACTACAGAGGTGAAGCTGTTGGGTTAAGATGGGCATCGAGAAAGCATTGTGTTTGACTTAATCAAGGCCCTGCAGTTCCAAATAATTCTGGGAATGCCGTGGTTGGAAACACATAATCCTTGTATTGAATGGCGAGAGAAGAGAATGACCCTCCCGGATTGTGCACACACCTGTTAACCAAAAAAAACCTTGAATAAAGGCTTGGACACAGTCGTTACTCCAATTGCGCAGTTACCTCAGGAATAGCAAGAATTTCAGGATGTTTTTCAGAAAGAACAGGCAAACACGTTACCGCCTCACAGATCATACAATTGTCAGATCGATCTTTTACCCGGTGCACAACCTCCATATAGTAGGATCTACGCCCTTACGGAGCCTGAAAACCGTCATCTACGACAATACCTGGATCAATACCTGGGGGGCGTGGCTTGAGCAGCCATGGAGTAGGACGTGCATCTGGTGCAGCTTCGTACGATCCAACGGATGATCCGACAATAACTACCTTCTAAAACGTGCTATCAAGTCCAAGAAGGGCAGCATATGCATGGGAACGTGAGCGCTGTGCATTGCGCAGAGATCGAGTGAGAAGTGAGCTGCACTTCAAAGGAATCGCCCAACGAGGCCGGCCGCAGCGGATACAATATTTCCCCAAAATGGCCGGCGAACAAAGGAATCGAAACTAGAGTGCCGGAGCAGAAGTATGAAAGTGGCAGCCGTTGTGTTATAAGGAAGGAAGCGGGCGGTGACCCAACCTGGATCAATACCTTGCTAATGGATTAATTCGTCCATCCAAGTCCCCCGCAGCCTCAGGTTTATTCTTCGTGCCCAAAAAGGAAGGTGACGTGCATAGATTACCACGCATTAAACCAAATTACGGTAAAAAAACGATACCCATTGCCTCTGATCCCCGAATTACTGGACCAAGTAAAGGATGCTTGTATCTACACCAAGTTAGATCTCCAAGGGGCATATCATCTGGTACGTGTAAAGAAAGGCGACGAATGGAAGACTGCCTTTCGCACCAAGTATGGATTGTTCGAATATCAGGTGATGCCTTTCGGGTTGTGCAATGCACCGGCAGCCTTCCAGTATTTTATGAACGATGTCCTTCGAGAACTCATTGACGTCTGTGTTGTTGTATACATAGACGATATCCTTGTGTACTCCTCCACAGAATCAGACCATGCTAAGCACGTTTGTGCTGTTCTTGAAAAACTACGCCAGCATAAGTTATATGCAAAATTGGAAAAATGCGTTTTTCACTCTACAGAAGTCGAATTCCTTGGATTTATCCAGACCCCAAAAGGAGTTTGAATGGACTCTTGAAAGGTGGACGCAATCCTCAAGTGGCCATCACCTAGTTCAGTTAAAGGAGTACAAAGCATGCTTGGATTTGCTACCGCAGATTCATTCCAGAATTCTCACATATTGTACACCCCATCACAGCACTCTTGCGAAAGAATAAGCGCCTCCTATGGACCGAAGAGGCTGAAAGGGCCTTCCAAGAACTAAAATTGAAATTCACGTCTGCACCCGCTATAAAGCACCCACGCCCTGGACTTCCATACGTAGTTGAAACTGATGCATCCAGTTTAGCCATGGGGGCTGTTCTTTCCCAGAAGGATCCTGAAACCGGGCAACATCATCCAGTAGCATTCTGGTCAAGAAAATTTTCGGCACCCGAATTAAACTATGCAGTTACCGATAAGGAGTTATTGGCCATCAAATCTGCATTCAAGGCTTGGCGACATTATCTTCTCGGTGCCAGGCATACCATCACTGTAATCACCAATCACAGGAATTTACAATATTTGAAGACAGCCAAGGCCCAATCATCACGTCAATTTAGGTGGGCTTTGTTCTTTGCGGAATTCGCTTTTGTGATTACTTATCGACCAGGTTGTAAAAATGGCAAAGCAGATGCCTTATCTTGTATAGGAATGGGAGAAGCATATTCGAACCCTGAACCGGTGCCTGTAATTTCGGAGAAAAGAATCCTTGGTATAACTACTTTACAAACTATAGAACACATTCATTTAAAGATCCAACAACTTTTCGATCCAGCTGCCTTGCAGGAATAGCTAAAGAAAGACCAAGATTATGCAGTCATCGATGAACTACCCTACTATCAAGGTCGTCTATTCCTACCACACAAGGAACTACAAGAACTAGTTATCTCCAATTATCACGATGCTTTGATTGAGGGACACCCAGGAATTGCAAAGACAGAGGCCAAAATTAAAAGACAATTCTGGTGGCCCACCTGGCGAAGAGACGTAAAGTCATTTGTGCAATCTTGTGGTATCTGTGCCCAAAACAAGAGTCTGAATAAGAAACCAGCTGGTCTTTTACAACCTTTGGATATTCCGCCTACACCATGGCACACCTTGTCCCTAGATTTTATTACTGACCTTCCCCCATGTAGTGGATTTAACACCATTCTAGTTATAGTGGATCTTTTTTCCAAAATGGCTCACTTTATTCCTTTAAAAGGATTACCTTCAGCTTCAACTTTGGCCAAGGAATTTTCTTGAAAACATTGTCCGAATACATGGATTTCCTTCCGTGTTGGTCTCTGACCGAGGTAGTCAGTTTATTTCGCAGTTTTGGAGGAAATGCTGTCAATTGGCGCAAATCGACGTGAGGTTATCAACCAGTCATCATCCCCAGACCGATGGTCAGACCGAAAGGACCAACCAGACTCTTGAGCAATACCTACGTTGCATGTTACACCAAACCCAAGGCAATTGGAAGGATATTTTATGGATTTCCGAATACGCATACAACAACTCTGTACATTCAGGAACCGGACAAAGCCCCTTTTATACCATATATGGGCATCATTCTCGGACCTCAAAACTCGCGCCCCAACACTTGGAAATGCCCGCAGTGAACCATCTACACACTACTATTACACAAGCCTTTAAGGAGGCAACTGAACATTTGAAACGAGCAAAAGAAAAATACAGGAAAAATGCAGATCAACATAAAAGTGAAGCCCCACAATACCAGGTTGGGAATCAAGTTTGACTAGCTACAAGAAACCTACCTCTAAAAGGACCTCGGACCTTTAACCCTAGATATTTGGGACCTTACACCATTAAAGCCATTATCAACCCGGTGGCCGTCAAATTGGAATTACCTTCTAATATGCGAATTCATCCCGTCTTTCACGTTTCACTTCTGAAGCCAGTACAACCCGGAACCAGGTTAACCAAACCACCCGACCCCATCCTGGTAGACGGGGAACCCGAATTCGAAGTTAAAAATATGCTGGACTCTAAGATGGTCAAATCACGACTTTTTTATTTAATTGACTGGAAGGGTTACGGGCCACAAGAAAGGTCATGGGAGCCTAGTGACCACGTTCATGCACCTCGATTGGTGGAGAGATTCCATCGGAACTTCCCAGACAAACCAGGACAAGGGGAAGAACGACTTTAGGAGAGGCCTTGTGGGGGGGGGGGGGGTGCTGTCATGATGCCTACCCCGGACATCCAGACCAAGTCCATCAGTCCAGGGAGCAGGCATCCAGACACCTATTGAAAACCCAGCACCCCGGCTAGGGGCTATCTGGGATCAGTCCTGGCGCCATAGGCGCCAGGCTCATATGAAGAAACTTACCTCATGCAGACCATGCTGCAAAGAATCCAAGCCACCGTGAGGCCTGGAAGGAACTACTTTGTTTCAGGGACTATTTTTTACTCGGGTGTGGTCTTGGGGAACTTCTTACCTGGGACTACTTTGGAGGCTATTTAAACCACGCCCGATGAGCAGCACACGCTTCGCGTTATTCTGCATCCTGCAGCGTAACGCTCACCGGGCCTGTCAGTCCAGCATCCAGTCTTCTGCCACGCCCGCCTCGAATACGGAGCTCCTTGAAAGAAGGGAAATAAGAACAAAAGGTTAGAGCAAGAACATTACCTTCATTCTTCATCTGATCCTGGATCCTTTGCGCATCCGAACCAGGAAAAATACTTTGTTTTGTGCGCATCGCACCGCCAGCTGCTGAGCCGCGCTATACTTACCAGTCTTCACAGCACCTCCTCGACCCGGCGCTGCTCCATCATTCATCGCCGAACTCCCGGCACCTAAGGGGACGAAGAAAGACAATAAGGTGAGCCAAGAAAACCAACAAAGACAATTTCTGTTATCACTATAGACTTACCGAGTTACCGCCGGAGATATTATTCTTCTACACGCCACATCGTTTTACGCTGCACCTGTAAGGAGAGAGAAGGCAACAGGTTAAGCAGTGTCGTTTTTTACCGGACAGTGTTGGGTAACACAGACTCTTACCTAAACGCAATCAGCTGCTACGGCACAACCTCCTCTCGAATCAAGCTGCCAGACAAAGGAAGGAATCGGACAAGAGTGAATAACAGACATTTTGAACTCTTAAGAACCAAATACTTACGGCTCCTCGCCACTTATCTCAGAGTCAATATTCATCTGGAACTCACCCAATTCCTTCGGACCAGTGAAGTAACTGTTATCTACGCGCCCCTGCACTCCACGCAGGATGGAGAGCTCATCATTCAAAACCATAAGGTGAGACTGGTGAAAGGGAATATCGGAGGTGATTAGTGGGAAAACGGGGGGGGGGGTGGTCGCTCAATCCACGGGTGGCTAATTCCCTTTCTCCGCTTTCAGGAGAATACTCCTACGGGTCAAGCAGACGAAATTGAGCAGGCCAGTCCAGTCAGTCATCTCTGCACTACAATTCATATTGGTAGAGGCAGTAGCTATCCAGTTCTGACCGTCGCCCCTGTGGGAGCCAGGTGAGCGTAACCCAGTCGCCCTCTTCCTCTGCCTAGTGTTTGTGCAGAAGGAGGGGAGAGTTGGGACATCGGATCCTAAAAAATAGGAGGAGTTGGATGTACAAAAAAGGGGGAATATTGCGTCTTACCATCGGCTGCCTTACCCCCACTCCCTGAAGGCCCCTCACCCAGGTGATCCTCCAGCACAGGTCCACCCCCAGGGTCTGGATCCAAAGGCGATCGCTGTGCCCTGGCCACCTGTGAGAGAGATCCCCAGGGACTAGCGGGTGAGATACCCACTGTTTTCACACAGTTAGGACACTTTCATGTTACAAACAATACACAAGGCGACACAAGGATAGTCTGACGGCAGGAGTGCTGATGCACAGTTCCTTTAGTAGTATAATGTTACTTTTACAGTCTCCAGCTTTGCCACTCGGTTTGATAGGCATAACGCCACTGCAGTCCACCAGAAGTTTGAGATTTTATAAAAAAGGGAATAAAAACACAAAAAGATGTGTCAGGCCACATATTCCAGGAGTGGCCAAAGGGCCCCCAGAGAGTATTCCAACCCAGGCTACATATGACAGATGTGGCTTTCAGTTTCTTTGTAGGTGGTAGGGGACAACTGACTCTATCCTGGACAACGTGTCCTAGGCAGCCTGGGGATGGGGGCAGGGCAAGATGGACCAAAGAGAAGTTGTTCCTGTGCCACTCCTTTTCCTATTGGAGTGTGGCACTGTGAGCACAGATGGGGCAGCAGTGAATGTGTTGTGCAGTGCCCCTCCTAGTGAAGGGGCGACACTTAGGAAAAGCAGAACCCGGGCAGCGCAGGTGAAATATTGCATTGCCCCCTCTCCTAGCAGCAGCACTCTGAGTTGGAGGTTGAAGCCCTGGGCTGAGGTAGCATTTGCTGCACCAATCCTAGCAACAGGTCACAGCAGTGAATGAGGCAGGCTCCAACAGGTATTTTTGACGAGGCCGGGGAGTGGGGCACTATCTTGGCCCACGGAAGTGAAGGTCACTATTCAAAAACTGATTTAACAGTGCTCTGCTCGCGCCTCTTTATATATTCACAGTTGTTTTAATTTGAAGTGTCTGTCCAAACCTGTCTATTCTTACCTGTCTGTGCAAAACTGTGGAAGACAGCTGCATTAGAACTAGTAGACAAGGCTGTAGGCTTTAGGCAGGTTCTTTAATAATGCGGCTGCCTTCCACAGTTTTACAGAGATTTACAGTTTGAGATTCATGTTGTCTTGAGAGTTGGCAAGATACCTGTGTGATTGGGCGGTCCGGTTTGGACAGACAGGTAAGAATAGTCGATCTATAGTCCAGATGAGCACCAGGAGTGGGGTAGAGTAGTGTTGGTGACAGTGTGCATTCATTCCCATGGGTGACCACCTTCACATACATCCGTTTTCAGATTGAGCAATGTGCATGGCGATGTAAGAGACTCTTCACCACCCCCCACCCGAGGATCTTTGCGTGCCTGTATGCTCTCCTAGTGGTTATGGACAGGGTGGTGGGAACTTGCAGCACTGGCCCTCACCAGCTGTTACCCGAACAGCACCACAGGGTGCAATTGGTAATGTGTTATGAACATGGAGTCCCCTAGGGGACGGGCCATACCCTAATTGGTATATTTGAACTTTTTTGTATTTCATTATAGCACTTGAGCTCCCACCATGTGGTTATGGAATACTGGGGGTCTAAAGAAAACGTAACATCTAATCCACCCGAAGGTGATGTGCCCTGAGGAAGGCTGGGTCGTGACAAAGTATTAGTTGACCCACAGAGCAAAAACTATAGTTGGCAGTTGTTGATTGTATTAAATGCTACACTGAAAAAGATGTTTTAAGAAATATGTTTTGTAGTGGCACATGGTATTAGTCTAATCGGTGCCGGGTGATAACTAGCTTTATCACACACCATTTTGGGATGGTCTGATTTAATGTTATTCATATGTGTGTGTGAGGAGAAATTGTTTGGTGCTTGAATTGTGTAGTTGGATTGCGGATGTGTGCTTAGAGATTTGGTTGTGTGGTGGGTTAGATATGGGTGATATGCAGAATCATTTATTTCTGTTGATTGTATTTTGCTGTATTATTATTGATGTGTAAATAAAAGAAAAAAGATATGTTTTGATAAACATTACAATTGTTTTTGGCCTTCAAATGTTTTCTTTGTTCTATGCTAAAACTGCTCACTATGTTGTTTTGATGAGATGACATTTTTTGGCTAGGTCTTCCCTTTGTTTGTGGTATTTTCTGACTCCCACTAAGTGCACGCCGTAAATAGTAGTGTGGGTGAACCTCATTTTGTCTGATATTTTTTGCAGGTGGGGCAGTCAAGGCATAGTTTGCACAAGACAGCTCCCACTGCCTCTTGCTGAGTGTGCGTGTCTAAACAGGCCCAAGACCTTGTGAAGCAAGGATATTTTGCAGGTTTGTCCTTAAAGGAATGGTTCGCCCAAACATTTTTATTTCAAAAATAGATATAAAAAAAAACGATTGGCATTTTTTTTCCAAGTCCCTATGTAAAATTTTGAGCAATTCAAGCAAAAAAATTTGCAAAAGCAAGCACATGGGCGCATCCATTTTGTGAAATGGATGCCCGCCTGTGCTGGCTTTTGCTTTTGCGGCACTAATGAAGGAAAAGCCAGCCAGCTGTAGTAAACAAAAGCTACCACTGGGTGGCTTTTCCTTCATTGGTGCCAGGACTCGGAGGACGCGGACCGGAGACTACAGGCAGAAAAGCTGCAGCTGCGTAAGTGCTATTTTTTTTTTTTTTTTTAAATAAGCACTAGCTGCGTTTTTTTTTCTACGTTTTCTGGGCTGGAGGAGCCCGGAAAACTTAGAAATAAAACCGCAGCTTTAAAAACATTGTATTTATGTTTACGGTAGCTTTTGAAGCGACCGCAAACATAAATACAACGTTATTGTGTTTGAAAACGCTGCGGTTTTTCT
Source organism: Ambystoma mexicanum (assembly GCF_040938575.1). Taxonomy (NCBI): domain Eukaryota; kingdom Metazoa; phylum Chordata; class Amphibia; order Caudata; family Ambystomatidae; genus Ambystoma; species Ambystoma mexicanum. The sequence goes on along the minus strand of NC_090929.1, from coordinate 1,264,240,909 downwards.
TTCTAAGTTTCTCAGGCTCCTCCCCACGGGGAGCCCTAGAGCCCCAAATGGGAAAGCAGATTTAGGCAGAAACACCGGGGCATGTAAACACAACCGTGTTGTGTTTCTGCCTGCCTTTGCTTTCACTTTGGGTCTCCGGTGCTCTCCTGGGGGAGAACCGGTGACCCAAAGTAATAGCCACGGCAGGCAGAAACACAACACGGTTGTGTTTGAAAACGCTGCGTTTTTTCTTTCTGAGTTTCTCAGGCTCCTCCGAGGCATCTGTTATGCTCTGTGGTTCGATTAAACCTATGAGACTAGATGCCAGGCAGAGGTTTAAGGGCCGTGATTGAAATTTAACAACCATCTGTCTTTGGATTTTATGATGCGGCTTTGCAGAATTTTGGTTAAAGTTTTATCAGCACTACCGGAGCGTGGCGTGACAACTAGCAAGTCTCGGGAGGATAGCTCAGGGGCAACACGCTCGCCTTGGAAGCAAGTTGATGCAGAGCAACACAGGTTAGATCCCCGGGTCCGCGCTTAGAAACCTCTGGGTATTAAGCTCGTTATAAATAACCAATTGCATTACATTACATTATGATTCTTAGTGCCACAGAACACAGGATCTCGGTCTTACTCTGCAGAAGCCTCAGCAAATTCACCAAAAACTGAAAACGCAGAACGGATCACCAGGGGATCGCCTTGTAAACAAGGGTCTGTTTAAACTCTAAGCCTCCATTCTTATTTCAACAAAATCATTGAGGCCGACAGTTTTCAATATCGTATGGACCAGTGATTCCACAGCATCCATTATGACCATTAGTCCGTGCAACAGGGACAGCAAGTGGTCCGAGTTCACAAATCTAAATTCCTCATAATGCTCCATGGATGAGAATGTTTTATAATGTCTTTGATAAGTTTGCACCCTTTCCAAGTAAACCCAAGCATCCGGTGTCTGGGAGGTTGGTGCGTGCGGTGTGCTAGGCTGATCACATTTAGATACAACCAAGTAGGCCTTTTTTAAGATTTTAAATATCCGACGTCTCTGAGCTCGTGCTCTGCTCCATTATAAGTTAAACGCTGTGTATTTCGGGCACTGCTGAAACAGATAGCCACCACCCTGCTTTGAACAATCACCTCATCTGTGACAATACCAGTGTTTTTAATTTCACCAGCACCCCTGGTGCACATGGGGATGTGTGCTTGTTCTTGATTTGTTCTATGTTTTCTAATAACACTGGTTTGAGGGGGTCATTAGTTACTAGTCACAAGTATTGCGCTCGTCTAATATGATTGATAATAGGACCAGGCCCGGGGAGGGTATTGAAAGGGGGGTAGCTGTACTAGAAACAACCGTTCTCAGTGGGTTAGCGGTTGTGGTGTGATTTTTCTAATCTCCTTGTGGCTCGGGGTTAGTGTGCTGTTGTCAACTTGTGGAGACGTGTATAGTGCGGCGTCAGGCTGCACCCCTGTGGAAGTTTCACAAGATGCATTAAAAGACACCCCTGGGCCTGTCATGTTAGGCTCAAAAACTGCACTGTTGGCTACCGTAATATCGGTCTGCACCCCTATGGCTGCGTCACAAGTCCCCGCCGATAAGCAGTAGTATCTAGTAGTGTAAAAGCCGTCCCGTCTATGTTTTCAAATGCGCCCCGAACCACAGAATGCACAATCCCCTTCTTCTTGCAGTACAGTTTTAAACTTTTGACAAGGGTCAGCATTTTCTTAAAACTTTGTTTTAAAGTGGGGTCTTTTTTTCGTATTCTTTTTAATAACATTTGTATACCCGCATGTACCCTCAGAATCGTCTAGGATACTAACACTAGCGCTGAGGTTATTTGGCATTTCAATGACACCAACATTGTGACCCGTCCCCACATCATGACCACCGCCACTCTGAGTGTGTGCATTTACGATCATACACACACCTGTTTCACTGTCCATATTATTAACCCCTGGGTCTTGAACATCAAATACAGGCACTGTCACATAACCCTGCTGTTCAGTTGTAATCACTAGCCAGGTTTGGTGGGGATACATTAGAAGGTGTTTCAACAGCTATTTTGTCACTAGTGTATGATGTTGATGCGAGCTCAGAGAGTGCATCAGCCTGAGGTTGCACACTTACTGCCTGGTCCTTGGCAATATTAATAACATCAGCATTGTACCCCTCCCCATAGTTGTGCCTACCTCCCTCTTGAGAATCAACAGAGACAATATTAATGACACCGGCATCCTGAGTGTCAGTAGTATAGATACATGCACCTGTTTCACTGACAATATTAACAATGCCAGCATCCTTAAGAAGCACCTCAAGGGATATCTAACAGCTATTAACCATGGTATCTGAAAACTCCCGGGGTGGCTGATTGATACTAAATTGTACCCCATTCCCCTGTAAAGCGGTCATCAACACATCTAATTCGCTCATTGTGTCACTATGGGTAGCATGTATAAAACCCGGTTGTACACACCCCGCAACCCCCTCATTCGCCACCACCCGAGTGACTTCCTGCAGAGGCTGTGCAAGCCCACTGAATAGATGGATAATGAACAGATGAGTTGTCGACAAGTTTAACTGCTACATTAGCAAGGGTTTCTCAAATTTAACAACGGCTGAGCTGCCAATATTCTCGCCTTCAATACTACCAACAGCTACATTTTTCTAATTAGTTGATGCTGCAGCGTCTTCAAAACTAGCAACAGTTACATTCTCAAAACTAGTTATTGCTGCACGGCCTTCAAAACTAGCAACATGTACATTCTCAGAATTAGTTATTGGTACACCGGCTTCGTCATTGCTAATTACAAACACATCGCTTGTACCAGCCCCCAGCTGCACACATCTGTTTGTAGTTATCCTCCACTATTTCTCATGCATAACACCCTGCGTTTTGTTCTTGGGCCCATTTTTACTTAGCGTCAGTCGAGATCCATGGCCCTGTGGCTGTCTAATGACATCAGAATCATTCCCAACATTGTGCCGTGACCTTTGCCATTTGGTGCATTCAGAATTCACACCACCACACCCCCGTTCCCACTTCAGCGCTAATCTGGGTTGTGCCTGTACACTTTTAAAGCAGGATTGCATCCCCAAACCAGCGGCAGGTGTGCCTGAAGACGCTGATAATATCAGGGACGACATATACACCCTGACCAAAGAGGTTTGAGCGTTTAAATGACCTGTGAAATCCACGAGAGCCCTTGAGCGCACCAGTGGTAAGGGATCGAGTTCATGGCTAGTGTTCGAAACCCGGCCTCTTGCTATAGTAATACACGGATGCCGACTCGTTAAATGTGCTATCCCCGTTGCCTGAGTCTTTGAATTGGTAGAAAACAGGGGAGTAGTTTGCCCCACTGGACCCTCAGTTAGGCGATCATTTGTCATACCATTTCCAAGACATTGGTTGTCACGATCCAATGTGGGAACAGCACAGAAAGCCTAATACCCCAAGCTGGGTCTCAGGGGCTCCTTTAGCTCTCGTTGGGACCCACAAACATTTCAATGGGTCTTGCCGAGGCTGAAATCCACCTGTGCCTACTGCCATATCTGAAGAACAACTCAAATGTGTTGGGACCCCCAATCCATTGACTCTTGCTTATCTGACAAAAACATACAAGCCCATCCTCGGGCCCTCAAAATATCCAAGATTTGTTGAACCAGATGCACTAATCTCCATCGAATTGACAGGGCCCGGTGCTGGGCTCCACAGGCCATTTTTTCAGACTCTGTGCCATGCATCTGTTGGGTTACATGATGTCCATAAACATACAAGAAAAATATAGAATGAGAATATGACATCTTTTACACAGTGAAAATCAGCGCTTTACAATATTCCAACTCTAGCAGCACTCATATTACAAAGACACAGATCGCGGCCTAATACCATTGCCGCACCCTACCACTTGTAGTTTCTTTTTTAATATCAACATTTTCATGCATCTGTGTTAAAGATTCTCAGCTGCAGCACTTCACCAAATGTGTGATCTCTGACACACACTCAAAACTTGTCAGGCCCAGCTGTCCCAAATATAAATTCACATTGTCTCATCATATTACAAAGACACCGATCGCGGCCAATGGAAAAACCTACCACTTGTACAATTTTTTTAAAAATCAACATTTTCATGCACTTGTGTGATCTCAGCTGCAGCACTTCACCAAATGTGCGATCTTTGACAAAAAACTCAAATACTCAAATACTAACTTTACATTCCACGCATTTAAACACAATCTGAATATTGCACACGCTAACATATTTTACCAAGTTTATCTGCACTTGTCATTCCTAAAGGTTAAATGTTGCTTTATTACATTACTGACTTTCTCACCCTGTATTTGAATTTGCTAGCACAACCTATCACCCATCTAGCTCTTAATTTATAAAGCCTGCCTTGCAGCTTTCACATGTAAAAAACAAATCCTAACACTCTGAGCTTCCCTAGAACACAGATCACTTTGCTTGCATAAAACAAGCCAGACAATCATTACACAAATAGCTTAGGCTCCTGTTCTAGAAAACCTATGGTGCATACAGTTTCTTTTCTCAGAACTGCATGATTTGTCACACATTAACTAGAACACTTCAGTCAGAAGTATCCCCCACACCACCCGTAACAGGGCACGTCTGCACATGCTTGAAGAAGGGCTTTGAACATTCATGAGATCTAACAGGCCAAGCCAGGTAGGCCTAAAAGGCAGGTCTCCAGAGTATATGCAACAACATTCAGCCAATTTGGAAAAAAGTGATTTTACTTTCTACTACTGGCCTTCAATAGTTCTCATAAAACATTCATTTTCTTAGTAGACTCAGAAAGAAAAATGTATTGAAATACCTTAATGTAAATGGTCGCTAATGCTGATGGAAGACATTTACCAGGACTATTCTTCCAAACCGTCCATTTCTGTTTGATCGGAGAAGGAAGTGAAATTATTTCTCCACTTATTTCAAACCATCGCTTTCCCTTGATTAAAAGATTTAACAAAAAATTGTTTTTGAAGTGCATTCACAAATTATTCACCTAGCTGATTTACATTTTGCATGGTCATTATCTTTTACAGATGTAAGAACAGTGTGTTACCTTTGCTTCTTTTATTAAACGATTTTCCATTTTGTTTATACATTTGCTATAGTATTCAGGCCTTCTCTGAACAAAAAATCCCTCATCTTCTTTTATACGTGGTCTCACATCTTTTGGCAGCTTGTAACTGTAAAAGACTAAAAGAAAGTTGTCACTAACTTTTTATTTTTCAATTGTTTAATAGACAATTACAAGTGCATGACTACACTGAAAACGGCTTGATTATAAAACAAACTATTTTAGGCGTTTGTTTATTAAAAAAACATTGCCATTATTTTTCATTATAAGTAAGGGAGGGAGGCACAGGGGAACACAAAGACTAACAGAGCGCATTGCCTGACACATTTACTAGCACAACCCATCGCAAATACTGCAACGAATGGCCGATATAGACAAATAAAATACAGCAAATAATACAAATGTTAAAAATACACTCTAAAAACAAATATATTCTAAAGGTGTCTATCTCATTGCAAGTATGTGTCTACATAATAGTACACATATATTGCAAGGGGTCACAATGAAAAGTAGAATTAGATTTCAATTTACCTAACTAAATACACACTGCCTTCACTTTGACTATTAGTGAAATATCATTTTTAAAATGGCCTACTTAATCAATGGATGAATGAATGTGTAAGCATCCTGTCTGCCTCAGACACAACATTAAACATTTTGCTTTTCTTGTCCTCGTTCTAACCTTTGTTTCTAACTTTAGTTCTGTTATTCCGATATGCAACATCTTCTCTGGAACTGACCTGAAAACAGCTACTCATATGCTTATGAACTTGCTTGAGCCCTACCTGGAATGTCACACATGGGGACCTGAAGGTATCCCAGGAAGTCTGGCAAAGTGTAAAGTAGCACAACAAAAGAGGTGATAGCTTGAAGGTTTAGAATTAATCTTAACCTCTGGCATCACTTTGAACAACCTTCAACAACCTGCCAAGCCATTACAGAAAGGAGAAAGAGCATATGCAAATTAGGCTTGGTCTCACCCCAAAGAACAAGTTACTTACCCCGGGTAACGTTCTTTTGACTGGATGTTCCTCTCACGTATTATTTCTTTGATATTCACTATCCAGCTTCAGCTGCTTCAGATTCATTTTTCGGCAGAGGGCGATGTGCGTCGATGCAGTTGACCCGATGTCCCTCCAGGGCCTCTGTTTCGAGGATGATGCCATTGAAGGTATATAGCATGCACAGCGCCCGTTGGCTTCAGTTCTGTTTTTTCTTTCAGTAGAACTACCTGCTTCCCTTTTGAGGTAGAAGTTCTGTGAAATAAACAACAACTCTGGGAGTATATGTTATACTATTTAGGGATGGATTGCATTGAGCATCAGGTATTCACCTAACAGGAGTTCTTTCTATTTTTCTTTGTTTAGTAAGTGCTTCCATGTTAGGTGAGCAATTGTTGCAATATCTCCACATCAGAAAACCCTCTTTCAAAATCTTCATTAAGCAAGCTCGGAAAAGAGCAGGGAAACTGTGGGAGGAGCTACTTAATGGTTTGGTGCCTTGAGGGCCATTCGAGGGATACAAAGGCTTGCACTTCTTCCACAATGCCCATACCAGGAACAGCCTCAGATGAGAACAGTGATGCAGACCCACTGGCTGAACATTGCAGTTTTGAAGTTCATTTGTATTGGAACCTCACAGAAATACAGCTTTAAGGTTGGCTCGCACACAAGTGTTGCCTGTTTTTTTTTATTCTTCTACCCTGCTCCCCCTGCCCCTCTCCAGCCTACTTCTGCAGGAGTCTGTCCTTATACATTCTAGTTTCACCATCACTGTCTTGTGGCCAATGCTGGATTTGACATTTATGGACTTCATTGATTCTCGGTGCGTCATCCTTTCTCGTGGTGGCCCTGAATCATGCTGTTCCCATCTTCATCTTGTATTCAAACTTGCAACAGTATGTGCTACTACTGACTTCTGAAATTGTATTTGCTCTCCCCTCTTGCTTCTCCACTCTTTTTGACTGCTTACTCTCTGTTCTCTCCTCCTCTCCCTTTTCCTATCCTCACCCCCCCTTACTTGTTTCCCCCCTTCCCGCCCTCTAGGACTATCTGAAACGTCATCAGGCCTAGTATGATAGTCACTTGTTTTGTTCCTCCCCTATCTTTCTGCACTCCTCTCCTTCACCTTTTGTTTTCTCTGGCTCTACCAGAAATGTCGTCAGGCCTAGTACAGTAGCCACCTGTCTGTTTCCATTTCCTTCCCACTCTCCCCCTCCCTTCCTTATCTATGTCTTAGCTCTTGCACTATATGAAATGTCATCAGGCCGAGTACGATAGTTAATTTCACATCCTTACTGTTCCTAACCTGTAAGAATGTCATTGTATTTTCCCTTGTTCCCTCCCTTGCCTTGAAGCGCTTTGAAACACATTGTGTATAGGCGCTATATAAATAAACTATCATATCATATCATCAACACGGGTTTGACAGTACTAGGCTCTGAAGGAGCGAAAGCTGTAATAGCATGGGAAATTCTACTATGGGATAGGCTGGGAGGGCAATGAGGAATACATGGAAGGAACATCCAGTCAAAATAACATTAATAGGGGTAAATAACTTGTTCTTCGAATGGATTGTGTGCTCCCACGTATTCCTCATCTTTGATAGACTCCCAAAGCAGTGTTTGTTTTGGTGGAGGGATTAAGAATGTATCAATGGTTTCCATGAACAGAAAGGAGGACAGCTTTTCCAAGCTTCCATCCTGACTCAGAGAAGAATCAAGGCAGTAATGCTTTGTGAATGTGTGTATTGTAGTTCACATAGCTGCCTCACAAATGTTTTTAATAGAAACACCTCTTTGCAGAGCCAAAGAGGTAGCCATGTCCCTGGTGCAATGGGCTATGAAGCCTTCTGGAGGATCTTTGCACGCCATCCTGTAGCATTCTGAAATTGCTTGAATAATCCATCTGTATAAGGTCTGTAAGGTCTGCTTTGTTACAGGCTGACCCAGTTTGTGACTTGTATGACCTATAATAAGTTGATCATCCAGACAAGGTTTGGACAATCTAGAAATGTAGAAGCTTAGAGCTCTACGTGGATCTAATCTGTGCAACATCTGTTCCTCCTTGCCAGGATGAGGTGGAGGATAGAAAGTGGGTAACACAATCTTTTGTCCTACATGAAAATCTGAAATGATCATAGGCGTAAATGAAGGCTTAACCCTCAAGACGACCTTGTCCTTGTGGAAAAATGTAAAGGGTGGGTTAGATGATAGTGCCTGCAACTCACTTACTCTACAGGCTGAAGTTAGTGATACCAACAAAATGGTCTTCAACGTTAGTAAACTTAATGGACATTAATGTAGAGTTTCAAATGGTGCACACATACGAAATTTGAACACCAGGTTAAGGTCCCCAAGTGGACCATGAAAAGGAGATGGAGGGAACACATTGGTGAGTCTCTTCAGAAATTGTATCAGCAATGGCATCTTAAAATATTAAGTTTCTTCAGATGAGCGCTTAAAGATGGATAGCGCCGCCAAATAGCATTTAATTGTTCCAACCTGGAGCCCCATATTGGCTAGGTACAGTAGGAAAGATAACACCTCTGGTGTTTTGGATAGTAAAGGGTCTACATTCTTGTCCCTGCACCAACTGCAGAATTTGTTCCAACGGCAGCAGTACAAAGACTTTGTTGCTGGCTTTCTGGCCGAAAGGAAAATATCCATTACGTAATCCAGGAGGTCCCAATACCTGTATCTCAGCCTCTCAGAAACCATGCGTGAAGGCTGAGAGTCTTGACCTCTGGATGGAGAACCGGACCTTCCTCTTGCGAGAGAAGGTCCTCTCTTTGTGGAAGACATGTTGGAGGGCAGCTCCGGGTACCACATCCTCCTGACCCAATCTGGAGCAATTAGGATCATGGGTTTCCCAAACTTTCTCAACCTCTTGATCACGTGAGGAATGATGGGGACTGGAGGAAACGCGTACAGGATTGGAAACTCCCAGTACACCACAAACCCGTCTCCTAGAGCTCCTCTTGGAGGAAATCCTCTGGAGCAGTACAGTTCGCACTAACGAATGACACTGGTCGCGAACAGATCCACTTGAGGGATTCCCCAAAGGGTGAAGATCTCTTGAAGGACTTCCTGAGCAAGTTCCCACTCGTGGGAAACTGATCTGCCTGCTCAGAGCATCCAATGCTGTGCTCTCCTTTCTGGCTAAGTGAACTGCTGATAGGGAGATTCCTTCTTGAATTGCCCAGTACCAGAGCTGCATTGGTAGTGACCCTACACCTCCTCTCTTGTTGAGGTAGTAAATGGCCACTGTGTTGTCGTCATTATTAGGACATCCTTTCCCCACAAAGAGGGCAGAAAGGCCTTCAGCGCAAGTCTGATTGCCCTCAGCTCCAAAACATTGATGTGTAGGTTGGACTCTGATGGAGACCAACGACTGCTGATTGTCAGATCGTTTGCGTGGGCTCCCCACCCAGTGAGTGAAGCATCCGTCACTACTGTTATCTCTGGCCATGTTGCCAAAATGGTTCTCCCCTCAGAATATTGTCCTCGCAGGCCCACCACAGAAGATCCTGTGTATCCCTGCTTGGAACCTGAAGTAGGTCTGACATGTTGCCCGAGAACTGAGGCCATTGTGTCCTGGGAGCCCGTTGAAGGGATCTCATTCTCAGGCGAGCCTCTGGCACCAGGAAAATGCAGGATGCCATGAGGCCGAGTAACCCCAAAAAGTCAAAGGCCGGGAGACGCAGGGCACTCTGAAACTTGGAGACCATCTGCAGAATGTCTTGAGTCATCACCTCGGGTGGCAAGCTCTTTCCCAACAATGTATTCAGTATGACCCTGATGAACTGGAGCTTTTGAGATGGTGGCATATGGGACTTCTTGTAATTGAGGGAGAAGCCCAGTCTGTGAAGAGAGCGGCAGGTGACATTGAGATGATCCAGGACTTGTTCGGGAGAACACGCCTTGATCAGCCAATCGTCCAGGTAGGGGTAGATGTGAATCCCCCCTCTCCTGAGACTTGCTGCCACCACCACCATCAGTTGGGTAAAAATCCTCAGGCGGCGGTCAGCCCGAATGGTAGAACTCGAAAACTGATCATGAGAACCGCCAACAGCGAACCTCAGGTACTTCCTGTGCTTGAGATAGATTGGCACATGAAAATAGGCATCCTGAAGGTCCAATGACACCATCCAATCCTGAAGTTGGAGGGCCCCATGGATCTGAGAAAGTGTGACCATCTTGAACTTGTCCTTTCTGAGGAACTTGTACAAGTATCTCAAGACCAAGATGGGTCTCAGTCCTCCATCCTTCTTGGGATTAGGAAATATGGACAGTACAGACCTGTGTTCCTCTCCGCTACGGGTACAGGCTCTATAGCGCCTTTCTCTAGCAGGGTCAACATTTCCTGCACAGGGAGCAGATCTGGAACCCTCAAAGAATGGCTCCCGGGTGGATGGTTCTGAGGTCTCTGAAAGGCAGAAACCTTGGGCTATGGTTTCTACTACCCAAGCGTCCAAAGTAATGTCTCGCCATTCTTTCAGATGCTGAGACAGTCTGCCTCCCAATGGGGTTATGTGACTCAAGACCTGAGAGATGTTTTGAGGCAGCTGAAGCAGTGGCTGTTGGTAAAGATGACCCTGCTGAGCGGGATTTGCACCTCTCCCTTGTCCGCCATGACGGAATCTACTTTGGCCTCTTTTACTAGCCATTCATCTTGCTCTTCCAACTGAGGAGTAGTAGCAAAAGGATCTACCCCTCCAAGAAGGGCCACTGGGGCGAAAAGGCAGAGGCTGCCTAATAGCGACACCTGAAGATTTGGCTGCCGCCTTCGAGGTCTGCAGCTTCTCAAGGCTTTCGTCAGCCTTACTGACAAAAAAATGAGACCCGTCAAAAGGCATGTTAAGGAGTCTAGACTGCAAATCCGGGGCAAATACAGATTTCCTTAACCACACAAATCTGTGAATTACGGTGCTTGCCACCATGGCTCTGCTGATGCTGTCAGCAGAATACAGACCCGATTGAAAAGACTTGTACTTGGCTTCCTTGCCATCCCTAACAATGGCCAAGAAACCATCTCTTTCCTCCCATTCGGAAATATGCTCAGACGCCATAGAAATGCAGTCCCACAGAGTGGCACATGTGGAGTTGGTTGATTTTAGAGCCATGCTGCCTGCATGAAATACTTTTCTTGCCCATGCATCTACTATTTTGTCATCCCTATCGGGTGGGATGGTTGGATAAGCTGCTTGTTTTGAGGTTGGGGTAGCTGCCTGCACCACCTGACTTTCTGGGGTGGAGTGTTTTGATAAGTAGTTGGGGTCACTACTAGAGGGGCAGCATTTTCTTGTCAAGTTCTTGTTTACTGCTGGACTTGACTGCCGCGACTCTCATTTGGCTGTCACACTTTTTTGAAGAGCAATGTGGAATGGTAAAGTGGGATCCTTTTGTGGACCTTAGGGCAGGTCTGCTCCATCCCAGGTAATCTACAACCTTAGACATCAGCTGCCTGTATGATGCATTTGCATGTTCATCAGACTATTCTAATTCTGGTGAATTGTCTACTCTACTAGCTGTTTCTACATTTTCATAAATGTCCTTTAGCCTGGATTCCTCTGATATAAAGCTATCAGGGACATTTGGTGTACCATACTGTAACCAAAATGGCGCATCACTATCCGATGGCTCATTGTCATCATAAATAGTGGTTAGTGATATAAAGTAATCCTTTCTAGGTAAAGGAGTAAAAGTTTTCTCTGGTAAGGGCGTTGTAGGTTTAAAAAATGTTGAACTTGACGCTCAGGGATGAAGACGTTTTCAATTTCGACGTCACCAATGATTTTGATGGCATTGACGGCACTATTGGTGTCGATGGGCCAGCTGGCGTCGAAGGCGCAGTTGGCATTGATGGTGTAGCTGGCTTTGATGGCACAGCTTGGGTTGAGGGTGCAGGTGGTGTCAATGGTGTTGATGGCGTTGACGGCTCAACTTATTTTTTGACTTACGGCTCGAAGGATCCTTTAATGATTCCTCATCACGTTGAGGCCTCAGCGGCTCTCGATGTGGATCTGGCCTTCGTCACGGGCGGGAGGGCGCGCAGGATTTGGGTCGAGCCCTTTCATTACCGGCTTTAGAAGGCGCAATAGTGTAGAGGAGCAGTTACATGCCTCTGCAGGAAATCCCGCCCCCCCACCTCCTATATTTTGGAAGCCTGAGATTGTGCCATGCTTTTCACCAGCAGTTGTGCCAATTCTGCAGCGAGTATTCAAAAGAAGGTACCCACTGAGACAGCCCTATCAAATGTATCCGCAAAGAGACGATAATCTGAGGGAGGAACTCCCTGAAGGAATATGAAAAAGGGTGAAAGAGGAGCTGGTGATGTCACGAATGACGAGCATGACGCCCTGAGAATACTGGCTGAAGAGAATGCATGGATCTTACAGAAACTGATGACGACGTTAAGAATCAAGTAAACTTTCATATGCTAAAAGAAGATTGCATGTGTGCAAAGTATTGCAGAAAACGCTGTGTATTTCGGGCACTGCAGAAAATGAATGCTGTTCAATAACTGTACAGATGTTGTAACGCAAGTAGATTAAGTAATCTTAGAAGCTGGCTAGATGTAGTGAATAGACTGCAGGCAAAGCCGCCATTGTATAGAAACTGGACATCAGTGTCATGAATTTAGCAAGCCAAGTCCCATGGCGAGAAGAGGTGAGAACTGTGTTGCAGCAAGAATAAACTGAGATCTTGGAAACGAATGGCGAGGCAGTCTGGCCTGGTATCAAAGCTGAAGCAGCCAAGGCGGTGATCTATTCTTGAAGGCAGTGAACATGCAAAGCTGATTCATCCCTTGTTAAGGTGCAAATAAAGAACACCAAGCGTGCCAAGTTTTATCCATTTAAGACATTTAAATGCTGCAAAATGGACCAAATCGTGGTCTCCTGTCACGTGAGCCAATGATGGAAATTGAGTTGAGCGTTGAGTCCTAGAACAACGATAGTGAAAGCCTTTATGCCCATATATTCCCACAGAAAAGAATACTTTGAAAGGCCAAGTTCAAAGACAATCTTCATGGCAGAAGGCATGGGTGATGAGAGATGTTGGGCTAATTGGGTGGGGAGGTAAAGTCAAGTCCACCTTCTGACACCTGGGTCTGAGTTTACGTGCTGCTAAGTGAACCGAATGTTCCAGACATGGCACGAGCGTGCCGACCAATTATAGAGGGCCATATAATGAAGGGCCTTATAGTTTGAAGACCAATGATAAACTTTGTTCTTAATAGTGTTGAAGATCACATGTTTTTAGAGGCAGGCATAAATTGTCCACCTGACAGTAGATAGCCAATTACAATCCCAGTCCTTATAGAAAGTATACTTAGATGTTCCCCTTGAAGGTATCACAATCCCTCATAGGTTTTTCTTATTTGCCACGTAGCATGACGTCATGTCTGATGTATTTTTTGCATACAAGGATGTGTTCATGAGAAATGCACTCAGAGCTCGAGCGAATGTCTGTTGATTTCCGTTGTAACTCCCGGTTTTAGATAATTGTTAATAAAATAGCACCATTGCCATCTTTATGAGTTGGTTTGATTATTTGGTGTCAGAGTGATTCTGCATCCCCATCCATTGTATGCACGATACCCAAAGGGCCATATGATCACGTGAAAGCGGTGTGGGTGGTTGGAAAAGAACCAAACTAGTTTTTCTCCAGATTTTCGGACGATCAGGCATCCTCTGCCATTAGCCGGAAGATTGCAGGGTTTCCTATGCAGAGTGGCCTATAGAAATAAACTTGCAGGGAAAACCGAGACGTGGGCAGGTCCCCCTTTGACAAAATCCCTGCCCGGTTTCCACGTGCGCTCTGAGGAAGAAAGGTGAGTGATCGGATTGAAGGAGGAGTCGATACCGAAGGCCTCGAGTCGATTAACGAACGAATGGTGAGTAGACTAAGGGGAATGGTATATGAACAGGAACAGCTGCAATATAACAATGCAAAACCTCGTCCCACTAATCCAGGACATCCTTGACCCTACATTCTACACTGACCTAGATGCAAACAAACTAGCCGTCCTCCATAACGAAACACTGGCGGCAGCAATTGATAATATTGCCCCTATCAAACTCACAAAAGCTAAGCCGATTGCCCATCTTAACAAATGGTTCACCCCTGAACTGAAACACCTTCGGAACGCCAAACGAATAGCAGAATCTGTATGGAGAAAAATACCCAACTCCTCCAACAAAGCTCTCTTTTCAGCAGCCGCTTCCACCTACAAGACAGCTATCCTTAATGCAAAGAAAGAGACCTATGACCTCAGAATTCTCAATGGTAAACCCAGAACAAAAGAGCTCTTTAATATCCTTAGGGAACTTGAGTCTCCAGACACCCCCCACAGAATCACGCGTGAAAGATGCAGACTGGTGTGAAAAAATTCAAAAATCTCTTGCAGATAAAATAGCCTTGCTACAGTCTAGAATCGAGCACAAAAAGAACTCTCTGGTTCAAAACCCCAACCCTGCTCCTCCCCCTACTCCTAAGACTCCGACTTGTCCGCCCTTTTCCTTCTCACCGTTTTCTGCCTTAGAAGTAGAAAACATTATCAAAGGTGTTAAACCATCCTGATGCCAAGGGGACCTTTGCCCTGCTACCACTATTCAAGAAGGAGCTAATGAACTGGCCCCCTTCATTACAGCCCTGGTGAACTCCTCCTTCAAAACGAGCTCAGTACCTAGCAGCCTCAAGGAGGCTTGGGTAATGCCCCTTCTAAAAAAAAACACTGGACTCAAACAACCCCACAAACCACAGACCAATTACCACTGTCCCCTACATCCTTAAGATTTTAGACAGAGTAGCTTATCTACAAATCCAAAATCACTTGGAAAATAACAACCTCTTGGGGCTCAGACAATCATGTTTCCGGCCTAGACACAGCACAGAAACTGCCCTCTTGGACCTCAAAATCCAGATAGACGAAGCAAAGGACAATGGCAAACTAGCCATTCTTCTGCTGCTCGACCTCTCGGCAGCGTTCGATCTTGCCGACCACCAGATTCTCGCTGAGCATCTGACTTCTGCAGCCGCCTTCTCTAGTGAGGCCACAACCTGGATACAATCCTTCCTCTCTAACCGGACCACAAGGGTCTTCTCTCCCACGGCCTCAGCTAACCCTATCCCTATATACTGTGGAGTCCCGCAAGGCTCTTGCGTATCACCCACCCTATACAATATCTTTACAAAGCTCCTGTTCGACCGCCTTGACAATCTATGTGTCACCTATACAAACTATGCTGATGACACCTCGATACTCATTATGTTGTCAGGATGCTACGAAAAGGATTCCAAATTGATTAACGACCTATACCTAGAAATCCAAGCATGGATGGCCGAACACAGCCTCTGCCTCAATGACGACAAAACAGATCTTCTTCTCGTCGGCACCCAATCTCGCCTTAACAAAATTGACCCATGCTATACCTCCATTAACATCGATAGAAACCTGATCAAAGTGGCCAAAGAGATCAAAACACTTGGGTTATACCTGGACTCTACCCTCTCCTTAAAAAAACAAGTGAACGCCACAGCCTACACAAACAAGCTTATCAATGCTTGCAAAGCCTTCCTTTCACCTTCGAGTTGCATCACTCTAGCCAGGGCACTTGTATTATCCAAAATGTACTATTGTAACACCCTCTTCCTAGGACCCTCAGAGCGTAATTCAAACAAACTCCAGGTGCTGCAGAACAACGCCCTCAGAGCAGCTCTAAGAATTCCGTGGTATGCCCACATATCGAGCTTTAGACAGGATGCCCACTGGCTCCCAGTATGGGACAGAATCACCTTAAGATCACTCATCACCATCCACAAACATCTGTCGAACACTGCCCCCAAGTACTTGGCTGACAAATTCAACATACGGCTATCAATCAGACCTAACAGGTCAATGTACACGCATTGTCTCACGATCCCTAAATTCAACTTAAAAAAAGCAGACGGCTCCAGCTTCCCTACACTAGCAGCCAAAGAATGGAATGCTATGCCTCTATCCTTAAGAAGGAACCATCGTTCTGGACCTTCAAAGCTAAAACAAAGGCCTGGCTTGCCAGCAAGAATTGCGCACATGTCTGATCATTTTTGCCTGACTTGTTCTGTATCTCACCAGCACTGTATTCCTACTTGTACCACTTCTACGACCACCTTTGTAACCCAGTCAATTGCACTTATCACTGTTTTTCCATGCCTGTATTATATGTAACTACCTATAACCTGCTGTTCTTGTCAAAGTCTCTGGCGCCCAGTTACCTCAGGGTTCGGCGTGCGGTATAAATAAAGAAACTAAACCAAACTAAGGGGATGGGATTGTGATAATTTTTGAGTAACAGGAAATATTGTGTGAAGAAAAGGTACCGCCTATAGTCCTGGCTAAAGGGAGTTTCAGAATGAGACGTTTCAAATCCCAGCAGGGGTAGAACAGAAACATATAACGCGTAAACAGGTTTACGTAAGGTGACGTCTCAAACATTGTATAGGATACAAAGTAAAGGCGAGAGAGAGAAAAAGGTGATCACAGTGTTTATTAATGTGTAATGTCTACTAGTCTGTATGTTGTTTGTTGAGTAAAAATATTGAAGAGCGATAGAAGTTGTGAAGTCATTGAAAAAGGTTGAGGAGTAATAGTGATTGAACATCGTGAAGTGATTGGTACCAATCAAAAGGTAGAGATAGCTAATTAAGAAATTAGAGGCTTGTTCATGCCGTTGCCCCAAGGGGGATCATTTTCAAAAGCGGTATTGCAGCACATGACTACATACATGCATGCTGCGTACATGGGGAAGAAATTTGAGAAAGGATTAGCAATTCTAGAGCTTTGGAAAATGTACCAAGAAGAAAGGGAAGAAAAAGGTTTATATCCTTTAAAGGAGTTGAAAGTGGTGACGGGGCATAGTAATCCAATATACGAACCCCCCGCTTATAGTAGCAATGATAGTCCAGAGGAGAATAAGATAAAAAAAGAGATCTATAAGATCATACAAGACAAAAAAGAAAGGAGTGGTCGGTCGAATCTGTTGACAGAAATAGATATGGAGATTAAGAGATGGAAAGGAGAGAAGCTGACGAGATAGCGCTCGTACAGAACGAATGGACGGGAGGACAGATATTACTTAAAATAGATGGGAAAAGCATTGAGGAAGTTAGGCAAAGAGAAGATAAGGACGATCAAGAAAGAAAAGACAAAGAACTAGAGAAGAGATTGAAAGAAGACAAGCAGAAAAGGAAGAGCAGGGAGCAACGAGAACAGATATATCAAAAGGAGCAAGAGAGAAAAGAAGAACAGGCAGAAGAACAAAGAAAGTATGACAATAGACAGAGAGCAATAGAACATAGGGATAGAAGAGAAAGGAAGAGGAGAAAGCGGAAAGACTAATGGACAAAAGATTACAGAGACGAAGAGAAGAAGAGGAAAGAAGGGAAGGAGTAAGGAAAGAAGAACGAATGCAAGAGGAAGAAAGAATTAGATGGGATGCAAGAAAGCGAAGAGACCTAGATGAAGAAATAGAACAAAAAAGAAGACAGCAGGGTCTTGATACCAGTCTCATTCGTAAGGAACCAGTAGGGCCAAGCCCAGAAATATGATGGGACAAAATAGAAGAGATTTCTCTGATGAAGAAAGCAATGCCAACGGCATCTAGAGTAGTATTGGAAGAAGAAAGCTTTGATGCGGGGAGCTACGGAGAAAGAATTGATAAGGCCTATCAAGAATTAAAGGAAGTTAGCAAGTATGGAATTCGAGGGATCAATCCCTACCATTTCAATCACAAACCAAAGAAGAAATTCTGTTCAGTCACGAACGTAGAGCATTGTCCTCAAGCAGACTGAACCTAGACAAAGTTGAGGAAGATAATAGTCAGGAGGGAGCGTGTGCACCCCTGAAGGAAGCCTGTAAATGGATAAAGAAGTAAGATGGTCAGATATGGAAAGGATGCCAGATCCCATAGCATATCCAGAGCGTCCGCGAGGATGATCATATAGTGAGAAGGGAGAATCGCCGCCATATGTGAACAGGTTAAGGTCACTACTGACAAGGACACAGAGAGGGATGATCGTCCCGGCCATGGATAGACTAATGATGGGAGCAGACTCTGGGTTGGGGTTCATACTGTTTTCCATATTGGAAAAAGGGGGAGTAAAACCACAGTATATCCCATGGCTGTAGATGGACAAGGATAATTTGAGGTGTAAGCTCCTGAGTTTGACTTTGGGCACTGGGAAATGGATATATGAATTAGACAAAATGACAGGAGGAAACATTGGCCCTAGGGGACATAAAATGTCTCCTGGCAGCTATTCTTGGGCAAAGGGCTGATGACATATGGAGGAGAGCAAGATATTCAAGTGTGACAGCACATGACGGAGCGCTGTTTAATAATTGTAGAGCAGACGTGTGAAGGAGTTTCAGTGTACAGTACAACGATACTTCAGATATGGGTGCAATTTTGACACGTATGATGAACGAAGATGAAGACCCTATTGCTTACATTCAAGATAGTCAGGAGAAATGGCAACTTGAAACCTGTGAGCTGTGGGAAAAGACATTGGCGTTATTTTACCATATTTTATGCCAGTGGTTGCCTGAGCCAGCACAGAGGAAGATGAAAAAACAAGTAGGAATGGAAGCAACACCATCGGTTATTACAAGAGAAAAAAAGGAAGAAAGATGAGACTAGGAAAATCGAAGAAGCCATGTTAGTTCAGAAAAATTGCCTAAATTTGCCACAGAAGGGGCAGTATTGAGGTGGAGAACGATTGGGAATGCAGGAAGCAATAGGTGCATCGGAGGCGAGTAATCAGCGCCTGATGGATCAAGGTGGATATGGGTTCAAGCCATGAGGCAGAGGTATGGGCTATAGAGGAAGAGGAGTTTGATTCCAAAATAACCAACGTTTGTTTCAGAATACACAGAATGAGAATCAGAGTACCCAGGGAGGATATAACCAAGGGGGACTTGACAGACAGGCACCCCCAGTATGTTGGACTTGTGGGATGACAGGGCATATTGCACGCATATGTGGAAGCCAAGGGAATGTACAAAAAGGCCCATTTCCAAGAGGGGGGACAGCTTATCCTCCACCATATAGTACACAAACTAGAGACGGGTTCGCCCAAAATCACAAATTTTATCAGACACAAGCACTGCGTGTACAGCAAGCACAGCAACAAGAGTCCAAATGAATCCACCACAAGGGCAATCGCAACAAGCCCATATGCAGACACAGCAGTATTCAAAGGACAAGTGTTGACACCCAGAATAGGAGGTGTCACTGTGGTAGTGTTACGCTCGCCTGGTCTCTGCGGGGACGCTGGGGCACGGTTGCAGCCCTCCCAGGAACCGACTCCCCTTGGTCAGACTTCTTCCCCTGCTCCCGTGTTGTGGTACTGCCCCAGCGAGAATACGAGAGGCCGTGAGAATTCTGTTATATGGCTGTGGTTTCCCTCAAACCTTTCTTCCCAGAAAGTGGGGAGTATGCGCCTACCCATTTAGTCTCACCTGTTTAATTATGATGGCGAGCTCTCCATCCTGCTTCTCACTGCAGGGACGCTTTTAGATAGACCGAGTTTCTTCACTGGTCCATGTGCATGGCAGCCCAGACCGGCTGTGGCTGACCCACTTCAAAGGTAAGTATTATTCGTTAATGATTACTGTCCGGATTCTTTTGTAATGTCTTTTTCCTTGATTATTGTCCGTATCTCTTGTAATGTCTTTCCTTTACCCAATAGCTGATTTGAAGCCCAGTGGAATTGCAGTGCACAAAGCGAGCCCCAATGGAGAGAGAGTTCACAATGTCCTAATAGGTGGTAAGTTTGGTCCTTAGATCAAGCACAGGGATTGGTTTTAGCGCGACCTTAGCGTAATGTCTTTATAGTTTTTCTAACATTGTTTGTCCTTTTTTCTTGCAGGGATGGCCCGGCGAAGTCAGACTGGGATGCTGTTATCCGAAGACCTGCTGGCGGGTGAAGAATACTATGTACGAGGGAGTAGTCCTGTCCTCAAATGTTTTAAAGCTGCAATAATTTCTTGCAGTATTTATTCAAACCTCCAGAAATCACCAGTAAGACTTTAAACAAATATGTGTTACTGGAAAGGAATGATCCAACCACTGGAATGTAACTTCTGTTGCCTTTTTAATTTGGCTACACATGTAGATTTTCAAAAGGAGAATGAAAAAAACACTTTAAATAAAGTAAGTAACAAGGTTCTTAAGTGTTCTGTGTAAACAAATCCAAAAAGTACATACACAATAGTATCAAAAGGACAAAGAACAAACCACTTTAAATCAAGTAAGTAGCAGAGTTCTAGAGTGTTCTGTAGTAACTGATCCGAAAAACACAAACAGTTGTACAGTGTGTACTCACATATGCATGGTTTGGCTGAATATTACTTCATATTAGTCCAAAAGGATGTACAGAAAATACATTAAATGCAGTGAGTGTTTCAAATGCAACTGCTTCAAACCAAACAATCCACAATGGATCTTCAGTGTTTCAGGTGTATAAGTGTCACCAAGAAAGCCACAAGTTTTTTTGAGACAGAAAGGTTTGTTCATCTGATGGCAGAGTTCTGTCTGGTAACTTGTGGGCTGGTCCACTTGTAGGTGGAATTTAGACCTTAATAATAGGGTCTGCTGTAGCCTGGTTTAGGAGGGATGACCAAAAGACTGGTCGACGTCAAAATGAAAGTAGTAATGAAACTAGTGGTCATAGTCCATATTCGTTCTGACGGGAACATGGTGACCATAGACGTTTCGGCTAAGTAGTGGTAAAGCCTCCTTCTGGGGCCAAGTGTGAGCAGGTCTCCCTACGAATAAAAACAATACATAGATATATTGAGTGTCAGACCAGAGAGTAGATCATACCTAGAACGGTATTAAGAGAAGGTTAAAAAAGGGGGCACCCATTTGCGGTGTGAGCAAAGAGCGTGAAAGGATATTTTTGGGGGAGGTCCTCGGACCCTGTAGACTAACCTTAAGTAGAGCTAGTTAGAGGTAAAAGCGCTGTGTGGTTATGACTTCAGCTTGCTTGTAGGTACACTTCTGATTGGGGTAGGTCAAGCTATCTGTAGTTGCCTATAGAAACAGAGAGATGTAGAGAGGGACAGAAGTCCCGGTAAGCTTTAGATTGGAGCAGAAATGCCTATAGATAAAAGTATGGTGAGGCGAGTAAGGGTACCTTAATGGCTTGATAATGCAGCTCAGGTCTGCTATTCCCTTAGCTGTGAGGATCCTCGAAACTGTGATCCTGTGTGCGCCAGCCGGTGGGTCTGGAACCTAAAAACACATAAGCGAGGGCGAGCAAACAGTCATGAGTTGGTAAACTCGAGGGAGGACGCTGATGGTTGGAAAAGGGTGCGGGTTCATGTTAGCAAGGGCACTCACCTCTGAAAGTGCGGGGCAGCTGTGAAGACTAGGTGGAGAGGCAGCCGCGCGTCGTGTGTGAATCCGAACTGGAGTTGTGTGTCGGCCCGCGATTGCGCATGTGCAGAGATTTAGTGGCTCCCGTCTGCACATGCGCAATGCCGTCCTGGACCCGTTGCCATGGTTGCTGTGACTGGCGTCGGTCACGTAGGCACTCGGGGCAGCGGGCCTCGCTCGGTGAAGAAATAGGGATGATCAGGCAAGGCGGGGGGGACCATGGAAGGAGCGCTGTAAATGGCAAACAGTGGGTCTTGTCCCAAAAAAGTATGGTAGATTGGAAAGATGTGAGATACATGTGCGGCTGGTCTGCATTCTGCTGTAGTGATAGGAATGCACGCAGGGACCAGCTGCCAGAGTGTATGCCATGGAGACTCGATCACAGGCACATGGCCATTGTGTACCAGTCAATGTGGAGGAGATTATGCACTGTTATAAGTGTGTGGGGGGACCTGGGTGGCCCTGTAAGTGCTGGTCAACAGTGGAGGGGCTGGATGTTGCCAAGTGGGTGGAACCCCACACAATGTGAAGTTGGAGGTAGCCCTGGGGGGAGCAAGGGTGAATGACTGAATGTTAGAGGCCTGCAGGTCGAGACCAAATGTGTTCAAGTCTGAGTGCACACAGCTGATGAGGCTGGCTCACAGGTAGAGAGGGGAGGCTGGTTATTGGTATTCGAAAGGTGTTTGCTCATTGAGCCCATTGGTGGCGGTTTGCAGTTTAAAAATCCACCATGCCTCTTTAAAGTTGAGGGCATTGGAACTGTTGGAGGATTCAGGTACTTTGTCAATAACGCACCATTTGAAGGAGTCAAAACTGTGCTGGTATTCTAAAAAGTGGGAGACTAGGGGTGAAGAATGCCTGGATCCGTGAAAATGGTGGCCGAAGATGGACTCCCGAGTAAGTGTTGAGGCTGGAAGTCGGAATCAGGTAGGGATGAGCTCCGACTGCAGTTGCTACTGGAATCAGGTAAGGATGCGCTCCGACTGCGGTTGCTGCTGGAATCAGGTAAGGATGCGCTTCAGGCGAGGGTTATTGCTGGAATCAGGTCAGATGTGCTTCAGGCGATGGTTATTGATGGAATCAGGTAAGATGCGATTCTGGCGATGTTTATTGCTGGAATCAGGTAAAATGGGCTTCAGGCGGCGGTGAGAGTTACGCTGCTACAAGCAGACTAACGCAAAGTGCTTGCATGCGGGCGGGGGCAGGCTTAAATAGCCTGGTCCCGGCCACGTCCCTTGGCCCCGTGGCTCTGACTTGTGGCCCCACTCTGCCACTCCCAGAAGATGCTGCACATGCAGCTCAATGCATTCCTATGGCCACACCCGACCTGGAGGCACATGGAGGCCCTGCTGGGGAGAAAATAGCATGTGCACCAGAATAAAAGTGTGCAGAGCACACTTTCTCATGAGCCTGGCGCCAACTGGACCCTTTATGTAGAGGAGCTTGTGGTCCTTACCATGTGGTCATGACAGGTAGGAGGAAATCCTTTCACAGGGACGGCGATGATCCTGTACCCACAATAGGATAGTTCACAGGGTGACTTGATGTGTTCAGTACAATCTGTGACAACAGACCCCCAAGAGGGACCAAGGATCGATGTGACGATAGGAGGCAAATCCTTTTCTTTCCTTGTTGACACTGGAGCTACTCATTCATGTATACGAGAAGGAAAATATCCAATGGCGGGTATTGCCAGGAATGGTCAAAGGTTCTCTGGAGCTATGAGTTGAGTTACTTTTACTAATGAATTACCAGTCTCTATAGGAGAGTGTGACATGTCTGTTCCTTTGTTATATTCACGACAGACACTGGTTAACATTTTGGGAAGAGATTTGATGACAAAACTAAACATGACGATTCATTCATGTAGCTTATCTACAAATCCAAAATCACTTGGAAAATAACAACCTCTTGGGGCTCAGACAATCATGTTTCCGGCCTAGACACAGCACAGAAACTGCCCTTTTGGACCTCAAAATCCAGATAGACGAAGCAAAGGACAATGGCAAACTAGCCATTCTTCTGCTGCTCGACCTCTCGGCAGCGTTCGATCTTGCCGACCACCAGATTCTCGCTGAGCATCTGACTTCTGCAGCCGCCTTCTCTAGTGAGGCCACAACCTGGATACAATCCTTCCTCTCTAACCGGACCACAAGGGTCTTCTCTCC
Organism: Ambystoma mexicanum; assembly: GCF_040938575.1. NCBI lineage: Eukaryota > Metazoa > Chordata > Amphibia > Caudata > Ambystomatidae > Ambystoma > Ambystoma mexicanum. The sequence continues at coordinate 1,264,217,237 of NC_090929.1, read as the reverse complement.
CACGGCCTCAGCTAACCCTACCCCTATATACTGTGGAGTCCCGCAAGGCTCTTGCGTATCACCCACCCTATACAATATCTTTACAAAGCTCCTGTTCGACCGCCTTGACAATCTATGTGTCACCTATACAAACTATGCTGATGACACCTCGATACTCATTATGTTGTCAGGATGCTATGAAAAGGATTCCAAATTGATTAACGACCTATACCTAGAAATCCAAGCATGGATGGCCGAACACAGCCTCTGCCTCAATGACGACAAAACAGATCTTCTTCTCGTCGGCACCCAATCTCGCCTTAACAAAATTGACCCACGCTATGCCTCCATTAACATCGATAGAAACCTGATCAAAGTGGCCAAAGAGATCAAAACACTTGGGTTATACCTGGACTCTACCCTCTCCTTAAAAAAACAAGTGAACGCCACAGCCTAGACAAACAAGCTTATCAATGCTTGCAAAGCCTTCCGTTCACCTTCGAGTTGCATCACTCTAGCCAGGGCACTTGTATTATCCAAAATGTACTATTGTAACACCCTCTTCCTAGGACCCTCAGAGCGTAATTCAAACAAACTCCAGGTGCTGCAGAACAACGCCCTCAGAGCAGCTCTAAGAATTCCGTGGTATGCCCACATATCGAGCTTTAGACAGGATGCCCACTGGCTCCCAGTATGGGACAGAATCACCTTAAGATCACTCGTCACCATCCACAAACATCTGTCGAACACTGCCCCCAAGTACTTGGCTGACAAATTCAACATACGGCTATCAATCAGACCTACCAGGTCAATGTACACGCATTGTCTCACGATCCCTAAATTCAACTTAAAAAAAGCAGACGGCTCCAGCTTCCCTACACTAGCAGCCAAAGAATGGAATGCTATGCCTCTATCCTTAAGAAGGAACCATCGTTCTGGACCTTCAAAGCTAAAACAAAGGCCTGGCTTGCCAGCAAGAATTGCGCACGTCTGATCATTTTTGCCTGACTTGTTCTGTATCTCACCAGCACTGTATTTCTACTTGTACCAGTTCTACGACCACCTTTGTAACCCAGTCAATTGCACTTATCACTGTTTTTCCATGCCTGTATAATATGTAACTACCTATAACCTGCTGTTCTTGTCAAAGTCTCTGGCGCCCAGTTACCTCAGGGTTCGGCGCACGGTATAAATAAAGAAACTAAACCAAACTAAGGGGATGGGATTGTGATAATTTTTGAGTAACAGGAAATATTGTGTGAAGAAAAGGTACCGCCTATAGTCCTGGCTAAAGGGAGTTTCAGAAGGAGACGTTTCAAATCCCAGCAGGGGTAGAACAGAAACATATAACGCGTAAACAGGTTTACGTAAGGTGACGTCTCAAACATTGTATAGGATACAAAGTAAAGGCGAGAGAGAGAAAAAGGTGATCACAGTGTTTATTAATGTGTAATGTCTACTAGTCTGTATGTTGTTTGTTGAGTAAAAATATTGAAGAGCGATAGAAGTTGTGAAGTAATTGAAAAAGGTTGAGGAGTAATAGTGATTGAACATCGTGAAGTGATTGGTACCAATCAAAAGGTAGAGATAGCTAATTAAGAAATTAGAGGCTTGTTCATGCCGTTGCCCCAAGGGGGATCATTTTCAAAAGCGGTATTGCAGCACATGACTACATACATGCATGCTGCGTACATGGGGAAGAAATTTGAGAAAGGATTAGCAATTCTAGAGCTTTGGAAAATGTACCAAGAAGAAAGGGAAGAAAAAGTTTTATATCCTTTAAAGGAGTTGAAAGTGGTGACGGGGCATAGTAATCCAATATACGAACCCCCCGCTTATAGTAGCAATGATAGTCCAGAGAAGAATAAGATTAAAAAAGAGATCTATAAGATCATACAAGACAAAAAAGAAAGGAGTGGTCGGTCGAATCTGTTGGCAGAAATAGATATGGAGATTAAGAGATGGAAAGGAGAGAAGCTGACGAGATAGCGCTCGTACAGAACGAATGGACGGGAGGACAGATATTACTTAAAATAGATGGGAAAAGCATTGAGGAAGTTAGGCAAAGAGAAGATAAGGACGATCAAGAAAGAAAAGACAAAGAACTAGAGAAGAGATTGAAAGAAGACAAGCAGAAAAGGAAGAGCAGGGAGCGACGAGAACAGATATATCAAAAGGAGCAAGAGAGAAAAGAAGAACAGGCAGAAGAACAAAGAAAGTATGACAATAGACAGAGAGCAATAGAACATAGGGATAGAAGAGAAAGGAAGAGGAGAAAGCGGAAAGACTAATGGACAAAAGATTACAGAGACGAAGAGAAGAAGAGGAAAGAAGGGAAGGAGTAAGGAAAGAAGAACGAATGCAAGAGGAAGAAAGAATTAGATGGGATGCGAGAAAGCGAAGAGACCTAGATGAAGAAATAGAACAAAAAAGAAGACAGCAGGGTCTTGATACCAGTCTCATTCGTAAGGAACCAGTAGGGCCAAGCCCAGAAATATGATGGGACAAAATAGAAGAGATTTCTCTGATGAAGAAAGCAATGCCAACGGCATCTAGAGTAGTATTGGAAGAAGAAAGCTTTGATGCGGGGAGCTACGGAGAAAGAATTGATAAGGCCTATCAAGAATTAAAGGAAGTTAGCAAGTATGGAATTCGAGGGATCAATCCCTACCATTTCAATCACAAACCAAAGAAGAAATTCTGTTCAGTCACGAACGTAGAGCATTGTCCTCAAGCAGACTGAACCTAGACAAAGTTGAGGAAGATAATAGTCAGGAGGGAGCGTGTGCACCCCTGAAGGAAGCCTGTAAATTGGTAAAGAAGTAAGATGGTCAGATATGGAAAGGATGCCAGATCCCATAGCATATCAAGAGCGTCCGCAAGGAACTTTCACATAGTGAGAAGGGAGAATCGCCGCCATATGTGAACAGGTTAAGGTCACTACTGACAAGGACACAGAGAGGGATGATCGTCCCGGCCATGGATAGACTAATGTTGGGAGCAGACTCTGGGTTGGGGTTCATACTGTTTCCCTTATTGGAAAAAGGGGGAGTAAAACCACAGTATATCCCATGGCTGTAGATGGACAAGGATAATTTGAGGTGTAAGCTCCTGAGTTTGACTTTGGGCACTGGGAAATGGATATATGAATTAGACAAAATGACAGGAGGAAACATTGGCCCTAGGGGACATAAAATGTCTCCTGGCAGCTATTCTTGGGCAAAGGGCTGATGACATATGGAGGAGAGCAAGATATTCAAGTGTGACAGCACATGACAGAGCGCTGTTTAATAATTGTAGAGCAGACGTGTGAAGGAGTTTCAGTGTACAGTACAACGATACTTCAGATATGGGTGCAATTTTGACACGTATGATGAAAGAAGATGAAGACCCTATTGCTTACATTCAAGATAGTCAGGAGAAATGGCAACTTGAAACCTGTGAGCTGTGGGAAAAGACATTGGCGTTATTTTACCATATTTTATGCCAGGGGTTGCCTGAGCCAGCACAGAGGAAGATGAAAAAACAAGTAGGAATGGAAGCAACACCATCGGTTATTACAAGAGAAAAATAGGAAGAAAGATGAGACTAGGAAAATCGAAGAAGCCATGTTAGTTCAGAAAAATTGCCTAAATTTGCCACAGAAGGGGCAGTATTGAGGTGGAGAACGATTGGGAATGCAGGAAGCAATAGGTGCATCGGAGGCGAGTAATCAGCGCCTGATGGATCAAGGTGGATATGGGTTCAAGCCATGAGGCAGAGGTATGGGCTATAGAGGAAGAGGAGTTTGATTCCAAAATAACCAACGTGTGTTTCAGAATACACAGAATGAGAATCAGAGTACCCAGGGAGGATATAACCAAGGGGGACTTGACAGACAGGCATCCCCAGTATGTTGGACTTGTGGGATGACAGGGCATATTGCACGCATATGTGGAAGCCAAGGGAATGTACAAAAAGGCCCATTTCCAAGAGGGGGGACAGCTTATCCTCCACCATATAGTACACAAACTAGAGACGGGTTCGCCCAAAATCACAAATTTTATCAGACACAAGCACTGCGTGTACAGCAAGCACAGCAACAAGAGTCCAAATGAATCCACCACAAGGGCAATCGCAACAAGCCCATATGCAGACACAGCAGTATGCAAAGGACAAGTGTTGACACCCAGAATAGGAGGTGTCACTGTGGTAGTGTTACGCTCACCTGGTCTCTGCGGGGACGCTGGGGCACGGTTGCAGCCCTCCCAGGAACCGACTCCCCTTGGTCAGACTTCTTCCCCTGCTCCCGTGTTGTGGTACTGCCCCAGCGAGAATACGAGAGGCCGTGAGAATACTGTTATATGGCTGTGGTTTCCCTCAAACCTTTCTTCCCAGAAAGTGGGGAGTATGCGCCTACCCATTTAGTCTCACCTGTTTAATTATGATGGCGAGCTCTCCATCCTGCTTCTCACTGCAGGGACGCTTTTAGATAGACCGAGTTTCTTCACTGGTCCATGTGCATGGCAGCCCAGACCGGCTGTGGCTGACCCACTTCAAAGGTAAGTATTATTCGTTAATGATTATTGTCCGGATTCTTTTGTAATGTCTTTTTCCTTGATTATTGTCCGTATCTCTTGTAATGTCTTTCCTTTACCCAATAGCTGATTTGAAGCCCAGTGGAATTGCAGTGCACAAAGCGAGCCCCAATGGAGAGAGAGTTCACAATGTCCTAATAGGTGGTAAGTTTGGTCCTTAGATCAAGCACAGGGATTGGTTTTAGCGCGACCTTAGCGTAATGTCTTTATAGTTTTTCTAACATTGTTTGTCCTTTTTTCTTGCAGGGATGGCCCGGCGAAGTCAGACTGGGATGCTGTTATCCGAAGACCTGCTGGCGGGTGAAGAATACTATGTACGAGGGAGTAGTCCTGTCCTCAAATGTTTTAAAGCTGCAATAATTTCTTGCAGTATTTATTCAAACCTCCAGAAATCACCAGTAAGACTTTAAACAAATATGTGTTACTGGAAAGGAATGATCCAACCACTGGGATGTAACTTCTGTTGCCTTTTTAATTTGGCTACACATGTAGATTTTCAAAAGGAGAATGAAAAAAACACTTTAAATAAAGTAAGTAACAATGTTCTTAAGTGTTCTGTGTAAACAAATCCAAAAAGTACATACACAATAGTATCAAAAGGACAAAGAACAAACCACTTTAAATCAAGTAAGTAGCAGAGTTCTAGAGTGTTCTGTAGTAACTGATCCGAAAAACACAAACAGTTGTACAGTGTGTACTCACATATGCATGGTTTGGCTGAATATTACTTCATATTAGTCCAAAAGGATGTACAGAAAATACATTAAATGCAGTGAGTGTTTCAAATGCAACTGCTTCAAACCAAACAATCCACAATGGATCTTCAGTGTTTCAGGTGTATAAGTGTCACCAAGAAAGCCACAAGTTTTTTTGAGACAGAAAGGTTTGTTCATCTGATGGCAGAGTTCTGTCAGGTAACTTGTGGGCTGGTCCACTTGTAGGTGGAATTTAGACCTTAAAAATAGGGTCTGCTGTAGCCTGGTTTAGGAGGGATGACCAAAAGACTGGTCGACGTCAAAATGAAAGTAGTTATGAAACTAGTGGTCATAGTCCATATTCGTTCTGACGGGAACATGGTGACCATAGACGTTTCGGCTAAGTAGTGGTAAAGCCTCCTTCTGGGGCCAAGTGTGAGCAGGTCTCCCTACGAATAAAAACAATACATAGATATATTGAGTGTCAGACCAGAGAGTAGATCATACCTAGAACGGTATTAAGAGAAGGTTAAAAAAGGGGGCACCCATTTGCGGTGTGAGCAAAGAGCGTGAAAGGATATTTTTGGGGGAGGTCCTCGGACCCTGTAGACTAACCTTAAGTAGAGCTAGTTAGAGGTAAAAGCGCTGTGTGGTTATGACTTCAGCTTGCTTGTAGGTACACTTCTGATTGGGGTAGGTCAAGCTATCTGTAGTTGCCTATAGAAACAGAGAGATGTAGAGAGGGACAGAAGTCCCGGTAAGCTTTAGATTGGAGCAAAAATGCCTATAGATAAAAGTATGGTGAGGCGAGTAAGGGTACCTTAATGGCTTGATAATGCAGCTCAGGTCTGCTATTCCCTTAGCTGTGAGGATCCTCGAAACTGTGATCCTGTGTGCGCCAGCCGGTGGGTCTGGAACCTAAAAACACATAAGCGAAGGCGAGCAAACAGTCATGAGTTGGTAAACTCGAGGGAGGACGCTGATGGTTGGAAAAGGGTGCGGGTTCATGTTAGCAAGGGCACTCACCTCTGAAAGTGCGGGGCAGCTGTGAAGACTAGGTGGAGAGGCAGCCGCGTGTCCGTGTGTGAATCCGACCTGGAGTTGTGTGTCGGCCCGCGATTGCGCATGTGCAGAGATTTAGTGGCTCCCGTCTGCACATGCGCAATGCCGTCCTGGACCCGTTGCCATGGTTGCTGTGACTGGCGTCGGTCACGTAGGCACTCGGGGCAGCGGGCCTCGCTCGGTGAAGAAATAGGGATGATCAGGCAAGGCGGGGGGGACCATGGAAGGAGCGCTGTAAATGGCAAACAGTGGGTCTTGTCCCAAAAAAGTATGGTAGATTGGAAAGATGTGAGATACATGTGCGGCTGGTCTGCGTTCTGCTGGAGTGATAGGAATGCACGCAGGGACCAGCTGCCAGAGTGTATGCCATGGAGACTCGATCACAGGCACATGGCCATTGTGTACCAGTCAATGTGGAGGAGATTATGCACTGTTATAAGTGTGTGGGGGGACCTGGGTGGCCCTGTAAGTGCTGGTCAACAGTGGAGGGGCTGGATGTTTCCAAGTGGGTGGAACCCCACACAATGTGAAGTTGGAGGTAGCCCTGGGGGGAGCAAGGGTGAATGACTGAATGTTAGAGGCCTGCAGGTCGAGACCAAATGTGTTCAAGTCTGAGTGCACACAGCTGATGAGGCTGGCTCACAGGTAGAGAGGGGAGGCTGGTTCGCAGTTATTGGTATTCGAAAGGTGTTTGCTCATTGAGCCCATTGGTGGCGGTTTGCAGTTTAAAAATCCACCATGCCTCTTTAAAGTTGAGGGCATTGGAACTGTTGGAGGATTCAGGTACTTTGTCAATAACGCACCATTTGAAGGAGTCAAAACTGTGCTGGTATTCTAAAAAGTGGGAGACTAGGGGTGAAGAATGCCTGGATCCGTGAAAATGGTGGCCGAAGATGGACTCCCGAGTAAGTGTTGAGGCTGGAAGTCGGAATCAGGTAGGGATGAGCTCCGACTGCAGTTGCTACTGGAATCAGGTAAGGATGCGCTCCGACTGCGGTTGCTGCTGGAATCAGGTAAGGATGCGCTTCAGGCGATGGTTATTGCTGGAATCAGGTCAGATGTGGTTCAGGCGATGGTTATTGATGGAATCAGGTAAGATGCGATTCAGGCGATGTTTATTGCTGGAATCAGGTAAAATGGGCTTCAGGCGGCGCTGAGAGTTACGCTGCTACAAGCAGACTAACGCAAAGTGCTTGCATGCGGGCCGGGGCAGGCTTAAATAGCCTGGTCCCGGCCACGTCCCTTGGCCCCTTGGCTCTGACTTGTGGCCCCACTCTGCCACTCCCAGAAGATGCTGCACATGCAGCTCAATGCATTCCTATGGCCACACCCGACCTGGAGGCACATGGAGGCCCTGCTGGGGAGAAAATAGCATGTTCACCAGAATAAAAGTGTGCAGAGCACACTTTCTCATGAGCCTGGCGCCAACTGGACCCTTTATGTAGAGGAGCTTGTGGTCCTTACCATGTGGTCATGACAGGTAGGAGGAAATCCTTTCACAGGGACGGCGATGATCCTGTACCCACAATAGGATAGTTCACAGGGTGACTTGATGTGTTCAGTACAATCTGTGACAACAGATCCCCAAGAGGGACCAAGGATCGATGTGACGATAGGAGGCAAATCCTTTTCTTTACTTGTTGACACTGGAGCTACTCATTCATGTATACGAGAAGGAAAATATCCAATGGCGGGTATGGCCATGAATGCTCAAAGGTTCTCTGGAGCTATGAGTTGAGTTACTTTTACTAATGAATTACCAGTCTCTATAGGAGAGTGTGACATGTCTGTTCCTTTGTTATATTCACGACAGACACTGGTTAACATTTTGGGAAGAGATTTGATGACAAAACTAAACATGACGATTCATTCACTGATCAAGGGAAAGTGTGTTCCACTCCAGGAATACACTATTTAAACATGGGTGAACGTATACTAGCATTCACAGGGAAAGTGGCTCTGCGAGGCTTCCAGTAGATCCAGAGATTCTTCTATTTGGAGTGAGCATTCTACTGACATGGCTACCTGGCTTGGTGGGAAGAATTGTGTGGATACCTGATGGGTTTTTGTTTAGACCATCAATATCTACGGACGAAGCGGGGGGACAGACTATCCCTACAGAATTAGAAGCAGCCATAGTACAAAGGGAAATAGAAATGCTTGAATGCTGACATAACTGATGACGACATGTTCAGGGAAGACCAAACAGATGATGAAGTGGTGTTCTTTATGAGCATCACATACTGAAAAAGGATAGAACACAGCGAATGGCGATAATGCGGCAGAGTCCAGCATTTTTTCAGGAAGACTTGGAGAAGGTGCCACGTGTCCTTTGGACCACAGGCCGTTATGATGTAGGTTTATTAAAGGGAATAGAGGAAGTTAAAATAAAGCTGAAGCCAGGAGCGATTTTGCCTCGAGCAAAACAGTACCCCATGCCTCGAGAGGCTGATGTAGGTATATTCCAGACCATTTCATCATTGATGAAACAAGGGATTCTGGTGCCATCTGAGGCATTGTGTAATACTGCAGTGTATCCTATAAAAAAAAATCTAAGGAGGGTTATGGAGATGTATACAAGATATTAGACCGATTAATCAGATTGTAGATGCAGTTTCCTCTAGTTCCTAATCCGGCGACAATACTATGCAGTATCCCAGAGGAAGCTCGATATTTCACGGTGATTGATTTAAAAAATGCATTTTTCTCGATCCCGTTGCACAAAGATTCACATGACTTGACTTCCTTTACGTTCTGCAAAACTCTCCTGAAACATACTAGGCTGCCCCAGGGGTACTATGAGTCCACATCGATATTTAACAGAGTCATACAGATGGATTTGGACAATATTGATCTTAAGAGTGCAGTGATACAATGTGTCTAAGACATTTTAATTTGTAGCACCACGGAAGATGAGTAAAGACAAGATTCTATTCAGTTGATGACCTTTCAAGTAGACAAGGAATAGAAGGTAGACAAAGAGAAGTTACAATACTGCCAAGAAGAGGTGTTATACATAGGGCAGCTGATTTCACATGAAGGAAAGAAGGTGACGCCTGAAAGAGCGCAGGCGATTATGAAATCCTCAAAGCCAAATACAGTGAAACAGATGCAACTGTTTTTGGGGTTATGCAACTATGTTAGAGCCTGGGTGTTTGATTACAGTTCAAACACAAAACCCCTTTTAAAAGCTTTAAAGAAAGCACAAGTGGCTGAAGTAAAAATAGAATGGACAGAAGAAATAGAGGATAGTTTTGAAGAGCTGAAAATAGCAATTTGTAGAGCCCCTGTTTTAGGAGTTCCCAATTAAGATAAGGAATTGTATTTATTTATGCACACAAATGGGACAGTCATGACAGCAGTGATTACGCAGAGAACTTCAATGAGGTACAATCCTTTAGCGTATTACAGTGGGATTTTAGACCTAGTTATGAGAGGACACTTTCCTTGCGAACAATCTTTGGCAGCTGCCACATTCACAATTGACAATTCTGCAAGTATTGTTATGGGCTGCTCCATGACTCTCTTCATGGAGCATGCTCTATTTGCCATTTTAGAGAAATCCAAAGGCACAGTGACATCCCAAAGAGCTTCAGCATTTGAGGTAATGGTTTCGAACTCAGTGATTAAGATTGTAAGATGTAAAATAGTGAATCCTGCCATGTTCATAGCTGAGCCAATAGAAGAAGGTGATCATGTGCATGCCTGTGCCAATTAAGTTGAATTTTATAATGGTATACCCCGAGTGAAAGAGAATGCTTTGGCGGAAGGGGAAATTCTCTTTATTGATGGTTCTTTGAAAATCGATCAGACTAGTGGGGAAAGGCATTCAGGTGCCGCGATAGCGAGACACAGATTAAATGGAGAATCTGAAGTTGTAGCAAGTGCAAGGCTACCGTCTCACTTTTCAGCGCAAGCGGCAGAATTGGTAGCGCTTATTTTCACGCTTGAGAAACATGAAGGGCAGAAAGTGAAGGTGTACAGTGACTCAGCCTACGTGACGTCAACTGTACATGTAGGATTATCACATTGGAAAAGGAGGGGGTACCTCCTTTCGGACGGTACTCCGGTGCAGCATGCATCCTTATCGGATAGGCTTATTAATGCACTTCAACTCCCAGTGGCCATAGCGGTCGTTAAATGCGCAGCACATACTAAGCTAACAGATTTTATCTCTTGCAGGAATGAAGCCGCAGACGAAGAAGTCAAAAGGGTTGCATATTCCCCAGTATTTTGACTTTTGATACTGAAAGTATTAAAGAAAAAGTAGTTACAAACGTGTTAGTGCAAGTAGGGTTTAATGAATTGTCGATAACTCAACTAATGGAGATTCAAGGGAGTGCACCACAGGAAGAGCAGGAATTGTGGAAACAAAGGGGGTGTTCTTTATCCCACACAGAAGCATTATGGTGACAAGACAGCGCTGGAAAGTCGGTAATTCCAATAACATTATTAAAGGTCGCGCTTGAACTGCTACATTACCCCGCGCATGTAACTAGGTAGAGTCTTGCTGCTACAATTGCAGAAGACTGGTTCCTTCCGAATTAGTTGGAGCACGTTGCACTATTTATGGCAAACTGCATTGTGTGTCAAACGTTTACTGCTGGGCATGCACTGAGAACAATTAGAGGGGTAATACTTCGACCAAATGTCCTGTTTCAGCATTTACATATCGACTATGTCGATATGCTGCAAGTATGTAATGGATATAGGTATCTATTAGTGGCAGTGAGTCCCTTTTCTAGGTGGATCGAGGCAGGTCCGCGTACACACCCTGATACCACTTAGTGCAGAAGTTTTCCCGAGATGGGTTGTGTGTGAAGTGCTGAGATCCAATAATGGGCCACATTTTGTTAATGTGCTATGTGAACAAATAGGGCTTCTGTTGAATATAGGCCACAAATTTTCTTCTGCTTATTACCCGCAAGTGAACGGAATATGTGAGAGACTCAACGGCCTCCTTAAAGAAAGGATTTCCAAGATTAAATTGACTTTGAAGAAGGGATGGCTATATTGCCTACCCCTAGCTTTAAATGCCCTTCGGAATCAACCAGGATTAGACCACCACCTCACCCCTCATGAACTAGTGACAGGGTGGTGTATGAGAACGCACTTATACCTCCATCGAGGAGTAGAAGTGATGCCCAGAGTGTAGCTAAAACTTTAGGTGATGAATTGTACATCTATTTGACATGTATGACATCTAGCATCTCTCTCATTTCAGATCAACTCAAGCGCAAGGGGGGTTGGTCTCAGAACACAGAAGAAGACAATTCAACAACCAACCCAATTCAAATACTATCAGCACCTAAGTTATATGTTGGAGACCTAGTTCTAATTAAAAACTTTACGAGAAAGTGGCATGAGCCACGATTCAACGGTCCCGTTTGCATTGAGAATATAACCCCTTCAGCTGTAAAGGTCCAAGGAAGACAAGCTTGGCTTCACCTGAGTGACATAAAAGCCTATAAAGGTGAGGTTGTATACCAATTGTTCGAGTCACAATTGTTCGAATGACAATTGACCTTTGCACAATTGACTGAATTGTGAAGGTCAATTGTTGCATGTATACTGGCGGTCAACCCCTGCAACCCCCACCCAATGCAAAAAAAACCCACCCAAACCCTATGTATATTTATATATATATATATATATATATATATATATATATATATATATGGTCAATTGTGCAAAGGTCAATCGGACCCTTGCAATTCGGTCAATTGTGCCTTCAAACAATTGTGTTGGAACAATTTGGGTAATATCAAAGTTGAGACCAGCCCTCCCACTGTTGCTGATCCAGAAGCAAGGCAAGAAGAAGAATTTCAGCATGTGCAGACTCTATCAATGACGAAGAAGGACGGTGAAGCAACCAGATAATACAGATTTTGTATTGAACTTAAATTCAAAAAAGACACTCTGTATAGATATTTTAGCAGTGAGTGAAAAGACTTGCAGAGAATTTCAGGAATTTTGAAAATGAACTTTTAGAAATACATTGAAGCATCAAAGTTATGCCTACATTTCAGCTCTTGATCAGAAATTGGAAACGAGATCAGTATCCAGATTCATTTCGTGGTGAATACCTGTTCTAAGCAGTTAAATATATGATACTTACCGACAGTGATGTTCATCGGCTTGTGCTTGCTGTCTTTGTGTTTATACTTCAAGCTTATACCGCTCTTGTCAGAAGAAACGTTGATATTAACACTTTTTTATGGGATCCTAAAAATGGCCCAGTGATAAGAAGGCTTCTCATCGCAATAATTGAGCAGATTTTACAGTTGCAAGTATAAAGAAATGTGATGATTGTATTAAAGATGAGAAATGCAGAAGCCGGCACGGTTATAGAGAATGAACAAGTGCAACAAGTACCAGGATGGCGCAAGAAATGAATGCCTATGTTTTTGTGCATAATATATGCCTGTACGATTACTCTCTTTGTCTTTCTGTTCCTCATTTTTCACAGTCTCTATTATGTTAGTACTACCACTGAGGTTGAGGTCCCTATGGTTCTTCCTACTATGGGAACTTCCTTTGATATACTTCATGAATGGTACAAGGTTAAAAAGACACAGGAGAGATGCAGAGGAAGATAATGAGGGGATAAATACCTATCTAGATAATGCAGCACACTTGGGTAATAACATGTGGTACCAGCACATGAGGGAAATAGGGGAAAATACATCTAAGGAGAGTTGCTACATCTGTGCTCTCACCCCCTATGCCATGAATACAGTGCAAACTTTCATCCACAGAGAAGTCCGAGAACACAATGCCAGGTGCCTCATTCATCTTGCAGCAGAGGACAATTTCACGATGGAGATCAAAATGGCGTTTCTGTTCCAGGATGATTATATCAAGACTACACAGATGGAAAGGGTACCTGGATGGGAGAGCAAAATGCTTGTGTATCCTGCAGCAGGACAGGAAGAGTTAATAATTGAAGAAATGAAGAGAATGGATTGCCCTGATGTAACAGAAATAGCTGGATCACCTAGATGTTGGGAACAAACTCAAGTCTTAGTCTATGGAAGAGTAAAGTCCAAGAAGGGATGGGAAGGAGGACTGATGTCCTGTGCAGCTCATCTACTGAAGTCAGAAAATGTGCAAGAGGTGCAGAGAGTAAACAATGGATGTTTGAAGTCATGGGTTAAACATGCCAAACTACTGACATAGGTAGAAGAGGAATCAGGTCCAATGGGTGTGATCCCATTGGCGAATGCAACATTGTGCTTCCGAAGACACAGAAAGAATCGTGTGGGAGATAAAAAAAGACTGCAAAACTACAGTTGACGTTTCCAGAATGGGAGAAGGGACAGCTGTCCTCATGGGTAGATATTGGGCTTGGGGGCCTATGGCCTACATGAAGTTGCCCAAGGATTGGGGTGGAGTATGCTCTTTGGTACTCATCCATTTTCCAGCATTAGTGATTCCTCAGAGTGACCTGAACATTGGAGAATTTCCAAAAGTAGATGCCTATTTGAGAAAAATAGTGTGAGGGAAGGCGTGCGTGTGCGAAACAAAGACAAAATCCCTTATGAGGCAACAAGGAGGTAAGCAGAGAATTCCTCGCTTAATAGCGAGGTTCCAGCACTATGACAACGTCCTCGAACGCTAGCTGGGAAAACAGCTGGCGTCGGGGAGAGGGAAGGAAAAAAGTCAAGGAGGAAAGGGGACGGTGGGATACGCGGCCGCCGTTGCAACGTTCCATGTGGAAAAACAGAAAAGTAACAGTGCGGTTGAGTGTCTGGTAGCACTCCCAATATTTCAAATGCAATAACATTAAATATAAGGCATAATTAGTATTAAAAATGACAAAAAGTAGTAAAACAAAATTTGCACTTATCTCTTGCTGTGAGCAGCAAAGAAAGAGGAAGTAATACACTGTGGGCTCCTATTTGAAGGGATTGTTTACTGTTGATTGGAGGCTTCTTGTCACATGTGCTGTGACCTGTTCTGAACTTGGGCTAAGCCCTCTGGGAAACAGAGTTCCTTCTTCAGTGACTTTTGTTATGGAGTGGAGGTTTCTTTCCTCACATGTTTAACGTTGTTTCATGGGATTTTTTTTGCACCCTTGCTCATGTTTATGCAATATCTTCTGTCTGGGTGCATAAGAACTTGCTACCGAGTTCTTTCTCTTCATGTTAATAAAGAAAGAGAAGAATAATGTGAGCCTCCTGTCTTGACATAGAATTACAACTCAGCCAAGTCAATAGAAACATATGACTCCATTCCTTATAAACACAGGTTGTTCAGCAAGACTGCTTCAATATTTACGACTATATTGATGCCTGGGATCCAGACGATGCCGAATGCCAAGTGGTTGCAAATTATGAGATGGGAGCTTCTGCAGACAATCAACACCACCATAAAGGGATTCAATGCCATCAAGGAAGAGCTGAGGGCCATACGACTAATGACCCTGCAAAACAGATATGTCCTTGATATGATCACAGTGATGCAAGAAGGAGTTTGCGCCAAAATTGGGCCATCATGTTGCACATTCATATTTTCTCATGATGACGTGAATGGCACCTTGACAGAGGCTATAACGTTGCTAACGAACCTGCATCACAAAATGAAAGACGAGACAGAAGACATTACGGATGACAGTTGGTTTGCTTCCATATTCTCATGGATTCCGCAGTGGATGGCAAACATCTTCAAGTTTCTTGAAGCAATATTGGTGATGGTGATGTCTGGATTCTGTGTAATCAGGATAGTGATCACCCAATGCAAGAAGACGGCAAAGAAAGCAGTAAGAATGAAGATCATGAACAAAGTCGAATCTGGGTTTGGACCCAAGGAATTGACTGATGAAAATGTCATTAAATACATACAGGCTAGCATCGTAGCACCTGAAGGAACCAAAGAATCATAAGTAGTACATGGGACGATGGGTCTATTGTAATCCGAATGGACAGTGTATCTAGACTCCAAAGAAGCACTTTTTCAAGAGAAAATATCAAGATGTGGAGACAATTGAAGAGGTTGTTGATGACTCGACCAGAGGGGGGAATGTAGAAGAACTAGTTACTCTTACCTTGTAACGTTCTTTCGATGGGATGTTCCTCCGACGTATTCCTTATCTTAGATAGAAATCCTTCAGCTTTGCTGGCCTCGGAAAATTTTTTCGCCAGAGGGCGCTGCGCGTCGATGATCGCCGAGTCGATGACCCTCGACGGCCTCCGTGCCGACGTCGACGTCATCCTGCCTATAAAGGCCGCGCGCAGCGTCCGTTGCTCAGTTCCGTTTTGTAGTCCCCAGTAATGTTTTTGGATTAGACTAATCACCTTGAAGGAGCATAGGCTGCAAACCCACAGGAAGTCATACTGCGGGGATGGATGGGAGGGTCGATAAGGAATACGTCGGAGGAACATCCCATCGAAAGAACGTTACAAGGTAAGAGTAACTAGTTCTTCGAAGGGATTGTGTCCTCCGACGTATTCCTTATCTTAGATAGACTCCCATAGCAGTGGTATTGTGACTGGAGGCGGGAGTAATAAAAGTTATGTTACCCTTCCAGAATGGACAGAGTGTAACACAGCCTTGCCGAATCTAGTTTCTTGACTAGAGGAGGAATCCAGGCTATAGAATTTGGTAAATGTATGTGCGGACGACCATGTGGCAGCCGCACATATATCTCGAATTGGCACCCCTCTTTGAAGGGCTGAGGATGTTGCGATACCCCTGGTAGAATGAGCCCTTAGATTTTGAGGAGGCTCCTTTCCTGCCAATTTGTAGCACTCCAGAATGGCTAAAATAATCCATCTGGAGATGGTTTGTTTTGTTATTGGAAGGCCCAACTTATGTCCTGCATAACCTACAAAGAGTTGGTCTGCTTGTCTGATCTTAGCCAATCTGCTGATATAGAAGCTCAAGGCTCGCTTAGGGTCCAGCCTGTGCAGTCTCTCTTCCTCCTTCCCCGGATGAGGAGGAGGGTAGAAAGAAGGTAATATAATCTTCTGAGTGATGTGAAACTCCGAGACTACCTTCGGGAGGAAGTTAGGCTTCACCTGAAGAACAACTTTGTCCTTGTAAAAGATTGTATGTGGAGGTTTACACGATAAGGCTTGCAACTCGCTAACCCTTCTAGCAGATGTCAATGCTATTAGCAAAACAGTTTTGAGGGTGAGAAGCTTCAATGAACAAGAGTGTAGTGGTTCAAAAGGGGCACCCTTTAGGAAGTTTAAAATTAGGTTTAAATCCCATAAGGGAACTTGAAAAGGTTTCGGGGGATAAACATTAGTTAATCCTTTTAGGTATTGTATTACCAATGGAATTTTGAAGTATGAAGGCTCCTCTGCAGTGCGCTTAAAGATTGATAGCGCTGCGAGATAGCCCTTAATTGTGCCAACCTGTAGGCCTGAATTAGCCAGGTAAAGTAAGAATGACAACACCATAGGTGTACCACAAGAAAAGGGTTCAATATTCTTTTCTCTGCACCAGCTGCAAAATTTGTTCCAACGGCAGCGGTATAGAGTTTTAGTTGCCGGCCTTCTGGCCGAAAGCAACACCTCCATAACATCATCCGGAAGGTCCCAATCCTTGTACCTCAACCTTTCAGACACCAAGCGTGAAGGTTGAGGGTCTTGATGGCTGGATGGAGAACCTGACCTTCCTTCTGCGAGAGAAGATCCTCTCTGTATGGCAGTCGAATTGGAGGGCAGATGGACATGTCTAGAAGGTCCGGGTACCACGTTCTCCTGGCCCAATCCGGGGCAATTAGGATCATGGTCTTCCGAAACCTTCTCAACCTCCTGATCATTTGAGGAATGACAGGGACCGGAGGGAACGCGTACAGAAGTGGGAACTCCCAGTCCACTACGAACGCATCTCCTAGAGCTCCTCTCGGGGGAAATTCCCTTGAGCAAAATCTGTCGCACTTCCTGTTGATACTGGTGGCGAACAGATCCACTTGAGGGGTTCCCCAAAGGGCGAAGATCTCTTGAAGGACTTCCTGAGCTATCTCCCACTCGTGAGAGACTGTGCTCTGCCTGCTCAGAGCGTCCGCTGTCAAGTTCTTCTCTCCGGCTAGGTGAATTGCCGATAGAGAGATTCCTTCCTGAATTGCCCAAAACCAGAGCTGCATCGCCTCTCTGCACAGTGGTAGTGAGCCTACGCCTCCTCTTTTGTTGAGGTAGTGCATGGCCACTGTATTGTCCGTCATTATTAGGACGTTTCTTCCCCGTACAGACGGCAGAAAAGCCTTCAGCGCTAGTCTGATGGCTCTCAGCTCCAACAGGTTGATATGTAGTCTGGACTCCGATGGAGACCAACGACCGCTGATGGTCAAGTCGTTGGCGTGAGCTCCCCACCCCGTGAGTGAGGCATCCGTGACTACTGTTATCTCCGGCCATGGTTGCCAAAACATTTCTCCTTTCAGGATGTTCTCCCGACAGGCCCACCACTGAAGGTCTCGGGCTACTTTGACCGGGATCCGAAGGAGATCTGTCATCCTTCCTGAGAACTGTGACCACTGAGTTCTCAGTGCCCACTGGAGGGATCTCATTCTCAGGCGAGCCTCCGGCACGAGGAATATGCAGGATGCCATGAGGCCTAGCAACCTCAGAAAGTCGTAGGCTGGGAGATATTGGGCATTCTGAAATCTGATGACCATCTGCAGAATATCTCGAGCCCTCACCTCTGGTGGCAAGGCTTTTC
This sequence comes from Ambystoma mexicanum, assembly GCF_040938575.1. Taxonomy (NCBI): domain Eukaryota; kingdom Metazoa; phylum Chordata; class Amphibia; order Caudata; family Ambystomatidae; genus Ambystoma; species Ambystoma mexicanum. Next base: position 1,264,199,257 of record NC_090929.1, on the reverse strand, counting down.
CCAGGGAAGTGTCCAGGACTGCTCCAATGAATTGGAGTCTCTGTGATGGTATCATCTGTGACTTCTTTAAATTGAGGGAGAAGCCCAGCTTGTGAAGGAAGTGGCAAACATAATCTAGTTGTCTCTGAGCCTGTTCCGAAGATACAGCTCTGATCAACCAATCGTCTAGGTAAGGGTAGACATGAATCCCTTCCCTCCTTAGACTTGCAGCCACAACCGACATTAGCTTGGTAAAGACCCTCGGGGCGGAGGTTAGCCCAAATGGCAGAACTCGAAATTGATAATGAGAGCTGCCAATTGCGAACCTCAGGTATCTCCTGTGCCTGGGATGGATCGGCACATGGAAATAAGCGTCCTGGAGGTCTAGAGATACCAACCAGTCCTGAAGCTGGAGGGCCTGAAGGATCTGAGAGAGAGTCACCATCTTGAACTTGTCCTTTCGGAGGAATTTGTTCAATTCCCGTAAGTCTAAGATGGGTCTCAGTCCTCCGTCCTTCTTCGGTATTATGAAGTAGGGGGAGTACCAACCCTTGTTCCTTTCCGCTACAGGTACCAGTTCTATGGCACCTTTCTCTAGCAGGTCTAAAACCTCCTGCAAGAGGAGCGGATCTGGAAGCTTCAAAGGGTTGTTCCCCGGTGGATGACTCTGAGGGATATGTAGGAAGGGCAGGCAGTAACCTTGGGCCACTGTCTCCAGAGCCCAAGCATCTGACGTAATAGCCTGCCATTCCGTCAGATGGTGAGTTAACCTGCCCCCTACTGGTGTTCTGTGAGGGGAGACCTCAGAGTGGTTTTGAAGCGGCTGATGCAGTTGCCGAAGGTAAAGTGGCTCCTGCTCCTGCGGGTGCGGCTTTCTTTCCCCTACCCCGTCCACCACGGGTAAATCTTCCTTGGCCTCTTTGAGCCGGTCGTCCCCTGCCCCTTCCATATGAGGAATAGTAACGAAAGGACCGTCCTCTCCACGATGATCCCGAAGGACGAAAGGTATTCTGACGGATAGCAGCTCCCAATGACTTGGCTGCTGCCTTGGACGTTTGCAGTTTCTCCAAACTGTCATCCGCCTTCTTTCCAAAGAGGGTAGAACCGTCAAAGGGCATATTCAAAAGCCTGGTCTGCACGTCAGAGGCAAAACCAGACTTCCTCAACCACGCATGCCTGCGGATTGTGGTACTTGCCGCCATGGCCCTGCTGATACTGTCAGCAGAATCTAGGCCAGTTTGTAGGGTCTCGCACATCGCATCTTTACCATCCCTGATGATGTTTAAAAATGCGTCCCTTTCCTCTCCTTCTTGGAGGCAGTCAGCCGCTGATGAAGCGCACTCCCAAAGGGTGTGGCTGAACCTAGCGAGCGTACAGGTCGCGTTAATAGACTTTAACGCCATGCTACAGGCAGAAAAAACCTTCTTAGCCATGGCATCATACTTTTTGTCATCCCTATCCTGCGGAGCAGTGGGGTATGCAGATGTGCTGCCTGATGAGGTTGCAGCCTGTACAACCAAGCTCTCAGGAGTAGGGTGTTTTGACAAATATTCAGGGTCAGAACTAGCCACCCTGTATTTTGTTGACAGTTTTTTATTTACTGCCGGGATAATTTCTGGCGTTTCCCAGTTTGTCAAAATCCTTCTCTGTAGAGCAGAGTGAAATGGAACCACAGGATCCTCCTGTGGGCCCTTGTCCAGTATGTCAGTGAGGTCATCCTGCTGAAAGGCAGGAGAAGGTGCAGACCAACCCATAAATTCTATGATTCTAGACATCAGAGCTCTATATGGAGTCTCCGCATGTTCTCCTGGGTCTGGTTTGATAAATTCTGCTTCAGGAGAAGTGTCCAAGCCACTAGCTTCCTGAAGTGCATCCTGAAGATTTTTTAATCTTCCTTCCTCAGAGGCGAAAGTCTCTGGCTCTGGTGATGTGGTCCTCTGTAAATCAATATCTTGGTCTGAATCCTCCCTTTCCTCAAAAATCGAGGTTAAAGGGGGATACATTGGTTTTTGGAATGGTATAAACCCCATTTCCAATGCAGAAGGAGCCATCATCACAGGCCTTGAAAACGTCGATGTCGTCGACACCGACGTGAAAGTACTCGAAGGCGCCGTGAAAAGCGTCGAGAAATGTGTACTAGGCCTCGAAGAACTCGAAAGGATCGGAGTCTTGCTCGAGAACGACGTCGACGTTCTCGGCGTCGAGTCGGAGGTCTTTTGTCTAACCGTTGGCTGTGGAGTAGCCGTGGTTCTTTCCTTCACCGGCGTCGATATCGGCGTCGACGTCGGCGTCGACTCGATCGACTGATGCGCCGATGAATCCTTCGACAACGGCGTCGATGGCGCCGACCTCTGTTTCGAAGGAGTTTTCGACGATGGCGTCGATGATGCTTTATCTCCCGATGGCTCGAGGCGCTTTCGGGTTGACTTTTCCGCCGGGTACTGCGACTCGCGGCGTTTAGATTTTTTGGGTTTTTTACCCGGGGTATCACCCTCAGCTGTCTTCGAGGGGGACGAGGCCGCTTTCTCGAAGACGCTTAGCATCTTTTTCCTGAATTCCTCCCACTCAGCTTGCGAGCTGCGTTTTGTGGGGCAATGAACTCTCTCAGGAGAACTCGACGAAGATGACGAAGGGGATCTCCTACGTCTCTTCTTCGAGTGTCTCGATGTCGACGAGTGGTGGGAGCCACTTCGTGATCTAGATCGAGAGTGTTTTTTATGGTGAGGAGACGAACGTCTCGACTCTACCGAAGAAGCTTTCGAGGAAGTTAAAGTTGACCTACCTCTCTCGAGCTTCCCCCTACGCTCCTTCAAGGCTTTCGCCGTCATGGAAAGGCATTCCTCACACTCCGAACTCTGGTGCGTGATTCCCAGACACCACAAACAGACCCTGTGAGGGTCCGTCAACGACATTTTCTTCCCGCAGTCTCGGCACTTTTTGAAACCGGACCGAGGGGTCGTCGGGTCGGAGGAGGATGCCATCGATATCGAGGTAAATAGTAGTTATTATATACGTTATCTTGACGAGAACTGAGCAACGGTGTTCCGAGGCACAACGAAGCGCGGAAAAACGGAACTGAGCAACGGACGCTGCGCGCGGCCTTTATAGGCAGGATGACGTCGACGTCGGCACGGAGGCCGTCGAGGGTCATCGACTCGGCGATCATCGACGCGCAGCGCCCTCTGGCGAAAAAATTTTCCGAGGCCAGCAAAGCTGAAGGATTTCTATCTAAGATAAGGAATACGTCGGAGGACACAATCCCTTCGAAAAGCAGTTACATGCCTCAGCAGGAAATGCCACCCCCCTACCTCCTATATGTTGGAAGCCTGAGATTGGGCAATGCGTAACACCAGCAGTTGTGCCAAATCTGCAGCAAGTATTCGAAAGAAGGTCCCACTGAGACAGCCCTATCAAATGTATCCCCGAAGAGACAATAATCTGAGGGAAGAACTCCCTGAAGGAACATGAAAAAGAGTAAAAGAGGAGCTGGTGACATCACGCGTGACGCCCTGAGAATACTGGCTGAAAAGAATGCATGGATCATACAGAAACTGATGCCGAAGTTAAGAATCAAGTAAACTTCCATATGCTAAAAGAAGAATGCACGTGTGCGAAGCACTGCAGAAAATGCAAGCCGTTCAATAACTGTACAGATGCTGTAATGCATCTGTACAGTTATTGTAACAGATGCTGTAACGCAAGTAGATTAAGTAATCTTAGAAGCTGGCTATATGTAGTGAATAGATGACAGACGAAGCCACCATTGTATAGAAAATAGACATCAGTGTCCTGAATTTAGTAAGCCATGACCCATGGAGAGAAAAAGCGATAACAGTGTCGCAGCAAGAATAAGCTGAGATCGTGGAAATTAATGGCGAGGCTGTCCGGCCTGGTATCAAAGCTGAAGCAGCCAAGGTCGGTTATCTATTCTTGAAGGTGTGAAGCTGAATCATCCATTGTTAAGGTGCAAAGAAAGAACACAAGCAAGCCAAGTTTTATTCATTTAAGACATTTAAATGCTGCAAAATGAACCAAATCGTGGTCTCCTGTCACCTGAGCCAAGGATGGAAATAGAGTTGAGCGGGGAGTCCTAGAACAACGATAGTGAAAGCCTGTACTCCCATATATTCCCACAAACAAGGATACTTTGCAAGGCCAAGTTCAAAGACAATCTTCATTGCAGAAGGCATGAGAGATTTTGGGCTAATTGGGTGAGGAGGTAAACTTAAGTCCACCTCCTGGCACCTGGGTCTGAGCTTACGTGCTTCTAAGTGAACCGGATGATCCAGACATAGCATGAGCATGCCAACCAATTTTAGAGGGTTATATAATGAAGGGCCTTATAGTTTGAAGACCAATGCTAAACTGTGTACTTAATAGTGTTGAAGATAACATGTGTTTAGAGGCAGGCATAAGTTGTCCAACTGACAGTAGATAGCCAATCATAATCCCAGTCCTTATAGAAAGTATACTTAGATGTTCCCCTTGAACGTATCACAATCCCTCACAGGTTTTTCTTATTTGCTACGTAGTATGACATCACGTTTGACATATTTTTTGCATCTAAGAAAGTTTTCATGAAAAATGCACTGAGAGCTCGAGCAAACGTACGTTGATGTCCGTTGTAACTCCCTGTTTTAGATAATTGTTAATAAAATAGCACTTTTGCCATCTTCCAGAGTTGGTTATATTATCTGGTTTCAGAGTTATTCTGCATCCCCATCCATTGCATGCACGATACCCAGTAGGAGCATGGCTTGTCGAGGGATTTTTTTCCAAAAGTGTTAAGCATTTGTAACCTGAATGCTTCCCATTCAGCAGGAGTGGAAGCCTTAGTGGGCCAGGATATAGCTCTCCTTCAGTAGAGGAGTCAGACAAGGACGTCGAAGTGAGTGACTTATGATGCCTCTTCTTCGACTTCGTTGACGAGGAGTGGTGGGAGCCACTCCTCGACCTGGACCTTTTTGCCTTCTTTCTTCGAGGAGAGTCGTCTCTCGCATCATCAGAAGAAGGATTCTTCAATGGGGTAGTCGATGGGGATTATTTGGCATTTCTACCTAACGCCAATTTCACCTTACCCTCCTTCAGAGCTTTTCCGGTCATCGATTGACATTTGCGTGCAGGCCTAGGTCTTATGCTCCACACCGAGACACCACAAGCATTCTTGATGCAGATCAGTTATCGACATCTTGGAACCGCAGCCCTGACACTTCTTAAACCCGGTCTTCGCGGTAGGGAGTGTCGAAGATGAAGACATTTTCTTATCTTTTGCAAATGAAATAATTGAAGCGCGCCGTAGTTCTCGAAGTATAAGCTTACTCGGAACAATGGAACTGAAGTCAACGGGCGCTGTGCGTGCTACATATACCCTATATGACATCATCCTTGGGACGGAGGCCCTCGAGGGACATCAAGTCGACTGCATTGATGCACAGCGCCCTCTGCCGAAAAACATTTCCGAAGCAGCTGAAGCTGGATATTAAATATCAAAGATGAGGAATATTTGGGAGGACACAATCCATTTGAAAGGGTAGTTTAACCTGAACTGCTTTGTCACATCCCTTCTGCACAAGACCATAAGCAAACCCAGACATGTCTTGGCCTCATTGGGCGTCTTCAGTGAGGTGTAGCTTGGGTTTCTAGGCAAGAAGGCTCAAGACCCACATCAACATACCCGTCCCACTCAGAGTGGCAAAAGCACAACAAGACAGGTGATGGCTGGAAGGTTTAAAATTAATCTTAACCTCTGACATCGCTCTGGGCAACCTTTCGGACCATCTTTCTCCAGCCTGCCAAGCCGTTACAGAAAGGGGAAAGACAGTATGCAAATCAGGCTTGGTCCCATTCGAAAAAGGGGCAGTCCACCCCAAACTGCTTGGTCACATCCCTTCTGTAAAGTGTACATTAGGCGAGGTGATAATTATTGTCCTTACGGAGATCAGGTCAGTCTGTTTGTCCAAGGCCAGCATGTGTGACCTTCACCCGATAGTGCCTCAACAGTATGCTTGCTTTTGAAATGCAAGGTGAGTGGGAACAAAGGAAGAACATGTGATTAACAAGAAACAGATATCTACCTTTTTGGAATTTGGTAGAAGTATAAAGTATGGTCTAAGATGACCCAAATTAAATCACTCATGATTGGATGAAGTCAGATTGTATTAAAAGTGGGTGCAGGCAAAGCTTTCTATGTTTGAAATGTCAAAGCGCCAATAGGATTAGAGCATTCTTCTATTTTAAAAAGTTACTTACGTGTAATCCAAGTTCTCCATCATGTGTATCTTGAATTCATAAACACTGAATATCTCCACCTTGAGGAAAGACCTCAAAACACATTTATGATGTAGAGAGAAAACCCTTTTTGTAAAAATATATGAAAATCATTTCATATCATGTAATCATTATGAAATGAACCTTGCCTATCTGGTGAGTTGTGGCTTCCAGGCTTCCCCCATTATAAGTCTAGGCATCAAGACTCTGTTAGGGAGAGTTCTCTGTATAGGCTAATTTCCCAAACGTAGTGAGTCCCACAGCAGCTTTGCTGGATTTTTGGGGTTTATTTATTTTTTTCTCCTGCTAAGAGTGAGACTCTTTTTCTCCCACTCTTAGACATGATTTGAGATATCCTTTGACTTTGTAATGTGTTTTGTGGGCTATTGGGTCTTTTACTCCATAGGGTTTCATGTGTTTTTGGTAGGTGTGTTACACAGCACCCTCAGTGCAGTAACACAGGGGTGTCATAGTGACCCCCAAACATAGACTCCATACCCTGGGACTGACTACTGTCTCCCAGGGCATGTAAAGTCACCATCGGCTTTACTAGTCTCAAATTGTGAACAGAACCAGTACAAACCATCATATTGTGGAAGTACTAGTAGGGGTAATTAGATTGCCCCTGGGTCTGTTTTCCAAGGGGCACTGTCCAGTCCCCCATTGTCGAGTTTCTGGCTGGTGGCAGTGGTTATCACGCGAATTATTCCACCGGAATATTTCTTATGGGATTTTCCCATTCATTTTAAACGCACCACTTTTTTGGTGCAATGTTAAAGATACCGCTGGGTTATTTATTTAATATTTATTCCCCGGTTGGGTCTTTTTGCCAGGACTCGGTTTTAAAATGGCGTTTGTGTTCGCCTCTGTAACTCCAACCCAAGTCGAGCCCTTTGTTCCATTTTTGGCGGGCTTCTGCACAGAAGCCTCCAAAAGTGGTGCCACTCTGTCTGGGTCTACAGGATGTGTGGGAGGGGGGTTTAGGCAGCCTGGACTGAGTTGCCTCGGCAACTCAAGTCGCACTCTTGTGTGATTGGCCCAGTGGTGAGCCGCCCGGCTCACCACTTAGCATGTTTGAGTGACAGCTAGGACTGGTGGATTGGGGGTTTTCTGCATAAAAGCAGGGCTTTGGGGACTAGAACTTCAGAAGTCGCCACAGGACCAAAGAATCCGAAGAGGTAGAAGCTGAGCCGACCTGCAACGACGACACCACCGGTGGAGCCCTGCTGAACCGTCTCACCACTTCCCAATGACAGAGAAGATCTTCATCCCAGAGAGTCTTCTTCCTCTGAACTGGTGGGGATAACCAGTTCGCCCTCTTTTTCGCCTTCCTGGATCGTCTCGTGGTCGAATCGCCCGTGCCAAGCACAACGGCGGCCGGATAGCCACGCTTCACCACTACCGCGAATAAAAGGGTAGTACCTTTTAACCGAGAAACTCCGCGGCTGGTTTCTTCCCTGGTAGTGCAACGACCTCCAGCTTTCCTCCACGTCGAGATCTCCTCTTCCCCTGGACGAAGCAATGTCTTGCACCCGCTGCCAGGAACGATTGCCCCCGCTGGAGCTTTCTCACCATTTCAGGTACTGTGTCCCACCTGGTCTCCCTTGCAACAGACTGTTCAAGGCGTCCCGTAAATCCTTGACTCTCTATCCTGGGGTTACCTGGGACCTGTTAACTAACTTTCTCTGAACTGATCCAACTCTTTTTGAACTATCTGCAAAGACTTTTAAAGTATAATTCAACTGTGTGATCTTGGACACATTCCGCCTTGCTCTCTCCAAGAGTGGGCCTCGCCTATGAACTTTCTTGCTCTACAGTAGACTCTGCCTTTCCTGACTTGCTGTGGTTCTTTTAAAAGTGTTGGTATTGTGTGCTTTCCTAATTCTGCCTTTTTCCTCCCTTTTTAACTAACTTATTGGAGTGCCATCTTAGGTTAAGCGCTCACCTCTGTCTGCAAATAAGTGGTGTTTTAACTAAGACTTGTTCAATAAGTAATCAGGGATGTATATATATTGGTAGTGACTGTGTTGGAACTTGCTTGCCATATTAGTGTTAGTGTATTTTCATAAGTGTGTTTTAAAATAAATAATTATATACTTTTATACCAAAGCTCTGGTCGGTGTTTGCTTGTGCTACTGTATTTTTGTACCTAATGTGTATACTCTATATACTGTCTAACTCTTCTTGAGAGAAGTCTGACAGCTCAGCCACAGCTACCAGGTAAATCTGGGTGGTGCAGACTGCTACCAATTGGGTTTACCGCCAACACCTGTAGTCCTAAGCCTTTTGCAGTGGTCCGTAAGGGAACTGCACAGGTTTCTGCCTAACACTGGTGTACAGCGGTGGGATTTGTATTGAGTATACATTTTAGTGTGCTTATAGATACCTTAGTGCAACTAACCACAAAGCTTAGCACTCAAAAGTTTATTTTCTAACCTGTCAACTATGGAAAGTTATAGTCAAGAGTCCCTTGCTACAAAAACTGCTGATTGTTTAAGAGTTCTCTGTAAGCATAAGAATCTCCTGACTAAAGGCAAGAAAATGGAGCTAATAGAAAGGTTGTTAGCAAACCAAAGTCTGGATGGTGGTTCAGAGGAACCTACCACTCCAGCAAATGTAGATAACATGAATGATATTGATATTGATCAAAGTATTGATAATCTTGAGTCAGAACTAGAAGAGGAGGGTGAGGATGATGAAGTTGTCCCCCCTAGGCCTCTGCCTGCTCTGCCAGCTGTACCTACTGGACCTTTGCCAGGTCCCACATTTAGTTCTCAATGTCTTGAACTAGAAAAAATGAAACTTGAATTGGAGTTTAAGAGACTTACTGCTCAAACAGAACAAAGGCACCAAGAACTAAGGCTCAGAGAAATGGAGCTCAAGCATGAGCTAGAGATGAAGAAATTGTCTGTTGAAAATGCTTCTCTCTTCGGATCCTCTAGGAGTTCCAGTTCCAAAAGACCCCGGATGCCTAAAGAGCTTGTGGGTATGTATGAGCCTAAGTTGGATGTGTTGGATTGGTTGAGTCTGTTTGAGTATAATCATGGGCTCCAGAATATCACAGGAAATTAGTTACTTCCCTGGTGGTTCTCTAGGCTCCCCCCTGTTGCAACCGATGTGGTAATGGAGTTGGGGGAGGAGGATAGAAAGGATTATGCATGTGTGAAGCTAGCTTTAATAGCTAGATTTGGGAAGACCCCTTCCCAGTACCTTAAGAGGTTTAGGACCCTCAAAAAGAATGATGGTACCCCATGGGCTACATGGGTGAGTTAAAGTTTGAAAAACCTAGAGGGATGGATTAAGGGTTACAAGGTGAACACTTATGAGGGAATGAGAAATCTTGTAATGTTGTAGTCAATTTATGATGTCTGCTCTCCTGAGCTAAGACAGCACTTGGCTGAGTCAAAGGAATTGGATTCCAGGAAGCTAACTAAGGCTGCTGACTTGTGGGTGGCCAATAGGGCTACTCACAAGGATTCAGGGGTCACTCAGAAAAAGGATGAGGGAAAGCAGCCACCAAAAGGGAACCAAGAGATTTCTAATACCTCCCAACCCAAAGAGGGCCCCAAACCACAAAATAACCAGGGTAAGTCCCAGGGTAAACCACAACAGGCTAGTATACCTTCTGGTCAACAACCAGAAGGAGGTCAGAACAAGCCACCCTTTCAGAGAGCATTTGGAGTATGCTATGTCTGTAAGGCAACTGACCATATCAAAGGAGATCCCAGATGTAAGGGTAAACCTGCAGAGATCAGCACAGTCTCCTTAGCCCTCACTCCTGAGGAGGAAGTCCAAATGGCTAGTGCTCACTTTGAAGTCTTTGCTGAAGAACCTTTGGGTCTTCAAGCAAGTGTAACAGTAGAGTCCATGGATCTGGTTAGTGATCAGAATAGGAGTGTGTACAACACCATACCAGAAAACTCTCAAGTTTATTATGTGGACAGTGTTCTTGTCAAAGGCCAGGATACTCCTGCCAGGTGAGACTCTGGGGCCAGCAGAACAGTAGTGGATGAAAGCTTTTTCAGGCCTGAGGATGTTGCTAAGGCACCCAAAGGTCCCACTAAGATGTCTGGGGGCCCTGTCCAAATGGTTCCAATTCTACCAGCCCTCATTCAGTGTAATCACATGAAAGTGATGATTCCTGTCAGTGTTCAGACTGAGGTGCCTGTGAGAGTCCTGTTGGGGAATGATCTAATAACTCTAGGAGTAGTATCCAGTACCTCCAGGCTTCCCAGTATGGAGACCCAGAACCAAACCAAATTGGCTAGAGAGGCCACCTTAAGGAACCACTCTAAGCCTGTGCGAACCACTACTGAGAACCCCACTACAAGCCCTGGTGTTGGTAAATTGACCTCTGACACAGGCAAATTTCAGGTTAAAATGTTAGGGAAATGGGAGCCCGAACCAAGCTCCATCATTATTCCCCCAGTTTTAAAGTCTGTGACTCCCCCTACTTCTGAGGAAGAGGTGGATATACCCACTGGACCCCTAACTAGGCCTAAGAGAACTGATAATTCTCAGTGCTGGTGGAAAACCAGAAAAGAAAAGTCTAAGGCCAAAATCCTTCAGACTGTTGGACCTTCTACTGAAGACTCCAACTCAAATCCTTATCTTGGGAGTGAAACTCCTAAAGTAGGTAAGGTTAGATCTAAGAGGAAGGAGAAGCATGTACCTTGCTTATCTCCATCCCCTCCAACCAAGAGGCCTAAAACCCAACCTTCTACCAACAGAGAAGTGGTGAGGACCTCTGGAGGCCCCACTAGATCTAAGGGAATCCTTTATAAGGACCCCTTGAAAAAGCCTAACCCAGGTTCAGAAGTTGTACCAACTTCTGAGGGACTGGTCAACCAGATCCTCTATAGTTTCACAAAGACTGATGTTCCTCAAAGGGTTTTTAGGTCATATAGCTTACACAGGAAAACCTTTAGTTTGACCATAGAACACAGGTCAGGGTGTCTCCACCAAAATGCTGATGGTCTCTTTAGGATGTATGACATCGACTAGAGGGATGAGATTCATCCAGGAGTGGATTAAATCCTCCTGTCCCTTTGTTACGCTCACCTGACTCCCACGGAGGCGCAGGTCTGGTTTGGAGTGTTGTTGCTTCTTCTATGGTGAAGCGCAGGACCCGGAAGATGGACTGGACCGGACCTTCGAATCTGGCTTGTCTGGCTCGCAGGAATATCTTTCTGTATGTGAAAAGGGAGTATTAACAATGTGCGGGAGAAAGTATAAGCCTCCCGCTCCCTTCTCACCCCTCTACGAAACCCTCCTGCGACCCCCACGTGAAGTCTCACCTTAGGGTTTGAAAGGTTGAGCTCTCCATCCTGCTTCTCATGCAGGGGCGCGTTGTATCCAGTTACTTCACTGGGATTTTGATTGTAGAGGGTTTAAGTTTTGTTTTCCCGGTATAGTACCGTAAGGATTCTGTTAATGAGTATGATTCCGCAATAATAATTGTTTGTTGTCTCTTTTTCAGGTGCGGAAACTATTCCGAGAAGAGCTGTGGAACAGAAGAATGAGACTCTAGTGAGCTTGATGAGAGTTCTCTCAGTGTCCTTGTATCAATGCGCTCACTAACGCTGATGTCTTTTTTCCCCATAGGGGCCGGGGTCCGGAAATGCATGGATGCGGCACTGCCCCGAAACGAAGCTCAATCCAGAAGAAATCAGTTAAGTCTTTAATGGGCGTTTGGGTAATGTCTTTTCATGCGCCCACTAACGCTGATGTCTTTTTTCCCATAGGGGCTGGGGTCCGGAAATGGCTGGATGCGGCACCGACCCGAAACAAAGATCAATCCAGAAGGAATCAGGTAAGTCTTTAATGGGCGTTGGGTAACGTCTTTTCATGCGCCCACTAACGCTGATGTCTCTTTTTCCCCTTAGGGGCCGGTGTCCGGAAATGCCAGGATGCGGCACCGACCCGAAATGAAGTAGGAATAACCCAACAGGTAAGCTTTGTAATGGAAATTAAGGTTTCCTTGTTTTCTTTCCCCTCTCACCTTTATTCTTGACTTTTTCTCCCTAGGCGCGGTGATGTGGCTGCGAGTCCAGATGTCGCCGTAGAACGTGGTGGTACCTTGTACAGGTGAGTGAGATGCGGCGCTGCAGCGATCGATGCAATGTGCTTTTAAATGGATGTCTTCCTTTTCAGGACCGTCGGCGAGATGTCTCCGGAATGCGGATTTAGCAGGTAAGGACTCTTCTTTACCCTTTTCTCTTCTCTTCTCTCTTTGCAGGTGTTCCAGGATGCTGGCAGGAGTGGCAGAAGACAGAATGCAGGAGCAAACACGGTGAGCGTCCAGCTGCTAGATGCAGAACAACGCGAAGCGTGAGTTGCTGCTTGGGTGTGGCTTAAATAGCCTTCAAAGTAGTTCCAGGTATGTATCCTTCCTCTCAGGTATGTATTCCTCCCCTGACCACACCCGTGTGGTTAAGTAGTTCCAAAGATAAAGTAGTCCCATTCAGGCCTCAGAAGGCCTGGATGTTGCAGCATGGTCTGCATCAGGTAAGTTAACACTAAGCACCTTTAACACAAAGTCCCCTTTTATGAGCCTGGCGCCTATGGTGCCAGGACTGTGGCCCGATATGAGCCTGGCGCCAAAGGCGCCAGGACTGAGTCCAAAGAGCCCCTACTTGAGGCTGTTGTGACTTCCCTTGAAGACATGATGTCTGCCTCTGGGGTAGCTGGGTCTTGTCTGGCACCTTGGAGGTAGGCATCATGACACCCTTAGTCTGGGGGGGGCGAGTGTTAGGGAGAATTCTCTGTATAGGCTAATTTCCCAAACCTAGTGAGTCCCCCAGCAGCTTTGCTGGATTTTTGGGGTTTATTTTTTTCTCCTGCTAAGAGTGAAACTCTTTTTCTTCCACTCTTAGACATGATTTGAGATATCCTTTGACTTTGTAATGTGTTTTATGGGCTATGGGGTCTTTTACTCCATAGGGTTTCATGTGTTTTTGGTAAGTGTGTTACACAGCACCCTCAGTGCAGTAACACAGGGGTGTCATAGTGACCCCCAAACATAGACTCCATACCCTGGGACTGACTACTGTCTCCCAGGGCATGTAAAGTCACAATTGACTTTACTAGTCTTAAATTTTGAACAGAACCAGTACAAACCATCATATTGTGGAAGTGCTGGTAGGGGTAATTAGATTGCCCCTGGGTCTGTTTTTCAAGGGGGCACTGTGCAGTCCCCCCTCGTTGAGTTTCTGGCTGGTGGCAGTGGTTACAACGCGAAATATTCCACCGTAATATTTCCTATGGGATTTTCCCATTCATTTTAAATGCACCACTTTTTTGGTGCAATGTTAAAGATACCGCCGGGTTATTTATTTAATATTTATTCCCTGGTTGGGTCTTTTTGCCAGAACTCGGTTTTAAAATGGCGTTTGTGTTCGCCTCTGTAACTCCAACCCAAGTCGAGCCCTTTGTTCCACTTTTGGCAGGCTTCTGCACAGAAGCCTCCAAAAGTGGTGCCACTCTGTCTGGGTCTACAGGATGTGTGGGAGGGGGGTTTAGGCACCCTGGACTGAGTTGCCTCGGCAACTCAAGTCGCACTCTTGTGTGATTGGCCCAGTGATGAGCCGCCCGGCTCACCACTTAGCATGTTTGAGTGACAGCTAGGACTGATGAATGGGGGTTTTCTGCATAAAAGCAGGGCTTTGGGGACTGGAACTTCAGAAGTCACCACAGGACCAAAGAATCCGAAGAGGGAGAAGCTGAGCCGACCTGCAACGACGACACCACCGGTGGAGCCCTGCTGAACCGCCTCACCACTTCCCGACGACAGAGAAGATCTTCATCCTGGAGAGTCTTCTTCCTTTGAACTGGTGGGGTTAACCAGTTCGCCCTCTTTTCGCCTTCTTGGATCGTCTCGTGGTCGAATCGCCCGTGCAATGCACCCCGGCGGCCGGATAGCCACGCTTCACCACTACCGCGAATAAAAGGGTAGTACCTGTTAACCGCGGAACTCCGCGGCTGGTTTCTTCCCTGGCAGTGCAACGACCTCCAGCTTTCCTCCACATCGAGATATTCTCTTCCCCTGGACAAAGCACCGACTTGCACCCGCTGCCAGGAACGACTGCCCCCGCTGGAGCTTTCTCACCACTTCAGGTACTGTGTCCCACCTGGTCTCCCTTGCAACAGACTGTTCAAGGTGTCCTGTACATCCTTGACTCTCTATCCTGGGGTGACCTGGGACCTGTTAACTAACTTTCTCTGAACTGATCCAACTCTTTTTGAACTATCTGCAAAGACTTTTAAAGTAGAATTCAACTGTGTGATCTTGGACACTTTCCGCCTTGCTCTCTCCAAGAGTGGGCCTGGCCTATGAACTTTCTTGCACTACAGTAGACTCTGTCTTTCCTGACTTGCTGTGGTTCTTTTAAAAGTGTTGGTATTGTGTGCTTTCCTAATTCTGCCTTTTCCCTCCCTTTTTAACTAACTTATTGGAGTGCCATCTTAGCTTAAGCGCTTCTGCAAATAAGTGGTGTTTTAACTAAGACGTGTTCAATAAGTAATCAGGGATGTATATATATTGATAGTGTCTGTGTTGGAACTTGCTTGCCATATTAGAGTTAGTGTATTTTCATAAGTGTGTTTTTAAATAAATAATTATATACTTTTATACCAAAGCTCTGGTCAGTGTTTGCTTGTGCTACTATATTTATGTACCGAATGTGTATACTCTATATACTGTCTAACTCTTCTTGAGAGACGTCTGACTGCTCAGCCACAGCTTCCAGATAAATCTGGGTGGTGCAGACTGCTACCAATTGGGTTTACTGCCAACACCTGTAGTCCTAAGCCTTTTGCAGTGGTCCCTAAGGGAACTGCACAGGTTTCTGCCTAACAGACTCATTGTAAAACTACAACCTTAGAGGAACAATGATTGGGTAGGCAGCAACCAGTAGCTTACGGGAATGCAGTTCAGCCCTCACAAATTCTTACAAATACCACCAGAACTGTTAGGTGAGTTCCTAATTTTAGATACTCCACCTAATACAAATGCACCGCCCCAATGTAACGCGCAACAAAATATTAGCCGTGCTTTCTGTAAAATGGTCCAGTAAATGGCAAATAAATGTTTCACTGTGCATGGCTGGCCTTTGGGTGGGAGCATTGCACACAATATCACGTGCACTACTTTACAGAAAGCACTGCAGAATATTGCGTCAACTTTGGATCAGGTGCATTTCTAAAGTTAAAAGTTTGTTTGCAGTAAACGCCAAATAAAAGATGAAAACATCCCCATGCTCGCAGCAAGGTCGACTGCCATGTACATTGTACTCGCTCTTCATAAAATCTCCTCACCAATGTGATGGGCTAGTAGATTTTGCAAGCCTTTCAGTTGTTACAGGGTCAGGGGCTTGACCCTGTCAAGAGGGGATAGGGGACCCTCCCAAACTGTGTTAGGTAGCCTACAAGGATGTATGTCTAGGCCAATCCTACTCCACTGGTGGGGTGAGGGAGAAGGGGGGGCAGTCCCTGAAACCCCTGAATCTGCCTTGTATGATAATGGTGGCACTACTGTTGATCACTCAATGCCTACCAGCCTCTTTTTGGGCCAGAGTTCCCTTTTATTCATTGTGGGACTGCATGCTTTTGGATGCAATGCAGCGGCACAGAAACCCAGCAAGCAGACAGAGAGAGATGCCCAATCTGACACTGATACGGGAGCTTTGATATACACTAGACTGCCGTGAATTTGCATAAAAGATGACTTACCACAGCGAACAGAGAAGAGGATGCCAGACGAACACTGACTTGAGAAGACTTCACAGACTGCACAGAAGCCTGTGCACAGGAAGGGGGCAAGACTAAAGTAAGCGTTTGAAGCTGAGCAGTGTGATGACCCAGCCCTGGGGGAAAATAATAAGACTAGATGGGCCCAATGAGTCAGGTGAGGCACAGAAACAATAGGAATGGGGTAGAAGGAAAGATCCAGGAAGTCACAGGTGTAAAAGGCCAGAGGAAATGACACAGGATGAAAGGTGTTCGGATGAGATCAGGTGGTGTGGTTGGGGAACAAGAGACTGGAGATGGAGTGTTCAGAGGTCTGTAGCAGCTGTGGATAACACTGCAGGTAAGGTACTGAAAGGGGGAGAGAGTGGTGATAAGAGATTTGTGAGCGAAGTACAGGGGAGAGAGAGAGTTTGCATGGCAGGACTGAGAGAGAGAAAGAGAGAGTGAAAGTAAGAGTGAAAGGGAGAGGAGATAGGGTTTATATGTGAAAATGTCCCAACAAAATGTAGTCATGTGAAAATGTAGCCAGCGAAACGTTGTTTTAAAAAAATTAGTCATTCAATAAAATCAATGCAAAGTGTGAAAATGATGCTAGTAATAAGATTGCCAAAAGAGCTAGTTTTAAATACACAAAAGTACAAGGCTGTAACCCTAACAATGACCCAAACCTTTAATAAAACCTCCACAATCATCCTAACTATGTTCCTAAATGTTCTCCTAATTACTACCCTGAACTCTTACAGAAAAGTAAACTTCAGCGTGCTAAAACATTTTATTTGCATGTTACTCAATACAAAATCAATGGAAAATTAACAGTGAACTTAATTCCAACCTCATCACGAGCTTGCCACAAATGACATAGCCCTTGCCCTAACCCATCCCTTAATCTAATGCTAACCTTAGCCTTACAATAACTGCAACTCTGAAACACTAATGCTTGCTGTGCCTAACCCCTGTCCTACGCCAACATCACCAGCCCTCCCCAACTTCCCTATGCATTTCTTTAACATGCCAACATCACCAGCCCTCCCCAACTTCCCTATGAATTTCTTTAACACTTACTCAAACCATTACTCTATTAGCCCTAGCCTCTATCATAATGACTAACCAAACACTAACATCACTAGCCATGCAGCAACCACCCTGGCCCTAACTCTTAACCTAATTCTAACCAAACTCTTTCCCCTACCCCTAACCTATACCCCTAACCCCTATCTTTACCCTAACCCCATAGTCATAGATCACATCTTTCTGTCCAGAAATTCCTCCCTCTTATCACTTTATACACACAAAATATAGTGATCACAACTTGCTGACCACAACATGGAAGACCCAGAGAAAATTCAGAAGTAAAATGGCGGTAAAAGTGGAGGAATGTAATGGAGGCACTCGCCTAAGACTAACAGTAAATTTCATTAAAATCTAACAAGTAATTATACTGCCATCAACGATGGTGGAAATGATGGTACAAGAGACTCAACGGTCGATTAACAGCCCCTCCTAACATCTTACCGCTCAAAGAAAAAGTCAATAAAAGACATCTCAAAGCCAAATTCCAACATATACAATAGACCTCTGGTTGATAAAAGGAGAGAACTAAGGGCAGCAAAGCGCTTGGCGGCAAGGATCAATACTCAAGCTTGCTACAAAGGTATACAAAAGTTGTCTGATAGCCCACCGACTCAAATTGTATCAAGCAGACTCTGAACAAATGCTCTCAGAGGTTTGTGAAAGGAAATCAAGAAAAATGTGGTCCCTAATAAAAGCAACAACTAAGGAAACTAATGACTCTCTAAGAACAATGTAGGAGAAAAAGCATGGGAGGACCATTTTCCAGCCCTCTTCCAAAAAACAGCCATGGAATTACGCACCCGATGAGAGAAGACACCAATAATTTGGGATGTACCCCACGATGTGGAGACGATACTGGAGAAAATCACCAAGTTAAACACCTCAAGGGCACCAGGCCCGGACGGGATTACCAATGCCAATCTTAAAGAACATCCAAACGAATGGGTCATCTTCATCCATGAGGTGTTAAAAAAAGTATACAAAGAAGATCAATTCCAGCCTCATAGAGGACGTCAACGGTGGTTCCTATTTATAAGAAAGGCCGGAAAGAAAACCCAAGGAACTACCGTCTGATCGCTCTATTAGATGTAATCGGCAAGGTTTTTGGCTCATTGGCACTGGGTCGCTTTCAATCATGGTCAAGATCGGCTGGCTGCGTAGATCCGTTCCAGGCAGGTTTTGTAAAGGATGTGGGAACAACTGCAAACATCCTCCTCCTAAGTACCTTGATGGGAAAGATCATGGAAGGAAGCCCAAGGATTTTCATAGCTTTCATCGACCTGCTCCAAGATTCTGACCAGGTCAACAGCTGTTAGGCAGAATTATATGCAGTACCCTTTGGGAACACCACACACAATTAAGACTACAACTGACCGTGCAAATTCACCTTTGGTACAAGCCTGTACTAAACAGTAAAAGTGGTAGAAATGGCTGAGCAGCCAGACTTATCTCAAGAGCAAGTGAGCAGTATCAATAGTTACACAAAGGACAGCAATTACTATGATTCAAAAAAACACTGACTCGAGGTTTCTGAGTAAAAGAATGTACATTTATTTACACATCAGTTGTATAGCATTTCACTAAAGTAAAGCAGTTTAAAAATCACACTCTTAATACACCACACCACTCCCAATAGGTTCCCGACAAGTTAAGTTCACAAATGAAGTGGGAGCAAAATGGCACTCCAGAAATTTAAAAGGGAGGGAAAGACAAAGTTAGGCAGAGATTGAATAGCACCAACAGGTAAGTAAGCAGGGCAATCTAGAAAAAGGAACTACAGTGATGGAATCAAATCAAAAAGGCTTAGGGCCAAAGTCAATAGGATAAAAGTATTTTGCTCAAGATCACACAGCTCAGGGTAGTTCGGCTAAAATCTTTGCCAAGAGTTCCGGACGAATTGGTCGGCAGAAAAGTTAGTTTAAAGAGTAGAGAAGGACAAGTCCTCGGATTGGAGAAAAATTTCACACACTTTCACCGCTGCTGAACGAAACGAACAACCAGATTTGCACAGTACCTTTAAATGGAGAATAAGCTGTAGCTGAGGCGGACGTTCCTGGCAGTTCCTGCAGGCTCATGGTTCCTGAAGCGCCTGTCAGACTGACATGAAGTGGGAAGACTGGAGGGTCCTGCACTGCCCAGGGAAGAAACCAGCAGCAGAGTAAAGCAATGAATAAAAGGTGCGCTCCTTAAAACCCAAGCAGGGTCCGACCTTCCTGGCTATCCGGCCTACTGTAGCTCTGTACAGCGAATTTGACCAGAGGAGGGAGTCCTAGCTTGCAGTTTGGGAGTACTGATTGGACCCACCAGCTCAGGGGAAGAAGATTCCTAGAAGATCTTCTCTGTTGTTGGAGTTTGAGAATTCGGACCTGCAGCAGGGCTTCACTGGGCAGTTCAGTCGTGGTAGGGGTCCTCTTCCATCAGCTCCTCATCGGTTCTTTCATTCCAGTGGCGACTCTGCCTTTCCAGACCCAGAGACCTGCTTTTTATGCAGTTTTCCCCCCATTCACACAGCCTGGCTGTCAATAACACAGCAGGGTAGCTGTCCCGCCGGGACATTCATCACAGCCAATCAGTTCAGAGTGTGACATGGGTCTCCAAGGAGACCCTGTGCGGGGAGTCCTAAACCCCTCCCTCACATCCAGTACCCCCCAGACATACAGGTGCCTAAGGAAGGCTTCTGCATAGAAGCCAGCGAAAAGACGTTGAACAAAGGAACCAAACCTGGTTTGGCGCGCAGAGTAAATCACGAGAAAGACATTTTCAAAAAGAAATGGTAAATAAACCCAGCCGGAACCAAAATAAAACATATATGGTCTAGCAGGTTTAAGTTCGAGGCTACCAAGATAGCCTAAAATAATATCAAGGTTATTTAAGATAACCGCAGTAGGAAAAACAGGGTAGTTACCACTGTCACCAGCCAAGTCTTAATGAAAAGGGAGCAAAACAATGCTCCAAGAGAAACAGACAAAAAGGGATAAGTGTTAACCCTTTCCAGTACTCCATGTAAAATGGTTTGTACTGGGTCTGTGGTTTTACAGAGGCTAATAAAGTTAATGGCAACTTTATGTGTTCTGGGAGACAGTAGTCAGTCCCAGAAAATGGAGTCTGAGTTGGGAAGTCTAAAATATAACCCTGTGTCACTGCACTGAAGGTGCTGTGTAACACACAGTAAAAAGATGATGCCTGTGGAGTAGGTGAGGCTCCACAGTCTATGAACACAAAAATGTTAAACACACACAGAAAAACACATGTAAGAGTGGGAAAAGAGCTCACACTCTTACCAGGTGAAAAAAGAAATCCAGCAAAGCTGCTGAGGGACTCACTAGGTAAGGGAAATTAGCCATTCTGGATAATTCTCCCTAACAACAGCAAAATCGTATGGCAAAAACTGTCAGATTGGAAGTGTCCAACAGAGATCCTGGAGCCCATACAAGCTCTCCACACCAACACATCCATGAGAGTGCAGTTGAACCGCTCGGGCTTGGTACCCTCAGAAATTCAAACAGCAAGAGGGGTGAAGCAGGGTTGTTCGCTTGCTCGCGCCCTATTCAATTCCTATTTAGGGGACCTCCAGTACTCGGAGGAAGAAATTAGATCTTTTCCCCCAGCAATAGGAAGAGTTAAAGTTACACGACTCCTATACGCAGATGACTTGATCTTGTTAGACCAGACAGTAGTCGGCCTCCAGCGACAACTAGACAATCTAGCAAAATACATCAAGGGAAACAACCTGGAGATCAATAAAGATAAAACTAAAGTTACGTTTTTTGAAAGATCAGTAAAAAAATAAGAAAACAATCCATTGGTATCTGGAAGGAGCAAAAATTGAACAGGTGAAGGAAATCAAATACCTTGGCGTGACCCTGAACAACAGTATAGTAGAACTACCGATGAAAATTAAACTATTGGCAGCTCAAACAAAGGCCGTCGATAGAAAATTCGGCTGCTTCTCCTTAACACTGACTCTAAATTTCTACAAGGGAAAAGTTATCCCCCTCATTGACATATGGAGCCGAGGCAATGCCAAAGATTCCTGAAAAGATCTGGCTGAGGCTAGAAGGCTACTTCTGGTGACAAGTGAAACACTTGTGTATGAGCGTGATACAAATAAAATATCATATCTATACCAATGGCATTTATACGTCGTGAGTTGAGCTTGTTTTCACTTCAAGCAACAGTAGCTCGTAACAGCCTTATGCTGTACAGGAAGATACTCCTACCAACTCGACCAAAAATGTTCGACATCATCAACAGCGAACACATGAGGGGAAACAACTAATTGCTGATGAATTGGTCAAACAAAAACAAAGGCAAACTGGAAGAGATCGGCTGCACGGAAGAGGATCTCAGACGAAACCCAAAAAAAATAAAGAAACAACTGGAAGAATGGGACTGGATACGGACCACTGAGAAAGCGTCAAGGACAAACTGACAACGAGCCTACCAATCAACACAAAGAGGCTAAACCAGCTCCCAGAGTATATGAAAAAGTTTCCTAATAGAATACTCCGAAATACCTTCTTGGGTGTACGCCTTAATCTACTTCCGAATAATGAAATTAGGGCAATAAGAGGAAAGTCTACTTCAAATAAGTGTCGATACTGTGAAATTACAGATCAGGTTGAAACAGTAAGACACCTATTACTATCCTGTCTGGGCCTTAATAAAGCCAGAAACACTTATTTGGGTCACCACTCTCTTGACCTATAAGTCTACAAAAAAGAAGATTGGTGGACCCGCCTAATGTGCAGAGAAAAAATGTCACTAGTGATCGTGGTGGCATAATATTTCCAAAACATTGCGCTTTAGCAAAGAGGAGAGAGCAGCATTTAAATAAATAAGGAACCAGAGGATATGAATACACGGGATGGTGGAGTAAGTGAAGTAATATCAGAATGGACAAATTAATTTTAGCAAGTTCCTGAGAATAAAGCAGGTAACGTCTTTTTGAAGTTTTTGAAATTTTGGAATTTCTGTTTTGTAACAATTGTAAATCAATTGAAACAAGTAAAAAAAAAAGAAAGGATAAAAACAGGAGAGAGTACTAGTAGGAGAAGGGAGAGTAGAGAGCGAGAATGCAGAGAGAAAGCGAAAGAGGTGAGAAGAAGGGTAGAGAGTAAAAGGGCTACAGGAAGAGAGAGGGATAAGATCAGGGAAAGGAGTGAGAGAAGGAACCAAGACAGGGTCCAAGGTATTCGGGTGAGGTCAGGAGGTGTGGTGGTAGACCGATAGACCAGGCGGTTGTAGGATGGTGCAAAAGTGTTGAGAAATATGTGGCAGTTGTGTATACGACTGCATGTAAGGTAAGGTTTTGAAAATGAGAGCGGTACGAAAAATGGAAGGTTGAACATCTGGGTGTTAGAGAGTGTGTGATAGAGAGTGTGATAGATCGTGTGTGTGTGACAAAGTAGGGTTGTGAGAGATAGAAGAAAGAGACAGTATAGATTTGATGTAGAGTTTGGATGGTCGGACTGAGAGCATGCAAGAGAGAGTGAAAGTGAGAGGAGATAGGTGTACAGGGAGATGTTGGAGTTAGGAGGGAGTAGTAGAAGGAAGGGAGTGGGAAGAGAGAAGGAGGAAACTGAGAAGAACCAAGGGATAGAGGAGGAGAAAGGGTAAACACAGGAGGAAGTAATAGTAGGAAAAGGGAGTGGAGAGAGAGGCAGAGGGGAAAGGGTGAAGGCAGAGTGGAGAGAGATAGAGAGAAAGAATGCAGCGAGAGAGATAGGGAGAAGGGTAGAGAATAGAAGGGGAACGGGAAGAGAGAGAGGGGTAAGATCAGGGAAAGGACTGAGAGGAGAGAGTCTGAGGGAACAGGCACAAGCCAAACTCAAATTGATCACATTGTGGGGCAGCAAGAGAGCAGAGAATCCTTACAATGTTCAGGAGTGAGTGAGGTAGAAAAGGATGTGGCCTTTAAGCCCCCACCACCACAGTAGCTTAGATTAGATAGTACAGGGTACAGATCTTTATATGCATCTCAGAAAATAGGAAAGCCTACGCTAGGATGAGGGAGCCCACAGGACGCTGAGGGACAAGTCAGGGACACCCATTAGTTGAGCCTCTTGCAGTCTTACAATAAAAACCTTTGAACTGTTTCCCTGAGTTTGTGGAATTATTGAAGCCATCTGTGACACAGTATAGAAAGTAGAACACTAGTGCTTTAAATGTGGGGACCTGCCAAGTACCATTGTACACGCTAGTATCGGTTTGGAGCCAGTTGTTTTTTCTACATACTGCATTAGGTACAAGGTAGTCAGTATTCTCCATATCTACTCCAGAAGATCTGATGTCTACGGGTGGGTTGTTTACAAATTCAATGAAGATACCCCTGATAAAGAACTTGGATTACATGTAAGTAACTTTTCCTTCCCCAACATGGGATCTCCATTGATATTTGTGAACAATGAATATACTACCAAGCTCTTCCCCCTGAAAGTGGAGTTGACATTAGTTTAATAGTAGCAGAATTGTGAGTCCCATGAGGTCAGGTTAAATGGCTCCACGATCCCTTCTCCTGTGGCTGCTGTCTCCTTGCAATGGTGTAACAGGAGACTGTGCTCCCGACATTCAGGTCATTCCAGTGCTTTTTCACACCGTCAATGTCCCGGGGCACCGTCCAAACTACCTCCACATTGTCACACACCTCTGCTCAGATGGAAGTCTTACATTGGGGTGTGCTATTGCCACGAATGCTTCCAAAAAGCTGGTCAGTATGAGCCACCTGTTCCGCAAGTAGGGTTAGCTCTGCCTCTGTGAATTTAGGCTTGCACAGCCTCATGTCCGGGACACTTTAGCTTTGGATTTGTCAATTTTCTTCTGATTTGGATGGCTGCTGGTAAAGTTGATATGCAATGAATTGACATTTTAAAGGTTGCACCATGTAGCTTACCATTTTTATAGTGACGCTATGTCTGCATGGCAGTAATTCTGCCAATGCTGGTGGAACTAGCACTCAGTGAATTTTGGCAGTAATTCCTCCAGGTGGAACTATCATTACCTTCAGGTGGATTGGTACATGGCCATGGACTCATAATATGGCAGTCATTTGAGAATCAATTTTGTTTTGTTTGTAAATTTGCGACACAGTAAAGGTAGCAGTAATGTAATTACCATCACGTTTTTACTGCACCACCAAACTTGCAATGAGGCCCTTGGTTTCTTGCCAACCTGCTTATCCCCTGTTGTTATGCAAGATTAGCGATGAATGGCCATGAAACTGTCCTTTCTATTTCAATGGAATGATGAAGCTTGTCTCAGGGCAGCCTTATGGTACTGGTAACACCTGGGAGTTGAGGGTTGTTTATTTATTATTAGTGTGCTGTAGTTCATAATAGAACTTTTCACACAACATATAAAACAACATACATAAACATATGACATATTCCAATGATTTTATTACAATAAACACTTCAAAATATTTCATTAATACATATCACATATACACATCTCATCAAATTCATTCAAAGTTAGTTAATTAACTAATTAAGATAAAATCACAATTGCACTTATCTAATAAAAATCCAGCAATATGACTTTCCTATACACCCTAATATATACAGACATACTTCCAGACTTCTATCCATTAGATCTTTTAGTTATTTTACAGCCCACACCCTCCATAATGCTATAACCAGGGATACCTGAGTTCCTGGTAAACATTGTCCCAAAAGTACTCAGTTTTGATACATTCTAAATGATGTACACATTTTCCCAGATATATCATATATTCATGGGACCATGTAACACAACTTGTCAAGACATGCCTGTTAGTTTCCAGTATGTCATGTATTTTGCAATGTCTACAATATCTCTCATATCGTGGGACACATACATCAAGTGCAGGAAGGGGGTTCAATCTTAATAGCAAAAAGAATCGCCTAATCTGCGGAGATGGGTATTGTACCATGCATTTCTAAAGTAACAAGTCGAGATGGAGTCCTGAGTACACACTCAGACTTTTTAAGCGAGTGACATGCTTGTGTCTCTTACATCAGTCCCATTACTTAACTTATCTTGTGAATTCTCGTTTGAAGAAGTGATACCCATTATCCCATTTTGGTTCCCATCCTATCTCCTGGAAGTGTTTCTCATTAAGTATTTTAAATTGGTGTAATAAGTTAGTAGTATAACTTTTCATCACTTTCCCCAGGAGCCCAAGTAATGGGCATATCGGGTCCTTCATAACTTTAATATACAGATGTCCACATTTTAATGTAGTAAAACTAGAGAGTGAGGTAAAGCCCAATTCTAAACGGATTGCTGCCATTAGTATACACGGTGGGAGACCCAATAATTTCCTCCATACAGTGCTCTCCAGTTTATTCAGCCAATCCTCATGATTCCCATAGGTTGCCTCCAGGTCGTACAATATGGTTGCTATAAAGATGTGTTTGAAAGCTGTTATAACGCCCTTCAACTACAGCCTGCAGTTTTTGCCGAAATTATTTTTGCGTAGCCATTATTGATACAGCCCTTCATTGATGTATTTCAACCAATTCTTTATTTTTCTTCCTGACAGTGATTTCTTGTCCCAAATAAGAATAGTTGGTAACCTGATCTTTAATCCCAACCGCAATATCTAAGGGTCGCGTCTTCCTTTTCTTCAAGCCAAAACATAAACATTTTGTTTTATTATTGTTTATCTGCAGTCCATTTTCTTTGGCATAAACATTTAATTCCATTGCAGCTCTCTTCAGTCCAGTATATGTATGGTTATAATTATGATTATGGTTCAGCATAATAACATGCTACATGTTCCTGATCAATTTTAGGGAGACAGTTATTAACTTTCTTAAGTCTACTCAGGTAAATACGATAAATAAAGGCTGAATAGAATGAGGGTCAGCACACAACCCTGTTTCAATCCTTTATGTGTCTCTATTTCATTAGTGAAGGCAACCAATAAGGTTGTCTAAAAAGAGCTGGTATAAAATGCTGAAACGGGGGGATCCAAAGCACTTAGGAAGAGAAAGCCTAACAGAGTCCCAGTGCACTCCACCAGGACTCCAAAGAAATTGCTAGCAGGACAAGATACAGTCAGAATCAAGTAGCAAGAGGCAAGGCACAAAGTACAATGAATGCCCCCAAACAGCCCCACACGTCTGCACCCCGGGAGCCACTCAGTTAAAGAGCAGCACATGAGCAGTACATCAGATGAGAAACTGGTGCTGGTGAGGGGCTGTGAGAGCACACACAGGAGCAACAATCTGCCACGTCTCCTAGGGCATCCCAAGAACAGAAGTGGTGCAAACTAGGTGGAGAGCCGCTACCTCGTCCAGCCACTCAGGCCACCTCAGGTATCGCAGTACCACAGCAGGCCCATTGAGTGGATCTTGAACCCAGAGGTTGAGCACACACAGAATGGGCTCTGGAGATCCAGCAATTAAGGTCAGCACTGTCAGTGAGTACCTGGAAAGGAGTCAAAGCCAAGTGGTTCTGCAAGTCTGCAAGGGACCAGGTACCTACAAGGTACCTACAAGGTGCAAAAGCACATGCCTGAGTGTGGACACATTACATTCTTCAGTCTGCAAGAAGGCTGCACATCCTCCAGTGCCGGAGCTGGGCATATGGTGATATCCCCACCAGCAGGGTGCTCCGAGTAAGGTCCATCACAGAGCTCAGGCAAATTCCAAGGTTCATCTCCAAGATGTATTTATTTCAGGGTAGGGCATTGGTTGTCTATTAGTGATCTATTGTTGGTCCTGCAGAGCTCTATCAATGTAAGGCCATCGTACGCACTGGCAATCTTAAGCGGCCCTAACAGGTACATAATAACATTCCACCAGCACACCATTGTCCCCTATCTTTGCGCTGTTCCAACCAACTTGGCTAAATAAAATAAAACAACTTGGCTCCCCAGCGCTCCCCAGCTGCCTAGCAAGAGTCCAGACGCACGCTTCTACACACTTGATCCATCCCATGACTTTGTATCAATTTAATAATAATTTCCCATGGCAACAACCAGGTAGATCATGAGTTATACCGCAGAGCCAGCCTCTGCTTCTTGCCTCATATCCCATTCCACAAACTGTCCCATATATCATTCAGCATCTGCTGTTGGTGCGTCAACTGCCTGTGCACTTCTCTCTAATTAAGCACAGCTAGGTCGCACTCCTGTCTGTGTAGAATGTTCCAGTGTTATGCGGCCATCGCATAGCTATTGGATGTTTTACCAGTTGTATAGCCAATCTACAAAACCTAGTTGTAGTCCCATCAAAACTCCTCTAACAAACACTGTCATTGGGCCAATAAGATGATTTTTGCAATTATTTCTGAGATGTCATTCTCAAATCGTTCCCAGTATCCCTCCACTTCAGGTATATAAAGGAGGAATACATGTTTACACGTGGGGCATAATGGCTCATAATCTGTGTCAAAGTTTGCAAAATGTGTGGCATCTTGTATGTCATCAGAAATCTATAGTTTATCAGCCTAAACCTTGCATTGTGCAGTGAGGTACATAGATCACATTAGTGCACCATTCATGATCGGGCATGTCAGTTCCCATGTCTCCCATAGGGTACTTCTATCTGCACAACTCTCATTTCTCTTTGTAGTGATATCATATAGCAAATTAAGCACATTTTCTTCATATTCTTAATCTGAATCACAATCAATAGTATAGGGCTGACCCAAAGCTCTTCCGGAAAACGCAGCCAGGTTATCTGAACAATCTTACGTAGTTGGCCATAGTGCAATATATTAAACAGAGTGCGAATTGTGCCATCTAGTTGCACATATATATATCATTTTACTGTTCATACAGGCCTCCTACAGTGGCCCACTTTTTTGCTTCCTATCTAAGCAGATTGTCTGTATTTTATCCACCCCGTACCTCAATGAATTCAGTTACTGGCACGCAAGCACAATACAGTAGCGACTGCTTCACCCCTATAGATGCCATATTTGCTGCATGTAATCCGTGAGTGTATTTTCCGCTGTACCACTTTGGTTTTTACTGGATATGCATTGTATAATGGCCTCAGATGTGTGGCCCACGTCCCATTATGAACTACAGTGCACTATTGCCAGTCTCCAGCCAGATTTGCACTACAATATAACACAGTCAACTCGAAAGTCTCATATGCCATATACAATGTTTTCAGTCTTATTTCCAAGACTAACCTGGTCAGTAGAGTGTCAATTCTTTTAAGGAAACTGAGTTTTGTCCAATATCGGATATTTTTGTATGTAGGATTATTCTAAACATAGTGCGATCTATTAAGTACAAAACCACAACAATAGAAACCTTCAAGGATATAAAAACACATAAAAAATACAGATAACAGTCCAGGAAAATACAAACATATCAAAAGCAGAAATTGCAAAGTTTATAATAAAGTAAAAAGCTGAACAAAGAGTTAAAACCTTCCAGTATTAATAAACTGCTAGTGCAGAAGAGGGCAAATATTGAATATAGTTAAAGATGCATCCGTTAAGCAATTAAAAACAGCAATTTTCTTTATACAAATACAAACACCTGAAAAAAAATGATTAAACAAAAGACACAATTTGGGCACCAAAACCGAACTAAACGCTCTATAAAACTCTACAGGTAGCCCATCTGAAGATTCGTCAAAGTGTGCTAATTATCGTACTAATTCTCTACTTAATGTGGACGTTAACATTTTTGCGAAGTTCATGGCCACTAGGTTGCAAAAATATATGGGTGAATTGGTGGGCCGTTCCCAAGTGGGGTTTATAATAATAATAATAATAATAATAATTTGGCATTTATATAGCGCTACGAACCCTCAGGTATCTGAGCGCTGCTTATTATTACCCACGGTGTGTGGTGCTCATTTATCGACCTCGGAAGGATGAAAGGCTGAGTTTGGCCCCGCGGGGATTCAAACCTGCCTTAGCAAGCTCTGCACAGATGTCAAAGTGAGCGCTCTACTCGCTGTGCCACTTGACCAGCTATGGTTGAGAAGTATGGCTATGATAACATTAGGACATTATTGAATATAATAGGGTTGTCTCGTGCTAAGGTGGAGGATATATTTTTGATTTTTTTTTACGCTGAAAAAGCATTTGATTGTGTGAATTGGTCGTTTCTAAATTTCACACTGCTTCGGATGGGCTTTGGCCCACAATTTCTGAATGCTATAGGTGCATTGCAACACAATATCTCGGCTAAAATATGGGTTAATTATGTTTTGTCTCAGGCTTTTCGGTTGTATAGAGGTACGAGACAGGGGTGTCCTCTTTCGCCCCTTTTGTTTAATTTGATCCTGCAGCCGTTGTTGGCTTATTTTAGGCAGGAGCAAATATATCTGTGGTTGGAAGTTGAGAAATGATGAGGTGAAAGTCCTAGCATATGCTGACGATCTGACGGTGGTCTTGAGTAATCCGGAGGTGGGTGGACCCTTATTGAGGAATATGTTGCAGGAGGTGGGAGAGTTGTCTGGCTATAAAGTGAACTGGGGTAAAACGGTAGTTTTCCCGCTTCAGATGAACCCGTTGAATGGGAGTTTGTTGGATTGGGATTGCCAATGGGCTGATGTTTCAGTGAAATATTTAGGAGTCTACTTGGTGCGCGATATTAAGAGAACAGTGGAATACAATGTAGACAAATTGAGAGAAATTCTGCTGAAGGATGTACAAAGATGGGAAAGATTGAATCTAAGCATCTGGGCAAGAATCAATGCTATCAAGATGATGTTGTTGCCAAAGGTCCTGTATTTTATTCAATCACTTCCCCTTAAATTTACTAAAAGAGTGCTCCGGTGCATTGATAGGATTTTTATGGACTTCCTATGAGGAAAAGGTAATAGGCCAAAAATTCCACAATTTATTTTGGTGCGTAGAGTTAAAGATGGGGGCTTTGGTTATCCGGTATTGGAGAATTATTGTAGGGGATTTTTATTGAAGAAGGCTTCTTATTACTTTGAGGAAGGGCGGGGATCAGACCCATATTGGCTTTTAATGGAAAAGGAAACGCTGCATCCCTTTTCCCTGGACTGTTTATATTCGTATGGGAGGTTGGCGAATTCTGGTACAAAACTGGAGACTCTAGTGATTTCTAAGTCAGTGGGCCTCATTACGACCCAGGCGGATTTCGCGGTGCTAAATGCACCGCGAAGCATGGCGGAAAGCCGCCGATAGCGCCATGGGGGTTGGCGGATTTACCGCCCCATTCCGACCTTGGCGGGGCGGTAAATCCCCAATCCCCATTCTGCCCTTCCCCATTCCCATTTTTGCCCCATAGGGTATAATGGGAGTGGGGAAGGAGTTAATTACGCCACCGTAAAATACGGTGGCGTAATTAACAACGAGGTCCCGTAGCGCCATGGTTTTCTCCGCCTGGTAAAACCAGCCGGAGAAGGCCGCCATGGCGCTACGGGAACTCGTAGTATGGCGGAGAGGTACGCCATGCACTACGCTGGCGTAAAACCCTCTCCGCCAGGGTCCTAATGAGGCCCAGTGTTGGTTAGTTGGATTCTGAGGTGTGGGCAATCCTTGTATTTGTATGATTCGGCCTCTATTTGGCTGAACCCGGGTTTAGAAATTAATAATAAAATGCTTAATTGGAGGGGTTGGGCTAACAGGGGCATTCTGAAAATAGGGGATGTATGGAGGGGGGAGGATGGTTCCGTTTGAAGAATTAGCTAATCGTTATAGTCTGCATAATAGGGAGACGGGTAGATATGGGCTTTTGGAGCGGTAGCTGATGGAAAGATTGCAAATGTTGAGCGGACCTTTGAGTGGTAGTCCTCAGATTTGTGAGATTTTTGCTACGTCTCCTAGGGCAGTTTCTACATATGTTAGATTGATACCTTTGCAGGACTGTATGAGGAATTCCTGGGATCAGTTACGAATGAAATGGGTGTCTGAATTGGAAACTGATCTTTCTGATGGCTTGTGGGATAATAGCTGGAGGGCTTCAGTGAGGGCCAAGGTTGATTTAAATCTGAGGTATATTTACCAACGTCTTTTAGGCCGTATTTATTGGACGCCAGTGAAAATGAAGGAGAGAGGCTTGGCTGATGTAGATCTGTGCTGGGGGTGTGGAGGCTCGAGAGGGACCTATCTACATTTGCTCTGGGAGTGTAGTAGAGTGCTGGACCTTTGGAGAGAGGTTTTGGATTGCATTGATATGGTAACTAGTATGACACTTCCTCGTACTTTTCTGTCAGTGATTTTCCTTTCAACTGATAGTCGAAGTGTGGAGATGTGGGATTGTTCAGAATGGATTGATAGAGCGTTGTTGATGGCCATAAAACAAATAATGAAGGTGTGGAAATCCAGGAAGAAGCCACATTGTGAGAACTATGAGAAGACTCAGGCAATTCTACAACATCGGGAAACTGAGTAAGAGGAGAGATGGGGGTCATTCAGTGATTTATTTGGATGAGGTGTAGGCTTTGGTTTATTTTGTGGATATTGAGCTTGGGGGGATGGTAGGGGTATATGTTTTGTCCTGTTGTTGTTTTTTTGTGTTTTGTGTTGTCACGTCTTGCCACGAGATAGGTGGGTGGGGATGTTTTCGGATTTCCTTTTGAATAGCTGTTAATTTAGTAGTAATTTGCATTTTGTTGCACTGATGTATATGGAGTAATCTCTTACTTGTTCCCATTCTGTTGTTACTCAGTTGTATTATTTTCTGTATAATTATTAAATAAGGTTGGGAAAAAGAAAAAAAAAACAAATACAAACACACCTAAAACTTTATACATTGAAAAATCAAGTAGGTCAACGTCATATAACCGGTAAACCAAAATCCTTATTCTACTCTTAAGGGACTGCCGAATAAAAGAGTCTTCTTTATTGATTATTCATTATTCCACGTACTCCGTGGATAACCCTTAATACAAATGCATTGTTTACTTAGTTCATCTGAACAAGTTATTATCAATCATGTAATGAAATACAATAAGAAATATTAAACAGGTAATTATTTGTTAAGATCTACATGGGAGGACCTTGTTGCTCCTGAGCACCACATGTCCAGTTCTTCCTGCGCAGTTACAGGGCCTAATTACGAGTTTGGCATCATTCTGGGGATAAATCTACCAGAGTAATGCCAAACTGATTGACCATTAGTGCCATTACTGCCATTTGGTCCAAGGGAATGTACCAGTTTACAAGTTGTGGTATGGTGGTGTTAGTCTCCATTTATGGAATCCATAGGACTGCTTGGAGATGTTGGTAGAATTACTGCATGTGATAATTCCGCCGGAATGGCCGCATTTTGGCGGTAAGGTGGCGGAGTTACCTCCAGCATTTTCCTGGAGGTTTTCCTCCACCCCCACCACCAAAACCATAGTTGGGCGGTGGGGTAATGTGGCTGTAACTCTGTTACTGCCACATTATCGCCGATTCTAGTCGCACCGCCCAATACGTAATGAGACCCAGTGTTTGGATGAAGGAAGAATGGTCTAAGGCACAGTCTCGTGTGCACAACCCAACTGGAACAAAATAATAAATAAATGTCCAGGTTTTCAATCACGCCTGTGCAGAATTTACAGCAATTATCTGCCAAAGCACTATCATTCCATTTGGAGCTGAACAGCAGCATTGCTAATCTTAATTTGAGGTAGTAACACTTTATTTGGAAATTATTCAATTTCAGTTAAATTACTCCAAACTCTTAATGTTGTTTTGAACACTAAATAGGAGCCCAAAAGCCAAAAGGTTTTCCTCCACCCCAACACCAAAACCATAGTTGTGTGGTGCGGTAATGTGGCTGTAACTCTGTTACTGCCACATTATCGCTGATTCTAGTCGCACCGCCCAATACGCAATGAGGCCCACGGTTTGGATGAAGGAAGACTGGTCTAAGGCACAGTCTCGTGTGTACTACACAACTGGAACAAAATAATAAATACATGTGCAGGTTTTCAATCATGCCTGTGCAGAATTTACAGCAATTATCTGCCAAAGCACTATCATTCCATTTGGAGCTGAACAGGAGCATCGCTAATCTTAATTTGAGGTAGTAACATTTTATTTGGAAATTAGCTAATCTTAATTTGAGGTAGTAACATTTTATTTGGAAATTACTCAATTTCAGTTAAATTACGCCAAACTCTTAATGTTCTTTTGAACTCTAAATAGGAGCCCAAAAGCCTATTATGCAAGTTTATCACTGGCATCTTAGTTATAAGCCAATCATTGCAAACTTGTTTCATGACGTGTTTAGGCTGGCACGTGATTACGCATGCATAATCCGTCTTTGATGAAGTTGCCGTAGTTGCAAAAAAAAAGTTAACCAAGTTAGAGGCTTTGCTCCTTGTACTCACCTGAAATCCTTCATGGCCAATGTACATTGATTTAGCGCCAGTGAGCTCCAAGGTTTGACCCAATAGATTAGTGGTTTGAGCAAGGCCTCTGCATTAATCCTTTTATGGCGCAGCTCTAGCCTCAGCAAGACATTTGGGGCAATTAACGGAAAAGCCAACCGGGAATTCAAAAGATGCTATTGGCAAGCCACCCCCGATCTCTGCCCCATAAAGAGCAGAACCTAACACTTGTGCTCGATACTCCTCCATCGCTCCCCAAATGCTTGTCCCCCAGATCTCTTGGGAAAATTCCTTTATAGCACTACCCTGTTTGACAGTGTGCTCTTTTCTATATTGGTACCCAAACTCTCCATTCTAGGCCCAAGGAATCCCCATGCAATCAAAAGACTCAACTATTTCAATTATTTAATTGTTTAAAGTAATGACCAATTTATATCTCCTTTTGGAGCTGCAGACCATGCATTTAATTTCCCTATTGTTCAGTGGTCCTCTAGTATCACACATAAAATTAACAAGATGATTTGCTTTTGAAGGCTAGTGAGTGACTTGGAGGTTGAGCTCTCAAGAACAAATTACTAACCACTCTGTAATATTCATTCTGATAGATGCTCATCTATGATATCCCTATCCCAGTGCAGCTGTTCTCTGGAAACATTTCCCCCACCAGGGAGAGCAGCACAGCTCTGTGTCGGCTCCACCCGATGCCTCTACACGCCCCATGCTGGACATTGGGTTTGTATATATATCAGCACCATGACACATTACCTCAGTTACACCCTTTTTCCCTAGCATTCTGAAGGTGAGGGACCGTAGAACGGATGGTGTACTAGCTTCCTGTAAAGAGGTGCAGGTTGACAGGGCAATGAGAATCTGTGGGAGAAACATCCATCAGAAAGAACTTTACTGAGAGGTAAGTCATTTGTTTTTCTAATGAATTCCTTCATCCCACGGATTCCTCATCTATGATAGACTCTCAAAGCAGTACGTAATTTGGAGGAGGGAGGAAGCAAGGACACCACCTAAACCAGAAAACTCTGGAGGACTGCCCTACTTAAAGGATAGTTCCGGGACTTTTTTTTTATTGTCCCTACGGTTCGGCCATGTGTTTTTAAGCATAAATCGGTAGATCGTAGAAAACTTTCCTATGGACCATACCCGACTTTTCGTCCATTAACGCACTCGAAATCAGCCGCCATTTTCTGATAATCCTCTCACTTGCCGCATCGCCCTGGCTCACCTGCTTTTGCGGCACTAAATCAAATCCCCCGCCCCTGAGCCTGACATCAGCAGACGCGTACCGCCCATTTCCCAACGCCAAAGCACGTTTCGTGTCAACAATCGCTGCGCCTCAGCTAATGACGTGTCGCCATGGAAATGGCAGGACGCCTCTTTCCTTAATAAGTATAAACACACCGTTTCACAACACACAGCAGCAGATTTTCGATTCCATTATTCTCTCTGTGTTACTTATAGTATTCTGTGACTCGTTTCTGTGCTCTGGTCAGCTACCTTCGCCACTTCTAGGCCTTGTGAACACCTGTACCATCTCTGTAAATTATTTTACTTTCTTTACCACACAATGGCTACAATAATGCCGTATATGTACGAGCCCGAGTACACCGAGGAAGAACTACTGGAAAGGCAAGCAAGCGAAAACGATGGGGATTCGGACGGCAGTTGGGAGGACCAGTCAACGGATGAAGAGCCTGGACCATGTCGCATGGACGGCGTCTCCACCTGGTGCACGTGCAGTCGGTGCGAGCTAATGCCAACTGAGGAGGAGAACTGCTGCTGCCGTGAAAATTCCGGGTGCTTGGCCTACATTTCAGAAGGCGAGCCAAGTCCGCAATGCATCACCGAGCTGCCAGAGTTCAGGGAAGCCTGCCTCTCACGGACCGTGTTGAGGATGATGATGGTGCTTATGCACGAACTTCGCGGCACTGTTCGTCCGCGTAATCCGAGTAACGAGTAAGTATACTCTGGTTTTGATGTCAGTGATGCCACTACTATGTCATGGTCGTCTCCCACATATAAAATTACATCTACATATCATTCGAATGCATGTAAATTGGGTCCATATTGTGCATTTTCTAGATAGAATTTTTTTCAAAGCAGAATGATAAGAAAGTTTTGTCATTTTAATACAGTTTGCATCTTTCATTTTCACAGGTGGTACAGGCTGGTGGCCTATCGTTGCTTCACTTGGTGGCTTCACGGGAGGCTCGGACACCGCGTTCGGAGAGTAATACCTGCCTGTGCGGTACTTGCCATTAGACAACATTTCCCAAGCGACAGTGGACAATACCGCGGATTTTCCCTGGATGTCCTGCAACCGGAACTTTACAATGTGTAATGTTTATTATTTATGTTCAATTGAAATTAAGATCTAAAATAAAACCCAACATATATTTTAACAATGGTTGTTTTCATTTTTTAAATGAATCTAGTGTGTCTCCATTGAATAGTCTTCCTGTGCCTTGTCTTGTCACACCACATGTCTCCGGCCAGCATCCTCCCTCACGCTGGCCGCCCACCTTCAATCCACATAACCTTTGCACCCATATATTCTCCTGGGAGGGTGAGGTATTTATAAAGTCACCCCCCTGCCTTCCATGTACTAGATCCTGCAGCCTGCCTCTTACATGCAGTTAGATGGCCTCTCCTTGGTGAGGCCCTGCGGCAAACGAGTCTTGTCTGCACGACCACCGCCCCAATCCACCCCCCCGCCCTATCAAAGGCAGTTCGCACCGGGGTACTTGTGCTGCCAAGTGGAGCTGTCAGGGAGCGATAAAGGCCAAGAGGTGCCAAAGACCATGTACACTTGAAAGTGGTCTATAGAGCATGGGTTGTTGTTCCCATGTCTACCTCCAGACCCCGTGTCTCCTGCCAAGCATCCCCCCTCACGCTGGACGGCCCCCTGCAATCCACATAAGTGTGTCTCCATTCACGAGTCTTCCTGTGTCTTGTCTGCACGACCACCGCCCCAATCCACCCCCCACCCTATCAAAGGCAGTTCGCACCGGGGTACTTGTGCTGGCAAGTGGAGCTGTCAGGGAGCGATAAAGGCCAAGAGGTGCCAAAGACCATGTACACTTCAAAGTGGTCTATAGAGCATGGGTTGTTGTTCCCATGTCTACCTCCAGACCCCGTGTCTCCTGCCAAGCATCCCCCCTCACGCTGGACGGCCCCCTGCAATCCACATAAGTGTGTCTCCATTCACGAGTCTTCCTGTGTCTTGTCTGCACGACCACCGCCCCAATCCACCCCCCGCCCTATCAAAGGCAGTTCGCACCGGGGTACTTGTGCTGGCAAGTGGAGCTGTCAGGGAGCGATAAAGGCCAAGAGGTGCCAAAGACCATGTACACTTCAAAGTGGTCTATAGAGCATGGGTTGTTGTTCCCATGTTTACCTCCAGACCCCGTGTCTCCTGCCAAGCATCCCACTTCACGCTGGACGGCCCCCTGCAATCCGCATAATGCCACGACATATAGACGTCATTCATTCACAAACACACCCCTGTTTCGAATTCTTTATAACCCACTTCATATTTCTAATGAGCACTTCTTTGCGCTTTGCTAGTCAACCCGTGAAGGTGCTGGTTATCTGCTCTTCGTCTCTGTGAACTTCTGTGACCACTTCGAGGAAACTCGTCAGTTTGCAACCTGTGAACTGCTCCCTGTTCTACGACAAGAAACTACTCTGATCCCTGCATCTAACTGTTTGTTCGTCAAGGTAAGGCCATGTACCATAATCATATTGCGTCCAATTTCTTTTCGTTCAAGACAGTACATGCAAGTAACTAGTCACATGTTCTGAGTTTAGTCAAATTATTTTTCTATTTTTTTAAAGTTATTCAAATACTTATCCGCATGTGAATAATGTGTATAGTTCCAAGAACCAAAACGAACCTTGCATTGAACCTTTTATGTGTCTTTTAATTTTTTAACACATTGGTATTCATAGAGAATTGTTGATCTTTACTTTTCAGAACTTTCCACAATGCCTGCCTGTTCCATTGGCGGTTGCCCTTCGAAGACCCATAATAAATCTGAAGGTACTATAATGCATGTTTTCCCTAAGACAATAGATCAGATAAGAGAATGGGTCCGATATTGCGGATATCCACCGTCTGAGCTTGAAAGTAGAGTCCTAGAAGTCTTTGCGGACAAGAGGGGTGATCGATACCGCATCTGCAGCAGGCACTTTAGCTCAGACATGTACTCCACATCATTGCTAATAAAGAAGAACACACCGCGAGCGAGGCGAAAATTGCTCTCAAACGCTATTCCCACTCTATTCGTCCACATCCCTCCACTGGTGAGTCAAGTTTACGTATTTATCTCTCGGCCTTGCGGTAGTGTGTAGCATTAGCTAACAATAATTTCCCCATTTATGTATCCACTCAATATGAAGGCGGAAGATTCTCCATCCGTGTCGTTATTGCAGTCATCAGCCACTTCAAGCGCCTATCGGGTAATCTTACTTGGCTATTCTGCCACTGACTTTTTTTAGGCATGTAAATCAATAGTTTTAATTTATCGTGTAATTATTTTACCTAATGGTACACCCTTGTACTCGTCCTCTAGTCTTTGTTTTCAGTTATAATTATTGTTATCCAAAATAATGCAAGTACTGTCTTTCAGGGAGATGCTGAGGAGTCCAACGTATTGACGACAACCGTTGATGTCACTCAGATGCTCGAGGTACGTTTCCGGACAGTTCCATCGATGGAGATCATCAGATCTTGCATTCTTGTAGCGTGATTGTTACACACAATGTTTCTTTCGTTTTTAGCCATTGATATGTCCTTCTGTCGTCGCCCTCCTATGTGTCTTCTTTTTTCAATATTGTGTTCATTACTAATGAAAGTCCTACGTTTCAGGGAGTCGATGGAGCATTAGTCCAAGAAGAAGGGGGAGCATGCAGTTACGGGTCGGCGCAACAGCTTGCAGAAGTGTGCACCGCAGTTACATCGTCCCTTGATGTTCTTATGCATTTCGAGGTATGGATACTGACAGTTCGATCAAGCGAAATCATATGACGTGATTACATCCGCTATACTTCCTTCTTTATTAACGCAAGTACTATGTTTCAGGGAGATGACGGACCTTCTTCTACAAGAACATCACCCCTAGTAGTTGATGCAGATCTCTGGGTGGTGACACTTCCAACGATCGAGCAAATCGAATCATATTTACATATCCATTATTTATTTTAGACAACTGATCATTTGTGCAGGTCTATTTAGATGAGCCGTTGATGCCTGCACAAAGTTTATGTTCTTTTTAACAAAATAGAAAACCATACTAATGCAATTACTGTGTTTCAGGGAGTCACTGAAGCATCATCTTCAATAATATCATCAATGGAAGTCTATGAGGAGCCCGAGGTATGGATCTTGACAGTTCCATCTAACTAGATCAACAATGCGTGAATAATTGTCGTTTGAATGTTCTACACAAAGCGTTCATTCGTGTTTTGCTATTGAGATGTACGTGGGTATTGGTCCCCAAGTACATTTTGTGTTTTCGATATTATTATACATACTAATGAAAGTTCTATGTTTCAGGGAGTCGATGCAGCGTCAGTGCGTGATGGATGTGCTTATCATGAAAATATAGTCGTTGCAGCGCAAGAGGAAGTGGAGACATGCACACACGAGTCGGAGCAACAGCGTCCTGATGTTGAAGTTCGAGGCAAGAAAGTTTCAAAGAAAAGAAAGCAAAAGAAGGTTAGTGTCCTGGTCACTATATTATGTTGTTTTTCCCTGTTAATAGTTCAATACTGTAGTTGTGTTTAAACTGAACATCCCTTTTCCAATCTGTCCTCTAGTTGCGAGTGGGTGTACGAACTAGATCTACACAGACAGTGAAGCGAACGAGAGATGTTGCTTGTCAAACCTTTTGGCAGGGACTTGAGACTGGAGATGCATCGTGCCAATGGGAAGAATATGAAGTGATTGACAACGGAGCTATACCACCACCAGCCATTGATAGTGAATGTCCTCCTGGTAGTTCGGATGCAGTCGGAGATCAATTCACAGAATCCACACCCGCAAAAACTAAGACCGCGAGAAAGTTGAAGAAATTGTTTTATTCACCCATCGCCGGAGAAGGAACAGATGTTGCAATGGAAGAGAATGAAGTGGACAACAATGAAACACCATCAATATCACTGAACATAGCGGAAGACGATATCAGAGATTCTACCTTTCATGTGAGTGACATGTCCTCAACGTTACAGGCAGAACCAGCTGGGATGCCGAGTGACAGTATAAGGAAAGAGGCCAAATTCATTGTATTCGATAGTTGTTTGATTGATATTATTATTCGGATGAAATGTGGGCATTCGGTTGGTGGGGAAGTATGTGGGGAGCCATTGATTAATGTGACTCGTGCAATTCGAGGCACTAACCTTAAAATACATGCCACCTGTACAAAATATCATCCTTTCTCATGGTCTGCACAACCCATGCTGGGGCAACTGCCAGCAGGCAATCTACTTTGTGCAGCGGCTGCACTTTTTAGTGGTTCAAGTTTTAAAAAGTTAGAGTCTTTCTTTCAGTTTGTGGGAATCTATTTCATTGCGAAAACTCAGTTCTACAAATACCAAACCGATTATCTATTTCCAGCCATTAGCGAAGCTTGGAGAATGGAAAAAATGTCTATTGATAGTACATTCGCGGGCAAACGGTTCAGGCTAGCCGGTGATGGACAGTGCGACAGCCCAGGATTTTCAGCCAAGTACTGCACCTACCACTTTCAGGACATGGAAAGTAAGAAAATTGTGAGTTCGGTGGTCGTGCAGGTGTCACAAAGTACATCCTCAGTGGCCATGGAGAAAGTTGGCTTTGTAGCAACATTGCAAGAACTACAATCGCGGGGAATGGTGATCGACCTGATAGCCACGGACAGACACGTTTCAATTGGCAAGACAATGAGAGAAGAGTACAAAAATATAAATCACCAATTTGACGTTTGGCATCTTGCAAAAACAATCAATAAAAAAATGTCTGCTGCAGGTAAAAAAAAAGAAACGCAAGGTATTTCACAGTGGTCCAAGTCAATCAGCAACCATCTTTGGTGGAGCTCAAAAACATGTGGAGAGTCGTTGGAAATTCTACTGGAAAAATGGCGGTCAGCAATGCTACACTGCACAAACGTTCACCGTTGGAACACAAACCAACATTTCCACAATTGTGAACATGGCCATTTGTCCACAGAGGAGGCACGGAAGAAGAAGTGGTTGATTCCTTCATCACCCACTCACAAAGCCATTGAAAAGATTGTATTTGATAAAACTATAACAAGAGATTTGAGGGGACTCACGGAATTCTGCCACACAGGAGATTTGGAGGTGTTCCACAATATGTGCCTAAAGTACAGGCCAAAACGATTGCATTTTGGCATGGAGGGCATGATAAATCGGACTCTTCTAGCGGTCTTGGCACATAACCATAATGTTGGACGTCAACAAAGTAGGACGACCGGAACTTTAGGGACGCTTCGCTACAATAAGGCCTTCACTAAAAGAAGTAAACAATGGGTGATCAAACCAGTGTTTGAGGATATGCAATATGAGTTTATTGAGAGACTTATTGTTGACGTCCTAGATAGGCACATAAATGGAGTTGTGAACGAACCTGTGCAGGGGACAACTGCATTGCCACCCAACATTGCCTCTGTTCCATGTCCACCTAAAGAAGAGCTCATTGAGAAATACACATCACGGTTTAAATGATTGTAATTTGATTGTCTGTTCTCTCGAGTCTCCTCATGTCGCAGGCCCATTGAATATGTGTATCTATGTAATGTGTAAATTAAAGTGATTGCTCAGTGTACATGCAATGTGTCTATCCAACCTTGTTCATCTGCGCATTAAATTAAACCAAACAGTATTATAAATCATTTTTCAAAAAATATAGAATGTCTCCGTATTTATGGTTCTCTGGGGCTGCAAAGCACGCAGACAAAATGCAAAAATGGAGTGTAAATT
The DNA here is from genome assembly GCF_040938575.1 of Ambystoma mexicanum. Taxonomy (NCBI): domain Eukaryota; kingdom Metazoa; phylum Chordata; class Amphibia; order Caudata; family Ambystomatidae; genus Ambystoma; species Ambystoma mexicanum. The sequence goes on along the minus strand of NC_090929.1, from coordinate 1,264,157,951 downwards.
TCAAGTCCTGTGAGATGGCCTTACACTGAATGTAGCTAAATAGGAATGTGCGCTCGTTCAAAGTGAAGGTCAGCTGCTTTGATTTTTTGCTCGGGTGCCGGAATGGCCCACGACTCAGTATAAGGTTGTATTGTTATTTGACCTTGACAGGCCGGGACCATCCCGAAAGACTTCTTTTTGGGGGTGTGGGGCAATAACGTAAGAAATGATAATGAAGCCATTTCATGTTCGTTCATTAGAAGAAATAACGTCGGCATAGAAGGAGTGGTATTTCGGGGCTGCCCTATGCACAGACACAATGGAAAATGCAAATATAATGTAAGTAACTCTTTAGATGAGTTTATACCTCAATTTAATTACTATACAGTAGCTTTAAAGACGGGTTAAGTTGTACTTGTTCGTTCTATGTGGCATATTGTTTTGTACCGCCACTATCTTGAGGAAAACCATCTCCTTTTACGGAAGCACCTCAAAACCTTCCTCTTTGCTTCTGCTTTCTCTCTCCCTCTCCCCTGCTACAACTGGTCCACTGTCTGCGACCTCGGTCCTGGGCCCTTCCACTCTCCACCTGCACTGCCTCCCTGTCAACCCCTGCACTGGGGGACTGTCTCAGTATCCTACAGCCACCCCTTGATGTATAATACCCAGTTGCACTGTCCTAGCTATGAAATAATTTCCCGACCTAATATATAAAATGAAGAATTTTAATAAAGATCTGATGGTGAGACTAATTTCATTTTTTATGTTTTTCAAACAGGTACATCATGCATTACTGCATGTGTCACGAGTACCAGACACCGGCGGATGGATTTTTTAACCGCCAGTTGCTTCTCCGCGTGAACAACGTTACCACCCTGACCATTTTATGGGACGATCGCCAAGTACAAGTATGCCCTTACGCGGTACTAACGGCTAGATGCAACATACAGACCGTTGTGGTGGCCTAGTGCCTCGTTGTTGGAACAGCCATGCGATTATCAGTGCGACCGAAGAGCTTATTTTATCGTAAACCAACACCCTGTGTACTGCACACGAACATCGCTTGCCTCAAGACGAACTATTTTGGATCGAGAGCAAAGAAAAATGCAAATCCCAGAATATTCTCTAAACATTTGATGTCGAATAAATGTACTTTGCCAAATGTACAATCTTGCCGTTTGCTTTTAAACCACAGTTTCATATTCCGAATTGTGGCGCTGTATTGTGAGATGATCTAAGACCCTGTGTACAGCAAAGGAACATCGCGTGCCTCAAAACGAACTTTTTGGAACGTGAGCAAATAAAAATGAAAATCGCTGAATATTCTCAAAACATTTGATGTCAAATAAATGTACTTTACCAAATTTACAATCTTGAAGTTTAATTTAAAAGTACAGTTTCATATTCCCGATTGTGGCGCGCTGTGTTGTGTGAGCTCATCTGTGTTGATTTCCGGGTTCTGTGTGGAGTCGCGTAGAAGACGCCTGGGCGCGTTTGCCTACGCAGCTCAGTCACGTCACGGATAGAGGCGGGGAATATGAATGTTTTGATAAAGTCTGTTTCAGGGGCGGGGGATTTGATTTAGTGCCGCAAAAGCAGGTGAGCCAGGGCGATGCGGCAAGTGAGAGGATTATCAGAAAATGGCGGCTGATTTCGAGTGCGTTAATGGACGAAAAGTCGGGTATGGTCCATAGGAAAGTTTTCTACGATCTACCGATTTATGCTTAAAAACACATGGCCGAACCGTAGGGACAATAAAAAAAAAGTCCCGGAACTATCCTTTAAACAGGCATCCTGGCCTACAAGGTAATCCAAGCAGTAACGCTTAGCAAATGTGTGCAAAAACGCCCATGTTGCCGCCTGGCAAATGTCCAGGACGGGGACTCCCCTGGTAGAATGAACTCATACACCGCCAGGCACATCCTTCCAAGACAGATTGTATCATTCTAAGATGCCGAGAATGATCCACCAGGGCAGGGTCTGTTTGATCACAGCCCTGACAGCACAAGCACCAGCGTAACCAAGGAAAAGCTGGTCATCTTGCCTAGCCTCTTTAGTACGAGAGAAATAGAACTAAAGGGTCTGTACCAGGTCCAGCTGATGGAATCGTTCCTCTGCTTTGGAAGGATGTGGCGCGGAAAAAACACAGGAAGATGGATCTTCTGAGAGAGATGGAAATCCAAGGCCACGTTCGACAGAAAGGAAGGTCTCACTCTGAACATCACCTTCACAAATAGGGAGGTAAAACAGACAATGGGCCTCATTATAACCCTGCCGGTCGCGGTAACAACAGTGCTGGTGAGCTACCAGCACTGTTGTTACCGGACCAGCAGAGTACAAGTATGCGCGTGGGATGCTCTCCTGGCCGCCAGGTCTAACATGGCGGGCAGAATGGCACCCGCCCGCAGACTTTGACGGATGCACCAGCACTGTTGCACAAAGTGCCATTGCATCCGTCCTCCCCATTCCTATTGAGTCCAATGGGACTCGAATGGGGAGTTTCTTTTTCTGGCGCCTGGCCATAGGGATCACTGGGCAGTATTCCCCGTGCCAGGCGCCGGAAAAAAACATGACTCCGGCAGCAGCCTGCCGTTTTTACCGGCATGGCTACTGCCACAAGCACAATGAGGCCCAATGTCTGGAGCTCACTCATCCATCTCACAGACGTGATGGCAACGAGAAAAATCACCTTATGGGTGAGTAACGTAATAGAACAGGAATAAATGGGCTCAAACAGAGCGCCCATAAGAAACGTTACAAATTACATTCCAATCCCACGCCGGTAACACAAACTGCCAGGGAAGAAACTGGTTACACAAGCCCTGCTAATAGCTATAACAGTGGGGATTCTGAAAAACGAGCCCTGTTCCAGGGACCTCCTGAACACCAAAATATCGACATGGTAACCCCTTACAGTATCAATGTGCATGCCTGCTTGGGCTAAGTAAACCAGAAAATCCTATACAGGGGATAGAGAACAGGATAAAGGTTCCAGGTCCCTCTCCCAACACTTAACCAAAGATGTACACCTTCTGCAGGCATAAATGGATTTCAAGTCAAGTCAAGTCAAGTTTATTTATACATATAGCAAAACAAATGCTTTGTATAACCATTAACAATTCATCGTCACATATAGCCAGAAGTTAAAAAGTAAGTTTTAAAAATAAGAAACATTTCTCACAGTTCATATATATACACTACAATTCATTACATGGATTTCATAGCAGGGCTCACAGCTTAAAGGAGCACATTGAGGGCGTTGTCTGACAAGTCCCACTCCTTGTACCTAAGCCTCTCAGTAGCCAAGCATGAAGGTTCAGGCTGCTGAGGTTCGGGTGGAGGACCCGCACCTCCAGCTGAGAGAGCAAGTCAACAATTCTCGGAAGACGCCAGGGAGGGCAGATGGACATGTCCAGCAATTACTGATACTATGTCCTCCAGGCCCACTCTGGAGCGATCAGGATCATTGTGGTTCCTAACAGGCGCAACCTCCTGAGAACCAGTGGAATGACAGGGATCATCCAGAACACATAAAGGAGGTCAAAAGTCCACTTGAAAGTCAGTGCGTTCCCCAGAGCTGCCTGACAAGGAAATTCTGTGGAGCAGAACAACTCACACTTCCTATTGACACCGGAGGTGAAGAGGTCCACTTGAGGGGTCCCCCAAACGGAAAAGATCTCCTCCAGAAATTCCTGGCTGAGCACCCACTCGTGAGAGGCCAAAGTCTGTCTGCACAAGGCATCCACTGTGACATTCATCCGGCCAGATCAATCACCACTAGGGAGACACTGTTCACCAGAGCCCAGAACCACAGTCACATTGCTTCTCTGCACAGATGCAAGGACCCCACAGTATCTTGTTTGTTGAGGTAGTGCATAGCCACTGTGTTGTCAGGATCAGCACAGTCTTGCGTTACACAGAGGGGAGGAAAGCGGCCAGGGACAGCCTGTTCAACCTCAACTCCAGCAAGTTGATGTGTTCCCCAGACTCCATGGGAGACCACAGTCTGCTCACCTTTCGGTCTGGCAGGTGAGTGCCCCAGCCAGTCAGAAACTACCGTCACCTGGGGCAAGGTTGGCAAAACAACGTGCCTCTCAGAAAGTTGTCCCGCATGACCGACTACGCAAGATCCTGTGCCAACTGGTTTGAGTTCTGTAGTCGTTAAACTGTGGGCTACAGGTCTGACATGTGGCCCTAAAACTGCGACCATTGGCGACAGAGAAGCCACTCAAGCAATCGCATGTGCAGTCTTGCCTCAGTCCCCACAAGGTTGCAGGAGGGCATAAGACATAGAAGGCGTATGAAAGCTGATGCCAGGACTTGTTTCTGGGATTGGAGACATCGGCCATCTGAAAGATGGCCACCTCTCGATCCTTGGGTGGCAAAAACCTGCCCAAGAAGTGTCCAAGACTGTCCCGAAGAATCAGAGAGACTGGGACGGTGAAACTTAAGACTTATTAAAGTTCAGGAAAAAGCCCAAGCTATGCAAAAGAGTGCATGTACGGAATAGGTACTTCGAAATCAGATCCGGGGAGTGAGCTTGAACGAGCCAGTCATCCAGGTAGTGAAAGACATGAATGCCCTCCCTCCAAAGGCAAGCCGCTACCACTGCCAGCAGCTTCTTGAAAACCCTGGGAGCTGAGGATAGACCGAACAGCAGGACCTTGAACTGGTAATGGCGTTGGCCCACTATGAACCTTTGATACTTCCTGTACTTTTGATGAATCAGCACATGGAAATAGGTATCCTGAAGGTCCAGGGACATCAACCAGCATTTCTGATCGAGGTCTTGCAGGATCTGGGCTAGAGTAATTTGTACCTATCCTTTCAAAAGAACAAGCTCAACAGCTGCAGATCCAGAATGGGGTGCAAGCCATTGTCCTTCTTTGGCACCAGAGAATAGATGGAGTACCACCCCCTTCCTCATTCTGAGTGCAGAACCAGCTCGATCGCACTTTTCGACAGAAGCTGGCAGACCTCCACAAGGAGGATGGGGTCCGGAGACAAGGGGCTGGCCAGAGAGCCGTGGTCCGGGGGAGCTGAAGGAATGGGAGGCAATATTCCCGTCGGATGACCTGTAAGGTTCAAGAGTCAGGCATGGTCTCCGATCATTCGAGGCTGAACAAGGAAAACCTCCATTGCCCCACCGGTGATGAGTGGCAAAGCCTGTCATTGGTGCCCTGGGGTGCAGCGGAGACAGCGACAGCTGCAACACCACCCCGCTGGGTACCCTTTCCTCTACTTCTCGGGAAGCGCCTGCAGACTGACCACGACCCCTTGGGAAAAAGGCGGGAAAGGAGTGAAAACCCCTGCCCGAGACGAGGGCTGTATGAAAGGCTGTTGCACTGATAGCCCCAAGGATTTAGCTGTTGCCTTAGACGACTGGACCTTTTGGAGGGCATCATCAGCCTTCGCTCCAAAAAGGTTTTGGCCATCAAAAAAGCATGTACAAGAGCCTGGTCTGGACGTCGGCCACAAACCCTGACATTCTCAGCAACGAGTGATGCCTGACCATTGTGCTAGTGGCCATGGACCTGCCCACACAGTCTGCCGTGTCCCGTCCCAACTGTAGCATCTGGCATGCCGCCTCCTTGCCATCAGAGACCAAGGACAGGTAGCCATCCCTCATCTCTCCCTCTGGGATTTACTCAGACACACTGGCCACCATTGTTCAAAGGCTGAAGGTGTCAAAGGTTTCCCCCCGGCTCACCTGAATTCTCTTCTTGTGGCGTTCCGCGGAGGACTCCTTCTCCCGGCCGGACCGGGACTTGTATAAGTGCGCGCGAGTCGAGTCTGACTCCAGCGCGAGCGTTCAAAGTTCCAGGAAGTCGCGTGTTCCAGGACGTCCAGGAAGAGGATCGAAGAAAGGTAAGAGATACTGGAAACAGGGGAAAAGGGAAGAAAGAATAAGGGAGTTGGCCAGGAACTTGGAAGGGTAATGCCGAGCAGCACACACACGTCGAGACACTACCTAGAGATAGCGTTGAGACGCGCGGGGGCGTGGCCCATTTATAGAACGTGCCGTGTCCGACGTACAGGCTAGTACGGAACACGGCACTGGGCACGGCCATGTTGGAAGTATCAAGGAGCACACTCTCCGTCTGGACCAGGACCAGGAAGACCAGAAGGGGCTATGTCCATGGTTCATGACAGAAGGAGAACTTTGCCAAGGCGCAAGAGGCATTTACGACCCGCAGTACAAGAGTGCCCAACGCAAACAACTTTTTGACCCATGCGTCAAACCTCTTACCCTCCCTGTCTGGTGGAAGGGACTGGAAAGTAGAAGTCTTCTGGCTAGCCATCGCAGCCTGAACCACCAAACTTCAGGCGAAGCGTGGGAGGAAAGAAAGGCTGGGTCCTTCCGAGTGGAACAATGTTCCCTTGCCAGATCCCTGTCCACTGCTGGAACAGAGGCAGGCTTCTACCACACATCCAATAAAGGGGCGTACACTGCCACATTGAAGAGAAGGAGCATCTCCTTCTTAGGGGCATCGTCCATGATATCACAAAGTCTGTACTGAACCTTGAACCTGGATGGAGCAGATAGCCCCAGAGTACTTGCCACCTTAGCCATCAAACACTGGAAGGCGGTTTGAGGCTTTGCAGGGGTGGGAGCTGGCAAAATGTCCATCTCATCTGAGGTTTTGAGGCCACTGGCTACTTGCAGGTCTTCTGCCGGGCCCAGCACATCCTCACCTCCATCGCAGAATTCTCCTGGGAAATCCCTCACCTCCCTAGAACCCATAGGTTCAAGTCGAAAGGTGACCTGGACGCACTCCTTGTCACAGATGTCATACATCTTTGACATGAAGACGTCTCTAGGGAGTGGGACGTATTCTCGTTCAGTCACAGTGGCCATGATACTGGTCGGCGCTGACGAAGTCGAAGATGATGCTGGCGCTGAGGCCGCCGATCCCGAAGGCGGGGCCTGTCGGCACAGAGAGACCTCAGTCTCTGTCTGGTGCAGGCCTGAGCACTTAGACATGCATGAGTGGTCCCCATAGGTTACCCTGCTGGTCGCAACAGACACAGTGGGACCCTGCTTTGCCGTAGCCAAAACTGACGGTGCTACACTTGCGCCACAGGCAAGGAGGCTGGAGCAGCTGGCGCCTTAGTGAAGATGTCGAACATCTTCAGAAAGAGGTTTTCCCATTCCTCTGGCGTGGAGGATTGGGTCAGAAAAGGCTGCGCCTGCTGCTCATGGTGCTCCCTGCAGCAGTAGCTTTTCTTATTTGAAGAGGAAGATAAATCTCAATGTGAGGACTCACTCGGGGAGCAGGACCTCTTCTGATTCTTCTTCCTTTTCTTCTTTTTCTTTTCCTTGCGCAGAAGGTGTTAGTTCTTCTGAGCATCGTACTGTGTGGTGCAACCTGGATCAAGACCACAGAACCTCACTGTTCGCCTTGTGAACAAAGGTGAAGATCTTCGCTGCCCTCTCCCGAGGGCCGTCGGGTGCATGGACTGGCACAACCGACAACCTTAGGTTTCGTGGTCCTCGCTCAAGCAGTAGAGACAAATCCAGGCATGGCAGCGTTTGAGAAAAAATAGAAAGCTCGACGAGCTTGTTCACAAGTAGTGAACAGAGTGCACAGAAAAAAGGAACTGAGGTTACGGTTGCTGCGCCGCTATATATACGAACCCTAATGTCCTGTCCAGCACGAGGTGTGTAGAGGCGACGGGCAGAGCCACGTTGCGCACCGTGGCAGCCGAAACCTTTCCAGAGAACAGCTGCACTGGGATAGGGATATAATAGATGAGGAATCTGGGGGTGGAAGAAATCCATTAGAAAAGAAGAACACCAAGCTTCTCACCCACAAGGATTAGGGCATTTCAGACAATTTCAGCTCAATTGACATTGAATTTATATAGAGGGTCAATGAAAGGGGTGCTATAACGCACCCCCTGTCTGATACCTTGGTGATAAATTCTCCTCCTTCTCCAAACCTAAGGGAGTTTAATATACTCATGAGGATCTCCAGTATTATTAGTTATTTCCATGGTGCAGCATGGGGGACAGGTTAAATGTTGTCTGTAAATCAATAAAAACAATATATAAACACAGCTCTTTTAAAAATCACAAACATCTGGCTTAATAAATAAAACCTAAAAATCTGGTTTGCAATGCTTATTCCCTTGCAGAAGCCAGCCTGGATATTTTTATAAAATATTCTTTGCAAACCCACTTCTTTAATCTAACAAGCAGAATTCTTCCATATAGTTTCAACAAGCAATTGATTAGAGAAACCAGATGCTAGTTGGCAGAATCCAAATGATCACCCTTTGACAATCATGTACTCTAACTTGGGGAATATTATCTCAGGCAATTGGCACTTCCAGACATTTATTCAGTTGACTTTTGAGGGCCGACAGTGTTGCTGTAATGTTATCCAAAAACTACCATAGATCTACCTTCTCCCCTAAAATGTTATGCATACTGGCCCTGGCTGGAGCTGCCATGTAGGGGTCATTCACATGCATTCTGCTTTCTGGAACAACAATGTGACTTTTGCCAATTCATGTTTAGCCTTGATGCCCCCAACCCCAAGTTGATGTCTTGTGTATAACATTTAGCCAAATATAGAAGTATGTCATCGGCATAGAGGGAATCAATGGATTGTACCACGTTAACCGTGATTCTTTTACCATTCAAGTCTTGTCTCACCATTATTGCCAAAGGTTCCTTTCCTCTAGCAAATAGAATAGGTGAGGGGGCAACATCGACTGGTGCTTATTTGCAGAGGGAACTGCAATGACATCTCACCATTCACCCTTAATCCAACTACAGCAGTGCTTGAGCCCTACTGTGACAGTGTCCGTGATTTGACCCTGTCAAAAAGGGTAGGGACCCAGTCCCTAAACCCCGCCTCCCCCTATGAGTGCCATAAATGTGCTTACTGGTACCTCTTGTCACACAAAGCCTTCCAGTACTGTTTCTGGTTATTATTCCCGTTCTTTTTCTTGCAGAACTTCAAGCTCCAGTGAACCTGGAAGCAACGAAGAAAACTCGGCCTGCAACCAAACCCGAAATGTGTTAACTTACAAGCACATGGAACAGCCATCATGCATAGACAGTACCAAGAGCTTCAGAAAAGCTAACATCTCATTACGTTGAAGGAAAAACGAGTTTTCAGACCCACAGCATGCCAGAAAAACCATCAGAGCATGTTACAAAAACATGCAAGAGAAGGGGCAGGTGATTAGACAGGTTTTCAAAGCCTTTCACCTGTGTGGCCCAAACCCTGGGCAAAAGGCAGGTACAGATTGAGCCACATAGCCAGGTGAGCGCTGGAACAAAAGGGAAGGGGTGGAAGATTACAAGCAGAAGGCACACAGTATAAAAGGGAAGTGAGTAAAAGGCAGAGTGAGGGTTTCAAGGGTAAAGTCAGGAGGTGTGGACCAGGAGGCCAGGCAGAGGATGGATAGTGAGCCGGAGTGCTGAAGAGTTGGTGTCAGAGTTGGAACAGAGTGCAGGCGAGATATTGGCAGTGAGAGGGAGTAGTACCAGTTTGTGAGAGTGAAGCAGATAGTGAGGGAGTGTTAGTGAGAGTGAAGGTAGTAGTGAGGGAAGGGTGGGAGACAGAAGTAGAGGAGTGAGGGTATAAGGTAGAGGGAGTGAGTAAAGGAAGGATAGTAGAGAGGGGTGTAGGAGAGGGGTGTGAGAATATGATGAGAGTAGTGAGGAGGGATTAGAGTAGTAGAATGAGGAGGGGTGAGAGCAATTGAATGAGGAGGGATGAAGGTACGGAAGCTAGGATGAGATAGAGTGAGAGTGCAGAACATGAAAGGGACAGAAGAGAGGGACGGAAGGTAAGAGGGTGAGACAGGGAGTGAAGGGGATGTTTGTGTAGGGCAGGAAAGAAAGGAAAGAGGAATAGTGAGATCAGGGAAAAGAGTGGAAGGGAGCGAACAAGACAGAAAACGGACCCTCATCGAACTGCACTGGCTCCCGCTGTAAACCCCAGCATTACCCTCAAGTCCTGCTGCATCATCTAGAGGCTCTCACCCTCAAGTCCCCAATCCACCTAGCTGACAAGCTCAGCATGTCCAGAGGCTTACAATCCAACAGAAGACATGTACAGACTTGAACTCCGTTGCTTCAAGAAGGAAAGACCAGAAGACAGACCTTCTTATTTTATCCATCCAAACCCTGGAACCTCTTCCCTGTCAACATGAGACGCGCCCCTTTGCTTCTTCATTTTAGAAAGGTGCTCGAGCAGCCTATTCCTATTTAAGGTATAGCTCCTTCACAACACCTAGGTCGACAAAGCCTCCACACCCCACCTAGCCTGGGACTAGGCAATATGCTCCCCCCTGTTTCATCACCTATTAGTTTGTATATTTTAATTTTTTAATTTTTTATTGTGTATATAGTTTAATAAACAAACTTTAACACATTCTTAGATAGAAATACAACAAAAAAGAAGAAACGAATTTCTAAAAGTAGAAACATTATTTCCACATATTTAGCCGATACCAAAATTATATAAAATTATATAAAACAGGATATCAGGCTACAAAATAGAGCACATTTAAATTATATTAGTTTGTATATACCTTGATGCCAAATTGCCCAACATCCCACTCTCCCATTGTTAGCTCCTTGTTCCCTTCTATCGCTGCTTTCCGCATTGTGTACTTTTCCCAATGGGCCTCATTACGAGGTAGGTGGTAAGGGATTACTGGCACCGGTAAGGACACTGGTGCCGGTAATCCCTTACCACCCTATTCCGAGGTCCCTTAGCGGGTCCCTTCCTTACACCTGGTTTTACCAGGCGTTATGGAAGGGACCCGTTAAGGGACTTCAGAGCTAATAATGGTACCGCAAATTGCGGTACCGTTATTAGCTCCATCCCCATTCCCATTGCGCCCTATGGGGGATCGAATGGGAATGGGGAATGGTTCCCGGAATGGGGACTTACCGGGTCCTCCAAGGTTGGAATGACCCGGTAAGTCCCTATTTCGGGAACCCTGATCCGGAATGCGGAAAGGGGGTAGCCATGGTGCTAACAGCACCATGGCTACCTCCAACCACGTAATGAGGCCCTATGACTTTTAAAGGGCTCTGTTGCTTCCCGAAGCTAGGTGCACGCTCAATAAATACTGTAATAATACTATTAATAACAATATAATAAAAATTGTCGCCATGTTCTGTTCATGACAACAAGATCAAAGTTCAGAATCCAGTATTTTTGAACAGCCACATTATTTGGTGCTCGTTGAACTGCATTTGTAGAACTAGTGTATACTTAAATTTTCAAAAATCATGTACCTGGATCACTGCTTGGTACAAAGATGGAGGTTTCTTGTTGGAAAATCTTCAGCTTGTTACATATATATTCAGCAGGCTTTACATCAAGCAAACTCGGCAACATTACATCTTCCACACTGTCAACGGTGGTAATTGGGTCTTTTTCACCAGCAGATGTTTGCATTACTTCCTGCATTAATTGCTAAAGTATCAACAAAAAGATAAATCAGTTCACAAATAAGTCTTGCGAATTTGACATTTAATTCCTAAATATGTAATGGGGGTGTGATGAGGATGCCCAAAAATCAATCTGACTAACCACTAGTCTATCTTAGTTGTCTCGTCTTCATAGAAGCAATGCATCCCATTTCGGAGAAAGGCCCTGAATAACACCACAAAAGAATCTGATTCGGAAGCCTGGCCTTCCCTAGAAGGCCTGAGCTGACTCACTCATCAGTCTATTTTCTTTCTAACATTAGTTGGCGCAACCATTTTCTGGGGAGGCAACAAGAACATGTATTTAGAGAATTGTCTTCAAGGGGTTATTCTTTAGAGAGTGCCCTATATTGCACTGCTGCGCCTCAATGCATCCCAATTCTGCTAGAGATGCCAGATGCTAAAAGGACCTTTCAATGGCCAGGACATGTATGGTAGCTATAGCCAGTCACCTCCACTTGTCCGTCTTCCACCCTTTGCGAGCACCCGGGGGTTTGCATTAGCAGTTGCAGGGGACTCTTAAACTGCTCATGTAGTTATACAGGTCGAAGGAAGATGGCAGAACCCCGTCCCAAAGTACTGTGAGGGTGATGCCTATTACGATCAATGGGGGGCAGGGGATGGGTCACAGCTCAGTTATTAGTTATGGGGCTATTAGGTGTCGCTTTAGCGCCACTAAGTCCAAACTATTGCATTTGAATACAGATAGGGAGGAATGGTATACGAGGAGGTGCACGCAGCCTGTAGGTGTCGTTTCGCTTTATTTGCTCACTCATTGAGTGCCCATGGCCATTCTAATCCCTATGGCCATTCCCACCCTGTTCCTAACCCTTCCGGCCCAAAACACCTCCTCATGGGAACTCTTTGAGCTCGCTTTAATCAACCCTTGCCATCAAACTTTGCACAAGAAGTGCCTGCCATTGTTTTTTCAAAGCAGTCTTCTGAGATTTAATGATTTAATTGGAGTTGTAAACGACTACTGGCATAATACAATTGTTCTAACCAGGTCTGGCTTCAGCCACTCGATTTATAAGCACTATGCGTGTCCTTCACTGAAGTCTTGTTAAAAACTAGCAGTGGCAAAGCCAAGTGTTTTGGCTTGTGTTTAAGTATTAGGCATTTGCCAGGCAGTGCTTTGAGATGCCCATGTACTCGCACCATTTTGCACCTGTTACAATAGCTAGCCAATTAATACCACTACGGCAGTGCCTGACAGGTGGCTTTCCCTTGTCCATACAAAATACCAAACTGTTGGCATGGCCAATGCTTGTTTCAGATACTGCTTATGCATATATTCGTTACTGAAAAAGTCGGTGGTTGGTGCAGGAGGAAAACAACATAGCAATTTCCCGCGAGGATTCTGGACATTAGACCTGGTAACATTCATTTCAGGAACAGATAATTCTGTCATATGAGAAATTGAACATGTGAAAGAGCTATTTAAGGACTGGCCTCGTTTCTCATTTCTATTTTAAGTGCATTGAGCAATCCTATTCATATTTATATTCAGATTCCATCTTTTTATAGCAAAAACAGGCTCTTTATTTACTACATACGCAAACAAAAATTGAAAAAACATGTTTTAATACATTTCGGTGTGGTTAGTGTCAGCTTTTTTTGGTCATACATGTACACATGAAAATATATTTAACACAATCGTTTACGGGCTACAAATAACACATTCACTTCTCAAAATTCAGGGATCAAAATCGAAAAATATATCCATACTTGTTTACGGTATTCCATATTTCTTATGTGCGGGTATACGCATTCATATCTATGTAACTCATTTGGCTTAGTGCAAGTGAAACAATCCTGCACACACAAAAAACCAGCCGACACTGTGTTTTGGCCCACTATTTGGGAACAGCTATCACCTCAGTCCCATCACCTGTTGCACAGGGGACCTTCATCAACAATTAAAAAAGACTTTCTGAAGAATGTACACTGTCCCAGTCTACTTTCTATGAGAAAAAACATAAAAGAGGGAAGCTACATGAAATTAAAGTCACCTGACTTATTTATCTTTTATATGGCATTGCTATATTACCTGCATTCACTCTTGCAAAGTTTATACCCATTTACCTGTCACAAATTGAAATGAATACAGTTAATGGTCGTTTAGATCTCCTCATCTAATGACATCGGTAAAAAAGCACAAAAATAGGTTTGTACTGTATCATCACTGTTATATTTCACCCTCAACTTGTTTTAACACGAACGATTTTAGCAATAATACCCATTCCGGCAGACCGGATAAGGTGGTAAAAGCCAGGGGCACAAGTTACAGGCACGAACGCAGCCTTAACAATGAGTCGCAGTGCAGTTACCAATCGATCCAGCCCGGCATCAGGAATTATTGCTATTAGCACCACAGGTTTGCAATCCGGAAACCCGGGGTGCTGACATGAGGTGTCCCGTTCATTCATACAAAATACTCAACTAAGGTGGCCGCTGTGGATCTGGAAGATGGGGCTCCAAGGGAAGGCCTATACCATTTCCATGGCAGCCTGGGAGGCTAAAGCAGCTGGCGGCAGTTAAGCTGCCACCAAAAGAATAAAGTGAGTGGGGTGGCAGGGGTGGGGAGGCGAGGGAACGGTGACCAAAGGGGAGGGTGAGGAGAAGATGGCGGGGCTGCGGAGCCATCAGGTTGCTTGGAACGCAGGCTTGAATCGTGGGATTCAGCCTGCGATCCAAACAACCTGATATGTCCGCCCTGGGTGCTAAAATGCCTAACTCCTGTTCAGTCGTCAGAAAATGTTATAGCTGAACAATCCAAATCCAAACCCATCAAGTCCAGACTCACAGAGATAGGAGGATGTTCCCAATTTAAATCGTTGCCATGCTACTTCGAAGATCAGCCATCATCTTACTCTAATCTACTGAATAACCAGGTTATATTAATCCTAATGTATTTATTAAATGATAAATAATATTAAATGAATAAATACATACAATTAATCCAAATAGTAGCATAATGAAAGATACAATTTACATAAATGCCTCAAATTAATCTAATGAACAACATAATTTTATCTCTCAGGATCCCACCACAAATCGAGGAACAGATGACTTGCTGCCAAGATTGCTGAGGAAAATAATATTCTATTTGTATTCTCCCACAACAGTCCCGCTATTCTAATCCCCACTGTCATAGTGACCAACAGTGTCTGCAAGCCTCGCTAAATAGAAATAAAAAATGGCTTCTCATGACAGAAATCTTAATGTAAGCTAGATGTCACTGCATGCCAGCAGATGAAATTAACAGAGACATCTTGGAGTTAAAATGGCACTGAGAAAGCAGCAGAACATGATACACCCTCTCAGACCATGGAATGTGGACTAGACAGTGGAACAGCAGACAATGGGCCTCATTACATGGTAGGCGGTGAGCCATGGCGCTATTAGCACCATGGCTCATGCCGGTAAAATACCGGCACCGCCTTGGCGGAAAGGGGATTTACCGCCCCATTCCAAGGTTGGAGGGGCAGTAAATCCCCCTTCCACCATTGCCCTTCCCCATTCCCATTTCTGCCCCATAGGGCTCTATGGGAATGGGGAAAGCGCTAATTACGGCACCGCAATTTTGCGGTGCCGTAATTAGCTCCGAGGTCCCTTAGCGGGTTGGATTTTAACGCCTGCAAAAAGCAGGCGTTAAATCCCCCAACCCGCAAAGGGACCTCGTAGTAAGGCAGTAAGGATTTACCGATACCGGTATTTTACCGGTACCGGTAAATCCTTACCGCCATCCGTGTAATGAGGCCCAATGTGTCAAGATATGTGCATACACCAGAAGAGGTCAAGTGATTTAACAGAGTTCTCGGATATGTAACTGTTAAACGAGCTGATGAGTTCAAAATTCAGATTGAGTTTCATAGATTTTTTAGAATGATTACACTAAAAGATTTGTTTCAGTGGTTTCACCAGATCCTCTACCCCTTGATCAGATGGCTAAAACGAACTTATTTCTCCTGCTTCCTTTGTGTCACCAGAGATAAAAAAAAACGTTTGAAAATCGAGTGATGGCAGGAGTAGAGATAATATCAACACAGGAGAAAGAGAGGGGCTGAAACAACTTAAATCGGATAGGACAATGACTATTAAACTTGCAGACAAAGGAGGTGGTATTTTGTCAAATGAAGCAACAGACTATGATATAGGAATGATGAGTCTCCTGATCAACAGATTCCATTATGCAAGACTTCATATTAATCCTACAGTAAGACTCCAGACCAAAGTTAAGAGATTGACTTTTGAGGCTCATGAAAATGATTCGATTGACAGGCACGAATGGGTAAATGTATGCCAAGTAAACCAATTATTCCTACATTCTATAGTATTGCAGAAATTCATAAGACTATTGAAACACCACTGGGTATACCAATAGTGTCAGCTGTTGGATCCAAGAATGGATATTAATCATTTTTGGTCTCCTTTGAACTAGCAGCACTGTATACTAATATTCCACACACAGAGAGTTTAAGAGTCTTAAAGCAATATCTGGACAACAGTCTGACATTACTAAAACCTATTGGGTTTGCCAAAGCTTGTTCTAGGGAATTCGATATCCCCGCTCGAGTACTCATCTGGAACTTTGACTCTGTTGAGGCCCTTGGCCTAAATATCTGATAGGCAATGACTGCTAAAGGTTTAGGTGACATATTTTTACAGGATTTTATAAGGTTATTGTTTTAAATGCATAATTCTTTCACTTTACAATTTATAGTTTCTTTTGTTTCACAAATTGTAACTGATTTGCTGTGTTTCTGTGTAAAGTGTAGGTAGTTGTGGGGGAGCTAGTGGGCTGGCTTCCACGATGTCCCCATCCTAAGTGAGTTCTGATAGAATGGCCGAAAATCAGATCTCATCTGCTCTGTAAGGATACAATTCTGTTTTACGAACACTGCCTCCTCAACAGTGTATGCAGGAGAGTACTCAGGGGATGCAGTCTGTCGAGGAGCAAGGAGCAGCTGCAGAGCTGTATTGCAGTTTCGAATCTTCAAGGCCGAGGCGGGTCTGCTGGCCGCTGCAGGGGACTAACACTGCACAACCCTGGGAGGACTTTGGACTTGCTGATTGCGAGTTGGGAGCTGTGCAGCGGTGAGGCCCAGAGGCTGTAAAGGAGCTCAGAGCGCTCTTGGCCGCTGCTGCTCGGAGCTCTTACATTGCTCCTGGACCATGCTCCAGGGGCAATGAAACCACCATCAGGTTCTGGGGCGAAGATAGCAAAGATGGGACCTATAGCATGTGATAGGTGGATGCTGGTCTACCTAAATACCACCAAACAGGCACCAGTGCACACATGGCGGATCAGTCCATCTGTCAATTGTTCAACATTGCAGAGGAATGCTGGGGGCAACACTATCAGGAGTGCAGCCATAACATGATGTCGGAGAACCCAAACTCACACATCAATTTCGGGTGATGAAAAACAGAGGCAGCTTTATTTGTTGTCTTGCAAGCCAAGGAAACAGCATCCTAAATCTATCAGGAACTGGCCGCTCTAACCAGGCCCACCCTCTAGACCACTCACTTTTATAGGACACTGGTCACCTTACAGAACCAAAATCCTAGGAACATTCAAGAACCACCACTAGGCCTTCCTGCATGGACATCCCACATTCCACCAAACACAATTGATTATTTCATTAGCCCGTAGTCCTGCTACAGTGTCCATTTCCGGTTATAACATCATATGACGACTTCCAGCCTGGCAATTACCAGTGAGGGGGCTATGCTGCTCCACCACCAGGACAGCTTTCACACATTTATGAGCAACTCCATTGTTTTTACCAGTTCAGATTAGTCCGGGTAGTCACTTGGGTGCCAACGACATCGTCACCAGTTTCTTTCAAGCAGCATTCTTTTACTCATCACAGGGCACATGTTCCAAATGTCTACAGAGAGAACAAGTAGATGCAAAATCAACAGAATGGGGTATTTCTCAGCATTCTGCTAGAAGAAAAAAGTAAGGGGCTATGGGGCTTTGATATGATAGGGATGTGATTAATTTAATTGTATTCATGCATATCATCCGTTACGGATCATTTTCTTTATTTATATTATTTCTCATGTTTCCTCCCAATGGGCTACAAATATGGGCAGGGTTATCAGCTGCAGGTCTGATGCGGTTACAAAGACAGTATTTTAGGTGAATTGCTACACAGATACTATACAAACCCTCCTGGGAGCAGCTGCTTTTTGTGGCTCTTGCCTGGTTTGCATTTGGACACATACGCATCTAGCATAGTAGTCCTCTATGGGAAAAGGGTGGGGGGGGGACAGGCAAAACTGGAGTTTTTTTAAAGACCAAGTAATGGTGGGCCAGGGCTAGAAATGGCAACAGCGTGAGACAATCCTGTCCTTAACGGCGCTCTGAATCTGTCCACAGTCAAATCCAAATTGAAGTCAGCTTTTTACACCAAGAGCTGAAAGCAGGATAGTCTATCTTTTAAAGCGGATATGCTGCAGTCAAGGCTGGATAGGGAAAGTGGGAGAGTCATGGAAGCAGAGGGCAGAATACAGGAGCAGGAAAACTTGGGGATCAACACATAAAGCACACTGGAGAAGATAGAGAGAGAATTGAAAGGGACACTGGCCAAACTTGAAGACTTAGAATCCCAGTCCCATTAAAACAACCTCAAGATAATAGGCGTACCAGAATCAATTCCAATAGCAAACATGGAAACATATGTGGAGAGGTTTCGGAAAGATATACTGGATGATCCATCCTTCTTGTCTCAGTTTCTAGTCAAGCAAGCACATTGGTCACCAGCACCTATTTACAAGACTGTACAAGCAGCGAGATAGATCATCGCTGCGCTACTAAACAACAGAGATCGAGATCTTGTACTGAAACAAGTGAGGGAGATCTGCAATCCCATGAGTGCGAGAATCTCTATCTACCTGGATTTCACAGACATACATTTGTGGCAGTGATGATAGCAATCAGAGACCATAATATCCATTATTCTATGAAATTCCTGTGCATGCTCGAGTAGTGTATACAAATAAAACAACTTTTTGCAACCCCTGAGGAAGCCAGTTAATTTGTGAAAGGCCTACCCTGTTGTCCTCAGCTACATTCCCCTCTGCAGAAAACAAGAGGCACATCCTAGCACATCCAGAGAAATGGAATGACTTTGAAACACAGTCTAAAGGGCCTAAAGGCAATGCTGAAGTACAAGAGGACAATAATTATTATTGTTCCAATCTGTTGGCCCGAGAATATTTGTAACAGAGTGAGCAGACATGTACTGTTTGAGAATCCTATTAGTGGTGCAAGGAGGGTGATAGATATGGTGGTGGCACTGGCTGGCACTCATGGTGTGTGTTCCACAGCAATAGGATGTGTGAAGAATCCTACGGATCCTTCACTAAAACCCTGCCTAAACACTCCTCCCAGGTGGCCAAGGATAGGCAGGCTTCTTGATCCCGACCTTGGGGGTGGTGTACTGCGGGAGCATCACCAGGGAGGAGACAGGGCCCAGGGTGGTGAGGAGATCCCGTGGGTTGAGACACTGTTCTGGTCCTCTGAAAGGAAGTGCCATTCTGGGTTGCCAAAACAGGTGAGGGCATATTTCCATTAGTGTCCCAGACCCCCATAAAATAGCTCTGACCCGGGGTACAAGTTTTGTTAAGTCTGGGCAAGCCTCGTCAACAGAAAGATCTTTTAAGAATAAATACCCTCCTTACTCCCTAAGGTAAAATGTAAAATGAGCTAGAAAAAAATTCTTAAATCAAATGTCTTCCTCTGTAACAGCTAATTCTGACAGTCCATCTTTTAATAAGCTTAAGGGAAGCAGCGCTGCCCTTCAAATTCACTCAATTGTTGAAATAACTGACTTTGTTGAAGCAGATTACAAATCCCATAATCCCAGAAGTACTGGGAAGAGGAAGAGGGCTGAAGAGGCATGCTGTAGCAAGAGTCGAGCAATTAAGCCTAGCAGTCCACACCTGAAGGGACCTGGGAGGCATAAAAGGACCCCTCAGGTGCAGGTGATAGGAAGGAGTGGAAGGATCTGGAACTGTGACTTGAATGCAAGTTGTAGCAGTAGTAGCAGAAGGAAGAAGGCACAAGGCTGGGTTTGCCAGCAGAAGTGAGAGAACAAGAGGGACGCCGGAACGTGGAGACAGCAGATTTTACCTGCATGTTCTGAGATGGTCCTGTTAACCCAAATTCTAAAGTGCAGAGGTTGCGCAGCGGAAGGCGTGCAGGAGAGCTGGTTTTCCCCATGTGAGACTGATTACCATGGTTGGCGTGCAGCGAACGTGCTGGAGACCGAGGCGAGAAACAATTGTCAAGCTGTGGGTCCCAGGAGCGAAAAGGGCTCCAAAACCATATGGCCAGACTGGAGACACCTTCACATAGGACGGTTTGGGTCCTTAAGAAGTCAGAAGCAGTAGAAGTTGTGGCAGATGGTGTGGAAGCAGTGCAACCCACAGAGAAAATGTCAAAGAAGCTGGTGATTGAAGCACAGCGTTCTAACACCTTGCATGAGCATTGCCAGCAACAGTATACAGTTCCCTGTTCACTTGAGTAATATTTAAAGCAAGTAAAAGTTATTAGTTGAAGCCAAAATACACCAACAATGGAAATGTAGCACTCGGGTATAACATGAAAGTCATTTTACTAACGTGAGAAGCTAACGCTGCCTTAATCCATTGTTCAATCTTGAAAAAACTGTTACTGCTTGACGGATTGGTCGCGTGTCACTAATTAGGAAAGGTGAATGCTATGAAGAGCATTACCAAAGACCTAACCTTGATAATACAATTGCTAAAACTTGTAACTTGTAAAAACTACATCAAGAAGTGGTCGCATGTGCCTAATTGTGATTCCCAAAGGAGAACTGAACTCCAGTCTTCACTTTCACACGGAAATACAATTTAATACAAGGTTTTAAACCTTGAAAACTACATTAAGAAGTGGGCGTTTGTGCCTAATTGTGATTCCTAAAGAGAGACTGAACTCTATTCCTTCCTTTAATGTGGCATAGCTTTCACTTAGTTAAAGAGTATTTTCTATTGAAGAGAAAAAGCATTGCCAAAGCCAAGAGAATCCCCATAATAACAGAGAAACCAGTCTTTCTCAAAATTAAGAAGCAATCTAACTGTATTGTGAAGTTGCTAACAGTTTATTGGCCCAAGATACAAGTCAACAAGTATTACCTGAAGCTAAGAGAGTGGTACCAAGGATTCTGGGCGATTACCTAGGCTGATAACTGGCAGAAAGGTGGAGGTAAATTTGTGGAAGGGGCACTGGCTGCTTGTAAAGACTATTCTGTTGTTGACACAATGTGTAGGGCCTGAGACTGTGGAAGACAAAGAGAAGTGAGTCTTAAAGGCAAACCCGGGTTGGTATAGTGACAGACAAACAAGAGAGGCAAAGAGGCTGCCCATTTTGATGAGAGTTATTCAGAGGAAGAGTGCCTTGCCTACTTGAAGTTGTTGAAGTACTTTGAAGTGTATCTTGTCAAAGCCTGTCTAGAAGTACAGATCACTGAAGATGTGGTAGTAGTTCAAAGTACTGAAGCAGTGGTGGTATATCTGGTTGTCAGTAGATGCAACATTGCAGTAGTCCAAACTAAGTGGAATGCTGTGAGACAAAGTGAATGTTCTCATGGTGAATCAAGTAGAAGTGAAGCTGTTGGAGTGGAAGCAGCAGCACTGGGAGGTCATCCTGACAAATATACCACTGTGAATTCTAAAGCTGTAACCAAGAGAATACTAACTGTTAACCAAGAACTGTGTATCACTAATAGTTGTGGCTATTGCATTTCTTATACCAGTGTGAATTCTAAAGCTGTAACCAAGATAATACTAACTGTTAACCAAGAACTGTGTATTACTAATAGTTGTGGACATTGCATTTTTTTTTAACTGTGGCAAGTCTTCTTGAAGAGGTGATAAAGCATTGTCGTTGGGATTACCATTGGTGCTGTTTGGTGGACGTGAAAAGTGGATATTTCACCAAGGAGAAGAGATTTGTTATCATTGGAACTTTGGTTAATATGCTTTTACATTGGGGGTCATTCCGAGGTTGGTGCTAAGGAAAAAACGATGCCGGTAAAGGATTACCGGCATCGATTACCGCTACGGGCTATTCTGACCAGCCTGACCGCTATTAGCGGCATCGTAAATTACGGCGTCTCTAAAAGCGACATGTGCGCGGGCACGTTGCCCACCATGCCGGCATTAGCGGCATGCCGTAAACTGGAAGAGATCCCAAGTGAAGCAGACATGCAAAGACCGGCTTCATGAAGGCATTAAAAGTGGTTACCGGCATGCCGTAAATACCGGCATTGCAGACCTACCATAAAATGCCATGTGCAGTGATCCCAACTGCCACAGGTGCACACAATCAGCACAGGTGGAGGCAATGGAGTCTGGCCCACTACAAAAGGAGCACACCCACACACCACACCCCCTCCCACACCAAGATGATTCCAATAGTAGTAGCATTACTGGAGCTGGAGGACATGCTTGCATTGCCACAACAGCAGCAACAACAACAACAGCCGGCACCACAGAGGAGACGCAGGAGGAGAAGGAGGGTGAGACAGGCCCAGCATGCCCCACAAGTGCAGCCACCGTTACCACGCAGGCAGCCCCCAATCCCTCGCATCAGAGCCAGTCCATTCAACCTAACCCCTGAGCAGATCCACACCCTGTACCGTCTGGACCGAGACACCATAACCACAATTGTGGACCTGATAAACGACGACATGGTCAGCCTCATTGAAATACGCACTGGCATCCCCCCTCTACTGAAGGTAGTGTCTGTGCTCCACTTCCTTGCCACAGGCACCTACCAGCACACAGCGGGGCACATGCATGGCATATCACAACCCTTTTTTTCTCGGATTCTGAACCAAGTGCTGGATGCCCTCCTCAAGCACACAAGGGACTACATATCCCTACCACGGACCTCCCAGGAGATATTTGATACAAAAGTTGCCTTCCATGCACTGGCAGCCATGCCAAATTGTGTAGGTGCCCTCGACTGCACCCGCGATGGAGGTGGTGTACCGCAACCGCAAGCAATACCACTCCATCAATGTGCAGATGGTATGCGACGCCAGCAAGATCATCACACATTGTTGTGCCCGATATCCCGAATGAACTCATGACTCTATGGTCCTGCAGAACGCCACACTACCACGCTTCATGGAGCGACATGCTGGACGACATGCCTGGCTGCTTGGTAAGTTGCAGGACTGGCACATGGCATTGAAATGGGGGGGGGATGCACACACCACCATGCTGCCAATGTTGATGTGACTGCACGATGTGTTCATCACCGAATACTGTGCCCCAAGGCATCACAAACGGTACATGACACCCAAATCCCATAAGAATGAAGTAAGGTCGACACCTATCACCACATGACTAACAGGAAACCACCCCACAACCCACAACACATGCACCACTCATCAGCGGCCCTCACCCTCCGTAACGCCATCCAGCACCCCATGCAGTGCATATGCACTATGTTGCTGTCTCCAGCATATCACCACACAGCACAAGCATCCCTGGGAGTGCATCAAACTGAACCAACTAGGGAATCCACTGTCTATCACAGGGCCGCCACAACCAAAGGAGTGCTCCATGTCACCATGGGAATGATCAGCGCTGATTGCCCAATATTGCACAGACTACTGCCAACGCTCCCTCTAAATTAATCTCACAGAACACAACACCTCACAAATTTGACACTAGCACAGCTGTGTGCGTAGATGATGCATGTGCAACAAGACGTCAGTGCACACCATGTATCATCTTGAAGATGCAACCCACACCATTAGTCCATGGCACAGGACACATTGAGGGACTGAAAATGGCGTAAATACATCCAGGGACATGTGCATGTGGGAAATGATAATTCTGCAGGCATGTGTGACTAGTACAGCTGTCCATCATGAATCGACTAACATTTACCTTTTATTGCCTCTCATGCAGGTGATAGTGGCTATCCCTTGAAGCTGTGGCTCCTCACCCATGTCCGAAACCCACAGAACAGGCACGAGGAGGACTACAATTGTTCCCATACCCTTACCCGTGTGGTCATCGAGCAGACCTTTGGCCTGTTGAAGGCATGATTTCGCTGCCTCAGCTGGTCGGGTGGGGCACTCCTTTACAGGCATGGGAAGGTGGCCAAGATCATCACGGCATGTGTCATACTGCACAATATGTGTATCCGCCGGAACATGCCCCTGCCCCCTGGCATTGAACTGCCATCACCTGGTGATGATGAAGGGGATGAAGAAGATGTGGCTGGACATCATCGCGGTGCCGATGCACAGGAGGGATGTGCTGTGTGCCAGTCAGTGATTGCACAATATTTCTGACACACATGGCAGCAGAGGGTGACATGATAGTTGGACAGAGGGCACTGGGTGTGGGGGTACATGTACACTATGCACTATATATGAATAAATGACACATGCGCAATGATGAATGTCTACTCAGGTCTTGCTTTTCACACAGTGGGTGTATTAAATATAACAATGTTAACAAAAGTGCAAAAACCCTCCCCCCCTGCCTCCATGGCATCAGCTATGCGGCCTAAGACCTGGCGGAGGGCCGAGACCTCCTCGCAGAGGCGGATGGTGTTGTCTGCAAAGGATTTGGCCATGGAGGCGGTGTTCTCGGTGAGGGACTTTCCTAGAGAGGTGAAGTTCTCATGCCACTCCTGTCTGGCCAGTCTGTTGTCCTCAACAAACTGCTGGACAAGGGCAGTCAGCTGTTCTGACCGCTGCGGCCCTGCAGGTGCACCTGTGGAGGTTGATGGTCCCTGGCTGTCCTGCTCAGCCTGCTCAGCCTCCCTACTCGTCAAAATGGGACTGAAGTGCCCTTCCATCTGCTCCTGACCAGACTGCTCCGGGGTGGTGGCGTGGTCAGTATCGAGGGATGATATTTGGGGGGATGCCGGTGGACTTGGCGTACGGACCACCTCTGATGCATCATCTTCAACGGGCACCCATATGTCTTCCTATGGGTCCTCCACAGCCAGGGGCGCTGTGGCTGCCACCTCCCCAGCCAAACTGGACTCCTCTGAATGTGGTGCCTCGCCTGATTCCTCAGGATGGCCAATGGGTGGTGGTGCTTCACCCTCTACGGGCCTTGGCGGCACCGGTGCACTGTCAATCTGGGGTGTCTTGTCTGTTGGTGCACGGCAGCCCCTGGGTTGTCCCCTTGAGGTCGAAGGGCGGTTGGCATCATCCCGGGACCTCTTCCTGGGTGTGGTCTTTGCAGGGGTTGAGTCCTGCCCATCGCTGTCATGGTCAGAGCCTGTGGGGGTCGAAGAGAGAGACGGCATGAGTGATGTTTTTAGAGGCATCATACATACATTTGGACAATTGATCATCCACACAATTGGGGGGTAATAGGCATTTGTGTTTGGATGAGCACGTTGTTTGATACATGGGTGGGTTATGCAGGCATACGTCGGCGTCAATCATGTTGGCCAAGAGCAATGCTATCTGACATGCATAGTATTTTGGGCCTGCACGCTGTGTGACTCATGGCATTTACATCTTTGTGTGGTATGTGTCAGGTACGGCATTGCCTTGCAGCAGGCATCTGCATGTGTCTGTAATGCGTCCGCCTACTTTGCTGGGAGTGTGTGTGTGTTGGACCATGGCTTGACTCTTTGGACTGACATTTTGGTTGACTTTCATCAGACTTGGCATTACAATGTTTTCTTAGGACACTCACCTCCATCGCCCGATGTTGTGGCGCCACACTCCATCTCGCCAACACCTTCTTTCCCCTCCATTCCTATCATGCTGGCGCAGATGTCCTCCCATGGGGTGAGCTTGATTGGTGAACTGGGACCTCCTCCTGTTCCCATTGCCTGGCTCCTGTTCACTGAGAGAATATTTCGAACTCTAAGTCGCGGGTTGTCCCAGAGCGTACGGCAGTCTTTGATGGTACATGGGGTGTTCCCAACAGCACTTACCTTCTGAGCAACAAGTGCCCAGATCTCCTTTTTTTTCAATATTGCCTCCCTCTTCATGTTGTTTGAGAAAACTATCCCAGCAAGATCCTGCAGTGTGTCAACCAGCATCTGCAGCTCATCCTCATTAAATCTCTCCTTCCGCTGGCGGGCAGCTCCCTTCTTCAGGGCCTTGGGCATAGTGGTGTGATAGTAGGATGTTTTCACGACAACAGCAGAGTTCAACGGGTCCTGTGTGGTGAGGATGGCAATGGATTGTGTTTTTAAATATGGCCTCTGTGCTCCTTCCCGTTCCTGTGCGATGACGCTACTTCCGGTTCCGCTTATTAGCGGTGACCGTTATTAGCAGTCATCGCTTTTAACGGTCACCGCTAATGCCGCATTGGACCTTGTCGGTAGTGCTATCTGCGCTAAGCTTGATGCCGCTAAGGGCATTTAAGGTGCCTTTAACGGCATGGCGGTAATGACCTTACCGGCATGGCGCAAAGCTCATGCCCGCAAAGTCGTACTTGTCCTCTATTAGCGGACTGAGGACTGCCCGGACACGCTATTTACACCATGCCGATAAGGACCGTTACTTACCTCCAAACTCGGAATGAGGGCGATTGACTTTGAAACTTCAAGAACCGTTTTGAGACATTTCTATCTTTGTTTGAACATTAGTAGAATTGACCTTGAATCCCGGGAAGGGAAACCACCCAGGAAATTGGAAGGTTATTCAAAGGCTGTGAACGATGTCCATGTTTTGTTTTATTACCATATATTTTCTTTGTGGATTTGTTGCTTAGTGTGAGGGCCAGTTATCCTTTGTTAAAGCATTTCCCCTTAGCTTTGGTTAGGTAGGGAAATCCTCAGCAGAGTAGGGAGAGTGAGGTATTTTGATTATATTTTCTTTAATAAAGTGGCGTATGTTGATAAATCATCAGTTGTCCGCCTTTCCTGACCCCTTACACATGTTTATTGGTTTGAGTTTGTTTCACTACAGACTGTGGGTGGTGGTGGGGTTTGGAGGGGAATTTGGTTGGAGAGGGATGTTGGTTGCAGGTTGTTCTAGTTAATGAGTATAATATTATGATCACATCCAGTGGGTATATATGTAGGACAGGCACTGTGGGGGTTATACCTGAGATTTTATATGACATGGGTTAATACAGATGCCATGAGATTGGGGTTACAACAGACAAGTCTTTTCACTGTAAATACTAAGCTAGAATGTTCAGGGACAAAATGGTTACTATAAAGCAAGGAAGATTGCAATGTATACGAATTGGCTGGAGTTAATGTGATGATGCTTCAGAAGACGCATTTGAAGGGGGTGCTTAATACGACTTTCGCTAGGTGACTGCAGATATTTTACATCCTTTTCTTCTAACTCTAGGGAAGTCATGAAACGTATACATAAATCCCTAGGATTTTTTCGGAGGACAAGGAGGTTGAAACAGAGGGCAGATACTTTACTGTATCTGGAAATGTACTTTGCCACAGGATTACATTTGTGAATCTCTATGGACCTAATGTTGATACCCCAGCCTTTTCTGGTGCAATGGCTGACAGACGCAAAAAGTATGCAAACTCAGGATTGATTTGGGCAGGTGACCATAATGATATTTTTGTATTTGAAGCTAGATCGGCTGACAACTGTTAAGATTGATTTCTAGAACCTGGCCTGTTGGACAGATTCTAGGAGACAACCCGAGTTATAGTGAACAGGGGAACTCTGAGAGGTTAGTCAAAACCCAATCAACGTAGCAATGGAGAGCAGTCAAGGCTATTCTCAGCAGAGTGTGAGTGGGGTCAGAGGTCCACAATGAGTCCACACAGTGAAGCACAAAATAATTACATTAGGACAGGAATGTATACATATTACTAAATGTATTCTAGGCCTCAAACACACACTAAAACATGAAACAAGCAGGTGATAATATCACACAGTCACCATAAGATCTTAATGTACATGCAATGACTTAAATCAATAAAAGAAGGTAAGTAAGTGATAAAGGCCCTCATTACGACCCTGGCGGAGATCCATGGTGCAATTTGCACCATGGTCCATGGCGCTAAGCTGCCAACTCCGCCATGGGGGTTGGCGGACTTACCGCCCCATTCCGAGGTTGGCGGGGCGGTAAGTCCCCAATCCCCATTTACCCTTCCCCATTCCCATTTTTGCCCCATAGGGTATAATGGGAGTGGGGAAGACGTTAATTACGCCACCGTAAATTACGGTGGCGTAATTAACAACAAGTCCCGTAGCGCCATGGATTTTTCCGCCTGCAAAAAGCAGGCGTAAAAATCACCATGGCGCTACGGGAACTCGTAGTCAGGCGGAAAGGTACGCCATGCTTTACGCCGGCGTAAACCCCTTTCCGCCAGGGTCGTAATGAGGGCCACAGTAAGATGTAACTGAGTAACAAGAAATATGCCCCAGCTTCAGAAGTCCAATCCCTATGAAGAGTGGGGCCTTATGCCCAAAAGTCACAATGCTTCTCCAAAGAATGTATTTGATGCAGGCAAGTTACTTGTGTTGGTGATCATTCAAAAGAAGAGATGCGACAAAGTTACTGGGTAAGTAAAATGTGTTCTTATTTTTCAGGTTTTACTGCTCAGATGCAACGACATTAAAGCAGTGGAATGGAAGTATTCAAAGAGACTTGTTCTCAATGTTATCCTATAGAGGACAGGGGGAGAAAAAGGTTTTGTGCTTTCTTACCGCCTTATTCCAATTTTCCCAGATGACTGGATGGGTTGACTTGGGGTTGCTGGAGGTTGCACTTCCCACTGTTGGTTATAGTGAGAGGTGCACAGGAGCTGCAGGTGCAAGGATTCTTCCAGTTGAGTGCAAGAGCAAAGTGCAACCCTTGGCAATTGAGAAATGCAGAAAGCACTGATGCAGACCTCTACAGGACACTTCACAGAACATGGGAAGGCGGGTTCAAGCAATGGCCTCCTCACACAGAAAATGGCAGGCATCCTTCCAGTCAGTCACGGTTGAAGACCATCCAGAGCAGTTTCCCTTGAAGCTGGGAGCTGAAATTCGTCAGGAAAACAACTTACAACAAGCTGGCGACCACCAAAGTTAAGGCTGCAAACCCTGAACGGCAACGGTTCGAGCGAGGAAGCCCACTGAGAGTCCACCGGGGGGGGGGGGTCCAGGGAATCTTCTGAAGGCTAGGGATGGCTGGATCCTCAAGAGCATGTTGAGACGGGTTGGTCCCACCGTTCCAAGGGTTGAAGCACCACACACGCCCTTCACAGATCAGGTAGTCCAACAGGGCTTCACTGGGCCAGACGTAGGAAGGGATGCTGGGCCTCTTCATGAGTCTTCTTCGGATCTTCAGTTGGCTGTTCTTCTACGAGGGATTCTTGGCTTAAACACTGATCTAAAGAAACGGCTGGAGGAGTCTGCTTCTTATCCAAACTCCAGCCTGGAAGCAAGTCCAAGCCCACCAATTGTAAGGATCTGCACCATTGAAACAGCCAGCAGTTGTTCAATCGGGGACAACTATTTGTTTCACTCATGCCCCACACCTAAACTCACAGACACTATGGATGTAGAGTGGGATCAGATAGTCCCAACCACTTCCTGAGCCAGACACACACAAAGGCATCAGAAGCCAGTGAAAGCTGCAGCTTTCCCAGGCGAGTGCATGACCTTATATGGCATTTCCTGACCTGGCAAGGCAGGAAGAAGGCCAAACAACAATATGACCAAAGAACAAGCTAAAATCTCGTGGCATGCCCATTTCAGGGCACTAGACAAGTTTAGTAGCCATACACAGTAAATGTGAATGTGCACACTAGAAATAACGCAAAAATGTATCTGCTGCCACCAGCTTGTCTCTAAACACATATAAAGCTAAGGTGATACGAAAGTATCTGCATTGCACTGCATTATAAGATTCTGTGTGCAATGTTAAAAAGGTACAAAAAGTAAAAGACAAAATGAAAACATAGTTTCCCAGTACTGATAGTCTGAGGAACTGATCAGTTTCCCCAGAACAAGAGGGTAAAAGGCCAGGGGAGTGAAGCCAAATGCTTCACTCCCTTGCAAAAAGTCTGGACAGGTACAAAAAAAAAGCAAAAAGTTGGGGGTCCATAAAACTATGGAAGGAAAGTTGCCAAAACAGAAAATCCTACCTAACAACAACAACAGATAGACAGTTAATGGCAGCTGCCAAAGAGATAACCCAAGTAATACTCTATCTGGATATAGTGGAAGTGTGGTGTGTGCTTCATCCGAGTACAAGAGAGTACATCTTTTATTCAGCAGTGCGCAACATGCACTCGAGAATTGAAATGTGCCTGTTATTGATTGGGCTACTGAGGGAGACATGATTGCAGTACCCTTCTTAGAACATTTTCAGATCATTCACCCGTAGTGTTAGACATCAGTGGGTTAAGGGGCCAAAGAGCACATCTGCCCTGGAGATTCAAGTCAGCAGCGCTATTAGGCATAGTGTTTGAAAGTGAAATCAAGGAGCATATTGTTTCTTTTCGTCAGAACTACACAGGTTCCTTATCATCAGATGTGACGCTCAGGAAACATTAGTGGAATATGTATAAACAAAGGACTAGGGTTTTGAAAACTATATTTAGAGAGCCCCAGGCGCTAGAACTGGAGTTAAAGAAGCTTGAAAACAATTATGTATATACTAAAGACCAGAACACACTGCAAAATATAAAAATCACATTAGATACATTTCAGAAGACGGGAAAATGTGAGCTCACATAGCTCAGCCGTATGGGGAAGGTCAGAGGCAACGAAGAAGATTCTATTTGGATTATTACACAGGGATAAGGCTTCACAGTGATTTTTTTATTGAGAGACCTGAATGGGAAATCTACCACATCAATTGCTCAGATTGTACATTTTCTTCGTTTTTTTTTTTTTTAAATCAAATTTTTATTAGCATTTTGTAACAAGAGGTTAAGGCACTCGAACAAAAAGAATAAACATCATTTGCAAAAACCAATAATCGTCTTGTGCTTACTCTGTGTTCTTTAGCCCCCCTCCCCAGCCCCCCAGCATGTAAGCATAAACAACCTTCAGAGACAATTGTGTGGTCCTACAGTCAATACCACTCAGGCTATGCACCATATTTTGCAAAAAACGGTAACCACATTTCACCAACTTTGACCCTGGATTCATTGAGAATATATGTCAAGTATTCCATCTCGTAGATCGTTCTTACCTTCCCTGGCCATTCCCTTTCCGTGGGGGCTTTGTTTTGCTTCCAAAACTGAGCCACAAGTTCTGGCTGCCACCAGTAGGGTACGGGTCATGTGGTTTCCTTGTTCCTCTTCCTCCTCCCATACACCAAACAGGAGCCCCAAAGGGATAGGCTGCGTGCAATCCAGTCGACCCCCCTGATCCAGGAGAGGACCGCCCCCCAACAGATTTTCATATGGGCGCATCCCCACCACATGTGATAATAATCAGTGCCGGGGCATCAGCTTCCAGCATTTTGAATCTGCTCCAGGGTACATTTTAGCCAGGAGGGCGGGGGGTGGTGGGGTGTGCCAATGGTGCAGGATCCTGACAGCCTGCATTCTGAACTGTACAAAAAGAAGGTGGGTGAGGCGCGCACTCCCGGTCCTCGTCAATTACACCTGTTGCAAAAAGTAAGTAACTAGGTCACATCCCAAAACTGACAAATATTCACAGGGTTAGATCCCTTCTGCTGCAAATCAGGTACTCAGTATTAACAGGGTTAGATCCCTCGGCTGCAGTTCTGTGGTCTGTAGTTGTTCTCCTCCTAGCGCTTTCTTATCTCAAATATTCATCAGGGAGGCTGTTAAGCAGGTGTGTCTTATTAGACACTGTATAGGGAGACAAAGTTTAAAGTTGGGTACTACAGGTGCCTTGCATTAACACTTAAAACAAAACAATATGAGGGACCAGTTGGAAAAATAATATCAAATTTTAATAATAACGGAGAAATCAGCAAGTCTAAAACATCCAATTAAACAGATTGGTCCATGACAGTGCATATAAAAAATCTTTCAATGTACAAACAACAAAATAGGAAATACGTTGCAGGCTTAAGTGGCTACTTTACAAAAATATTACCAAAGGAATATGACCACTGTGGGTACTCGTCTAGCAACAAAGTGTATAGTACCCGTCCGCATATGGATCAATATGTCATATAGTATAATCCCTGTTTAAAGTCCAGAGATGTGTCTCGACATGTTTCTGTTCCTTAGGGCAAAGTGTGGAACATTCATCAGGAGGTAACAATTCAACAGTATAGCCTATTTTACAAGAAATGATGGTACACAGATTCATTCGAGCCTAATAGTACCTGTGAGAGATAAAAACAACAATAAACATCCAAGATTTAGTTCATGACTCACTGTGTACTTGGATAGGTTCAAACAATGAACGAGGCAACAACAAAAGGGTAAAATTGAGTCCTTTAGTCTAATTAGACACACCTGCTCAACAGCCTCCCTGATGATTATTTGAGATAAGAAAGCACTAGGAGGACAACAACTACAGACCACAGAACTGCAGCTGAGGGATCTAACCCTGTTAATACTGAGTACCTGATTTGCAGCAAGGGATCTAACCCTGTTAATACTGAGTACCTGATTTGCAGCAGAAGGGATCTAACCCTGTGAATATTTGTCCATTTTAGGATGTGACCCAGCTACTTATTTTTTGCAACAGGTTTAATTGACCAGGACCGGGAGTGCGCGCCTCACCCACCTTCTTTTTTGTACTGAATGCTATGGGAGTCCCGGGCTCCAGAGGCAGCGCCACGGGGTGACTGTGCCCCACTTTGGAGAATCATAAAGATGGTTCTCTCCCCTCCCCCAAATTTGGGAAGGACTTGTGCTTTGGAGGGGTGTCGGTTGCTGGTCACCTGAACAGAAAAAAACTTTTTCACTACAGCTACCAGAATCCTTTGAGTCTAATTAGACACACCTGCTCAACAGCCTCCCTGATGATTATTTGAGATAAGAAAGCGCTAGTTAATACTGAGTACCTGATTTGCAGCAGAAGGGATCTAACCCTGTGAATATTTGTCCATTTTGGGATGTGACCCAGCTGCTTATTTTTTGCAACAGGTTTAATTGACCAGGACCGGGAGTGTGCGCCTCACCCACCTTCTTTTTTGTACTGAATGCATTCTGAACTGGAGGGAAGCCGTGGATTGGGAAGCCCTTCTACACATGGTGGCCCATAGTTCATCCGATCCGGTATCTCTTTTTGTAGATCCTCGGCCCCTCTCTTCCCGGCTTTTGGTTCCTGTGGGGTTCAGACTTCAGAAACACTTTATAGATGCTTGCTATTCGACCCTTTGGGTGTGTCCCTGCAGCAGCAGATATTCAAAGGTTTTAAGGTCCCTTCTGAAGTTGTGTCCCCACTGTGAGGCCTTGAGAGCTCCCTTAAATTGCAAATAACGGGATGGGGAGAGCTGGCCAATATGGAGGAGTTCCTCCAGGGTTTCCATATACAGAAATTACCCCCGCCCTCCCACATCTGTCCTGCCCTACTGAGCCGGCCTCGTACCATTCCTGAAATTGCAGTGGGTCCGCTATAAGATTCCTTAATGGGGGCGCCCAGATACAGCTGACGGGGGAGGGCTAGGCCGTGATTCATCTCATGTCGCTCCCCTCCTTCCAGATTGACCACAACATTTCCAACAGAGGGTGTCGGAGGACTCTACGTGTTATCTCCCTTTGTGGGACCCACAACCACTCACCCAGGGTAACCGGGGAAAGGATTGAGTTGTCCATTGCAACGCATTGTTTCTCCGAGCGCGGTTCCAGGTGATCTATCAACACACGCAACTGAGTTGCCCTATAATATGTCCCCAGGTTCGCCCCCATCTTCTCTTGGGAGAATCAGAGTCCCATATGCTATCTTTGGCCTTTTTCACGCCCTTAGGAATTTCACTAATCTCCATTTAACCATTTCTAAAAAGGGCACAGAGACAACCACTGGGAGCATCTGAAACAGGAATAAGAATTTGGGGAGGATGACCATTTTGATACATTTGAGTCTCACCATCCATGACAGGTTGAGCCTGGCCCATCGGTCAAAATCCCCTTTATTTTATCCCATACGGGGGGACGTTCCCGTCGAATAGGCCACCAAGGTCTCCCGGGATCTCAACTCCTAAGTAACGGAACCAGCCCCCTGCACTCAGAAACCAAGTCCCTTCATGTATTCCCCAATCGGGGTTTTCTCGGGTCCTATCGGGTATGCCACGGATTTGCTAAGGTTCACCTTAAAACCCAACAGTAGCCCATAAACCTCAAGCCTTTCCAGTGGTGCCGGGAGGGAGGCCTAGGGTGGCATATATATTGTTTGTTTGTTTATTCTCTTATTACACGCACCAGACCCCGAGGTAATAGGGCGCGACAGAAAGGAAATGCAAGGCTTACATAGTTATGCAGTAAACAGGTATGTACAAAAATAATGCAGAGGCTTCAGTATATACAGGCACAAATTGAAGTAAAAGTATAACATAGAACTACAGTAATATATCATGTACAAGTATACAAGTTGCATAAAACTACACTCTGTGGAACAGTAAGAGTGTGCTAACTAAGATTACAGCAATATGCATTGGTCAAATATACAAATTATGGGAGGTAGAACTCCTTAGGATACTTAGATTTGTAGGTGAGCAAGATACCACTTGAGTTACAGGTTGTGACAGGGCTTAATTTTATTTGGATGGTTAGGGGATGAGGGGAATAAATAATTAAATCCACATGGGCAGAATCGTTGGGAGATTATGGGTCAGACAAGATAATGGGCCTGATCACGACTTTGGCGGTAACCCTTACATCCGGCGGTCGCACTATTACCGCCGGATTTAAGGGTCCGCCAAATCAGGACTTCGGCGGATTTCGCCCTAGCTCTGAGCTGGGGGGAAATCCGCCGAAAATTTGCGCTATAACCGCCGGCGCAAATTTTCCCCATTGAGCCAAATGGGGAATGGGGCATTCCCGAATGGGCTCAATGGGGAATGGGGAATTACATTACCGCCGAACTCGTGATCCAACGCTATTAGCGCCGGGGAGTTCGGCGGTAGGGCTAATACCACCGACGGCAATACCACCGGCGTTACCGCCAAAGTCGTGATCAGGCCCAATGTGTTTTATAACATTTTTCCTAAAGAGTAGGTATGGTTGGTCAGTTCGCAAGTCTTGTTGAAGTGAATTCCAGGTTTTTGCCGCCTTTACAGGGAAACTATTACCACCAATAGTGGTGAGCCTATATCTAGGTATGGCCAGGCAGTTGGTGTTGTCGGCTCTAGTTGGTCTAGGAGAAGTTCTTCTCTGAAGTGTATCTGTCAGGTAGCTAGGGGCAGCGTTATTGAGAGCTTTATGAGTCAGAGACAGTGGCCCTCATTACGACCCTTGCGGAAATCGACTGACCGGAGCGCCACAGCGTAAATAGCGTTTCCGCCATTGCACGAAGGAGCAAAGTGCGGCCCATTCCGACCCATCGGGCATGAGCACCACGCCACGGCGGAAGTGCAAAGTCCGCGATGGCGGAAATGACCCCAAAACGGCCCACACCGCCGCCGTACGGCGCCCTAGGTGCAATACCGCCACCCCTCTCAGCGGTCACCGCAGTGTGCGCCTACCGGAAAGTACGGTGACCGGAAATATACGGAAACGGAAGTTAAAACATGGGCCCGGAACGGGAAACATCCCGGCGTACACCTATAAAAACACTAAAACCACACAACCACTAAAATCACCACCCTGAAACACACCCCAACCCGTCAACCACCCTAGCGAAACCAAGAAAAATGGGAAAAGTAGCGAAGAAAGCGTGCGACCGCAAGCGGCAGGTCCACTTCTCCCGTGAGGAACTCACCGTGCTAACAGAGACCCTCCAGGAGAATGCTGCCGTCGTCTTCTCCACGCAAATGACCAGGACGGCACTTGCAAACAAGAAGGCCATATGGGCTCTGGTGGCACAGCGGGTAAGTGCGGTGGGGACCGCACCCCGCACCCCACAGCAATGCCGCAAGCGATGGGACGACCTGCGGATACGCGTCCGCAGCATACTCTCTGCCAACCGCAACATCGCCACAGCCACCGGGGGAGGTCCTGAATCACCCATCAAGTTGACCCCCTGGGAAGAAATCTGTGCCTCCACCATCGGAATGGAGAGCATAGAGGGAGTCGGAGGGATGGAGAAAGGAGTGCAGACATCCGAAGAATCAGGTAGGTGGACCAGATAAAACAATGCCAAATCCACACAGTCCATCCATGTGAAGTACCATGCGTCCACATAGTGCAACAGAAACACATGTCCAGGAGAACGTCCACACACATCGGCCTGATAGCGCACGTTAAAACCCACAATAAATACATAAATAATTAAAAACCCCTAAAACACGCACTACACGTGCAGCAGGCACACCCTAACTGCAGGCTGCCAAACAACTGCACCCTCACTCCACACACAAATCAAAGCACCTCCAAGGCCCCGACCCAAATCACCCTCAGGTACCACCCCAATGCATGTGATACAATGCCATTCCAATTCCCACAGACCCATCAATAACCCTCGCCCTCCTTTACTCCACCACAGGGTCCGATCCAAACGACGAGCTACAGGACACCCCTACCAGCACACCTGCAAAGAGGGCCAAGACCAACGGCCAGAGACCCTCCACCTCAGCTGCACGCATCAAGACACGGCAGCAGCACAAATCAGGTGGCAGCACAGAGGAGGGAACATCAACAGGCACCCCAGCAGCCAGCATGCCCACAACACCACCACCACAGGTCCCCCCAATGGATGCCACAGAAGGCACTGCCTCAGGTGGCAGCAGCACCATAGGCGACACCTCATTGATGGCAGCATGCTCGGACACAGAAAACGGGGATGCCGAAGTCAGATCCATCCATGACCTGTCCCAATCCCCCTGTCTGTCCCATCCCGTACAACATGAGGATACCACGCAGGGGCACCCACAAGACGACGACTGGCCATCCCCCACAAGCCCTGTGGCAAGGCAACATGAGGACAACAGCCCCTCTGCGACACCCCCGCAAATGGCCATGGCCCAGCAGAGGCAACAGTCCCTCGACCAGTTGATCGAACAACAGCAGCAACTGGCCACACTCCTCAAGGACCATGCCGATGAATGTGGGGGCACTAAGGCAGACATAGAAACATCAACTGAGACACTTAGGGCAGAAATGGAGAGAGGCACAGAGACGCTAAGGGCACAAATTGAGAGAAGCACCGAGAGCCTGAGGGGGGAACTGCATGCGACGTCCAAAGACGTATGTGCCGAACTTGCCGCAGTGCGCCGTGTGCTCACTGAGCTCTCGCAAACCCTTAGGGACATGCATGGACGTGAGCAGGCAGACACATCATCCGTTGCAAGTCCCGTCCAGGGCAGCCCCCAACGTAGATCTGGAAGGAACCTGCGCTCCACAGGCAGGGGTGCCCCTGATACCCGCAGAGGGGGCTTGCAATAGCGACAGCCCACTTACAATGAGCATCTTTGGACACTGGTGTTCGGGGGGGAGGTAGGAGGGTGGAGGGGGTGTGTTGGGCTCACTTGGGTGGCGGGTCGATAGGGTGTTCAACATGATATCACATATGCCATAAACAGTGCACGATCAACCAATGAGATGTGTGGACATTGATCTTTGTGTACTAGGCCATCATAGGCGTACAGTCCATATTGTGCATGTCCCAGACACACACAGTGCCACGAGTCCCGTGTCCATGTATCAGCCACCAGGCGTGAGTGCTAGAAGCATACATCAATGAGATGCTGACGAATGTCACGGGCCTCCGGTGCCTCGCAGACTCCATGAGGTGCTGCCACATCCCCACCCTCATCATGACCATCATCAGGTGCTTGCAGTTCTGCGTCAGGGGGCATGGGCACATTTCTACGTACGCACATGTTGTGGAGCATGACACATGCCATGACCATCTTTGCAACCTTCTCATGGCGGTACAGGAGTGCCCCGCCAGACCTGCTGAGGCAGCGGAAACGGCCCTTCAGTAGGCCGAATGCCTGCTCAATGACTACACGGGTACGTGAGTGGGCATGGTTGTAGTCCTCCTCATGCTGGTCCCGTGGGTTCCGGACTGGTGTGAGGAGCCATCTCTTCAGTGGATATCCAGCATCACCTGTATGTGGACGAGAAACGTATGATGTGGAATGCCATTGATACGTACGCACACCCCCCCCCCTTCCTGCCAGTACATTGCCAATTCACATACCCCACATCATCATGCATGTAATGAGACTCACCGAGTAGCCAGGATCTGTTCCCTGCGTGTCGCTCCATGTAGCGTGGTATTGTAGAGTTCCTCAAGACCATAGAATCATGGGTTGATCCAGGGAATCGGGCACAACAATGCGTAATGATCCTGTTGGAGTCACACACCATTTGTACATTCAGGGAATGAAATTGTTTTCGGTTGCGGTACTGGGCCTCCATGGCATGTGGGACGACCAATTCAACATGGGTGCAGTCGATGGCACCAATGCAACCCGGTATGCCGGCAAGTGCATGGAATCCCACTTTTGTGTTGGTAATTTCCTGCTCCGAGCGTGGTAGAGAGATGTAGTCGTCTGCGTGCTGCAGGAGGGCATCGAGCACTTGGAATAGTGTCCGTGAGAACAGTGGCTGAGAAATGCCATGCAACTGTCCGACTGTGTGCTGGTAGGTGCCTGTGGCCAGGAAGTGGAGTACAGACACCACCTTCAGTAGGAGTGGGATGGCGGTTGGGCTATCTATCATGCTGACTAGATCAGCCTGTGTCATGTCCACAATGGCGGCTATGGTGTCCCGGTCCAGACGGTAGAGGGTGTGGATCTGCTCATCAGTGAGGTTGAACGGATGTGCTCGGAGGCTTGGGATTGCGGGCTGCCTGCGTGGTGGTAGTGGCTGTGCTGCTGGGCCTTGCTGGCCCTGCCTTGGCCTCCTCCTCCTCCTGCGTCTCCTCCGTGCGGCTGGTTGTAGTTGTTGTTCGTCTTCTTCTTGGAGTCGGAGCACTTGCAGTGCTATCAGGTCCCCCAGGGCCAACATCGCGAGTCCTGCCGGTAGCATTTCGCTGTGGTTGTGGGAGGAGACTGGCTGTGCAATTTATGTGTTTCCAGGCTGTATGGCCTCCACCTGTGGTGATTAATTCCACCTGTGCAAACTGCTCTCCCCTTTGGCCGAGCACGTCCCGCGCACAACGCTGCAAATCGGGGAATGGTATCTTGCTATTGCAATCATGTATTTGTACCCGATGGCCGTGTAAGATTGGTTGATATGTTCATTCTGCTGTGGTCCCATTGTTTCCCATACTATCTGTGCAGTCGCGAACGGACTTGTGAAGGGTCAGTGGAACGTAGTACTCGAGTAACGGTGGGCCCTCATGCATCACTGTACCGAGTTGCAACGACGGGCGTGGCTTCCCATTTGTGGGTGAAGGCAGTTGCCATTTTCACACACAGCCGCACTCGATGGAATAATTAGTGATTTCAAACGGCCACAGATGCCTTTTCGACGTGATGTTGCAAATGAGGAATTCGAAGGGCGGCGCTTTCGGTTTCCAGCTAGCGGCGAGGAGATGCCCACAGGTCTGACTGCAAATATAACGTTCTATTGTACTATGTCCTTGAGACAGGGCCCATGGCGAGGGAGCAATGATTGATATGAATAGTTTGGGATGCGCAATAGCTACGTGGGCGATGAGGCCGTCCGTTCCAAAATTCATGTTACTTCACAACACTGGATTTACGGGCTGGGGCACTGTGGATTTAGCAGGCTGCATTACGCGCAGACTCAATGGATGTTTCTAATGTTATGTGAGTAATTATTCAGGCGTTTTGATCCCGGGATGAGGGAATGATGAATGGATGCATGGGCAGGTGATTTGATACAGAGTTTGCCATGTACAGGGCTTCTTGGGATCTATCCGCCTCCCCTACGCTATGTGATGCAGGGCTGCCATAGTGGGACCATCGTCTATCTGGCCTTGTTGAGCCCTCCCTGTCTCGACGCGCCCTCAGACACTTGTGTCCATGCACGTTGACATTCCCATCTGATGGATTCTGTTTTGACAGACGCATGCACAGGTACACTCGTTTGTGATGGTGTTTGCACCTCGATATAGATGGTCATGAGTCGCAAGTGGTTTTGGGGTGGTGATGATCCTTTTGAGTGGGCTAGCATGCATATGGCTGTGGATTTCGTGTGATCATTGAAGTGAGTTGTTCGAATGCAGTTCTGATGGCCATTCTGTTCTTGTTCTTTTCTTTTGGTTGACAGGTATCTCCTCCCCTTTTGCCACTGCCATCTGTATGCCACTCCTGCAGATGGATTTTACTCCCGACACCTGCTGCTTCGTGTTAATCGGTGGAGCAGCATTACGATCTTATGGGACGATCGCCAATGGCCCACATGCCCTTACGCAGTACTGGTGGCTCGGAGCAACATTTCGGCCTTTCAGCTGGACTAGTGCCTCCCCATTGGGTCGGCCCTGCGGTTCTGTGCGCTTCCATGTTGCCTTTTCGTACGTGAATGTGGCTCTGTGTACCATGGGGGAACAGGGCGACACACAGGTAGTGGCTGGTCATTTCATGCGGATGCAGCCCACAATGGTGATTAGTGTTTTGTAGTTCATGGCCTGATGGCTGTATGGGCTTGGTGACTTTGATGTGCATTAAATTTCTATTCTGATTTGGCCCGTGTGGCTTTTTTCTTTGCAAGTGATGTGGCATATGCCTATTTGGGGGGCGATGTATTGTGAGGAGATCTGCATTGGGTTCCAGCTTCGGGGTTTAGTTGCGTGGTACTGTGCTGGGCGCGTTTGCCTACGAAGCACAGTGAGGTCAGGGATGGGGGCTGCCAATATGACTGTTTGAATGTTGTCATGCTCAGGGGCGGGGGATTGGGTTTTGTGTAACAGATGCCGGTCAGCCAGGTGGACTGGTGGAATGATGTGTTTTTCGGAATATTGCTGGTCACAGGTGCCTGTGTTTGCGTGCGTTTCTTGGTGGGGGACTGTGGTCATGTCCATTGGGATGGCTTCTGTATTCGTGCCATCTGTGCCCTGCAGCTCCCATTGGCCCCTCTTGTGTTTCTTTTGTTCGTTGCCATGCAGGGGTGACTTGTACATTTCAATGGTTGCATTGTGACTTCATTGCACCTACGGGGAGTTGTACTTTGTGGGCAGGGAGCGGTGTACAGGCACTCAGTGGGGCCGTTTACGGTTGATTCGCGATGCCGTACTTCTCGCCATGGCGGAATGGTACATTACGCCATGCCTGATGGCATTAGGTACATGTCCGCTAGGGTCGGAATTGGCGTACCCTTGCGCCATGGTGGTGTTTGCGGTTTGGCATGGCGCGCGCGTGCTTGGTGCAGTTAGCGTTGGCGTTCACTACGGTGTCGCTAATGGCTTCGTACTTTCCGGTGACGGGTCATAGTCGCAACGAGCGCTATTCGATGGCGGAATTGCATTTCCGCCATCGTTTTCACCTTTCCGCCAGGGTCGTAATGAGGGCCAGTGTCTTAAGCTGTATTTTGTTGCTTGTAGACAGCCATTTATGTTGCCGTCTGATGGAGGAGATATGAGTTCTTTTATTTATGCCTAGGGCTGCTCTTAAGGCATTGTTTTGTAATATCTGAATCTTTCGGATAGTAGTTTTATTGGCACCACAATATAAGGCATTACAATAGTCAATTCTATAGAGTATTAAGGCTCTAGCCAAGATCAGGCAACTATCATCTGAGAGGAATGGCTTACCTGCTCTTAACAACTTGCAAGTGTAAGCTGTGGATGACGTTAA
This sequence comes from Ambystoma mexicanum, assembly GCF_040938575.1. Taxonomy (NCBI): domain Eukaryota; kingdom Metazoa; phylum Chordata; class Amphibia; order Caudata; family Ambystomatidae; genus Ambystoma; species Ambystoma mexicanum. The sequence goes on along the minus strand of NC_090929.1, from coordinate 1,264,116,757 downwards.
AGACTTTAGCTGTTTGTCAAAAGATAATGTAGATTCCAAGTAGAAACCAAGGGTTTTTACTTCCTTGGAGACTTTGATAGTATTACCGTCAATGTTAAATGAGGAAAACTCCTTACCTAGTTTTCTGATATTAGCCTGTGTACCAAGGATTGTCAACTCAGTCTTGTCGTCATTTAAACATAGACCATGAGTGGCCACCCATGCTTGGATGACAAGGTATATCTTATTCACTAACTCTGTGTCCTTACTATAATCCCCAGAAAGCGGGAGGAGAATCTGAGTGTCATCTGCATAATTTGTGTAGGTGACACCCAGATGGTCCAGATCATCGAACAAGGGTTTGGTGAAGATGTTATAGAGAGTTGGTGAGACACATGAGCCCTGCGGAACACCGCACAGGATGGGGGTCGGGTCAGCCGCTGCCGATGGGGAGAAAACTCTCATAGTTCTCTCAATCAGGAAGGATTCGATCCATCTGATAGCCTCAGGGGAGAAATGGGCGGCAGAGTCAAGCTGTCCGCAGAGGACCTTGTGGTCAACTAGGTCAAATGCGGCTGGGAGATCGAGTAAGAGCAGAAGTACTGTCCCTCCTCTGTCTCTCAGCTCATCTATTTGGGATTTTAAGTCAATTAGAGCTGTTTCTGTTCCGTGTAATGGGCGGAAACCAGATTGTCTATTACCTAACAGTTTGTGCAATTCAAGGTGTTTTTGAATTTGAGTATATGCTGCTTTGTCCAAAATGTTTAGTAAAAATGGAACCGTAGTAATGGGGCGGTAATTAGTGGGGATGAGAGGATCTAGTGTTTGCTTCTTGAGTAGAGGGAGTACCCAAGATTGTTTAAGGTTAACAGGGATAGAGTCTGTAGCAAAGGAGGCGTTGATCAGTTTAGTGATGAAAGGAGATAGTTCTCTGGCAGCATCTTTTATTAGTTGTGCTGGGCAAGTATCGCCTTTGCAATTAGAAGGTTTCAGTGACAGGATTATTTTCTCAACTTCCAAAATAGACATTTTGGAAAAGTGGAAAAGATTATTGTGTGCCGTTAATGATACATAAGGCAAAAGATTTTTGGGCGAATACTGTAAATTCAGTGCTTCTTTTTTTTGCTGTATTTTATTTTGGAGCATGTTGATTTTGTTAGCTAGCGCCTGTTGGATGTCTGTACACCAAGATTTATCTTTAGTACAGATATCAGGTATAGCTACTGGGGACTCTAGTTCTTTTAGAATGGGGAAGAGTTCTTTCATGCTAGAGTTGGATCTGGCGATGCTTTCATCATAGGAGTCACGTTTGGCCCGACAGATTTCTTTCTTATAATGTGAAGAGAGTAAGGTTAATTTGGCTTTGTTTTCATTGGTAGGGCAGAGTCTCCAATTAGTTTTAATCTTTCTCTTCAAGATGCGAAGGTCTTTAAGTTGTGGCGCAAGCCATTTATTTAAGTGGGCAACTGGTTTACTGGATCTTAGTTTAAGGGGGGCGATTTTGTCCAGTGTAGTGAGCATAATCTTATTATATTCATGCACTAGGATGCTGGGATCAAGATTTTCAGACACTGCGTTCAGGGTAGGGAGTATCGCAGGGATTACTTTCTCTGCTGAAATACTTTTTTATTTCTGGTGAGGCAGGGTGGCGCTAATGGTAGAGCTAGTGGAGTAGGTCTTGTAGTGGATAGATAGAAGGACACCAGTGAATGCTCTGACCATGAAAGAGGCATGATAGATGAGATAGTGACTGAGCAGTTGTAGTCCGCTATCCAATCCAGTATTCTGCCTTTTAGATGGGTTGGTTTATTAACTTTTTGAGTGAGTCCTATTGAACTGCTTAATTTTTGTCCATTTGGTCATTGAATCCTATATTAAAGTCCCCTAATAGGAGTAATTGTGAGGACAGTTTGAGGTTGTTCATGAGTAAGTTATGCAGATCCTCCTCAAAGGTACCATGAGGACCAGGGGTCTATATATTAACTGATTAGTGAGAGTTTGTGAGTTATTTATTTGGAATTTAGCGGAGAGAATTTCACATAATTGTGAGATGTGGGTAGGGGCTAGTCTTAGAGAGAGACATGTTTTAGAAATAATGGCAATGCCCTCTCCACGGGCACCATCTCGATCTTGTCTAACTATTGTGTACCCATCCGGGATAGCTAACATAAGTGAAGGTCCTGCTGCGCTGTGAAGCCATGTTTCCGTGATTGCAAGGAAATCCAGGCTGCCTTCTGAGATTAGATCAGCTATGTCGGTGGCATGGGTGACAAGCGATCTTGCATTGAGAAGCGCTCCTTTAAGGGGGAGGGTCTCACTGGCTACTTTGACTAAGATAGGTTTGGCTATATTAATGTCATCACATTGGGGGACAATTATGTTGGAAGTGTCCAAAGGCGGCGTCTGTTTAGAATGGCTAGGTTTCAGACTAGATTTATAATTCGTTTTCAGATTAGTGGGTGGAAGGGATCTTCTCAGTGGTTCATATAGTTTGGTTAATCTAGCACGGAGTCTAGTGTTTCTATTGGTTGTGATACAAGGTAGAGAAGGGTGAGTTAATGTCTCTAATGCACTAAGGGCATTGTTAGTTACTGGCTTGGTCAATATGGACAGACTGTGGTCAGAGAGTGGTGCAAATGGGGACTGTATGGCATATACTTGGCTCCTGGTGCCAAGGTGTGTGGTGGCAGCCACGGTACAGAATAATAATGCTAAGATTAACATCTTACCCAATTAGTGATATCAAGGTATAATATTGTTCATGGAGATATCTAGGCAGTGTTAAATAGGCTATCACAAAAAGACTCTACTGAGCAGCATACAAGTGGGGATACCTATCATTCATCTGGTGACTAGGCATAGTTAGGCATCAAGGGGTAAGGCAAAGGCATCTAGACAATATTATTGTTAACAATGGTCACTTGATAATTACTCCAATGGCACAGGAGGAACAGCTAGGCGCCTGAATCATGACATTGCAGTAGCATGCATAGCAATAGTAACAAAGTGTGAGAGCATGGTTGGCCAGTTAACAGTTGGCTATAAGGAGCAGTAGAGCAGGCAATTATATGTTTTGGCTAGAACACAGTAAGGCATCCATGTTGGGCATGTAGCTCAGTCAGAACTAGGAGAGGTGGCCTAGCTAGCACACAATATAGGTTGAAGCAATCCAGAAATTCCAAAATATATTAAGCAACTATGTGCGAGCTATCACCAAACAGGCCAAGTATAGTATTACTGAATATCGGTGTGGACAAAGGTTGGGGTAAACAGTATGAGGCGCAGCACCAATATGGGGATACACAGAAAGGCAATTAGAGCATAATTATTTTACCTATATATGGTACATGCATAAAACGCTGTGAGAGCCCAGCAATGTCAGACAACCAAGAAGCAGGGCAGCAGTACACAGGTTTAAAGAGGCAAAAACAAAGGCATCAGGAGAAGTGACTTTTAAACTGTTCAAAGCAGCAATATAGGCAACCTTCTGAACGGAGTAAACGACACAGCATAAGTTACAGTGTAAATTTGGCCATTAGCATTGTTAAGGACTGCTTACCCTAGTAGCAGGGCCAGACATGTACAGAGTCTTTCAGGTGAGTCCACGGAGGAGCAGGGGTCCTGGCACTCGGCACTTCCGGCTCCTGACAGGCTCACGACAGGCTCACGACAGGAGGAAGCCTTGGGAAGCGTGCCTTAGGTAGTGGGCCAGGTTAGACGCCTGCCGGCTTGCTACTGGGCAGTAAGAAGTACCTCCAGGCCAATCAGGGTTAGGACCGGGCCATGGAGTGTTTCCTCTTGTGGAAACTGCAAGAAAAATTACGGGCGGCCATTTTTAAGTGGCTAAGACCTTGTGGTCTCCAATGGCTGCAAATGAATTCCAAAATACTGTAGGCAAACGCTGTATGGACGAGTGGTAATAACCACAAGCTGATTAATGTGGTAAATTATGGAGGGGCTCTGGAGTATAAAAAATAATTTTTTCAGGCGGTGCCGCGGGCTTCAGGGAGCGACAGCATGAGGCAGATTGCCTACCTTTGGGTGGGGGCACGCATCCTGGCAGGGCAATGCTCCTGCAGTGGGAGAGGGGAGCTCCAGCTCTGGCTGTGTTAAGGCAGCAGATGGGATATAGGAGGGCATCGTCCGCGGATAGACTTAATTTATATTCTTCCTTCCCAACCTGCACACCTTGGATTTGGTTGTCGGCCCTGACATATACTGTTGACGGCTCCTTGACCAACGCATATAGGAGCGGCGACAGGGGGCCACACCTGTCTGGTTCCCCTTACCAACCTGAAAAGTCATGACTCTTCCCCATTCAGCACCACTCTTGCCCTGGGACTGGAGTACAAGGCTGCTATCCAACTCTCCCATTTCTCTCCCATTCCCACCCATACCAGTACCCCTTTTAAGTACGGCTTCTCCGCATCTAAGGATTGCAACAAGGCCCCCCTTTCATTAACCATAGGTAAGTGTAGCACATGAAGGGTTTTGCGTAGATTGTCCACCCCTGCCAATTCTTAATAAAACCTGTCTGATCCGGGTGGACCAATCTAGGGAGAACCCTCTCAAGACCTGGTGGCCAGAACCCTTGCGAAAATCTTAGCATCCACATTCAGAAGCGAGATTGGCCTGTAAGCCACACAGTATGTAGGGTCCTTCCCCGGTTTGGGTAGCACCACTATTCTGGCCTCCAGGAAGAAGGAAGGCACTTTGTCTATTTCGCTGGAGGCGTTGACAACCCTTGCCAATGGTGCTGCCAGCCACTCCTGGAATCGTTTGAAGAAGTCTGTGGTGTACCCATCCTCCCCCGGGGCTTTACCAGCATTCAATCTCCCTATGGCGGCCACTACCTCTTTTGCCGTGACCTCGGCCTCTGGGGCTGCAATTTCCTTGGGGGTAAGCGTTGGGATCGCCAGGCTTTCCAGGTATGTCTTGATCGCTTGGTCTCCCGGCTCCGGCGCCCTCCTATATAGCTCCTCGTAGTACTCGGCAAAACACTCTGGTATCCCGTCCTGTGGGCCAACCATACTACCTCCTTTGTCTCAGATCTTCTCCACCCGTCCCCTAGCCCCTCTGCTCCCCCTGACCCTGTTAGCCAGCAGTGACGCCACCCGATCCCCCCATCTCATAAAACCGTTGCTTTGTGTATCTCAATTTCTTTAAGACTTCCCCCATAAGCGTGGCATGTAGGGCCAGCATCTTGTCTTGAATGAGATGCAGCAAATCTGTCCTGTCCCCCATTACACCATTCAGCTGAACTCTGAGCCCCCGGAGTTCTTTGTGCAACTTACTCTTGATGAGCCCTGTCTCCTGTTTTTTCCAGGCTCCCTCTGCTATTAACAGCCCCCGTATTGTGGCCCTAGCAGCGTTTCACACAATGTTGGGGTGGACCTCCCCTGTCTCATTGACCTAAAAAAAGGATCGGATTGTGTTCACCAGATAGTCCCTGAAAACTGGGTCCTGAAGGAAGACATCATTACAGCGCCACCCTGGGTTGACCCTTCTCTTAGCTTCAAATTGCCATGACGTTGTCACCATTTTGTGATCTGACCATGTGACTGTTTCTACTGTGGGGGGATGTAATGTCCTTCTCTTGTTCCCTAAGGATCAATAGTAGGTCTATCCTCGTGTAAGTACAGTGGGGGGGGGGGGAGAAGAAGGTATATCCTCCTGCCTGGGGGTGAGAAGCCATCCACACATCTGCCCAAAAGTGGTCCTCGAGCAGGGCAGCGAATTCCCTGTTCTCCTTTCCCGCCTGCTTAGTTGCTCCCCCTCCCGCTGACCACCAGTCCCACCCTGTGTCTGCCACCAAGTTGAAGTCGCCCCTACTAGTATGTGTCCCTCCCACCATTCCTCCAGTGTGGCAAAGACCCTTTAAAGAAAGTGAATCTGGCCCACGTTAGGTGCGTAACTGTGGCCAAAGTGAACAGGACTCCATTCACGTGGCCCTTGAGCACCAGGAATCTTCCTCCAAAGCCCCTCTTGATTTGAAGCTCTTTCATGCCTTGCCAGGTCAATTCCTACCCCTTCCTTTTTATGGTCCCTGTTGAAAGCCCAGAACATTTGTCCCACAGCCCTTTTCCATAGGGGATGCTCCATCCCCTGTCAGAAGTGGGTTTCCTGCAAGAACAAGATTGATAGCTTGAGGGACCGAAACATATTGTAGGTCAGGGACTGTTTATTTGGGGAATTCTGTCCCTTGAGGGTCACAACATTCAGATCAACCATATCCCTGTCCAGGAAATTCCCCTGCGCCTGGGGTCATTGGGCCTCATTACCAGATTCGCGGTGAAAACACTGTCATTACCGGCATGGTGCTACTAGCGCGTCTGTGTACCCTAGACGCCGCAATTAGCGGCTCATTACGAGAGCACGTGCACGCGCGTACCTCCATGCCGGTGATGGCAGCACCGCCATGCTGTTAAAGACCCTCACACCCCCGATAGCGGCATCACGAAACCCGCTGATACCGCCTCCGCCTATGAGCAACACCTAAATAACGGACCCGGCAATACCATCATGTTAATACTGGGTCCGTAATACTGGACCCGGAAGTAATGTCATTGTGCCGTAACGGGAAATGCTCCGGCGGCCATATTTAAAAACACAATCCATCGCAATCCCCCAAACACAGCACTGAGTCGAGAACAGCCCGAATCACTTGAAGATGTCCAAAGCTACCAGGAAATCCACCACCCGCCTGTGCAAGAAGATGTTCTCTGATGATGAGCGAAATATGCTAGCTGACACGTTGGTTGCCCATGCTGATGAGGTGTTTGCAACAGACCTAAGGCGCCCAGCCCAGCTGCGCAAAAAATAAATCTGGGAGGAGGTGGCAAGGAAAGTCACTGCGGTTGGCACCACCACCCGCACTGTGATGGATGTAAAGAAAAGGTGGGACGACATACGCCTCTATGTCCGAAACATCATGTCTGCTAACCGCAGGGAGGGCCTGGCAACAGGAGGCGGGGACCAGTCTCCCACAAATCTGACATGGTGGGAGTAGAGTCGTAGCAGCACCATTAGCATGGAGTCGACCAAGGGTTTTGGAGACATGGAGTTGGGAGTGCCGTCATCGGCAGATGGAGGTGAGTATCCCCACAAACCACAGATAACCTAAGCATGACGTAGCACAACAAATGTGATAGTGAAGTAAGGCAATGCATGGCCCATCATACACACATTAACATATCCATGTCCAGATGGTGCCCTAAACACTGGAATATTGATATGCATGCTGCATGCCAATCCCATAACCAATAGACACCCGACACACAGCAAAACGTCACATGTCACACGTCACGCAAACCACAATACAACGGTAGGCCACACAGCACACACCAGGGCTAAAATGTGAGTATCCGACGTATACCAATATGGCCCCCGCCTATTGCAAGCACCCTGTCCGCCACACCTACAAGTATGCAACGCATCAAATGGGAACAACTGAACAACACCAATGTATGCATCATGCATGTACCACCATCACTGATGCCCTGCCTCTCTTGGTCCCCCACAGGCACGGATGCTGACAGTGACGGCCAGGAGGCTGCCGCACAGGCCACGACACCCGCCAAGGAATTCAGGCCCAGCCAAGAAGGCCCAAGACCATCAACCTCTGGGGCAATATCAATGCCCAGACTGCCACACAGAGCAGCACCACCAATACAGGGCAGGCCACAGGAGAGGCAAACACCATCTGAGGCACCACCTGAAGACACAACTACACTGGACTTGTCCACTGTGGTGGAGGCAGAGGCGGAAGGCACACAGTCTGCTGCCACCAGCTCAATCGGGGAGGTAGCTGCCTCAGCCCCCCACAGCGATGCAGAGGGCCACGTTGAAGACCAACCAGACATGGACGGCAACCTCCATGGGGATGGCACACATACGCCGAGCCCCCACCCCACCCCCCAGCACACCACACAGGGCACCCCAGTCAGCAACCATGAAGACCAGTCCGGAGTACTGGGGAGTCCACATCTTTGGTCCCCATCAGAGGACACCCCTACAATGGCCCACCCCGCAAGTGGCCTGTCCACCTCCACAGCCACTTGTGACATGGAGGACCGCATGACCAGGATGGAGGCCCGCCAGGATCAGATGATACAGCTGGTCAGGCAGTACGTTGCGGAGGGTGAATTGACCCGCAGGGAAATCTGTGAGACAAATGCTGCAAACACCGTTGCCATAAACAAAAACACAATGGCGATCCAAGAGAGTCTAGCAACAGTGACGCAGGTCCTGGGCAGGATTGCGGATCACCTGCAGCAGCAGCGTACTGCACCGTCAGATGCACAGGCAGGCACCTCCACCTCATCCAGCACACCTGCAAGCTCTGTTCAAACCAGCCCTGTCCGGTTCACCAGGCACAGCGCACGGCACACAGACATGCAGCCCCCAGAACACAAGAGAGGCCGCTACTAGCAGGGCCACCCTGCATGTGCTGACTGCATTTTGATGAAAGATTCATAGCACATCACATGTGGGATGTTAATGGGGTAGGGGGTATGGCGTATTGGGGGTGTTGGGGGAAGAGGGTATGGGGTGTTGGGGTTGTTTGGGGAGGGGGTATAATGTGGTGGGGGTGTTGGTGGTGTTGGGGGGAGGGGGTATAGTGTGGTGGTGGTGTTGGGGGGAGGGTGTGTGTGAGGTGGAGGGTTCAACCACAATGATGTTATATTTTCAATACACCCGTTGTGTGCAAAATCATATCATGACTGGACATTGTTCATTTCGTGTGTGTTTATTCAATACATGACAGTGCACAGTGCCCAACTCACCACACACCCTGTGTCCACATGCACATGATCCCAGTGCCCAGTGTAGTACTAACACAGAACCATCAGCATCCCAGTGTTTCAGAAGAAATCGTCAATCACTGATTGCCGCACATCACGGCCACCTTGTGCATCGCGAACTGGCAGGGGTGCTGCTTCTCCTCCATCATCATCTTCATCCTTACAGGTGCATGCAGGTCAATGTCAGGTGGCAGTGGTACATTTCTCCGGATGCATATGTTGTGCAGCATGGCACAGACCATGGTGATCTTTCCAGCCTTCTAAGGCCTGTAAAGGAGTGTGCCACCAGACCTACTGAGGCAGCGGAACTGTGCCTTCAACAGGCCAAAGGTCTGCTCGATCACAACTAGGGTACAACTATGAGCCCGATTGTAGTCCTCTTCGTGCCTGTTCTGTGGGTTCCGAACAGGGGTAAGGTGCCACGGCTTCAAGGGATAGCCAGCATCACCTGCATGGGAGCACAATGAGGTATGTGTGAGTCAATTTCTGACATGACACCTGTACTTATCACTCTCATGCTGCAGCTATTTGGTGTTGTCATGAACATGTCCCTGAATGTCTGCAGACATGTTCATTTGTAACAATGTGTACTGTACTATGGTTTGCAGGTGTGGATTCCGTTATCCACATGGTGCAGGGTGTTCACTTGCATGCTGTTTCAGATGTACTGTGGATGCCTACCACTGTATTTGACCTCATATAGGTGATGTATAGTACTCTTTATGTATTCCCACTAGCAGCATTGGCACAAGTTTCAACATGATTTGACATTCCTCAGTTGGTATTTCCATGCTGGGATGCAGCACGACTGTTTGGAGGGCCAGTGACAATCAGTGTATTCCCTTGGTGGGATTAATTTGTGGGGCCTCATGGGTGCATGTCCTGTGTTGTGCTTTGCTGCAGTCATGTTCGTTACGCATACTCACTGCATGTTGCTGGATAGTGTTGCAGAGGGTACGCTCAGATGATGTTCAGTCGACGCGTTGAGGGATGAGGGATGTGGCCTGCCTGAAAGTCTGGCATATTGGCATTGGTGTGCAGCATTGATCATTTGTATGACATTGATGTGTCATGTTCAGGTTGGGATGTTTTGGGCCACAGTGTTTTGCTGTATGGCCATTGTCCTGTCACCCCAATCCCACCCGGTGGAGTATGCATCCCCCCAATCTCAACCAGATGGATTATGCAACACCCACCCCAATCTCACCCAGGTGGAGTATGCATCCCCCCAATCTCACCTGGGTGGAGCATGCACCCCCCCAATCTCACCCAGGTGGAGTATACATCCCCCCCTTACACTGCCATGGGCCTGTCAGGCGACTTACCAAGCAGCCAGGCACGTCGTCCAGCATGTCGCTCCATGTAGGGGGGTAACGAGGAGTTCCGTAGCACCAATCCATCATTAGTAGATCTGGGAAATCGGGCACAACATATCATCTTGCTGCAGTCACATACCATCTGCACATTGATGGAGTGGTATAGCTCACGATTGCGGTACACCACCTAGATGGCATGAGGCACCACCAATTCAACATGGGTGCAGTCGAGGCCACCAATGCAATTGGGCATGCCTGCCAGTGCATGGAAGCCAAATTTAGTGTCAAATAGCTCCTGGGCAGTCCGTGGTATGGATATGTAGTTGTTTGCATGCTTCAGGAGGGCATCCACTTTTTGGTTCAGCATGCGTGAAAAGAAAGGTTGTGATATGCCATGCAGCTGGCCCACTGTGTGCTGGTAGGTGCCTGTGGCCAGGAAGTGGAGCACAGACACTACCTTCAGTAGAGGGGGGATGGCAGTGCAGATTTTAATCAGGCTGACAAAGTCATTGTGTATCATGTCCACAATGGTGATGATGGTGTCCCGGTAAAGGCGGTACAGAGTGTGGATCTGCACAGGAGTTAGGGTGTATGGACTGGCTCTGATGCGAGGGATTGGTGACTGCCTACGTGGTACCACTGGCTGGGCCTGTCTCACCCTCCTTCTTCTCCTGCGTCTTCTCTGTGGTGCCTGTTGTTGTTGTTGCTGGTGTAGCAATGCAGGCATGTCCTCCAGCCCCAAGATTACAACTCCAAGTGGTCTCATTTTGGTGTGGGAAGGGGTGTGGTGTGTGCTCCTTTTGTGCTGGGACAGACTCCATTGCCTCCACCTGTGGTGATTGTGTGCACCTGTGGCAGTTGAGAACACAGCAGATTGCTATCTACGAGTGATCCGCGATGCCTGTAATACTGGCATCGTGGAGTCTCTATTTACCGCCTTCGGGATTCCAGTAGGTGCATGCCCGCGTGACTTGTAATGTCCTCCTCTTAGCGGCGTCCCTGTATTACCGCCACGAAGGACAGCTGTGTACGCGCACATGCCGGTAAGGAGGGGCACGGTTCAGGCGGTGGCGGTAATGCCGGGTGGTTGACTCGTAATGGCCCGGCCGGTAGTCGATGCTGGTATTACCATTCCGCCTTCATTTTTGACTTACCGCAAATCTCGTAATGAGGCCCATTGACTTTCATATGTCACAGATGCCCCTTCCATGTGCATGACGGTCCCCTCCCCCTCCCCTGACCCTCTCCCCTGCCCCACCGGTTCCCTCCCTAACCCACAACATCAATCCCAACCTCAAACCACAAAGAAACAGGGCATAGAGCCCAACTCGGTAGAGACACCTGGGTTTCACCAGGTCACCAGGGTGTGTGAAGATTAACAATCAGCCTGGCTGTCCTTCCCCACTGAGCAAGCCCCTGTCCGGCGGGATACTGTCTCGATCGCCACCAATCCTCTGACAGGTTATTACATCACCGGATCACTTCTGAGGTGGTGAATGCCGGGCCCTTGGCTTGCTAGAATGTCTAGAGCTCCTGTCTCTTCTATTTCCTCTGGGTTGAGCAAATGCACTCTTGAAGCGCTCCCTCAAATGGCACTGATTCTCTCTCTCTGGCTGCGCCTCCTCGCTCTGCAGTTCTTTTAAGAGATTGTCTGCATCCTCACCTTGATGCAAAACATAGTTTTCACCCTTGAGTTCGAACATGAGGGCGAAAGGGAAGCGCCAACGGTACCTCACTCCCTTATCTTGAAGCCATTCCGTCAGGGGCCTACATTTGTGACGTTGGTCCATGGTGTAGGCTGATAGGTCTTGGAAAATCCTGTTCTGCGCTCCTTCCCATTCAATCGTGCCCTTTGTTGGTATAGTAGTGGCACTTAGCGACCGCCCAACGTGGTCCCTCACTGGGCCCTGTACCCCTATGCACCCATGGACCCTGTCAAATGTAATGTCCCTCTCTGGGGGGAGGCCCAAAAGGTTACATAATAGACACAGTAGGGACTTTCCAGTTCCTGTGGTGTTTCTGTCTCTCGGCCTGGGAGCCCCCAAACGCAGAGATTATTCCTCCTCTCTCTGTTTTCAATATCATCCACTTTAGACCGCACCTGTCGGTCCCTGCGTTCCAGCTCCTTCAGCCGCATCCCTACCTCCACGTCACCTATGTCTGTGGCGCGGTGTGAGTGCTCCAGGGCTTCCACTCGGTCCTCCACCTTTGTGACTCTCTCTCAGTGAGCCAACACCCAACGAGCCTTGGACCTCCGCCCTGAATGCACGTAGTTCTGAAAGTATACCATGTATGTCCTGCTGTATGACCATGTATGACCAAGGGTGCCCCTATCTACTCCGGCTTGTTAAGGATTTCAATCAGGCACACACCCAGGTCTTATTTATTTGTGTCTATAAGTTCAATATTCTGAATGATATACCACTCATATCACACCCTTCTCAAAATACCCACCCCAGGTCACAATGAACCAGGAATCAGGCTAGTTTGTACAGGTAAATATTTATTTATTTATTTAATATTCAAATCTCACATATATGATACATTACTCACCGTAATCGTATTTCTGATGCTTGTATCTGCTTAGATTCACATTCTGTGCATAGGCCGACATCTAGTGGAAGATGCGGAGTATTACAGTTTGTTTTTTGAAACTCGAAAATGGGCGTCGCCACAGGGCGTGCCAGTAATACTATCCCTAGTGTGACGTCCACTGTACCCATGATCCCTCACGCGTCTAGGACCCTAAGATTGTATTATTTCTGACATGAGGTAGCATGAGGAGTAGCGTGAGTACAGATAATCCAAGCAGATAGAAAGATAAGACTACAAGCATCCATGCGCCTTCTCTCAGAGGGGAGGAAGGGTGGGTTGCATGTGGGTCGCATGTGAAACTAAGCAGATAAAAACATCAGAAATACGATTACGGTGAGTAATGTATCCCTTCTGATGCTTTTGGAATCTGCTTAGATCACTTGCTGTGCATAGATTAGCGAGCAGTGTTAGATGAAGGAGGTGGGATGTGAGAAGGGTCATGAGCAAATAAATGTCTTAAAACCGCTTGTCCCTCTTGAGTATCTGTCTTGGAATGGGTGTCAATGCAGTAGTGCTGAGTAAAAGTGTGAATAGAGCTCCAAGTAGCTGCTTTGCAAATGGTGTCAAGGGGTACATTTGCAATGAAAGCCAGAGTGGCCCCAATGCCTCTTGTAGAGTGGGCTCTTGGCACGAAAGGCAGAGTTTTTTCAGAAAGGGAGTAACACAGCTGGATACAGTTAACAATCCACTTAGAGATGGCACCTTTAGAGACGCGATCACCCTCTCTGCCTGTAGCTACGGAGACAAACAGCTGGTCTGTTGTCCTTAGCGGTCTAGTCTTGTTTACATAGTAGAGGACCGCCCTACGCACATCTAGGGTGTGTAGTTTCACCTCAGCCGAGCTTTGTGGGTCTTGCAAGAAAGCGGGAAGCTCGATGGACTGGTTCACGTGGAATTTAGAAATAAACTTATGTGAGAACCTAGGGTGTGTACGTAAAACCAGTTTATCTTTATGAACTGTAAAGAATGGATCCTGCACTGACAGAGCCTAAATTTCACTGAGCCTTCTAATAGATGTAATTGCTACTAAGAAGGCCGTCTTATAAGTCAGGTGTTTGAGACTGCTTTTATGCATGGGCTCGAATGGGGGGCCGATGAGTTTAGATAGCACCACGTTAAGGTCCCATCCTGGTGGTGGGTTTGAAATAGGAGGGTGAAGTCTCTTTACTCCTTCCATGAAAGCTTTAACCACTGGTATTTTCCACCACAACACTTTGTTATGGGAGGTGGTGTATGCTGACAGCGCTGCCAGGTGTACCTTCAGTGAGTTAAATACCAGTCCTGCATCCAGCAGGTGGAGCATGTATGTGACAATTGTGGAAGGAGTGCAATCAACCGGGTTGATTTGCTTATTCTGGCACCAGATAAGGAACAAGTTACTTACCTGTAACTGTTGTTCTCCAGCATGGGTCTGGCATGGATTCACATGCTCATGAATATTCCCCGTCATCAGGCTGGGAATCCCCGGTAAAGAAAAAATCAGTATCAGTTTAGTTTCTGATCTGTCTTTCTTAGTAGTAACCAATCACTGATCTCTGGGTCATACTGCCCCCAGCCAATGACTGCCCTCTCCCTAAGCCCCGCCTCCGGCAGCCATCCTCAGATTTGGTAGCACGCCAAGTGGCAGCATGACCAAGTGAAGAGCCGCAGAGGGTTAGGTGGGAGGGTTCGCATGTGAATCCATGCCAGATCCATGCTGGAGAACAACATGCTGGAGAACAACAGTTACAGGTAAGTAACTTGTTCCTTCTTCAGCATGGGGTCTGGCATGGATTCACATGCTCATGAATAAGAGAATACATAGCATTACACACATGCACAACCACGGGAGGTGGCAACAGGCTCAACATTAAGCTAAAACAGTCTCTGCCACGTTGGCAAAGATATCTTTCATTCCATGACCCTAGAACATTCAATGTTCCACCAAAGTTGTTTTATACAGAACATTTACTGTTTAAATATTTACTTTGGGTTCTTGTGAAACTCGGATAACTAACGATTACAGGTGGTGAATTGGACCACCAATATCCACCTCAGTATCAAAAGTCAGTACACCCTTTTTGGGACGCATTCACAGGAACCTGTCTGTTTCACTTGATTATCATACAGAATTCCCTGTATTCATTTCAGCAACTGAATTATTTATGTTAATGAATTAATAATTGATACTTTTCTGTGTTTTTGTTGTATTGTGTATTAGGTTGTGCTTCTTTTCCCTTTACACAATTGTTAATTGCCCCTTTTTTTCTTCACTGCAAATTAGTAAATCTTATTTGTATTATGTATGTTCTGATTATGTCTCACTTATGTATTACATGTTTCACATGAATAGCAAATAAATTACTGTGTTTCAATATTTTACCACACGTACATAGTGAGTGGTTATATTACCTGTCGATTTAGTCTTTGCATCTCGCACTTGGGAGACCAACCTTCTTAAAAACGCTGGGACAGATTGAATCAATGTTTTCTGTCCCCAACAATCACTAGACTGCATAAAATATAATCCTTCATCAGTAAGGGTACAAACTTTTGTTCACATGTTCAACATTAAGCAATACAACAACTCAACATTAAGCATCTCTTACCTCCTCACCAGGCTCACCTTAAGCGAACAGGTTGTGCAGCACTGCTTGGCCGACCCTGGACTCCTCCCTGGAGTCCCGATCGACGCAGTAGAATCTTGTGAAGGTGTGCGTCGACCTCCACGTAGCAGCCCTGCAGATGTCCAGCAGGGGTACACCAGACAGGAACGCCGTGGTAGCAGCGATCGCTCTGGTCGAATGGGCTCTCGGACGGCCGGGCAGCGGTCAGTTTGCCAACCGGTGACAATGCATGATGCAGCCGGAGAGCCATCTGGAAATGGAAGTCTTCGAGAGAGCCTTCCCTTGATTCCCAGACCCAAAGTTCACAAATAGCTGTGACGTATTCCGAAAACTCTTCGTGCAGTCCACGTAGAACTTCAGCGCCCTGGCTACATCCAGCGAGTGCAAAGTCCTCTCGGCCGGCATCGAAGGTGACGGCAAGAAAACTGGTAACACCAAGGGATCATTGAGGTGAATGTCCGACGGCCCCTTGGGCATGAAGGAGGGGTGCGTCCTAAGCACTACCCTTGTGTCATGAAAAGTCAAGTATGGAGGCTTGCAAGATAGGGCCTGAATCTCTCCCACTCGTCGTGCAGAGGTGATGGCCACGAGGAACGCTGTCTTCCATGACAGGAACTTCAAGGGCGCCGAGTGCATAGGCTCGAATGGAGCCTGGTCAGCACCGAATTAAGTTCCCACGCCGGGGCAGGTGCCTTCACCGGCGGGAATGAATGGAATAGTCCCTTCATAAATTCCTTTACCAGGCGATGAGACCACAAAGACGCCCGTCCCGTAGTCCTGGTACATCGGGAGTTGGCAGCCAGATGTGTTTTTATGGAGGCGTGAGCCAGTCCTGCTTTGGCCAGCGACAGTAAGTACGCCAGCACTTGACGGGCCGTAATCCGCAGAGGGTTAATCTTCTGTGCACGGCACCAGACAGAGAACCTCTTCCATTTATGACCGTAACACTTGAGAGTTGAGGACGCCCTGGCCTTTGCAAGAGCCTCTCTGCAAACAGCCGGAATATCGTACCCCCCAAACTCTAGCGCTGCAGGAGCCAGGCCTGCAAGTTCAGCGACTGTGGGTCGTGGTGTAGAATGGCGCCTCCTTCTCTGGAGAGAAGATCCGCGTCCGCCGGCAGCCTGACTGGCGGGGACGTTGACAAGTCCAGAAGGTCCAGGAACCAGATCTGCCTCGGCCACGCCGATGCGACGAGGATCATCCTGCACCTGGACATCTTGAGCTGGCTGATGAGGCGGAGCAGCAACAGCAATGGAGGGAACGCGTATAGAAACAGGCCGTCCCAAGGGAACGAGAAAGCATCGCCCATGCTCCTCAGGTGTGGGAACCTGCTGGCGAACCTCTGGCACTTGGAGTTCGTCGCCGTCGCGAACAGGTCGATCTGGGGTTTGCCCCATCGTTGGAAGAGTCGATCCACTTGATCCTGGCGCAGTTCCCACTCGTGGCACGAGCGCAGCTCCCTGCTCAGTGAATCGGCGATGGTGTTTTTTATTCCTGCCAGGTGGAAGGGAACCTGAAACATCCCCTGGGCCTCCTTGGATAGGGCTGGGGATCTGGTGCCTCACTGCTTCCGTATGTAGAACATTGTGGTGGTGTTGTCAGTGAAGATCCTCACCACCTTGTCCTTGAGGGACGGGAGGAACGACTTGAGCGCCCAGAACACTGCACGGAGCTCCAAGATGTTGATGTGAAGAGACCTCTCCTCCGGGAGCCAAAGGCCTCTTGCGTGGAGATCTCCGGTGTGGGCCCCCCAAGCCTCCAGAGAGGCATCCGTAGTCACCGTCTCCTGAAACGCTGGGGTTTGAAAGTCCGTGCCCGTCGTGAGGTGAGCCCGGGTGCTCCACCATAGGATCGCTCGTCGAGGGGGATCCTGTCCTCGAAGCAGCCCCCGCCTGAACCCAGCGGGCGTCGAGGAACTCCTGTAGCAGACGCATCCGAAGTCTGCAAAGGGGTACAAGGTAGATGCATGAGGACATCATCCCGAGAAGGGACTTGATGGACCTCACCCTGGCCACGTCCGTGGCTAACAATCGCCGTACCTTGCCCAGGATGGTTTTGGTTCTCTCCTCTGAAGGGGAGGCCAATTGCTCCACTGTATCAAGCTTCACCCCCAAAAACAGTGCTACTTGTGACGGAACCAGGTGGGATTTGGGGTAGTTGATGGAGAACCCCAGCTCCGTGAGCAACCGGACGGTCCTCGCCGTATGATCGACGGCGAGTTCCCTTGACCTTGCCTGGATTAGCCAGTCATCCAGGTAGGGGTAGACGTGGATCCCCTGCAGGCGCAGCCGCGCCGCCACTGGTGCCAGGCACTTGGTGAAAACCCTGGGTGCCAACTTAGTGGCGTCCTTGAACCACGAACCTGAGGAACTTCCTGTGCCTTTCTAGAATGGGGATGTGGAAGTAGGCATCCTCCAGGTCCAGCGACGATATGAAGTCGCCTTCCTCCAGGTGTCCCAGTACGTGCTGGAGGGTGACCATCCTGAACTTCTGCGCCTTGATGTATTTGTTTAACCGACGCAGGTCTAGGATGGGGCGCCAACCGCTTGTCTTCTTCCTGACGAGGAAGTACCTTGAGTACACTCCGGAGCCCCGGAGCCTCCTGGGGACGAGCTCGATGGCACCTTTCTTGAGCATCGCCTTTACCTCCAACAGCAGTTGAGGGACGTGATTCTCCTTCCTGGCCACGGGAGGAATGCAAGGGCACTTCTTTAGGAATTCTAGTGAGTGCCCGTTGGCCAAGGTGTCCAATACCCAACGATCGGTGGAGATGGACTCCCACACCCTGACGAACTTCGTCAGTCGGCCTCCCACTGGGGTGCTTGGGTGGGGGCCCGACCACCCGGCCGGGGCAGTCTTGCTTGGACGCGGCCTTGGCCTCCTTGGCGACGACGGCAGGAACCCCCTTGCTTGCCGCGACCTCTGTAGGCCTCCTAGGAAGAGGAGCGGGCCGCCTGGCGGTAGGAGGAGGAGCCACCGCTGGATCCTTTGGAGGCACCCTGTCTGCCTCCAGCGCTCCGAAAGGGCAGTCTCTGCTGAAGCACTCTAAGGGCCCGGGCCGTCTTCGAGTTGGTCTTGATGGCCTGTAGAGACTCATCCACCGCCTTACCAAAGAGGTTGTTGCCGTCGAACAGCATGTCCAACACTCTGATCTGGACGTCCTGGCGAAAGTCTGTTGCCTTGAGCCATCCTCGCCGTCGGAGGCAAACTCCATTGCCCAGTTGGCTAAATCCAGTATCGGCAATGTCTGTTGCCACCATAATGGCGTGATCCGACGCCACCTCCCCCTCCTGCTGAATTTCTAGGGCCTCTGCCCTTTTTTCATCAGGCAGGAAATCTAGCAGGGGAGGTATCTTGAACCAGAGCTCCCTGTCGTAGCGGGCCACGATCGCTAAGGCATTGGCCGCCTTAATCGTCATTGCCGCCGACAAAATGACCCGTCGTCCCATAGAGGCCAACTTCTTGCCCTCGCTGTCCGGCGGGGAAGTGGAAGTTGAAGACGACGCACCTGCTGCCTTCTTCTTAGCTGCTGCTGGGACGACCGAATCCGGTGTGGGCTGGCCCCTGAGGCACAAGGTGGCGGCATCAGGGACTCGGTACTTCTTCTCGTACCTGTCCCTCTTGGCGGGTGTCGTGGCAGGGTTCTTGAGGACGGCAAGCCCCTCGTCTCAGATGTCGTCGAGTAAAGGCACCGCGAGGACCGTCTTCCTCTTAGCCTCTCGTTGTTGGTACAGAAACCCCTCCTTTTTCTGTTCTTCAGGGCAGAGCTGGAAGAGCTAGGATGCCCTGGTTATCATGGCGTGGAAAGAGCCAACCTCGTCGGCTGGGGATGCCCGCGGGGGGGTGGCGACGGGATGTCTGCTGTGTCATCGCCGCCGTCGTCATCCGTCCCCGTATCCGTCGCCGTATCCTCTCCCGGCGAGGGGGATGAGGGGTCCACCGGCCTCGCGGGCACGAAGGCCGGAGAGGGGTGCACTCTTCTTCGCTTGTTCGGAGGGTTTCCTGACGGACCTGGTTCTGGATCCTCCATCGGGTCCGTGGTAATCTCGTCCTTATCTCGGTACATAAGGATTGGATTGCCAACAAAATGGCCGCCGAGCTATCATGGGGCTCGGGCAATGGCTGCGACGGACGTGAAGGCCGTTCCACTGGGCCCTGTTCATCCTCCTTGTCGCTATCTTCGATCACGTCAGCAGGGACTGTCCCCTGGGATCGAACCTTCTCGAACCTCTCGTTGAGGTTTATGAATCTCTCGTTGAGGCCTATGGACCTTTCGTTGAGGCCCCTCTCGGACTCTACCAGTTCCTCCTTAGAGGCTGATTCCGAGTCTGTAGCGGCCACCGGCCCCCCCTCTTTTTCAGACGGGGGCTTCACGGGGGTATTAGCGGTGGGCTGGAAAGAGGATTCCCTCCGCGGCGTCAGAGATACTCTGGGCCCAGAGGCCGTTTCCATTGGCATAGTCTCAGCCGGCTCCGCCAGGGTCGCAGAGACCACTCCGGTAGAGGCCTTAGCCGGGTGGATCAAGGCCCTCACCACCTTAGGTGCGTCCTGGGCCTTCGCCTCGAGGGAAGGGTCAACGCCTCGCTCCCCCTTCGAGATCGACCGGGTCCGCTCCAGCGGCCTACCCGGGTTCTCGGACTTCTTCTTCCCCGAACCGGAGCGCAGGCTCGTGGTCGAACGTGCCGGGGAAGTAGCGCCCTGCTTGGCAACCGAAGAGCTCCACCTATCGGCGCTCCCGGAGCCCGCGGACTCGCAGTGCTTGGCCTTCTGTTGGGCCCCCGTCGCCAGGGCGCCCTCAAAGGACTTAGAAGCCCGCTCAACCTTCTTCTTCGCCTTCTCACTTGCTGTGCCCTTCTCCAGCCAGGAGGCGAGGCAGGAACGACAATCTTGTTTGGTCCGTTCCGAAAGGTTCTTGCAGAACGCACAGTCCTTCTTCATGTGCGTCTTGTCCCCATGGAGGCAGTAGAGACATCGCGAATGCTCGTCCTCCTTGAAAACGTTACATAATCCGCATCCAGGGCAGTTCCTGAACAGCTTGGATCCGGGCGTCGAGCTTCCCTTGTCCTGGGCCATGTCCGTTGAGGTAGGCCGCAGATCTTCCGGAATCCTCCAAGAAGTGTAAACTCGACGAAAACTTCACCCTTGAAGGGTGTAGAAGAATTCCGAAATGGGTCCCTGTTATCGGAAGTAGAAACGGTGGAGCTTGATGCACGATTAAACCTAAAAAATGAGAAAATCTCCTGAAAGAGCATGAAAACGCAGTAAAAAAAATCGAGAGCTAAACATGAGGACTCCCAACACTTGAGCCTGCGGTAAAAATCTGAGGATGGCTGCCGGAGACGTAGCTTAGGGAGAGGCCAGTCATTGGCTGGGGGCAGTATGACCCAGAGATCAGTGATTGGTTACTACTAAGAAAGACAGATCAGAAACGAAACTGATACTGATTTTTTCTTTACCGAGGATTCCCAGCCTGATGACGGGGAATATTCATGAGCATGTGAATCCATGCCAGACCCCATGCTGGAGAACGAATCTTTTCCATTTGTCAAAGTAGCAGTGCCTCGTGTTTGGCTTCCTAGATTCTTTTAGGATGTCCATACATCTCTGTGGTAATTTGACATGTCCGAACTCTATGACCTCAGGAGCCATGCTGCCAGGTTCATTGAGTTGGGTTGAGGATGCACTGTTTGACCTTGGTGCTGGGACAGTAGGTTGTACCAGCCCGGGAGATTGATGGGTTCGCACACCGCTAGTCTGCGTAAGTGTGGGAACTACGGTTGTCTCGCCCACATGGGAGCATCTAGGACGAGCGCCATCGATTCTCTGTTCCTCTTGTTGACCACATTCCTGATGAGAGGTGTTGGTGGAAAAGCGTACGCAAACATCCCTAACCAGTTCATCCACAGGGCGTTCCCCTGGGAGTCTGGCTGGGGGAACCTGGATGCAAATTCTGGGCACTGTTTGTTTTCGCTTGTGGCGAATAGGTCTATAGTGGGGAAACCTCACTGAGAGAAGATATCTTCTACGATTTCTCTGTGTAGACACCATTCATGTTCCTCTGGGAGGGGATCTCTGCTCAAAGCATCCACCAGAGAATTGAGATCCCCTGGAACATGTTGAGATGACAGGAAGATGTTCCGTCTGAGTGCCCATATCCAAATTTTCTGGGCAAGCTTGGACAGATTTGGCGAACGAGTCCCTCCTTGCTTGTTCAGGTAAAACATGGCTGTAGTGCTGTCCGTTCGGATCTGCACTGATAGATTCAACAGGTAGGGCTCGAACGCTTGAAGCGCTCTGAGTACTGCCAGAAGCTCTAGCAGGTTGATATGATTCTTGGCCACTGAGTGAGACCAGAGACCCTGAGCTGTGTGGTGGAGATGGTGAGCTCCCCACCATGTCAGGCATTCATCGGTTATGACTACCGCCTGTATCTCGGGATCGTAAAAGGGTTTCCCCTTGGACAGATTTTCTCTTGTCCACCAGTGAAGGAGTTGTACGAGTGTTGGCGAAACGACCACTAGATCGTCCCAATGACCCCTTGCCTGAGACCACTGTTTCGCCAACCATTCCTGCATGGGATGCATGTGCAGGCGCGCGTGGGGCACCAGGTAAATACATGATGCCATCATACCCAGCAAACGCATTGCTTTGCGTATAGTTATCTGGCGACCGGCCTGATATTGCGCAATTTGCAGCAGTATATTCCGAATTCTTTCCTCTGATGGAAAGGTCAACCCCTCTTGCGTGTCTAGGATAGCTCCTAGGAACTGTTTGGAGGTGCTTGGCACCAGACTTGACTTTTCTCGTTTATTGAGAAACCTAATTCGAAGAGGAGGTTGATCGTTCTTTGAATGTTTGTTCTGCAAATTATTGGGGTCTCCCCCGTGATGAGCCAGTCGTCCAGGTAAGGGTAAACCGGGATTGCCTCCCTGCGTAGGTGTGCTGCCACCCTTGCCAGTACCTTGGTGAATACCCTTGGAGCCAAAGCTATCCCGAAGGGCAGTACCTTGAACTGGTAGTGCCGACTCTCCACCTTGAAGCGCAAGTACTTTCTGTGCGCTGGGAACATGGAAATATGAAAATAGGCATCTTTCATGTCCAATGTTGCCATGTAATCCCCCTTTTTTAGGAGGGGGATTACCTCTTGGAGAGTAGTCATGCGAAATTTTTGGGGCTTGACATACTTGTTTGCAGGCCGTAAATCCAATACTGGGCGCATTGTCAAATCTTTTTTTGGCACAAGGAAGTAAGTTGAATAGATACCCTTGTTTACCTGGTGTCCCGGGACGAGTTCTATTGCGTCCTTTGCTAGAAGATTGACGATCTCCTCGAGGAGGATCTTCTGGTGGTCCAAAGAATGTATTTTTTGTTGTGAAGGGTGGCTTCGGGGACCCTCTAACAGTTCGATGCAGTATCCTGCGGACACTGTGGACAGCACCCATCTGTCTGATGTGATCCCTTCCCAAGCTTGGGTGAAGTTGGAAATGCGTCCCCCTACTGGGGATGCGTGAGAAGGGACCCTGAACGGAGCATCACTGTTTCGGTGGAGGTGTGCCGCCGCCTCTACTAGGGCTGCCTCTACCCTTACCACGTCCTCTCTTATTACCCTTGCCATAACCCTGGGTAGACTGCTGGTTGTTATTGTTCCATGGTGTAACCTTCCCCCTGGGAATAGTTTGATCCTCTCTGGGAATTTTGTCCGCGTGGGCGACGAAAATTGCCATTCCCTCTTTGGTTTGGGGGTTTATTGGTTAGTTGGCCTAGGGATTTGAGTGTCTCACACTCGTCCTTGGCATTTTTCAGCGCATCCTCGACCGCCTTTCCAAACAATAGATCCGGCTCCACCGGTTTATCTATTAATGATGCTTGCGTTTCGGGTTTGAACCTATATTGCCGCAACCAAGCATGCCTTTTGATAACAGTACTTTCTGCTATCAATCTGCCGGCGTTATCCGCGGCATCAAAGGTTGCTTTTAAAATGCAACCGGACACGGCTCTTCCCTCTGCCGAAACTCGTGCCAATTGGCTTTTTAAGGGTTCTGGGGCGGACTTCTTCCCACTGGTGGCAGTTGTAACTCGCCAGCAGGGTGGTGGAGTTGGCAATCCTTGCCTGGTAGGCGGAAGTGGAGGCTACCTTCCTGCCCAAGCCATAAATCTTCTTGCTCTCCTTGTCGGGAGGAGCTTCGGACGATGACAAGGGTGTTCCCGCTCTCTTACGGGTGTTTGTAACTACCAGGGAGTCCGGTTTCAGATGCCCCCTTATGTACAGTGGGTCTGATTGGGCTGCCCTGAAAAGCTTCTCAATTCTGGGGTTTACTGCCCTAGTGAGATTGGGATTAACAAGGGAAGGGTCTATTCTTCTTTGGATTAAGGATAGGGATAGCCTGGGCAACAGGTCTCCTTTCTCTCACTAACTCCTCAGCAAAGTCCCTCTCTTCTTGAGCACCTTGGGTGTCAATGTGGCAGTGTTCTGCCGCTCTGGACAGAACTTCATTCAAGAGAGGCTGGTTGTCGACAGGGGAGTCGGTAACCGGGGGTTCTTTATCTACCGGGGAATCTACCCTGTAGGTTTCTGGGTCGTCCTCCTCCTCCTCTTGGTCCTCATCATCCCCATAGTAGCCCGTCCCAGTTTGTTCTTCCAACATGCCCAAATCTGGATCCTCACAAAAGGATGGATCTCCCTGGTATTGAGAATAGGGCTGTATGCCAAAGGGGTCTGAAGACTGTGTTGGTGCTTCAAACCGGGACTTTTTACTTAGGGGGATTGGATCCTTAGAGCCTGAGGGTCCTGACCCGTCGGGGGTATAAGAGAGAAAGTGTTCAGGGTTATTGGCGTAGAAATCAATCTCCCAATGATGACATCCTTGACATGACTATGTCATGACTAGACCATTCTCTTGAACTGGGAATGACTCTGTCTTGGAGGGCTTTCCCTGT
Source organism: Ambystoma mexicanum (assembly GCF_040938575.1). Classification (NCBI taxonomy): domain Eukaryota; kingdom Metazoa; phylum Chordata; class Amphibia; order Caudata; family Ambystomatidae; genus Ambystoma; species Ambystoma mexicanum. The sequence goes on along the minus strand of NC_090929.1, from coordinate 1,264,092,520 downwards.
TATATCTTGACTAGACCTACTGGTTTGAGCAGGGGTCTTTGGGATAACAGAAGACTGAGACTTGTCCATCTGTGTATGTGGAGTAGAATGTTTTTGAGGTGTGGAAGGAGGCTGGGACTGCTTCCTCTGTTGTTTTTCCCCTTCCCCATGGGTGGAAGAGTGTTTCGGCTGTTTTATGGCCCCTTCGGAGCCTTTCGACGCCTGGCGCCGAGGTTCGGGGGTAGTGTCCCTATCTCTCGAGCGTGGAGGTTGGGACTCGGGGGCAGCCGTTACGTGGCCTGCTGACGCTGACTCCTGGAGTGCAGTCTGGGGATAGAGGTCGGCTTCGTCTTTCGACGGTCGAACCTCCCTTACCTTGGGGAGCGAGGCACTCTTGGCAACAGTGGATGGTTGCCTGGAGTCATGTGGCGATCTAGATCAAGAACGCCCAGAGGACACCGATTCGGACCGTTCTCTATGTGCCTCTTTCCGAGTACTCGATGTGCGCGTCGAGTCTCGGTTGGAGATCATGTGTTTTGTGGAAGTGCTGTGGGTAGCGCTTGTGTCACCGGGGGTTTCCCCCATAGCCGCCTTGCCGGACAACCTTCCGAGGTCGGGGACTTGCGCTTGGCTGTCTCTTGATGCCACATTGCCCTCGCCGTCCGAAAGCATGGTGTCGCTGCCATCGCTGAAGGCGCCCTCCGCTGCCATGGCCTCTTGACGCCTGGCGTGGTGGGCCCAACGCTTGATCTAACGGTCCTTTAGTGTTTTCGGTTTGAACCTACTACACGCTCTGCAGTTCGCCTCGGGGTGGTCCCTCGGCAAGCAGAGATTGCATGTGGCGTGTCTGTCAACCCACGGGTACTTGCGGTTGCACTTGGGGCAAAATTGGAAAGGGGTACCCTCCATACGCACCTTGTGGCAGCGGGCTAATAAGTGTAGGAATATATAAGAATGTACCTATATACCAAAGAGTGTAGAGTATGTCCACCCCCCACTCCCCCTACTTGCAGGGCCGAGGCCAGATGCCTTCCAAGGCCCAGGCCGAGGCCAGAGGCCTTCCGAGGCCCAAATCCGTCGTGCAGCTCTCGATGGTTGATTCTTTCTCCGGGCCGGCGTCGAGTGTGGAAGTTCGGTGACTCGACGTTGGGGTGGAGAAATGGGGAAATATAACAATATTTTTGCAAAAGTATGGCTAATGCCAGGGAACTCCGCGGAATGCTTCCGACCAGTATGGCGGAAAAAAACAATCTCAGGGTCCTAGACGCGTAAGGGATCATGGGTACAGTGGACGTCACACTAGGGATAGTATTACTGGCACGCCCTGTGTCGACGGCCATTTTCGAGTTTTGAAAAACAAACTATAATACTCTGCAGCTTCCACTAGATGTCGGCCTATGCACAGCATGTGATCTAAGCAGATTCCACAAGCCTCAGAAATATATATATATATATATATATATGGCAGCAATCACCAACCGATGACAACAAAATTCAAGATAAGGAAAGCAATGGAATTCACTTATGATAATGCAGAATGTAAAACAGAGGAAAAGAACAGTTTTGGTCTGTGAACAGATAGCGTTTAGGTTAATATTTCCCCCTACAAAGTACTTTAAGGCATAAATGAGCCATCCTACACATATGTCAGTAATCAACAGGTATTCAGGAATGAAAGATAAATGCAATCTTCCCTCCCCAAATAAGAGAGAAAACCGTTTTTGGAAATAGACACTTAAATGACAGGTGAAAATGGTTGAAAATGGCTTGGTGAAACAATGCAAAAGGTATAAAAATGCTTAAATGGATAAAAATTCTTAGGAAAGCAACACTAAACATGTCCTAACACCCATGGGCTACAAGATAAACAACAGTACACACTTTAGATCAGTATGGGATTTGAGAAACACTTTGAATGGGAAAAAGACACGTGTAAACTTTTGCTAAAATGTCAATTTGCGGCAAAATGTCACCATGCGATATATGAAAAAAACGGGTCAAATGCACTGTGCCACGATGTGGATGTAGCTAAGGGTCTTAGGTATCAGTGAGAGTTGAAATTGCGTTTCTATCTTTCAAATTGAAGAAGTTACGGATGTTTTAGTGAGAGGCGTTTTTGCAAAACAGGTGTGAAAATGAAACAGAAATTCGGTACAAAAATTACAGATGTGTTTAATTACACTATATCAATGACTATGAAAAAGAGAATGCCACGCGTGAATCTTCACAGTTACGTGGCCAGCGTAACCCTTCACATGGTGGATACTCCATTCCTTTCTGGGATCTACTTTAGTTACTCAAAATCACTAATGACTTAGGGTTTCGTAACACAGATGAGAGAAAAATCAGCGCAAAAATGGTTCTCACAAAATGAAGGTTCTGAAATTAAAGATGGGATGGTTTGAGATTGGGATAAGACAATGCAAATATACTATGGGTCACTGTTCTTCCATTTAATACTTACAGTCCCTTGTAATTAAAATTGGACCGTCACGATTCTGGTCATGGATCGGGTTAGGTCTACCGGCAGCAGAGCACTTCTGGAGGGGTTGGATCAGCGGCGCGGTTCTGGTTAATTTTGCACTGCACCTCAGACTGGATTTTGGATGGGCCCTTCTGGTCACTGGACACCGCAGATTATCAGGATGCGAGTTTCAGCGGGCAAGCCTTAATGGTAGCAAGCCAGGCTGAATCAGAATTACATGCCCCCAAGTTTGGGATGTTTGAAATTGGGTCTAGCTAGAAAGAGTTCAGCAATTCTAAAGTCTGGATTCTGCAAAAAGTCTGGAGTCAGCTGCAAGGTGAAGAGTTCTGGAACAAGGTGCTGCACGGAAATCTGGATGTGTTTAGAAAGCAGTGTGTCCTATGTGGAGTGAAGTTCCTATATTTATACTATCAAATGACATCACCAAGTTTATGGTGTGGGCAGAATTTCAAAACACACCCCCACAGCTGTGAGTGGCCACAGGCACTTGCCTTGTTTTGGTTGGCAGTCAGAACAGAGCTGTCATCTTTACGATGGGATTTAGGAATTCCCACATTGATTTTGACCAAAACTTAACTTTTGCACAAATGTACATTTCTAAAATGATGTACCCTAATAAAATTGGACATTTCATATTTCATGGGCTATATTCACCTTCAATCCCCATCTCTGTGAGAGCTGTCTTTCTCATTCTATGGAATTTTATCAATTTTAATCACAACAGTTTGGATTAATAATTTCTAATTCAGTACATCTCTGGGCGCTCATCAGTGGATCATGTACATACAATCTTAGGCTTGCAACATTAATAGTTCTGCCACAATGAGTTTTTTTTTGTAACTTTGGTTCCTTAAGTATTACAGGTTTCATCAATGTCTTCAAAGCAAAAGCCTGAAATTAGGTTAACATCTACCAATTTTCAGATATCCTTCTTTAGGTTGCACGGTTAGAGAGTTTCAAAATTAACCACAAATACAGATTTAAACACCAAAAAGTTGCTTTGAACAGAGTTTTTTTCCCCTCTCCTTTCAACAAACAACAGCTGTCATATCCCTTTGATCAGGGTGGGGGTAGAGGGAAGCATCCTGTCCCTCCCCAGCAGAGCCTGTCCTTTGTTCTTGGCTCAGCCACAAGACAAATGGCTAATGAAGTCTATTGTGCTCCATATGCGAAAACCTCCAGCAACCATTAGCCTTCCTGTAGCAAGGGGCTGCCAAACTGAAGTGTCAAACTTCCCAGGCTGGCCACTGTCCAATCAGAATTAAGCAGCTACTTAACTCCAATACTGGGTTGCTTTAAAATTCACAAAAGTATTTTCTTTAACACATATAAAAAATAAGCACAGTTCATAAGGGATTTGGACATTTAAAAGAATCAAGCCCTTCACAAACATGATTTAAAGAGCCGAATTTTGCAATTTCTTCAGGACACAGTACTTTTAAACTGGGTTTGACATCTCATTTTCTTATGCAGCTGTCAGGCAGTGAGGCCTGGATTCCTCTGACTGTACTGGATGATCTGTGGTTTCAGCACACTTTAATTTCAATAGTTCACTTGGAAAATGCCTGAAATTAGTGCCAAAACAGCACTTTGAAGGTTGCAATTGATTAAGAGAACTGTATTTTAAAGGCATTTTTGGATTTTAACCCACTTCTGTGGCATTGATTCCTGTAACAGGTAAGAGCACCCACTGGCATTCTCCTGCAGGGAGTTCTTGTTTTGACATCAACTTTGCCTGTGTATGGCAAGGTGGTGCAACCTTTTTGTGATTTATGAACCATGCACAGTTTTGCAGATTTGGCGCGCACAGGGGTTATCGCCTCCATTTTTGGCAGTTTTCTTTCCCCATTGGCAAAGGGGTGTAGTGTGGCGCATTGGCATGGGTTGAAATATCCCCCACAGCCCCCCCAACTTCAGCATGATGTCCAGTCGTGGAGGAGTCGGGCACGTGGGATTTCTTTCTTCGGTCCATGTGAAGAAATCCAGTTGCTTCTGCCATCAGCGATTGATGCGACACGCTCTCCTTGCTGGTTCTGGTTGGAAGTGTGGAACGACACTCCAGATCGCTTGGGTTTTTCCTCCCGGTTCCCGAGGATGTCCTCCTTGGTGATTAGGTGGATTTCATTCCAGTACTAGAAAACAGAACATAACACGGTTATGGAAATTTCCCCACTACTGTTCCCCGAGGGGTGTAGTGGGGCAGATGCATGCATTTACTAGCAATTGACAATATGCCTATGTTCAATGACAGTCTTCACTTTCCTCTCACGCACTCAATGAACTCTTATAATGATTTTTAGATCTCTGGATTTTCCCCCTATGGGTTTCCGGTAGTCTCTTCTATTTGCTGCAAAGTATGCCTGGGATGGCAACTCTTTAGCTGGTTTATGTGGACCCACTTGTCTTCCCCTTCTGTCAAATTTCCCTTGGGGATGCGGATTCTGTAGGCGACTGGTGAGATTCTGTCCACAATTTCAAAAGGACCCCGCCAACTTGGGAGAAATTTGCGCTCTTTGGCTTGGTTCCTTTGGAAATTGTACAAGTAGACCCTGTCTCCTATTTGATATTCCTTTTTAGTTGTCTTAAGGTCATAGTGGGTCTTCATACTGTCTGCAGATCTTTCTAGATTTCGCTGAGCATACGCAAAAGCATGTTGAAGGTGTTTTCTCAGATTCTCAACATACTCATGAGTTGTGGAGGCTTTTTATCAAGGTCTGCTCTTGGGTTCTGTAGAGCAGATGTTGGGGTAGCACCATCCTTCGCCCAGTCATCAGTTCAAATGGAGACATTTTTGTTGCAGAAGAAGGGGTAGATCTGATGGCCATCAGGACAAGGGGTAATTGAATATCCCAACTTGGCCCAGAATCTGCCACAAACTTTTTTAATATGCTCACAATAGTTGTATTGTACTTCTCAACTCCACCACTAGAAGACAGTGGGATGCAATGTGTAATTTCCTTTTTACCCCAAGTATCTCCCACATCTTTGTCATCACTTTGCTGGTGAAGTGACTACCTAAGTCTGACTCAATCCTTTGGGGTAGTGCAAAACGCAAGAAGATGTGATTGATCATCAGGGCAGCTGCTGTTTCTGCCTTGCAATTTGGGGCCAGGAGACATTCCACCCACTTAGTAAACAAGCATGTTACTTGATGAGCGAATCACGGGCCCGGTGAAATGGACTTGCAAATTTGATCAAGGCAGTGTCATCCCCCTCTTTTGGAGGGGAGCACGGTGTGTGAGTGATGTTGGCTGTAATTGTGCACACACAAGACACCCCTTCAAGTACTGATCGAGGTCCTGCCCCATGTGTGGCCAGTATGCAACCTCTTGCAAGATTTCTAATGTCGTATGAAACCCCGATGACCGGCTGTGGCCGCATCATTGGCGTGACTTAGCATCAGGCTTCGGAATGAGGTAGGTACACCCACTAGTCACATCCAGAGATGGATCTGCTTACCAACAAACCGTCTTGGATTCGGAACATTTTGGGACACTTCATCAACACCCTGAGGTCCTCTTTCCCAATGTAATTGGTTTTCGTCAGAGGAAAGTTCACAGGGTCCTCAATGTGTTGGTAAATTTCCCAATAATCGTATCCCCTTTTTGTGCCGTGATTAAATCAGCATCTGGGGTCTCCTTACTCCACTGGGCAGTTGAGAGTTCATTGTGAGCATTTGTCTGGGACCTGGTGACAGCAGTGACCTGGATTTCCCCCAAAAGGAACTCGATCTCAAGGAGATCCCCCAGATGGCTCTGGTTTTTGCCAACTGATCTGCCAGGTCGTTTCAAGTTTTGTCTGGCCCCTCTATTCTGGGATGACCCGTAATCTTTTTCCAATAGATGGTCATCCCATTAGAGGTGACCAGATCATCAATATTGTGTATGAGCTTGCCATGTTTAAGTGGTTTGGTATTTGCACACAGCATGCCTCTGGTTCTCCAATTGATCAGGTGCTCCAAGAACCCATTCCGGACATAATTTGAATCTGTGATTATGACCAGTTCATGGAGTCGGAGTTGCACAGCAGCTCTGCCACTTGACTACTACGGGGACCGATTTTGTACCCACCGGAGGGTTCTGGGACATCATTCACCCAGGCATTCCCCACGCCGGCGGCTAGTTCCTTTTCGCCATTGTTGTCAACATGGTAGGAGCACCCATCCACATAGACAGTGGGCATTCCCTCACACTTGTCTTCTTCATAGACTTTGTGTGGGGAATTGAGGTACGTCTCCATGTTGTCCTTGATTTTGAGACTTTCGTCCTCGAGACAGTTTTCTCTGGCACAATCATGCAAGTCAGCCAGACCTTGCGCAAGGGGACTCTTCTTGTTTTGGCCATATCTGACCTCCACAGGAAAGTCTTGCATTGACAGAATCCAGGAAGTAATTCGGGAATTATTCACATTTCCGGGCCAGATTCTGTCACTTTGAAAATAATGCAGAGGCTGGTGTGGAGTCTCCACTATGATGTACTCCCCCTGGATGAACGGGCGGTAATTCTTCAATGCCCACACCGTTCCCAGGAGTGCTTTCTCTCAATCGTTGAATTTTTCCTCCACAGAGGATAAAGTCTTACTCGCATAGGAGATGACTTTATTGACCTTGTCATGCTTTTGGTATAATACTGCAGTCAAGCATGTATTTGAGAACCCTGTCTCCAAGAAGAACTCCTTGTTTTTGACAGGGTAAGCTAGGCAAGGCGCTTGTGAGAGGTTTAAACTTGATGGCAAATTTTCTAACTTCTTCTGGACCATCAGAAGGAAAATTTCCTTCCAAGACAAAGAATGCCCCCAGACACCAGATGACACAGGCTTGAGACTCAAGTCGGATTTCAATCCGAGAGACAGTGAGTTACCGACATCCATTCTCACTATCGAGAAATGTATCAAACAGGAAATTAAGAAATTGCAACTTTCCCAAGAACGTCAGAGACAAAATCTAACCAACGGAGAACGTTAAGCCCTCAAAGCCCTTGCCAACAACAGCAACCTGGTAATTAAAACAGCTGACAAAGGAGGAGGAATTGTTACACAAAACACTGATCAATACACCACGATGGTAATGACGTTACTCAACGAAGAGAACAATTATAAAAAACTGAAAAGAGACCCCACCCCCATTATTAAATCCAAAATACAAGAAATCACCAAATATGCACTGGATCGAGACTGGATCTCAGAAAAAGAAGAAGCATTCTTCAACACCACAGAAGGGAGAACTCCTGCTTTTTACGCATTGCCCAAAATACACAACAACAGCAAAATACCTCTAGGCAGACCGATATTCTTGGGCTGCGGGTCTATCTTGGAACCGATATGCAAATTCATTGACTACTTTCCCAAACCCCTTTGTCAAAAGAACCCATCATATCTCAAGGACACAATGGCCACTATCACCACCTTTGAGCACCAACCATTCAACAGTACCAACAACCAATTGGTGACTAGGGATATAAAAAGCCTATATACCAGTATCCCTCTGGACAAATCAATAGAGTGCGTTAGACACCATCTCACCTTACACATGACACAAAGGAAAGTTCCAGTGAACTTTATAGTGGAATTACTTGACTTAGCTCTTACTAACAATTTCTTCTCCTTCAACAACACATTTTATCTACAAACCTGTGGCACTGCCATGGGTGCGGCCTTTGCCCCCAGTATGGCCATAATATATATGGCAGAATATGAGCAGAGCTTTGTACTCAACACGAACAACCCATTCCAGGAGAACATCCGGTTATGGCGCAGATATATCAATGACATCTTCTTTATCTGGGCAGGGTTGAGGCAGGAATTTTTATCCCAAGTATCTCCCACATCTTTGTCATCACTTCACTGGTGAAGTGACTACCTCGGTCTAACTCAATCCTTTGGGGTAGTCCAAAACGCGAGAAGATGTGATTGATCATCAGGGCGGCTGCTGTTTGTGCCTTGCAATTTGTTGCCGGGAGACATTCCGCACACTTAGTAAACAAGCATGTTACGGTTAACATGTACTTTTTCCCCCTAGATGAGTGAATCACGGGCCCGATGAAATCGACTTGCAAATCTGACCAAGTCAGTGTCATCCCCCTCTTTTGGAGGGGAGCACGGTGTGTGAGTGATGTTGGCTGAAATTGTGCACACACAAGACAACCCTTCAAGTATTGATCGAGGTCCTGCCCCATGTGTGGCCAGTATGCAACCTCTCGCAAGATTTCTAATGTCGTATGAAACCCCTGATGACCGGCTGTGGCCGCATCATGGGCGTGACTTAGCATCAGGCTTCGGAATGAGATAGGGACCACCCACTGGTCACCGCCAGATATGGATCTTCTCACCAACAAACCGTCTTGGATTCAGAACATTTTTGGACATTTCATCAACACTCTGAGGTCCTCTTTCCCAAAGCAACCATTATCCGTCAGGGGAAAGTTCTCAGGGTCCTCAATGTGTTAATAAAACTTACCAATTATTGGATCCCATTTTTGAGCAGTATTCAAATCAGCATCTGGGGTCTCCTTACTCCACTGGGCAGTTGAGAGTTCATTGTGAGCATCTGCCTGGGACCTAGTGATAGCAGTGACGTGGATTTCCTCCAACAGGGACTCAATCTCAAGTAGAGCCCCTTGGATGACTCCGGTTTTTTTGGCTAGCTGATCAGCTAAGTCATTTCCAGTTTTGTCTGGTCCCTCTACTTTAGAATGACCCTTGATCTTTCTCCAGTAGATGGTCATCCCACTAGAGGTGATCAGATCATCAATATTCTGTATTAGTTTTCCATGTTTTAGTGGTTTATTGTTAGCACATAGCATGCCTCTGGTTTTCCAATTAACCAGGTGCTCCACGAACCCGTTCTGGACCTAATCTGAATCAGTGATTATGACCATTGTGTGGAGTTGGTGTTGGACAGCAGTGAGGATGGCTTGATGCACAGCCATCAGCTCTGCCACTTGACTACTACGGGGACCGATTTTGTACCCACCGGAGGGTTCTGGGGCATCATTCACCCAGGCAATCCCCACACCGGCCACTAGTTCCTTTTCCCCGTTGTTGTCAACATGGTAGGAGCACCCATCCACATAGACAGTGGGCATTCCCTCACACTTGTCTTCTTCATAGACTTTGTGTGGGGAATTGAGGTACGCCTCCATGTTGTCCTTGAGTTTAAGACTTTCGTCCTCGAGACAGTTTTCTCTGGCACAATCATGCAAGTCAGCCAGACCTTGCGCGAGGGGACTCTTCTTGTTTTGGTCATATCTGACCTCCACAGGAACGCCTTGCATTGACAGAATCGAGGAAGTAATTTGGGAATTACTCACATTTCCAGCCCAGATTCTGCCACTTTGAAAATATTGCAGAGGCTGGTGTGGAGTCTCCACTATGATGTGTTCCCCCTGGATGAACGGGCAGTAATTCTTCAATGCCCACACAGTTGCCAGGAGTGCATTCTCACAATCGTTGAATTTTTCCTCCACAGAGGATAAAGTCTTACTCGCATAGGAGATTACTTTATTGACCTTGTCATGCTTTTGGTATAATACTGCAGTCAAGCATGTATTTGAGAACCCTGTCCCCAAGAAGAACTCCTTGTTTTTGAAGGGTAAGCTAGGCAAGGCGCTTGTGAGAGGTTTAACCTTGATGGCGAATTTTCTAACTTCTTCGGGAGCATCAGAAGGAAAATTTACTTCAAAAACAAAGAATGCCCCCAGACACCAGATGACACAGGCTTCAGACTCAAGTCGGATTTCAATCCGAGAGACAGTGAGTTACCCACATCCATTCTCACTTTCGAGAAATGTATCAAACAGGAAATTAAGAAATTGCAACTTTCCCAAGAACATCAGAGACAAAATCTAACCAACGGAGAACGCTGAGCCCTCAAAGCCCTTGCCAACAACAGCAACCTGGTCATAAAAACAGCTGACAAAGGAGGAGGAATTGTTATACAAAACACTGATCAATACACCACGATGGTAATGACGTTAATCAACCAAGAGAACAATTATAAAAAAACTGAAAAGAGACCCCATCCAATTATTAAATCCAAAATATAAGAAATCACCAAATATGCACTGGATCGAGACTGGATCTCAGAAAAAGAAGAAGCATTCCTCAACACCACAGAAGGGAGGACTCCTGCTTTTTACGCATCGCCCAAAATACACAAAAACAGCAATATACCTCCAGGCAGACCGATAGTCTCGGGCTGCGGGTCTATCTTGGAACCGATATGCAAATTCATTGACTACTTTCTCAATCCCCTTTGTCAAAAGACCCCAAAATATCTCAAGGACACAATTGCCACTATCACCACCTTTGAGCACCAACCATTCGACAGAACCAACAACCAACTGGTGACTATGGATATAAAGAGCCTATATACCAGTATCCCTCGGGACAAAGCAATAGAGTGCATTAGACACCATCTCACCTTAGACATGACACAAAGAAAAGTTCCAGTGAACTTTATAGTGGAATTACTTGAGTTAGCTCTTACTAACAATTTCCTCTCCTTCAACGACACATTTTATCTACAAACCTGTGGCACTGCCATGGGTGCGGCCTTTGCCCCCAGTATGGCTATAATCTATATGGCAGAATATGGGCAGAGCTTTGTACTCAACACAAACAACCCATTCCAGGAGAACATCCGGTTATGGCGCAGATATCGATGACATCATCTGTATCTGGGCAGGGCAGAGGCAGGAATTGCACAATTTCTTTAACTGAATTAATGACCAATCCACGGACATTCAATTTACCATTAACAACAGCAACATAAACATCAATTTCCTGGACTTGAACATCAGCGTCACGAATAACCAGCTAAAATGTTCCATCTTCAAAAAAGAAACAGATAGAAACATAATCCTGCATTTCAAGAGTCATCATCCCAAGAATTTACGCAATAACCTTCCATATGGACAGTTCCTCAGAATCCAAAGAAACTGCACAGAAACCAGCGAATTCAAGATCCATGCCACTGATCTACAACATAAACTAGAAAACAGAGGTTACCCCAGGAAACTATTAAAAAATACCATGAAGAGAGCTCTATATACACCAAGAGAAACGCTTCTTATCCTGAAACAACATGATTCTGCCACAGAAAACATCATGGCCTGCATATCCACCTTCAGTGCCAACACATCTCAATTTAAGAGCATGATCAAAAAATTCTGGCCTATAGTACAACTTAGCCTACCGGAAGAACCCTTGCCTAGGATGGCATTAAGAAGAGACAAAAATCTCAAATACCTTTTGACTCACGCTAGATCCAGACGTAAACCTGCTAGATCCACCCTATAGAACATGCGCGAAATTCGGGGCCACCACCCCTGTGGGAGCTGTGCGGAGTGCGAGGGAGTGTTCCTTGTGTTCCAAACACTGTTGGACTGCGGTGCTACGCTGAGGTTTGAGTACCTCTACCATCTCTATTGGAGGAGGAGGAGTAATTACTGTTATGAACCCCCTACGCACGCGGAGCGTCGTGGAGTGTTCCTTGTGTTCGGCGTGGTGAGAGCGGTGAAATGGACCCTATGCTTTCACTAAACACCTCGAGACCTGCATCGCCCTTAACACGAGCAAGATTACAGCTGCTGCAGTCAGCTCCTTCAGGGTGCCGTCATGAAAAGACACATGCAGCTGTAGCCAAGGATGCTAAGGATGCTACGGTATGTAGCCTGTTTGTTATTAAGAAAAACTGCATCAAACCTCCGTTGTTTAAAACTTGTGAGACATTTGTTTCCGCTCCTCCCCCATCCCGCACAACAATACCTTTGTCGCTTCCTGCGCTGTGGACGCCAGTTGACCCTAGTGGTTCTAGCGGCGCTGGCATTCCATGCGCGGATGCGTTGCTGCCCCCGGCCCCCCCCGGCGGCAGCCGGTGCTGGACTGTGGGGTTGCGGTGCTCGTCTTGCCCCTGTCCGAAGAGGTGGGGAAGCGATTGGGCCCTTGGGGGGGTGCGCATGTGTGTATGTGGCTTGTGTTTACGAGGAGGAACAGAGCGAACGAGAAGGCGTGGCTGAAGCTGCTTTGGCTTATGGTGGAAGAGGGGAAGGGCAGGTTGCCCATTAGGGAGGTGCAGGTGCATGTGCCTCCGGAGCAACTATTTTTGGACAATTAGTTGCAGAACGGAGTGAGATGGAGTATTGTAAAGGAGTGGCTATGGTGGATTCCTACCTTAGTGAAAGTCACTTGCCGGAAGAAGTCGAGATTATAACCACCTTAAAAGTAGTGCCTCCCTCATTGAGAGTTCTCGCATGGTGGATTTTACAACAACACAATAAAACTCAAAGCAAAGGAAAAAAAGAGATGACTGAAATAAAGGATTTATCAACTAAAGATCAGCAGAAATTCCTGTGTGTAGTAACGGATGCCTGTGCAGAAAATACTTTAAGTGCACAGGTTTGTCATCACCAACAAATAATATGTCATACAAATTCCAACTCAGAAATAGATGGAGAGGTTTGTGTGATAGCTAATGAGCAAATATTTGGTGACTGTGATCTGACCAATTCGGCATTGCAACAGGCAAGGAACTCCTTGATTGAAAGGCGAAATTCGCTGTTTCTGGCAGATAAGCTAATTGCTGATCTAAAAGATATTAATGCAAAATTCGCTGTCCTTACGCCTCAACAAAAGAATTTACTTGAGAATGAAAAAACAGACATCTCCCTATTGAGGTGTAAAGACACAGAACATTCTGGAAGTTGCAAATACATGGAAAAGACCTTTGGAGAACAAAGGCCATTATTAAACCTGCATCGTCCAAATAAACGCAGAAGGATTGGGTCTAGTATTAGCCCAACTGTTGTAGCTTGTTCACAGAATAGAAAGAGTCAACGTACAGCTCCACATAAAAAACAAAATATGATATATCTGAAAGAAAATACAATGAGAAAAAGCGAGAATAATCTGAGGCTAAATAGGACATCGGACTCCTCAGAAACAAGTGAAGCGAGCACTACGGATTCAGACTCCTCGCTAGCTGAAAGAGAATTCCCAAAAGTGAGAAGGCAGAATAATATGAAGAACCAAAATTCTACAAAAGGTCGGATCGATCCTCAAATGGACTGTTTTGAATTGGTTGAGCAAGTGATCAATCAGCTTAGGCCGAACATCATCTCTGCACTGACAATAACTGTTGCTCCACTGATAAAGCTCTATGAACATCTAAATGAGAGCATAGGAGAACGAATCTCCCTAATGGCATTAGTGAATACCAAACTAACAAAGATGGAATGTTTACAACAAGAGGATAAAAGTCATCTTGCGAATGGCCACATTAACAATGATGCTTTTGTCTCCCAAGTAAAGGAACAACTGAAAAATAGTGCAGATGATAAACATCTTTTCACAGAAGTGGCACGAGAGGACTTAGTAATTCTAAAAAAACAGCAAGTAATTAATTAAGAGAAACTGTCTGAGAAAAAAGAGGCAGGTGTGAGACTAGCTGAAGGATTCGGAGCAGAAAATGGGGTTAATAAGGAGGCAACTGTAAACAAAGCTACGTCTATTGGCCAAGTACTCGAAAAAACAGTGGAATACGCAATGTATCTAGAAGCTGTATGAGCATCATTAACTCCGTCTGTTGTTGACCTTACGGACAGTGCGGAGAATGGTAATGCTAAACAGCTTGACATAGTAGCTGCTTCCAAAAAAGCAACAAACGAGATCCAATTGATTCATAACATTGAAGAAGAAGTGGAACTCAGTCGGCCATCGACTTCAGCTAACGCTGACAGTATCATTGGACACAGTTTGCCCCAGGAGAAAACAAATCTATAGATAACCCTAGAGAAAAATGAAATGTTTGCCATCTTTGATAAAAAACAAAAGAGATACAATGAGCAAAGGTGGAGGTAAGGAAATATTACCTACTGTATAAACAAAGAAAATGAAAAATATGCCAAATAAGAAGAAAGTAAATTCTATAAATTCCTGTAAATTTTTACAGAACATTAAATCAATGAACGTAATGATTCAAACAGCTCCAAGGAACTCGAGACAAAGTTCTCAGGTACAAACTGTTCCTGTGGTGAACGAAAACTTGGGGAAGGAACAGGAAATTGAAAACAAAAATGAGACTATTTCTGAAGCTGTAGACGAGGATGAAGACAAAGTAATGGAAGATCTGGCAAATTTGTCTACATATGATTCCAATAGTTGCGATTTAAAACAAATAGGAGAAATCACACAAGAACCTGTGGTATAGCGGTTACATCTGAAAAAGAAAAAGAAAAAAAATGCCACTCAAACTCAAGTGTCAGATGGGAAAGAAACAGCACAAACAATACACTTAACGCTTGATGAAAGATGGGCAGCAGTTAGCCTTAGATCAGCTAAAAGCGTTGTTCAAATCTGGAAGTAGACCGCAGAAAAAGTATGATTTAGTAAGTGGCAAATGGCCCCCAAATAATAAAAGAAGCGACATGATGAGGAAAGAAGATGCCAGGGAACAATGGAGAGAAGATAAGAGGGTCCCCTTCGAAAAACAGAAGCAGCCCTTAAAAAAAAAAACAGCAGTACATAATTTCAAATTTCTGTTTATTATTGGAAAGGAAGCTGCAATCTGATGACGGGCTGATTCTGAATAGATATAATGTCCTTCAACTCCTGAATGATCTTCCACAACTACGCTCGATAACAACGAACAATATAAAAACAGTGGAATTTATACACAACACAATAACTGATTGTGTATTGCTGCATATCTATTCAAGAGCGATTAGGGACATTATAGTTGAAAACACCACTGAACTTTATGCCTTGGGTTTTGGAATAAGCGAACCATGGGGAGATTCTTCAAATGCAAGAACTGGGATGTTATCAATTCAAAAATGTAAAAGAAGCGAGGAGAACACTTCACAAAAGAAAACATCTGTCAGCCAAAAGGTTCAGTTCGAAAACACGACAACTGATTCAGAAAACGATTTTGATTTGAACTATGATGAAGCCAGGTCGAGTTGTATTAGATTAAGGAACCTGACAGCCCCCTTGGTAGGGCATTTTATAATGCAGAATCATGGTTGTGACGATTTGAGGTGGACAGTATTGAAGAAAGTGGTTACTACTAATAACATTGCAGTGGACATACAGACCTTGTCGAAGGAGGAAACCAAACTCATTTTTTTGAGTAAGAGCCATTTGGTTGGTCTAAATGAGGCGATAGACTGGAATTTTTAGTTATTATCGCTTCATTTTTTCAGGCGACTCTAATGGTAGAGCCGTCATATTGCGTAGGATGACTGGGACATATATTGATTTTTAACTGATAATGGACCATTCATTTTACGCATGTCACGGTGAGGAAGCATATAACATACTCCTTAGTCCCCCCCCCTTCTTTCTTCAGTATCGTATCAAGCAGTCTCTTTAAATTACGTCCGAGGTGTATGTGGACATTGTTCATGGTACTTACTGGCACATTCCCCTGGTAGGGATGGTGGGTCCTCCCCGGTTGGTTTTGTTGGCACGGTGACGCGGTTGATGTGCCGCGGTGTTACGGTCAGCTGTCGAAGCAGAGTGATGATTGAGGGGCGTGTATTTTCTCACGCTCTAAGAATTCACATCACGTGATCGCCACGTGATCGGGTGAGCACGTATATCTTCCGGAAGTGCTATGCCTGAACGCTGGATGTGTGGATTCACAGGACGACTACGGTTTCCATTGAAGCATGTTCTGGAGTTATTTAGGTAAGCAGGGCGGCTATGGGTAGTCCTGTTGATGACGCTGACGGTATTGGGGCCGTGTGGGTTGACTCATTTGGTTTAAGTCACTCCGACTCGCTTTTCCGTTTTGTTTCTCCCGTCACAGTTGGGACTGGGATGCTGCCCTTGATGTTATCCGTTATGTTTCTTTGTAAACGGACGTTCTGCCACCTTATGAGAGGGTCTAGTTGTTCATTTGATCTGAGCAATCTGTGGCGACGATGAGACTCACTGATGAGTTTTGTTGTTTTGTCTTTCTCTTTTGCTCCGTGGTAACGCACAAGAACTCTGGGTTTGATTTATACTGACCAGACTCTTGGATTTTCCCGATGGGGCGATTTCCGCTAGGATGCGGTTTAGATACACACAGCGTTAAGTTGCATATCCTGAGGATTGAGGTAAGCCAAAATTAGTGTGCATGAACTCGGGGTAGACATCCTTCTTTTGGGTTATGTTTCACCTTGTACAGACCCTGTCCATTCAGGTTGAGATATTACCTGTATAGGTGGTAGTAAAATACTCTTTATCTGATGTTTCCGTGTAGGACTGATATCGATTGAATTCCACCTTTTTCTGTTTATAGGTGGTCTATAATTGACTAAGGTGTACACAAAGACTCCATAGAATTGGTTCTGCACACACTTCTCTCTTCTAATCTGGTTTTTTGACCCGAACTGCGTCATTTGGCGCTCAGGTACCGTGTCTGGGTGATATTCACCGAAGGAACGGATTGAGATATCTACAGTAGACACGTTGTAAGTGTTTGGTCTGTAACGGACTAACCTTGATATTTTTTTCTTTCTTGTGTATGACACACGTCTTGGTAATGGGCATTTGAACCGTTAATTTTCGGGAGCTATCGGATCGGTTCTGGTTGTCCTGATTTGTCACATGGTGTTGGTGATGGTGGCGTTACCGGGGACATACCAATTAACATGGTGGTTCCTTCGTGGTTCTGTATTCCGGTTTCCATGACCTTTTAGTGGTGGAGGTAAAAATAGGGTATTTATAACCCTTTTCTACACCCTGTTTATCTTTTGGTGCGGTGGTTGTAATGATCAATCTAAAAATTTGAGCAATTTAGCCAGATTGATGTTGTGTTTTTTATGTTTATATTTAGGTGAGTTCTGTTGGTCTAGTCTACATTTTCTTCTTTTCTCCATCTACAATCCACCGGACCATGCAGGACCATAGTGCCCCTGACGAATTTCTGTTAACCAAGATTTATACAGAAAGAAACATGTCGGGTTGGGGAATGTACTGTTAATTGTAAACAGCTTTAAGTAGAACTAGCTTGAGTCAGAATAGTTTGTATTATTGAAGACTGACTCAGTAGTGATAATGTATGGTCCATATTTATAATGGACTATAATTGTAATGTTGTATTTTAGCGTGATTGTTTTTATAGTGATTAAATATTTGTTATAATTGTATGATTTGATGATTGGTTTGAGTGTGAATGTGGTATGGTTGATGTGTGGTTTGTTGTGGTTTTAGATGGGAATGTTATATCGTACCAGCCCATAAATGAATTGGGTGGACTGGTTCACGAATTGAGTGATATTGACATCCATAATAATGTGTATTTTTTATGATGATATTTTTTCTAAACATGTTAATAAACAATATTGAATTGTGATTATGTGTCGACTGGATTGAATTTAATTTGCTTCAACCCAGCACATAGTTTGTGACTAGACGCGTTGTTTTATAATTGTTCTTCGTGCTGCTTAGCCAAAGGGTTTATTTAGATAAGTAGACTACCCTGGTACTCACCACATAAACACAACACTACTCTGACCTTCTATGTGAAGTATTCTTGTGTTCTATCCAGGCCAGGTCTCACAGTATCTAGATATCCCTGGTATCCCCTGTTACTCCTGTATATTGAAGCCAGGTCGGAACCAAAAAAACAGATTAAAATCACGTGTACAGGTAAAGAACAGACTGATTATATTCAAAGATCCATCAGCAACATTGAGGGTAAATAGGAAGTTCTGAAAAACTGGAGCTGGGTGGCGGCCTCATTAAACTCTCAACACAAGAAATAATGCTGAGATAAAACTCCATTGCATGAGACATTGATGGGTACTTGGAATACGAGAGGCTTTACGCATCTGTTTAATAATAGTCTTAGCGGCATTGGAAATGTACATTTAATCTGCCTTCAAGAAACGTGGCTTCTGAATCAACCAATAGTGGACGGCTACGAAATAGCCTGGAATCCTGCCATCAAGCAAGCCAAAGGAAGACCGATGGCAGGCTTACTGACACTTGTAAAATTAGAACATGGTCTTAGAATAATAAACTCAACAAATCTTACACCATATATGCAATATGTGATCATTGCAATTAAGAAAGAGAAAGCAGAGGACAACGTTGAGATGTTACACATAATCAACTTATATTGGCAGCACAATGCCTCAGACGAATGGCAATATTTGGATGCAATTGGAGACCTAATAGACTCAATATTGTCTAGTGAGAAGAGCCCCAATATTATACTATGCGGTGATCTCAACATGGAATGTTTAAGAATCCAAAAACCCACTGACTCATTATGCACAAAACCTGCTGTTAAGAAAAACCAGCTTATAGCCACATGGGCAGAGGAGATGTTAAATGGAAACTTGAAAGGGGATATTCTGCCTAAATCAACTTGGCAAAATTAAAAATATGAAAGTACCCTTGACTATTTCTATGCTTCGGCAAATTTGATGAGAAACATTGCTGAGCTAAACGTCATTGATATGCAACATAGCGATCACGATCTGGTTAAAATTACTCTACAAGGACTAAAGATGAGTAAAGAGCAGAGATGGAACTTGACATTTCCATTACCCCGGGAAGAAATCGTTTGAAGCTTGAAGAGGGACATATCATGACAATGACAGAATTATTGTCTGATGGGAAACCAAATGGAAATGTGGACCAAATAGAATATCCTGCTTTATTACAAACCTATAAGGAAATTCCAAAGGAGGGCAAGAATAAAATCTTTTTAAAAAAGCATGTGTATGATAAAGCAGTTGTTGAAAAAAAACGTGAACTGCGGAAAACCATCAGATCCTTGTTGAAACATCCGATGACTGATTATATTGAACAGAAAACTAAAGCACAAACATCTTACAAAAAATGGCTACGCTTGCATAAAAGTATCATGATCCACAATGATGCCGAAAAAATGCTGCAAATTCTGTCAACTAAAAATGCCCACTCATTCTGGGAAGTAATTAACAATGTGGCAGTCCCACAACAAGCTATTCAAAACAATATGGTAACAGAAGCCAAATGGATAGAACATTTTGGAAAGCTGTTTGCTAAAAGTATGGATAGTGAATTTCATGAACAAAAAACTCTGATAATCTGGGACTTTACCATTGTCATGACAGATATCTTGGAAAACATCAACAGATTGAGCTCGTCGAGAGCCCCCAGCCCAGACGGGCTCACAAACCAGATATTAAAACTTCACCCTGAAGCGTGGGCCGAATTTTGTTTCATCTTGTTCAAGAACATCATCGAGAAAAAAAAGAATTCCGGAGTCCTGGAAATCTGCTATAATCGTGCCTGTATTTAAAAAAGGAGTAAGAACTGACCCAAAAAATTACAGGTCGATTTCCCTTTTGGATGTTTTAGGGAAAATGTTTGCGACACAACTACTGATCCAATTGACACACTGGATAAAAGTGGCAGGAGTTGCTGACAAGCGACAAACCGGTTTCGTAAAAGGCGTCGGATGTGGATTAAACCTATTGCTAATTAATCTATTAAAGATGGAGGCCATAAGGAAAAAAATCTAAAATATACTTGGCCTTCATAGATTTGGCTCACGCGTTTGACACCATTGATCGTCAGCTGTTATGGAGCAAACTTAGAAACTGGAGTTGCCCAGATAGCTTGCTGGCCGCAATCAAAGAACTGTACTCTGAAACCACGATAAAAGTCAGATTGGATCTGCTGGGGGCTCTCTCGTCAGCGATTACAACTAGATTGGTGGAATAGGGTTGCCAATTAGGAGCAACTCTGTTTAGCACATTCATCTCTGACATTGAAAGATCTCTAGAAACAACAAGATCATTTGATCCAAAAATAAACGGAAATAGACTTGAATATATCCTATATGCTGACGATATCGTGATAATCGACGTAACTCGGTTTGCAGAGAAAATTGACTATATTGAAAAATTACACAGATGCCAACGGTCTCGTTATTAATCCAACAAAAACTGAGATATTAGTTCTTCAAAATCTAGTGGGAGCAAGCAAGTTGAGGAAATTCACCTGGAAAATAGACGCAAAACCCATTCGACTCACTATGGAATCGCAATACCTGGGAGTTTTGATAAACTCTCGGATTAATGACGATAACATGGTTGAGAAAATCCGACGGAAATGCAAACTCTTGGCAGCCCAGGGGTATACTATAAATAAGAAATATGGGAAGTTCACGATAAAAGCAACAATCGAATTCTATAAGGCCAAAGTTATTCCTGCCTTAAGTTTTGGTGGTGAAGCAATGTTGGGATGCCCGCTCTGGGATATGGCTGTGGTCTGAAACTACATTTTGGAGCAAAGTGTTATTATGACCCAGAGGGACCCCAACTGTTTGCATCAGATACGAGCTTGGACTTCTTTCGATTAATGCAAAGGTTATGTGGAATATGTTAACTTACATGAAAGTTTTGAGAGCAGATGACCTTGCACAATATCAAATTCTGTGTAGTGATGCAAACCATTCTGATGGATCAATCTTGAGTATGTGGAAACAAACTTGCGCAACCATATTAAAACAACTACAAGTGGACCATTCTCTACTGATCTAAAATCCAAACGCAGTAAAAAAGAAATTTTGGAACCAGGATTGGTGCCAAAATCAAGATCAAAGGTCACTTCACAGATGTATGGACCAAGTCGCTCCTGAGGCACGGGCAATGAATACTCTCCCAAAATATTTCCAAAAATTCCCATGTAACAAAAAAAGACACACATTTTCGAAGTTTCGTATGAATCAGTTTCAAACAAATCCAATTATGAACATAAGAAATAAAGATAAAGATCTAGACAAAGAATGCAGATTTTGAAAAACAGAAAAAGAAACACTAAAAGATCTGGTGTCATATTGTAAGAATTTACGTGATGAAAGGACCTCCTATTTGGGACCGGAAATGCTAAAGAGACTTCATCTCAATGGTGAAGATAGGTGGAATGTACTCTCAGAGGGATCCGACCTGAAATTTACTTTTGCTTTAATATTTGATTTGGAAAAATTAGAAGTTATGATGGCAGAACACCATTTAGTCTAATATTGTTTAAGTTCTAAAGAAAAAAGAAGGAAGGGAAGGATAATATGACCAATATAACAAATTGAAAGACTGGCAAGAAGAAGCTATAACTCAGTTATATTGTTTTGGAATATTTTTTATATTGTTTTGAAATATGTTTTAGAAGTATTGGAGTGTAATGATGAATTGTTAACATTTTAGAAGTTTGTAATGAACTATATAAAATAATAAAAAAATAAAAAAAATACAAAATATAAAAATTAAGAAGAGACAAAAATCTCAAAGACCTTTTGACTCACGCTAGATCCACATGTAAACAAACCTGCTAGATCTACCCAATGGAACATGTGCGAAATTCAGGGCCACCATCCCTGTGGGAGCTGTGCTGCTTGCAACCAAACTCAGAAAATGAAATAATTTCCCATAGAGGGCAAAGAATGGGAATTGCGCCAATTCACAAATTGTAAAACATCAAATGTAATCTACCTCATTGAATGTCCATGCAAATTAAGATATGTGGGGCCAACCTCGAGACCCGTACACAAAAGAATTGGAGAACACCAATCAAGGATTAGGTGCAAAGCCCATGCAGCACCACTGGTTTCTCATTTTATGGAATTTCAACACAGACATGATTCTCTCAGATGGTGGGTGATCGATAGAGTATTGGAAACCTCCAATATCTCCAACGCACTCAACTTCAAGGAGGCATGGTGGATCTTCAAACTACAAACCATTACCAGAGGCCTCAATGAAGCTTCACCCTTGGATTACCAATCGTGAAATTGACACCCTGCAATCTGTTCTCTATACCTTCCATGGGCCGCTGGGCGAATATTTTATATACCCCCACACATTGTGGGCAATTTCTTTTTTGAGGCTATCAGATCCAGCGTGTGCAGCACGCCCACCCTTACTGAGCTGCCTACACTATGCATGCGCAATTGTGCCGTGCAGTGTGCCCAGACATCCAGCTCCAGTTTATTCATACTGGGACCACATATCTTGTCTTTTTTGGCATGCACACACAGATAACCCTTAGGGCATCCTGCACACCGCTTGCCCAACTGTCTTAGCATCAGGGCACGTCACTGTTCTCATGCTCTGTTGGCCAACCAGCCTTCACTTTGCCCCTTCTCTTGATATGAGCAGAGCCCTGCACACGTCCAACTACTAACTAGTGATCCCCATGACTACAGTGAGGCTCGTCCGATGCACAGGCGCTCAACTGAGCCACACAGGAAGTCCTCAGTGCTACATATACATAGCTCGCCTCATTCTCTCCATATCATGGCATTTTACTATCAGCAGAGACTCTTTTAGACCTCACCGTCTCTTCCGAGCCCCCTCTCTCTGATCGAGTAAAAGTTTTCATACAAGTGACACTTTCCAGCGATCTCCATGACTACAGCATGGCTAGATTAATGCGCATGCGCACCTCAGAGCCACTCAGCTCATACGCATGCTCTCTGGAGACACATACACCCAGCTCCACTTTTCCGCCGCAGCGCAGACTAACGGCAGACCATGCCACTGCTCCTCGGGAACTGCACGCATTTGTTCTCAGGTCAGTGCAACCCTCGCCTCACCACAAGCCATCTCCATGCTACTGTCCCCATGCCTCTCATTCCAACGCTTGCACCATTGGGCACATTTTACCATAGATTTTCCCTTGTCCTTTTGCTCCCCATTCCCTGCACCCATCCACAGAGCAGTCACCAGAGACAAGTTCCTGTCCTGATCGGAACTCCAGCCTACACAAGGTTGCCGTGGTCAATTACAATGAAGACATAAGCAGGCGCCAGACTCTGATTGCTGCACTTGCTTTCCACAAAGAAAATACTTGGAGCAATACCTTTCAACAGCTCTATTTGAAGGTCAGTCTTAGGGCCAAAGGCCACTAGCCCGTCACTTGTTTTCACCCTAATTCAAGGGATTTTTCTTAACCTCCCCTCTGTTCATTTAGTCATGATCCACCCATATACTTGTTACTGAGTACACATCTATCTTTTTCTTTAGGGAAACCTGCATGCACTTGGCCCCAGAAGAAGGTTGTGACTCTATCAAGCCGAAACGTCTGTGGTCCACGTGGCATATCTAACAGGACCACACCAAATTTTCTTTATTGACTCCAAGACGTCGACCAGTCTCTTTTGGTCATCCCACAAACGCCAGGCTAAAAGCAGACCAAATCTTACAGGTCTAAATTCTACATACAAGTGGATAAATACACCAGACTCTTGTTAGCTGTAACACGGCCACCTAACCAACAAACCCAATATTACTTTGTTTGGTTTAAGTGCCCGGAAAGGGACATACATACAGATTATATGAGGAGAGTGAAGGTGTGTAAGTATGCAATAGAAACAGGGTCCAGACACAATGGGCCTCATTACGACCCAGGCGGTAAGAGGTTAACGGCGCCGTAAAAGGTGTCGGTGCCGTTAAACCCTTACCGCCTAATTACGAGGTCCCTTTGCGGGTCCCAACCTTAACGGCTGGTTCTACCAGCCATTAAGGAAGGAACCCGCAAAGGGACTTTCGAGGTAATTACGGTATCGCAATTTGCGGTACCGTAATTACCGCCTTCCCCATTCCCATTGAGCCGTATGGGGCAAAAATGGGAATGGGGAAGGGCCAATGGTGAATGGGGAATTACCGCCCCGCCAAACTTGGAATGGGGCGGTAATTCCGCCATTCACCATGGCGGAGTTGGTCAAATACCAGCGTCAACAATGGCGCTAATATCGCCATGGTTAACGCCAGGGTCGTAATGAGGCCCAATGTTTTATTTATTTGGTACAAAATGACGCAGTTACAAATGTGATATTATGCAAATAGTATTTCACAAATTAGTGACTAATGTACAGGATGATACTAATATGAAGTAATATTTAGCTAATCCTTGTCTGTTTGGTCACACGATGAGGCATAGTAAACTGATATGTTAATGCCTGTTTTTCTCATGTTACTGACTGTATGGATTATTCATTGATTGGTTTTCACATATTGTCTCACTATTCCTCTGTTTGCAATAAGTCAAACTGATTCTAACACTTTTAGAAAAAATGAATGAAAGCCACATGTTTAGCCAAATAATAAAAAGGCAACTGTAGGCAAATCTCAGTAGTTGGATGGTCCTTTCCCAGTGACACATATTTGAAAGTTGTTTTTCTGGATGATTAGGAAGGTTTAAATAACCATTGCAAGAGGTTATTGCAGGAACTAATTATTGAGGACAGGATTACACCCGATTTGTATACATTAGTTCTACAGCCCATCCAGTCCTGTCCCCTATAGGGCTGTCCCGCCTGTTACTAAGGAATTTGTGAGAGGCTTCTTTTGAGTTGTCTTACTGACTCGGCTTGTTCTGGACCGCACTCCCACTTGACCACCCCTTCAACAGATGGATCAGGGGTCTTGTGATCTCTGCGTAATCCTCAATGAACTTTCTGCTGTAATTAGTCAGTCGAAGGAGGCTCCTTAGCTCCCGCAGAGTTTTGGGGTCTTTTAGTTTCCTAAGTGCTTCTACTTTCTTTTCCTGGGGACAGAGACCCTCAGGAGTTATCTCATGCCCCAAGAAATTGACACGGGTCCTGCACTGCTGTGCCTTTTGGAAAGATAGTTTTGCTCCGGGAGCCCTCAACTGCGTCAGAACATAACGGATCTCCGCTATGTGTTCCTCCACAGTTGAGCTTTTCATTAGGACATCATCTACATAGGCCAGGTAACCCCTTTCACCCAAGTCGGGCATGGCCTTATGCAAGAAGATATTAAATTCATTGCCGAAGTTGATGTATCCGAAGGGAGTCTGGGTAGAGGTGTACTGCGGCCCCTAAAGGTAAAGGCCAGCTTGTATTGGTCCTCCCTACTGACAGATACGGTCCAGTACCCATTGGTCAGGTCAATGGCAGTATATACCTTTGACCCCTGGATCTGGGCCAGCCCTTGGTCAATGTAGGGAAGAGGCCATCGGGAAGTGTGGACCTGTTTGTTCAGCTCCCTTAGGTCAGTACAGAGTCTCCATTGGCCGTTTGGTTTCAAAATCCCCAGCACCGGATTATGGAAGGTGCTGTGAACTGGACGATTTATATCCACAGGACTGTTAGGGAGAATTCTCTCTTTAGGCTGAATTTCCTAACCTAGTGAGTCCCCCAGCAGCTTTGCTGGATTTCTGGAGTTTGTTTTTTCCTCCTGCCAAGAGTGAGACTCTTTTTCTCCCACTCTTGGACATGATTTATGGTGTTCCTTTAACTGCTTATGTGTTTTTGCAGTAACACAGGGGTGTCATAGTGACACCCCACCATAGACTCCATACCCTGGGACTGACTACTGTCTCCCAGGGCATGTAAAGTCACCATTGGCTTTACTAGTCCCAAATTATTAACAGAAACCAGTACAAACCATCATATTGTGGACGTACTGGTCAGGGCAATTCGATTGCCCCGGGGTCTGTTAGTCGAGGGGGCACGTCTCCGTCTCCCCTGATCGAGTTTTGGCTGGTGGCAGTGGAAACTACTTTTTATATTCGACCGCGAATATTTTCCTATGGGATTCTCCCATTGTTCGAGGCTACCTCCTTTAATTATTTAATTCTCATAGCCTCAAACATACCGCCGGTTTATTGAATTAATATTAATTCTCCGGTTGGTATTTTTTTGCCAAGACTCGATTCTAAAATGGTGTTTGTGTTCTCTTCTGTGACTCCAACCCAAGTCAAGCCCTTTGTTCCACTTTTTGGCGGGCTTCTCCACAGAAGCCTCCAAAAGTGGTGCCACTCTGTCTGGGTACCACAGGGGGTGTGGGAGGGGGTTTAGGCAACCTGGACTGAGTTCCCTTGGTAACTCAAGTCGCGCTCTTGTGTGATTGGCCCAAGTGGTGAGCCGGCCGGCTCACCACTTAGCATGTTTGATTGACAGCTAGGCTGAGTGAATGGGGGTATGCTGCATAAAAGCAGGGCTTTGGGGGCTGGAACTTCAGAAGTCGCCAAAGGACCTGAGAATCCGACGAGGGAGAAGCTGAGCCGACCTACCACGAGGACACCACCGGTGGAGCCCTGCGGAACCGACTCACCACTTCCCGACGACAGAGAAGATCTCCCGGCTGGAGAGGCTTCTTCCCCTGACTGGTGGGCACAACCAGTTTACCTTCTTTTCTTCGCACCCCAGACCGGTTTATGGTCGAACTGCCCGTGCCAAGTACCCGGGCGGCCGGATAACCATTCACCACTGAACCGCGAATCAACGGACTGCTCCTTGTACCTGAGAAACTCTGTGGCTGGTTTCTTCCCTGGCAGTGCAACGGACTCCTGTCTTCCTCCACGACGAGATCCTCTCTTCCCCCGGACGAAGCACCGACTTGCATCCGCTGCCAGAAACAACTGCCCCCGCTGGAGCCTTCTCACCACTTTAAGGTACCGTGTCCGCCAGGCTTCCCTGTCTAAAGATTGCTACAAGGTAATAATAACTCCTTAACCTTCTGGACTGGGCTGGCCGCCTTGACCCTCTAACTGGTCCCTTTCCTTGGTCCAACTCCTTTTTGAACCATTACAAGACTTTTTGTGCACTGCAACCGTGTGACCTTGGACACATTTCGTTTCGATCCTCGCAAAGCGGATCCAGCCTACTGACTCTGAATTCACGGTTTTACCTTGCCTTCCTCTCTTGTTATGTTCTTATAAAAGTGTTGGGACCTGTTTCAACTTGTTCTCTGCTTTTCTCTCCCTTGTTAAAACGAACTATTAGAGTACCATCTATGTTAAGCGCTCACCGCTGTCTGAAAATAAGTGGGGCTGTACTTCAGACTTGTCTAATATTCTTTTAAGGGAGTGTATATCTTTTAGTGACCGTGTTT
Organism: Ambystoma mexicanum; assembly: GCF_040938575.1. NCBI lineage: Eukaryota > Metazoa > Chordata > Amphibia > Caudata > Ambystomatidae > Ambystoma > Ambystoma mexicanum. The sequence goes on along the minus strand of NC_090929.1, from coordinate 1,264,065,217 downwards.
TTGAATTGCTTACTATTAGTGCCTGTGTGTTTCTCTAGATGTGGTTTTAAATAAATAATTATATCTATTTTACACCAAGCCCTGGTCAGTGTTTACTTGTTCTATTGTGTACTCTTGACCTATTGTGAATACTCTGTATACTGCCTAACTCTTCTTGAGGGAAGCTGTACTCAGCCACAGCTACCAAGTGAATCTGTGTGGTACAGACTGCTACCAAGTGGGTTTACTGCCAAACACCTGTAGTCTTAAATCTTTTGTAGTGGTCCCAGAGGGAACTGCACAGGTTTCTGTCTAACACTGGTGTACAGCGGTGGGATTTGTATTGAGTATACACTTTAGAGTGCTTGTTGAACACTTTAGGACAACTAACCACAGAGCTTAGCACTAAGAAGCTGATTTTCTAACTATGTCTGCTATGGAGAGTTATACCCTAGAATCATTGTCTGCCAAAACTGCTGATTGCTTAAAAGTATTGTGTAGACATAAGAATCTCTCTGAGAAGGGCAAGAAAATGGAATTTATAGAAAGATTGTTAGAAAACCAAAGTCTGGGTGGTACAGATGAATCTCCCCCCCCCTCCCAGCAAATGTAGAAAACAGTGATGGTATTGATCTGAATCAAAGTCTTGAGAATGAGTCAGAAGAGGAAAGTGAACCTAATGAAGTTAGCCACTCCGAGCCTCTGTCTGCCTTACCTACTGTACCTACTGGGCCTATAGCAGGTCCTACATGTAACCCTGCTTATTTTTTACTTGAAAAAATGAAGCTTGAATTAGAGTACAAACGTTTTATTGCTCAATCTGAAGGAAACCAAGAGCTAGAGTTCAGAAGAATGAATGCCCAGGCTGAGCAGAAGCAAGCTGAGTTAAGACTCAGAGAAATAGAGCTTAATCACGAATTAGAAATGAAAAAGTTGTCTGTGGAAAATGCTTCTCTCTCCTCTGGTTCTTCTAGGAGTTCCAGTCCCAAAAGACCCTGGATGCCTAAAGAGTTAGTGGGTATGTATGAACCTAGATTGGATGTGTTGGATTGGTTGAAAATGTTTGAGTATAATCATGGGCTCCAGGACATCACAGGGAATGAGTTACTTCCCTGGTTGTTCTCTAGGCTTGCCCCTGTTGCAACTGATGTGGTAATGGAGTTGGGGGAGGTGGATAAGAAGGATTATGAATGTGTGAAACTAGCTTTGATAGCTAGATTTGGGAAGACCCCTTCCCAGTACCTTAAGAGGTTTAGGACCCTCAAAAGCATGATGGTACCCCTTGGGCTACCTGGGTGAGTGAAAGTTTGAAAAACATAGAGGGATGGATTAAGGGTTACAGAGTTAACACTTATGAAGGAATGAAGACTCTTGTAATGTTGGAGTCAATTTATGATGCCTGCTCTCCTGAGCTCAGACAGCACTTGGCTTATTCAAAGGAATTAGATTCCAGGAAGTTAGCTAAGGCTGCTGACTTGTGGGTTGCCAACAGGGCCACTCACAAGGATTCCGGGGCTACTCAGAAAAAGGATGAGGGAAAACAGCCAAAAAAGGACCCCAAAGAGAATTCTAATAATTCCAATTCCAAAGAGGGCCCCAAACAGAACCAAAAGGGTGAGCCACCAGGGAAACCAAATCAGGCTAGTGTACCTCCTGGTGGCAAACCAGAAGGAGGTCAGAACAAGCCACCATTCCAGAAAGCATTTAGTAAATGCTTTGTTTGTGGCTCTACTGACCATGTGAAAGGAGATCCCAGATGTAAGGGTAAACCTTCAGGGGTCCAGCTTGTCTCCTTAGCCTTCGCTCCAGAGGAGGAAGTACAAATGGCAAGTGGAAACTTTCTGTTACTGGCTGATGAACCCATTGGAGTCTCAGCCAGTGTTTCTTTAGTGTATCTGGGTCTGTGGGAACAACAGAACTTAGATGTCTATAATTATATCCCAGATAATACTAAAGAGTATTATAAGGACAGTGTCCAGGTGAATGGCCAGGAGACTCCTGCCATTAGGGACACTGGGGCCAGCATAACTGTGGTGGACAAATCGTTTTTTCAGGCTGGGGATGTTGCTAAGGCACCCAAGCGCCTCACCAAGTTAGCTGGAGGGCCTGTGCAGATGCTTCCCCAATTACCAGTTCTCATCCAGTGTAATGACATGACTGTGAAGATACCTGTCAGCATACAAAGTGAGGTGCCAGGAAGGGTTCTGATGGGTAATGACTTGAAAACTCTTGGAGTAGTGTCACACACCCCCAGACCTCCTAGTAAAAGGTTACAGGAGCTCACCAGACCTGCAAGGGAGAGAACCATGAGAGGTACTCCCAAGGAGATGATGAAGAAAGAGATCACTCCTGCTCCACTGGAGATGTCAGCTGCTGTCTCTAAGAAAATAGAAGAAAAAGGGAAACCTAAAGCTTCTAAAAAGAACCTCACAGCCAGCACTCCAGTGCAGCCAACAAGGACTTCCCCTAGGTTGTCCAAAGTTACACCAGTAACACCCCCTCCAGCTGAGGCTGAGAGGGAGGTACAACCCTGTGTGGTTGAACTAGACTCTGAAGAAGAGCTAGTGGAAGGCCAGGAACCCACTGGAGATCTGGATCCTGTTGACCATCCTGAGCTGCAGTCTTTACTGACAGAAGGTGGGCCCAACATGGCAGACTTCAGTAAGGGACAGAGAGAATGTCCAACTCTGGAAGGTCTTCGCCACCAGGCAGATGCTCAGGCTGAAGGGCAAGAGCCTGGGAAATATAGGTTACACTGGGAAGATGGCCTCTTCTACAGTGAACCAACCGAGTCTGCACCTGGGGACAACAAACGACTTGTAGTACCCCAAGAGAACAGACCACAGTTCTTGCAGTTAGCCCATGAGATTCCTTTGGCTGGTCACTTGAGTTTCAAGAAGACTAAGGAAAGGCTCTCACTCTACTTTTATTGGCCAAAGATGGGGGCTGAAGTAGACAAATACTGCAGGAGCTGCCACACCTGCCAGACTTCTGGTTAGGTTGGCTCCAAGAATGTGGCACCTTTAGTGCCTCTCCCAGTTGTGGGAGTCCCATTTGAGAGAGTAGGGATTGACATTGTTGGTCCCCTTGATCCTCCAATTTCCTCAGGCAACATGTTTATACTTGTTGTAGTAGACCATGCTACTAGATACCCTGAGGCAATTCCTATGAGGACTGTTACAGCTCCGGCTGTGGCTAAGGCCCTCCTTGGTATTTTTACCAGGATTGGGTTTCCTAAGGAAGTAATCTCTGACAGGGGGTCAAATTTTATGTCCCACTACATGAAGGCCATGTGGAAAACCTGCGGAGTTACTTACAAGTTCTCAACCGCATACCACCCTCAGACAAATGGGCCGGTTGAAAGGTTCAACAGAACCATGAAGAGCATGATAGGTGCTTTAAAGGAGCCTCTTAAAAGAAAGTGGGACCTTCTACTGCCATGCCTTCTCTTTACTTATAGAGAAGTCCCTCAGGAGGGAGTAAATTATTCTCCCTTTGAACTTCTTTATGGTCATCCGGTCAGAGGTCCATTGGCCCTGATCAAGGAGGGGTTGGAGAGTGCTCCTTCCCCCAAGCCAGTCAGAGTGACTGACTATGTGATAGGTCTCCGGAGGAGAATGTCACAAATGATGGCAGAAGCAAGTGATAACTTGAAAGCTGGACAAGCATTGGTCAAGCACTGGCATGACCAAAAGGCTAACATGGTTGAGTTTACTCAAGACCAGCTAGTTCTCGTTATGATTCCAACAAGGCAGAGGGCCTTGCAAGTCAAATGGATGGGACCCTTCAAAGTTGTGGGTAAACTTGGAGAGGTCAACTATCTGGTGGACTTGGGCAACCCCACGGAGGCTCCGACAGTCTTCCACACCAACAGGCTAAAAGCGTATGTCTCCAGACCTGATGTAGGAGCTTTGCTTCTGGCATCATCAGAGGAAGAAGAAGAGAGTGAAGCTCTTCCTGATCTCCTCAAAGGCTTGCCTTTAGACGAAAAAATTGAAGGAGTAAATCTCTCTTCAAATCTGACACCTGGGCAACAGGAAGAGTGCAAATCTATGTTAAATCAGTTTGCATCTCTGTTCTCACTTTCACCAGGCTTGACCCCTTGGGGACAGCATGACATACTCACTGGTGACTGTCTGCCAGTCAAAAGCAGAGGATATCGAATGTCAGAGAATGTAAGAACCCACATCAAAGGTAAGGTCAACAAGATGCTTGATCTCGGGGTAATAGAGCCCTCTACTAGTCCATGGTCTAGCCCAGTTGTGTTAGTACCAAAGGCAGGATCTAAATAACTTAGATTCTGTGTGGATTCTTAATGCAGTCACTAAAACTGATGCCCACCCTTTGCCAAGGACAGATGAGTTGGTGGATAGACTTGGTGCAGCCAAGGTCCTCAGCACATTTGACTTGACGTCAGGCTATTGGCAAATAGCCCTCACAGACCATGCCAAGGAGAAAACTGCATTTTCTACCCCCAGTTGGCTTATACCAGTTTAAGGTGATGCCTTTTGGATTGAAAAATGCACCTGCTACGTAAACCAGGTTCTGAATGGGATGGAGGACTTCTGCATGGCATACTTGGATGACATAGCAGTGTTCAGCAATTCCTGGGAAGAACATGTGGACCACCTGACATATGTTTTGCAGGCTCTTGGAAAGGCCAATCTGACCATAAAGGCAAGTAAATGCCAGATTGGACAGAGTAAATTGGTCTACCTTGGACATGAGGTAGGAGGTGGAGAAATAAGGCCTTTGCCCAGTAAGATTGAAGCTGTGCAAAATTGGACAACACCTACTACTCAGACCCAGGTGAGAGCCTTCTTAGGTCTCACTGGGTATTACAGGAATTTCATTGAGAACTATGGGTCCATAGCTTCTCCACTGAATGTCATCTCCTCCCCTAAATTCCCTAAAAAGGTTAGGTGGAATGAGGAATGCAATCAGGCCTTTGAAACCATGAAAAAGGCTCTTTGCCAAGCCCCAGTACTCAGAGCTCCTGGCTATCACCAAACCTTCATTGTGCAAACAGATGCTTCAAATGTAGGAATAGGTGCAGTCCTCAGTCAACTGGATGGGAAAGGTAGGGAGCACCCCATTTGCTTCATCAGTAGAAAACTGAAGGATCCTGAAACAAGGTGGGCAACCATTGAACGCGAGTGTTTTGCTATTGTGTGGGCTCTGAAGAAGTTTAGGCCATACTTGTATGGTTCTACTTTTGTCATTCAGGCTGACCACCAACCCTTGAGATGGTTAATGCAAATGAAAGGGGAAAACCCAAAACTATTGAGATGGTCAATCTGCCTGCAAGGGTTTGATTTCACCATTGAGCACAGGTCAGGGTGTCACCACCAACATGCTGATGGTCTCTCTAGGATGTATGTCATCGACTAGAGGTATGAGATTCATCCAGGAGTGGATTAAATCCTCCTGTCCCTTAGTCTGGGCGGGGGCGAGTGTTAGGGAGAATTCTCTCTTTAGGCTGAATTTCCTAACCTAGTGAGTCCCCCAGCAGCTTTGCTGGATTTCTGGAGTTTGTTTTTTCCTCCTGCCAAGAGTGAGACTCTTTTTCTCCCACTCTTGGACACGATTTATGGTGTTCCTTTGACTGCTTATGTGTTTTATGGGCTATGGGGTCCTTAACTCCATAGGGTCTCATGTGTTTTACTATGTGTGTTACACAGCACCCTCGTGCAGTAACACAGGGGTGTCATAGTGACACCCCACCATAGCCTCCATACCCTGGGACTGACTACTGTCTCCCAGGGCATGTAAAGTCACCATTGGCTTTACTAGTCCCAAATTATTAACAGAAACCAGTACAAACCATCATATTGTGGACGTACTGGTCGGGGCAATTCGATTGCCCCGGGGTCTGTTAGTTGAGGGGGCACATCTCCGTCCCCCCTGATCGAGTTTTGGCTGGTGGCAGTGGAAACTACATTTTATATTCGACCGCAAATATTTTCCTATGGGATTCTCCCATTGTTCGAGGCTACCAATTTTAATTATTTAATTCTCATAGCCTCGAACATACCGCCGGTTTATTTAATTAATATGAATTCTCTGGTTGGTATTTTTTTGCCAAGACTCGATTCTAAAATGGTGTTTGTGTTCTCTTCTGTGACTCCAACCCAAGTCGAGACCTTTGTTCCACTTTTTGGCGGGCTTCTCCACAGAAGCCTCCAAAAGTGGTGCCACTCTGTCTGGGTACCCCAGGGGGGGTGGGAGGGGGTTTAGGCACCCTGGACTGAGTTCCCTTGGTAACTCAAGTCGCACTCTTGTGTGATTGGCCCAAGTGGTGAGCCGGCCGGCTCACCACTTAGCATGTTTGATTGACAGCTAGGCTGAGTGAATGGGGGTATGCTGCATAAAAGCAGGGCTTTGGGGACTGGAACTTCAGAAGTCGCCACAGGACCTGAGAAACCGACGAGGGAGAAGCTGAGCCGACCTACCACGACGACACCACCGGTGGAGCCCTGCAGAACCGACTCACCACTTCCCGACGACAGAGAAGATCTCCCGGCTGGAGAGGCTTCTTCCCTTGACTGGTGGGCACAACCAGTTTACCTTCTTTTCTTCCCACCCAGACCGTTTTGTGGTCGAACTGCCTGTGCCAAGCACCCCGGCGGCCGGATAGCCACTCACCACTGATCCGCGAATCAACGGACCACTCTTTGTACCTGAGAAACTCCGCGGCTGGTTTCTTCCCTGGCAGTCCAACGGAATCCTGTCTTCCTCCACAACGAGATCCTCTCTTCCCCCGGACGAAGCACCGGATTGCATCCGCTGCCAGGAGCAACTGCCCCCGCTGGAGCCTTCTCACCACTTTAAGGTACCGTGTCCGTCAGGCCACCCTGTCTAAAGATTGCTACAAGGTAATAATAACTCCTTAACCTTCTGGACTGGGCTGGCCGCCTTGACCCTCTAACTGGTCCCTTTCCTTGGTCCAACTCCTTTTTGAACCATTACAAGACTTTTTGTGCACTGCAACCGTGTGACCTTGGACACATTTCGTTTCGATCCTCGCAAAGCGGATCCAGCCTACTGACTCTGAATTCACAGTTTTACCTTGCCTTTCTCTCTTGTTATATTCTTATATAAGTGTTGGGACCTGTTTCAACTTGTTCTCTGCTTTTCTCTCCCTTGTTAAAACGAACTATTAGAGTGCCATCTACGTTAAGCGCTCACCGCTGTCTGAAAATAAGTGGGGCTGTACTTAAGACTTGTCTAATATTCTTTTAAGGGAGTGTATATCTTTTAGTGACCGTGTTTTTGAATTGCTTACTATTAGTGCCTGTGTGTTTCTCTAGATGTAGTTTTAAATAAATAATTATATCACTTTTACACCAAGCCCTGGTCAGTGTTTACTTGTTCTATTGTGTACTCTTGACCTATTGTGAATACTCCGTATACTGCCTAACTCTTCTTGAGGGAAGTCTGACTGCTCAGCCACAGCTACCAAGTGAATCTGTGTGGTACAGACTGCTACCAAGTGGGTTTACTGCCAAACACCTGTAGTCTTTAATCTTTTGCAGTGGTCCCAGAGGGAACTGCACAGGTTTCTGTCTAACAGGGACTCAAGGTTTTTAATTATTTCTGTGAGGGACTCCATAGATGCGAGTGGCAAGCAGCATTGCTTCACAAACATTGAAGTCATACCAGGGTCCGTGGGAATTGTTGTTGTATTGATTTCAGTGCAACCACAGTCATATGAGTCCACTGCAAAGAAATCCTGAAAATCTATGAAAACTTGTTTCAATTCTTGCTTTTGCTCCAGAGTCTCGCAGGCATAAGCTAGGTTGACTCTCTCTTCAACCATCTGCCTGAAGCCCGGAAAGACTTCTGGTTTGGCTATCTCAGCAGCCTCCTCCAGCTGGGTGGAGAAGTCCCTGGTTAAAGTACTAATTTTGACTAATGGCTTCAGGTGGGGAAGGCAGTCCTGGTGGACTTGAAAGATCACCTCATCCCTCCTGAAGTCACAGGTTACCTCTTCCTTACCATAAGGGCAGGAAGAGTACACCAGGAAATTCCCCCCATGCCGGGTGAAGATCCTGTCTGGTGTTGTGTCACTGTCGCTCTCACTGTCAAAACAGTCATTGGGGATTGGTTATATCAGTTCATTACCTAAATCTATGGAAAAATGTCGGTCATCAACTGCCATCCCAATAATGGTGCCTGCGCCCAGAGTGATACTCCTAAGGTCGCTGTTATCCACCACTATTGGAATGGTGTTGTGTTCTGTATTGAATAGTGGTGTTAGGTTTAACCCCAACCCTTGCTGTTGGAGATGGGCACTGAGGTGGACATATGCGTCAGGATTTAGCAGTTTCTGTCCTCTTTTAATTTTTACTTCAAGTGGGAATTGTCTGGTCCGTTCTGGGATGGTGACTTCCTCTCCAATCTGAACTTCAACTGCATATGGCAGCAGTTAAGCTGACTGAAATGCTTCCTCTGGATCATCAAAGTCCATGGGATTACCCGCTGCTCGGGACCAGGCTTTGAGGTTTATTAGGTCCAAACAAATGGCAAAGCGATTGAGAATGTCGCTGCCTAAATAAAATGCGGCAGGGACATCTCGCACAACCCAACAATTATGGACTATGCTCTTGTTGCCTATGGACATTTTGAGCATACACCTGCTAGGCAGGAGATGTTTGGAATTGGGTGTTTCCAGGTCCATTTCCCATGTGTCTATCAATTTAAATGTGGGAATGGCTGAATCTTTTGGGAGTTTTCGGAACATGGCTTCGCTGATGAAGCTCTTACCGTTATTCATGCACACTCGGGTGAGAAAAGAGTCCTTCCCCTCATTTAACTGAATAGGGGTGAACAACTGTTCTCCAATCTTCTGAATGTCAGCCAAACTTTGAGCTGGTTTCTCATCATTTTGGACTATAGAAGTGGGATTTTCTGATTGTGAATTGGTATAGAATTTCAGAGTATTTCCTTCCAGTGTGGAATGCCACTTGAGACTGGAAGGAAGGTTGATTTTCAGAAATAGAGAGGACTCCCCATCACCAGTTTGTTGTCCTACTGCAATTACTGTCACGTCAGGGATTTTGCTGTTTTGAAAATGGAATTCAATGTGATCCTGTTTTTGTTAAACCATGTGGCAGGTACCATTTAAACTAACATGGTTGACACTATGTTTTAATTTTATTGGTCGGTTAGTCTGGGTCCAGAGGACCTTGTTTACACAATCTGTTAGGGGAGACAAACTACGCAGGATGTCATTCCCCAGTAAACATGGTATGCCCTCTGGAGTCACAGCTATGACCGGGTGTTTCACCATGTATCGCCCAATTTTAACTTCTAAATCCGCAGTCCCCTCGACAGGAATTTCATTCCCATCGAAGTTCTGAAGTTGTCCAGGAAGAGGGGTGATAGGGATCTGGTATCTCTCCCCCCTTCCTGAATTCAGCTGATCCAAGGCCCTCTTTGACAGAAGGGTGGCTTGGGATCCAGTGTCCACCAGTGCCAGAAATGAACTTGGCCCTGTATTTGGACCGGGGCATAAAATCCTCCCTCCTTCTCCTCAAGGGGGCAAAGATAACGTGCATTTTGGGCCAATTGGTGGGTTAATTTCTTGACTCTTGATTCTGACACCGGGGAAGTTTGGGCAGGATTCGGTATAGGAGCTTGGGAATCTGTAAGAAAAATGTGGCAGTTGGATATTGGGGGAGTTCTGGGCTCCCGTGGTTCTGATTCTGGGCCACCCCCCATTTTTGGAGGCTACCTCCTTTAATTATTTAATTCTCATAGCCTCAAACATACCGCCGGTTTATTGAATTAATATTAATTCTCCGGTTGGTATTTTTTTGCCAAGACTCGATTCTAAAATGGTGTTTGTGTTCTCTTCTGTGACTCCAACCCAAGTCAAGCCCTTTGTTCCACTTTTTGGCGGGCTTCTCCACAGAAGCCTCCAAAAGTGGTGCCACTCTGTCTGGGTACCACAGGGGGTGTGGGAGGGGGTTTAGGCAACCTGGACTGAGTTCCCTTGGTAACTCAAGTCGCGCTCTTGTGTGATTGGCCCAAGTGGTGAGCCGGCCGGCTCACCACTTAGCATGTTTGATTGACAGCTAGGCTGAGTGAATGGGGGTATGCTGCATAAAAGCAGGGCTTTGGGGGCTGGAACTTCAGAAGTCGCCAAAGGGCCTGAGAATCCGACGAGGGAGAAGCTGAGCCGACCTACCACGAGGACACCACCGGTGGAGCCCTGCGGAACCGACTCACCACTTCCCGACGACAGAGAAGATCTCCCGGCTGGAGAGGCTTCTTCCCCTGACTGGTGGGCACAACCAGTTTACCTTCTTTTCTTCGCACCCCAGACCGGTTTATGGTCGAACTGCCCGTGCCAAGTACCCCGGCGGCCGGATAACCATTCACCACTGAACCGCGAATCAACGGACTGCTCCTTGTACCTGAGAAACTCTGTGGCTGGTTTCTTCCCTGGCAGTGCAACGGACTCCTGTCTTCCTCCACGACGAGATCCTCTCTTCCCCCGGACGAAGCACCGACTTGCATCCGCTGCCAGAAACAACTGCCCCCGCTGGAGCCTTCTCACCACTTTAAGGTACCGTGTCCGCCAGGCTTCCCTGTCTAAAGATTGCTACAAGGTAATAATAACTCCTTAACCTTCTGGACTGGGCTGGCCGCCTTGACCCTCTAACTGGTCCCTTTCCTTGGTCCAACTCCTTTTTGAACCATTACAAGACTTTTTGTGCACTGCAACCGTGTGACCTTGGACACATTTCGTTTCGATCCTCGCAAAGCGGATCCAGCCTACTGACTCTGAATTCACGGTTTTACCTTGCCTTCCTCTCTTGTTATGTTCTTATAAAAGTGTTGGGACCTGTTTCAACTTGTTCTCTGCTTTTCTCTCCCTTGTTAAAACGAACTATTAGAGTACCATCTATGTTAAGCGCTCACCGCTGTCTGAAAATAAGTGGGGCTGTACTTCAGACTTGTCTAATATTCTTTTAAGGGAGTGTATATCTTTTAGTGACCGTGTTTTTGAATTGCTTACTATTAGTGCCTGTGTGTTTCTCTAGATGTGGTTTTAAATAAATAATTATATCTATTTTACACCAAGCCCTGGTCAGTGTTTACTTGTTCTATTTTGTACTCTTGACCTATTGTGAATACTCTGTATACTGCCTAACTCTTCTTGAGGGAAGCTGTACTCAGCCACAGCTACCAAGTGAATCTGTGTGGTACAGACTGCTACCAAGTGGGTTTACTGCCAAACACCTGTAGTCTTAAATCTTTTGTAGTGGTCCCAGAGGGAACTGCACAGGTTTCTGTCTAACACTGGTGTACAGCGGTGGGATTTGTATTGAGTATACACTTTAGAGTGCTTGTTGAACACTTTAGGACAACTAACCACAGAGCTTAGCACTAAGAAGCTGATTTTCTAACTATGTCTGCTATGGAGAGTTATACCCTAGAATCATTGTCTGCCAAAACTGCTGATTGCTTAAAAGTATTGTGTAGACATAAGAATCTCTCTGAGAAGGGCAAGAAAATGGAATTTATAGAAAGATTGTTAGAAAACCAAAGTCTGGGTGGTACAGATGAATCTCCCCCCCCCTCCCAGCAAATGTAGAAAACAGTGATGGTATTGATCTGAATCAAAGTCTTGAGAATGAGTCAGAAGAGGAAAGTGAACCTAATGAAGTTAGCCACTCCGAGCCTCTGTCTGCCTTACCTACTGTACCTACTGGGCCTATAGCAGGTCCTACATGTAACCCTGCTTATTTTTTACTTGAAAAAATGAAGCTTGAATTAGAGTACAAACGTTTTATTGCTCAATCTGAAGGAAACCAAGAGCTAGAGTTCAGAAGAATGAATGCCCAGGCTGAGCAGAAGCAAGCTGAGTTAAGACTCAGAGAAATAGAGCTTAATCACGAATTAGAAATGAAAAAGTTGTCTGTGGAAAATGCTTCTCTCTCCTCTGGTTCTTCTAGGAGTTCCAGTCCCAAAAGACCCTGGATGCCTAAAGAGTTAGTGGGTATGTATGAACCTAGATTGGATGTGTTGGATTGGTTGAAAATGTTTGAGTATAATCATGGGCTCCAGGACATCACAGGGAATGAGTTACTTCCCTGGTTGTTCTCTAGGCTTGCCCCTGTTGCAACTGACGTGGTAATGGAGTTGGGGGAGGTGGATAAGAAGGATTATGAATGTGTGAAACTAGCTTTGATAGCTAGATTTGGGAAGACCCCTTCCCAGTACCTTAAGAGGTTTAGGACCCTCAAAAGCATGATGGTACCCCTTGGGCTACCTGGGTGAGTGAAAGTTTGAAAAACATAGAGGGATGGATTAAGGGTTACAGAGTTAACACTTATGAAGGAATGAAGACTCTTGTAATGTTGGAGTCAATTTATGATGCCTGCTCTCCTGAGCTCAGACAGCACTTGGCTTATTCAAAGGAATTAGATTCCAGGAAGTTAGCTAAGGCTGCTGACTTGTGGGTTGCCAACAGGGCCACTCACAAGGATTCCGGGGCTACTCAGAAAAAGGATGAGGGAAAACAGCCAAAAAAGGACCCCAAAGAGAATTCTAATAATTCCAATTCCAAAGAGGGCCCCAAACAGAACCAAAAGGGTGAGCCACCAGGGAAACCAAATCAGGCTAGTGTACCTCCTGGTGGCAAACCAGAAGGAGGTCAGAACAAGCCACCATTCCAGAAAGCATTTAGTAAATGCTTTGTTTGTGGCTCTACTGACCATGTGAAAGGAGATCCCAGATGTAAGGGTAAACCTTCAGGGGTCCAGCTTGTCTCCTTAGCCTTCGCTCCAGAGGAGGAAGTACAAATGGCAAGTGGAAACTTTCTGTTACTGGCTGATGAACCCATTGGAGTCTCAGCCAGTGTTTCTTTAGTGTATCTGGGTCTGTGGGAACAACAGAACTTAGATGTCTATAATTATATCCCAGATAATACTAAAGAGTATTATAAGGACAGTGTCCAGGTGAATGGCCAGGAGACTCCTGCCATTAGGGACACTGGGGCCAGCATAACTGTGGTGGACAAATCGTTTTTTCAGGCTGGGGATGTTGCTAAGGCACCCAAGCGCCTCACCAAGTTAGCTGGAGGGCCTGTGCAGATGCTTCCCCAATTACCAGTTCTCATCCAGTGTAATGACATGACTGTGAAGATACCTGTCAGCATACAAAGTGAGGTGCCAGGAAGGGTTCTGATGGGTAATGACTTGAAAACTCTTGGAGTAGTGTCACACACCCCCAGACCTCCTAGTAAAAGGTTACAGGAGCTCACCAGACCTGCAAGGGAGAGAACCATGAGAGGTACTCCCAAGGAGATGATGAAGAAAGAGATCACTCCTGCTCCACTGGAGATGTCAGCTGCTGTCTCTAAGAAAATAGAAGAAAAAGGGAAACCTAAAGCTTCTAAAAAGAACCTCACAGCCAGCACTCCAGTGCAGCCAACAAGGACTTCCCCTAGGTTGTCCAAAGTTACACCAGTAACACCCCCTCCAGCTGAGGCTGAGAGGGAGGTACAACCCTGTGTGGTTGAACTAGACTCTGAAGAAGAGCTAGTGGAAGGCCAGGAACCCACTGGAGATCTGGATCCTGTTGACCATCCTGAGCTGCAGTCTTTACTGACAGAAGGTGGGCCCAACATGGCAGACTTCAGTAAGGGACAGAGAGAATGTCCAACTCTGGAAGGTCTTCGCCACCAGGCAGATGCTCAGGCTGAAGGGCAAGAGCCTGGGAAATATAGGTTACACTGGGAAGATGGCCTCTTCTACAGTGAACCAACCGAGTCTGCACCTGGGGACAACAAACGACTTGTAGTACCCCAAGAGAACAGACCACAGTTCTTGCAGTTAGCCCATGAGATTCCTTTGGCTGGTCACTTGAGTTTCAAGAAGACTAAGGAAAGGCTCTCACTCTACTTTTATTGGCCAAAGATGGGGGCTGAAGTAGACAAATACTGCAGGAGCTGCCACACCTGCCAGACTTCTGGTTAGGTTGGCTCCAAGAATGTGGCACCTTTAGTGCCTCTCCCAGTTGTGGGAGTCCCATTTGAGAGAGTAGGGATTGACATTGTTGGTCCCCTTGATCCTCCAATTTCCTCAGGCAACATGTTTATACTTGTTGTAGTAGACCATGCTACTAGATACCCTGAGGCAATTCCTATGAGGACTGTTACAGCTCCGGCTGTGGCTAAGGCCCTCCTTGGTATTTTTACCAGGATTGGGTTTCCTAAGGAAGTAATCTCTGACAGGGGGTCAAATTTTATGTCCCACTACATGAAGGCCATGTGGAAAACCTGCGGAGTTACTTACAAGTTCTCAACCGCATACCACCCTCAGACAAATGGGCCGGTTGAAAGGTTCAACAGAACCATGAAGAGCATGATAGGTGCTTTAAAGGAGCCTCTTAAAAGAAAGTGGGACCTTCTACTGCCATGCCTTCTCTTTACTTATAGAGAAGTCCCTCAGGAGGGAGTAAATTATTCTCCCTTTGAACTTCTTTATGGTCATCCGGTCAGAGGTCCATTGGCCCTGATCAAGGAGGGGTTGGAGAGTGCTCCTTCCCCCAAGCCAGTCAGAGTGACTGACTATGTGATAGGTCTCCGGAGGAGAATGTCACAAATGATGGCAGAAGCAAGTGATAACTTGAAAGCTGGACAAGCATTGGTCAAGCACTGGCATGACCAAAAGGCTAACATGGTTGAGTTTACTCAAGACCAGCTAGTTCTCGTTATGATTCCAACAAGGCAGAGGGCCTTGCAAGTCAAATGGATGGGACCCTTCAAAGTTGTGGGTAAACTTGGAGAGGTCAACTATCTGGTGGACTTGGGCAACCCCACGGAGGCTCCGACAGTCTTCCACACCAACAGGCTAAAAGCGTATGTCTCCAGACCTGATGTAGGAGCTTTGCTTCTGGCATCATCAGAGGAAGAAGAAGAGAGTGAAGCTCTTCCTGATCTCCTCAAAGGCTTGCCTTTAGACGAAAAAATTGAAGGAGTAAATCTCTCTTCAAATCTGACACCTGGGCAACAGGAAGAGTGCAAATCTATGTTAAATCAGTTTGCATCTCTGTTCTCACTTTCACCAGGCTTGACCCCTTGGGGACAGCATGACATACTCACTGGTGACTGTCTGCCAGTCAAAAGCAGAGGATATCGAATGTCAGAGAATGTAAGAACCCACATCAAAGGTAAGGTCAACAAGATGCTTGATCTCGGGGTAATAGAGCCCTCTACTAGTCCATGGTCTAGCCCAGTTGTGTTAGTACCAAAGGCAGGATCTAAAGAACTTAGATTCTGTGTGGATTCTTAATGCAGTCACTAAAACTGATGCCCACCCTTTGCCAAGGACAGATGAGTTGGTGGATAGACTTGGTGCAGCCAAGGTCCTCAGCACATTTGACTTGACGTCAGGCTATTGGCAAATAGCCCTCACAGACCATGCCAAGGAGAAAACTGCATTTTCTACCCCCAGTTGGCTTATACCAGTTTAAGGTGATGCCTTTTGGATTGAAAAATGCACCTGCTATGTAAACCAGGTTCTGAATGGGATGGAGGACTTCTGCATGGCATACTTGGATGACATAGCAGTGTTCAGCAATTCCTGGGAAGAACATGTGGACCACCTGACATATGTTTTGCAGGCTCTTGGAAAGGCCAATCTGACCATAAAGGCAAGTAAATGCCAGATTGGACAGAGTAAATTGGTCTACCTTGGACATGAGGTAGGAGGTGGAGAAATAAGGCCTTTGCCCAGTAAGATTGAAGCTGTGCAAAATTGGACAACACCTACTACTCAGACCCAGGTGAGAGCCTTCTTAGGTCTCACTGGGTATTACAGGAATTTCATTGAGAACTATGGGTCCATAGCTTCTCCACTGAATGTCATCTCCTCCCCTAAATTCCCTAAAAAGGTTAGGTGGAATGAGGAATGCAATCAGGCCTTTGAAACCATGAAAAAGGCTCTTTGCCAAGCCCCAGTACTCAGAGCTCCTGGCTATCACCAAACCTTCATTGTGCAAACAGATGCTTCAAATGTAGGAATAGGTGCAGTCCTCAGTCAACTGGATGGGAAAGGTAGGGAGCACCCCATTTGCTTCATCAGTAGAAAACTGAAGGATCCTGAAACAAGGTGGGCAACCATTGAACGCGAGTGTTTTGCTATTGTGTGGGCTCTGAAGAAGTTTAGGCCATACTTGTATGGTTCTACTTTTGTCATTCAGGCTGACCACCAACCCTTGAGATGGTTAATGCAAATGAAAGGGGAAAACCCAAAACTATTGAGATGGTCAATCTGCCTGCAAGGGTTTGATTTCACCATTGAGCACAGGTCAGGGTGTCACCACCAACATGCTGATGGTCTCTCTAGGATGTATGTCATCGACTAGAGGTATGAGATTCATCCAGGAGTGGATTAAATCCTCCTGTCCCTTAGTCTGGGCGGGGGCGAGTGTTAGGGAGAATTCTCTCTTTAGGCTGAATTTCCTAACCTAGTGAGTCCCCCAGCAGCTTTGCTGGATTTCTGGAGTTTGTTTTTTCCTCCTGCCAAGAGTGAGACTCTTTTTCTCCCACTCTTGGACACGATTTATGGTGTTCCTTTGACTGCTTATGTGTTTTATGGGCTATGGGGTCCTTAACTCCATAGGGTCTCATGTGTTTTACTATGTGTGTTACACAGCACCCTCGTGCAGTAACACAGGGGTGTCATAGTGACACCCCACCATAGCCTCCATACCCTGGGACTGACTACTGTCTCCCAGGGCATGTAAAGTCACCATTGGCTTTACTAGTCCCAAATTATTAACAGAAACCAGTACAAACCATCATATTGTGGACGTACTGGTCGGGGCAATTCGATTGCCCCGGGGTCTGTTAGTTGAGGGGGCACATCTCCGTCCCCCCTGATCGAGTTTTGGCTGGTGGCAGTGGAAACTACATTTTATATTCGACCGCAAATATTTTCCTATGGGATTCTCCCATTGTTCGAGGCTACCAATTTTAATTATTTAATTCTCATAGCCTCGAACATACCGCCGGTTTATTTAATTAATATGAATTCTCCGGTTGGTATTTTTTTGCCAAGACTCGATTCTAAAATGGTGTTTGTGTTCTCTTCTGTGACTCCAACCCAAGTCGAGACCTTTGTTCCACTTTTTGGCGGGCTTCTCCACAGAAGCCTCCAAAAGTGGTGCCACTCTGTCTGGGTACCCCAGGGGGGGTGGGAGGGGGTTTAGGCACCCTGGACTGAGTTCCCTTGGTAACTCAAGTCGCACTCTTGTGTGATTGGCCCAAGTGGTGAGCCGGCCGGCTCACCACTTAGCATGTTTGATTGACAGCTAGGCTGAGTGAATGGGGGTATGCTGCATAAAAGCAGGGCTTTGGGGACTGGAACTTCAGAAGTCGCCACAGGACCTGAGAAACCGACGAGGGAGAAGCTGAGCCGACCTACCACGACGACACCACCGGTGGAGCCCTGCAGAACCGACTCACCACTTCCCGACGACAGAGAAGATCTCCCGGCTGGAGAGGCTTCTTCCCTTGACTGGTGGGCACAACCAGTTTACCTTCTTTTCTTCCCACCCAGACCGTTTTGTGGTCGAACTGCCTGTGCCAAGCACCCCGGCGGCCGGATAGCCACTCACCACTGATCCGCGAATCAACGGACCACTCTTTGTACCTGAGAAACTCCGCGGCTGGTTTCTTCCCTGGCAGTGCAACGGAATCCTGTCTTCCTCCACAACGAGATCCTCTCTTCCCCCGGACGAAGCACCGGATTGCATCCGCTGCCAGGAGCAACTGCCCCCGCTGGAGCCTTCTCACCACTTTAAGGTACCGTGTCCGTCAGGCCACCCTGTCTAAAGATTGCTACAAGGTAATAATAACTCCTTAACCTTCTGGACTGGGCTGGCCGCCTTGACCCTCTAACTGGTCCCTTTCCTTGGTCCAACTCCTTTTTGAACCATTACAAGACTTTTTGTGCACTGCAACCGTGTGACCTTGGACACATTTCGTTTCGATCCTCGCAAAGCGGATCCAGCCTACTGACTCTGAATTCACAGTTTTACCTTGCCTTTCTCTCTTGTTATATTCTTATATAAGTGTTGGGACCTGTTTCAACTTGTTCTCTGCTTTTCTCTCCCTTGTTAAAACGAACTATTAGAGTGCCATCTACGTTAAGCGCTCACCGCTGTCTGAAAATAAGTGGGGCTGTACTTAAGACTTGTCTAATATTCTTTTAAGGGAGTGTATATCTTTTAGTGACCGTGTTTTTGAATTGCTTACTATTAGTGCCTGTGTGTTTCTCTAGATGTAGTTTTAAATAAATAATTATATCACTTTTACACCAAGCCCTGGTCAGTGTTTACTTGTTCTATTGTGTACTCTTGACCTATTGTGAATACTCCGTATACTGCCTAACTCTTCTTGAGGGAAGTCTGACTGCTCAGCCACAGCTACCAAGTGAATCTGTGTGGTACAGACTGCTACCAAGTGGGTTTACTGCCAAACACCTGTAGTCTTTAATCTTTTGCAGTGGTCCCAGAGGGAACTGCACAGGTTTCTGTCTAACAGGGACTCAAGGTTTTTAATTATTTCTGTGAGGGACTCCATAGATGCGAGTGGCAAGCAGCATTGCTTCACAAACATTGAAGTCATACCAGGGTCCGTGGGAATTGTTGTTGTATTGATTTCAGTGCAACCACAGTCATATGAGTCCACTGCAAAGAAATCCTGAAAATCTATGAAAACTTGTTTCAATTCTTGCTTTTGCTCCAGAGTCTCGCAGGCATAAGCTAGGTTGACTCTCTCTTCAACCATCTGCCTGAAGCCCGGAAAGACTTCTGGTTTGGCTATCTCAGCAGCCTCCTCCAGCTGGGTGGAGAAGTCCCTGGTTAAAGTACTAATTTTGACTAATGGCTTCAGGTGGGGAAGGCAGTCCTGGTGGACTTGAAAGATCACCTCATCCCTCCTGAAGTCACAGGTTACCTCTTCCTTACCATAAGGGCAGGAAGAGTACACCAGGAAATTCCCCCCATGCCGGGTGAAGATCCTGTCTGGTGTTGTGTCACTGTCGCTCTCACTGTCAAAACAGTCATTGGGGATTGGTTATATCAGTTCATTACCTAAATCTATGGAAAAATGTCGGTCATCAACTGCCATCCCAATAATGGTGCCTGCGCCCAGAGTGATACTCCTAAGGTCGCTGTTATCCACCACTATTGGAATGGTGTTGTGTTCTGTATTGAATAGTGGTGTTAGGTTTAACCCCAACCCTTGCTGTTGGAGATGGGCACTGAGGTGGACATATGCGTCAGGATTTAGCAGTTTCTGTCCTCTTTTAATTTTTACTTCAAGTGGGAATTGTCTGGTCCGTTCTGGGATGGTGACTTCCTCTCCAATCTGAACTTCAACTGCATATGGCAGCAGTTAAGCTGACTGAAATGCTTCCTCTGGATCATCAAAGTCCATGGGATTACCCGCTGCTCGGGACCAGGCTTTGAGGTTTATTAGGTCCAAACAAATGGCAAAGCGATTGAGAATGTCGCTGCCTAAATAAAATGCGGCAGGGACATCTCGCACAACCCAACAATTATGGACTATGCTCTTGTTGCCTATGGACATTTTGAGCATACACCTGCTAGGCAGGAGATGTTTGGAATTGGGTGTTTCCAGGTCCATTTCCCATGTGTCTATCAATTTAAATGTGGGAATGGCTGGATCTTTTGGGAGTTTTCGGAACATGGCTTCGCTGATGAAGCTCTTACCGTTATTCACGCACACTCGGGTGAGAAAAGAGTCCTTCCCCCCATTTAACTGAATAGGGGTGAACAACTGTTCTCCAATCTTCTGAATGTCAGCCAAACTTTGAGCTGGTTTCTCATCATTTTGGACTATAGAAGTGGGATTTTCTGATTGTGAATTGGTATAGAATTTCAGAGTATTTCCTTCCAGTGTGGAATGCCACTTGAGACTGGAAGGAAGGTTGATTTTCAGAAATAGAGAGGACTCCCCATCACCAGTTTGTTGTCCTACTGCAATTACTGTCACGTCAGGGATTTTGCTGTTTTGAAAATGGAATTCAATGTGATCCTGTTTTTGTTAAACCATGTGGCAGGTACCATTTAAACTAACATGGTTGACACTATGTTTTAATTTTATTGGTCGGTTAGTCTGGGTCCAGAGGACCTTGTTTACACAATCTGTTAGGGGAGACAAACTACGCAGGATGTCATTCCCCAGTAAACATGGTATGCCCTCTGGAGTCACAGCTATGACCGGGTGTTTCACCATGTATCGCCCAATTTTAACTTCTAAATCCGCAGTCCCCTCGACAGGAATTTCATTCCCATCGAAGTTCTGAAGTTGTCCAGGAAGAGGGGTGATAGGGATCTGGTATCTCTCCCCCCTTCCTGAATTCAGCTGATCCAAGGCCCTCTTTGACAGAAGGGTGGCTTGGGATCCAGTGTCCACCAGTGCCAGAAATGAACTTGGCCCTGTATTTGGACCGGGGCATAAAATCCTCCCTCCTTCTCCTCAAGGGGGCAAAGATAACGTGCATTTTGGGCCAATTGGTGGGTTAATTTCTTGACTCTTGATTCTGACACCGGGGAAGTTTGGGCAGGATTCGGTGTAGGAGCTTGGGAATCTGTAAGAAAAATGTGGCAGTTGGATATTGGGGGAGTTCTGGGCTCCCGTGGTTCTGATTCTGGGCCACCCCCCATTTTTGGAGGCAGTCCCCAGAATATGTTTGGGCAAGGTGGCTTTCTGGCTGATTATTCTGGGGTTCAATGATGGGCGGTTCTAACTCAGTCCCCACGTTTACCCAGTCTAGATTAGGATCTCTCAGGACCCATTTTTCTTTGGGAGGATTTCCCCCATCCCTGAAGGAGAAGATCCTTTTCCCAGAATCCTCTGAGGACCCCTCTCCTCTCCTTCAAATTGGAAGACACTAACCTCCTCCACAAAATGGGTCTTTTTAGGCCCTATATTTCTCCTTCCCGCCTTCTGTTCCTTAGGTTGCAGACTTTCGGGGGCAGGAGATTTTGGTTCCGGTTCGTGGGTTTCCAGGGGCTTTTCACAAGTGAGGAAGGACGCTTCCTCTAAGGCTTTACACCCTCCTTCACCCTGTGCCTCCTCCTTTGGAACGGCGGGTTATCAGGGTTCTCTCCCTGTCATTGCTCTGGAGTCCTAGACCCTTGGTTTGTAGAGTTCTGGGCCGGCATGCTCATCTGAGGGTTCTGCTGAGCCCTCAACATGCGACCCAGATCCTGTGACAAGTTCTGGACCTGGCGCTCCATTTGGGACACCCGCTCTGGCCCGTACAGGGGTCTCTGGTCCATTCTAGGTGGATCACGGGAAGGGTAACTGTCCCTTCTCCCATAATATCCTGGGTTGGGATAGTTCTAGTAACTCTCCACCCTTGGCCTCCCCTCTCCCGGATTGGGCTGTCTAGGCTCAGGAAAGTGGTTAAAGAAAGGAGGGTTGTTTTGGGGATTGAAGTTTGGCGGGTACCGGGGAAAGAAGCTCAACCCAGCCTTTGGGGGGTTACTGCCCTCCTGGGTAAGGTTAGGTGGGAAGTTTCCTGGGTTGGTATATACCTGGTTGGATCCCCTCTGCCTTGGGCTGTGGGAGTCCACACATACCCCAGGATGGATCTGTTGCCCTTGTAACAGGGGCTGATATAATCAGGGGAGTTAGGGGTCCCATTTGTGGGATAACCTCCCTGACTACCGGTCTGGGATTGGCCCGATGGCCTTCTGGTTCTTTGGTTAGAAGATGGATTCTGTACAAGAATATTTTTAGGCCCCCATCTCCAGATCTAAAATGGGGGCAACCTTCACCTCCGCCACCTTAGCAGCAGCAGGGGTGTTGGCTGGTTTGGGGGTTTTATTTGTATTTTTATTTTATACCGGTTTCTGCACTTCAGAAATACGAGTCACCTGTTCAATGACCCAGTCTACTGATCTCTTCTCGTGAAAGTCCCTCACCAGCTGGGTCATGATGTATTTAGGGAGTGCATGAAAGAAGGTATTAATGAACTCCCTACTGTCTGTGCGCACCCTCCTGGTGGTATGGGCAAAGGCACTTTTCAGTTCTTGCACAAATTCTTGTGGGACCTGGTCTTCCCCACACTGCAGGTTGTAGGCCGCCTTGCGGGCCTCTTGGGGGTTCCTATGTACGGGAAAATGTTTTAAGATGGCCGTCCTGTAGGTGGACCATCTTGAGTGATTTTGATCCTCCAGCCCCGCAAACAAGCTGGAGTATTCAGGGGAAAATGTCCACCTGACATATCAGATACAATTCTGGCTATCTTTCAGGTGGAAAGTATCCATCATTTGCTCGTATAACTCAAGGTGCTCCCAGATTGAATACTTGGCATTTTTGTGATAGGGAGTTATGACGCTCTTAATGGCCTTGATCTGTTTCAGGGGATCTTTTAGTAGAGCCCTCTTCATTTTGTTGGCCTTTTTAGTTTTAGTCACCCGTGTCCACTCATCCTCTGACTCAGAAGCACTGCTACAGGAGGTGGCTATCTGACCCTCTAGGCTCTCCCTGATTCTGCAAGCTTGAGAATGGCTGGCAGAATGTGGGGGCCTAGTTTCATGATGCCTGTGGCGCTCAGAAGAGTCTTCTGATTCTCCCCTGCTCCCAGGATTGGCTAAGTACCCCCCCAAACCCCACTGCCTTAGCTGGGAAGAGGTCTTTAAGATACTCTTTGTTGGCCTACTTTCCTGGAGTTCCTCCCCAAATCTGACAGACTGATCCTTTGGTAGGCGGTATTTTTGGGGATCCAGTTCCCTGATTCCCCCCTCACTGGAGTCTTCCTGATCAGAGAGACTAGCCCTAACATTTGGGAATCTATACAGAGACACCCGCCCATCAATTTCTGTGAGGAGCTGATCTGTCAGTCCCATGTTGCCAATTCTATTGAAGTCCACCATCCCCGTGGCCCTAGGTTCATATGAGCCAGTGGACATGAAGGCAACAGAGTCCATGGTACTGAAGGGGGTAGAGTCCCTGATTGCAGGGGTCCTGAGGTTATGCTCAGGGGTTTCTCTGTCCCTTCCTACCTTTTCTCTTTCAGCCCCTATTCCCTGGTGACATGCCAAAATCGGACTCCTTTGCTCCTCTATTAAGGCCTTGCTGGTCTCAATGATTTGCTCTTGCATGGCGATCTGTTTGTGGAGCTATCATTCTTTTCACAGAGAGCCTCATTGTCTCTCTGTGCTTCCTGCCTGGATTGGAAATACTGGGCCAATTTTTGCTGCAGGAGACTCACCTCCTGAGTTTTGTCATTATTGGTCTGAGTGTTCTTTTCTAGAGCATCCTCCACCCGCCTGGTGTGCTCTAGTAGCTGCTCATATTCTGTTTAACTTCACTAAGCTCTTGGAGGGCCAGCTTTCTTTCCTCTAACTTAGTTTTTAATTGGCTGATTTCCTGGCCTAAGGCGGCGTCCCTCTCCTGACTTAGAGTGCCCCTCTGATCAGCCAGGTCATCCCTCTGTTTTTAAATGCACTAGATTTCTGGCGCTCCTAATCAAATTCCTCTTGAGAGTGGATGTCTTTAATAATCAATTTATTATTTTTCTCTTTCAAGGATTCTAAGTGGTTTTGTAAGATGACTATCTGTTCTGCACAGACTCTATTATAATTTAATTGATGTTCCAGTTTCTGTTGA
Source organism: Ambystoma mexicanum (assembly GCF_040938575.1). Classification (NCBI taxonomy): domain Eukaryota; kingdom Metazoa; phylum Chordata; class Amphibia; order Caudata; family Ambystomatidae; genus Ambystoma; species Ambystoma mexicanum. Next base: position 1,264,041,567 of record NC_090929.1, on the reverse strand, counting down.
CTCTGTTGTAGAGAGTCAACCCTTTCCTCACACTCATATTGCAGTGTCTGTAATTTGGTATCTTGCTCTGCCTTCTCTTGCTGTAAGAGAGCCAGATCTTCCTTTAGTTTGGTAATATAGTGCCTAGCCTCTGTTTCTGATTCTTGGTTCTTCTGGAGCCTTTGCTTTGCAGAGTCCAGATTAGTTTGGATTTTCTGCAGTGTTTCCCCTTGCTTCTTTGCCAGAACTATGTTTTCTGCATGCTTTTCCTGTAATATTCCTAAGTGGAGGTACCGGTAGGCTGCTATTTTGGCAATTTTACACAGCTCCTCTTTTATTTTTGGGGCCATGTATAGTTCACTAAGCGCTTTGTGTAATGGGCCCTTGTCCTGCCATGTATCTAGGTCTATGGCAGTGACTTGTTCTTTTATTTCCTGAAGCCATACCTGTTCATTCTCTTCGGGCCACTCACCCCTGACAAACAGTTTGTGCAGGAGGTGTTCACTAGCAATATTAATCTCTACTGGGGTCACCATTTTTGAAATATCAATATCCTTATGACTTATTTCAGGGTTAATTTATTTTTACAAACAGGCCCGATTTTATTTATTTTGAGAGGTGCTTGTACAGTGTAGCACAGTACCCCAACCCAGCACGGTGTCTGTACCCTGCAGGCTAGTATGCTGTGTTAGATTGTCACGGGTGGTATCTCGAATTCAGAATCACGGCATGAGCCCCCAAAATCTTTTAAGGATTTCAATCAGGCACACACCCAGGTCCCGCCTAGCATGAAGTTTGCAATGAAACCCTTATTTATGTGTGTCTATAAGTTCAATATTCTGAATGATATACCACTCATCTCACACCCTTCTCAAAATATCCCCAGGTCACACTGAACCAGGAATCAGGCTAGTTTGTAAAGGTAAATATTTATTTATTTATTTAATATTCAAATCACATATACATTTTAATATATATATGGGGCAGCAATCACTAAGCGGTGACAACACAATTCAAAATAAGGAAAGCAATGGAATTCACTTATGATAATGCAGAATGTAACACACAGGAAAAGAACAGTTTTGGTTTGTGAACAGATAGCGTTTAGGTTAATATTTCCCCCCTACAAAGTACTTTAAGGCACAAATGAGCAATCCTACACAGATGTCAGTAATCAGCAGGTATTCAGGAATGAAAGATAAGGTCTAGAGTTTAAATGCAATCTTCCCTCCCCAAATAAGAGAGAAAACTGTTTTTGGAAATAGACACTTTTAAATGACAGGTGAGAATGGCTTGGTGAAATAATGCAAAAGGTATAAAAATGCTTAAATGGATAGAAATTCTTAGGAAAGCAACACTAAACAAGTCCTAACACACATGAGCTACAATATAAACAACAGTACACACTTTAGATCAGTATGGGATTTGAGAAACACTTTGAATGGGAAAAAGACACATGTAAACACCACCTCTTGCTTGTAATTCCGAAATTTAAATAAAAAAAAAACAGGCGGAGCCAGTTTCCCTGTAAAAGCTGCTTGCGCATGGAACGCCCTCCCCGCTGCACTGAGAGCTAATCTACCATACTCGAGCTTTAGACGCCATGTAAAAAAAGCGGCTTTGGTCTAACGCCAACTAACTAACTCTCTTGGCCTGGATTCACCATTGGCTACCCACGGTGAATAACCACTATGTCATTCCTGTTCCCTGACCTGACTTCCTTGTGGTATAGGAACCCCCCTCCTCCTGTACCCCTTATACATGCTTGCTAAATTGTTAATAACATTTGTACTGTATCTTCTGTATGCACTATTGTATGTAACTAAGATCAAGTATTCTTGTAACTGCTGCGCCCGGCTACCCCTGGGTTTTGATGCACATTATCAAATAATAAACAAAACTAAACTAAACTAAACTTTTGCTAAAATGTCAATTCGCAGCAAAATGTCACTGTGCAATATTTGAGAAAAAAGGCCAAATACACTGTTCTTGCGGTTGTGGGTGTAGCTAGGGGTCTTAGGTATCAGCGAGAGTTGGAATTTCGTTTCTGTCTTTAAAATTGAAGAAGTTATGGAGGTTTTAGTGAGAGGCGTTTTTGCAAAATAGACGCGAAAATGAAAAAGAAATTCGGTTTTAAAAATGACAGATGTGTTTCAGTACACTATATTAATGACTATGAAAAAGAGAATGCCACACATGAATCTTCACAGTTACGTGGCTGGCATAACCCTTGGTGGATAGTCGATTACTTTCTGGGATCTACTTTAGTTACTCAAAATCACTAATGACTTAGGGTTTCGTAACACAGTTGAGAGAAAAATCACCGCAAAAATGGTTCTCACAAAATTAAGGTTCTGAAATTAAAGATGGGATGGTTTGTGATTGGGATAAGACAATGCAAATGTACTATGGGTCACTGTTCTTCCTATTAACTTACAGTCCCTTGTAATTAAAATTGGACCGTCACGGTTCTGGTCATGGATCGGTCAGGTCTACCGGCAGCAAGGCACTTCTGGAGGGGTTGGATCAGCGGCGCCGGTACTGGTCAATTTTGGACTGCACCTCAGACTGGAGTTTGGATGGGCCCTTCTGGTCACTGGACACGGCAGATTATCAGGATGCGAGTTTCAGCGGGCAAGCCTTAATGGTAGCAAACCAGGCTGAATCAGAATTAAATCCCCTCAAGTTTGGGATGTTTGAAATTGGGTCTAGCTAGAAAGAGTTCAGCAATGCTAAAGTCTGGATTCTGCAAAAAGTCTGGAGTGGAGTCAGCTGCAAGGTGAAGAGTTCTGGAACAAGGTGCTGCCCGGAAATCTGGATGTGTTAAGGAAGCAGTGTGTCCTATGTGGAGTGAAGTTCCTATATTTATACTATCAAATGACATCCCCAAGTTTATGGTGTGAGCAGAATTTCAAAACACACCCCCACGGCTGTGAGTGGCCACATTCACTTGCCTTGTTTTGGTTGGCAGTCAGAACAGAGCTGTCATCTTTACGATGGGATTTAGGAACTCCCACATTGATTTTGATTAAAACTTAACTTTTGCACAAATGTACATTTCTAAAATTATGTACCCTAATTAAATCGGACATATACATTTCATATTTGATGGGCTATATTCACCTTCAATCCCCATCTCTGTGAGAGCTGTCTTTCTCATTCTATGGAATTTTATCAATTTTAATCATAACAGTTCTTAGGCTTGCAACATTAATAGTTCTACTACAATGAGGATTTTTCCATAACTTTGGTTCCTTAAGTGGTACAGGTTTCATCAATGTCTTCAAAGCAAAAGCCTGAAATTAGGTTCCCATCTACCAATTTTCAGATTTATCCTTCTTTAGGTTGCACAGCTGAAGAGTTTCAAACTTAACCACAAATACAGATTTAAACACCAAAAAGTTGCATTGAACAGAGTTTTTTTTTCTCTCCTTTCAACAAACACCAGCTGTCAAATCCCTTTTATCCGGGTGGGGTGTAGAAGGAAGCATCCTGTCCCTCCCCAGGAGAGCCTGTCCTTTATTCTTGGCTCAGCCACAAGACAAATGTCTAATGAAGTCTATTGTGCCCCATATGCAAAAACCTCCAGCAGCCATTAGCCTTCCTGTAGCAAGGGGTTGCCAAACTGAAGTGTCAAGCTTCCTAGGCTGGCCACTGTCCAATCAGAATTAAGCAGTTACTTAACTCCAATACTGAGTTGCTTTAAACTTCACAAAAAAGTATTTTCTTTAACACATATAAAAATAAGCACAGTTCATAAGGGATTTGGAAATTTAAAAGAATTAAGCCCTTCACAAACATTTCGCCACAAAGGCGAATTTTGCAATTTCTTCAGGAAACAGCACTTTTAAACAGGGTTTGACATCTAATTGTCTTATGCAGCTGTCAGGCAGTGAGGCCTGGATTCCTCTGACTGTACTAGATGATCTGTGGTTTCAGCACACTTTAATTTCAATAGTTCACTTGGAAAATGCCTGAAATTAGCACCAAAACAGCACTTTGAAGGTTGCAACTGATTAAGAGAACTGTATTTTAAAGGCATTTTTGGATTTTAACCCACTTCTGTGGCCTTGATTCCTGTTACAGGTAACAGCACCCACTGGCATTCTCCTGCAGGGAGTTCTTGGTTTGACATCAACTTTGCCTGTGTATGGCAAGGTGGTGCAGCCTTCTTGTGATTTATGAACCATGTGCAGATTTGGCATGCACAGGGGTTATCGCCTCCATTTTTGGCAGTTTTATTTCCCCATTGGCAAAGGGGTGTAGTGTGGCGCATTGGCATTGGTTGAAATATCCCACAAGCTCCAGCTTCCCCCACCATACTGCTTTTTCTGTCTGCTGCGCACCTCCCGATTCCTCTGCCGCACTGCTCCCCCTTCAGCACAGTGCGCAGGTCTTTCTGCTAGCGCTGGGTACTGGGGCCCTCTCCACGGCTTTCCTCACAGATCTTTTTTTGTGGGCTTGTCCTTGGTCCCAGCCCGTGATGGCAGGGCCTGTATTTTAACTGCCCCCCTAGGCACATGGGGTGCTGCAGCACCTCTAGGTATGTCCAGCAGATTTTGTGTGCAAGGGCTCCTCCTGCCTCCCCAGCAGGGCTCAAGATCCTCTGATCATCTCCTTTGCTGGGGGTGACCACAGCCCACTGCTTAGATCCATGCCTGGATCCCTCCCTGCTCGCTTCTGCGTGCTTGTGGTGGCAATGGAGTGGTGCTGGGGGAGAGGCGTCTGCCTTACCGGCTCCCGGCCCTCTTTCCCTCCTAGTAATGGTGCTGGCGCTTCCCCACAATGATTTCTATGTGGTAGGGGTGGGGCGCCAGCTGCGTTGTGAGAGTGTTTCACCAGCTCACTGTTTCTATGTGGCTGCGGTGATGCGTTGGGGGAGGGGCACCTGCTTTGCCGCCTCCCGGTCTTTATAACGGTGCCAGCGCTTCCCCGCTGTTGTTTCTCTGCGGGGGGCCAGGGTCTCCGTCTCGGCGGGGTCCACTGCCGCAGTTTTTCCTCTCCAGCTCACTGCGCGACGGTGATGGTGCTGTTGCCCCAAGCCTCTTTGCTGGCGTTACCTGGGTCTGAGTTTGCTGGTCTCCATTAGCCCTCCAAGACTTGTTCCAGAGTGAGGGTTGCGTGCCCACTACAGTTCGCCTTGTTATTGTTTGCTTTTTCTTGCTCCCAAGGGTAGTCTTTTAACTTAAAGGCCTGGCCAAGCACGGAGCTCCACACTCTTGCGGCCATCTTCAACCGTGCCCCCTGGTGGTCTCCCTACCTAGGGGTTTTAAGCTAGAGCTGTACAGGAAACGCAACTCTGTCTCACTGTTGGATATCCATCAATACTTAATAAAAATCCCCCTTAAGTCTTTGGGGAATATGGTGTGATGGGGCCAGATATCTGTGACTGACTGGTGGGCGCCGAGACCCGTATCAGCCTTGTAAGAAAGGCATGGTATCAAACAGTGAAGACAGACACAAGTGATCACAGTTCAAGGGTATCTATTGAACTTCAATGGGTTGGTAAAATGTCTATCTAAACCTAAATCTAAAGAGGGGAGCAAGCTACACCATCAAATAATAATAGTGCAGTCCTAGTGAAGTCTGTCAAAATAAAAGGGCCTATACTAATAAACCTATTGCCAATCCTTACTTCTAAATACAAAATGGTGTGGGATAACAACGTATGCAAAAGAAAAGTCTTCAAGAAATTATATGTCAGGATAGGTGAGCAGTTGGCTTCCCTTCCCCACGTTTTCAGCACGGGGCAAGGCGGCATGTGCGGGGTTCGCACACACTCTGGCTTCTTGGCCATCAGGTAACAGTTCAACACATAGGCATCAGGGCCTCCGCCAAAGTCTCTCTCACAATGACAGTCTCTGATTGCAGAGGGCCTGATGCAACAAACAAAACACAAAGCTCCTTTCCTTTGTCAGGGTTTTCACTTTTACAACTTCAATAGTGTTCTCCCTCCTTCGGGCTCGGACCACAGGTCCCCCTCTTCTTGGCTCATACCCCTTTTCTACAAAGTTCACAATTTGGTCTCCCTCGTTCAGGCTTGGACCATGGATCCCACTCGTCCGGGTTCAGATCCCCTTTTGATACCAGAATCGAAGACTTTGGAATGTCCGATGGGTTTTTCTTAAACCGTCGCAGGACCACTTCGATTCACTTCACACAATTTACACTTCACGTCAATCTTCTACTTTCCTTTCTTTTGTCAGGATACCTACAGAGACCTTCGACTGAGCACATTCACTGTGCCGGATCACTCTGTCAACGGTATCGTATCTTTTCTCCTACTGTTCAAATATTCACCAGCAATTTAGCTTCACTTGCATCTTTCATCACACACGTTTAACAATGTTCATTCCAGTGCTCTTTTTACAATGTTGCTGTTTGCAACCTTGACTTCAATACAGACCGGTCTGGCATCGGTCTCCCCAACTCACCGGATCTGTTGTTCTTTGTCACTTATTCTTCTTGAAGCCAAGGACGATACCACAGCGTCTGTTGCTCCTCCCCTCCTTGGTCAGTTACGCGGGAGGACCCACAGTACCTCCAACACACACTGCAGGACTCTTCAGCCTGGTTTCCTGGTCTTATGCTTTCTGCCTTGAAGGTTTCTTTAAAGTAACGGCCTCCTACCAACAAGGTCAAGGTTGTTGCCCCTCTCACGAACTTCTCATGTCTGGCCATCTTTCTCCCCTTGTTCAGCTGCCAACTCGAAGAAGCTGTGCCTTTGTGTGTTTTGCTTCGCTCAGAGTGTGCTCTTGTGCTCCACCTTTTATCCACGTGGGAAAGTGTAATGGAAGTTAGGTTTGAGTGATTGTCGATAATTGCCTGACCTCACCTGACCATAGTATTGGGACATGTCAGGTTCACGGCTCGGGTGTGAGTCTGTTTTCTCCCAGAGTGGGCTGTCTGTGTAAAAGTGTTTGTTCCGGAAAAGGGGCAGTTGTTGATTTTCTAAGTATCCTATCGGGTAGAATGGGGCAAAGGAGTCACAGGAAAGAGAGGGATACTGCGTCTCACCATCCGGTGTCCTGCTCCCACTCCCCGAGGACCCCTCACCCAGGTGATCCTCCCGCACTGGTCCACCCCAGGTTCTGGATCCAAAGGCAATGGCCACCTGAGAAAGAGATCTGCAGGGAGTTGCAGGTGAGTCACGTTCTGCTTTCTCACAGCCTGGAGTGGGAGGCTTAGCAGGGTTGATTCCAGAGCCAGTCTTACCACAACAGCAGGGTGTAGGAGTTGGAAGGGGCCCAGTACTTAGCCCTTTCCCCTGTATCAGGAGGTGAGACCTAACAGCCACTATCTATCACCCCATGTCTGAACCATTCTGGCTAGTGTCTTTATGTTTGTATTCTATAATCTTAACCTGCAATAGCCATAATGGGATTTACAGCCAGCACACAGAGAGAAAAAGCAGAGCCAATTGGAGGAATAACGCACAGCAGCCTGAACAACTCAAGTATCTACATGACCAGCCAGGAGTAAAATCAAAAGGTAGAGGAAGGTAGTTAGAGGAGAAGGAGTCAAAGAGAGCGAAGAGAGATGGTGTGTGGAGCAGGAGGGAGGAGTGTAGGGCGAGAAAAGGGACAGTGACAGAAAGACACAGGGAGAGGAACATCAGGGTGTGGAAAGATCATAGCAAATGGGGCACAAGTGTCTGAAAGGCACACACCTCTATGTTGTATAATCTTTGAGAACTTTAGAGTAGGGACACCTAGATGTGAGCCTTAGGCAGATAAGGTGCTCTGCTGTTAGGTCATAACTCTTACAAAATACAAGTTTTAGACAGTAGGGGTTCCCGTACTCTAGCAACCATCCTTGGGTTGAGGAACACCTAGGTTAGGGTGGGAACTCCCGTATCTAGAGATGTGAGGAGGGTCCTTGAAGAGCCTCTTGAATACAAACGCAATAAAAACACTTGAAATGTCGATGAGAGTTGATGTATTCTTGAGGCCACTGTAACATGCAGCCAGAGAAACACTGGCACTACCAATTACAGTACAGGAGATATTAAAAACTATAGAGGAAGTCTAAACATCTAAAGCACTGACTCGGATGGCTTGACCTCAGAGTTCTTTAAAGAATATGCACCTCTTTAGGCCCCCCGGCTAATATCCTTATGAGAGGAGGCTATGGAGATGGGCAAATTGCTGAATTCCATGAAAGAGACGATCATAATACTTTTGTTAAAACCAAGGACAGATTTGGAACCATGAGCCTTATAAAGATCATTGTCTCTAATAAACACTTATGTGAAGAACTCAAAAGTCTTGCTTGCTTACACTTGGCAGGGAACACTGGAGAGATGAGATTGAGACACTAAAATAGAAAGAGGAAACCCGAGAACTTAAATCATACAGTGAAAAGTTAGTGTAATTAAGAATAATTTAATTGTTAATTAACCAATGGAACACGTGTGAGTGATGAGATTATGAGACATGAGACTGTGATTTCTAATAAATTTAGATACTGAACATAACAAATCCAATGAACAGTTTATCATTGTACAGTATTTAGAGAGTTGGTGTAATCGTTAAAGTGTTTGCTATACAATAGGATTTTCTGAGGTGAGGCAATTAGAGAGAGCTTCTTACCCTGGCAATTTGCGACACTGGCAACTAATAATGTGTCCAGCGCAGGAACGCCACGAATACCTTTTCTGACCTTACATTGTCAGAAGATTAATACATGTAAACAACATAAGGGTGAGAATCTAGCCGAATATTTTGAGCAATGCTATGATCAGAAAATGGGAATCCCCAAGGTAGCAGAAACCATGCAAGCATTGCTCTCCACATTCGGAATCATGCGCATCTCAAAACCAACAAGGGAAATTAAATGAATACTTATTGGTTGGGAAGGCAAGAATTTGAATGAGGTGTTCTGAGCTGCACACAATTTTCATGAAAAGACAGAAAAAGACTACTGGAACTTGATTAATGGCACTGTAAATCCAGCAGCTATGGCCTTCACAGGGAAGGGCAGGACACCGTGAAGGACATAACCTCCATGAATGAGGGAAGTATAGAGGAAAATAATTCCCATCAATGTGGGATAATGTCAAACTTGTATAATGACCAGTGTAATTATTGCAATGAGTTTGAGCACTGGGAGTCTGAATGCCCATATCGGCCTGTTCTACAGATGGCTCAACCACTGCAGCTTCAACCTTCTTTTTCACAATTGCTTCCTAAAATCGCAGCTAGCTGATCGAGAGAACTTGCAGAGGAATATTGTTATAAATAATTGGTGGGAGCTTGAAAAATGTTGTTCTGGTTGCACAGATCAGAGTACATCCAGTGTGATTTCTCAACACTTTTGTCTAATCTATCGGCGCATTTACGATGAAGGCTGGGAAAGGTAAGGTTAGTTTAATTCAGACTGCATGAAAAAAGTCTAATATTTTGGAAACCTTGAGGAATCCCCGGTCTATGAAGAGGGACATAGTGACTTCCCGGTCCACCTATAAGAAGGCTATTGCCTACAGAAAAAATTCAATTGAACTAAAGTAATGGGAGGAGTGGGTTAATTCTTCTGCCACAATGATGTTAAACATTTTGGGGATATAGTGAACAATGCGCAACTCTACAAATTCAAGTAAAGTGGCATCGCTGTCACGGTTACCGACCAGGCATGGGTATCCCATTATTCCTCTTTATAAAGTACTGGCCATTTGGATGTGGTCACTGAATGGCCACGAGTCATGGATCCCTTGCAGCTATTATCCTCAACAGAAGGAAAACAAATGTTCAAGTATAGGAAATCTTGTTAGCAATAAAATGCCAAGCTGGAAATAGGGCCCCAGGCCTGGACCAGATCTTTTGTCCCCTATCTTGTCATTGGGGTTTAATGCTATTTGTGCAGGGGGCATGTACCCCGCCTCCTGGTCACGTGCAGTAATTCATGCAATTTACAAAAAGTGGTTGAGTGCGCTTCCAGCGTTGTATAGATGAATTGAAGAGAGGATTCCAGGAATGCCCCCCCTCATCTCCATGAACATGACAGCCTGAAGAGTCAAGATCGCACGCAGTCACACATTATTCGGACAACCCCCAAGTGCACCACTGACTGACACGTATGAAGAAAGATATTCCCTCAGACAGCCATTCCAACCTTATCCAGTGAATGTCTTTATGGATACAGGTGCCTCACCAGTGATTATGGATCCAAATACCATAATGAAAAGTACTGACTAAGTGCAGAGAAACTACTGTGCTGACATCATTAGTGACACCATGACATGGTTGCGTTAGTCATGAAGCAGCCACACACACCTTTATACGAACACACACTCGGATACACGAAGAACATACTTACAGAGTTCTGTCGATGGAGGACAGATACATATACATACTGTAAAATCTTTTATTATTTTCTCATTAGCCAAGTACAGCAACGCAAAACGCAAGGCAACAAAGAGATCCAGAGCAGGCTTGCAGGTGCTTATGGCAACTAACCCTTTGGAACTTAAGGAGCATATAAGGAGCCTAGTAGGACCAAATACGATTAACCTATAGGAAATAGAGCACAATATAAGTGTGTAGAAATCATATTATAAGTCTAAAGAAAATCACAGAAGGCCTCAAGTCACAGGACAAGAGACAAAGGGGTGTAGAACCGGTGCTGCACGGAGCGGAAAGGGCAGAGCTCACAGCCAAGGTTAGAGATAAACACATTCCAAGCATCAAACAACAAGGGGCCAGCTGCAGAAAAACAGAATAAAACCTCATAATTGCAGACCCGAAGAGCTCCATTTTGTGGTCCAGAACCACGTAATGCGGCCGAGCTAGACAATGGGTATTCACCTGCAGTGGGAAAACAAACATTTCTAAGCAACCCAGAGAAGTGAAACAAATGTTGCAACGTGGAGCGCACTCCCATAGGCAAACGTCGTGTTGCCACCAGATACATTTTGAACACATAGTCATTTCACATCACCTTGCAGAGGCTTGCAGAGGGCTGAGAACCGAACTGGGTCCCAGGCCTGGGGAGACCAGTTCTAACGAATCAGGGGACAGATATCCAGGGATGGATGCCAGAGGGAAAGGTCCAATGGTAAGTCTGCGACTCTTCAATAATGTAATAGATAGTTTCTTGGGGAAGGGGCAGGGCAGCCACCTGACACGGAAGGACCAGTAGAGTTAGATGTATAATGACTATCCATAAGGTATACCACTCCGAGCACCCAATAAATGTAAGTGATAGGTTTTTGGGGGAGAGCCCAGTTGATGATGCAATCTTATATCCAAACGGGGAGACACGTCTTGTAGAATTGGAGATTCTGGAAATCTGTGATCGTCCTTTATGATCACTGTCGGTTTTTGTAATAAACAACAGTTTTATCTTGCCCTTGGCTGAGTCCTCCGTTCATTCTGGGGAAAGGGCTGTTCGGCCCTTGGGAGCTCAATGGGTGAGCTTGCAGCAATACCCAGACCACTGGCATACTGATGTCTCCTCCAAAAAGTTGGTAGCGGTTTGGCTACGCCTGTGCGGCACAATGCCGCCTCTCCCACTGCAGCACCTGGAGGGCTGCAGACACCTCAAGGGACCCGAGAAGACTGGGAAAGTGCGCCCCATGCAAAGGCTGTCAGGAGCCAACTTGGAAATATCCTGCCCGTGAACCGTGAGGAGTCCAGCAGACCAGAAGGGTGGTGTGACAACTTTGGGAGACCCGGTAGCCGAACAGCATCAGCAGATCACGGAGTGTAAGTATTGACTCAGCCACACGGCAACTGAGGGGAGTGGGAAAGTAACATGGGGTGCGAGGGTGGTACTGAGTATTGTTGGTATCTTTGCAGTATTGTTGAGTATTGTCTAGAATATCTAGTATTGTCAGAGCATAGTAGGGAAAGGAGCAGAGGTAGATGTCATTTCTGTGGTTAGGGCACATTCGGTTTGAGGGAAAAGGTTCTAGTGAATAATCAAGACTATTGACTCAATGGCACGGATGACAGAAGTTATGTAAATATTGGATTGCCTGTGGGTTGGGTGTTTTAGCTCAGGTCATAGATGATGGTATCCCTGTAAACTTTAGTAAAGGAAGCTGGCCTAGATTGCGGAAGGTGTTCGTCCAGTTAAGTCTTGAGTAGACATTTTATTTGCAAGGCTACGCTGAAGATACAGATTGAACACAAAGAATATTGGTATCCCCTGTTAGGGGGCAGGAAGACAGCTGTGGGTTTATGTTGGGTTTTTATAAGTGATTGTGTAGCAAGACCTAAGCATGGTGCGTTCTGTAAGTGGTCTTGTTCAGTGAGTTGGTGACGTCACCCGTTAGGTTGTGCATAGGACTTGGAAAATCACGAGGTGTTGTGGAAGTGGTGTTGAGAAACCTAAGATTGATAGAGGAGGTTGTCCAGTGGTGGTGCACGGATGACAGATGTGCAAGATCGGTGGGTGTTTTGAGGCCAGAGAAGCTCGAGAACAATTGAAAGAATTGTCATTTTATTGTGTTTTTATGAACAGCGGAGTATCGAAAGCTTCGACATGAGGTCAAGTAAGTGTAAAAGAAATGTATCAAGGGAAGTGTGGGGGGACACACCCCTACAGCACTTGTGTAAGACCCTTCCACCCTATAAGGACAAAATGTGTAAATATAGCATGGAATGGACAAAAAGTACAGAGGGTAAATTGACTAAGCCATAGCCACAATGCAGACGTTTCTCCAAAGATATGCAGCAACCATTACTGACATACTTACAGGAAATTTTTAAAGGGAAGAAATTTGCTTACCGAATGATGATAGCTGAGCTCTGGAGGATATTCCAGGAGGGCGAGGGGGAAGTAGCTAGGCGTCAATGGATGGTGAGCCAACAGGAGATACTGGGGCCAATGTCCCACCCTCCACTGCGCCACCTTCTCCTGTGAGCAAAAGAGAAGGGGATACAGATGACAAGCAGGGGCTATACCCACTAAGGGAGCTAAAGGCAGTGGAGGGGTACACAAACCCAGTATTTCAACCTCCACCATATATCAAGGAGGAGGGGTAGAAAGGGGTTGGACAGACAGGAATGCGGAAAGGGAGCGTGTGGAGACAGCGGGAGAAGCAGCGGGGGCAACCAAAGAAATGGAGGGCCTTAAGGGGAGCAGCGAAGCAAGAGCCTGGGTGGAGATAATGGAAGAAGTAGACAGAAGGGAAAGGAAGCAGAAGAGAGACGTGAGGGAGTGCGTAGAGACAAGCAAAGGGAGGAAGAGAAAGAGCAGGAGCAGCGAGAGAGAAGGAAGAGGGAGAGAGGAGAGGTTCAAAGACTTTGAGAAAAGAACGAGAAGGCAAAGCAAGTTTTAGTGACGAGGGAAAGGAGAAAGTGTCAACTAGAGCGACTCATGAGAGAGCGCAACCGCAAGGAGGAGGAGCGCATGATCAGAGACAGAAGGACAAAATAGAGAATGGGTATGCGAGACGACAAAACGGGAGGAAGTAGATGAACTGAGCCAGACAGCACAGGACAAGAATACTACTTAATCGGACCGAATAGGCATGTGGTCCTTCGAAAAGAGGGATAGTGAGGACCTGATGGACTTTGCAGGAAAGCCCATTGCAGACATGGCCTCTAGGAGGATGAGCTTTGCAGAAACCTTTTGCAGCGATATAGACACCGACTCAGACAGAGACGCAGGGGGAAGTGAGGACGAGGGAAGTGGGCGATCCAAGCATACTGAACTGGGAAAAGTGCAGACAGAAGTGTGACCTGGGAAGTAGGAAAGATAACAGGGGGATCTAAATGTGACAAGGATGATCGATCGCAGCATTTGATGGATGCATTATGCAGTCTAGATGACCTAATCCCATATATGCAGAGGCTTAGGGATCTAGGGCGACAGAAGGGGGAACCAGCAAAGGCATTCACTGACATTAAGCACACAGACAGACATGACAGGCACATCAGGCTGACACGGGGGGCGAATGGGGAGATTGGGTTCACACAGTTGCTTCTACTGGAAAAGGGAGGGGGTGACCTCAATACATCCCATGGAAGCACATAGACAAGGAAAACTTGAGGTGTAGGCTACCCTCGTTAACCACGGGTGCGGGGAAATGTATATATAAAATGGAAAGAATGACACCAGGACAGAAATTAGCCATAGGGGACGTAAAAGGGCTACTAGTGGCGATTCTCAGGGAAGCCGCTGATGATGTATAGAGAAGGGCAGGGTACCCAGGAGTAACCAACCAGAAAACAGCGCACAATGGTTCGCCATTTGCAAACTGCCGACCAGCCGTATGGCAAGCTCTAAGGACACAATACCCACACACGTCAGACATTAGTGTGATTATGGCATGCAAAATGGGGCAAGACGAAGACCCCTTACACTACATTCAGACGATTCAGGAGCTTTGGTGCTTTGAAATGCGAGAACTGTGGGACAAAACAGTAGCATTATTTTACCACATATTATGCCAAGGATTGTCAGAGCAGGTGCAAAAGCAACTCAAGAAACTGGTGGGAATGGAGGCAAAGCCTTGGTCAGAAATCAAGCACACGGTAGTACACTATTGTTGACTATTACAAGAAACCGTGAAGAAAAACTGAGAGGAAAGGAAGCACGAGGAAGCGAAGTTAGTACTGATGAATCTATCTAAATATGCCATGGAAGGGGCGGTACTGACAAGCACGGGAGGACAAGGGACCCCACAGACGTAGTACGCACCACTTCCCATGGGGGGAGTATTCATGGGGTGTGTGAATGCACAGCATAGGTTTTGAGGTGGAGGGGGCCATCTAGAGGACACAGGTAATCACACACACCTGAGAGCCCTTTCCCTTCCCCACGGGGATAAAAGGTGGAGCATGAGAGCATACTATGAGCAAGGCAGACCAAACGGCTGTCCCAATAGAGCAGTTCAAGAGGAGGAGAAAGGTAGTGAGAACCAAAGGTGCGACAAGGAGAGAAGCGACCTTGCCCTTTCCGACCCAGACCTGTGAAGCCTCTGAGGAAGGAATTATAAGGCTGCGAACAATAGCCAGCATGTGTTGCAGCAGATGTCAATGGTACACAAAGCCCTCCTACTCTGATAAGCAGGACGGGGAGAGACGCTTGCTACTGTGGTACCGTCCTTGACTCCAGCTACAAGAAAAGCCAAGCGGTTCATCACAGCCGGTGAGTCGAGGGGAGAACCGATAAGAAACCGATCTGTGTTGAACAAAAGTTGCAAATGGCAAAATAAGGAGATCTTTGGGGAAAACCAACTGCAGAGGGGTCCGGCACCACCTGGGTGCTCCTTCAAGAGATTCTGGTGAATCCCCCGTTTGTTGAAACTATCGATACCAGAAGGTCTTAGGAGAGCCGCAAGGAAAAGGTCAAAGTGGTCATACAGGGGTCTAGCAAAACCCCCTGTACAGTCTTAAGTCTTTGACCTACACGTAATTGGAAAGCTAAGAGAGACGAATCCCGCATAGTGAGAAAGGAGAATGAACATTGTGTTAACAAGAGGGAACCCGACGGAGGGATGTCCACAGTGGACTGTTTAAAAAGACATTAAGATTTGTGAATGCCACAGGTGAAACTGTTGGGAAAAGCCGTAGTGAACCCAAAGGAGGGAGGCAAATATCTGAGATGGGTCTGAGTCCAGAAGAGGGGGACCCAAGGGTGAAAAGCCATCACCCACTGGCACGTGAATGCAACAGATACAATCTTTTCAATACAAGCCAGAGTGAACCCGACAGAGGGAGGCTGATATTCGAGAGGGATCTCAGCCCGGAAGAGGGGCACCGAGGGGCGAAGAGAAAATCAACCAAGTGTAATCAAAAAGGAAAAGGAACTTTTTGTTTGTTATTTTGAACACATCAGGTCCTCGGAGGAAAGAGACTTTTTGTAGAAAAGACATTTACCCACTGAATGTCTTGACAACAGAGAACAAAACTGTAATCTCGTGCTGGGGAAGCTCGAGCGATTGCTGTGCTCAGGAGCCCCGCCTTGTCCAATGCTTAAAACGTGGAGAAGGGAGACCCCCAGCTACCACATCCTGACTTATCATTTGTAAACACTTCTTTCTTGTGAACCTTTTCCCACTCTTTTTTTGTATTTAGTGTAAGGATTGGCAATAGGTTCTTCTTTGTATAGGCCCTTTTATTTGACAAGACACCGCTGGGACTGCCTTATTATTATTTGATGGTTGTAGCTTGCTTTAGATTTAGGTTTAGATTAGGTGTTTTTTCCAACCTACCGATACAGTTTAATAAACACCCTTGAACTGTGATCACTTGTGTCTGGCTTTACTGTTGCCACTATGAGTTTCTTACAACGGTCACAGACGAAGAACTATTCCAAGACAGCCGATCAGATCATGAGATGGTGTTCGAAATGAGCATCACATATTGGGTGAGGATACACTACAGAGAGGTTCTGTACAGAATGGCAATGGCGCTGAAGGCACCGCCAACTTTTCCATAGGAGGATTTGGCAAAGGTACCCAGCATTTTATAGACCACAAGTCCCTATGATGTGGGGCTTCTGAAGGGGGTAGGAGCAGTGAAGATAACGCTTGAGTAAAACAATATCCACTCTCAAAGGAGGAAGTGTAAAGGACCGGAGGGGGGTGTCTATACTCCTTTTCTCTATAAGGCAGAGGAGAGACACAGAGGACCCCAGCCAAGATTCTCTATAGGGTAGCTTTGGTGAAGCAATCAAGGCCTAGCTTCTCAGGAGGTGATGCGGGCTGTTTCATAAGTACAGTGTAGTCTTCAAGCACCCACAAAGGAATGTCCACACAGCTCTTTATATAAATAAGGTTCAATGTTATATACACCATCATGATAATAAACTTTGTGCTCCGACAAATCTAAAATGGTAAATATATACAGTTCTCGGTGGTACCACGATTATTCTGATTCTATTCAAATGCATCAACTGTACTTAGTTCAAATAGCATACGAATCAACACAGTAAAACAATATCAACAATAGATTTAGGAGGGAGATAAGTTGGTTAGACAATTGGCAGAATACTGGCCTCGTTACCTAGACACAGTTCCGTGTGAAGATCCCCCCACCTGGGCAAACTGTAAATGAAGATGCACTACAAGCCCAGTCAATATATTGTCTATTAGAATCTTATCTTCTTCTATAGTTCTGCAACCCAAATGTACCTTGTGTTGTAGAGTTCTTAGTCGGGGAATCGAAAGGCCCTTCTTGAGTGCGCTCCCTTTCGGGTCGTCGAACTTCCGAGATGAAGAAAAGGTGAACTTTGTCGTTGAGGCAGCAGCTTCGATCCTTGCGGTGCTCGTTGACGAACTTTGGCACGGCAAGGGCGTTGAGTCGTCGGCGAACAGGACGTGACCACGGCTGGCTTCAGTAGCTTCATCAGCGTCTCTGAGGTCTTCGGGTGGTGGGAAACCCACCAGCGGATTTTCCTCGGTCGTCGACGGCCTTGACTTTCTCCGGCAGGACGAAATCGGTCGACGATGATTAACAAGGGAGTCCTTGGATCAAATGTTCTTAGGCAAAGGGAGCACGGTAGCTCCAGTCGGCGACAGCGTTGGTCGACGGACGGCTGTCCGGTGCTTCTCTTCGTTCTCCTCAGTGGCTGCCTTCGCCGGTCGGCAGCCTTTCGTAGGTCTGTCTACCAGGGAGCTTTGGCAAAGATCAGCTGGTGCACGATGGTCCCTCGTAGCTTAGGAAGAAGTCTCCTAGCCAGCTCATCTCTTGGATCAGTTCTTTGATGTCACAGCAGCTTTCCGATTAGCGAAGGACAGCAGCAGCAGTTCTACTTCTTCCAGTCGGCTTCAAAGTTAAGCATCAGTTTCAAGGTCAGTTTCTACTTCAACTTCGGAACGCTTTCTAGCAGTGAAAGGCTCCCAGATATACTGTTGATCTCCCATTCACTCTGCTGGGTCACACTCAGACAACCAATTATTCAGAAGGGCATTCAAGCAGTCAGGCAGCCAATCAGCCGCACAGTGCATTCAGGCCATTCTTCTCCATCCAGACACTCACAACACAGAATATGGATTCGGACAAGCACTCTGCCATTCAGCACTACATACTGCATTCATACCAGTTTCGGGCAGAGCTGTCTCGGTCATTGTGTCAAACGCCAGATACTAGACACCCATAACACAGAATGTGTATTCGTCACACACTCCATTCACCCAGGTCCCACCCCACGGGCGTACCCACAACATACTGTCATTGGTAAGGCTCCAGCCAGTCTGGGCTGGACTTCCCCATAACACCATATATGCAACTTTCACCCAACAGCCATTCAGGGGGAAGGGACAGTGTCAGGGCTTCCCGGGATTTCGGGAAAAGTAAGGTAACAGGCGATAGAAAGCAAGAGGCCACAGGGGCCATCTTGTTTCCTATCAGGAATCCACTGACTCCAATGAAGGGGCCAGTGCATCCCAAAATGGAGGACACTCAGGGCACCGGTCAATTCAGCACAGAGCTGCCACCAGACTGTACCCTGCTCTGTGGGCCACACACAGGTGCCCAAAAACATAAACTAGGAGTACAGGTTCGTACTCCCACCCATGGGTGCCATAAGGGTATCCCAAGGGTCTGTTCACCAAACCAAATACAGGAAGAGCTGCACCGCCAGGAGTGCCACGTGAACCCCTGTGCGGAAAACAAGTCAGAACACATGATAAAAAGCAATAAAGGACAAGGATTCAGAGGCCCTGTCCCTCTGATGCATTTCCAGCATCACAGTCGCCCCCCCAGACTGAGGTTGGGGTGCCTAATCTCCCACGAGATAGACACCCTCATCCAGACGGTCAACATACCTTCTGGAAAGGTCATCTGCATTATCATGACTCTTCCCTGGTCTATGCTCTATGGTGAAGTCTAGCCCTTGCAGGCTGTTAAGCAGAATTATATGCCTGACCCTTTGGGAACACCACACACAATTAAGACTACAAGTGACAGTACAAATTCACCTTTGGTACAAGCCTGTACTACACAGTAAAGTGGTAGTGATGGCTGAGCAGCCAGACTTATCTCAAGAGTAAGTGAGCAGTATCAAATAGTTACACAAAGGACAGCAATTACCATGATTCAAACACTGACTCAAGGTTTCTGAATAAAAGAATATACATTTATTTACACATCAGTTGTATAACATTTCACTAAAGTAAAGCAGTTGAGAAATCACGTTACCAATATCCCACACCACGCCCTATAGTTCCCAGACAAGTTAAGCTCACAAAATGAAGTGGGAGCAAAATGGCACTCTAGTAATTAAAAAGGGAGGGAAAGACAAAGTTAGGCAGAAATTGAGCAGCACCAACAGGTAAGTAAGCAGGGCAATCTAGAAAGAGGAACTACAGTGATGGAATCAAATCAAATAGGCTTAGGGCCAAAGTCACTAGGACAAAAGTCTTTTGCTCAAGATCACACAGTTCAGGGTAGTTCGCGGTTAAGTCTTTACCAAGAGTTCTGGACGAAGTTGGTCAGTAGAAAATTTTGTTCAAAGAGAAGAGAAGGACAAGCCCTCGAATTGGCGAAAGGTTTCACACACCCTCACCGCGGCTGAACGAAACGCACAACCGGATTTGCACAGTACCTTTAAATGGAGAAGGTGTTGCTGTGGCAGACGTTCCTGGTAGTTCCTGCAGGCACACGGTTCCTGAAGCGACTGTCGGACTGACACGAAGTAGGAAGACTGGAGGATCCTGCACTATCCAGGGAAGAAACCAGCAGCAGAGCGAAGCAACAAATAAAAGGTGAAGCTCCTTAAAACCGAAGCAGGGTCTGGCCTTCCTGGCTATCCGGCCCACTGTAGCTCTGTACAGCGAATTCGACCAGAGGAGGGAGTCCTAGCTTGGAGTTTGGGTGAACTGGTTGGTCCCACCAGCTCAGGGGAAGAAGATTCCTGGAGGATCTTCTCTGTCGTTGGAGTTCGAGGATTCGGACCTGCAGCATGGCTGCACCAGGCGGTTCAGTCGTGGTAGGGGCCCTCCTCCGTCAGCTCCTCATCGGTTCTTTCGTTCCTGTGGTGACTCTGTCTTTCCAGACCCAGAGACCTGTTTTTTATGCAGTTTTTCCCCATTCACACATCCTGGCTGTCAATCACACAGCAGGTTGGCTGTCCTGGCCGGACAGTCACCTAGCCCATCAAACAGGAGTGCAACTTCGGTTACCAAGGGAACCCATGGCAGGGGTCCTAAGACCCCTCCCTCACATCCTGCCTACCCAGACTTTCAGGCGCCTAAGGATGGCTTCTGTGTAGAAGCCCGTGAAGAGACGGTGAACAAAGGAACCAAACCTTGTTTGGCACGCAGAGAAAAACACGAGAAAGATATTTTCAAAAAGAAAATGAAAGAAATGGCGAATAAACCCAGCCGGAACTGTATAAAAACGTATATGGTCTAGCGGGTTTAAGTTCGAGGCTACCAAGATAGCCTAAAACAATACCAAGGTTATTTAAGATAACCGCGGTAGGAAAAAAAGGGTACCACTGCCACCAGCAAAGTCTTGATGAAAAGGGAGCGAAACAATGCTCCAAGAGAAACAGACAAAAAGGGATAAGTATTAACCCTTTCCAGTACTCCAGGTAAGATGGTTTGTACTGGGTCTGTGGATTTAAAAAGACTAATAAAGTCAATGGCAACTTTACATGTTCTGGGAGACAGTAGTCAGTCCCAGAAAATGGAGTCTAAGTTGGGTAGTCTAAAAGACAACCCTGTGTCACTGCACTGAAGGTGCTGTGTAACACACAGTAAAAAGATGATGCCTGTGGAGTAGGTGAGGCTCCACAGTCTATGAACACAAAAATGTTACAACACACACAGCAAAACACATGTAAGAGTGGGCAAAAAGGCTCACACTCTTACCAGGTGAAAAAAATAAATCCTACAAATCCAACAAATCTGCTGAGGGACTCAGTAGGTAAGGGAAATTAGCCATTCTGGAGAATTCTCCCTAACACAGGCTAATAGACCACCTGAGCAGTTCCGGGTGTTCACCCTTCATCTGCATAAGCCACTGCAAGGGCTTATGGTCTGTTTGGACCTTGAAGGTAGACCCTGTAAGGTAGGGCCTAAAACGTCTAAGGCTCCAAACTATACTGAAACATTCCTTTTCAACAGTAGCCCACCTAAGTTCTCTACCCTTGAGTTGCCCACTGATGAAGATGATCGGATGTTCCCTCCCTTTGTCATCTAACTGGGACAAGACATCTCCAATTCCGGTGTCGCAGGCATCCGTCTGGACGATGAAAGGCTTGGTGTAATCAGGCGCACACAACACAGTTGCCCAACACAGACTTTCTTTCAAGCCAACAAAGGCCCTCTGACAGTCTTCTGTCCAATTAACCTTCCTTGGTTGTTTGGGAGAAGTGAGAGCTGTCAGAGGGGCAGCTATGGTTCCATAGTTGCTTGCGATAATACCCAGTGAGGCCCAAAAAGGCTCTCACCTGGGTTTGAGTAGTGGGAGTCTCCCAGTCATGTAAATTCTGTACCTTACTGGGGAGAGGTTGGATTTGACCCCCTCCACCTCAAGACCAAGATACGTGACTTTCCCCTGAGCTATCTGGCACTTGGTGGCCTTGACAGTGAGGTTAGCTCTTTTCAAGGCCTGCAACACTTTATCAAAGTGAGTCAGATGCTCATCCCAAGTGGAACAATAGACCACGATGTCGTCTAAGTGGGCCACATAAAAGACCTCCAGCCACTGAGTGCATGATTCACTAAACGTTGGAAAGTGGTAGGTGCATTTTTCAACACAAAAGGCATGACTCTAAACTGGTAGAGCCCCTCAGGTGTTGAGAATGCAGTATTTGCCATGGCATGGTCCATCAGAGCTATTTGTCAATAGCCTGAGGTAAGGTTGAAGGTGCTAACAAATTTGGCAGCACCTATGGTGTCCACAAGCTCATCAACCCAGGGCAATGGGTGCGCGTCGTTTTTTTGGTGACGGCATTGACTCCTCTATAGTCCACAAAGAACCGCCAATCCTTGGTAACTGCCTGGGAACCTGCCTTGGGGACAAGGACCACTGGACTGGACCAGGCACTGGTTGAGGGTTCAATAACACCCAGATCCAACATCTTGGCGACCTCAGCCTGGATGTGGTTCTTAACTGTATCTAACATACGGTAGCCCCTGCTTTTGACAGGCACACTGTCACCAGTGTCAATTTCGTGCCTACACCATGCTGTAAGGCCTGGTGTCAGTGCGAACAGAGAGGCATACTGCCCGAGCAAAGACCTGCAGGCCCTCTGCTGCTCTGTCATCAGATCTGGAGAGAGATGCACTCACTCCACTGAGCCATCCTGAGGGTTGTTATGCACCAAATCAGGAAGGGGCTCACTCTCATCCTCTTCTTGCTCTGAAGCTAGCAGGAGACATGACACTTGAGCTTGTTAACATGGAATACCTGAGGGGCTACCCAGGGACTCCCATGTCAACCAGATAAATGACTTTGCCCCTCTTAGAGATTATCCTGAAGGGTCTAGTCCACTTATCTGCCAAAGCTCGAGACTTGGTAGGCTCCATCACAAGGATCTCCTGTCCTGAAGTCCAATCCACTTGCGAGGCTTTAAGGTCATGCCAGTACTTGTTCAATTCCTGGCTGGCCTTGAGATTTGCTGTCACCTGACCCATCATCTGTGTCATCATCCGTCTGAGGCCTAACACATAGTGCCCCACTTGCTGGGCAGGACCAGGATTGGTGGCTTCCAAACCTTCTCTGATTAAGGCAAGGGGCCCCCTCACGGGATGTGGAAAGAGTAACTCAAAGCGGCTGAAACCAACACCCTCTTGAGGTACCTTTCTGTAAGCAAACAGCAGGCATGGCAGGAGGAGATCCCATTTCCTCCTTACGGGCTCTTTCAGAGCACCTAGCATGCTCTTGAGAGTTTTATTAAATCTCTCAACCAGACCATTGGTCTGGGGATGTAAGAAGTGGAGAACTTGCAGGTTACCCCACACTCTTTCCACATGGTTTTCATGCAACTCGACATGAAGTTGGATCCTCTGTCAGAGACAACCTCCTTAGGGAATCCAACACGGGTGAAAATGCCCAGGAGAGCCCTGGCAACCACCTTGGCAGTAATAGCCCGAAGGGGTATAGCCTCTGGGTACCTGGTGGCATGATCAACCAAGATCAGGATGAACCGATGTCCACCTGAAGCGAAAGGGTCAAGGGGACCGACAATGTTGATGCCTACCCTCTCAAACGGTGTGCCAACCACTGGCAACAGCTGGAGTGGGGAAATGACACTGCCTCCAGTCTTGCCAGACAACTGACAAGTTGGGCAGCTCCTGTAGTGGGACCCCACTTCTACTCCCATCCGGGGCCAGTAGAAATGGGCAGAGAGCCTCTTCTTAGTCTTCTTGGTACCAAGATGACCAGCTAAGGGCACCTCATGCGCCAACTGCAGCAGGAAGGGCCTGTAATCCTGGGGTACCACCAACCTCTTGAGGGCACCAGGTTCAGGCTTAGAGGGCTCACTAACAAGGAGCTCACCCTCCCAAAAGATTCAGAATGTCCTAGGCACTTCTCCCTGTGCCTGGGACAGGGCCTGGTTCCTCAGACCCTTGGGAGAGTGGCACTCTCTCTGACCCTTACAGAAGTCTGCCTGGGAGGGTCCCTCTTTAGCCAACAGGCATTGAAGGTCAGGTTGGTCCTCCGGGTCGAGCACCTCTCCTGCAGGATGGTCTTCTGCCTCGTCTCCCTCAGGAGTTGAGTGTGGGTTTACCACTAGACCCAGCCCGTCTGGAGCATGAATTCCAATGGGTGCTGCTGAAGCAGCAGGAAGAGAAGGGGTCCTTTTCGCAGAGGCGGCCTTCTTGCTCTTCCTTCTTCGTTGTGCCTTGGGTTTCCCCGTAGGCGAGGGAACCAGACTTGCAGCTGGACCTGTTGTGACCTGTGATCGGGTGACCGCCGCAGCAGCCATGGGTAGACCATCCAAGATCATCCCCATCTCTACCGAATCATTTCCTAACAAAATGTTAGCAGGCACGTTGTCCTGAACTAGGACAGGAAGCTTTGCTGTCTTGTCTCCAATCATAATGTTGACTAAGGCTACAGGCGATAATTTGGGAGGCCTACCCGCTAACCTGGTGGTTCTCAGAGGAGCACCTACATAGTCCTCTGACTTGAGCAGGGTCCTGTCTACCACTATCATGCTCGCCCCAGTGTCTCTCAAACCAGTAGAAGGCTGGCCATTCAAGAGGACACTTCTCAAAAACCTATGGGTGTTCTGTGGGATTGTCGCCAGTACTTCCGCGTACTGGTCCCAGGCCCCAAGGGACACTAGGGAAATCTCTAGAGGAGCACCGAATGTGTTTTCTGTAGAGGAGCGGAGGACAGTGGCTTCCACCTCAGGCATGGGGTAAGGGTTTGTGAGGCTGACAGCCTGGACTGCAAGTGCCTTACCTTTACACTTGGGGTCACCCTTCTTGTTATCCAGAACCCCGCAGTCCCTACATGTTCCAGAAATGCGGGGTACGGTACTGGTACCACTGAGCGCCTGCTTTGCAGCAGGTGGACCACTACTCTTACTCCCACCCACATAGGACTTATCCCCACTAGAAATTTGGGTCTTAGGAGAGGAAGGTTTTGGTTTACTCGACAGTGATTGCTTTTGGGACTCCTCAGCCTTCTGAGAGGTCCCCTTTTCTTTGTCCTTGTCCTTCCCACTGCAGTCCTTAGAGGACACCCGGTGGGAGACCCAATTGTCAGCCAATCTGGCCAGCTTAAAGGGATCGAAAATGTTCTGGACAGCAACATACTGACGCAGCTCTGGAGAACTTGGTGGCTGGGGACCTGACACTCTCAATTGGGCTCACTGAAGTCTCCACTCTAGCTTTCTCCAACGGAATTTTCTGGTGCTCAGTGTGGCTATCTTTGGGTATCACTTGTTGTGCTAACTCCTCTTTCTTTAACTCAGCTTCTGTTTCCAACTTTTTGTATTGAAAGGCTAACTGTTCCCGTTGTAGCTCCAATTTTAAAAGTTCAATCTTCAGGGCTTCCCCCTGAAGAGCAGTACTGGGGTTCGGAACAGAGGCAGCAGGAATGGTGGTGTTCCCAGAATCAGATCAATAACAACCCCAGGGGAGCGTCCTCATTGGTTGCATTCCCCCCTTCAAGAGCTTCACAATCAGTCTGGTAGTCTACCAGGGCAGCTATCAGCTCAGCCCTAGACTTATCCACAAAGTCTAACTCCCTGGCGTCAAAAGCACTCTGGAGAGCCTCTAAGCTTATCCAAGCCAATGTACCATTCGCAATAGATTCCATTGCTTGTAAAGTAGTTATCGTGTACAAAACTAAACCTCAATCTAACAAAGTGTAGATATATTGAAAGTGGCAAGGTTACACACTGATTCTTAAAACCATAAACATCCCACCGCTGCCACCAGTGTAAAGGACCGAAAGTGGGTGTCTGTACTCCTGCTCTCTATATGGCAGAAGAGAGGCACAGAGGACCCAAGCCAAGATTCTCTATAGGGTAGCTATGGTCGAGCAATCAAGGTCTAGCTTCTCAGGAGGTGATGTGGGCTGGTTCTTAAGTACAGTGTAGTCCCCAAGCACCCACAAAGGAATGTCCACACACTGTATTAGTTAAAACACAGCTCTTAATATAAATAAGGTTCAATGTTGTATACACTATCACGATAATACACTTTGTGCTCCGACAATTCTAAAATGGTAAATATATACAGTTCTAGGTGGTACCACGATTACTCTGATTCCATTAAAATGCATCAACTGTACATAGTTCAAATAGCATACGAATCAACACAGTAAAACGATATCAACCATAGATTTAGGAGGAGGGAGATAAGTTGTTTAGACAATTGGCAGAATACTGGCCTCGTTACCTATGCAAAGTTCTGTGTGAGGATCCTCCACCTGGGTAACCTGTAAATGAAGATGCACTACAAGCCCAGTCCATATATTGTCTATTAGAGTCGTATCTTTTTCTATAGTTCTGCAACCCAAATGTACCTTGTGTTGTAGAGTTCTTCGTCGGGGAATCGAGGGACCCTTCTTGAGTGCGCTCCCTTTCACGCAGGAGCCATGGGTCGTCGAACTTCCGAGATGAAGTAAAGGTGAACGTTGTCGTTGAGGCAGCATCTTTGGTCCTTGTGGTGTTCATTGACGATGGGTCGAAAAACGGTGGTTCGTTGCCGCAAAGAGTCAGTGAAGAACTTTGGCCCAGCAAGGGCATCGAGTCGGCGGCAGCGGCGAACAGGACGTGACTACGGCTGGCTTCAGTAGCTTCGTCGGCGTCTCTGAGGTCTTTGGGTGGCGGGAAACCCACCAGCGGATTCTCCTTGGTCGTCGATGGCCTTGACTTTCTGTGGCAGGACGAAAGTGGTCGACGATGATGAGCAAGGGAGTCCTTGGATCAAATGTTCTTAGGCAAAGGGAGCACGGCGGCTCCGGTTGGCGACGTCGGTTGTCGACGGTGGACGGCTGTCCGTTGCTTCCCTTCATTCTCCTCAGCGGTCCCCTTCTCCGGTCGGCAGCCTTTCGTAGGTCTGTCTACCAGGGAGATTTGGCAAAGATCAGCTGGTGCACGATGTTCCCTCGTAGCTTGGGAAGAGGTCTCCTAGCCAGGTCCTCTCTTCGATCAGTTCTTTGATAGCACAGCAGCTTTCAGATTAGCGAAGGACAGCAGAGCAGTTCTTCTTCTTCCAGTGGGCTTCAAAGTTAAGCATCAGTTTCAAGGTCAGTTTCTATTTCAGCTTCTGAACTATTTCTAGCAGTGAGAGGCTCCCAGATATACTGTTGATCTCCCATTCACTCTGCTGGGTCACACTCAGGCAACCAATCATTCAGAAGGGCATTCAGGCAGTCAGGCAGCCAATCAGGGGCAAAGGTGCATTCAGGCAATTCTTCTCCAACCAGACACTCACAACACAGAATGTGGATTCGGACAAGCACTCTGCCATTCAGCACTACACAGTGCATTCATACCAGTTTCGGGCAGGGCTGTCTCAGTCATTGTGTCAAACACCAGATACTAGACACCCATAACACAGAATGCGTATTCGTCACACACTCCATTCACCCAGTGTAACGCTCACCTGATTCCCGTAGAGGCGCCGGTCTTGACTGGGCGTATACCGTATCTGCAAAGGTGATGTGTAACACACGGCTGGCTCTTTGGGCTGGACCTCTGTGCACTGTATGTCTCACTTGAAGGGTAAGATGTCTGCAGATAGAAAATATGGGATTAAGGAACTGGGTTATTGAATGTCTCTCTCTTCTTCCCTTTCTCTTCTCCTGTAGAACCCGAAAGGTTAACGCTCTCACCTTAGGTAAGTGAACGCCGTGCTCTCCATCTGCCTCGGGGCAGGGTGCTGTAACCAGTTTCTTCACTGGATAAGGGGAGCAGGCCTCTTGACTTCAGAGGACTGCTGTCCGTCGTTTACTGCACGAACGGTAAGTTTCGAGTAATTCTAATGTCTTTAAAGTCTTTAGTAATGATGTTTCTTGTTTTGCAGGGTTCCGGCGATGGCGGGTGACGGGCTGAAGTGAGTTGAAGATGGAGCCCGTGTGATGAATAGAAGCGCCTGGAAGCACGTAAGTAAGCGCTTGTTGACTGCTTCACGATGCGCTCTAACTGTCTTTTTATTTTGCAGGTACAAGTTCGGAGCGGCTGCAGGGTGCCGGAATACCCACTGGGTTAGATGTGGAAAGGAGTAATGGCACGTGAGTATTAAAGTTCCCCAATGTCTTTAAACGCACCTTGTTTTGTCTTTCAGATGCGGGATGCAGCGCCGAAGAGTTGGTAAGCTTTTGTCTTTCAGATGCCGGAATGCAGCGCGAGGCTTTGGTGACAGCCGATGGACCAGGTAAGTGAAGAGCTGTCACTGAAGACCGTAATGCTAACCTGTTCTTTCTTGTCTTTATAGGTGTTGCTGAAGACTGGATTCAGGATGGTAAGCCTTTTTCCTTAGGCCCAGGATCAGATGCAGAAGACACGATGAGCGTTCTGCTGCAGAGGATGCAGAATAACGCAAAGCAAGATTCATCCATCGGGTGTGGTTTAAATAGCCTCCTGTAGTGCTTAGGCGTCTCCTTCCACAGCCACGCCCAGGTAAGAAAAGAGTTCCTGCTTTCCAGAAGAGTTCCAGTGTTCTGAATCTAGGGAGTGGCTCCTGCCCCACCCAACAGGAAAAGTAGTTCCAAACAGAAGAGGATCAGAGGCTCAACTGGCAGGCAAGTAAGGAGCATGGTCTGCTGCAGGTAAGTCCACCCAAGCATTATGAGCCCGGCGCTTCCAGCGCTGGGACTGGGCATATTTATGAGCCTGGTGCCACTGGCGCCAGGACTGGGTCCAAAAGGTCCCAATTGGGACTGGTTGGCACTCGGAACCTGGGTTATGGATCTGCTTCCAAGGGAGTTGGGAAAACCCTGACCTTTTGGAAGCAGAGATCATGACACCCAGGTCCTACCCCACAGGCGTACCCACAACATACAGTCATTGGGAAGGCTCCAGCCAATCTGGCCTGGACTTCCCCACAACACCATATATGGAACTTTCACCTAACAGCCAGTCAGGGGGAAGGGACAGTGTCAGGGCTTCTGCGGACTTTGGGAAAAGTAAGGTAACAGGTGATAGAAAGCAAGAGGCCACAGGGGCCATCTTGCTTCCTATCAGGAATTCACTGATTCCAATGACAGTGCCTCGGCATCCCAAAATGAAGGACGCTCAGGGCATCTGTCAATTCAGCACGGAGCTGCCTCCAGCAGTACCCTGCTCTGTGGGCCACACGCAGGTGCCCAAAAACACACACTAGCAGTACAGGGTCGTACTCCCATCCATGGGTGACATAAGGATATCCCATGGGTCTGTTCACCAAAACAAATACAGGAAGAGCCGCACTGTCAGGAGTCCCACGTGAACTCCTGTGCGGAAAACAAGTCAGAACACATGATAAAAAGCAATAAAGGACAAGGATTTGTTAGACCAGAAGCGACCCTATAGTATGTTGGCCTGAAACCAATTGCATCATGTGATAAACATTGCGGTCAGAGAATCGTCAATGTAACCAGAGGGCGTCCATTTTGTGAAATGTCGGCCATTTGCTTTTTTCCTTTCTGTGAAAATGCTTTGCAAATGTATTCTAGATCTCGGCCACGTCGAGATGATACTGCAGGATAAATTGCAGGGGATATAGAAAAATCATTTATACCATTCTCGGGGTGAGCAATAAATTCATGGAATATAAGACAACTGTCCACGGTGTTAGATAAAACGATAAATGGAACCACAGATACACTCTATAATATGACATTGGAACAAACAGCAATCACATTAATTGCACTTCCAACTAGAATGGTCCTTGATATAATTTTGGCTCATCGTGGAGAGGTATGGAAATTGGTGGGGTCAGAGTGCTGTGTATTCATAAGTGACTCCTCCCCCATGATATTCAAAGCAATAAAAAAATTGCATGTCCTAAGTTCTGAACTGCCATTTGCTTTTTTCCTTTCTGTCAAAACGCTTTGCAAATGTATTCTATGCTTCAAACTCGCACACAGTGCGAGGCCACGGCTTGAACGCTGAAACGCTAAAACAGACAGGAATGTCAAACTATGCAGAAATACATTGTTTTTCTCTCTCACTTAGTCCTTGAAAACCGAGCAGAAGCCGCATCTAATCAGTAATCCAGGTGCCGGCCTGTCTTGCAAACGTTGTAAAAGGCAGTTAAACCATGAATTATATTCTCCTAGCGGTGCTCCTTCGCGGAGGATGGTATTTTCTGCTTCAGAACTATCTGACGCTTAGCTCATGAACCGAGACACATAGATAACATACTAAGGAATGTTTCTCTGCAAAGAACATTATACCCTTTGCCGAGCTAAGAGCTCCATGTTCCCCATAACAGAAAGTTGTCTCTGCTGCCATTGCTAGAATAACTATGTTTACACTGAATGTAGACTTGTCATAACGTGTCATAATTGTCATGATTGTCAATCACCGAACACTAGCCTGAATGACGTGTTTGTGGGAAGATCGAATTGCCTTCGTACAGATTATATGTAATGTATATATATTGCCGCTTGAGCGTTGCTCGCTCTCTCGCATCTCACAAGGTCTGGGAACACACGTCGTGAGGCGTTAAGACCCAGTCGGCCGATTGAGAATACTTTGAAATAAACCAGACTTGTTTGGAAAACGAACCTCGTGTCTGACGTGTCGCTTGGATATATGGTTATTGTCCCTTAGTTTCCATATGTGGTCTTTATGGCCTAGCAAATATGTTGCCCGAATAGGGACC
Source organism: Ambystoma mexicanum (assembly GCF_040938575.1). Taxonomy (NCBI): domain Eukaryota; kingdom Metazoa; phylum Chordata; class Amphibia; order Caudata; family Ambystomatidae; genus Ambystoma; species Ambystoma mexicanum. The sequence continues at coordinate 1,264,011,413 of NC_090929.1, read as the reverse complement.
CTCCCAATAATGCTCCATTGTATATGTTGAAGTTGAAGAAGGCAAAAACGAGTTGAGGACGAAGCTGTCGAACCGGGATCGGAAGGTGTTCTGGGCACCCCTGTAGAAGTGATGAGAGACTCCTCCGCAGATCTGTACACAGCCGATCCCTGATCGATGAGCAGCACCCAGAGAGCATCAAGGCTAGGGTCCTGGAACGAGACAGATTGAGCCAGACACGCAGTCACGACGATTCTTGGTTGCGTCTGTATACGGACGAATTGCGTCCTGAGTGATGAATTGGTTGATCAGGTGAGTCGTGCCTCGATTCTTAAACGTCCTGATATTGGTTGAGAGTTGCTCTTGCAAGATCAAATGCCCAGGGTAAGAAAAGGGTAAGAATTAACCATGCCTGGGAAATTGTCTGCCTGCTTAGTGAGTTTTTTTTACTGCTGTAGACAATCTTTGGAAACTGGCCGGGTCGCGCCACCCGAAGGGTTGCCGGCACATGAAATGTACATAACATAAAGTATAGGGGCAATAGTGTTTAATGCGATTTGGCATAGGCAGACCAGACGTGTATCAGACCTTCAGTGGCCTAATAATGGGAGCTTTGAATTTGCACATATGGAACACCTAGAATCAGTATTGTTACGCAAGAAGGCCCGACCAGCAGCGTTCAACGTTGTAAGAGACTGGAGGAAGGAAGCTAATCTCCGATTGAGAAGTAGAGAGAGACATGCGCGCAGACATAAAACGAATGTAGAGAAAGCGCTAGAGCATGACCAACATCAGCAGACAGAAGCCTTTAGGAACATGGACAGGGCCTTCCAATTAGAAGTACAGAAAATATATCCTCAGCAAGATTTGCATACATCAGATGAACTAATAAACAAAATACTGAATGAGAGAAGAAATGAACATCAAAATACTGACCCAGTTGCACCTCCTCATGTACCCCCATTCCCGTTATTCCATCTGCACTTGCAGTAAGCCGTTCCTCTCCCCCTGTGCCTGTGACATCATTTCCTCCACCGTCGCCAGAGCATGAGTTAGCAGCTTTAGCAGGCAGTTATACAGAGATAGGGCCTGCGCAAGGAAGCATTAGACAGACTCATAGCACGAATAGCAAAGGAAGGAAAGAAGAACTGAAAGAGTGGGCCGAAACGTATATGAATAATGACAATGAAGTGGCTGTGCAGAGTTCCATATCTGATCATAGAGGACTTGGTGAACAACAGGTATTGCTAGAATGCATGGGGAATTATCTTGTGAAAATATGGGGTGATTTGACCGATACAGTGGTACCGCAAGAGTTGCTTGATTTGGTTGTTCTTTCGAATTTGCGAGATGATCCGATGAAAGTACGAGATCACGTAAGTCGCATATTTGGGTTTAAGCGAGAACTTGATCGATTCATAAAGAGCTATTGAAAAAAGATAAACCGCATATGTCATATGTTCAGCAACGGGTTTTACCGCTGTTGAACATAGAGATGCGAATTTGTACGCGAGACGTGCTTAGATGGATTACGGATGCCGCCATTTCCCCAATTGAAGTACATGATACGTTTAGTCAGTATACACCAGAAATGCAGAGAATGGTATTGCAAATTATGGTAGAGATTATGGTAGAGTACCTACAAGATGAATGTATGAAGAATAAGATATGTTGTCCCGCTCATTTAATGACAATTTATAAAAGAGCATTTTCGCCTGAAACTGGAACTGCTGTTTTTTCACTTGATTTAGCTTTGTTGCTTAATAGACGAACAAATGTAGAATCGCCTAGTTTGCAATTACCCATGAGGGAGGTGCCTCCCATGTTTGTCCCGAAAGTAGAAGTTACTGCCTCTGGAGGAGCTCCAGCACAAACGATAGAAGCCCATTATATTGCACAGTTTGTACATGTCCCTTTTTCTAGGCAAGAGGTAAATACTATAAAACAGACGATCCCTGATATTAGGAAGAACCCGTCAGGATTCTATAAGGATATTGAATCTGTTTTGAATTAATCTGTTTTTACATTGAATGGCATTGATTTATTGTTTCCTGTAGACATATGGAAACAGGTTAGAAATATAAGTGATACGCGGCGATACATGGGAGAATTTGACTAGAATTGATAGTGAGAGAAAGGCTGGAGAAAAGCCACCACAGGTAATGTTGGCTCTGCCATCGCGAATAGTAGAGAAATTGAAAACTTTGGTGCCGAGAAAAGAATAGTTTGGGATAAATTGACTGCTTGTTTGCAGGGCAAAGAGGAAGGAGCAAAGGATTATTTTAATCGATTTGAAGAAGTATTTGCAGATTTTAGTTATCAAGATCTAAGTACTGAACCCGGGAAGAGATTGTTTATTGATAAGTTTGTGCGAGGGTTGATACCGAAAATTCACATTTTAATAATGACATCTGAAAGTGCATGGCAAGCAAAAACACAAAGTGAAGCATTACATATGGCCCAGTATTATGAGAAAAGAGTGAATTCAGAGAAGGATAAGGAACTAAGGAAAAAAGGGAATTTGAGACAAGAGTATTGTTACAGCAAGTAGCAAACAATAATAGAGGCAGTGGGAATGCACCGTCCAGAGTCCAATTTGCATTAAAGTCCAATATGCAAGGGGGTCCAATAGGGATTAATCAATGTGCCTATTGTAGACAAGAAGGCCATTGGTGAGCACAGTGCCCGCATATACAGAATAGAAATAGGACCTTACCGAGAAGACAGAATAGAGGTCGTCCCAGGATACAAGGCCAGAATAGAAATCAAAGAGTGCCACAATTTCAAGATAACCAGGGCAATCATAACCAGAATCAGAACCAACAGCGAAACAATACAAATGGTGGGAATGCTTTTCTGGCGACTTTACATCTGACGATATATTATTTTACTAGGACAGCCCGAGACAGGCATCGGAACCAGTATCTATTCCCGTAGACCAGAAAGGGCCTTACGTAGAAATGAAGGTAGGGAATAGGGAACACATTTTTTTTGTGGACACAGGTGCACAGAAATTTTCGATTGACCATCAGCGGGTTCCAGATATACCACTGTCAGGGCATAAACATTTCTCAGTAGAGTTCTCAGGTACACCAGTAATTAGTCCAGTGTCACAACTAGTACCTATTACATTAGGTCCATTCACAGAATCTCGCCCATTTCTTTTGATGAAAAATTGCGGGGAAAATCTGTTGGTATGAAATTTATAGAAGAAATTGAATGCGGTCATTTATTGTTCTCCAGATGGAGTGTATTTGACAATATCGCTACAAAAGACTCCTGTATCGCAATTTGTACCTAACCCACTACCAACTGAATTGAGTAAAGTACCGGCTTGTATATGGGCAGTAAACGACAATGATGTTGGTTGTTTGAAAGTAGAGCCAATGAAAATTGTTTTAAAAGAAGGAATTACATTGCTGCGTATTCCGCAATATAACATTTCGGCCGAAGGAGAAAAAGCGTTGAAATGCATTGTATCAGATTTGATTAAAAGAAACGTAATTGAAGAAACTTCTGGTAGTATTGCAATAGTCTGATTCTTCCGGTTTACAAGAAAGGAGGTAACGATATACCGTACCGTTTCATAATTGATTTGCACGGAGTGAATAGAGTGGTTGATCCGCAATTTCCATTAGTCCCAGATGTGACTAGAATTTTGACTATGATTCCAGCTTCTGCTTCGTATTTTAGTGTCATTGACCTGAAGAATGATTTTTTAAGTATCCCAGTGCACCCCGATAGTAGATATTTATTTGCTTTTACTTTAGGAGAACGTTCATTTACATTCACACGAATTCCGCAAGGCTACACTGAGAGTCCAAGTATTTACAGTAGAGCATTAAAAGAACAATTAGATATGCTAGAACTACCAACAGGTTGTGTTTTATTACAGTACATTGATGATTTATTAATAGCAGCAGACACAGAAGAAATTTGTAAAGAAAGTACAGTTGCATTATTGACACATTTAGCAGCACATGGACACAAAGCTTCGCTCAAGAAATTCCAGTATTGTCGAAAGGAAGTGGCCTACTTGGGCTATCTCCTTTCGAAGGAGGGAAGGAGATTGATACCAGAAAGAATAGAAAGCTTCTCTGATATGCCTATTCCAAATACGCAGAAAGAAGTCAGGGGTTTAATTGGCATGGGTTCATATTGTAGGCAGTGGATTGCTTATTTTTCTATGATCATTAAACCAATAGTGGTATTGACAAGGAAAGATGTTACCTTACCTTTGCCATGGAACATGGAATGTCAAGAAGCATTTGACCTGCTTAAATATGCAGTATGTTCGGCTCCAGTTTTGGGCACGCCAAATTACGACAAGAGTTTTAAGTTATTTGTGCATGAAAATAATGGATGTGCTTTGGCTGTTTTGACTCAGGAACAAGGAGGGAGAAATAGACCATGCGATTACTTCTCTTCCACGTTGGATCCTGTTGCATGTGCTTTGCCACGCTGCTTGCGAGCTGTTGCTGCAGCCGCTGCGTCAGTAAAACAAACCGAGAGGATGGGTTTAGATCACGCTTTAACCGGCATGGAACCCCATTCAGTGGACGTTCTTTTAAATAGAACGCAGACGCAACACCTTACATCAGCCAGATTAACACGGTATGAAATAGTTCTATTTGCACCGCATATCCAAATTGAAAGATGTTGCGTTTTAAATCCGGCCGAGTTAATGCCCCCTCCGAATGACAAAGGGGGTGAAAAATAATTCCCCCATGATTGCTTAATGGTTACTGAACAAGAGACAAAAGGAAGAATTGACCTAACTGACACCCCACAGAAAGAGCCAGATGGAAAACTGTTTTGTGACGGTTCTTGTTTTAAATTATCAGATGGCACATCAACTGTTGCTTATGCCATCACTACACTGAAAAGCATTGTAGAAAGCAAAAGAATCCTGTATAACTCAGCACAAGCTGCAGAAATAATAGTGTTAACAAGAGCATATGAAATCTCTGCAAACCTCAATGTAAACGTATACACTGACAGTCAGTATGCCTTTGGGATGGTACACAATATTGGTCGATTATGGGCAGAAAGGAGCTTCCTGACATCACACAGAATCAAAATCCAACATGGCACTTTGATAGTGAGTCTGTTGTCAGCACTTGCGCTTCCCAAGCGATTAGCTATAATGAAATGTGAAGTGCATAAAAAAGTAACATGTGATGTTGGAAAGGGAAACGCATTTGCAGACAAAATTGCGAAACAAACTGCCACTGATTTACACACAAAAATGTATATTGAAAGATTAGAAGAAGTACCTTGCAAGATAGAAAATGCAATTGCAACAGTGAAGGAAATGCAATCAGAAGCTAACGTAGATGAAATCAAAAACTGGTCTGAGGGTACAGCAGAATTAGATTTTGAAGGTTGTTGGGTGGACAAGAAAAATAATAGATTCATGTTACCAAATGCCTATGTGCTGGCAATGGTCACCATGACCCACAGTCCAACACACATATGTGCTAGGAAAATGATTCAACACCTGGATTCTGTATGGCAGAATCCACACATTAGAAAAACTGCTGAAAGACTAGTTCAAAATTGTATGACTTGTTTACAACATAACATTGGAAAGGGAACAGCGACACCAGTAGGAAGTTTTGTCCCGCCCCTCTATGATATTTGAAGTCATCCATTTTGATTTCCTAGAAATGGAAAGGTGTCAAAACTATAAGTATGTTGTCGTGGTGGTCTGCGCATTTAGCAAATGGGTAGAGGCCTGTCCCCTAAAAGATTGTACAGCTATGTCCACAGCTAAAGCCATGCTAAAGGAATACTTTCCCTGTTTCGGCCTGCCCCGTGTCATATGCTCAGATAACGGGCCGCACTTCATTGCGGCCGTGATATTGCAAATTTGCGCAGGCCTCCAGATTGACAAGCGATTCCATTCGGCCAGACACCCGATGAGTGCCGGTTTGGTAGAACATCAGAACAGTATCTTGAAAAATAAAATAAGCAAAGTGTGTGCCGGGAGCAATTTGAAATGGCCTGATGCATTACCGCTAGCTTTATTGTGCATGCACACAACTGTACAGGCGAGGACTGGTCTCTCCCCTTACGGAATCATGATGGGGAGACCAGCTAATGCTTGGACTGCCCCTCAGCCAAAACGGCTGAGGGATATAGAGTACCCATTACTTACTGATTACTGTAGACAGTTGACTCAAAACTTGCATTTGATTCATCAGCAGGTGCAGGAGGTTCTTCCTGACAGATACACCGGCCCAGGACATTGGGGGGTCATTACAAGTTTGGAGGCAGCCATGGCGCTATTAGCGCCATGGCTGCCTCCAAACCCGGGTCCGGTCTGGCTGAATGAGGACTTACTGGGACATTCCGACCTATGCGGACCCGGTAAGACTCCATTCAGTTAACCATTCCCCATTCCCATTTGAGCCCCCATAGAGCTCAATGGGAATGGAGAAGGCGCTAATAACGGGTCCGCAAATTGCGGGCCCATTATTAGCTCCAAGGTCCCTTAACGGGACCCGCAGAGAACGGCTGGTCAGACCAGCCGTTCCTGTGGGGACCCGCTTTGGGACCTTGGAATAGGGCGGTAACGGTTTACCAGCACCGGCATCATTACCGGTGACTGTTAACCCTTACCGCCCAACTCGTGATGACCCCCATTGTCTGCAGCCTGGGGACTGGACGTTGATCAAGAATTTTGAAAGAAAATCTTCACTTGCACCACGGTGGGTGGGGCCCTTCCAGGTGCTGCTGGCTACGCAGATTGCAGTCCGAGTGAATGGACGCAAGCACTGGATCCACGCAACACACATGAAAAGAGTACTGTTTCCTTTACCACATGAAAAATGGCTTGATGATCCTGACATCGAAGGAAAGACAGCTGCACTTGGTCACAAAGATATCATCGGCAGCTCTCTGCCAGAAGTGCTTCCTAAGCCTGAGAAAGGGCCTGGGGAGATTGCAACAAAGATCGAAAGGCCAGAGGTGCCTCAACTTTGTCCGACTGCTGCTTCATCATCACTCATTGCATCGCAAACTGGCACTAATCTTGCATCTGGAAATGAGAGTGCATTGTTCATCGATCATACTGTACCTGGCGCTGTGAGGTACAATCTACGTTCACAAAATCAGGAGTGATCAGCGTTTTGCCTTTGTTCCCAACATGGATGAAGTGGGAATGAAGGTCTAGGGAAAAGGAGCATATGAGCTGTATCAAGCTGGATCCATTGAAAGCTCTGACACGCAGTTTCCCGGTGCTACCATTGAAAAGTGAAGGACTATTGCAACCTTGCACAGACAAGCAGGGGCAATTGGTACCGACACAATCGAATTGATACTTGCTCCTGCCTTTTTGGAGCTCTGTACAAATTCACATCAGCTTGCTGCCATCTGTTAAGCTGGCTAGTCTGAACTGTCCTGAACGCTTTGCTGCTAACGTACGTTGCTGTGGAGAACTTTTCCTCGACGGACATTGAAAAGGTTTTCCTGAGATAAACATTACAAACAATGCCTATATCCGCTCCTGCTCCCTCCTGCACCAATGCTGATGATGATATAGAAATGGAGACTAAGCCTGTTCCTAGAAAGACTTGGTTCGGAAAGAATAATATGCTAATGATTATGATACCGCTTTGCATTTTGATTACACTGATCCCAATATTTTGGTATCTGGAAACGGTACATCTTTTGAACTCTCTTTTGACTGCTACCGATACTCCTACTACGAGCAGCCCAGTGCATGTGCTCTCTTATACTCTCCCCTCACAAGAAGTGAAACATAGAAAAGGGTATGATAATAATACATTGCTATTGATTATGAATATGACTCATGCTATCTTGAATAGGTCCAATTGTTGGGTCTGTTCCCATTTACCCCAACACGGGAAAAGAGGAATGGGTTGGTATGTACATCTTTTGCCACTTAATACAGCCTGTTATGCTTCATTAAGAGCGCTATTTTCCGGAAGATGGAATGATAGTGCAACTGGTCAGTTTGATGGAACAAATATAAATGAATTTGAAAGATTGGTGTTAGAACCGTTAGGTTGTTCCATTTTTACAAGCAAAAGCAAAATAAACCCGTAACAACAAATCCAGTAGATAGGCTCTCTAAGCCTTACAAGTCCCTAATCACTTTTAAAATGACTCCGGTAGGAAATAACAATGCTGTGCCTCCCTCTTATACTATTACTCATAGTCCATGTTCTGTCCAATTCTACTTACGAAAAAAGGGTTCCCACCGGGTGGGAACATTCACTAGATGCATGAACATTGCTGTGCTTGAACAAGAAGAAAAGCCCTTATATATAGGAGGTTCTGTCTATTTTATATTTGGCGATCAGGCATACCCATGGTTACCTAGAACTTGGGAAGGGACCTGTTATTTAGGTATACTTCTGCCTTGTGTATTTCTTTCCAAAACTTCCGAGATAGCAAAACTATCTAGATCTCGGCCACGTCGAGATGATACTGCAGGACAAATTGCAGGGGATATAGCAAAATCATTTATACCATTCTGGGGGCGAGCAATACATTCATGTAATATAAGAAAACTGTCCAGGGTGTTAGAAAAAACGATAAATGGAACCACAGATATACTCTATAATATGACATTGGAACAAAAAGCAATCACATTAATTGCACTTCAAAATAGAATGGTCCTTGATATAATTTTGGCTGATCGTGGAGAGCTATGCAAATTGGTGGGGTCAGAGTGCTGTGTATTCGTAAGTGACTCCTCCCCCACGATATTCGAAGCAATAAAAAAATTGCATGTCCTAAGTTCTGAACTGCATGTTCCCACAGGAGGTTGGAATCTGAATATAGGTTCATGCTTTTGGGAACTGCTCTGATCATGGGGATGGAAACTAATTGCAATTTTGGGTATGATATTTGGAATCCTCATGTTCTGCTGTTGCTGGATACAATGTCTGGCAGTCCTTTGCTCCCAAATTACAAATGAGTGTGTACATCCGATCAAAACGAAACCTCCTCGCATACTAAGCAAAGGTGCACAACACGAGAATGAAATAATTAAAGAATTTATGGCAATCAATATTTCTGATGACGATTACAGCAGTATGGGTAGTTCAGAATTGGACACGTGGTCCGATGAAGATGCAATGCAATGTATGGATGATGCTCTTGGCTTACGGCCAAAAGGAGGGTTTGTTAGACCAGAAACAACCCTATTGTATGTATAGTATTGTTGGCCTGAAACCAATCGCATCATGTGATAAACATTGCGGTTAGAGAATCGTCAATGTAACCAGAGGGCGTCCATTTTGTGAAATGTCAGCCATTTGCTTTTTTCCTTTCTGTCAAAACGCTTTGCAAATGTATTCTATGCTTCAAACTCGCACACAGTGCGAGGCCACGGCTTGAACGCTGAAACGCTAACACAGACAGGAATGTCAAACTATGCAGAAATACATTGTTTTTCTCTCTCACTTAGTCCTTGAAACCGAGCAGAAGACGCATCTAATCAGTAATCCAGGTGCCGGCCTGTCTTGTAAACGTTGTAGTAAAAGGGAGTTAAACCATGAATTATATTCTCCTAGCTGTGCTCCTTCACGGAGAATGGTATTTTCTGCTTCAGAACTGTCTGACCCTTAGCTCATGGACCGAGACACATAGATAACGTACTAAGGAATGTTTCTCTGCTAAGAACATGATATGTTTGTCGAGCTAAGAGCTCCATGTTCCCCATAACAGAAAGTTGTCTCTGCTGCCATTGCTAGAATAACTATGTTTAGACTGAATGTAGACTTGTCATAACGTGTCATAATTGTCATGATTGTCAATCACCGAACCCTAGCCTGAATGACGTGTTTGTGGGCGGATCGAATTGCCTTCGTAAAGATTATATGTAATGTATATATATTACAGCTTGAGCGTTGCTCGCTCTCTCGCATCTCACGAGGTCTGGGAACACACATCGTGAGGCGTTGAGACCCAGTCGGCCGACTGAGAATACTTTGAAATAAACTAGACTTGTTTGGAAAACAAACCTTGTGGCTGACGTGTCACTTGAATATATGGTTATTGTGCCTTAATTTCAATATTTGGTCTTTATGGCCTAGCAGATTCAGAGGCCCTGTCCCTCTGAGGCATTTCCAGCATCACAGGAAGACGAAGGTATCTATTAAACCATTGCTGCACTAGTGAAGCAAGGCATCCTCGTGCCATCAGAATCACCATGCAACACGGCTGTGTACCCATTCAAAAAGGCGTAAGGGTGTTGTGGCATTTTATACAGGACTTGCGCCGTCTTAACCATATTGTAGAAGCAGAATATCCTTTAGTTTCTTCTCTATACCACTACACCCAGACTCGCAAGACTTGACTTCCTTTCTACATAGAAATAAGAAGTGGAAACATACAAGACTTCCTGAAGGGTACTTCGAATCACCCTCCATATTCAATAGGGTCCTTCAGATGGACCTAGGCAACATACAGATGGAGAGCACGGGCATAAAGTATGTAGATGACATATTGATCTGTAGCAAGACAGAAGAACAGTGCAGAAATGACTCAGTACACATGCTTACAGTGCTAGCAGACATGGGGTAGAAGGTGGACAAGGCCAAACTACAATATTGCCAAACAGAAGAACAAGGTTGTTTCTTACCTGGTAATGTTCTTTCGATGGTATGTTACTCCGAGGTATTCCACATCTATGACAGTAATCACCACAGCTGTGCTGCTTCGGAACATTTTTCAGCGTCTGTGTCCTGCGTCGATGACGTCGATACGCCCCTTCGAGGACCTCCCCTGACAGCCGACGTCACTGGATGTTATATGTAGGACGCATGACGCCCGTAGCCTCAGTTGTAGTTTTTTCCCAGAACGTGTGGCACCAATCTTCTGCCAGTATGACTACAGAAAGCCTTGTGGAAACGGAAGCTTCAATCGCATAAGAAATTCTGCAGAGGGGCAGGCTGGGAGGGTGTGATGTGGAATACGTCAGAGGAACATCCCATCAAAAGAACGTTACCAGGTAAGAAAGTAACTTGTTCTTCAAGGGGATTGTGTCCTCCGACGTATTCCACATCTATGACAGACTCCCAAAGCAGTACCAACGTACGGAGGTGGGAAAGCAATTTAGAATTTTAGAATTCCCAATCAAATTGCAGAATAGAGGACCACCTTACTAAAGGCCAAATCTTGCCCATGGATAGAATCCAGGGAGTAGTGTTTTCCAAAAGTATGGACAGAGGCCCATGTGGCTGCTTCACAAATATTACAAATGGGAACACCCCTCTACAGAGCAGTGGAGGCAGCCACACTCATAGTAGAATGAGCCCGTAAGCCCACCGAAGGGTCCTTACCCACCAGACGGTAGCATTCAGAGAATGTCAAGATGATCCAACGGGACAAGATCTGCTTAGAAACAGCTTGACCCAAACGCCTTTCAGCATATCCCACAAATAGCTGATCATCCACTCTGACCCGGGACATGCGTGAGATGTAGAAACTTAAAGATCTCCTAGGATCCAACCTATGGAGCCTCTCCTCTTCCTTACCAGGATGTGGAGGAGTATAGAATGCCGAAAGAATTACCTTCTGGCACAGATGGAATTCCGACACAACCTTCGGAAGAAAGGAAGGCCGTACCCTAAGGACAACCCTGTCCTTATGGAACACAGTGAAGGGTGGTTTGGCAGAAAGTGCCTGCAACTCACTCACTCTGCGTGCAGAAGTAACTGCAACTAAAAATACAGTTTTAAAGGACAACAGTCTCAATGGACAAGAATCTAAGGGCTCAAACGGAGCTCCCATCAGGAACTTTAAAACTAAGTTCAAATCCCAACCGGGCACCTGGAAAGGTGACAGAGGAAATACATTAGTTAGCCCTATCAGAAACTGAGAAATCAAAGGAATCTTAAAATAAGAACACTCCTCAGACGAGCGCTTAAATATGGACAGCACCGCCAGGTAACCCTTAATGGTACCCACTTGCAGGCCCTTGTGGGCTAAAGAAAGCAAAAAAGACAGAACCACAGGAATATTCTGTACCATGCACCAGTCGCAGAACTTTCTCCAACGGCAACGGTACAGGGATTTTGTTGCTGGCCTTCTGGCCGAAAGCAACACCTCCATCACGTCTTCAGGGAGGTCCCAATCCTTATATCTCAGCCTTTCAGATACCAGCATGAAGGCTGAGAGACTTGACCTCTGGATGGAGAACTCGACCCCCCTCCCATAAGAGCAGATCGTCTCGGTAGGGAAGACGATGTGGAAGGCAGATGGACATGTCTAGAAGGGCCGGGTACCACGCTCTCCTGGCCCATGCCGGAGCAATGAGGATCATCCGGGAACCTACCCTCCGCAACACTTGCGGAATGACGGGGACTGGAGGGAATGCGTACAGCAGTGGGAAGGACCACTCCACTACGAATGCATCCCCTAAGGCTCCTCTTGGAGGAAATTCCCACGAGCAGAATCTTTTGCACTTCCGGTTGACACTGATGGCGAAAAGATCCACTTGTGGGGTTCCCTCCAAAAAAACTTCCTGAGCCAGCTCCCACTCGTGAGAGACCGTGCTCTGCCTGCTCAGAGCGACCGCCACCTCGTTTCCGTCTCCGGTCAGATGAACTGCTGAGATAGAAATTCCCTGCTGGATGGCCCTGAACCAGAGCTGCATCGCCTCTCTGCACCGTTGAAGAGACCCTGCCCCCCCCTTTTTGTTGAGGTAGTGAATGGCCACTGTATTGTTCGTCAAAACAGGACATTCTTCCCACTGCAGACGGCAGAAAAGCCTTCAGGGCTAGCCTGATGGCCCTCTGCTCCAACAGATTGATATGGAGTCTGGACTCCGACAGAGACCAACGACCGCTGACTGCCAACTCGTTGGCATGAGCTCCCCATCCCATGAGGGATGCATCCGTCACGATCGTTACCTCCAGCCAGGGTAGCCAAAATGGAGCCCCCTTCATCAGATTGCCTTTGACTGCCCACCACAGAAGATCCTGGGTGACCGAGGGCGGCACCTGAACGGGATCCTGCCGGAGGAATGCGACCACTGCACCTGGAGAGCCCACTGCAGAGGTCTCATCCGCAGCCTGGCCTCTGGCACCAGTAGAATGCATGATGCCATGAGGCTGAGCAACCTCAAGAACTCGAATGCCGGGAGACTCTGGGCATGTTGAAACTTGTCCACCATATGCAGAAGGTGATGAGCCCTCACCTGGGGAGGCGAACACTGCCCCAGGGATGTGTTGAGCACTGCTCCGATGTACTGGAGCCGCTGGGTAGGTGTCAAGTGGGACTTCTTTAAGTTGAGGGAGAAGCCCAGCCTGTGAAGGGAGTGGCAGTTGACCGACAGATGAAGCAGGGCTTGCTCTGGAAAGCGCACCCTGATCAACCAATCGTCCAGGTAGGGGTAGACGTGACTCCTCCCTTTCCTGAGATACACTGCCACCACCACCACCATTAACTTGGTGAAGTCCCTCGGGGCGGAGGTCAATCCGAACAGCAGGACCCAAACTGAAAATGCGAGTCGCCAACCGCGAACCTCAGGTACTTCCTGTGCTTGGGATGAATCGGCACATGAAAGTAAGCATCCTTGAGGTCGAGAGACACCAACCAGTCCTGAAGTTGAAGGGCCTGGAGGACTTGAGAGAGAGTAACCATCTTGAACTTGTCCTTCCTGAGGAGCTTGTTCAAACCACGCAAGACCATGATGGGTCTCAATCCCCCGTCTTTTTTCGGGATCAAAAGATATGGGGAATACCATCTCTTGTTCCTCTCCGCTACAGGCACTAGTTCCATGGCGCCTTTCTCCAGCAGGGATTTGATTTCCTGCGCAAGGAGCGGATCCGGACTCTTTAAAGAGAGCTTCCCCGGTGGATTGTCATGAGGCCTCTGCCGGAAAGGAAGACAGTCGTGGGCTATGATCTCCAGAACCCATACATCTGTAGTAACGGCACTCCAAGCTACAAGATGCTGCGCCAGCCTTCCCCCAACCGGCAAACCATGGGACATGGCCTCATGACTGAGCGGAAGCGGCTGCGGCAGTGCCCTAGGGCAAAGAGGCAACTGCCCGAGCGGCTTTGGCACCTCGAGTACCTTGTTTTCCACCTCTGGTACTCCTACGTTGGCCCCTTTGACTGGCAGCTCCCCTCGATCTACCAAAGCAAGAGTAGTATCGAAAGGAACCGCCCCTTCATTGCTGTCCCCTAGGACGAAAAGGCAGAGGATGACGTACTGCAGCGCTCAACGACTTTGCTGCAGCTTTGGAGGTCTGCAACCTCTCAAGGCTCTTGTCAGCCTTGCTGCCAAAAAGATGGACACCATCAAAGGACATGTTGAGAAGCAGGGACTGTAAATCAGGAGCAAACCCCAACTTCCTCAACCACGCAATCCTGCGCATCACGGTGCTCGCCGGCATGGACCGTCTGACACAGTCTGTCCCGTCCAGACCACACTGAACGGATTCACACATGGCATCCTGGCCATCCTGAACGAGGGCAAGTAAACCATGCCGTTCCTCCCCGTCGGGAATATGTTCAGCCGCCAAAGAGTGTGCGTGAATCTTGCAAGGGCAAAAACGGAGTTGGCTGCTTTTAAAGCCATACCCCCAGAAGAAAATACCTTCTTTGCCCAACCGTCAAAGCTTTTGTCGTCCCTATCAGGAGGGATTGTAGGGTACGCCGCCTGCTTTGCTGGGGCCGTAGCCTCCTGTACCACCAAACTCTCCGGAGTGGGGTGCGTGGACAAGTAGCAGGGGTCGCCACTGGCTGGACAGTACTTTTTCGGTAACAACTTATTTACTGCCGGAAGACTCTCCGGAGCAGTCCAAGCCGCTACCATCCTTCTTTGTAAGGCCATATGAAATGGCAACACTGAGTCAGTGGGTGGACCTTGGTCAAGGATATATGTCAGGTCATCCTGCAGAAAATCCACAGGTGGAGCAGACCACCCCAAGTACTCCGGCACCCTCGACAAGAGACGCCTCTACGAAGACTCTGCATGTGTACCAGGCTCAGGCCTGCCAAACTCAATCTCCGGGGAGGTGTCCAGACCACTGGCGTCATGCAAGGATTGATGCAGGTCTTCCATCTGGCTATGACCAGACAACAGTTCGTCAGAAACCTCATGAGGAACAAACCCCTCAACATCTGACCCTTCATCCACCTCTGAGATATAATCCAAAGGCTGGAATAAATCCCTGGATGAGGGCACAGAAAAAGCTCAAACACAGGCCTCCCTGATTTACTCAGGGCCTTCCTCGGGGTTTCCACCGGTCTCCAGGGCACCTCCGATAAAGCCTCCTCAAAAGGCGTCGACGGAATTGGCGTCGAGCGAGGCGCCAAGGGCTTCGACAACGGCTTTGAGGCTGGATCCCCGAGCGTGTCCTTCGGCGGCGTCTGCGCCAATGGCGTCAATGACTTCCTCAGAGGCAGAGCCTCGAGAGAGTCCCTCGAAAGACATGGCGCCGATGGCGTCAATGCCTCCTTAGAAGGCCTCACAGGCTCCAACTGTCTCGAGGGCGTTGAGGACCGGGACCTGGAGCGGGCATGGTTAGAGTGATCTACCTTGTCCGATTGGGACCTCGATGGCTCCCAATGATCGCGCCGACCACCCGAGCCCAAAGGCGTGCGAACGGTGGCCCTAGCGCGTTCCTTGCCGGCTTCTCTCAAAGGCGCGGAAGGAACGGAGCCCTGCGATTCGAAAATCGCCATCATCTCCTTACGAAATGCGTCCCATTCCGCCGGAGATACATGCTTGTTGGGACAAGATACCCGCCGTATGGCGGAGTCCTCGGACGAGGAAGGGGAAGGCGACCGATGACGGCGCTTCCGCGAGTGCCTAGAAGAGGCAGAGGAATGGCGGGAACCACTCCGGGACCGAGACCCCCTGGATTTACGGCGGCGCGGAGAGTCGCCCCTCGAATCGTCGGTCGAAAGCCCAGCGGATTTTGACTTACGGGGTTTGGAAACCCTACCTACAGATAGCTTCTTCTTCCGCTCCCACAAGGCCTTCAACGTCAAAGACTGGCACTCATCGCAGTCATCGGTAGCGTGGCTCTCGCTGAGGCACCACAGGCAGAATGACCGCGGGGTAGAAGAAGACGAAGACATATTTCACAAACAACCAAGTTCGAAGAACTGATTCGACAGAAGAACCGAGGCGCGCCGAGATTCCGAAGCGAACACATTAAAAAAACTGAGGCTATGGGCGTTGTGCGTCCTACATATAACATCCGGTGACGTCGGCCGTTGAAGGAGGTCCTCGAAGTGGCGTATCGACGTCATTGACGCAGGACGCCGAAAAGTTTTCCGAAGCAGCACAGCTGTGGTGATTACTGTCATAGATGTGGAATACGTCGGAGGACACAATCCCCTCGAAGTGTTGTACATTGGACCCAGTAATGAGAGGACATTATCCATGCAAATGAGTATTGGCTGCAGCTGCATTCGCAGTGAGTATTACCATGGGCCGCAGCACCACACTATACGTGAAGCATGCTCTCTTTGCAATACTGGAAAGGCCAAAGAGCACACTGACAACACAGAGAGCTTCGGGGTATGAGGTGCTACTATCCAATCCAGCTCCCAAGATAGTGAGATGAAGACTTGTCAACCCAGCAACATTTATTGCTGATGTTCTAGAGGAGGGTGACCACGCACAAGACTGCACAGCGAACATAGAAGAACTGAGTGACACTCGCAATGTACAGTAGTACGCACTTGAGGGAGTGAGATGTGCTTTATATTGACGGGTCCTCAACAATTGATCAGACAGATGGGGAAAGATATACTGGGACAGCAGTAGTGAGACTGAGAGGAGATGGGACCAGCGAGGTAGTGACAAGCGCACCGCTGCCATCATATTACTCGCCACAAGCAGCAGAATTAGTGGCCTTAATATTGCCATTGGAGTGCAGCAGGGGAAAGGAAGTGACAATGTATTCAGATTCAGCTTACATGACATCCACAGAGCATTTTGGGTTGTCACGGATGAGGAGGGGCTTCAGAGGTGCTGATGGATCACCGGTGCAGCACGCACTGCTATTAGGCAGATTGGTAGACGTCATACATTTTCCAGAATGACTAGCCGTAGTGAAATGCCAAGCACTCACAAAAGGGTATCTCAAGAGGAAATGAAGCAGCATACTCAGAGTCAAAATGCGGTGCATACTTTGGGGACCTTTGTAGAAATGGAGGCTTCGTCACATGCATGGAGTTTGCAAGAACAATAATACTCAAAGAGGGGTACAACATATTACCAGCAACACAAATCATGGTGATGCAGGGAGCTGCACCAGGGGGGAAAAGGACCTGTGGTTTAGGAGGGGATGTAGAGTATCTCCAGCAGATGCCCTATGGCGGTAAAACAATAGAGGGAAAGTGGTTATGCCACTCGCATTATTGCACACAGCACTGACACAGTTACATTATCCAACACATACAGGGAAGGAGGTGCTTGCCGTCCATATTGGAGAAACATGGTTCTGTCCTAACTTGGCAGAACATGTGGCCGAGTTCATGAGTAATTGTTTGACTTGCAAGCAGTTTACCGCAGGGCATACATTGAGAGTTATGAGAGGATCCATACCTCACCCAGTTGGTCCATTCCAACATATCCACGTCAACTAATGTCGACATGATTGAAGTCTGCCATGGGTACCGCTACATGATAGTGGTTGTGTGTCCATTCTCCTGTTGGATCGAGGCAGGTCCGTCTTCTCATCCTGATGCCCTTAGAGCAGTGAAATTCCTGGTCCAGGAAGTATTCCCACGATGGGGCTTGTGTAAGGTCCTGTGGTCTGACAATGGCCCTAACTTTGCCAATGAGATGTTTCAGCATATTACAATATTGCTGAAATCCAACACAAATTCTCCTGTGCTTATCAGCCTGCTTAAAGAAGTCATAGCCAAAACCAAAAAGAGTCTCAACAAAAACTGGATGCATTGCCTGCCTTTAGCCCTGTTCGCATGGCACAACATGCCAAGGTCCGACCACCATCTAACCCCACACGAGGTGGTAACAGGACAGCGCATGCAACTTCCCCTGGCTCCTCCCACTAGAGTAGTGAAGGATGCACAAAATGCTGCAAATGTATTGGGTCAGGAAATGTATGAATATGTTACTTCCTTGATTGCTAGTGCCTCTTTTATCTCTTGCCAGGTACAACGACACCAGGTGTGGCTTGAAGCAGGCAAGGGAAATAACAGCGTAAAGAGCCCAGAGGAATTACTTAAGCAGCCACCTGTATACCCAGGAGACAAGGTTCTCCTTAGGAACTTTACCCGACGTTGGGGCGCACCCATGTTCATGGGTCCTTATACAGTACAAAAAGCTTTTAAATTAGTTGGAAAAAGTGTGTGGAATCATATCGTTGACAACAAGCCCTACAAAGCTGTGGCCTCACCTGGCAACGAGATCGATAGGGCCAACAATCCTTAGCAAGAAGAGCAAAGAGACAATTTGGAACGAGCACTGCCGAGCAGAGGCCACCCAATGGTTACTCGCTCATGGGCAGCAGAATTAGGGCAAGGACTTCCTACACATCCAGAGTGAGGGTATAATGTCTGTTATTTTTCTCTCTATACACATTCATCGTGAAAGTGCAACTGTTTTATTGCAGATTTGTTCATGCTGCCCACTGATTGATACCCTGATAACTTCCAAAGCCAATTTGTCCACTTCATAAGAAGGTCCAACAGATTGCGAGCACGTCCTCCTAATGTGTATTATCACATTTTGTTTGTTTCTTTATTTCTTTCTTGCTAATGCGCACCAAACCCAGAGGTAACAGGGCGCAGCAATAGGAAAATGCAAGGCTTACAGGTACAGGTAATTCACAATATGACCACATAGATATACAGGTAGAGATTACTTACAGTCAAGGGATGGGTAGAATGTAAAATGTAAAATGTTCAGCTTATATACAATTCAAAACTATATAGTACAATTCCATTAATTATTTACAGGATAGACAGCGTCAAAGAAGTGTAGTGTAGTGTAGGAGAAAGACTACCTAACCAATAGTCAAGTTGAGATGGGTGATATATCTCTTTCTAAAGAGTAAGTAAGGTTGGTCTACTCTCAGCTCGTGAGACAAGGCGTTCCAAAGTTTAGCAACCTTCACGTGGAAGCTATTGCCACCAAGCTTAGTGAGCCTAAATCTTGGTACCAGAAGGCAATTAGTATTTCCAATTCTTGTAGGCCTACTAGAGGTTCTTCTTGTCAGTTTGTCTATTAAGTAGCTAGGTGCAACATTGTTTAAGGCTTTGTGAGCCAAGGAGGCCATTTTTAACTGTATTTTATTATAGGCGGTAAGCCACTTGTATTGGTATCTGGTTGAGGCGATGTGAAGTCTGTTGTTCATGCCTAGCGCAGCTCTTAGAGCATTATTTTGCAAAATGTGTAGTCTCTGAATGATTACTTTGTTGGCAACACTGTAGAGGGCATTACAGTAATCTAGAGTGGTGTGAGAGTAGGCAGTCTGAGGCAGTCCCACAGTCTTTCCTCTGTGTCCACTACAGCTTTAGCGCCTTTTCTACAAAGACTCCAGTCGGGAGCGAAGCGGAGCGGAGTGGTGTGAGAGTGGGCAGTCTGAGGCAGTCCCACAGTCTTTCCTCTGTGTCCACTACAGCTTTGGCGCCTTTTCTACAAAGACTCCAGTCGGGAGCGAAGCGGAGCGGTCTGAGAGTGGGCAGTCTGAGGCAGTCCCACAGTCTTCCTCTGTGTCCACTACAGCTTTGGCGCCTTTTCTACAAAGACTCTAGTCGGGAGCGAAACGGAGCGGAGTGGTGTGAGAGTGGGCAGTCTGAGGCAGTCCCACAGTCTTTCCTCTGTGTCCACTACAGCTTTGGCACCTTTTCTACAAAGACTCCAGTCGGGAGCGAAGCGGAGAGGAGTGGTGTGAGAGTGGGCAGTCTGAGGCAGTCCCACAGTCTTTCCTCTGTGTCCACTACAGCTTTGGCGCCTTTTCTACAAAGACTCCAGTTGGGAGCGAAGCGGAGCGGAGTGGTGTGAGAGTGGGCTGTCTGAGGCAGTCCCACAGTCTTTCCTCTGTGTCCACTACAGCTTTGGCGCCTTTTCTACAAAGACTCCAGTTGGAAGCGAAGCGGAGCGGTGTGAGAGTGGGCAGTCTGAGGCAGTCTAATGGCGGCTGGGGCGGATGGTGGCGAACCTCTGGACTCTCGCCTTAATACATCTGATTGTGATGAGGAGCCTCGCAGGTTGCGGAGTGCCCGTTCAGACAGCGCCTCCTCAATCTAATTCTCATCCACAGTAACAGTCTCCACTGACACAACTTTGACATTTCAACTTGGCAACTCAGCCTTTGCCTCAGCCCCTCCTCGTGGAAGACACGGAGGAACCGTCCTGCGAATGAGGGGGGCTACCCATGTCGGAAGCAGGGGGGGCAGCGGGCTGGCAATGCGGGCTCTGAAGTAGCGAACCTGGACAGGCGCAGGCTGCCGGAGGAGCAGCTCTATATTGAAGCTTCCACCCTACAGACCTCTGAAGGACAAACGAGCGACTCCGGGCCGGCTAGGTGCTTAAACTCTCTGGCAACAAGCACAGCCGCCCACAGCGCCACCTGGTGGCCGCCGAAGTAAATGCAACGGCTTTTGCTATTACAAGTGCACAGATCCACACTATACCGAAATTTACATCTGCTACAACTGAACACATGGGCTTGAGTGAAGCGCAGGTCCCCGAGGAGGACCCCAAGGATTCAGTATGTCCCTGTGACCCCACTCCAGCCATTCCTGAACCTATACCAACCCCCTCAGAGGCTCTGCAACCTCTGAATACTTCGAGTGAAGGCCGGACGACCAAAGATATGAAGGAGGGTGCCAGGTAAGGCTCGCAGACTCGCCACTTGCATGGCATCCCCTTCCGATTGATTACTAAGAAATTCGACCTCCCTTCATCTAACAAGAGATCGACCACAAAAAAGCCTAACAAAATGGGCACTACGACACATCCATCCGCAAGAATGCGTCTGGAAAATTCCTTGAAAACTTTGTTCCAAAGACAAGCAAAAAAAAAACAAATTGGCCTAGGCGAAATTTCGGATGCAGACTTATTGGAAGCTCTTCTTGAACCCTTGCTTACTGCCTCAACAGGCTATCCTATGAGCGTCCCCAGCAGCTTGGCTCATGTTTCTCCACAACAGCCAAAAGAGCAAGGCAAAGAAGCTTCCAACTTTTCGCCAGTGGCTCCACCACCTATCGTGGAGACACAGGGAGGCCGGGTCGAGCTAGCTTCTCCATCATCAAATTTGCCATCACAAAAAGAGCCCTCTCTCGAGGATTCATCATCTCTTCTAATTGATCAACCCAGCCGACACCCATTGGGAAGCCCGATACCTCGACCTCAGATTGACCTTATAGGCCTGCCATCAACCTTGACAGGTCCATTCCACAAAAATAATTTTGGTTCTCAGGGCAGCCCAACTTTACTGTCCCAAAGTTGTGACCAAAGGCATACAGCCAACGTTCCAACTGGTCTGGTAGACCATGCTTCTATCCTCTCCCAAGGGCCGGATCAGAGGAAGGAGTATGAACAGGAAGCTCATTCCCTTTGGCGGCCGCCCCCCAGCATAAAACTCAACAAATTCCTCGGCTCTGGCCGCCGACATCACCACCAAGACTCTCGGCTAACAGAAGACTAAGCGACACATCCTACAACATTCCAAAAGACACTCCATCCAAGAAAGCGGATTTTATGTATATCATGTCTGCTGTAACTATTGCATTGGCACCTTTTTGCAAGTTATATGAGACGATTAACGACTCTTTAAAAGATCATACATCCATCTTTGCGATGATGAACTCAAAGCTCATCTACCTAGAAGGCTATATTAATGCCCTGGAGAGACGGAGAAACGACCTAGGTACTACGCCTCACACGTGACAACCTGACTTCTCCAAGTTCTCAACTGACTCCAGAAGAACCAACAACCAAGGGACAAAGGTGGTCTCGAGCTCGCAAACAGAATCACATAACACACTTCGGCCAGAGGCCATCCATTCGGATTTCGGGACAAGAGCAAAATCTGGCTCTCATTTCTCTGCAGGCTATACCAGCTCATCGCTAACCAGACCTCATTCATCGCTTAATAAGTCTAGGGATAATGATGTGATGTGCTTAGACGATATGCCCTTGCACAAAGAAAACAAAGGAGTAAGGTCTCCCCAGGGAAAAAAAGCTATACCAACGGCTCTGGTGGTGACTACCGACATCAGCTTGAAAACGGAAAGCAAAAATCAAGCCTCCTCTCCACAAGTGTGCCTTAAAACGGCCCCTATGTTTCAGCCAACACCACTGATACAAAAACCCGAACAACGATCTGAGGGTACTTTACAACAACAAAACCAAACACCTGGGGCGAAAGATATAAACCCAAAAGACTCCTTAAAGCACCAGAAATTATCAGAATCCACTCCCCGTTCTCCAAAATCGATAAATGACTTTCTTAATCACAAGGAGCTGATGGACTTAAGTCAACATCTGGTTGCCAGTGCCGACAGTCAGTCTGAAGTGGGGACTCTTCACTCACCTAGTGAGATGCCCCGCCTCCAAATTGTCACTAGAGACTTTTCAAGCTTCTCCTCATTGAATGATCGCTTTAAAGATTTACAGAATAATAAAGGGTCTCGTCCCATCAAGCCCAACGAAGACCACACACAAAATGATCTTCTACCAGACTCACCAGTTCGATGGCCACCGACGAAATACACTTCGAGAATTCATACTCAAAGACAAACAGAACTCTTGGACAAGGCTGGCAACAATATTCAATTTCAGCACAAAAATCGGCATCAGGTCAATAACCCACAGGCAAGAGCTTCTTATAACTTCCAGCATCAGAAGAATCTGAACCAAGACCAACATAAGCAGAGGCTGAGTCCTTCCTTTAAAATTCGGCAACGCACAGGCAGCCAAAAATATTTAGTACTAAACAGACGCACTGTGATGAGCCTGATACACAGCATTTCGGCTTTAAGAGAAATCAAATCAGAAGACTTTAAAATGGTGGAACCTTCCCACGAGGGGCAAAAGGCCTCTTGTTTCTTCTATACAACATCGCACAGAGTGGTCACTCTGCTGTCAGAGGCAACGGACGTACTCCATAAACAAGGATTCGAACTAACATGGCTCAAATCAAATAAAAA